>NC_138082.1:14683750-17460000 GCF_964212035.1 Myotis nattereri
TGCTGGCTGTCATGAACAGCCGTGTGGCCTTGGGCAGGCCACTTCAACTCTGTGCCTCAGTTTCCTCATCTCTAAAATGGGAATAAGGAGAGCACCTGCTTTGTGAAGAAAGAGTGAGTTAATATGTGGACAGCACTAAGAATGGTGCCTGGCACACAGTAAGTTCTCAATATAAATCTCAGCCATTCCCTAGAATAAAAATCAGCATATTATTTTTCCTATCTCATGAGGTTGTTGGGAGATTTATATAAAACAACCAATAAAAGTACATAAGACAGCTTCTAGTTCATATTAAATACTCAAAATTAGATATTACTTTGGTATTTTACTATATTGCATAGTTCTGTAGTATAAGACAGATTTTTACGTTTCTACCAACAATGATGTGTTATTAGTAATTAATTAGATGCTATCATGAGTTGATATAAACCAGGGGTGGACAACGTCTGGTCCGTGGCTGTATAAGGCCTGAGAAATCATTTGGTCTGACCCTGTCAAGGCAACTGCAGGCCGTACTTGAAACTCAATAAATCTAGGAGATTTTTCATAGCAACATGAATTTATAATAAGTGATTATATTAAGCGAATGATGTTATATATACCCAAATGGCCTTTACAGAAAAAAGGTTTCCCACCTCTGGTATAAACTATATTTTCATGTATGTCTGAGGAAAGACCTGAACTGAAAAGAGTTACAATAATATAACGAAAGAAAACAAAACATTGATTGGCCTCTCTTGAGATGCCTTATTTTACTGCTTCCCAACTCAATACAGACTTTCTGAGTTTTCAATGTTTTACCGTTTGAGTGAGTGAAAGATATGTTTGTTTCCTTCAGTGATTTGAGTCAGGCCCTGGTAATCAGCTAAAGTGAGTGCTGGCACTTTGAAACAGTGTCTGTTGACGGAAATATATTTGGCATCACCGGGGAATTTCAAACAGTGTCATGCTCCCTCAAGCCCAAGGTGACAGTATGATTATGGAGTACAAATGTGGCGAAACAGTTGTATGCTGTCATTTCTATACTGAACACAGGGTCATGTTAGTGTCCTGTTAGCAGTCACAAAGATTAAACTCTAGTTTTGCAAATTGGTGAGAATCAGTTCCCTCCCTTCCCTCATCCCAGAGGCATATCTGATTCACTCCTCCTGGAAGACGTGGGCTCACTGGAGGTTTTCTTTTGGTCTTGCCTCGGTGTTTCTGGTGCAGAAAATCCCCTAATGGTGAAATTAAACTGAAAGTCTTAGAATTCAGAAACTGATTAGCCTGGAAAGAACTCGTGGCTCTGGGTCTTCCACAGCAACCCTGTATTTTTCTAAGTGAAGAAGTCACATGAGGAGGCCCTGAGAGCTGGAGAGCCCGACTCTGTCACCTTGCCTGGGCTTCAGGTTTTCTGAAGGCCTTTCCGAGGTCAAGAGGAGACAGGCCACGTCCATACGAAACCAAACCAATCCAAAAGCAGAAAGAAAAAGAAGAGAAAAAGAAATTCCAAAAGAGGGTTACTAAATCTGTGGCATTTTTTTTTTTTTTAAATAAGAGTTTGAGCCAAACTGATGACATATGCCCAGGAGCAAGATATCCAATGCTTCTCTGTGGCATAATTTATTTTATTTTATTATTATTCTTTTTAAAAAACTCACCCGAGGATATTTTTCCATTGATATTTTTAGAGAAAGTGGAAGAGAGAGGGAAAGACAGAGAGAAATATTGATGTGAGAGAAACACATTGATTGGTTGCCTCCTACATGGGCCCCGACCAGGGCCCCAGCAGGGAGGAGCCTGCAACTGAGGTACGTCGTGCCCTTGACCGGAATTAAACCCCTGGATCCTTCGGTCCACAGGCCGACGCTCTATCCATTGAGCCAAACTGGCTAGGGATGTGGTATATTTTATTTTATTGATTTTTTTACAGAGAGGAAGGCAGAGGGATAGAGAATTAAAAACATCGAGAGAGAAACATCGATCAGCTGCCTCCTGCACACTCCCTACTGGGGTTGTGCCCACAACCAAGGTACATGCCCTTGACCGGAATCGAACCTGGGACCCTTCAGTCCACAGGCTGACACTCTATCCACTGAGCCAAACTGGTTAGGGCTGTGGTATATTTTAAATGTCAATATCTGGTAAGTAAACAATTCAACCCACACAAACACATTTAGTTTAATATAATTGCACTATTCCCAAGGTGATTAGGGTGTTTATTATTATTTGTTAGTCCTCACCCGAAGATGGTTTTCCATTGATTTTTAGAGAGAGTGGAAGGGAGGGGGAGAGACACAGAGAAGGAAACATCAATGTGAGAGAGACACATCAATTGGTTGCCTTCCACACCCGCCCCAAACCCGGAATAGGGATTGAGCCTGCAACTGAGATACATGTCCTTGACTGGAATTTAACCTGCGACCCTTCAATCTGAGGTCTCACGCTCTAACCACTGAGCAACTGGCCAGGGCATTAGGGGATTTATTAAAAATATTGGCTCATAGTTCATGACAGATGTGATCCAGTAATGAGATGGTAAGTCATGAATTAAGTTGGACAGTGATACTGTCTTTCTTCAACCCACCAACCCTCCCCTGTAACTATAGGTAGAGTCTGGTGCATTGAGGCTTTTTGTGACAATGAGGACCCAGGCCAGTGGCCCTCCCCTTCTTAGGCCCTTCTATGAGTATCCAGCTCATAGACGTACCACTGCCTGACTTTTTAATGCCCGCTCTCACCTGTGGTCGAGTGAGTCAGCCCAAGAGTCTAGGCTGAACTGGCACACTTACTTATGGCACCGTATTTTTGTTTATGTTTCTGAAAATATTTTATGCATTGATTTTTTTTTTTTTGAGAGAGAGAGCGAGAGAGAGAGAGAGAGACAGAGAGATCAGTTTGTTGTTCCACTTATTTATGAATTCATTGACTGACCCTTGTATGTGCCCTGACTTGGGATTGAACCCGAAACTTTGGCATATTGGGAGGATGTTCTAACCAGTTGAGCTCCCTGGCCAGGGCCCTGTTTTTTTGTTTTGTTTGTTGTTATCAGTTTTATGGGTTTGTTGCTCTTTGAGAAAGATAATCAGTTTGGTCTCTTGTTTTCAATGAATAATAATCAAAATGCAGCCTATAGAAGAATGACAAGTAAATGTTAATAGAATCAGTAGGTCTTGGGTAGGGGGCTGTGCAGAACATGGAAAGACTAAGTAGGAAGCAAAAATAAGTTACTTACATTCTTTTTTAAAATATGTTTATTGTTGAAAGTATTACAGATGTCCCCTTTTTTCCTTATTAACCCTTCTAGCCTGCCCCTAGCCCCACCCCAGGCCTTCACCACACTATTATCTTTGTCCGTGGGTTATGCATATATGCATACAAGTTCTTTGGTTACTCTCTTCCCAACCACCCACCCAGTTACTTACATTCTTAAAGGAAGTTACTGATGGGGGCTCTTTCCATGAGAGAGGACTCCTCAGTAACATGGGAGGGGGGCGGAAACTAACGAAAGCCTCCTGAGAGGAGCATGCAGTTCAAAGTTCGGTCCAACACTGGGCATTTATTGCTCATGCAGCATTACCTCTGACTTGATAGGAAAACAGGAGTTTCCAAATTGGGTGGGGTAGCCATTAACTTCATTCCCGTACTTGGTCCACTTCCCTGAATTTTTATTTGCAGATATCAGATGAGGCTTTCATTTCTCCATTCCCCAGGAAGTCAGGAATGAGGAAATGAGAGAGAGAGAGTTAAGGAGAGAAGAGGAAGGTGGAATCTTGGCAGTTGGAACAATTGAGTTAGGAAGGCTTGAGTTGGGGTGAAGATTGGAACTTGGGTTTAAAACACAGAGAAGGAACAGACATAATAAGGGAGTGGTGGGGGAGGAGCAGTCTCGCCGAGTGATCCTGTGGAGGACTCATTGAAAAGTCTGGGCTTATTTTAAATGATTGTTTATCAGATTGGGCAGCAGGATGGATCAGTGGGATGCCAGGGGCACCAAGAGGGCTTAGGACTTGGGGCCAATGTCCCTGATGCCCCTCCCCCTGCCTCTCAGGGCAAACTTTTCAGATGCACTGCTAAATAATTTAGCTGATTAATAAGAGGGTTACACATATTTTGGTACATCTAGTCTAGGCTTCATATCCTCCCAATATGCCAAAGTTTCGGGTTCAATCCCAAGTCAGGGCACATACAAGGGTCAGTCAATGAATTCATAAATAAGTGGAACAACAAACTGATCTCTCTCTCTCTCTCTCTCTCTCTCTCTCTCAAAAAAAAAAAAAATCAATGCATAAAATATTTTCAGAAACATAAACAAAAATACGGTGCCATAAGTAAGTGTGCCAGTTCAGCCTAGACTCTTGGGCTGACTCACTCGACCACAGGTGAGAGCGGGCATTAAAAAGTCAGGCAGTGGTACGTCTATGAGCTGGATACTCATAGAAGGGCCTAAGAAGGGGAGGGCCACTGGCCTGGGTCCTCATTGTCACAAAAAGCCTCAATGCACCAGACTCTACCTATAGTAGAGGACCTCTGTTCAAGTGTCAGGTTTGATGGTTCTCCCGTGGTTTCCTATTTCCCCCAGAATATAATCTGAAGTCCTTTCTAAGGCCTGTAAGGGTGCTTTAGGACCCAGTGGTAAACTGCTTCCTCTTCTAACCTCATCGCCTTCCATTCTCCCCTGAGATACTCCTCCAGAAATCTGGCTCTTTGCTTTCCTCTATTGCAAAGAACCAAACTCCACTTTCCGGCCTTTGCAATCACTGTTCTTAAGATACTGCAGGGCGCACACCTTCTCACGTCATTCAGACCTCTTTCTCTGCCCCTGTATTAGATACCGCTGCCGGACAAAGTCCCACAGACTAGGTGGCTTACACAACAGACGTTAATTTTCTTACAGTTCTTGGGGCTGGAAATCCAAGATCAAGGTGCCAGCAGGATTGGTTGCTCCTGAGGGCCATGAGGAAGGCCCTGCTCCAGGTCTCTCTCCTAGGCTTAAATAGGGTGTCCCAAAATTCACGCAAGAAGTAATTTTGATAGAAAACACAGGTTTATAGTTAAAAATTGTAAATGTTTTATTGATTCATTAAGTATACAGTATAGGGTTATGTATGGAATAGCACATCGGGGTAAATGTCCTCCATGACTTTGCTGGCACATACGCAAAGCCGTGGTCTTCATTGGTCTTCATTGTCCCTGCTCCTGGGCCATAATTGGTACTTGGTAATGCTTATCAAATTGAAGGGATTGAAATTAAAGGGCAACAGATATTAGAATCTGATTCAATAAACCAAGTAAAATTAGGCTTTTATTTTTTGTTGTTGTTGTTGTTAATGCTCACGCAAAATTCAAATCTTGTGTGAATTTTGGGACACCCTATAGATGGCCCTGTTCTCCCTACGTGTTCCCTCTATGTGCTGGGGTCTACACGTCCTCTTCTTAAAAACTCACCAGCCATGATGGATTACCTTATTCTAACTTATTACATTCTAACTTATTACCATATTTTGAGGTACTGGAAGTTCGGACTTCAATCTAGGAATTTGGAAGGTTGGGGAGGAGGCACAGTTCAGCCCATAACAGCCTCTTCTCAGAGAAGACTCCCTGATACATTCAAAATAGTGTTCCTATTGACGGACACATCTTTATTCATTTATTTTTTTGAAGGCCCCCCTTTACTTAAATGTCAACCCTAGGGGTCCCAATTCTTTGTTTTGTTAACTGACGTATCTCCAGTGCCTAGCTTACCTAAGCCTGGAGAGTAGGTAACATGAACAAATGAATACATATTAGGAAGCCATTACAAATTACTCTGCACAATAGCAATGACAGAGAAAGATGCTAAAGGTGTATTGTTTTTCTTTGTAAAGCAGAGTTTTAAAAAATGCATGTGTAGAATATGATTTCATTTTGAAATCATACACATATAATTTATCTTTATTAAAATAAAGCTTGGAGAGAGATGCAGCAAAATGCTAATAGTAGGTGGCTCTTGGGGTGGGATTTTGATTTAGTTTGATTTCTCTCATTGATGTGTATTTTCTCATTTCATCAGTGATTACATATTGCTTCCATAAGAGGAAAAAGACAATGCAACTTATTAAGTTATTAGGAGCTATTCTGTCATAACTTGTAACTGACTAATAAGTGAGAAGAAAATACCTGGTTTACCTTTTTCAGTGCGGAACGGTGGGGCACACAGCAGGTGGGCAATTTCTTACAGCCCCGTGGCTGAGGTCACAACCTCTGGAGTCCAGCCAGGCTGCCTTCAAGGTCTCCCTTGCCTCCTTCTCAGGCATATGTGTCATGCGTACTGAGCCTACGTCTCTAGTCCATAGAGTGGGGTGATAATGGTACACACAAGACGGGGCTGTCTCTCAACTCTGGAGCAGACTGTAATTGGATATCAGTGATTTGGAAATTTGAGGACATGAAGAGTGAGAGAGCAGCCCCAGTATTTGGCTGTCCCTTTGTTCCTTTTAAAGGGCAGGCCAAGCAATAATATCCAAATACCCATCACATTGCTTCTGGGCTCAAGACCTGCACTGGGGGGAGGTGAGTAAGGCACTCGCAAAAGGTGCCAAATTTAAGGAGACACCAAAAAACTCAGTAATCAAGATCAGTACTATTTTAATGGGCTATTTTTAAAAAATCATGTTAAAATCTATAATGAGCAAAATATCAAAAATTTTAGTAAAGACAGGCTAAGTATTACTGTTTTCTCTTATCCCTCAAGTTCCATTACGGCTCAGCACAGCACCCTATCCAGCCACAGCCTGAAGGTAGGAAATCTTTAATTATTCAAGTCATTATTAATTACTACTTAATTACAATCAATTACCCAATTATTCTGAGCCACAGAACTGGCTTGGCTCACTCTCTGACTGTCTGGCCTTCAGTCAAGGCCCTGGAAGGGTACCAGTAGGGAATGTGTATTTTTCTAACCCTGTTCATTTCTTTCTCCTCTACAGACACCTAATCACAGTTGCTACCTAATCACAGCCTTCTTACCTCATCGAGAACTCCGAGGGGCAAAGTTTTTCCTGTTCTTTTATAGAAACATAAAATGCCAGCAAAGCATGATTTTTCACCCAAAAGAGCACTAAGCAGACTTTGCAGATGTACAGACTCCTCCACTCCTGAGGAAGGGCACACTGACATTGGCATACCTTGCTTCAAAAATAGACAACAGCAAACAGCGTGTTCATTCCATCTTTTTCCCAGGAGAAGGGAAAATCCTTCTGTGATGAGGTCAGCTGGGTTCCCTGTGGAGAGCTTCTCTGCGGGGCTTTCATATTACTGTGTCGTGGGATTTTGTGGGTATTAGTTTATGCATGTAAAGCATTTCACGGTGCACATTCACATGGAAATTGCAAGTTAAAAGTAGCAAAGATAATATTTAAAGCGTGGTTTCATGCAATGGTTTTATTGGACAGAGGACAACTCATCCGCTGATACCATAGATTCTAAGTTGCTCTATTAAAGTAATCACTAGAGAAAAATAGAATGTTCTTAGCATGTAGGTTTTAGAAAATTTCTGCTCTTTTCTCAGTTTGATGTAACATAAATGTTGTTCTCAAGCACATAAATTGAGGCATCATGGAATAAACTTAACCTATGGCAAATTTGTTTCTGAAAGCATCTGCAGAAATCTGTTTCTTTCTAGCTACTAAAAAACTCAGAGACCAAAAAGAAAGGGGGATCACTCGGATGCCAAGTAGTGCATAGGACTTACAGGACGTTTAGCGTCATCCATTATAAGGTGGTGTTCTGGATGAGCTTCACAACAGTGAAGAAACTGGCTTTGAAAGTTTTTTTCTTTAATTGATGGAATGTTGCTCACCACACTTTTCCCTTTTTAGATTCATGTGTTTACATGAAAAAAAAAAAAAAGTGAAACACTCAGATTATATCGGGTGTCCTCCCAAAATGAATACACACACTTTGAATAATTTTAAAGGCAGTGTTTACTAAAATACATTTCATTTTCAAAATGAGCTGTCAGCTATTAACTTATGTATACATTTTTGGGGGACACCCTGTATATCTGTGTCAGTAAGCAATCTGACTACACTGAGACCACCAGGCTGTGAGGGAGGTCCGGCCAGTCCCACATGTTCCAGCTTTCGCAGGCCAGGCACCTGACATGTGAGGGAAGAAGCCATTATGGGCACAGGAGACATGACCTGGAGAAGAATTGAGGAACCCAACTGACACCCGGAACTGACACTCCGGATGTATGGCTCCAGGTGAGCCATCTGGGCCATGCCCAGTTGCTAGATCCACTCCAGCTGAGGCCCTAGGCATCCTGGAGCAGAGATAAACCATCCCCAGTGTGCCCTGCCTGATTTCCTGATCCACAAAATTGTGAGCATTATAAAACAGCTGTTGTTTTAAAAAATGCTAGAGAGGCTGCGATACCAAAAGCAGAGGCACAAACAAGAATAAAGAACACGAAAAAGTAAGGAATCGTGCTGGGGTCCAACCCCAGCAGGTCCAGGGGTCCCCAAAGGTGTGGACGGAGTCGGCGAAGAAGGAATGCCTTTCCTTCCTCTTCTGGTCTGGATCTCCAGAGAGGTTCTGCTTCGGATCTCCAGCCAGGTTCTGTGTTCATGTTCTCTTGTAGGTTCTCCAGGTTCTCCAGCCAGGTTCTGTAGCCATGTTCCCTCGCTAGGTTCTCCAGCCAGGTTCTGTGTCCATGTTCTCTTGCTAGGTTCTCCAGGTTCTCCAGCCAGGTTCTGTAGCCATGTTCCCTCGCTAGGTTCTCCAGCCAGGTTCTGTCCAGGTTCTCCAGCCAGGTTCAGTCACCAGGTTCTAGTCAGGTTCTCTTGCCAATTTCTGTAGTCAGGTTCAGTCCAGGATCTTTTGCCATGTTCTCTCCAGCGAAGTTCTTCTGTCTGTAGGTTCTGTGTAGGTTCTGTCTTCTAAGTTCTGTGTGTAGGTTCTGTCTTCTACGTTCTGTGTGTAGGTTCTGTCTTCTAAGTTCTGTGTTGTTACATCTGTATTTATACCAGTTGATTCCAATCCTATCAATCTCTATTCCAAAGGTTTAAAGCGTTTCTTATCTCCAATCCAGGGAGTAAAGATTATGTAGCTTAAGCATGATTGTTCATAGTTAAAGTGATTAATTACCCGCCTGGCACTTAGTTAAGAGGTTTTATTCCCTCCCTAACTTCAGGGGAAAATCCCTACCTGGGGAAACAACCTTTTTCAGAGACCTTGGTTAAAACACATAGTGCCAAGAAGGTGAGCAAACATATTAAGAACAGTATGCCATATATGCCAGGTCCCTTGAAACAGCAAGGATGGACTGGCTCCCGGCAGAATCGTTATAACAGTTCTCCAATTCTGATTGTTGGTATTCTCAATTCCACTTTTTATTTATTCATTCATTCAAGAAAAGTATATTGAGACAGCTACAAGGCAGAGATTATACTTAGTGCTGGGGATTAATAAACAATAAAATAGGTCTGTTCTTGGGGAGTGCCTAGTTTAATGGGGGTGTCAAACAAGTAAACAGTTTCCATGCAATATGATTCAGGGCTGCCCTACAGTAAGGGTTTGCAGAGAACTAATGGCACTGAAGATGCAGAATCTTCCAGCCTTGAGGGAATCAGAGAAGCATGGCAGAGAAGGCTCTGCTTGAGATAAGCTTCAAAGAACAAGTAGAGCTCTAGCCAGTTTGGCTCAGTGGATAGAGTGTTGGCCTGGGGACTGAAGGGTCCCGGGTTCGATTCTGGTCAAGGCCACATGCCTGGGTTGCAGGCTTGATCCCCAGTAGGGGTCGTGCAGAAGGCAGCCAGTCAATGATTATCTCTCATCATTGATGTTTCTCTCTCTCTCTCTCCTTCTCCCTTCCCCTCTGAAATCAATAAAAACATATATATATATATATATATAAAGAGAATAAGCCATAGACACAGACAATAGTGGGATGGAAGCCCGGGTGGGGTCGGTGTGGGTTAGAGGGAATCAATTGGGGGAAATACAATGGGGACATCTGTAATATTTTCAACAATGAAGATACATTTTAGAAAAAGAACAAGTAGAGTTTTACTAGTTGGCCACGGTGGGGTGGCGCTCATGCTATGGCTGCAAAGAACAGGGCAGTTTGGATTTGGACACTGTGGTCTGTTTTCCTTTGCTTTTCCTGGGCAGAGTGCTGCTTGCATAACTAATTTTTTTAGAGAAGTATTTGATCTGTGTGGTAAGTACGACTGAGAAGGAACAGCTCATGGGATGTGGAGGATTAGTCAACCTAGGCTCATGGAATGAGCACCCTACAGAAGCCTGGTCTGCTCAGCAGAGGAGCCAAGGCCTTAGACCGCCAACTTCCCCCTCCCCCACCCCCTGCCACCCTCACCCCCCACCCCCACTGCAATGCAAACAAAGTTGTTGGTTTGTTTTTAAAAGCGTGCTTCCTGGTCAAATATGACTTTTTAAAATTTTCAATTACAGTTTATATTCAATATTCTGTATTAGTTTCAGGTGTCAAATGTAATATGACTCTTAAGATAGGTTTCCTGGCCTCTACATCCATCCAGTTTGCTGTCCTAATCCCTTCTGATAGAAAAATTCTAGAGGTACTTCAAGATGGATGCTATGCTGTGAAGATAAAAACAGATTTGTCTCGCCCAGCCAGCATGACTCAGTGGTTGAGCCTACCCATGACCCAGGAGGTCGCGGCTGAATTTCTGGTCAAGGGCACACATCCGGAGTGTGGGCTGTGGGCTCAATCCCAGTGGGGGGGTGTGCAGGAGGCAGCCAGCAGAGCAATGATTCTCATCATTGATGTTTCTGTCTCTCTCTCCCCCTTCCTCTCTGAAATCAATTTTTAAAAAATATTTTTAAAAAACATATTTGTCTGCACAGTAGGGCAATAGGGTCATCACGAGGAAAAGATTGTCCTAAAGCGTATGATCTTTGTTTCTAGGGGACAAACCTGGTTAAGAAGACTTCTTCAAACTTTTCCCTGCTGTCAAGTTTAATGAAACTCCTACAGCGTCTCTAACATCAGCTTGATCTGAGGAGGCTGCTGTCAAAAAGGCTCCTAGAAGAAACAGGAGAATAAGTTAAATTATTGCAAGAAAAATGGTTCTAATTTCAGTAAGGCAGGGAAGGAGGGGGAGGGGCAGGAACTGGGTGGAGGCAGGCGAAGCGGGGGAGGGGAGTGAGGGCACCTGTAATGGTGTTAACAGGAAAAGTCAACATAAAATATTTTAAAAGTAGATGGAAGACAACGTTTTCTAGCAAGGGAGAAAATTTATGGAAATCTTATGCTTTGTAAACCATATGGAAGAAGCAATTTGAAGCTTACAGGCAGCGTGTGCCTGGCGGAAGCTGCTTGTGCCTGGGTGACACCATCTAGTCTGGGCTGCCCTGGCTAGTTCTGGATTAACCTGAGGATAAAACTAGCAGAACTTGGTATCATTGTGAGGGTTGGGAGCACGTGTGCCTTAAGAACTGAGACAGGCTAATCATCCTTGTTGCCACTTCCTGCCCATCATTATACAGCCTTTATACCAAAAAACCGAGTTCAATGAACCTGGGAGTGTTCCAGAAACTGAAGCCTTGTGAAACGACTAACTACATCAGCTTCATGCATTTACACTCACTTCCAGAGGATGTGTTCGAAAATAGTCATTCCTTTCTGTTTTAAAATTGTTTTGTGCAAGAATGGACACATGTTAAAAAAAGAAAAGAAAACGATGCTTTCAGAATTTTCCGAATGACAAGTTGGTTGATGGATTGGTGTTCTGGGTTTGCAGATTTTGTCAAAGTAAAAAGATAAATTGAAAATATTACCAAAAAAAGAGAGAAAATCTGGGGCCTCCTGCCGTGGGAAAGCGACTTGGCGACGCCCCGCGTTCCCGAGCTGGGAGGGACTAGCTGGGTCCCCTTTCACTGATGAGGAAGTGCAGGGTGACGTGTCCTCGAGGCTCACTCAGGGCACAGTCATCGCTGCTCGGAGAGCTGGACCACGGCCCCGGGGTGGCTACGGGGAGCTGCCGGCGAACACCAACACTGTGGGTGGCAGAGAGGAGGCGCATTTAGATTCAAACACGGTCACCAAATGCGGGCAAACTAAGCGCACTCCCGAGCAATACATCAAATGAGCTGTCAGACCCGGTGAATCCGACTTGCTGGCCGACTGGCTTTTTCACCAACGGGGGCTTCGTAGAGCCCAGGGACGGAGGACTTGGCTTCGCTTCCCGCAGGACCGGAAAGCTCCGGGCGCCGCGCGGTGAATGGAAGCCCGGGTCCGCCGCGCGCCGGCTGGGGGCGGAGCCTCTGGGGGCGGGTCCGCTGGGGCGGGGGCGGGGCCGGGCCTGGTGGTGAGTCACGCCTTCTCTGAGAGGCGGGCCGCGTGGCGAGAACGCTGGGCGCGATTGGCCCCTCGTCACCACGTGATCCCAGAGCGCGTTCCGGTTGGCTGGTGCTCGCTCGGACAACGGCTTTCAGTTGAGAGGCGGTTGCGGACGGAGGAGGAGCTTGGGCTGCGCTCTCTTCTCGCAGTGGTTGTAGTTTTCGACGCCGGTCTGGTCCCCACCCCTTTTAAATAAGTCGGGCTGGGCGCAGCCCTCACAGACTAGGCAACTCGGGGGAGGCGGTAGCGGCGCGGCGGCGGGGGGTGCGGCCGGGCCCGGAGCCCTGCCCGGGGCCCGGCGGCCCGGCGGCCGAGCGGACAGCGGGCGAGGCCGAGCCTGCCTGCGCGGCGCAGCCCGGGGCTGCCGGTGCCGGCCGCGCCATTGTTGGGGGAGGGGGGCCCGCGGAGCGCGGCGGAGCCGGGGGTCGAACGGAGGCGGCGGCGGCGGCGGCGAGGAGAGTGGACACCCCATGGGGAACACTCTGACCTGTTGCGGGAAGCCGGATGCCAGCCCCAGCATGGGCCGGCGCTCGGGGCGGGCCGAGCCGGACGACCCGTCTGAGGTCTACGAGGCGGCGGCCGGGGACGCGGTGGCGGCCGCGCTTTCGCCGGCTGCCCCGGAGCCCGCAGAGTTGGATTTCGGCACCGGCGAGGGCCACCATCTGCAGCACATCAGCGACCGGGAGATGCCGGACGGTAAGGAGGCGGTGGGCGGCGGGGGCTCTGGGGGCACCTCTCGCCTCCGTCGCGCCCAGGGTCCCCCGGGAGGGAGCCACCGCCTCGGGCCCCTTCCTGCCCGGAGCCGGCTCTCCCCGGGCTGGCACCGGGCGGAAGGCTGGCTCCGCCTGGCGTCCCGCCCCTTAGTCTTTCCCGTCCTGCGGGCCAGTGTCCCTGTTCACCCCCGGCACCCAGTTCTTCCCTCAGGCCCCTTCTCCGCCCGCCCAGCCCGAGACCCTTCCGCCCTCCGTCCGTCCTGGTCGTGGCTTTATTGAATGTCTGGTGGGACTTTGTAGGGACTTTCGGGTATAGGTTCTCCCACCGCCACTTCGGAGCATCCATCCGATCTCCCCCGTCTTCACCTGCCCAGACGGTGCCCAGGTGGAGGGGCCGGGTCGGGGCCGGCTGGCAGCCTGGCCTCCCGCCCCTGGAGGTGGGTGATGCTCGGGGCAGGTCAGACGCAGGCATTCGAGGGTGGGTTATCCAAGTTCAGGACAGAGACCGGCATAGGAGTTTTCAGTTGCTTTATTTCTTCCAACTGTCGTTTGAATACAGGAGGTAAGAAAGTGTGGGAGAGGGAACTTAAAAGACCTGAAGGCTGTGGAATGTTAACAGAATATGCCCCCCCCCCCCCCCAATGTTAAAGGCTGATTACTCTAAAATTCCCACTTGGATGCAAATATGCCTTGTCTTACTCCACTGACTTACCAGACTTCACTCTCACATTGTCTGCTCTAAGGGAGAGATGGGGTGGTTCATGAGACTGTGGGTCAACGTTTCAAAAGAGAAAAAGCTAACAAACATAAATGTAGCCGTTAATGTGTAATAGGAAGGTCTGGGAGTTCAGATGCCAGGCCCTGCCCAGCGGTGCTGGTCTCCGTGGCCCGCTCTCCTCCCTCTCCCCTCCTGCCCGTAGGACCCCGTTCACCTTGGAGAACGTCCAGTAAAAGTTGTCAAGACCTAACAGCCGGGTAGGGCGGAGGGAGAAGAGAGGAAATGTCTGTTTTAAAATAATTCTGGGTAGCAACATGGCTCATAAAGACTGTTCTTTGAAGTAGAAAACAATGAGTTATGAGACGTTAAAGGCCCATTTGTTCCATGTAAATGCCAGGGGTTATTTGATTTCATAGAGAAAATGTTTTATAGTTCTTACTCTTTTCAAACTTTAGTTGAGCTTCCACTTTATTTAAAAGTTAGAATAATAAGCCTGTGGACATTGGATTTGGCTTTGTAACTGGGAAGTACTTCCTTTTAAGAATATTCAAATATTGTGAGGGAAAAAGGGAACAAATTATGTGAATTAATTGTACCTTTAAACACAAAGCAAGTAAGTCCTTGTGAAAACTTTGCTCTTAGGTGCTGTAAGGTAAGCCTGTGAGTGATTTTACGAACCAGTTAGTAGATGGGTAGTGTTAGTGAGAGACCAAAATAGGACCTTTATGTATTCTTTTAAGGTTTACAACACATTTTCGTGTATGTCTCATTTGCCCCTGCTAACTGCAAATAAGACCCATGCATATGTTCTCCCTATATTACGAATGAAGAAAGCAAGACTTAAGAGATCTGAAATGGGCCGGGCTGTGGTGGCTCAGTGGTTGAGCATCGGCCTATGAACCAAGAGGTCACGGTTTGATTCCCTGTCAGGGCACAAGCCCAGGTTGCGGGCTTGATGCAGGAGGTTCTCTGTCCCTCTCCCTTCTCTGAAATCAAAAATATATTTCAAAAAAGAGATCTGAAATGACTGTGTAACACAGCTACAGCTACTGGACAGAAAAGCTGACATGGAAGTGATAGGTACACCAAGTTCAGTTCTGGTGCTTAAAAACCTCTTTAGAATGCAGCTTATATTTTATAATTTCTTCGTAGAGTGGGCCTATCTTAACTTACTCCAGTCTTGATTTTTCCATCGAAATTACTGTTTTATTTTTTCCATCACCATTTATGCCCTCTTCCATCAACATTATTTTACAAACTCAAGCAACATTTACCTCTCCATTCTATATTTCTTTTTAAAAATGTATTGATGTTAGAGAGAAAGGAAGAGAGAGAGAGACAAAGATATTGATTTGTTGTTCCACTTACTTATGCATTCATTGGTTGATTCTTGTATGTACCCTGATGGAGATCGAACCCAAAACCATGGTGTATTGGGATGACGCTCTAACCAACTGAGCTACCCGGCTAGGGCTCCATTCTATATTTCTAAATTCCTTATGATGAATAAGAATAAAAGAGTAGAAGTCAGGAAATAGCATGAATTTACCAGGTAAACGAGTTGATATATTTTAAAGAGTTTGTTCTGGTGACTTCAAATTGAAGCCAAGAATGCCTCATATAGAGGGACTTGCAGAGAAACTGGTAAGAGAGCAGGTAAGGTAACAGGTGAGGGTTAAGCATAGGACTATGATCAGGAGTGTTAAATCAGAAGAGTTGAAAAAATAGAGTTCATGAATACAGAATTTACCTTTTTATGTTTAACATGATAGTTAAAATTTTATTTCAATTTGTTTTTAATTTTGGGGGGAAATTCAATAAAATGATACAAGAAACCTCAAATTTCAGCATTTGCTATTAAGTTTCCATAGAAACAAGTCAGAACACCAAATATAAAGACAAGCACATTGAAAGTTTTCTTTTGATGTCTTTATTTCAGACAGTTTTATATCAATTTCCCTGGAAACCAAGAAATACCTACTTATTTCAGCTTTTCTACAAAGGAGAATTATTTGGTTACTTATACAAAATCATACATGAATGATGCTCTGAAATACAAGAACATGATTTCTTCAAGTTATTTCAAAGAGACATTCCAAGAACCTAGTATAGATTTCAGATAGACTTAATAATTTTCTACTACCTTGCCTTTTTCTAACAGTACTAGTATATATAATATAACTGATGGTAGTATCAGTAGCACGCACACACAAAAACACTTAAGATTCTGTTATCCAATTTATTACTCAGCACCTTTTATACAGCCTTTTATGCTCTGACCTTCCGAGCTTTGCTCATTTCCTGGCTAAAGGTGCTTTCTCAGATGACCCCTTGTTCCCCCTACCCCTAAGAAGTGAGTAGGGAAGGAATTAGCAATATTATGTGGAAAAACCTCTGAGCAACAGATCTTTCCTCTTTCCAGTGGCTATTTTAAACCCTCTTTTTTGCTTTTTTTGTATGGCAATACTAATAAGTATTTGATGTAAAAGATTTAGAAAATCCAGAAAAGTCACTCACTTATACTCAGAATATCAGGAACTTATATTAATATTTTGGTGTTGAACTTTATGTATGCACATAAACACATTTTGTTTGTTCTATGAAAAGGCGGTCACTCTTTATGCGCTGCTTTGTAACATTTTGTTATAAAGAGAAGTAATGACCTATAGCTCTGGGAATTGTGTTTGACACCTGGAGAGCGCTCCAGGATGCATTTCCATCCAACTGCATGCTCTCTAATAACTATTCAGTGTACCCTCAAATGGTTGGACCATCATTCATTTACCCATCCTTTATGGTTGGCCATCTTTTAAAGTGAAACCATACACAATCCCATAATAATGCTTTATTCTGGGGACACAGATAAAAGTGGATGCGTTGTACCTCCCTATAGAATTCAGCTAGTATTCTTTCTTATAACTTAACTAGAGGCCCAGTGCATGAATTCCTGCACTGGTGGGGTCAGGCCTGCCCACCCTGCGGGGGGTTGCGGGGGAGGGGGTGGGTGGGCGTGAGTGCACAGTTGGCAGGCCGGCCCTGCCCCCTGGTGGAACTCCTGTGGAACTCCCAGTCAAGGGGACAATTTGCATACAGTGGGGCCTTGACTTACGAGTGTCCCTACTAACGAGTTTTGAGCCTTCTCTTGGCCGAATTTTTGCTTTGAGTTGCGAGCTAAAATTTGGGTTACGAGCCAGCTTCAGATACCCCACCGCTAGTTGGCGCAGCGAACGAATGTCACAGTGAACGCCACAACATCAGCCCAGCATCACGCGTCTCGTTCACTTTTGGTTTGACATACGAGTAATTTGAGTTACGAGCTCCGTCATGGAACGAATTAAACTTGTAAGTCAAGGCCCCACTGTATTACCCTTTTATTATATAGGATTAGGATGTCATTTTGTAGTTAAGGCATTTTAACATTAAATATTCTTATCCCAAATTAAAGTAACCATTGATTGTCACTGGACATCAAACCTCTTTTAGGTTTTTGTGGTTCTTATGTCTTTAATTATGAATAACTACTACTCTAAGATCTGAAAGTAATGTTTATTTTAGATGATAAACCAAAAGATAGCATTTGATGAAACCATAAAAGATATAGGAAAATTGGGAGAAATTTTATTGGTTTTAGATGCACTGAAGTGGTAAGATGTCTATTGGGCACCATTCCAGATATAGGACAAACAGTGTTATACAAGACAAGCCCCTACCTGTAACTTAGGTCCCTACATTCCAGAGGAGCCTCAGGGCAGACAACACATGAACAGGTAAGAAAGTCAGGGTGGTTAAAGACAGCTGCTCTCCTTACGTGACATCGAGAGGGAGCCATGTGAGGATGGAGGAGAGGCTTCCATGCCGAGTTCCTCAGATGGCAATACGCCCGAGTGCAGGCAAAAGGGCAGAAGGACATGGCGATGGCTGCAGCAGAGAGAAAGGGATGCCAGGAGGAATACAGTGGATTAAGACTTTGTATGCCTAGTGGACCTTGACAAAATATATGAATTTTAGTCTAGTTGTAATGGGAAATAATTGGAGGATTATATGCAGGGAAATGATATTCTAGAAAAAGAGAGGAGAGTGAGAAAGAAGCTACTGTTTGAGAATAGGGGGGAAGCAGGGAGCCCAGGTAAGAGCCAACAGTGGTTTGAACAAAAAAACAATAAAGGCTTATTTAAAGAAATTAAGTGAATCTAAAAGTAGTATCAAAGGTCTGAATGGACCAGTCACAGAAAAAGAAATGCAGATTACATTTGAATGTCTTCACACAAAAGAAATGCAAATAAAACTATACTATAGTTTCTCTTCTATTGGGAGAAGACCCATAAACTTGGCATTGCATTCTTTGGTAAGGCTGTGAAGAAACAGTTGCCTTCATATATTGCAGGGAAATGCAAAATAGTTCCTCTCTATGAAGGGGACATTGGCATAATCTTACAACAATGTAGATGGATTCATTAAGAAATCCTATTTCAAGGAATTTATCCTGAAGACATACCCCATAAATATGAAACCACATATTCACAAAGTGTTTTTTTAAAAAAATATATTTTTATTGATTTCAGAGAGGAAGGAAGAGGGAGAGAGAGAGAGAGAAACGTCAGTGGTGAGAGAGAATCATTGATCAGCTGCCTCCTTCACACCCCCAACTGGGAATCAGGCCCACAACCCGGGCATGTGCCTTGATCAGAATCGAACCCAGGACCCTTTAGACCACAGGCCAACGCTCTATTCACTGAGCCAAACCAGCTAGGGCTTCACAAAGTTTTGGTGCATTATTTTTAAAAGAAAAATATTAGAAATAACTCATGTACAAAAGGGTCTGGTAAAGTAAGTAGTACATCCACACAGGAGAGACCTATGGAACTATAAAAAACAAAAGTAAGATCTCTCTTTACTGCTAAGTGGTAATCTCTAGGATACATTACATGGGAAAAAGGAAGGAGAGGATATAAGTAATCTATATGACAATCAGGGAAAATATTATTTGCTTATTTAAAAAAACCCACTGAGAAATTCTTGCTAATTGTGTGACTCTGTTATTCCTTTCCTTTTAGTGGGCAGCCAAAGCCCATATTTACTTAAGATGATGCTCAGGAATGGTTAGAGTAGAAACTTTATACATTTTCAATGCAATGCCAAACATTCTCATTTTGCTTTTGAGTTAATTTGTGAAAGCTTTGTTTTGTCATTTATTGTGATATACAAACACACACACACACACACACACACACACACACACACACACACACACTAGGGGCCCAGCGCACGAATTCGTGCACCTTGAAAGGAACTGTGGGCCGTGAGGCTGCGGTTGGCACAGGGGTGGGTCTCAGCCCATCCTCCCGCTGTGGCTCTTGGTCCTTTGTCTGCCAGCAGTCCCACTCCCACCATGGCCGCTCCCATGTGCTGATGGCGCCGGCCCCACTCACACTGGGCCCTGCTTGTACCCGCTGATGGCGCTGAGTGATTGGGATTGGGGCCAGGCGCCAGCAGCGGGTGTGAGCAGTGGCTCTGGCTCCGGCGCCGGCTGTGGGTACGAGCAGCCGGCTCTGGTGCCGGCAGAGGGTGTGAGAGGTGCCTGCCAGTCCTGATTGCCCCTCAGGAGCAGGAGGAGGTGGAGAAGCCCTTAGGGGAGATCGGGGCCAGCAGCTGCCGCTCGCACCTACTGATGGCGCCGAGCTATTGGGGTTGGCGCTGGGCACTGGCAGCGGGTGCGAGTGGTGACTCTGGCGCCGGCAATGGGACCACAGTGCATGGGAGCAAAGAATTTTCAGTAACTACCAGAAGCTCACCTTGATGACAGCGATGGGCACCCCGCCTTGGTCTGGCACCCCCTGCTCACATGCTCCACCATCCTGCCATGGCCAGCGCCCACCATGTTCTACCCTCTGCCACCTGCTGTGGATGCCTGCCATGTTCCATGTGCACCCCCTGGTTGTCAGCGCACATCATAGTGACCGGTTGCTCAGTAGTTCTGCTGTTCGGCCCATTTGCATATCTGTCTTTTATTATATACAACTAGAGGCCCGGTGCACAAAAATTTGTGCACTTGGCGGGGAGGGGGGGTCCTTCAGCCTGGCCTGTGCCCTCTCGCAGTCTGGGACCCCTCGGGAGATAACAACCTGCTGGCTTAGGCCTGCTCCTGGGTGGCAGAGGGCAGGCCCAATCCCTAGGTGCAGCCTCTGGTTGGGCTCAGAGCAGGGCCGATTGGGGAGTTGGGGCGCCACCCCCTGTCATGCACAGAGCAGGGCGGATCGGGAGGTTGCGATGCCACCCTCAGTCACGCTCAGGGTAGGGCCGATTGGGGGGTTGGGGCACTGCCTCCTGTCACACTCAAGGCAGGGTCGATGGGGAGGTTGCGGCGCCACCCCTGTCACGCACAGAGCAGGGCCAACCAGGGGGTTGGGGCGCTGCCCCCTGTCACGCACAGAGCAGGGCCCATCAGGGGGTTGGGGAGCTCCCCCCTGTCACGCACAGAGCAGGGCGGATCAGGGGGTTGGGGCGCCGCCCTCTATCACCCACAGAGCAGGGCCGATCGGGGTTGGGGCGCCGCCACTCTCACACTCAGGGCAGGGCCGATGGGGAGGTTATGGCTCTACCCCGTCACACACAGAGCAGGGCCCGTGGGGGGTGGGTTTGGGGCGCCGCACCCTGTCACACACAGAGCCGCAGAGCGATCAGGGGGATGGGGAGCTCCCCCCTATCAGGCACAGAGCAGGGCTGATCAGGGGGTTGGGGCGCCTTCCCCTGTCACGAACAGAGCAGGGCCGATAGGGAGGTTGTGGCCCTGCCCCCTGTCACACACAGAACTGCAGGGCGATCAGGGGGTTTGGGCGCTGCCCCCTGTCACACTGATCCCGGTGCCGGGAGGCCTCACAGCTCCGCTGATCCTGGTGCTGGGAGGCATATTACCCTTTTACTATATAGGACAGAGGCGTGGTGCACGGCCCGGGGCTGGCTGGTTTGCCTTGAAGGGTGTCCTGGATCAGGGTGGGGGTCCCCACTGGGATGCCTGGCCAGCCTGGGTGAGGGGATGATGGCTGTTTGCAGCTGGTCACACACCCTTCAGGGTGGGGGTCCCCACTGGGATGCCTGGCCAGTCTGGGTGAGGGGCTGAGGGCTGTTTTCAGGCTGGCAGGTGACTGAAGCTCCCAACTGCTCCTTTTTTTCTTTTCTTTTTTTTATTCTGGGCCAGCCAGAGGCCAGCAAGGCAGGTGGGGAACGTTGGTTTACTCTGTCACTGAAGCAAGCAAGCCTCATGTTAGCTTCAAGCTGCCTGGCTGCCGGCCGCCATCTTGGCTGGCAGTTAATTTGCATATCTCGCTGATTAGCCAATGGGAAGGGTAGCAGACGTATGCTAATTACCATGTTTCTCTTTTATTAGATAGGATAGGATTATATCAATTGTGCTTACATTTCATATGATTCTCACAATGGTTTTAGTATAGGAATTATATCCGTTTTTCATTTGAGAAGACAGGCTTTGAGTGGTATAAATTTGATTTGTCCAAGTTTTGAAAAATGATGCTTGCTAGAGCAGGAATGTTAATTCCAGATTCATGGCACATAGAAATAGAATTTATATATTGATATACCCAGCTTTGGGTATACTACCTTTTTTCTCACCCCCATTTTAAATTTTATTAAAGCAATTAAACTGTATGGTTAAAATAGTAACATTGCATAATGTGAAATGAAATTGAGGTAAATTGCAACTCAGAAATAAAGTCTGAGTCACTAAGCAAAGTGCTTTTTAGAAATACAAAAAAAAAAGGTGCATTTCTCTATATGAAGTGTCACATCTTAGTCACTAAAACATGGATTGATGATTATAACAAGGCAAGACTGAGAACCAAGGTAGAGGCAGCTAAATGAGTGGTTTACAAGCCAGAGTTAGGGTCATTAGAGGCTAAAAATTCAGAAGCAAGACTCAAGGAGTGGTAGACTGGGGGGCACAGGAGCATGCTATATGCACTTTTGTGAGTCAGGCCAGTTCAAGGCCATTGGGTAGGAATTACCTGACTGAGGTGAAAATGTGGACTCAAATAAAATCACCAGTGTATATGATCATTGTTAGAACCCAAATTTTGTGTTTGGGCCATGAAACTGATATAATGTATAGTAAATGCAGTGTGTAGTATAGGGATGATAGAGCACTTCAGTAAATGCAGGAAGCCTTAAGTAAACAGGTGTCAGCTGTTGGCCCAGAAATTGCTGACATTTCTATTTAATTGGAATATATTGACATCACAGTCTTTCTGAAATATGCTGCTTCTGTCAAATAAGTCCTTGGTCACCATCCTCATTTTGACAAGGAAAAATAATTTGACAGTTAACAATTGCATAACTTTAGTACTATTAGCCTTTAGTAATGCATTTTATTTTAAGGTTGCTTATGTCTTCATATTTTTAACATCTATGCAACTGAAATGGATCTTAGAATTGATAGAATCTTAGGTTAAAGGGAAAGCAGTATTCGATGTCAGTGGGGTTTTACATATTTCTTCCTCTTGGGAATATTTACATTGAGACCTTAGTTTAATGTTTTAAAGTCATACTTGCCCTACATCAACCTATTATGTTGTCAAATTAAGTTGGGATTTAAATAATACAAAAGTGGTACGTCTTTAGAATGCAATTTTAATCACAACCCCTAATCATGAGTCAACAATATTTCTTCTAAAACATTCTTAGAGCCCTAACGGGTTTGGCTCAGTGGATAAGCATCAGCCTGCTGACTGAAGGGTCCCAGGTTCCATTCTGGTCAAGGGCATGTACCTTAGTTGCAGGCACATCATTGGTACGGGGGTGTGCAGGAGGCAGCTGAAGGATATTTCTCTCTCATCGTTGTTTCTAACTCTCTATCCCTCCCCCTTCCTCTCTGTTAAAACTCAATAAAATATATTAAAAAAATAAAACATTCTTAGAGTTTTCTGAAGAAATAATTTTGGGAAGGATTCACATGTAAGATGCACAGTAATTTCCTGTGTGTGCATGTTGAGGGGGGCAATCATGATTTGCTTAATAGTTTTCAGTCTTACCTTTGTGATAGTGAAAACAGTGTAGTCTCGTTTATCATTCTCCTTAGGCTCCAGGGAAAACAGTGAATGGAGAGTACAGAAATACTGTGTGTGTATGAGTTTCTGTCTAATGGCTTAAATATCCATTCTATCAAATAGCGATGCAGTATTTGTCATTAGCAAAAAGTACAAGTTATATATAAAATGGTTTCAGGCTATAAGCAAAATACTTTATAAAAGTCTCATGCGAATTGACAACATTAGGTCTCTAATGGGTACAATACATACAGTACCAATACATATAAATGATAGGCAACTCACCAAAGTGGAAATAGCACTGTTAACTGTGGCCAAACTATAATCAAAGAAATGCAGATTAGAGAGACCATGAGATTCCTCATTCACATCACTAGGACTTTTTTTCACGTATCCAATGCTGGAGTAGGAGCTAAAACGGGTATGATTGGTGGCATTATACTCTAATATGCTGCCACCCTTTTTAGAAAGCAACTTTGTATTATATATTGAGCCATGAAAATGATCTAATCTTTTGGTCTAGTTATCTTATTTTGAAGATCTTTCCTACAGAGATTTAAAAAATTTGTTTTAAAAAACACCATATGTGTTATAAGAGTAGAACTTTGTAAGACTTAAACCCCAATAGGAGATTGGCTAAGTAAAGCCTGGGAATAACACTTTATGGGCCATTATGACATTAAACAGTAAATATGCTGCAATGAGGTAGAGATCGCTTGTAACACAATAGGAAATAAATTGAATACCGATTACAGCTTTCTTTAAAAACGAAGTACATATAAGAAAATCAACTAATAGTAATGGTTGTGAGTATATGGGTAATTTTTATATTTTTTAAGTTTCAATTTTTAAATTTATTTAAAATATTTAGGAATATTTCCCTCTAAACAATATGCTTATATTAATATATTGATTTTTTCAATATGGTTAATTTTATAGAAAAGGATATCGTCTTTTTCCCCCCCAATATTATTCTGTATTAGTTTCAGTTGTACAGCAAAGTGGTTAGTACCACTGCTTCAAAAATACCCAGCTGGCCCCATACAATACTATTGACTATATTCCCAATGCTGTAATCTACATTTCTGTGGCTATTTTGCAACTACCAATTTGTACTGCTTAATTCCTTCACCTTTTTTTAACCAGCCTTCCAACCTCAATTCCCTTTGACTGCTGTCAGTCTGTTCTCTGTATCTGAGTCTGTTTTTATTTTGTTTGTTTATTTTGTTGATTAGATTCTACATATAGATGAAATCATATGGTATTTGTCTTTCTCTGATTGGCTTATTTCACTTAGCATAATACCCTCTTTCCATCCATGCTGTCTCAAAAGGTAATATTTCCTTCCTTTTTGCAGCTAAATAGTATTCCATTGTGTAAATGTACCACAGCTTTTTTTATTCACTCATCCACTGATGGGGACTTGGGTTGCTTCCAAATGTTGGCTGTTTTAAGTAATGCTGCAATGAACATAGGGGTGCATATATTCTTTTGAATTAGTGTTTCGGGTTTCTTCAGATATATTACCAGAAGTGGAATCACTGGGTCATAAGCAGTGACATTTCTAATTTTTTGAGGAACCTCCATACTGTTTTCTATAGTGGTTGCACCCGTCTGCATTCCCACCAACAGTGCATGAGGTTTCTCTTTTTTCTATATCCTTCCCAATACTTGTTTGCTGATTTATTGATGATAGCCAGCCATCCTGACAGGTGTGAGGTTATATGGGTAATTTTTAAACAAAGCATTATGTTGGCTCTTACAAATTTTGGTTTATGATATATGTTAAAGGAATGAGCAAATGGCTTTTACCTGTTCCCACCTTCAGTGGGATCATCCATGCTGCTGATTAACCAGGTCTCTTTTAGTTGCAAGTTGAAGGAAATCTATTGCAAAATAGCTTAAATTTTTAAAAAAGTACTGGTTTGTATAACCAGAATTTACAGAATAAAAATCTTGATCCAGGAATTAAATTATTTTCTCAGAACTTGTCTCAGTTCTGCTCTCCTGTTGATCTCTACTGAAAAGGTTTCTTCCTCATGATGGAAAAGGGAGCATCACAACTCCAGTCCAGCTAAGGATCCTGAGTACAGCTCTGTATTTCTCTTTTGGTTTTTGGGAGGTCCCAGGCCAGCTGTGATTGGTTGGCCAGCCCTGGGGCATGAGCCCACTCTGGAACTCTCTGTGTAGGGTAGGGGGATTCCCATATTTTTTCTTTTTCTTTAAAAATAAATATATTTTATTGATTTTTTTACAGAGAGGAAGGGGGAGAGATAGAGAGTTAGAAACATCGATCAGAGAGAAACATCAGTCAGCTGTCTCCTGCACACCCCCTACTGGGGATATGCCTGCAATCCAGGTATATGCCCTTGAGCGGAATCGAACCTGGGACCTTTCAGTCTGCAGGCCAACGCTCTTATCCACTGAACCAAACCGGTTAGGGCTAAAATATATTTTTATTGATTTCAGAGGGGAAGGGAGAGGGAGAGATAGAAACATCCATGATGTGAGAGAATCATGGATCACCTGCCTCCTGCACGTCCCACATTAGGGACCTAGCCCGCAACCCGGGCATGTGCCCTGACTGGGAATCGAACCTGGGACCCTTCAGTCCAAGGGCCGACGCTCTATCCACCTAACCACACTGGTTAAGGCAGTCAGTCACTAAATTTAAAAACCTTTATCATGCCATAGGCACTGATACATAATGTGGCTACTTCTGCAAACATTTCTGCTTATTTTTTAGGTTCAGATGCAATATATTTGTTTTATTTTTGGTAGGAAATAGTCCTGAATCCTTTCAGAAGCCTGAGGTTAGAGGCAGCTGTGGAAGTCTCTGACTGTCACTTTGTCAACTGAATTAATTTATTTAAGTAGCTAACATTGTCTCATTTTTTAAATATGTGGGAAAAAGTCTTTAAAATAACTTTATGGGCTTTTTACATAAAAATGTTTAATAGAAGTTCCAGAAGCAGTTTAATAAACTTGAAGGAATTTCCTTAAAAAACAGAGCAGTTGGTTTAGCTCTATAAATTTCCAGTGCTGGCAGTACCAATAAAATGAATGGTTCAGATTCCTGTTAAACCAGGAAGTCCCAAATTATGTTTGTGCAAGATTATAACTGTATTACTTGGAGGGTAAAGGTATTCTAGTTAGATAAATTTGTGAAATGCTGTTAGACATTATTCATTATTGGACTGATTAGTTTTTAACATAGCAGTGTGCATTTTGATTCCCTAAGTGACAGTGTTAAAGTGTATTTAGATTTGACCACCAAACATCCTTTTAAAAAATAGAACCGTTATTATGTGGTTAGAGAAATAGTGCCTTAACCATTCCTCTGATCAGGATGTTGGTCCATTTTCTTATAAGATTGGTTAAGTGGTTTGAGTTGGACATTATTGAGTACTAGAGGGGATTTATTTTTTCTTTGTTTTAATGACAACTTTATTATTTTGTATGGTAGCAAACTTTGTTTAATGGAAATGTAGGTACTTTTTTTGTATTCTGGCTGAAATAGATTATCCCACCTTGGTGCAAGGTGGACTGCAGTCAGACTTAAACTTACATAGGTACAGCACAGTTTTTTTTACAAGCAGCCCTATGACCAGCTCCAGAAAGTATTCTTATTGAAGCCCAAAATATTATGTGGAATAGAAGGAAGAAGTAGAACTTTTTAGCTTTGGAAATCGAGGGCAAAACGTTTAAAATCACTTTTATGAAAGTATTAAAAATCACTATCATGAAAGTGTTCCTATTGATTAGAACATTGAACTTTTATGCTTTCCTTTTAAATCTGCCATGATGAATAGCCCCCAGATAAACCACAGCTAACTAAATAAGTTCATTTGTTGAATAAAGTTAGAACTAGCTTAAATGTCTAACGAATATTTGCCCAAAACAACTCACTTGGTTTTGGCATACTTAATATATTGGTTGGTATCTGACAGTAACTGGCCACAGCGTGATTTGCTTCTTGAGACTGTTCCTGGAATGTGCTGGTAATATCAGCATAAATGAGGGGACTATGTATTTTTAATCGATAAGTAGGAGGGAAGCACGTAAGATTCGTGTAAAAGTTGGATAAATTATTTAGGTGCAAGTTTTTAAAAAAGTCTAAGACATAGCCTGGTTTTATTCCAATGTATAAAATGATTCTATAGTTTTACATTTTTCCAGGAGAATTTTCATATTGTTGCCTTTACTAAAATTGGCTTGTTATCATTACTAACACTGTTAAAAGTGATTAATATTGATGTGTAGCTGTTTTTAAAATCATATGTTTTTCTATTCAACTAAATTAGCATGTCTTTTTCTCTTCTTTTTATACAGAGTTAGCTTTGGAATCAAACCCTTCTGACCATCCAAGGGCAAGCACAATTTTCTTGAATAAATCTCAAACGGATGGTAAGACAATATTTTTTTCCTCTGAGAAGTTTGAAACTGTTTTTGTTTTCGTATTAGAGAAAGTATTCAGTGAGAACTGGTAGCTATCTGTTTACACATTTTGCCACCTCTTTATCAACACAGTCAATTGGCCACATGATTTAGATGTGGCCTATTCCTCCAAACAGCTATGTCCTTTTCCCCTTGCTCCAAAGAGCATACGTTTTAAAGATGAGTGATAGGATTTAGGTCCCAGTTAGGTTTTCATTTTGAACAAATAAAAAAAATCAGTTTATATATGAAGATTGAATTTGTGATTTTTGCCCCACTTTATATAGTGCTAAACCAAATGATGCTATCTCACATCCAGATTCATGCTACTCAGAACTTTAAAGCTATTCAAAACTTTCTCATCATAATGTAATATTATGCCAAGGTACATAGCCCTCTAGGGTTGCCCAGAAGGTTAGTCTCATCAGCAAGGGTACATTTCCTATGGCCTGCTTGTTTTAGGATAACCAGAACTGTAGGATTTTAACACTCCTGCTTGCCTGATTATACTCCTTTATGTTATGTTAAATCTAGTTTACTTGCTTAAAAAGCCACACATGACCAGTTTTTCAGTTGACTACCACAGCAGAAGTACAGTAAGTGAGGTTTTTATTTTGTTTGAAGTGACGTAGCACAATAAAAAATGGGGGTTTCTAACCTGCCTTTTCATGGTGTATGTGTATTTTGCCTGTCTTGAGCCAATCATTTTTGGTTAGAATTGCTGTATTTCTTAATTTCTTCCAGAGCCTTGGGCGGCTCACATGAGAGAAAGTGGCAATAGTAAAGGGGAAAACTACCCCATGTCCCTCTCTTCAGTCCTAAGGAATGTGTGTCTATGATGCCCGTTCTACCATAAATGAGGAGTGTGGGAAACAACACTCTCTTTGGAGCTCTTGTTCTTCTGGCCTTTGTTAGAGCAAATTGATTTTGGGTGTTGTAGATATGTTCAGTTAGGTTAGCACACATTTTTAAATTTAAATTTAAATAGATTACTTCCCATTTGAGTCACGACATTTATTTTTTAGTATGGTATTTTAGTGGATTACCAATAACTGGTCCAGGATGCTTCTGGGAGTGCTGGTGCAAATAGGGGTTAGTGCTTGGCCAGAAACTGGTTCTTAGAGCTGCCACTGTTAGATCCTGGTGATTCAAGTAAGGTGGGAATAAGTGTAAAATTAGAACTACTACTGGGTAGTTGTTCAGATGTGTAACAAGTACCATTTATTAGCTAAGTTTTTCACCTGGCCTGATTTGCTCTGCCTTTTCTTCTGTACATGGAAAGTCTTTCATTTGTTCCTATTATAGAATATCTGTTAGGTCAAAAAGTAAAACTAAGTTTTTAGATTTACTTTGTGGAGCTCATCTTGCCAGGTGATTTAAATTATAATTTTTGTTAAAAATTATTTTTAAAATGGAATGGAATTTTGTATATTGGTAATCTGTCACATAATCAGCAACTTTTACTTTTCTATGGCATTTGTATCAGAATTGATCAGTTAATTTTTTTTTTTTATTCTTAGTGCGAGAAAAGAAGAAGAACAACTATGTAAACCATGTAAGTAAACAGTTGAAAAGTTAAGTAAGAAACTAACAGTTTGAAGTAAAAATTGTGATGATTCCTAGAAAATATAATGGACCCAGTACCGTTAGTATGGACATCTCTTTGTAGATTTTATAAATCTCTTTTGTTTTCATAATTATCAAATATGTATTCAGGAAGTCTTCAGGTTAGTAATTCTCATTTTTAAAGGGTTCTGACATTTAAGTTTTAATAACATGGTTGTGGTTTAAAGATATACCTTATAATTTTTTGGCCTTAATTTTTAAATCTTATTTTTTTTAAAAAGTAACAAAAGTATAATAGCTAAGTTAATTTTTAGCACTATTTATTGACTTCCTGTCATAGCAGGTGAAACATAGCTTTCTCTACCATGATCTTATTTCCCTCCCTTTGTTCCCTCAGCATGTTACACGGTATTTATTAAAGAATCAGTGTTTACATTATTATGACTATAAAAATATTTTTTACTGTTGAGCCTTATAGTTCTCTGGCTGTGCCACTTCCTTGAATACCCTTCATTCTTTTTCTCCAGTATAACTGAAATCTAGGCACTTCTATACTTTTTCAGGATAATCTAATGCCCCTCTTCCTAGCCAAGATTTTACATAGCCAGATGCAGTAAGTAGGCTGGATTCCCTGCTGCAAAGAAAGAACAAAACAAAACAACACAGCCACCACCACACACACATTTTCTGTAGCAGTTTGACAAAGGTGACCATCAGACAGAAATACTACATTTATGCTACATTAACTTAATACTTATTCATTTCTCTGTGGAATTAGTTTCCTGATTATATTCTCTTGCCTGTTTTCTAACAACAATTTTCCCTCCAAATGTTGTGACATTTGTCACCTGCCTATCAAAAATACTTTCCATCTGTTTTATTTTATTTTTTTTGGAAACAACATTCCTTAACTTTTATCATCCCACTCTAGTATAAACTGGTTTTCCCTAGACCTGGTCTGTGCCTGTTTTCCTGGCATATCTCCTTGAAGTGATCTGAGATCTCACATAACTGCTGTCTTGTGTTGGATCCACTATGTCCTCGATTCTATGTTCCCTCTGTCTTGTTATACTCCCTTGTTTCATTGGAGCACATTTCCCTTGGAAAGAGTACATAGGCAGAAGTTTTTAGAGATCTGGCCTTTCTGAAATGCCTCCTATTTGAAGTATAGAAGTCTAGGTTGCAACTAATTTTTGCAGTTCCAAACCATTTCTACTGTTTTCTTATTTGCGGAGTTGCTCTTAAATCTGTTGACATGATGTGATACATTGTATATTACAGTTTTAATCATTTCCCCCCATCCTTTTGGAAGCTTTTAGTACCTTCTGTTCCTGGAATTTTGAAATTTCATGGTATGGTTTAGTATGTTCCTTTTCATTTTTTTGTGTGGCCACTAAGCCTGCAGATCTTCACTTATGGCAGTGAATTTAAAAATATATGTATTTTCTGTATTTATTTTTTCTAGTATTTGTATTACTCAGAAGTTGGAACTCTTAGACCAGTATTCCTGCATGAATTTCTAACTCCCCCCCCCTCTTATTTTTCCATTTCTTCTTGTTCTACTTCCTAGATATTTGTTTGACTTTATGCTCCAACCTTTCTATTGAATTCTTTGTTTTGTCTATCTTTTTAATTTATTGTGTTCTCTTATATTCTGTCACTTTTTTTTTATAGCATTAGTTTTTCCACCATTGCAATTTTTTTGGCTTTCTGAGGTTAAGAATTTTTTTTTTTAATGTTTTCATTTTGTCACTCCCATTAATTTCCTTCTTCCTGTTTCAGTCTCTCTTGCTTGTTGGCTTTCCTCAGATGTGTGGTGGTCCCTGGCTGTATTTTAAGATGTAATTGGAAGCACCAGGAGTGAGCAGGACTTTTGTTAACTGATAGTCCTCATTGCAGGATTTTGGGATCAAGCCTCTGAATTTGGAACCGGCCTTTGGTTCTGTCAGATAAACTGGCATTCTTATTCTTGTCCCAGCCACAGTCTGGCACCAAGTTTGTGCTGCTTCTGTTCTGCCATATCAGTTACCACTCCTTTATCTAGTCCTCAGCTTTCAAACATTAAAAATTACATGCTTTTTTCTCCTATACTGTGTATAACTTTTTTTATGCCTTTAATTCTAATGAGATATCTCTGAAAGGAAGGGGAGAGGAAATATGTAGATTTGTGGTCAGTCCATCATGTTTAACTTAGCTTTACACTTTAAATATAAGTTCTAGCATGGCCGGTATGAGTCAGTGGTTGAGTGTCGACCCATGAACCAGAAGGTTACCAGTTTAGTTCCCTGCCAGGGCACATGCCTGGGTTGTGGGTTTGATCCCCAGTAAGGGGTGTGCAGGAGACAGCCGATTGATGTTTTCTCCTCATTAATGTTTCTACCTCTCTACCCTCTCACTTCCTTTCCTTTCTTGCTAAAAAAAAAAAAAAAACGAAAAAGAAAAATCATTAAAAACATTAAAAAAAATAAATATAGGTTCTAAGTTTAAAGTTAAAGTTTTAATTCAATGATATTAATTCAGAGAATATTTTTGGCTATACCTATAATTAGCATACTACACTTTTCTACTAAAGCCTTAATTAAGAATTCTATTTAAACCATGTACCCTGCCATATTGTCCCATTTATATGCAACATAGATGGAGCAGTTTTCATTAATGCAGAAAGTATTAGAAATTTTAAGTTAATTAAAAGTCCTTAATTCTTAATATTCCCAACTTGTGAAAAAGTAGAAAAAAGTAAGTGGGTTTATTTTTTAATGGGTTAAGATGAGGCAGTGAGCACAATGGGTGGAAGCAGAATTTCAACAGGTACTTGATCTTTAATAGTAGGGTTTGGATTGTGACTTATTAGACTTCTAGGTATGATTATTTTTCTAGTCTTTGCCATTGAACCGTAGTCTACTTAGCAAGCCCTTCACTTTCTTGTAAAGATTGTCAAAGTCCATCTATTCTGTCATTAGTGTTAAATGAAGATAAAGTATGACTCTTTGTCCCTGTCTATCCTAGTGACTAACTTTAATAATACCTATCAACACTAAATTGTCAGTAGTGTTTCGGCTGTTTTAATTTTCTTTTTTTTTTTTTGTATTTGCATTTTTTTTATGCTTGTCAGTGTAGTGTATTTGAGGTTGTAGGCCAGCAACAGTAAGGCTTTAACTATAAAGGACATTTGTCTTAAGTTTTCAAGCAAGATAAGGGGAAAGGAACCTGCTGGTGCTAATGTATCCAGGCTTTGCTCAGAAGCTTAATTCTGCCACCCTGTAGTGAATACTAGATACTTGATCCTGAAAGTTTGAATAGTTGGGAGTAGGCCTGGAGTGATGAGCAAGTGTTGAATGTTTCTTTGGCTGGATCTATCCAGTATACTATAAGTTGCTAATTTACTAAATGAACCCCTGTGAGGCTATAAGCCCATGTCTAATTATGAATATTAAATGTGTTAGCACTAATATTTCCAAAGAGAAACCAATATGCATTTATAAAAGAAAAAAATTTAAATAGAGAAAAGGGGAGCAAATATCACCCAAAGCTTTACCAACTCATCTGTATTTTGGTGCATTTTCCCCCTGTTTTTCATACTTCCCCAATGTATAAGTTTTAGTCATAGTTAGACTTTGTTATGGTGTATTATATGCCACATTACATCTTAATATTAGTGACCTTAAAAGATAACCTTTCATTTAGAATAAAAGTATTTGAATGAATTTTCATGTTTCATGCTGTATTTGTTTTTTGAGATCCCAAAAGTAAATTACATTAACTGCATAGCTTAAGTAACAGAGTTTTAGCTATAGTTAAAGCATTTCTAGTTTCAAGGAGAATTTGTCCCTCCAAATATTACTTTTCAAAAATGCACTCTCTGGAACTTTTGGTTAATAAGGAATAAGTGGCTTTGCAGTGAAACATCTGAAACAAGTGAAATGGTGTTTTATATAATATATAGATATTTCTGATTATTGGCTATTGGCAATTTTTAAATGTTCTGTATTTTAACTAGATTTTGTCCCTACCCCATATTTTGAGTATTTGTGGGGCATACTGATGGGAAAGTATGGCAGCATGATAAAAACTATTTTATATTGATACAAGGAAGGAAGGCTCATCTGAATTAGTTTTTTTTAAATACAATAAAACCAAGCATATTAAAATTGTTGCTATTCTGTAATATTAAAGAATGCTACTTTTACTTTCAGCTATTTACAGTGATTGGGATTAGTTATTGGCCTTTAAGGAAGAGAATTGTCCTAACATAGTTTAGGCTATTTCAGTATTTGATTATTGCTGTATTATTGGGCTTTTTATAAATCAATGGATAGTTCTAAAATAAATGGATACTTCTAAAGTGTTTTGAAGATAGATTATTCTCTAGAGGGCCTCAAAAAGTTCATTGTCACCTCTCCAATACCACGGCAGATAAATTCTAATTTGTATTTGTAGTTAAGATTTACCTTCCAGTTGTAATTAATTTCAAATAATTTTTCAAACACTAGTTGAACTTCTGATTTGTCTCAGATTCTGGAGGTAGGAGAAGAGACGAGTCCTCCCTTCCCTAGAGAAGTTTCCTTTTTAATGAGGGGGATTCCCTGTAAGCAGTTCATGGAATATAAGAAGAATCTTAATGCTTGTTTGACATTTTAACCAAGGAAAAAACACACTTTTATAGGTTTAACTTACTGTGACATTTTCTTCTATTTCCCTTCCCCTTCAGGTATCTCCAGGGCACCTTACTAAAAAATATAGCTCATGCTCAACTATATTTCTAGATGACAGCACAGTCAGCCAGCCTAATCTTAGAACCACAGTACAATGGTGAGTACAACTAGGTTGCCAAGGGCTGAGTGACAGACCCCGTTATGCTAAAAGCATCCTAGCCACACATAATTTCAGTCATTTGATTGTCCTTTTTAGTGACCAGGTTAAGCAACTGATGCCAACTATATATTGATTTCAAGGACCTAAATATGAATTTTCAATTTTTATTTTAACCTTAGAGTGCATGGAAGAAAGGAAGGCCAGTTAGCAAATAAGAAATCCCAGAAAAATTACTTATCTTTACTTGATAACATTTCTGTTGTTAAGACATTATTGAACATAATGAAAAGGAGAGGTGCTTTTTATTGGATGTTTCTAGGAAAAAAAATATTTCTTTATGAGACATAGACCTAAAACAATGAATACTACTTTGGAAGCTACTCTTGGAAGGAGGAACAGTTTGTCCCCTACTGGCACCAGAGTGTATGTGCATTTAAATTTAGTTGGATTTTGTCAGATTTTCCCCATTACACATTTTTCCCTCTGCGCTATTTCTGTATAAAAATTCACTTCTCCTTTCTATCCCCCAAAGAGGGAGAAATGCATGAAATCAGTATATATATCTCCAAGACCCTAAATCAATCCATGTATAAGAAAAATCACAACAGAAAAAAAATGATAAAGGTGAAGTTTTGGAAACATAGCCATTGTCAGGTTTATACTTAAGCAAACATGAACAGCATGTCTTGATGATGAAAACTACTCATGTATTTCTGGGAGCACCACATAGTCCACAATTGGTGGAGATGCACTTTAAAAATACCCTAATATGAACCTTTCAAGCATTTTTAAAAGGGAACTAAACCAAAACAGGATGTAGAGCTTCCTGACTCCCCACTGGAGCTGTCCAAGGAATATAATCAAAGTCTCCTTGGAATATGAGTGTTTATTTTCCAGAACACAGTTTGGGACATGCTGTCTGAAAATATTGATATCCTCATCCCTAATTTTATTTTTCAGTCTTAAAAACGTAATTAGCTCATAAATTTAATTTTGCTTCTAATGTACCAGCTTCTTTGCTAATTAAATTATCAGTACTTTTGCTTTAATTAAAACTAGCAATTTCACAATCATAATAATAGAACTTCTCTTACTTATAACAATAGTTGAGATCAAATTGTGTTTTGGCAAAAATGGAGCCTCATCTCTCTCTAAAGTCCTGAGCTTTGGCACCTATTGAGTAATCACTGAATATTTTTATTCAGCCATGGCACTAAACCATGAGTAAGAAACACTCGACGTTGGCTGCATTCTGCAGATTCTTTTGAATTCAAAAGATTCTGATGTTACAGCATATAAAGATTAACCTTGCTCAGACAAATAGGTTTCATACTTATTTCTCCAAATTAGTGTAATTTTTGAAAGTACTGTAAGTTTTCATTTGATCTCATTAAGTTTTGAAAATGATCATTCAGTACATTCACTATTGGTGAAATAAAGGTTGAGAAAATTAATAGAGCTACTTGACTTTTAGGGATGATTTTGAAAAATGTTTATCATGGGATAGTAGTACATTGTTCTCAATGGGGTGGGTGAGCCTTATTAGAATCACTTATGGAACTTTTTTCCAAAATATGTCTCTAAATCATGCATCTCCCCCCACTCCCTCAACACACACTCTCACTCTCCATAAGCCTTTTGATAAGCTGAGGAAGGCTGTGAGGCATGACTATATGAACAGAAGCATCCAGGGTGATTCTGATCATTTTATTTTATTTTTTCCATCACTGTTTATCTCCTCTAGGCCCTCTTCCCCCTCCTCCCATTCCCCTTCACCCTGTAATCAGTAGGATATTTGGCATGATTATATGAGCAAAAGTATCCAGGGTGATTCTGATCTTAACCCTGATTCACGTGTTCCCAAACTTTGCTGCACATTGCAATCACCGGGGAGCTTTAAAAAGAATCCCAAGCCGTTTAAATCAGAACATCTAGAGGTGGAAACAGGCAGTTTTTAAGGCTCCTCAGATGATCCCAGTGTACAGCTAAGCTTGGGAACCACTGCCTGGTTGGCCTGTAGGGGAAAGAGAACTGCTTCTAGTTATTGGTGGGACCTTGAGCAAGTCTGTTGTAAGCCTTGGTTCCCTTCTGTAAAATGGTTCATTGAATTAAATGTTATCTAAGGTTCAGTGGTCATTTTCAGCTTTGAAATTTTATGCTTTGAATTCTCTGATTTTCAAATCAATTTGAAGATGAAACTGAAGCACTATAGAAGTATCCATCTTTGATGCTAACAATAGTATGAGCCTTTTTTTACAAGTGCTAATATTATATAGATCTAGTTATAAAGTTCAGATTTGCCTTCCCTCAATTATTTTGAGCTTCATTTTAGACACTTGAGGACAAAGAGGAAAAGCATATAACTTAACCAAGAAAACCCCTTTGGTGTGTAGTACACAATATCTTTGAATAGCATACAGTTATTCAGTTAGGAATACAATAACTTACACAGTATCTGAGGATTTACACCTGCTCATTAATATTTCATTTAGGCTACCTTGGTAGTAGCTTATTAAATGTTACACTGTAGTATTATGCTGCATTGTTAGCACTGCTTATTTCAGGATAGACTGTTTACTTTGTGGGTTCTTATATTTGCTCTTAAGATTTTATTTGATGTAGAGCACTTTATTTGCCTTTACAGAAATGATGGAAATGGGGGGGGGGGGGGGGGAATAGTGAACTAAATAAACTGAAATGCCGAGCCTAACAACCTTCTTTAAAAAGCACAAAAACTACTGTATAGCTTAAATTGAAGCATGTGCACAAATATAACTTGTACAGAATGAAAGGTTCTATGGGTGAAAGGGCAAATGATGGGAAATATGTAATAACTTATATATTATAATAATCAACCCAAACATGTCTTCTAACAGCATATTACTTCGCATTTTGGTTTTCCTATTTTTGCTAAAAGCCAAAGAACTAAAACAAGGGGGAAAGTACCCATATGGATACTGTTCTGAATGAGGATTTCAAGGCCACTGGACATCTGGGAAGGTCTTCCCCTACTCTAACCCCTTTTTAAAAATGTGTTCATACCTAACATATTAAAATTACAATTGTTACAATTTTTTTTCCTCCACAGTGTGACGTTAGCAATATATTACCACATAAAGAACAGGTGAGTTTAAAAACCTGTCTTGTTATTCTAGCAGTAAATTTACAAGCTATCAAATTTAGTGTTAGGAAATAACTATAGACATTATTGGAGTGAACTGTAGAGTGCTTTTAGTACATTATTGAAGTGAATCATTTGTTTTTGTCTTAGGACTCTTAACGCTTAAGTTATTGTCCCAAAGAGTATTTGCTTGTATTAGAAATTAAAATTGAGAATTTAAAAATAAGTCCATTGTATGTTTAAACAGGATTTTTATAGCACTCTTGAAATTTTGAACGAGATAATTTTTGTGCATTAGAGGATATTTAGCAGCATCCCTGGCCTCTCTATGCCTTCTGCTCAATAGTTACCAATAACAGCCTCTCCTCAGTCCACATTGTGACAACAGAAAAATCTCTCCAACCATGACCAAATGTCCCCTGGGGGACAAAATCACCCTTGATTGAAGACCATAGTATTAACATAATTATTTTTCACAACAAAAAAATGAGTGGAAAGGGTGTCATTTATTTACGTTTTTGCAAATCTATTTACTGTCTGGCTTACTATAAGACAGATGATTTTCATGTATGCTCTGTCTTCAATCATTTACAATTACTTCATTTGTTTTGAAAAACCAACATGAAGAAGACCCAGTCTCATGTAGTTATATAGGTACAAAATTGTGTATTTCTAAAGCCTTCAAATAATTGTGGGTATTCTTTGATACCATGCCAAAAGTCCATAAGTGCTGGACTAATTCCATTAGTTACAATGGAATTTAAAATCATATCCACAAACTTATAGTAGGTAATTTGTTAAATTAATACCCATTGATCTATCTTGTATGTCTAATGAATGTTTTATTTGTACATGATTTTATTATAATATTATGTATTGGTCATTTGGAAAGTATTGGTTCACATTCTTTATAAAGTGGCAAAAGCTCACTTTTGTTAGTATCACCACCAATCGTAAGTATTGAAAAGCTGTCAAACTCACAAAAGAAGGTACATATTTTCCCAAATTCTGACTTTTAGCCTGAGAGCTTGAATTGTGTCATTGGCAACAAACATACAAATTATTTTCCTTGAAGTGCCAGGCTCATTTTTTGTTTTTGAGAGAATGACAGTTGTACTATCAAATAAAGATGTTATTCTATGGGAAAAAAAAAAAAAAGGCTTCTTCAGCTCACAACTAAGTCAGAAGTGCTTTTCCTTAACACAACCACATTTTAGAATGCAAAAGTGCTTAATGCATACTTTCCATTTATTCAAAATATAAGGAGAATGATCAAAGTTTAATAACACTATAAATTTCTACTGCTTTATCAAGGATGTTCTTAAGCAAAGCAGTTTTTTTTCAACTGCAAATGGCAGTGAAGGATAGAATGACTACTAGTATAGTGTGGTTCCACTTCCTTGATTCATGCTCAGAAATCAGTTTTACTCACTTTTGCTTTTATACAATCACTAGAGGCCTGGTGCACGGATTCGTGCACATTGAAAGGAAATTAATCAGAAGGTGGCTGGTGGGGCGGGACTGGGCAAGATGGCTGGACACGCCCTGGAGCCAACCTGCCACGGTCCCTCCCTGGCTGGCTGCACCTGGGGTGGCACCGGGGCTCAAAGGGCGTCTGTAGTCTGCGGAGTGAGCAGGGTCCCTCCAGCAGGTGGGGTCCCTCGACCTGGCCTGCGGCGATCGGACTAAAACCGGCAGTCTGACATCCTCCAAGGGGCCTGGAGTGTGAGAGGGTACTCTGCAAAGTTGCTGTCATTCGGCAGCTCCTGCATAGAGCGTCTGCTCCCTGGTGGTCGGCATGTCATAGCTACCGGCTGGTTGCTCAGCTTTTTATATATATAGATAGAAGATTGCAAATGTCAGAAAAAAGGCAGGCACTGCCTTAATATTCCTATAAAAACGGTTTTGGCCCTGACCAGTTTGGCTCAGTGGATAGAGCGTCGGCCTGTGGACTGAAGAGTCCCAGGTTCGATTCCGGTCAAGGGCACGTACCTTGGTTGCTGGCACATCCCCAGTAGGGGGTGTGCAGGAGGCAGCTGATCGATGTTTCTCTCTCATCAATGTTTCTAACTCTCTATCCCTCTCCCTTCCTCTCTGTAAAAAATCAATAAAATATATTTTTAAAAAAACCAAACGGTTTTGACCTCATGGGCTTCCTGAGGAGGAAGGGTTCTAGGGGAACCCCAGAGGCCTACAGAATATACTTGGAGCACCACTCTTTAAATGAGCAGAGTGTATTAGTGTGGTGAACATTTAAATCAAAAGACTAAGTCACTTTTAAAATAAAAAGGCAAATTTTTAACTTAAACTATTTAAGAGACAAGAAATACATAATAACAATCCTATATAATAAAAGCCTAATATGCGAAGTGTCCGACCATTGGTTCGACCGTTCAGCCAGTCAGTCGTTATGATGCGTACTGACCACCAGGGGGCAGATGCTCTGACAGGTAGGTTAGCTTGCTGCTGGGGGTCTAGCTGATTGGGACTGGGTGAGACAGGATGGACACGCCCTGGAGCCCTCCTGTGCTCCCTCCCTGACCCCCATCATGCACCAGTAGGGTCCCTTGGCCTGGCCTGCACCCTCTCGCAATCCCCGACCCCTCGGGGGATGTCAGAGAGCTGGTTTCGGCCTGATCCCCGCAGGCCAGCAGGGCGGCACTGGGACTTGGCAAGATGGCCATGCACGCCCTGGAGCCAACCTCCCGTGGTCCCTCCCTGGCTGGCCGCACCTGGGGTGGCGCTGGGGCTGGAAGGATGTCTGTGTTTAAGAAACTAGTAAGAGAAAAAGAACGGGAAAAACATGACTCTCATATTCACATGAATTAAAATTCTAAGGACGGCATTGTCTACTACTACCGCATTATAAAATGTTTGTGTGTGTTCCACTGTGAGGTCAGAGGAGTGCAAATGTGTTTGGTTCACTAGCATTGCCGTTAGGGAGGGTCAATGCTTATTAAGGCAACTCTAGCTGGCCATCATAGAAATGATTTCACAGAATTTGATATGCTGAGTAAAGAGATCAGGAAACCCTCTTACCAAATCCAAGAGAAGAATTTGTAAAACTGCTTTTTGAAGGTTAAGCTTCTCTCTCTACCCGTCTCTACTCCCAGCAGTTGTGTTGCTAAGATATTATCAATTTCTGAATTAGTTTTAAAAAAACATATTCTTATTTTTTAGAGATGCAAATAGATCCTTGGATATTTTTGATGAGAGATCACATCCACTCACAGTAAGTCAGTTTTATATTGAAGTTGTATTTTTCTCTCATACAGTTGTGTTTATTTCATGCTGATTTGCTTTGAAATTAATAACTAAAAGAAAATTACTCCCAGGTTGAAGTCAAAGTCATCTTCTTTTAAATCCTTTTCCCCACCCCATGTTGTATCTAATTACTTTACAAAAGAAGTGTTTTATAAGGGATATGTCAGTAAGAACTGAGTTGCAGCTTTGTATAATTAGTGAGCTAAGATAAGTAAATGGATCCAAAAAATCCCAAAGTGTATCTTTGTAAAAGATAATTTTCAGTAGCATCAAACAATATAAATATTTGTAAATAAACTTAATAGAGATGTTAACATCTCTATGAAGAAAATTAACTATTTAAATTTTAAGTTAATTAAAAAGACAAATACTTTCAAATTCACTACTTCAGATGCTCTGTAGCAGTGTGTGGCTGGTGATTACTGTGTAAGGCAGTACAACCTTAGACCTGGTGGTTACAGGAAACAAAAATATTTTCAGAGGTGATTGCAGAGAAGCATGACATGGTGATCAAGACTTTTGAGCTTAAAAATAACTTACATTTAAATAAAATTCTGTAGCAGGAAGGTAGAAGGAAAACAAATTATCTGAGGTTGTGCCTATATTTTTCTTTAATGAATGGTGGTGGTGAGTATTGAATCACTATTATTTTTTAAGATCCCATTGTTTATATATAAATGACTAAAATATGTCATGCCCTAGCTGGTTTGGCTCAGTTTAATAGAGTGTTGGCCAGCGAACTGAAGGGTCCTGGGTTCAAGTGTGGTCAAGGGCACATGCCCGGGTTGTAAGCTTGATCCCCAGTTGGGGGCATGCAGGAAGCAAACCGATCAATGATTCTCTCACATCATTGATGTTTCTATCTCTCTCTCCCTCTCCCATCCTCTCTGAAATCAATAAAAATATATTTTAAAAAATTTTTAAAAAGACATGTCACCCAATAAAAATGTTATTTTAAGGGACATGTGGGCACAAGTAGAAGACTGCTATCATAAGAGCACGTAGGTATTTTTCTTCCCTGGATACTTATATTGCATTTTTTCTCTCCTTTTCAGCGAGAAACAGTTCCGGAGGAATATTTTAGGCATGATCCTGAACACAAATTTATTTACAGATTTGTTCGGACCCTCTTCAGTGCTGCACAGCTAACAGCTGAATGTGCGATAGTGACTTTGGTAAGATAGTTTTTCTTTCAGAAAGCATCTTTTCTGTCTTGTACACAGGGTATGGTTCTGTTTTTGAAATAAAAATAGGTTCCTGAAATGATCATTAAGACTTTATTAAGAGAAACCTATCAAAGGAAGTAAAATACACAAATTCAAGCTAAGTAATCATGATTTAAAATGTTGTTATTGCTTTTCTCATCACAAACAATTGCTATTGAAAGCAGCAGGAGAAATTTCTGTTTTTGCTCTCCACACCTCAGGAGACACACGCACATGCAGTGCACACATACAAGGTGTGCTGGTGGGGTAGGATGGGGCAATACAAACCATCTGGTCCCAAGCAGAGACTGAATCAGTGTAGGTCTAACTTGAGTCCTAGGTTGTATTCCCCAGGCAGTTCTAATATGTCCTGCTTGAAAATGATAGCTTTAAATTCTCTGTTCCTTGGATGATGGGTGTTAATCTATCCCTGCTGTCCTCTTGTGCCTGCCTTTGAAGTCGCCCAGGATTATAGTGCCAGTTGTACCTGAAAAGGCTTTGCTAGTTGCCTGCTAAGCTATAGCTATGTGAGGACCTGGGTGTCATCCATACAAAATTCCTATGGTAAGATTTTATCATTTGGAGTAAGTCCTATTCTATTGAGAAGTGGTTAGAATTATATTACCCCTTCCTACAGCAAACCTAAAGGGAAAAGTCAACATCATGGTCTGGAAGGAAAGGATACTGAGGTCAAGGCCTCTTCCTTTAGTACCCTGTTAAAATTTTAGTGAGGCACTGGTTCAGACACAAGCCTCTTCGTGGAGCTATCAACTGTTTGGAGTGCATAGCACGTGCTGGAGAATGGCAGGAGCGGTGCTTCCATGTAGAGAGCTAGGTAACACAGGAAGGGGAGCATCAGGGCTGGAAGAGGGGGGCAGTTCTTTTTAGACACATTAAGCTAGATGTACCTGTGAGACAGCAGGTGGCAGTGTCTGGTGATCATTGGAATATAAGGAATTAGTGCATGAATCTGAGCTATAGGTAGGGAATCGAGAGTAACTGTCCAAATGCAGAGAAAGCATTAGCAGACAGAGTATTCTTCAGAAAGGTAAATGTGGGAACAGTGTTCTGCAGACATGGGATGGGATGGACTTCACTGATAGAAGAGTTAGCTTCAGTGAGAAGGGAAATGTCACTTCCACTGACACAGGAGGGCAAGTGGTGTGAATGAATGAATAATGGCACTTCAAAGTCTGCCAGTAAAGATGACAGGAAGTTGAGAGAATGCCAGTGTTGTATAAGTGCCTCTGATACTTTCTATAAAGTAGAATTGAACCTTGCAAGGAGATTCATTCTTAGAGTGCTGAGTTTTGGGGAATAAGTGCAGAATTTCACTAAGAACATATGTTCAATAACCATTTGTTTTTGAAAACACAGTTGAGTTTGGAGAACATTGGCAAATCTGAGCTGTCAATCTGATAACTTTCAGACAGTAAACATACTCTTCTTTTTTTATTATTGATTTTTTACAGAGAAGAATGGAGAGGGATAGAGAGTTAGAAACATCGATGGGAGAGAAACATCAATCAGCTGCCTCTTGCACACTTCCTATTGGGGATGTGCCTGCAGCCAAGGTACATGCCCATGACCGGAATCGAACCTGGGACCTTCCAGTCTGCAGGCCGACGCTCTATCCACTGAGCCAAACCAGTTAGGGCTAAACATACTCTCTAAAATTGGACTTTTTTCTTTTTGTCAAATAGCATAGTATATACTCTTCTGCAAAGCAACCTTTGAGGTAACAACAAATCACAGCTTACCTCTATAATCTTTACTCAGCCGTTAACTTCTCTGAGTTCTCTGTAGAATAGACATTTAATGCATATAAAAGAAATCTCACAAGCTACCTGGCAGGTTTAGGAGTACCAGGGATACAGAGGCTGGCAGCTCTGTTACCACCTAGAATCCAACAGAATTGACACTAAGTTTCAGATTATGTAAGAAAGAGATGAATTTCATAAAAGGATCATGGAGATGTGAGCATTGGGGGGATATGAGAAGGACTGTCCTTTGTATGCATGTGTGTTCCTTATAAAAGGCACTAAAACGGGAAGACCTGACAGTTGTACAGTCCAGTCTTAAGCACACCTGCTTGTACTCCCTGTCCTGCTGCACCACACAGCAGCCACTGGGAGGCTCCATTGACCCAGTTTTTATTTTCAGCCTGTATTACAAAAGGACTAGTTTCTGTGAAAAGAAGATAGAAATATGCTCAGTATTATTAGGAATTTACATGTTCAAGTATTTTGAAAATCACCATATTACTACCAGCAGGTATGAAATAATGTATGTGGTAGGCATTCCAGTATTTATTGAGCAACTTGAATCTACACTGGGCCTATATATGCTGTCCTTTTCAAGTGGAGAGGTAATATACAATGCATTTCTTTAGGAGGACCTTTGCTAAGATGTACATTCATTCCTGTGACCAAAAATTGAGCTGGAAATTTACATGGGCAAAGTAGGCAACAGAAGTATCTGATTTGCAACTGTGACGTGGCTTCTGGCTTTGGCTGGCCAAGCAGGTTCTGTAGAACCTAAGAATAAAAGACATGTTAAAAAATAGATGAAATTTGTCATTCCTAAGAGTTGTTATCACAGCACTTACACTGATCTGGAATCAAAGACAGTGCTCTACTTTTGCAGGTTTACTTAGAAAGACTTTTAACTTATGCCGAAATCGACATTTGTCCTACGAACTGGAAGAGAATTGTTTTGGGAGCCGTTCTTCTTGCCTCCAAGGTTTGGGATGACCAGGCTGTATGGAATGTGGACTACTGCCAGATCCTCAAGGACATTACCGTTGAGGACATGTGAGTTTGTAAGGTTTTGGTGAATTTTCTAACCAGTTTCCAGTACCTCATTTGTTCCCATAAAGTTTATATATTAAGAAATATTTGTAAAGGTTACTTTGTGCAGAGAACTGAAAGAGGGATAAAATTATATACTTCTTTCTGTTTATACATCTGGTATAATAATTCATATTCCTCATTCATTAGGTCTTGATGTGTTATTGTAATCCTAACTAATAAAGAGGGAATATGCTAATTGAGTGCCATGCCCTCAAAGGTGGTGACGCCCACAGCCAATAAGGAAGGAATATGCAAATTGACTGCCATGCCCTCAAAGATGGTGGTGCCCAGTCCCGCCGGGGTGGCAGGTGCATGGCAAGGCCAGGCCCGCTTGCCTCCGGAGTCCCCTAGTCCCCTCAGCCCCCCCAGCCGCCCAGGGCCACCCGAGGCTCAGGTAACCAGGGCTGGCTGAGGCTTGCGCTGCTGGCAGTAGCAGCAGCAGCAGCAGAGGTGTGATGGGGGCATCGCCTTGCCCTGATCACCGGGTTGCCTCCTGCCCCTGAGGGCTCCCAGACTGTGAGAGGGGTCAGGCCGGGCTGAGGGACACCCCCCTCCAGTGCATGAATTTTCATGCAGCAGGCCTCTAGTAATATATATATATAGCTAATATGCAAAGTGTCCCTCGGGAGTTCAACCGGGAGACTGGGAGTTCAATCGCTCACTATGACGTGCACTGACCACCAGGGGGCGGCATGGAACGAAGGGAGGCCTGGCCAGCCCTGATCGCTGACCAGGCCTAGAGACCCTACCTGTGCACAAATTTCGTTCACCGGGCCTCTAGTCTGTTTTATAATTATGTCTCTGATGTGTGTTTTGTGTTGTTTTTTTTTAATATATTTTATTGATTTTTTACAGAGAGGAAGGGAGAGAGATAGAGAGTTAGAAACATCGATGAGAGAGAAACATCGATCAGCTGCCTCCTGCACATCTCCCACTGGGGATATGCCCGCAACCCAGGTACATGCCCTTGACCAGAGTCGAACCTGGGACCTTTCAGTCTGCAGGCCGACGCTCTCTCTATCCACTGGGCCAAACCGGTTTCGGCAGTCTCTGATGGTTTTTGACAAACATTTTACAAGCTCACTACACGAACAACAGTAGAGTAAATATCTCTGTGACTTTCTTAAAGCCATCTATTAGATCCAGTCCATTTTTAAGGGGCATCTAACCCTTGAAATAAATGCTTGGCCACTGTTAATGTCTTAGGGCCTCTAGACTATTGAGAGGTTATAGCTTAAACCTGAGTCACGCATTGTATATTTGCTTTAACTGGTCTTTCCCTCCTTTTTATCTGAAGTTCAGTTGTTAAACCAGGATGGAAAATTAGCTGCATATAAAGGCTTCATCCCTATGCTCTTGCCTGCCCTTTTAAGAGGATTGCAAGTGTTTAAAAATAGGTCTGATGAGTTAGGAAACTCCTACCTCTCAGTCAGTTGGCAAAGCATCACTGGGCACCACTTAGTGCCCATGCCATTTGAGTTTCCTGTGGCACTCAGCAACCACAGCGGTGCATTGTGGGGGCTGTAGGTAACCATGAGGGTGTGCTCTTTGGAGATGGCATGCTAGCATGAGAGTGAAACACTAAACTTAACATGGGCATCTGATCTGGCCACATTGAAGGGCCCTGAGGTTGGTGGGCAGGATGAGCCAAAAGGTATTTCCAGCAGACTTTCCAAATGCCCACCTGACAGTGAAAATGTCTTTCTTTGTCAGTGGCATTTAGGAAAATGTGAAAGAATTCCTCTTGATAATAATTGAACAGCATAAGAAGAGCAGGCAGAGGCAAGAGTTTGTTTGTGTTGCTTTTGCTCATTACTCCAGATAAGACTCATTCAGAATCACCAGAGTTCGTATTTACAACTGAAGTGAGGATACTTGTGACCAAGAGAAGGGACCCCAGCGATTGTCAGTATCTGCAAAGTGGCTTTTGGGGCAAATGTCCACTTTGATAATAGTATACACTGAGTAGTTTTGGTGATATTGCTGGTAGCCTTCTTAGCAAACAGTGTGATAGCAAATAATGAATTTGAAACAAATGGAAGTACTTTAAGGAGTTGCAGAAGCTAAAGTGACTTTGATCACCATTGTCATGGGTCTTCAAACTGGTCCCCTGAAGGATGGAGAATTTGTGATCATTAACACTAGCCCTTCCATGGTGATAGCTGAACTTTTCTCAAAACCTGCACCTCAACTGGCTGGGGCTCTGGCTGTAGTTATAACATCAGAACACACAAGGAAATGTGTGGGTTTTCATAGACATGAGCCCCAGAGGCAATGGTGGCAATGTCTAGCTACCCAATGACTAGTAGTAAACAAATGCTTTTTGTGTATGAACAGAAACACCAGGAGCTATGTTTATAATAGGCTGCTTTTGTTTTTGATCTTTGAAAATGGAAGGCATTACAACAGTGTTTAGTATACACTGGTTTCATCCCCCTGCTGTTGACTACTATTTGTAATGATATCATTTTGAGTCTAAATTGAAAAATTGTGTCTGCTTTTTCTTAAACTTTCCAACATCTATGTGTCTTTTTTTGAACATATTTCCCTTCAAAAGAATAAGTTAAACTGAGCAGCTGCTATTCAGAAAATTTGCTGTGCCTGTAAATAGTATGCTATTCAACCATCTAGCCATTGAAAAAACAACAAAAAACAACAGAATATGCATATTCTGTAGGCATAATGCTTTCCTTCCATCATTAAACCTCTATTAATAGACATGTTAATCCTATGAAGTACTGTATTTCTACACAATTATAATGTATTAGTGGAGAAAACATAAAAGGGATACTGAAGTGCATTTATTCCTGTAGTAAATTAAGTCCCAATTATCTGATTATCAAAACATTATCTGATTTACATTTCTATAGGCTTATGGCTATATGAATAGGAAATTAATTTTGGAATTAGGTTCAGTCAGGTTAAAAGTTCACGTTCACCAAATGAGAAAACCTCATCTCTGCTCATATTCTAACTGCTCTCCATGCAGAACATCAAGCCTTTGTTGACCTGTCCAATGGATAAACTATTAAAGCTTTAAAAAAATGAATATATTTAAAAAATTAAGTGTCTCATGTTTGTTTAGGTATTATTTCTATATAATTAATTCTATCAAGGGATTTCTGTAGAAGTAGTATGATTTACTCTAATTTTATATTTAAACACTTGGCAGGTGATGGCAGTGTGGTCACATAGCACAGCACTCTCCCAACTTGCCTTCCACACTTGATTGAGCTCACCCCTTGTGGCTATGTTTCCATCTGTCTGGCAAGGGGGGTGGATGCTGAGCACCTCAGGTCAATGCTGTGCATTCCCAACATGGGAGAAACAGGTTGGAGTTTGAGTCGATTGCTCTATCAGAAGTCATATCGTAGAGTGGGTTTAGTCCAGCCAAGAAATCTGTCTGTAATCTTCCTGCCATCTAGTTATTTTATTTTTTAATATATTTTATTGATTTTCTACAGAGAGGAAGGGAGAGGGACAGAGAGTTAGAAACATCGATGAGAGAGAAACATCGATCAGCTGCCTCCTGCACACTCCCCACTGGGTATGTGCCCGCAACCAAGGCAAATGCCCTTGACCGGAATCGAACTCGGGACCCTTGAGTCCGCAGGCCGACGCTCTATCCACCGAGCCAAACCGGTCAGGGCTCTGCCATCCAGTTTAAAAAGTGCATCCTGACCTGTCATAGTGACAGTTGCTCACCCCATAAGATGAAGGTGAACAAAAACTTGCATTATGCCCTCTGACATTAGCCCCATGCACTGGGGTAGGGGGAGGCTTTCCTATCGAATGTGGCTTATTTATTTATTTATTTGAGATGAATTCTTGCTGCTTCAAGAGTTTTCCCCCTCAGGGATAATAGCAGTGGCTCTCGATGCATCCATTTGTTGCCGTGGTGATGTGCCCACTCCTTTTGTTGGCGCCTCTCTACTTCAATAAGTCCCTTCCTGTTATCGGCCTGGTGAAAATGTCTGCAAGTTCTTCAGAGCTAATAAACAGCATACATCATTCCTTTCATCTGAGCACTATAGTGGGGCCTGGTGAGTGAGCGAGGAGCAGGAAGCGTACAGCTGCACTAATGGAACTCTGAAGAATGAGCCCCGAGTCAGCAGCACAAGTGCACAGAGGGCCGTCACCTCTCCCCCCTTGTCCCGAACCCAGAATGCTGGGATGCAGGAAGGACCACAAGTAGCTGTACCTTGTTTGAACATTAGTGTATTCATACAGCCGGGTAGCCTTGTTTCAAAACAAAATTTAGAGCCACCCCAGTAGCTCATAATGATATTTTTGAAGATAGTAGTCCAATTGACTAAAATTGTCCTGTGTTGGTTTTGTCTCCTCCTCCTCCCCAGGAATGAGATGGAAAGGCATTTTTTAGAGCTACTTCAGTTTAATATTAATGTTCCTGCCAGTGTTTATGCCAAATACTACTTTGACCTTCGCTCCTTAGCTGATGACAACGACCTGCCTTTTGTATTTGCTCCTCTTAGCAGAGAAAGAGCCCAGAATCTAGAGGTAAGGCTGTGGAATCACTAAATGGGGCTTCTGTCAGTCGCCAAAGCTATCTGTGGATAAATCATATTAAGCAGTGATTAGGAAAATGAAAAGCTTTTTTAAATTAACAAATTGAAGAGTTTATAACCCTTTCACATCATGTGTCTTATGGTTTCTACAAGGATCCCACATTAAAAAAAATTATAGATCTCTTCTGCAACCATAATTCAGAATGTTTTAAATCAAATTTAATCTGTTAATGGTTTTCCATTTGAATCTCTACCCTTCCTTTATAACCGTACATGAATAATTTCTTACGACTGTATCACTAATCGTATCTACATACAAAATCTACTTACCACTCTTAATTCAGTTTGCAAACTCATGTCTTTTCTATATATATCATGGTTCAGTCCCATGAGTTTATTAGTACTAGTGGCTAACCTGGGAGACATATACTTACAATGTATAATGTGTGTTTCAAATATTAGGTGTAGAAAATACATGGGTTTTTAATGGGTATGGTAAAGTACATGGTTGCAAAGTAATATTTATGGCTTATGACTTTTGGTGAGTATACAACAAAATTATTGACAACTGAAATGGACTGTTTTAAAATGGACACTTTCTGTGGTACCTGGAAGATACTTTAGAAAAAGACGTTTTTCTACCATAATTAATGTGCAAGTGACATAGTTCCTTATGGTGCTTCAGTCATTAGACCTTCCCTACCTTCCCATAAAGTACAGCACACTCTTACCTCATTAAAGTTTGCTTAGAGTATATTATAGCTAATGAAGATTGGATAGAAATTGAATAGCTGAGTAAGTACCGATTTGCCCAAGTGTATGCTCTTTATGTTTAAGGAACAAGTGTACAAGCAATAGATGATATTGCTGTTAGGAGCCTATTACGTTCTTGACTTCTTTGAGAACCCAATTTTTAAATAATTCTAAGTTCCCCTTTGCTCTAGCAATCTAATCATAGCCCCTAAAGGACTTACCACCTTAGCGAATTAGCAGGAAGTACATCCCCAGTACCTGGCAGTGCAGCCCTCAGCTGCCCAAAGCAGCAGTAACTATGAACTATAGAAAGGAGTGTGAATGGGTGGCTTATCAGTGATGCTTTCTGTGAAGGTTGGAACCCTTGTTTTTTGTTTGTTTTTTTTAACTGTACCTGTGTTCTATTTGATTGCCTTTCCTAGGCTATTTCCAGATTGTGCGAAGACAAAGACCTGTGCAGAGCTGCTCTGAGAAGGTCTCTTAGTGCTGATAATTTTATTGGTGTTCAGCGCTCTAAAGCCATCCTCTCTTAAGGGAGAAGGGAGGGGTGGTAATGTCGTGAGCCCCTCCCTCATCTACAAGGACTGGAGAAATAGCACCTCTCCTGCTCAAAAACCAGCAAAGTTAGTATTTTTACCTAAGACAGACGTCAAGTTGAAGAGACTCGTGGGCAGCAAGGACTATGCTCATAGAAAGAATGGGACCTTGTCAATGCATCACACTCTGTCCTTTAGTTACAAAAAACACTCAAAAGCTAAAGCTCCCAACCCACACAGATATTTGCTTACAATGTAGGCTGATAGCTGTGAACTCTATGTGAAGTTTTTTTTTTTAATTCATGTTTAAATTTTGAGGCTTGAAAGGCACTAACTATATAACTTATATGTCTTTCCTACTTTTCTGAATCGCCCCCTCCAAAAAAGGAATAAACCTTCCCAATATTGCTACATATTCCTTTACAATCAATGCAGTATTACCATTAAAACATGGGACGCCTAACAACTCACAAAGCCACTTAGGAACAGACTGTAGCATTGTTAGGTATTAAAGGATTCTTCATATTACATGGTGGAAGTTGCTAGTCATTATTGGCAAACAGTTTAAATCAGAAAGCTGCTGAATAACACTTCTCATTCAGATTCTTTGCAAGTAGTACTTATTAACACAGTAGCATGTTTGGGATAAGAGAAAGTGTCAGTATTGATTATCTACTTAGAATGGGTCAATGCTGCATATCCTAAGAACTATAATGGGATTTTAAAACAACTATAATGATTCTTCTCATTTTCTGATGATTTTGTTAAATAAATGTATCAAAAGATACTTTCATAATTCCAACCAACGTGGTGGTCCAGTGATAATAAGCAGATAATGAAGTAGGTGTTCCCCAAGTGCATTTCTAAGCGTAGACAATAGTGTGCTTGGACCCTCCAGGGCACTCGTATGGAAGTATAAATGCTACAGACTTTAATTTGAAAGTTTAAATTTCTCATTTAGTTTTTTGGGTTTTTTCACCAATAAGTTTATTTTCATTTTTATATAAAGAAAAATATAGGAAGCAGGAAGACAAGAATTGTTAGAGCTATTCCATAAAATCAGCAGAGGGGTATATTTGTTCTGTATTTCTGCTCTACCCGCCTTAATACCCATTCTCAAAATTCCCATAAAACTGCCAGAGCTGCAGATTAAATGTCCACATAGTAGACAGAGGGGAAAAAATAGACAAAAGGATTTCTACAATATCCTGCTTATTTAGTTTAGCGAATTGTGAAATGACAAAAGATTGGCTGAAACCAAAAAGTTTATTTAAATTTTAATTTTTTGGTTCAGCCTATCTTTGCCATCTTTAAGGGGATTGAAACAAAAAATTAAAAGCTTAATATTTAAAATATACAAAACTAAGTTTAAGAGACATTTAAACTTTCAAATGTGTTGGAGGCTGTAGCATTTATACTACAAGTACCACTGCTTAAAACTGCACTAACACTGTAGGAGATACCTGTGTCTTCATAGGAATGCCCTCCTCTTTAAAAGAAATCTTTGCAGATCTGTGCTATATACATGCTTTGATCACCAAAATTGTTTTGTTTCCCTAAATTCTGGTAAAGGAAGATTATGAGGAGCAGTGTTATTCAGATGTAATAAATTGAAAGGAATTGGACCCTAAAAGTAGTGTTATGAAAACAGGTGAATGAACCAGCTTTTCTATCCTACATATTGACTTGGTTGTAGGTGTCCCATGTAAGTCTTGCTATTTAAGAGGAAGCATATACAAATATTAGGAACTCTTACCTCAGGCTTTAAAGGGCAGGGAGTTAAGTAATCAATCTTTTAGGAGATTGGTAAAATGTCGCCTAAACTTGAAATACTTTTAAAGATTAATGTTCTCAACTATTTAAAATATTTCTCTTACCTTCTCAAATGTATTCCTAGAAATTTTGCCTATAAACAAAGCATTTCTAGGCCAAGGAATACTTTCAGTATAGCAAGGCTTCACATTATATTGAGGGCTGCAGGTTCCATCACTTAAAAGGATAGAAACAAAAAATAATGGTATATAAAATATTACAATCTACCACCTCAAAAAAACATTGTTTATGGAGTTCTGAGCTTGGAGATTCAAGTATTGATTGTAATTTTTATTTTGAAAAGAATGCTACAACTTATGTGGTTTTTTCTCATGTTTATATTAAAAGAAAAGCTAATAAACCCTATTTTAATTAAAACATGGCTAGTATGTTTGTAACACTTCTCCCTGTTCATATAGCATTATGTCTCTGCCTAACCTACATGTTTCCCATCAGCTTTGATAGTGAGGCCTTAAAGCATTTTTAAACAGACCATAGATGGTTCAACCCTTGCCTCTAAGATGTAGTCATTTATTTGTCTTTTGCTCTTTTCAACCTAAAGATAATTTATTACACTTAACATCACTGGCATGGTGCATTAGATGACATCTGTGAATAATTCATTATTGTGTTAATACTTGGAAGGTAAAATGAGGTAAACACCCCAGAGAGAAAGGAATTACAGGATGGTTTCCTATCAGCAATTTCATACGGTTCATCCTAAAACAACTTAAGGCCCAATGTTTCTGTTTAAAGAGAAATTTCTTCTATGCTGGACCAGATTCCAGATTATTTACTCTTATTATATCCCATATGCCCAGACATTATTGAAGCCCAGCAGCACTGAATCCTGGTTTTATGACAGCTCATGGTTCATTTCTTGGTTGAGTTTTCCTATGTCTATAAATACACTATTCCTTGATTTAAAAATAAAAATAAAAATGCTGAAGCCAGTATTTACCAGAAAAGAAATCACTCTGTATTCGGGTAATGCAGTGATTTTGGAAATGTTTAGCTATGGCATGTAAGTTAGCTAAAATCTTTCATCACCCAAGACTTCTCCCTGACCACATCTAAAATGACTAGCCTGTTCCCTCTCCCAGAAGCTGCATTCTCGAGTACAGAGCTACTTGGAAAAGCACTTGACAGTCGGTAGAGAAATCTCCAGGTAAGTGTTCATTTCAGTGCAGAATCTGCAGATGAAACTAGCGTCTATCAACAAGCTAAGGATTAGACTACCTACAGTCTTCACTTAGCCCACTCACTGACCTGATCAGCCTGACACCATGCCAGCGAGCAACGCAAAGCATGTCGGAGCCCTTCAGCAAAGCCTGTTCCCCCAGAGCAGAGGCACAGTCTGCTTGGTTTCTGAGGCTGTTCACTATTTTAAACTATTTTAAATGGGGCTGTCAGATGAGAGGCCATGTCATGTGAAATAAATTCTAAGAAAACCAGTTTGTGGTTTAGGATCTCTAGGGTGCAGAAGGAACTAGGAAAGTGAAATAGTTTAGAAATTAAGAGGAATCCAGAATCAAATAAAAAAAGGTTAATATTTTTAAAAGGAACAAGTTTGGTGATTATTGTAACTTGTAAAGGGAGCTAAGTAATTTGGTTAGAGAAATTCTGTGATAGCATCAGAAGTTACCAATAGTATTTTATTTCAAGACCTCAAATGATTCTGCTAGCATTTTCTTGAAACATTACTTTATCTCCTCTTCTCACTTCTACTAATCTTTACTTTTAGGCCCCAAACGGTGGCCCCTTTACCGCCTCACTGGAACAGACTCCCAAAGGCAGGGCTTCCGTGTTCTGTCCCCTCCCACTGCAGGTGAGGGCTCGCCCTCAACCAGATCCTCTCAGCCTTTATTCTCTGACCTGCTAATGTCCACTGGGCAGCACTTGATGTTGGTTACTACTGTGACCCTTTTCCAAAGCCTTATCACCAGGGTCCAGCAAATACAAGTTTCATATGGCTCACAGGTTATCTTGCCCCTTGTAATCCTCTTTAATCCCCTATTTGAGTCTTCCTGTGTCCCCCAAAGCAGCTGTTCCCAATTTACTGCACTTGCTGACTCCCCTGAGCTGCCCACAACCCTAGATGTATCTCCTCAGTCTAGGCAACATCCTCACATTCCAAATTCCAAAACTCATTTCCTGTGGCATTAGGAATAGAAGTCTCGCTTCTTAAAGTGACCCCCTCATCTAACCGAGGGGATTCCATCCCAGTTCTAAAATCAACACCTATATCCACACCCTGCACCAACTTATCTTCTGCCTCAAAACTGCATTCAGCCCGGCTGCCGCGGTTCCGTGGTTGAGCATTGACCTGTGAACCAGGAGGTCACAGTTTGATTCCTGACCAGGGCACATGCCCGGGTTGCAGGCTCGATCCCCAGTAGGGGGCGTGCAGGAGGTAGCTGATAAATGATTCTCATCATTGATGTTTCTATCTCTCCCTCTCCCTTCCTCTCTGAAATAAAAAACACTGCATTCATCTCCCCAATGTTGGGATAGGGCAATTTGACTTTGCTTAGTCCTTTACATCTAGCGTTTCTCAAGATGTCCCCAGACCACCTCTCATCAACTGCAAGTGCCTGTGAAAGTTTCTCTAAATGGAATGTAGAATCCTGGATTGGATCCTGAATCTGATTAAGAATAGTGGTGGAAATTCTGGTGAAATCCAAATGAAGTCTGGAGAGTAATGAACCAATGTTGACTTGTTAGTTTAGACAAATGTACTATACTATGTTAACATTAGGGGGAAACAGTATATAGGAACTCTGAATCATCTTTGCAACTATTTTGTAAACCTAAAGAAAATCAGCAAGCAGCAGTTTCTTGGGCCCCAGATCCACCAAATCTCAATTCCTAAAGCTGAAGCCTAGGAATCTAAATTTTCAGTAGTCCCAAATGATTCTTACACAGACTCAAATTTGGAAATCTAGTGTTTCAATTGCCTTTCCATTCCTTGCCTGAACAGTGTCTTCTACCTTGCTTTACCTTGACCTTGCCTTACCTGATTTAATCCTTTAGATCCTCTAAATCCCAAGATATGAGTATATGAGTACCCTCCCGCAGATGAGAAAACTGAAGTACTAACAGGTTAAAATGTCCAGGATCACACAGCCCTTAAATGGTGGGACTGGGATTAGATTCCCTAGTCAGTCTAGTTCCCAAGTCTATGCACATAAACATGCTGCTGCCTCTCAATCATGTTTCCACTCAGGACAAACAGAAAAGCTCTGTAATTAAATCACTAAAGGAAGCATTATTACCAGTAATGCACTGGGCCCACCTATTTCTCCAGCGTCTAAGTCCCAACAGTCCCTTTGCTCCAGCTTGTGACTGCCCTTTCCTCCCTTTCCATCGGAGGAGGAGGGGAATGAGCAATGAGAAAGCACCGGGAAGAGGTGCCACCTGGAGAGTCCTGTACAAGCAGGTACAGATGCTCTTCCGTTAGGATCCAGCTCAACACTGTATCCTCTCTTCTCCCAACTGCCCTAACTCACGAACGAACCAATCTGATCATGTTCCCAGCACTCACTCTGACTCTGAGTTATACATACTCATATTGGACTTACCTCCCCTAAACATTATAAGCTCCTAATTACCTATCTTCTCCCATACTTACGCCTCAGTGCACTGCTGGAGAACAGACATACCAGGCATTCACATGAGGTAGATTGGTAGCTAATCTGTACCTTGCCAAAATAGCAAGTAAGACAATCTGACAACAGTATCTCAGGTTTACAAAGCATCTGCCCAGATTATCAGGAAGGTGCCAACTCTAAACTCTTATCTGGATTTCCTGACTTGTATTTATGGCTTAATATCAAGTTGTGATTCTAACTGGTGAATGATGGAATAGTTTGGGGAGTTCCTGCTCCCCAACCAGACCCATAGAACAGCACAAACATCTACTCAGATAGGTTTTGGTATAGAGCAGCAATTTTCAACTGGTGAACCATAAGACTTGTTAAAGCATTTAATACCTGACTATGTAATGAGGGACACTGACCTCTTTTCTCTTAGACTGTCAGATAAAAAAATGACAACAGCCAATTCAATTGCTGTCTGGTGTCAATACCCTCTCTGGAACCATAAATATATAGGTCATATAATAGAGTTGCAACTTATTGGTCAAACTGAATAATAAGGTTGCATTTGATTGGTTAATTCTTGGTACCAGAAATTCTTATATACAAGGATAGGCATCTGATTTTTTTAAAAGTCAACTTTGGAGCAAAAAGGGTAGATAATTATTATTATTATTATGTTTGGTAAATTAAGGTTATATCTATTTTTTGTCAGATTGGCAAAATACATATTTTTGGTATGCCAAAAATTTGAGTAATTTATGTGTGCCATGAGATAAAAAACCGCTGGTATACAGTATAGATGGAGGGTTGATAGAACAGTCTCAGGCAATGTCTGCTCTTCCATGTATTTCCCTTCATTTCTTCAAGTGAGTCATGAAATAATAACAGGATCAGCAGGAGAAACCCATGAAATATATTCAAGTAAAACAAGTTTCCATTAGTTCTGTTTCTGGTGATTGGAATTTGCTTGATTTTCTTATTAATAAAAACATTACCATTTATATTTTAAGTATATCTAAGAAATCTGATTATGAAGTTGGAATCCATGTATCTCCTCAGATATTCTTAGAAAGCAGTGTGTCTCCATAGAAGCATGAGGAGAAAAAGACTTGTACAGCATCTCATTTTCTTTACCATTGCTTTAATGCACTTTAAAATTTATCTACATTAGTTGGGAACAAAGAAACAAAAATAGACATTTCTTTGTTTTTCATAAATAACTACTCTCCATATTTGATAAAAATCTCAAAGCATTATTTTACCTTCCCACAAATATAATACACACAAAATTTTTCTGAAATAATAAGGTCAGCAAATTATCATGAGACTAACATAACCACATACACAGCTGTTCTATTGACTTCCAGGATCAAAACAAAACAAAAAAAGAACTCAAGATGCTCTGGGTTTCCATTTGTTAATGCTATGGTCTCAATTATAATTATCTGCCAGTAATAACTTATAGATTCAAGTTGATTGTCTACAAACAAAATATCGCTGGCTCTGATTCATGAGTTCTGGAGATGTCTTTGTGAAGCTACTGCATGGGGTAGGCACTATACATATATGGAAATCATAAAAAGTATGAAATGCCCTTTAAATGCCCTGGACTCGAACTACTGACTCGGTATGTGCCTCATTTGGCTCAGTAATTAATTCACCTGCACCAAACCCGTATCAAAAGTCACTAAATCTCATATATATATATATATATATATATATATATATATATGTAATATATATTATGTATATACACACCCATATCACATACATACTATACATACAGTTTATAACAACATGAAGCAATATTGTCATAAAATGATGTACCCCAGGCTGAAATCAATCCTGTAATTGTCATCAAGCTGCTAGAAGGTTTTCGAGTTCTGAGTCAGGTTACTTAGCGACTTGCCTACCCCTCACCCTGCTTTAATGTTTTCGTAGCTTTTTCTTTCAGAACCACCCTCCCCAACTCAGGCATTTCTTTCCCAAGATCACTTGATTAGACTTTGGAGACAAGAAAGGACATGCAGAGGGAGCAGGCAAATCTCAGCTACACTACCTCACACCTGCCTAGATTTGTGATGTGCTCTGTCCTGTTTGCCACATTCGGTGTTAGAAAGCAGTTATTCAAAGCTTTGTCCCTTCTACCCCCCTTGGTTTTTCTGTAGAGCACAAAAGTGAAAGAAGCCTCTTTAGCAGGGGTAGCAGTTCATTAAAATATACAACTACATTTCCTAGCTCTGGGGGTCCCATTCTGTTCTTGACAGTGCAGGTCACGGATGCTGTTATTAAGGTTCGGTGTGGGATCCATGAGGCTTGCTCCTGGCGGCCGGTGTCAGGATCAGTGCAGCCCTGGCCCAGGAGGAAACAGCCTAATGAATACCAGTTTGGAAACAGTGCCGTCGGCACATTATTTAAGCTTGTACATGCGCACAATTACACACAACACACTTGCACAGGCCCGTCATTAGAAGTGGTCAGGTGAAAATGTGACAAAAGGTTTGCAAGGATAAACCAATAAGGCACCAAGAAAAATTATTTGTCGATTTAGACAACTTCAAAATGTGAGGAGGGAAAGAATATAAATTAAGGTCATGACAACTGATTCACTGAGAGGTCACATAAGTTCCTCTGGACAACCTTCTAAATCTTCACCCCCCTAACCTAGAAGTATGACATTGCTTAAAACTGAACTGTTAAAGGAACAGCCCCAAGGCTGCACATGTGCAGCCAAAAGAAGTCCCCAGTCCTCTCCAATTTCACAAAGCTGGCTGGGAAGAAATTGCTAAACCACCCTACGACCTTTCATTTTATCACTGTTCTCATGAGTATGAATTGTTTGCATAATAAAAATGCAAATGGGGGGGGGGGGATAATGTGCCGGTTGGAAATAGGGAATGACCATAAATAGCTTGGCTGCTCTCCCCTGGGTAGGGGTTGGGGTGGTAGATACTAGTGAGATTTCAGGGAAGCAGGTGGGCTTTATCCTGGAGGGAAAGGAGGAGAGCGAGGCTGAAAACAGACTGAAAACCAAAAGGCAGCTCTGAAAGTAGACCCCAGAAAGCATTACCTGTATTGCCTTTCCTGGGCCTAGTATGCTTTGTGTTAACTGTCTTATTTTTTAAAGTAAATTGGTGGTTCTTTTTAAGTTGGGCATGTTGCCAAAATGAAAAAAAATTTTCAATGAAGAATTAAATTACTTTCATCCACTCATCCACAACTTTTAGATACACGGTGCATCATATCTAGATTCCTCCACAAAGAAAAGGGCAGGGGGGACAATCCAAATTAGGCACAGTGACTGAAGACAACAGAACCATCTGCCCTTTCTGGGAAAATATACTAAGTGTGGGAAGAGGTCAAGGTGCTCAGAAAAGGTCCTCATTTGAAAAACAGGAGAAGAATGGGCTCTCGGGAATTATCTCAAGGTTCTGAGACATGTGAATAAGCAGAGGAATAAGATGTGTACTAGGTTTTGTCAAATCCACTGAGAACTGATTCAATTTTGAGTATGTAAGAGCAGTGCATTTTTATAACTGAACAGCTTTTGAGAGTCCTTAAAACCATAATACCAGGCTCCCCACACCCCCAGCAAAGTGTTTAAATTCACTATGGGAACTATTCATTTGTTTACTTAATATCCATGAAGTAGAAACTAAACTGGGCTTCGATCTTACTTTTCCAACTTTGGTATAAATGAAGCATAAATTCCCTAGGCGTGTCTCCCTAGGGAGACGTTCTCAAATTTTAATTGCTTTTGCCATTTTAGCTTCCTAAATTTAGTCCCCACTCAACCTTGGTCATTGGTATTTTGCTGGCCAATGTCCCATCCCCCTCTTCCCCAGTCACGGCCTCACACTCTTCATGAATGAATGGTTCAACAGATTAGGAAAGTAAACAGAATTTTCTAATAGTAAAGAAATCTGTGTGTATACTCATCATATAGGCTTTCATATATGAATGGTTAAGTTCGGAAAGCAAACAGAATCCTCTTACAGCAAAGTGTATGTATGCGTTCAACTCATCGGCTTTCTCAGAAAAAGGGGGAAAGAAAAATGGACTTGAGGCGGGGGCTGGAGAAACAGCTTTCCTCCTGCTACAGCGGTACACCTAATGCAAGTGCGTTATGGGCCTCAATTGTTTGCAGCGACCTCAGAGAGCAATGTCTTGCCGCTTTTGGAGTATCTGGCTGTACACTAATCCAAAATCCAGGGACACTTATTTTCTCTCATTGCTGCCAATGTTTGTTCACAGGTAGCCAGCTTCCCTCCCCCAGTTCAAGCACCTGGTTGGAGGGTGGGAGTGGTTTCTAATCACAGCTCTCCGGGAGGAGGCAAAAGAAAAGCAGAAAGACTGTTTAACATGATAAAGGAGGTGGCGTGGGGGTGGAGCAAGTAAATGTTGGAAATTTACTTAATTACTGGAGGTATATCCATTTTAGTCCTTAAACCTACAAACAGCCCCCTTTAGCAACTATCACTAAGTAGTTCCAGAAGGAGTGAGTTTACTTTTACCAAATTATAGCACAAGTTGTTTTGTAAAAAAAAAAAAAAAAAAAAAGATGGGATCACTGAAGCCTATTAAGAACCACCCACTCCTCTGGCACAGAGCTGCCATCTTATCAGCCTAGAATTCAAGCTCAACCGATTTCCATCCCGTAGGTCTTCACTACTCCAAATATTTCTGCTGGGCGCTGTGAGGGCTACCTCTAACTTATTCAAAAAGCTGGTCCTGCTAAGAATAAGAATGGTTACAAGTACTACAGAAAAAACCCCCGAAGCTCACTAAACAAAGCTAGAATGAAAACAGTCACTGACACTCCCTAACCCTGCCACTTTGGGGAGGCCCTAACCACATTCTGCCCTCGTTGGCATGACCTGGAGTTTCATAAACAGGGACAAGCAGCTCACCTTAAAACACCTTGGACACTGCCAGCAGGAGGAGAAACAAGCTGAAAAAGCACACCCATCAATTTCTCAGTCATAGTAACCCACACTTTCACTGTTCACAATTGTCAAAAAGACACAAATATAGGAAATATATTTTTCCAATTCAGACCACACAGTTCAAAGAAACCTCAATCAAGTGGAACTTCATGATAATGCCAATGTTAGGATTGTAAAGCCCCCAAAGCAAAGGTAAATTTTGTTGCCAAAATGCAACAAAGTTAAAAATTAAGAAAAAATACATATTAAATTAAAAACAGAGTTCTCTTAAAGAAGGCAGCAAGAAACGCAAGACAGAATACACGTGAGCTGAGCCCCTCTGAGAAGTCCCGGGACAGCTACTCCCTTGAAAGGGCCCTTTCCCCTCGCTCCCGCTTGGCCCAGGAGGGGGCGTCAGCACCAGGAAGGTAAACGGAAGTGACCTTGGCAAAGCTTCCAAACAAAACACCCCTCCCCCTCACTCCGGCCGGCCGCGGCCTCCTACACGTGCGACAGGGACACCTGCTTGTGGTAGGCGGCTGCGGCGGGGCCCGGCGGCCCGGTCCTGCCCGTGAGCGCGGCGCTGGCCTCGGCATAGTCCCGGGCGGCTGTGGCGCCCCCGCTCTTGTGGCCCCGTCGCCGGCGGCAGCAGCAGCGGCTGGTGAATCGCCGCCACGACTCCACCGTCTTGCTGGACCAAATCCAGACGCCGGAGGTGATGCCCACCACGAGGCACATGAAGTACTTGAGCATGAGCACCCAGTACTCCGGCTTGGCGCGCGGCTGGCCGGTGTCGGGGCCCGGGCAGGCGCAGGTGAGCGCGGCTTCCCAGCTCTCGCGGTAGTGCTGCTCGTACAGGTAACAGGCCACCACGATGCTGGCGGGCACGGTGTAGAGCAGCGTGAAGATGCCGATTCGGATCATGAGCTTCTCCAGCTTGTCCGTCTTCGTGCCGCCCTGCTTGATGACGCTGCGGATGCGGAAGAGCGACACGAAGCCTGCCAGGAGGAAGAGCGTGCCCACCAGCAGGTAGAGCACCAGGGGGCCCAGCACGAAGCCGCGCAGCGAATTCAGGTTCTGGTTGCCCACATAGCAGATGCCGGCCACCGGATCCCCATCCACGGAGCTCAGTGCCAGTGCGGTGATGGACTTGACGCTGGGGATGAGCCACGCGGCCAGGTGGAAGTACTGCGCGTAGCCTGCGATGGCCTCGTTGCCCCACTTCATGCCAGCTGCCAAGAACCAGGTGAGCGACAGGATGACCCACCAGATGGAGCTGGCCATGCCGAAGAAGTAGACCAGCAGGAAGACTACCGTGCAGAGCGCAGGGCCCGTGGTCTCGTAGTGAATGTGGCTGTGCTCGCGGCTGCAGGCGACGCTGGCATGGCCCACGACCAGGCGCACCAGGAAGCCCAAAGACACGCACAAGTAGCAAGCGGACAGGAAGATGATGGGGCGCTCGGGGTAGCGGAAGCGTTCCATGTCTATCAGGAAGGTAGCCACGGTGGTGGAGGTGGAGATGAAGCACAGCACGGACCACAGGCCGATCCAGAAGGTGGCGAACGTGCGCTCGTCGGGGCTGAAGGAGGGCTGGTAGCAGGGCACCGCGCAGTTGGGTACCTGGCCCGTCCGCACCTTGTTGTAGAGCGGGTGCGACTCCTTCAGAATGGGCACGAAGGGTTCCCGGCACTTGCACACCGACGGGCCCCCGGCGGCGCACTCACCTCCCGAGGAGGGTGCCCCCGGCGGGCCTGGGAGGGTGGGCTTGGCCGGGAAGAGCCTAGGAGGCACCGTGGTGGCCTCGCTGCGATTGTAATCCATGCACAGGACCTCGGCGTCGCGCCCCAGCACGGGGAGGCGGTCGCAGCTCATGCGCTCGGGCCACGCGAAGCCATACTGGCGCATGAGCGGCGAGCAGCCGGCCTTGGCGCGCTCGCACACGGAGCGGCAGGGCGGCAGGGGCTTGTGATAGTCCGGCAGGCAGATGGGCGTGTACATGGAGCACAGGAAGAAGAGCAGGTCCGGAGAGCAGTGGATCTCCACCAGCGGCCAGAACTGGTGCACCTCCAGGCCCGCCTCCTCCTGGGTGTCGTGGTTGAACTGGTTGGGCATGTGCGTCAGGTTGTAGCCGATGCCGCGGCACATGGGCACCGTGATTTTCTGGCACACCGGGGCCTTCGAGGCGGCCACCGCTCGGCCTGCCAGCTGCGCCAGCAGCAGCAGCAGCAGCGAGGGCGGCGCAGAAGGGTCAGGCCGAGCCATAGCCCCCTCCCTCCCCCTCGCCTCGCTCAGCCCGCGCGGGGCCGACGCAGGCCGGGGAAGCCGGGACCGGGCTTCCCTCTCCGCCGACGTGTGTGTGGCGCCGGGGCTGGCAACCTGTTGGCTCTTTTTCTCTTCAAGAAATCCGCCCCAAGACAAACTGTTTCGGGAAGGCGCTGCCTCCCTCCGTGCTTAGCTCCTTCTCCGGATAGGGTTTGGGAGGGGCGGTTAGGGCTCCGATTCCAGGGAAAGTACTCTTGAAAAAAGAAGAAAAATCGCAACCACTCCCAGTTAGAGGGGAGTCAACGGCTCAGTCCCCGCAAGCGGTCTCCAAATCTCTAGATTAAGCTCTCCCTTCCACCTCCTGAAACCGAACTGCTGACGCCCCACCCCGCCTCCCTTTCCACGGGGCCCTGCAGGCTGGAGCCCCTCCAGAAAAGGGCAGAGGGCCGGGGAGAAGGGGCAGAAGGGGCAGGCGCGGGCTCTCACCTTCTTTCCGCGGATCCGGAAAGAAGCAGATATTCCACAGCCAGGCTGGGTCCTCCGTCCCGGGGACACTCGGCTCAGAAACGCGATTCAGAGCCAAGCTGGCACCTGGAAAGTTTGGCGACAGGCTGGGTATACGAGGCGGCGGCACATGGCAGCAGGTGGGGGCGTCTCAAAGAGGGGGTCGCCCCCGGAACGCGATCGCCGCAGGCCCGTCACTCGCCCTCTCCTCCTCCGGGGCCCCCCGCATGATCCGGGCGGGGCAGGGCAGGGGCAGGCCGTGCGTTCCGCCGGGGTCCCGGAGCCGCGCGAAGGGCGAACGCGCCTGCAGCACCTAGGCGAGAGGGAGGCGGTGCGGCGGCCGGGAGGACCCGCCGCCTCACGGCACCGCGAACAGTCGGCGCTGGCCCCGCCGGGACTGCATGGTGCGCGCCCGCCGCCGCGTCCCGCCCGCCGCTCGCCTCCTCCCCTGCAGGGGGCTCCTTGCTCCAGCCGACTCCGGGGGGCGGCGGCGGCGCTCCTGGGACGCGCCCGCCTCGGCTCCTCCTCCGCGCACTCGCACCCTTTCGCCCACCTCCGGCCGGCACGGAACGGCGCGCGGCGGCGGCGGCGGCGACTGCGGCGGAGGAGTCACGGCCGCGGGCTGACTTAGCCTCTCCCACTCCGCCCGGTCACCTGCTTCTAATGCCCGCCGGGAGGCCCCGCCCCGGCCCCGCCCCCTCGAGCTGGGGCTCGGTTGGTGGGCTGCCCCGCCACGCTCTCCGCGCGTCCCCGCCCACTGTTCCCCGAGCGTGGCCTCTCCTCCGGCGCCCTGCGGCCCCGCCCCGAGCGGGCAGCCGAGCAACGCGGGCCAATCGCGGTGCGGGGAGCGACAGGGGCGGGGCGAATGCTAATCACGCCTTCTTGAGACGCGGGGCGGGAAACGCTAAGCTCGAAGTTCCTGGGAGTTGTCTGCAGCCGCCCACGGTGCGGGGCTCCCTTCCCTGCAACGTCCTGGCTGCAGAACCTTTGCTCCCAGGGCCCCTGCCAGTGCCCCTCTCCGCAGCTAAGCATTCCTGCCGAGTCCAGCGCTTGTTCAAAAGAACCGCTCAGAGAGTCACTCTTAACCGTGCACCTGTCTCCCCTCCGTGCTGTCCTCATACCAGGTGAGCTCATGTCCAGAGAAGAGCGAAGGCTTGCTGAGCCCCTACTGTGTGCCAGACCGCGCGTTAATCGTTTCCATCGGAATACAAGATCTCAGATCCTTGCAACAATCCTAGGCGGCGGGTACTCCTTACAGGTGAGGAAACTTATTCAAGGTATCCGAGCGAATGCTCGTTCCCCAAGAAAACCTCAGCCCCGTTTTGTTCCCAGAGCTATTCCGAGCGCCTGGCACGTGATAGGCGCTCAAATGGCAAACCTGTATTCGAACCTAGGTAATTGGGCTGCGGCATCCACACTTTTAACCACTCCCCCTGTGGACAATAGGCATCTCCAAGGTTTCAACCTTTACTGGCATTTCCTAACAAAATCATCTGGTTGTGACAAGAAAGTGATTTTCCCCCCCTGTTTTTGCAAGACGCGAGATGTTAATCCTTTATTAGAGGTTTAAAATCCCAGGCAGTTCCCCGCAGAGAGAAGCAACGCAGGCTCCGGGCTCTGTAATGGGCAGGGCGCTGGGCCCCCTGGGGGCTGCAGACTGCTTAGCTGCCCGCAGCAGCCGCCGAGGGCCGGGGGCGCACGGGGCAGCCGCCGCCCGAGGGAAGCCCTGCTGGGCGCTCCCACTGCGGAGACACACAGCGGCGCTCTCCAGATGGGTCTTTATGCTGCCAGTTTTAAATGTCCTAAAAAACGCCTCTTTTTCTACGTGTTCTAATTAGGTGGAAGACTGAGGTGTTTAGCATACTTGAAATTCATTCAGACGCTTACAAAGAGGGCCTGAATTGTTTCCCACTCCCCCCTCCTTCCTCTGGGAAGGTGGTGAAAAAAGGCTGGAGGGCCAGGGAACTTGAAGGACTCAGGACTGGACTGAAGGGGTGAGATAGGCCGCGGGTATTGTTCTTGTGTCCTGGATTCCATTTTGTACAGATTGAGAGATTAAATGGCAGAATAACCCTCTCCCTCCCACTTATCAACAAGGCTTTGTGGGAAACCATGAGGAATATGTGTATTCATCCCAGCCTTAGAGTTAAAAGGAATAAATATCAATAGCTTTACAAACATCAGAACCATTAGTAAATATGTTTTCCGTGGACATTACATCTTTCTACAGGTGTTCCTGTCTTATCTCTTTTGTGTTTTGGAAATACTTGGCACTCTGGGTGGACAAACTTGCCAGGGTTGAAAGTAGTGGGCGTTGAAAAGCCATGGAATAGCGGTCAAAAAGAAAGGGAAACCCTTCAGTGGAAAGTATGTGCAGACAGTGGACATGCCAGGGGAGGGCTGTCTCTTTCTATGCCCTTTATGCAACGTGTGTCTTATTGGGGATGGACAAGTGTTGGCTAATAATAAAAATTATTTGAAGTTGGAGAATGTTAATCACTCCCACTGGAATTTAGCCAGAATACTTGTGTTATTTCACATAGTTCCGACTCAAATGATGTTATGTCCTGGTTTGTAAAACTGTCTCTGATTAATCAATAATAGTGAAATGTTATTTTTGCTTGGAGGTCTCTAATTATAGTAGTCATAACAGCAGAAAACTTTGCCAAAAGAGACTTATTTTGCATTGCATAGCTTTTTGTACATTTGAATTTTTGCTATTTTAAATATACTGGTATATTGCTTCAATTTAAAGGCAGTTTAAAATATGCTGACTATTTAACATGTATTTGGCAGGGTAGTAAATAATTCGTTTATGTTAACGAATTTAATCCTTACAACAATCAGATATAACTGGCCCCATAATGACTTGCCTGAAGTTACGTATTCAGTCATTGGAAAGCATAGAAATAAAAAATTTCTCCTGAGTCATAATTTATTATTCAACAAGCTAGATGACACTAAATTATTTTTAAATATATTTTTATTGAGAAGGAGAGAGAGAGAGAGAGAGGAACAGCAATGTGAGAGAGATTCATTGATTGGCTGCCTTCTGCACGCCCCACACTGGGGATGCCCTGATCGGGAATTGAACCTTGACCTCCTGGTTCATAGGTCAAAACTCAAACACTGAGCCACGCCAGCAGGGCAACACTAAATTATTTTTAAGATGCATTTTTAAGCACCCAGAACATTGCCAAATATTCTAGTCTATTAATTTACTCAGATAGCCTTTCATATATCCATTCATTCATCATCCAAAAAACACCAATTGCTGAGTTGAAGATGCAACTGCTATCTTAAACATGTTTCTACAAAGCCTACTTCATGAAATTCAACTTAAATTCTTGTCCAAAAGTGAGTTTAATAACTGATGAAAATACAGACAATGATGCTAACTAGCCATCCCATCTACAAAGTGTGTGACATTCCAAAAGTTTTGAAGTGTTGGTTTTGGATTCTGTCATCAGGAAATAGTTGCAGCATTTTTAATCTTACTAGATTTGTATTGATTATACATGTGTTACTCTGTTGAGACAGTTGAGAGTTCAATGCTATAGGAATGAATAAGCAGTAGTCTGTGTATACTCGTCAATATCTCAGTAATCAAGCCTGGAACGGTCTTGATGAGATGCCTTCAATAACGTTGTGAAACAAATGGATGAATGAATGACAACTGAGATTAACTTTAAAAATTATATTTTTTTTATTGATTTCAGAGAGGAAGCGAGAGGGAGAGAAAGATAGAAACATCAATGATGAGGGAGAATCATTGATAGGCTGCCTCCTACACGCCCCTTCCTGGAGATCCAGCCCACAATCCAGTCATGTGCCCTGACCAGGAATTGCACTGTGACCTCCTGCTTCATAGGTCGATGCTCAACCACTGATACATGCTGGCCGGGCTGAGATGAACGTTTTAAACTTTAGCAACTGGCATTGAATCCTTGAACACAGCTTACCTTATGAGAGCTGTATCTGAGGTTGACCATACCCTGTTCACTGCAGCATGAGTCCAAACCTTGGCTCTGCCTTTCATAGCTGTGCCACCTTGCGCAAGTCACCTAACAGCCCCAGGACTTCTCTCCTCATCTGTAAAATGGAAATACACGTAGTTATCTATCTCCTAGTGTCGTATTGAGAGGTAAATGAATTTATAAGGCAAAGGGCTTAGAGCCTTGTCTAGCACCTGGTAAGTCTATATAGGTCTTAGTTATTATTATTGTTGTTATTGCTGTTGTTTTCTACTATGTTTTATTCTACTTTTCTGTTTTCCCAATCTTGTATATTTCCTTTTGTATATTATTTTAATAATGAAAACATCGTTACATTTTTTAGATGTACTTTGTGTCTGAGCACACTCCCAGCTGTCACTAGTGTTTAGATACCAGCTAAATTTGATGCCAAAGCAGGGATCATTTCACTTGCCCTGGATCAAAGTGCATGCACCTGACATCAGCAGCCAGCCCAAGAGCGTGCACAGCCCTGGCACAGGACACACACCTGTGAGCCAACACCGGTCCCGCACAGGTATTTTCAGGCTCACTCCATACATATCCTGGAGCATTTCTGATGAGTCCTCATCAAATCAGAATCTCTAGACAAGAAACCAAGACACTAACCAGAGGATTAACATGATGAATCATTTGCCCAGGTTCATAGTGGGACTGTCTTGTTCTCATTAGAAGTGGAATAATTCAACTATAATCTTTAGTCTTCTCCCCTTCCCCACGGTGGTGGCGATTGTAGAAAGTCAATGCTTTTTTCTCTCCCCCCCCCCCCCCCTTCCCCAGGGGAGGCGTAATGGAAGTACTAACTAATCTTTCCCATATTGGGCAGTGGCTCTCAGCGTCACATTACAGTCGCCCTGGGAACTTTAAGAAACCGTGGTGCTTGGGACCTATTAAATCAGAATCTGTGGTTTAGGGCCCCAGACATTGTTTTTTGGTTTCGTTTGTTTGTTTTGGTGTGGTTTTGCTTTAACTCTCCAGGTGATTCTGACTATCAGCTGGTGTAGAGAACCACTGACATAGATGGTTTTCTTCTTTCCTCAGTACAGCCCCACACCTGGGCCTGGCTGCACCTTCTGCAAAAGCGGGTAATTACCTCAGCATGTAATATGGAATACCTCAGGAGAGGTATTAGAAAAGTGCATTCTAACCTAATTGCATGGGAATCTGGGCTGGAAATTCATGTAGAAAAAATTATGTAGCAACAAAATTGTGGTCCAGTGGTGGTAACATTAACAACAGTGACGACCATAATAACAGCAACTGATGGGGGGGAGCATTTCCAATGTGCACATACTGTGCTAAGCACGTTAGACATATAATGTCTTACTTCCAAGAGTTCTGTAAGGTTGATGTTATTATCACCACTTTATTTTGTGTTTTTATTTTTTTGTTAATCTTCACTTGAGTATATTTTTTCATTGATTTTTAGAGAGAGCGGAAAGGGGAGGGAGAGACAGAGAGAGAGAGACATCAATGTGTGAGAGACACATTGATTGGTTGCCTCCCACACGAGCCCCGACCAGACACCTCTAGACAAGAAATCCAGTCTGCAACAGAGGTACATGCCCTTGACCAGAATCGAACCCGGGACCCTCCGGTCCTCAGGCCAACACTCTATCCACTGAGCCAAACCAGTGAGGGCACTATCGCCATTTTATAGATGAAGAAACTGAGGTTCAGACAAGTAAATAGCTTGTTACCCACGGCCACACACCTTCCAGCTTGGGTTTTCCTGAGGCCGACACCTGTGTTGTCATGGGGTGCAGGCCTCACTGCAGTCCCAGCAGTAGAGGCCCTGAGAACCACCAGGGAGTAAACATTGAGAGAAACAATGTCCCTCGTTCGTTAGCATTCCCTTCCCGGGGACCAGGCTGAATCTTCAATTCTAGTGTTTGAGGGGGCTAAAGTGTGGAGCAGCTGCAGGCTCTGGGTTCACCTGGAATCCAGCATAAGTCTAGCGCCAGCTTGTTCTTTGGGCCTTGCCCATCAGGCGTGCGGTAGGATGCTCCTTAGACCGGATTTCAGAACCTACCTGGTATCTCGGCAGAGGAAGTTTCAGTTCAGTAAATACTGACGCGGTACATGCTGTGAGCCAAGCACTGGTGCCAGGGGCGGAAACACGAAGAGGCTCGGGCGTACCAGCAGGGTATGGTGGGAGTGCAGAGGGGGCCCTAGCCCAGCCTGTTGGATCAGGGGGACCCGGGCTGTGCTTGGGAGGCGGAATCTGAGTAGGTGACCTCTCAGTCAGGTTTAGTGCAGGAAACAGGAGCCACTCTAGGTATTTTAAGCAGGTGCTTACAAAATTGTTGGGACGGCCTGCGGCGCAGAAGTCCGGGAGCTACCCCTGGGCTCTGGAGTTCAGGGGCGCCCTGCAGGGCTATGTTCCAGAAGCCAGGCAGGATGTTGCTGCTGCAGCAGCCGCTCTTCACACCTCTGCCACTGGCGACTGTCACTGAGGCAGGACTGTGGCTCCAACAGCATTCAATGCCTATTCACATTATTTCTCAGACCCGGCTTGCCAGCAGCAATAACGACAGGGCGATGCCTTCTCCTGGCACATCTTACAAGAGCGCGCCTGGTTGACTGAACGTATTTCCCATGCGGACCATAGGTGCACGGGAGTCTGGGGCATGCCGGTTTCCAGTCTGTCCAACTGGTTACTAGAAGGAGAGCATTGAGGCCTGGAGAGGCAACCCTCAGAATCCACTGCATGTGCACCAAAAGGAGGGCTTCCTAGGCAGAGGAAGCAGCACAGAGAAAGGCCAGGAAAGAGCACAGTAAAAGTGACAGACAGCTGGGCATGACGAGGCCATCAGGGAGTAACAGAAGCACGGAATCAGCGTTTTTACCTGAAAGATCAGTCTGTCTAATCAATGTATTTTACTTAGCTACTTTATTTATTTGTATTGATTTCAGAGAGGAAGAGAGAGAGAGAGAGATAGAAACATCAGTGATGAGAGAGAATCTGATCGGCTGCCTCCTGCACGCCCCCTGCTGGGATTGAGCCCACAACCTGGGCGTGTGCCCCATTATCTGTACTTCCTATGACCCAGTCCCTATGGAAGAACATAACCAACCCTCGGTGCTCACACCGACACACTGTCCTCAGCCGCCGTGGGAGAATGTAATACAATTTCTCAGACTCTCACAACGTCTCTTGGCCTGGCTTCCGTTGGCGCAGACCTAACATTTTGGTGCCAAAACCCGGATTCACGGAGGGGCCTGAAGGGACCCCCCACTCCTGGCTGCAGGCTTCTCCAGGCCACATCGGCCACTCGAATTTCTGGTGACTAAGAGTTACTTCCCTTGCCCCTCCGACTTGCTGGCTTTTGCCTCACCGAAGTCCTCGCCCACGGGGCCAGAGGGCCCACTCTTCCGGAGCCAGGCCCCTGGCTACCCTGTGTTAATGGGACGCCCTAACATAGTGGCCAGCCTCCCTCTTCTCTCTGGTACTTCGTTCGGACGGTTGGGACGCCTTCCCTTGGGACTTCTCACCTCCGGGATAGACTCACCTCTTACTCACCCCCCTCCCCCCCCACCACACCAACCCATTGTGGGAACCAGCAGCCTACTCCTAAGAGTCCTCCCCTTCAGGTGCCTCCTCCTCACAGCCTTCAGGCGCATTTTCTACTGCAGCAGAGCCTGGCCCCGAAGTGATAACGAGTCCACCTGGCCTGGGAATGGCACTTCCGATCTCAGTACCTTCACTGACTTAGACAGCTATCGCCCGCACAGCAGAAACTCCCTACGTCCGTCCAGGCCTTCTTCCTTCTCCGGAGTCGCCCTTCCCTCGGTCAGGACTGCACTGCTTACCAAACTCTTCTTCTTCACTCTGAACCTTCCTCCGTCCTCACTTCTCTCTGACCCAGCTGTTCACTCAGCCCCAGTACCCGCTCGGGGACAGGGAATTCTGGCCTGTGAACAAACCTCTGAGTTGTAACACTGTTCTCCTATGAAGTTTGTTTTGCTCATGCTTATAGCCCTTCAGTGGGCTAGGGATTTCAAAAAAAACTTAGTGCGTTTTGCCACAATTACAAACGAATTCATGGAAACTTTCCGCACAGGCCCAGCAAACTGCCTGCCGCTCACAAAGCCAGCGCAGCCTGCTTTCTCCACATCCACCCCCTCCACTGAGCAGTTGCCTGTTTAACCCTTTCTTTGTAACAAGACTGCAGGCACTTGTTTGCAAAACTCACCAATCCTGCCACTACCCGGAGCAGAGCTCATCCTCACCCAAACCTTAGCACGTTATCTCTAAGAAAAGTAATAAATCGAACGCCTGTTAAAGGAATTGTTCAGGTCTGTTAAAGGCCGAGAACTTTTGGGGATACATTTCATCCGACAGACAGCCGTAGGCAATAGGAAAAAGTTACCAAAAACTAGCCTTAGGAGCCCAGACCCCCACCGAGCAACTGTTAGGAATAACTTCCAGTGTTTTAACAATGGAGACAGGGCAGAGAAAGCAAGAAAGCCCTCACACAGAAACAGGCAAATCAGTTTTAAGCCATATGTCACCTCAGGGGCCGTGTCCCCTCTGCCACAAGTTCGGCCGCTGGAAGAGGGACTGTCCCGGGGGCTGGAGGGTCCCCGGGGCCAGAACCTAACCACACAATGTCTTTGAACTGACAGGGCTCAGTGCTCCTGTAGGCCCCCACTAAGAGCATCACTATGGAAGGGATGGAGCCCAAGGTGACCCTGGACATGACAGGTAAGACAATTAAATTCTTAGACACAGGGGCTGCTTACTCTCTCCCCAAGGCCTCTTTCTTATAGGCATCCTCAATGCTGCCCTTTCCCTCTACCCCTTCAACGGTAGCCTCACTTTTAGTCAGACCTTCAGAAGCTACCAGGAGGAATACAGCCCTTCCCCTTGTAAGGAAAGAATGTGGCGCTTTTAAATCCAAGTGGCTGGCAAGCCTGGGGCCTGCTCCCTCCTCCCGCCACCTTTTCCTCCAGCCTCCGAAAAAGTTGTCAAGGTCATGTTATCCCTGTTACAAAATTTATCGAGAAAATAGCTTGGATAATAATTGGCTTTAAAATCTCATAGAGTTGTGCCCGCTGGCATGGCTCCGTGGTTGAGTGTCCACCTATGAACCAGGAGTTCACGGTTCATTCTCAGTCAGGGCACATGCCCGGGTTGTGGGCTCAATCTCCAGTAGCGGGCGTGCAGGAGGCAGCTGATCGATGATTCTCTCTCATCATGGATGTTTCTCTCTCTCCCTTTCCCTTCCTCTCTGAAATCAATAAAAAATCTATATATTTAAAAGGCAGCAACCGGTATGCCATAGACTGGAACGACCAGTCGGTGTGATGCCCACTGAGGCCAGTGAACCGGCCCAGTCAGGGGTTGGGGTGGCCAGCCAACCTCCCAAAGCCCCTCCCCCTGGTTGGCCCTGCCCCTGATCACCCTCACCCCAATAGGGGCAGGGCTGGACAGCCAACCACCCATGGCCTCTCCCCCAGACACTGACCCCCATTCGGCCCCCTACACCCTAATTCAAGGTGGGGCCCGCTGGCCAATTGCCTGCAGCCCCTCCCCGCAGCCAGCCTGGCCCTGATCAAGCCCAGATTGGTGCCAGGCCGGCTGGACCCCACCCATGCATGAATTCGTGCACTGGGCCTCTAGTATTTTAATAAAATCGCATACAGCTGTTAAGACAATAAATGTAATTGAAATGAAGGGTTTTGATAAAGCTTTTCAGTAATCATTATATCTGTGTATACATAGTTTTCTGAAGTCTTTAGTAATTTAAAAACTTTGAAGCATTGCTGGGTTAAATGATAACAGTCATTGAACATCTGAATATTTTAGAATAACATGGAATTGTAAAACATCCATTGCTAGATAAGCCTTAAGTTTGCCTGCTCTTAGCTTTTTTATTGCAAGAAGGTCTGTAAGTGGATTTGGAACTGTTGATGTAATGTCTTGTGCTTTGTTGAAGGTGTGTTTTCTTGAAAGTAAGAGTATGTTTAAAGTGTGTTCATAAACATCAGCCTAAGGAATACTGGTTGTGTACTTTTGGTTACCACTGGAAGTTAAGGTTTCTAAGAATTAAAAGTTCAAATGAAGAAAAAATTGTATAGTTGTAATGATAGAAGGCATAAAGTATGAGACACATTTTACAGGACAAGGATTGAAATTGAGTCATTCTAATGATAGTTATTTCTGAACAGATAAAAAGATTTATACAAATTGTAAAAAGGTGTATAAAAGGTTGTGAAGGTTACAAAAGTTGGGAAAAGTTTAAGTTTGTAGAAAAACCAGTCAGGTTCTAGTCCCCTTCCTCCACCTAATTTCTCCCTCGTGGACCCAGAGTCGCTTTCATTACACTCTCTCTTGCTCTTTGTGGGTGCGGGGGACATCTACCTGTCCCGCTGCGGAGTAAGGCCTTTCTCAAAGTGTGGCAGTACTAAGAGGAAAGGCAAACCTGCCTCTGGATACGAGTCACCGCTTGCGTCACCGCCCCCAGGCAGCACCCGGCAATGGGGTCAGTGAGCCAGGACCTGATCACCCCTGACTTTCGAAGGGGCCCCCCTGCCGGGAGCCGGTCCATCCTTGCTGTTTCAAGGGACCTGGCATATATGGCATACTGTTCTTAATATGTTTGCTCACCTTCTTGGCACTATGTGTTTTAACCAAGGTCACCTCTCTGAGAAAGGTTGTTTCCCCAGGTAGGGATTTTCCCCTGAAGTTAGGGAGGGAATAAAACCCCTTAACTAAGTGCCAGGCGGGTAATTAATCACTTTAACTACAAACAATCATGCTTAAACTACATAATCTTTACTCCCTGGAATGGAGATAAGAAACGCCCTAACCTTTGGAATAGAGATTGATAGGATTGAATCAACTGGTATAAATACAGATGTAACAAGACAACAGGAGACAGAACTTAGAAGACAGAACCTAGACACAGAACCTAGACACAGAACCTAGACACAGAACCTAAACACAGAACACACACAGAACCTAGAGACAGAAGAACTTCGCTGGAGAGAACATGGCAGAAGATCCTGGACAGAAACTGGCCACAGAACCTAGAGACAGAACCTAGCGAGAGAACATGGCAAAAGATCCTGGACAGAACCTGGCTACAGAACCTGGCTGGAGAACCTACAGAACCTGGCAATAGAACCAGGCAAGAGAACCCAACCATGCTGATCAACTGAACGCTGCCTCCAAGTCTTTCCCTCTTCGCCAACTCCGTCCACACCTTTGGGGACCCCTGGACCTGCTGGGGTTGGACCCCAGCACCCCCCTCTCCTAGTATTTCTAACAACCCCACTCGTGTCCTGTCACATCCTAGGTCACCAGGGTTTCTAACTTTTTAGTGAGCCAAAGTGGCCCCACCCAGGCTCGCTCTCCTTGCTTAAGTCCTCAGACTGAAGCCTACCCTTTCTTTCTTTCTTTTTTTAAAAATATTTTATTGATTTTTTTACAGAGAGGAAGAGAGTTAGAAACACCAATCAGCTGCTTCCTGCACACCTCCTACTGGGGATGTGCCCACAACCAAGGTACATGCCCTTGACGGGAATCGAACCTGGGACCTTTCAGTTCACTGGTAGGGCGGAGCCTAAACTTTCTTTGTTTCCAACACTGATTCACAGCCCGTAACACTTTCATTGAACGTCTCAACAGGACTTCCTGCTTGGTATTTGGGAACTTCTCTCCCCTTTTATAGCCTTTTCTTAAAAGTCATCAAAAGCAAATGAAAAATCTTATGTCCTCTCTACAAAATTAGTAATTTATATCATGTGTATAGTCTTTATGTATTTGTCTATATATTATATGTGGTGTATTTTCTACCTCCGGATGGCACTACTAGGGTATAATAGCTTGTTGGCCTACAGAGAATTAAATAAGATCGTATGGTCTTGACAATGTATTTAATATGAAAGCCAGTTTAATTAATATCTTTTAAAGTTATTACCATAAAACTGTACATTTGTTTTACCTAAATTTACAAAAGATGTATAATGTAATCTTTTGGTTAAGTATATTTGACAACCCTCCCAAAGTTTAAATTTCAAAAGACTTTTTTAACAGAGAAATGACTTTGAGTTATTACAGTGGGCCCTGAAATACCTCAAGGATTTCTTTTCTCTCCTAAGTTTTCAAACTAATTAGGCCTATTTCATGTGCTTGAAAAATTACATGGGAAGCTTTGCCAAATAAAAATTAATAATAATAATAACTATGTTTAATTATAGACATATATTTTTATTAAAGTAGAGGTTCTGGAAATTTCAGTCTCTCTAAGAAGGAACTTGCAAAAATTCAGAGCCGAGTTCAGAGAGGAGATTCCCAGGAGTAACAGGTACCCTCTCCGTGACACCAGAGGAGCCAGAGTAATAGTTCCCTGTGGAGGGCATCTGGCAGTAATGCTCCAGGTGTCTGTGATCCCTGCATTGGGGCATTTATGAATTGCTTCCAGTACTCTGTGAGCACTTCCAATAAGCTATGGGCAGCATTTGAAATGTTACAGATTGCTTGCTCTTTACATATTAAAACTCTACATTGAACCTAAGAATATAAACTTCATGTCATTTCATAACAATTATTATTTCCCAAGAAGTTGTTATCTTGGACTATTATACCTTACAGAAAAGCAAGGTTCTTTGTCAGTTGTTTTTTTAAAAAATATATTTTATTGATTTTTTTACAGAGAGGAAGGGAGAGGGCTAGAGAGTTAGAAACATCGATGGGAGAGAAACATCGATCAGCTGCCTCCTGCACACCTCCTACTGGGGATGTGCCTGCAACCAAGGTACATGTCCTTGACCAGAATTGAACCTGGGACCTTTTGGTCCGCAGGCCGACGCTCTATTCACTGAGCCAAACCATTTAGAGCTGTCAATTGTTTTATGGTCAAGTCTATAAGCATGTCATTTTAAGTTTTCATTTCCTTCAGATATAAGAGAGCTTGTTTCTATTTCCCCAGGATGATTTGGTAAATTATATCTTCATAAGCAATATGGAAGCATTTATATTTTTCTTCCTACATAATCCCTCTAGAATTGAACAACTCTCAATGAATGAGTATCATTATTCTCATGTCAATGTGTTTGTATAAATCCAATAAGAATCTATTCTCTTGCCCTAGCTGGTTTGGCTCAGTGGATAGAGCGTTGGCCTGCGGACTGAAGGGTCCCAGATTCGATTCTGGTCAAGGGCACATGTCTGGGTTGGGGGCTTGATCCCCAGTGGGGGGCGTGCAGGAGGCAGCTGATCAATGATTCTCTCTCATCATTGATGTTTCTATCTCTCTCCCTCTCCTGTCCTCTCTAAAATCAATAATAAAAATGTATTAAAAAGAAAAGAGGGAGGAATGTTAGGGTACACTACCCGTGGCCTCTCTTGTTTGGACATGTTTTCTGAAATATATTGCTGAAAGTTTTTTTTCCATAGCTTCAAGCAAACAGCCTGCACCTGCAGAAGATAAGATACACTCCCCAGCCGACTCAGGCACTCCCCTCTGCCTGCTTGAGTTGTGTGCCCACCAGACATCGCGCTATCTCCCAAGGGTGTCCTGTGGTTCAGGCAGCTCCCCCAGCTGGCCGATGCAGCCCTGACCCAGACCCTACATAAGAACATAAACACCCCTCGGTGCTGACACCGACACGCTGGCCTCCGCCCGCTGTGAGAGAATGTAATACAATTTCTCAGACTCTCACAACGTCTCTTGGCCTGGCTCCTGTTGGCGCAGACCTAACACACTCAACACATCACACTTTTCCATTGACACAGGACTGGATTTATTCAACTAGTAAATCTAATGCAGAAGGAGAAAGGAAATGAGCAAAAAACACAAAAGAGAACAGACAAAAATGCTGGGTGATACTCATCCACAAAGAAAACAGGACCTTCCCCTTCTCCAAGCTTAATGTTATGAATCCTGTGGATTACCCACCGAGTCATCTCCCCATTCTCCTTCCTATCAGAATACCTGTTCTTTGTCTTGTTTTGATTTGTTTGGGAATCTACTGTTTCCTGTACAGCCATGTGCTTCAGGAGGAGGCAGGAGCTCCAGTCTAAGTCCCAAGAAGCAACACATGATTGTTTCCCAATCATGTTGCTCCTCTTCTTAACAGTATTTAGGCTTCGTGTGTGCCTGGGACACAATTCTGGCTAGTAAAGGAACGGGCCACCATGAGGTAAGGGTTCAGGGGCTTATGGGAAAGATTTTACTCAAAAGGAAAACCAGGGGTCTTCCCTGTTGGGTGTTGTTTTGTCTGCACATGGTGCCTACCTCGTGACATCTTGCAACCACAAAAGACCTGAGCTGACACTGAGGATGGCACTGCGGCCGCCTCCAGGCTTCTTGCTCCGTGACACGGTACCCTGCTTATTTCTGAGCCAACTGGGGTCAGTGTTTTCTGTCACTTGCAACCAAAAACATCATAACTACTCCGTGCGGTCTGTGTATTCAGGATGAGGATGTTTGAACTTAGCTAATGGAAGTCTCTGGAGGAGGTTTCAGGACAAACATGTATTCCCCCCTTTTCACCCAAAATATTGTTTTTCATTCTTCAAAATCATTGAGGACCCAGTTAAATAGCCCTTCTGTCAAGCTGAGCAATTTATTTTTATTTTATTTTTGGTGTTTTTTAAAATATTTTTATTGATTTCAGAGAGGAAGGGAGAGGGCAAGAGAGAGAGATAGAAACATCAGTGATGGGAGAGAATCATTGATTGGCTGCCTCCTGCACGCCCCACACTGGGGATCGAGCCAGCAACCCGGGCATGTGTCCTGACCGGGAATCGAACTGTGACCTCCCGGTTCATAGGTCAACACTCAACGACTGAGCCACACCAGCTGGGCAAGCTGAGCTCTTTGTTACTGCCTGTGGTCCCACAGCCTCTCTGCCACTCCTCGACCACAGCGTTTTACTCAGCCACTTTTTCAGCAAATATTTACTGAGTACCTGCTATGGGCTTGGTAAAATTTTAGACACGGGTAACTAGATACATGGAGATTCCACTCTAGAAGGAGGACAGAAAATAAATTTTAAAACTTAAATGTGACGACTCTTATTAAAGGGAAAAAATTCTTATGAAAGCATTGAAAAGAGGGGGAAATAACTACCTCAAATTTTATTTTGTTGTTATGTGATTTTCTGTTTGCATATCAGTTTCTCTCACTATACCGTGTGTTCATGCAATCTTACACTCCCCCACCTCACCCCTGGGAGATTGTATTTTCCGAAGATGGTTGCAAAAGCTTCTCACATGTCACGCATTCTGCACCGTGCCCTTGCCATACCCCAGCGGGGAGAGGAGGTAGGAGGTCCTAAGGCCCCTCCCCTTGAATCTCAGTGAGCTTGTGGTGGTTTTGACCGATAAAATATGTTGGAAGTGATGCTATGGGACTTCCATGGAGAGGTCACAAAAGACAATGCAGCTCCCATCTGGTTCTCTTGCAACACGTGTTTTTTTGAACTGTTCCTCCTTGTGACGCTCCTTGGAACCGACTTATAGATACTCCGGTTGATAGTCCCAGCTGCGTGAACCTTCAAGTCACCCCAGGCAGGCCAGGTGTCTGACTTATGAGTAAAACAGCTTCCGGATGATTCTAGTTCCCGGCCTCCGGTCACCCCCAGATACTCAAGTCCTCCCAGCTGAGGCCCCAGACACCAGGAGGCAGAGACAAGCCATCCCTGCTCTGCCCTCTCCAAATCGCTGACCCACAGCACCCACCAGCACAGTACAATGCCTGGTTGACGCCACTAGTTTGGAGTGGTTTGCTCCACGGTAGCGATGACTGAAATACCCCCCAATTTGCCTTCCTGTGAAATCTTAGACGACCGAGTAGAACATTTTTTTTTTCCTTTTTACCTGACCCAGTTGGTGATCAACTTATGCACTGAAGCTTGGGAACTTTCATCCATCCCACTTTCATCCTCTTGAGTCTTGCTGTTGATGATATGCATGGGAAATGTCTAATCTTTTAAAACACAAATCTTCACCATTGATCTGAATACCCTGCTGCCGTGAGTTCCCAGGTCAATTGTGTGTAGTGGGGAAAAAAGTGCCTCCTTTTATCCATTTTAAACATGGCTCCTTTTCATCTCATCTTGTCCTCTTGTTCTTCCCCAAGTAAAACGATTTCCATTTTGTGGGGACCCAGACACTGAGAACTGAGTTGAGGCAATAATCCCTCTTTGAGCTGGTCGCCCAGAAGGCCTCGGGCATGCTGGGACACAGAGCAGTGGATTTCAGCTGGTGGCTTAAAGGTGATGGAGCCCACGATGCTAATTAGTCACAAGTTTAGTTCCAGGCTTGTAAAAAACGGTCTCTAAATTCTGCAAGAGGCAATGAGCTTCTTCTCGTGGTGCCGATAAATGGAGCGCAGATAGTGGGAGGAACACTGGCAAGTTCAAGGACAGTCTGGATTCAAGTCTCCTCTTGTGAGCCAGGTGTGTGCCCTTGGGCACAACATCCTCTCAGGACTTCGTTTTCCTCAATTACAGAACGAGGAGATTCAAGCAGAGGGCCCTGTGGTACCCATTTGCCTTTGACATTTTATGACTTGTGTGTATTTGCCAGTGAATATGAAACATCTACTACATCAATTCATGGGAAGAAATCATTTGTACTGTAAAGAGCTCCAGTAGTTCTAAGGGGGCCTGGAGACAACACCCTCCCCCTTAGAAATATCCTCTAGTTTTTAGAAAACAAATATCTTTTTTCCAAAAACAGAACCCACATTAGCCTGTAGTTACTGAAAATACATTCCTGCTGTAACCGTTAAGTGACAGTTCTTGTAGCCTGAGTCCTTTTGGTTTGGGGGTGCATTCCTGAGGGTCCATTCGGCCTTGCTTCCTATCAGTTCTCAAAGCGGCGTTGCTGAACGCTGGTGCTGGGACAGTTTCATGCCAAGAGAGAATGAATGGGTGGGGTGACAGCTTCTGCGGCAGGGCCACCTTGGGGAGGAAAAGAATGGCGTCCAGTGAGGAACGCAGCAGGGACTATTCAGGTGGATCTCCGTCTGAAATGCCTTCCCAACCCTTTGCTCTGCGCAGAAGGGAAAAGCAGCCACTGTTTGGGGCTAGGAAAGCATTCGGCCTCACTCAGCCTGCGCTCATTTCACTTTTCTAGTCTGCTAAATATTTCCCCAGCAGTTGTGATTCTTTTTTTAGATTTATCTTCATTGTTGAAAGTATTACAGATGTCCCCACTCTGTTTTCCCCATTGACCCCCGCCCCCTACCACACCTCTACCCCCAGGCCTTCACCACACTATTGTCTGTGTCCATGGGCTATACATATATGCATTAAGTTCTTTGGTTAATCTCTTCCCCGCCTACCCACCCACCTTCCCTCTGAGATTCTTCAGTTTTAGAACTTGGTGGACTCAAGCTAATTTCTTCAGCTCTGCATCCTGTTTTGCTGAATTTTCATTTTTCAATCCCAAGTGGGAGAAATGCCTCTCATGTCTGATTTTAAAATTCATCGCAGAAGCACCACTGTTGAAAGGCTGCTATGTATCGGGAGGGTGGATTGCTTTTCACTGGTGGGTTGACAAACTCTATCAATAGCAACAAGTAGCATGACAAGGCCCTGTTCAACAGAACTTATTTGCAAGGTTACAAAAACAAAAAACAAATAACCTTTAAGGTCCACATATTTCACGGAGGGTATACAATCTTAGACAAGCCTGGCTGGCGTGGCTCAGTGGTTGAGCATTGACCTATGAACCAGGAGGTCACGGTTCGATTCTGGTCAGGGCACATGCCCAGGTTGCCGGCTTGATCCCCAGTCAGGGGCATGCAGGAGGCAGCTGATTCTCTCTCACCACTGATGTTTCTATCTCTCTCTCCCTCTCCCTTCCTCTCTGAAATCAATAAAATTATATTTTAAAAAAATTAAAATAAAATCTTAGACAAAATTTCAGACAAGTAGAACAACAGCAGTGAAATTAATAAAATAGTATATCTAGTGCCCAGAAGAGCTTTTGAAAATATGTATTCTAAAGCAAACAACTCTCCCACCTTCCTTAATAACATATCTCATGTCATATATGATCACCCACATCTACTTCTTCCTCATCTATAATAATAAAAGCATAATATGCTAATTAGACCAGACGTCCTTCCAGGTGTCCTTCCTTCCAGATAAAGCCACAGTGGGCGCGAGCCGGGGCCAAGGCCCTTGCATGAATTTTGTGCATTGGGCCTCTAGTCATAATATAAAAGAACATTCTGATGTCTTTGCTAAGACTTTCAAGGAAGCCTTGAAAGCATCACAGCAACATTTGTAACAAATAATGTGCTCAGTTGTACCAATGGGAAAACCAAAGCTCATGTAGGAGGAATTATTTGGTTATTACTTGTTTATTTAGGCTATTTGGTTAAAGCAAGTCACAAATACTATTTGTTTCTCAGAGCTGTGCCGCACTCACCAGGCCGCTTTCATGCGCTCAGTGACCCCTTGGTAGTCGCTACGAAGGGTAACTCAGTGCAACCAAACACCACGTCTGTTCCCCTCCTGCCATGTCCTCACACTCTGGCTGGGGGTGGCTTTGTTGGCTTCCAACCCCTTCTGCCCCTATTGGCTATCCTGCATTAATTGCTGTTGCCCAAAGGCACTCTGCAAAGGTAGTTTCCTGTCGAACTAAGTGCATCATGAACTGGTCAAGCAATGGGTTACACTTTTTTTTTTATTTGTAGACTTTGTTTTTTAGAACAGTTTTAAGTTTTCAGAAAATTGGGCAAATAGCACAGAGAGCTCCCACATATCCCTTCTTTCTCCCACTCATAGTTTCTTCTGTTACTAACATTTCACATGGTGTGGTACATTCGTTCTAATGGATGAACTGAAATACATATGTTGTAATGAACAAAAGTCCACAGTTTACATCAGGATTCACTCTTGGTGTTGTACAGTTCTATAGGTTTTGACAAATTGTGTCATGCATGCGCTGTTACCATGTCATACAGAATAGCTTTGCTGCTCTAAAAATCTCCTGTGCTTCACTTAATCATCCTACCCCATCCTCCCCAACCCCTGGCAATCACTGATCTTTTTATTCCAAAGCTGTGCCTTTTCCAGAATGCTGTAAAGTTGGAATCATATGACTATGTGGCCTTTCAGATTGGCTTCTTTCACTTAGCAATATGCAATTAAGGTTCCCTCATGTCTTTTTGTGGCTTGGTACTACATTTTTTTTCTTTCTTTTTAATATAATTTTTAGTACAATTTTAGGTTTATAGCAAAAATGAGTGGAAAGGACAGAGTTCCCTTATGCTCCCCATTTGCACAGCTTTCCCTATTACCAACACCCACTCCAGAATGGCACACTTGTTACATCCTTGACGGCATATGATGTATGGCATCTTTTCATACACTATTTGCCTCCTGTATATCTTTATTGGTGAGGAGTCTGTTTAGATCTTTTGACCATTTTTTAATTGAGCGGTTTGATTTTTTTATTGCTGAGTTATAAGAGTTTTTTTATATTTGGATATGACTTTTATCAAATATGTGTGTTACAAATATTTTCTCCAAATCTTATTCTCTAACATTGTCTTTCATAGAGAAGACATTTTTTTTTATTTTCATGAAGTCCAACTTACCATTTTTTTGGTCCATGTATCATGCTTTTGGTGTTGTATCTAAAAGGGTGTTTAAATTTCTGGGAAGCAAGACTTTAAGAGATCACTGGACTCCAGAAGGAAGCTTGAAAATCCTAGGGAGATGTCATGAGTGGGACTTTTAGCATCTGAAGGTGGCTGCTGGCTCTGCATCAACCTGAACAATAAACACCAAATATCTGTAGACCTTCCCTGACTCTCCATCAGTGCGCTTGGACCGACCATGTCATCACTTCCATCTTCTCGCGTGGACTCCACCAGTTTGACCTTTGTGAGAAGGAAAGATTTAGATTTCGTTTTTGGATATATCATTGCTTCTTAATTCTTGATGATTTTCTAAGGCTAACAAAGTATTTAAGTCTTTCTAATAAAATTGTTCAGCCAATCCAGTCTTCCTAACATGGAAATAGAGATAAACAACTCTGGTTTATTTTTTAAAAATATTTTTTAATTGATGTCAGAGAAGAAGGGAGAGGGAGAAAGAGATAGAAACATCAGTGATAAGAGAGAATCATTGATTGGCAGTCTCCTGCACGCTCCACATTGGGGATAGAGCCTGCAACCCAGGCATATGTCCTGACTGGGAATCAAACCATGACCTCCTGGTTCATAGGCTGATGCTCAACCACTGAGCCACACCGGTCGGGCTCTGATTTATTTTTTAAAGATGGTAAGTTCTATATTGTTAAGAAAAGTTCTTTGCCCTAACCCAGTGGTCAGCAAACTCATTAGTCAACAGAGCAAATATCAACAGTACAACGACTGAAATTTCTTTTGAGAGCCAAATTTTTTAAACTTAAACTATATAGGTAGGTACATTGTTATTAATTTAATTAGGGTACTCCTAAGGCTTAGGAAGAGCCACACTCAATGGGCCAAAGAGCCCCATGTGGCTCGTGAGCCGCAGTTTGCCGACCACGGCCCTAACCAGTTTGGCTCAGTGGATAGAGCATCGGCCTGTGGACTAAAGGGTCCCAGGTTTGATTCCGGTCCAGGGCATGTACCTTGGTTGCGGGCACATCCTCAGTAGGGAATGTGCAAGAGGCAGCTGATTGATGTTTCTCTCTCATCGATATTTCTAACTCTATCCCTCTCCCTTCCTTTCTGTAAAAAAAAAAAAAAAAAAAAATCAATAAAATATATTTTTAAAAAATTTCTTTGACTCTAACATAAGAAACTTCAAATTGGCAATGACATTTGTAAGAAAGAATTTTTAAAATGCAAGTTACAACTGATATGGACGTGTAGTGATCACAATTTCCCGGGTACCCTTGTTTAACCATAGACCCCGCTCTTTTATATCAAGCATCTTCGGTGATTGTCACTTACAGCATTTACCTTCCTGACCTCATGCTGCCATGGCTGGCTTGTTTGTAACTATTTCACAAACGTCTGACAGCCCATCTTGTACCTATGTTATTTTTCAATCTACCTCCAACGTGGGCTCCTTTGAGGCAGGAATCAATGGTTTTCACTACTCAGCCCAGAATTTCCCATGAAGCAAGCCTCAATAAGTGCTGTTGAGTTCATTTGTTGAATCTTTATCCAATAATACTTACAGAGTGCTCAAGAGAATTACATTTTTGAGGAGCCACACTTATGAAAAGAATATAGGGAAATGAAGGTTCAGGGAAACCATCCAAAATTCCCCAAATGCTGAAATATAAGATAAAGGAGGGAAAAAGAAAGAGCATGTTGGTGATGTTCAACTGTATGTAGGAATTATGTTGAGCAGGATTGTTCTTAATTTCCCCAAAGATTAAGGGAAGAAGGAAATGTAGGTAAAATAAAGATTCGGGAAGCATGGAAGGAAGAATCTTTGACTTTAGGAATCTTGGTGGCGGTAAGCAGAAGGCAGGGAAAAAAGAAACTGGTTTTCTCTTAAAGGACCCAAAGCTTTGTTAACTTAATGAAGTCCCAACAAAGGGAACACCCAAATGCTGAAGACTGGGCAGCCACATGGTAGCCAGGTTTCCATCCATGTGCCCTTGGGTGAAATTAATGTGCAATGAGCAAGTCCTTGATTGCAAGAGAAACTCAAATCAGTGCCTCTTCCTTCCTTATGGGTTCTGTGCAAGACAGTGAGTGGTAGGAGCAATAGCCATGATTAGTGTCAAAATACTGCCTAACCTCTCTGCTGGAAATCAGAGGCAAGGACAAAACACTTTTTTGAAGGGGTCTCTTGAAAATTTGCAACATCCTATATAATAAAAGGCTAATATGCAAATAGACCAAACGGTGGAACAACCGAACAACTGGTTGTTACAACGTGCGCTGAAGACCAGGGTCATGCGCAGAACATGGTGGGTGTTGACCGCAGTGAGATGGTGGAGCAGGTGAGCGGGGGTGCCAGACCAAGGTGGGGCACAGTTGCTGTCATCGGATGAGTCTCTAATGGGTTACTGAAAATTCTTTGCTCCCATGCGCTGTGGTCCTGCCCAGTGCTCGCACCTGCTGCCGGTGCCCAGTGCTGGCCCTGATCACTCGGCACTGTCAGTGGGTGCGAGCAGTGACTGCCGGCCCCAATTGCCCCTCAGGGCTTCTCTACCTCCTGCTGCTCCTGAGGGGCGATTGGGGCAGCAGCTGCAGCTCACACCTGCTGCTGGTGCCGGCCCCAGTCGCTCTGTGCCATCAGCGGGTGTGAGCGGGGCTGGTGCTATCAGTGTGTGGGAGCAGGGCTGCCGGGAGATAGGACCGGAGGCCGTGGAGGGAGGGGCTGGGCGGGAGCATGGAGGATGGGCTGAGACCCGCCCCTGTGCCCACCGCAGCCTTGCGGCCTGCAATTCCTTTCAAGGTGCACGAATTCATGCACTGGGCCCCTAGTCTTATAACAATAGCTCATGTATGGAGCCTTTGATATATGGGAAGGGATATAGGGGACCACATGAGGTAAGGAGGAGCTAGTGTGAGCACCAGTTAGCAGTTGAGGATGTAGCAGTTCCGTGAGGTCACCTACATGACTAGCCAAGTCTCTTAGCCAATGAGTGCGAGACCCAGGCACTGATCCCAGATTTCTATCCCGGTCCAGAGCTCTTGACCCCCACTATCTTGCCCAATGACCTTTGGACGTGAGACCTGCCTAAACAAGTCCTTGGTCAACCCCACTGGCTCCTGGTTTTCTATGATTGGCTTGAATGCCAGTTTCAAGGTCTGGGCCCACTGTGGCCAGAAGAACCTCTGCAGCTGCTCTCAGCCTTGGCTGCACATTAGAACCACCTGGGAAATTTTTCAAAAATGTTGATGCCAGGGTCCCACCCCTAAAGATTTTGGTTTAATTGATTTTCAGTGCAACGTCAGCAGAGACGTTGTGTTTAACTTTTTATTGAAGTATATTATGCATGTAGAAACGTGCCCAGGCTGTCCGTATACATTGCAATGAATTTTTACGAACTGAAGGTACCTGTGTAACCACCACCCCGCTCAAGACTCAGAATGTCACAAGCACGCCCCCTTCTAGCCTCTCCTCCTCCCCGCCTCTCCCCCTGGCCAACCACTCTCCAGACTTCTGACTGCATACATAGTTTGGGCCTAGAGTTTTTTTTAAAAAGAAGAATCTTCTAAAATATATTTATATTGATTTCAGAGATGAAGGGAGAGGGAGAGAGAGAGAGAAACATTATTGATGAGAGAGAATCATTGATCGGCTGCCTCCTACATGCCCCCCACCAGGGATCGAGCTCACAACCCAGGGCATGTGCACCGACTGGGAATTGAACTGTGACCTCCTGGTTCATAGGTTGATACTCAACCCCTGAGCCACACCGGCTGGACTGGCCTAAGATTTTTAAAGCTCCCCAAATGATTCTAATGTGCAGCTACCACTAACTATTGTCTTACTGGTTGAAGGTGGGATGAACTAAATCAAACGCATAGATACAGGTAAACCAATATGAAAGCAAATAAGAACTCCAAGCTATACTTTCACATTAGCTAGCCAACAGGGATTTTTTTTTTAAAAAGTGTTTTTTGGTGTGTTTTTTTAAAAACAATATCTTTTATTTATAAACAACTTTTCCCAGCACTCACCTCTTAGTGAAAGAAAACCTGCCACCTTCAGAATTGCCTAAATCACATTTGCAGATAATAATAAATCCATGTACGGAGTGCTTTCTAAGGACCAAGTCCCTTCCTGAATGCTTTACTCGTTATCTTCCTCAATCCCCACGACACCCGATGATAACAGGCTCTCTTATTTCCCTACTTTACAGATGAGGAAACCTCGTCGTGAACAGACAGGCAGCTTGCCCAAGGGCACACAGTTTGTACCGGGTAAAGCCTGACCTGCAGACTGCGATCCTTCTTGCTGTACCTCCACTGTGCTTGGTATTTCAAAAATCTACGCCCGCCGACCTCTGCTACTAAATACCTGGACAAAGGTGAGCGCCACACTGATTCCCTCACTCAGTGGAAGGAGCTGGGAAGGTGTAGTTACCTGTGTGCGCTTAAGTGGGCCTTGATGACCAGGTAGCTTTACTTCCTGCTTTCATTCATAGCTAAGGAAACGAGCCAGGAAAGGAAGTTTTGGATGCCTTAACAAGCCGAAGGAAGGAAATTAAAGTCCAAGCCCCAGGGGAGGAAACGCTAGGGAAGGTCTTCACTTGACCTATAACCTCCAAGCCTCAGAGGTACAAGCTTGTGGCCTCTGTTCATACAACCTGTGGCCAGTGATGTTACTATTATTATTTAAGTTATCCTTCATAGCGTATTCACTTGTGAGTATTGTCGTTCGTGTAATTATAAAAGTCTCTTCAAGTGCAGCGAGCGTCTAATCTGAACCAGATCGAGCGCCGATGGTCACGGAGTTTTCTGGGTTGGAAACTGGGTCCTCTCCGGTTTCCTGAGTTTGCTCAGTTGTTTGGATTCCGTGTCATATGTGATCAGCCTCCTCGCATATTTATTCTGGCAGCGGAAGGGGTAGGGTGTGAGGAAATCTCTTGGAGAAGTTTTCATTGAAAACTCTAAGTCTTACTTCGTGAGCACTTTCAGGGAGCAAAAGACAACTCAGAAAATGTCAGGCTTATTGCTTTCCCATTTTCCTCCCCTAAGAAAACAGAGTTTCTTGGGGTTGTTCATGTTCCCCCCTGTTTTAAGGTCACCCCCCCACCTCTCCTCTTCCAGGCCCCCACGTCCTTTTACTCGCTACGTTCAGTTTCCCTGGTCCTTTGCTATGCAACTCCCTTTGAGCCAGAGTGTTGGGTCTGTTGCTCTCTAATTTTTTTTTCTCGGAGCAATTTTCCCAATATAAATTACACCCTCCATTACTTTTCTCTCCCTAGAGCCGTGAATCACATGCTAAGAAGCCATTAGGGTGGGGGCAGCTGGATACAGAGCCCGGAGGTTTGAGCCAGTGCCGGCTTGTCACCCGCGTTCTCTGTTTACCCTGCTGCGGCAGCAGCCAAAGTGCAGCCTGGTGCTGGAGTCACCAGCCAGGGAGGGCCTCTCGTGCCCCGTCTCACTTCACCATGTGCTCTGGGTACCTCTGCTTTAGAGCACTGGCCTGTGCTGGGAGGCAAGAAGAAAAATTAGCTTAACCTAAGATGGCTTGACACTTGAACACGGGGCAGATTGCACAAGCGCCCCAGGTCTGCACCCCTGTCTGCATCACTACCCTCTGCCACGGGACTTCGCAGTTCTTTTCCACCAAGAGATGATCCACTGATTCGACTGGGGCATCTGCTCTGGGTGTTGGTAGATGGGATACCAGCAGAGGCTTGGAAGCGTGCTTGCATCACTGGACTTCTTCTCTTGCCCCTTTACTGTTTCCATGAGAAGAGCACGCCTGGGCTGGCCCAGGGCCCTAGGATGGGAATAAGAGATACGTGAGGCAGAGCTGCCCCCAGGAAGCTGCCCAGCCCAGCCCAGCTGACAACAGAACCATCCAGCTGACCCAGAGGTGCATGAACAAACCCAGCCACGATCGATCGGCAGGTCTGCCTAGCCAACCTTCACCTGAACTGCAGGTGCAGGAGCTGGAGTAGGAAGTGATTGGTGTGTTAAGCCTCTGAATTTTGAGGTGGTTTGCTCCCCAGCAATTGCGTTGAGATCATGGCCTCTGAGACAAATATGATCATGATATGAGCAATGAGAAACAAAAGCACTTTGCAAATGTCAAATTGTGAGGAGAGGGAATAGACTGTTGAACACATTTTGGACCTGGAACCTGAAGACCTGAGTTCAAAGCCACTCATGCCCCCAATTACTCTACACACTTGGGCAGATAATTTAAAATTTCTGGGTCTTACCATAAACTTACAGAGCTGGCTTGCAAACTCAAAGCCATGAGAGCTTTGAGAGTATGTCAGAAAATTAATATGGTCCTAGAACTTCATTGGTAGAGTTAAGAAAAAGACAGGGAAGGTGGGAGAGAGGTCAGAGAATAATTTATTTGGGTATAAATGAAATGTGATATCCCCCAAAAGGACAGATACATGGAGTGGGGAATTGGATGATTTTGAAGAATATGTTTGATCAAAGGCTGAGAGGTAGACTTGGAGGCCAGATATAAAGTCCCATTTCTTCAGAGACCTGAAAGTGTGGGATTCATGAATGAATAGGTAGGAGAAAACCTTGAAAATGGCTTACAGAAGGCACCTTCCCGACATCCCTTCACTTGGAGTACAGCAAAGCTGGAGACAATTATGAAGTCTTTGGTCAGGTGGAGAGATAATAGTCCAGACTGGCAGTTCAATACACCTGTCTGGCTCTCTCTGAGCTACCTTTGACTTTTCTTGCTTGTGTATTACCTGGCCTTCGACAAGTCGCCTATCCTGTGGACAAGTGTATGAAACATGGTTCATCTCTTCATTATGTATCGGTTACATGCCACATTCCAGGAACTAGCTGGACTCTGGGGATGAAACAGTCTTCAGACCTGGTTCCCGAGTTGGCTACCAACTCAGGCAGATGGATTTTTCATACATTGTTATTCATGTCAAAGCATATACCACTAGATTCTTTTTTCGAGGGGACAATTATAGCTCGGGGAGGTGAAGTGGCTTGTCCAAAGACACAGAGCTTATAAGAGAAAGAAGAAAATGTATACCTTTTGACCCTGAAATCTGTCTTGTTTCTACTGAACTATGCTGCATCTTTTTGTTGGCTGTTTGTTTTTATTTATAAAAATGTTACTTTGACACTTTTTTGGGTGCACATTCCTGTACATAAAGTAGTAGAGTTAGATGCTTGAGTTTCTTTTGTTCCCTGGAGAAGCTGTGTGATTTACAGTCCGAGGATCAAGGTCTCAGTTTCCAGGGCTTTGGAAGTTGGTTTCTCTACTGAATAAGGACTGAGCTTAAATGTACAAAAATAAGGGAATGTTTTAATCAAGTATGGTTCCTCGGCTCAGTGGGACACTTTGAAAACATTAAATATAATGACTATCAAACTTTACAGGTGAGAGTGTAGATTGTTATAGCTCCTCAAGGATGTATGGGAAGGGATATAGGGGACCCAATGCTACCCTGGTCTAGAGCTCTTGATCCCCCACTATCTTGCCAGGGTATCCCCCAAAATGTATACACACTTTAACAGCTGATTCTATTACATTTTGAAAATGAAATGTATTTTAATAAACACTGCCTTTATAATTATTCAAAGTGTGTATACATTTTGGAGGGACACTCTGGGTATTTCAGAACTACAAATGAATGTGTCCTTTGTTCTAATAATTTTAGCTTGAGGAACTTATTCTACAGAAATATTCATAGACATACAAAATTATTCAGAGCAAAATTATTTGTTTTCCCTGGCAGGATATTGGAAATAACCTAAATGACCATCACTAGGGAACAGTTAAATAAATTATGGTACCTCCTTAGGATGAAATAGCATGCAACTATGAAGAAGAAAGGAAAAGAGGAAGAGAAGAAGAAGAAGAGGAGGAGGAAGAGGCTCCTCATGCATTCACATGGAGCATTTCCAAGGTGTCCTGTTCATGAAGATGGTAGGATAATGCCCAGGGGAGAAAGGGAGTCTCTGGGATTCCAGAAGGAGGTCACTATGACTTACTGGATCAGAGGCAGTAAGTTCCTGCTTCCTCTGTGCCAACACTTATTGACTATGTATTATATGGAAGGTGCTTGGGTATGTTTTATAGAATGTCTAAAATGATACTAGAGAAGTCCCTCTACCTACTACAGTCTAGGTGGGGTTGTACATAGTCTTTATATATAAAGATTAAAACCATCACATGATCAGTGAATGAATGTGGAATCAGCTTGAGGTTGGGATGAGGACAAAGTTTGAGCTTCAGGGAATCAGGAGCCTTCAGAAGAATTTCACGTGAGTTAGAGAAGGGTTTAAACAGAAGGATTGTGGGAGCCAGGCAGGGCCTGCCAGGCGGGCCTCTCTTCGCAGAAGCTGAATTTAGAACGAGCAAGGTGAAGTTGGGGGCAAATAGGACCACTTTGGCTGGAGACGGGGAGACGAGCTCATAGAGCAACTCAGTGATAAGAGCAGAATGGTAGGTTGGAGCAATACTGAAGAGGACCTGGGACGCCAAGATAAAGATCTGGAATTTTGTTCAGGCATGTGAACTAGGGGCAACATGCACAAAGCAATGATTTGGAAGTGTAATCTGGCCACCCTGTGCCAAGTGGTTAGCAGCGGAGGAGGTCTGAGGTTAGGAGACGCCTCAACACCTCAACAGAAGTCCAGGGACGAGGTGCAGAGGCCCAAGCTAGGTCGGTGGCTGGGAAAGTAGAAAAAGAGAGAGAGAGACACTAAGGCTTTATTTCTCAGCCTACCCTGCCTGGACATGACTGTGCATTCTCCGGACAAGTCATAATTATCTTGGGTTTTATTATCTTGGGTTTTACAGGTGTATGACATTGCTGTTGTGCAAGTACATGGGGGCCAAAGAACCTCATCCAGTTGTGTCTCTGGCTGTTTGTCTGCAGATGGTTCCAGACTGAAAACTGGTGTGAAATATGCTTCCCACACATTCAGAGCTGCACCCAGCCTGCTTCTGTGCCCACAGAGAAATCACAAATGGAAGTCCCTTTCCTGAAAGCAAATGCTAACGGGTACAGGTGGTTCTTAAAAGTAATTTTTCTAGTATCGATCAGAACTTCCGTTGATGTTTTCATTTTAAAAAGGGGGTTGCTAAAATAATAACAGGGTGGCTATTTTCAGGTCTTTAAAGGTATTAAATAGATTGTGGGTGCTATCATGTGACGAGGTCTATGCTCTATTGCTAAGTGGTAAGAGCAAGTCTCCTGGCAGTAGCATTACTGCTTCTGCTGGAAGCATCGCATATAGGTTAGGCATGGAGTCAGGGAGGCCACCCTCCAGCTGGGGTACAGGACACGTGGGAAGGAGGGTGCAGAATGGGCATGTCACTTTTTGCTTTTGAATTATTGTGGTACTTGACGAGCAGGTTAATGCCTATAAAGAAGAAATTCTTAAGGCATTTAGTGTATTCCAGAAAAGAACAGCCCCACAGTGCCTTCCTCAGGCTCAAGTCCATGATAAGAAAATAAGACGAAAATGCTAGTTAGGGAAGTAGAGGCAGGGAGGCGGTAGTGAAAGTCTTCCTTGATTCCATAAACTGCTTCTCCAGGCTTACTCCCCAGCAGAATCTAGTCTGGTTAAGAGCTTGGATTTCTGTCCTTGGGCAAGTTTCTTATGTCTCTCGGCCTCAGTTTCCTCAGCTGTAACATGAGGCAGCTGTGGTAAAATGAACTCAGGGATAGAAAGCACCACTTTGCAGATGGCGGCCACCACCTCGGAGGCCTTCCGCAATTACTGGCTATTATTACCATCGTCTACCTGACATTTCCAAACACTTAGCATTGCCCTTGTACCTTTCCTTGACCCTTTAATTATTTATTGGCTTGACCCCCTACTAGAATGTGCACCTTAGAAGCAGGTTTGTAAGTTCTTTTGTTTTTCTTCTTTGCTGACAAAAATAATACATTCTTTTTAAAATATATATATATATATTTTTTATTGATTTTTTTACAGAGAGGAAGGGAGAGGGATAGAGAGCTGGAAACATCGATGAGAGAGAAACATCAATCAGCTGCCTCCTGCACACCCCCTACTGGGGATGTGCCCACAACCAAGGTATATGCCCTTGGCCGGAATCGAACCTGGGACCCTTCAGTCCGCAGGCTGATGCTCTATCTACTGAGCCAAACCGGTTACAGCAAAATAATACATTCTATTACCCCCAAAAGAAAGTAAAAAAATCTGCCTTCATCTCAAGCCCTAAAGATAATATTTGTTGGTTACGGTTTCTACAGGGTAGGAATTGGGGCTACACCATGGCCCCTTGTTGGTAAAGGGCAAGGTAGTAAATATTTTTGGCTTAGCAGCCACATGGTATCTGCTGTAGCTACTGAACTTTGTCCTTATATCCAGACAAAATACCTAAACAAATGGTATGGCTGTGGTCCAATAACACTTTATTTCCAAAAGCAGGCTTTAGCCCATTTTGGCTGATTCCTGTTCCAGAATAGTACTTGCTGTTTAATAGGAATATAATGTGAACCACATATGTAACTTTATATTTTCTTGTAGCCATACTGAAAAAAAGTTTTTTAAAAAAGAAGAATTAGGTCTCTCTCTCTCTCTCTCTCTCTCTCTCTCTCTCTCTCTTTCTCCCTCCCCCCCCTCATTTAAAAATAAAAAAATAATAATGAAAATTGAAAAGTGGAATCAATTTCAATAACATGTTTTATTTAATCCAATGTACCCAAAATATTTCTTCAACGTGTAATCAAAAGAAATAATTATTGGAACATTTTACATTCTTGTTTTTGTATTAAGTGTTTGAAAGTTGCTGTTACATCTCAAGTTGGACTAGCCCCATTTCAAGGGCCCAGTCGCCACCCGGGCTAGGGGCTTCCATCCTGGACAGCTTGTCTGATAGCCTGATAGCCTTTGTATGCAGATAATTGCACACATTCTTAAAAACAAAAGTAACATAACATGCATGCTTTTTTTCACTGCCTAATCTTTCTTGGAGATCTTTCCCTACCTTCCCATGAAGATCAACCGTTTTCTGGACAGTGATAGTATTCTACTGTTTAGATGTAGCATAATCTATTTGATCAGTTTCCTATTGGTGGGCATTTGTATTGTTTCTAATTTTGAATTGTTATTTAAAATAGTTCAGGGATTGTCCTTCTATGCAGAAGTCCTGGCACCTGTGGGAGTATATATTTAGAATAAATTCTTGGGAGTTGAATTGCTGAGTCAAAGGCTGCGTTGACATTGAACTTCGTAATGACTATGGCCAAGCTGGAGAGCTGGAATTCTATCTTGTTTTTCTCTGTATCTCCAGCATGTTTGCTCTCAGTGGATAATTGTTAAATGAGTGGATAGATAAAAATCTATCCATTGAGAGAGGGAGGGAGGGAGAGAGAACTAATACGGAATAAAGTGGGGACAGTTAACTGCATATTGAGGAGAGACAACCCGAAACACCCTGGGGTGGTAGAGGGAAAGCTGTTTAATATTCAGTTAAACTCCTGTGCGCTCAGCCCAGTTCCAAGCCCTATCCCTCTCAGGAGGTCTCCGGCCTTGGGTCTCAGGCTGTGGCCCGTTGTGTTGCACTAGGAAATACTCTCTGCGTCTGAAGGCCCAGACTCCCTGGCAGCGTGCAGGACAGGGTGTCTAGCTAAGGGTGGAGGTAGGTGTTGGATGTGGTGAAAGGACTGCCTCCCCGGGGCCTGGGGAAAACCCTGCTCCTCGGGGATCAGACAGGCTCGGGGATTCTGGAGTTCCACCTGCCGCTGATGCGAAACCTGCCGCCCTCTTGGAATGAGGGAATGCGTCCTCCCAGGCCCCGCGACCTGTCACCACCGTGGCAGAGAAGTTTCCACTCTCCAGTGGCCAAGCACACAGACAGGAAATCTGACTGTAAAAGCCTGAATGTGCCTTGCGATCTTCCCTGTCCTTCTTCCTGCTAAGAGTTATCCCCTGGCCTGTCTCTCGAACCCGGAGCTCTGGCCACACTCACAGCCCTGCCTGCCCCTCCTGCCCACCGGCCTCCCTCACGCATTGTTCTCCAGCACATCCCACCCTCCTGCCAACTCAACCCTGAGAGCTGGCTGTTCTGTAGCCTCTGGAAGGCAAGGCCTGGCTTCTTCATCCCCAGAAGCTGCCGTCGTTGGCACATAGTTGGCACTTAACAGATGTTAGCTGAGTAATGGGAGAAAATAATCACCAGACTTCAGCTTGCTCTCTAACTTCTATGTGAATAACTCAGCAGACAAGCATTGACCAAGTGCCAGTTATATGCCAGGCACTAGGTCAGGTAAACGAGACAGACAGACAGGTCCCTAAGGTCATGATCTCAGGCTCTTTTCTGACAATACCTAACACTTCACAGCTCCCCAAACACCCATGGATCATTCTGTACCTTTATTCACTCAAATATTTATTTGGGCACCTATTATCTGCTAGCATTAGCTAGACACATACTCTCTCCCCTCCCTACCCCCAATATATTTTTATTGATTCCAGAGAGGAAGGGGGAGGGGAGAGAGAGAAAAACATCAATGATGAGAGAGAATCATTGATTGGCTGCTTCCTGCACACCCCCTATTGGGGATCAAGCCAGCAACCTGGGCATGTGCCCTTGGCTGGAATCGAACCCAGGGCCCTTCAGAACGCAGGCCAATGCTCTAGCCACTGAGTTAGACCAACCAGGGCTAGACACATACTCTCTTAATTCTCACAGGAGTCCTCCAACGCAGATAATACCAGCCCCACTTTACACATGGGGCTGTGGGATTAAGTAACTCGCCAAATCTACATATGCCAGGAGTGTGCGGCCAGGATGCCAGCTGAGGGCTCCTTGAATTGCTTTTCTCTACATCCCTACACCGCAGTCCTCAGTACCTCTCATTGTAACTTCTAAATATCTCACTGCTTTACATGTTTCGGAATGGGAGCTCCCTGCAGTGCCAGAGTGGCTTGTCCAAGTTACTGTGGCTGGTGGTCAGCCAGGACTAGACTCTAAAGGGCACAGGCTTACTTGCCAGGTTACATGGCTCTTTATATTTTGAAATAAAATAAAAGTGGGCGATGTTACTGCTCCTTGGTTGCTAGGACCCGAGGGGCTTGTGCCGCAGCGGCGACGGCGTCACTGTTCAGGCCTTTGCCTTAAATTCAGGCCCAGAGCCTCCACTTCCTCCTGCTCCCACGCCTCTCCCAGCTGCCAAACCGTCTCCCTCCCAAGGCCATGCTTTTGGGAGCAAGGAAAGAAAAACAAGAGTAAGTCGTTTTGATTAAATAAGAACTAATGGATCCAGGCAAAATGATTGTAATCAGACCCACAGACACTCTCCTGGCCAGGAGGGGGAGATTCTGTGAAATAATAATGCTTACATTCTCCTCTTTTTTCCCCTTCCCGCTCTGAGCGGTGGACTTTTCTGCCCTGACGCTGTTTAAAATCTTGCCAGAGGCAGGAACACACAGGGAAAATATCCTGCCTGTAAACAAGGAAAAGCTTCATGGAAGGGACTTGGCGTTTGGAGACTCCTATTGGGATTGGCAGCAGGAAAATCTAACGCTCTGGAAATAATGACCCCGCATTAGGTCACTTGGGCAGCGCAGCCACCCTGCACAGACCGAAAACGGTTGCCTCAGCCTCTTTTCTCCCCAGCTCGAAGCCACAAGGAGGATGGTTCATGCATTTATTCAATATTCAATGATCTTTGCTATTTACAGGGAATTTGAAGAGATCCAAAGTGAAAACACAGGCTCTTCTAGATTACAGTGCGGCGGGAGTAACCCCGCGCAGGAGAGCTGTGGGGCCACGTGGGTGGTGATCGGTGACTCCCAGGGATCCTCCCGTAGCCGCAGCCTGGCTGCTCTCTGCCCCGCGTCCAGGCTGGAGTCTCACGGCCAAGTTCTCCTCTACAAACTCTAAAGGCCTCCTGTGCCTCCCACGATCTCTCACAGGGCTCGTCCCATTCCCACCAGCACCCTAGCTCACCCCACCAGAGAATTGTTTTTTGTTTAATTTTTTTCTTTTTAAAATTATATATATATTAGAGGCCCGGTGCACAAAAATTTGTGCACTTGGGGGGAGGGGGGGGGGGTCCCTCAGCCCGGCCTGTGCCCTCTTGCAGTCTGGGACCCCTCGGGAGATAACGACCTGCTGGCTTAGGCCTGCTCCCGGGTGGCAGAGGGCAGGCCTAATCCCTAGGTGCAGCCCTTGGTCGGGCTCAGAGCAGGGCCAATTGGGGAGTTGGGGCGCCGCCCCCTGTCACACTCAAGGCAGGGTCGATGGGGAGGTTGCGGCGCCACCCCCTGTCACGCACAGAGTAGGGCCGATAGGGGAGTTGGGGCACCGCCCCCTGTCACACACAGAGCAGGGCGGATCAGGGGGTTGGGGCACCGCCCTCTATCACCCACAGAGCAGGGCCGATCAGGGGGTTGGGGCGCCGCCACTCTCACACTCAGGGCAGGGCCGATGGAGAGGTTATGGCTCTACCCAGTCACAGTCAGAGCAGGGCCCGTGGGGTGGGGGGATTGGGGCGCCGCACCCTGTTACACACAGAGCTGCAGGGCGATCAGGGGGTTGGGGAGCTCCCCCCTATCAGGCACAGAGCAGGGCCGATAGGGAGGTTGTGGCCCCACCCCCTGTCACACACAGAGCCGCAGGGCGATCAGGGGGTTTGGGCGATGCCCCCTGTCACGCTGATCCTGGTGCTGGGAGGCCTCGCGGCTCCGCTGATCCCGGTGCTGGGAGGCATATTACCCTTTTACTATATAGGATAGAGGCCTGGTGCATGGGTGGGGGCCGGCTGGTTTGCCCTGAAGGGTGTCCTGGATCAGGGTGGGGGTCCCCACTGGGGTGCCTGGCCAGCCTGGATGAGGGGATGATGGCTGTTTGCAGCTGGTCACACACCCTTCAGGGTGGGGGTCCCCACTGGGGTGCCTGGCCAGTGTGAGTGAGGGACTGAGGGCCATTTTCAGGCTGGCGGGTAACTGAAGCTCCCAACCGCTCCTTTTTTCCTTTTTTTTTTATTCTTGGATTTATGGCTGTCACTGGAGCTGAGAGCCGGCTTTAGCTGTGAGACCTCGCTGCTGAAATCAGGTTTCTGGCTTTGTTTACTTTCTGTATTTGAAACTTTGTTGCGACTCCAGCTCTGAGATCCGGCTGACTGAAAACAGGTTTCTGGGGTTTTGTTTAGCTTCTATATTTGTAACAGTGTTTCTTAGCAGCTCAGAGCCCAGCAGCGGCAGGCGGGGAACGTTGCAGTCCTCCGACACTGAAGCAAGCAAGCCTCCTGTTCGTGTCAGTAGCCTGGCTGCCGGCCGCCATCTTGGCTGGCAGTTAATTTGCATATCGCCCTGATTAGCCAATGGGAAGGGTAGCGGATGTACGGCTAATTACCATGTTTCTCTTTTATTATATAGGAGATATACATATATATATATATATATATATATATAAAATTGATTTTAGAGAGGAAGGGAGAGGGAGAGAGAGCTAGAAACATAAATGATGAGAGAGAATCATTGATTGGCTGCCTCCTGCACTCCCCACACTGGGGATCGCCCACAACCCAGGCATGTGCCCTGACTGGGAATCGAACCGTGACCTCCTGGTTCGTAGGTCGATGCTCAACCACTGAGCCACACCAGCTGGGCTAAACATTATTTTTCAATTACAGTTCACATTCAGTATGATTTTGTATTAGTCCCGGTGTACAGCACAGCAGTTTGACAATCATGTTCTTGACAGAGTGATATTTCAAGTCCCCGCCTGACACCACGCAGTTATTACAGTGTTATTGCCTGTAATCCCTGTGCTGTCCTCTACATCCCAGGGCCACAGGAGAACTTTGTATCATCACGTGACAGCTGGGCCTAGATCCTCTGCCCTGTCGGATTGTTGAGGAATGAAGAATAGGTGCAGAAGGTGGGAAATTGGCCCCAGGAAACTGAGAGCTGGAGACGACACTGGGGGAACTTTCTGGATCTAGACCAGTGATGGCGAACCTATGACACGCGTGTCAGAGCTGACACGCCAACTCATTTTTTTGGTTGATTTTTCTTTGTAAAATGGCATTTAAATATATAAAATAAATATCAAAAATATAAGTCTTTGGTTGCAAATATCAAAAAATTTCTATATGTGACACGGCACCAGAGTTAAGTTAGGGTTTTTCAAAATGCTGACACACCGAGCTCAAAAGGTTCGCCATCACTGGTCTAGACCAATCAGTCACTTACTCATTCTTCCCTAGCCACATCCAGAAAGTCACGGTGAGCATCGTCTTTTCCTTACCTATGCTCCAGGATGGGGATGCCGGCCAGGCTTTCCCACCTCAACTTCAGGGCAAGAGGTCTGACAAGGAGCCATCCATGTTCTTGGTGTGTCCACCTGAAAGCATCCGCCCCTGCCTCCTGTCTGTCGTCACCGCATACCTCGGAGGTCGTGTGGGTTCGGTGTGGGGCCACCACAGGAAAGCCAATGACCACAACAGAGTGAGTCACACACATTTTTTGGTTTCCTAGTGCATAAAAAGTGATGTTTCTGCTATACTGGTCTATTAAGTGTACAATAGCATCATGGCTAAGCAACAATGGACATTCTTAATTGAAAAATACTTGATCTAGCTAAAACATGCCAACCATCAGCCGAGCCTGTTGGGAAAATGGCATCAATAGACTTGCTTGACGCAGGGTTGCCACAAACCTTCAACTTGTACAAAACACAGTATCTGTGAAACACAATAAAGCGAGGTGTGCCCGGAGGGCTCCTCTTTCCCGGATGAGGAAGCTGGGGTCCTGCGGGGTTGATTTACCCAAAGACAAAGAGTGAGGACTGCTTCTTAAGGTCCAAACACCCCAAAGACACTCCCTATGACACTTGTAATATCTATGGGTGAGAAAATACATGGAAGGGAAAAAGCTACTATTAATGAAGTGTAATCTCTTTAGCTAGATTGGCATCCTATGAACTATGATAGCATCTACAGCTTTAAAGTATTGTGACAATATTAATGGCAACTACTATTATCATGTACTTATTATGTGCCAAGTATTTTGCTAAGTGCTCTACATGCATGGTCCATAATTCACCCACCACCCTACAGGGTGGATGGAGACCTTTATTATCCCCATTGTATAGATGAGGAAACCAAGGCTCAGAGAGATTAAATAACTTGCCCAAGCTCACATTGGTGGGACGTGGTGGCCTGAGAATTCAGTCTGACAGGCGTGAAGGATTTAATGCTACTTGATCCCGCCTCTTTATTTATTTTGTGGACACTGTTTGGCATGCCTCCGAATTCTCCAGTCCCTGGCTGAACCCTCAGGGCCTCCTAGGAATTGGAGACCACCAGTAAGGAGTCACTGGCTATTTGGGGAATAATGTCAAGCATGTCAAACTCAAAGGCTAACATGGGCCAAACAAATGAGGTATGTAGAACCGTGGACCGCGAGTTTGACATGCTTGATGTAGGTGCTCAGCCCTCAGCCTAGAGTTGAGCTTCAGCTTGCTCACTGGCACAGGACCCTCCTAAATCCACCTCATGCTTGTAGCATCTCTCAGACCCCCGAGCTCCCAATGCTTGTGTTTGCCTCTGTCTAGTCCGGCTTGTCCACGTGTCCCCAGAGACCGGAGGGATGAACAGTTGAGAACCTGTTTGCAGACCATTAGCAACCATAATCACCTTGCCCAGTAACCTGATCTACCTCAAACGAAGGGTCTTGATTTTAGCAAACAGTTGAAGTGGCCTCTGTGTAAAGTGGAGGGGCGGAGCAGGGCTGAGTCAGCTCGCTGAAATGGCCTCTCTTCTGGGAAGCTGGGGTCTGTGTGGCAATCAAGCCAGGCCCACCTCCTGGGCCGAGGGGTGCTGAGCCCACACCCTTCGGGTTGTTCCTGCCCCTGGAATTCTGAAACCGGCTTCCTCTGTGTGTGGACCTGACCCAGACTCCCTCATCGCTTTCCCTGCCCAGCCAGGGGGAGCGAGTAACTCCATTTGCTGCCCACTGGACCGAGGGCAGCCACGGGATCTTTACACACCGTCTTTCTCCATCCTCGCCACGAAGTCACAGCCACGACACCTCCCATGTCACAGGTGAGGGAGGCGAGATGTAGACACGGCGGTGCTCAGCTTCTAGGAATTTGGCAGCCTAGGGTCAAATCCGACCATTCTTAGGAATTAAATGGTATAAACGTATAAATAAATTATATTAAAAACAGGAAGTAAATACTCAAAATCCATCACTTCCTAATGACTTAGCGGCATGTCCCTGGCGTCTGCTTCCGTTGTCCGTCTGGTGGACACGAGTTAGCCTGTCCCGCGTGCTTGTCTCCGTGGCCACCGCTCCGCTCTGGCCGTTCGCAACCCGCCGTGGTGGGAGTTTTTGTGCCACAGAAATCGACAAATGGACAAGCCAGGGCCTGTTCCCCCGCTCCCCCCCCCCCCCCCCCCCCCAGAGAACTGGTTGTTAAACATTCACCAGTCCCCCTGTGCTGAGAGAGGTTAACTCACTTAGCAAGGTCACAGGCGGGTGGAGGAGCTGAGCCGGCGGCCGGCTCCGAGAGCCTGCCACAGGCTAGGCTGCCTCTGAAAAACAGTAAAGGCTCTTCAGCGAGTTCATGGCAAGGAAACAAAAGTGTCGGAGGAGGTGAAGGATGAAAAGAGACAAAGATATTATGTGATCACAATACGTACGCCCTATTTGGATTCTGATGACAATAAACTGTAAAAAAGGATGACTTTTGTGAGGCACGTGGAAATGTGAGGCTTACTCGATAATTTGATGATATTACTGGATTGTTATTTTCTTAGGTGTAATAATGGTATTTTATTTCAGAAGATATGAAGGCCGAGATCAGATGGATGATCTACCCGGAGGAACATCCGTGGGTGTGAAGACCACTGGTCCTCAGGGTGGGGGTGCCGGCCCAGCAGCATCCGCGGCCCCTGGGAACTCGGAAAAGCAAAGCTCAGGTGCCCCCTCAGACCTGCTGGGCCAGAAACTCCGAGGAGAGGCCGCTCACCTGTGTGTGCCCCTCCCCCTCCCTCACAGGTGATCCGATGCACGCTCCAGTTTGAGAACCACGAGGCTTAGATGAAGCAAGAGGCACCAGGAGTGGATTGTTGAGGCTGAGTAATAAGTACTTGGGGTGAAGGGGTTCATAAGTATGTTTGAAATTTCCTGTAACAGTTAAAAGAATAGCCCTGACCAGTTTGGCCCAGTGGCTAGAGTGTTGGCCTGCAGATTGAAAGGTCCCGGGTTCGATTCCGGTCAGGGGCATGTACCTTGGTTGTGGGCACATCCCCAGTAGGGGTTGTGCAGGAGGCAGCTGATCGATGTTTCTCTCTCATCGATGTTTCTAACTCTCTATCCCTCTCCCTTCCTCTCTGTAAAAAATCAATAAAATATATTTTAAAAAAGAATAATTAAGCCCATTGGCAGGGGGGTGTGGGGGAGGGGTCACAGCTGGCTGGCCCCTGGATCTAGGGGTGGACAAATGGATTCTCTTGAATGTCCTTCACAAGCATTGTATTGGTGCCAGTGTCTTTTTAAAATATATATATTTTATTGGTAGCATTACAGATACCTCCGGTTTTCCCGCCCATTCCCCCCCTTCTCCCAGCCCCTACTCCCCACCCCCCAGGTCTTCACTACCCTATTGCCTGTGTTCCTGGGCTATGCATATACGTATGTAAGTTCTAGGTGCTCATGTCTTTTGAATTAAAAGTCCACGCTAATGGCTGCATTAGCATCAGACTCCCACAGGCAGCTCGAACCCCTCCCGGCCAACTCCAACTCGAGTTTCTCTGACCAACTTCACCGCTTCCTTTGAGGCCCTAGTTTTAATAAAGTTCAATCCTGGAACCTCAGATCTCTTGGAGAAGCAACTGTTTTAATTTTCAACTTCCAACGAAAGCTGTGAGACTTGAAAACAGCCACCCACGAGACCTGCTTTATCAGCTACAGACGTGACGCAATTAATTAACCGTGCACAGCCTCTCACCACACAAGCCGCTTAGCTTCTAGTGCATGGTGGTTCTGGTTTACTGAGCAGATACGGCCCCAGAGCCTGTAGCTGTTTGCCTCCCGCCGGAGGGGCTGTCCTGGGCGGTGGACTCATTAGTTGGTGTTTGCAGAGAGGCAGGAATCCAAAGAAAGCATTAGGTAAGTTTGTATTTTTATTTATTTATTTATTTTGTGTGAAAGGTACTGAAAAAGGGACCCTTTGTCTGGGCCTGGACTCACATCCAAGTTATGTCGTTAGGTCCCTGGTTGTCCATTTGCCTCCGTTCCCCAACCTCCTTCTCTCCAGCCCATTTTTCCCCTCTCTCATTTCCGCTCTTCCTCCCAACTGGAAAACTCTTTGGATTTTGTCCGGGAGGATGGAAAGGTCTGTTTGCCCATCACGGGGGACTCTTCAGGGATTTCAGTCTTTTTAGCGTAAATGCCAAATGCTTCGACACCCTCTGTCTTCCTAGGACCCTTCCACCCTCTCCAAGCAGCCTCTTTCCTTTTCCCTTCTCTCCCCTCCCCCGCCCCTTCTCTCTTCAAAACTGTCCTATTGAGACTTTGTCCAGAAATAGCAAGGGCATCCTTTCTAGAAGCTTACTTCCCAAGACTCTGGAGGGAGGAGAAGGAAAGGACTGGTTGGTCGTTTTCTTGTGGAGAAGGAAGGGAAAGCAGAGCAGGAGAAGGGACGTCTTTTTGGAGGAGGGAGGATGTTTGAACTCGGCCTCGTCTTTTCCAAGCACTGCTCCTAGAAGAGCGTTCCTTACCTGCACTCTGTACGGAGCGGGAGGCAACATGCAGATTTGGGGGCCACGTTCCAACCCAACGGAATCACAGTTTCCAGGGACGGACTCCGGGAATCGGTATTTGCAATAAGCTCCTCAGATGGTTTGGATGCCCCTGGATTCAGTGCGTGAGGCCCAGGGGCAAGGTGTGCCTCCTAAAGGCCAGGTGCTGTGCGAGGGCGGGAAGAGCTCTGGCGTTGGTTTAACCTCCAGGCACGCTGTAAGGAAATGAGGCGTTATTTTATATCAGTGGCATTTGTTGAGCGTCCTCACACCTCCCCACAACCACCCAAAGTTGCAGTCTTGTTATACCCATTTTACAGATGAGGGAACTGAGGTGTGGAGAGGCAGGCAGTTTGTCTACATCATACCAATAAAACGTGGTGTCATGGTACCAATACTTGTATATTCTGGCTCAGGTCTTTCAGAGGAGGACTGTACTGGCCATATTTTCCATGCCAAAAACTGAAACTCGTGACCTCACAATATGGTTTTATTTTGACGGACAATGGTTTATCATATTTGCACTCTGAATGGTCCCCTTATACCCTGGGCCTGTATTAGCTTGTTTTTCACTTTTAGGATGTTTTGAAACTCAGATATGGCAGTCTTAGGCCTCGTGTGCCAAACCCACTGGGCTGGAGGCCCCAGGCTTCCTCCCCTGGTATTGGGGATTTATGGATCTATTTTTAAATTATTCAACAATAAAGATAAATCAGGCCCTGGCCAGTGTGGCTCAGTTGGTTGGAGCATTGTCCCATAAACCAAAGTGTTTTGGGTTCGATTCCCAGTCAGGGCCCATACCTAAGTTTTGGGTTCAGTCCTTGGTTGGAGCATGTAAGAGAGGCAGCCAACCGATGTCTCTCTCTCTCTCTCTCTCTCTCCCCCCCCTCCCCCCTTCCCTCCCTCTCCCTCTCCCTCTCGTTCTAAAAAAACACAAACCGCAAGAAACTGCCTCCCTCCCCGCCCCCTCCTGCATAAATCAGAAGTTCTCATTTACCCCTCATTCTTATTCTCAGAGGCAACTTTTGTGACCAGTCTATGCTTTTACACACACGATGTGTGTTTTTTTCTGAACATAAATGGGAAACTACTGTATGAATCAGCCTTTTCACATGATTTCTCTTAGACCTCTTTCTGTGTCTACCTTGTTCTCCCCGCAACCTTTGCATTTTTTTTTTAAACAATAAAGGCTCACTGAAAAACTTCAGTGATAAGAGGGGAAGGAAGAAAATTCCCTAAGCATAATTAAAAGTAAAAAAAAGAATGATAGCTTGATAGTTATTCCAAGTTTGGAAATAAATTATTTTATTGTGGTGAAATACGCGTACCATAAAATGGACCATTTTAAACCATTTTTAAGTATATAGTTCAATGACATTAGCTACATTAACAGTGTTACAAACCATTCTCCCCAACTGAACTCTGCACCGTTGAAACACCAACTTCCTATTCCTCCCTCCCCTAGCCTCTGGCAGCCCGGTTCTACTTTCTGTCTGTGTGAATTTCATCACTCTAGCTACCTCACATACATGGAATGACACAGTATTTGTCCTCTTCTGTCTGGGTTATTGCACTTAGCATAATGTCTTCAGGGTTCATCCATGTTGTAGCATGTGGTAGAATATCTTTCCTTTTTAAGGTTGCATAATAGTTCATGGTATATATATATCACGTTTTGTTCATCTGTTGATGGGGACTGGGGTTGTTTCCGTTTTCTGGCTATTGTGGGACTAATGCTGCTATGAACATGGGTGTGCAAATGTGATCGAGTCCTGCTTTCAGTTCTTTTGGGCACATACCCAGAAGTGGAATTGCTGGCTCATATGGGAATTCTATGTTAACTCATTCTTTTTAACCACTGCATAATATTCCACTGTATCTTGCATGTGTTGTTGGCTAATTTAAGTTCTCTTTTCTGTGAATTGCCCATTGTCGGGGATGATTTTTAATAGGATTTTAGATAATTTTTATATACTCTGGATAGTCTTTCTTTTATCTGTTATATGCATGACAAATTATACTCATTTAAAAGTAAGTTTCTACATCATTCCAGATCCAAGTGCTCGTCATGATACCTTTGATTATTTAAGGAATGTTCCGTGGTGAGAATTTTTATTATGAAAAGGGAGCTCACAGGCAGGCAGCCATCTGCATGTAGCTCAGGGCCTGCCCATAGTAGGTGTTTCATACATGTTGACTGAGTGACGAAGCTACTTTTGGGCAGCACATGTTTCATTAGTTTTCCTTTTTAGGATTTACTGGGATGGGTCACATCCAGACACTAATTAAATTTTCCCTAACTTTAACCTGTTCTACCAGGCTAGTAAAGAAAAAAAAAATTTAAGCCAAATGGCTATGAAAATAGTCGACAATCAAGGTTCTGCAATTTGAAAAGCACTGTAGTGAACCCGTACTGCAACGGGCTTTGTCAAAGTGAGAACATCAGTGGTTAAATAGCTTACAGATTAGGAAAGAGTGGAAAAGGGACAGATTCTTAACTCTGTCTTCCCACCTTTCTCCAGGAAAGATACCGTCCATCTTTCTCAATAGAAAGATAACGTATAATAGCTACCATTTGTTATCCGCTTAGTATGTATCGGGCAATTTGCTGAGTGCTGTACCATTGCTATTTAATCTTTCATAGTCATCCCGAAAGGGGGCCATTGCTCCCACTTGACAGATGGGGAGGCCCAGGAAGGCTCGGGCTGCTGAAGGCCACGCGGCTCAGGGTGAGCAGTAGACCTGGGAGTTTATCCCTGTCCCTTGGTGGCAGTCACTGAAACCCCGACGATCGTCCTACTCTGTGTCCAGGGACCCCACCGTGGATCTGGGTTACCGGGCCAGGAGCGGGGGGCTCTGCCTGCGTATGTGGTGGGAGGGGAGCAGGAGGGAAACTGGTGCTGTGCTGTCCCCTGGTCTGGGCGTGGGGACCAGGCTGCCGAGTGCCTCCTCCTCCTCCTCCTCCTCCTCCTCCTCCTCCTCCTCCTCCGCCTCCTCCTCCTCCTCGGGGACAGCGGAGCCTCTCAGGCCAGGGCGACGGCTCCAATCTGTCCTCCCTGGGAATGGCCCTGTCACCTCCTCAGGGACACGGCCTCCTGACTGTCCTCCCGAGACCTGTGCCTTCCCAACGCTGCCTGTGCAGGGGTGGCACCTCACAACTGAGCAGACTTCTATTAATTCTTTATGTTTTATTGTTTACAGATGTCTCCCCTCCCTCCCCCAGGGCTTCACCACCCTGGGCCTGTGTCCGTGGGCTATGCATAGAAGTATGTAAATTCTTTGGTTAGTGTCTCCTCGTCCCCCCACCCCACCTCGAGGCGTGTCAGTCTGCTCCTCGCCTCCATGCTTCGGGTCTTACTTTGTTGATCAATTCATTTTGTTCATTGATTTCCCAAGTCAGTGAGATCACGTGATAGTTGTCTTTCTCTGATTGGCTTATTTCACGGAGCCTGGGAGTCTCCAGGTCCTTCTGAGATGATTAGCTCTTGCACTGCTCTCTAAACTTTGTTCCTGTCGCACCAGGCAAATAGTGATGCCTCTGGGGCCAAAGGCCTGGTTACATTTTTTTTTTTTTTTTGGACACAACTCCTCTGAAAAACAGCACTGGACCCAAGTCCTGACTGATAAAGTGTATGTTTAGTGGACAGCCATTTCAGGGCCGCCGTGCACGTGGCCAGCTGAGGGTCGTGAGCATGAACAGCCGTGCTCAGGAGAAGACCGACTGGGAAGGACCCCGCAGATGGAACATTAGGATTCTGGAGGGAGTGCCGTGTGCCTGTCTTAAATGCATTCAGGACTTGAAGAGAAAACCCCCCACCCTTTCCTTGATCCTCTCCCTCATTCTCCTCCTAACTTTCCAGTTCTTAGGTGGAGCTCATTTCCTGCTCCGTGGGCCTGGGAGAACAGGGGGTGCCCCTGGGAACATGAAGGCCCTGCTGGCGTGAATGGTGGAGGCCAAGGGGAGGGGAAGGAAGGATCCCCATTTTATTTTTGATGATAATGATTGCAAATAGCATTTGAAATTATAATTCAAGTTCTGGGGGTGGGGGGGGGTTCTCTTTTCTGCAAGTTTGTGGATCATTTTAAATACAAAGGGCCTGAGGGGCTCATTCTTCTAGTCCTGATTCTCCGTGTCTAGATTGTTGCTGCTCTCATCTTTGAAATTGTCCCCAGGTGATCTACTGCTACCTAGATCAGTCAGAGGTCGCCACTGAAAGAAAGTGCACCTTGAAAACGGAATCCTCTCTCTCCCCCCGCCACCCCCTCCCCTCCCCTCCCCTCCCCTCCCCTCCCCTCCCCTTCCCTCCCCTTCCCTCCCCTCCCCTCCCTCTCTCAGTGATTTTAACAGCCCAGTGGCAGAGGACGCTCCACTGGTGTCCAGCCCAGAACATGGTCCTGGCCCCCAGGCCCAGTGGCAGGGGAGCCAAGTGAGCATTAGTAGGAACCCCACCCCTGGCAGCGGAGGAAAGGAATGCAGGCTGGCCTGTTGCCCTTGGTAACCATTGTAGAAACACTTGACTCCAACAGGTATTCCCCTCCCAGGTGTAGAAGGCTTCCCCCTTCCCCTCGCTTCACAGAAAGACCAAGTGTGTCTACACCAGGGAGCCCCAAACAGTGGTTGTCAGCAGAGTGTGTGCCGAGAGAGGCTGCTGGCTTCAGTGAGGAGGACAGAAGAGACCGTTTTCTTGTTAGTGAAAACCCTTTCTCCCCGGGAGGTGCTTGAAGGCGTGCGACTGGCCCAGGAGTCTTTCTGCAGCAGGAGTTTATGAGCAGAGTTGCTCCCTGGCCCGGGCGAGGATCAGCGGTGTCACGGGCGGCCGCGCTGTCCTGTGGGCGCCTCTGGCCACGTGCAGCGATGTAAACTTAAACGAATGAAAACGAAATACAGTGAAACATTCTGCTCCTCGGTCGCACGAGCTACGTGTCGAGTGCTCAGTAGTGCACGTGGCTGGTGGCCTCTGTGCTGGACGGTGCAGCCACACGGCGTCTCTGCCATCGCGGACCGTCCATGGCAGCGTAGCTCTAAGGCTCACCATTCAGCAGAGGCCACTCCACTGGTCCCGACAGCAGCGGTCCCCGCACCCTGGCCCCGAGGGACCCTGTGAGGCTCCCGTGAAGATGACAGAGTTGCGGTAAATCCACACACACAGCATGGGTGTGGTCGTTGGGGTGAAAACTCAAGGACAATTTCCATCAGCCTTTATTTCTTAAATATAGCACTTGATTCAGTGTCACTCAGACAAGCATTTGAAATCCTGGTACTTGTCTAACTACCTTGCTGGACACCTGAAATTAATCCAAAATACTATTAAATGTAGACTAATTAAAAAAGAATTTTTTAAAACTTAATGTAAATATAAAAAGAAATCCTGGTACTGTGCAAGACGCAATACGGCTGTGCTGGAGCTCGTCACCTACATGGTAGGCAGGGATTACATCACAGTGAGCTGAGGCCGGAAGTGGACATCTGCAAAGAGGCGATCCATGATTTGGACAGGGGAATAGGGGACGATTGTCAAGAGAAGGAGACCTGTCAGCAAAGTCGTGATGGGTGATGAGGAGCTCAGCAGATAGACGGGGAGAACGTTCAAATTAGAAGGAACTACAGAAAACCCTGGGTAAGTGGGAGAAGTTTGGCGTCAGAGGAATGTGAAGCGGCCGGAGGGAGAGAGGCAGGACCAGCCGCCACATCTGGAGGCCCCATGACCTCAAGGTGGAGGCCAGTGTGAATGCATGGGTCGCATACCCATGAGACCATCCCGGGGGCGGGCGAGGGAGTGAAAGACCAGGTAGGGCCGTGCGATCAAGGGCTTGCCAGCCATGCTTTGCGCGGAGACTGCTTCCTGAAGGTGACAGAGAGGCAGGCGAGATGTCTAAGGCCGAGGCAAGAGCAGGCTTGCACCTGACAAAGACCAGGCGGGGGGCAGCACCGAAAGGCCTGGGAGGAAGGCTGGTTAAGAAGCGACTGCATGGCCTGGAGAGAGGACAAGGGCAGGGGAAGTGGCAGTGGACAGAGAGGACTGGACTCTGAAAGACAGGCAGGCGGTGAACTCGATGACCGGACACTGATTGGACAGCGAATGGGTGGGGGTGGGGCTTGTGGAGGTGAACTCCGGGACTCGCTATTGCAGGCTTGAAGTCTCACTTGCCGGCCCCACTGGGACGGGTCTCCTGAGCCTCCCCCTTTGCAGTCAGCCCCGAGCACAGGCTGAGGGTGGAGGGAGTGGGAGGTGCCGAGGTTGCACCTGCACCCGGCAGATGTTTCCCTAACCTAGATCTGGAGCAGAATCACCCCCCCTCTCCTCGTCCTAGAAACACTACCTGGAGGAAGCCGGTCTCATTGTTTCAATGCCTCCCTCGATTTGCATTTCCTGACTTGGGTATTTGTGACATTCCACGGGCCCTTCTGAGGGTTTCACTTTTCATTTCCTGCCTGAACCAGACTGCCCTTCTTTGGGGGTGGTGTCGTGGGGAGGGAGCCAGTGTGTGACCACGCACCTACCGAGAGCTCGGAACAGCCCACAGCACAGCGGGCAGGGAAAGAAAACCAACCGTGGAGGGCCCCTCCCGGAGCCCAACTGACAGCCTCCTGCAGGGAGAGAAGCCGTGTGCATTGGGTGCCAGCTCTGGGTGCGTGCGACAGGGCCCTCCTTTTTTATAGGACGTCTCTTGCGACCTTCATGACAATGCCCGAGGGCAAAACCGTGACCCCCCTCCCCCTTGCCAGGCGCTGGCAGGATGCGGATTAGAACTCGGGTCTTCACATTCCTGGATGCCCCCCCCCCCACCCCTTTCCAGCAAAGGCCTGGAAACAGCCCCAGTTTCCTTTGCTTCAACTTCACTGTGAGACAGTCCTGGCTAAGTTCTGACTCTCCTGTTTCCAAAACGAGGGCGATTTTATTAAACCGTGCATGGCCTGATGTCTCCATTTATTTGTTTAAACAAAATTAGTATCTGGTCTGACCCAGAGAGAGGGGACGGGGGGAGCACATTTAATGCATTTGAAGGGAAATAAAAGATACCAGGAAGGCAGTGAAGTGGGGACCGGTATTGAACTGGCTGCGTGGGGCCACACTGCCCAACAAACACAGGACTCCTTGTTCGGTGGCCGTCTGACGGGGTGAGTCTGCTCTTTCTAGAAATTGGAGGGTGTGGTGGGAGCCAGGTGCGAGGCCAGCCTGGGTTCAGGACGGCTTCTGAGCCAGAGCGCCAACAAGCAGGGAGCACATCCCATCCTGTTTCAGGGATCGGGGAGGCGGGGGGCGGGAGACGGGAGGGAAACCCGCCCAGGAGCTACCTGGCAGGTGCCTGACCCAGCACCAGCTCAGGGGCCGCGGCTGCCTTTGCGGGTCTGCGTGTGTTGAAGCGGGAATATTACGTTTATGCGCAGAAGAAAGCTCTCCTGGACATACACGTTTCGCTGACAGAGAAAACCCACAGCCTGTGGGCGCCGGTGAAAGGGCCTGGCCGCTGGGGGCATCGTCCGGGCTGCAAAAAGGGCTGCTCGGAAGGTACTTGACATGAATACAACAGCGACTCCAAAATGCACCCATATGCCACGTTCTGACAGAAAAACACGCTCTGTAATTACTTACACGCTTTAGAGAATAAAATGCAATCAATCTACCTGTCCAGAAAAAGGCGGATGCCCCCCACCCTGGACTGCTGGGGGAGGGGGTCAGCAGGCCCCTGCCTCCCAGCCCCAACCTTCCTCCCCCACCCCCTTTATTTGTGAAGACGGGGGGGGGGGGATAGAAAAACCCTCTGAAGACACACAGTGTCCCGGCACAATCAGGCCACTAATTGCTGTTAAGCCCGGGCCCTTTTGTGCTCGGAGGGGACGTCCGTGGGCAGCGGCCACTTGGGCCCTTTCATGCGCTGGGCTAACTCCTGAATAGCAGGGGTTTTTTCTCTTCTTTTCAACATTTGCCGCCGGCCTTTCTTTCCCTTCATCTTCATCTTCACCTTCTCCTTTTCTTCTTGTCCGTTCTTTCTGCTGTTCGGACGGACAGCGTTTTCCTCCCGGCGCTGTGTGTTAAGTCTCTAAATGAAACTTGACTGCCCCCACGGCCGGCTGGAGAAGCACAAAGGCCCCGTTCCACTGGCTACAGTAACGCCATTGTGCGGCCTGACAATGCACTAATTGGCGGTGACAATTGTGGGGTTGGGGGGAGGAGGGGGGCCCTCTTTTCCAATCAGCCGGCCACTGAAATAAAAGCGGAGGAGGAGGAGGCTGGAGGCCCAGGTTCCTGGCGGAGAGAGGGGCACAGCGCTGGGGTTTGCGTTGGCCTTTCTAAACAAATAATAAAAGTGAAGGAGAAAGTTATTGTTGTGGCAAGAAATATGGAGACTTTGCTGCAGGACAACCTCAGGGTCCCGGTGGGATGGGTGGGTGAGCCCCCCTCTGGGACGGCTCCGAGGGCAGGGAAACGTCCAATATTCCGTGGTTCTCTAAACCACGGGACGTGGGAGAGGCTGGTGAGAAAAGGCTCGGAGAAGAAGGATGGTTGAAGGCCGGCACTGGCGTTCTGAGTCCCCATTTCAACCACATTTCTGAACGAGGGGGGAGGAACCCAGAGAGGGAGAAGGCTCGTCATTTGTGGTGTGGGGTGCAGTAGACCTCCGGGCCTGGGAGCCGCAGAAGGTGATTCTGACCTTTACAGCGGCCTTACAGGGGGCGTGGGCAGGACGGTGGACAGACACCATGGCAGACAAATAATGCTGGGGGGTGGGGCTCTCGGGGCCACGAGGATGCCTGAGAAACCCCGGAATGTCACCTGGGACCTGCAGGGAGCTCAGAGCCACCTGGTCCAGCCTGAACTCTCCTTACATGGAATGACCCACCTGCCCAGACCAACCCCAAACGAGCCTTCTCACCTGGCCAGGTGGCCCAGTGGTTGAGTGTTGACCTATGAACCAGGAGGTCACGGTTTGATTCCCGGTGAAGGGCACATGCCTGAGTTGTGGGCTCGACCCCCAGTGTGGGGCGAGCAGGAGGCAGCTGATCAATAGTGCTCATCATTGATGTTTCTTTCTATCTCTCTTCCCCTCCCCCTTCTTCTCTGAAATCAATAAAAAAATATATATTAAGAAACAACAACAACAAAAAACCAATGAGCCCTCTCCCAGAAGCCTTTCCTGGCCAGGTGAGAGTGCACACCCTCTTTCGTCCTTCCCTCTGCACCCTTACAACAGCAGGACCTGACCCCCCTCCCTGGACAACTAGCATCACCCCCACAGAGACAGAAAGGGGAGGCTGAGGCCTCTTCACATCCGTAAGAGGTTAAGTAACTTGCCCAGGGACACCCAGCAGGAAGGGGAACCTGGGGGTCGGGGAAGGGAGCGAGGCCTGGTGGCCGCAGCAGTGCTGTCCCCGGCTCCCCTCCCTGTTCTCTTTCTGTGTTTCTGTAGGGGCTGTGCCTTTGCTGTCGCTGCACCCCAGCACCTAGCAGAGTGCTTAGTGTACGGGAGGCCTCTTTCCCAAAATGCTTGCTGACTCAAGGGGGAGGCAGGGAGGGCTGAACTACAGAGTCCTCTTCTGTGACCCGTAGGCCCCCTGACTTCAGCCTGCCCCTGAGTCCCTGGGGTGGGGAGGGAGGAGTTGTTAGAACACAGACCCCTGAGTCCCTCCCGGGTCTAGGTGGGACCCAAGAGTGTGCCCTTCTAACACCTTCCCAGCCGCTGCCGCTGCTCCGGGGACCACAGTTTGAGAACCGCTATTCACAGTGCGGCAGGGAATTCCATTCCTTCCATGATCCTCTGTCTCTTCATGGCCAGAGACCAGAAGTTTTATTAAGGAGAAATTAAAGTTGAAAGTTTTGACCATAATGAGAGATAATCTTAGGCTCCTGCCTGCATTAAATTACAATCTTAATCAAACAGTCATTAATGGCTGATTAAAAAAGGGTGACCAGCGATGTGCCCAGCGAACCACACTGCACTCCGCGGCATTTCCTAGACAATATCTCCACAGCCTTTTATTTGGGAGGACTCTTAGGGAGAGCCCTTCTATCTCACAGAATCTTGGGCTTTGAAATTTTATTTAAAGAATATCTTAGACTTTAAAGTGAAATAGTCCTCCCACAAAAGAACTAAAGTCTTGCCTGACTGGTGTGGCTCAGTGGTTAAGCATCGACCTGTGAACCAGGAGGTCACGGTTTGATTCCCGATCAGGGCACATGCCTGGGCTGCAGGCTCCATCCCTAGGGGGGTGTGCAGGAGGCAGCCAATCAATGATTGTCTCTCATCATTGATGTTTCTATCTCTCTCTTCCTCTCTGAAATCAATAATTTATGTATCTATCTATCTATCTATCTATCTATCTATCTATCTATGTCTATACACAAAGAATTATAAAATCTTTGGTGAGGGCATCTTGGGGGATGGGTGAGGAATGGAGGGATCTGCCCGCAAGGATGAGGGTGCTGGCTCAGGAACTTGGACCCCCAGGAAGCAGATGGGACCTCAGTACCCTGGGGGTCAACTGCCATGTCTGAAAATAAATGGTTCTCTCCACTCAGATCCGCAGGAGCCAGTTGTTTCTGGAGCAGGTTGTCTCAGTAGTCAGGCATTCAGCACCCTTTGCTGCGTGGCGGTGGGGATGTGGCAAGCTCCTGCAGAAGTACCTCTCCCAGCTGTGGCACTGCTTTCTGAATACAGCGGCCAGAACGGGCCCGGCAGGGCTCACGGGGCTGTCTGCTGGGTGCCTAGGTCAGGATGAGGTTGCAAATGCAGGGAGACCGGAGAAACTGCAGTGAGACGTTGCAATGGGAAAGACATTGTGTCAGAAAGCAGCTCTTAACTGAAGAGGAGCCATTTGCTGCCTCCTTCATAGCATTTGAGCAATAAAAGAACAGGGCTCAGGGGGGTTTCCAGGGAGCAGGAACTAACAGACAACCCTTCAGACGCTGCAATCAATGTGTGTGCTTCCCTCAAGATTAAAATTCTCGCTGGCCCAGCTCCGGCTGTGGGTCCAAAGAGAAAGGGGACTTTGATTGACAGCCCACCAGGTCCCCCTGGAATGGGGGGGGGGCCACTGTCCTCTGAAGGAGAAGTGGGCACCTGTATACTAATGACAGAGGCAGAGGGGAAGCTGGAGAGGCACCAATTTATTTACAGTTTATCAAGGCGGGGCACACATATTCTTATATTTATTTTGTAAAAGTCTTACTGCGTGAACAGACATACAAAAAAGATCTTTTTAAGACAATGAGATCATTTTAATTTGAACTGAGCATCAGATGATAACAAGGAATGACTAACTTTTGTGAGGTGTGTAATGGCGTTGTGACTATGGACAAAAAATAAACACTTCTTAAGCTCTAGCACGTGGGCATCAATGGCATGATGCCTGGGATTTGCTTTGTGATATTTCTGCAAAGTAAGAAACTGAAAAGCTAAAGGGGGTGAAACAAACCAGGCAAAATCTAATCATGCTCATTGCAAACGCCCCGGGGTGGGCTGTATGAGCTGACTATCGGGGTGCTGGGGGCCGGTCTGGGGCGATTTGGGCAGGGCCGATGTCGGACCACATGTCCACACGTGCTCACTACACGCATTGGCACTTGGCAAGCTCTGTCGGCCGGTGCCTGCCCTCCCTTCCCCGTGAACATGCAGGAGTGGGCGCTCCTTCCAGACACAGTCGTCAGGCGTCTCCGCTGGGCACGGGCTGCGGGGGCTGCTTCCTCGGGTGCCTCCCTCCTGGGTGGCAGCGAGAAAGCCCTTTGGGGAGGTTGACCCAGTTTAGAATTCCAATTCACTTCCCTGCCTGTGCAATTGGAATTTATTTCCTCTGCAAAAGGCTTGAATCTCAGAGCAAAATGCCTCTGCTGGGCTTGTGCGCGCGAGCGGCGGTCCTCACGGAGAAAGCTTCTGGTCTGTTTTCCCGACGGCGTGCACCTTGCGGCGTCCTCGCAACCTGACATTATTAAGAGGGTGTCATCACGATACAGCATGGGAGCGAAGGCAATTTGGATGTCCTCGGGCCCCAAATTAATATGTGCTTTGTATAGTCTTGTAATTTGGAAGGCAATTTTCCATAACACAGTGAGAGATGTTCCTTTATACGTTTGAGATAATTTAGCTCAATGTTCATTTGAAAAAATTACGGTGCTAATAGCAGCTTTTCAGCTGCAGAACAACAGACGGCCCCGGGAGAACATGGGCGTCCCTGAGAGCGGTTCTGCACCGGTCTGTCTGGGAGCGTGGGGCAAAAGCTGGAGGAATTTTCCCGGCCCACGGCTGCCCGGGGGCGTATGGCAGCATCTGAAACAGGGTGTGAACCCGTGAACTCGAGCTGATTTGCTTAAAATCAAAAGCCCTTAATGGAGGGGTGTGAAATAAAGGTGGAGGAGTCATGGATTTCCCTATTGTCCAGGTACACTGGAAGTCAGTGCACATAAATCAGAATTTCTGTGTGCTCAGCCTGGGAACCGCGTGTTCTCCTGCTGGACTTCCCGGCCCCGGCTGTGAAGAAATGGGTGCAAACGGGAGAAGGAACAAGGTCTTGCCGCTGGGTGTGTTTGCCTCAGGCTTCCTGGGTGTGACGCACCCAGCCTTTCTTCTCCTGGGGGAGGAGTTGTCCCCAATGACAATTCAATGTAATAATAAAAATATATGGAAAATTATTTTCTTTTCCTAATCAGGAATGTAGTTTCTAATGATGCTGCTTTAGAACAAGTTCAGGTGAGACCCTGGTAGACCCAAGGTCATCTCTAGTGCCTTCCTGCCCCTTGGCACTGCCAGCTTCCTGCAGTGATCTTATTCATTCATTCATTCATTCATTCATTCATTCAAAATAAATGCTTTGCTGCTGTGGGTGTTCGCCATGTGCTGGGCATGGTGAGCATGTAGATCACATCATTTCTAAGGCTCTGAACCCTTTGGAAAAGGGTTATTGTCATCCTTATAGTATTGATGTCATTCCCCTGTAACTGGCAGTTGAGGTTGAAAATTATCAGTTCAGTAGGTGCCTGGGTTTGGAATGACTCTGGTTCACGGTAAAATCATTCTTCTACGGAACCAAGGTAAATCTGGACACAGCGCAAGATTTCCTGAAGTTTCCAGGCCTTTCTGGGCAAGAAGCACCTAGTGATTTTCCATTCCTCCAGAGGGATGAGGTTCACGTTCATTGGTTGGGACTCTCCTAGGCCTGCATTTGAGGACAATTGCAGCCTAACCAGGAAGCATGGGAAAATGAAAGGGAGAGCAGAGACTCCCGCCGTAGCCAGCTCAGTCACCTGTGGCCGTGACCTGGCCACGTCTGTTTACCAGGCTGTCTGGCGATAGGATATGCTGCTTAAATGGAAACTAACCACACCCTGGAAGAATATAAAAAGGATATAAAGGTAAGGTTTTATGGAAATGATTGCAGTCTGTGAGCAGCAAGTTCCAAAGTACTGTTCTGCTAGGAGGACAGGAAGGGGACAACCAGGGCCATTCTCCCTCCACACCCCTTGACGCCCTTCCCTCTGTGGGCCCCAGGGTGTCCATTTCTGGGCACCTGGCTGCATTTAGCCTGGTGGTCCTTAACTGTCAGGACACGTGGGCATCACTCAGGGAGTTTTAAGAAGTAAAACACTCAGGCCCCATCCAGAGAGGTGCGGGTTCAGAGGTCTGTGATGGGTTCCTGACATAGTGCTTTTTTTCTTGTGTTTCTAACGTGGGAACCACGATTCAATCCACCACCTTGAGCCACCGTGGAAAGGACAGGTGGGGTGGGGCAGTGAAGGGAGGTTGACATCCCATCTCCGGAGGGTGGGAGAGACCGTGGTGTTTCTTTCCATCCTTTCCACCCCCGGGAAACGCCTTTGCATGTCTCCTCTGTGCGAATGCCCACACTTGCCTGAGTGACCCAGCCACTCCTTCCCGCAACTGGGGCAAAGCAAACTCGCCCTGCAAACCAGAGGAGTCGGGGCTCTGACTACGTCGGGTGTCTAGCTCGGTTCAGTGAAACATTAACTCGCTTCTCTTTATCGTGGGTCGTGTCAGGTTTCCTGTGAGGATGAAGTCCAGGTGCTCCTTGGACAGCCTGGGTGTGAGCCCCAGTTGGTTTCCGGCGGGTGGAGGCGGGCGGCCGGGCAGGAACGTGTCTAGGTGTGTCTCGGGGAGGGAGGCGCAGGGCTCGCCTGTGGTGAATGGTTAACCAGCAGCACCTCTTCTAGTCTCGCCCATGTGCTTTTGCAGGGTTCCTTGCAGCTCTTGCACCCATGGCCTTTCTGGGGGAGGGGGAGGGCCAGTCCAGGCAAGGTAGGGCGTACCTTTCTGATCACCCCTCCCCTCCCAGAGGGCTGCTCTCGCACACACACCTCCTCTTTACTTCTCACTTTTTGCTCCCCAGATCGGGTCTGCGGGCTGCTCTTGCCCAGTGGCTCCTGCCCGGCACTTGTCCGTCTGGCTTGGAGAGTGCAGAGGTGAGAGGAAACCGGGGCGAGAAAGTCAGGGCACAGGGAGCTCTGGCGGAAGGACACTTCATCCCGGAGCTTTGGCAGATTTGATTCGTAAAATAAGGCCAATAGCACAGTATCTGCATTTAAAAAACATTATGCTATGGCTTTCATAAACATAGGAAGGGCTGGTGAGAATGTTACAGATGGATGAATTTATCGGAGACCAGTCTCTCTGTAAGAGTAATATTAAGAGATATTTTAAAGTCCCAGTAGCTCACTCTCAATGAAGCTCAAATCTTGACTTTGAATGAACACCCAGGGCTTATCCTGGGCTTCCACCCCCCCCCCCCACAGCTCCCCCTAAAACACTAATTTAATGAAGTTGTTATGAGAAGAGAAAGTACTTTCTGCATTGTTTATTGAGGGCGAGATAACTTTATACATTGGGAACTGGTGCACTTAAATTATATAACAGATAGCCATGAAAACGAGTGGTTTGGTCAACAGTACAACTTCATTTCCTATTATTACAGTTACGGATATTTAAAAAATGATGTAAACAAAAGTATGGATAAGTGATGCCAAAACAAAGGGCCATGAAATCCAGAAAACAGAAGCAACGCCTGCGTAAGTTAGCACGTCAGCTATTACACATCGCTCAACCCAGGGTGACAGAGTAGCCCGACCCCAAAATCGTAGTCCGTTCCGTGGTGCCCGAGCAGAACGGAGGGGCAATGACAGTCCGGACCCAGGAGCGCGAGCGCCAGCGCGCAGGCCCTCCCCCGCCGCGCTCAGCACCTTCCTCTCCAGCTCTGCGTGTCCCGTCTCACCCTCCCTGCAAGACAGGTTCTTCTCGTACATTTTCCGCAGCAGGCCACTGGCCATCCACAATAGGACTCTGATAGATGACCAAAAGCAGAACCTAGGCCTCCAGCAGGGAAAGCCAATGTAACAATAGCTCAGTGGCCTGCCTGACCTGCACAGACACATTTTTATCACCATTTCCCCGAGAGCCTTCCCACTTCTCACTGGAAAGCGGGTGGCAAAATAACCAACCTTTATATAAAGAAAGAAAAAAAAATCCTCATGTTTATGTAACTTCTCAACCTGAAAACGGCCACGTTCACTGACTTTCCCAGATTCAACTCTGGGTAACTGGTTCGATTTCTCTTCCCACTGGCCTCGGTGACATCGTGACAGTCCCCTGAGTTTCGTTAATGAGAGCAAGCAGACAAACAGAGTGATTTAAGAAGCAGCATCAAATAACGTTAAAACATTATGTGGTTTTATCTCCTGTGTTTCCTGGTCGAGTGGAGCTAAGAAGCCAACGTGTCTGCCACTCTGCTGTAACAGTGTGTTTCCGACAGGAACCCTTTTCACTCGGGAGCGTAAGGCACCAGGTTAACGAAGGTGAAAGGTCAGACGTGCGATGGCGGGCGCAGGCTCTGAGGGATCTGAGTGAAGAGCAGCCAGCAGGGCAGGGGCAACGGGATCCATGTGCAGGCAGAGGGCCCTGCCGGCTTCACGGGGTCAGATGGGCTAGAAGCGCTGGGCGTTTGGTTCTATAAGGCACTCCTACGGGGAAGGGATGGGGTGGCCGGGGTGGAGGAGCCACGGGCCCAGCTGGGCACTTGCTGGGGTACAAGCCATGAGGCCGAATCTAGGCTGGGGCTCAGGATTGGGGGCAGGAGGAGCAGGGCAGGGAGGGCGGCTGGTCTGCAGCTCTGCGGCCGGCGGGAAGGCCGCTGCTCTGGGCTGAGCAGCTGTGGGCACCTGACCTTCTACCTGCAACTACTGGCTTCCCTCCCAGTCTAAGGAGATGGCCCCTTCCTTCCTTCCTTCCTTCCTTCCTTCCTTCCTTCCTCCCTTCCTCCCTCCCTCCCTCCCTCCCTCCCTCCCTCCCTCCCTCCCTCCCTCCCTCCCTTCTTTCCTATTGATTTCAGAGAGGAAGGGAGAGGGAGAGAGAAACATCAACGATGAGGGAGAATCATTGGATCAGCTGCCTCCTGCACGCCTCCTACTGGGGATCGAGCCTGCAACCCCGGCATGTGCCCTTGACCGGAATTGAACCCAGGACCCTTCAGTCCGCAGGCCAATGCCCTACCCACTGAGCCAAACCAGCCAGGGTGAGACAGCTCTTTCCAAAGGGAGGAACCAAAGTGAAATGGCGGTTGTCGCCTCGGTTGAGCTTAGCAGGAGTTTAGCAATGCCTCCTACCACACCCAGGCCACTTCATCGGGCAGGTGCCACGGATCGTGGTCTCTTGGGACCCATTTTAAATAAAACCCCTGACAGCAACTACAGGGGTGCTGAGGGGTCGGGTATTTCACACATTTCTTTTGACGTTTGCCTAGAGTTTAACAGTGACTTGGATTTTACCTGCCGAGGTAAAATCTCACTAACACACATGAAACCCCTCAAGTTAGAGATAGTTGAATACAATGAAACTAGAATTACCGATAAGAAGGCTGCCGGCTCTGGGCTAACTGTCCATATACCGTCCCCCACGAGAGCAATCAACAGTGGTCTGTTCCGATGACCTGCGTCGGGCTTGGTCACCCATCACTGGGTTCAGCCCGGGCAGCTAGTTCCGCTTGCCTGGGGTGAGGGGCAGCGTCCGAGGGGCACACGGGCAGCTCCTGACGCCCGGCTTGAGCAAGTGCCACGGAGCGGAGAAGAGTCCGTACTTCTCACGACGCGAGCCACGCCACGGAGGGCGGCGTTCGCTTCTGCAGCCTGGCCCCCAGACCTCTACTTTTCCACATTATCTTAGAGCAAGGAAAGTACTGAGACAGAAGACTCCAGAAAAAGAAGGGGGAAACGGCATGCATCTCTCTTTACTGGGCGGAGGGAAAGTATAAAATAAAGGAGCCTTTGTGCTGACTCCAGGCAGTCTTCGAGCAGGAGCAGAAGGGTTACTTCATTATCCGGCTACTCCCGTGAAGTGGGCAGCTCTGGGCCATGAGTCATTCGGCCCGACACCAACAGCAGCAGCAGCTTTCGCTAAATCAGGGCAGAATGTACCTGGGCTTCCTCGGGGGGCGCCCTTTGCAGGGAGGTCCGCGTGGCAGGGCGCGGTTCCCGCCCTGACAGTGAGTAGTTCACACGGGCCTTTCCGGCCAGTGGGTCGAGAGCAAACCCAGAGGTTTGGGAGCCACCCCTTTTCCAGGAGGCCCGGTCCCGTCCAGGGACTCCGTCAGCTTAGCCAAGGCCGCTTGCAACAGCCAGGGATGCCAGGCCTCGGGCCGCACGCAGCGGGAGGAGACCCGGGCCACGCAGCCCCTCTGCCGGAGGCTGGCGGGCACCACCGAGCTGGTGGGGAGCCACAGATCCCAGGTGCCGGCACCATGCCCTTCTGGGGAGGCCTGGTCTAGAACAATCCAAGGGGGTTACCTCCTCAGCTAATCAAATAGGACAGCTCCCGGGAAGACTAGCCGTCAGCGCCGCAGACATGAAAAGGGCTGTGACACGGTCCCCCGAAAGGCAGCGGAGCACGGGAGACGCGTGTTTACGTGGTTTTCATACAAAGAGGCTTTGAAATGTGGGGAGAGGCGGCCCTGGAAAGAACACGCGTCGCATTCCGGTTGCCTGCTTCTTAAGTTCCGTGTGGCCGGCCTGCAGCCGGGCAGCGAGGGCTATTTCAGGAGCTGGCTCCTGTGCTGCAGGGGTAGGTGCCAGCGTTCACCAGGGTTGGACGGTCTCACACTTGGTTTCTGGCGCTGGGAGGAGGGAGTTCCTCAGGCCCTACGGCAGGGAGGGGCCTTTCCAGTGAAAAGAGGCTCCCGAGTGGGCCGCCAGCTCCGGAGACGCACTGCCACCTTCTCGTGGGCTTGATGTGCGGGCGAGTTCACCGGGAAAGAAAAGGCGGGCGTCGGCGTGGCGAGCGAGGTGGGGGTCACAGGTCTGCTTCTGTTGCGACAGTTTCTAAGCCGTGGAACACCCTCGCCGTCCACCCAGCGGCTGTGAGAGCTGGAGACAGTAGGGGCGCATCAAGGCGTTCTGGGCCGAAAGCAGCAATTTTGAATTTTCGGGGCAGACCCAGCGCCCAAGCCGGCTCCGCAGGTGCTGGCCTGGCAGGTGTGGTGGTGGCTGCGAGCATCGAGCCTGGTGCAGGCCCGCGCGGGCACTGGCCAGGCTGTCAGCAACGCACCGCGAGGAGAGAAAACAGAAGCCCTGGGAGGCGGTGCCAGTTCTGGGTGGCGATAGCCCATCTATTTTTTTCCCTTTTGAAAATAAGCAGAAAACGATGTGAGCAGAAAGCTCCCCAGTTTGCAGGGGCTGCGGACGTTGAGCAGGGCCCTCCGAGCCGGCCCTGCAGCAACAAAGGCCTTTAGAACAGGGACCCAGGGTTTTACCGCCTGGCGCCTGGCGGCAGGTCTGACCCTGGTGCCCGGAGGTGGGACAGGAAGTTCTGTGCGCGGGGCAAACACGGGAGGAGGGAGGAGAGGCCCTCGCTCAGGTCTGCAAGCGCAGTGTGCGGGGGTCGCTCTGCTGACAGCTGGAGTTGCAGATGCATTAATTACAGCCGAGGCAGAAGGAGCCGCAGGGACGGGGGAGATGTGGGGGGACAGGGGGACGGGCGAGGGTGAGGGAAAAGGCACTTTGCCATGGAGCACATCTGCATTGTAATAAGCAGGTCCATAATTCTCTTGTGAAAGATCCTGGTCTTCTTTGAGCTAAAAAATATACTCTGTCTCACCAAGGGGAGGAGGAAAGAGATGATCGGGTTTGTTCGCCTGTTTGCCAAGCGCTTGCTGAGATCCCCCGCCCTTTCCCTCTCTCTGTAGCTGCAGTCGGGGGAGCCAACCTGCTTTCCAAGAGTAAAAGGCACCGGGAGGCGTCTGGTGAAGGGGCCCCCGCCTCTTAACAAGTCTCAGGCCTTGGATACAGCTACTGTGTGATCAGAAAGCAAACAGCGCTGAGCTGTCAGGGGAAATGTGTGGTCCGGGGCGAGGGAGCTGGCACGGGTCCGGAGGCGGAATGCTGACAGCTGACAGTCCGCACCAAAGTCAGTGGGAAACTGTCGCGTTCTTCAATGGGCAGAGGGGTCCTGGGCCGGGGCCTGCGGGGAGCAAGGCGATGGGGTTCAATGTACCGTCGTTTCGACGTGAGCGTGTTTTCCTGTCCTGGGAAGAGGTGAGGAGGACAGAAGGGAGCCATGGTTTCCGGGCCCCGTGCCCGCTGTTTCCGGCACAGCGCTCCCTACGTGGGCACTGCAGTGGGAGGACTCCCCTGCCAGGCGGCCAAGCGGTGTTATATCCCTTCTTCCTATCATTTTATTTTAGCACTTTTTGTTTTACTTTAAAATGGCAATTATATACGTATATATGTATGTATTTAGATGATATTAGATTGAATTTGTTAATTATATTTATAAGTTTGGTATTTTCTTAATAGTCTAAGGTTGGTATTTTGAAGTTCCAGGTTCCTGTGAATTATTTTTTTTAAGATTAAGAAAAGATGAAAGTAGAAGTGGTTAACTTGACAAAGGTCAAAATGAAAGCGCAATGAAGAGCAATGAGAAACAAAGCATTTACAACGCACAGGTAGGAGTTGCCCGCACAGGATTCTGTGGAAAGAAACTGCAGACCGTCTGTTGGAATGCATGCGCTCAATATGTACCAGTCTACACCGATGTCCTAACAACCTCGGACATTTCCCCACGCCAGCTCCATTAACATGTCATACGTGTCACCCCTGAGCCCCGGAGAGATGCTCACGGGAGAGCCGCCGGGACACCCTGGGACTGTGGCGGCCGCTGCATCACTAGGCGAGGTGGGTTCATACCAGCAAACAGAGCAACCACGGCAGTAATTGGCCGCCGAGGTCTCTTCTTTGTCAAGAAAAACACTTTTCTGACACGGACTTCAAAACCAGGATTAGCTCTCCCGATAACTTAGGGGTGCAGATTATCTTTCAGGGGGAGCTTGCACCCCTGATTTCCAAGCCTTGTGGCTCAGCATAGGGGACCCCCACCTCTGGGGAAGAGCCGGGGTGAGATGCCGGGTCCTGGAGGGATCCCACGTCACTCCTGGGTTTAGGAGCCTTTCTTGGGAAACGTGGTGATGGTGCCTGCCTCAGTTACCTCATCGGCTCTGAAGGCTGAAAATAAATAACACGAAAGTAGCCCAAGCCTGCTGTTCTGTGTAATAATCCCTCCTTCCTGGCCCGTGGCACTGACAGCCAAAAGAACAAGCAAAACAAACAAAAAACAAAAAAGGAGAAGAAACAGTCCCGCGCGTGAAGCCTTGTGTGTAAACCACGTTTTGCCTGGGAGCGAGCAGCTGAGGTTCAGGGCTGAGTGTAGTGGCTGTTGGTCGTGGTTGGAGCCACAGAGGCTCCGTGGACCTTTCGGACATGGGTGTACACAGAACGTCCCTACAGGTGTGTGCGTGTGTAGATGTGTAAGCATGTATCTATGTCCAGCTGAAGGCGAGACGCACTCTTCTTCGGAAGGGGCCTGCCTGGCCGCCAGGAAGCCTCGGGGCCAGTGGATCACCGAGAGGTCACCCCGACCTCGGGCCCCGCCGGGTCAGGTGTTCGGGTAGGACAGCTCGAACATGCTGCAAGCCTCCTCCAGGCTCTCGTCCACGTTCAGCCTCCGCCAGAACGACTTCTGCTTCTTCTGCAGCTCCCGGCGGACACACCTCGGGCAGGGCACAGACTTCTCTTTGCACTCGGAATGGAACACGGCGCCACAACTGCCACACCTGCAAGAGCCAACCAGGGACACGATGAGCGAGGCAGCGACGGGCACACACACACACACACACACACACACACACACACACACACACACACGCCGGCGACCCCGGGGCCTGCGCGCCGCTGGGGACACAAGATTCGCTTCCAGACAGCCCTGCCGCGGGGAAGAGGAATGACTCATGGAAGCGAGCGCCTCCATTTTCCAAATGTTCCAGGTCGAATTGCACTTGAAAACGTGTGTGTGTGTGTGTGTGTGTGTGTGTGATTAGAACTAGCTGGGAAGACGCCCGGGGCTTCTCTGGAATGGAGCCTGCAGGCAGCTGACTCTGTGACCCCCGGGACCACGCACCGAGCTCTGGAAGCACCGTGTCAGTTTCCTCTCCACCCGGAGCGAAGGCTGTTAGTAACTCTCGGGCGGGCGGAGTGACAGAAAGCGAGAGGGAAGGGCCTCCGCGAGGGAAAACGCGCCCAGCACCGTGACAGCCCCGTTACCGCTAGGAAAGCGCAGGCCCCTCCAGGCACCGTGAGCTGAGCGGTTCCCCACGGACCCCACCTTTATTTGACAGTGTCCGGAGGTAAAACTGAAAGGAATTTTAGGGATAAAATAGGCAGGTTTAGTGGGTTACCCCCTGGGAACCCCCTCCCTACGTGTGAGTCTGTATTTGCTTCCAACACATTTCCACCCGTTTCATCTACCACCTCTTGTCGTGGCTTCATCCTTCGAATCCATCTAGACAAGGACCCGGGGAAGAAATCACCCTTGCATCCTGCTCAGGAAAACACCCTGGCTCAAAATGACACACTTTCATTTTTGAATGCTGTCCTGTGGTCTGTTGTTGTTCTTAGTGTTTTTGGTTTTTTTTAATTAGGACTCCCCCTCCCCCGCTTTAAGTCTACCTTTATGAAGCAAGTGGGAACAGTAAGGCATGAGCGAGCGAGGAAGAGAACACAGTCTCGAGCAGCACACAGATACTCTGATTTGTGAGGAGGCATTCCAGGTGGATGCATGCCTGTCTGCTGCTTGGCTCGGTGCTGGAGGCCTGAGCAGGAGTCTACACGGCTGTTTTTACTGCAAAGTCTTAATAATGAGGAGCCGACGGGCACCGCGATGGCTGGCTCAGTGGGTGGCTTGCCCATGTGCATTAATTTCTCACCCCCCCCACCCCCCATGAGCGACAGGCGACTATGACCTTGCCCCTGGAGCCCAGGAATTGGGCCACATGACTGTGTTCAACCAGCAACACCAGGGAGGGGCCTGCCTGGGCCTGGCACAAAGCCGCTGCGGCTACAAGGGAACCAGCCCTCAGGGCTCAGCCTTGGGCTTCCTTTGCGTTTCCCATAATAGCCTGAGTTTTGTTCCTGGGCTCCAGATGATCTTCTTTAAAAAAATTACTGATGAGAGAGAGGAAGGTAGACAGAGGAGGGGGGGAGAGAGAGAGAGAGAGAGAGAGAGAGAGAGAGGGAGAGAAACATCAGTCAGACGCCTCCCACACATGCCCCCATCAGGGATGGAACCTGCGGCCTTGGCTGGGGTTGATGCTCCAACCAACTGGACACATGGCCAGGACCAGGATGGTCTTTCAAGCGCCTTCCCTCGCCTGCACCGACTTACCCCTGGCACCAATCAGGAGTCAGAACATTTTGTGAAACGAGGACCTTCCTAGCATCGCCTGAGCCCAGGAGGGAAGGCAGCAAGTTGGAAGGAGAGACACTGGGGAGGGTCAGCGTCAGCGATGGAGAGAAGCTCCGTGGCCCGCGGTCTCTGCCCAGCCCCGCTCTCTGGCCCAGCGAGCCTCATGGCCAGGAGAGCAAGCAGTGGGTGAGATGGCTGACCCCAATCCCACCGTGAAAGCACTGAACTGTGCCGGCCCCAGCCCCCCAATTCCCATGTTGGAGCCCCAACCCTCAAGGTCACTGTTAGGAGAGGGGGCCGTTGGGAAGTAATTAAGGTTAAACACATCGTAAGGGTGGGCCCTGCTCTGACAGGATTAGTGCCCTACAGGAAGGGACCAGAGGACCCGGAGGAAAGGCGTGCAACCCGGCGGCCTCCACCAGCCAGGAAGAGGGCTCTACCGGACCCAGGCCCAGAACCGAGAGAAAGGGGGGGGGGGCTGTGTCTGACAGGCTGGGCAGACGGAGACGTGGCCTTGAGCAAGTTACATCTCGGAGCTTCGTCAGTTTCCTTATCTGCTAGGCAGCTCGGCAGGTTCGCACGACCACAGGCCTCACAGAGGTGCGGGGGCTCAGGTGAGGTGATGAGGAAAGCACGCAGCAGTCCCTGGCATGTGGTAAGTGCTTCCCGTGAGTGACCTGGGCCGGGGACTCACTTCCTTGGTGCTGGGCTTCCTCATTTGTAAAAGGCTGCTCCCCATGACCTCCTTCCTCCCCACCGGGGTCTGCGAGACCGAAATGGGCGGCTGTGAGGAGGGGCCTTGGGAGGGCAAGGGCTCTAGGAGCAGGCGAGCGTGACACCAGCTCTCACGGGGACCCCAGGCTTCTCCACACGGCGCTGTCCTGACCCGGGCAGCTGACATCCGGGCCACGCTAGCATCTCTGCCCCAGCCCCTCCCTCCTTTGGGGGGGGGGGGTCCGGGGGGAGGTGGGGGGGGGGGGGGGAGGTGGGCCCAGATCTGCCTGGAGCCTCTCGTCTGGGCCGGCTCCTCCCAGTGGCAGTGGCTTTGTCCCCACTGGGTCAGACCTCTGTGGAAGCCCCTGTCAGGGAAGTGACACTAATGGCAGCTTTATCAAATAAATTTCCTCCTTCCTGCCCCTTGCCCTGCGGGGTCAGCCAGCGACTTATACACAGAGGGATGTTGCCCAGGGCAGTGATTGATAAGGAGGGAACCGCTGGGTTCCTTCAGTGCCACCCCTTATCTCTGCTGACACCGGTCCCCCCACCCCACCCCACCTCACCCCGTGGTAGAGGCTGAGTCTTATCAAATGTTTGTGGTGCAGCAAACACCCACGGGTGATGGAGGGACCGGTGCACCTGCTCTTTCTAGCCAAAGGTCAGTAACTGAAAAAAAAAAAAAGAAAAAAAAAGTGAGATAAAAAAATTAATGATTTCAAAATGGAACCAAGTCCTATTTTCTAACAATTTGTAACCCAGCAGGCGTCTTTTGAACTGTATAATGGCTAGACTGATCAATGACCTTCCTAAATTCTGAGACTCTATTGTTAATTCCCCCCTAATTTTTCCTTCAAAGGGAAAGAATAGGGGCAGGAACAGGAAGAAGGAAGAGAAACTGTTCCTCTTCTATCATTTTTATGGCGCGCTGAGATAAAAATGTAATGCACAGGAAAAATAAAGTATTTGCATTAAAAATGCAATCTATAGGGATGCTCCTCTTTAAGAATAGGACTTTATTTAAAAGGACCTTTCACTTTAAAAAGTCACTGGCTCCTTAGTATTTACTGAATGTCCTTAAAATATGATTTAACCAACGCAACTTTTCAGGAACATGTCTTTTATTTAAGACAAATCCACTAGTGTAATCATCTGTGCAGAAAATTGCCACGGATAATGAAAGGGAAACGTCCCTTTGGAGTCCTGAGGGGTAAATCAAAGGAGGGCCAGCCCCTTCGCGCCGGAGCCATCAGGCCTGCCATCGGCGGCTTCCTTGCTGTCGCATATGGCTGTACAGCCCGGAGAACAAAGACCCGTGGCCTCCCTCTCCGGTGCCACGGAGAATGCCACTGCAGGGACACGCCGGCTGCACAGCCATCCAGCGGTTTTTCCTGAAAGCATCCATGGCTTCACTTCATGCAGGCATCTCCACCTCAGCACGTCTCACATTTTGGGCCGGATAGTCCTTTGTTGTGGGGAGGCTGTCCTGTGCATTGTGGGATGTTTAGCAGCATCGCCTGCTTCTACCCACTGGATGCTAGTACCACCCTTCCTCCATTCCCTCCTTTTGTGACAACCAACAACGTCTCCAGACACTGACAAATGTCCAAACGTCCCCTGAGGTGGAGGTCATCCCAGCTGAGAACCACTGACCTAATTTACCTGGGGAAGGCATCCCAGCAGAGGTAACAGGGGCTAAAACAGCCCCTTTCCCCCGTTATACTCGCACTAATCGATAAAGCCCACATCACTTCCATTTATATTTAAATTTATTTTTAAATATGTTTTTATTGATGTCAGAGAGAAAGGTAGAGGGAGAGAGAGATAGAAGCATCATTGATGAGAGAGATTCATTGATGGGCTGCCTCCTGCACGCCCCCTACTGGGAATGGAGCCAGCAACCTGGAGATGTGCCCTGACCGGGAATCAAACCATGACCTCCTGGTTCATGGGTCAATGCTCAACCACTGAGCGACACTAGCTGGGCACAAATATATATTTTTAATACATCAACTGATTAAAATAGCTGAAACTCACTAGCATTAACCACCCTGTGGTTTCTTAAAATAATTTAGAATATCTTTTAAGAAGTTGATACCCAGGACATATTCTCTGCGTTGCTCAGGAACCCTAACTTTCTCTCAGCTCACTCTGATTTTTAGTTCTCCCCAAGCCATCTTGGTGGCTGGCCCTGGGTCGCCCAGACCCTTTGGGCGGTTTCTCTGCGGCACCCTTTGCGTCTTCAGGCTTGTCTGGGCCATCTAGTGAGTCAAAACCAAAAAGCTTTGTATTTGCTTCATAAAATAAATTGCTTTTTTGCACCCAAAGCAGCTTGGCTTCAGCAGCCACTGCAGAGAAGGGGAGGCCAGTAAATAGCAAGGCCACTGATTGCAGCGGGAGAGCTTGGCCACAGTGAGGAGCCCAGAGTTCGTGGCCCAGGTTGGCCTAGCATCACTGCGGTCTTGGGTAACTGACTTGATCTCTGCACCTCGCTCTCCACAAAAACAAAGGGGAAGGTTGGATGAGAGAGTATCCAAGGTTCCTTCAACTTGTAGACTTTTGCAGGAGGGAGCAGGGCTACTCTGGGTTTTGTCCTCCTCTTTCCCAATGTCCTGGCCCCACTGCGCCTGTGGATGAGAGGAGCATGTAGCCCTGCTGGCCGCTCCGGGGAAAGACCCAGCTGGCAGGCTGGGACTGGAGGCGACGAGCCTTCATGTGAAAAGCACTACTTTAAATTGTATTTATTTGCACTGACTAAGCAAAAGCTATGAAATAGTTTAGATGAATTAGTACATGCAGCTCTATCAGGAAGTAGGCCCAAAGGAGCTGACGCTGCCCCTATCCCATGAGATTACAATGAAATATTAAGGGTTTCTCTCTAAGCCTCTCCCACCCTCATCACACCAGCTCTCTCCAAGGGGGGGAAAAATAATTGGGGCTTTTATTTGAGGGTGAGGGGTGGCAGCTGGCTAGAGGCAGCAATCACCGCCGCCTGTGCAAGTAGTTTTGTGTTTGAACCATTAGGACGGCGTGTTGGAGTGAACCAGGTGCATGTCCGCACTGGATTCACCATAGGATGTGGGACGAGAAAGGAGTAGGTTGAGTTTGGCCTTGGTAGAAGCTCTGTGGGACAATGGCATCCATTATCCCCGAGTTCCTGGCAAGCGGGTCCCCTTTCTTGGGCCGGGGGCAAGAGAACATGTCTACAATCTGGGCGACACGAACCTCACTCTGTGTCTTAGTTCAGGCACCTTGGCACGAGACTGTACATGTTATGAACAGTCGTTCACCTAACAATGAGCTTCCTGACTGACCGGCGGCCAGTGAGGGAGGAGTTCATAACCCGGAAATCTAATAGTGAGTTGCCAAGAGATGGGACAGACACGCTGTTCTTCTCACAGCCATCAAAACCCAGAAGACCCACCTGCCACAAACCCACAGAAGCAGATGTATGCAGGGGAAAGGGTCGCTGCTCAAACCTTATGGCACAGAAGCAAGAATTCCTGCTGCAGACAGTTTCCTGTTCTGGAATGCTGATGATGTGAGAGCAATTAGAGACAGGCACGAGGTGCTGTCTGCGCCCTTCCAGGTTCTAGCTTCTCAGGAGGCCACAGGAGACTGCTAGGGGCCCCTGCCCCAGGCTGAGGTCACCGTCCGCTCTGCTCTGTCGACGCTGGGTCCTACTCCTGCTGCATTTTTATTTTTGGCTCCGGCAGTGACCTCAGATACTTCGCTAGGATTCAGATTCAGGCTTGAGTTTGGCTAGATCTCTGACGAGCGAAAGGGCAGGCCCGCAGCGCGGGGTATTGCTGTGGCTGCTTCCCCCGCAGAGCCCACGGCGAGCAGGGCGGGGTGCAGAAGTAGGCCCATGTTATCAGGCATGCGAGTGTGGTTTGGTAGATAGCACCTATGGAAGGCTCCCCATAGGGCCACTAGCCATTATTGGTTTTTCCAAGAAACCAGGATGATGATTTAAATCTCTTAGCTAAGGAAGGTAGTAATTGGGGCCTGGTTATTTTAATGTTTTGGGTTGGTGTTTTCTTCTGTTATTAGGTAAGTAAATCACATAAGCAAACAACTTATAATTTGCTTGAATAGGAAATCAGCCAACAGTACCTACGCTGTGTGCCTGTGTCGGTACGTAGGTGGTATATATGCACTTACTTTACATACATGTCTGCTGTTTAGAAGAAAACACAGACATGTTACTAAATATCCTAAGATAAAGTTAATTTGATATAATTAAACAAATCATATAATGTAACAGATTCACTTTGGGTGGGGGGAGGGAATAGCCGGGTTAAGATAAAGACAGATTAACACACAATTTCAGTAAGAAACTGATTATGACCCAGTTGGGTGGCTCAGTGGTTGAACGTCGACCTATGAACCAGAAGGTCATGGTTTGATTCCTGGTCAGGGCACATGCCCGGTTGCAGGCTCGATCCCCAGTGTGGGGCATGCAGAAGGCAGCTGATCAATGATTCTCTCTCATCATTGATGTTTCTGTCTCTCTCTCTCCCATCCTCTCTGAAATCAATACAAATATATTAAAAAAAGGAGAAACTGAGCTGATGGTGAGGGGCGCCCAGGTTTCACGCCTCCCCCTGGAGCACCACCTGCGGCCAAGCCTGCGCCAGGATGACCAGAGGCCCCTGACTCCGCCACAGCAGCAGCGGGGTGGGGAAAAGCGCTGTCTGGAAACGTTGGATTCCAGAACTATCGTGGCTCCTTGTAGAGTGGGAAATAGATACACTTGGGCCTGTCACATTTAGGAGTGTTCCTCGTAATTTGTTTTCTTTTTTTGGCTCAGGATAGGGATATGGGGGCTAAGCAGGTATCCATATGGTTTGACTAGAATTATAAGAGCCTGGAAAAGATCCAGCTCCTTTGGCCAAATGTCTGGCCGATTAAGGCGTTTCTGTGCTAGCTCATCAAGCGACTGCAATCGTTCTGTATGGTAAACGCAAATACAGCATGATCAGGATTAGACATCTAAATTAGGCAGCATCTGTATGGCCCTTTGCCCCTGTTTTTACATAAATTATCCTTACATTAGCTCTCTGAGCTAGGTACTATTTGTTTTCCTATTTTTAATAAGTCGGCCAGTAAATAGATAAAATGAAGTGAAAAAAATAAAACAACTGGTGGCTAATCTGGCCCCAGAACTAGTAAGTGATCAGCTGTGGACTAGATTCCAGTCTTCTGACTTGAAACCTGGCCCTTTTCCCTGTTACTGGCCACATGCTCCTTTAAGTTATTCAAAACATCCCTAAATACCTGCTAGGACTCAAATCTGGGAAGAACAATTGGTATGTCCTGCAATGATCTTTTTATTTACCTCTTAATCCCCAGAGTTAATTAAGGAAGGCTTTTCCCCTGATTGTACCCACAAAGCATTTGGCTTTCACAGGTCTTGCACTTTTAGTTTGTAAACCAAGCTTAGCTAATACCTTTGACAAAAGCTTTACTTAAAATCTTGGCTTTGAAACAGAATGTAAACAAGGGTTAATTAATTCATTTGTTAATTTTGCTACCCTACTGGGGACAGTAACTCCCCATTACCTTTAGTGCAAACGCTTAATAAACGCTTCTTGGTGATTTGTAGACGATGACAACTTCTCAGCAATAGTCCGTGTGGCTATACAAAACCATAATAGATTTGACCTGAATGAAATAATTTTTGGGGGGGTAGGGAAAAATTGATATTTCTGACACTTCTAAGTTTTGTTTTGTTTTATGGTTCACCCGGCAGTTAATATAATTCTCAACAATGTCCATCTTTTGAAAATCTTATTTAATATTAGAGAAGTAAAGGAACTGCAGGAGGATTTTAAAATGTTCCACAATTTCTGTCAAAAGCTAGAGTAAATTATAATTGTAGCCATAGAGAACCATAACTAAGAGCAATGGCTTTCTGCAGGGATTTCTAAAGTAGTTCAACATCTAAGGGCCCAAGAAATGTTCAGAAATTCCTTGCTACATCTAAAACAAAGGGCATGAATATGAGAGTATTACCAGGCTAATGCAGATTAAAAAACAATAATCTTGAATAATCTTGGCTTATATATGAATTCCATTGATTCACTAGTCTACTTTTGTATGTAAAAATGAAAAATTTAACTGTCAAGTTTTGAAGTAAGCCTCTTTAAAATAAATAATTTATAAGGATGATAGGTACCTAAGACTTTGAATAGGATTTACTTCTATAAACATATTATATTTCAATTCCTCAAAGTACTAAGACACTTAGTGGAGCAAAAAAAATTTTTTTTCCAGCATGAGTACATTAGAAAAATGCAAAAAAGTTTAGAAGGTAAACCAAATCTAATTTTATGAGCAGCATGATTGGTTGCTTAGGAATGAGGTAGTGATATAAATTTAGAAGGAGAAATGCTTTCAAAGAAACAACCAAAGTGTTTTGTCATAACTTCGGACTAATCCCCTATTTGTCTCTTCTCACCAATACAATTCTCTTAATGAGACGGCATTACATGAGTTTCTAATTCTCCATGTGTTCTAAGCCAGCGACTCTCAAAGTGTGGTCCCTGGACCAGCCAAACCAGCATCACCAGGGAATTTGTGAGAAAAGCAAAATATCAGGTCCTAATCCAGACTTACTGAATCATAAACTCTAGGGTGGGGCCCAGCAGTCCATGTTTTAACAAGCCCTCCAGAGAATTTTATGAAGTTTGAAAACCTCTGTTCTAGGCCAATCATTTCCAAAGACAACAGGCTAATATTAGAGCTGTTCTAAATATTTAAAACAAAAATATGGACTTCGCAAAACGAAATATGAAAATTATTAAATAATGTTTTTATATAAGGCTTTACATTTTATATCTATTTTTTCCTCAAAGCTAATAAACAAATCTCATTTTATTTAATTCCAAATAATATGTAGTAGTTTCTGTATTTATTGGCCACTTCCATATTTTTTCCAGAATTAGTTTATGCCCCTTGCCTGTTTTATATCGACTTTTACTATACTTACTGACTTTTAAAGATTTTTTTATATCCAGGACATTAGTACTTTGTCACATCTGTTGAAAATGTTCCTCCAAGTTTACTGTTTAGCTCTGTCTTTATCTATAGAATTTTTCAAGTTTAATATTTTTTATGTTTTTAAAAGCATTTAACTTTCATGGCTTCTGGGTTTGTGTTAGGCTTAGCAAGACCTCCATTTAAGATCATACAAATATTCATCCATCTTTTATTTTAGTACTTTATGGGTTTAAATGTTTTTCATGAAAATATTTGATCCATCTAGATATATTCTGATGAAAGGAGAATGGTAAAATCCAGCACTTTTCTTCCTACAAAAGCCTATCTAGGCCCCAGCTCCTTTTGTGGAATGATGCACAGTTTGTTTCACTAATTTGCTGCGACACCTTTCTCATATACTGAATCCCATTTTTCTTGGGTCTATTTCTGCACTTCTGAAATCATGTCCCACTGATCTGTGTGTTCCAATACCTACATCATGCTGTGTATTTTATAATATACTAGAGGCCTGATGCACGAAATTCGTGCAAGAGTAGGTCTTCCTTCCTCCGGCAGGCACCCAGGACCTGGGCTTCTCTTGCAGCCCCGTCTTCGTCCTGATGGAAGGATGGGAGGACATCTGGTCTAATCAGCATATTACACTTTTATTATTACAGATTTTTATATCTGGTAAAAACAGTCTCCTCTTATGTAAACAACTGTAGAAATCAATTCTATATTGAATATAATACTGGTGCCCATATTTATGTTAAATGAAAAAATTTGGAATGTATATAATCAATCAACTATTTAAAATTTATATTATATAGTTCTATTTATAAAGTTTATTTAAAATGAGATGCAGATGCACTTGTATAAACATCCCGGGTGGTCAAAGATTAATCCTAGCTTAGAGATTTAATGTACTGAACATCTCAGATTTTTTTCATCTTTATTTAGTGATAAAGGTATTGTGCAAATTTGGTGAGTTAAATTAATAGCCTGATTGTTAACATGTTTATAAATTAAGAAACACGGTTCAATTGTGTAATGATGTATAAATATTTACTCACTAACATGATCCTACCGTGCATGAACCAAGCATGTATTATCTTGGACAATTATCGCAATAATGCGTAAAAGCAGGTATATGTTAACAGTGAATAAGGGAAGGAGATGTGAACAACCATGCTTGCTTTGGCAGCCCCTTTCACTGAGTGAGAACACTCTTTGGAACTTTGGTTTCCACTCTGCATACTAGTAAAGTTGGACGGAACTGATAATCACAGTAATAAAAATAGTTATGCTATGTCAAGCAATACACAGGTAAGGCACCTAGAAGTCACTGAAAATTTTATTTCTTTCAACACTGCATTTATTCATAAGACGGGAATAGGGCGAAGGCTGGATGCTGGTATATCAGCGAAGGGAAGTCAAAGGCAAGACACAGTCACTCACGGAGGGAATCCAACGGGAGCCTGCAGCTCAGGTCTGGTGAGCAAGGTGCTGTGCTGACCAACAACTAAGCCTTTTCTCTTTCATTGTCTCTGGGCAAACTCTAGATTCAGTGAGAAAAACGGAGGTAAGAAACTTTCAGGTGGGGCTGGGCGTGGGGAAGAAGGGTTAGGTGCCACTCGTGGGTACTTTCCAAGTATTAAGGTCTCTCTCTTTTAAACAGTAGACCTCACGTGTGCTCTCAGGGCAGTCAGAGGAAGGGAAAAGCCATCCTTCTTGCTTGCTGCTTTGACATTCACGTCACTCCCCACCACTCCACCCTGTCCTTCTCCTCCGCCCCCGTCGTCCCTACTGCCAAGGATTTCTTGCTTCTCTTTTCATTCTCAATTCTGCACTTTTTCTTCCAAATCATTGATGCACACTGCTTTCCAGCTATGTCTTTTAATTTAAATTTTCTTTCCCTTCACCAAGGATTCTCTTTCTAGCAAAAAGGTATTAACATCTCTCTCAGAGAAAGGCTTTAAGATCCATCAAAGTCCTAACTGTCAAGGCCAAATCAGATCTTTCAGTTTGAGTTAAATCAGTTCAAATTAGTGGTTTCCAGTGTTTCCACTGCAGTCTTTGGAAACCATCGACCATCACCAGAAGGACCCGAGACTAGCGAAAGGTAGGCAGTGGAGCCTTTTGCCCTCCCAAGATGGTTTGTGGGTCCCTCAAATTTCAGGCTAGTGTTCTGACAAAAAGAGTGAGGCAGAAAGGGTACTACACTGGATTCAGCAGCCTGAATCTTCCTCTAGCGATGGCTATGGTTTTGGGTGGGGATGCTGACCTTGATGGGGGTTAAGGGTTGGAAGTGGGGTTGGGGGAGGGGAGCGTGTTATAGGGGATGAGAGAGTGATTGCTAAGTTCCCTCTGACTCTACAAAGGGTCTGTGCTCTGATATAAATTCAGTCCAAATACCAACTTTTGTACAGAGTGTGAACATCTATGGGCTGGGCCTTTGTCTCCATTTTAAGTGTTTTGAAGGCATCCCGAACTGAACAGAGTTTATTGATGGTAGCTATAGGCAGCATATGCAGATGTTTCCTGATGCAACATTGAGTGTTTTAATATTCAGAATGCTAAAGGGGTTTAAGAAAATTATGATAACAGACACTAGATATTGCAATAAAACCAAAAAGGATTTTTAAAAAAACAACTTTAAGAAGATATTACCACTTGTACTCCCATAATTAGTTTGGATGAAAAAAGTCTCAAAATATCATAAACATATACCGACAAAACCAAGATACGATTGTACCTTTTGTAGTTCTAAAGCATAAAACAGTTCATTTCAGAACATACTGCTCAGTCTGAAAAGTCAACATTTTTTTGTATGCAAAGGTAAATACTCCTTCTCTTGTCTATTGTGTATTTCAGGTTACTTATTTACAGTCCCATACGGCAGGAAAAAGCACACACTAAAAAATGACCTAAGAGATGTTCTGAAAATTAGATTATCTGAGTAGCTTAGCAAAGCTCATTTTTGACATTAAAGTTTCCACTGGGCTAGTAAAACACATCTGTCCCTACAATGCTGCGTTGTCACTCATTCAATAAAGTCACATTATCTTGGTAATGTCTACATTGAAGTAGACAGTTTCCCTGGAATTAGTTTAGAAGCTATTTAAAATAAAAGAAAAACATGTTAAGTACAGATTTGAAGAACTAAAACAAAGCAAATTCTTCATTTATTCATGGGCTATTTATTGAGCATTTACTATGTGGTATTCTAGATGAAGAGGATGGGGCAGTGAGCAAAACAACAAAGTCAGTTTCCACAGGAAGCTTATAATATTTCCAAATGGACTGACTCACAATTTCAATTTCTATCTTACTCCCTCTGGGTGAATTCTGGCAAAAACCAGTCAACTTTACTGAAAACACTATGACACACTATCAAAAAGACTAATACAAAATGCTAAGCAATAAAACGGAAGTAAAGCTCTTACTCCTTTGGTCAGTTGGAGCTTAAATCAGTGCCATGAGCCTGGGGTGCAGACCCAGAGGCGGTGGCTCATCAGAGGTCACACCGCCAGTTAGTGGCAGAGTCAGGAGTGACACGCAGACTTCTTCATTCCTAGGCCAGTGAGCTTTCTGTGGGCTAGCCTGCCTTCATTTATTAAAAGGAGCTTACTGATTTTAGAGCCAATTAATTGTATCTTTGCCAGTAAAATAAAAGTTTATAAATGAAATGTGATTATTCTCCTGGATCTGATTTGAGGTGACAAAAAAGCTGGATATACAATTATGTATTTAATATGATTTCAAGTTGACTAAACAAAATACATATATATGTATATCTATAATAATAAAAGCGTAATATGCTAATTAGACCAGACAGCCAAACAAACTTCCAGATGACCTTCCAGCCTCTAGTATGCATACATATATTAGAGAAACTTTCTTTATACTCTTGTGTACTTTTCAAAATTTTTATAATGAACATCAGTTAATTTTATAGTTAGAAAGTTGAAATACGAGTGAAACAATGGTGAACATCTCCCCCTCCAACAAAAAATTAGGTTGTCTAAAATGTTTAGAGGTAAGATGATGAACACAATATTAACCAGACACCTAATTAGATGCCTGGTAAGAAATGTGTCTAGGTGGAGATGACAGCCATCTATTCAAGTGACCAAATGGTTTCAAAAAAACAATGGTGGCCTCGCCAGCTAAGACCGTGTTTATAAACGCACCGTATTTATCAAGGGGCTTAATGGCATAAAAGGTCAGGCCAGTCCTGAGGGTTTCACAAAAGTCTTGTCTGTGTGAGACATTCCGAGACATTTTGACACGTGAATGTAGGAGCCACCGGGCCAAGGTGAAATGTTATTTACCAAGTTCCTCTGTGACCAAAGTTTAAAAGCCAGAAAAACAAGCATTGTGCTAGAGTTTTTATCCAAGAAAACCTTCACCGACACAAATACACAGAAGAGTGGGCAGTCGTAGGGCCTAAGAGTCGAATCCCATCCCGGTCAGTCACCAGCCTGCGCTGCCACAATATCTGGGAGCTCTCGGCCTGATTCTCTCCTCTCCGAATGCCTAGCTGCTCTCCACACGCCCCTCCGCCTCTGTCCCTTTCTGATTCTAGAACACAGGCAGGAGTCCTGTCTCCCACCCCCGGTGTTAGAGGGCCCTGGAGAAATGCCTCAGCGTGCCCCCCTTCCATACCAGAGGAGGAAAGAGCACGGGGATGGAGACTCCTGCTTCCTCCGCCACGGCCCCACTCCCTCTCGCTGCTGCGCGGATCCCACACCTCATTACAACGCTCACGGAGTGGCTGCCTCCCAAGAAAAGCCACAGAAAGGAAATATCATTAAAAAAGTGTATATGCTTAAGGGAAGCCGTTCCCTCCCTTAAGCCCGGGCCGAGCCAAGGCTGTTGTTCTCTATTGTTGAACAGGATGTGACAGGACTGCCAAGCTCTGCCCACAAACCTGCTAATTAGATGCCCTGACAGTGTTTGTTTTGGAGCCTTTCCCAACAAAGGAATGTGTCAGGCTGATTGGTGAGAAAAGGGTATGTAATGTGTGTGTACTCTAGTCCCGATGAGGGCATAATCCAGGTATTCAGTCTGTTTGCGCAAGGACTCACAGCAAAACGGAGGCCGAGCAAATAGGAAGCCACAAGGACAGACCAGCTTCTGGGCAGTGCTCTCAATCCTCCTCTGGAGTTTTGTTTTACTGCCCCCGCCCCCACCGAAAAAATTCCTGCCTGAACATGAAGCTCTCGTTCAAAAAGTGACACACTGGAACTGGCTCCCCAGAAAAATGGAAGAGCCTTTGTCAGGTTGCTGGCAAATCTGGGTGTTGATGATTTTCTAGGCACATAAATAAGCGACAACTTTAGGCAAAGCCACCTCCACAAATTAAAGGGAATGAGGGCCACAGGAAACACAGCTCTGCAGGGACTGTTCAGGTCGAGCTGAGAAAACGGTGCGTCTCAGCATCCGCTATGGGAAGAAGTCATTCTGTAGTTTACAAGAAAGCAGTTTCTTTCTCTTTTGAAACAAACCTTTACAAGGTTTGACTACAATTAGCTGTCGGAAGCTTCCTGTGTACATGAAGCTCCGAGGAGGGCAGAAAGTGCCAAGGCGAAGAACAAAGTCCGTGCCCCAACATGTCCAGGTCCTCAGGGGCAGGTGGTAGGGATTGCAGTGAAATGCACAGTGACAAAGACCGATTCATAAGGTCAGGTGTGTTCGGAGGAAACCCCATGTTCTTCAGTGCAAGGTGGACGATTCCGGAGCTGGCCAGTTCTTTGGAGGCCTTCTTTCTCCGTACGCTAACTTGACAACGTAGGTTTTAAAAATAACACAGATAAGCCCTGTTGGAAACTCACTTGCTATGGACTTTCCATGAGACCAATGTTCGTGCCCACCAGAGAGGAAATGTTTGGGAATGTGTGCAGGTTTGATGTGGTGTCAGAGTATGTGAACTCGATTGGGGAGAGTCTGGTGCCGATAAGTTCAAGGTCCTGAGGGCAATGGCTATTTCTCGGAGGCAGGGAGGGCGTGGCCAAGTATTGTGCACAAGGAAAAACTGGCAGGTAATGCTCAGTCTGCTTCTCTAGAACCCAGTGCTTTAAGAACTTACATGCATATATGCATGACCCACGGGCACAGACAGTGGTGTGGTGAAGGCCTGGGACGGGAGGAGGGACCGGGAGGAGGGAATGGGAACAAAGGGCACATCTGTATGACTTTCAGCAATAAAGATAAATGTTTAAAAAACCCACATAACCCTTTCAGAAGAGTGGCCACTGAGCTGCAGATGCCCCCAACACTGGGAGAACCCTCTGTGGATGCCTTCCCTCTGGCAAGTGAGTGCTGTTGACCTGGGCCCATGGTCGGCAAACTGCGGCTCGCGAGCCACATGCGGCTCTTTGGCCCCTTGAGTGTGGCTCTTCCACAAAATACCATGTGCGGGCATGCACGTACAGTGCGATTGAAACTTCGTGGCCCATGCGCAGAAGTCGGTATTTTGTGGAAGAGCCACACACAAGGGGCCAAAGAGCTGCATATGGCTTGCGAGCCGCAGTTTGCCGACCATTGACCTGGGCGGCTGAGGCTGGTGCCCAAGAAATACTTTAATGGTAGGTTAGTTGCTCCAACCTTCTGGGTAAAGCTGTAGTGTTGCTTCAGACTTTTACCATGCTCCTCTATCTCTGCAAGTATCCCCCCACCCCCCGAGTTGTACTGAGATAAAGTTGACATATAACGTTGTACTAGTTTCAGATAAACAGCATAATGATTTGATATGTGTGTATACTGTGAAATGATCCCCACAATAAGTTTAGTTTACATCTATCACCACACAGTAGTTACACATTTCTTTTTCTTATGATGAGACCTTTTAAAATCTACTCTCTTGGAATCTTTCAGATCTGGGACAATATTGTCATCTTTAGTCTCTGCGCTGTACATTACAACCCAGAACTTACCTTACAGCTGCAAGTTTGTACCTTTTGACCATTTACACCCATTTCGCCCACCGCCTGCCTCTGGCAACCACCAATCTTTTCTCTGTATCTGAAGTTTTGTTTCTTTGGTGTATGTGTGTATTGTTGTTGTTTTAGATTTCACAGATACGTGAGATCATATAGTATTTGTCTTTCACTGATTTACTGCGCTTAGTGTAAGCATTTTAAACGCTAACTAATCAGTTTATTTAAAAAACTTTGTCTGTGTTCTTAATGAGTGCTCACAATATATTTGGGAGAGCTGACCCAAACAGTAAATTTTTATGGGATGCCTAGCATATATGTAACACACCAAATTCCGTGTGAAGTATGGTCACATTCAAACCCAGCCGACGACGGCACAGGGCTCAGAGAGTCTTGGGTGTTTTCCCTATTGGGAAACCTGGGGGGATGATTTGTATGTCACATGAAAAAGTCAACAGAGCGAATGCGTCAGGCAGAAAGGATGGCGCTGGTCCACGGGAGCTGGCACATTCTGTGAGTCCCATGTTAAAATGCGCTCTGGGTGTTTTTAAGAGGAAGTCTTTATGTGCTTGGGATCTGGACACGTTTCAAGATTCAGGAATGCCATCTTCCAAGGAGGTGTGAAGCAGCATTATGTTCTCAATAACGAGAGGAGTGGTGATCTGCAGAGGTGTCAGAAAGCAAGCTGCTGGATGGGAGGCAATTTAAGGATTAAAAAAAGTCTATGTTCTGGGTCATTTTGTGGATTTATTCGACTTTCTTGCTTCTCATCATTCTCCCTTACATCTTAGAGCAGTCCCAGTCTGACCTTCTGATTCTGAATTATGGAAAGTTAGAGGTCTGGTTTCTTATTCTCAACCAGGGAGGGCCCGTGTTGTCATTTCTGTTTGGTTAGGATGTGGAACTTTCTCTCTGTGTTCGCAGAATGCTTCTCTCTCCTAATGCTGGACTTTGGCCTTCGTCCTCTAGGAGGGCAAATGTTGGATGAGTCTTAACTCAGTCTGCAGCTCTGGGTCTTCCTATTGTATTTAAAACCTTGAGATTTGGCTTTTAGAGTTCTCCTACTTAATTTGAGAGGTATGTATTTAACTTACGCTTGAGAAGAAGGAACATCCCCAGGGAAACTGTCAATGTTACCTTCAGAACGGAGGGGAGGTGGTAGCCCTGACTAAGGCAGCTCCCGGGCCCCCAGGCCCACCCTCGCCAGCCGCCAGCGGAGCCGCCAGGGAGGCTTGCTGGGATCTCCTTCCCCACCCAACCCGGCTGGCACAGGGCTCGAAGTGTAGAAACTTCCACGGTGCCAAATAAAAGAAAACTCAAAGTAACAGTTTTGGGGGAAGCTTCTTTAATGAGAGGCACACAGTCCCATTCCTACCCCCACTTCCACCCCCAACCCCCCAATTTCTTTAGGGGGTATGCTTGCAAACATGGTTTGAAGACTACAGGTCCAGAAGAAACAGTGATGTATAAGGAAAAAAAGTTCTATATGTTTGGGTTCAAGTTTTGGCCTTATCTCTTGGGCCAAGGTAATCACCTTCCCTGAACCTGCGTTTCCTTGTTATTAAAATGAAGGTCAAACTTCCCTCACACCGCTGGCATAAGATTAAGTGAGGGATGTAAACTGCTAGCATTAGGATTAGTAAGTATTGGTGCCAGGCCCTCTACAATCCCAGAACAGTCTCTTCGTTTGCTGGAGATGGTGTTCTGAAAATTACTACTAAGGCTCTATTTTAAATTACACATTTGTGACGTTTTCTCCTGTATAACAATTAATTTAATAAGGAAAAAAAGTCTGAAGAGTTGACCAATGTTTGATAGATGGTCTTAATCAAATAAGCATGTTAAAACCAAGGATAGTGGAATACTAAATACCTACATCAGTGCTTGAGAGTCTGAGAGAGCTCTCTAATGCTCTTAGAAACTGTGGAACTTCTTTTTCATCTGCAGTGTGCATCATTCCTGTTGATGACACACCACCTGTGGGAGCTTCGGGTTCACACCCTGGCTGTGGCTTCTCCCACACTTCAATACAACCTCCTCATGGCTTGGCGAGCGTCTCTCCGACTGGAGACTGCCAACTATTCATGAGCAAGGAGCACGCCATGTTCACGAGCCTAGCCCGATGCACAGACACAGCGCACTCAATAAATCGCGTCCTGAAAGAATCGGATAGTAGTTCTAATGCTTGTGGAATTTTTAAAAACTGAATTCAGTTTCAGTTCAATATCTGGATCTCAAAGGATGTTCTGAGGACACGGAGGGGCTGAATTTAGCAAGCTGGGCAAGGATATGTGTAGTAAGAAATTCACTACATACTTCATTTCTGTGACTTTTTTTTTTTTTAATCCTCACCCGAGGATATTTTTCCATTGGTTTTTAAAGAGAGAGAAAGACAGAGAGAAATATCAATGTGAGAGAAACACATCGATTGGTTGCCTCCTGCACTTGCTCCGACCAGGGCCCACGCCGGGGAGGAGCCTGCAACCGAGTTCTGTGCCCCTGACCAAATGGAACCTGGGCCCTTCAGTCTGCAGGCCAAGGCTCTAGCCACTGAGCCAAACCGGCTGGGATTTTTACACATAGCTGTTTGCACATGTTTTCTTATGGAAAATTTCAGACATACTCAGAAGTAGAGAGAAGAGTATAATAAACCTTTGTATACCTATCACCTAGCTTCAACAACGATCAATCTTTCATCCATATCTGTCCCCTCTCTCCCACAGTCAGACTATTATGAAGCAAATCCCAGAGACCATCCGACTTCATCCACAAAGATTTCAGTTACATAGAGATTTAACAATTTACCCTCCTTACTCAAATTTATTTTTATTTATCACACTTATTAACTTAGCACATCTTTATGAACGTTTTACATCTGCAATTCTATTTCTGGTGAAAGTTTCGTTTACTAAATCTTTTATTAGGTTCTTTCTATCCTTTTCTATAGACTTGTATAAACCGCTCCCAGTGTTTAACTGGAAACTGAAACATCAAGAAATAGCTCAACAGGTTCCTGAGAAGCATTATTATCCTGCAAGTCCAGGGAGGCGACTCAGATGGTTGTGCAAGCTTGGAGAGGTGCGTCCGAGCAAGGGAGAAACTGAGGGTCCTCAACAGCATGAATTCTTTCCTCCTGGGTAAAGACCCCCAGGAGCCCATAGACATTTGTGCTGATGTCATTTTGGCTGTGAGTAACCAGCAACCCCGACTATGACCACAGCTACTTTAGAGGAGGTCTACCTTCGGGCTGTGATGCAGAACCACCTGGGGAGCCTTTGAAGGTAGAGATTCTCAGGGTTAAAAACAACCAGCAGGTCTCCCAGGAGATTCTGATGTGTAGCCCTTAACCCCTGTACTGTTTAAGGATCAACTGTACCACATTTTATTCATCCATCTACTGAAGAACATTTTGGTCATTTCCAGTTCGGGGTGATTATTTAAGCTGCTATAAATATCCATGTGCAGGTTTTTTTGAGGGTATAAGTTACCAATTTGTGTTATTTAGAAGTACATTGTTTACTCCCCAAAATTTGGGGGTTTTCCAGGCATTTTTTTATTATTGATTGCCAGTTTAATTTCACTGTGGTCTGAGATAATACTTTGCATGATTTCTATGCTTTTAAACTTGTTCAGATGTGTTTTAAGCCCAGAATGTGATCGCTCTTGGTAAATGTTCCTAGTGATCATCAGAAGAATGTATATTCTGTTGTTGTTGATGAACCACGTGAATTGAGAAAGATGTCAATGGGATCCTATTGATTGATAATGCTTTGCAGTTTAGCTATATGCTTACTGGTTTTCTGTCTCCTGGTTATGCCAGTACTGATAGAGGGCTATTGAAGTCTCTAACTATAATAGTGAAGATATAATTGCATTGAATCTATAGATTGCTTTGGATAGTACGGACATTTTAGTGATGTTAATTCTTTCTATCCAGGAACACGGTATATGCTTCCATTTATTTGTAGGGAGGATAAATGATGTTGGAAGGAGACTTCACTTAGGATGGTGAATACACAATACAATATACAAATGATGTATTGTAGAAGTGTACACCTGAAAACTATATAATTTTATTAGCCAATGTCACGCCAATAAAGTCAATAAAAAAGAAAAAAGGATGGATATATATCCCCATCCTTTTTTCTTTTTTATATATGTGTCTCCTTGCAGTTTTTTCAGTTTTTGCTTCATGTGTTATGTCTTTTTGGGTAACTGACCCCTTTATCATTACATAATGCCCCTCTTTATCCTTGTATGAAGTATTGGTATTTTTTCTTTATATATTCAACAAAATTCACTGGTAAAACCATTTGCCTTTTTTATGGGAAGATTTAAAATTTACTAATTCAATTTCTTTACTTGCTATATGTCTATTCATATTTCTATTTCTTCTTGAGTCACTTTTGGTAATTTGTCTTTTTAGAAATTTATCCATTTCATCTAAGTTGTTCAGCTTATTGATATGAAGCTGTTTATATGGTACTTCCTTATAATTCTTTTAATTGCTGTACCCTTTTTAATTCCTCATTTGGGGGAAAAAGTATACAATTCACTGATTTTCAGTGTATTCACAAGACCATGTAACTAAAACCATAATCTAATTGCAAAACATTTTTATCATCTCCCCAAAATATCCATATCCATTGGTAGGCCCTATTCTCTTTCCCCAAACCCTAGACAACCACTAACCTACTTTGTCTCTGTGGATTTGCTTATTTGGGACATTTCATATAATTAGAACATACAATATGTGGTCTTTCACTTAGCATAATATTTTCAAGGTTCATCAATATGGCAGCATGTATCAGCACTTCATTCCTTTTTAGGCTGAATAACAGTCCTTACGTGGACATACCACGTTTTGTTTATTCCCTCTTTAGCTCACGGACATTTATGTTGTTTCCACTTTTTGGCTGTTACGAACATTTCTGTTCAAGTTTTTGTGTGGTGCACCTTCTTAATTAGCATAGAATCTCAAGGTTATGAGCTAAGCACCTAGCCACTCAGGAACCTGGAGGCTGGAGAGTGTGTTTTTTATCTTTGTGTTTATGTGTCTGTCTTTCTATGTGTGGGAACGACCCAAGTTCCTGGATGTTTACAAAGAGTCTTCGGGTTTAAGAAGAAGCCAGAAGGGCTGCGTCAACTCTTAATATCTTAACTCTGCCCTCCACGCTTCAGCTCTCCCTGGCTCCATGCCTCACCTTCTGTTCTGAACCACAGTGCAAGTGAGGCCTGCAGGGTGGGAAATGGACCATGACATGCATGCCCCAAAAAGCCAGTGTACACGCACACAAAAATGTATATTTCTATCGTGCTTTTCAGATAAAAGGAAAAGTGATATGTATCATTTTGTGATTCAAGAAAAGCAATGGTAAAAACCCTGCTCTCAAGTTAGTGGGAGGGAAAAATCATCTATCCATTAATAGATGTGATGATGCCCAAATATTACTTTGGTTAGAAAAATAATCCCACATAAACTCCCACTTTTCTCTCTTTTGGTCCTCAAACTTTCATCACTATACTGCAGTGCCTCTGTGGATAAAAGCATGCGGTGAGCCAGACAGCTGTTCACCGGTGTCCTCTAGCTTTATTCCTAGTAATCCATCCCGTTTTGGCCTTCCTCCGAGACTCTTCCCCATCATCTGTCACTTGGCCCTGAAATGGTTGTGAGGATTCTTCCTCCCCAGTCTTTGTTCTAAAATTGAATCTGAACACTCTCTGTTACCTAATAAGGCAGAGCCAGGCAATGTTTCTTTGCAACTCTGTTATCTCATTCTGGATAAAGGTAGTGAGGTGAGTTGCAAAGAAATCTAGAAAACCAAAGGGTAAAAACATTCTCTAAGAATAAGGGAAATCTGATCCAGGATAAGACAAGAGATACAGTACTTGACTAAAAGTTGGTCTGATCTGGCCAAATAAGACTGCATGTGACACATTCAGGTATACGTTTATAAGACGAGATTCTGTACCTGCTTGTTGAAATATCTTCAAAAGGGTAGAGGATCTCTCCATTGTTGCAGATTTCACAGATGAACCCCTTCTGGCTGCAGAGACTGCAGCTGTACACGTGAGAGCTGGCGAATTTAATGACCTTGCCCAGGAATGGAGCCAGCTTTCCCTCTATTACCTGCAGGAAGAGAAATGGGACAGGGAACGTCACTGAGCACAGAAATCTTGCGGATGAGGAGAACTGGAATTCCTTTCCTCTACACAACAGGAAAACCTCTAATTATAATTTCTCAGCAACTCTGAGAAAGAAAAGACATAGTATTTTCGCTCCAAAAGAACCCTCTGGTTTAAACCACTGGAGGTTAGAAAATGAAGATGTTGAAACTTCTTTTGTATTCTTCTTTCTTTGTAGTGGGGTGTAAGGGATTGAAGACCAACAAACGGGGAGCCCCACTTGCATGGACCGACTCACAGTTATGGTGCGGTGTAAGAGGAATGCAGCGGGGTTCCGGGAATAGACTGAAAACAGCCAGGGTAAGTATGAATGCAGAACTTCATACTTTATGTTGTCTATCCAACAGTTCCCTTTCTCTGATGAATTAATAGGACAGTTTTTTCACTATCTCCCCCACGAACACGGAACAAATGTGGAAAAATCGGATTCTTTTGCTGCTGACAAGTACCAGTATATTAATATAAAGAGGTTGCAAATTTGGCAGGCAGAGGGTCATATTCAGCTTGAAGAGTTGTTTTTTTTTAAAAAAAATCTCTTAGTGTTTTAAAGAATGAGCCATTTTAATAATTAGGAGCCTGGTTGAGCATTGACCTCTGAACCAGGAGGTCATGGTTCGATTCCTGGTCTGGGCACATGCTCTGGTTGTGGGCTCGATCCCCAGTGTGGGACGTGCAGGAGGCAGCCGATCAATGATTCTCTTTCATCATTGATGTTTCTATCTCTCTCTCCCTCTCCCTTCCTCTCTGAAATCAATCTATAATAATAAACGGGTAATATGCTGAATTAGACCTGATGGCCGAACAGCGGAACGAACATCCAGATGACCTTCCAGACAACCATCAGGGACCATGCTATGACATCCACTGGCACCAGGCCAGCCAAGGCAGATGCAATGCAATTGGTCGGGGGCCAGGCCATTGCCCCATGCTCGCCCTGCAGAGGGAGGCCCAGGCCACCGACCTTCGAGGGAAGCCCGGGTCCCGGGTGGCTGCTGGCGGCCAGAGGGAAGCCCAGGTCCCAGGTGCCAAAGGGAAGCCGGTGTTGGCAGCCTGGGGAAGGAAGGCCTACTCTTGCACGAATTTTGTGCACTGGGCCTCTAGTAAAAGTATATCTAAAAAATAAATAAAAATAATTGGGAGATTTCACATAAAAATGCAGATTTGGGGTTTCTTTTGAAAAATCATTATATCTAGCAGAGCTAGGCCTGAACTCTAGCATAGTGATGATCCTGCCTGCGATAGGCAGCTTACTCCCCCCGGAGCACGTGCCTCCTGTCGATAGCTGTCCCTGCCAGGCCCTTGTGTCTTGCATCTGCCTGCCTCCCACAGCTACCACACCTGTTGGCCTGCAAACAACCTGGTTTTTGGAACCAATGGTTAGTCTGACCCATCCTCACTTCTCTAAAATGATGGGTTTCAAAGTGTTCAGCAGTTCGTGTACCAACAAGATAAAACCTGCCTTTATTTCTCTCTATTAGTGCAAATGTATATACATGCTGATCTTAATAAGAAAAAAAGAAAGAAAAAACTTAATTTGAAAATAGTTGAAAATATTTGGAAATAGCTGTAGACTTTCAAATGAATCTATAGTTTGAATGACAATAACATAAAAATAACATCCAAGGGCAATGCATATCATACCTAAATGGAAATTACAGTGCCAAGGTGAATAAATTAGTAGTAACTAACATTTCGGAAATAAAAGACTTCAAGGAATGTAATAATGTGTTTTGCTAAAAATGAAGCTATTCATAATACTGGAGATAAAAACTTAAGTGGTTTTTAATATATATATATTTTTATTGATTTCAGAGAGGAAGGGAGAGGGAGAGATAGGAACATCAATGATGAGAGAGAATCATCGATCTGCTGCTTCCTGCACACCCCTACTGGGGATTGAGCGTACAACCTGGGCATGTGCCCTGGACTGGAATCGAACCGGGACACTTCAGTCCACAGGCCTATGTTCTATCCACTGACCCAAACTGCCTAAGGCTGAAGTGGTTTTAAAGGTCACAGTATAATCTCATGATATTTTCAAAATAACAGTAGTTAACTCTAGGGAAGGGAAGAAGTGGGAAAAGCAAGTCTTTCACTTTGCATACAGTTGTCTTTCTGCATTTTTAAAAACAATGTATATCATTTTGCATCAAGGTACAGAAAATGAACAGAAAAACCAGGTTTACTGCTTTAGAAAAGTGGATTTTTTTTTCTTAATATAGAGGGTAGAAATCATGCTGGCTGTGTTTCTGTCAAGCAAGTCCGTTTTCCATCCTTCTTTAACTTATTTTCCTCTCTATTACCTTTAGAAAGCCATAGATAGAGCTCTTTATTTTATTTTCTCAAGGACCATTAACTTCAACAAACCCCAGCAAAGCGTCCTCCTAATACCAACACATGATACACTTTCTAAGAAATAACCGCTACCAAATCATATACCCAACCACCAGTAAACACTCTCCAATGTGTCATAGGGTTATTTCTAAATTGTGGTGACAATACTTCAGTTCTACTTGGTTTTGCTTACATTACTATTTCCTAAACAACCAAGGTTAATGACACATTTAAAGAGAGGCGCAAACTATAGTCCACTCCGGGGAAAACATCGGGATGTAGAACAGTCCTGGAAACCAGGTGAGTAAACGCTGCTTGAAGGAACCCAGGGTGAGAAGAGAAGACCTTGGGGAGGACCTGACAGTTATTATCTGGGATCTAGAGGAGCAGACCGGGCATCTTGTGCGTAAAGCTTTCCCCATTTTAGATGATCTCCTTGAGGCAAAGGGCATGAGAATTTTGAAGGCTTTTGAAAAAACTCACCAAACTTATTTAATAAGCTTAAAAAATTAATTTGGGGACTGATAGCTTTATAATATTTAGTCTTCTTATCGAAGAACCTTGCCGGGAGCTGGTGCATGCTTGCTGTTTCAAGGGACCTGGCATATATGGCATACTGTTCTTAATTTGTTTGCTCACCTTCTTGGCACTATGTGTTTTAACCAAGGTCTCTGAGAAAGGTTGTTTCCCCAGGTAGGGATTTTCCCCTGAAGTTAGGGAGGGAATAAAACCTCTTAACTAAGTGCCAGGCGGGTAATTAATCACTTTAACAACGAACAATCATGCTTAAGCTACATAATCTTTACTCCCTGGAATGGAGATAAGAAACGCCCTAACCTTTGGAATAGAGATTGATAGGATTAAATCAACTGGTATAAATACAGATGTAACAAGACAGCAAGACTCAGAACTTAGAACACAGAACTTAGAACACAGAACTTAGAAGACAGAACCTACACAGAACCTAGAGACAGAAGAACTTCGCTGGAGAGAACATGGCAAAAGATCCTGGACTGAACCTGACTACAGAAATTGGCAAGAGAACCTGACTAGAACCTGGTGACTGAACCTGGCTGGAGAACCTGGACAGAACCTGGCTGGAGAACCTAGCGAGGGAACATGGCTACAGAACCTGGCTGGAGAACCTGGAGAACCTAGCAAGAGAACATGGACACAGAACCTGGCTGGAGATCCTAAGCAGAACCTCTCTGGAGATCCAGACCAGAACTTGGCTGGAGATCCTGACTAGAGATCCTGGCTAGGCTGCTGATCAACTGAACACTGTCTCCGTGTCCTTCCTTCTTCGCCGACTCCGTCTACGCCTTTGGGAACCCCTGGACCTGCTGAGGTTGGACCCCGGCAGAACCTGATCTATATCTCCATTTTATTATATTTTCATTTATTATAGTTCAATAAAAATTTGTTTTCTTTCCTTGTATATGCCACTCACACTATATTTAGGTTATTTCCAAATTGAATTTTGTGTAATATTTTTTCTTATTAGCAATTACTGGTATATTAGAATATACTGACATTTGTGTACACCTTATATGACTATATTTTACTGTATTTTCAGGAATGCAAAGCATTTTTAGGAGATTCTTTTGGGTCTTCTGAAAGTAATAAACTGGTCCCTTCCTTTCTAATATTATACCTCTTATTTATGTTTCATGTCTTATTGCATCACTCAGTGCTCCTAACACAATATTAAGTAACGATGGTCTTAGAATCAAACTGGAAATTATGGAGTCTAGTGAGTGGTTCATTTTCTCCACCAGAAACATATATATTATCATTCACCACATTTTATTGATTTCCTCTCTTTTTAAATTACAGCTTTAGTGAGATATAATTCACATACCATGTAATTCACCTATTTAAAGTCTACAATTAAATGGCATTTAGTTTATTCACAGAGTTGTATACTATAACCACCATCAATCTTTGAGCATCTCTTCAACTCTTCCAAAAAACCTTGTACCCATTAGCAATTACTCTCTTTCCCCTAAACTGCTCCCCAAGCCCTAACCAAGCAATAGTCTAGTTTCTGTCTCTGGATTTACCTATTTTGGACATTTCATATAAATGGAATGATACAATATGTGGCTTTTCACTTAGCTTAACGTTTTCAAGGTTCAAGTTGATTCTCTTCTAAACACCTCTAATGTAAGTCTCCTTTTTCCATCCTGCCCTACACTCGTATCTCTCCTGTCAATCTTCTAATTTTATTTCCAGATGCCTGTCTTTTTCCTTTGATCTGACCATAATATATATACTAATCAGTTTTAGATATCACTTTCATCATGTATCATGTCTTCCCTCAAACCTTGGTGAATTCTTATTTTATCATTATTAAAAACTCTTCACTCATCATTTCAGATCATTATATTGAATTACTATGTCCCATGTTCTCTATACAAGAGTGAACTGGGTCAAACTGGAGCTTACATTTTGCCTGGTGTGCAGGTGGTCCATACGCTGGTTCCACACTACCTATCCAAATTCATTTTCCATTTCTTACGATGTAACTTCTGTTGTGAGCAAATGTTTCCTCATGTAGAATATGCTTACTCTTGTTCTTGTGCCTTCACCATGTCATTTCCTCTGTCTGAAGTTTCGCTTCTCTTCTTAAACACTTTTTTAACTTCACCTAGGCTTCATGGCTCTGACCTATTCTGGCCTGATCTGGAAAGCCATCTTTGGCCACTTCACTGTTTGGATCTCTCGTGCTTCACATAAATTACTTTTACATCATGCACACCATGTAATGTAATATAAAACTTGATGCTGTTTTGTACTCTTTACTAATGCTTAACATGTGATTGTTTTGCTTATCCAACTGTTGATTGAATATATCGAAATGGTGAGCCTAACTATAAAATGGTGATTTTACTTAAAAAAAAATGTAAATTTTATATGGAGCAACCTAAGAGAATGTAAATTGCTTGGAGGCAAGACTGAGTCTCATACTTGTCTTAAATACCTTATTTCTGCCAGGCACCTAAGTTCTTGATGACTGACCAAGGATGCTTTCTTGTCTTTTTCCTTGGCTGCAGTGGTTATATCTTAGGGCTGTTTTTGTGTCACAAATATTTTCAATCATTCTGCTGGGTGATTTAGGGAGGAGCATAAAGAGTGCATGGCCCTGGTGGAAGCTCAGCTATTCAGGGACTCCTTTGGCTTCTTTTCATTTGATTAATTGCTCTTCCTATTTGTCAGCTTAAGTTCATGGCCATGTTCCAAAGGGCTAAAGCTGCTGAAAGATTTCCTTCCAGAAAGTGAGGTAATAGTCTATGTTTTAGAATTTACAAACATATCTTTAATATTTCAGAAAGGAAAATTTTATACTTATAATTGTCCAGGGATAAAGATATATTTAGAAGGTTTAAATCTTATCTTTGACTACAACTACTAGCAGCACTGGGAACCGGATCCAACTATTCTGGCTTCTCGTCTAGAGGTTTCATCACAACAAAGCAGTAGGTTCCAAATGTGACATCTCCAAGGGTTCTTTTAAAAAATCAAATGTATTAATACAAATTTAAAAAAAGAAAATCAGATATATCTTTACTTTGGATAATTGTTTAAAAACAAAATCAAATGATCTGCCTCCCATCATCTGTTCCTGCCCCTGAGTCTTACAACTTCTAATCCCATTTCCTAGCCATCTTGGTGGGGGCTTAGGGTTAGGGCCATATTCCACAAACACCAGGAAGATGGCAGCCTTAAAGAAGAACAAAGCCCAAGGAGCTCCTACCTTTAGTTTCTAATGAGAATGAAAAGTAGAAAAGAACTATTAGAATGCCAATGGACCTGGGAAATGACTATGGCAAGGTCAAATGGCCAACATGAGAACAAGTACACAGCCTGAGGGAAGTCAGATTTGAGAGCTCTGTAGGTCATCCCTAAACTGGAGTGCATCCCTAGAGTGACAATAGTCCTCAGTGAGGCCCAGCATGGGGAACAGTCCTACAGCAAAAAGAAAACAGATTCCAAAAAAATTGAGACTAATGTAAGGAGCCTCTGGGGCAACTTCAAGCATACCAACATTCACATCATGTGGATCCAGTACGAAAAGAAAGAGCACAAGAAATTGGAAACCTATTTGAAAACTTAATGACAGAAAACTTTCCTAATTTGGTGAAGGAAATAGACATACAAGTTCAAGATGCACAGAGATTCCCAAACAAGATAAACCCAAAGAGGCCCACACCAGGACACATCATAATTAAAATGCAAAAGGTTAAAAACAAAGAGAGAATCTTAAAAGCAGCAAGAGAAAAGCAGTTAGTTACCTATAAGGGAGCTCCATAAGATTGTCAGTTGATTTCTGAACAGAAATTTTTCAGGCCAGAAGAGATTGGCAAGAAATATTTAAGGTAATGAAAAGCAAGGACCTATACCAAGATTACTCTACCCAACAAAGCTATCATTTAGAATAGAAGGATGGATAAAGAGCTTCCCAGACAAGAAAAAGTTAAAGGAGTTCATCACCACCAAACCAATATTACATGAAATGTTAAAGGGTCTTCTTTAAGAAGTAGAACAAAGAAACAAAAGATAAAAATATGAACAATAAAAGGGCAATAGATACATATCTACTAATAATTGAATCTAAAAAACAAAATAGCCCTGGCTGGCGTGGCTCAGTTGGTTGGAGCATCGTCCCATACACCAAAAGGTTGGGGGTTTAATCCTGGTCATGGCAAATGCAGTTGATATTATTCACATCAATGTTTCATTCTCCTCCCCTCTCTCTGCCTCTTTCTTTCTCTCTCTCAAATCAATAAAAACATATATATTCTCCAGTGAGGACTAATATAATAATAATAAAATAAAAATAAAGTAAATGAATAAGCAGAACAGAAATAGACTCACAGGTACAGAGAACATTTTGACGGTTACCACATGGGCCGGGGTTTGGGGGGGATGGGAGTAAAAGGTGAAAGGATTAAGAAGTACAAATTAGTTGTTATAGAATAGTCATGGGGATGTACAGTAGCGCATAGGGAATATCCTATATAATAAAGAGCTAATATGCTAATTAGACCAGATAGCAAAACGACCTTCCTGAACAACCTTCTGGAACAACCAGTGGGTAGGGGGCGGGGGCGGGGCCATGAGGCAGCCGGGGCCACAAGGGCTGAGGTAGCCAGGGCTGTGAAGGCCTACTCTTGCACAAATTTTGTGCATCGGGCTTCTTGTAGTCAATAATATTCTAATATGTATGGTGTCAGATGGGTATGAGATTTATCAGTATAATTGCTTAGTAAGTTATGTAATGTCTAATCATTGAGATGTACACCTGAAACTAATATAATAATGCATGTCAACTGTAATTCAAAAATAATGAAAATGATTTTTTAAAAAGTCATAAGACCATTAACCAGGTGGTCATTTGGATATGTCATAAGTGATTGCAAAATAGGCCTCTGGATGAGGTTTCGTTATCCCTCTATTATTTTTCCCTAAAGTGCCTGCCTACATGAGCAAAATCATGACAAAGTAGTTAGCAGAATGCTTCCTCCACTTCCTCCTTCTCCTCAACCCCCTGCACTCAACCGCCTTCACCTTCTCCATATTCCAAGCTGCCCTATCTTCTTGAGAAAAGGCAGATGTCTGAAACAGGGCAAAAGAGTTTGTGTCTGTTTTCCATTCAGCTGAATTTCTTGTACTAAGGAAGGTACTGGTCTGATTTTATTTACTTGGAGAGCATGCATATATGAGTATGTCAGAGGTATTTTAGTGACCGGGCATTCAAAGAACACACACTCCATTTGTAACTTAAAATGCTGTGTCCTCTTATTGCAAGTAGGATAAGGACAAACTGCAGCATCACACTGATACCTTCTTATTCTTCCTGATTTTGCTATTTTTCACTTTTGTGATCTCTCTCCGAATTCTGTTCACTCTATCATTTCAGGTACTTCTCCAGGAACCATCAAATATTACTTTCCATGCTCCAGCTAGCTGACAGACACACCAAACATGCTTCCCATGGAAGCTGCCTGGTTGAACTTCCAGTTCAGGGATACACACATTCATTCTCTCCCTCCCCCTCTTCTATTCTGGTCAAGATGGTCAGCATTGGAATTTGAGGCCTATGGCTTTCTTGCAGACTAAGACAACAGACTTTATTTGATTTGCTTTCTTGCAGACCAATCAAAAATTACAATTAAGTTAAAAAATAACCTAGTGCTGCCTTCTCCAAACCACAGTTTCAGAAACAGCTGCTTATTACTCATGTGTGGCACCAGGAAATTGCAGTGTCATGTTCAAGGTCTGCAGCCAATAGAGATCTGTGGGATTGGGAAATGGGCACAAATGATTCTTTTATGTCTGTTACCTTCACTCCCTTGGCACCACCACAGAATTCAAAATCTACAGGGGGAGAGAGACAGAGCACTAGTAACTTGGACAAGAAAAAAAACAAAGGAAAAGCTCTTTCTCATTGCATTCCTGTATGCATTGCTTAATTCCTTCCCCCTGATTTGTCACTTACCTTCCATGCGAATGCGAGCATTCCTCGGCCATTGTGCGGCATTTAGAATCTGGACGACTATTGGGAAGACTTTGATGAAGAGGCTGCTTGCACTTGACAAATGGCCCCTCCTCTAAAAGTCCAACCAAAAGACCCCATTCACAGAGCACAAAGCCCCCTGCCACTCACTAGTGACAAGCTAGCTGATGACACGGAAGAATCCAAATGCTCACACATTGTAAAATGATTTCCAATATAACTCAGTCTGCATTTGCTTGGCCAGAGGCCTGTGGAAGTTGGCCCTCGCTATTTTCCCTGCTTGTCATTTCTCCGCATCGACGGGTGGGTACAGTGAAATCTAGGGATCTAGGCCGTGCAAGTTCATGGAGAGTTAAGGAAAAACAGCCCGTGGATTCTGCTCAAGTTTGAAAGCTCTAACACACAGTGAGGACATTCTGAGTTCTCATTCAATTACAAATGGTACTCATCGTAATCATAAGTCCTTGAAATTGGAAAATTAAAAGCATAGGGGATTTTCCTATTTCAAAAAGTTTTGCTAAAACCTCATTTTCCCATAATTAACCTTTGAGCTCCTTATCGTGGCTCAATGCTGGGATGTTTGTATATAAACAGAAAACTGTCTTCTCTAATTAGCTGCTCCCCACCCCTCTTTACCATCATGGAGCTGCTCTAACACTGCTGGGCTTCTGGCTAAGCAAGCACTTCACTGAGGGTGGATTATGATGTCACCAATTAGCTCTTATCTGATCCTTTCCCAAAGGTGACAATTTCTACTTAGACTTAGGAAACTATGTGATAATTGAATTTTGAGTTGATGTAATTGGGTAGATTTGTGAGTGGTCATCAAATTACATTTTGCCTCCTGCTGGAAACTAAGTCTTAGGGAATGCAAGATAAAAGAATTTCAATTTTCTTCAGTTGTTGAGTGGCAAAGATGAACCCAAGAACATAAACTTCTTCTTTATTTTTTAAAACTTCATCCAAGGATGTTTATTGATTTTAGAGAGAGGAAAGGGGGCAGAGGGAGAGAGAGAGAGAGAGAGAGAGAGAGAGAGAGAGAGAGAGAGAGAAAACATGGATTGGTTGCCTCCTGTACTCCCCTGACCAGGGATCAAACCTGTAACCTAGGTATGTGCCCCGACCAGGAATTAAATCCGCAACCTTTTGGTATACGGAATGACACCCCAACCAACTGAGCCACCTGGCCAGGGTGAACATAAATTTCTTACTCATAAGAATATATGGGATGGGGGCTACTTCATATAGTTTTTCTGTACTACAGAGAGTGCCTTAAGGGGTGTGGCCTTGTCAAGGCACAGCCTCATGGAACTTCTGTGGAAGCATTTGCAGAGAGTGAAGTACAGTTACATGATCCACATGTGCTGAGCTCCCAAACAGACCACATAGTCTGACATATCTGTGAAGGGAATGATTAAATTATTTTACATTGAGACAGTTCCAGAAAATTCTCATGGTATGGTCAACAGAATTTTACTTCTGTGTTGAATTCATTGGCCATATACCTGAAGTAAATCTGATTTAGGTCTCTATTCATTTTGGTCCTAGTTATGACATTATTGACTCATCAAACAGTAAACAAGGAAAGGCCCTGAATGATCTTTTAAACTCAGCATCCTTATGTAATAGGTGTATGAGAAATCTGAGGCCCAGAGTGGTCCTGTGAGCTGCCTAAGATCACCCAGCGGATCAGTGACAGACCCTGACTCCCCTCTTAACTGCTACAGGGAAAGGACTTTCCTAGGGCATCTGGGGTCAGACACAGCTCTAGGTTGTTGGCCTGAGAATCCTGACCCACCGTATAGAAATGGAAGATTTCTAAAACGGGCTCAGTCCCTAAATGGAAGCAAGATGTGCAGTCTAGATAGATCCAGGTTACAACCATAGTTTTGATCTGAACTGGATCTGCCTTTGGCTTATAGCAGCGGTTCTCAATCTGTGGGTCGTGACCCCTTTGGGGGGCGAACGACCCTTTCACAGGGGTCGCCTAAGACCATCGGAAAACACATATATAATTACATATTGTTTTTGTGATTAATCACTATGCTTTCATTATGTTCAATTTGTAACAATGAAAATACATCCTGCATATCAGATATTTACATTATGACTCATAACAGTAGCAAAATTACAGTTATGAAGTAGCAACGAAAATAATGTTATGGTTGGGGGTCACCACAACATGAGGAACTGTATTAAAGGGTCGAGGCATTAGGAAGGTTGAGAACCACTGGCTTATAGGAAGATTTACTGTCCAACCTATTTACTTCTAGTACAGAAATTCTCTTAAATGGGCACATCTTATGTAAATTCCTGAATATGAAGTATGATTCTGAAGAGCATTGATCAAACGACTGGGAAATCGATAAAGTAACACAAAACTGTGACAAAATGGACTTAATATCAACATAAACACTATTCTATTTACCAAAACTAGAGAAATGATTTTATTAAATGGAGAAGCAACTACAACTTGAAAAAAATAAGGCAAAACCAACAACTGCCTGTATGCATGTATGTGGGAGAAATGGAAGAAATATGGCTTTTCAGAGAAGACCTGCGCAGAGGCCAATGTAAGACACATTAACCGAAAAACAACAAAGACCCCCCCCCCCCCGGTTTAAAAGGGACAGAGAAATAGAGGACAATAAAAGCAACATTCCCTGGTCATGTCAGATGACCCATTAGGAGTTAGGAGAGGCAGAAAGCAAAGAAGGGAAGGAGAAGCAGGGAAACGATGGAAGAAAAAATAAAAAAGGTTAAGAAAAAGAAGGGGAAGGCAAGTCAGAAGCTCACAGAGAGGAAAAAGCCAGGATGCAGCTACCCGAGACCTGAAATGGTCATTAGAAACCTAGGCTTCTATTCCTAGGTGTGTCCCCTGAAAGCTGTGTGAGCCACTTCACTTCTCCAGGCCTGTTTCCTCATCTATGAAATCACGTGATTGCACCAGGTCATTCAAAACTAGATGACCAGTAAGGATCCCTCTCTGTTCGAAAAGTCTACGATTTTGTGATTGACGAACAGGGGAAACATCAAAAGAAGCTTGTTGAATACCCCCAGGAATGTAGAAAGGGAATATCTGGGGAGACAGATAAAAGGTGAGTTTAGCCAGAGTAATTAGAAGATACCCAAGGACATTTTCAAAAGGAGTGAAATAATGTCACCATTGCTGAGTGCCATTCAAAGAGGACTTAATGCTTTTTAGGAATTGTCCGCTCACAGGTGTGCAACCAGACACCGGTTTTCCTGAAGAAGCTGGAAATCCCTTCCTTTCATTAATGCATTTAATTAGTGATCATGTTTAGATAGCACTTAGGGATGAAAAGTACAATATAAGTGCTCAACATTATTATTACTTAATCACTTTTATGAGACTAGCAATGCCAAAGATTAAATGGGAAAACAAAATAAGTTCCTGTCTAGAATGCTGTGATCTAATAAATAGCTGGGTCGCTGATGTGAGAAAAAGCAAGTCCTGCATATAAAGTGAGAGAGGCGCTTTATTAGCTTGCATGCCATTGTGTTAAGGTTGTCGGTAATTTGTATTCTTTGCCTCCAGGTGTCAACAAGCAGTAAACCACCACTTACACACAGCACTGATTATGATTTCACACATCTTGTTTTTCAAGAATATCATCTGCAGTGTTTGTGGCGTCTATATGCTGGGCAGCTGTATATCCAGGATATGGACTGAAATACACGTGGGAATTTAGTATACAATAAAAGTGGGGGAAATAAGTTATTTAATAAATGATGGTGGGGCAGCTGGTTCGCCATGGCGGGGGGGGTGGGGGGGTGGGGGGGGGGTGTTTGGGGACGAGAAAGCTGAATCTCCAACTCATTCCATAAAAAATGTGATTCCAGATAAATCAAACATTTAAATATAAAAAGAAAACCATTTACAAAGTAATTTTAAAATGATAAAAAAAAGTATTAGAGAAAAATGTCAGAGAAATATTTACATGGGAGTAAATATTTTATAACCCTAGAAACCATAAAAGAGTGATGAATGTGAATATATAAAATTTAAAAGTTAGTACAATACAAAATATCACTTGCAAAATCATGTGACAGGAAACTGGGGAAAATATTTCCTATTTATGTGAAGAAGTGCTAATTTCCTTAATATAGAAAGAGCTCTTTCAAATTAATAAGAAAAAGATCAACAATATAATTTCAAGACAAGTTAATGAAATTAACAGGCAATTCACAAAAGCTACAAATGGCCAATAACATAGAAACAAGATGCTCAACCTTACTTACAATGGGAAAAAATACAAATTAGAGTAACCATGTGAGGTTATATTTTATATTTTAGATTGGCTAAGATTAAAAATATCATCAGTATGGAAAGTTAATGTGGGTGCAAGGCATTCCCAAGACACTCAATGAAAGTAGAAATTCGTCCTCCCTTTTTAGAAGGCAAGTGGCAATAGTATCAAACCGCAGAGCAGGCATACCCTTTGACCGGGCATTCTCATGTTAATGATTTTACACTACAGATACATTTACACACGTGCACAGGAAATGGCCGAGGGTGTTCACTGCAAGACTGGTTCTAATAGAGAAAACTGCACAGGTTAAACATTAAGGAAACTCTCAACCCTGCAGCTGATAAAAGCAAGAGGGTAAGCCTTTATGTGTACTGAACATGCTCATGGACTCACATGTCCACAGTATACTGTCCACTAGAAAAGGCAAGAGCAGAAAGGCAGGATAGTTTGATCCTATATGTAAAGGGAAAGAAAGTAAAAAAACAAAACCCCACACTTAGAAATGTGTGGAAATGTGTGGAAGAAGACAGCAAGCTGGCTAGAGTTAACAGGAGCTACTGCTGCGAAGTGAAATGCAGGAGCGAGAAGGGGAGGTTTAAAAACAGATTTCTGTAATAAACTGGATAAGAAATGAAGACCAACAATTTTATTTACAATTGCATAAAAAAATAAAATAAAAATTCCCAGGAATAAATTTAACCCAAGGAGGTGAAAGACCTGTACACTGAAAACTATGACATTGCTGAAAAAAATTTGAAGACTACGCAAATAAATGGAAAAGATATTCCATGACCATAGACTGGAAGAATTAATATTGTTAAGTGTCCCTACGACTGCAAAGCAATCTATATATTTAATGTTATCCCTATCAAAATAGCAAAACAAACAAACAAAACCCAACAACAACAAACAAAAACAACCCGATTAAAAAGTGGGAAGCAGATCTAAATAGACATTTCCCCCCCCAAAAAAGACATACAGATGGCCAACAGCTACATAAAAAGGTGCTCGATGTCACCAGTCACCAGGGAAATGCAAATTAAAACCACAATGAGGTATCACCTTGCACCTGTTGCAATGGCTATTCTAGAAAAGATAAATAAGTGTAAGTGAGGATGTGGAGAAAAGGGAACTCTTGTGCAATGTTGGTAGGAATGTAAATTGGGGAAGCCACTCTGAAAACAGTATGAAGTTTCCTCAAAAAAATCAAAAATAGAACTACCATATGATCCAGCAATTCCACTTCTGGATATTTATCTGAAGAAATGGAAAACACTAACTCAAAAAAGGCTTAGCATCCCCATGTTCACTGTAGCATTATTCACAATAGCCAAGATATGGAAACAGCCTAACGTCCATGCTGGGCAATGGATGAAGACAATGTGGTATATTACACAGTGGAATATTATTCAGCCATAAAAAGAAGAAAATCTTGCCATTTGCTACAACATATGCAGATCTTGAAGGCACGATGCTAAGTGGAATAAATCAGACTGAGGAAGACAAATACTGTATGATCTCAATTCTATGTGGAATTTAAACACACACACACACACACACACACACACACACACACACACCCAAGCTCACAGATACAGAGAACAGATTGGTGGTTGCCAGAAGCGTCCGGGGGTGGGAGTGGGAGGTTGAAATGAGTGAAGCTGGTCAAAAGATATAAACTTCTGGCTATAAACTAGATCAGTCATAGGGATGTAATATACCGCATGTTGGCTACAGTTAATATTGTATTGCATATTTAAACGTTGCTAAGGGATCTTAAAAGTTCTCACCAAAAGAGAAAAATTATTGTGTGGTGATGGATGTTAAGTAGACATGTGGTGATCATTTTGCAAAATATAAAAATACTGAACCAGCTTTTCCCTGTGGGAGCCACGGGCTTGAGAGGAGCGTGGCCTTTACTCCACACCATGGCGTGTGCTCATCCACTGATACCAGTGTGCTCCGAAAGGGGAGTCACCTGGCAAAATGTCACTGCCTGCTGCGTTCAAGGATCCGTTCAACCAGATATTGGGAACTTTGTTCACACAACTTGTGTAAGAACACCAGGCAGCTCTATGCTGTCACGAGAACTGGCAGGTCATCAAGCCAGTGCTGAGTCTGGGGGTGCTGGCAGAGCTGCGCCTCGAGTTCCCAGAGTTCAAGGAGGTGGGACTCACCGTTCTGGCCAGGTGCTTTTGGAAATATGAGTCTTGAGGGGGGAGGGGCGCGTTTGCACTAACCAACATCTGGCGCCATTGGCACTGTCGCGTGAACACAACACAACATCAGTGTGCCATCGGCTTTGCCCTGGCTGCCTTGGCCTTCCCAACGTTGTCATGTCTAAAGGATGGTATTGAGGAAGTTCCTGAACTTCCTTGGGTGGCAGAAGATAACACTGAAGGCCACTAGAAGACCAAGGAGGCTGTTTTGCTTCTTAAGAAATGTTTAAGGCCTGGAATGATAGCAAAAAGGTCTATGCCTCTCAGTGAATGAGAGCTGGTAAGGGGAAAATGAGAAACTGTCGCCGTATCCAGCACAGGAACCTTGCTTCATCTACAACGAGGACAACGGTATCATCAAAGCCTTCAGAAACATCCCTGGAATTATTCTGCTTAATGGAAGCAAACCGAACATTTTGAAACTTGCTGCTGGTGGGCAGGTAGACTACAAGTGCTTTCCGCAAGTTAGATGGTCCGTACGGCCACGCGGAGTAACTACACCTTCCCATGCGCTCGATGCTCAGTTCAGACCTGAGCAGAAGCTTGAAAAGCCCAGAGATCCAAAGAGCCCTCCAGCACCATGCAAGAAGGTTCACAGCAGAGACCTGAAGAAGAATCCCCCGAAAAACCTGAAAATCATGTTGAAGCTAAACCCCTATGCAAAGACCACGCACGGAATCACCATTCTCTCCAGGCCAAGAACCACAAGCTCCGGGTGGATGAGGCAGCAGCAGCAGCAGCGCTAGAAGCTAAATCAGATGAGAAGGGGGTTCCAGGCAAGAAGCCTGTGGCCGGGAAGGAAGGAGGCTGTTGGCGTTACGAAGCAGAAGCCTTGGTGGGAAAAAAGGCTGCAGCTACCAAGAAGCCAGCAGCCGAGAAGCCTGCAGGGAGAAAACCCACCACGGAAGAAAAGGTATCTGTGGCATAAACTTAAAGGTGTTTACTCCCTAAAGGTCAAATCACTTTGGAAAGCCGATTTTATTTTTTAAAATACATTTTTATTGATTTCAGAGAAATAGGGAGAGGGAGAGAGAGTCAGAAACATCAATGAAGGGAGAGAATCACTGATTGGCTGCCTCCTGCATGCCCCCTCCCGGGGATCGAGCCAGCAACCTGAGCATGTGCCCTTGACCGGAATCAAACCCGGGACCCTTCAGTCCGCAGGCCCACGCTCTATCCACTGAGCCAAACCAGCTAGGGCTGGACAGCAAATTTTAAATAAAGACCTGATCAAAGGTAGTGAGAAACATGAAAAAAAGATTGAGCCGAAACCGGTTTGGCTCAGTGGATAGAGCGTCGGCCTACGGACTGAAAGGTCCCAGGTTCGATTCCGGTCAAAGGCATGTACCTGGGTTGCGGGCACATCCCCAGTGGGAGATGTGCAGGAGGCAGCTGATTGACGTTTCTGAGTCTCTATCTCTCTCCCTTCCTCACTGTGAAAAATCAATAAAATATATTTTAAAAAAAAGATTGAATCATTATGTTGTGCACCTGCAATTAATACAATGTTATATGTCAATTATACCTCAATTAAATATATCATTCACGGGAATTCAAAGATGACACTTCTCAAAATGAAAACAGGATAGAGTAAGAGTGAAGCGGGAAGAAGCATCTGGGTGGTGACAGTGGGAGAACATGGTGATTGTGTGGATAATGTCTGTGGGAGAGTTAAACTCTATTTTGCGGTTTGACTGCAAACAGCTGTGAAGGCTCACACCTGCCTCTCCTTGCCCCACACCTGGGCAGGCTGCTAGGAAGCCAAGTGTTCCCCCTTCAGCACCTCAAGGAGATCAAACCATGTCTCCTGTCTACCTATGGGAATCCTTACCCAGAACTCCCACCCCAGCCACATAAAAGCTCACGTGAGGCTGCTTTCCTCTCTCCGGCATTTGGGATCTGCGCGGAGATCTCAGCTCCACCCCAGGGACCTCAATTATGTAAGTCATAAACGTTTTTATACCTTCAAAAAATTCCGTGCTTTTTGGATATTTAAATAAGGAATACAAATTGCCACTTTTATAATGTTTAAATTTTTTAAAAAACCAGTGACGGCTCTATAAAGAATGGCTTTAGAAATATATACATGCAATTTGCATATGCATATGTAAGCATTGTAAAAATGTAGAAAAGCCTTCATGGTTTTGGTTTTATATGACTTGTGCTTTCACTCGTCCACAACATGTTTATTTTCACAAAAGTTCTTTGGAAGTCGCCTATCAGTGAACATATCGCGCCTGCATCAGACTCGGTGCTTGTATCCAAGGAGACCTGTGTGTCTAATCAGAATGTTTCCTGACTTATGGTTTTTTGAGGTTCTGGAAGGTAACACTGCCCCAATTAGAATGACTTATAAGATATGCAGAGTGTCAACAGCCGTATCTAATGCCAGGCAATTTAAGGTGGTTTTTGTTTACATAATTATCACCGAATTCTAGACATTTAATCTTATCTCTTTAAATACCTAACTGGGAGTTAGTAAGTAAGCAATCAGCTAGAATGCACGTTTCATTTTTCTATGAATCTCACCTAAACGTTTTCAATGCCCCTTCCCAGCTCTGCTGGGCCGGCCTTTCTCCCTCCTGCCTGTCAGGAGTGACTTACCCGCCCGCTCCATCCCCGCAGGCACATTACTTGATCCCCTTCACCTGGCTGGTCTGGACATTCCAACAGTGTCCGACTGTGTTGTGTAGTCAATAGGAGGAGAAACAGCTTTGGTATCAGATTTAAAAAGTCCCGTCCCCATCTGTTCAGAGGTCTCGGCCATTTCACGTCACCCCAGGCACTGGGCAGAGGAAGGATGTTCCTCAACCTGAATGTTTTTAACCACTCAGTGTGGTGTCACGCCAAAGGAAAGTCTATGAACTGACTAACCTGCCTTAGACTTGGCCTTAAGAAAGAAATGGAAACGGTGGTTTTACAACAGGACATTCAAATATAATCAAAGAGAAACGAGTTTTGAATAGTATGTCCACCTGTGAGTGACATGTCAGAGGCGTGGTAAAAGCTAAATGGAAAAGTGCCCTAAGAAGGAAAGCCCAGTAAGCGGCCCGCTTCCAGGGCTGAGGACGGAGGGTCTGTGATCGGGCCCAGCGTCGAACGTCCCTCTCTGTGCCACCCCGATAGTGGGCCTTCCTCCCTCTGGCAATTCTGTACGCCAGGCCAGAAGAGACTCATCAACATTCATTTGCGACTGCTGGGAGCTCTCGTAAAGGGAAAACTTTCAAACAGGTCAGAACTTTGTATGAGTGTAGAGCAGTGGTTCTCAACCTTCTGGCCCTTTAAATACAGCTCCTCGTGTTGTGACCCAACCATAAAATTATTTTCGTTGCTATTTCATAACTGTAATGTTGCTACTGTTATGAATCGTAATGTAAATATCTGATGTGCAGGATGGTCTCAGGCGACCCCTGTGAAAGGGTTGTTCAACCGCCAAAGGGGTCGCGACCCACCAGTTGAGAACCGCTGGTGTAGAGGTTTCAGTTGTCCTTGGGCACCCTGTCCTTCAGCAGCATGGGTAACTGAAGAGAATTAGTGCCTCACAATCGTGTGTGTGTGTGTGTGTGTGTGTGTGTGTGTGTGTGTGTAGAGAGAGAGTTCGCTCAGCTAACTGAAACTCCAAGCAGTTGTAGAGTAGCTTATGAAAACTGGAAGAGGTTTCATTGGTCTCTTTTATTATATATTTCCTTAAATTGAGGTATAAGATACACAGGTAAAGTGCACAGATCTCAAGTGCACAACTCAGTGAATTTTAAACATGTATGTGAAACAACTATTGTCCCATCTGTGCTCTTGGCTTCCAGCTCCAACCCCTCCAACCCATGCTCTATGCTACCACGAGAGGATCTTAGAAAATACAGATGTGACCAAACAGTAAGAATAATGGCATCAGCTGTTACACCTCCCCCACAGCAGTGACTGTTTAACATGTGCCAGTTGCTGCTCTGAGCTCTTTAATGCCTTATCTCCTTTAAGATAAGACAAGTCATGCACTTAGCACATTGCCAGCCATACAGTGAGCATTAAATAGTAACTACAGTGGGGCCTTGACTTACGAGTTTAATTCGTTCTGAGAGTGAGCTCGTTAAGGAGCTCGTTAAATTACTCTATCAACTCAATGCAAAAAATCTGCTGAGAGACAGCTGGTATCTCAAAAAACTCATTAGTCGGGACACTCGTAAGTCAAGGCCCCACTGTATTACTACTATTATTTATGTACAGGAGCCCAAAGAGGTCAGTATTTTTATCATTACCAATTTATAGGTGAAAAACTTGAGTCTTACAAGGCTTGAGTCCTTTGCCCATGGTTGCTCTGCTTAAACGTGCAGAGGAGGGAGCTGGACTCCCGAGCCCAGGGCTAACCACTAGGCTTCAGTGCCACCTTAGAGCTGGCATTTCTTTAATGAAACCCCTGAAGCCTCTTCAGCTGCTATAGGATAAGGTCTCACCTCCTTCGTGTGCCCCGCCCCGCCTGGTCTTCCCACAAGCCTGTCTTCCCACACTTGCTTCCAGTTTCTACCTACCATCTGTTCCTCTGCTCTGGGGATGACTGTCTACTCATTCTTCCCTGGAAAAGTTTTGATCTTAGTAAATATCATTCACCGCTATCATCACGCATGAGTTCTGAAAGCTTTCCGTATTTATTTCTAATTCTTACTGCAGCTACCCACAATAAGTAGTACATAGTCATTTTACAGCTAAATAAACAGAAACACAGAAAGATGAAGGGTCTGGCTTCATGGTGAGAGCACCAATATCCCTCACAACTGGAGTGTGAACCCAGGACACCTGACTCCAGGGCTCGGTCCTTCCCACGCCACCACCCCTTTCACTCCTGCCTCAAATGCCACTTACTTTCAAAGGCATTTGGTACTTGGCCACCAGCTAGGCCCCTCTTGCTCTGTGCCTTCCACAGGTATAAACAGGTCACCAATTAAGGAGGAATGGCTCTTGCTTCATTTCCATCCTAGGCCTTTCCAAGTGCAGGCAACTTTTGCGTTAACAAAACTGAAACAGAGTATTTCTGGAATATTCCTACTGCAGGCCCTAGAAGCAAACATTTAAATTACAACTTTGTCCAAGCAAAATGGCAAATCTTTGGCCAGATGGGGTTATGGTCTAATGGCATGAAGGCAGAGGGCAGAAGGAGAAGTTGCTGCCAGTTAAACACCACATACGCTTTATGAGAACCTCTAGGGGACGTGGGATTCAGGAGCTCCTGGGACACTGTAATTCCTGAAGGATGAGCCAGCGGCTCTCCAAACATGAGGACAATGGAGGATGACTCTGTGGGCAGCCAGAAAGGCCATGCTGGGCAATTTTTGAAGTGATCTTGAAAAGCATTTTATTATTGGAATAGCTAACATTCTTGTTGATGATGTAGAAGAAAAAACAACCACCACCACCACCCAAGCATCCGAACATTTGGTGTATGTTCAGCTTCTGTATCTCAGGAGTGAATATTAATGTGCAATCTGTAAAGTCGCACAAGTCGACAGGAAGTGGCTGGCCCTGCGGTGGCCTCCTGACAAGCTCTGGAAGCTCTGGCTGTGATTACCCAATCATACTTGTATTTAAGATGGTTAAATGCCTTTTTGCATATATTTAAACTCCATATGTATATTTTCAAGCTCTGAGCTACCTAAAGAGTCTCATTGTTGAGGAAAAAAGTACAAGTATCCAACTTGGAACAGCATAATTATGGAAATAATTTAAAAGGTAAATTGGGCTGACAGGGTGATTCCAAAGTCGACCTGGAGGAATAAAAGAGCAGGCCCAAGTCAGACAATGGTGTAAAACAGTATGTGGCTGTATTTGGGCTTCCGGACATGAAAATATATCATAATATTTAAGTAATTGGAACTGGCATGATTGGGATTGAGGAAGTAGAAATGATTGGTCAGAAGCAGACTCCAGGACACACATGTAATTAAATTATGATGAATCTGAAGTCGAAAGTCAACACAGACAGCACGGATCATTAAAAAGTGGAGCAGCAATGACTGCTTAACAGTTTGGCGGGGAAATCAAGCTACAACTTCACAAAGTAAAATAAATCCCAGAAATTTGTTAGTAAATGTATAAATAAACTGTTTAAAAATGTACAAGGAAATGCAAAATATCATTTATCTAACCTGAACATGGGGAAGGCTATGCAAGTTTTAAAGCTACAGAAAAAAACACACAAGGAAAAAGTGAACAGATCTGAAAACATACACGTTGTAAACTTCTGTTTATAAAAAATAAAAAAGTCACATATAAAATCTAAGGGCAAACAATAAAACTAGGGAAAATATCACACACAGTGTTGATAGCCTACTATATAAAGAATTCATATAAATTTACTGAAAAGATAGTTTGCCCTCACATGGACAAAAGACATGATCAAACAATTCATTAAAAAATAGCCCTAGCTGGTTTGGCTTAGTGGATAGAGCATCAGCCCATGGACTGAAGGGTTGCAGGATGCAGGCTTGATCCTCAGCCCTTGTCAGGGTGCACGTGGGAGGCAACTACTCAATGTGTCTCTCGCACATGGATGTTTTTCTCTCTATCTCTCCCTCTCCCTTCCACTCTCTTTAAAATCAACGGAAAAATATCCTTGGATGAAAGTTAAAAAAGAAAGAAAAAGTAGTAGTAAAACATAAAAAATATTTAGACTACAAGTGATAAAAAAAATAATCAAACAATGAGAAATCTTTTTTTTTTGGTCTCTAAAATGACCCAAACTATGTGTGTGTGTTTTAAATGATGATTGCTAATGGTTCAGTGATATAAGGGAGAACATGTTTATACTGTTGGTGGGTATAACAATAGTAAATTGTATCCAGAGCTTTTAAAAAATTCAAATCCTCTGACTATAGTAGTCCTTCTTCTGAATATATCTTAATCAGAAGCTAAAGTTTTTACAGGATGTATATTATCATGCTATTTATAATACAAAATTGAAAACCCCTAAATGTCCAACCAAAAGAAGAATGTATTTATCTATAGCCGATGAGATCTTATACAGGAATTCAGAATAGCTAGTGCTTCTGAAAATTATTTAATATGTTAAAAAAAAGATAAAAACTTACATACTGTGAAGAATGAGCCACGTTTTATATCTAGACATGCCCAGAAAAGAACTAGCTGATAGGTCCCTACCTACATGTTCACTGCGGTGGTGGACTAGTAATAATGCTGATAGCAGCAGTGGCCAGCACTAGCTGGGTATGTCATCTGGTTCAATCCTCTCATCATCCATAAGGATCTCACTACCCTTGCCTTACAGATGAGGACGCTGGGAAGTGGAACGCGGACTTGGGTCTGCCAAGGGCTGGGATCTGAACCTCTCTGCCATGCTGCCTGATGACTATTTTCTCTACTTCCCCAATTCTCTGTAATGAGTATAATATGCATTTATAATCTGGAGAAACTTTCTAAAAAGCTATTTGGGGCTAAGGGGGCCTGTGACTCTTCCCCTTGACAGTGGGTGGCTCTTCCATCTTCTATCCCTTTCTCCTCCTCTCTCCAGTGTAAACCATGGAGTCACTGGGCCTGGCCTGGGGAGGGAGGGAGGGAGGCCTCCGTGCAGGGCGGCGCCGTCCGATGTCCGAAGGCTGGTTTGGTCTGGCTTTTCTTTCCTCTGCCTCCCTCTTTTCCTTCCCTCCCGCCGACCCCTAGGCTTTCGAGAACCCCTGGGAATAAGCCTGGTTCAAGGTTCTGGTTTAACAAAAACAAAACGGGGCATCCTGGGGTTAACTCTGGGCTGGCCTTTCACAGTTCTATGATTAAATAGCATTTTTCAGTGGTTCTGCCTTTAAACTCAAACCCTTTTAAAGAGAAATTTAAGGAGAGCAAAACATAGGAAACAGTGCCAAATGCCAATAACATATTTTAGTCGTTTGGGGAATGGGCAGCTTTAGAAACCGCAAATTCCCACTTATGCAAGGGCGACTTGAGCTTTTTTCTTTATTGCTTAGTGACAGAAGCCTGGCTTCAGACCATGGTCAGAGTTGTTCTCTCTTGTTTTCTTTCTCTCTCTGAAAACAGTTATAAGAGGTCTCAGTTATCACAACGAGAGTTGGCTAATCAAGTAACAGAAATCATCTACTGATGATGTGGTTAGTTCAGGCTAAAAGGCAGCTCCAAGTCTGTGTCTTGGTACCTGTTATACCTGCTCAGCAAGCTCGCTCAGGTGGATTGAATCATGCACTACACCTGGGAAGCTCCCCATGTGACTTCACCAGTTGGCAAGCCTTTGGTACCATGTGCTCAGCTGGGTGCTCTGGGTCCTTGCTTGCAAAGAAAGTGACTGAAAAGGGAAGATAGGATGTGTGTGCTGTTTTGTGACTGTGCTTTCCAAAACCATGGCTGACACAATAGAAAATGGAAAGAATCCCAGAGAACTCTTTTCTGTAGCCTTAGATCTATTCTATCAGGGATTAGAAAACCAAATAACAGAGTCCAGAGTCTTCTCAGCCCCACCATCAGAGCTAGATTAAGGTGTGGCCGAGCAGTCCCAGGGCATGAAGTAACACACTGAACTACATCATAACCAAATAAATTGCAAATAAGGTGCCGGTGAGCTCAGGTTCCCACAGGCACTCCTGATATTACCAGCAAATGAGCTAGTCCCACCTGAAGATAAGTAGAGAGCAGTGAAAATTTAAAAAATCCAACTGGCCCAGCTGGTGTGGCTCAGTGGTTGAGCATCAATCCATGAACCAGGAGGTCACAGTTCGATTCCCAGTCAGGGCACATGCCCAGGTTCTGGGCTTACTCCCCAGTCTCGGGGCATCCAGGAGGCAGCTGCACAATGGTTTTCTCTCATCGTTGATGTTTCTCTCTCTCGCTCCCTCTCCTTTCCTTTCTCTGAAATCAATAAAAACATATTTTAAAAACACAAAACCCCCAACTTAGCTATATATCGGGCACTAGCATTTTGGTGGTGAGCACATGTAAGGTGCATAGAACAACTGTAGGCCATGGGAATAGTCCTGAAATGAAGCAGCTGACAGTCATCTGAGTAAGCAATCAACTAACATGGGTGCAAGAGAGTAATTTTATTACATAAAGGTTAAAGTGGTCTGATTTGGTAAAAATTGCAAACAAAAAACCTAGAGAAAATAAAGAAAGAGGTATAAATGTATTTTTATTACTAGATAGTTAGATTCCCTTCCCCTATCTACTAAGTATATTACAAACTATTTTAGTACATATTTGAAAATGTTTAAAGAATATCAGTGAGTAGGATGCCAACCAATTAGCCTGCCTGGTGTCCACATACTGTATCTGGCCCTGCCTCTTGCAAGTACTCTAGGTCATGGCTACTCCCAAGAAAACAAAGATGACAATCTAATAGGCCTGCTCCAGGTCCCTTTATACAGAGTCATGATAGACTTAGAGTCAGATCAGAAACAAGGCATTGGCATCTGCTATTGAAACAGGCCATTGGGTAGAAGACGATGAGAACTTTCACAAAGGAAAGCCATGCAGGAGACACGGCTACTGGCCTTAGCCACCGACTTACACTTGCTAAGATATGTTTATTTCATTTTCACTTCCAATATGGAAAGCTCAGAGCACAATTTAGAAATACTTCAATAGTCACTTTGGATAGAGTGTCAGCCCACAAACCGAAGGGTCCCGGGTTCAATTCTGGTCAAGGGCATGTACCTCAGTTGCAGGCTTGATCCCTGGCCCTGCTTGGGGCCCGTGCAGGAGGCAACCAATCGATGTGTCACTCTCACATCGATGTTTCTCTCTGTCTCTCCTCCTCCCTTCCACTCTCTCTCAAAATCAATGGGAAAATATCCTCAGGTGAGGATTAACAACAACAAAAAAAGATAGAAGGCTACTCATCTGTCTTAGAGTTACTAAAATAAAAGCTCCACGCAAGCCAATAATATCCACTGCGTCTACAGAGTGACCCAGGTACTTGGGAATATCTCGGCCTGAGAGCTAACTAGTTCTTACTTTCTTGCATTGAGCAGTGACTATGGTAATGATCTTGTTGCTTTGGGTTTGCTGGCTTTGAACTTGCTAGATCTTCCATAGCTAACTCAGAACATCCTGAAAAACCACCTTAAAAACCTGCTGGAGTCTTTGAACTCTGCTTCTTGTTTGTGCTTTGGCCCTACAGTTAACCCTTCCGACTCTAGCCTCCTTGGTATTGGGTACCTTAGGCCTCCTGCTCTCCCTCTTACACATCTTTCTACATCTCCCATGGCCTCTTTCCAGACCAGCTCTGAAACCTTATGTAAAACAATGCTAGTCAAAGCAATGAAGAACAGAAAAAGTGACCTTCTAGAATCTTTTAAAATATGTCCAAGATTTTTAATTTCTCTATTCTCCAGAGTCCCACTAACAGCAGCAGCAACATTAAAGGGGAGTTGGGGGGGAAGAGTGACTATTTAAGCATTTCTAAATTGTGCTCTGAGCTTTTCATACTGGAAGTGAAAATGAAATAAACATATCCTAGCAAATGTAAGTAGGTAAGTAAGGATTGGCTGCAATAACTAGGTATTTCAGATACTTCATCTTTCAAAAATTATTTCATTAATAATTAGTATTACAGTCCTGATAGGAAAACTACACACTTAATAGACATAAGAGAATTTCACAAGCAGGAGCTCTTTAATAATTTCCCTGAAGAAAATGCTTGAATGCACTTTAGAAAGATTGGTATGGTTCCACATCGCCCTTCCTAAAGTACTCAAGACTGCTAGGCAACTGAGAGGCCTCATACCATGAATATGGTACCCAAACTTTATGTTTTCTGGGTCACTACAACTTTTAAAAAGTTTACAATTTTTAACTTTGCCAAATAAGGACACTAAGAACAAAATCTATCATCTATCACCATCATTTCACAAGAAAGGAGGAAATTTTAACACCAAAAAAAAAAAAGAAAAAAAGAAAAGAAAAAGAAACAGTATGCTTTCAGGGAAAAAAAATATTTTAAACTGAATATGTGTGGTGCTATTGAAAATTCACCGCAGTATATTATTTTCCTCCATTTGTATGACCTGGTGAACACTCCATCCCAGATGAGCCCTTAACAACCCACAAGGGAAGTGGGAAGGTCTGTGATAAGAGAACAAGGGATCTTATTGTTTGCTAAAACCACTGCTTTAAAGTGAATTTCAAAACAGAAGAATGAGGACAGTGTTTCCCAAACTTCAGTCATGTGAAAACACCTTCACAAATGGCACTGGTGTTATTATTTACTTCATTGCAGTAGCGTCATTTGTTTACTTAAGTTAATTTAAAAGTGAAAGCCTTGTATGAATACCATAAGTGGAAAGCCAGTCTCTCTTGCCATAATATCAAGATAACACAACTGTGGGAAGGCCCGAGCTGGCAGCCAACGCTCTTTGGAAAGGAAGATTAGCAGGTGCTCGGAGTTCAAGTCATACCAGCCCCAGGATGAACTTCCTGTTTGATTTCACCTGAAGGACAGAAAGAGGACTAAAGAGAATAACCTTCTCATTATGGGATTAAATGTTATTTAATGCCACGACCATGTGCAGCCTCAGAGCATCTCCTGTACAAACTCATAGCATTTTGGTAGCCACTTATGAGCCCAGAGGTGTCCTTGAATAGTAATTAAAAGCACTGGCTAAATCAGTCTTCCCGAGTTCATTCTGAGACTTCTCTATGTACCAGTTAGCATGTTATTTATGGTCTCTGCCTCAGGTTTTCATCTATGAAATGGACATAACAGTAATACCACTTCACAGGTTGGCTGTGAGGATCAAATGAGTAGATACACATTAAGCTCTTAAAACCATAAGCGACACATTAAGAGTTTCAAAAATGTGAGCTATACTTATTATCTCATACTCTGAGGAGCATGAAAGGGCTAGGCTTATGTTAGACTATGCCAGGCATACAGGAATACAGTAACACGTTTCTGGGAAGAACATACAGCTCAGGGATAAAAGTGACAATTTCTTTGCTAACTTGAATTAAAAGAACTTGGTCCACATGCATTGAAGACAATTTATAGTTCATTTCGTTTACGTTTCCTCCCATGCCCCATTTTCTTGGGCAAGGGCAAGTCTGAATGGTATGTTTTTGTTTTTTTATGGCTCAGTAAACAATGTTTTTGACATAAAAAGGTCACACTGTAGAGAACAGCTTTCAGAATCTTAACTGAAAGTCACTCTTTGGGCAAACAATGCCATCCAAATACATTAGGTTTTAAATTATGAAATCAATGTTCCTTCTATTCAGAGTAAACAACAGAATTAATGTCAGATTGAACCCTCCGAGTGGCTACACATGTTATGATTTAATTCGTATTATGAAATACAGTAAGGGAGGACTTATCACCAAGTCATCAAATAAATACGCTAACATCAAAAAGCAGTAGTTCTAGGGGGCTCCTGAGATGGATTAGTTGGTCTTGAACAAGAAAGACACATATTAACATATCCTAAGCTGCTGCCTTTCATGTGTCTCATCCCTTTTGTCCCTGGAACTATATTTAGTACAGAGAGAACAAGGGCGCTGCCAGGGCAGTCAAGTAGAAAGAGAGGGTATTAATTTAGTGGGTCCTGGTCAAGGTTAGGGCATGAGATAGTGGACAAGTACATAGTTAGCTTATTAAAATAGAAGGTAGGGTCATATTGGAAACTTAATCTCTAGGGCTTACATTGAGTCTACCTTGACGGTGGCCTGACTACCAAGGACCCGGAGTTTAAGAGTATCTGTCTTCTTCAGTCCCTGTCCGCTTACGGTAGGACAGCATCTTCCCACTCTACAACATGCTTCTTGGTAGCATCTTTATCGCTTTCCTTTCCTTTCCCCTTTGGCTGTTTCCTCCTCCAGCGTGTCCAGTTGAGCACTTCAGGTTTTCTTTTATGTTGTCAAGAATCCCCGTTTGTAATTTGTCTCCCGTTTCTCCACCAACCTCTTCACTGCCAGGCTGCTTCTCTTCTCATTACACCAAGTTATGGTCCTCATTTGCTTTGCTCTTTCAGGTGGGTCTCTCAACGTTTCTATTGAATTCTGCTTCAAAGATTAACTATTCTTTTCTTGAAAATGTTACCTTTCCTTTCCTACTTCTCTTCTTCCTCCCACACTGTCAAGGACATTAAAAAAAAAATTCCTTCATTCTTATTATGTCTATAAGCAACAGAATGTTCCAGAACCTGAAAGTGGAACTGGGTCACATCTTTTAATTTTCCTTTTCCCCTTTTCCCCAGGACCTACTTCTTTTAGAAGGCTTATCTTGAGTACTTTCAGAGACCAAACAGAGGAGAATAAGAGCAAATGTGAGGCAGTGAAAACTCCTTTCCCCTTCCTTTACTAAATTTGCATCTGGTCTGGGTATCTCATCAAAAAGAGTGCCCAGGACTGGTGGCTGTCAATAAATCTTAACTACTAGTGGTGGCTCTAGCTTCTAGTGAGTTCTACACCCTACCTATAAATGGCCTCTATGTTCTGGGGTAAACTAACTCTTCTAGAGCTGTCTGACCACTTTACAATGATCTGAATGGGTCATTGATGAAGGTATAATAGTGTCCCAGAAATGTCACTTTACCATCAAAATAAGGAGGAAAATCTTATACAGTCGGGAGGAGTCTGCAGTGGGTGTGGCACTATTCCAGGTACTGGGGATATGGGTGGACAGCTCAGATGAGGCCCCCCTCTCCTGGAGCAATGACTTCTGAGAGTATTTGAAGGCCAAGGAAAATGACCCCAGTCACATGGTCAAGGAAGCCAGGTTACAGCCATCCCATTAAGGAAGAGGGGGATCAATTCGTTGGTGGATGGGGCACTATACTAGCCAATGCTCCACCTCTCTGAACTAGGAGACACATTTACAAGTGGGCAGGAGGTTAAAAAAAAAATCCTAACCCAACCCAAAAGATAATGGGAATCATCTGTGCTGCTCTCATGTGCAAACCTATAATTTATGGGAAGATGGGAAAGAGAAAGTCCCTGAGGAGGCCTAGCCAAGTTTTGTGGTGAAAACTCAACTGTACTCCAAGCTCAGACTGGAAGAGGTGGGGGTGGAGAGGAGCAAGAAGCCACAGCAAAAATAACACATCTTGAGGCAGCCAGCTCCCTCCCTTCTCCCCAGTCCCAATGCCATTCCTGGGCCAATGCCTCCCTCCCTTCCTCCGGCCACCCTGGCCCTCCCCTACTCACAGGTTATAACTTTTTCCTCTTTGTTTTTCATTCATTATTTAAGAATCTCGAACTGGCTGTAGTCCTCATACTCCCTGTCACAAGGTAGTGCCCGCAATATAAATTACAGGGCATCCTGGGAATCAGATAGTTAGGATCAAGTGAGAATGTGTGCTTAATAAAATAAAATGGAGTTACTGGGAATTTTCAAATTATGGGAAGGCGACGATTTCCCTAAATAAGTGGTAGTATATAATATGTATTTGCATTGTTTGTGCACACTGACATATAAAGTAATTTGCTGTTAAGAATGTGCTATAAGACTTGATGATAGAAAGGCCATCATTCTTAAATGCAATGTTACTAAACAGTATCACCCCTACCAGATTCTGATTTTTTTTTTTTTTTAGAGAATAGTTTATTGATTTTTAGAGAGGAAGGGAGAAGAAACATCGATGTGAGTGCTCACCATCCATCAGCTGCCTCCTGCACACCCCCTACCGGGCGGGGATCAAGCCTGCAACCTAGCATGTGCCCTGACTGGCAATCGAACCAGCAACTTTTTGGTGCCCAGGAAGATGCCCCATCCCCTGAGCCACACCGGCCAGGGCCAGACTCTGGTTTTTGAGCTTCAGCTCTATACCATGATGACCACATAGTGTCTCTTCTGCTGCTTCTATTGGGCTGTCATCACTCAGCTTTATAATATGGCTTTTAAAGGGTATGATCACTAACACGTCAACTACTGTTTTCAAAGCATTTTCTTAAATTTCTAGTATCAGTGCTTGCTGGGACATTTGACAAAGCATTTTCACTACCCACTTTAATAATTTGCTAACATACTTCAATAAAGTTTCAATAGATGGTTTATTCATTTCCTTATTAGTCATATAAAGTAAATTATTAACCACGTCAGAGATGGAGAAATTGAGGTCATCTAAACTAGAAAAGATTGGTGGTGGTGGTAGAAATAGAGGCTGAAATAAATGTCCAATTGTCCAGGCAGGGAATCCCCTTTGTAACAGATCTGAGTTTCTAGCGTCAGTTAAGGTGTCCTTCCTATTCATTGGCAGCTTTCACTGTTAGAGAGAAAAAATACAGAGAAAGGAAGCACCTGTGGTCACAGAGTGTCTGATAAAGCCACACTACAGTGTCATAAATCAGCTGCACCTTGTTAATATGACCGAGAGGGACTTTCAACAACAGGCTCACAGAGCGTTCCCTGTGTGCCTGGCGTTCTTCTATGCATTTTACACATTTGTAACAACCTCACAACATTGTGGGTATCTACTTTCACCCCATTTCACAGATAAGGAAACTGAGGCACAACAAGTTTAAGATGCAGCTGAGATGCAAACCCAGGCTGTCTGGCTCTCAACCATTATGCTAGCCTGCCTTTCAGAGGGCATGCCGGAGCTAAACAACAGACTGCGGTTAATTAAAGGCTTACTGGAAAGGCAGCCCTACAGAGAAAACAAGAGATAAACGTTAGTGAGGTCTTCAGTTCACAAACGCTCCCTTACGCAATAACAGAGCCAGAGTTAACAGCGTCTTTTGAGTTCATTCTCATCCTTGCCTTCCTCTTCCTGTAACTGCCACATCCACTTACCTCGGACTTACCGGGCACTTCTTCTTGCCCGGGCCCTGCTCTTAGTGGTGGGGACCAGGATGAATAAGATAAAGACTTGATTCAAGGTTGGATCTTTCACTTATGGTTTATTTTAAAAGGCTCTTGGGAGCAGACCTGAGACTAAGTAACACAGGTGTATTGTAATATGGGAATGAGTAACATAGTCTTGGCAGAAACCATAAAATCTTCCCCTTCTGTGCCCAGCCCGGAGCTGAGGACAGCCACAAGGGGGGCTCTCCCAGCACCACCCACTAGACGTGTCTTGTCTCACACACGTTTTGAACTCATGCACCACGGTGTGTAGCGCCTCGCACTTAAATACTTGAGAGGCTGTAAAACACAGTCCGTCAGTCAAGGAGTGCCAGTAATTCCCTGAGGTGCTCATAACCATTGTTTAAGGTGATAGTATTCTTTTTTTTTATTGTGGTAAATAGACATGAAACTTACCATTCCCGCCATTTTTAGGTTTATCTCGTAATCACCGTTGGTCACACTTCGTTGATTACTTCCCTAAGTACCATGGCTTCTTCTCTCCTTCTAACCACTTCATGGGTAATAAAGTTGTAATTCAAGCAATAAGCTGGGTTTTCCCAACTGGCACCACTGGCCATGCTAGTATCTGAGAGAGACCCAGTTTGGGATGACTTCAGGCCTTGTGGTCCCCTGCCCTCCCCACCCTCGATAAATTCAGAAGCTACTCAGAGGTCTAAGGTTTCTTTGCCTCCCTCATCCGAAGCAGCTGAATCAACTTCTCTCTCCACCCCTTTCATTATCCCATTCCGTCCACCCCGTTGCCATCAGTAGGGTGGAGACGCATCGCTTATAAGTGTGCTGGAGAAAACCCCAGCAGCAAGAAACTAGAATAACTTGCTCCTGCTAACAAAACAAACCAGAAAACACAGTAGGGGCCAAGACCTCACAGTAGCCGAGTTCCAAATCCTTCCTTATCCTGAGGAGACAGACTGCCTGCCTCTCTATTCTAAGCGCAGGCACTGTGGCTTAAGCAAACTCATAGAAGGAATTCAAGCCTCAAGATCCATTTTCAGCTTTCCCCAGATCCCACGTGCTTTGCATCCTCCCCCCATCCTGCCCGGACAAATGTGAAAGCCCATGGAAAGACCATTACCTCTCGCTTTGAAAGGACTTGAATGTCCTTATGAACTGACTCCTGGCTGAAAATTCTGGACCCGTGGAGACAGAGAAAGCAGCAGCCAGTTGGAAAACAAAAAAAGAGTTGTTATCTCTATGTTAAATTAAACTCAGATCTGCTTAATACCTTGGCCAACTTATGCCACAACTATTTTGGCCCCTTCCACCCCCCGAAGCCTTCTGTGGCCAACATGTGCCGCTGCGCTGCTGTTTGACACCGTGTGCCAGCAGGCCGCTGTGCCGAAGCTGAGTAACACCCTTCCTCCTTCGGGTTTTGGGGGAGCAGGGAGGACTGCTAATTCCTTCTGTGACCACTGGCTAAGAGCTGAGCAGCCAAGAGTTTGGTAAATTATATACACACCTAAAATGTCAGCTGCTCCAGAGATTTTTGCTCTGTGCTTCCAGGGGCTGGAGAGAAGCTTTAGGCTGAAGGCCGTTCCAGGAGAGTCGGGTTTTCTGACCACATTATGTGGGAGGGATGCTAGCAGGACTCCAGGCAGGCAGGGTCTTGGGCAGCAAGGCTTCATTTTGGACACGTGTGTATCCCAGTGATTGGAGCCAATGGGCAAGGAGGAGCATTAAAAATAGTCGCAGTTGTGAACACACACGCGCACGCTCACACACACGAGCAGGGCGAGAGAGACGCTCTACCGCAAAGGTCTGTTTGGGACAGACTAGCTAATACGTAAACATGCACTGACCCAGGTCAGCCGAGCTGTGAATATAGAATGTGCTCCTTCTAAACTCCTGGAAACAAAACGAAAAGCAAATTCATGGTATCATAAATCCCACGTAATCAGCCTGCTTTCCCCTTTGGGACTATAAATGGGTATACTCTATGGGGTGTCTAGTTTCTTTGTTCGAGAATTTTGCTGCTGTTGACGACTGCAGGGCACTCACTGGGTTGGACGGAATGGGACTGTTCTGACCGCATGGCAGTGGTGAAACGCACCTGTAGGAATTTCAGGAGCTGTGGCCTACTCGGGCCAGGTGGCTCCGGTCACATCGGCACCAAGTCTCTTGGTCATTAGGCTCTTCGGCCCGTGGGGTGCTGACACTCGGTGCATTTACCTGGTTCTGTTCCACACTTTCCCCTCTTATTCCCTGCTCCACCACCCAGTGGAACGATTTGGTGGGGCTTCGGCAATAGCGGGGTCTGGCCCTGCTGCCTCCTGGGTCTTGGTACCAGTTTGCCTCTAGACATGGAGAATGTTGGTGCTGGAAGGAAATGGTAGAAGGTGGCGGTGCAGAGTGTGCCTCTGGAGAAGGGGACCCCTCAACTGCAGCTGACTGTATCCGTTATTCTTTGTTTTAAGTCAGAAACATTGCATCCCACATTGAAACAAAACGAAGGAGGGAGAGGGCTAGAATAGGACAGCCTGGGCCAGGGGTTCCCAACCTTCTGGCCCTTTAAATACAGCTCCTCATGTTGTGACCCAACCATAAAATTATTCTCGTTGCTACTTCATAACTGTAATGTTGCTACTGTTATGAATCATAATGTAAATATCTGATATGCAGGATGGTCTTAGGCGACCCCCGTGAAAGGGTCGTTCGACTGCCAAAGGGGTCGCGACCCACAGGTTGAGAACCGCTGGTTTAAACCCTAGCTCCTCCACTGCTGGCTAGATAGACAGCTTTGGGCAAGTTCACCTCATTTGTAAAAGGTGGATAATAATAGTCTCTATCACAGAGGCTGTAGTGAGGATCAAATGAGGTCATCTGTGTCCACTGCAAACAGGGTCTGGCCTAAAGATAAGCACTTGATAATAAAAGTAACATTTTGGAGGCATATTAAAAAAGCAGATATTATTAATCTAATCATTAGGACAGCTTTTCCACTTTACAAAGATTTTTAAGCACCGGAGAGATTATGTGACTTACTAAAGGATAAGCTGTTGTCACCCTGGATCGTGGGGTTTTCTAAATGCTCCGCTCTCTCTCCTTGACGAAGTGATATGAAATGACAGTAAATGAGCAAGCCCCTTGCCTTCAGTGAGTGTGCCTAGCTCAGGAACTGAAGAAAGCAGACTGAAAACCCAGGCCCTTTTAGCTCCTCCTGCCTGTCAGACGAACAGTCCCTGCCCCCCAGCAGGCAGTAGGCAGAGAAAGGAGAAAAAGATGAAACTCGAATTGGTAGTTTTATTACCTGCGATTGCCTAGCCTACTTTCTCTCTGCACCCTTGACCTCTGCTCTAGCCAGGAATCCACTCACAATACCCTCCCCCTGACCCCCTTTATTCTTCAGCTCTAAACCTTCTCTTATAATGCGCCATCCGTTTATTGTCCCTTATGCACACCTGAGCTGCAGTGGGCTCTCGCTGTTAGCCCAACACAAACACCAACTCCTAGATAACCTGACTGATGTAGCAAACCCCCTACATGGCATATCATCTTCTTATATTTTTATTGGCCAACTTGTGTGTGCTGGGTGTTATTCTAACTGCCACTGGATAATAAGGTACTGAGATAATTTGTCTTTAAGGAATATGTGAAATCAAAATATTTAACTTGTTTATATAAGCTGTCCTTCATATCATAACTGTAAAAATGCTTGAAACAGCTATTTCATGGGGGGGAAAAAAAAAAAAAAAGCAAATCATCAGTTGACCTCTGGCAAAGGAAAATCTTGACATTTGTCCCTGGGGACTGGAGGGGCTGAGATCGGGCTCCAGTTCCAGGTTCCTGGCTGTGCCCACAGCCGGGCTGCTTTGTGCAAACTGTCTGGGAAACCCCAGAAAGTAGATGTAAGTGGAGGGGCTTCCACAACTTCACTGCTTCTCAAGTATCATTAAGTCATGGAACCCCGGTCCTGAAGCTGGAAGGGGCTGTAAAAATCACCAATTCAACCTTTTACCTCACAAATGAGGACACTTCAGACTCGAAGTAAAGGGATGAAGGTGGTTTCTATCCAAATAGACCGTGACTCTCTTTTTGGGAACAGATATAGGACAAAGCCAAAGCCTACAAAAAAAAAAAAAGTGGTCCAAATTTGGATGTACTGTATAAAATTGTCATTTAAAGATGCCATATATCTTTAACTTACTGGTTAACAGGGCTAAGAATAATTCCTATAAGGGTTAAGTTAAAATCTATTAGAAAAGAAACCCAGCTTTTATGAAGCCCGAGAAGTGCTAGGGACGGGGATATTTTCAGAGGTAAGCCGAGCTTCCACTCCTGAGTGAGACTTAATGGGACACACGCATTCAGGGAGATGCGTGGAATTTAAACACAATTCAACGCCGGTTAATTCCAAGAGTAAAGGCCCTTCAGTCCAAGCTGCCTTCCGCCTCAGCATTAAAGGAAGCCAGAAAGCCAATTACACTCACAGCAGGGCCTCCCCCCTACTGCAAGGGAGGAATGAATGCACTGCAAATTCTGTGTGTGCTTTACACGCTAGTAAAACTATGATTGCAGGTGGGAAGAAACATGGATTTTCTTTGTTTCTGCCAACATTTCAGTCTGGGAAGCTCCTCCTTTCTCTACCTGCAGAAATAGGGTGGACTCAATATTTTTTTAAGCACAGAAAATAGTCTTTGATTCTGTAAAATTGAAAAGGTACCTGTGCACAGCCCACCCAAAGGGCATGCATCCTTCAAAGAGACAGGTGCTGAAGGTGCCTACCGTTTGGGGGAAGCCCAAACCAACCCTCTGGTCCAAACTCAGGCCTCTCAGCAAGACCAAAGAAAGGTGCTGAGGCTGGAGGGCCAGACCTGAGTGCTCCACCACAACCGCAGGGAGAGCTCCTTGCCTGGGGGTGGGTTCTCCAAGTGCAATTCCCTGTGCGGCCACCAGGGGAAGGCTAGTCTAGGACCACCCTGGAGGCAGGGAAAGCGTACCCTACCCAGGTGCTGGGCCATACGGTGACAGCTGCTGCTATGGCAAAATCCAGGACTAGGAACACCTACAGAACCCGAGGGGGTAAAACTGGGTGTAGCAAACATTGTTTCTGTGGTGTCAGCTGGAGTCTAGTGTCCACAGATGCAGAGTCTTGGTGACGCTGGAGAAAGCTGGCTACAGGGAGCCACTGGTGAAAAGGTCCCCATCTCATAACAACACTTAAGACCAGCACTTATACCACTAGGAAGGCTCATATACTTGACCCTGAAGTCAGCAGCAATTCAGGACATTGTCATATGCAGAATGAAGCGGGCATTGTCCACAGAACTTGCAAAGATCTGAGCCCTCAGGTCCGCAGTGGCCTTGAAATAATGTCCTGTCTCTAACCTGGGGTCCCTTCTCCAGGTGTCCCCAGATTCTGCTCTCTAGTCTCTGATATCAGCTCCAGGTTCCTCTCTAGGTAGGAGGCCAGGTCATTCAGACATTGCATAGTCACCTTCTCACTCTGGAGCCCCCTGCGCGCCCCCCCCCCTCGCCCTCCCCACTGCCAGGCCCCGGGCCCCCAGCTGTCTTGCACGCTGGTGGAGTGGGACACGGAGATCCGAGGGCCCGATGCCTGCAGAGACACAGGCCGTGCTGCTGGCCAGTCCCACGGGGCCCAGGGTGGCTGGAGAAGCTGGAGTGGGTGCTGAAGTTCATGTTGTTTGGGGAGGAAGGTGAGAGGCTGAGACTCAGGTTCAAGACGGTCAAGCACAGTTCTAAGTGCCTGATAGATATGAATGTCTCTAAACCTCACAAAAACCTTTTGGGGAAGGTACTATATTCCCCACTTCAGAGATGAAGTGCCTCTTGAGGAAGAGAAGTGACTTGCCCAAGGTCACCTAGTGAGTCTGGCATGAGCTGGCATTTGAGCGTGGGCAGTCAGGCTCCAGGGCCCCAGCACATAACCACTGCACCATCCACCCGTCTGCGATGCCCAAGGTCAGGTATCATTACCGCTTTGGAGACCTTTGCTCCAGGCAGAAACTCCATCCCACGCAGGCCTCACGCTGGCCTGCTGGTCTCCTGACAGCCATCTTAATTTTGATTTCTATTTAATTTTCCACCTCACAAAGCAGTGCCGGGCAGAGGGAATCTGGGGATACCGTTTGAATATGATTTATTAACCGACAGCTCCGGGAAGTGGAGGGCTTCCTTGCTGCCACCTGACCTCCAAATGTTTGCATTGCTGCCCTGACCTTGCAGAGTGACCTGGAATGGCTTGCCCGTTTCCTTGTGCGTGTCCACTCTCAGAGCCCTGCTGTCAGCCTGCGCATGTCTGTCAATTAGGACCTCGAGGGCTGGGGATGGGGTCTGCGGGCTTTTGAGGAGCACAATCTAACCCTAACCTCTAGATTCCTTCTCGTAATTGAGCATTCATTAGTTTGACGGAACAAAAGCAGGCATTCTCTAGTATAAAGCAGAGGTCAAAACCAGTGGCTGTGTTTTGTTTGGCCTGCAGTGTGTTTAAATATTGAGAAATTTCACATAAAAATACGGATTTCCGGCTTTTCTTGGAAAACGGGAAGGCATGACAACAGGGGCGACTGAGTAGCAGCTGTCCCCGCAGAGGGGGGCACTCTCTGGTTTGTCATCACGGCCGCCACACGTCTCACCTTGGCCCTGCTTGGGCACAGATGCTGCTTGCCTGGCCTCTGCCATAATCCAAGTCTACTGAACCCTGTTCTAAAACCCTGTTCCCTCCTTTTGAACATGGACGGCACTGCCCAGTGTGCTTGGCCCACCCCTACAGCTGCACCTTTCTATCCTGTCCCCAGCACCTGCCTCAGAAAGTGGCACATAAGAGATAGTTATCGCTTCCTTTTTATCTGGGTGAATAAATGAAGGACTTGCTCTCAGGAAGAAAGTGAATTTGAGGGACAAGAAACCTGTTCGACAGCTATGAAGCCCAGGCTTGTTAATGCTTCGGCAGCTTTCTGAATGACTGAGGCTGCTGCCTAGGCCTTTGCATTGTTTGCTGTGCTGTAAAGATCTTCCCTGCTGTCACCAATGACTCTGAATCTTGTTTAACATTCCAGGAGCAAATGTGTTGATGGTTTAACAGGATTTAGCCAGAAATGAAAACAAAACAAAACAAAAAACAAGTCATAATAGGAAGAGCTGTCCCAGTCAACCGTCTATTTTTTTTTTCTCAGAAAAATGAGGGCGATGTTGTTGAAAAGCAGCAAGTTCCAAATGTAGATGGAACTACAGGCTGCTGTCACAGCCAACAGTCTTGGCTAAGACACACGTGCTAATCTGTCCTTTGAGGCGACCACACTTCCGGTTCCAGTTCTGGAGCATCGTCCAGTGGATGGACTTTGTGGAAGTGCTAGAACCTCCTAAGCCCTCAACACCTAACAAGAAAGAGCTCTCTCTCGATCCCCCGGCCCCATGAAGAGCAGCAGCAAATGTAGACTGTTGACATGAGGCCCCGCGGGGTAAAGTCCCACTGGTATCGCTAGGTTGAGCAGAATCCTGGGCAGCCTCATACCAGAAGTTCTCGGCACACAGGCAGAGTACAGGAGTCTGACCACAATCAGTAAGAACCATTAGTCCTTTTCTGAGAAAATAAGTTCTCTCAACTTCAAGGTGACCATGGCTCTGGACACACAGTGTGTGCTTAGTAAATGTTTGCTAAATGAAAACATGAACAGGAAGAGAACACCCAGCCAGGGGTTTGGTGATAGCAAACGATCATGTTTCAGGAGCACAGGTGGGCAGGAACAGTTATAAACTCTACCCTCTGCAGCTCTAGGCTGGGGAGACTTTCACAATGTCTTTAGAACAGACTTTCATGTCTCAGGAAAGCAGAGTGACCCCCGTCATACTCATTCCATGAATGTTTGCTGAGACAATTTATCAAAATAATCCTGAAGCATGCAGTCAAAACGTTCTTCAGAAACGTCCAAGTCAGTCATGAAAATGTTCTCCTGCTCGTTTCCATCACAGAAATACTGTGATCGGTCACGAGGGGTTCGGGGCTCCCAGGGCCCAAAAGTCCTCTGCCACTCCCCTCTGCCTGGCCCACATCCACAGGGCCTTGCGTCACCTTTAGATCCACAGCTTCTAGGAAGCCTTCCGACAGCTGAGTTCCTAGGCGTTTGCTCTGGTTACTACGGCTGAAAACAAATTACCCCAAAGCCTAGGCAGCCTCTAAAACCTAGGCAGCCACATCTCATAACAACACTAAGACCAGTACTTATACTACTGGGAAGGCTCATATACTTGACCCTGAAGTCAGCAGCAGTTCCAGATAATCGTTTCATTATGCTTAGGTTCTACAGGCCCGAGTTCAAGCAGGACACAGTGGAGATGGCTTGTCTGAGCTCCGTGGTGGCTTGTCCTTCTCTGTAGCCTCCTTGCAAGCTAGGGGTGGGAGCCATTTGAAGCCATTTGAAGGCATTTTCACTCATGTGTTTGGTGTTGATAATGGCTGTCAGCCAGGACTCCTCATGGGCTGGTTGACATAATGGCTGCTTAACAAGAGCGAACGTCCCCACAGAGCACCAGGTTGAAGCTGTATCATTCTGTGACCCAGCCTTGCAGGTCACACAGCATCACCCCCATGGTCACAGGCCCATCCAAATCCAGGGAGAGGGAACGCAGACCCCGCCGCCCCCTCTTGATGGGAGGAATGTCAAAGTCACAGTGTACGCAGGGCGTGCGGGGTGAAAGTGACCGCTGTGTCCACCTTCACAAAATAGAACCTGCCACACTTGGTTAGATGTGTTTCCCAAGGGCCCTGTGTTCAAACCCATTGACTTAAAAGGTGCTTATCTGCCTCTTTCATTAGACTGTGAACTGGATGAGGAAAGGGACCGGGACTTACTCACCTTCGTGCCCTCTGTTCCCAGCACAGTGCCCGGCACACAGAAGGCATTCAACACATTTGTTGAACTGAACCGAATAGAAAGGAAGAGCCAGAAGGGCCCTTTCCTGATGGCTGTTGGTGGCATAAGGGAAGTTTGACCAGCGAAATAGAATTAGCATGAGGCGGGAGGACCCAGACCCCTTTCTGGGGCCAAGTATGTATGATACTCGCTGTGAGTGTATCACACATGAGAGGGAACGCTTGCTTCCTTAGGCCTCTCAGGCTGTTTATAGAAAGTAACTGTAAAGAGTCATTGCTGATTTCATATTTCTCTTTTCTTGAGCTTTTTGAAAGTATTTCCCCCTTTGTATCTCTGTGTCTCAAGCATGGCAAGTATGAGATTACCCAAGAGGCTGCCTGTTTTTAATACTCAGACGCTCGCTCATGTCGCACAGCAGCCGGACGCTGGACAAGGAGCCAGAAAACCTCCGCTTCCGTCTCGGTCCAGTCACTTGGTAGGAGCTGGGTAGCTCTGGCCAGCCACTGACTTTCCACATCTCAGCTTTCCTGCCTGTCAAGGGGGGTGTGAAAAAGGCAGACCTGCCTCTCTGTCAAAGTTGTTTGGAAAAATGCTTTTTAAAAGATAAAGCAAAATACAAATACCAAATTCGATCATTACAGGATACAGTGGTTTTAGAACACATTCGCATGTTCTTTGACAAGCCTGCTTTTGGAAGGTGAAGTCTAATTCTCTTTTCCATAACTGTGGGCCCAACAATGTGACTTCCTTCAAGTGGACAGAATGTGGCAGAGTGATGCGAGCTGGCTTCCGGAGCAAGGTCCTGAGGAAGGACAGCTTCACCTGCTTCCACGCTCCAGGTCGCTGGCCGGCCAGCCAGCCATCACGTCCCGAGGACACGTGAGCAGCCCGTGGAGAGGCCCGTGGGGAGGAGCGGAGGCCTCCCACCAACCTCCAGCACCAACTCGCCAGCTGTGCGATTAGCCCACCTTGGGAAGCAAAGGCGTCTTTGGGTGACTGCAATTCTGACCAACATCTGGACTGCAACCTCCTAACAGACTCCATACCCAAACTGCCCAACTAAACTGACCGAAAGTCCTCACCCAAAGAAACGGGGAGACAATGAAGGCTGACTTTTAAGTTACTAAGTTTTGGGGTAATTTCTTATACGGCAACAGCTAACTAATACTAACCAACCAGTGGTGTGGCAGACATTTCTGTTTCTCTGACCGTGTGATGAGTGAGTTTTGATCCAAATCCTTTCCTGCCTATTCCTAGTGACTCATAACATTCATGTGTGAGGGTCCAATTCCACCGCCAGTCTGATCCAGATGGTTGGATGCCAGGAAACTGGATGCCCGGGAAAGCAATTTCAGCAATGACTAAACAGTACTCAATTCTGTGGTGTATCCTCATCTATTACAATGTTGTTTATACTTGACGGGCTGAGGGTTGGCTTCTGGAATCCTCATCTCAACCTGGAGGACAAGGCTCTCTATCCAACATTCACAACACAATCATCTTTCCCACCTGGTTCCCAGCGCAGCCACACTGCCTGCCACTGCGCCTGCCCGCCTTCCCCGTGCTCAGTCACTGCTCTGCGGACACAGATGTGTGGACACAGTTGGGTGTGGAGCCTGGGTCTGCAGACAAAGTTTTATCTAGGCAAAGACTAATCAGCTGGTATAAAGAGCAATCTGTATCACCACCTTGTTGATCAACTACTTTAAGTCACTCAGAGAGCTGGTTCCTTCACCCAAACACCAAAACCCAGCAGTAAGATCAGCAGGACTCCAAAGACGAGGCCTTGGGGGAGCAGAGACCCGGCGCCCGCCCTGGGTGTGGCAGTACTGTCACACCTCCCTCCACCCAAGATCTGAAATGCCGGGGAGACTGAACCCGAGGCAGGAACTGCTCAGCACCCACCGCTCCCCCGAGAAACTGTTTGCTCTGCTGCCAACCTGCCCATCCTTCACGGAGTAGCATTCGATCCCTTCCTTCCCTCCGGAAAGATCGTCAAGGGAAACACACACGTGCGCTTGTTAGAGATCCACTTATTTAAAAGGCATGACTTTCCCACAGATAACATATGGAAAACTAACTCATTAATTGGTTGGAGCAACCCTGGTTAAAGGAGCGAACAGAGATTTAGTGATGTTTTCCCGAGGCCTCATTCCAGCCTCACCCCACGTTATCCTCAGGGGGGTTTGAAGGCAGCGGGCAGTGGCGGGCACCGGCGCTGGCCACAGAGCAACACAGGCGAGCTGTCACACTTTGTTTTTCTGCTTGTTAAATCCGAATGCTCCTAATTAGTTATCCTGCCCGCTAACGCCTGGGCGGACAATGGCGTGGGGATGGGGGTGCTGAGAGGCTGTGAATACGAGTTCCTCGGCTCCTGCGGCCGGGGGACTGCTGACTTGGCTGTGGTCCTGAGGCGCCGTGCTCCTCTCGGCTGTGAATTGAAAGACGGCAGCCCCGTGTGAATAAAGGTCATCACCTGTTACTTCTCCGGTGAAAGGGCAGCTGCGCTGGGTGCCCACTTAGGCTCGGCCTTTGTCTGCCGGCTCTGAATAGCGCCCACAGACAATAGCATTCTCTGAGTCTGTGTTTGCTTGGCGGGGCAGGGCCAGGCGAAATTACTTGCATAACTTCCTGGGAGAAGAATTCAGTAAAGTGTGTTTTTAACAAGTGGCCTTGAAATGCCTTCAACATGGCCTTTTGGTGATCACGCTCACTAGCTAGACAACACGAGAAAATCTGCAAGCTGGGACCACCGTCTGCATGACTCCTCCGAGGCCAGTGCTGACATATGTTTAGGTCACGCAGATGACAAGTCCTATGCATGGGTCCGGAAGACTAGCAGAAAAGTTCCCTGAAAAGGTAGCTAGCTGTTCAGGAATGTTTAATGTTCAGGAGGTTGAACAACTCACCATTATTCTGACATATAAAAAGCAGAGACTGTCATTTGGTTTTAGAGATCAGCATTTCTAATACTGTTTTGTTTCGGGGCTAACATGAAAATGATTAGTTTGGTTTTCTGTTGGGAAGAGAGCTAGCGAGTTTAGGTTAGTGTACGTATGTATGTGTATTCATCCATCCATCCATTCATTGGAAGTATATGCCCAGCTGCTTGGAGTAAGTGTTACCGTGTCAGCATAAAACAAACCGGCAGGCCCTCGGGCCGCTGCTGAAAGGCAGTCTGCACTCGATTTACTCCTCTCCCCCTGGCTCCTGAGCGCTATGGGTCCCCCTCTCTGGCATCCTTTCCATTTCACGTCTCTTTAGTGAGTACTCCAAACTCCAGACTTTTCCATCTTTTTCATCATTAAAACTTCTCTGTTCAAGTCTCTCACCCCTCAAATATCATGCTATGTTTTCAACTGATGGATCAGACAAATGAATTGGTGCCAAAATAATTTATTCTTCTTAGGTAATATATTTCATATTAACTAGAATCTAAATTGCCTTAACCTGCAGGTAGAGTGTGGCTTGGAAATGTAGGGAAGGTGAACCATGGGCAAGTCAGTTCTTCAGACGGTCCCACAAGAGGAATGTATGTATTGGGCGGTGAGTGAGGCGGTGCAGGGAGTGGGTGGGGAGGGGCCCCCTCTAACCGACTGCCTCACCCATGGGACCCTCCAGTATCCTTTCTCATGAATCATGGACAAACAGAATCATTTAGTGCTTAGCTTACACATGCCCCAAAGGTGAGTAACACCAGAAGAGTTAGTCATTAATATACATTTTGGGTTTTTGTCACCAGAGCGTGAGTAGCCAAAATTTAGAAGTTAAACCTGACCTTTCCTTTCAGCAGGTAGCGGGAACTTGAGAAGAAATCTCCTATCACTTACTCACTCGGAGGAGTGACACATTAAACCAGGGGTCTGATTTGCTCCTTATGAGCAACTACACTCTCTTGAACATTAACTTACATAGACTAATGTATTCTACTGGTAAAATGTGGAACCTTCTCAGTGTTAAAATAGCTGAGGGGACGCGGGAAGGGGATGGTTTGCCCTGTGGTTCCCAGGGAAAGGGGAGAGCTATGCATGCAGAGTTAGGGCGTCTCCCTGCTGTCTCTCACAGGAGCGTCTCTTTTTATTGTATCGCCATCTTAAAGCTTTTCCATGGGTTGTGATAGTGATGGATAGACTGAAAATAACCAAACACAAATTCTATTCTGCTTCCCATTCTCAAAGTATCAAACCAGGAGAAAGCCCTTAAAAAGTAGTGCCTCCGTTTCAGAACATGCACCAACAGTACTGGAAATATCGGGGGTGGGGGTGGGACGACACACTGTAAAGTAATCCCCATGATGTACACTGAACCCAGTACAACATAATATTGAAAGTAAACTGTAATTGAAACATACAACTTAAAAAAAAGAAATTTTGAGATTTATAGATTTTAAAGCACCAATACTTGTCCATTGGTTCACATATGCTTAGTCATTGCCTGCCAAATCCTTTATAAGAACCACCTGTGGGTTCCAAAACACCACTGTGCAGTCTCACCTCCTGAAAGGAAGTTTCTGTTCATATGATTTTATTTTCTGTTAGATTTACAGTCAAAGGATTTAATAGGATTTTCTAGAAATTTTTACTTTGCTGATCAGAAACTCATCTGAAATTCCAAACTGAAGAAAGGAGTAACTCCAGCCTCTGCCCCATCTCCTCCCTCCCGTGGCCCTGCTACCAGGCCAGGAGGGGCCTTGGCTCCTGTCTTTCATGTTACATGTTACGGCGCCGATTACAGTCAGGTAGTGACTTGTTGTTCAGCTGCTGCTTCCACGATGTGCTAGTAAAACCCAGTGAGTAACTTCATCCCTGGGGAAATAGACCATTAGGGACTCGGTAGCAGCATAAGCTACGAATGTGGCCAGTAACTGGCACCCACGGCCCGTGGGCAGGTGACACCAGCTCCAGCACCACTTGAGGGAGTTCATTTGTCCAGCAGGGTCCGTCTGTGCTGCGTATTTTCCAACACCCAAGTGTATGATCAGAGGGGAGAATGCAGGCAGAGAGGCCAGGACGGTCAGATAATGAGAAGGGGGAAATGGCCTTGAATTCAAGCTGCATTAGTAGCTTGAATTCTTCAGCCAAATTGCTGAACTGAGTCTATTGGCTATAACTTTAGGGATTGTTATTTATGAAAATGAAAACAGACACACAGAGAGAGATAAGAAGATAGTAAATATTTTTGTGCCAGAATTCTTTCAGCACCGTAATTTTTGTATTAGTGTTTTGTGTACTGCATTATGTTAAGATTGTATATACTTAAATTATAAATCCTCCTTTACAATGTTTATTAAATTCTTTTTTTTTTCTTTCTGGAGAGAAAGATGTCTATGTTTTGTGTTTTTAAACTATAAACTACTAAAAAATAATCAAATTCTTAAGAGAAATTTGGAGAAAGACATCTGCGTTTAGGAAGGATATTTGTATTATTACTGAGATCTATAACTCTTTAGCTACTTGCTTTAGTTTATCTTCCTCTCCCCTGCAAAATTTATAAACTGAAATGCATGTCTCTATAGCTGTTTCCTATGAGAGAAAGATCTGTGTTTAGAGAGAACTTTGTTTCAGGGGTGAGGGGAGAAATGACTGACTGTGAAACTCCTCAGCTGACATGAAACAGGATGACAGTAAGCCAGACAGAGGCCAAACGGTACAGGACAAATGGGGCTGGCCAGCTGGGGCAGGTAGGCCGGGCCACCTGCCACCACTAATATGCTCTGTCACAAAGCAACAGTATTTTTTTCCTCTGTGTGTTCCCTTCCCTTACCTGTTTATCTGCAAGAACAGTTCAGAGCCAGAAAACGTGGATGAGATTTACTCAGAAGCCAAGGTTAGATGAGGTGGAGGTGCCCTTCAGTATTGATAGCCTAGATGTAGACAGATCAAAAGCTAAATCCAATTTAACCCACCCCAGGCAGGAAAAGTAATTGAATTAAACCTCCTCTAAATATGATAAGTTTGGGGGTTTTAAAGCCAGGCACAAAGAGCCAGGTTGGAGTAAATGGACGCAGGGAGCTCGAGCCACCCCGCCCACAGGGAGTCTGATGAGCTGCTGCTTTGCCTCTATCACTTTACTACTGAGGCTGAAAAGTGATTAAGCTGCTTATGGGGTTAATGGTCTGCCCACCAAGATTTATGTAAGCTGCTTGGTGTGTATGGTTTGAGTATTACAAGGAAAAGAAAAGGCGATGGGGGAGACAGCAGGGTATAGGAAAGCTTTAGAAAGCAGGTTTTATTATGTCAAATAGATGTACTACTTTTGACGCTCTCAAAGGAATATGGAATTACTCTGATTCTTTCTCTTCATCTGGTATCAAAACTCATTTATGAAAGCCTTCCTCAAAGAGGACTCACTTTGGAGCCCACCCGTTTTATTTTCAGCCATCTCTACAAGACCACGTTGGTGCCTTTAAACATACTTCTCAAGTGATAGTCTGGTGCTCAGATACTACGATCAGGTAAAGTCCTAGAAAATAGATAAATGCATAATGGGTATTTTCATCATGCTTCGCCTTGAACACCACTGGGCAATCATAACTAAAAATATATCGCTGCCCTGGCCAGGTGGCTCAGTTGGCTGGAGCATCATCCCGTACAGGGTTGATCCCCAGTGGGGATGTGTTCAGGAGGCAACAGATCGATGTTTCTCACATCAATGTTTCTCTCTCTCCCATCTTCTCTCTCTAAAATCAATAAAAACATATTGGGTGAGGATTAAAAATAATAATAATAATAAGTAAAAATCTATCCCTTTCCAAGCCCGGCCAGCAGACTGCTCGCTGCAGCTTGATCATGCAGCGATGGACAGGCAGACCTGAAGGAGTGGAGGGAGCTGATAGGTGCAAATAGGCTTAAACTCAATACCCAAATGAAATTAAAACTCTAATGTTCTCTCAGACCTCTCCCACTAAATGCTCTAAAAGTATTTCTTTCATTAAAAACAAATTTCCTACCTTTAAGGGACAAAGAGAACACAAAAGTCTTAAGTTTAAACTACAATTAAGATTTTTTTGCCTTGAAAAATGACTTAAGGATCTGTAGTTTTCCAGTTGACCTCATTTCTTCTGGACGAAACCACCAGAGAGGAAAACAACCAACAAAAGAGCAAAATCACAGCAGTTGGAGGTGTTCTGGAAGTTGTCGTAATTACTTTTTAAAATTAACTCTTGAAAGAATTAATAGATATGCCTTCTTTTAGTGTCTTCTTAGGGAGGGAGCTGCTGATTTAAAGGATTAAAACTAAGCTTAGCATATTCGGAACTTTGGGTTGAACAGACAAATGATATTTTTCTTCCTGGTTGCTCACCTGTCAATCATTAAAAGAACATACACTAACAAAAGTATAAAAAGATTATTTTGACTCCTATATGCTTTATGTTTTATTAAAATTTACAGTCAACCAACTGTGTGGCTTGAGCACAAAGAGTTTAATAGTCATTGCTTTTACATCTTTTCTCCTCGTACAATTTTTTTTACTGCGATATAATTCACATACCATAAGACTTACTCTTTTAAAGTATTCAGTTCACTGGTCTCTAGCATATTCACAAAGTTGTGCAACCAACCACCACTATATAATTCCAGAATATTTTCAACATTCCCAAAGGAAATCCCAGATATTAGCATTCCCCCCTCATTCCCTTTTCTCCCAGGCCCTGGCAACCACTCATCTACTTTCCATCTCCAGGGATTTGCCTGTTTGGGGCATTTCATTTAAATAGATCATAAAATATGTATTCTCTTCTGTTTGGCTTCTTTCAGCATGATGTTTTCAGGTGCATTCATATTGTAGCATGTATCAGTACTGTACTCCTTTTTATGGCCAAATAATATTCCATTGTATGGATATAAAAATTGTGTTTATTCATCAGTTGATGAATGTTTGGGTTGTTTCCACTCTTTGGTTATTATGACTATGCATGTACAAGTAAGTGTTAAAGTGAACATATGTTTTCAATTCTGTTGGTACATATCTAGGAATGGAACTGCTGGGTCATATGGTAGCTGTTTAATTCTTTGAGGGGCTTCCAGACTGTTTTCTACAGTGGCTGCACCACTTTGCATTCCCACCAGCAGTGTATGAGAGCTCCAATTTCTCTACGCCCTTGCCAACATTTGTTACTGTCCTGGAATATCTTTTTATACTAAGTTTATTTTTTCCATTATGAATAGGAATCGATTATTAGGGCTTACAAGGAGAACTACTCCAAACATGGCAGATTTCAGTGCCAAGACCACAATAAACAAAAGCACTCCCCCAGGGAGAAAAGAGAAATGAAATGGCCCCTCTGAGTGCCTACCTGCTGCAGATCGGCGAGGGAATACAGGTGGATCTGTTGAAGGAGGTATTCTCTGGGGAAAATTCTGAAAACAAGGACAGAAACACACATGACCTGTGGTGCTGCCACAAAACACCCTTGTTCTGAGAAGTTTTAAAGTCTCATTCAAGATCTCTTTCGTCTGCCTGCTCCCATGTCCACCTGTACTCCTCCTCACACCCTCCGAGAAGTCGGTAATAATCCCTTTGTTCAGATCTATTTCTTCCTAACACCGAGAGCAAGATGGAAGTAAACGTTTGATCTTGGATTTCTTCTGTAACCCAAGGTGCTTGCAGTACCATGTAAAGGTCCAGGCCTGAGGGCCACAGCACCAGGTTCTTGTACCAGCCAGGTCCCTAACAAGCTGTGTCATCTCAGGCAAGTCGCAAAACCTTCTTCAGCTTCTTCACTGTGGAATGAAGTAGACTGAACTCCATTCTCTAAGTATCTTTCCAGCTCCATTATTCTAAGTCTAAATTAATAGAGTTGAGGAAATCAGTGGAGTGGCAACTTGTGTGTCTTTTGTCTACAGACTCCTATGGGTTTCATCAGTAGGGATAGTACTGCTCAATATCACATCAATGAACTATCCTCTTAGGTGTATAGTAATAGTATTAAAACACAGGCACAAATGGGAACAATAGAACAAAACCGTTCAAACTGGACTCCCTGACAACGTCCAATATCTTTGGTTGCTGTCGGTTCATAGCATCTGGATAAATGACAGTGAGTGAACTTCAAAAACCCACAAACATCCCAGTAGAATATGGATGAGGATAGAGGTACCAAGGTATAGGTGATTAGAAACAACCACCACCACCACCACCACCACACACACACACACACACACACACACACACACACACACACACACAAACAAATAAAACTCATGGTTCTCACATTTTCTCTCTCTTTTAATGGCACTCTGCAATTTTTTTGTGTCCTCAATGAAAGAAACCACCAATTTATTTAATCTTTATAACTGTCCACTATGTGCCAAGCACTGTGCCAGGCACTAGGAAGATAATTATAAATAAGACAGTCATAGTATTTGAGTTCAAGAAGCATAAAGTCAAGTGAGGAAGAGGTACATACACTGGTAATTACAATATGTGTGGTTATTGAAGAGTTATGCGTTGGGTATTTATTTCTGGAATGGTCTAATGCGGTGGGTCCCAAATCTGGCCATCTCTTAGAATCACTTGGGGAGTCTTTAGAAAACCATAGGGCATAAGCCTGGGTAGAACCCAGAAATCAGTGTTAAACAAAACAAAATATCCCCTGATAATTAGGGCAGCCAAAGTTTACAATCACTGCCCTAATAATCATCCAGCTCACTGGGAAATTCACTATTCAATCTTTCTATTAAGTATGCATTACTTGACAAATCCTAGAGATTAAATCATTTATCCCTTTACCCAGCTTCCCCTAATATTAACATTTTACTCAACCAAGTACATTGATCAAAACTAAAAAATAAACTATTATGTAAAGTATACTTTATTCAGATTTCACCAATGTCCTTTCTCTGTTCAAAGATACAAACCAGAATACAGCATTGCATTTATAGATTTTAAAAACACAGTAGCCCCCCACCCCCATCCATGGTTTCACTTCCTATGGTTTGTTACCCCAAGTCCAAAAATATTAAATGGGACATTCCAGAAGTAATTCGTAAGTTTTAAATTGGGCCCCATTCTAAGTAGTGTGGTGAAATCTCACACTGTCTTGCTCTGTCCCGCCTGGGATGTGAATTGTCCCTCTGTCCAGTGTGTCCATGCTGTATGTACTGACCATCCTTTAGTCATTTAGTAACTGTCTCAGTTGTCAGATTGACTGTGGCAGTGTCGCAGTGCTTGTGTTCAAGTCACCTTATTTTGTTATTATAATTGTTCGACTTTATACTGGCCATTGTTGTTGATCTCTTACTATGCCCAATTTGTAAATTAGATGATCGTAGGTATGTATGTATAGGGAAAAACATAATATATAGGATTCTGTACACTTTGTGGTTTCAGTTTCAGGCATCCACTTGGGAGTCTTGGAAGGTATTCCCATGAATGGATAAGGGGGGCGGGGACTACTGTGTGTGTGTATTTACTCATTTGTAAGAAGACTGGAGACCCAAACATATGTACAAAAAAGGAAACACAGGACAGTCTTTCAGTGGGACTACGAGGAAATCAATGTGCCAAAATCTGATACAGGGATGGGGGGTGTTTGAACACAGCTGAATGGAAGGCATAATCTTTGTCAAAGGCGACTGCTTATTAACAAAATCCCTTTAATAAGGTAAAATGAAAACAATGTGGCAGCAGGGCTGATAAATGGAGACAGAGTGAACCAAGTGGGTAGGCTGGAAAAATCGTTTCAAAATTAGCTTCTGCCGCTTCCCTTGGTGTGTACAAACCTGGGTCAGCCACAGGAAGAGTTAGAAGAAGGAAGGCAACTGAAATGAACTGCAGCAGGGACAAGTGCAGGGTAACATATCTATAATGTTTTGCTACTTAAAATTTCTTCTGCTCCAAAACCAAAACATTCTATAACTGAGAACACAGGATATAAGAATTATTTATACATTTACAAACCAAATCATACTTATTCCCTTAATAAGGTACTATAGTCAGTCAATTATCTAGTCAACACACACTTAGTGAGGGCCGAAAATAAGCCAGGTGTTGTGCTAACAACTGCTGATATGTCAGTGACCACAGTTGATGAGCAATAAAGACAATGTCCAGTTTTAAAAAAATTTTGTTAAGTACTAGAGGCCCGGTGCACGACATTTGTGCAAGGGGCTCAGCCCTTACAGCCCCAGCTTTGTCCAGGTCACCCAGAAGGTTGTCTAGAAGGTCGTTTGGCTGTTGGTCTAATTAGCATATTATGCTTTTATTATTATAGAAGATAATTGACATATACCATTACATTATACAGGGTGGAGCAAAAGTAGGTTTATAGTTGTTCACATGGAAAATAATACAATCATTAATAAATAATAAAAGAATGAACTCTGTTTCACATATTCACAACTGTAACCCTACCTTTGCCCCACCCTGTATTAGTTTTAGGTGTATAATAATGATTTTATATTTATACACATTGTGAAATAATCACCACCAGAAGTCTATTTAACATCTGTCACATATGCAACACAGCATTATTAATGAGCGTTTCATGCTGTACATTACATCCCTATGACTTACTAATTTTATAACTGGAAGTTTCTACCTTTTGACCCCTTCACCCATCCCGCCCGCCCCCCCCACACACACATTTGGCAACCCCCAATCTGTTCTCTGTATCTATGAGTTTGGTTTCTTTGGTTTTTGTTTTTCGTTTTGTTTTTAGATTCCACATATAAATGAGATTATATGGTATCTGTCTTTCTCAGCCTGACTTATTTCATTTAGCATAACCCCTCAAGGTCCATCCAGGTTGTTGCAAATGGCAAGTTTTTATTCTTTTTATGGCTGAATAATATTCCATGTATATATACACCACATTTTCTAGTTGTTTCCATAACTGGCTATTGTAAATAATGCTGCAATGAACATGGGGTGCATATATCTTTTAGTTTTCTTCAGATAAATACCCAGAAGTTAAATTGTTGGATTGTATGGTAGTTTTATTTTTAGTTTTTTAAGGAACCTCCAAACTGTTTTCCCTAGATGTTGCACCAATTTACATTCCCACCAACCGTACACAAGGGTTCCCTTTTTTCCACATCCTCACCAATACTTATTTTTTTCCTTTTTTCTTCTTTTTATTGTATTTATATGAGAAGATGTATGTTAGCTGAACCTATTGTGGTAATAATACATGTAAATCAAACCATCAAGCTGCAGGGGGGGGCAAATTTTTTGACTCGAGGGCCACAATGGGTTCTTAAACTGGACCGGAGGGCCGGAACAAAAGCATGGATGGAGTGTTTGTGTGAACTAATATAAATTCAAAGTAAACATCATTACATAAAAGGGTACGGTCTTTTTTTTTTTTTTTTAGTTTTATTCATTTCAAACGGGCCGGATCCGGTCTGCGGGCCATAGTTTGCCCACGCCTGTCTTAAACTTATAGTGATGTATGTCAATTACTTTTCTTTTTTAAAAATTGTTGACAGTATTACAGATGTCTCCCATCCTCCCCACCTTTACCCACCTCCGCCCAGCCCCTAACCGCACCCCCCCTCCCGCCCACCTCAGGTATTTTTGTTATTTTTAACAATGGCCATTCTGACAGGTGTGAGACAATATCTTATTGTGGTTTTGACTAAATTTCCCTGATGATTAGTGATCTTGAGCATCTTTGCATGTAACTGTTGGCCACGTGTATGCCTTCTTTGGAAAATGTCTATTTAGGTCTTCTGCCCGTTTTTTTAATAAGATTGTTTGTTGTTGTTGTTTGCTATAGGGTTGTATGAGTTCTTTATGTACTTTGGATATTAACCCCTTATCAGCTATATGATTTGCAGTCATTTTCTCCTATTCAGTAGGTTGCCTTTCATTGTGTTGACGGTTTGCTGTGCAGAAGCTTTTTAGTTTGATGTGGTGCCACTTATTTATTTTGGCTTTTGTTGCTTTTGGTGTCAGATTCAAAAAAACCATTGCCAAGACCTATGTCAAGAAGCTTATCGCCTAGGTTATCTTCTAGGAGTTTTATGGTTTCACATCTTATGTTCAGGTGTTTGATCCCTTTGAGCTAACTTAGTGTATGATGTAAGATACTGGTCCAGTTTCATCTTTTGCATGTGGCTGTCCAGTTTTCCCAACACTATTTATTCCAGAGACTGCCCTTTCCCTGTTGTTTTTTCTTGGTTCTATGGTCATAATTAAATGTACCATATGTGCATGGGTTTATTTCTGAGCTTTTCCTGACTAGACTAGGTCCTTCTTGCTTCCAACAGTTCATGCTGCTTCTTCTCACAATAGCTAACCAACTTTGGACACAGTCATCCCTAGCATTCCTCCTAATACTTCCTTTTGTACAGCTCAAGGGAGCTGTGCATCTGTTTGGTGGTTCTATGAATGTAAATGTGTTTCACAAGTGTTTAGTTTCTCTCTCCCTTTAGAAGAGATGTGGGCCCCCTCCAGCAACACCTTATCTACTGCGTCCTCTATCACTCTGCGGTGTCTAACACTCCAGAGGTCATCACAGACGTAAAGAATTGGAAAATGCAACATATGCAGACAAGATAAAGAGACTGAGCTTATTGTGTCTGGAAAAGATGTTGTGTCCAGATTTAGTGGTGGCCATAAAAAATACAGACTTTTAGTACAGATCATGCCCATCAGCTCTTTTTCTCCCTGGAGGATGGATATTGTAGCATGAAAGCACCCAAGTCAAATGTGAGAATCAATTTTCTGAGAGGGGAGATGGAGAGCTATCACAGTGATGCCTTTTACTGAAAGTAAAATGAGGAAGAGATTTTGCAGCTATTTAGAGGGAGGCACACACTCCTCTGCTTAGAGGAGGGTAGGGGCTCGAAGGCAGGGTCAGGTAACTTAGGCTCACGCCTGCCTCATCCTCCTCCTCTTTCCCATGCCTCGTCTTCAAGGCAGACTGATTTCCCCAGATACTCTCTGAATATCTCCCTCCCGCAGACACCCACAGGGATGCGCGGGGTAAATAATGCCATGAGCCAAGCCCAGAGAAGCCTCACCATGTCCCATCTGGGGGCGCCTGGGATTTTCCCTGCTGTGGCTTAGAGGCACAAGCCGGCCCTTCTCCGGGGACTCCCAGGGGCCAGTCCCCTTAAACTCTGCGCGGTGGCAGGGGTTGTGGAAAACCCTCAGGCCCAGGCATGCTCAGGTAGCAGGAAGCTGCCTGGGGCGGATCTGACCAGGAGACGACATGCAGACATAAACTTGCAGCCACTTCAGGGACTGCCTGGGGAGCCATTCATGTCCAGGAGGCAACGCTCCCAACCCCTTAAGAAAGTCAGCTGGGCATTGATATTTTTTTTAAAGGAAACTTTTTTAATTTTGATTTTTACTATTAATGCAGTCAAGGAAGAATGGATGATGATTTACATTGTTTGTCAGAAAACACAACATGTGGTCAGATCGCTCATGAATTTAATGCAAACCAAGTCCAGCCTTATGACCTCTGTGATGTCACTATGGTGAAAACCTAAACCTGGGACCTAAAACCGCACATACGTGTTTCATGGCAGTAAGAAGATGCTGGGTACGTGACATGCGACAAGCATCATGCTAGGCCCTGGAGATGTGGAGTCCAGATGGAGCTTTTCTACTCTCAGGGAATATGCAGACCGGTGGGGCCAGCAGACGGAAGCCAACAGCTCCAGGCCACACCAGGGAGGGCTGCGCTCTGAGCCGCGCCTGCAGGGGTGGGGCAGACGCCTGCAGATCCCTGGTCAGGAAGGGCTTCAGACCACCGACCAGTCCCCACTTGTCCAGCGGAACACAGGGGACAGTTCGTCGAACAAGCGGAGGGAGGGCATTCCAGGCAGAGGCGGGGAAGAGCAGAGGCAGCGGAGCACACTGCTCCCAGGGAACCGCTGTCTGGGATGGAGCTGTACCTGGGTACATTTTGGGGTGGGGGTGGGGGTGGGATAGGGTATGAGCTTAGACCAGCCGTGGGCAAACTACGGCCCGCAGGCCGGATCCAGCCCGTTTGAAATGAATAAAACTAAAAAAAAAAAAAAAAAGACCGTACCCGTTTATGTAATGATGTTTACTTGGAATTTATATTAGTTCACACAAACACTCCATCCGTGCTTTTGTTCCGGCCTCCGGTCCAGTTTAAGAACCCACTGTGGCCCTCGAGTCAAAAAGTTTGCCCACCCCTGGCTTAGACAGACAGGAGGTAGCCAGACACAGACGCCGTGAATTCCCTAAAACAGGGTGCCGGAGAAGTGCCTCAAGCAGGAGAAAGACACGGTTAGATTTATGCCTCTACAAGATCACCTACAGCCCTGGCCAGTGCTCAGTGGTTAGAGCATCAGCCTGCAGACCAAAGGATCCCGGGTTCGATTCCCAGTCCTACCTCGGTTGCAAGTTCCGCAGCCCCAGTGGGGTCAAGTGTGGGAGTCAACTAATCGACGTGTCTCTCTCACGCTGATATTTCCCTCTCTCTTCCCCCTACTCCTCTCTCCCACTCTCTCTAGAAATCAATGGGAAAAATATCCTTGGGTGAGAATTAAAAAAAAAATCACGAATGGCAGAACGGGATGCAGGAGGAGTGAAGGGATGGATAATTTTTTTGGTAACCTAGGTGAGAAATGATGGAGGCCTGCAAAGAATTTAAATGGCTGCCAGGGGGCTGAGAGAAACCTCCAGAAAGATAGGTTTCTGTAGCAGCATCCACAGGTCATGATGACTGACAGGAAGCAAAGGCCGGGAAGGCGTGTGGGATTAATCACGGGTTTCCAGGGAGGTCCCCCAGGTAAACGGCAGCTCCATTTACTGGGCACAAGGAAGAGCAGCTGTGTTTGCGGAGAAAGGGCAGCTCATTTCGGGGCAGGGGACCGGACCTGGCTGTGCATGGTGGGAGCTCTGTGTGCCCCAGCCCACAGGTGTTAGGTGAAGCCAGGAGAAGGAATGACAGGCCCAGGCAGCACACATGAGGGCAACAGAAACGCGGGAGCCTGGCAAAGCAGGACTATATGAGGAGCGGCCGCAGGAAGAAGCCCAGGAATTAGCGTCCTGACAGGAGGAGGAAGAGCAGAAGAGCCAAGGAAGGGGAGGACTTCAGGGAGGAAGAAGAGGGTCAAGGCAGCAAAGGCCACGGAGAGGTCACATCATAGGAGGAAGAGCTCAGGAGGCCCGAAAGTGCTGGATTTGGCAAACGGGATTCATGCGTGACCTCAGACAGAACGGTTTCGGGGGAGGCGGGGGGAGCCAGGCTGAGGGTGAAGGGCTGAATTATTACTCTTGTAAGAAGCTGACTTTAAAGAAGAGAAATTGGGCCGGAGCTGAGGAAGGCTGTAGGACTGAGAAAAGATTCTTTCCTACAGATGGGAGAGACTTGGCGTATTTATGTGATATTCATATGATAAAATGAAGAAGCTAGTGCAGAAGCAGAAGCTACAGATACAAGAGTTGGGGTAACTGACGGAGCCTGGCCCTGGGAAGGCCTAGAGGAAACGGGTGTGGACCCCCTGGAAGCTCTTCCAAATACCCGCCCCCCCCCCCCGCCCCCCGCCCGAGTTTTCTTAATTGAAATGCTTCAAGTTTTTGCTAAAATGTTAAAAGGTAATTACTAATTTATCCTACGCTCCCTCCAAACGTCAATGTATTAGGAACCAAAGCTACAGACGCACTGACGCTGCCTGACTCAGCAGTCGCTTGGGGAGCAGGTTTCTGCTGCAGGGGGCGCTGCCTTTGCTTTCTGATGAGACTGCCGTGTTCGGGTGTTCTGTCCATGAAGTGACCTCGCTGCACGCAGGCCTGTTAGTCATCAGGGCTGACAGGCTCTCCAGCAGGCCAGCCCCGAGGACAGCCCTGCTCCTGCCAATGCCAGTTCATCGCTCGGTCCTGACACCAGACAGACTTGAGGGGAGTCGGCTCTGCACTTCACTCGCCCATCACTGGCAGGGGGCTCGGGCAGGGCCTCTGACACCGAAGAACCAGGAAGAAAGCTGCTAAAGGACCACGAAACCCAACCCGCACAATCACTCCCAGTGCCAACATGCTCTATTTCATCACCTTTAGGACTGCCTGGCACACCGAGATGGTAACGTAGGCTTCATTATAGATTGCTCTAATGAGAAAGGTGAGAGAAGATGAAAACTGAGGGAAAAGATCATATATGATTCAGAGCCCTTATATTACGCAGTTGGCGCTTGAGGTTAAAAATGCAGAGATAATTGCCTATGAAATCAAAGGCAGGAGTCTTTACAAAAGAGGTAGGGGGTTCCTCCTTCCATTTTGTACCAGGACACTGAGTCAAACACATCAAGACTCATTTAACCTGACTAATTTCTGAGGACTTCCACTCGGCTCCCACAAGCCTGATGGTCACGAGAGAAAAGGAACTAAGTGGGCTCTGAAGGAGGCAGACCGTTTGCAGGATTTTGATGGATTTAATGACATCGCCATTTCCCTGGAGCTCGGCTCTTAGAGTTGCACAGCTGGCATGTAAAGACCCACCGATTACCTGGGGAGCATTATGCCGAGTGAAATAAGTCAGTCAGAGGAGACAAGTGCCGTATGATTTTGTGTATGTGTGGGATCTAATGAACAAAATAAACTAACAAAGAGCAGACTGATAGCTGTCAGAGGGGAGGTGGCTGCAGGCTGGGGGAGAAAGGTGAAGGGATTAAGCAAGAAAAAAAGACTCAAGGACACAGACAACAATATGGTGATTGCCAGAGGGAAAGGGGGGATAAACGGTGATGGAAGGGACTTGACTTGGGTTGGTAAACACACAATACAATATACAGAGGATGTGTTGTAGCGTGTGTACCTGAAGCACGTATTTTATTAACCAATGTCAAATAAATAAAAACCCAGTGATTAAAATGATGGAAATATCACAACACATGTGATAGGCGATAGGCTTTAAAGAACCTGCCGCCTCTCTCTCCCCCTCTCCACACACACACACACAGGAAATGAAACACATCAAAGGAAAATCTCTAATTTTGATTCTAAATCATAAGGGCCTACAGGAAGACTATGGGTAGAGGTGCCTAAGGAAAGGAAAACCGTTTATTCGTGTATTATTACTGTGTTTTCCAGGAAGAGGTGCTCCAGGGTGGGTGATTTGTACCGAGAGCGCCTCGGTGTCTTTCCTTTGCAGGGCACAGGCGCCCACACCAAAAGCACACAAACCACTGCGAAGCATCCCCAGCGAGATGCAATTTGGTGTTCTTGCTATGAGCTGTAGGTCTTCCTGAAATAGTTACATTAGGCTGCATGTGGACAGGACTCATATGCCCAGCCGTGCTCCCAGCTAATGGAAAAACAATTTGAAATCAAAGGCAGATATTTCGATAGCAACCCATGTGGAAGAAACAAACTTCAATCGTTTTTTTCTAGGTAACTCATTTTGCTAGTCTCATTGGCTGAAAAAGTGGCAAGATCACATCGTATATTACATCTTGACAGATGATTATGGGAAATAAGGGTCTCTTTCGCCCGCTCATTCAGACATTGTGCTTAAGTTTCTTAGCAACAATCTCCCTGGAGTAGGGATACTTGGGAAGTCATTTTGGTTGTGATTATTCCGGGGTCTGGTGATAACGGTGACAGATTATAGGACAGTTAGTAAAGATCCTAGCTCAAATTCTTACGGTATTTTTTTTAACAGTTCCTGCAATATGTGTTTTTTTGTTGTTATCTTTTAGAAAACAATTTTAGATAACTTATGCATATTTAATTTAATCTCAGAATAAGATAAAAGCACTTTCTAACTTTCTGAAGGATTTCTCAGTAAGTAAAAGGCTATGTGTATATTATAGTAAAATTAATATATAATTTGTCCGTTCTTTTTTCAAAGTTTATTTAGTTGTTTAGTTTGAGTGACAATGCCTTTTTTAGAGTCTGTAGGCCCCTTTTAGAGTGTTGATGTTGGTATGTACATAACTTGCTGAGTGAGATCTCTACAGAACATGAAGGGAGAGGAGCTACGAGGAGATCAGAAGGTTGGATGACTTGAAAACTTTAGTTCCAGAGTCATCCAAGGGAAAGGGAATTCTTGATCCAGAGTGAGAATGACTGCTTTCAAATCTATCAAAACACCGTTTTCACTCAGTGATTCATGATGCTTTAGGAAAATAGTAACTGGCATAAAAAGATACAATATACTAAGTGAAGGGATTGGGTTAAAAGTAGCAAGTACAGTATAAAGCTTAGAGGAAAACATCTGAAAGGATATGCACCAAAGTGGTAGAATAATGTGTGGCTTTCTTATTTTAGTTTTCTATAGTGAACAGTATTTTTCTTTTGTAATAAGAAAAAAAAAGTTTGGCCAAATTAAGTGGGTGGATCTTGGTGATAGTACTTTATTCATTTAATTAATTTATTCAACAAGTATTGATTAGCCCGAACTATACGTTAGGTATGGTCTAGGGCCTTGACTCTAGGCCCTAGGGAGATAGCAGTGAACAAAACAGATAAAAAGCCATGCCCTTTTGTAGCTTACATCTGGAGGGAGGAGAGGGAGACAGACAAAATACCACGCTATGTGGTAGTAAGCAGAAGGAAATAAGCACAAGGAAGTGTGTGACAATTTAAAAAAATTTTACAAATTAAAAAAAAATTTTTTCAGATTAATGTTCCTTTTAACAAAAATTTCAATTACAATTGACATACATTACAGTGGGGACTTGACTTACGAGTTTAATTCGTTCCGAGACCAAGCTCATTAAGGAGCTCGTTAACTCAAATTACTCTATCAACTCAATGCAAAAAATCAGCCGAGAGACAGCTGGTATCTCAAAATACTCGTTAGTCGGGACACTCGTAAGTCAAGGCCCCACTGTATATTAATTTTAGGTGTACAGCATAGTGATTAAGCATTTATATACCTTACGAAGTGATCACTCCGTAAGTCTTGCACCCATTTGACACCATACATAGTTATTACATATTATTGACTGTTTCTATGCTGTACTTCACTCATTGGTTGTGATTTTAAATAGAGTGGCCAAAGATGCTTCATTAGGTGAGCTGAGTAAAGACATGATGGAGGTAAGGAAGCAAGTTATCTGGGCGGGGACAGGGGAGGCGAGGGACAAGTGAGCCAGCTTGGTGTGCTCAACAGGAAGCCTAGCGTGACTGGGACAGAGTCAATGAGAGGCCATGGGGCATGGGGCCGCATAGGACCTTGGCTTTTACTTGGAGCAAGAGGTGAAGCTATTAGATCATTAGGATCAGGAGTGGCATCAGCTAGTAAATTCCAGCTGTGGTCTTAACACATTGTGGAAGGACCATGAGAACTCTGGCTTCAAATTACACAGTGTTTTACAAAGTATCATACTTTAAAAAGATATTAGCTTGTAAGGACCTGTAATAAATAACTTCAAAATGCAATGGGTATTTAATTTTAAAGCGTGCCTATAACATTTATGTAAAACGTTTTTTGTGCTCGTTCAATAGAGACTTCTCTGGCCACTGGGTAAAGCTAGCAATAAAACTACTGATCTGCAATTTAAGAGCAGACTGAGCGGAGAGACTGGCTTGGACCCGGGTGGTAGCAGTGGAGGGGGTGACGATTGGATATACTTTGAAGGGGAAACTGACAGGATTTGCTGATGGGCTGGGTGAAGGATGTGAAAGGAGTTCAGCCTGCACACCTGGATGGATGGAGGTGCCAGTATGCCCGAGGGGAAAGCCTGCAAGAGGAACAGTTAGCATCAGGAGTCGGGGCAGGGAGATCGGGAGCTCAGGTTTGGACACCTTGATAGGAGGCCAAAGGACACATTAACCTTTGAACATAGCCTCCTTCCAGTGAACTCTAGAGAAAGACAGCTCTCCCTGGGGGAACAAGGGAAGGAGGGGAAAGGGGGTCTTGGTAAATCATGTGACACTTATGGGGATTCCTCTAAGAACTTAGCAAGCTGCTAAATTTTGCTTGAAGGACGCACTGAGATTCTGACAACCCCCGTGCACACTCCTTTTTTTTTCTGGTACTCACCAGGATACGTAATGTTAATAACAATGGCAATCTTTGTGATAGATATTTCTCATCATTTGGTAAAGCTGATATGTCACTGAGAACTAATGCTGGATATAAGTATAACTTCAAACAAAATGTGAAATCAAAAACAGAAGAGGTGGTTTAGGCAGTAGAAGAATCACTTTTCATACTCTCTTGAGACTCCCAATTAAGCTGTTAAATTGTTTCCGAATGGTCTAAGGACTAAACTTGACAAACAAGTAGGACTAATGTACTAGTATTCCCCAAACTGACCCGGTTCTGCTCTAAGCAACTGAGAGAATAGGCTTAATATTGACTATCGGCCTCAACAAGTGTCGGAGAGAAACCAGTTTTAAATTATATGATAATATAAATTTGACTTGGAGTCAGTGGGCTCCCCAGGTCCCCAAATCATGTTTTGATAGAGACTGGGAAACACACAGCATCCACATTCATTTCTAGGATGTCTTTCCCTGGACTGGATGATTTCACTTCACTCAGAAGAGAAAATATGACTTAAATCAGGATTTCTGAAAAGCTGCTCCAAACAGCTGGTATCGGTCTGGTGATGTTTTTAGTCCAAGATAAAATGAGAAGAAGAAAAAAGAAGAGTAGAATAAAGTTAAATCTATTTGATTTTATAAAGCTGTCTATTTTTTTTAGTGTTACTATGCTCTTTTATGAAATGATAGTAAGAAACGGGTGACAATGTTTGTTTTGGCTACAGACGTTTATATACGACAACCCTATAGATATCTCCACATTTTTGTTTTAAATGTACAGGTCTGTGAAACGCAAAGGTCTGGCCAACACCCACTAGAGAGCCCGTGCTGAGCCATGGTCATGCCGACCCTGCAGGACTGGCTGAGCTTGGCAGTGAGCGCAGGGGTGCCATCAGCCAGCCCACCTCCCCACTCACGGGACAGTACTCCCTGCCCCTCTCACACTCTCTCAGAAGACCTCAATCAAGGCTTCAGGAGAATTAAAAGCAGTTCCACTTCAGAGTCTAGAGACCCTCTGGACAGCACCCTCACCAATGGCAAGCACGCCAGGGAAAGAAAGTAGCAGCGATGTGAGCCTCAGAAAACCTGGTTCCGAGCATGGACCCTCCTGCTCACCAGCCCTGTCACCTCAGGCAAGTCATGTAGCATCTCCGAGTCACAGTCCTTTCTCTTCTGTCTAAATACCACCTGTCCTACCCATTCAAGGGGGCTACTGTAAAGAACAAATAACATACTTATGGGGAAGTTCTTAATTGGTGAAATCATGATTACGTACGGGCCCAGGTACCAACAGCAATAACTGAAGTGGGCTGGGACAGGAAAGCCATGGCGGCCATTATCTCACAGCACATGGCACTGAGTTTGGGGAGACAGCAGGGGCACAGAGATCACAGCAGAGTGGAGGGGCCAGGACCTCAAGCTGAGGGCAGCTCGCCAGACACAAGGGAGGCCTTGCAATCAGAGCTTCCGATTTCCTCAGAGAAACCAGATGGCCAGCTTCCCTTTGTATGTTCATGAGAACTCCTGATTATTGACATGTTAGCAACTGTTTTAACAACTTTTTAAAAAATATGTTTATTGGTTTCAGAGAGGAAGGGAGAGAGAGAGGTTGGAACATCAGTGATAAGAGAGAATCACTGATTGGCTGCCTCCTGCACGCTCCACACTGGGATCGAGCCTGCAACCCAGGCATGTGCCCTGACCAGGGATCAAACCATGACCTCCTGGTTCATAGGTCGATGCTCAACCACTAAGCCACGCCGGCTGAGCTATTTTAACAATAGGGGGCATCCCTGAAAGGCCATGTCTGAGGGCCAAACTTGGCCCTGCGGTGCCCTTTGTGACTTGATGTGCACATTTATCCCACTGCTCCTGTGTTCAGTGGGACACTCAGGGCTGCGCCTTCCCAAAGACTCCCCCGATGGCTGCTGCTCCGAATGTGCCCTGACAGTGCTTCCACTTTCCACAGTTCTTCATGCACCTTCACGTGTGGACACTGTAAATAACTCTTCTCATGAAAAGTGAACTAGGCCTTGAACCAGCCCAGCAGGGTCGCCATCTGGGAGGCCTCAGAAACGGAACTGTCAGCACTGTAAACATTCTAGACTTCATGGAAGACACTGACTTTTTCTAACTAATTACCTCTGCCAGTCAAGATTTGCAGTATGAGTTCAAGAACAAGGCATTCATTTAACAACAATAACAAAAACAGTGAGGATGAAAACTGGCCGGCCATCGTAATGAAAGGCCTGAAAGCAAACTGTGACTTCCCTAATAAGGCGACGACCAAAGTTGGCTCCCTGGCGGGCGAGCGCCAATACAATTAATCAGTCTGTTTTCAGTTTTCTCACGACAGCAATATTAACAGTTTGCTTTATTCTGTTTATATGGTGCTGACAAGTCTTCAGCATGTTGGGCCTACTTGCTGGAGATTAATGGCTACTCCTCTACCGAGGTAAAAACCAGGCAAGGAGAGAATGCCTTTTACGACCAGATAAGAGCTGGATTTTTCTTTGCTCTTTTAATTTCTATCAAGGATGTGTAAGATCAGAAGGGCCCAGAGGTTCTCCTCACTGTTTAAACTCTTCCACTCTTGTTGTATCCCCAGGTGACACAAAAGGAACCTTGGATATTGCTTTCCGGGAAGCTTCTCATCTCTAAAGGAACTGCCAGTTAATTATTCGAAAAAGTCAGATTCCATATAAAAGTGAACGATAGGTAAGAGATGACCTCTGGCAATAGGATATTAGCATATTAGGTGGGCAATGATTCTCCTTTGTATCTGTGGCTATTTTTGTAGACACTGAAGTAGGCAGAATTGATATTAAGTATGGCCCAGCCCAGAAAATCTTAGACATCTTTCACTAGTCAGTAAACATGATTTGAAGTCATTCAAGAAGACCAATCCCCATACTTCTCCCCCCGCCAAAGGCTGTAAAAGAATGCTTGTTACTGGTATATATTTTACTCTGTGCCAGGTTGGAAAGACATGGCAACCTCAAGTCTATAAATACAGAGAAACTACAATAACAAAATTAGTTATTTGTGTGTGAAGTGCAAGATATTAGAGAATATCTTATAGAGCAATATAATGAACCAGATTTGGGCAGATCCTGAATTCCATACTTGTTATTTAATAATTTGTCTTGTGTGAAGGTTCGACTGGGAAGAAACAGATAGATTAGACAGAAGGATACTGCAGTATCCTGAGACTAAAGCAGGTGCTGTACTGGAAGTGAGGAGGAGAGGACAGATTTGAGACTTATCCCAGAAACAGAACCAACTAAATACATCTTTTTGACTGATTAGATTTGTTATTCAACAACTATTTTTAAGGGGTCTGGATGGGTTAGACGCTGTGCTAAGTAACATACAGGGGAGTAAGGAAGAGAAGAATCTGGAGATGACTCCTTCCTCAAAATCAGGCTACTGGCCGCTGTTCAGTGGTCTGAAGTGGCACCATAATACCCATTGATCCTCCCTCTTTCCTTCCACCTATCCATCCGATACTTAGTAAGCACCTATCTTGTGCCAGGCATGCACTACCTAATGGTCATGAACAAGTTCAGAGAAGAAAGATCAAGGGAAAGAAAAAAGTTATTGTATTCATTCTCACAGGCTTGGTTGGGAGTGCCTTCTCTCTAGAACCTCCATTCCTTTCCTGGTGGCCTGGCCATGGGTGCAGTACAGGGTGGTAAACCACCAGACAGTGGGAACAGCATAGGTATTCTTAGTCATCCATATGGAGGGAGGATCTCCTATTTAATTTCTAAATGTGTGCCCTGATTTGGCATATTTAACCAAAGTAAAACTATATCAGAAAGGTATCTAACATAATTCCCATGTACAGATTTTAATATTACCTAAATATATAGGCTCAAGAAAAATAAGCTTTGAGGAAAGCCAAAAGGTACTGAAAATACTTTGAATGTTAAAATTCTTGTATATAGTTTAGTTGGTAAATTGGTTGGAGACATATAATTCTACTGCCTTTCAGGAAAAGCCCTGATGTTTTAGAATTAAGATGTGCCTGGACTTTATAAGCACAAATCCTGACCATTTTCTAGTGCTTTCTAAAAAACAACTAGGTAGTAGAATGACTACCACTGAGAGGTATTTTGCTTTATGGCAGCTGCCTTTTCATTATTATTTTATGAGCGCTTGTCTACATATTATGTATTCTTCACTATCTACATTTAGTTCTTTTAAAAATGTCTTCTTCAGATGCCTGGGGTTATGTCAGTGTCTTTGGATTCTAATTGGATCTCAAATAGCAAACTATATCACTTTTAATACTTTCCAAAGGTACTTATGCACATAGGCGTACCTCCAAAACCCATGACTAATATATGCTTCGGTCATTTCTATTAAAACAAAAAAAAATTAAAAGGTATTTTTAGGGACTTATGAACACCATCAACAATTATGTCAAGTATAAGCTAGTCTGTATAAGCCAAGAGTGAAAATTTAAATGCCAATAAAATCTAACTGTAAAAGAAGGAATTTGATGAGAGCAGGCACATTTTCACTCCGATTTGATTTAGAGATCTGAGCCCGGTATGGACTTGTGAGTTCTCTGAACTCGGAGACAACAAGCTGTAGGAAGCCTGCACCAACGGGAGCATGAAAAGGCCGAATCTGGGCCTGTGCATTTCCGTCCTGGCCCTACCGCCTGCATCACTGAGCAAGTTTCTCTCTCTGTGGAAAGTAAGATTTGCATAACCACCTACTTATTTCCCACTGAAAAATGTTTTTAAGTTATGAAATATTTCAAACATGCTTATTTTTACTGATGATAAATAGGAACTGAAAGTGGGAAACACCACAGAAGGGATCCATGAAGAGATACTGCCACCATCATTCTCTCAAGTTAACCTACAGGTAAGAGAAGGCTTCACCGTCTTGGGAACTCGGGCCTTGGGTTAAACGCCTGCAGTTATGCTGAGATATTATTTCCATTTTGCTTGGCTCAGTCGGATAGAGGACCTCAGAGGAAAATGTCCAAGATGAGCCCAGAGGCAGAACCACAGAATTCCAGCCGGTCTGTGCTGGAAAGGCCCTTAGAGATCATGTCACCACCCTCCCAGGACAGGAAAGAAAAACAAACTGGAGCCATCTGACATTTATGACTCTTACCTGCGGCGCAGATCCTCGGCCACGGCTGCCCGGCAGCTGAACAAATAGGCTCGCAGCGACCTGAGCCGCTGCCGCAGCCGCACCACGGTGGCCAGCGGCTGGGCGTGCAGGTACAGCATGGGGTTCTCCTGCTGGATGTCGATCAGGGGCTCTTCGTACACGTACTCCAGAAACTCCTTGGCCTGCTTAGACACCTACAAAATCAACGTCCCCCATCAGTTCTGCTGACTCGCCCGGCTTTCCACGCCGCCTCAAACTACGAACCACAGCTGAAATATCCCAGCCAAGAGAAAAGCCCAAACTAAATATGAAGTTCGTCTTCCTTCTCTCTTCCAGGAACTTAACTGGAAAAGTATCCTTGGCACTGAAAGGAATGCATTACTTCTATATCCTGATTACCTGGATCTACACACGTGATATAATGACACAGAACTACACAGACCCAATATACACCAAGGTCAGTTTTCTGGGTGTTTTAAATATACTTTAATTATTTAAGATGTAACCAATGGGGAAAACTAGGTGAAAGGGATACAGGACCACTGTGTACTATCTATGCACTATCTGTGACTCTATAATTATTTCCAGAAAAAGGTAAAAAAAAAAAAGGGGGGGGGGAGAGGGAGGGGAGATTAATACTCCCTGATTTTAAAAATACATATATGTATATGCGTATGTATGTGTATCCTATACCACTTTTTTTAAATTAAATATTTATTGTTCAGATTATTACAGTTGTTCCTCTTTTTTCCCCCATAGCTCCCCTCCCACTGTCCTCATCCATAGGTGTACAATTTTTGTTCAGTCTCTTCCCACACCCCCCACACCCTTCTCCCCCCCCGCCAGAATAGTCAGTCCACTTCTATACCACTTTTTTAAAAAAGAGGTAAATGCACATATTACAAAAGCCAAAGAAATAACGTTTTGAAAAATAAATATGTGCAGAATAATTTTAATGCATAGAAAACAGACTCAAACACACACTTTTAGATATATATACATATATATATGTGTGTGTGTGTATTACAGAGAGGAAGTATAGGAGAGAGAAACATCGATCAGCTGCCTCCTGCACGCCCCCTACTGGGGACTGAGCCCGCAACCAAGTTACATGCCCTTGACCGAAATCAAACCTGGGACCCTTTAGTCTGTGGCCAATGCTCTATCCACTGAGCCAAACCAGTTAGGGCTCAAATACACACTTTAGTGAACATGAAGGAGTTTTTCTTATTAGAACCACTTTCAACTTGGGCTGCCTCTAGCATATTCATCCAACTCTGTATCTACCTCTGGTAGTAAACAACGAAAGTTGACTATAAAATATCACTGTCATCAGTAGAAATAAGTAGTAGAAACATAATGCATCCGAGAGAGAGGGGGTTGCTTAAATAATGCATGACACATGGGTAATCTGGGGGGCCTGTACATTCTAATTCACAGAGACATGGACTCACTACTGATACATAGAATTGGCTTAGTTCTATTTATGAAAGGTAAAACCTCTTCACCAAGTTTCCTCCAAAACCTCTCTAGTACTCGGAGTAAGGCAGGAATTCACCATAAAAACAAAACAAACAACTTTGCTTATGAAAAAGAAAATGGAAACCCACCAGGTTTCACACTCTAGGTTAGAAGCTTAATAATGAAGTTAAATAGGATACAGTCCCTACCTTCAAGGGACCCACTGTTTAGTACAATAGACAAATATTTAAAACAAAATATACATGTAACACATAGCCTGCCATCTACCACAAAAGCACTATGGGTGAGATCCACAGGTAACGGAAAGGAGGGATAAATCAACTGTGCTGTGGGGGAAGGGGAGGGGAGGTTAGGAGCCAGGCAGGCCTGGCGAAACAGGTGACATTGGCTCGAGGTCTAGAAACAGAAATTCACTTGGTGGGCAAGGATGGGGCAGAGGAGAGTACAACAAGCAGACACAGCCATGAAAAGACATCAATATGCACATGTGATAACTAAATGTGTGGCTACTGCATGTTGATTAAAAACAGATGTTTATGAAATTCAATATTATCATTTTCTTTTATTGTAAAGCTCATATAAAAGTTCATGCTCCTTACAGAGATGCAAAATATGAGTCAATTTTTTTTCTATTAAAAGTATCATTTTTTCCCTTAAAAGCAATTATTTTGGAGGTACCTGCTGTGCTGTGTAATCCTCTGGGGTCCTGCAGAGTTAAAATTAATGAAGTTTACAGTCTCTGTAACTCCAGCTCCAAAGACGCACCTAGCATCTGCCAAAACCTGTGACTGTTTTACCAGACTGGAAAGAACAGTTGGCAGGACTAAACAACGCCTCGCTCTGAGGCAGAGTCGCGGGGACATGCCAGACACTGCGGTGAGCGCGAGGCACGTGGTGGAGAATGAGCCAGGTGGGGCCCTTCCTCCCGTAGCTCACAGCTCAGTGGGGAAAGACAGAATTGGGTTCAAACAGATTTTATTGATCATAGCTCAATATTTGCGATATTTAAATATCTTAAAACGAGGGAAAAACGAATGGTGTCCTGGAAAATGAAGTACAACCCACTTGAAACTGTTGCTGAAAAATGATGTATTGTACAATTCAATTAGTCTTTCTGGCCCTATTGAGCAGTGTTTATACTGAGCCAGGGCCCTGCTGAATTAGGTTAACAATGCTACCTTTTAGTAGGTGAACAGAAGGACAAAGGGCACTGGCCAGTCTCCCAGGCCTTAAAAGGCTTCTCTCTTCAGGTGGCACTTAAGCCCGAAAGGAAAAAAAAAAAAAAAGTCTTTTACAGAGACAGTAAAAGCAGTAAGACAAATGGGACAGCAGCTACTGACGTCAGCATTCATAAACCGAAATTACTAAAAACAAAAACAGAGCTAGTTTCAATCACGTCCGAGGCGCTGCTTCACGGGTTATTAACGAGTGTTAGGAATACAGAGTGTGTTGCGGCCGCGGCTGCCGAGTGTGTGAACGGATCCCTGCAGGCTGAGCCGTGTTTGGCAGCCAGGCTGAGCACATGCTTGCTTTTGAGAATCCATCATTTACACTGGGGAGGAAATTTCTGAGAGGACTCCAAATTCAGCAGGAAATGCCGTTTTTGCAAAATAGAGCACTTTCCCCCCTAAGTTCTAAATGGGCCTGCATGCTGGTATGAGGGTTCCGCTTTCAAACTCCACTGTAATTTAAAAGCTTTTTTAAAAAAGAAAATGTTTAAAAATATAGAGTGACTTAGGGAAGGAAGCCAATGACATTCTTCGGTGATAAAGTTTATGTGACGGAGTTTCTTTCTTGTTAATATAAATACTGCATGAGTTATGTGTGAATGCCGAATATATTTCACCTAAAAGCTACTGTCCTACTTCCTGCCAACCAAATTTGTGAAAAGTCAGAGTGAAAACCCAGCTTGCTAGTGCAGATGGATGAACCCGATACTCTTTCTTTTTAAAAAAATGGTTTTACTTGGCATTCTTCCCATGACCCCATTCCATTCACATTAGAAACAGTTTTTCAGGGTCAACAGTTCATTGACCTATTAGTATTTTACCAAATAATATTTAGTGTTTATTACTAAGATAAATGAAATTTTTTCATAGCTCTTTTACCTTAGAACAAAATAGTTTAAGCCAGGGGTGGGAAACCTTTTCCTGCCAAGGATCATTTGAATATTTATAACATCATTCGCTTAATATAATTCACTTAATATAAACTTATGTTGCTATGAAAAAAGTTCCTAGATTTATTGAATTTTAAATAAAAATTCAATAAGCGGTTGCCTTGGCAGGGCCAGACCAAATGATTTCATAAGCTTTAGCAGGCCGCGGGCCTGACGTTCCCCACCCCTGGTTTAAGCTATAAGAACTCAAATCCGGGACTGGACAAAAATCGTGCACCTATGGATGAGGACAGTGGGTGGGGAGTGAGGGCGGATGGTGGGGCAGGAACTGGGAGGAGGGGAGTTATGGGGGGAAAAAAGAGGAACAAATGTAATAATCTGAACAATAAAGATTTTAAAAAAAATAAAAATAAATAAATTACAGTTTTGGATATAAAAAGAAAAAAGAAGAACTCAAATCTGGGACTGTGTTGCAATCTGTGAGGGGGTTCTTTTTCCACAGCCCTGCATCTATGTGATTCAACTTATTTAGATATAATAAAGTGGGAAAGGACAGCACAGTGACGACAGATGTGACAGCCAACATCCTGGTCCTAAGGGAAGAAAGTCACCTGCAAGAAGATAGAAGGTAAAAGTATAGCACAGAACCCTGACTGAGGGCAATATCCATCAAACTCACAAATGTACATACCTATACCTAGGAAGTTATCTGCAGGGACTCTCACTCATAAATGAAAGAACTTATATTCAAAAGGATGCATAGCCCTAACCGGTTTGGCTCAGTGGATAGAGCATCAGCCTGCGGACTCAAGGGTCCCAGGTTCGATTCCAGTCAAGGCCATGTACCTTGGTTGTGGGTACATCCCCAGTAGGGGGTGTGCAGGAGGCAGCTGATCAATGTTTCTCTCTCATTGATGTTTCTAACCCTCTATCCCTATTCCTTCCTCTCTGTAAAAAATCAATAAAATATTTGGAAAAAAAAGAGGATGCATAAAGCTATTCATTGAATCACTATCTGTAACAGCAAAAGATGGGGAAAACCTAATGTCCATTAAAAAAAGTCAGGTTGGATAAATTGATGTGTGTAAAATTCATGATGGAATATGGAGTGGCTATAAAAAAAACCCAGTGAAGAGTTTTATGATCTAAATCAGTGGTTCTCAACCTGTGGGTCGCGACCCCTTTGGCAGTCGAATGACCCTTTCACAGGGGTCGCCTAAGACCATCAGAAAACACATATATAATTACATATTGTTTTTGTGATTAATCACTATGCTTTAATTATGTTCAATTTGTAACAATGAAAATACCTCCTGCATATCAGATATTTACATGACGATTCATAACAGCAGCAACATTACAGTTATGAAGTAGCAACGAAAATAATGTTATGGTTGGGGGTGACCACAACATGAGGAACTGTATTAGAGGGTTGCGGCATTAGGAAGGTTGAGAACCACTGATCTAAATGGAGAGCTCTCCCAAGAGCAGCTTGTGTACTATACTGCCTACTGCCATTTCTGTGTAAACACAGGTATGAGAAATGACCTCTGGAAGGATTCGTAAGAAAGGAGTAATTTGCTTGCTGGAGGGAGATTACACACACTTTCCTCTGTACTTTCTGAATCTTGAAATTTGTGAAAGTATATTCAAAAAAAGAATAAAGGTATAGCAGCACACGGCAATTTCTTTATGGAAAAACAGCCTCCCACCCCACATTAAAGCACGTGGGAGTTTTCTATCACAGGACAGAACAATCATAATTCTTGTTCCAAGGCATTAAAAAGAATAAGTTTTGCCCTGGCCGGTTTGGCTCAGTGGATGGAGCATCAGCCTGCGGACTGAAGGGTCCCGGGTTTGATTCCGGTCAAGGGCATGTACCTTGGTTGTGGGCACATCCCCAGTCAGGGGTGTGCAGGAGGCAGCTGATCAATGTTTCTCTCTCATTGATGTTTCTAACTCTCTATTCCCTCTCCCTTCCTCTCTGTAAAAAAATCAATAAAATATATTTTTTAAAAAATGTTTTAATTCATATTTTGTTAAAGTATATAGAGCTAAGTGACAATTTACAAAATAATAAAAATAATATAGTCACATTACTGAAAATTAGGAGAATAAAAAAAAGTTATCGCCTATAATTTTCCCACAAATAACCACTCACTGCTTTGGTATAAGGTTTTCTTCCCATCGCTGAAACATGATGATAAAAGCCTTCCTTATTGAAATCAATCCCAATCATAACCCTTCTTGGTCCTGTTAAAACAGGCACTGTGGGCTAATGGAGGAGGAATCAGGAGATCTTAAGTTTAATTACAATTTGTTCTCAAAATCTCCTAATGACTCCAAACAAGTGGTTTTCCCCATCAGCGAACTACTCTCCAGCTCTGCGAGGGCAATAGAGCCTGCTCTGAATGCCTCTCAAAGTAACAGAGATAGGAAATGGTTTACGTAACATGGAAAACCCCTAGTGAAATGGAATGTGACTGTTCTGGCTAGGATACAAAAATATTTTTAAAAAGTACAACAGAGGGGAACTGTTAGGAAGAGTTGAGGCTAAATCTGAGTTCCTTACCGCCTCTTTGTCATGCTGGTATTTTTGAATGGGGGGTGGTGGTGGAGGGAAGTTATAGTCAAAAGAGAATTTCATTAGAAAATTTGAGGATAGGGCTTAGCTGCAGGGTAATCCTGGAGCTCAACTCAATTTGCAGGATGTACACCAGAAAGCAGATGAAATCCTGCTTTAAAAATAATTAGGATTATTATTTCTCCAGAGGGCAGACAAGGAAACGCTTAAGATGACAGACTTCATCCTGCTCTGCAAAACCCTTTTTTTCACTGGCTTAAACGGCCAGTCAAGCCAGTCACGTACTAGCTATTAGAGAGAGCAGGCAGATCTCACAGAAATATGTCTGGTTTGGGGGACTGATAGGTCTGAATTGATCCTCTCAATTAGGAATATTAAGTTAAATCTGCATCTGAGCAAAGATAGACACTGCACTAAATGGAATATAGTTACTAATGCCTGTGAGAGATGATCCAGATAAAATCGACCAGCTCTATTCTTGCTTTAAAATCTCCTGTTGCTCACTGACACCCCAAGAAGGAATGGTCTGACACAGAAGATCCTCCTCATGTGCCACATGGAAGAAGGGAGGGTGCCCGACATCTTCAATCAGTTACCTGTCCTCTCAAAATCAAACCGTCATTTGAATGACCACCATGGCAAATGCCTGCTGCGTAGAGAGATTGCAGGTGTCAGCGATGGCTAAATGGTTTTGGTAGCCTTCGCAGCTCACGGCAAACAACCCTGGATTTCCTCCTCCTCTCATATCTTCATAAACTATGCCTGAATTGCTCATTTTCCTCATTCGGTGGCACCTTTTCTGCTTTAGCTCAGCTGACTGGCATATATTCCGCTGGCAGGTGCCACAGCCTAAGCCCTCAATGATCACGGGGCTAGAACTGCCTCACTCACTTGCTTACACATCTCTCTTGGCTGTCAAATCCCTGCTCCAAGCAGATTAATTTAAACTGTCTAAACCAAATTCAACCAGTGTTCTTTCCTTCTAAGTTAAGTTTTTATCTAATACACACATGGCAAATATATTTATAGCCTATATGCAGAGTGTCAAGTACAAGATGCAGAGGAGAGAATGATAACTGTCTGGGAGAGGGGAAGGAAAGAATCAGGAGAGGAAATGAGGTGTAACCTGGGTTTAGGATTTGCTGTGCTGAGTGAGGGCAAGAGGTGTGAAATGGCAGGACTGGGGATAGGGAGGGGTGTGATCTTACTGAAGAGACTCGTGGAGGCAGGGAGATAGTGGGCGAAGGGGCTAGAAAGGCAGGGACTAGAAGTCACAAAGGTCTCTATGTCAAGCTAAGAGATTTGTATTTACCTTACGTACAATCATGTAAAAGCTGCCATTAACTGGGCACTTATGTGCACCAGGCACTGCACTAGGTGCTTTCTGTGAATCATTTAGTATTTAAGCAAAGAACAACCTTATGACATAGGTACTATTATTATTATCTCCACTCTGAATGTGAAGAAACTGAGGCTGAGGAGAGTACAACATTGACCCAAGGTGAGATTAGGACTTTTTTTGCAATATTGCTGGGGCAAGACTTGAAAGCAGAAAGCACAGCTAGGAAGTTACTGAATCCCATCACATGAGTGACGCTGAGGGTTTAAGTTAGTGTGGTCGAATGGTGGGTGCAGTGGAGAGCATGATCTCAAGAGCTACAATTCTGCACGTGATTTCTGTTAACTGATTAGGCAGGCAGGGGTGGCAGAGGGGAGTCCAGTAGGTCTCCCAGCACTGGCAGTGGTGACTGGTGGAGCCGTGTGCACTTGGGGGGACATCTGGGAGGGTGATAAAGCCCACTTGGGGTGTACTGAGACTGAGGTGCCCACAGGACAGGCTAGTCAGACCAGGTAACAGACTTCTCTGCCATGTGGCAGGCACAGTACCATAAAAGAATCCTAAGCCTAAAGTGCCACCCCAGTGTGGGGCTGGATTCCTCGCCTTGCCGACTGCTAGTACCTGCTAGAAGGGTGGTCTATGGAAGGGTGGAGAAGCTGTACAATGTAGCTAACCAACCAGACAGCTCGAAGACAACTAGGTTTAAAACTAAAGCTGGGATGTCCATTAGGTAATTAATTCCACAGACCTCACTTTCAGTAGCAAACCTGGAGCTAAAAGTGGGAATCAGCATGTGAGTTCCGGTGGTTATGGCCACAGAAGGAAGAGAGATGACACAGCAGAGTAGAAAGTGGGAGAAGATCTTGCAGCTTTTATAAAACTACCTCAAGTTCGCTTCAAATGCTCATGTCATTATCTTAATAATCCATGTGACAAGTTGCTGTCATGGAGTGCACGGAGTTTTTGCACCTACCTTGTATTTTGACGTATCCCAGTTGTGGACTACGCGTGCCGGGATGAGGAAACTGTCGTCCACGTGGCAGCTGCTGCAGTAATACCACCCGCTGTAATTGCACACCTTGGCTTTCCCATTGGAAAGGCCTATGGATCGCTGGCATCCTGTTCAAAACAAAGCGAAGGTCTATGATTATTGTACTTTTAACAGCACAGGACAAGGCTACACAACGCTCACATCAAGTTAAAATTCCACAACAGGACAGAAGTTGCAGAGAATCCACGTATATGCATGTGTCCTTCTTTCCAGCCCAAGAGCTCCCTCCCCCTGCTCCTGGGGGAACCACTGAAACTGGTCTATTTCTGGTCTGTTCCGACTTCCAGCTCTTCAGCAGGTAAGCCTCCCTGCACCCCCACTTGTCTCTCCCTGCTTCACTCAGAGACCCTGTTTTCATGAGGCACTTCACTGGGGCTTCTCAAACAGGATCTTGTACAAGCCACACTTCTCTATGAGAGAACTGTATTGGCTCTATTGCACAGATGAATAAACTAAGGTTTTAGCCAGGTTTGTATTTTGTCTTGAGGTCACCCAGCCAATAAGAGGTGGGGTTGGATTTGGCTCTATGCTTGTCTGACTCTAAAATGATCCTAAAAACTGATAGGTAGAGCCTTCCTTTGCTTCCAAAATAAATGAAAGGAATTTGTCCATTAATTGGCCTCCAACTCGCCTTTCCAACTACCTACTCTATTGCTTACTCTCCAGTGGGAATATAACCTCTTTATTCCAGTCAGAGAACTCTCCACACTGTTCCCCAAATAAACAGTGTGCTCTCTCCACCCTCCATATCTTGGTGCACATTATTTCTCCTTACACAAGGTCCTCTTCTCCGGTCTCTACTTTGCCAAATCTGCCGATTACTCAAGGCCACTGGTTGCCTGTGAGTGATGGCTAAGGCCCTTTTTGTTTCCAAGGGAGTCCATGGTTCTGTGAGCACTGTCCTGGTAATAACCATGGCTCTGCAGAGGAGCCATTGGTTTTTAGATGGAACCACCTTCTGCTGGTGAGTGTAGAGACGCTGTCACAGTCAATCCAATGGACAAAATCCAGAACAGGTAGTCATGATTACATCAACAGCAGCAGTTTCCTGACAGTTTTTGATTTACAGCTTTCATTTTAGAACTCCTTCCATATGGCCCATTTCATGGTTGGGTGCTAAGAACTACGTTTTTCAAAGAAATCTCACATTAAGCCAATTTCATATATGGGTACAAAATAAGGTACTACTACTAATAATGATCAGTGTTGCACCCCATTTCCATTAGAAGGAGCTGAAACACATTTATTTAACAAATCCCCAACTAAAGAAGATACTGATTCAACACGAAGAGCCTGAATAAAAGGATCACAAAGCTCACAGAGCTTTCACTGTCATCACAAATAAAATGGCATCAGTAATTAAGCCGTTTCATAGTGCATGGGCCAGAAAGAATGAGATCCTACTGTTTTTAAATAGGAGAGGTATGAAAGACAGAAGTAAATGTGTTGGTGTTAGGCTTCAAGAGCTCGATACTACTCTTCCTTCCTAGAACAGCAACAAAATCCAAGCTCCTGAGGGATGAGGTATGTGTGAAAGATAAGGAAGAACCCAACACACATGGTGCTTCTGTCGGGTGCGCGGGAGGTGCCGTCACAATCACTAGCTCTGAACGCTGGAATGCTGTCTGTTGCACTCCCTGACCGCACAGCCTTCAGCTTGGTGGCCTCTCCATGTGCTGGGACAGCCAGAACCACACTGCAAACTTCTCAGATCTATTTTTTATCCTCAGCACTTAACACAAGGCTTTGCACAAGCAGACCATCAATACATGTTTATGTGGAAGGGATGAGAAACGGAATATCATTTAGCATATGTACAGCCACAAGCCACATAGAGATTTAAATTTCCCATGGCTGTTCTAGAATTGATCCGCTACCCTGGATCTGCCTCTTGACACAGCCTACTTTTGTTCATTTCCCTATGAAAATACGTTGCCTATTCTAAGAATTCTACATTTCACACGTACTCTTATGTGAACTATGGGACAGAGTTAAGTGGACTGTGACATATTCTAGACACTGGGATATTGCAGTTTCCAAAAATAGGCAGTCAACTGACTTAATGCTGAAGTGAGGCTGAATGGAACTCAGCCTTCCCTGATGACTTAGAAAGTGATCCTGATCTTGTAGAAATTCAGGATCATCATCATAGTTGAAACTCTCACCACAGAATACTGTAAAAACAAATTTAGGTTATTTTATCTTTTCTGGTTATTTGAATATAATAAACATCAGTAAGCATTTTCTGGATATTCATATATGCTTCAGTAGGTACTACTGGGTTTTTCAGTCTGTACTTTTTAATGACTTTATTATAATTTTCTAGATGGAACATCTGTAGGCAATATTAGAACACACAATGCACTTTAAGAAAGCATATAGCCTAAAGATGTGTATCTCAACCAGGCACACGTATCCAATGCCTAATGTGCTGGGGCGCAACTATATGCGCTAACAAATGAGCTAAACATCCTTACCTATTTGCATAGGTCTCCAGGCTCATAGAAAAGAGAACAGACGACATGGCTCAGGTTCCTTCAGGTTTTAGTTTAGACCAGTGGTCAGCAAACTGCAGCTCGTGGGCCACATGCGGCTCTTTGGCCCCTTGAGTGTGGCTCTTACACAAAATACCACGTGCGGGCGCGCATGTACAGTGCGATTGAAACTTCATGGCCCATGTGCAGAAGTCGGTATTTTGTGGAAGAGCCAGACTCAAGGGGCCAAAATGCCGCATGTGGCTCGCGAGCTGCAGTTTACGGACCACTGGTTTAGACAGAGGCCCCAGCACAAAACCTCCGACCTCTAGGCCTTGGGTGTCTTTACCTTTATACCCTATTGAGAACCATTCTCTCCAAATCTCGGTGATGAAATCACCCCTAGTAACAGAAGTAGGTTTCAACCTACCCTAACAGTCCTGCTTAGGTCTGTTTTGGATACCTGGTGCAGAGACAGCACAAGTCTAGAGTCAGGAAGCTTGTTCTTGCCTCGGGTACAATGGGCGTCTGACCCATCAACTCTCTGGGCCTGCTTTCCTCACTGCAGATTCAATGGGTTAGCCTAAATCGGCAGTTTGCCATATTTGCTGAGCGTCAGAATTTTCTAGAAATGTTTGTGAAAAGCGTGGATCCCACCCCAGACATTTTGATTCTGTAGACTGGAGTCGGGCCCAGGAACTTGCATTTCTACCCAACCACACCCAGGAGCTGAGGTGGTAAAATCTGAGCATTGCTCCCTGGTCTCGAGGTGGCTGCCAAAGCCCTCCAAGCTCTAGAGTTCTCATTTGATTCAAGGAAAGTGCACTTTATCAGTGAAAAGCTCATAATCTGTCACACAGTTTACTTTCTAGGCTTCCAAAATCAACATTTCAGGTTCTCAGTCTATTTCCAAAAATTTGCTGCATAGGAAAAACCCGAGTTCACTACACTCATGTTTTTCCAGAGCATCCATTGTCCCCACTGAGAAGAATCTTAGTTGACTTAGAAAAAATTAAAACTTTTCATCTTCAAGTTCAATGAAAGAACACAGGATTGTCGGGAAAGATTAGAAGCGAGTTGGTAGCCTGATGCAGATTCATTTTCTAAAACCAACACACACCATTTACTTGAAGAAGGAAACACCCATTCTTTCAATTAACTGCAAGGTTTCCTTCTTCAATATACTAGCAAATCATAGACTAAAAATGTCTCAAACAATTCCTTATAAACATACAGAATCTGGGATTCCACTATCATTATAAAGTTTTCCACAGAGGGAAAAATGTGTTTTCTCAAATAATTACTGTTAGAAAAACACATTTTTTGGAGGGTGCCAAAGGTGGACTCTGACAAGCAACATTATGGGGAGAAAAAGAGAGCTGGGAAGCAGAAACAAAAAATAATTAATTGAAATAACTAATTAGAGCTTATTTACATATTATATTTGTATGGACTTTCAAATAGACTTTTCAGCAATGTTTCTAAATTAAAGGGCATTTATAGTGGGGAACACTCCACATGTTGGATCAAAGCAAATACATTCTTCCCAGTCTCTTTTTGAAACTTTTCAGAGAGTGTATTCAATTCATAGGAACAAAAAACTATCTCACAAGAGAACCCACTGGCCTTTTTTTTTTTTTATTGCTTCCCACCCCACTTCAAATCTTTAATGAACACATGCTCTGAAGAGTTTAGCTTCCCCCTGATACACTTTGGGAAACAAATGTAACCATTTAACCGAAATCCTATTTGCTGCATTAAGTCCATTTCCCAAATGGCCTTTTAAGACACCCCAAAGAATCTGTTGCTGGGGGCTGAAGCAGAAATTTTGGCATAACGCTCCACAGAGGCACAATCTTTCTTCTCACAAGTGTACCCAGCTAGCTCAATTGGCGGCAGCGTGGTGTTACCGAGCTGAGCTCTGAGGAGGAGCCAGCCAGCTTTTCTCTATTGCACGGCTACCAGCTCAGTCCTGCAGCCCCTGACCAGCAGTTGGAAAATTCATGGGCATAAGAGAAAAGTAGCAAGGGCTCCGGCTGGACCCAGGTGAGTCTCTCACTGAGGAAAGAACACACACAGCCGTGCTACCTACCCCCTCTACCCTGCTTGGTAAGGTAAAGGCAGTATTTTGTATTTGGACGGTAGACAGCTTTAAGAAGAGAACAGGGACAAAGAGAAGAAAAAAAAAAGGAGAAGGCACCTCTATAAAAGGGAGGGGGTAAGATAAAGAGAGTGCGAGGACAAATTTCCATTTGCTCCGTTAAAATAGAAAACATAAGACTGGCGAGTTGCTTACCCCCTTTCACTGTAGGCACACAGGGCAGAGAGAGGCGGCCCCAGGAGGGGGAGAGGGACTGCCCTGCCCCTCCCTCCTCGGTTCTGTCCAGGGTCCGGGCATGGGACAGTGAGCTGTGGTAAGCGTTGTGCAAAATGTGGCTTGGCCATATGCTTTAGAGACCAGAATTGCCAAAAAGAAAAAAAACAGAAATGGGGGTTCAATGACTTGCTATTTTACAAGAATTGTGGGGGAGGGAGGGGACAGAATCATAAAGAACTTAGCTTTCCTAGCTTCCAGTCTGTAACCATAGGCTCTTTAAGAAGTTAAGAGTTAAACATGTACTTTTAACAATAAGGTGTCACATTAGGTATACAATTGAAAATTATGTTTAGTGAGCCTGGCATCTGCACAAAGCTGGGCACAGCGCTGGACTGCTGGAGAGAGAGCAGGGGCACTGTCTTTGCCATGTGGGTCTGGTGTCCATTAAAGGAAGTGGAGACCAAGCAAAGCTGGGGCCGGCTTGCATCCTCCACTGCAGGAGGGGGCGGGGCTGGGATGTGTTCTCAGGTTAGGTAACCGGTAGCCCATGGAACTGAGGCTACGGAATTCTACATAATGGTAATGAAAAGAGCCAGGGGAGGGACATCGAGAAACACCTGTTTAGTCCCCCGTCATCTGTGAGGGATATGATCCAAGAACCCCAGGGATGCCCAAGACTGCGGAGAGTACCAGACCCTATATATAATGTTATGTTTCCTAGATATACATACCTATGATAAAGTTAATTTATAAATTAGGCACAGTAAGAGATTAACAACAGAACCTAATAAGGAAACAGAACAATTACAACAATAAGATAAGGGTTACTCGAACACAAGCACTGCAGTACCTCAGCAGTTATCTGATAATCCAGGCGGCTACTTAAGTGACTACTCAGGGGGAGGGATCCACTGGACAGAGGGATGACTCATGTCCCCGGTGGGACAGAGCAGGATGGTGTGAAATTTCATTAGGCTACTAAGAACGGCATGCAATTTAAAACTTATGAATTGTTTATTTCCAAAATTTTCCATTTAATATTTTCTTTCCAAGGTCGATCATGAATAACGGAAACCCCAGAAAGCAGAACTGTGGATGAGGGGGGACTACTGTACGTGATCTAAAACTTTCCCATATCAAATGGCTAAGTTACTCGGTCTGCGGGAGAAGGTGGTGAGTGGCCCACAAAGTAGGAGGCACCTCCTTAGTCATTAAATCAATTACACTATGAAATATTTGAATGGAGAATCAGGCACACGAAAACAAATGCCTCTGAGTATGCATTTTGTCTGTCCCAAAGCAAATAGCACCCATAAGCATCTCAAGTGAAACTAAAAGAACAAAAGGGGAAATCAAGAAAAACCCATGTGTACTGTTTAGATTGCTAATGTGAATATAGGCATGAGCAAAAGTAGGTTTACAGTTGTTCATATGGAATTAATACAAATAAATAATACAATAATCTATGCAAATCGACTGAACGGCGGAGTGACCGGTCACTATGATGAGTACTGACAACCAGGGGGCAGATGCTCAACACAGGAGCTTCCCCCTGGTGATCAGTGCGCTCCCACAAGGGAAGGGCTGTTAAGCCAGCAGCCGGGTTCACAGCTGGCGAGCGCAGGGGGAGGTGAGCCTCTCCCACCTCCGCAGCAGTCGGACATCCCCTGAGGGCTCCCGGACTGCGAGAGGGCATAGGCTGGGCTTAGGAACCCCTCCCACCCCCCCACCCCCCGCCAGTGCATGAATTTCATGCACTGGGCCTCTAGTTAATAAATAATAATACATTTCACGTACTCACAACTGTACACCCACTTTTGCCCACTCTGTAGTATGGCAGACTGCTGGTAGTCCCTTTTTTTTTTTTTACTTTCTGGGCTCACTTTAAACTGCAGTATCTCAAAACTATTTCTCCATAAGGTTTTAAGTCTTTTGATAGTGAATTCTCTTCCCAGGGGATGAAAATTCACGGCTGGAAGGGAATACACATATAGGCATACCTTGGAAATATTGTGGGTTTGGTTCCAGACCACCCCAATAAATACAGTACTGCAATGAAGAGAGTAGTAATCGCTTTACTGGTATAAGGTCTTGCCTTCAATTATTAAAAAACACAACATCTGTGAAGCACAATAAAGCAAAGCACAATCTTGAAATGCACTGACTGGTTCTCCCCAAAGCTATACTAAACTTCATTTCTGTCCATCAGAAAAATAATCCTTTTCTGATGGGCTTCATTTTATGTTTGTCTATAAATGGCCTTTATAACAGTGAGAGAGTGTAAAAAAAAATTGTCACTTATTGTTGGCCAAAACTTTGACTCAGAAAGTTGGGCTGCACAGACAAGGGGCTGACCTGTAAGAAGCATAAATAAAGCTCTTGAAGGACACTTCCCACTGTGGCTGACACACACCTAGGATAACTTGTTGGCACTTGTAGAATGGGCTGTAGCGGTTGCCAGGACAGCTCTGTCCTCAAGAATATGAGAAGTAACTCCCGTTGGACAACATGGAAGCACCTGACTAAAGGGTTTTCATTTCCACACAGCAATATGGCGCATGTGAGGCCTGTAACCTATTAGCGCTGCTCCTGGACACAATGAGTGTTCAATCCACACTATAGCTAGAGAAACAGACTGAGGCTGAGACCAACAGACAGCAACTGACCAGGACAGAGGCCATCTAAAAGTCTAATCATGTGTTACTTGATTTTACTTGCAGGACTAAGGCAACCAAAAAAAGATACTTGTAAAATCCCATCTGAATAACAATTGGTTTAAAATTTAGAAGTATTCTACAAGTCTAAAGTCGGTGTGTGTGATTTTTTAGCAGTGACTATTTAAATGTACTATGTTTAAGTAAGAAGTGAAGTGAAAATCACATGCTATGTAGTTGCTGCTGATTGAACTTATAAGGCAGCCTGTCAGGGGTGCCCTAAACCTGTCTCTTGCTTCAACAGTGTTTGGAAAGAACAGACCTGGGGCGTCCCCCTTCTTCCACCCTCCAAACTCCTGTCCAGTCCCCACCTCCAAAACTAGCGGTTCTCAACCTGTGGGTCACGACACCTTTGGCGGTCGAACGACCCTTTCACAGGGGTTGCCTGAGACCATCCTGCATATCAGATATTTACATTACGATTCATAACAGTAGCAACGAAAATAATTTTATGGTTGGGTCACAACATGAGGAACTGTATTTAAAGGGCCAGAAGGTTGAGAACCACTGTAAACCATCTTGTCAGCCATCCTCTCTCTCCAGGACCATCCGGCACAGACTTCTGTGGTTAGCTCCTTATTGTCGAACAACCATTAGCTCCCAGATTTAGCAGAATTATTCCACCCAGGTGGAGGCCACCACCAACCACCTGGTCAACCTGCATCTACGGGCCTCCTATGCCTACCTCTCTCTGGGCTTGTATTTCCACCATGTGGCTCTGGAGGGCATGGGCCACATCTGTGAGTTGGTCAAGGAGAAGCACAAAAGCACCCAGCTTCTCGTAAAAATGCAAAACAGTAGCCGCATCCTTTTCCAGGACAGGCAGAAGCCGTCCCAAGATGAGTGGGGTAGAGCCACGATTGCCATGAAGCCGCCATGGCCCTGGAGAAAAACTGAGCCTAGTGTTTTGGGATGTGTGCACTGGGGTACTGCCCATACTGACCTCCATCTCTGTGACTTCCTGGAGAGTCATTTCCTAGATGATGAGGAGAAACTCATCGGGAAGATGGGCGAGCATCTGACTAACCTGTGCAGGCTGGGCTAGGTGAATCTCTCTTGGGAAGGCTCACCCTCAAGCAGGATAGGAGCCTCCGGAGCCTAGTAGGCTTGGAGGGGCCCCTCTGCACCCCCTTGGTGTCAGAGCTCCTGCCCCCTGCAGCCACTAGGCAGTGTTTACCACCCTGGAGCCCCCTCTCAAGCCGTGGACCAACTGAAAACAATAAAGCTTTTTTTTGCAGCAAAAAAGAAAAAAAAAGGAAGAAAGAAAATATAAACTAAAGACTTTCTACTCTTGCTAAACTCTATAATGTTTGTTTATTCAAGCTCATGGAATGTTAAGGTTATAAATCTTATTAAATAAATTAATAAATACCAAGTAGACTCCAACTCACGTTGAGAAGTGTCAAGATTTATTAGTCTTTCAGGTAAACAATGATTGAGAACCTAAAGTCAATATTTAGTCAAAATTTATCTTGAAAGGCAATAAATCTTGATTTTTGCTAAGGGAAGTAAGTAAATATGTTCACTGCTCTAGAGACGCTGACTGCTTTTCTACGTACTAAATAGCTACCTTCTTTGATTTATAAATATAACAATCTGTGACACATATTTTCACTTCCAAAGAATAATTTGAGTTGTTTAGTTACTTTCAATTTTTCTTACGATCAGATGCTTCAATACTGGTATTTATAGTAGGGTAAGATAAGAAAAGTTTAATAATGAGATGCTACAAATTCACCATCTAGTATATTTAAATCAGTCTAAATTTAGTATTTTTTCATACTTGTTTTCCTCTCAGACTTTCTCATTAACTTCTGTCCCCATCTGCTCTTTCCCCAAAGACTTTCAAGAAAATGGAACACAATTTAAAATGGAAATTATAAACAGGGAAAGGGACAAATAAATTTCTACATAGTGCATACTATATGACAAGGCACTGTTATACACACTTCACACTACACACACACACACACACACACACACACACACACACACGCAATTCTCACCAATTCCATGAGGTGGGTATTATCCCTTTTTCACAAATGAAGAAACTGAGGCAGAAGGTGACAAACTCCTTCTGTCCATGGGTTTGCATCTGGCAAAAAAGGCAGGGCCTCACTGAACTGGCTGGTGTGTGGCACTTTGTGAGCAATACAGTGAACTAATAGGTGAATTTCCATGTGGCTATCTCCTTGTGGGGGGTATCAGAAAAACTGTCTGCTGTGGATGACAATATGACAAGCACAGAAAATATGAATCAACTATACAAAAATACATAATTTAGTTCATTAGTGATTCAACCTTGGACCTCACAAGCAGTAGCATCATCTCTAAATATGAAGGTGGGGGCGGGGAGGAAAGAATACAACTCTATAAGGTGGGAAGCAGAAGATAAGAGAGGCGCAAGGGAGAAAGCAGTCCGTCTAATTGTGGAGATAGAGGACGAGGACGGCTGTGTGGACACAGGGACATTCCAGCTGGGCCTTAAAGAAAAAAGATTTTGACAAATGAAAGTTCAAGTCAGAAAAATGGGAGCACGCTTGGAAAACACTGACTTTGCCAGTTGTCTGAAGCTCACTGTAGCCAGAGGGACGTGGGGAGAGCTTTGAAGGATGAACTGAGGCTAGAACCTAAGGATCCTGGAAGCTCATGGGAAGGAGTCCAAACTAATCAATAAGATACAGGACCAGCTAGGGTGGTTTGAAGCAGAACAGCAACCTCAGCTTTGGAAAGATTAACCAGCAAGAAGACACTGGAAGCAGGGACGGTTGGTAAGTCAGTCTGAGCTTGAGTAAGCAGGGCACAGGGGAGCCCCCAGGGGGAAAGGAGGAAATACTAGGGAGAGCAAATGCAAACAATTTAGCAGCTGACTAGAGGGAAGAGCATGGCAAGGAGCTCCTCAAAAATGCCCAGGATGTGCTGAGCTTATGACTATTAGGTGAGAAATCTATCAGTCAGAAGAGAGCTTTGGGGGAGAAAATATCGTTTGTTTGAAACACTAATTTAAAAAAATAGAGTTCAAAAATTTGAGCTAGCAGATCAACTGATGCCTAAAGTTCCACTGATGGAAAACAATTCTCTTTTCTTGTATAAGTCAGTTTGAATTTGATTTCCTGTTATTTGTGACTGAAAGCATTTCATAGATTTACACTGAATGATGGTGGGTGAGGGTTCCATTTCTATAACCTACTACTTTTACTTAAACCTACCCGTGACGATGCTGAGGTCTTATTATGAGCCATGAGATGGTCTGAAATAATCAACATGCATTTCAGTAAGGAGACACTATTACTTCCTACAGAAGTGAGGGAGAGCAGCGCGAGGAAGCGAAGACAGAGTTAGTAGGTCTTGTTTCTTGGCAGCACAGTGTCCCACCAGGGGAGACTTCTGTCCCAATAGGGGACATCTGCAACATCGAGAGACATCTTTGGTTTCCACAAAGGGGTGAGTCAGGGTAGCTACTGGCACCGAATGGGTAGAGACCGGAGATGTTTCCAAACATCCCTCAATTCATAGGCAGCCTCCCACGACAAAGAATTGTCTGGTACAAAATGCCAACAGTGCCACTGCTGGAAAACCTCGAAACAGTACAAAGGCGAGTGAGCAAGGTAAGTGATTACCTAGTCACTGTCCTCCACAAGCGAGGGATATGCCATCTACTACGGGGAGCAGAAAACGCCCTTTCACCAGCTCTACCTCCTTATCTACAGAAACCAGTCAGCTGCCAGACTGGAGCAAAGAGGTGCCATCCACGGGAGGCACCGCCCACTAGACTACCCGAAGAAACACAGCTCCCAGCTCCAGGCTCTTCCCTTCATGAGTTAATCCTTCTGGTGAAACACTTGCCTACGAATAACTCTTACTTGAAAAACAACTGCAGAGTCAGAAGCGGCCAAACTAAGCTGATTATTTGAGACATGAAAGCAGCCAGAGGTGGGACTAAGGCTCCTCTATCACCACTTACCCCCTGCTCGGTCAGTTCTACCTTAAACGCGGGAGCCCTGCAGTCCCGGACAGCAATGGAAGGTCAGCCTCACCGTCCTTGTAACGAGGCAGACGCTGGGCCGGGCTACTTGGAACTTACACGGAGAGCTTTGGGGCAAGTTGTCTTACTACACAAACTCTTACGGGATGTTCCTCTGAACCGTATCAGAGCCTGAGGCCACAGGAAAAATCAGCCCGACTGTCCTGTCTCTATTTAAAATTTTGTATTTTGTTCTTCATGGATTTTTTGGTACTATTTTTGATTATTCAATAATGTTACATTAAAATATGACTTATCTTGATGACTGAGCGCTTTTGGCATCCCCTTAAATTTTGTGTCCCAGCCCTGCTCTGAACCATTTTTTCTCACAGAGAATCCCTTGTCTGTCTGCCCAAATTACGTTCTTGCTACACTGATTTTCCCTGGCATTTACCACTGTATTAAGCCAGCACTAACTCGTTAGTGATTCCCTCGTTACAGCTCTACCCCGATTGCTTCAAAAGTCAATGACCGCGTATTGCTTGGGAAATTCAGATTAACTTTCTGGTTTACCTGAAAAGCAACCCGTCTTTCCTTACTGTCTCCTTCTAGCCTGCGGTACACAGACATCCCTACATACATCAGCCTCTTCCAGCTGGAGTTTCTGCCACATACACTGTCCCACCACTTCCCTCTCACGTCACTCTCCATTCTTGATGCTTGTTTCTCTCCCCTGCTATTTTGTGAGAGTCTTATCTCTTTGAACTTGGCAGTATCTTTAAAACACAACCTTTCCTCTTTGCTAAAACCTCCATGGCAGCATCTCTTAGAGTAATTTCTCCTTGAGCTATTTTAGTAATGACAACAATTTCATAAAATTAAAGTCATGAGAGTGGATGTGAATAGTGCTAGAAATAGTCTCAAAGTGAAAAGACCACTTTCATCAGCTTCCTTCAAATCCACGCTTGAATTTCTTCATTTTCACCCTAAACTGAATTCTTCATGTTCTAGAAGACTTGAGGACTGCCTTGGTCCACTGTATTCCTTTTTTCTTTTCCCTTATGCCTTCTTTGGCCTGCGTTCCACGCTTTTCTGTCTCTCTAAAAACACAGGTTTGGCCTTGGCTGGGTTGTTCAGTGGTTACAGCACCACCCTGTGGTCCAGGGTCCGATTCCCGGTCAAGGGCATGTACCTCAGTTTTGGGTTTGAACCCATTCAGGGAGTGTACGAGAGGCAACCAACCGATGTGTCTCTCTCATGTCAATGTTTCTCCCTCTCTCTTTCTCTCCCCCCTTCTACCTCCCTCCCTTCTACTCTATCTGAAAATCAATGACAAAAAATAAAATCCTTGGGTGAAGATTAAAAAACCCCACAAAAACCCCACACAGAACTGTGATCACTTCCAAAGGTAATCTTTTAACCATATATTTAGTATTTGAAGATAGGCTGCTTATATCAGGAGATTTAGAAGTGGTAGGTGGGACACTCTTATTTCCTAGTCCTCATATTGCTACTCTTCTAGAGTAATATATCCCCAGCTTCTCTCCCATGGCGTATCCAGCCTTCCTCACAAATGGAAAAATAAGGTATCTGACTGGTGAGTGTCGAAGGACCTGGCCTGCTCAGCCTAGCCTGCAGGAGGCAGGGCCTTGGGGACTGGCTCTAGCTGTGAATAAGCCTATCAAATGTAAGGGTCTAGTTACTGTGATCCATAAACAATGCATGTGGCTATCGTGGTCTCCATCTTCCTGACCCCTGGGAGCAGAATGAAGAGGTAGGATTTTTAACCCTGCAAAGCCCCTGGAAGGATGACGGCTCACACAGACAGCACCCAATAACCGGTGGGGAAGTAAGGGGAAGGCAATCAGGCAACCAGAACATGGGTGTCAGTGGGTGGAGATCCCTGAGGATCGTCCCGGAGATGCCAGGACAACCCTCTGCATTATGGGGCACCTTCCACTCAGTTAAAATTCCTCATCCTACCATGGATGAGACACAGAGTTTTCCTCAAGGTTTCCCATCCATTGTTAGACCACAAATAGACTTCTGATCATCTAAGAAATCGTGTGGGGAACCTCTCATATGTTCGGGGGTTGGGGGTGGGGGATGCAGTGATGTACAATATTACTAAATTAAGATTGGGCACTTTTGGTTTGGCCGGTACTTTGTAACATTTGAATGGTACATAATCAAGGCAGCTTAATCTTCCCTCAAGTTATAGTGTCGAAGATACTGACCCGCAGGACTGTGAAAAGGCTGGCTCGAGGCTATATAATCAACCAGAGGCAGGGCTATAAACGGAAGACCGAGCTTGTACTCCTAATGTATTACTTATCCCACTGAGCGTGGGTGCTTCCCAGCCACCAAGTCATGTGTGACTACTATTCTGTCTGGTCTAAAGTCTGGGGGCTGAAAAGAGCATCTTTATTGGTAAGAGACCAAGACTTTCCAATTAAGTCTATCCTCTGCCAGAGGTAAGGGCTGGTGATTTGAAGGGGAGGTGATTTTCAGCAGGCCTCTGATTCAGCCCCCGTGATTCACTTCACTGAAAAAAATGAGCAGGACACAACCTTGGTACATAACTGGCTAGAATGTGATTTTTAGCATGGTGACTATAGTCAACAATATTGTATTTTATACTTGAAAGTTTCTAAGACGGTAGATCTTAAAAATTCTCACCACACACACACACACACACACACACACACACACGAACACACACACACAACTAAGTGAAGTGACGGGTGTGTTAACTAACCTTATTGTGGTATTCATTTTGCAGAATCTATGCTTAACAAAGCATCACACTGTACACCTTAAATATACACAATGTTACATCAGTTATATCTCAGTATAGCTGGGGATCTAATGTACAGCATGATGACTGCAGTTAACAATACTGTATTGTATATTTGACAGTTGATAATAAAATAAATCTTATTCTCACAAAAACCAAAAAAAAATGTTCACTACGCGAGGCGATGTCTTAGCCAACTTTAAGATGGCAATCATCTCACAATATATACGTATATCAAATCACCACACTGTACACCTTAGAGATACACAATGTTATTTGTCAATGATAACTCGATAAGGCTGGGGGGGGAGAAAAGAATGTGATTTTCAATCTTTTAAAATTGATACAAGCCTGCATGTCTTTGGCTTTGGAATCCTAGTTCCCTTCGAGAAGTGGTATATAGCACACACTGAAACATTTTCCGTGAAAGCTAATACATAAAATTCATTTTGTTGGTCACCTTTATAATATCCTTTAAAAAAGAAAACGCTCACTATTTCAAGCCAAGATTTGAGAGTGGGGATCATAAAGTCACCGATGTGCACATCATCCCACCACCGGTGCGGGGGCTCTGGGAGGCGGCAGCCAAGGCGGGCAGCCCAGAGCCAGCCAGTTTCTTGGTTGCTTCTGAGCTGCTTGGTCCCAGGAAGACCCAAGAAGAGGCCACTAGAAACCTTCCCTCCCCTGTGGGTGCAGTCAGTGCTGGAAGGCACACCCCAGTGGCTGACTAGGAATGAATGAGGGAGAGAGTGACTAGAGGGCAAGAGTTGAATGTGAGTAGGGGACAGGAGTCAAATCATTCGGGGTAACTGTAAGGATGCTCATCTTGCCAAAAGATGTGGGGAGCTGCTGAAGGACTGTAAAGAGGGTCCATCTGAATTTTAATAAGATCACATGCTCTGCAATTAAGACAAGACTTGGGAAGGTTAGACTGGCAGCAGAAGACTGGTTAGAAGACCACTGTAGTTGTCTTGGTGAAAGACGACCCAACTGGCAGCAAAGAGCGTGAGAGAGGTCAAGGCTATCTCAAAATCCAAACGCTGCCCTAGCCGGCTTGGCTCAGTGGATAGAGCGTCAGCCTGCAGACTGAAGGCTCGCGGGTTTGATTCCGGTCAAGGGCATATGCCTGGGTTGCGGGCTCGATCCCCAGTAGGGGGCGTGCAGGAGGCAGCTGATCAATGATTCTCTCTCATCATTGATGTTTCTATCTCTCTCACTCTCCCTTCCTCTCTGAAATCAATAAAAATATATTTTTAAAAATTCAAATGCTAAGTATGCTTATCAAGTATAAAATAAAACTAAGCGGAATATTAGGATGTATTAAAAAGGAAGCTAGAATGTGGGTAACATCTTGAACTAATCTCTTCTTTCGTTTGTATTCACCGCTGGGTAGAACCCTATGAGAACATCATTGCAGTTTTCAGAATATAAGGAAGACATGGAAACCTGGAGATTATCAGCAAATGTTGGACATACGTTGAAGAAACAATTGAAGGAAGTGTGCTTAATAACCCAGAGAAAACTGAAGAATGGCTTGGTTCATTCACTAAGAACATTCTATGGGATAGCTGGTGGTTTCTCAAACTTTGTATGCAATCAAATCAACTGGAAAGTTTGTTAAAATCTCTAAGCCCGATCCCAGAGATCCTGGCTTCAACAGGGAAGAGTCCAACCAATGCTCCCCACATCACCCTCATGAAACTGATACAAATGGTGCTCTGGTCACACTTTGAAAAGTGCTGGGTCCTGCTCTCAAAAGTCAGACAAAAGTTATAGGCCCACGACAGGAGTCCAGGAGAGTGGAGGGGGTGGGGCATGCAAGAGGAATGCTCAATTCTACCTAGGGGATTAGAGTAAGGTGGGGGGCAGGGTAGTCAAGGGAGGTTTGGAAGGAAGTCTTTAAGAGTGTAAAGGATTTTCCACACCCAAAAGTCTTCAATAAAGCACAATGCAAAACTATACCCAGAAGATTGCGTGTCTCCACTCATCTCAGTTCATTGCTTTGCAGGTCTGCTCCATTTTTTATCTGAAACGTGTGAAGAAGTTTCATGCTCTGTTTTTCATTAATGTGATTTAATTAAAATATTTTCTATGTTACCATATTTCAAAGTATAAAGACCAGCATACAGTCACATTTTCTACTGCTAAAATTACCTTTTAGTTTAACCCAACACCTAAGTTTCTGGGACTACATGTTTGTTGAATGAATGAATGAATGAATGATTGGAAGAAAACAGTAATGCAGAGGGTGGGTGGGTGGGCGGAAAGAGATCAACCAAAGAATGTATGCATATATGCATAACCCATGGACACAGACAATACGGTGATGAAGGAGGAGGCGGGGGGAGGTAGGGGTGGGCTACAAGAGGTCAATGGGGGAAACGGAGAGACATATATAATACTTTCAACAATAGAGATTAAAAAATTAATAAAGATATTTGATAAAATTTTAAAAGAGAAAATTTACTTCTTGTAATGCAAGAAGTAAAATGGTATCACTATATTATTAGAATTTCTTATTTAGAGCTGTATTTAAAAATTGAAAGTTTTTACTTAAGTATGTTTCTGCTTTTAGGCAGAAATGGATTTTAGAAAACCTCTCAAGTAGCTCTTACTCTTAGAGGAGCCTGTGAAAGCTCAGTTTTTCAAGGAAATTAAGGAGAATATTGACATACCCCCAGAGAAGATACCCCAATCTATTCTAAAACCGCACCTAGATCAATTTCTCTCCTAATGAAAGGTCAATAGATAGAAACTTTTAACTCAATGTAGAGTCCAATAGTACATTAACACTTCCTTTAGAAGTTTAGCCGGAAATGAACACATGATGAGAACTACGTTAACCATAAAGGAAGCTACAAAAAGGGACAAGAACTTTCCAGACCAAAGTATAGCAACAAAGACTGAGAGAAATGAACAGCTTAAAAAAAAAATGATAGCACAGTTATGGCCTATGAAGTTCAGGAAGGTCTATCAAAAGATCCATATCTTCTGAAATTCAAAATGATTTTATTCTTCTGAAACATATCAAAGACCAACATGTGACTTCTATGATGAGAATACCAGGAATAAATCAAAAAAGCAAATTTATGTCCTATAAAATCAAAGGGCCTACTTATATAAAGTGATCAAATCTCTCTGAATTTTAGAATGTGAAATAGTTCAACCCAAATTATATAACATTCTTCTTCTTCCATTAAATCACATTATTTCAGTGTATATTTATATTCTTAATATACATTCATTTTTATTTAAAATGATTTTCTGAACCTAGAAACAAAACGGGGGGGAAAAGCGGGGGAGGGGGTAAAAAGCAAAGTAATTTATCCAATGATAGACATCAGAGCCAGGAAAAAGATTTGTGTCTCCAGTCTTCTTACTCAAGTGATACTTCTACAGGTTTAAAATCTCTTCCCCAAGGAAAAAAGGTATTACTTATTAAATGAGGTTTAAATGGAGGACCACATTCATCTAGTTCTCTCTAATCTTCTGTAGACATTAAAGATTCATAGAATGAGAGATAAAAGGGACCATATAATACAAGGCCATTCCCTCTAAAATATCCCAGAGAGATGGAAGTATTGGAAGAAAATTCACAAACCTTCAAGTTCAACTGTGTGCTATAATTACTTGTTTGTCTGGCTTCCAATTTCCGTGAAGACACATAATGGGATTATCTTGTTCACTGTGCATCAAGTACAGTGCTTAGAACATAGTAGGGCTCCAATAAACATTTTCAGAAGGGCTGAATTAATAAATCTGTCATCTTGCAGATGAGAAAACTAGCTCAGACAGGTTAAGTGACTTGCCTTGAGGTCAAAACTCGAGTCTTCTAGTCTCATTGGCCAGAGCTCTTACCACCCTACTCATTTTCACCCATGACCATCAAATCTTAAGAAAAATCCATTCCACTATGGACATTTCTATTACCTTTGTCCAAAGAAATGACACAGAGAAAGCCTATTTTCTAAGTGGAGACAACACTTATTCTCTCCCTAGTCTAGGTCCTATTTGCATGGCACGTTCTTTAGTGCCTTCACTATCCTATCACATCAACAGATGTGGTTGTTTGCTCTACAGGGGCAGCATCCATAGCTGAGATGTCCAGGTCTGTCCATGGCAGAACACAATGAGAATGTCGTCTCTCCCAATAGACCTGCTGTGCATGCTTTTGATGTAACCACAGCAGCACAGATTTTGGCTTCCTCTTGCCTCGTTTGTTTGCCCACACAAGCTGCTGTTAGATGGAGTGTCCTCTACCTTCTATCTTTGCAGTTAATTTTCTGAATATAAGTATAGGAGTGTCTGTTTATCCCTACTAAATCACATCTTGTTTGGTTCATTCCTCTTGCTTATGTTTCAGAATCTGGATTCTGTCATTAAGCATATTATTTGTCCAACCTAGTTTTGGTAACGCTACAAATTTGGTAAGTATGCCACTGATATCTTTATCGAGGTAATTATTGTCCTATCTGGGCAAATAATAAAAATAGCTAACCCTTATATAGCACTTACTATGTGCCAGGCACAGTTCCAAGCCCTGTTAACTCATTTTATTCTCACTAGAAACTTATGAAGTAGATGTGATTCTTTTCTCACATGCGAGATTTAAAAACGGAGATACAGAAAGGTTAAGTAATTTACCCAGGGTCACACAGTTAGTGAGCAGCAGATCTGGAAACCCAGCCAGTCTGATTCCGAAGTCCTTGATCTTAATTACTAAGTTATGCTGCTTCTCACTATTATCATGCACCTTTCACGACAGCCTTCTAGGCTGAAAGGGATCCATTAGTCAACAATCCTTGCGTAAAGCAGCCGATCATTCACAAAATTATATAACTGTAATTTCTGATAACCCAAGTTTCTCTGTCTTGAGGTTTTTGCTTTTTTGAAAACTAAGTGCTATACAGCAGCAATTTTCAACCATTTTCATCTCATGGCACACAAACTAATTACTAAAATTCTGTGGCACACCTAATCTAACTAAAAAAAAATTGGTATAATTTTGATTCATTCACACTGGATGGCTATTGTTGTGTTGGCTGTTGTCATTTTTTTTATTTCACAGCCTAAGGGAAAAGAGGTCAGGTATTGCATGTTTTAAAAATTCTTGCGACATACTGGTTGAAAATCGCTGCTATACAACATAAACTGACCTGTCTAGTACTCCCTCGTTTTCCTTTGTGCAGCCTCAACCAGACTCTGAAGTCCTGGGATCCAGCCCCGATCTATGGCTCTCTTATGTCTCCCATAGCACCTACTGCATGAGCACACAACAGAGGTTCTAGTTTTATCCTGGATAGACAGGCAGTAAAAGCCAAGCAGATTTCTCCGAGTTTAATACTGCAGGAAATATAAGGACGAAGTTTAAAATAGGGAAGTGGGAGAGACACCACTTCAGCTCTTCAGGTTTCAAATTCTCTACCACAGGGATTCTCTGACATAAACAGAGCAGGCTGTATTGATCTCCAAGCCAATGGCCATCCAAGCTTAACCCCTTATCGCCCAGTCCCATTCTCCTGCTCACCCCTTTCAAGCCACCCATACCCTCATGGAAGGGATTCTATAAATCTTTGAAAAGCATGGCCTGTACCTCACCCCACTTGCATTTGCCAAGGTGCCTGGCAGAGCATGTGTGTGGAGTTTAATAAACGTTTGTTGAAATGAACCCTCCACCAAACTCCACTTACAGATTTTACTATCAGCAGCCCCTTCACGGTCATATTCAAGGTTGGGGGGAAACAGCCCTGGCCAGTTTGGCTCAGTGGATAGAGCACTGGCCTGCAGACTGAAGAGTCCCGGGTTTGATTCTGGTCAAGGGCACATGCTGGGGTTTCAGGCTCAAGCTCCAGTAGGGGGCATGAAGGAGGCAGCTGATCAATGATTCTCTCTCATCATTGATGTTTCCATCGCTCTCTCCCTCTCCCTTCCTCTCTGAAATCAATAAAATAAATAAATATCTACACTAATAGACTAATATGTAAATTGACTGTACCCCTATGATGCCCCACAGCCAATCAGAAGGGAATATGCAAATCAGTGGGACAAAGATGGTGGTGACCCAAGCTTCCCGCCGGCCCTGGCCCACCACTGAAGGAAGGGCCTGTGGGCGGCGCCACAGAGCCGGCCTGAGCACGTGGGAGGCTTGGGTTGCCCGGCTGGCCACCGAGGGAAGGGCTTACAAACGACCCTCAGCCCCTCACCCAGGCTGGCTATGCCCCCATGGGGTGAGGGTCCCTGCTGGGGGGCATGGCCAGCCTTCAAACAGCCATCAGTTCCTCACCCAGGCCAGCACCATCCCCAGTGGGGACCCCCATCCCAATGGGGGCATGGCTGGCCTGCAAACCACCACAGCCTCCTCACCCAGGCCACCCAGCCCTCCAAGGGAGCCCCCACCCTGATTCAGGACACCCTTCAGGGCAAACCAGCTGGCCCCCACCCATGCACCAGGCCTCTATCTATACTAATAAAAGGGTAGTATGCTAATTGGACTGTGAGACCTTTCAAGATATCTTCTGGATGTTCTTCTGGACAAAGCCATGGTGGCAGGGCCGAGGTAGAGGCGGTTAGGGGTCAAGAGGGGAGGGCAGTTGTGAGTGATCAGGCCAGGATGGGACAGCAGTTGTGGATGATCAGGCCGGTGGGGGGTGGCCATTGGGGGTGAGCAGGCCGGCAGGGGCAGCCAGTTGGGGATGAGTAGGCCATCAGTGGGGGCCAGTTGGGGGTGATCAGGCTGGTGGGGGGGACAGTTGGGGGTGAGCAGGCCAGCAGGAGGGTAGTTGGGGGCGAGCAGGCCAGCAGGCAGAGTGGTTAGGGGCAATCAGACAGGCAGGCAGGCAGGTGAGCGGTTAGGAGCCAGCAGTCCCAGATTGCGAGAGGGATGTCTGACTATCGGTTTAGGCCCAATACCACAGAAATCAGGCCTAAACCGACAGTTGGACATCCCCCAAGGGGTCCCAGACTGGAGAGGGTGCAGGCCGGGCTGAGGGACACCACCCCCTCTGTGCATGAATTTCGTGCACCAGGCCACTAGTGTGTGTAGATAGATAGATAGATAGATAGCCTGGTGCACGAAATTTGTGCATTGGCGGGGGGGGGGGGGGCATCCCTCAGCCCAGCCTGCACCCTCTCCAATCTGGGACTCCTCGCAGGATCGGGCCTAAACTGGCAGTCAGACATCCCTCTTGCAATCCAGGACTGCTGGCTCCTAACCGCTCACTTGCCTATCTGCCTGATTGCCTCTAAGCACTCTGCCTGCTGGCCTCCTCGCCCCCAACTTCCCCCCCAGCCAGCCTGCTTGCCCCAACTGCCCCCCCTGTTGGCCTGCTCGCCCCCACCTGCCCTCCCTGCTGGCCTGCTCACTCCCAAATGCCACCCTGCCAGCCTGCTCACCCCTAACTTGCCCCCTGCCAGCCTGATCACCCACAACTGCCGTCCCATCCTGGCCTGATCACCCACAATTGTCCTGCCCTCTTGACCCCTAATCGCCTCTACCTCAGCCCCGCCACCATGGCTTTGTCCAGAAGAACGTCCAGAAGATATCCTGAAAGGTCTCCCAGTCTAATTAGCATATTATCCTTTTTTATTTGTGTGTGTGTGTGTATGTATATGTATATGTATGTATGTGTATATGTGTGTGTGTGTGTGTGTGTATGTAAATAAATAAACTTAGCCAGTCAGGATGAACACACACAAACTAGAACTTTCTCCTCTGGAAGACAGCAATCCAACACATCAAAAAACAAAAATGACTTAGACCTTACAAGGTGAGAAGACAACAGTGGACTAAACAGTTCCAAGCTGTTTATATGTTTGGGGGGGTGGGGGCATATCCAAGTTTTCTTTCATTGTCCTTTTCTCCTCTAATTGGCTACCTGTCTACTCCTTAACTCAAATACATTTTCATCTCACTACCATTCCTAGCAAGTGGAAGACAAATTTGAAAACAGCAGTAAAGACAGGAATTGGAGATACCAAGGAAAGTCTATTTCTCTCTATTTTTTTTCTCTCATTTCCTTCGGAGACCTGGCACTTTTGCTGCTAGAGGATATTCTGATTTTTCACATGGAAGTCAAGACAGATTTTGGCTACATTAGAACATTTTTTTTCTCCAAGAGCATAATATACAACTTCCCTTCTTAACACTTAAAAACCTACAGATCTTTCTTTATCTAGACTCACATGCATTATCAGCTCCCACATTAAATTTCCCATTTTCTTAAGAATTGCTATTCTGCATGATTTACTCTGAGGCCAATAAGTAACTATGCCCAACTCAGAAATATTGCCTATTTCCCAACTGGCAGCCATTTAATGAATAATTAACCACTCCTTACTTTCTATCAGGGATGCTTGTATTACCAGGGTAAAGGTATCCTTTATGTCTAAACAATGTCATAAAACAGGCCTTTGCCAGAAAGACACCCTCATTTATCACACGAAATGCCATGTGGTATTAACAAGGTCGATACTGTTTGTTTAATATATTTTGCTTTCATAGGGGCTTGAAATGATTTGTTTTTGCAGCTGTAACAGAGTTAAATTAGGGATTTAGCTCCGGTTGAGCTAGTTGAGCATATATAACAAATAACAACCAGGAGCTATTACTTATCTGCCTGGAGGGCTCTGGTCATCTCCCCACAATTTACAGCATCCTTGGGGTACTGAGTTACACCACAAGCAGCCAGATTCTATCCTTAAATAATCAATCCCCACTTCGCAGGATCTAAGGGGAGACTAAATAATTCAAATGTCTATTTCTTACTTCACAACACCCACCCCCAACACATAAATGCTATTAGTGCACAGATTTTTTTTTTAAGTTGAGTAATGATTTTAAGAGAAAAATCTTAGTTCAAAGACTACTTTCAGACATCCGTTCCCACAAATGAGAAACTTAAAAAAAAACACTTTTTTGACCTTAAAGCACCAACAATCAGCCCCCCTTCCTCTTTCTCTCTTCTCACACTGCTGTGTTGCCTTACATGGAGCAGGGGGAGAGGAGGAAGTTGGCTCCACAGATAAACTTGTCAAAAGCCTGCACGACAATACTAATGCCTCTCTACCTGTTTGTGAATGTCAGCTGGGAGCAAGCTCTAAAAAGCTTTGGGGGAAAAAAGCAAAGGGGGGGGAAGGGAGGGGGCAAAGAAAAACTAGAGGGCAATTCAAACAAAAATGAAATCTCTCTCTCTCACACACACACACACACACACTCACACTCAGACACACAAAGAGAGGGAAAAAGTGCTCCCCCCAGCTCAGGTCCTAACAACATACTTCTTTATCAGAGGTTCATTGTCAATCAATTAGCCAAGGCAGCAGGGGTCTGTGAGGTGGGGGCTCCCGGGGAAACAATGGGCAGCCCTGTTGTATTACTATTTAATCACTTTTGCTAAATAAATAGAGCAGCCCCGAGGTGCTGTCATGTCAAGGGAATTTATAACAAAACAAAAAAACTTCATTTTTCATTGGTCATTCCTTTTTTCCCCTCAGGACAAGAGAGGATTATTACTGTAGCCTTAAGTTCCATCTTTGTGTTTCTTGCCTTTGATTCCCACTCGGACCCTGCCACTTTCTGGCACTAATTTGTCAGGCTGAACAAAGAGAGGATTTGTACCTCCTGTAAGGTCTCAATTAGGAATGGCTTCTGCTGTATTATGTGCCATTCAGAGAGGACACAATGCCGGTAATTACAGGAATTTGCACTAAATGGCTGAAGAATTCACAGCAAAACTTCCCCCCACCCTCCCCACCTTGGGTTTACCCCTCCCAAAGGCTGGGAGGGGGGGGCAGGACGAGGAAAGCAAAAAGCTCTTAAAGCCAGAGAAACGTAATTACCAACAGCAGCCCCAAGAGGTTAAACAGCAGCCGAAGAAGTAAACCCATGAAAACTGACAGCGTGACAATGGTGAGGGATCCCCAGGGCTCACTCTTTCTTGCAGCCTCTTCCTTGTCAACTTCAGAATCGGGAACACTGCCCCACAGTGAGCCATCGGATTTCACTTCCAGATGACAAAGCAGCAAGGAAAGGCGTTTTAAAAGGTGAGCTGTGCGTCTCCCTGATGCAGCATAAACAAGGCCCTGGACCCTTTTATTATGGTACTGGACTCAATTGCTAGGTTTCTTGATTGCGGGGAAATTACAGGAAAAAATATCTGTGTGTACTAGTGCCAAGAAAGCCTTATCTATGGAGGGGAAATTGGTATGTACACACGTCGCATTCCTGAGGAAAACAGGGCTGCTGCCTCACACCACAGCTATCTGTGAGCGGCCCAACTTAGAAGCACTTATAGGTACCTACTTGATAAATATTTCAATAAGCCGCATAAGCATTTGTCTTAGCATTAATATTTTAATAGCACAGATTCCCCATTGCCAAACAATTTAGAATCCCACCGGCAACTTCACTAACGGCGGGGCCCTCATCTTCTGCTCAGAGGTGTTTCTGAAAAGCTGCACAGAAGCGCCACCGAGTTTTCCTTAAACACCACTGTCCTCACGTGCTCCTCTGCTCAGCACCTCCTGCAGCTTCAGGGTTGGACATTAGGTTCAGCCTTGCCAAACTGCCCGGTTTTTGTAGGTCGACAATAACCCAATATCTGCAATTTCCTACAGTCCACCTCTGTCAGTTCTCTAACTCCAGGTGGGCCTGCCTTCTAGAGCTCTTGTCTCAGTTGCCATTTGGCAGTCACGAAGTGATTATATAAATGATGTCTGGCTTCCCTAGTGGAATGCAAGTTTCCTGAGAGCAGGGACCACGTCTACTTTCTTGCAGCACTGACTTGCCCAGGTGCACCCATTTCAAGGCACCTGGTCAGAGACTTACAACACAATAAATGATGGAATGGAAGAAGTTAATTTTCAAAGGCATATTTTCAGAAAGAGGGAAGAGCACATGTAAAGGCTGTGGAGGCGGGACTGACCAAGGAAGGTTCCAGAACGGCGAGAAGACCACCGTGGCTGGGGCTTCCCAAGCATAGGGCGGCCGTGGAGCTGAGAGGAAGTCGTGGACCAAGCCGCACATAATCAAATACAACTATAAAAAGTTCAAGCACATGCTAAGAAATATACAGTCATATGTAAACATGTATTTTCAAAACCATAACCTCAGACATGCTTGGATGGTTGTGATCCATTTTCTCTGCAGGGGCACTTAAAGTTTTGAAGAATATAGAAAATTCTTCACCTATAGAAAGAATTTAGTGCAATAAGGGCAACTGCACTATTTTGTAGATTTAAAAGCCAACATTTGTGGCTCCCCTGAATAGCAACTGAATGACATCATTAATAAAGAGCTACCCAGTGCAATCTTCCACTTTTAAGGCTTATTCATCAAAAATATTCACAGGGGGAGGGACTAAGTGGACGTAAAAACTTACAGTCTAAAGAGGCTCACTAAAACCATAAAATATTGTGAATTAGCTTCTCCTTAAAATAACAGACAAAGCCAAGACTCAACTGAAAACAATTGACTGGACTTTTTGGCCTTCTGGAAGGTAAACATGCTATGGAACCAGCTCTTTCACCGAATGAGTGTTTTTATGAGAATGCAAAGCTGGGGAACACAAGTACTACACAGAGAAACAGCTGGTTTAGATTAACTGTGTTTGTGAGAAACATAGATCAATTTTTAAAGTTCCATCTGCTATAATAATCCTTGATATAATGAACAGCCTCCCAAGTAATTTAAAAAACATTCGGAGTTTTGCTTAACAAGTTTCTGCCTTTTCCTTTTGAGACTCTGCCCCCTACAGGAGATGAGGTATTCCTACCTGAGGTAGGAAGCAAGTGTTCCATGCACAGGCAAAGAAGGAAAACGAAAAGCAGCCCAGTAAAACCACTCTTATCACAAGGCAACTGAAGGTAGCCGTTTCCGATGGGAGAGAGAGCAAAGAAATGAAATTAAAACGTTGGACTTTGGAACTGGCCACACTACCCAAATTAGGATTGACTTCTCCCCACCCCAAATTAAAAAGCTGCCTGTGCCCTATTAAAACTCCAAACCAAAGCGTGACGGTAAAAGCTGAGCAGAGCAAGTGAGTTTGAGACCACCGTACCCCTGTCTCCTGGATTCCTCACTACCACCCATCCCAACCTATGGTCCAACCAACCAACTGTAGTGAACACAGCCAAGGGAGGCACCCTAAAACAGGGCACCCAAAGCAGCTGCCCGAACTTTTACCCCTGCCCATTATCTAGTCCTTTTCCTATTCTTTTCTACTTAGCATCCTTCCCCCGGCCTCCCACTCACCTTTGTCTTTTTCCTGTTTCATTTACCCACTGCCTGTGGGATGGTACCCTCCGCCTGCATCTCTCCTCCCTCGGTCTGAGTGCGAGGGTGCTGCTAATGCAGCACAAAACAGTGCACACGTCCCCAGGGAGCAAACTCACAGAGGGAGGTGAGTTAGGCAACAACCAGGTGACAATCCTTATGTTACACCTGAGGCTTTTCTTCCCCTTTTACTAGAAGTTTCCAATTCAGCTACTCACGTCTTGAGAATTAACCTGAGCTGTCCTCCCTGGTTGCAATAACAAGCACGTTTGTTGAACCTGTCAGCAACCTAAAGCGAGAGACGTGTACTGTAATTCCAGAATGTGCACAAAGCAAGCTCTCAGTAAATTACTGTCCAATGTCGGGACTTTGAAATATACTCCATCAATTAGTTTAATCAAATACCAAAGTATCAATCATTTGTAAAGACCTGCACTAAAACCAGTGTCTCCTTATTTCAAAACCATTTTCCAAAGTCAATGGCTGGCTCAGCACAGGCCTTTCCCGCCTGTGCCTTCGGGGGGTCGGGGAGGGGTGGGGGGTGGGGGGGGCGGGGCGGAGGATATGCTCATCACCCAGTTCAGCTTCCTCATTGGCTGAGTGTTTCCAATCTCTCCAACCCCACAGGCAAGTTTCTGCTTCCAGTCCCTGAGGCCCTCCAGGCAAAACAGGGACAATTAAAGCTGCTGTCCTGGTAAATTTCTCGTCACAAATAGTGGGGTTAAGCAAAAGGGAAATCACTTGATTTCGTTTATAGTAGGTATACAGATTTGGTTTACTGCTTTGGGGAAGGTGAGAGGCCTGGGGAGTAGGGGAGAGAGCAAGGAAAGGGTTTTAAGAAGTAACAGATGATTAGCCCTGACTCCACGGTCTCTCGCCTTCCATGGCAGTCCCAGAAGCCCCCACTTCCCCAGGATGAGGCACAGGCCCATCGTGACTCAGAGGTCATCTGCTTAGTCACCACCCACCCTCCACGTTTCTGTCGAGGCTGACTCCGTAGATTCCACCTGAACAGGATCTGACAAGTCATGAGCCATGGCAATGACTGACCACGGACGGGTTCCTTGCCTAAGAATGTCGGTCTCAGCTCTGGGCCTGAATGTCTCGTAGGAGACAGTCGTGGCCTCCACATTCACAGTGACCTTGATTGAAGGAGGCAGAGGAAAGAGAACCGGCAGACGCAGGAGGCCTAGTCTAGTGAGGCAATGGTTTGGCCAAGCCATTTGGAGTCAATGGTGTCTGTCACCTCTGCTTCTACACTTACTTCACCAGCATGGCGTGAGGACAAACAGACGTTCTAACACAGCTTGTTAAACTGAAGGGGCTGTGACTGGCCTACGGAGGGGATTTTTAAACCTAATTCTAATTGTGAGCTTCAGCACTGGGTAATGAGCTTTAGGCTAAAAGGCTGCTTCCTACCTGCACATTTGAAGCTCTGAGCAGTGAGTCCTCGTTCCAAAGACAGAGTCGTCAGGATGCTGAGGAAGCTGGTGGTCACGGACTGCCGCTTGCTCTTCCTGAGTTCGTGCCCCCCCCATCGGATCCTGGGCCTTGTTCCTTAGGGTGACTTGCAGGTTTTGCTCTGAACTCCTCGCCGCATTGGCAGCTGTTTTCAGAGCCTCCATCCACTCCTGAGCCCTCTGCCGCGTCTCTGCCCGGAGGCGGAGGACATCTTGGGGGAAAATGACTTGAAAGCAAGAGTCACAGTCATCCAGGTTGTCCATCTGGACAGCCAGACACACATCCACGTTGTAGCTTAGGAGGGGGTCCTCGTCCAGCTTGCCGGGCTGAAAAGCCATGAGGTAGGCCCTGCTCAGCACAAACGTGAACGCCTTCCAGTTGTTCTGCACGGTGAGCCGGTAGAGCGTCCCGGACTTGAGGACGTCCTGGTACTGTCTGGGGCCGCCCGCCACAGGGGACCGCGCGAGCAGCTCGCTGGGCTTCTGTAAACAATGACCCTGTGTGCAGTCAAAATGATAACCAGGCCCTGGTGAGTTTGCCAGCTCATCCTGCCGCCCCACGTTGCCAGGCACGGCGGCGTGCACGACCTCCCAGAGCTTCTGCCCCCAGTCCAAAGCCTCCCACGGGGACTCTGCCTTTAGCTGCAGCTGCGAGTTGTCATACAGAACAGTGTCCACCAGCCTGGCCTCGAGGTTGCCCAGGACAGATACGCTCTGGAAGTGGGAGAGCGGGTACGTGGCGGAGAGGCTCTGATTCCCGCTGCTGTCGCGGCTGTAGAAGCACAAGTTGTAAGGTGAGAGTTCTGCGTAGCAGCTTTGCCAGTAGCTGTCGTGGTCCTTCCGAATCTCCAGGTAACCTTTCTTCAGAATGTTTGGGAATGCCTGCTTGTGTTCTACAAAGAAAAAGAAAAAAAAAGACCAAAAGAGCAATGTACTCATTCATTCATATGAATAAATCGAGTGCGATGAAAAGGCAGGTGCAAGAAACCAAGTGGATCAGGAGTCGATACCTTTCTAGTTCAAACTCGACACAGGGGAGGTAATAAAATTACAAGATAGTCTTGATGTAACTGGGGAAACCTCAGGTCTAAGAAACCTAACTAGGGTGGAATAAAAAGTACAGAAGTAAGAATCGGGGAGAAGATGTGACATGCAGAAGTCTGTGTGGAAAACAGAAATGCTGGGAACATGTGACTATCTGTGCGCCGTAGACCTGGGAAACAATTACACTTTGCCAGGATTTCTTGTTTTCTAGGTAACATTCTACAGAGTCCGAAATACACGAGACAGAATGTTCCTCCTGCCACCTGGCCTGACTCCCTGCTAAGCCTCATCTTTCTTCAGATGCTGAAGCGAGGCAGGGCCGACAGAAAGGACAGAGCAGGAGTGTGCTGCTCCCTGACTCTGCTTCTCAGACACCCCGTTAGCCTTCAAGGCCAGTTCCTGAGCCTCCATCTTATAGCCAGTTCCCCAGGCGTGACTCAGCAAGCTCTCTCGTTAGGTCTCTGCTTAGATAACAGTTCTCACTTCTGAGCTCGGCTGTGCTTATGCTATTCCCTCCGCTCGCAATGCTCCTTCCTACCACTTCTACCAGCTCCCAGACACTTGCCCTCACTCAGCTACCCCCTCTTTAGCAGAGGAGTTTGTCCTCACCCCCACCCCGCCCCAATCCCTACCTCCTGCCTGCACATGCATACCTCTGGATCAGTATCAGTATCCCTACTATATTATTCCTCTTCCATGGGCTCTTGTCAAGCTGTATAATAATCATTTATTTAAATATCAAAATAAAATACATTTTGAAGTTGTTTTAAAAGTCTGTCCTTCCTACTGAGGGCTAGGGTGAGGTCTGTCTTTTCATCCTTATATCAAAGCACATAATGCAATACCTGGTACACAGTAGGTACTTTAAAAGAACTTGTTGAATTCGAAATAAAGCTTCTAGCACAATGCCCAGCATATAGTAGGTATAATTCCCTTCCGCACTGTTTCACAAGTTTATCTGGTCATGCCATCTCTAATCAATGACTAAACACAAACAAGTTTGATACTTTAATAAAAGGGGACATCACTTGGGAGATTTCCCGATACTTTCCTCAGGCATGAAAATGATAACCCTGCAAGAGGACGCAGTCCTCCCTGGTAGAGACCTTTATTTCTGACATGTTTCTCAACCTCTTTGCTGACACACATTGGAGACAGTCATAAGCTCACTGACTCATTCCCAAGAGAAGACAAATCACACTCCCAAAGGGCATGATTTCTGATCTTGTCTGAACAAAAGCCGAGTAACACAGATCTAGATCTTAAAATAGCAAACCAGAGAGGAAAGGAAAGAAATGAGGCAGAGACGAGCCTGTTTCACCTGCTTTACATCCCTGGTCCTGACATTCATTTGTATTTCTGGGGTAACGCAAAAGCCACTGGCTTCTTGCAACCCACACTAATCCCTTTGTAGAAAGGGATAATGGATGCCTATTCTCAGGTTACCTTTCTGTTCTGATACTGCAATAAGGGCAGCGGTGCTGTTAGACACTGCTGCCGCCTCTCCCCTCTCATCTCCACCCAGCGCTGATGAGAGCTCCACCTTTTCCATAAGACTCCTAACCAAGCGACCCTCCATCCCCATCCCTCCTGCCCAGCGGCTCAGCTACGCAGCCCTGAGTACAATAAAAATCACCTCTCTCACTGTTAGCTAGGAATTTTCCTCTCCTTTTCTTTCCTGCTCGAGAGCTTTTTATAAAAACTACTATGAACTAGAAATTCTACACTAATTGGGTCCAAACCAGTAGCAAATCTGACTAAATCCTCACTTCTTTCTAACTGTACCAGCTAGGGTGGTAGATGAGAAGTCCTTGCTTGGGTGAACTAGATGAGAAGTCTTCTGAGGGAGTCTCAAAAGTTCCCTCACCTTCCTGATGCAGAATAAGGGGTAAGAAATGCATTGTTTCAATAATTTTTCCCTACCTCGGCTCAGACCTTTCTAAATAGTATATTAACTGGAGACAGAAGAGGGGGTATTAGTCATAGGCAATGGCCCATACTTAAGGGCTGAGTTTATAGTGTAATTTCTTGAAAAAGAAGAATCAAGAAAGCAAATGTGATCAGAAAACTATTCCCTAAGGTGTGTATTCCTCTCTGGAGTGCCTGTTTATATCAGACCCTATTAATATTTTGGGTGTGAAGTATTAATTATCTTTGATTGTAGAGAACTGGAGAACTACCATTTCTCTAACAACTGCTACTTTCTACTAAATTTGAAGTTTAATTTTTAATATTTTTTTCTACTGACAAAGTAGAAGTTATATATTTAAATCTAAGCTTCATTAATTTACTATAGTTCAACTTTTGTTTCCCCAGACCATATCATTTCAACTCATTTAATTAACCCACACATGATTGTAAAGTGTTCAGTTTTACAAATCAATATGATATCTGTCTTAACTAATATCACAAATTATTAATATCACAAATTAACTAATGTCCCAACTTCAGATGGGTCCACTGACAAAGATATTGTGATTGCCTCAATAAAATAGAGAACAATGATCAAAATGAATTGCTGTGCCTATAAATTTCATCCTGCAGCCACAAGACAGTAATTCCTCATTAAAAAATAAACATACAGCCAAAACCGGTTTGGCTCAGTGGATAGAGCGTCGGCCTGCTGACTGAAGGGTCCCAGGTTCGATTCCGGTCAAGGGCATGTACCTGGGTTGCGGGCACAACCCCAGTAGGAGATGTGCAGGAGGCGGCTGATCGATGTTTCTCTCTCATCGATGTTTCTAACTCTCTATCTCTCTCCCTTCCTCTCTGTAAAAAATCAATAAAATATATTTTTAAAAAAAAAATAAATAAATAAATAAACATATACCCAAAGAAAGACAAAAACAACTCTTTGTTTACCCATTGCTTTCCACTGTCTAGCAGGACGACCTGGCTCAGTTCCTTCCCAGCGAAGACCCTTTTTCCTCTCCTCCTCGTCTGACGGTAGCCAGTGCTGTGCTTTACGGACAATAATTACTACCAACTGAAGAGGAAGAGGGGCATTTCTCCCCCCGCGCCCCCCCCCACCCCCCGCCCCGGCACTTGAGTCACTTCTGTACTGCCTACTCACCAAACATCTGTCTTCTATAGGGAATTACTCAATTAGCTTATGACTGTCACCAAAGAGTTCCCCTTTTGCTAGTATTTCCTCTATCTGTTCTCAAAAAAGTTTCCATTCTCATGGCCACCACCTTAATCAAACTTTTACTGGTGAATAGGCTCCCACATCTAGTCCGCCTCCTTCCTGGCCATTTCACAGCTACCAGGTTAACCTTTTTGGGTCACTTGATAAATCAAACCCCTTCACAAGTGTCCTGGTGCTATATAGTAAACTCCAAACTCCAGTTTGGAATCCCGTGCACGAACCCTTATAGGATTTTATTATGGAAATTTTCAAACACACTCACGAACTTGTAGACGAATAAAATGAACATCCCTGTGGAATCATCCCTCAGCTTCAAAAATCACCCAGTTTCTGCTATTCTTGTTTCATTTCTCCCACCCCACTTGTTTTTATTATTATTTTTGCTGGAATATTTGAAAGCCAATTGCAGACATTTATCTATTCTAAATATTTCAGGGTGTATCTCTAACAAGTAAGGCCCCAGCTCCTCATACTATCACTTTAGGTACCAGGAGTTTAAGATGTGAATTTGGGGGGTACTCAAATATTCACACCACAGCATCAGTAAACAAATCCATGTTGCTCAACTTCTATCATATTTTTAATCCTGGCTATTCATTCTTTTATTCATTTCAATGGATCCCAAACACAGTCCCCGGAACAATTTTCCACACCTTTACTCTCCCCAAACAGCTAGTTCCACCGTCTCTCTCTTCACGCACTGTAGGGAACTCCTTTACATACACTGTACTTGTCTTCCCTGCAACATTACACTAACCAACGTCCTGTACAAGTGCTCTAGAGGACAGCGTTAAAGCCACGGGTGCTGAAGCCCAGTGGCTTAAGTTTAAATCATAATTTTGGCCTTACTGGCTGTGCGACCATGGGCAAATTACTTTACCTGAGTCTCAGTTTTATCATCTTTAAAATGGAACTATAATAACAGAACCTGCTTCATTGTACCATTGTGAGGAAGAAGTTAGTAGTTCTTAGAACAATGCCTGATACATCCTAAATATTCAATAGATGTTTCCTATTTTATTCTTCTAGTCTCAAAAGAAACTTCTTGCCTCCTTGTTAATGCCTTCCACCTCTACTCTGTACCTACTTCCTTCCCACCTCTTCAGAATCTCTTTTTCTATAACTGTTTAAATCATCCCTCGATTAATCTCTCTTCCTCCTGACTTCCAAAATCCTAAGGCTTGATGTATCTATTAAAAAATTATTCACGGTGATCCTACCACCTCTCCTATGGCTCAATCTGTCTCTTTCCTTCAGATTCCAACTTGTTATAATGCCTCCACTTCCAATTGGCCTCTGGTTGTTGCTCTGACTTCATCTCACATCGGCCTACACCCCTTCTCTCCCTCCAGCCACAATCCTCTGTTCTTTGAACAAGCTAAGCACACTCTAGCCTCAAGGCCTCTGACTTATTGGTCTCCTCAGTTTTCCACCTCAGGTGCCATTCTCAGTGAGGCCATCCCCCCCCCACCCCCCCCCCCACCCCCCGCCCATCTTACTAACTTGCTTTATTTCTTTCAGAGAACTCTCTCCTTCTTGCGGGGAGGTGGGGAGGAGCTGAATGTCTCTCTCACCCCTGTATACCCAGTGGTTGGCTCCATAAATATTTGTTAAATGTACATACAAAGAACTATTCTGTTTATAGCCCAATTAGAGCCCTTCTTTTTCTTTTCACAAGTCCCACTTTCTCTTTTGCTAGTCACCCTTATTTGAGTCCTCATCGCCTCACATCATGATGACTGGCAGAGACTTCTCACTGGCTTCCACCCCCTTCCATTCTTTCCACCTACATATCCATCCCATGTACTACTGGGGGCTAAGGAGAGCCAATCAATAGCATCCCTGTTCCTCACCCAAATTGCAAACCAACTGAGGTTAACAGAGGGTAGACAGGCTCGTGGAAACCAAAATATCAGCCAGTTGGAAGACACAGCTTGGGGGGGTCCTCCTAACTGAACCCCAGGATTATACAGACTTACCCTGAGTCACAAGCAGCAGTTACTGCCCTAGGCATCCCCCTCCTGGGGGACAATGGCGGAGCCCTTATGGAGGAGCAACCAGAATTAGTCCTCCTGTGAGAGAGGCCGGTTCTAAATGCCTGTTTCCTCCTAAGTCTGCCCTTAAGACACACCTCCCAGGGGTGAAGGGCACGAAGGAGGGATAGAGGCAAGAGTGTTAGTCTAATTGATGTCCCTTTACATGGGCACAAAATCTCTAAGAAAGAAGGTTCCCTGCTACTCTCCCCAACACACACTACCCCTCAACCCTGAGACTTCCAGACTTCTTGTAATTACCCTTTAATCTTGACTCTCAAGTAATTTTCAAGTGCTTCTTGCCAAACCTATCACATTAAGTCTAACTGTCTGGCTTTGAAGGAACTCCATAATCTCAGCCTACTACTGTACTCTCCCAAATGCAGACTTGTTCCAGATTAGCCTCCCGGCCACCCCACACACGTGCTGTGTTCATCTCGACCGTGACTTTGTGCTCAACCCTCCCAGCTCAGCTGAAACTTCCTTTCCCCAATGAAGACTTCTCTGACATTCTCCATCACAATCAACTCTTTTCTTTACAGTCCTGGTTAGCAAAACACAGCATTCCAAGTCTATTTGTATCATGTTATAGTATTCAACTGTGTTTAAGCCAGAAACTATAGAAAAAATTTTTTTAACTAATTTTAGTCTTTGTTCTCCTCATTAGAGGCACAGGAGAGAAGTGAAATGAACAGGATCCATATTAATCATGACACTGCCACAAATGACCACAGCAAAGAACATGACGAGAGTGATGCTGCAGAACCCAAAGAGGGGCTTTGTTTTGTACGTTTTAAATATGGTCCACAGGCCATCGTAAAGTGCTGGCCACCGGGGTGCTCACGGATACTTGTTAAACTTATCCTGGTAGAAATGAACTAGGCTCAAGAACTATCTATCCTGTGAGCTACTCTGGATACCTTTCTTTACTGATAAAAAATAATATCCCATTTTTTTCTCCCTTCATAATAAACCTAGGGAAAGACATATTATCTGTGTAGACTCTCATAGAAATAGACCCAGGGTATACCTGCTACATTTAGCTAGATACATCAATAGGGATCTTTTCCATCTAAGTTCTTTGCTATGGGCAGCAGGGATAGAGCATAAGTCCCGGCCAATTTCACTTCTCAAGTGTGAACCTTGAGATTACACACCCAACCAACTTCTTAAAAGAGACTTTCTGCCTTCTGTGACAAGGGTAATCTCTCATCTTAATAGAACTTTTGACCCAGAAAATTCCAAACATCAACTTTCAAACTATGCTCCGTCATTGCCATAGTAAGCTTTCTACTCTTTTCCTCTAATCTATAGAAATTAAGTATAAAAGAATCTCCTATTTAGGCCAGCAGATTTTAATATAAATGCTTGTCATTACTATATCTTGGGTATCATACAGAATCACAGAAACTTAGAAATGTATTTAGCCTATGCCCATCAGAGGCAGAAACTGTCATGTGCTTGCCCCATTAGCTAGGTCTCTCCCCCAACTTCTTTACCAACAGAACCCTATTTTGTTCAGGTATGGTGGCATATGCTTAGAGGAGATGGTCTCTCCCCAGCCCCATGAAAAGAATCATAATTTGTTTAATCCAAATCACAGTAATTCTGTTTTCTTTTGCCAGAGATTACTTTAGGTGTGGGCATGTGACCCAGCTCTGGCTACTGAGAAGGTGTTATTGGAAACAGACCCAGAGGAGGTGCCCTGCTTCCCCTTCCTGACTTTGGCTGTTGATATGTAAGACAACGATCCTTTGGACTGCTATAGCCATCTTGTATGAGTGAGGGGAGAGAAGAGACATCACCAATACACTAAGGACAACATAGCAAAAAGATGAAAAGTGCCTGGATCCTTGATGACCGTGGGACTACCTACACATGAACTTCTTAAGTATTTATTGCATACAGTGCTTGACATTCACTAAGTGTTCAATCGCCATCTGTTAGACAGATGAAAATAGAATATGGTACGTGGCCTTACTATTTCTGCCACTTTTGTTGAGTATGATATTACTTGCTTCTGAAAACATCCTAACCAATTTAACAGATTTGGAAAGAGACTCCAGGAAGAAAAATGACTTGGCCAAGGTTATACCACAAAGAGGGCAAGTTGAGAGCAGAACTCCAAAATCCAGACTTTCAATCTGGATCAAATTGTGTTTTATTTGTGGTGAGAGAAATAAGTCCTGAACTTCCTCAGGCTTGACACAGAGTCTTATTGAATGGTTATGTGTGGCCTCCAATGTCTGGCCTGGCTTGGGATGCTAAGTCCTAGCTCAGTGATGGCGAACTTATGACACGCGTGTCAGAGGTGACACGCGAACTCATTTTTTTGGTTGCTTTTTCTTTGTTAAATGGCATTTAAATATATAAAATAAATATCAAAAATATAAATCTTGTTTTACTATGGTTGCAAATATCAAAAAATTTCTATATGTGACACGGCACCAGAGTTAAGTTAGGGTTTTTCAAAATGCTGACACGCCGAGCTCAAAAGGTTCGCCATTACTGACCTAGCTGTATGGCCTGGTGTGAGGCCAACTTCTCTAAGGCTCCGCTTCCTCATTTTAAAAATCAGAACTATATCACCTATCATATTAAACTATTATGACTAGTTTAAGATATAGGGTTATAAGATAACCCTAGCTGGTTTGGCTCAGTGGAGAAAATGTCGGCCTGCGACTAAAGGGTCCGGGTTTGATTCTGGTCAAGGGCACATGCTCAGGTTGCCAGCTCGATCCCCAGTAGGGGGCATGTGGGAGGCAGCTGATCAATGATTCTCTCTCATCATTGATGTCTCTCTCTCTCTCTCTCTCCGTCTCTCTCTCTCTCTCCCCCCCCCTCCTCCTTCCTCTCTGAAATCAATGAATATATATTTTTAAAAAATATATTAAATAAGATAAATTATGAACAAGTCTTAGCACTCTTAAATAATAGTATAAATAATAACAAACTTCATTCAACTTGACTCAAACTATAGGTAAGGAAAATAGAAAGAGAGGCAATTTCCATTTGGGGGGAAAAAACTACTGTCCTGATTTTCTAAGCATCAATACATAAAATTAAAGAGGACACCTTGCATATGCTCATATTGGCACAATACAACGTTTTCTATAATGTGGTTCATAGCATCAAAGAACTTCCAACCTAGTGTGGGAGATGGATGTTCAAGCAATTACTTATAATGAAAGCAGCATAAAATGTGCTGTAGAAACATAAGGTGAAAGAAAAAAGAGAATTTTAATTGAGAAAAAATATGGAAAGGTCTCAGGGAGGATGTGGCATTTGAATTGGCCCTTGAAAGATAATGGAGGATTTTGAAAACGAAAAAAGGCAGGAAAAGTATTCTGGGATGAAGAGACAGCATGAGCAAAGGCCCAGGAGCTTGAAAGCACATGGCACATTCAAAAAAAGGGCACATAGATGGGCTGAAGAACGGTGTGGGCGTGGGCGATAAAGTTAGAAATATATCTGGATGCTATATAAAATTCATACTTGATTTTAGAAAAAAATAGAGAAGCATGATTCAACTTTGAGAACTGAGTGGCCTGAAAAGATTTATGTTTTAAAAAGGTAACTTTAGCAGTTTGTCAAATTAGTAACTATAGTTCTTCTTAGCCAAGAGAGATAAAATACATTAACAGAGCAGCCACAAAAACGTCAGACACTTCATTTTCAGAGTTCCCATATAGAAATGTTAGGAATCAGAATGTGGCTGTCGATGAGGCACGGTGGGTTTCCGAATAGCTGCCACCGGCCAACATTCAATAATGTAACCAATGGAAACTATACAACCGTATAAAAATCAACTTTCTTTGACCTATTTTAGCAACGTCTTTGTACTGACTAATCTTGCTGAAGGGTGAATCATAAATTCAGCAAGAGACCATGTCCTGGTGACCTCACTTGTTCTAAGCCTGCAGGAATATTCCCACCTCTACTGGCTCCGAGGCTTTTAGAAACATCATAATTGAAAAAGCAGTCATTTCAGTATAAGTTCCAAATTTGGCTTTTTTTTTTTTTTTCCCAAGTGAAAGATGGGGGAAAAGGCAATCGAAACAGAGTAACATAAAACTCAGGATAAAGAAACCAGACTGCATGGTTTTTCTAGCCCTAAAGAAAATCTCTGCTTGAGACCTTCTCCTAAAGCACTGAGAACAAGAAAATACAGGCACAGGAATGGTACCAGGTCACCAGAGAGTGAATCCGCCTGAAACAAAAGCCCAGCTGACCACTGCCCTTGCCAAGCAGATGAAAACGTGAACACAGTCAGGGAGGGAAAGTAAGTCAGATTCCGGCAGTCTGTGGAGTTTCAGAGCTTCATAGCTAATGCAATGAATGTCTTTAAAAATATTTTGATTTTAAAAAGCACAACAGTAGTTCATCCAGAAGTAGAGTTACCAGGCACACACAAATCTCTCTGTGTTGAATAATTTCAAGCATACCTATATTTCCATCACGGAGCTGACTACAGTAATTAGCTCCCACACAACCATGAGTCAGGGTCAGTTCAAGTACATCCGAGAATGATGTCATTTTAGAGTTGGGAAGGACTGTAGAAATAATTTAACCTGCTTCACTGAGTTTATAAATCAAAGGCAACAGACAAGTGATTTTTCCAAACCTGGCGAGTTAGGATACTATACATTTGTGTCCCAGTTGAGTGTTCTTCCCATGAAGCCTTACCTCCTCTACTCAGTGTACACACTTCGAGGTATAAAATAACCTATTTTTCATAGTGGTAACACAGCTAATGTCCACATGTTCATAGGACCTTTTATGTTCCTAACTTAATATATGTTTATAGTGGGATTGTAATTCTATAATGCCAGTACCCCGTCTTCTTCATCCTACAGGAAATTCCCTGGTGCATCCGGCTGAACCATTATTCAGCGAGCAAAAACAAGATGGCAGTGATGCAAAGGACTAACAGGACAAGTATGTACACTTGAGAGAGCGTGTTTGTATAGAGCTAAGGTTAGGGCTAAGACTAGAAATGAGCCCTTCCCTCAGGGCTAGTTCCCAGGCAGACCTCACTCCCGCTGCCCGGGGCATGGCAGACACTGGGATGGCAGCAAGGAGAGGAAGCTCTGGCCTCCACCACTGCCTGGGATTCTTTAGATATAACGACTTCTGTTGCCATTTCACCTTAGATCTAGTCCTTCCTATGAACCTATAAGCTAACTGTTTTGACACTACTATCCAAACCCCAGGTAGTGCAGATAGTGCTAATCAGGTTGGAGTCAGGCCACACACCTTCATCCTGGTAGGACCCACTAGGAACATCCTTTATCCGTCAGCACAGGCAACATTCCAGCTTAAGAAGTCTGTCCTAGGTCTGTCTCTCTCTGAGGCAATGCAGTCTCTAGAATGTATTTGCATGCTTCTAAGTAAGACTAAAAAAAGCTGCCAAAGATGGGGCAAAACCACAGCCATCTTTCCATGGTTACAAACCCACGGGAGTCGGTTCACTTAAGCTCTCTGCATAGCTAACATTCAAGAAAGTGAAAGATAAAGTTACAGTCTTCCTTTTGCAGATTCACTGGTCTCCTAAAGAACTGTGACCGGCTCTGACTGTCCACGTATTTAGCAAATATGTTAAATGCAGAAGACAATCCTTGCTTTCAGCTAGACTGCTTTGGTGAGTCTCAGTTTTTCCTAACCAATGATATAATTTTAGTTCGATGAACATTATCCAGGTCTGTTTCTTCCCGCCCTCTACCCCCACAGAGATTGACTGCCAATAACGCTTTCGAAGTGGAAGGTTGCAAAGTAAGGATACAGCCTAGCTTAGTGGTCAAGAGTATAGGCTCTGGGGGGGGGGGGGGGGGGACACGACTACCTGGGTTCAAATCGAGGTGCCCTTGTTTCCTAGCTGTGAGACTGAAGGCATGTTTGAGCAATACTATTTCGAGAGCCCTATTTTAGGTACTGAGGGTAAAACAATGAGTAAGAGACCATCCCTTCCTCAGGAATCATAAACTCTGGTGTAGAAGATAGCAAACAGTTGGTCACACGTCAATATGAGAAAGGGAATGAATGGTCCATTTCCCGTTAACAAACCAGTTCGGAGCTGTGAAAAGGTACACTTCAAGAAGGCCAATTCAAGAAATATTTACTGTGGGGACATTTTATGAAATAGACTGCCAGGGAAAACGAGGAGTGATTGGTAATGTCACCTTGATTCCCACTGATGAGTTTCAAATTCTATTAATAGCAAAATCAATATTACTAAAACTTTAAAACATTTATTGTTCACTATGTGCCAAACATGGTTCTAAGTACTTTTATATTTATTTATTTATTTATTATTATTTTTAATCCTTACCTGAGGGTATTTCTTCATTGATTTTTAGAGAGAGTAGAAGAGAGAAGGAAAGACAGAGAAATAGTGATGTGAGAGAAACACATCAATTGGTTGCCTCCTGCATGAACCCCAACCAGGGCCCGGGCTGAGGAGGAGCCTGCAGCCAAGGTACATGCCCTTGACCCCTGACCAGGGAACCTGCACCCAGTTGCATGCCCTTCACCAGAATCAAACCTGGGACCCTTCAGTCCGCAGGCTGATGCTCTATCCACTGAGCAAACTGGCTAGGGCAGAAGAAGTACTTTTAGATGTCTTAACCCATTTAATGCTCACAAGAAACTGAGGTGAATACTACCACTTTTCCGTGCTTTATGACAAAATGTAATATAATTATAAAGACAGAGAGCTTAAGAAACCTCTGTTACGAGCTAATAAGTACTGTAACAAGGAGTGAAACTCTAATAGCATAGGTTTAGAGTCAGTGTTTTTAACCAATATCTTGTTTGACTAGAAGGCTTTCTTCAGACAGGCTTGCCCATTAACAAAATAGCTGATGTTACACCCCCAGCTACCCACTGCCCTCATCATGCCAGAACCCGATTTGTTTTATACCCAAAGTGGCGGTTATCCTCAGGAAGGCTCAAAAGCCCAGTTATTCGTCAATAAATGAGGCAGAAGATGCAGCATTCCTACCTAATGAAGATCCTTGGGGTTGCTGCTATGAAAGGAAAAAGAGGGAATAAGGGGGGTTGGGCAAAAGAGAAGGAAGGGGAGGAGGAGTAGAACTATTCCTTGTAAGTCTTTAAGCTACTCAAGGTGAGCTCAGACTAGGAGCCAGAAAAAAAATTTAACTGGAGAAAACATACAATTTTGCAGTTATAAAGCCCTTAGGTAAGAGAGTGACACAGCTAGACACAAAATCAAGTTGACCTCATCTAAGAAAACCAATTTGACTAAATTTTCTTTCTTCTAAGAGCCCCAGCCTCTCATTAACCTGGTTAATTGTTAGACCAGCAGGAGTAGGAGATGGGAGGGCGATGGGTCGCTTTTGGTCACTCTGAATTTAAAGTGCCCGTGAGACATTCCAGCAGATGTGCTCACCAGTCAGCCGGATGTGCACGTCTGGAGCTCACGGAAGAGGTCTGGCCTGGCCCCAAATGTCCAGCGCTAGCCAAGATCTACACCCCTTCCTCTGCTTTTGGCATATTCTTTCAGGAGAAACAGTAAGCCTTTCTTCAGTTTGGATCACTAATTTCAAAGGTTTTAAAGTAAACTCAGCCCAGCCGGCAAGGCTCAGTGGTTGAGTGTCGACCTAAGAACCAGGAAGTTATGGTTTGATTCCCAGTCAGGTACATGCCCGGGGTGCAGGCTCAATCCCCAGAGTGGGGCATGCAGGAGGCAGCCAATTAATGATTCTCATCATTGATGTGTGTGTGTCTCTCTCTCCCTGAAATAAATAAAAAATATATTATTTAAAGTAAACAACTCAAAGATCTTGGCTGATTTGACTAGAATGCACCTGAATGTTGGCATACCCCTCCCAAAGGTGAGAATTGCAGTTGGCAGCCTACCCAGAACTCCTCTGTGGCGTGGGCACTCACTGCTCACCCCTGCCCTTTACCAGGTTAGTAATAAAAACATGGCATGGCCTGCTTGCTCTTCCGATGCCAGAAAGAAAAAGCATCAGAATTTGCCCAACTTTGCAGCTCTCTGCTATCTCATGGACCACACAAAGGTGGCGAGGCTAGGTTATATCAATATCTGCAAAGGCCATTTGTGACAGTTAATTTTTCAGAACACCATTCAGTACTTACATTTCAACATCATTTAATACTCAACTTTTTAAAATTGAGAATTAAAAAAAATCGTAATATACTAAAGACTCTAAAGAAGGTCTGGTTCTTGCATTTACAATCCGAACAAGATAGGAAGAATAAAACTGGAAACATGACACCTTTTAACTTTGGTTGTACCAGGGATTTAGAATGGTTATGATGATACAGTCATAAAAATCTATGTGAACTCTAAGAAACCCAAAACAACAGAGGTTGACTGATAATCAAGGAGCACACCTGTTTGTACTTGGACTCAAGGCAGAGCTCTCATTCTCCAGGCACTGGGGTCCCAGAAACTTGTTTGTCCCTAATGTCTAATCAGTTACCACATGCTGTGCTTTACAATGTCCTTTTCTTCTTACTCCCATGGTCTCCACCCTTGGCTAGATGTTACGGAGGACTGGTGAAAGTAGGAGAAATCACAAGTCATAAATTTGAGAAAAGTATCTAAAAGGATGGATCTGAACTGGATATAAAAATAAGGCAGCACCTTACAGACGGGAATGCTGCCTTTCCTTAACAGACACTAAATTATATCCTTGCCTCAAGTTGTTTTATTATTATAATGTTAAATGTACCAACGGAATACCAAGCAATGGTAGAGGATTGAAGTAACACTAAAATAGCAGGTAAGTAGATAAATTAGTCTCCCCAGTTAATTGAGCAGCTCAATCTAAATTAAGAGTTAAGCAGGGTAACTGAAGAATCATCAGTTAAAAAAAAATGGGTATCCTATACAAAAGAGGTTATCTTGAGAGAAAATGCTGAGGGAAACAGAGAGATGGTTTACCATGTCTCACAGAAGAGGAAATTCATGTGTGAGTACATGACTATATGTATATACAGTATATGAGTGCATGCATGTGTATAAAGTATGGGGAAAAAATAAATTCAAGGTTCTACACTATGAGGTCTTAACAAACCTCTCCAACCTTTTCCTCCCTCTGTCCGCCATGGGACCATTTGCTCCTCTCACAAGGGTTGACTTGATGTCTCTGCACCTCCCATCTCTTCCCCTTCCTCATACCATAATCCTGACCAGGTGTCCTCTACTGAGACCCTTTCTGCATCTTCGTGTCCTTCAAGGTCCAGCTCAAGTTCCATGCCTCTCACAAGCCCTTCCTGACCAGCCCAGCCTAGGGAGTTTTCACCTTTCTCCATGCTCTTTCAGTCGCTGTCGCTCACTCATCCAAAGAATCCCAACAATAGAGAGGAAAACAGGAGTTCCCTCGGAAACATTCCAGTGGACCATCTACTTTCTCTCACTACTGGGTGCCTTCTTGAGTCTTTGTGTCTGAACCCCTCAGCTAAAGGAGAAGTTCTTTATGGCAGGGATTGCGTCTTCACACACCTTTAACTCTTTCACAGCACAAGGCTGCACCCAAGGTGTGATCTGATGAACATCTCCTGAAGTGAAGAAACAGTATCATACAATGTTCAAAGGAAAAATGCTCCATTCACTATGAGAGCTGATTCTCACATACAAGACTAGAAAGGAAGAATTCACCAGAGTTGTCCTTTCGCTCAGTCCCTCCCGTGAAGACTATAGACTTGAAGTAGGATAAAGTGTGAACGTAAATGGAAGAGGAAGCTTAAGTAAGCAGAGCCAGACATGGATACTGGAGGATAAGATTCTCCTGAGCAAACGCAAAAGACACAACGGAAAATCGGCAGTTGTTCAGATATAAAAACATACCAGTATTTCCTTGAGCATCTTCTATCTTATTTGGTGAGGGCGACAGGAAGGACGGCCTGGTGAAGTGAGGGCCCTGAAGAGATGGTTGTTGTGGCTGCTGCTGCAAAGGCGTGGTCTGGAGGATCACCCTCCAGTCCACCTGGGTAACATCTGACCTTGATCGAGCATGCCCTGGCTTAAAGGTAGTGGTCTCATCCAACAAGTCATTCACAGAACGAGGTCTGTCCCTCCGACGCTGACAGATGTTGAAAAAATTAAAGGTTGATGCTTCCTTTTGTTCCATCCAGGAGAGATTATCTGGGGCCGTCCCTTTCTGGACCATAAACTGTTCTTTGGCGGGGAAGACATTTTGAACTTTGGTTTCTAAGAACCTGGTCTGACAGTGGTCCCAAAGCATGCCCCCCTCGCCTAGGGAGGCAACATTTCTGATAGCACCATTGTCTGTTATGTTACTGAGTACCTCGTGCCCCACCAGTTCAGGGACTTCCTGGATCCCATAAACCTCTGCTTGCTGAACAGCCTTCTCTAGTTTACTGTCAAAAGTACTGAAGAAATCTTCAGTAACCTCCAGGGCCGGGCTGATATCATCCACTTCCAAAGCTTCCATGTTGCAGGCTCTAAGAGGCCTCTGCCTCCCACGCTGGCTCAGGGAACGGTTTCATGAGCATTTGCCCAACAGAGAGATGCTCTGGGCAACAGAGTACTGGGGACCCCTGGAAGGAACCTCATCTGCTGCCTGGAACAGGCCAAGCATAAGGGTGGTTGGTGTTTTCCCAGTCACTAAAAGCTGAGAATGGCCAATAACAAAGGTGCCAGGAAACAAATGTTCCTTTGGGATTATTCTTCAGTGAGATCTCTGTAAAGACAACAGGAAGTGCTTGTCAAAGCAGTGCCATGGCAATCTTCCATTACCTGGAAGAAAATAATAAAAAGGACAACGTTGACACATAGTTCACTGTATTCTGTAGTATACAAATCTGCCCAATTACTTCCCCATCTTTCCCGCCCAAAGGTGCACAACACCTACACAGAAGGTCCACTGTCAAGTTCCACATCACTCCCCGCTTTGTATTCGAACTTACACAGAGCCGAGTGGAACTCCTGATAAGGGGAATTAAGGTCAATAGCTTTTACTCACACAGAGAAGCCTTTGAGAGCAATTGTGAAAAGCCTGCCCTGGCAAATCTCTGTGATATGTTGACCTAAAATAGTAAGCAAAAAAGACTAGGAATTCTCTGACTGGGCCTCTATGGTAATCAGTCTGCAAGTCATAAATGCATGAGTCCTTTCACAAACCTTGAAAGCACTGATAATTTGTTAGGTTTAAAGGCACAAGAGGGAAGTAGAGAGGGAGAATCTGTCCTTTCATTAAACCTGAATGTATCTGCGCTGTGCTTCCTAGGTTTAGATTATGTAGTACCGAATGATGACTCTGGACTTCAGAATTCCTCCAGTCTTCCTGGAAGGAGGCTGTGAGGACTGGCCTAGGAAGACAGGGCCAGCCTCTGGGCAGAGAAGAATGAATCCTAGCACTAACTCACTCTCTCTGGGAAACCGTAGACCTCCAGGACCAGGGCAAATTAGAGCAGACCTTGACAGAGAGCTGTCCTCTACAGTAGGCACTAGCCATACATGGCTATTTCTGTTTATTAAAACCAAATAAAGTGCCTCAATCAAACTAGCCACATTTCATGTACTCAATAGCCACATATACCTTTGTATTTTTGCCAAAAAACAAAATGAGGCAAGAGCTCCCCCCAAACCACCACCAACACCTACTTAGAAATAGGTAAAATTAAGCAATTACAACTCCTTTGCAAGCTGCTTCAAAAGTACATAGATGTGTTTTCTTTTTTAAAAAGGCACCATTTTATGGTTAATTAAAACCACTTTTAGCACTTAGGTCATTAAACCGTTACATTTCAATTAACAACACCAATCTACATTGCTTACTGTATGTAAACAAAACTAGTATTACAGCCCTTTATTTTAAATGTATCAAGGAGGTTTGGAGTTCACCGAACTCTGTGGTTAACCTTGTAAATCGATAATGACAGTGAATTTGTCTACTTTTATATTTTGATATTTATTTGCCATCACTCATGAAGCAAGGCACAGATTGAAGGTTTGGAGATGAAAGCGGTTATAATATTTTTCTAACTGCAGACACGGTTTTGCTTCCCATGTCTCCAAGAGGAATGGAGCCCCCTGAACTATGCAACAGGGTTTCACTACTTCTGTAATTCTGAAACGTGGGGTTTTGTTTTCAGTTTTATCTTGTGTGAGAGGCTAAAAAAAGAAATACATAATAAATCTTAAAGCTTTTAGTTCTTTCTTTACTATAATTTCAAATAAATATAATAACAAAATACGTTTTCCATTTTATACAATAGGCACCAAGGTGCCGAGAGCACTTATTCATCTAAGATTATATTATGGATGCTCCTTTTCTTACCCAGTGCTTACAATTCAGTATCAAGTTCTTTAATCACACTAGAGAGTAAATACCTTCAAAGTAATTCTTTTCCTTCCTTCCCTCCCTCCCTCCCTCCCTCCCTCCCTCCCTCCCTCCCTCCCTCCCTCCTTCCTTGTTCTAATCAAAATATCTAGGAGCATACCCTTTGTGCTCTTTGCTGGTGAGAAGAGCATTCACAGATGGTGAGAAGCAAAAGCCACTGACGGCCAGACTCCTGGGGTGGGGAACACTTCTATCCCACATGTTCTAAACTAACCATAGGCCTTTGAGATCATGCTTTCGACCCCCACCTCTGACAGGAGCCATTGCGGTCCAGAGAGGGTGAGAGGTCCCAAGGACACTTCTGTACGCATTGCCTCACTTAATCCTCATGAAAGGGTAGTAGCAATTCAACTTTAAAACCATTTCAACGCTGTGCTGTTTAACAGGGCAATCTGGAAATCACTCATCTCTCCTCCTTTCATCACTTAATAAGGTCACACCAGAATCAAGACACTAAAGATGGAAAGATGAATAAGACACACCTCTCGTCCTAAAGAGGCGCAGTCTATCATGATGCACCTAAGAAAATAAGTTTTAAAAAAAAAAATGGCTCTAGTTGGTTTGGCTCAGTGAATAGAGCATCGGCCTGCGGACTGAAGGGTCCCAGGTTCGATTCCGGTCAAGGGCACATGCCCGGGTTGTGGGCTTGATCCCCAGTGGGGGGCATGCAGGAGGCAGCTGATCGATGATTCTCTCTTATCATTAATGTTTCTATCTCTCTCTTCCTCTACCTTCCTCTTTGAAATAAAAAAAAAATTTATATATTTTTTAAAATGCCTTGATAGAGGACAGAAACAGACAGTAGACACAGGCCACATATGAAAGTACAGGCACCAGACATGCATGTGAAGAAACCGTCTTGGATGAGAGCCCAGTGGGTTTTCCAAGGATTCCAGCCCCAGTCGGTATCTAACTGTAACGCATAGGAGATCCCAAATGAGGTTTTTCCAGCCGAGCCCAGTTAACCCAGAACCATGAGGGTGATAAATTGTGGCACAAAGTTTGGGAGTAGTATGTCACACAGCAACCAATAATCAGGACTCATCACTTCCGCAGGGAGGCGTTCTCTGGGGTCCCAGACTAAGTTATAGTCCTTGTTTAGGTTTCCATGGCACCTGTACTTCCGTAAGTTACACACATCACAGTTTCAATGTCAACATCCCCTCGGGCAGCACTGTCTATTTTGTCCACACTTGGACCCCCAGACTCAATTGCAGCTCAATAAATATCTGTTGAACGAATGAGTGAATTTTTTGAGTGGCTATCTTTAGAATCATTTGACATTGTTTTCTTTTTCTCCTTTTTGCTTTGTTGTCAGTACCTCTGATTTACAGCCCTCACCACATCATGATTATCTCTAGCAATAAACAATAAAGACAACTACTGCTTTAACAACAGCCCCACCCCACATCAGTACTTCTATAATAATAAAAGCATAATATGCTAATTAGACCAGACAGCCAGACATCCTTCCAGACAAAGCCACAGTGGCTACAAGGGCCGAGGACAGGCAGCTGTGGTGGCCAGTGGCAGCAGCAGTGGGGTGATGGGGGTGGCGCCTTCCCCTGATCGGCTGGCTGGCCGGTCACCTCCCGCAGAGGGAGGCCAAACTGCAGCTTAGGCCTGCTCCCTGCGCCTGCTCCCCACAGTAGGACATCCCCTGAGGGCTCCCGGACTGTGAGAGGGGGCAGACCGGGCTGAGGGACCCCACCCTCCCCCGCCCCCAGTGCACAAATTTTCATGCACCGAGCCTCTAGTAGTGTAATAAATGAATTAACAGACCAGTGTGACAAATCCAAGTCTTTGCCTGTATTTGCACAGTACAAATTAAATAGATAAAAAGAGTTACTGAGAGTAGCAGTGGTTTATTCATTCCATACATGTTTTCTGAAGCAGCGACTGTGTTCTAGGCATTGATGATACAACAGTGAACAAAAGAGATTAAATTTCTACCCCTGTGGCCTAGACGATGGAGTCCAGCCTCCGAAGAAGAGGCAGAGGTCAGCAGCGACAACTCTGGGGCTCAGGAGGAAGGGGACTTCAATAAGTTACTTAACCTTTCTCTTCCCAGTTTTCTCATTTGCAGAATCAACAAGTGAGTAATACCTCTCTCCTAGGACAGTTGAGAGAATTGAACAAGGCAATAGGTGGCATGGTTCTTGGCACAGGGTACACGAGCAACAAGCCTAAAAAGCCTCTCGCTGCCCGGTCAGCACCATCATCCTTCCTCTATGACCTCATGCTCCCTCGGCCCTCCACCTTCCCTCCCATCTGGCCACACTGGCCTCCCGCTGGTTCTCAAACTTGCTGACACATCTCACCTCAGGGTCTTTGCCTTGGCTATTCCCCAGATGTCAACATGGCCAACTCTTTCCTTAAATAATTGTTCATGGCACCTTTTCAATGAGGCCGATCCTGACCACCCTATTTAAAATTTTAACACATATCTCTGCCCTGGAGTTCTCAGTCCCCTTATTCTGCCTTTTTCTTTTTAAATAAACTTTTAATTTTAGAACGGTTTTAGATTTATGGAATTATTGCAAAGATAGTACAGTGCATTCCCATACACCCCACATCCGGTTTCCTCCGTGTAACATCTTACATCAGTCTGGTACATTTTATCACAATTAATGCACCAATGTTGATGCACTGTTGTTAGCTAAGGCCCTTACTTTGTTGTGACTTCCTCCATTTTCCCCTACTATCCTTTTACTGTTCTAGGATCCCACCCAGGATACCGCATGACTTTCCGTTCTCATGCCTCTTTCGCCTCCTCTTGGCTATGACAAGAGACTTCCTTGTGTTTGACGAATTTACAGTTTTGATGACTACTGGTCAATGGATTATTTTGATGTTTTTCTCCTGACTGGACTAGGGCTCTATGTTTTGAGAGGTAAAACCATTCCTGTCATATCCAGGTTGACACTGTCAACATGACTTACTACTACTGCTCATGTTACTCACCGGGCTGGGCCTTTTCCCCTATTCCTTTACTGACCTAACACACCTCTTAGTGCTCAGGGTTTCTCTCTTCCAAGTCAAACATAAGCTCCTTGAGGACAGGCATTTATGTTTATTTTGTTCACTAAAGTATCCCAAGTGCGTAGAAGAGTACCCAACACACAAAAAGGCTCTGAGCTGACACGGGGGAATGAATGCACTGTTATTCCTCTGAGGGAAGGTCATGGCCCTTCACGACCTCCCCACCTCTCCAACTGGCAGCCCCTGACCAACACTCACCTCGTGGTTTTACTCCTTCACGCTTCGGTCCTAGTTGGGAGCCTTCCGAACTGCTCGGGCTCACAGAGCGGCCTGGGTTTCGGCATTGTACTCAATCGACAGTCTCTCCTGACCCCACCCTGCATTCCGAGCTACTTGAGAGCAGGCACAATGCTTTCCTGACCCTCTGATAGAATCTCTATTCTACGCCTTCATCCCTTTGGGCTCTGTTTACCACCCTTACCTGTTTTGGAATTTCATATTTTCCATATTTGTCAGTATTTTATTATGTTGTATTAGGATGAACAGCCCTTAAATTTGCTATAACGGTCTAATGCCAAATTTAAAATCTATGAGTAAACACCTTCTGCTAGCTTGCCTCATCTGGTTTTGAAATTAATTCGTTAAAAAATTACAACATATTTGGACAAGGCAAAATATGAAGAGTACCTCCCTCTGACAAAAGTGAATTGGGTAAAACCAGTGTGTGGGTGCAGTGTGGTTTACCTCAGCACAAAACTGGAAATCGGGAGCTAATTAGGACTGTATTCCAAATCTGGCCCAACCAACCACACACTGGGTGGCCTCGGGCAAACCATTAACCCCTGGGTGCCTCACTCAGCTACCTGTATTCAATACAGTTGCTAATATCAAGTTGCTTCACCTGTGGATCATTCACGAGGTAGCTGTCCAAACATGCCTTTAAAAACTGTAAACTGACGTATAATTATGACACACGCCGCTGGGTCTCACCCATTCAACAACCAGGTGCTCCTGGTCTCTCCCTCCCGGGAAGGGTTCGTCGGCCCAATTAACACAGTCAGCAACCAACTGCGGATGATACACTGGCTTCAGCCCAACTCGATGATCTGTAGATATTTCACCTTATTTCTGTATAGAATACTCTTTCTGTAAAAAGGGTTATTTCCTCTATTTAATAGACTGAGAAGCTGAGGTCCATTGGTTAGGGTGGTAATCAAAGCTCAAACCCAAGAACCCATGCATGCATCAGAAGGCAACAGGATGGAGAATCAGTGAATTGCTATTGTCTGACAAGGAAATCTGCTGTCTACATGCTCATTGGGCAAGCCTAATCAACAGGATGAATCCAGCAGTCCTCCCACACAGAGGCAGAAGCAGAGATGAGCAGTGAGACCAGCCTGGCCCACACAGAGATGCCATGTTCTCCCAAGTTGTTTGGTAAAAGTGCTGCCCCCCCCCGCCCCCCCTCCCCCCCCTCCCCCCCCGCCCCCCCTCTCCCCCCCCCCCCCCCCGCCATGACTAAACGGCTTGTGACCAGAATTGAATGGGTGCTGAGACTATAGAGAAGAATGCAATGCCAAGGACACCTAGGATGAACTGTTTCTGCCGGTCCTTTTCAGAATCAAGGGTGATTGCAAGAATGGTCAGCACATGTGGCTCTCACATGTTCTTCACTTTGGTTAAGGCTGCGGCTGACTGAGAATTTTCTAAAATTACGTAATATGAAGGATCTGCCACAAGAGGATCTGACCCAGTAAGATGACACTTCTGGACCATGAGGCTCAAGAGGTTATGATTTTTCATGGTGGTTTTTGTCATAAAGACAAAGTTAGCACATTGGTAAAGTACAGATAAGCCACAAGCAGCTGATAAGGAAACGGTACCAATGGAGACCTCGTAAGAAGCATTCAGGAGTCTTTCAGAGAAGGACAGCTAGAAACACATGTGGAATCCCATTTTCATAGGCCTAGAGAGAACATTAAATGCCTACATTGTGCCCAGCCGGTGTGGCTCAGTGGCTGAGCATCAACCTATGACCCAGGAGGTTACAGTTCGATTCCCAGACAGGGCACATGCCCGGGGTTGTGGGCTTGAGCCCCAGTGTGGGGTATGCAAGAGGCAGCCGATCAATGATTCTCTCTCATCATTGATGTTTCTCTCTCCCTCTCCCTCTCCCTCTCCCTCTCCCTTCTTCTCTGAAATCAATAAAAAGATGTTTTTAAAATGTGGCTACATTGTATACAAGTTTCAATAAATGAGATGTTTATTGACATCCAATGCATAAGGAGTATAACATTAAAAAATAATTTGTAGTGTTTTTTTCCAGTTCTAAAAGTAATAAATACTCATAGAAACTCTGGAAAAGAATGACAAATATGGGAAGGAAAGAAAAGAAAAATCAGTCACGATCCCATAACTCAGAGAATAAATCGATAGGTGTGTTTTTGTCCAATATCTCATTGGAATCAGATTATATACAGTTTGGGCACGCTGTTTAAGGGTACGCTCAAAAAGCAAATACTGGCAAATACTAACCTTGACAAAAGAAAGAAACGCCGCAGAGCGTGCTGTGCCACTTACACCTTACAACCTGACGCCACCTGACTGAACATCTCTTCTCCAGCTACCCCGACCTCCTCCTTACCCGTGCACGGTTCTTCAAAGTCCTGACCCTCCTTGATGCTGTTAACCTGCCTCTGCACACATTTCCCCCTGGGTTTCAGAGGCACCGCCCTCTCCGTCTCCATCTTCCTCCTGTCCTTACTGGTCACCTCACCAAATGGGGACAGTGCCTAAGCTCTCTTCTCCCACTACAGCTGCATGTGGTTCTGCTGGTCAATGTATCCAGACTTGTGACTTCAACAGTACTTCTATGTCCAAGCCTCTCAAATGTCCACCTTCAGTCTCAATCTCAGGCCTGACCTCTGGTCCCAACTGCTTGTGGGACAAATCTACCCTGGCATTCTCATGGCCAAATTAAGCTCAATTTGTCTAAAATCATACTCAGTTATTCATTCAATTAATACGTGCCGAGTGCTCTCGAAGGGCTGGACAAAGTACAGGACACTGGGAGACGGCAGCAAATAAAATCCTTTCATGGAGCTTCCACTGACCACAATGTCCAGCTCTTTCACCTGCCGCTCTAGGCCTTTCACAATCCTGACATCACTTGCCTGTACAACTTCCCACTTCTCTTCCATAAAATATACTCTTTTCCTCCAAACTAGAATGCTATTTCTCAAATGCCATGCTTTCTCAACTCCAAGACTTTGTCTACAGTCATCTCTGAGGTACACTCTTCACGCTCCAATGCTATCCACTCTTCCACAAGCATGTGTTGATCCTAAAACTGTCTGCTCTCTCTTTAAACATCCACACGTCTTTGGTACTGCCCCCAACACATATACCACATGCTGCCTGTTCTTTCTGAAATGATGATCACATTTACTATATAATTTATCAAAAACCTATTTTGTGCCGGTTACATCGCTTGATACTTTATATCTCTAACTCTCACAATGTTCAATGTGAGTACTATTATCTCCATTTTACAGATGAGAAACTAAGGCCCAGAGATATATAAACTGTCTAAAGTACCCTACTGTACTTACATCAACTTGAGAACAGCAATTCTACCCTATTTCATTTTTATAATCCTCCACTGGGCCTAGAAGTATGGCCAGGGCACAATGGGTGCTTGGTAAGTATTTGTTGAATGAACAACTGCATAGAGAGTGTGTTTGCACAGCAGTGACAACTGTAAATATAAAGACCACTCTGGGTTTTCTGACAAAAGCATATGTGAATTCATTATAAGCTCACTGAAGTAAAATCTGACATGCTTTCCAAAATATTATGTTGACTTGAGCTTTTAAGTTTTTTCTTGGTAGAGAAAGCTTGTAAGCTATTGAAACCAGGTTTAAAAATAACATGGCAAAGGTCAGGTAGCAAAAGACCCCACTCAGACCTTTCACAGAAACAAAAGCACCGAGGCTGCACTTAGGAGTTATTCTGTAAACCACTCCAAATCAGCAGCTTAGCTGGTCTCCTTTTCCAGCGACTTCGAGCTCTAGCTCTTTCTAACACCCGTAAGGAGATGTCCCTTTGAAATACCCCCAGACAACCCATTTAAAGCATTTTTCAGTGCATCTCTGCTCTTGTTTATTGTTTGCCACTTGCAAAATCACTGAGGCATTTGATGCCCCAAGATGTTTTCCCAGAAACCAAACTAAATATAAGCCTGGCACTTCAAATCTCAGATTGCTTTGTTATTGAAGGCAGTGATGTTATTCCGCCCCTAGGTCAACCGCGGATTGAAGAGCCAAGGCTTTTGATTGGGAAACCCATTTTGTAAAACCAACAAGTTCCAATGTCCTGCTTTTAGAAACAAGACACACTTCGGTTATGTAAGTGTCCAAAAATGCAGAGTCCATGTTTTCCATTTCCCTTTACCTCCATGGCAGGGAACAGTGATTCAAAAACAAACCGAAATGCCATTCAAATTATCTTCTTCCCAGGACTGAGATGAAGACGGTGAAAATTTCCATCATAACAACCACATGTTGCTAAAATCACCCTCCAACTGCAACAGGGAATAACTGACCAGTGTCCATGTAGGTGCCCCCTGAGCAAAGCCAGCTGGCCTGGGCTGAACATGTGACACACTACAACAACAAAGGTAATGACACCCCCAAGGAGGTACACTAAGACCCAGATATGCAAAACACCCAAAAAGAGCTAGGGAAGTAGCTTTAGATTTAAAGATGTCATCAGCTCATATAACTTCTTAGAATCTTCTACTTGAACCTGAGTACTAGCAACTACATTTCCAATACAGAACTGAATGTAATTCAATTTTCTCACAAACTCCTCAAATTCAGTTAACCTGAGCAAAAATCACTTGGCTTTACTGAGAATAACCACCTTCACATGCATGGTTTAGAGTACAGTTTATACACTGTTTGATATGCTTCTTTTTTAAAATATTTTTATTGATTTCAGAGAGAGGAAGGGAGAGGGAGAGATAGAAACATCAATAATGAGAAAGAATAATTGATTGGCTGCCTCCTGCATACCCCCTACTGGGGATGAGCTTGCAACCCAGGCAAGTGCCCTGACCTGGAATCGAACCATGACCTCTTGGTTCATAGGTCGATGCTCAACTTCTGAGCCACACCAGCCGGGCGTTGATATACTTTTTGATAAATACATGTAGCATCTCACCAGAGAGAGGTGAATAAAGCAGCAGGACTCTTTTAAAGATGATGAAAGAGAGATCAAGATGACTCATCTATAGTCAAATGAAGTCCCTATGGGGAAGGAAAAAGAGTTCCTGGAACCCCTGTCTAATTACCAAGTCCTGTGAGCCACCCAAGTTCAATTACCTTTTGAATCACTTTTGTTAGAAGGACCACAAACAAGAAGGTTGAATCCAACCTGCCGGGAGCCGGTCCATCCTTGCTGTTTCAAGGGACCTGGCATATATGGCATACTGTTCTTAATATGTTTGCTCACCTTCTTGGCACTGTGTGTTTTAACCAAGGTCACCTCTCTGAGAAAGGTTGTTTCTCCAGGTAAGGATTTTCCCCTGAAGTTAGGGAGGGAATAAAACCCCTTAACTAAGTGCCAGGCGGGTAATTAATCACTTTAACTACGAACAATCATGCTTAAGCTACATAAATCTTTACTCCCTGGAATGGAGATAAGAAACACCCTAACCTTTGGAATAGAGATTGATAGGATTGGAATCAACTGGTATAAATACAGATGTAACAAGACAACAGGACACAGAACCTAGACACAGAATCTACACAGAACCTAGAGACAGAAGAACTTCGCTGGAGAGAACATGGCAAAAGATCCTGGACAGAAACTGGCCACAGAACCTAGAGACAGAACCTAGCGAGAGAACCTGAAGAACCTAGAGACAGAACCTAGTGAGAGAACATGGCAAAAGATCCTGGACAGAAACTGGCCACAGAACCTAGTGAGAGAACCTAGCTGAAGAACCTAGAGACAGAACCTGGCTACAGAACCTGGATAGAACATGGCAAGAGAACCTGACTAGAACCTGGTGACTGAACCTGGCTGGAGAACCTGGACAGAACCTGGCTGGAGAACCTAGCGAGGGAACATGGCTATAGAACCTGGCTGGAGAACCTGGAGAACCTGGCTGGAGAACCTAGCAAGAGAACATGGCTACAGAACCTGGCTGGAGATCCTAACCAGAACTTCGCTGGAGATCCTGGCTAGAGATCCTGGCTAGGCTGCTGATCAACTGAATGCTGTCTCCGTGTCATTCCTTCTTCGCCGACTCCATCCACACCTTTGGGGACCCCTGGACCTGCTGGGGTTGGACCCCAGCACCAACCCATGTGTGAGCTTCCCAGTTTTGAGTTTATTCAGTGGGACAAAGGTGTAGCAATGGCAAGAACACAAATTTCTGACACCAAAAAAGGGCTCATGTCCTCGCATTGCCTTCTAAGCTGAATGACTTCCAGCAAGTCAGGCTGACTCAGTGCTTCTGGGCCCTTATTATCTGCAAAATGAAAATCCTGCCAAGGCCTGCCCACATCTACCTTAGAGAGCTGTGAGCACAAATGTGGGTAATGCACGTGAAGTTCTTTGTAAAATCAAAAACAGTTCCCATTCCTATTAGAAGCTAGCTGAATCCTAACCACACAACCACTTATACTCAACAAGCATTTACAAGAGGATGGGCCAGGCCAAGTACTCAAACACTAAGCTAGATGCTAGGAACACAAAACACAGCTCCTGCCCTCGAGTTAGCTAATGGGGAAACAACACAAAACCAAATGTAAAATGTGCTTCAACAGAAGTACATAACCAAGGAATCATTACTAAGCAAGGGACAATAAGTGACAAGGGTCTTAAGTGACAGAACACAATTAAATGACATAATAATATGTCTTCATATAGATGACTTCAGTTGAAAGAAACCACAGACAAAGGAAACAAACAGAACCAATGTACCTGCTCTAGCAATGGGGCTTCCGTCCTGAAGCTGTCCCAACAGTAACAGCTCCAGAGGTCCCACCCAGGAGAGAGTTTGGAGTGAACTAACAGCCGCACAGATGGGAGGCAAGAGTACAGAGAGCTTCTTCACAAGCTGTCCAAGTCTTTCTGACCCACAGACACACCTGCTCAACAGAAGGCCTTTGCTGGATGTTAGAGGAAATGAATAATCGTCTCACTTCCTGTTGACTTCAATTCCTTAGGTCATTGCAGCTGGTTAGCAGGAGGAAGACTACTTACAACTCTAACCTTCAAAACAACAACCAGCTTGTAAGTTAGCACATATTTACAAAACTGCTTCCTGTGGGTGTTCATGGTGAATGAATACGAGAGGTAATTAACTGATTTTTCTTCTTTCTCTGCTACACTTGAACCTGCTAAAAAAACTTAAGCCTGGGTCTTTGTTAAATGGCACCTGGAGAGAGACAGCCCATGATAAGATCAAAAGGTGACTCACTTCTCATTTGAAAGGGCAGATACACTCCGTGGTGATGGGCTGCATCCACGACCCCTCCCTTCTGGAATTAATCTGTGACAATAACGTTGGCTACAAAGGCAAAGCAAGGCTGGCAAAGGCAGACAAAATACTGTCTTTGACCCTCAAAGATAAGGACAAGGTAAGGCAAAATAGCAGGATGAGTCCTTGTTATTTTACTATGTAAAATGTGAAGGCGAGAAAAACCTCTGCCCATCATATGGGATAAAGGAAAAATTTACAAGGTATGAAGAAGAACAGTAGAAACTATACTTTTGTCTCCAAATCTGGGTCTAAATTTCTTTTATTATGGACTACTATTAGTATAGAATGAATTTTTACATAACAACCCTGCAGCGTGTAAGCATTCTGGAGTTGCGCTCTGGAACTCTGATTGGCCCATATTTCCTTAACTGTTTTGATCTGACATTAGAATGATAGGCATATGATAGTTGGGACTCCTTCAATGTGGATGGACACGTGTTAAATGTAGGATGATGTATTTAATAAAATAAGAACAATAAAGATAGTTCTTATAATTCCTAAGCCAAGACCAAGATTAAAGAGTCACAGCTAAAACTTACTGAGTACTTACTGAAGGGAAGTCATTATGGTAAGCCCTTTCTCTGCATTATATTGGTAAATCCTCACAACAACCCTACTAGAGAGCCGGTATTATCATCACCACTTTACAGATAAGGAAATCGAGACTTAAGAAATAAAGTACATTGTTCAAGGTCATATGGCCAATAAGTGAGTGGAAGCAAGACTCTAAAACGCTCACATAGCCCTGGCCGGTGTGGCTCAAGTGGTTGGGTGTCATTCAGTACACCGAAAGGTTGCCAGTTCACTTCCCTATCACTTCCCAGTTAGGGCACATGCCCAGGTTGCGGGTTCCATCCCCGGTGGGGTGCATGCAAGAGGCAGCTGATCGATGTCTCGCTCTCACTTCCTCTCCCTCTCCCTTACTCTCTCTCTAAAAATCAATTTTTAAAAATCTTTAAAATGCACATACAGTCCTATGTCACAATTCATAGTAAATTAATTGCTTTGAGATAATACAGCTAAAATTTTACACACATGATGCTTTGAATTTTAGTGTCAAACACCAGCAACTTTCATGTTGATTTTTAAATATTACTGCTTGTTAATCCCACAACTCTGAGAGTGAATTGCCAAATATCATCTTTATACCCAGGGAAACAGTTTATACTTAATTTACAAAAAAATAAAAATCACCTCTGTAATACTTCTGTGTCATCGGAATGGTGGATGAGAGGTCCCTGAGCAAACAGAATAAGGGCTGTTCTCTGAACGGCTAACCTCAGTTCTCTCCGTGACCTTGGACACGATATTTGGAATGCCTGCAAGGGTGTAATAACTGACTTCATTTAGGCCAAACAAGTGCTTTTGCAAATGTTTGCGTAGTCCTAATTGCACAAACCTTTCACTAATGTTTCCCTGAAACATCATTTTTCATTTAGCCAATAAATACAAACACTCGTAAAAGTGCTTGCTTTTTAAAAACCTGGAAATAAGTGTTTGTGTCAAAAGAATTAAAAGAAATAGTTTCAAATCAGATGTGACTACAGATAATTCAAACACATTTTGAGTATTCAGGCATGTCCAAATAAACTGCCTCCTTCTAAAACCAACATAACTTTTTTTTTGGGGGGGGGGGGGGTTGATGGGGGGTGAAATATCAGTGTTTAAACAAAATAACAAAGTTGACACACAACTTTCAGTCTTATTTCTTAAATGTACTAAAAGACAATAAGCCCAGGATTTCACATGACCCCACTACAGGGGAAATATAGGCATCATATCTAACTTTCAATGAAGGGCAATTATTTTGGATCAGAAGATCTGGAATTAGAACACCTGAGCTTGAACCTTCCATGCACTAGAACCAGATGCAGAATTCTGGGCAAGTCACTTGAGCCTGAATTTCAGGTTCTACCTTCTTCACAGGTTGTTTTGGAGTGTGAATCAAATGATAGGATGTAGTGCTTTGTGTACAGGATGGCAACTGGAGTTGTCTATATGGAAAAGGGGAAAGGGTCACCATATTCTCTTTCATTTCCTTCCATTATAAACCAACTAACTGGCGAAGAGAGTGGTGAGAGCAATGAGTTCAGGAAGCTCTGGGAAAAGGTTTTAATTTAGTCAAGGGTCCCTCCTGCACTGTGCACATAGCAGCATGAGTTGCTATGCATCGGCTTTCCTAGTGGTCCTGGAGTGAAGGGATTCCAGGGTGCAAGATGCAGGATGACTCAAATGGAGTATCTCTTTTTAAAGAAGAAAAAAATAAATAAGTAATGCCCTCCCTTGTCCCCCAAGTTCCTCCACAGCTAGGACACTTCTCCCTCCTCCCTTTTTCTTCTAAGTTTCTTGAAACGTATTCTTTATATTTTCTGACTCCACCTCTCACCACCCATTCATTCTCCCCCAGAAGCAATCTGGTTCTGCCCGGCTGAAACCGCACAGGCAGGGGTTAACAATTTCCTTATTGCTAAACCCAGGAGACTTTCCACTCCCCTCCGGACTGACCTCTCAGCAGTATTTGGCCTACTGAACACCCACTCTTTGCATTGCTCTCGTGAATTCACTGACACAGTCGGTCTGGTATTTCTCCTTTATCTCTGGGTGCTCCTTTCAGTCCCTTCCAGGAGCTCCTTCCTCTGCCCATATCATAAATGAAGGCATTCCTCCATTCCCCCGTGACCCTAATAAGTTCCTCTTCCTGAATGGTCTTCTCTATTCCTGTGGCTTCAGCTACAATCCACATGGTAGATGAGGAACGGACTGTTCTGAACTCTAGACTCACATATGCAACTGCATTTGGTTGTCTCCTAGTTCCTAACAGACACAAAACCAAACTCCTCATCTCCCCCTGGCATTCTCCCCCCCCCCCCCCCCCCGCATTCTCCCTTCCCCCTGGCATTCTCTGTATAGTGAAGAGCATCATCATCCACTCCAGAAAGATGTACGTCACCTTCTTGCTCCTTCACCCACAATCACTGCAGATCAGCTGGTCATACTGATTCTGCCTCTACAAGATCTGCAAAATCTATCCATTGCTCTCCTTCGTTACTGTCTTAGTTCAGACACCACCATTGTCTTCTCGCAGTCAGTCTTGCCCTCCACAAATCCATTTGCCACACTGAGCCATTTCTAAAATTAAAAACTTGTTATCTTCTAGATAAACCACACTCCTTAACATTGCCTGTAGGGGCTCCTGGCCACTTAATCTCCTGGGCTTCTCTCTTTAATCTCCCTCTCCTCACACCTTCCTGCAACACACAGGCACGCTACTTGGATGTCCATTTTGGTCGTCCCTCTTATGTGCTCCTGTAGCGCCCTGATGTCCTCAATTATCATATTTCTCACTCTGTGTGAAATGGCCTGATGACTCGTCTGTCTGCCCCACTAGATGATAAGCTTCATGAAGGCAAGAATGGGCCTATTTTGTTCAATATTGTATTCCTAGCTTCAAGTTCAAGAGCTCTGTGCCATGGCACAAAACAAGTGCTCAATTCTTACATGTTTAATCAATGAATCTCTAAAGGCAGAAGAGAAATTGTTCTGGAAAAGTTAGAGTGCTGATAAAAATGGACCAAGAACACCTGGGAGGAGATCATTTCGCTAATTTCCTGGAGCATAAAAAGTGCTGGTCACATTTCTGTTGTTTTCTAACCTATATGTTCCTGTTCTGTGACTGAAAATGTACATTTATAATCACATCTACAGACCACAAGGTGAAGGGGATATTTAGCAAATTTCCAGTTAGATAAATGTCCAAACGCAAACCAGATAAGGCAGAACAGGCAGCTTTAGTTTGTACTGAATTATAAATTGGTTACGCTAATCAAGATAACTGAACAAATAAATCTCTACCACACTCAGGTGGCATATAACCTGGGAATCCAATTTGAAACACATAACTCAAATTTACAGTTAATGAGTATCTGAAAAACAAACAAAATGTTCATGGAAATAGCAAGCCTGAGATCTCAATGCAAGAGCCTCTATATTTTGACTTTGATTTCCGCTCATGACTCATGCTGCCATCAAAATTAATTACACTCATGGACCAAATAAAGTTCTTACCTTATTGTCAGTATGAAAATAAATTATGTGGGCTTTTTATTGTCTGTTTGGTAATATCTACAGTGGCCAATGAAAGAGAGCAAACATCATGCATGGAATTGACTACTGGTGGTCATTTTTATCACCTTCTCAGACCTCAGTCCTCTGAATTATTTAGCCTGAACCAGAAGCTCCAAAATGGCATGTCATTTGGCTACTTATAAACCAAATACAAAATCTACCCTAAAAGAAAAAGAAAGAAGCAATTCTTGCTAGATATCCCTCCAAATGGTTTAGAGCAGTGGTTCTGAACCTTGGCTGCACATTAGAATCACCTGGGAATCTTTTTATTTTTTTATTTATTTATTTTTAAAGGTTTTTTTTTTTTAATTGATTTTTCACACAGAGGAAGGGAGAGAGACAGAGAGTTAGAAACATCGATGAGAGAGAAACATCAATCAGCTGCCTCCTGCACATCTCCTACTGGGGATGTGCCCGCAACCCAGGTACATGCCCTTGACCGGAATCGAACCTGGGACCCTCCAGTCTGCAGGCCGACGCTCTATCCACTGAGCCAAACCGGTTTCGGCCTGGGAATCTTTTTAAAATCCTGATTTCTGGGCCTCATCCTCCAGAAATTCTGTTTCTTTGTTTCTAATGTTGTGGCTTCACCCCATAACAAAGAAACAGAATTTCCGGAGGATGAGGCCCAGAAATCAGGATTTTAAAAAGATTCCCAGGTGATTCTAATGTGCAGCCAAGGTTCAGAACCAAGGTTTAGAGAGAAGTCTTCTAAAAAACCTGCCCAATGTTTCTATTAAAACCAGGTGTTCCGAAGCTAGTAATGAGAGTAGCACCCATCCATACACCTTCCTGCTTCTTAATTGACTTCAAGTACTGTAACTAGGCTCCGCACATGATCAAACTGGACTAGAGCATATCAAGTATCTGATAAAATATTAGCTTTAGATGTTTTGGGGGTTTTTTTAAAACATATTTTTATTGATTTCAGAGAGGAAGAGAGAGAGATAGAAACATCAATGATGAGAGAGAATCACTGATTGGCTGCCTCCTGCACACTCCACACTGGTGACCGAGCCCGTGCCCTGACCTGCCCTGACCTTCCCGGGAATCGAACTGTGACCTCCTGGTTCATAAGTCAATGCTCAACCACTGAGCCACACCAGCTGGGCTGCTTTGGATTTTTTTAATGCAAATGTTAATTGCTTAGGTCCAGCTTGGTTTTCCTATTCATAACATGCAGAGTTTTCATTTTTTCCTTTTTTTTTTCTTTTTTGCAGAAGGTTACATATCCATCATAGTTCTTTATTTTCCACTTGTATAGGTAACCAAGGTCGAGAGCCCAAAGCCTAAAATCCATCTATGGAAAAACAAACACTTTTAATAAAAATTCAACCATGTACCTTCCTTTCCATTTATTTCAGTATGATATTCAGTGATCCTTCTACCACAAAGCTTTCACTGATCACTCTATTAAGAAATAAGTTATCCAACTTTATTTCCAACCTTCCAACAATATTTATTATTTCCTATCTCATAGTTTTTCTTTTAAAAGAATCAATTTCAGTGGCCATACCACTGTGAACGTGCCTGATCTTGTCTGATCTCAGGCGAATCACTTCTGCCACATATTTAAGTTACTTAATGGATTTTTATTTTCTCCATTATTTGAACTAGACAATGTTTTAGATGCATTGTATTCCCCAAAGCACAGAGACTTAACTGCTTTCAAAATAATGTTTACAGACCATTGTGATCATAAAAAACTACTACATGTTCATTGTTCAACATTTTGAAAATACAGAAAAGTATAAAAGAGGAAATAAACGATGCCTATTCAATGGCCCCTTTCTTAAGTAGGTACATCTTTCTGGTTGTTTTTTCTTAAACATAGTTGAGAACATACTGTAATACAGTTCTCTATCCAGTGGTCGGCAAACTCATTAGTCAACAGAGCCAAATATCAACAGTACAACGATTGAAATTTCTTTTGAGAGCCAAATTTTTTAAACTTAAACTATATAGGTACGTACATTGTTATTAACTTAATTAGGGTACTCCTAAGCAGTGATGGCGAACCTTTTGAGCTTGGCGTGTCAGCATTTTGAAAAACCCTAACTTAACTCTGGTGCCGTGTCACATATAGAAATTTTTTGATATTTGCAACCATAGTAAAACAAAGACTTATATTTTTGATATTTTATATATTTAAATGCCATTTAACAAAGAAAAATCAACCAAAAAAATGAGTTCGCGTGTCACCTCTGTTCGCCATCACTGTCTAAGGCTTAGGAAGAGCCACACTCAAGGGGCCAAAGAGCCGCATGTGGCTCGCGAGCCGCAGTTTGCCGACCACGGCATCCTATTTGTCCCCCATTTAACAATAATTTGTAAACACCTTTCCATAATTAAAATTCTGCATAAATATCTTTTTAAATGTCTGTATAGCACCATATCTTTTGATGATACCATAATTTGTTTCAACTGATCCCCTGCTGTTGGGCATTTAGACTTGTCAATATCTGACTTTCCTAACCAAAACGTTTAAAACATTTGTGAAAATTCATTTTTAAAACATTTATCATAAGTTCCTTTGGATAGATTGCTAGAAGTGGAATTACTGGATCAAGGGGTAGGAACATTAGTGAAGTTTTTCATACACTGAGCCAACAACCTTTTCAGAAAGGTTGTAAACCCCTCACAGCATCCGAGAGTGTCTGCTCCACTGCACACTTACTAAAGTGGGGAGCTATAATTTTTAAAAATCTATGTAAACATAAAAGCTGGAAAAATGTGCCTTGCTATTGCTTCAGTTTCATTTCTTTGATTAATGGTAAGAGAAAGCATGCTCATATGTCTACGCGCCATTTCATTTCCTTCTCTCTGAATAGCCTGTTCCTGTCTTTTGCCCAAGTTTCTGCTGGAGTCTGTATTTGTTTTCTATTGCTACGTAATTCATTTCCACTAACGTAGTGGCTTCACACAACACCCATTCTGTATTTCAGAGTTCTGGAGGTCTGTATCTCGGTGGGCGTGGCTGCATTCTCTCCTCGGGGTCTCTATCTCAAGGCTGCAATCAAGGGGTTGGCCAGGAGGGGCCTTTAACTAAAGGCATGGCCACAGAATCCAGTTCTGAGCTCAATCCATTTGCTGGCAGACTCCAGTTACCTGTGGCCCTAGGTCTGAGGTTCCAGTTTCCATGCTGGGCGACCCTCAGCAACTCGAGGCCCCCCACATTTCTCAAGGTGGCCCCTGTTCCTTCACAAGTGTCCCTTCCATCTTCAAAAGAGCAACAGCAGGATCAGTCCTTCTCAGATTCAAATCTCTCTGATTTGCCCAGGCAGAGAAAACTCTCTACTTTTATGGGCTCCTGTGACTACATTAGGCCAACCCAGATAATGTCCCCTTCCTAAATGTAACTGTGCCATATAAAACACATTCAAGGGATATTTCATCATGTTTACAGGCTCTGGGGATTAGGGCATGCAATCTTGGGATAGGGGCATTTCTAGAATTGCGCCTGCCATAGACTCTTAGGCACTATCTTTTTGTAATTTGCTTGTGCTCTTCATGATGCCTTAATTGCATGCATTTGTCGAATAAACGAATCTTACTGATGACTGCCAAAGCTGCATTTTTGCGATGGCAAAGGCAACTGTGGATGGGGCTGCTGTGTGCTAATACATAACTTTGCTAACACGGGTACTTTTTTAAATTTGTAATCGTGGGGAAGCTTTTACAATACACATTATATAAAATTTGCCATCTAAATCCGTTTTAGGTGTACAGTTCAGTACCGTTAAGTACATTCACACTGTTGTGCAACCAATCTCTACAACTCTTCGTCTTGCAAAACTGAACCTCTATACCAGGTTAACTATTCTGCATTTTACCCTCCTCTTCCCCAGCTCCTGTCTACCACCATCTTCCTTTCAACACTGCTTTACTTTTATGTATTTATTAACAAACATGCACATAGCAATTGCTACATACACGGTCGAAGTACTTTAAAGATATTAACGCATTTATTCCTCATAGCAATCCTATGAGATCAGTCCTGTTCTTATCCCCATTCTACAGAGTAAGAAACGCAGTAAGTAAATGGTCCAAGATTACAAATGGGAAGTCACCACGAAGGAATTCAAACCCAATCTGGCTTGCTAGTTCCTGCTATCAACCACTACATTGTGAAAATATTCACCGAAGAGACGTCATCAGGCATCAACAGTATTTCCTTGATGTGTACATTTAAAACACTTCTCTATGTGCAATGTAACCGAATATTCTTCCACTAACTAAAAGTTACATTATGTGACCAAGGAGCTACATGTCTACTGACCTTTTAGCCCAATGATGGTTCAGGCATGTTCATGAAGTTAACGAAACAAAAACAAAAACAAAAACAAAAATAACAAAAACAGTCTTGTATTTATTTTAGGTACTCCAATTATAACTTGCACATGGTAGTTTATAATAAAATAACTTATGAATGAATACAAATCACAATTCACTGTGACGGCTGAAATGAAAATATTAAAAAAAACCAAAAAAACAAACCCAGGTGTTTCTCTTTTCCAAGGAGGAGCAAAGAAAAGGAGAATGAAAACTTCCCAATAAGTTGACAACAGCACACAGCTCAATCTGTTTCACCTGGGAAATCCAAGTCTGCCCTGCTTTGCAAGCCACAACTCTAGATCAGTCCTAGCTTGTCACCCACGTGTGCACATCGGTAGTAACCCGCTCCATGGGAGGAGAGGGTCTGAAATTCCCTTATCCTGCTTTTCTTAGCTTAGTAATTCTCTCACAGGAGACCAAGCCATGCTTGCCGTCGGTTACACAGTTGCATTTATTTTACATTAAAGGTGAGCGGAGTCGACGGAAGGAACAACTCTTGTGTCTCCGGGAGCCCAGCTTGATGTGAGGTCAAAGCTCTGCTGAGGTCTGGCTTCTTGGACCCGGGGGAGGGGAGGGGTGGGGGTCGAGGTGGGGTAGGGGTGGGGGCTGAAGACAACGCACAGAACAGGACCAGCAATGGCACTGCCTTCCACTTACACACCGAGTCCACACGAACGAGCAGACGAGGCACCAGGGAGTCTCCCCTCACCCATCACCCATTGCATCTTAGTGCAGCCTCCAGAATGAAATAAAAAAAACAGCGCCTGGAAGAAACAGCGAGATCATCACCGCTGCCCGGGGGAGCGCTCGGATATTTACCACCCAGCCCTCCCCACCCCGCCCCCGGCGGCCAGCAGGCTGCCCAGAAGCTGGCAGATGCTCACCTGGCCCCGCCGCTTCCTGCCCTTCACCTGCCGGGCCTGCCGTCCACTCCCGCCTCGGGCTGGGCTTGCAGACCCGCTCGACTCGCGGTGACAGCCGGGCCCGGCCGCGAACCCTCCCCGCCCGGCAGCGAACCCTCCCCGACCGGCGCTCTGTTTACCAGCGCGGCTCACGGTCCCACTCGGAAAAGCTTCCCCCCAGCAGCCCGGGCGGCGCGACCCGCAGCACAAGGTTCCAGGCCGCGAAGCCCTCGTTCCTGCCCGAGGACTGGCGGCCGGCGGGCCACACCCTGCGGCCTCCTCCCTCTTTGTTTTCCTCGTCGGTGTGCATCACTCACATGTTGAAAACAATGTCATGTGCCGCCGAGTCTCCTCATCGCTCCTCCCCACACCCAAATGCTGTGCTGCAATTGGAAAATTTCACTTGGAACCTACCGGGGCCTGGACCCATTTTTATTTATTTTTATCTCGATTGATGAAAGTATTACCTATGTCCCCCCTTTTCCCCTATTGACCTCCTCCAGCCCGCCCCCGCCCCCGCCCAGGCCTTCACCGCCCTATTGTCTGTGTCCGTGGGTTATGCATATGTGCATACCAGGTCTTTGGTTGATCGCCTCCCGCCCGCCCACTCCCCGCCTTCCCTCCGAGGTTCCCCACGCTGTGTTCCATGCTTGCATGGGACCCATCTTAGCAGCTCCCTAGTCTAATTACCCAGAAAAGTGTTCTGAAACTCGGACTGTTAGACCCGGGAGATTGCTTCTCATTTCAAGCTGGAGTTGAGATGAAAACCAGTTTTCACTGGCCTTTGGTGTTGCCCCCAGATGGTGAAAGGGGGTGGTGTTGAGGGGGGTCTTCAACCCCCATTCAGATTCCCAGCAGAACAGGAACACTGGCAGGTGAGCTGGGCGCTTCCCAGGGAGAGGCCCCGCCTCCCCCACCCATGATGATGTATTGATCTTTCTGGAAGACCTTCCTTTTTCAACAATATAACACACTTCTTAGTCATTTTCTCAATTTACTCATTTACCTGTTTTATTGGCTTATTCACCATTGCTCCAGCCTCACCTATGAACTCCCTGAGGGCAGGAACTGTTTCGGTTTCACTCACCACCACATAATAGGCTCAAAGCACAATGCCCAATCTATATATTTGAATGAATGAATGAAGACATGGATGCAAAAAAAATGGACAAAGGAGACCAGAGAAAGCAGTGTGATAGGGATGGAAACATCTAATTACCTCTCCCCCTTAAAAGAAAATAAGAAAATCTTTAACCATTGAATTTTTTTTTAAGTATCTTCTTTGGTTGATGTTCAGAATTTAAATACATTTAAAAAGAAAACCCCGGCCTGGCCAGTGTGGCTCAGGAGTTGAGCTTCGACCTATGAACCAGGAGGTCAGGATTTGATTCCTGGTTGGGCCATAAGCCCGGGTTGCCGGCTCGATTCCCCGGTTTGGGGCACCCAGGAAGCAGCCAATTGATGATTCTCATCATTGATGTTTCTTTCTCTCTCTTCTCACTTCCTCTCTGAAGTCAATAAATAAATAAATAAATAAATAAATAAATAAATAAAACCGACACTGCAATTCAAGATGCATTTCTTGTTCCCTAAATACTGTATACAGTGCTCTCTTTTGCCTCAGGACTTGGGTACCTGTGGGTTTCTCTGATGAGAGCTCTCATCCCCTCTTCATCTCTTTAGCCTGGCCAACTTGTCCTTGCTCTTTAAGGAGCAGGTGATGTCACAGCTCTCCTGGGAACCTCGGGCAGAGGAACCTGTTCCTTCTATGCATGCCCAGAGGAGCTCACAGGCTCCTCTTTAAATGCATTAATCACATTGTATCCAGTTCCTCTATATGCTCATCAGTCTTCCTAGACCAGTGAGTCTCAAACTTCAGTATGTAACAGCATCTTCTAGAACAGTGGTCGGCAAACCGAGGCTCACGAGCCACATGCGGCTCTTTGGCCCCTTGAGTGTGGCTCTTCCACAAAATACCACACGCGGGCGCCCACGTACAGTGCGATTGAAACTTCGTGGCCCATGCGCAGAAGTCAGTTTTCGACCTGGGCGAGTCTATTTTGAAGAAGTGGCATTAGAAGAAGTGGGGGTACGTTCGCGGAGGTCGACCCCTCAGATTGAGGACATTTTTAGCAAAGGCCAGCTTAGGAGTACCCTAATTAAGTTAATAACAATGTACGTACCTATATAGTTTAAGTTTAAAAAATTTGGCTCTCATCAAGAGCAAAAGACAAAGAGAGAATCTTAAAAGCAGCAAGAGAAAGAAACTCAGTTACCTACAAGGGAATACCCATACGACTGTCAGCTGATTTCTCAACAGAAACTTTGCAGGCCAGAAGGGAGTGGCAAGAAATATTCAAAGTGATGAATGCCAAGAACCTACAACCAAGATTACTTTATCCAGCAAAGCTATCATTCAGAATTGAAGGTCAGATAAAGAGCTTCACAGATAAGGAAAAGCTAAAGGAGTTCATCACCACCAAACCAGTATTATATGAAATGCTGAAAGGTATCCTTTAAGAAGAGGAAGAAGAAGAAAAAGGTAAAGATACAAATTATGAACAACAAACATGCATCTATCAACAAGTGAATCTGAAAATCAAGTGAATAATCTGATGAACAGAATGAACTGGTGATTATAATAGAGTCAGGGGCATAGAAAGGGAGTGGACTGACTATTCTTGGGGGGAAAGGGGTGAGGGGGATGCGGGAAGAGACTGGACAAAAATCGTGCACCTATGGATGAGGACAGCGGGTGGGGAGTGAGGGAGGAGGGTGGGGTGGGAACTGGGTGGAGGGGAGTTATGGGGGGAAAAAAGAGGAACAAATGTAATAATCTGAACAATGAAGATTTAATTAATAAAAAAAAAAATTTGGCTCTCAAAAGAAATTTCAATCGTTGTACTGTTGATATTTGGCTCTGTTGACTCATGAGTTTGCCGACCACTGTACTAGAACAGTGCTTCTCACATTTTAATGTGTGTGGATCCTGTTAAAATGCAGATTACGATTCAGGGCGCCTGTGGTGGGGCGTCTGCAGCTCTGTTGAACTACCAGGCGATACCACACTTTGAGCAACAAGGCTCTTGGATGCTTATTAAAAATGCAAATTTCTGGGACATCTCAGAATTTTTTTCTTTGGGAAAAACTCTATCAGTTTATGAAGTTTGAGGGCAGGGCCAGGCTTGGACATTGTTTCCCACCGTGCATGAAGCAGTGGGTCTGGCACTGAAAATGCATTAAGCCACATTTGCAGAATGACTGAATTCTCGTACTATCACTAATACAGACCCTCGGCCCAGACCCAAGGGAGTGATGCCAGAAAAGGGATAAAAAGTAAAGACTGGGAACAGTCTCAGCTGGGCAGCTGTGGGCTCAGAGGCCTCCATTTGGTCAGAAGGGGACATTTTCTTCCTCTAAATTCCAAGTATTTCAGTTCATGTCTCCATTCAAAAGGCTGTCTACTAACAGTAGCCCTACCTTTAAAAAAAAAAAAAATAGACCTTATTTTGTAGACAGTTTTAGGTGCACAGCAAAATTGAGCAGAAAGCCAAAGCTCCCACTTACTCCCTGCCCCCATCCATGCACAACCTCCCCCACTATCAACATCCTGCACCAGGGCGGTGTGTTTGTTACAGCTGATGAACTTACACTGATACATCATTATTACCCCAAACCCACAGAGCCACCTGTCTCTTTATACCTTTAGGCCTCTCAGCTGATACTACCAACTAAACCCCTGTTTCCTCAAGGTAGTGTGAGTGTTTTTCTGTCACGACTGAAAGCATCATGACTAATATTCCACCTTTCCAGACATCTCCAGAATACACCTTTGCTCCCACTCCAATCTCCAGGCTCACATTGTTAACACTCCTGGATACTCTTCCTTTCTCGTCATCGCATTACATTGCCCTCTGCGTCCCCTGAAGGGCAGGGATCTTGTCCCATTCACCTTTGCATTCCCCACAGTACTTATCATGGTTCCTGGTAAATGATCTCAATAAACGTGCATTACAACAAAATAAAACACCAAATGACCTGTAAGGAGATTTTATTATATCCCTTCATTAATTTTTTTTTCCTTTTTGCCTTCATTTACTAAAGTCATGGTCAAGCCAGGATTCAATAAAGCAATGCTATCTTCCAAGAAATAAAAGTCTCATCAAAAAAATGTTTTAAACTTAATCAGAAAAATTTTGGTGCTATTTATAACTTAACATTTGCAAGCCAAGTATGCCTCACTTCATCTCCCCAAATATGCTCAAGTAAATATGATTCAGCCCTAGCTGGTTTGGCTCAGTGGATAGAGCATCAGCCTGCAGACTGAAGGGTCCTGGGTTTGATTCCAGTCAAGAGCACATGCCCAGGTTTCGGGCTCCACTTCCGGTGTGGGGTGTGTAGGAGGCAGCCAATTGATGATTCTCTCTCATCATTGATGTTTCCATCTTTCTCTCCCTCTCCCTTTCTCTCTGAAATCAATAAAAAAATCTAAAAAATATATATATGATTCAGACATTCATTGAGAGCAATCTATATATATATAAAGAGGTAATATGCAGGTGAGGCCAGGAGATGGTGAGGCCCGGAGATGGAGACAGACAGGGGGGGCTGCCCGAGCTGAGGGGCGGACACAGGCAGGGGGAAGGGGAGGCCTGGGGCTGGCTGAGCTGCTGCGCCGGGTTCGCACAGCTCTGAAGCGGACACAGGCAGGGGGCAGGCGGGGTCTGGGTTGGAAGTCAGGCCCGGGTCCGGCTGCCGCAGCAGCAGTCAGGCCAGGGTCCTCGGTAGCCTGAGCAGTAGGCAGAGGACAGACCACTGAGGGTCTTATATACCATAGCAGGGAGCTTAGATTTTATTCCACAGAAGGAGGAAAAGTGAAGAATGTCAAGCATGGGAGCATCCTGGTCTTGCTTTCATTTTAAGTGAACCATTCTGGTGGCTGTGGGAAGATCACTTTAGACAGCTGCAGTGTTTTGGGGCCCAAGAAAAAGAGAGACTGACAGATTTATGAGGAAACCTGACGGAACTATTTGTCTGATTACACAGGGATGAAAGCAAACAAAGCAAATGGTATTAGCCCAGGTTTTCCAGTTTGGGCAACTTTGTTGAATGGGTGATTCTAATAATTGGGAGAAGGTATCGAGGAAAAGGAACAGCGCAAGGGAGCTTGCTTAGTTCAGCAATAGCCAGACAGTTAGGACAGAAGACGGACTTGGTGCTCTTTCTTTGCTGCAACGTTTGTTCTCCCTTCAGCCACCACCATGGAGGCTAATGTGCCATCTTTTCTCCTAATCTAGGATATGATCTATCTACTACACATTCCTATCACCTAAATTAGCTTTCCTGCATGATCCCTTACAAATACTTATCGAAGTCATTCAATGCTCTGTGAGCATGGGGACTTTCAAGACGTGGAAACATTATGAGCCTATATAGATTGATAAAGAGATATTGGATGCTCAATTTTTAACTTTAAAAATCAGATACTAAATGTGGTCATGCCAGAGGCATAATTTTAATGAGCCAATGTCTCTTTACTGAAGTGTCACACTTCAAAAGAGATCCTCTCAAATACTACAATGCATAACACTCATCTGGGTTGCCTGTTAAAATGTAGGACCACACCTTGAAAAACACTCCTTCTAGAGCTCATTTTGGTGGATAAATCTCCCTTCAAGTAAAGCAACCCTATATAATAAAAGTGTAATATGCAAATCGACCGAACGGCAGAACAACCGGTCAGTGGGGGACAGGGCCAGCAAGCTGGTGTTGCCAGGCCAGCCAAGGCGAATGCCAGTGGGCAGAGGGAGGGGACAGCGATGGGGTGGGGGTGGGGAGTGGCAGCAATCAGTGGTGGTGGGGCGGTGGGGCAGTGGGGCGATGGGGGCTGGCGCCATCCCCTGATCACCCACCTGGTCACCTCCTGCAGAGGGAGACCACTGGCAGAGGCAGCGGCGGAGAGATTCGGGGCAGGGCCGCCCAGCACCATCCCCCAGATAGGCCTGCTGGGGTTGCCTCCCACAGAGGGAGGCCACCAGTGGCCATGGTGCAATTAGGGGCGGGGCTGGCCACTTGCTGCCCATGCCATCCCAATCGGCCTGCTGGTCACCTCCCGAAGAGGGGGGCCAGACTGTGGCTTAGTCCCGCTCCCCACTCCCCTAAGCCATCAGTAGGACATCCTCTGAGGGCTCCCAGACTATGAGAGGGGGCAGGCTGGGTTGAGGAACCCCCCCCCCCCCCAGTGCATGAATTTCATGCACTGGGCCTCTAGTATAATATAATTTGTGTGTCCCCTTAGGTAAAGTAAAAGCATTTGAGCCTAAGCCAGTTTGGCTCAGTAGATAGAGCATCAGCCTGCAGACCAAAGGGTCCCAGGTTCAATTCCAGTCAAAGGCACGTACCTTGGTTGCAGGCTCCTCCCCGGCCCAGGCCCTGGTCAGGACTTTCCACCCTGGTGACCTTCCACACCTGGCCTGTTGTCCCTGCTCTGCTTCTGTCTAACTGCCTGCCACATACTGGGTGACGCCATATTCTTTGCATTATTGTGGCTTGGGACTCGAAGTTCTTAGAGGATAGGCATAAGTTTAAAATCACATCCTACAGGGACATGACTAGTAAATAAGAATGCGAGGCTTCTTCTGCAAGCATTGGAGAGGGCCCCTGTCATCTTCAGGAAGAGATTTTCGCCCAATAGGGGACCCAGTGGACACAGTGAGGCCTTTGGTTTGTTGGGGAGGAACAAACTTTACCCTCAAGGTTTTTCTGGCTGGTCTAATAATCAAATAGACATGAGACAAGAGAAAAGTAACAAAATTTAATACCGACATATGTATGGGAATCCTGCATACATGGCGAGTCAGAGACCCACATGCAGGAGAGGTTCAGAGATAGAAAGGGGGGGTTGAGGTATAGTAAGACCTCCTGAGCTAGGGATGAGGTAAGGTGCCATGGGAGCTGCAAAGGCTCACTGAAGGATGGTAAGATGAGCAGATGCTTAGTAAGTACAAGTTTGTCCTGCTCTAGATAGGTCAAAAGAAGTTATCTCTGATAATCTCTTACTATGGCCGAGGTCCCTGATTCAAGTTCTTCTAGGTCAGTGGTTCTCAACCTTCCTAATGCCACGACCCTTTAATACAGTTCCTCATGTTGTGGTGACCCCTAATTTCATTGTTACAAATTGAACATAATTAAAGCATAGTGATTAATCACAAAAACAATCTGTAATTATATATGTGTTTTCCGATGGTCTTAGGCAACCCCTGTGAAAGGGTCGTTCGACCCCCAAAGGGGTTGCAACCCACAGGTTGAGAACCTCTGTTCTAGGTGGTTAAAGGGAGGGGCAGAAGATTCTCTTGAGCCTGAAGCTAAAATTGCCTTTGTGTTTTTTTTTAAATATGTTTTTATTGGTTTCTGAGAGGAAGGGAGAGGGAGGAGAGGGAGAGAAAAACATAGATGAGAGAGAATCATTGATCAGCTGCCTCCTGCACGCCCCCTCCTGGGGATGGAGCCTGCACCCTGGGTATGTGCCCTGACTGGGAATCAAAGCATGACCTCCTGGTTCGTGGGTCAACGCTCAACCAGTGAACCACACTGGTCAAGCTAAAATTGCCTTTAGCTCAAAGTAATCTGCATACCACCGAGGCACATCTTGGGGCACTCTGGACCCCGACAGATTCCTGGAAGGGATAGGTGCATAAAGCAAGGGAGGAAAAAAGAGGAAGAAAGCAACATTTAAATGTGATCTCTACCGTAAGCTGAGCCTCTCAACACAGAGATACACACTCACTAACACACCCAGCCACTCACTCACTGGCACAGACACACACGGAGTTTGCTATTCTTCAGCTAATGGGATTGGCACTGCTTAAAGCAGACTGCCAGGTCATTGTCTGCTACCGAAGCAAGAGAAACATTATTTAAAGGCCATTCAGGCCGTAAAAGCAGCAGCTGAGCAGAGTAATTATCGGAGACTCTCCATTAACTAGGGCATCTTTGCTCTTTGTCTGAGTTGGTTTAATAAGGTCCGCTAATGGGACTGTCGGGGAGGGGCGCCCAATGGTCCTAAAAAAGCCCCTTCTTGGCCCCTTTATTTCTGGGGACTGTCTTTAGAGATGCTGACGGTAAAGCCAGGAGTTACCATACTGCAAAACACCCTTCACAAAAACTGGCTGGGGGACCCCTGCTCCTTAGGATTCAGGGTTTCAAAATCAGGAAACATCTTTGTCTTTTTCTCTCTTCTATTCCAAGGTGATTTCCCCCCACTTCCTCTGACTGGTCCTTGGCCCTTGGTGTTGGGAAACTTGTGGTTGGAAACAGCATCACTCAGTGGTGATAAAGCAGAAAGACACGCCTGGGCAATTGCTCTCCACGCTGGCTGCTTCTACTCATGTTCCAGTGGTTGGCTTCTCCAGAAAAACCGCCCGTCCCATTATTCCCTTTAAAATTTGAAGCTAGAAGTCAACCTCACGTTTACATGTTGAACTTGGTGTGGCCACCTGAATGTAACCTGCTGCGTTATCATCAGCCAGCTCTAGAACGGAGGCCTCACACACCCGGCGTTCCTGGAGGCCTCCATCTCACCGGGGGGCTCTCCTGCATTATTAGTTTTACCCGGGAAGTGGCCCGCGCTGTCCACTTCTCATTTCCTCTGCTCCAAGCCTACACGAAGCCTCCCTCTCCTCTCTTCTGGATGACTGCAATAGTCCCCTGGCTGGTCTCCCAGCAGCACTATCTCTCCACCCCCACCCCCACCTGACATGGTGTGGCTCTTTCTTCTTCTATAGCAGCATCTTGCACTCTGCTCCTCCCAACTGTCTTCCTTTCTTTTTAATATATTTTTACTAGAGGCCCAGTGCACAGGATTCGTGCACTGGTGGGGGGCGTGGCCTGCAGGGATCGTCCAGCTGTGAGAGTGCCGCTCATCCTAGTCAGCCCAGTGGCGCTCCCACTGTGGGAGAGCACTGACCACCAGGGGGCAGCTCCTGCGTTGAGCGTCTGCCCCCTGGTGGTCAGTGCGCGTCATAGCAACTGGTCGACAGGTCGTTCTCGGCTTTTATTATATAGGATTGATTTCAGAGAGGGAGGGAGAGAGAGAGAGAGAGGGAGAGAAACATCAATGATGAGGGAAAATTACTGAATGGTCGCCTCCTGCACACCCTCCACTGGGGACTGAGCCCACACCCTGGCATATGCCCTGACCTGGAATCAAACTCTGACCTCCTGACTCATAGGTTGACACTCAACCACTGAGCCACGCCGGCCACATCATGCTGATTTCTGCCGCAAGGCATTTGCATACCTTTCTGCCTGGAACGCTCTTGGCACTGGTAGCCACCACTCATCCTTCAGCGCTCAGCTCAGTAGTCAGATGTTCAGGAAAGCCTTCCCTTGCAGCCTTTCTAGGTCAACAACTTCTATGTCATGCATTTATGGCGCCGTACACTCCTCATTCACAGCACTCCTGCAATTAAACTTTTATATTTGTTTGAATGGTCTTCTATTCAGAACTACCTTCTCATGAGTAAGTGTCATGGGAAAAGCATAATCTCCATAGGCAATAATTACGTCTGTGTTTGGTGTATCTTTATGTCCTCAGTTCCCAGGACAATGTCTGTGACCTGAGTGCTTGGTAAATATTTGTCACATTTTAGACAGCAATTCAAAGGACTGCACCCCCCTTCTTCATGCCTGTTTGCAATATTTCAACCAAGGTTCGTGTCCTGAGAGGTTCCCATGACTGCTACATTTGGAAACTACCTATAGCCCATATTTTCCCATCTCAGTGTAGAGGGCCAGGTCTCCTTTCCTATGGGATTAAAGACTAATTTTCTAGTTACTGGCGTAGAACTAAAAGCACGTTCTTATTCTTCTGAGCGGACCTCTATGCAGGAACATAGATTCACGAGGCACAAATAAACACACACAGCTCTGATGGTGCCTCCTGGGAAAGAGAATGGGGTGTTTAGCCAGAGAGGAAAATCAAGGATTGAGGGTCTCAGCACTCCAGACATATGGGCATAGAGGCGGATGGTGGGATTGTTTCAATTGTCTATGCCCCCCCCACAAAGAAACAAACAAACAAAAACTGGGGATGCTTTCTACTGGTTGGAGAAAAGGGGTTCTATTGCTTAGGCTGTTCTGGAGAGGTGGGCATCAGGCTGGCCTACATGGGGCCAGCTGAGTGTACTCCGAGTTGCATTGAGTGGGATCAGGCATTTGTACAATGGGCTGACCAAGCCCACGTATCCCATCCTTCCTTTTATAAAATACACCTAGAAGTCAATCACATGCTTGCATTTCAGACGTAGTTACGGCCACTAAATTCAGGCTGCTCCATTATAATCAGGTTGTACAGCCAGCCTCAGGAGTCCACCACTTTAGGAACAGTCTGGAAATTAAAGAAAGTCTGATTATAAAGTCGTGTTTTCAGAGAATCTGAGAACAGAAGGAATTGTCCTCCAGAGGCCGGTCCGTACGTGGTCCCTTAACCTATGCAAAGTCACACGCATGGATTCCAGATGCATTGAAGCTCAGAGCCAGGGTTTTCTGGAGCTGGCGCTAGTGGAAGAGACTGCTGCAAACTCTTACGTAATCTTTACCCCTGCCTCCGTCACTGGGAAACCTGCAAATCTCCCAGCCTCCGTCAGCATGTGTTCTAGGAACATCTCACGCTCCAACTGCCCAGGACACAGAGTGCAAAACAAGGTACCCAGCCGCCAGGAACTGACAAGCTAATGAAAGAGGTATGTGGTTTATAAGATAAAGCAACAGAACGTGCTGAGTCCTACATTGTTAAGTTGTAGACCAGTGCCTCTAAAAACCCACAACCCTCAGTGCCAGGGCTGGCCAGCAGACGGATGGATGATTCCTCTAACACACGTTTTTGTGAAAAAGAGGGCTAAGGCACTACTTGGCTATTGCTGCCAAATAGCCATGCTCGCCTGCCTCCTTGGGCTTTTACCGTCATAACCGCTTGAACTAAAATTAAGCTCTAGATCAGCAGGGTAAGTATCCTTGAGAAAGTATATGCTTCTACAAGGTCGGGTCTAAAAGACTAAACAGAGATTCTAGCAAAACTCCCCAGGGGATCGGACTTGTTTGGAAAAGTCAAGGTAGGGGCTGCTGCCTTCGGCAAGGCCCACCCCCGCCCCCCCAGGCCTCAGACCTTCCAGAGAATCCTCCTCACAGACATTCCAACCAAGCCCCACCTTCCCCACACCTCAGCATCCACCTCACTCTGGGTATGGTTAGAAATGACTTACCAATCCTAAGTCGGCTGGGGTCCACCTTCTTTAAGTAATTTTGAAGAAGGTACACGGGTTGCATCCTTCCTGAGTGTTTGGGACTAGGGGATGTCTTTATAGGCCATTCTCTGAATGAAAACATATCCAAGTGCTATTAGATTTGAACCTCATTCCCTAGCATTCTGTACGTGTTGGTTCGTTGTCATTAGGAATTTTGTGTGGCAGAGGAAGGTAAATTTGTAGCAAGTCCTACTTTTTTTTTATTTGTCTGTTTTTAGGTTTTGTTTTTTTTTCTTTCAGGGGAGAAAATGGATGTGGTAGCATTTTCCCCCTTCAATCCTGTGGGTCAAAAATTTTGTCCGAATGTGTCTGAGTGTGGGTTGTTCTTAACTGACTTAGCAGATTTAGCACTTTTGATCTAGTTAAGTACCTGTTAATATTCATTCAGGTACTTATCTGGGATCTATTCTAGCAGGGTTCTGATTTACTCACTCTTTCTGATACAACTGAAGGACCCCACACAGCCCGACCTGCTGTCACTCATCACTGCAGTTTAAAGCACAGGGCTCCTTTCTGGGCAGTCTGGTCCCGAGTCCACCAGGACTGCATCAGCCGTCCTCACCCTCACCCTCACCCTCATGGAGATCACTCTTCCCTCAGCTCTCTGGAGATTGTGTCTTCTCACTTGTTCTGGGTTCTTCTCAAGTAGCAGTTGACTTGCTCCACATTGCTCTCTAGCCTTCATTTCTATCAGCTTCCCTTTTCACCTCCTTGTCCTTTTCTCCGTATTTTGGAAGTTATTTAACTTGTCTTCTGCCTCACTACAGCATCGATTTTGCTGTACCTCCAATGTAGTTGTTGTTGTTAATCCTCACCAGAGAATATTTTCCCACTGATTTTTAGAGGAAGTAGAAGGGATATGGAGAGACACAGAGAGAGAAACATCGATGTGAGAGAGACACATGGATTGGCTGCCTCCTGCATGCACCCCAACTGGGGCCAGGGATTGAGCCTGCAACCGAGGTACATGCCCTTGACTGGAATTGAACCCAGGACCCTTGAGTCCTTGGGCCGATGCTCTAGCCACTGAGCCAAACAGACTAGTGCCCTCCAATATAGTTTTTTAAAAAAAAATTCCAGCTTTCCTGATCACATTATTCTTCCTTAAAAAGGAAAAATCTGGTTGCATTTTCATTTCATCCTAATGTCTTCTCATTTTATTTCATTCCTTCAACTCATAACCCTCCTATTTTAAAAAGGCCATCTTGGGCCCTGGCTGGTGGCTCCAATTGGTTGGAGCATCATCTGGTACACCGGGTACACCGAAAGGTGGCTGGTTCGGTCCCTGGTCAGGGCAAGTGTAGGAGGCAGCTAGTGTTTCTAACATTTTCTCTCTGTCTCCTCTCTCTCTCTCTCCTTCCCACCTCTCTCTCTCCCCCTTCCCCTTTTCTCTTTTAAAGCAATAAAAAAAAACACACACACCCAAAACCAATAAATAAATAAAAGTTCCTGATGTTTTCTTCAGTATCCTACAGTAAACCAAGGCCTGGGCCAGCCCTTCCCTGGAGACTCCTGGAGATGGTGTCTTTTCTCCTTTTTCTAGGCTGCTGTGTTTTCTTACTCATCCTCGAATCAAGTCAGCTATGTCTGGACTGCAGCTTTATCAGGTGGCGGGCTCCTGATTCCATTCCCTGTCAGGTAGCATAATGCTTGAGTCCTCTTCTCTCTCAGGCACATCTGGAGAAGAGGTCACCCCCACAGCTGGCAGGTCAGCCTCCAGGCTTCTGCTCGTTTTCACCTGGGCCACTGGTGCCCACTCCATGGTCAAGCCTCAACCCCTCCCATGCCTGCCTTCCCCTGAGAACTAACACTCCACCAACATCTGGCATAATCATTTCCTTACTCTTCTTTCTGTAGTTTTACTGTCTACCTGGCAATGCATCCCTAAACTATTTAATTAGTATTGACTTTGGTTAACTTCATGTTTATGGAAGTTTATATTTTGGGGGGACTGGCGTCTTTCACTCAGTTCAATGCATCTGCGCCCTGCAGTCAAACAGGCACGTTCTGCAGTTGGGCTTGCTACTCCTCACGGTCAGAGAGATCACACATCTCAGTAAGAGGGGGTTCACTTTTTAAAAAATATATATTTTTATTGATTTCAGAGAGGAAGGGGGAGGGAGAGAGAGATAGAAACATCAATGATGACAGAGAATCATTGATTGGCTGCCTCCTGCACCCCCACCCCCGCCCCACCCCAGGGCATATGCTCTGACTGGGAATTGAACCCTGATCTCCTAGTTCATAGGTTGATGCTCAACCACCGAGCCACACCGGCTGGGCAAGAGGGTGTTCACATTTATTACAGGATTTGGGCTTGTGTTGGGTGATTTGCTCTGGCTGGATACCCCTGGTCAGGAAGCGGAGGCAGTTCTGTGGTTGGGTGTCACACTGTGTCTTACCTGGAAGGAGGAGGGCGAGACCCAGGCGAAGGCCACAGCGGGAAAGCAGCAGCCGTCATCCATTGGTTACGTAAGGGGATATTTGGTCATTTTGTGGTTTGGCAATAACATTCATGTTTTGTCTGTGGTCAGGTCATCTTGTTTCTGTCTTGATCGGCGGTGGTCACAGACAGGCCTTGTCTGATGTTCTATTGTGTGAACTCATTTGTGCTCCACCAAGCCCCAACCAGCCTGTGAGTGGCTGACTGATAGTTGCAGACTGGCTCCTGGCCTCCAGGGGCTGCTTTTCTCTTTCTTGGTGGCTGACATGCTTCACCCATGTCACTCCATGCAGCCATAGTTCATTCACTGTCACCACTCCTGGTGTTCTCTTCCATGCTCACCCTAACACACACGTGTCCATTACAGTACAACTGTATTTTGTTTATTCGCTCTCCTGTTGATGGACATTTGACTTGCGTGCAGTTTGGGGCTACCCCACTCCACCAGCCTGCTGCTTGATTTTTCTGGTGCTATAAGCTTAGTGCCGGGCATGGAAAACTGCAAGCTCCCGAAGTCACTGCTACAGTGGTTTTCCTCTCTGTTCCCTCTCAGCACTTAACTTAGGGGGACCTGAACTTTCATAGTGCCACACTTTCAAAAAAAATTTTTGTTAATCCTCACCTGAGGATATATTTTTATTGATGTCAGAGAAAGAAAGGGGGAAGGAGAGAGAGATAGAAACATCTATAATTATAAAAGGGTAATATGCTAATTAGACCAGACATCATTCCAAACGAAGCTGGGGCCTGAGGGAAGCCAGCCTGGGTCCTGGGTGCCAGAGGGAAGCCGATGCTGGGGAAGGAAGGCCTATTCTTGCACGAATTTCATGCATTGGGCCTCTAGTCTGTATATATAAAAGGCTAATATACAAAGTGTCCCCTCAGGAGTTCGACCTGGAGACCAGGCGTTCAATCGCTCACTATGATGTGCGCTGATCACCAGGGGGCAGCACAGAACAAAGGAAGGCCCTGGCTGGCAGCCAGAAGGCCCCAATCGGCCCTGATCGCCGGCCAGGCCTAGGGACCCTACCCAGGCACTAATTTCATGCACTGGGCCTCTAGTCAATGATGAGAGAGAATCATTGTTCGGTCACCTCCTGCACATTTCCCACTGGGGATAGAGTCCACAGCCCGGGCATGTGCCCTGACCAGGAATCAAACCGTGGCCTCCTGGTTCATAGGCCAACGCTCAAATGCTGAGCTGTACCAGCTGGGCAGGATATTTTTTCCCATTGATTTTTAGAGAGAGTGGAGAGAGGGGGAGAGACAGAGAGAGAAACATTGATGTGAGAGAGACACATCGATAGGTTGCCTCCTGCATCCACCCGAACCAGAGTGTGGAATCGAGCCTCCAACGGAGGTACATGCCCTTGACTGCAATCGAACCCAGGACGCTTCAGTCTGCAGGCCGACGCTCCATCCACTGAGCCAACCTGGCTTGGACTGTGCCACACTTTCTGGGTCATTTATAATTGGACACTCTTGGAAAGTTTTAAATGGAGATGGGAAGCAGCCAGTCCAGAGAGGGATTAATAATGGGGGATGGGAAGAGAGGGGAAGAGGGAGAATTCTATAAAGACCCAGCCTCTGTGTGGAGGTGTTGGCATCTCTTCTGTTGCAGTGTGAACCCAACGATGTGAATTGTTGGGTGAGCTTATGAGGAAGTAATTATAATTACTGAGTGGGCTGGGGTGGAGGAACCTTTTTTCTGCGAAGGGCCATTTGGCTGTTTATAATATCATTTGCAGGCCATGCAAAATTATCAGCTTAAAAATTAGCCTGCTATATTTGGTCAAACATTTAATTAACTCACCCCTAATTCCTTGGCAGGGCCAGACCCAATGATTTCTCAGACCTTATACGGCCTGCGGGCCGGACATTCCCCACGCTTGCTCTAGGGAAAATGTGTGACTGAAGTCTGATCTGCAGTCTGACTGTGATAGAGATGGGTAGATAAGGCAAACATTTTGTACATCAACTTGTAAGGCTAGTGCAGAAGGCAAAATTGTGGGAGATAACACTGGGAAGAGATTTTTTTTCTTCCTTTAAGACTTTAGGATTCTGTACCTTAGTTTTTTGTATAACAAGATTATTTACCAAATAGTAAATTCACCAAAGTTTGAACTACTAATATTATAATTTTTTTCTTTAAAAAAATGTATTTTTATTGATTTCAAAGAGGAAAGGAAAGGGAGAGAGAGATAGAGATAGAAACATCAATGATGAGTATCATTGATCGGCTGCCTCCTGCATGCCCCACACTGGTGATTAAGCCCTACTCTGGTGAATCACGCCCTACAGGGTGATTAAGCCCTGTCTGTGTCCTGACAGGGAATTGAATCGTGACCTTCTGGTTCATAGATCGATGCTCAACCACTGAGCCACGCCGGCTGGGCATACTTTTTTTTTTTTTTTTTACCTCTAAAACCGAATATTCTGCAAAGTTTTTGGATTAAAAAAATATGGTAAAGGACTCATTTTATTTTTTATTCCTATCCAGTTTACCCATTGCTATTTATTAATATATCTTCCCTCCTTCTTACTTCACATATATTTGACTCATCTACCTTTCTTACACATTAAATTCACATATGTATTTGGGTTTATTTCTGATCATTCGATTCTAGTCTGTTCAACTATTTCCTCTCTAGTACAAAAAATTTTAATTACTATAACTTTATAATGCATTTTAACATATCGTTGTATTAAGTACATCCCTCTTACTCTTTTTTTCAGAATTTTTCTTATTCCTCATTTCCTGATGAACTTTAGTATTATTTTTTCAAGTAAAACAAAAAACACCTTGGTGCTTTTGTTTGGTTCTACACTGAATCTATAGATCAACTAAAGAAATGAATGTCTTTAAAAAGAGGAATTAATGTTTTTATAATTGTGATTAGTCTACTCTCTTACTTCTGTAAGCAAAGAGAAGAAGCCTGAAGTGGAGGGGGGAGAGAAATTTTCTCATAATTCACATTTAAAATAGAGTGTAAAATGCATTTTCCTCTGCATAGCACAAAAGACTTTTAAAAACATCACCTCAATCTCTAACACATCCCCAAAGCATGAAATTACTATTTCTAATTTATAGACTGAAAGCTCAAGGCAGAATCTTGCCAAGTTTAACTTTTATATGTTTGTTCTTAAGTGATTTCTTTCTTTGGAGTATTTATGAAGAACTGAGTATAAATCTTTTCTGCCTTTAGGCTTTTGGCAGCCTCTTTCAGAGTAAAATGAAGCAACGAATGGAGTTAATAGAAAAGCTATATAAATACGAACAATCTACACGCAATCTTAGCCAAAAGGCCAAGAAGCGACAAAATATGAGCAATTTAATTGATGGTGGCTTTACTCTGGTATAAGCTACTTTCTGCAAAATTTAACTCTTATCCCAACTTCGACTCTTACCCCCACTGTCAAAATGATTTCCAGGTCATGCAGAGCGATAGGTAACAAACAGAAAAATAAGTTAACGCTCATGCTTAGCTTCCCATACCTCTTGATTTTCAACAGTTTCCTTTGGAGAATCATAAAATTAAAGGTTATTTTCCTGCAATTTTCTTCCTCCTAAATATTTGGATAGCACACTAGGGCGACTAAATGGGTAGTTCGACTCTACCGCGAAGATGGCAATCAGGAAAGAAAAGCCAGGAGCACAGGGGGTCCAAGTGCATTTGGAGTACCTGAAATTACACCTGGCAGCCGGCAACCTTTTGTGCTTCTTTGTTGTACTGCTCCTGGCAGCGGGCTCTCAAGGGTACCTTTATTTCACTGATTACTAAATTAGTGTTGGATTTAATGAGAGAGATCTGTCCTTTTATTTGTGCCTTTTTCCCTTCTTCTTCTTCTTACTTAAAAAAAAAAAAAAGATCGGTATCACAAAAGCTTTGCACATTTCTAGTTTGCTTTTGATGATGTGACCATTTGCTCCATCTATCTCCATGGTAATAAGCCTCCTCCACCCCCATCCCCCTTCCCGAAGCCTCAGACGCTAGGAAGCTTCAGGAGCGGAACAGAGTTACACGCTAAAATAATGCAGAGCAACAAATTGGTCTCTGTAAATAAGCCCCATCTTCAAAGCCTGGGAAGAGTCTTCAAAAATGCGGTCCATTTTTCTTGGCTTGAAAACAGGTGTATTTCAGATAAAATATTTGAAAGTAAAATTTGGCATCTGAGGAAATGCATCTCAGTCAGTTCCCATATTCCAAAACAAGACCTGGGCAGGATTTTATAACCGAAAAGGCCTCAGACTTCATCTAGCCCCAAGATTTTTATTGTACATTTGAGGACACGGAGGCTTAATACAGTTCATTGTCTTATGTTGATCATAACTCTGGGCTGGGACTTATATCTCTCAGCGAAATATTCTTTCTTCTGTTACCAATATGTCAGTACTAATTGTTATGAATTGTTAATAATATTGTTATTAGGGATGTTAATAATAGCTATTATTAGTAGTGGTAAAAGAGTTAATGCACAGATTGCTATAATGTGCAAATAACTTATTACATCTATGCTATGCAACTTTTCACTGTAACTTGAAGTCTTTGAGAAATTGATATTTCAGTTTTCAATAATGTTCTCTTAACAAATATATGTACAGAAATCAATATTCTTAAAAATGATTTATATATATATATATACACGCATACATATTTGTAGTATGTATTAGTAAATAAAATGTTAACAATGGTAATCTCTGAGTAGTGGTTATAGTTAAGGTAAGTTCTCTTTTTTATAATTTTCTGTATTTTAAATTTTCTATATTAAATCTATGTTACTTTCCTTATAGGAAGAAATGGCCTCTACTTTTAGAAAAAAAATGTGCACATTTATTTTTTTATTTTTTATTTTTACAATATGTTTTTATTCATTTGAGAGAATGAGGAAGGGAGAGGGAGAGAGATTGAAACATCAATTAGAGAGAAACATCAATCGGCTGCTTCCTGCATGTCCCCCATTGAGGAGTCAAGCCTGCAAACCAGGCATGTGCCTTGACCAGGAATTGAACTGGTGACCACTTGGTGCGTGAGGCAATGCTCAGCCACGGAGCCATACCAGCTGGGCAAAATGTGCACATTTGGTGCTTAAGATGTAAATCATTCATACATGGTCCAAACCCATTGTTGTTGTTTTTTAATTACTGGGGTTGCATTCGTGTGCAAAAGTGTGTAGGTTCCAAGTGTACAATTCTATACTACATCATCTGTATGTTGTATCACGTGTTCAACATCCCAAGTCTCGTCTCCTCTGTCACCAATCCCACTCTTCTTTTCCCGCCAAATGCACAATGATTTACGGTTCACAATGGCTGCAGGCATCCTGCTCTGCGCTCCCTGCTCGTAAATCGCGCTGGGCCTGGAATGACGGTGCTTCCCCATCTCTCACGGGAGCCAGGGGTGCTCAGCCAGGAGAGCACTGACTGCAGAACCCAAGGTTTTGGTAGAAACCTTCGCAGCTATTTTTGACCGACATTTTGCTTATTGTTTTGTTTAAGAGCTACTTTTACGGGAAAGATATTAATTGGTACTTCCTCATTCTTTCCACACCAGAACACCTAGAAGTACTTCACATGCCTGAACCCATTTATGTTCTCATCAAATATGTGCTTGGGCTTGTAGATTCATCAGAGTGCAACAGACAAAACCCAAGTGATCAGTTGCATCTGGGAAATCATGGGAAGCCCTCTGGGAATAAAAGGGTGTCCAAGAATAACAACCTCAGTGGCCCAGAATCCCACACGGTGATATGGCCTGTGTATGGCAGATGCTGAGAAAATGCTCTGTGACTAGAAAACTCCAATTCAGAGATGACACCAGGACTTAACCAAGTCTTCTGCCCCCAGGTAATCAATGCACCAGTGGCCTGAACCAGTTGAAAACTATCAGTTCATCACTGCTTCTGACCAGGTACAACACCGCAAGCAACTGAGTTTAACCTCCACTAATTCTTTCCTGCTTGATTACAATTGTAATAAACTGGACTTATCTAGCTTTTATTATCAACAATAATATTTATTTAATCCATATTGTATGTGACCTTGAGAAGTGACCAGATGACCACTGACCATATCATCTCTTACATATGGCTTCAACATTCCTGGAAACAAGTCTGATTGGAGACTAGAGAAAAATAGAAAAGGAACCTAGAATTTATTCCCAGATATTAAAAGTTAATGGGAAGTAACCAAGTACCTTGGACTAATGTGTCCAAAATAAATCTCTAGATCTTTGCCCCAAATCTGTTCTCTCTCCAGCAGGCACCCCTCTTCAATATACAGCGCTGGTATTCGCCCAGTTGCGCAAGCCAAAAACCACAGCGCTGTCCTTGGCTGCTGTCTTCCCTTTACTCCCAAATTTAGTCCCTCAGCAAGTTCTGTTAGCTTGGCTTCCAAAAAATCCCCACATTCCTCCTCTTTTCCACTTCTTTCCCTCTCCACGACAGTCCCCAAGGGATCCAAGCCCCCTTCCCCTCTCACACGAGCAACACAATGACTCCCACCCAACCTCTCACTTCTGACCTTCACTACCATCCATTCTCCCCCTGGCAGCCAGATTTGACACATAAATAGATCACGCATACCATGCCCCTGCCAAAAGCAGCCCTTCTCACAGAACAAAAGCCAAACTCCTTTTGCCTGGAGTTTCCACTTGATCTTGCCTACCTCCAGCCTTTCCTTCTAGTCTCTTCCTTGCTTTCTCCTCCGGCTCTTTTGGGCTCCACACCGTCCCTAGCTCTGCAGACGCCCCCCTGTGCTTGGAAGGCTCTTCTCCAAGGACTGCTTCCTTGGTTTACCCTTTCATACCATTCAAATCTCTGCCCAAATGCTTTCTCCCCAGGGGAGAGATGCTATCTGACTCTGTATCTCCTCTCCTTACTCTTCCTCCTAGCTCTTATCACTACTTGAAATGATGTTATATCTTAAATATCTTAAATGCTTGCTTTCTGTCTCTGTCCCTAGAATGCGATCACCAGGAGGACACATGTGGTCTTTCTTGTATCTCCTGTGATCTCAGCTCCAAGAGCAGTTCCTCACATACAGCAGGCAGTCAATAAGTATTTGTAGAATGCACGCATGGCCTCATCTTAATCCTTTCTTCTCCTTTGAAAGAGACTATTTCAGGGGTGGTCAGGATACCTAGAGAATAATAAATCAGCATGCAACCTATACAATAGTAAATAAATTACATTTCTACCATGGATCACTATAGATACATGTAAGCACTTCATGCAGATATTTGGGCTGCAGATTTCTGTGGCTCAATGAGATGCTAACCCAATAGATATATGCTAGGCAAGGCACACTGCAGTCATTTATGTAAGTGCCTATGGCCCTCTTCAGGTAGTTATCTTCCTGAGGGCAGAGACCACGGCTTGCTCAGCTCCTATAGTTTTTGTTTTGTTTTAATCCTCACCCAAGGATATGCCCCCACTGACTTTATTGTTTAAGAGAGGAAGGGACTGAGAGAGAAATATCAATCGGTTGCCTCCCCTGTACCCCAATAAGGGATCGAACCAACCTTTTTGATGCACAGGACGGCAATCCAACCAACTGAACCACCCAGTCGGGGCTCATCTCCTATATTTTAGTAGAGGCCTGATGCATGAAAATCGTTCACTCGAGGGGTCCCCTCAGCCCGGCCCGTGCCCTCTCGCCAGCAGCCAGACATTCTTAGCACTGCCATGGAGGCAGGAGAGGCTTCCACCACTGCCAATGCACTCACCAGTCATGAACCCGGCTTCTGCCTGAGCGGCGCTCCTCCTGTGTTGAGTGTCTACCCCCTGGTGGTCAGTGTGCATCATAGCGACTGGTCATTCTGCTGTTTGGTCAATTTGCATATTAGCCTTTTATTACATATTACTTACAAGTAGTATGTAATTTGTCAATATTTTATGAATTGAATTAAGCTGGTTCTTTTCACATCTGGCACGAATTTTTAGATTCTGTTGTGTGTGTGCATTCAAACCAAAATTATCTATTTTGAAATAATCAAACTTGGGAGACTTGTAAGTGTGCCCTAATTGAATGTATTAGTTATCACAACCCCAATAAAAATGCCAACAAAGTTTTTATGCAGCCAAACAAGTTGATACTAAGCTTATACGAAAAAATAAATAGGCAAGGACAGTCAGGGAGAAAAAGTTAAAAACTGAGTGGGAACTAGCCTTGCCAGATATTATAATATTCTATAAAGCTGTTGGATAGAATGACTAAACATCACAGAGATGCCAGTTGTCCTCAGGTATATTTATTAATTATCAAGATCCTAATAAAAAGAACAAGCTTTTCTGTACAGCCAGACAGCTTAATTATAAAGTTTATGTGGGAAAGACATGTAACAATAGTCAGGAAAACAATTTGTAAAATTGATAGGGGCCTTAGCGCTATCAGATATTAAAACATACTGTGCAGTGTGGTACGGGACCATGGCTAAACAGACAGACTAATAGAATTAAAAACCCAGAAATAGAACCAAAAACATATGGACATTGACTGGAGCCCTGAGCTGCCATGTAAGAAGGCAAACTACCCAGACAGAGGCTGTCGTCAAATAAGGACGCCTATGGAGCCACATGAGGAAACCCCATGGAGAGGGAGGGACCAAGAGAGAGAAAGGGATGCCCAGCCAGCCCCACTGGCTCTCGCCTCTCAGACATTCATCTCGTTGCCGGCAGGGCCCCTAAGCCACTAAGTTTATTGTGCGCAACAGATAACTTGAACAGAATTTGGTACTTGGAAGTGGGGTGCTGTCCTAACTGTCACCTAAATCCTGTGACATTGGCCATGGTTTTGGGATGGGGTGTCAGGGAGAAGCAGAAGAGGCTATGAGGAATGTTGGTGGGGGTATGAAGGACATGGAGAGAAATGTTGCCGGAGTCTGAAAAACAGGACTCTTTTTATGCAGAGGCAGAAAGTGTGGCAATGCTGTCATCTGTAAATAATGTGGAAGATGGAAAGGCTACTCATGACCTTGGGGTTGTCTGGGGAGATGCCCAAGCAGAGGAGAGGAGATGCCAGCTGGCTGGGTTCAGTTGCCAACGATAAACTATGAAACCCGAGAAGTGATCTAACAAGGAAATTGTTCAAGGTTTTAGCAGAATTGGATTGACTGGGCTCTAAAGTAAAACTTGCTCGTCCAGTCTCTCCCATTAAAAGACTTCCAGACGAGACCTGGCTTCAGGGCTAAGATCAAATCCAGGATGTGGCTGTGAGATTTGTCAGAAGAATTTCAGGAAGGCCCACGAGGACTTCTAAGAACCTGGTGACTTGTGGGCCAAGGAGGGCCAGGATGCATAGATTGGTCACATTCACATCCATGTTCCGGGACTTGGGCAACTAAACAAAACAACATCCATTCATTCTAGACACATGCTGAGTGTCTGCTTGGTGCCAGGCACTAGACTAGTGTTTGCAAATTCCTGATGGACACTAATCCTCAGGATTCTGGAACAAAAAATTGGGATTCCTAGGGAGTCTTGGGAATTGTCAAAATCCTAAATTATTCTGGATGGTTCCAGAATACCTTCTTTACATGTTTTTAAACAGTGACTGACATAATAAACAGTGAACCATCTTCCTGTGATAGGATTATACTACATGTTTCTGAAATTTACTGTGGAAAAAAAAATAAATGCATGGTTTAGTATTATTATGTACATATCTATTGATATAGGATTATATTACATTTCAATTACATGTAAAATGATCTCTACCTGATATAGATATTTGATAATAGAAAATATTAAAAGAAGGAAATAGTAACAAAACAAATACCAAACAAAGTGATTTTAAAAATTAAAAATAATACATTTTGCCGGAGTCCATTTATGGTCTTCACTAATTGAGTATAGACAGAGACCCCCAAAAGTTAGTAACCTTTAAAGTCCTAGCAAAGGTCAGGACTGTGCACCACCCAGTTAATCTAGATAATGGTAGCTGAAGCAACCTCCCTACCTTTAATCATGATAGTATCTGTGTGTCATTGAAACCTCCTTACCCTAGGGCTACCAGACAAACCTCCTTACCCTAGGGCTACCCCAGACAAACATCCTTACCCTAGGGCTACCCCAGACAAACCTCCTTACCCTAGGACTACCTCAGATCAAATAAAAGGTTGGAGCGGCCTGAGCATAGGTGGAAGTTCCTCTCCTTGAGTTGGACTTGCCCGCCTGGCTCCCCAACATTTCCAAATTGTCTCTTGTCCCTTTTCTCTCTCATTTGTGTGCGGCTCCTCTTTCAGATCCCGAACCCTAATCCACGCGGGACGTGGAGGGAAACACACTCGACAACATTTATATTTTAAAAGTTATAATTCTTAAAATGAAATTTAAAAACACATTAAACATGGATTGACTTATCTGCTTGTCATGATCCGTTTTATGATAAATATTCCAGATACTGAATGTTCTTTCATTTTGTGTCGACATTAGTTGAGAGTGTGTCTAGAAGTGAGGATGAAAAAGGGGCTTTATAATAAATCTGAGAAGTCCAGTGACCAAATTCCTACTGGGCACGTCCTGTGGGTAGCCCCGGGCACATTACTTCTTTAGTAAAAGGTTATCTTTACTATAAGCAAGCCCTGCCCATTCTTTTTGTGCATCTAGGTTAACACACCTTTGAAATAAGCACCCTCAAGAGAGCACATTGTCTTATTCATGTCCTATAATCCAGTCCCCACTTCACGTTGGCTCAAAACACTCAAAAGTTCTCCACGGGTTTGGACATTTCTTACATTGACAGAAGTATCTTCAGGCTGGTCATTAGGTGCATGTTGCTTATTATAAACTCGTTACCTCTTTTTAAGGATTAAAATACCGTCTTTCTCTGATGTTGCCCTTGAAGTCCACATTATTCTTTTTTATTTTTTAAATATATCTTTATTGATTTCAGAGAGGAAGGGAGAGGGAGAGAGAGATAGAAACATCAATGATGAGAGAGTATCATTGATCGGCTGCCTCCTGCATGCCCCATACCGGCAATCGAGCACACAACCCGAGCATGTGCCCTTGACCGGAATTGAACCTGGGACCTTCCAGTCCGCAGTCCAATGCTCTATCCACTGAGCCAAACCAGCTAGGGCTGACGTCCACATTATTTTTGCTAATTCAGATTTTAGAACAGTTTTGGACTTTACAAAGAATAGTCCACGACATTTACTCCTCTGGTGTTTCTTCTGATAAAGCATGTTTTCCTTCACAAAGGTCTTCTCATTAATGATGTTGCTAATTCAGCGATTTCACTCTTGTTTGCCAAAGCAAAAAAGGCTGTCCACCTCATACAAACTACTAACGTTGCTTAAATATTTAATGAAGAATATTAGATCATTTGCCTGCAAAAGCCAGTTGATTCTAATTCATTCTAATTCTTTTAAACGCATTCCGCTCAAAGCAGAATTCTGCTTTTGCTTAGAAGATCTGCATCATGGTTGCTTAATGCTGATCACCAGTTTTCAGCAATGTGATCTCTCTCGCACGATTCCATAATATCCCTCCTTCCATCCGTGCACTAGCTTCCGTGGGCACAGAATCATTTTTATCAGACTTAGGAGCTTTTAAGAATCTTCCAGTCATTTTCCTGGTGTGTTTCAGGGTGTTTTTGCAGTCCAAAGTGACCTCTGAGGTCCCTTCCCTCCATTTTTCAAAAAATATATTTTTATGGATTTCAGAGATGAAGGGAGAGGGAGAGAGAGAGAGAGAAACATCAGTGATGAGAGAGAATCACTGCCTCCTGCACACCCCCCACTGGGGAGCAAGCCTGCAACCTGGGCATGTGCCCTGACCGGTAATCGAATCCTGACCTCCTGGTTCATAGGTTGACACTCAGCCACGGAGCCACACCGACCAGGCTGAAACATCTTGGTTTTAATCCTGATTTCAACCGTGATCATTTAATAGGATGTGACAAATTATTGATTGTCCCGCCTTTTGCCTGCAAAAGCAACATGTAAAATTAGATTTGCTCATTAGCTGGCTCAGTGAGAAACAGATGCTACTATGAGGCAGAGCCACAGTGGAATACTGTCTGTAGGGGGTGACAGGTGCCGCAGATAGGAGGGACCTGGGCATGGGGGGGGGGGGCATTAATAAATCATAAATAGTAATAGCTTATCTGTAACTTGTGATCAGCTCTTTCAGGATGTGTAAAAGCCAAGAAATATTATTTCAACCATTCCTTTTCAACATTTTATCTTTTTTCTTTTTAAGGTCATTAGGCATTTGGTAGGAATCCGCATTATACTATTGGGCAAGACTATAAAGCAACACTTACATGTAAATTTACACTCGACTTGCAGTTTTTCCTGGGTGTTTTGTGCTCCTCTAACACTGTCAACCAGAGTAAAACTAAGCAAAAGCTATGGGAACTTGCAGCCTCAGTTTCTTGACCGGTTTAGGACCCGCCACAAACGCCTGTCTGTGGTCGCCCTCTAGTGGACAAGTAGAGTATAATATGTAAACGCCACCAGACAACCGTTCTTTTCTAATATCCTCAACTGCCAACATGTCCTCACCCTTCAGGTCTCAGAGAGGCCTTTCCCGAGAGTTCCTCTGCCTCCTCACCATCTCATATATTGATTTGGGTGATTGTTTGATTGTCATCCATTTCCAGCTCCTCTAACTTGATTGTATTCTGACATCATTTTTCAATAAACGTGGTAAATGAATGAATAACTGAGCAATGAAGGCCTTGGATGGCAACTGTTCATACTTCTTCACTCCAGCCGACCGCAGCAAGTAGGGGAAAATATAAGGCCAGGGCAGCTGCACTCAACATGTTCTTAAAGTAACTGATGCTACTTACATTTTTAAAATTAAAGTATAACATTACAGGAAAATGTACACATTGTGAGTGGACAATTACATGATTTTCCACAAACAATCATACCACATATCCAGTTCCAAGATTAAGAAATAGTGCATTACCAGAACCCACCTGTTCCCTACCCCACCCCAAGGGTAATACTACCCTGACTTTTAACAGCATAGATTCACTTGGCCTGTATTTATATTTTATAAAAATGGAATCATATAGCATGCACTCTTTTTTTATCCTCACCCAAGGATAGTTTTTTAAATTTATTTTAGAGAGAGAGGAAGGGAGAGACAGAGAAACATCAATGTGAGAGAGAAACATCCATCAGTAGCCTTCCACAGGCATCCTGACCAGGAATTGAACCTGCAACCTTTGGGTGTATGGGGCGATGCTTCAGCCAACTGAGTGACCCGGCCAGGGCCAGCGTGTATTCTTTTACATCTGGCTTCTTTTGCAAATAGTACATTTATGAGTTTCATTCATGTTGTTGTATACATTACTTTTTGAAAAATGAATCCAAAGTCCAAAATCTACATTTACTTAAAACCACAAGAGGCTGCTTAAGTTATCCGAAGTAGTAACACAGCAGTGTCTCCTGCACTGAGCACGATCTTCCATATCCTTGGGCGGCTAAAGAAACAAGCTGTTAAAGAGGAGCTCTGGGCTTCCTCGGCGAGGACTCACAACCCCTTCTCCTCCCCTCAATTCATTCCACACGGTTTGGCAATTTCTTTCTCTCCTTGTCCAAATGCTTGAAATTCTACCCAATGGTCCACACCCTTCTCTGGGTCCCCTAAATTTTGTCTTTTTCCTAATTTTCTTTCTGTCTTTTGACCATGTGTTTCGTGTGTGTGTGTGTGTGTGTGTGTGTGTGTGTGTGTGTACGCCACGTGTCATTTCCTGCCTGAAGGGGGTGGGGGGTTGAGGTGGGGAGTGTGAAGTTGAGCGTGTCGGGTATGAGGGAAAGAAGTGGAAAGGGATCCAAGATGGGAAAATGTCAGCCAGAAATAACATACAGATGAAAAAATATTGTCTCCAGAAACACTTCCATACTTTAAAGGTAAAAAAATAGATTAATTACAAAGGAAAAAAAATACACGAATTAATGTGTAACTTATTAAAGGAGAAAATACGGTTTTGTTTCCCTAAAAGGAAAGGCGAGCAAGCTAAGCTTTAAATGGACGTCTAGCCACATTTACTAAGCTATTCGAATAGGAACAGCTGCCCACTTGGGAGATGGAGGAATGTGTTGGAAGTCGAGAGGCTCTCTAACAGCAGCTTTACGATAGAGTAACCCCACGTGTCCACCCTACAATTAAGCAGAACGCTTTCCAGTTTAAATGCTGGCTTCCCGAACATTATCAAATTTGCTTCCCATGAAAAGCCAGTGAGGTCGGCAGGGCAGGAATTCCTATTGGGGTTTGAGAGAAAGGGAACCTGAGGCTCGGAGAGCTGCTGACAAGGAGCACATGTCATGGGGATGCCATGCGCAGCCTGGTGACTGTCGCTAACAATACTGTCGGGTATATTTGAAAGTTGCTAAGAGAGTAGATCTTAAAAGTTCTCATCACACACACACACACAAAAAAATGTAACTCTGTGTGGGGATGGATGTTAACTACCAGGTAGACATATTGCGGTGTTCATTTTCCGATATGTGCAAATATCGAATCATTGTGCTGTACACCTGGAACTAACATCATGTTCTATGTCAAGTCTATCTCAGTCAAACAAAAGGCACAAATTAGACATAAAAGAGAAGCATATTGGAGACTTGAATTCAAAGCTTGTGACCCCAAAATCTCAACCTCTTCTTGATGCACAATCCTACCATAAGAAGTTATAAGTGGGGGCTTTACAAAGCCCTGGTTTCAGAAATTGTCAGAAGTTCAAGGTCTGGTTTTCAACATGAGATAATAGTTTAAAGGACAACACTAGTTATATAGCTGTGGGGAGACTTGGCCATACAAAGAGCGGGGGTCATTTTGTAGGTCACCCCCAGACTTGCCGTGAAGAGATCAGCAAGTTCATTGGCCCCATGTTGCAGACAGTTCATGGTAGAACAATCCTACAACTTAGTGCAGTAATTCCATCCCAGGGTCTACTCACTGTTATTGAAGTTCCAAACAAACCCTAAATCCTTCCAGTAACACGATTTTTGAAAAAGCATTCTAACTCCCAGGAAGAAGAAACCACATTCTGCTTTGAAGTTGACAGTGTGCTGACCTGAGAAATCAAAGGTGCTACCAACAGGCCGCACTCTCAGCTTGGGGCCCTCGTAGTGATGGAACTGGTAGCGCCTGCTGGATGGCAGAGGTGTTTGCTACATGCAGTGCACGTGGGGCATCACCTGGGAGCGGGCAGCTGGGAATTTTTTCCTGCTTGGAATCTATTCCATTTTCTTAAATCCCTTTTTCCCCTCAAGTAAACACCTCTTCCTCATTCTTGTTCCATGCGGCTTAGGTCCCATGACTCGGTGCTCCAATTCCAGCGTTTAGGCCAAACTTCCATCTCAGCCATTTGTTAGTATTCGACTCTACCGGTCACAGTGACTGGCTCCGGAAAAGGGAAATTAACTCAAATGAGGCCAATGAGACTCAATGCCAAGACTTTATTAGAGCTCTCCGTTGGGATTCTAGGATGCTGAGAGCCTGGAGCTGTTGAGGTCCACCACGTGGATAGAGCCTGTGGAGAGGAAAGCCACCAGGGGTGAGCAGAGCTGAGGAGGACAGAGGGTCCGGAGAGTGACTGCTTGAACCCCTGCCTCCAGGCATGCCTGACGCCCTTCGATTATGTGGGCAATAAGTCCTCTTTTTGTTTAACCTCGAGAGTTAGTATTCAGTCACTTGCTATTGGAAGAGTCCTGCCCAATATGACAGTGGTCTCAGTTCAGGGTTATGTACATTCTGACCCCATGTGGGTTGATCTTACCTCTCCTATTGTGCTAGAAGACAGAAATGAAACCCCAGTATTGGTCAAACCTAACTGCTAATCTACCGAATGCCCTCAGAGCGAAATTGGACCCAAAATATTTGAGGGATTCGTGTAAAGCAGGGGTGGGGAACGTCTGGCCCTCGGGCCATATAAGTCCCACAAAAGCATTTGGTCTGGCCCCGCCAACGCATTAGGGGTGAGTTAATTAAATCTTTGACCAAATAGAGCAGGTTGATTTTTAAGTTGATAATTTTGTATGGCCCGAGAATGATGTTATAAATACCCAAATGTTCCTTCGCAGAAAAACGTTCCCCACCCCTGGTGTAAAGCATTGAACACCTAGCTCTTGCCATGAGATACTTGTTCACTCAGGGTCCTTTAAGCTGCCAACTTTGCCTTTAATTTTAAATTTAGGTTAGGGTATTTAAAATGTCTACCAAACTCCATTATTGTTGAGAAAGTAAGCTGGAAAATTTCTTCTGAGTTAAAAACTTATTTGCAAGACTTTGAGAGAAGTGAGAGAAAGAATGAGGCTCATTAAACAATGTAATTAGCACATACTCTTGAGAGAAAGATTTGACGATTTCAGGTTTATGTTTTCTGGAAGATAAATAACGCCAGCTACATTATTTGCTTTTTTTTTTTTTTTTTTTTTTTACCACTATGGGTACCAAATCTAGGGAAAGATGAGCGTTGTTTTTTTTTTTTTAAAGGTTTTAGTGGCTATTTGTGGTGCTTTAAATCTTCTAAAAAACAACCTCAACTCTAACTTATGAAAAGGAGAATAATGCGTTGACTACACGGTAACACAATACACAACGCGCAGTAACGATAATGCAGTAGCTATGCCATCAACAGAAGCTCACACAGATTAAAGCCTGATCACACGCCAGGTCCTGTGCTCAATGCTTAACACGCACTATTTACCCTCACAACAACCCTGCCAATCACCTTGCATAATGAGGCTCAGAGAGGCTACAGACCTTACCCCGGGCCTCCTGATTGCTTAGTTGGAAAAACCAGAATTCAAACACAGGTCTGTCTAATCTCAGGGCTTAATTACCAAATGAGACTCTCTAGAGTTTCAATCCTTCCTTTGTTCCTAATTGTACAGAAATTTGAGGATGTTTTGTTTGCCCTATGTGATTATTTTTGAAAGTTTTAAAATACATATATATATTTATTTAAATATATTTTTATTGATTTCAGATAGGAAGGGAGAGGGAGAGAGAGAGAAACAGAAATGATGAGAGAGAATCATTGATCAGCTGCCTCCTGCACGCCCCCTACTGGGATTTGAGCCTATAACCCAGGCAGGTGCCTTGACTGGAATCGAACCTGGAATCTTTCATGCCGCAGAATGATGCTCTATCCACTGAGCCAAACCAGCTAGGGCTTAAAATATATTTTTATTGATTTCAGAGAGGAAGGAAGAGGGAGAGAGAGAGAGGGAAACATCAGTGATGAGAGAGAATCATTGAGTGACTGCCTCCTGCATGCCCCACACTGGAGATTGAGCCCACAACCCGGGCACATGCCCTTGACTGGGAATTGAACCGTGTCCTCCTGGTTCATAGGTCGGCGCTCAACCATGGAGCCATGCAGGCTGGGCTGATTTTTAAAACTTTAAGCCAGTATTAAAAGTCAAGGTGGCGGGAGGATAGTTAACGTCAGAAGGTACAATTCTAGATTTTCATGAAAAGTTGGAAGATCCTGACACCCTGGGCCTTCTTTTCCCCAGGAGGCAGGGGGTATGGCCCGCTGCCCCTAAGGGGCAGGACCATGTGTAGGTGGCCCAGTTCCCTGCGGATGCTCCTGGGGTTCCCTGGGTTCCCTGCATGCATCCCTTCTCCCACTTGTCTGTCCTTTGTCTCTAAGGAAACAGGTCCAATGGCACCAGCCTGCTGAATGCCTTCCCTGGTCCCCTGTGATCTGCAAGTACCCCTGCCCTTCTCCACCCGCCTTCCCAGTGTCTTCCCTGACCCAGGGCCTCCCCCACTCCTGATACCCGCTCCTCCGGCCATGCTGGCTCCTCTCTGCCCGCCAAGGCACCAGGCCCGGCCATAGCTCTGCGTTCACCCTGTCTCAGGCTGTTCTGGTGCTATCAGCGTCCTTCTGCTCTTTCTCAATTGCTAAGTTCTCAGTCTTATTTAAAATCCTTCTCCAAGGTCAGTGCCCCAGGGAGAGAGAAACCCCGCTCTGAGGTTCTCCTTACTTACCCAGGAAGAGTTCGCGGGCTTCTTCTGCGCCTGAAAGCCCTTCACGTCCCCAGCGCCTTCCGGTTAAGTGCATTTTAACTCAAGTGAATTGTGGGTCTGGCTCTCCTCCTGGACTCTGAGCTCCTAAAGGGGAAAGGCCCTTATTCCTCCGAGCATTCCCAGAACCTGCTATGGTGACTGGCAGGTAAGGGCTCGATCAACGGTCAACGCCAGCTCCTTCCCCATTGCTTTAATGGCAGTACCATCTCACCGTCTCTGAAATTCCTCTGCTTAACTCAGCAGCACTGGGACCTGGGATAGAATAGGTGCTCAGTTAAGCCGTGTTGAACTATTGCTTGAGTGAATGCGTGGCTGGCATAGCAGGTCTTCACCTGTGTCTGGGCCCCGTCCCTACTTGCTCAAGCGTCCCAGCTGCCAGCGATACCCGTGGCCTGCAGGCTCTGCCCTTCTAATTATCAAGCCAAGGAGAAAGTGGGCTCCCCAAGACATTAGAAAGGCTGGTGACTTAGGACCCAACACAGGTTACAGCCAGTGGTCCCAGAAGCAATGACCACTGTGTCTCAGTGGTTGGAGCATTAGCCCGCACACCAAAGGGTCTCGGGTTTGATTCCCAGTTAAGGTTTGACCCCCAGCCCCAATCAGGGCACGTGCAGGAGGCAATCAATTAATATTTCTCTCTCACATTGGTGTTTCTCTCTCCCCCCTCCCTCCCACTCTCTCTAAAAATCCATGAGCCCTAGCCAGTTTGGCTCAGTTAAAAGAGCATTGGCCGGTGGACTGAAGGGGCCCAAGTTCGATTCCAGTCAAGGGCATGTACCTCGGTTGCAGACTGATCAGGGCGTATGTGAAGGCAACCCACTGATATGTCTCCTTCACATCAATGTTCCTCTCTCTGTCTCTCTCCCTTCTACTCCCTCTAAAAATCAATGGTAAAATATACTCGGTGAGGATTACCAACAACAATGAAAAGAAGCAACGGGGATGAACAAAATCCCAGATTCCCACTGGACATCAAGCTCTCTGCCCACCAGCCTCCTCTCCCTCGAGCAGGGGTGACATTTGACCGGCGTCCCCTTCTTGCCTGAGTTCCCTGCTGGGCCAGCAGCCCAGTCTGGAGCAGCAGCCCAGCTGGTGTGTTCCTGGCTCCTGGCCAGGTCTCCATGTCCCTCTTTCTCCAGCTCCTGTAATCCCTTTGATTGACGCATCTCTAGGCGCTGCCGGGACGTTGTGCCGCCGCGTCTTGTCTGGTCTGGAACACTGTGAGCACTCAGACCCACCAGCCTGTGTGCTTCTCCCTGGAACTCGGCGGTTCACACAGTCCGTGCTCGTCGGAGGAGGAGCCCTTCTCTGCTCCCTTCCCGCCAGGAACCCCGCGCCTCCCGGGTGTGCTCACTTTTCCGGGCTCATCTCAGCTTCTGCTTCCAGCTGAAGTTTTCTCTTTGTTTTGTCTTCTAAGATCTCAGGCCTCCTAGTCCTGCAAGGAACGAAACTTGCCCTTTTCCAAACAAAAACAACAACAAAAAGTCCATAACATTTTCAACTCAAGATAATTACCAATAATCATATGATACCCACATGGGTTTCCCATTTTTTCTTTTTAAAAAAATTTAACAGAGATACAGAGAACGGATTGATGGTTGCCAGAGGGGAGGGAGGTTGGGAAACTGGGTGAAAAGGTGAAGGGATTGAGAGTTACAAAATAGACACAAGAATGTACAGTGCCGCATAGGGGAATATAGTCAACAATATTGTAGCGCTAGCCGGTTTAGCTCAGTGGATAGAGTGTCGGCCTGCAGATGGAAGGGTCCCAGGTTTGATTCCGATCAAGGGCACGTGGCTTGGTTGCAGGCTCCTCCCCAGCCCAGGCCTGGTCAGGGCACATGCAGGAGGCAACCAATCATTGTGTTTCTCTCATATTGATATTTCTCTCTGTATTTCCCTCTCTCTTCCCCTCTCTCTAAAAATCAATGGAAAAATATTCTCGGGTGAGGAGTAAATAAAAAATATATATTTGTAAAGTATATGATTATCTAACCACTACGCCGCATACCTGAAATTAATACAAAATAATACTGAATGTAAACTGTAATTGAAAAATAAAAAAAAATTTAAATTTTTCAACAGGGAACCCACTCCCATTTCTAAATCCCCATGTCATAGGAGGGGTCCCTGGCTTGCTCTCACAGACTCAAGCTAGCCCCTCCTTCGAAGGGGGCAGAGTGACCCAGCTCCCTCCTGATGAACAAGGCAGTTGGTTGTGGTCCAGCTGCTCTGTCCTCTCTCATCGGGAGCACAGAGACAGGTTCCTGTTACTGGAAAGCATCCTTAACGCTTCCTGGCCGAGGGCAGCTTCCTGGGACATCGCAGCACTTCTTCGCGCTCTTCCCTGTGTAACAGTGCAGGTGATCTTTTGAGAAAGCCCTGGCAATGCCCGATGGTATCATGCTCTGGAACATGAGCGATGGTTTATCAAACCCTTTCCTCCCAGACAAAGCAGGATTGCCAAGGGGTGGGAGGGCAGGGGGGTGGGCGGGGGCGCTCACTGCTGTCTCCGGGCCTGCAAATGTGCTACAAGAATGTTTTTTGGACGCAGGAACTCAGCTAGCCACACCTTTTATCCTCTTGCTGATGATCCCTAAAACGACAGAAATGACAAATCCCGTCTGATTTCTTGAGTGTTACAGGCCTGAACTCTCCCAAGCAGCTGTTTCTCGTTTCAAAGATCCCTCCCTTCTGTTTCCAGTCCTCTAGGTGGGGCCCTTTCTCCGCCTCGCCCTCTGCCCCTTTCCTTCTGGCAAATCACCGCTAGAAATGCCACATCCAGGGAGTACACCAGCTCGGGTCCCCCACCCCACCTTCCTATGCTCCCGCGTGTCCTGGCCCCGCGGAGGGGCTGTGGAATGCGAGGATTCTGCAGTCAGAGAGCCCTGGCTCCGAATCCGGGCCCAGCTCCTGCCGGTCCGGGGCCCCGGATCACTCCATCCCTGTTCTGAACTCACACCCTTGTTGAATGCAGCAGGCGCGCCAGCACCGACCTCCTGTGGTTGTCGGGAAAGGACGGAACCAGCAGAGGGATGTGAATGGTTGGCCCGGCGCCGAGGCGCTGGAAACGCTGTAACTGCGGACGGTTATTATTACGGGCTGCGTGGCAGAAAGAAACGTTGTGGAAACAGCAGGCCGGTCTCCCGGCTGCTGTGCTTTCAGCAGCTGCTCAGCCCCCGCTCGCGGCTGGGCCTGGGCCGGCCACGTGCCAGCAAGGCGGCTCTCCGTGTCCGCAAATAGATTCCAGATGCTCAAAGAGTCGCAGTGTTTTCCCGGGCCATAAGCCTCGGCGGAGAATCACCTCAGCGGCGACTGGCACTCCACAGGGCCAATTAGGATTTATCTCTGCCATTATAATTGTGTGTGTTGTACCACATGGGGAATTTTTTTGTTGGCCCCTGAGCCAATAGAGATGTTAAAATTGATGGCTCCAATGAGGAGGGGGCAGGAAAGCGGGCTCTTCCCACCGTGTCTGGGTTTTTAAAAGCTCCCCGGAGGGTGGCAGTTACACTGAACCCTCATTAGCCCGGGGCAAGCTGAGCGACAGCAGTCTCAGGGTCCCGGCTTTTGTCATTAGGCGCGCACCAGCTTGCTTCCTGTGTCTCTCCCCTCCTCGCGCCCTCCCTTTGAGCATTTTCTTACTTTCTGGGTACCACGAGGTGTTCCAGACTCATCTTGTCTTTTTCTCTGCTCCTGCCCTGGAATGAATCACTTCTCCTTGGGAGCCCTGGTTTCTTTTATTGGAGAATGATGCTTAGATTAAAGCAGAAACACACTACTGTTTTCCTTGTCGCCACATACAATACTCTGAACACGTCTATTTTCTGGCCATCACATGTGTGGAGGTTTTTCTCTACCTCAAGCAATTCTTTTTTTAAAAATGTTTTTATTGATTTGAGAGAGAGAGAGAGAGAGAGAACATAAATCAGCTGCCTCCTGCAACCTGAGCATGTGATCTGACTGGGAATCGAACTGGTGACCTCTGGGTGCCCGGGATGACATACAACCAACTGAGCCACACCAGCGAGGGCTACACTTCGAGCAATTCTGTGCTGGCTCATGGAGACTCTGATGGTAAGACAGTTTAGAATGGGCTAGTTTGAGTTCATGGAATGAAAAGATATTGAGATTAAGACAGGATTTATCTTATTTTCTAAGCCAGGACCCTGAGAGGGAGAGGCAGGTGGCCACAAAGTCTGAGGGCGAGGGAGAGGATACATTTCAAAGCTGGAGTGTCCGGGATGCTCTGGGGCCTGGGCTGCCTGGCAGCGCTCCCCTTCCAGGTAGGACACATGGTCGAGGTGTTCTGGAATGCTTAGCAAAGCCCAGAGGATAGAAGGACACGAACTATATTGCTGAGCTACATCAACAATTCTCACCTTTCAGACCAGAGTAAGCTGGGAGCAGGAGAGTTCAGGCAGAGACAAACATCACTCGGAGGATACTGTTCAAGGCACCCTCAAGACACACAGCTTGGGTGTTATTCTAAAGAGCCGAGGTTGTGGCTTTTATTTTTTATTTTTTTATTATCCTCACCCAAGGATATTTTTTCCATTGATTTTTAGAGAGAGTGGAGGGAGAGGGAGAGACAGAAACGCCGATGTGAAAGAGACACATTGATTGGTTGTGGCTTTTAAAGGCAAGGATGGGGGCAGTGGAGGGGGCACTGTTATTATCTGCCTACTGCTTGTCATCTCCGAATACGCTTAGATTGATCTGGGATATTTTAAGACCCGTGAGATGAGAGAGGGGTAGAGGAACACAGGAAGTTAGGCAATGAGATTTGGACCAGGCATCCTTTTGTCTTCTAAAGGATATTAATGAAGACATCTGTAAAGCAACTCATATCCTGTACATACAATGAGAAGAAAAATGTGAAGTGTATAAAAAAGAGTTGGAATCACAAGTGAACAGGAGTTGAACTAGAAGGTGAAGAGAGGAAATATTTGAACGAGAGTGGGGTCCATCTTGCTCATGAACCCAAAGGCTCACACGTTAGAAGTGGATCTGTCAGGTGCTGAGGTGGAGGAAGAAGACAAGAGGCTCTGCTACAGGCCCAGCCGCTCGAAAGGGCCACCCCAGCCAGGGAACACCCAACAACTGTCAGGCCGCTCTCCGGCTTCCTTTATGAAATGCTTACGATGTGTCACGGAGCCCTCAAAACAATATTTACCCTTGCTCAATGAGCGCTTTGGCTAAATTGTAAGTATGCTCTGAATACACTGCATAGCAAGCTATATTTAAAGGTGCAAAAGAATCTCTTACCATTCATGATTTTGGAAAAGGCTTTTAAACCACTCTTACCTTCCTTCTGGGTGGAGAGAAAGGGAAGCATCCATGTGAGAAACATAGATCGGCTGCCTCCCGCATGCACCGTGACCCGGGAATTGAACCCCCAAGCTACATACAAGCCCTGACCGGGAACTGAACCTGCCACCTTTGGGTGTAAGGCAGCGGTTCTCAACCTGTGGGTCGAGACCCCTTTGGGGGGGTTGAACAACCCTTTCACAGGGGTCGCCTAAGACCATTGGAAAACACATATATAATTACAGATTGTTTTTGTGCTTAATCACTATGCTTTAATTATGTTCAATTTGTAACAATGAAATTGGGGGTCACCACAGCATGAGGAGCTGTATTAAAGGGTCGCGGCATCAGGAAGACTGAGAACCACGGGTGTAAGGGATGATGCTCCAACCAACTGAACTGCACCGAACAGGGCTCTTACCCCAAATTTCCCAAATTAGGAAGTGAAAGCACAGCAATGCTAAGTAGCTTGCCCGGTCACCTAGAGCTGGGACATGGACTTGACCCAGGCATTCTGGCCCCAGAGGCTGTGCTCTGAACTGCTCCCCACACCACCCTTTCCTCTAATACGTGTAAGAAAGTGCACATTATTCCAGCTTGATTTTTGCTGAGCCCTTCGAAGGAGCCTGAAAGGAAAACAGGACTGCATGGCTGCATGAAACACACAGGAAATAGTTTATTAGCTTCCAGAGGGAGGAAAGGGTAGAGGAAAAACCTTTCAATAGAAATCCGTGGCCCTCCTCAGGGAGCCCACTCGGGTGCTGGCGGCCCCCCAGTCGTGGGAGCGCCTGTATTCCCCCGGCTGCAGCAGGTACTGCCGCCCCCGGTAGCTGGGCATCTCGTAGAGGACCCAGCAGCCCTCCAGCACGCTGCAGGAGTGGACCTCCTGGAAGTGCAGGCGGTCCTGGAGAGAGGAGCAGTCCTCCGTGATCTCCACCATCTGGCCTCTGCAGTCCTCCCTCTCGTACAGTCTGATCCTGTGGGAGCTGCTCTGTGGATTCAGCAATCGGCCAACGAGGAAAAGTCAGAAAACCCAGCCGGTAGCAACCAATCCCACACAGCTCTGGGGGGGGGGGGGGGTGGTGGTGGACATGTCTTTATCTTTTCTGTATCAAAGCTGAACACGTTAAAGAGAGACTTCCGCTACCAGGGCTGCTGTGTACAGTTGGAGAGGTTGTACACCCTAAAACTCAAAAAGTCAGTATTCATGGAGACCATGATATGAATGGTGCTCCCTAGAGTTTTTTGGGGCATAACCTATATCGACCACACATGCTGGCTCTATTTAGAACCATCCTTTTTTTTAAAAAAAAAAAAAATCACCTAAGGGTATGTATAGAGGGAGGAAGCGGGGAAAGAGAGAGAAAAACATCAATGTAAGGAATGATACTCCAACCAACTGAATCATTCGGCCAGAGCTTTAGTACCATTTTTAAATAACACTTTTATATATTTGGTTTGCTCTCTCCTTCATAGACTTATGGTCTTCTGGGGCTCTGCATACTGGATGATATAAAATAATAAAAAATAAAAAGACAAATATATCACTGCCAAATGGCATTATTTTGACTCTTTTTTAAAAAGAGTTCATTATATTTATTTTTTTAAATTTGTTTTTATTGGTTTCAGAGAGAGGAAGGGGGAGGGGGAAGGGGAGAGGAACAGACACATCAATGATGAGAGAGAATCATTGATGGGCTGCCTCCTGCACAACCCCTCCTGGGGATCAAGCCCACAACCAGGCCATGTGTCTGGTCTGGGAATCGAACCATGATCTCTGGGTTCATAGGTTGATCTCAACCATTGAGCCACACCAGCCAGGTATTATTTTGACTCTTGACAGTATTATAAGAGGCTAGGGACAGAAAAAGTCAAATTGCTTTCCCCAAAGTCAGGCACAGACTGGTGGCAATTATGCATAGGCAATTCCTTAATATCTTCCTTTCTATGTTAAGTCCTGTTACTCTTAAAATTTTGACAAGTGGGCACCATCATAAAGATTAGGTTTCTGTTCTCAGCTCTAATATATGTTCCGGCAAAACCGTTTTAGGTAATTAATACAAATGGAAGCTCAAGATCATGAAAGAGGCCTTTACAGATCAAGAGATTATAAAACCTTTGGAGAAATGGAAAGGTAAGCGGTTAGTGCTGGGCCAATCCTGTCTTTCCTTGAGCCCTTGTTCTTTTATCTGCTTGTTCCTACCCAGCAGGTACCCATTCAGCGTCTTCCTTCTTCCACCATGAAATCCTCTTTGCCACGGAGGGCTCTCATCAGCAATTCATTCTGCCGAATAAAAGACTGTGATAATGCATCTTCCGAGGTCCGTAAAGGACTCACAGGTACGTTTCCTAATTTGATCCTGGCACCTGTGGAGCAACATTATCAGCCTTTTCCTCTTTCATTGGAAACGAAGGCCAGAGCTTGCAGTCTGTGATCAGAAGAGCCAGGGCTGCAAAGGGTGTGCCCCGATTTCCAGGCTCCTCATGGCAGTCTGGGTCCGATCAAGGCATTAGACCCTGGGAGGGGGTTTCAAACTTCACAAAAGTGGTACATTTCCCCCAAGACTCTGTCATAGTCAAATCAGAGGATCCCTAAGGGTGGAATTCAGGCTGCTGGGGCGTGGTTCGGGTAAAGAGGGCTTGGCAGGAGCTGTTGGAAACACGTTGTTGGTGACCTGTTTTGCCCAATCAAAAGGCAGGACTGGAGGGGCCCTTGACATTCATAACAATAGTTTCTATTTGGGGGGAGGAGTGGCTTGTCATGTGTAAGATAAGTTGCTTTCATCCTCATGAGAACTGTAGGAATTAGTGACTCCCAGTGGGCCCATTTTACAGATGAGGAAAAGAGAGAAACGGTTCCAGGCACTACCCTAAGGCCGCCTGGTAGTAAGGAGTTGCTCAGTCACCATCTGTGGGTCTCGACACTCTGAACAATATTGCACCGTACTTTTGCCCAATGGAGGTCAATTTAATTTTAACAAAGTGAAATAAAATTTTCAATTAAAAGCCATCCATCACAGCCCAGCCAACGTGGTTTGGTGGTTGAGCCCTGACCTATAAACCAGGAGGTCTCGGTTTGATTACTGGTCAAGGCACATTCCCCGCTTGCAGGCTCCATCCCCAGTGGGGGATCGTGCTGGAGGCAGCCCATCAAGGATTCTCTCTCATCATTGATGTTCCTATCCCTCTCCCCCTCTCCCTTCCTCTCTCTGAAAAAAAAAAAAAAAAAATTTAAAAAAGCATTGCATCACATAATTTTTCAATGGAAGAAACCTTAAAGATATTAATAAAGGGAAAGGGAACATTGCAGCCAGGAAAAGCAGACTGCGGCCCTGCAGGGTGAGGAGCGGAGGTGTGACTGGAGGGCGCAGAGGGACCCGGACGGACTCACCTGGGGGATGAGGCGGCAGGAGCGGACCGCGTCGCTGAGGCCCAGCCACTGCTGGTGGTCGGGGTAGTCGCCGCGCCGCAGGAAGTACTGGGGGCCCTGGTAGTCGGGGCGCTCGTAGAGCATCCAGCAGCCGCTGTCCACGCGGATGGAGTTGCAGCGGCTGAGGTAGGGCTGCAGGTTGGGGTGGTCGCTGCTGCACTCGAAGCGGCGGCCCTGGAAGCCGCGGTCCTCGTAGAAGGTGATCTGCAAGGAAGGGGAGGAGATGCTCAGCGGCCCGGGCCCCGCCGGGTCTGCAGGGGCCCCGCCGGCCTGCGCGCCCGGCTCACCTTCCCCATGGCTGGCGGACGGACGTGCCGGTCGGTGGATGGGCGGCAGCGGGCAGCGGGTCTATATCGCAGCCGGCTGCTGCGTTGGCAGGAACAGCAAGCACAAAAGGGCAATTCGTGTTCGCTTTGTTCTCTTTGCTGTCATAGTCCAGGGGCCTTATTGTGGGTGTTGGTCCCATTCTCTCTGGAGTATTCGGGTTGCTATTATTGGTTGATGCTGTGGAGTGTATTTGGGGAAAAAAAAAAGTCTTTGGGGGCATTGTCTATTTAATAATAGAAGTGGAGCTTCAGCCTTTTTGTATATAGTCTACACTGTTGTTTGTATAGGTTGGGGGAAACAAAAAAGTGTACATGGGAGAGGGGAAAAAAAGGCAGGGCCTTCTTATGTGAAATAATCTGTAAGAAGGATCTTACTGCTCATGTGCAACATCGAATACTAATTACCAGGAAGAAAATGACTTTAACTGAGTGCTGAATTTCAAATTAGTCCTTTAAGACAACTTCCTCCCTAAAGAGGATAGGAAATTGGGATGTTGACCCAGGGAGTTCATAGGGTTTCACGCTTTCAGCGTGGTAAGCAAACAAACAGAACCGCACGAACACAGCAAGCCCGGAGCTTCGGTGTTGGGTCTGGTTTTCATTTTGTTGCAGCCACACGGGGAAGTAGACGAGGATTAGATGTGTTATCTTGGCTAATTGTGAGTTAAAGGGGATTAAGCTGTAAAATGCTTAACCTCAGAAAGACGAACTAAAAGGGACATTTCTAAGTTTATGGAAATAAAGACAAAGTAATATGTTTAAAACAAAACAAAAAATAGATGGCCTACTAGATCCTTAAAAAATAAAACCAAATTCCCAAGAAATGGTTTCTGGAGGGATCTAGATGCACCTTTGTTCTCTGGGGGACTAGAGGGCAGGAGGCTTTTGACTCACAGGAAATTCGTTACAGGGGCCCCAGAGCCCCAGCTGGAATGGGGTGGGTGGTGGGATGAAGATCTATCTAGAGCTGGGACGCTGGGAAGACTTGAGGAAGTATTTCTCGGCCTGGCACTGCAGTGGAAGATGCCCGGTGCCTTTAGCCTCTTTCATGTTCAAAGAATTACCCCGAATCCTATGTTGTCTCTTGGAAATGCTTTGTCCTGACTTGGGTCATCAATCTTTGTTAAGTCGAGATTTATTCATTAAACACCAACTGTGTACAATATGATGAGTTCAGTACTTGTTATTCACTACATAAAGGCATGTGTTTCCAAAGTTACTTATAGTGAAAAATAAGCAGCCAGAATCTAAAGAATAAAAACCATCATTTTAATTAAAATTTTAAAAAATAGAATAATTAAAATTTTTTTACATCATCATTTTACTGAGAACTGTTTCTGTGGGAAGAGTGTTGACAGATGAAAACAGTAAAAGATGAGAGAGAACCAAATGCGAAGAGTCCCAGAGGGCTTATCGAGGAGTGTGTGTGTGTGTCGGGGTGGGGGGGAGTCTGTGGGGACCACCACCTCCGCTGACCAGTTACAACTGAAATTTAAGATACATCTGGGACACTGAAACAAGGGACTTTGAGCTTGTTTTTTCATAAACTAAGAAGAAAGAAGGTTTTATTTCAGCCTGGGGGTGGGGGTGGGGGAGGGGGAAAACCCTACCCTTCTCATAGAACTGAAAAATGTATGGCTTGGGCCAAGATGTGGCTTGATTTCAATGCTCTCCAGACAATTCTGGGAGTGACAAATGTGAGTTAGACCTAAGCTCCAGGTTGTACTTAGTGTGCTGAGTGAACATACGTTAAGACCGGAGAATCCTTACACCTGCAGCATAGGAGCAGCGCTCCATGCTAGTTGTCAGGAATGACTGGCGGGGACTGTCTTTGGAGGGAGAACAGGAGATAAGGAACAGGATCTCTGTTGTCTGAGCTCCAGTCCAGGAAGTAAGTAACCCTTTGTCACTCCCTAAACATTCAGGTGGTTTCAAGCAAAAGTGAAGGAAAAAGAAACTAGTTCAGGTTAGGAGTTTGCTGCATGCAGGGCAATGGTTCATGTAATTGGAGTAAATAGTCTACAAAATGACGTATCTGAGAAATAGCACTTTCTTATTTTCTATAATTCAAAATAGTTTATGAATCTAAGTCTTATTTCTCTCCACTGGGATGGAGAGAAAATTTAATATTAGTCATTGTTGGGTTTCTTCTCCTCTCTTTCCAAGCTTCAGGCTTCATGGTTGGGTTCTGTGGGCTCACATGAAACCAGGGAATTTCATGGGGTTAGACTTAGAGGATTCGTGGGGGACTACTGTGATGTTCATTGTTTGTGGCTCTTCCCAGTTTTCACAATGAGAACTGGTAACCCCGAGGGCTGTGGACCTGGAGATGTGTTTTACTTGGTTTAGATATTTCTTTTTTTGTAATTTTTTAAAACATTTTTTTATTTGTTTCAGAGAGGAAGAGAGAGGGAGAGAGAGAAATATCAATGATGAGAGAGAATCATGATCAATTGCCTCCTGCATGACCCACACTGAGGATTGAGCCCACAACCCGGACATGTGACCTCCTGGTTCATAGGTTGATGCTCAACCACTGAGCCATGCTGGCGCGGCTGTTTCTGTAATGTTTTGGGTTAGTCCACACTTTCCCTTCACTCCCCATCACTCCTTCTTGTCTTATAGGAGGCTGTTGCACTTATTTACATCATCTCCCTGGCCCCTGAAGGTATTGAGGGCAATCGCAAACAAGAGTTTTCGAACTCTACTCAGTTTCTATCAGTTTTTACCAAATGAAAACAAAAAACTGTACATCAAAGTTCGCAAGCATTATCTCTTGGTCTGAACTATACTGTATTAGCAACTTGTGTGTTTGGGGGTTAAAAATCTCCTTTTGTAAATGGTTGTTTTATTTTTCTTTTATAAAAGAATGTACAAATAGATGGTGCTTACATTTGTTTTACATTTGTGTCGTTTTGTTTTTAATTTTAAATGACCTTGGCGTCATTAAAATTGGTGATCCTATGTTGGTCCCCATTGGTCTGGGAAATCTAAAATACTGAGAACCACTTGATTTAAAGAATATGAAAAATATAGCGAACATTTTTATGGGGGATCTGTTTGTTATAAGGCTTGAAAATCCTACCCTAGGGTTATTTCAGAAATTATTCCTCCATTGAACTCCCCACATTAGGGCCAGCATAGCAGTTAAGAACCTGGAACAAACCTGAGCTACAGTCTCATCCTTTCCTCTTCTAACTGTGGGACCCTGTCCGTGTTATTTAATTTAACTTAATCTCAGTTTTTTCACAGGTGTTGTAAGTAATAGATTTAATTTGTCTAGTGTATAAGCTACTTGGATCAAGCTAATTTTTTCACTTTCAAGATAATGTTTCTTATACATAAGCCAAGTCATTATGCTGTACATTGAAAACTTTTACCGTGGTGTATGTCAGTTCTATCTCAAAACTGGAAAATATATAGTGTTCTTCATTAAATACTAGATAGTTTTACAACTGTTGTACTCTGCCACATGACATTTCCATTTTAACTGAAGTAGTATGACTCAAGCTTCTTCATCCTTATCTGCCATTAACTGTCATCCATCGTTATTATTCTCAGAACCCTTTACGGAAGTAAAGGCACAAACTGAAGGTAAAAAATGTGGTTGGAGGCTGGTTTCTCACATTCCTCTTTTGAAATTCTAAGGAAGAAAACGGCCATTTCATGCTGGGTTGCAAGCTCATTGTAATTTTGCATGAGAGAAAATAAGTCATTTACAAAATGTTTGTATTGTTATTAGAATTTCTCTTCCTGAGAAGATTTATATGTGAGTCTCAAGCCCTCTTGGCACAGAAGCTTTTGTAGTTCTGGGTCATTGTTAAAATGTCTCCAAAGCAAGAGGGGGACATTGTAAAATTCATTTTGCTAGTACCCTAAGACCAGTGGGCTAGACAGAAGAATAAAGGGGCAGAAAGGAGGAGAGGGAGGGTGGTGGTGGAAGGAGGGGCAAACAGAAAGGAAGACAGTGAGAGGAGGAAGTGGTAGAGAATTGGTGAGCAGCTTTTTTCTGGCCTCCAGTTCCCCAGCCGAAAGGACAAAGGCAGAGTGGCTGCTCCTGTGTGACCCTTTGTCTCTTGTGGCAAGGACAGCTTTTATTTCTATTCACAGGAAACTATTTTCATTGGAGGTGTTTTTCCAAAGGAGGAAAAAAAAGTTTCACCAAAAAGTTGGGTGTGTAAGGATAAATGTGTATGTCCTACCAAGAAAACACTTGTCCCCCCCAAAAAATGTTAAGGAATGAAAACATATATTATGTGAAATATGTAAATAAATATTGCTCCATTCATTTCCCCTAGTAGGTTATTACAGGACTAGAGGCCTGGTGCCCAAAAATTTGTGCACTCGGGGGGAGGGGGTCCCTCAGCCCGGCCTGTGCCCTGTCGTAGTCTGGGACCCCTCGGGGGATGACCACTTGCTGGCTTAGGCCTGGTCCCCAGGGGATTGGACCTAAGCTGGCAATCAGACATCCCTCTGGCAGCCTGGCAGCCCTCGGGGGATGTCCACTTGCCAGCGGGGAGCAGGCCTAAACTGCAGTCGGACATCCTTAGCGCTGCTGAGGAGGCAGGAGAGGCTCCCACCACCACCGCTGTACTGGCAGCCATCAGCCTGGCTTGTGGCTGAGCAGAGCTCCTCCCATGTGAGAGTGCCCTGACCACCGGAGGGCAGCTCCTGCATTGAGTGTCTGCCCCCTGGTGGTCAGTGTGTGTCATAGTGACCAGTTATTCCCAGTCTTTCTGCTGTTAGGGTCAGTTTGCATATTACCCTTTTACTATATAGGATAGAGGCCTGGTGCACAGGTGGGGGTCTGGCTGGTTTGCCCTGAAGGGTGTCCTGGATCAGGGTGGGGGTCCCGCTTGGGTGCCTGGCCAGCCTGGATGAGGGGCTGATGGCTGTTTGCAGCTGGTCACACCACCCTCAGGGTGGGGGTCCCCACTGGGGTGCCTGGCCAGTCTGGGTGAGGGGCTGAAGGCCGTTTTCAGGCTGGTGGGCGACTGAAGCTCCCAACTTCTCCTTTTTTTCTTTCTTTTTTTCATTCTGGGATTTATTTACCTTCTATGGCTGTCACTGGAGCTGAGAGCCGGCTCCAGCTCTGAGGCCCAGCTCCAGCTTGAGGCCTCAGCTGCTGAAAGCAGGTCTCTGGGGTTTGTTTGGCTTCTACAATTGAAACACTGTTGCAGCTCCAGCTCTGAGACCTCGGCTGACTGAAAGCAGGTATCTGGGGTTTGTTTAGCTTCTATAATTGAAACATAATTGCTTTCGGAGCTGTTGCTTTCAGGCTCAGAGCTGGCCGTGGCAGGCGGGGAACCTTGGCTTCCTCCATCACTGGAGCAAGCAAGCCTCATGTTCGCTTCAGCTGCATGGCTGCTGGCCGCCATCTTGGTTGGCAGTTAATTTGCATATCACCCTGATTAGCCAATGGGAAGTGTATCGGAGGTATGGTTAATTACCCTATTTGTCTTTTCTTAGATAGGATGACTTAAAAGTACTAAGTAAAAGTACTTGATAAACAAAAGTGATTGCCTATGTATTAAGTAATACTTGGGCAGGACTTGATTCTATCACATGATTATATACTTATTATTTAGTGTTCATATTTAGTATTTTTTATAGAGCTCTGTGGTGGTAGGGACAATGCCTTTCATTTCTTTGTTTTGGTTGTTTTTTCATCCCCAGTGCCACATCTGGCAAGCCTATGGCAGGTGCTCAATAAATGGTGAAGGTTCTAACTCAAAGAAGTTATAATTTCTGGTGGCTAGTAATTGGGCAGAGTCTTTTATTTATTTATTTATTTAATATATTTTTATTGATTTCAGAAAGGAAGGGAGAGGGAGAGAGAAATAGAAATGGAAGCCGCGGTTCCCATAGAAGGTGATCTGCAAGGAAGAACAGCCCGAGGGAAATCATTTGCCCCCAGTCGGTCTTGTATAGGGGGTTTTACCGCCATCTTATTTCACTGTGTCCCGCTCACCTTCCCCATGGCTGGCTGGCTGGGATGCAGCGAGGTCAGCGGGTGGGTGGCAGCGAGCAGCAGGTCTATATCGCGGGGGGCGGCTGCTGCGTTGGCAGGAGCAGCACAAAGGGGCCCGGGGAGAGGAGGGGATTTCATGGATCCCTCTTCCATGCTACGTTCAGGGGAAATGCCTGTGGAGTTGCCCTCATTCTCTGGCATATTCCAACGCTGTCCTGTACGTGTCCTATTGGGCCCCTACAGTGGCTTTTATTCGGTTCCCCGTGTTTTTCTAAACTTATCAGCACATCAGTCTGAACTTTTGACCTGAAACGCTTGTGTCTCCACACATAATTCAATTGCGCCCCATGTATTTCCAGGGAAAAATCTATACCTTTCTAGAAGAGCCGCAGAATTCCAGAGGGGCCCTGGGGAAGCAGAATGCCCAGCACCCACTAATTTCCCTTGACAGAGACCCTCTAACTTATATTCTCTTTTTGTCCACGACGTGCCAGTCGAGTACAGGACACGAATCTGGATGCTGGTCTTTGCCAGTTTTGACAGATGCTTTAAGGCACAGCGACTAACTTCCCCTTTGTACTTCATGTAACTAGAAATCGGGGGCTGGTAGTCAACTTGCGATAAGGATCAGGGGAAAGGCTTTTATGGTCATTGGGTCCATGACTGGGAAGTTTATTGCTTTATAGATTGCTTCCCAGGGCTGGGGGAGGGAGCAAAGCTTGGTGGACTGAGAATGTCCACTTCGTAGCCACATAAGCTCTCAGAGGATGAGTTATTTTATAGTACTTACCTCATGGTACATAGTATGAAGGACAAGAAAGAAATAAAGAAAGAAGCAAAATAAAGAAAGAAAGAGGCCGGCTGGTGTGGCTCAGTGGTTGAGCGTCAGCCTTTGAACCAGGAGATCCTGATTCGATTCCTGGTTGGGTCACATGCCCAGGCTGTGGGCTCCATCCCCAGTGCGGGGCATGCAGGAGGCAGCCGATCAATGGTTCTCTCTCATCATCAATGTTTCTAATCATGATATTTTATTAAAAGAAAGCCTACACCCATTTTCTTGTAATGCTTTATTGAAAGGATTGCACATGTTTCCATGTGACAACATAGTAAAGGCAAATGATAGATTAATTTTATTTTGGATTGAAAGTTTGGAAAACTGCCTCTTACTCCACCATTCTGCACTATCCAATGCTACACATTTGTAAAATGTGCTAAAAGCCAGCCTGCTCTGACATAGAAATACTATATATTCTTGGAAATCTCCAACTAACAGTCTTCCACTCACAATGAAGTAGCATAAAATACACACATTTTAAAAACCCCAATGTAGCCATATAATATGATTCTACGAAAAGAATGTTCAACATTCAAAAATAACACTGCAATGCAGTTAGCATCAAAGCTAACTGTAAAGAAAAATATGCTGGCAAGAGTTGCAGTTTTGAGATGATGTTTCTTTTCCTCTCCCAGAGACTTTATTGTGAAGTCCCAGGGTGCAAGTCCAAGTTTCTAAGTGACCTGCAGAATAAAAAGAGGATTTTGGTATCAAGCATGGACACAGACAGTAGCTTTCAACCTATAGGGAGTTAAGGTCAAGTATCAGGTACTAAGTTATTGACCATGATGGGTTAAGATGAATGTAGGTACCAAAGAATTTCCATGGAACTGTTCTGAGACATTTGGAAATTGAGTTATATTTTTCAACTAAATACAATAAATCCCACACTGTATCCTCTACAGAAGGAAAAAAAATGTTTTAAAAAACATTATTGGGTCAATTGACAAAATTATATATAGACAGTAGATTGGATCAAAGTATTAATGCTAGATTTTCTGAAGTTGATAACTATACTATGGTTATTCAAGAGAATGACTTTGTTCTTAGGAAGTACACACTAAATTATATGGGGTTAAAATGAGATGGTGATGTAACTGCAAATAGATCAGAAAAAATATGTATCTATATCTATACACAAAGAGAAAGAGATAGGAACAGAGGAAGATAGAGAGGCAGAGAGAAAAATGATATAGCTAATAGAGCAAAACATTAACAATTGGCGAATGTGAGTCAAATGTGTGCACAGGTTTTTTGTTGTACTCTAGCAACTTTTCTCTAAGCTCAAAATTGTTTCCAAATAAAATAAAATAGTTAAAGTAATACTTCATTTGATGGACCACACCTGAAGCAAATCATTTCTTTGCCCTTTCGCGGTTGTGTATTATTCTTACAGCATGTTACTTTGAACTTCTTGTATATTGGTTTGAATTTAAACTAAAATTGCTCCCTCTCCATTTCTGACGGGGAGGGGGGTTGGGGGGGAGGGGATGTTGAAGTCTACAACTAGGACAGTGAAGTCATCTGCTTCTCCAGCAGTTCTATGAGTTTTTACCTCATGGAGTTTGATGCTCTGTTGTTCAGTGACTACTTAAGGAATCTATGTCTCTTGGAGAATAAACCTTTATCATCATGCACTTCCCTTCTTTATCCCTGATAACATTCCTTGCTTTGAAGTAGCTCTGTCTGAAATTAATATAGCTACTTTTGCTTTTTTTAAAAAAAAAATTAGTGTTAGTTTGGCATATTTTTATCTATCCATTTACTTTTCATCTATGTGTGTCTTTATATTTCCAATAGGTTTCTTATACACACCATATAATTGGGCCTTGTTTTTTGATCCACTCTGACAATCTCTGTCTCTTTCCTTCTTCTTCATAAATTTCATTATGAAATTTTTCATACAGAAAAGTTGAAAGAATTGAACCATGAGATACATATGCCCATAACCTGCTAATTCTATAAACAGTTTTCCGTGTTTGCGTTAACATACATCAGGGCAATTCTCTATCCCTCTACCCATCCATCAGTCCACCTTATTCTTGGGGGCAGCAGTGTACCCTGTGCCTTCCCCTTTCTTTCATTTCCAAGAAGAGTTGCTGATTTTCCAGTCTGTTCAGCTTTTTACTTGTTAGAGTGGAGCGTTGATATCCAAGCCCCTTCTGTGTGGAAATGGAAACCAGATCCCCCAGACTGTCCTCTCGCCATCCTTCTTCCCTCCCATGATGCTGTGAGTTCCTCCGGAGTGGCAATAAGGGGGCACGTGCTTTATTGCCTGTGACAGTCCTGGCACTTTCTAAGTCCTTCCATGTCTATTCACAGTCCCTGTAACAACCCCATGAGGTACATACTGTTATCATCCACCTTTTATAGACGAAGCACAAGAGATTCACTTAATAATTCACCCAAGTTATTAAATGGAGGAACCAGATTCAAATCTAGTTATCTGACTCCGAATCCACACTCTTAATCACTAGAGTATGCTGTTTTCTGTCCATTCCAAATTCATGTCCTAGAACGCTGCCCAATATTGACACTTTCCTAGGATATGATGTTGCTCATACCCATCTCTATTAATAAATGAGGTACTAATACCAATACAGTCTAAAAGAAATACTTAAAACTGTTTTCCAGAATACCGGGAGTTTTAACAAATAATTTCTCCTTTTCCCTTACTTTATGAAAAAAGTCAGTGGCTGGAAATATACAGAAAATCCTGACTAAGACATTGTTTCATCTTGAGGTTATAAAATTGTTTATCAGTTAAAATACATGATATAATATCAGTAAGCTATAAAGAAAAAGACTAAAAAGCTCAAATATATAAAATGAAAAACTACTTTAAACAATAAACCGTGAAAGTATATTTCTCATATATTTATAAAATAATTATTACTTTAATAAAGATGTTTGTTTATTTAATTTATTTCTTGGCTATTTCTAAAAAATCAGTAGTAGGACATACAATGTATAGTAATATTTGAATATCACAAGACATATTAACAGTTGTTATTTCTAAGGCGTAGGAAAGGGGTGTGGATTTCACTTGTAATTTTTGTATTGTTTGAAATTTTTACTATAAGCACATACACACTTATTTAAACCCATAATATAACAGCTGATAAACTTGTGAATTGCGTTTCTCAAAAGCTAAAAGATGATAGTGGTTAGTATTTATTTAGGGTTACTCTGTACAAGCACTGTTCTAACCTCTTAACATGTATAATCTCAGATAATCATCCCACAGGGTTAAGAGGCGATACCATCATTCTTCCCAATTTGCAGAAGAGACAACTAAGGAACCGAGAGGCTAAGCCACTTACCTGAAGTCACACAGATGGTAGGTAGTAAGCTTTAGATTCAAACCCAGAACATCTCATTCTAAAGGCTAGACTTTTAACTATGATATAAGTAAAGTACTCCCCAACATCTGGTATCATTTGGGTCCAATTTGTGTTTTTAGACCTACTTTGCTCTTTGGCTGTGTGTCCAAAGGTACCTTTTTTGATGATTTTTCTGTTTCGTGGCATTTGCTTCCCTCCTAGAGCTGCTGGTGGCATTTTTCTTCGTTGCTCCCCTTCTTAGCTTGACACCTAGAGACACATGTAGGAACAACAACAAAAACACCTTTTAAAAAAGGAGTCCACCCACAGTTCTAGATCTTTCCCTTCATGAGTGTTTTGCTCCCATTACCAAGGCGTCTAAGAAATACTTCCCTGGTTTCGACAGTTGAGGGAAATCAAGCCGTCAGTACTCCTGGTTCTTTCGCATTCACCCAGAGAGCTGTTCTTACCATGCCACCTCTGACCTGGCGTGGTGAGTCCCCCTCCCGTGTTAAACTTCTCTAACGGACGGAAGTAAGCAGGCTTACTCTGTTTGCGGGCATATTCTGCTGCTCTGGGTGCTGTTAACATGGCAAAAGGGTGCAAGGAGAGGCGGGAAGGTGGAGCTCGGGGAACCTGAAAGGCAAACAGTCCTCCTTTGAAACACTGCACACACTGTGCTGCTACCACCTGCTGCCTATGGCACTTGGCCTGCGTACCCAGCCCACAGTCCTTAGACGTTCCTACCCGTCACCTGGCAGCCCAGGTTTCATGGTCAGGCACGTTCACACATTGTCTTCTCCTCCCAGGCTGGGTCCCTCCTGCCTAGAATACCTGTGCACACCCTGATACTCCTGAGTTCCCTTTACCTGGAGTGGCTACTTCCTTCCTCTCTGCCCAGGGGCTCTTTTCCTGAAGGCCCCTCCTCTTCCTTTGAGATGCAGCTCAAATATCACCTTTTCTGAGAAACGTGCCCAATGTCTCCACACCTTCGCGCTCCTATACTGGCCTTCTGCCCCCTCCTCCACCCCAAGGCAGAATTACTGACTCTCACCTGTGAATTCAAAGCTCTTTTTGAACTCACATAGAACAAACCCAGTGTGTTGTGATTGTAATCCACTGTCGGCTGCATGGCGCTGGAAACTTACTCAAGGCTAGAACTGTCCATTCATTCATTCATCCATTCAACAAGTTTTCAGTGAGCACCTATCATGGTCCAGGCTCTGCTTTAAGAGCTGAGTGAGGAGAGACACTAAACCAGGGGTGGGCAAACTTTTTGACTCGAAGGCCACAGTGGGTTCTTAAACTGGACCGGAGGGCCGGAACAAAAGCATGGATGGAGTGTTTGTGTGAACTAATATAAATTCAAAGTAAACATCATTACATAAAAGGGTACGGTCTTTTTTTTTTTTTTTAGTTTTATTCATTTCAAACGGGCTGGATACGGCCCGCGGGCCGTAGTTTGCTCACGGCTGCACTAAACTATTAGGCAACCTGGGTAATTATACATCATGATAAGTTTAATAAATATACTAAACAGAGGATGTGCTAGGAAGTAACCAGCTGTGTGGCTTAGTGGTTGAGTGTTGACACATGAACCAGAGGTCACGGTTCAATTCCCTGTCAGTGCACATGCCCGGGTTGCGGGCTCGATCCCCAGTAGGGGTCGGTGCAGGAGGCAGCTAATCAATGATTCTCTCTCATCATTGAGTTTCTATCTCTCTCTCTTCCCTTTCTCTCTCTGAAATATATATATATATATTAATTAATTTTTTTAATTTTTTTTTAATATCACTCTGGCTGCTTTGTGGAGAATGGATTGAAGGGTGGAAGGAGAGAGGCTGATTAACTAATTTAACCTTTTATCTCTAGAGCCTTAGAGAGTGCCTAGCGCATAGTAGGCACTCAGATGCCATTGACTAGTTGAACTATGGTACTAGTCAAGGCAATAAGTGGTTGACAGCATGGACTGTGAGGTCAAACTGGCTGATTCGGAACGGAGGCTGAACCATGTATAAGACATGTACCTTGGGCACGTCTTTTAACTTCTCTGTGCCTGTTTCTTCATGAGATAATAATGATACTGGTACCTACCTTATAGAATTGTGGTAGGGGGTGAAAGAGTTAGCATATGTAAAGTATTTAGAGTAGTGTTTGGTACACAGTATAATATAGTAGCTTTAAAATTAATAATAATAAATATTTATATGTATCAGCAGCATCATTTCTTTCCCTGACTCAGTTCTCTTTTTTGTATAGAATTACCCATGGCAACAATTTGGCCACCAATTCCTTTAGGGAATCCTGCCTCATCTCCCAGAAAAAGGTTGAGTAATTGCTGACAAATAATGAATCAGAGCCAAGAGGCCTTAAATGATTAACACCCCCTGCAAGATCAACAACTTTCTGCTTTCTCACTGACAGAGATTCAGGTTTTAGGTTTCAGGAGTAAAAGTTGATTACACAAATCTTTTTATGCATGTCAACAAAGATGCCATCTCATCAACAGGACACCCTTGCATGATGTATAATCGAGGCAAAAACAAAAAGGCAAGGACAACAAAACAAATACTTAGTTTTAGATTTCCAGGTCAGTAGACAATATTCTGCTCTATCTCTATCATCCAAAACTCTTAATGACTGCACTCCCAATGAGCAAGTTCCCACGTAATTGATATAATCTTTGAAGTAGGTAGAAATTTGAACTCCAAGATAATTGTGTAGTTTATATACAGGTGGGGTATTTTTTTGGGGGGGGGAGTGTCTTTTTTTTTTAAAGAAAGGGACTACATTTGTATATTACTAGAGGCCCGGTGCACAAATTCGTGCATGGCTGGGGGCCCCCTGGCCCCCAGTTGGGATGGAGGGGGTCAATCAGGGACAGGGCCGGCAGAGGGGAGGGGCTGCAGGCGGTTGGCCCTGGTCGAACTCCCGGTTGAACTCCCAGTCGAGGGGATAGTTTGCATATTAGCCTTTTATTAGACAGGATTTTGTCATTTTCAACAGGAATGACTGAGCAGAGACCTGGAAGAAGTCTGCTTCCTGATAATTGGGTGGAACTGTGGTACCACCCCTGGTCTGCCCACCTCCAGATTCCTTTTATTTTTTTACCTGAGAAGTAAACTTCGATTTTTCACTATTATTATGGGCTTTTGGTTGTATCATACAGGAAACCAGTATTAAACAATAAATGAGGATGTGTTCTCTTTACCAACAGAACAGTTTAGAGCCACCTCAGCAGGGGAACTTTTATTTTTAACCTCAGTCTTTTATTCAAATGGCAAAAATATTGATTGAGAGTTCACTTCATATCCAGCATTGTAAGGAATTAAACATAAACTATGGCCTCTAACCTCAGAAGCACAACATCTATTCAGAAAGGTGACCCTATAACACTGAAAGTAACTGAAAGGAGGCTTTATATAAGTATGGGGCAATTGTGACTATAATAGCAATAGCCCTTCAGGTGAATATATGCCAGATACAGAGAGAGAGAGAGAGAGAGAGAGAGAGAGAGAGAGAGAGAGAGAGAGAGAATTGGCTCCTGTTTGTTTGTTTGTTTTTAGTGGTTAGACACTTATATAACTTATGAAGTGATGAAGTGATCCCCTTGACAAGTCTAGCCATACATCATTATTTTTTTAAAATATATTTTTATTGATTTCAGCCGAAACCGGTTTGGCTCAGTGGATAGAGCGTCGGCCTGCGGACTGAAAGGTCCCAGGTTCGATTCCGGTCAAGGGCATGTACCTGGGTTGCGGGCATATCCCCAGTGGGAGATGTGCAGGAGGCAGCTGATCGATGTTTCTCTCTCATCGATGTTTCTAACTCTCTATCTCTCTCCCTTCCTCTCTGTAAAAAATCAATAAAATATATTTTAAAAAAATAAAATAAAATATATTTTTATTGATTTCAGAGAAAAAGGGAGAGGGAGAAATAGAAACATCAATGATGAGAGAGAATCATTGATTGGCTGCCTCCTGCACGCCCCGTACTGGGGATCCACCCCACAACCTGGGCATGTGCCCTTGGCTGGAATCAAACTTGAGACCCTTCAGTCCACAGGCTGATGCTCTATCCACTGAGCAAAACCGGTTTCGGCCATACATCATTCTTGGCGCAGTTAGAACATACAAGACGGATGCTTTTCAAGCTCCAATTGCCCTGTTTACTGGGGCGGATCGAACCTGATGATTTTAAAGGTCACTTCCAGGTCAGATATGCTCTGAGTCCCGATAATCTGATGACGCATGCAAGCAGTTAATGTAGCGTTTAAATGCAGAATGAAATTCAAATCCTAAATCTAGAGTTAGTCATATCTTTTTTACTTTAATGCTATTTATTCATAGCTTCATTGTGGCATAGTAACAGCATTATTATGATTGTTATTTCTCGATTCAAGTACTTCTTGAGTGCCAAATTATGTCCAAAGCACATTCAACAAAAATTTCTTCCAATAGAAAGGGGTATGAGAGGAAAAGAAGGCCTCTCTTTTCTTTTTTCCCCTTTCTCCATCAAACAGAGTTGAAGAATATTTGTATTGCTTGCTTTATTTGTTGAAGGGAGACCTGTGCTCTTTTTTCTCCAGGTTCAATTGGAGTAGGACAGTTTATATCTATCTGAAGCTATTTGTGTAACCCTCACTTACTTGGCCCTTGGTTGACTTCTTCTATGGGTCCAAGGTCCTGGGCAGAAAAATGGCTCCCTATCAGCAAAAACAGCTCCCTAGCAGGAGAAAAACCTGAAGCTAGTAAAACTGGTGAATGATACTGGGCCCATGATGCCTTTCTGTCACCAGGTGGCAGCAAATAGTCCTGAGAAAGCCATCAGGCCGGTGCACAGTGCTCACATTGTATCATGTGGGCAGTTCTGGTGGCTGGAAATTCAACATAATCTGATTAGTATTCAACAGGGCTTTAAAAGCTCCTGCTTGGGAAGCATGTTAGCTGTTGCTTAGGAGATATTTTATCTGAAGGAATCAAAGGTCATTCAGATATATGCAGCAATTAGAGAGGAACTTTTGGCAATAACTTTTTTTTTTTTTATAGCAACCCATCTCCTAGTTAAATTTTTTTGAAATTATTAAGCCCCTAGGACCGTTTTAAAATCGCTCCTACAATTTACTATATTTGAAGTGCTATATGTCCATTGAGCGGTTCTGCTAATGCCTTATTTAAGATGCGGAGGGGGTCCTCAGTGCAGCTGACCTGCCCACAAGAGAAAGGCCTGAGCAGGGAGGAGCTTGGGGGGCCCACAGGGGTAGGTGATCCTCAGAATCTTATCTTTGTAGCTCAAATCTTATCATACCTTTTGTGACATCTCATGGTTTGAAATAGGCACAGTGTTGTCCAGCCAGTGTGACTCAGTGGTTGAGGGTCTACCTATGAGCCTTCACGTAAGGAAAGCATTTTACAAACATTTATTACCCAAGTAAGATATGGCTACATCTGGTTTTGTACATTTTGATATAAAACTGTTATTTGATGCCTAAAAGTACAACATGATAAACGTGTCAAATAAAAGTTCTCTAAAAATCCCTGAAAAAGATAGACTCAGGTCACCCCTACCTTGGTAGCACCAGCATTGGCAGAAGAATCCGCCCCGTAAATTTTAAAGACTTCTTCGATTGGGATGCTGTTCTGTTAAACAACAACAACAACAAAATGTATTATCATATTATGGCTTTTCTTTTGGCACAAAACAAAGCTGTTAAAGCTCCAGGATGTCCAGCACCGTGCCTGTGTAGCATGTGCATTAAATAAACAACTTCTGAATAAATTTTAAACCAGAATATGCTGAATCCAATTAGTTATGCATTTCATTCTGGGGTCTTTTGTCCCTTAAATAAATGTTTCCACAATACAATATAGAAGTCAAAGTCTTTTTATTATAACTTAAAAAAATGAAACATTTAATATCAGTACATCTTAAACATTTATAAGCATTGGTTAAAGAGAAAGTAAATATGCATTAATATCAAAATGTGCATAGAAAATATAGCATCTTCATATATACGAAGAGTGTTCTTTTCCTTACCATTAAGATTCCAGCATAAGATGATAAGATCATTGCTTCTCTTTCTCTATGGTTTGGGTATATGGGTCTGCCACGAAAGGGCCTTTTCCTAAGGGGGGACATGAATAAATAAGAATCGAGGGTTTATTCTTGTTGTTTTTGACCCTGCTAAGGTTGTGATAATAATCCATAAGTAATCTCCAATGGCCATGTGCTATGTTCTCTGCACTTGTTCACAAAACTGATATGATGAACCCACCATCTTTGAATTTTGAATCTTCCAACAATGGTGATGAATTTGCCCTCATCTATCCAAGTTTTCACAGCTATCATACATGGGCTGACTTGTCACTATGGTGGACAAGTATGGATTTGCCAACCAGGATCCTTTCCCTTCTTGTGACAATTTGCTTGGGGGAACTGCCTTACTCCACTGTAAGCCTAAGTGCTTCAAGGGGAGGTGAAAATACCCCCGGATTCCAAAGATTGGAAAACACACTGTGGACTAAGCTAGTCACGGTCTTCCATCCCCCACTCCACCCCCAGACAAGTCAGGGTTAACAGAGCTATTGAGACACAATTCTGTGATTTTTAGAAATCCATTTTTCCCTGGACTGAATTTTGCAATAAAGTAGGCTGAAACTAAGCACAGTGTCTAGCCAGAGGAAATAGTCAAGAGGTAGGTCTTGATGACGTGGTTTGAGTTTGAATTAAGTCTTGCCTCAGGCAGAGCTACGCATGGATTTTCAAATACAGAAGCAGTAAATCTCCTCCCCCTCCTTCTCTCTCTCTCTCTCTCTCTCTCTCTCTCTCTCTCTTGCTTAAGTCTGTTCAAACTGGATTTTCTGCTTATTATAACTGCACTCTAACTGATACAGCCATCCAGGGCCAGGTGTGTGTTCTAAGGCCATGAAACGGAGAAAAATAACTGGCCTCTGGAATAAGCTGCTCAATTCTGGTCTCATTAGTTCCACATTCTTACCAATTGAGTGTGTCTGCCTGGCACACAGGGAGAAAATGCAGATAATCCTGGAAAGGAAATTATTCTACAATTCAAACAGCTCATCTTAGGTACATATCTGGTCAAATGCTTAAGAAGTTGCGTTTGATGGTCCTTAGGAAAAGATCGTAGTCTTTCCCCACAGAATTGGCCATCTAAACAATCATGGCCTGTGCACAACAAAGCACCGTCTTATTTCTAAGGGAGAACATTCTATGCAAGAAAGATGCTCATGTGATAGAAACCAATTAGGCCCTAGCAGGTTTGGCTCAGTGGCTAGAGCGTCAGCCTGTGGACTAAAGGGTCCTGAGTTCGATTAAGATCAAGGGCACATGCTCAGGTTGTGGGCTCCATCCCATGTGGGGCATTCAAGAGGCAGCCGATCAATGATTCTCTTTCATCACGATTGTTTCTATCTCTCTCCCTCTCCCTTCCTCTCTGAAATCAATAAAAGTATTTTTTTTTTTTTTAAAAAAAGGAAACCGATCAGCAGAGATGTAACAAATGTAAACACTAGGTGACTTCCCCAAGTTGACAGCTGTGGGGTTTCTTCAGATTTCTGGTTGCAGAGGGATCTCCGCTGCAGTGTTTTCACATCAGTGCTCAGGGTGGAAGATGCCAGTTAGAACTTCCTCTTTCATTCCTCATAGTCACGCATTAAAAAAAACACAAAAAAACTATTTCAACTTACACTTTTTCCCACTCCAGCCAAGTTAAGTCTTCCGAGCGATCCAGCCATTGCAAAGCAACACTGATGGCCAGGTCATAGTGCGCCTGGAAGCAGGAAGCAGAGAGCAAAGGAACCGGCTTAGACATTGGCCAAAGCCCTCCCTGGGCCCAGTGACAATGGCTCTGCTAAACCTGTTCTACTATTTTGTCCACAATGGTGAGGATCATTAGCTCTGTCCAGTAACCTGATGCTCAGACAGAAATCCTAGAGATCTTCAGGCATTGCCTTCACCTCCCACTAGAGCAGGGGTTGTTTTTCTTGTTTGTTTTTATTGTCGTTGTTTGTTTGTTTGTTCTTGGCTTCTGTGGATCAAAAACAGAGATTCTTGGGAAGAATATTACACTCGGAATCAGGGAATCTGGACTCACATCTAGGTATGGCCAATAATTGGTACTGTATCCTTAGGTGAACAATTGATGTTCTGTGGGCCTCAGTTTTAAGTTTTGTTGGTTTTTTTACTTTTTATTTTATTATTTTCGTCACCATTTATCCCCCCCCCATACCTCCTTCCACCTCCACCCACTCCCCTCCCCTCACAATCACCATACTCTTGTTTCTGTCCATGAGTTCTTTCTCTTTTTTCCCCTTTTTGTCTCAATCCCACCACCCCCCAGCCCCCACCCCTTAATATTTTGAAATAGAGAAAGGTGCAGTTGGAGGAAGAGGGACCCAGAGAACAGTTCCTAATTCTGTAAGTAGAATGACGGAAATGTGTTCCCGGGGCACAGGGGAACCGATGTGTCCACTGGGGAAGCCTGGGAGGCTTCAGAGAGGAGGCTATGGTGGAACTGGGGCTTGGAGGGGGAGGGTTTATGAAGGTGGGGAAAGACCTCCAGATGGAGGGGTGAGCATGAGCAAAGGGCTGAGGTAGACCTGATTAAGTGACCTGCTAAGAGACTCATACGGAAAGCTGAGGACCAATTCCAATGAAGGTCAGTTTGACTTCCGCATTTTCAGATGGGTTTTAAGGTTCTATCTCACACCCATGTTTTTTAAAACAATGTGATTATTTCTATTTCTTCCAGGGGCTGAACCAGACTGAAAAGTGAATTAGAAGAAGGAGGAGGAGGAGGAGGAGGAGGAGGAGGAGGAGGAGGAGGAGGAAGAGGAGGAGAAGGAGGAGGAGGAGGAGGAGGAGGAGGAGGAGGAGGAGGAGGAGGAGGAGGAGAAGGAGGAGAAGGAGGAGGAGTAGGAGGAGGGGGAGGGGAAGGGGGAGGAGGAGGAGGAAAGAAAGGAAAGAAATGGACCCTGGTCAGTTGATGAAACTTAATCCAAAGACTGATTCGTGGACTGGTGACACTGGATCATTTATTAGAAATGCAAATTCCCAGCCCCACCCCCTACTTCCTGAATCACAACGGCCTTGTAATAAGACCTCATTAAAGTTTGAGAAGCAATTATCTAATTGACTTAATTTCTCCATCTAATACGTGCACTGAGAAGCACTTAAGAAAACCAAGCCTGACCGCTTACTCAGCCCCAGGGAAGTCAGATAGACAGAAGGGGAGGAGGGAGAGATCCTTTCTTCCCTGCTAGTGCAAGGACAGCAAAAAGCTGAGGGTTTACTAGTTTCTTTTGAATTAGATCTTTACACAGTTTCTTAACTTACGGGAAGTGAACTTTTATTACATAACATGGACCTAAGATTCAACACGAATAATAATAGAAAGGATTTTAGGATTATTCAATTCTTTGGTTTTCTCCATTAATGCACATGGTAAAAAACAAAACAAACAAACAAACAACAACAACAAAAAAAAACACCCAGTATTATACTTGAGAACTACGTGATAGCTAATTTTGTCCAAAAAAATGTTAACATCATATGTAATATTTGCCCCTGCACCCATTTTGCTTTTTAATCTTTTCTAATGCCAATAGCAGAAGTCACATGACTTTTATTTTCTCATTCTTGTTGCTTTCAGTTTAATGGGTTGAGAAGACCATGTGGAGAATGCCAGGATGAGATGAGAAAGAGGCCTTTCTAGAGGACCAGGGCCAGCCTTGTTTATTACATACTTTATGTACTTATGTCCCCTTCACTAACATGTAACACAGATGTGGCTTCCACCCGCATGCCTTTCTTTACCATATCATCTAGAAAGGTGAGTTGCCTTCTTCCTTTTGGGTCAAATTCCTTTTCCCGAAGTCTGATGCCAATATAATCTCCCCTTAAAAGCAAGAGAGCAGGATTGAACCACTGGAAATGACACGGGAGTTCCATCTGCAGATGGGGGTTCCTGCCCAGCCCATCCCTCCCGCCAAACACAAGAGCAGTCACTGACAGCTCTGGGAGCCGGGTTCACAATTCCTTCTTTTTATATGGAGAATTATTGGGCTACTGTATTACCCAAAAAACACCATTTTGATTTCAAAGGCAATTCTGCAATGCGGTAGGCTTAAAATGTCTCACCATAATGAAATTAAACTACATTTATCTACAAACTAAACACACATAGTGGGCACAGAATTTATAGGAAAGCAGGGAGTATGATAAATCCCCACATGCAGAAAAAGTTCACAAAAATGAAAGGACTGAGACCCGCTGTTTAAAATAAAGATTCCCTTGCTAACCATGTGAAATTCAGGCAAAATGTCAATGAGGTTGATAAATTTCGGGCCAGATGTATTCTTTTGCTTTTCCTCATTGGAATGCAAATACCCTTAGGAGGAGTTATACATAAAAATGTATTAGTAAGTCCAGTTTAGTGTGTTCTCTTCAGATCCCTCCAGAGGACAGAATAAGGGCTCTGGGAGGAGACTAGAGGGGTTGCTGTTCTGGAAAGTCAGGAAGAAAGAGCACTGGATGCAGGACAAGGGGCCCTGGGGTCCACCTCCACACATCTCTGGGCTCCCATGAGGCCACGCTTCTGGTTGTCAAGGTCTTTGGCACACACTTTGGGCAAGTAACCTTGTGAGGGATAAGTCTGTTTCTGCCTTCTTGAACTCTTCTGATTTATTACACTTAGATTGATAAAAATCCTCAATTTTTTTTCTTTGTCATTCCACGGTACTTTATTTAGAGTGCCCTAAATGTATTCCTTGGCTATAACTTTACGTTTACATCCCTTTTGAACTTCCAGTTCTAGGTGGAGGAATGAACATTCCTGATTATGGTTTGTTCTTTATTATAGTTTGGCCTTCAAACACGTACCTGTAAACATGTGAATTCACACATAGTTTACTCCAGCGTTTCTTAAGGATTTGTTCCAAGATCATTATCTTAGCAGCGGAGAGAGCACATTGGATGGGGACTGTGATGAAGTCTTTGATGAAAAGGGCATTATTATTGTGCCTATAATACATATGAAATAGGACATAGGTGCCCCCCCCCCCCCACCTCCCATCCTTTTTATATCGGCTGTTATTTTCACCAACCTCTTAACAAAATACCAAGTCAAAGAAAAGCTAGCACAGGAGAAAAAACATTTTTCCATGGGGAGACTTAATATTTTCTTTTGTTTAAAAATAAAAGTTCCGATGGCAGGAAACAGGAGATGAATTACTGAGTTGATCGGACTGACCATAAGAGAGGCTGCAATTTCAATGGTGGGCCCTTGAGTACATTTTTCAGAAATCTCCCCTCTATCTTTTCCAGCAGAGCCCTCCCAAAGGCACACCCCGCCCAGCACAGCTGACAGGGCTGTGGTCCCAGATTCTAGGCTCTGGAACAGGGATGCCTCGGGTGAGCATGCTGCTGGCAGAAGCATCCTCCGTAGAGATTCAGCATCCGGCTTTGCACCCCGTGTGAGGCCTCTGGTGCCGGAGACACAGGCCAGATTGTCTGGCTTTTTTTCGATAGTGCAGGAATAAAACCTTCCTGAGATGTTTACCCTCCTGCCAATATCAGACCACCCATGACAGGAAACCCACCAAATGCTGAGTATGGTAAATGAAAGTTATTCTCAGTCTTACTTACAGGAGCCTTTTCACCTCCTTCTTTAGGAGCCTTCTTTCCATGATTAAAGGCTGAGCCAGCTGCGCAGGTATCTGCAGCTTACACTGCACCTGATATCTGTTAGGAAGATGCAGTCTCTCTGAGCCTAGAAGCTACAGCAGCAAATCAGAGAGAATTGGAGTTAGGGACGCTATCACTCCAAATACCAGTCATGGAGTCCCAGGCTCTGGAAGGGATCCGAGAATGTGCAGAGCTCAGGGCTCTTATCCAGCAGGTTCCAGGGCAGAAAGCTGTCTGGAGGCCAGTGCACTGTACCGTGAGTTTATCTGGCACTTCTCATTCCTTGGGAGTTTTTTCAGCATTCATCATTTACCGACCCTTGCAATAAACTAGCAAGTAAAACAGGCCGGGCTTGTATAATAGCGGATGAGACTATTTGGGGAGAACCATCCGAATGGGGATGGTTTGTGTTCTGAATATGTTTGAGCGCTGAGTACATTGGACCTAGCGACTCCCAGTGAATTCGCCCTGGTGCAATGGCTCATAATAGTGTTTTCTATAGAGCCCATGCACAACTTCTTTTTTTTTTTTCTTCCATGCACAACTTCTTATGGCCAGACGGTCCTTGAAAGACCATGTGGTTATGGCAAATGTGAGACCATGTCTTCAGTTCCTACCCCAACATTGAACCAGAAATTGGAGTTTAGGTGATGGGGTCAAATGGGTTCTGAAGTCACAAAAAAAGTTTACAAAACAAAAATTATCAGTGTAAATTTACAATAGCTAAGATTTGGAAACAGCCTAAGTGCCTGTCAGCAGATGAGTGGATTAGAAAACTGTGGTACATCTACACAATGGAATACTACGCTGCTATAAAAAGGAAGGAACTCCTACCATTTGCAACAGCATGGATAGACCTGGAGAGCATTATGCTAAGTGAAATAAGCCAGTCAGAGAAAGATAAATATCACATGATCTCACTCATTTGTAGAATATAATGAACAACATAAACTGATGAACAGAAACAGATCCAGAGACAGAAGCATCGATCAGACCAACAAACCTCAGAGGGAAGGCAGGGGAGGGTGGGGGAAAGGGGGATAGATCAACCAAAGGACTTGTAACCAATGGACACAGATACTAGCGAGGTGAGGGCATGAAGGGATAAGGACCTTAATCAATAAAGAAAAAAAATATTAAAAAAAATCATCAGTGTCGAATAGGGTGCCCAGGGAACAGTATAAATGGCATATCAACTATATCTTCAGTTTTATTTCTTTTTTTTTTCAGTTTTATTTCTTAAACAAGATTTAAAGCAAATTGTGATGATCAATTTAATATAGCAACTTGGCTGGGCCATTGTGCTCAGATATTCAGTCAAACATTATTCTGGGTGTTTCTATGAAGGTGCTTTATGGATATCAACATTTAAGTCAGTGGCCTTGAGCGACGCAGATTACTCTCCATTATGTGGGTGGGCCACATTCCATCAGTTGAAGGCCTTCAAAAAACAAAGACTCACCTCTCCCAAGCAAGAAGGAGTTTTGCCAGCAGACAGCCTTTGGACTTGAATTGCAACTCTCCCCTCGTCTTCAGCCTGCCAGCCTACCCCATCAGATTTTGGACTGGCCAGGCTACCACAGTCATGTGAGCCAATTCATTAAACTAAATCTCTAGTATGTATATTTGCACATCCTGTTGGTTTTGTTTATCTGGAGAACTCTGACTAATAATAAAAATGTTAATCTTTGTTGATTAGAGGTTTATGGATATTTATTATGTTACATTCTGTACTTTTGAAATTATGCACATGTTTTTCAATCACTACTATAAAAATGGTGGGGGGAAAAACCTTTAGAAACCTTTTTATAAAAAATTGTAGCATGCCCTAACCGGTTGGCTCAGTGGTTGGAGTGTTAGCCCGTGGATTGAAAGGTCCCAGGTTCGATTCCAATTAAGGGCACATACCTCAGTTGCAGGGTTGAGCCTCAGCCCCAGTCAGGGCATGTTGGGGAGGCAAGCAATCGTTGTGTCTCTCTCACATCGATTTTTCTCTCTTTCTGTCTCCCCTCCTTCCTCCCTTCCACTCTGTCTAAAAATCAATGAAAAAAATATCCTCGGTGAGGATGAACAAAACAACAACAAAATTGTAGTATATACATGTGGTAGGCAGTGAGACAGACATGAGCAGAGCAAGGACGATGGGCCAGGTACAGAAAGTCACCAGGGCGGAAAGCCATGGGTGCCTAGCAATGGTCAAAACTGGGGAAACAAGGACCTCACCCCCAAGGTAACCCTTCCTTCCCTAGAACCGTGGTCGGCAAACCGCGGCTCGCGAGCCACATGCGGCTCTTTGGCCCCTTGAGTGTGGCTCTTCCCCAAAATACCACGTGCGGGCGCGCACGTACAGTGCGATTGAAACTTCGTGGCCCATACGCAGAAGTCGGTATTTTGTGGAAGAGCCACACTCAAGGGGCCAAAGAGCCGCATGTGGCTCGCGAGCCACGGTTTGCCGAGCCGCAGTTTGCTGACCACTGCCCTAGAATATCACTGGTCATGCAGTTTAGACCCCCCCTGGCCTCTCCTCCCCGGCATGTTGCTAGTCATGCGGGTTAGACCCCCTTAGAGAGGAAGGAACAATGGGGCCACAGAGCAGCCCTTCATCATGAAGCCTCCAGGACAAGGAGGTTCTGGCCTGCATCAGCTACATGTGGTCCTGAGTTGTGTTTCCGCTCCAGGCCCAGAAGAGGCACCTTCTTTTGTCTCTGTAACTTGTTTCCTGAGCCCATTTCTTCTACAGCTCACTTATTCTACCTCTGTTACTTTCTAAAGAAACTTGCTCTTATAGTTTGAGTCTTGGCTCTGAATTCTTGCCTAACTAGTACTCAAGTACCGAGGTTGCTGAACCGAGATGGAGATCAAACTGCCAATAACCTTCTGGTGTGGTTTGGCTGCTCACATAGACGTTAAGCTTCATTGGATCCAGCTCTTCGACAATGAGCAGAAAGGAAACAGGATGCCACTGACTTAAAGGAGTTCTTCACCAGACCAATTTAATTCTTTCGGACCATTCTTGCTGTTGCTACACCTGCCTTGGATGAGATTGGAGAAGGTGAAAGGGGGGAAGAAAGGAGTATTCCATTGGAGAGGAATTAATGATAGAGACAGGAATGTCATCTCTGCAGGAGAGTGAATGCAGAGAGGACACTGCAAGCCAGAGAGGTGGCCTCAGGGCCTAGGGAAAGAAAAGCTCTGGACCTGGGCCGGCCAGACGCTGGGATGTAGTGTCTCCTGCACCACTGACTGGTGTGGCCATGGCCAAGCTTCTTGGCTCTTCTGTACCCCAGGCTCAGGTGTTGTCTGAAAAAATGATGAGCCTGGTTAACATCACCAAGAGCACCTTTTGGCCTACATTGTACAACTCCACAAAGGCTAGCATTCTACTAATTCAGTAAGTTGTAAAAACATTGGTCCTACTCAGTTCCTTGAGTGTATGTGAGTGGTATAGGAGGTGAGGATGGGGTGGGTGGGGTGGGATGACTCAGCTTCTACGACTTTTTAAAAAAAATATTTTTTTATTGATTTCAGAGAGGAAGGGAGAGGGGGAGAGAGAGATAGAAACATCAATGAATCATTGATTGGCTGCCTCCTGCATACCCCCTACTGGGGATCGAGCCTGCAACCCAGACATTTGCCCTTGACCAAAATTGAACCTGGGACTCTTCCGTCCTCAGGCCGAGGCTCTATTCATTGAGCCAAACGAGCTAGGGCTATGCCTTTTTAAAAAGCAAAAGCCTTAGCACTTGGTTTAACCTATTTTGTTTTGTCATTCTGAGCCAGTCCTTTGCATTTCAGACTTACAAATTATAGACTTGCATCTTAGTTGCTCTAACAGCGTCCCCTTACCAGCGGTTCTCAACCTGTGGGTCGCGACCCCTTTGGGGGTCGAACAACCCTTTCACAGGGGTCGCCTAAGACCATCGGAAAACACATATATAATTACAGATTGTTTTTGTGATTAATCACTATGCTTTCATTATGCTCAATTTGTAACAATGAAATTGGGGGTCACCACAACATGAGGCACTGTATTAAAGGGTCGCGGCATTAGGAAGGTTGAGAACCACTGCCTTAGACCTACCTCCCACCCCACTACCATTCAATGTGGCATACATGCAAAGGTATAAATCTTTAAAATGTGAGCATCTCCCCCTACGGAGACCTGGGAGGCTACCAGCTAACTGTGTCACCTTGGGTACGGGGGCTCTCCTCCCTGTGTCTGTGCTTCCTCCTCTGTAAGAGACGCGGTGAATGGTGGGAGAGGGCCCTTCAGCTGCAGAGTCCAGTGCCTGACGTGCACGGAGCAGCTACGCCTGGCTGAAAGAGGGCCATTTGTAGAGACTCTATTCAGTTCAGATTTGAATTCACCCTTCTTCTCTGTCCATAGAGCTTGAACAAAAATAACGCTCTGGCTGGAAACACACACAGAAGAGCTACTGGAAAGATGTCAGCGGTCTCAGGCGTTAGCTGCTTCATTAAACCCCCTGAAGGCACAGCCCCCATATTCTGTAGGAATATCAGGCCCCGAAGAACATCTGCACACTCCCTTCAGGCCCCCCTCTGCAGCCCCACAGCGACGGTGCGGGTCTCTCAGAGTGCATTCTATGAGATGCAGGGCTCCTAACAAAGTCCCCTTTCAGAGTCTCCCACCAAAGGAGACCGATTCCTGGGCTTTTGTTCTCTCCCTGCTTCTGGGGGCATCTGCTCAGGCCGGTGCTCACACATGCAGGAAAGCAGATGTGTTTTAGTGGTTGCTAGGAAACGGTGACTGAATGAAAATAATTTGTTTTTTAAATACACCCCCAATGCCCCAACCAGGAAGGGGAGGGAAAGTCATCTATTTGGGACAAGATTGTGATTCTGACCTGGAGTTCACTTTTTTTTTTTTTTTAAACCTGAGTAGGATTCAGTTTCCCATCTAAATGATTAATCAGAAAGCAGAGATGATATGAGAAATCCACCTCCCTTGGGGTTTTTATAGCACTTGGCTGCAGACCCAGGGGTCAACTGGCCAAGCACGGATTTCTGGGGAAGCCAGTGAACCTCTGACCCCTTACACACTTAGGGTGGTTCTACTTGATGTCTGTGGACACAGTGGAAATCCCGAAGAACCATCACCTTGGTGCAAGCAACCCCTGTTCAGGCACTGGCCTCCTTATCATACCAGTGAACGCTTCCTCTTTTGCTTAAAGCTTGCTGGTGCTTTCCAGTTGCTCTTAGAAAAACGACTAGACTCCTAACCATAGCCTGTGAGCCTCCTCCATGCCCCTGGACAGAGGCAGTTTGTTATTCTGGCCCATCTAGGCCTGGGTGTCTGTTATCAATACCACTTTGGCTTCATTTCCACTCCTCTCCATCCACCAGGTCTCTTGGGGCCTGATGTCTCAGCTGTTCTCTGAGTGACAGCAAAACTCCAGATTTGAATTTTTATAGGTGAGTTGTTCCCTCCACATTGAATTTATATTGCACCCAGGAGGTTCCATCAGATTTTGTTGAGCCTGAAGTTTATACAAACTGAATATCATAAAATTTAAGAAAAAGGATGCAACATTGTGAATGCAGGATTAAGTGTTTACTTAGAACCATGAATCACCACAAGTTATTGGAGTGATGTATCCATAAGCCATGGAAACTGCTCACGTCCAGGATCACTGCTGGCCTGCTCTCTCTTTTCACCCTCTAGTCCCTTGGCTAAGTCCTGTTTGCCAAGGACTTAATCAAATAATATCTGCATAGTTGGATGGATCTAAAGGGCATTTTGTGTAGTGAAAAAAAGCCAATCTCAAAAGGTTACATAATATGTATGATTCTGTTTATATAACATTCTAGAAATAATAAAATATAGAGATGGAGAACAGGTCAGTGGTTGTCAGGGGACAGGTATGGGGGTAGGGAAGGTGGATGTCGCTATAAAAGGATAGCACACGGGAGTCACTTTATGGGACAGTTTTGTATGATAAATGTGGTGGTGATTACATGTGTCTTAACATGGAATCAAATTGCATAGAATACACACACACACACACACACACACACACAAATGAGTGCGTGTAAAACCCTGTTAAACAAAGTTCATAGCCTAGTGCAAATGTCAATTTCTGGCTATGAGATTGGTCCACAGTCACAGTGATCTCACCACTGGGACAAGCTGAGTGAAGGGTTCTGTTACTATATTAGCAACTTCCTGTTAGTCTATAATGAACTCGGAGTAAAATTTGTTTTGTTTTGTTTTTTAAAAGGTGATACAGCTTTTACCAGTTCCTGGGATGCTTGCTTTTGGAGTCCAGCTGTGATGCCATGAAGTCCAGGCCACATGGAGGGGTCATGTGTGGGGCTCTGGGTCACAGTGCCACGTGGGGCCCCAGCCAGCCGGTGATGAGTGAGGAAACATTCAAGATGACTCCAGCCATAGCCATGATCTGACTGTGAGAATCACTCTGTGAGAACTGCCTAGGTGAGCCCACTGTCAAGAACCATAAAGTAATTATTGCTGTCTGAAGCCCTTACGCCGTTAAGCAACAACGGATGACCAGAGCACCATCAGCGTGACCTGGGTACGTCTGTGCCCCACTTCGTGTATGACATGAAAGAAATAATGGAACTGGCACCCCAAGGTGCAAGCATGAAGTAAGCAATCAAGTGAAAAATCTAAGTCAGTGTTTATATGAGGCTAATAAGCGTGAGCTGCAATTATTATTATTGTGTATCTAAACTATTAAAGGACAAGATATGGAATAGCCCATTTAGCTCTGGGTAATTCCAAAATGTCACTGACTCATCTCTTCTTATCCCCGGAGGCTGGGAGTGAGCGCCAGAACTTGGCAATACAGTGACTTCTATATTGAGCACATCCTTGGGTGACCCCTGTCCTCTGGTTTGCCCGTGGGGTAAATGTTCACTCTAAATATAAATGATGGTTCTACTAAGTTATCCCCTCCCTCTCAACCCCAGAGGGAGTAACGTTTTTCTCCTGTGTGGGTAAAAGCCTTCAGAGCCTAAGGTATTTGTGGGTACTAATCTGCTCCTTGCAGTCAAAGAACATTCTTTTATGGAGAACATCTGTTGTTCAAACAACACTTGAGCTATTTTGGAAGTCTATTGTGTAATACATAGCTTTAGAAAAGCCATTATTTCTTTTTTTTCCTTCTAGTTTTAGCACAAAGTGCACTAAATCAAATTAAGGCCCCCTTTTTACTATACCAGTTATTTACATACTTTAAATTATCCTTTATCACCCTACCCTTTTTAAAAATATATTTTTATTGATTTCAGAGAGGAACGGAGAAGGAGAGAGAGAGAGAGAAATATCAATGATGAGAGAGAATCATTGATCAGCTGGCTCCTGCATGCCCCACACTGGGGATCGAGCCCATAACCCAGGCATGTGCCCTGACCAGGAATCAAACCATGACCTCCTGGTTCATAGATCGATGCTCAACCACTGAGCCATGCCGGCCGGGCTATCACCCTACTCTTAACCTCTGACCACATAGTTACTGTCAGCGTCCCTGTGGGTTGGGCCAGCAGACCACCTTTGGAAGGAAGAATCTGCAGAAGGGAAGCAGAATTGGTCCTGAGGCCACCCCCAGGGAGTCTGAATTTCCCTCAAGGACCAGAGCCTCATCAGAGGCCCAGGGGAGGTGCTGTGTGGCTGTCTGGCTGCCTGGCAGGGAGGGATGTGCTGCTGCAATAGAAGCCCCCAGGCAGCGCTGGAAAAACACTTACAACTTCAGACTTTGGAAGATGCCCAATCATTAGCCCTTCGGTTCCAGTTCTTGCCCTGATCTGTATGTTTCCTTTGGAGGTTGCCTTGGAATCTGGATTTGCAATGGCTAGCTCAGCACAGTCAACCTTGTCTGTTATAATTCCTAGACAAAAAGTAATGAGAGAAAATTGATGTGTGGGATGGGGGTGGGGATTCTGAGGGAAAAAGCAGAGGTCCAAACACACACACACACACACACATACACACACATACACACACATACACACACATACACACACATGCACACACATGCACACACACATACACACACACACACGAGGAAACAGTTTCTGCATCATCAATGGGAACTCTGAGTTATCATAAAACGACATTAAAACATAACCTGGCTCACTACATCTTCCTGCTGCAGCTGTGACAATATTATGATGGCATAGTTCCTGATGGCCTTTATCATTAAGGTCTTCACATCCAAAGTGGCTTTGAATACAAATATGCATTTTATCCAATAGATTCTGGGGAAAATATCATGGAGTTGCCTGAAAACTAGGACAAATATCGCAGCAGCTAGAGAATCAAGAATTCCTGCCTTGCAGATGACCCCAGTTTACAAAGGGACACAGCTGGCCTTGCCCCTCTCCTGACCCCACTACTGCAGTGTCTAAAGAATGACAGCGACAACAAGCCCACTTTAAGTATTTGAGAGAGTTTATGGGTTCAGAATTGGGAGAAAGAATGTTGAAAAAAACCCCCACATTCTTGCATATAGATTCAACTAAGTGTTTCTGGGCTGTTCTATCCCCTAACCCCCGCCCCCCGCCCTCCTTGCCTAGCAATATGAATATATCATCCCACTGCTTCATGGACTCCATGGTTTCTGATGAGCAATCAGCAGTTAATTTTATTGAGGATCTCTTATACATGATAAGTAGCTTCTCTTTTGCTGCTTTCAAGATTTTCTTCTCATCACTGGCTTTTTTAAAAAATATATTTTTAATTGATTTTACAGAGAAGAAGGGAGAGGGATAGAGTTAGAAACATCAATGAGAAACATCCATCAGCTGCCTCCTGCACGCCACCTACTGGGGATGTGCCGCAACCAAGGTACATGCCCTTGACCGGAATCGAACCTGGGACCCTTCAGTCTGCAGGCTGATGCTCTATCCACTGAGCAAACCGGTTAGGGCTCATCACTGGCTTTTGACAGATTTTTCTTAGTGTATGATAACATCTATTGCAAGATCAAATTACCTCATGGCTAAAGCAGTGGCTTCATAGTTTTATTCTATGGCTTTGAACCCAGTGAAGTTTATATCAAAGAAAACACATGATATTAGCTACATAAAAGATAAACCCAGTGACTTGATTTCTACTATGCCATTTATAGGCAAAACTAGAGGCCCGTTTTGGGGGAGGGTTTCATCAGCCAGGTCTGCACCTTCTCTCAGTCTGGGAGCCCTCAGGGGATGTCCAGCTGATGTTTGATGTCTGGGGAGCAAGCCTAAGCTGTCAGTTAGATATCCTTAGCGCTGCCATGGAGGCAGGAGACCACCATCGCTACTGCGCTTGCCAGCCATGAGCCTGGCTTCTGGCTGAGGGGTACTCCCCCTGTGGGAGCACACTGACCACCAGGGGGCAGCTCCTGCGTGAGTGGGATTGGGCTGAAACCAGCTCTCCAACATCCCTGAGAGGTCCCGGATTGCAAGAGGGTGCAGGCTAGGCTGAGGGACCCCAAAGGTGCACGATTGGGGCTGAGGAGGGATGCGGGAGGTTGGCCAGCTGGGGAGGGACTGCGGGAGGGCTCTAGGGCAAGTCCAGCCCATCTCACTCAGTCCCAATTGGTCAGACCCCAGCAGCAAGCTAACCTACCAGTCGAAGTGTCTGGCCCCTGGTGGTCAGTGCACATCAGAGCTAGCGGTTGAGCGGCCTTAGCATATCATTAGCATATTATGCTTTGATTGGTTGAACGAAAGACTGGATGACTGGACACTTAGCATATTAGGCTTTTATTAATAGGATAGTGGCCTGCTATACCTTGAAGGTTTCTGACACTTTATATAATTAAAATAACCACCTGCAAACTATTTCAAGTGTAAAGGTTTATATCTTCTTGGCTCTGAGAAGGTATTACAAGCAGGTCTTTGTTTCTTATGGGAAGCTTTGAAAACATTCCAAATGCAATTGAGAATCCAAATGGGTTAATGCTTCATGTACAATGCAAATGATACACTTTGCACACACAATCACTAGTGAATCCATTGCTGAAGAAAAACAAAGTTGTGAGCTCAAACTACTTCCCAAAACGGAGAATTGGACTAGGAAAAAATATGTGAATAGGAAAATTCCATCCTCTGATGTATCTGAAATTTCCTCCTGTGCTCTGCTGGGAGTTTGTGAAGCAATCACACAAGACCTGATACTTTTCCAGCAACTATCTGAGGAAATGGAACACATATCACTGAATCAGGTGAGCTAATCACAACTGTGCAAAAGGGCAGGGACTAAAGCACTCATTGTACAGATAAAGATGTTGCTTATCTTGCCATAGCTGTAGGACATTTGAAGAATGTATTCATAGCCCGGCTGGTGTTGCTCAGTGGTTGAGTGTCGACCTATGAACCAGGAGGCCACGGTTCAATTCCTGGTCAGGGTATGTCTGGATTCGTGGCTCAAACCCCAGCGGGGGCGGGGTGCAGGAGGCGCTGATCAGTGATTCTCTCTCATCATCTGAGGTGTCTATCTCTCTCCCCCTTCCCCTTCCTCTCTGAAATCAATAAAAATACTTTTTCCAAAAAAAGATTTTTTAAAAAAATGTATTCATGGAAAATGAGACCCAAGCTAACTCCAAAGAAATTCTGAAAGGCATTTCCATCATAATAGTAAAGAATCTTATAGAACACTGTAACAAACGCAATGACTCAGAACCCAAGCTGTCTGGCTCTTAGCACTGGTACAATTCCAGTTCCTGGTGCAGCTGGCTTGTAAGAGAAGTACCCGCATTGAGAGGCTGTGGGTCTTATGGAACACGGATATCCCCAAAAAAGTGTCAGGATTAGAGGACATGCTCAAATCTATTTATTGGGTAAAGTATGTTCAAAGTTATAAGAAAAAAATCCCCTCATATAAAGAATTTGATCCAGCTTGAAAAAACAGATTAAAAACTGTGGCTAAGATCCAAGTTGTAGGTTTTCCTGGAATAGTACAAGGTGTGGTAATTAATTTGCAGGAAAAAACAAGTCACCAACTATTTCAAACAATAAAAATAGAAACATGTTTGAAAAAAAAAACATCGAGTAATTCTAATAAATGTAGTAACTGTAACTAGGAAATATGGAAATTTTTAAATAGGTGAGTAACTAAAATATTGGAATAAAAATTCAAAGTTTTCAGTTTCTATCATGTACTTTAAACATTTTACTTGGGAAATTTTCAGTATCAAAACCTTGTAGGGAAAAAAAAAAAGAAAAAAAAACCTTGTAGGGAAATGCTCCTGAAGTAGAAAAAAAGTAGGAGAAAAATTCTGTGGCTGGAAAATAGGAAAATGTGATTCAGTTAGAAAATATCTTGAAGCTTAGTCTCTGAACATATAAAAAATGCATAAGGCAAACAATGCAAGGCCAACTAGGAATAGAATAAGTCCCAGGCAAAAATCAAATGAAAGCTTTAAACAACCCAAATTCTCCTAACAATAAAGTGCCATGGATTCCTCAAGTGAGAGAAGGAAGGTCCCAAAAGCTAAAGACCCTCAGGCATTTCTACTCATAATTCTTTGTGTACAATCCAGGTGAAACCACAGGGACATTTCAGAGAGACACCTTCTCGCCTGTATTTGAAAAAGTTAAAGACCATGTGACTGGACTGGGTCCCTCTATCCAAGGTAAACCAAGAGGCTTTCAGGAGGGTAGGCCAACCTGGACAGAAATTCCTTGGATTTCACCCAGAAGAATGCGATTGGCCCAAAGGATTCAAAACAGATTTCCTAATATATTTTTAACCTTTTTATTGTAAAGTAAAATGGATACAGTAAACTATACAAAACCAAAGGTAGATCTATTCATCTCTCCAAAGGAGCAGCAACTGGTGATCCGAACACTCTAGTACCTTCATTTGCTTCTAACTCAGATCTGTCCTTTAAGGCCAACACTACCTTGTGACGTAAGTCCCCAGTCCCTTATGGCATCCTCCAGCCCTTTCTGCTGAGCTACTTGGGGGTCTAATCTGGAAAGGAAGGCAAGGAGGAATTTGTTCTATTGGTAGAAAAGGAAGACTGCGTGTAAAGCTCCTCAAAGGAAACCTCACTTAAAAATCGTCTTGCTACCAGGCCGCCTAATATACAAGATAGTAGCTTTCTTTACCCAATTAACTGCTCGCAAAATACTCATGTTACGATGCTGACGGGACCCAGCTTGATGGCTTCCCACTGGTGAAATTTGAGGCAATCTGAGCATCAAAATGCATGATAGTATAACTCATTGAATAAAGCCAGAAACCTTTAAATCCATACTAACGTCAATAAGTAAATAAATGCAGAGATGGGAAAGTTGTTCTTTACAACTAGGAAGAGAATAATACCCACTCAGAAATTAAATGAAAGCTTTAAGTCCAATACATCTAAAAACAGACTATGATAGAATTATAAAATCACCAATAAATGTTAAAACTATGGGTGAATTTTGGTGACGTACAGTGTATTTTTACAGCATCCCCCCACATGTTACTTAAGTTTACAGAGGGGAAAAATAGTAAATGCAGAATGGAGAAGCAAGGCAGCTACTATCGCAACCAAATGAGCAAAGCTGACTTCACCAGTATTGAGACAAACCATCATTATAGGACCTTTCCTCTTCCCACTATTATACACTGAGGACACTGTATCACTTCATAGTATTCCTGCCAAACATGCGAAACTTGAAATATCATTGCAAGGAAACACCAGACAAACCCAAGTTGAGGGAGTTCTACAAAATAACTAGCCTGTATTCTTCAAAAATACCAAGGTCTAGAAAGACAAAGAAAGGTTTGGGGACTGTTTCAGACACAAGGAGACTTCAGAGATATAGACAACTACCAGTAAATGCAACACATGACTCTAGGTCGGGTCTTGGAAGAGAAGCTGTAGAGATGATTGGAGCAGCTGTAATGTGAATAGGAACTATATTGTAGTGTATGAATTCAATTTCCTCATTCTGATAACTATATTGTGGTCATATAAGAGAATGTCATTGTTCTTCTTGGGAAATACATACTTGATTATCTAGGGATAAAGGGTACACAATCTTCAAATTACTCTGCAATGGTCCCGGGGGGGGGGGGGGGGGGGAGTGTGTGTGTGTATGAAGAAAGGAAAACAGAAAAGAATATAGCAATGGTGTAACAGTTTAAAAAATTGATAAAGGATTTCTCCATACTATTCTTACATTTTTTCTGTGAATTTAAAATATCGAATTTAATGTTACAGACAATGCTGCAATGTTTGCAAAATTCACCTCTTTCAGAGTCTAAGACGCCATCCAAAGTCAGTTGTTCAAGTGTCTGGTTCCAGAGGAATGAACAATTTGGATGCTACATTCTCCCTAATATCAAAAATAGGAACTATGAAATAAAATCTCTAAGAGGGAGGTGATAAAAGTACAGATTTTAAATCAGTAGTTATCTAAATACTAACTTCCTTAATATTTTTCTATTAGTTCCTAATCTTATCTCCTTAACAGGAAGAGACAAGGCCCTTAATTTGGGGGAGATTCTTATTATAGAAATATTCAAATGGATGGGAAATCATTGTCAGGAGCATCTCAGGATTGTTTGTATTCGTCAAAGTACAGCAAAGCTATGATTCTAACTGCTAAGATTAAATTTTAAATATTGTGTTAAAAATTCCACTTAAGGAAGAGTGCTGGCAATTTAGAGAATTTCGAAGTCCAGAACTCTCCTCTTCTCTGTCCCCAGATCCTGCTGTCTTCAGGGATGTGCTGAGCATCAGTCATTTTCCGGGTCAACAACTGTGATCCCGATGCTGTTACAAAATAAACCATCCGTCTCTGGGTGCATTGGTCAGCATCTGTTCATTTGCTGATCATCTTAGAACATTGGCTGTTGGGAAAATGCTAAATAAATCCGATATTGGGGCAGGGCTTTGCTGCCACAGATACTCATCTGACCAACTCCCAGGGCATTTGTGAGTGCTCAACGGCCTACCCAAGGATCACCCAATCCAATGCAGTCATTTTGTTCCATGGGATGCTTTCTTCTTCCAATACAACCTGAAAATGTGCTCAGCTATCAGAATCCCTGGGTTCCAGGCCAGAACAGCCAGTGATGTGTTGTGGAAGCTGGACCAGAGCCTCTCAATGCCTCAACATCCTTCCCCAGAATACACCGATACTGCTGGGTGCGGACCAGCCTTTCTCCAGGCCTGCAGCTGGACACGGGAAACAGGACTTGTTCCCTTCTCGCCATCCCATCTCCCGGGGCCCACCAATCCCCACTGATTCAATTTTCTTTTCTCAGGATCTACCCCATTCTCTTCATTCTCAGGGCCACTGTGAGTTCAGTTCGGATCTTCATCATTTCCCACCTGAAATACTACAATAGCCTCTGGTAAACTGGTCTTCCTTCCTCAACCACTCCCCTCTCCCTCCCTCCACCACTGTTCCTTCTTCATAAAAGCTGCCCAGAGGGCTATTTTTCAAGATGAAAATCGGATCATGCCCCTCCCTTCTTAAGCCTTCCCTGGCTCCCTATTAACTTACACAATAATGACACCATATCTCCTTAGCATGTGCGTAGGTTTGACACCCTAATATTCCAATTACCCCTTTTGTCCTATCTTTGATCTTCTTTCCTTTTCACTGTAGGAGCCACATCTGACTGTCTGTTTACTTATCCCTTCCCCCCCACAGTAAAATGAATAAGGGCAGAGATTTTTCAAAATCAAATTCCTATGGCTAGGACCTGGCATGGTGCCTGGCAACTAAAGTACACTCGAGAAACAGAAACCCGATTGGTCATTAGCACTTAATTTTAATCAAGATGAACAGTTCAGAGGAAGAACAGACTAGAATAGTGTTTACAATCAACTTCTGGAAAATCACATTTATAGAAAGGAAATAAAACAGGCCAGAAATCCCAAAAAGGTGCAGCTCGTATTATTGCACTTGAATGAAAGGCGCTGCTCGGGGCAGCACAGCGTAGGCCCCACAGGCCAGGAGGAGGAGACAAGCACAGGGGACAAGCCCCGGGGAGTATTGTTCTGGATTCCGAACTCTCTAGCGGCCTCAGAAACATTTAACGCTTCGAAACATTCTGTTGGAGCTCTTTGCACAAGCGACTGCTGGGTCTTCAACACGCTGTAGCTGCACCCTCGCTCTTCGTTACAATTCTTGCGCAAGTTTAAGGTGCGGTTGGACCTCACATGGTGGGACACCTGTTACACCAACAGCACCCGGAGCCCAGGCCATGCTGAGTGGGGTAGGGAGTGAATTTCGACTTTACGCACTTTTAGGGACCAAAATTGTGGCTATCATTTACTTTTCAAGCACTCTTCATTTTGGTCATTTATTTTGGAACATGAGAAAAAGTGGCAGGGTATGTATGGACAGCACTAAAGTAATTCCTAAGCTATTAGTAGAAAATAAAGTTTAAAGTTACAAAGTCCCAGCCACATTCTTGAAGTGGCATTAACTGTATGTATAAGAAAAAGGCTGTAAACTTATAGAAAAGATAAACTCTGACTTCTAAACAAATTACAAAATTGATTTCGCCCTTCCCTTGAGTGTTATACAGAAAAATGTAAACCAGTGGACTAGTTACCAAAAAACACTTGTCCTCCTAAGCCGAGGAACGACCTTAAAGTTTGGCCTGAGCTAGTTTTATCTTCAAGTTTTCTCCGAGTTTGTCCATGAACTCAAACGTATTCAAGTAGTCAGAACGCTGCACGCTGATTGAGGGAGAAAAAGAAAAGACAATTTGGTTTGTCTCTGATCTGTAGCAGGCAGAGGAAACGTCCTAGGAATGCTAAAGCAGCATTCTGTTTACTTCCAGAAGAAAACGGGTTAACGCTAATAAGCTACAAGTTTGGGGCTGATGACTGCAACCCAGGCTACAGGCAGCTTGAGTCTGGGCCACACACACGTTCTCAGGAGATTCCTGCCATGTGGCTTTGAGGGGAAACTTATCACAGAGCTTTAGTTCAGACTAATACCTTCATGCCTGGGAGAATCAAACCATTCGGGCATGCCATGCTTTACCCACATCCCCGCAAACTGTCATATCCTTTAAAAAAAGTTTTAATGATCTTATTTCTGTGTCTTACTTAAAAACAAAAAAAGAGCCTGGCTGGTGTGGCTCAGTGGTTGAGTGTCAACCTATGAACCAGGAGGTCACAGTTTGATTCCTGGTCAGGACACATGTCCAGGTTGTGGGCTTGGTTCCCAGTGGGGGGCATGCAGGAGGCAGCCAATCAATGGTTCTCTCTCATCATTGATGTTTCTCTTTCTTTCTCCCTCTCCCTTCCTCTCTCTGAAATCAATAAAAACATATTAAAAAAAACACACACACACAAACCCAAAAACAAACGCAAAAAGACAACAAAATCCTGCTGATAGGTGCCTATTCAAATAGGCTACAAAGGTACCCTTCCAATAAGGACATGTCAAGCGCTGTACAGTGGGGCCTTGACTTACGAGTTAAATTCGTTCTGAGACTGAGCTCGTTAAGGAGCTCGTTAACTCAAATTACTCTGTCAACTCAAAGCAAAAAATCAGCCGAGAGACAGCTGGTATCTCAAAAAACTCGTTAGTCGGGACACTCGTAAGTCAAGGCCCCACTGTACTTTTGCTGCAACTTTAAGATAAGAAAGATGTAGTGACTAGGTCAATCCTGGGGCACACTGACCCTGACTGAGATCTCTGAAGACACACAGCTGGGACATGGGATTGATGTTAAACTCAGCGTTTCCAGAGGTGAATCAGAGTAAACAACTCTGACTTTGAGGACAAAGTCTCTGATTAGCAGCTAATCCAGCTGGAATACGGGTTACCATGATCTCAGACAAACCGTGGGCAATACACGGGCCTCGACCGTGTGATTGCTGGTCGCAGATACTTAAGGAAGAGATCTGACCAGCTCAGCATCTAACGCCTGTGCTGCTTACTGTTCTCTGCAAAGTGGAAAAATAGAGGGTGGACTGAAATAGCCTCAGGGGTCCCTTTGTTTCTGTCTACAATTTTCTTTTTAAATTAAATGGAACCTTGCCACCCAATGGCTGTCCACTGGATCAGGGGTCAGCAGACTACACTGGCCCAAGGACCCAATCCAGGCTGCAGCCTAGTTTTGTGCATAGTTCGATTAAAACGCTGTCCCACCCATTCTAGAGGCTAATTATCTGCAACTGCTCTCAGGCCACAGAGACAAAGTTCAGTAGCTGCTTAGCTTTGAGAAGGCTGTATATTCACAAAGCCTGAAGTGTTTATTGTCTGACAATTTATAGGTAGTGTCTGCTGACCGCTGAACTAGATGATGAGCAATTAATTCATATACTTCCAAAAAGCACTGATGTTTTGAGCCCAGGGAAGATAAGTGGTCATTTGACCACAGAGCTCACGGCGTCTTACACTTACTTGGGTAAACCTTTAATACAAGCAGCCAAGTCCTTGGTCATGAAGCCAGCCTCGATGGTCTCAACACAGACGTCTTCCAGAGCCTTTGCAAAGAAGCCGAGCTCTTTGTTGTTATCAAGCTTAGCTCTGTGGGCTAAGCCTCTGGTCCAGGCAAAAATGGAAGCTGAGAGGGAAAAGACCAAGCACACACACGTCAACCATACCAGCTAGACATATTCCCAATGTTTCAGTTCCCAAAGATAGAATTGGTTTTTGTTTTTTAAATTTAGGTGACTGATTTCATCAGATGCTCTCCTCAAGCACTCTAAATTTTAGGAGAGTTAGAAATATTTTACTGAATAGAAACTTTTAAAAATCTGCATGTTTGTAGGAGAAATGCTTTGGGTCTTGTTAGAGCTGCAAGGAAGCACATTTTCACTGTGTGGAAGTAGCTTGAAGCTTAAGGCACTTACTGATTTGCAGAAGGTCATAATCTCTTCTATCTCTTGTCTATATTGGTCTCCCCTCCTCTCTCTCTCTCTCTCTCTTTTTCTTTTATCCTCACCTGAGGATATGTTTAGAGAGAGGAAGGGAGAGAGAGAGAAACATCGATCGGTTGCCTCCTGTACATGCCCTGACTTGGGATCAAACCCGCAACCTGTAATCTCTTTTGAAGGTGTGCTATCCTTGAAGCATGGTTAGAAGGATCTATTTGTGTGGCTCTTAGACTCTTAGCCATATGTGACATTTCACTGCACCAGAGGGAAAGGAAAATGCTGTCGATAACAGTCTCCTCTATGATATGTCCTGTCCCGCCAAGTGAAAAAGCATCTATTGCGCATATTTTAAGAAGCACGTTAAAACAGCTCCCGTTAGGGGAACAAGACGGCCGTGTGGTGGTAATTTTACACACAAAGCATCTGGCAGCCAAAGGAACACGTCGGAGTCCCTTTTGGATCTCCACCCTCTGGCTGGATGTCAGTGTAGCAGTTATTTACTCCCTTACCAATGGGATTGGTAGATGTCTCCTGCCCCTTCTGGTGCATGCGGTAGTGACGTGTGACAGTCCCGTGGGCAGCCTCTGCTTCCACCGTCTTGCCATCTGGACAAATCAGCACGCTGGTCATCATGCCCAGAGAGCCATAACCTGTAAGTGGCAGAGCATGAAGTACTGGCTTCAACTGCATGGAGAGCCCCGGGTCGCTCAGGGACGAGAGCAAATGACTTCATCTTCACGGGTCCCGGGAAGCCAAACAAACATCATAGTCCTTTTCCCGGACTTACTGATCTCGGGGACTCAGGGTCTGACTGCCTGCATTCCACCCTAGTTCTGTGACTTCCTAGCTCCTGTGGCTCAGTTTTCTAACCTATAAAATGGGAATAATAGAACACCTACTTGATCGGCTTGTTGTACGAATTAGATGAATACACGTGTGTGCAGGAGTAAACACGAAATTTATTTGTTCCTTAGGATGGCACCTGCCACAGAGGAGGAGCCCAGCACATTACTGCTACTCTTACATGCAGATGCCTCCCTGTTCTGGGAGAATAAACACCAGTGAGCTGTCTTCTGCCATCAAGCTGCTCAGACTCACTGGGGCTGGTAAGAAAAGGCAGGTAAGGAGAGGATGGGGTGGATCCAAGAACATTCCACTCGTCCTTACTCTAACAGCCCCACCAAAATAATTCTACTCTGTGGTTTCCTATTCTGGGAACCATATTATAACTTTTAAGTCCATGCAACTGACTTTTCTTCTTTTATCATTCTTTTACACTTGTTTTCAAAGAACACATTTCTCCACTTTTGCTATTTCCCCAAAGCACCTGAGAAGTTAATGCAAATATATAATGGGCCGTTATTTTTTCTAAATCTGAGAATAAGTAAACAAGCATAAATAATTTCTTAAACTCATCTTTGACACAGTTAGAAACTCCTGTGCAGGTTATGAGTTCCTATCATGTCACTGTGTTGGTCTGAGGCTTCCGCAAATTCTCACTGACTGACTGGAGAAGTAAGTGCAGGACACTTCACTCTCCATGGTGAGTTTGCCTATGCGGTAACACTAGGAGATACCAGTTGGTATCACTGTCAAAATAGAAGCTGTAAGTGAAATGTTTGGAGTGAGGCCAAAGTAGCTCATTCCCCCAGAGAATAATAACATGAAGACAGCCCAGCTGCCTTTTAATCTGGTTAGCTGCCTTGAGGTCACACTTATCTGGGGGCTCTGCCCAGCAGCCTTGGTTCCAGGCATCCTATCAGCGTGCTCCTGGCCACTGCCCTTCAGAACTCCCATTTCAGAGTCTTTTGAACCTCTGTAACTGACATTTGCCTTTGGAATTTCACCCTAAATCCTCTCTTCTTGTTGCCAGGAGGCTATGCAGAAATGATGGAATGATCTGGGTCCCTTATGGAGAACTCTGAGGACAAGGACGTTCCCCTTACCCACCATGGAGTCATCACAAAGCAACACTCCTTCCTCTCCTGCATCCTGAGGATTAGAGCTACAGGAGAGCAAAGGGTGTGCAACTCATTCATCTGACATCACAGTGGCCTTTAACTGCCTTGACCTACTGATTTAAAACTGATAAGAGATGTTTAACTTTTTCATAAGGGAAAGGAAAAGTAGTACTTCCTGGGAAAAGCAAACATAATTCAAGTCGACACAAACATTCACCAGGGGAGTGTCAAGCTGACACTGAAATTGAAAGGCCACTTGGTGCTGAGGAAATCAAGGGAAGGAGTGTCTGTTGATGACACTGGACATGTTTCTGAATTTCTATGAACAGCCCTGGGCTTCGCTGCTCAATTCCTCTGTGTGTCAACCTAAGCAGTGAACATGCACAGAGCAGCCTTCAGGGCTGGCTGAAAGGGCACGAGTAGCTCCTGCTGCCAGACGAGTGAGCCCTTGGATTCCTTTTCAAGCCTTTGCTCCTGCTGTGCTAGCTGCCAATCAACTGTCGAGAAATGAGGAATGGTGTCTAGTGTCTGTTTCTCCTCTAGTGGTCTGTTTACTTACGTACCCTCAATACCTTCACCTTAATAATAGTTGTTACTGCATCGAGACAACGGTGGTTCAAGCTCAGTAAGTGCAGTGAACAGGGAAGGGTCCTGGAGAAGCAACTGGAAGACCTGGATCTCACACCCACCTGTTTCTCATGGGATGTGTCCTACAATGACTTCACCTCCTGCCTCAGTTTCTTCATTTGTGAAAGGAGGAAGAGAAAGAGAAGAATAAAGAAGAGGAAGAAGTAAAGAGGAAGGGAGGGAAGGAAATAGAAAGGAAGAAAATGAAAGAGAGAAAGCGGTTGGACTAGGTAAAAGATTTCAAAATTCCCTTCTAGCTTCCAGCTTGATGTATTTTGAGGCTATGTTTTTAGGGGAAGAAACATTTAGAATTGTTTAAAAAAATGAAAAAAGAACGATGAGCTCTTGGCGAGATCCCCTTTGGTTATTAGACAGCCCAGGCCCCTCACTTTACCCCCTCCTTGCCAAGAGGCCTAGCTTTTCACATTCTCAGGGGGGAAATAAAAGCAGGAAAGAGAGTGATTTTCAGACCAGGCAGTTGGGCTGCCTGTTGGAGGCACTGAAACTTCAAGTGGGGAAACTGTGCTAACACATCCAAGGCTGGAGCCCAGAGTCTCAACCACTGAGCTACTTCCGGTGCGACCCTGAGGAGTAGCTTCCCCAGTCGGAGCCCAACTTCCTCTTGGGTCAGCTGAGCAGAGGGGCCTGGGTGCCGGGCAGCACTCACATTTCCTGGCTTTTACAGACAAGGGCTACAGAATCCTTCTTCCTAAACCGGAAGACGACGGTGGCATCGCCCACCTGCCGCAGGACCCGCTCCACCTCTGCTTGGTGGCCCCGCTCCTTACCCTGGGCCACGGAGTCGGACTGCACGTCGCCGTCGTAGTTTTTACAGGCCCAGATGAAGCCTCCCTCCGACTTCATGGCTTGGGCCACCATGTCATCGATGAGCCTGTGCTCATACCAGATCTTCTGGGCCTCAAACTGGGATTTGTACTGCCTGGGAAGGAAGAGAGACAAGAACAGAAAAGGAGGAAAACTGGTTTTGTGAGGGGCGTCATAGGCTTCTGAAGGGGGGCTGAGGGGTGGGGCTGGAAGCAGCACAAACTTAGGAACCTGATACACGGGCTCAAACCCCTGCCCAATCGTTGTCAAGCTGTGCAACCACTCTGGAGATGTGAGAACTGAGCGAGACAGGGGTTTCCCCAGCACTACTTCCACAGTTTTCCATACACGGCTAGTCAGAGTCTTGCGATTCGCTTACTTTAAGAATGTAATGGGGTGGGAGCCGGGGGGGAAGACCACTCTATTGCCTGATATCATTCAGGAAACTAGGACAGCTTCCAGGCTTAGAGCATGGGCAGCAGGAAGAGGAATTAAAATGTCTCATGAAGGAGATGTGCAAACTGTGCCCTGGCCTGAAACTCTGCACCTGAAAGGGAGTTAAAATTTAACCCATGCTCGCATGTTGTTGAATCTACAGTTGTTATACATGTAGACGTCAGCCCAAGAGGCGACACTAAAGCAGAGTTTTCAGTCACGGCAATGGGTTTCAGGCAGAATAGAAATGGGCCCCACTCAGAAACTCAGGCTCGAGAAATGAGAACTATCAGTAACAGGGCACCTTTCTTCAAACAATACATAATTCTGGCTCTGAAAAAAAAATGTGGGACCCAGATTTGAGAACACATTTATCTTTGAAAAGCAACTTAGAGTGATTTTGTTTCACTCCCATTAAATCTGTTTCGCTCTTGTCTTCACGGGATAGTGATGGTTTTCACCCAGTTTTCCCCAGAACCAAAGGGATAAGCATGCAAATTCCATACTATAGATGCCAGTGTGAGAAAAAGGAAGGAAAAAAGAACTGTAGTTACTTGTCATAGATCTCCTGAAAGATGTCTTTAAAACGCCCATCATACTTCTTCAGAATAGTGTTTTTGGTGCTCAGGTACAAAGGCCAACTCTTGGACAAAGCCATCTGGAAAGAACTGTGTGCAAACTCCTTGATTGACTTATCTTGATTGTACATCCCCATGGCAACACCACCACCCTCTGTGGGGAGACACCAAGGAGAGAAAAAAAGAGAAATGGGGTACAGTTGTAACAAGTTTAAATGCACCCACAACCACAAATCATCCAATTCCCAGCTTCCATGTCTAAGCCCAGGCTTCAAAAAGTCCCAGCCAGGCTCCCAACTTGAATATCCCATGAGCTCCTGAGGCACAGAATAGGCGGGAAGTCAGGCATAGTTAAGGACATTCTAAGTTATTTTAAAAGGGCAATAGAGATGATATAAAGAGATATGGTTTTTAGGAAGCTGAAGACACTAAAATACAAAAATCCACTGATATGAACCAGAGCTATACTCAAGAAAGGATGAATAATTTTTAAACTGTCCTTTCATACTTTTAAATTTTCAAATCTGTATTTTAAACTCTAAGTGTGCATTGATTCCTCAGCCAGAGAATGAAAATTCTCATAATTCCCTGGAGGATACAGACAGTTCACACCGTCATTGGTAGAAAAAGTTAGGCTACATGTAATCACTGGTGTTTCACAACGCCTGTTAGTTGAACTTTGTTATTGCTGAAAGACAGAACTTGAATTCATTCCACTGTCCAGGGCCAACTTGGGCACAGAATGTGAAAGGTGCTGAAAGCCGCAGAGCTAGATTCCATGAAAATGACAAGGCCCATGGATACAGAGAACAGACTGACAGCTGTTGGAGGGCAGGGGGTTGGGGGCTGGGTGAGAAGGGTGAAGGGATTAAGCAAAGAAAAAAGAGAAAAACTCATGCACGCAGACAACAGTATGGTTATTGCCAGAAGGAAGGGGGCAGGTAGAAAAAAATAAAGGGGAGAGGGGATGAATGGTGATGGAAGGAGGCTTGACTAGGGGTGGTAAACACACAACATACAGATGATGTATTGTTGAATTGTACACCTGAAGTCGGTATAATTTTATTAACCAATGTCACTTCAATAAATTCAATTAAAAAGGGTTATTATTTAGAGGAAGCAAGGAAAACAAAAGCTAGGTAACTTTTGCATTTTTGTTTGTGTGAATGCTTTTAATAACTTCAATAATGGACAAAGAGGGTCCCCTGTTTTGAGTGGAATTCACCATAATGGACCTTTTGAAGCAGGAGAATGTTGGGCAAGAAAAGGCAAAAAACAAGTGTTCTATTTCCACAGAATAAATACGCAGATGGGCAAGAAGAACATTTCAGCAAGTATATAACACAAACATTTTTTTTAATACAAACCCTACCAGAGCAAACGGTAGGATTACATGACAGGAGAGCTGGAGATATTCATGTTTTTTGTATTTATTTACTTATTTATTTTTATTGATTTCAGAGAAGAAGGGAGAGAGAGAGAGAGAGAGAGAGAGAGGGAGAGAGAGAGAGAGAGAGAAAGAAACATCAATGATGGGAATCATTGCTCGGCTGCCTCCTGCACACTCCCTACTGGGAATCAAGCACGCAACCCAGGCATGTGCCCTTGACCAGAATCAAACCCGGACCCTTTGGTCCGTAAGCCGATGCTCTATCCACTGAGCCAAACCAGCTAGGGCTATTCATGTTTAATTTATATAATTCGTGCACAACAAACTCCTGCCAACCCAACCTTCCCTTCGTGATTTAAGAGAAATGCCTATTTATCAACCTGTCTGCCTATATGCATTTCCAATTGGGAGGCTAATCCCTTTTGTGCCCTTATCCAGGCCACAGGAAGGCGTGGAAACCAATTACTTTTTTATTCAGATTTAAGGTCCCGTAGTAATGTTGTAGATTCAGGTTGCAGTTTTAGGCAGCCACACAACAAACTTTAAACAACTGGAAATAATGCTGTCTATACGATCTGTGAAAAAATGATCATGATGAACTTTAATTACATACCTTCAAAGTTATGTACCACGTATGTCTTTTTTGGGGACCCATCACTTGGCGTGTACGTTATCTCTACTTTTCCAGGCCCAGGAACAACAAAATCAGTTGCTCTGTACTGTGTAGGGGGGAGAGAGGGAGAGGTATTAAAACAGCTATTCCAACAAGTATTACAAAAAATAGGAAAAAAAATCATAGGACAGAGTTGGAAGACACCTAGATAAATAGCACAGTGTGTAGCTCAACCTTCTTTTATTTTAGAGATGGGGACGAGGAGGTCCAGAGAGTCCCTGAAGCTAATCGGTGGTAGCACACGTTAGAGATCAGTATTTATTGGGAGCCTACCACGCACAGGGCGGTTTTCTGAGCACTGGTATGGAGAGGAGTGAGAATTAACCAAGTACTTTCCCTTACCAAAGTGGGCATAGATAAACATGCTATCGGATGGCAGAGGAAGAGACATGGCATGACCTGGAGGTCAGGGAGGCCTTCCTATAGGGGGTGAGAGTATACTAGTTGTGGTATTGGAGATGATAAAGAGCGAATGCCTTGTCCTTACTATAGGACAGATGGTTTAAGTGAGTAACCAGTTCGTCTTATTATCTCACTTGATTCTTATATCTCTCTTACAAGGAAGGGACTGCGATGTTGTGGAAATATGCATCTAGGGTCAAAAGACTTGGGATCTGGTCCTTGGACCTTCAGAGCTGTCTCTTCATGATTATCGTCACTGCCGATGCCTTGCCCAGAATTTGTCCACATGAAGCCACCGTCCTGGAAGCAGCTGCGCAGGTTGGTGGCCCTTAGAGAAGGGCCGTCTGAGGAAAGCCACCTCTCTCGTGGGCATGAAGCTGCTCTAGTGGGGAAATGTGCGCAGCCTGCACTAGGCACCTGTTAAGTCTTGGCTGCATTGTGCCTTCTTCAATGATAGAGAAGACTAGTTTCAGTCAGGTACCAGCATCCTTTGGTTGTTTGTATAGAGCAATACTAATGACAGCTGGTACAAGCTGTCAGATAACGATGAAGGCTCACTTTTAGGTAGCCACACAATAAAAATCAAGCATGCAACCCAGGCATGTGCCCTTGCCTAACATATAAAATCCTCTGACAGATAAAATCCTCTACTACGGTAATTTATCCCGTTCTCAAAAGGAAGAGACCGAGGCACCAAGCACCATACGTGCTTTGTAGATGTTCATGCACATCCACACGATCAGGGAATCGACCAGAGGTTTAGAATTTTCAACCTGGACTTTAACAAATAGAATGAGCAATCATTCTTCCAAGTGACTAATGCCAAGTAATAATAACAACAACAACAACAACAGACAAAAATGACATCACTGAACTTAAAAGAGCTTAGAGGGGTATTCCCAGAATTAGGGCGTGTGTAGCACTCCCATCTACACTCCTTGTCCTGGCCTCTGGTAGGTACCTGTGAAGGGACAGGCCAGGATGGAGGCATAGTTTGAGCTACAGGATAAAACAAAGAGAACTACCCATCAGGGAGTGACCTGATGACCCTGTCCCAGGAATAGATGGTGGTCTGCCCTGACCAGACTTTCAAGGACAGCTATATACACCAAAGCCTCTGGATTTCAGAATTAGGGACGCTTGTTTTCAGGGTCTTTTAAGACATACACTACTTTCTATGAAACTCTGCATGCCTCAGTTTCAACATGAAATTTTGATTTTGTTTGGTTGGCTGGTATTCTGTGTAATTTGGCAGCCAGCCTACTTGTACAGAAGTACAGAAATGAAACTTTCTTTTCCAAGTAGGAAAAAAACTGTTTTAAAGCGACTGTTTTCAACTACTGGGTTAGTTTTTTCCTTTTATGTATGAAATGAACACGTGTCATATAATCTTTGGTGGTTCCCAACCCTGCCTGCACTTAGAATCACTTGGGGAGCTTAAAATGCCTGAATTCCATCAGATTCAGATTCATCGGATCTCAAGTATTGGAATTAAAACAGAACAAAACATTTTTTTTTAAATTCAAAATAAAACAAACACCAAAGAAGCCTATAAATAGATCCTTTTAGAGCGAAGGTTGAGAATTACTAATTTGGTTGAAGCACAGGAAATTATCCATACAAAAATGTCAATATTATATGGTTTAAATTAACAAAAAGATAAAGAAAAAAATACGTCTGAAAAAAATCATGTGTGTTGAGACAGATGCCTGTGAGTCTTTCTGTATTTACTTCTACCTAGATGTGTAAATATACAGATATACATAGATGCACTTCTCAATCGTGCACTTTGTTTAATGGGAGTAGTCACCAAAAGATAAGCATAAAACACATGTAATTCAGAACTGCTGGGCAGCCCAAGGCCATGAAGAAAGAATGGAAAATCAAATTATGCCGCATGACTTACCTGATCCCCATACGCATGACGACCTATGATGATGGGTTTCACCCATCCGCTCACAAGCCGGGGGATGTTTTTGCAGATAATAGCTTCCCTGAAGACAGTACCACCCAGAATATTTCGGATGGTGCCATTGGGCGACTTCCACATCTGTTTCAACTTGAACTCCTCAACCCTCTTCTCATCGGGGGTGATGGTGGCACACTTGATGCCAACGTTGTACTTCTTTATAGCTTCTGCGGCATCCTTGGTGACCTGGTCATTGGTAGCATCACGGTTCTCGATGCCTAAATCATAGCTGGGAGGAAAAAACCCAGACAGAGTGGTGGGTGACGGAGGGTGCTACCATTCTGTCTGGGGTATTCTGCACGGTGCTGGCACGCAGAGCTTGCCCTGCAGAAAGTGAAGGCATCTGCCACGCTTTGGCATTAATGTACCCGAGACACAGAAGACGGTGCCAACTAAAAGCAGCCCTGAGAGGCTCGCCGGCTGGGCCTTGGCTCCCTGTGCTGCAGTGGGAGGCTGTCTGGAAGGAAACTGAATGGAAACCATTGTGCTTTGCACCTTTGCCAGCTTTCACCATACAGAGGCAATAACAGCGCTGGAGCAACCCTTTGGCAGACTTCCATATAATTAACATAAAAAAGCAACACCAAGCACCACCTTAGCACATTTTTCCTTAGTAAATACTGGGCTCTAAAAATAAAGGGGTCAGAGTTGGTTAAAATTTTTGTTTCTTATATTTGATATTCAAGTAGTGGGATTTATAAATGTGACATTTAGTGACAAAAAACTAATGAATCCTTCATTAATGCCAGGTAGTTATATGATGAACCTTGCCCTAATTCGTGGGTAAGTTTCTCTGTTCTGGACACAAGCCTGCAGTTTACTGGATAAGTAATGGAATCAAGCAATGGTTTTATATACCCCAGAGAGCTAGAGCTTGGTATACCAACAGCCAGACTGCCAGTGATTCAGAGCTGAAAAGGATGTTGGTTGTTCACAGAGCACAGACAATGATTATAAGGTTTTATCTAAAGTATGGAATAGTTTGTCCAAAATAGGAAAAACAAAACAGTAATGTGACTATTCTGTTCTCCAAGGTTTTAAAGTTTTTCAGCTTTCATAACTTGCTGAACCACGAAGCCTCTAGATTTCTTTTTAGTTCTTGTATTATCCTTTCCTTAGTTATCCCAACTCATGATACAAATGCAAAGGCAGCAATCTTAAATTTCCAAATAAAAACAATTCCAGCTCTGGCTGGTGCTGCTCAGTGGTTAGAGTGTTGGCCTGTGCACCGAAGAGTCTCAGGTTTGACTCCTGGTCAAGGGCATGTACCCCTGGGTTTGGGGCTCACTCCCTGCTCCCCGTCAGGTGCGTATAGGAGGCAACTAATAGCTGTGTATGTTTCTCTCTCTCCCCCACTTCCCCTCTCCCTTCCACCCTCTGAAAAGCAATGGAAAAAATATCCTTGGGTGAGGATTAACAACAACAACAAGAACTCCAGACTGCTTTGACCTTAGCTAATTCATATAAATGTAACAGAGCACAAACTCCCTTATCTCCTGGCACAGGAAGTGCTGAGTATCTGCAAACATCTACTCCTAACTCAAACAAGAAATGCAGTCAGCAGTGCTCATGTTCACAGGAATCCCTTTTCAGCAGGAGAGACTAGCATAGCAGTACATGCCTGCAATTTTTGCTTCTCTTCTTAACCTTTCTAAGAGAAAATGAATAATGGTCTGGACCGCAGTCCAGTCTGCAGAAAACAAAACAAATTAATTCCTTCACTCCCCTCAAAAAAGAACCAGTCATGTAATAATAGCAATTTTAGAACAGCTTACAACCTGTTTGAGCCTCTAAACATTCTTTGGTCTATAGCCAGTGACAGTTTTTACTGGGCCTAAGGACTATCCTTTAAAACCCCTTATGTCTCTAGGCTAAGGAGGCCCTGCACGCTCACCTGAAACAGGAGAGCGCTGGTAAAAACGCTTCTTTAAACCTACTTGGATGATGCTTTTATGCTTCATTTCCTGTATATTTTGTTGACCTCTGCAGGTATTTGCTCCATCTTGTGGTTGCAACAGTGATATTATCAACAGCTTAAGCTTAGAATAATTAAAAAGGGTGTCTAATGACACCATGTAAATTAAGTGTCTACACCCAAGCAAATATAACAGGTCCTCGGGACATAGTCTAATGCATAAGTCTGGTCAAGACATATACACTTCCAGCTGCCACTAGTTTGGCTAAAATGTGAGTCTTCAGCCACTGCACCCTTGGAAAAATTCTGTTTCTACCTAATTCAAATGTTCAAAAAGCATGAGCGAGTTTATGAAAACACAGGGGAAAAAATGAGAGCATTGCACACAGACTTTCATATCTGTCTCTGAACACTTTACACACAGGCAAAGGCTCAAGTCTTTAGGACACAAATGTTTAAGGGCATTTGTGACAGGTCGGTGTTTTATTAAAATAACTTCAGGGGTTCTTTCTGTACTATAACTGTATGAAAAGGGCAAAGGCAAGGAATAAAAAGGGGAAAAGATCCACTGGCTAGTTAAGTAGAAGTATAGAAAATAGGGCACGGCTCAGTGGTTGAGCATCGACCTATGAACCAGGAGGTCATGGTTTGATTCCTGGTCAGGGCACAAGCCTGGGTTGCAGGCTCGATCCCCAGTAGGGGGCTTGCAGGAGGCAGCCAATCAATGATTCTCTTCATCATTGATGTTTCTATCTCTCTCTCCCTCTCCCTTCCTCTCTGAAATCAATTAAAATATATTTTTTTAAAAGAGGAAAACAAAAGAAAGTAGAGCTTGAAAGATCAAAATTGTGTCAACTTCATTTACAGTTTAACACAAGGATGTATCTCTATTATTTTCCCTTCTGCAAATACTTGGTACTGCTCTTGGCGACTGATTTATTACAAATAAAACCTTTATAGGAAACAGAGGCTTGGAAAGACCTGAGAATCACGTTGTTCCCATTACACTTCTTGTCTTCTGAATTATAAGTCCAGTATATCTAGCAATGTCAAATTTAAAAAGAAGACTGATTGGCAACCCAACTGGCATGGCTTAGTGGTTGAGCACTGACCTATGAACCAGGAGGTTATGGTTCAATTCCAGGGCCGGACACATGCGTGGGTTGTGAGTTCAATCCCCAGTGTGGGGGTTGGGGGCATGCAGGAGGCAGCCAATCAATGATTCTCTCTCATCATTGATGTTTCTATCTCTCTTTCCCTCTTTGAAATCAATAAAAATATATTTTAAAAATAGTAAGATTCATTGGCACATATTCAGGCACTCTTTCCAGGCTTTATTCACGGGATTCAGCTGTATCTATGTAAAAAAGCTAGTCATATCCTGAAATCCCTTAAGATTATACTTTCTGAGTTTTCGATGTGGAGGAACAGTCATGGGCCACATATACCGCAATGGTCCCATAAAATTATAACGGAGCTGAAAAATTCCCGTCATCTAATGATGTCGTAGCAGTGGTGAAGTTGTAGTGCAACACAATACGTACCATTGTTACAACTGCCTTCAGTCGTCAGGAGAAGTGTGTGGCTGAGGAGCTGCAGGGGAACAGAATTGTCTCCCCAAAGTATGTCTCTTTGGCCTAAGGATCATTTTAGGCTGATTGATTTTAAGGAACAGACATGGGAGAAATTCTAAAAGCCAAGGAGAAGTGACCCCTTGAAAATACATTTACATTCGTAAGGGAACTCTCCATTTGTCCAGGGTGTCTCTCGCTGTACCAGGAAGAGGGGGGTGACCTCAGCTCCAGACTCTTATGAATGCAGAGGAGGAAGACCTAAATATGCCTCACACCTTACCCTTGTTTGCTGCTTAACATGGTCACCTCCTATAACTGACCTCCCCACCAACATTTTCTTTTGTCTTCAGCCAAAGACAGTGTTTAAGGTGGTGGCTTCGACCACTCTGGAGAGTTCCTCAGTTTTCCTGAGTCGCTCCCACGTATACAGGAGGTACACATATTACTAGACTTCCTTTTTTCCTTTAACCTCTCTTTTATTACTGGGATGTCTCAGACAAGGACCCGGAAGGGTAGAGGGAAAATTCTTTTTCTTCTCCTACAGAGCGAAAGACTGTATCACAGAGCCTAGGTGTGTAGTGGGCTACGCCATCCAGATTTGCGTAAGCACACGCTATCATGTTCGCACGACAGAACTGCTGAACCACACACTTCTCAGAATGTGACCGTGTCATTAAGTTGCACATGACTGTAATTCATTTACCTGTGCAGGTCCAGGTCCACATACGGAAAAATGAGTTTTTCTTTAATCAACTCCCAAATGATTCGTGTCATTTCATCTCCTTGCATCTCTACCACTGACCCGCCATGGATTTTTTGAGACATTTTCACTAAACCTTTAAAGAGAAGAAAAAAAAAAAAGATAAGATACATATCTTGTCATTTATTTCATTACTAGAGGCCCGGTGCATAGATTCATGCACATGGAAAGGAAATTAATTAGAAGGTGGCCGGCGGGGCAGGACTGGGTGAGACAGGCCGGACACACCCTGGAGTCAACCTCCCTTGGTCCCTCCCTGGCCGGCTGCACCTGGGGCAGCGCCAGGGCTTGAAGGATGTCTGCGGAGTGAGCGGAGTCCCTCCAGCAGGTTGGGTCCCTCGGCCTGGCTGTGGGGGATCAGGCCGAAACAAGCAGTCTGACATCCCCTGAGGGGTCCCAGAGAGCGAGAGAGCACTCTGCAAAGTTGCTGCTGAGCAGCAACTCCTGCATTGAGTGTTGCCCCCTGGTGGTCAGTGCACGTCATATCTACCAGCCGGTCAGCCGGTCGCTTAGCCTTTTATATATATAGATAGTGTTACCCGGACTAAAGAGATCCCTTTGTCTGCATGCATCAAAGCCCAATAAGAAGCGAACAGGAGTTTGCAGCCAAGAAAGTAAGGGTTTATTACTTGAGGAAGTGGCCCATACCTGGAGTCACAGGTGAGCTAATGCTTAAAGACCCTGAACCATCATGTACTTCAGAGGGTGGATTATATAGGGGGAAAATCATTCATCACGGTGACTAAGGGAGTTAGGGTCATGGTCAAGGTTATGGTCTCTACTGATTGGTGGGCGCCAGGGTAGGGCGTGGTGATCAGTGCCTCTGGTCCTGATGTCAGCCATGGTGTCGCTTCATCTGGTTTCACCACTTTTCTGAGTCTGGAGCTAAAACACAACTGAGGCCTACATGCCATCTTTAGTTTAATTGAAACTCTGTCTCTGTGGTCAAAAGACCCGAGGCCTTGTTCTTAAGATTATTTGATGTTGACCAGAACCTCATAGTCCTGAGGGCTTAATGCTTAAGGGACTGGACATGTAAGGGAGAAGGTGAGTCGGGTGCTGGATGAGGTCAGTTTGAATGAAAAGGAAAGAAAGAAAGAAAAGATCATAGTAAAGAAATGAAGTTTCTGCACAGTATCACTAGTATAAAAACAAAATAGAAACATTTGGGGACTACTAAAAGAATAATTCATAGTAGCATGACTGCATGAAAAGCTAATAGTAATTACAGTTACCATTTAGAATTGAGCACATTCTCTACATAAAGCATTGTGTTACATGCTTCATGTGTGGTTTGAGTTAACCCTCGCAACAACCCTGAAAGATGGAATTATTTCCTATTTTACGTTGATATAAGAGAAGTAGCTTTCCCAAGGCCACCTGCTAGAGCATCTGGAACCTGCTCCTGTAACATGCCCTCAGTAATGTAATCATTATTCGTGATGATCGGTTTGTCCTGGAAAATAAGATTATTTCCACAATATCATGCTTATTTGAACACTTCTATTCAACTCCTCACTATACTGTGCCCTCAAGATGAGCAGAATGAGAGCTAATATTTCCCCTCTTTTAAGAGGTTGTTTTGGTTCAAATAACTACCTTCAAGGAGATGTGACTTATGTTTAAAGAACTTTTAAGTCTAAAAGTGAAAGATGAAGAATTCCTGGTGGAACTGCTTCCCTAGAGACAATATTAAATACTAAGGATGTGGAGCTAAATACAAGAGTGATTTCTCCATCAGAGAAATCTGTTTATACAAGGTCACTGCTCAGGACCCAAGCATGTCCCTGTCTTCTTCCTCAGTAACCCAACTCCGGTCCTTTTCTGCTGGCTGTTCGTGGGCAAAGGTAAGCTGTCAGTGCGTGGCATAGGGAAGGAGAACTGTCTCAGGAAGAGATGCCATTTTGAGGAACAGGGTGTGGGGGTGCACGCTTTGGAAAAGCAAGACTATGAGGCTTAAAGGAAGGCCCTGTCCTACGCATGTTCTCTGAGAGGCAGAGGACGCCTTGAGCCTGATCAAAGTATCTGTTCCCTTTCCTGAAGCACTAATGGGAAGTTTCCCTCCCCCAGCAACACAACTGCAAATTGCTTTTCCTCCCCTGCATGTATAGCTGACTTTAAACATTATTAGGTAAAAGGCCTGTAAGCAGCCTCTCTTGAAAAGCTGAGCTCAAGTAGCTGGCCTTCAAATTAAAGGATGTCGTGATCAGTAGGTGGTAAGCCTTGGTTTCTGTGACAAGCCAGGGTACCTTTCTACCCCCAGGCCCATTTTCACTTCCCAGGTTTGCAATTCTAGAATCCTGCTTATGTTACTATTACTGGGGAACCATCTGGAACTCAAGTAGAATAAAAGAACTGAACAAACTGGTGTGGATGAGTCAATTACTTCCCATTTGTAATTTCAAGTATGATTTACAGTACAGCTTAAAGTACGAGTATATGATTCAGTCACACGGATCCCACTGTGACACCTGTTCTTGCATTCACCACAAAACAAAAAAGAGGCAGCAAACTTATCTTGGTCTTAATACTACATTTCCATGGCCATATTTCTATATAGAATTATGCAAGAGTTATTACTTGGCTATTTTTTCCTGGATGGCAAATACAATTAATAGAAGGTCATACACTATACTTGAAATTTCAACACTGAGTGACAGTATTTTTTAGTTAATTATTTCCTTCTCAGTTGAAGTAAATGTTTTGAGCAGTAATTGTTCTATATTCATAATGCATAATTGAAGTATTTCAGATTTTCCTCACATTACTTAACTAAAATTTTATCACCTGTTAACTAAACAACAGAAGCTTTATTGAAGACCCTGGCTTACTACAATGTAGGCCATTATTTTATTTATTTTAGATTTGAATTCCATGAGGTGGGCTTTAGGCCCCAGTGGATTCACTTGTCTACCCTTGCCCCTCAGATTTTCTATCTCCACCCAAACCCCAACTTCAGAAGGAAGGACTTTTCCACAGGTTGGTTCTTTTGTCTGAACAGCCTAATTCTAATCTTCTGACACACTTGTGTAACTCCAGTAAACAAGCCTGGACTAATGTTGACTAGTGTAAGAAAAAAGAGCTGCTCACCCTGTTTAATTTTTCATAAACCCCAAGTTTTTTTTTAGCCATTTTTTAAAAAGCTGCTTTCATGAACTACAATAATCTCTGGGCAAAAAAAAATAGTCTCCTGCAGAGAAGACGCTGGAACTGAAAGAAATACGGAAGCAGTCAGTTGCAATTTATTATTGAAAATATTCCTGACTCACTCCCTCGCAATGCCTGCCTCTAAGATCTCCAAGACCAATTAAAAGCAGTATTGCCACATCAAAGAAAATACGGAAGGGAAGAAATTGCTAATTCTTACCTTTACCGTGAATCAGTTGCTAATCACTCCAACTCCTCTCAGTCTTGGGAACTCAGCTGAATGTCGTTTATCTCCTAAAAAAAAAAACCCTAAAAAAAAACACAAAACCCCACAAACCAAACAGGGAATTAAAAAGACAGCACACAAACCCCTCTTGTCAGGAGGATTTAGACAGCCCGGCTTATCTGGTTTAAAGTACAGTGCGGAGTGAACCCAGAGGGGCGAAGGGCAGGTGCAGGTCTGTAGAAACCGTACAATTAAAGGTTCGGGGAGCACCGATCTCTGCGCGGGCACACGCGGGAGGGTGCGTCCGGGTTCGCCGCCCCTTAGCTGGTCTTGAGGTTTGGGGTTCGCCGTCCCTGAGCTGGTCCAGAGGTTTGTACGCCCTTAAGTGACGCAGCGACCAGCAGGTTTTGGCCTGCCTACGTCCTTGTGGCCCTTGTGCAAGAGGCTTGCAACGGCAGCTGGCCCCGATCCTCCTTCCTGGTCTCCACGCCCACTCCTTCCCTCTCGGGTGCCGGACCTTTAAACGGGCGTGGGGGACCGGCCAGGGAACGCCTACCCCAGAACTTGAGATCGCTCCATCCCCCACTCCGCCCGCCCGCCCGCCCCGCAAACCGGTGCTGGGGCTCCTCCCACCCCATGCCTCCCAAGCCGGGGCATTCTCCCTGCCGTCTGATTTCGCAGCACACGCACCCAAGTCGTCGGGTCCCACCTTTCTTTGTATTCGGTTCCCCTGGCCGCACGTTTTTCCCCCCTAAACCCACGACTCAGTCTTCTACGTGTCCTTGCAATTCCCCATCGCTCGGTGTTCCTTTCTGCATGCAGACCTGGGCGTCCACGGTCACTGCAGACAACTTTCCGCCGCCCCATTTCACCCTCCCGTGCCCGAGAGCCGACCTTCTGCACATCCAGGCACCTGGCACCCACTTCCTCCCCACTCCCCTTTCCCACGTGCAATACCTGGATGGTCCCCCCGACCCCCTTCTTTGCGACCACAACTCGCCGCTAAATTCCTTCCTCCAAACCCAAGATCTCTTTCTTCCTTCTCCCCAGCCGTGGGCGGACTCAGAGCCTCCCCCAAAGCCAGGGCCCCGCCGCCCCTCGCAGCCTGCGGTTACCTGCAGGGTCGGGACGCCGGCGATGCGTCGGGGTGGGGCTGGCGCCACAGCCACTCGCGACCCAACTCACCAGCGCAAACACTGGCAACCCCACCCGGTCCCAGCTGTTGGGCGTCTGACACAGCCTCCAAAAACCCGGGGACAGACCAGCCAGCAGGCGGGGCAGCCTTTCCACTTCCCGGCTTTGTCCCCTCCCGGCCCTGCCCCCTCGGCCCACCGGGGCCCCGCCCCCGCCTCGCCACCAATCGCTGCGCGCCGAGCCCTCCGAGGTGGGCGGGGCTAGGGGGTCGGGGTCGATCCCCGGGCTTCGGGGAGCAAGCTGCAGAGCGTCCTTCTCCGCGCGGGGGCCGGGAGAGGGGCTGCTGCGCCCCCCGAGCTTGGCTACGGCTTTTCCTGGCGGAAGGACGCGAATGCCACCTGCAGGCCGGGGAGCAGGGCGCGCTGGGGCTGGTATTCTGAGACCCACGCCGCCCAAGAGCACCCTGGGCTTCGTGACAACCTAGGGGCAGGGGGAGTGTTTCCAGGTCTACACTAGACCGAGGGCCTGGGCTAGTCTCCTCCCCAGCGTGCCCCGACGTGCGGTAGTCTGGAACCGCCTTTGGCCCAAAGAAGAGTGGTCCAGGCGATGAGCGCGGATTGCTTTTGGGGGCCGCTCCACCCGCAGCTAGAATGCCAAGGATTGGGCAGTTGCGCAAGCAGGCATGCCACAGTACATATTTTCCGCCACCACCAATGACTGGGTCTTTACAGCGTCCGAACCTATATAGTAACACCCACCTCCCCTTACCCGCGGTTTCACTGTTGGTGGTTTCAGCTACCTTTGGTCAAATGCAGTCCTGAAAACATTAAATGGAAAATTCCAGAGAAACACTGTTCAGAACTTTTAAATTGCGCACTGTTCTGAATAGCATGATGAAACCTCCAGTCCTCCGGCCCTGTTCCTCCTGAGAAGTGAATTATCCCTTTGTCCCGCACATATGTGCTGTATACTACACAGCTACCCACTCCTCAGTGACTAAGGCTTAGTCACTTGGTGGCCTGCTGCTCAATAATCAGATCGACTACCTGATACTGCATCATCCCAGTGCCTGTGTTCAAGTAACTCTTAATTATATAATAAAAGCCTAAGTGACCCTTACAGCAGAACAACCAGAACAACCGGTTGCTATGATGTGCACCGACCACCAGGGAGCAGATGCTCAATGCAGCAGCTGCCTCCTGGTGGTCAGTGTGCTCCCAGAGGGGGAGCGTGACTCAGCCAGAAGCTGGGCTTACTGCTGGGGAGCACAGCAGTGGCGGAGAAAGAAGCCTCTCCCACCTCTGTGGCAGTGTTAAGGGACTGCGAGCAGGCGGTAAGGAGCGAGGGGTCCTGAACTCCGAGAGGGCTCAGGCTGGGCTGAGGGACCACCCAAGTGCATGAATTTTGTGCAAAGTCATCCACTTTGGGGGAATTATTATATAGTATATTATTATTGTTCTATTTTATTGTTAGTTGCTGTCAATCTCTTATTGTGTCTAATTTATAAATTAATCTTTATCATAGGTATGGCTGTTTAGGAAAAATGTTTGGTACTATCTATGGTTTCAGACATCCATAGGGGGTCTTGGAATTTGTCTCCCTTCCTCCCATAAAAGGAAACTACTGTAATTATAATTACTAATACATTATTACAAATAAACCTAATTGTCGTTGCATTAGAAGATAAAGATAATGAGATTATTATCTGGGTTCCAAAGAAGTTAGGTAAAGATGTGAGACCTGAGAAAAAAGTGGGTTAAAAAAAAAAAAAATCTGTCCTCTTCAGGGAATTATTTTTTGTGTATTCCTTCCTCTCGAAAGCATGGGGGTAAAGGAGCATTTTAGATAGTGATTTGTAGGATAATAACATGCTTGTGTATTGCTGCTGGGATTTCCTGTCCCCAAATTTATTTTTTAAAATTATCTCCAGCATCGGATTATTACAATTACTCTTTGAAGATAAACAGATATAAAGGGCACTGCACAGGTGCATTTTTGACACTAGAGGGCACTGGTATTTTTCCTAAGAGAAAATGAAGAAATGGCACTGTGCTTGATTTTTGAGGCAGATTAACAGAAAGTAGCTGTCACCTCCATCTATTCCTGTAGAAATGATTATAGAGGTGTCTGAGTGTGTATTTCATCGCCAATATGAGACCCAAAGTCACCTGAGATTGTAGCTTTACTCCATATTATATTGGGTTCACATTTTAATTACTGTTTGGTCACTACTAAAAGTATTTATATTCATTCTGGTTGCAGAAAGGATTTAGGGCAGCCTTCAAGATACATACAATATCCTATAAAATAAAAGCCCAATATGAAAATTGACTGAACGGCAGAATGACCGGTGGGACAACCGGTCACTACGATGCGCACTGACCACCAGGGAGTAGACGCTCAATGCAGGAGCTGCCCCCAGCCCGCAGGCCCCAGGCCAGCCAAGGTGGGTGCCAGCAGGGGCCCCCCACCTGTCCCGCCGGTTGCCCCACAGATTGGCCCTGATCGCCGGCCAATCCTAGGGACCTTACCCATGCACAGATTTTGGGCACTGGGCCTCTAGTAGCATGATAAAAGCCAATGAATATAGGGGAGGAAAATGAAGAAAAGAGAGAATATAGTAAAGAACCTATATTTGAATTTAATCACAAAAAGTATCACAAGGTAAATTTAACCACAACATGTATTCCATCAAATTCTAAACACTGCTGAAAATGGGCTGCAAATTTGGCTCTAAGCCAGTGTGGGAAGAAAGGTAACACGTATGGGAGTGTCAGCATCTAAAACAGTGTTTCCTAAGCCATTAATATAGGAACTCTGTTATCATTGAAAAACATTTTTGTAGACCCCTAGAATTGACTTATAGTATTACTGTATATGCATAAAACTAGATATGTGCTCCTTATGCTGCTACCTTTTATCCTATCTAATAAAAAGGGAATATGCTAATTGACCCTCACACTGTTGCAAAGATGGCAGTGCCCACAGCCAATAAGAAGGGAATATGCTAATTGACTGCCATGCCCTCAAAGATGGTGGCGCCCACAGCCACAAGATGGCTGGCAGGGAAGGGCAGTTGGGGGCAACTGGGCCAGCAGGGGAGGGCAGTTGGGGGCGACCGGGCTGGCAGGGGAGCAGTTAGGCATCGATCGGGCTGGCAAGGGAGTGGTTAGGGGGTGATCAGGCTGGCAGGCAAAAGCGGTTAGGGGCAATCAAGCAGGCAGGCAGGCAGAAGCGGTTAGGGGCAATCAAGCAGGTAGCAGTCCTCGTATTGTGAGAGGGATGTCCAACTGCCGGGTTAGGCCCCACAGCGATTGGGCCTAAACCGGCAGTCAAACATCCCCTGAGGGGTCCCATATTGGAGAGGGTACAGGCTGGGCTGAGGGGACCCCCACCCCCAGTGCATGAATTTCATGCACTGGGCCTCTAGTACAGCTATAAAATAACAAATTTATAGACAAAATACTAGAAACAAAACTATAAAAAATACATTACTTGGCAACATTAAATAAATGGAATAAATGATGTTTGGCTGAAATTAAATTATTGCTTGAAATGTGAATATGAAACCATGGATAAGTGGGGGACTACTGGACATAAAGAAAAAAATGTCTACCTCAGCAAGAACTCTGTGAAATACTAAACATATTTAAGAGCCACGTCAAGGAAAAGAAGCCCCCAAAGAGAATGAGGCCCAGCCAGCATGGCTCAGTGGTTGAATGTTGACCTATGAATCAGGAGGTCATGGTTCAATTTCCAGTCAGGTCACATGCCACGGTTGTGGGCTCGGCCCCCAGTAATGCAGGAGGCAGCCAATCAATGATTCTCTCTCATCACTGATGTTTCTATCTCTCTCTCCCTCTGTCTTCTTCTCTGAAATCGATAAAATATGTATTAAAAGAGAGAGAGAGAGAATGAGAAGGACTTTCTGGGGATAGTAGAAGAATCAGCAGAGTCTGATGGGAGCCAAAGCAAGAGAACGTTTCCAAAAAGGAGGGGGGTACTACAGAGAGGGCAAGAAAGACAAAACCTGAAAATAATTTTGGCAAGTAAGAGGACCTCAGGAAAGCACTTTAAGAATAATAATCCTATCAGAATGATTCTGTTTGAAACCAAACTAAAGGGGATTGAAGTGTGAATGGGAGGTGGGGAATTTTGAAGAAAACTGTTTTCAGAAGGTTGACTGTGAAGAATCCTATATAATAAAAGGCTAATATGCAAATCGACTGAATGGTGGAACGACCGGTCGCTATGACACGCACTGACCATCAGGGGGCAGATACTCAATGCAGGAGCTTCTCCCTGGTGGTCAGTGCTCTCCCACAGGGGGAGCAGCACTCAGCCAGAAGGCCAGCTCACGACTGGAGAGCGCCGTGGTGGGAGTGTTAAGGATGTCTGACTGAAGGCTTAGGCCTGGTGGGGTGGGCCTAAGCCTTCAGTCAGACATCCCCCAAGGGCTCCTAGACTGTGAGAGGGCGCAGGCCACGCTGAGGGAACCCCCCCTTCCCAGTGCATGAAAGTTGTGCACAGGGCTTCTAGTCCTACATAAAATCTTAGCCAACATAATTTTTGATGACTGCATAATTGTTCATCATTTGATTGTTACTTTGATGTGGTTTATGTTGATTAAAAATTTGTTTCCTTTTTACTGTTTTAAATAGCTGTCACAAACATATTTAGATATACTTTAATTTTACACTTGAATCAGTTTCTTTGGGTAGATGGTTAGAGTTGGAATTGTTGGATCAAAGAATGTAAACACTTTTAAGGTGCTTGCCGAAACCGGTTTGGCTCAGTGGATAGAGTGTCGGACTGCGGACTGAAAGGTCTCAGGTTCGATTCCGGTCAAGGGCATGTACCTGGGTTGTGGACACATCCCCAGTGGGACATGTGCGGGAGGCAGCTGATTGATGTTTCTCTCTCATCGATGTTTCTAACTCTCTATCTCTCTCCCTTTCTCTCTGTAAAAAATCAATAAAATATATAAAAAAAAATAAGGTGCTTAACAGATCCATCAAATCAATTTCTCAGAGGGATACTTATTTATGTTTTCCCATGAAGCACAAGAGAGTGCCAATTTCATTGCATCCTAGACAGAACTGAATTTCCTGACCTTTAAAAACATCACTGCATTCTTTATTAAAGGGAACAAGGACTCCTTTGAGAACTGATTGATTCTAGGCCTGGGGTAAAGACAGTTCAAGAAGAGCTGGTATATTTTAGGGTCAGAAAGTAAGGAAGTGGCCTGGCCTGCATGGCTCAGTGGTTGAGCATTGACCTATGAACCAAGAGTTCATGGTTCAATTCCTGTTCATTGCATATGCCTGGGTTGCAGGCTGGATCCCTCATGTGGGACGTGCAGGAGGCAGCTGATCAATGATTCTCTCTCATCATTGATGTCTCTATCTCTCTCTCCCTCTCCCTTCCTCTCTGAAACAAAAAATGTATTTTTTTTAAAAGGAAAAAGAAAGTAAGGAAGTACTCAAAAGGTGATGGAGGCATGTGCAATGGATGCAAAACAGTAAAATGAAGCCACACATACTTCTTTTACATTGATGGGTACAGGGCAGTTAATAAGCAACATTTCCAGCCTGTAGAGATGGTATGGGGGGGAGGGGACATGATAATGAAGGGTTCTGTGGTCTAGTGCTCTGGTGCTGCAGTTGTGTGCTGAGGAGTCTGAAAAAGGAGAATACTCTGACATTTCAAAATGGGTGATATTTTAGATGCAAAGAGACAAGACAGGCTCACTTAAGGAAAAGATTAACTGTAATCAAGGAAGCTACAGCCCTAGGAGTACCCACCATGACTTGCTTTTAGTTAGGAACTTTTATGGTTACTTTTGGCCTCTGAGTTTGTAAGACCCGTCATACTGGCCTCCCCTGAGCTTGTCAGGTTTAGTATGTGGCCCCTTTTCCCTCCCTGCCTTAGACACTGTGCCAAATGGTTTATGTGCAGTTTTTAGTTAATCCTCAAAAAAAAAAAAAAGTCTATTAAGTGGGTACTATTATATCGGTCCTCTTTTACGGATAAGAGGTCTGGGGCCTAAAGAAATTAGTCATTTGTTTAAGGTCACATGGCTAGTCATTGGCAGAGTCGCCCAAGCATAACAATCTCGGCTATAGACTTACTAGTAAGTGCTCTCCACTGCACAGTCAAGGCCAGTCCGCGAGAGCACCGAGCGCAGGTACGTGTTACGAGCGCCCGCACCATCGCACACAAACGACGGCCGCCGTGCAGCCCGCACCCAACGGGTGGGTGACCTGGCGCGCCTGATGCTCACGTGCGCAGTCGCCCGGGCCGCTTCCAGGAAGGCGGAGGCCGCCTGATCCTCGCCAACTGTCCGGAACGACTCCATCTGGGCTGGACTCCCTCCGCCTGAACAGCTGATCCTAGCGTCGCGACGACCGGGAGGAGAGGGCGGGGCCGGCGGCCGGGGCAGCTGCGGATTGGAGGGGAGGGAGACAGGGGGCGGGGCTTCGGGGGGAAGCGAGGAGCCGCATCAATCAGGTAAGCAGCTCTGCTTCCTGCCGCAACGGCCCGCGGCCGGAGTAGAGCGGCCCTGCGCCCCGAAGCCGGCTTCCTGCGCCCGAACGGGGTGAAGCGGCGCTCGGGTGGAGGGCTCGGCGGCCCGGGCGGGAGGCACAAGTAAGGGCGGGCGTCTGGCGCGCCGCCTGCTGGGGCTGGGAATGGGGAGGAAGGCCGGTTTGGGGCGCTCCGGGGTCCGAGCGGAGGGGAAGGCGAGAGCTGCGGTTCCCCGACGGCGGCTGGAGGCCGGGCTGCGCCCGCGGCTGGGCAGGGGCGGGCCGAGGACCCGTGCCCGCTGGTAGCCGGCTCCCCTGATTCCCGGGCTGCCCCCGGTCATGTGAGGATGGAGGGGAGCCGGGTGGGGCTGTTCTGGAAGAGGTTTCCTTGGAAACGGGAAGTTACCGCGTCCTGCGTCCCTAACTGAGCCTGTTTGGGGTGCGCAGCCCAGTTCCTCCTCCCGCCGGTGGATGCGCTCTGGATCTGTGTGTTAGGGGGCCCCCCTGGACTCGGAAAGAAAGTTCCTGGGCTGCAGAAAGGACAGCAGCAGGGGGTTCACAGGTGTGGACGCCTCCTTCAGTGCCCGCCTCGCTCTCTGAGGCTGTTCCGTCTCTGCCGTGCTTCACAGTCTAAGACAGTGGTTCTCAACCTTCCTATTGCCGCGACCCTTTAATACAGTTCCTCGTGTTGTGGTGACCCCCAACCATAACATTATTTTCGTTGCTACTTCATAACTGTAATGTTGCTGCTGTTATGAATCGTCATGTAAATATCTGATATGCAGGATGTATTTTCGTTGTTACAAATTGAACATAATTAAAGCGTAGTGATTAATCACAAAAACAATATGTAATTATATATGTGTTTTTCGATGGTCTTAGGCGATCCCTGTGAAAGGGTCGTTCGACCCCCAAAGGGCCGCGACCCACAGGTTGAGAACCATTGGTCTCGAGGAGACTTGATTTCCCAGCTAGGAGTTGTTCCCAGCAAGAGGGTGAGACTGGGATGTGATAGGCATTTTTAAGGAATTAAGGTTCTTTTGTCTAATAGAGAGACTGTTCTTAAGACATTCCAGAAATAGGAGAAATGCTGGGATTCTGTGTAAAGCAAGTTATGTATCGTGTCTGTATCTGTTGAATGATCATGTGTTGATTCAGTGCATCCTCTGTTGTAAAATTAGTACGCTATGGACAGTACAGGTAGTTGATTGGTACATTGCACTGTCTTATTTCTGATTTATTTGCATCTTATTTCTGACTTACTAGAATCTTGTTTCTGATTTACTTGAATCTCGTTTTCTGCCACTCCAAAAATTCCCACTCCATCAGGATTCTTAGAAAAACACATTCTTGGTGTCTGGCATTTGGGTTTGTGGCAAAGATTGAGAAGGTTAAGTCTCTTCTGTAGAGCCAGACTACTTTCCTGTCCTGAATCCTCCCCTTTTCTTTTTGGGATGAGTAATACGGATCACGTTGTGGTTTTCCTTTAGTGTTTCTGTTGGCCTGGAGATCAAAAGTTGAACAACAACAAAAAATCTTCGTTAATGAAGACTAACATTTCTGATATTCAGCTGTCTGACATTATTAGATGTGTTTTGAAAAAACTACTTGGAAGCCCTGGCCGAATTGCTCAGTTGGTTAGAGCGTTGTCCTGATATGCCAAGGTTTTGGATTCCATCCCTGGTCAGGGCACATACAAGAATCAACCAATGAAAGCATAAATAAGTGGAACAACAAATCTCTCTCTCTCTAATCAATTTTTAAAAATTTAAAAAATACTTGAAATGACGACTGATATTTGGATCTTTTTTATGTGCAGAAATTTTGATATTGGCTGGCAGATTTGGTTTATTTTCTACATTTTAATACCTGATTAGCCCTTCAGGCTGGCTTAAGCAACAAGAGAGTGTGAAGTAGGCCTGCAAATAATCAATAGCAGCCTTCCAATGAGAAGAGGCAAAGCAAGTACTGGTGATACATGGATGAATAGGTTAATACTTTTAATTACCGATCAGTCAGGAAAGAGTCCTAGTTTATTTCAGAGACAGTTGTTAAGCTACCAGAGAATAAGAGTTGTAAGGTAGGTGTGTTTTCCCCCCCAGAATCCTGATGGCATTATTTAATTTTTAAATTAACTCTGTGGTTGTATTTATATTTCACATACTACATTTGATGAGTGTTTTCATGGTAATTTTTATCCTCACACCTCTCTAGCTAACTAAAGAGTGGGTGACTCTTAAAAGTAATGCTAGGACTCTGGGCAGACTGCTAACTCTGCTTCTGATGGTACTTTTGTCAAAGTAGAATGCATGTAGGCTGATTTCCGAGTCCTGAGGCTTATTGCCATTACATTATTCTTTCTTTTCAAGTACTTCCACCCCCCTGTTTTTGAAATTTACATTTGATCAGTCTCCAGCTTTTTTACTAATCCTTTATGGGAAAATATGGATTGTCACGACACTTGGAAAGGATTGCTGACTGGGCTCCCCAATAGAAGATGATGATAAAGAGGTTCCTTCCCTCTCTCCTCCCCCCTCTTCGCTCCCTCCTCTTCTCCCTCTGCTCCTTCCTCTTCCTCCTTTCCTTTTCCCCTCCCTCCATTTCAATAAACATTTACTGCCAAAATTCCGTTCAAGTCAGTGGTTTCAATTCTGTTTTGTTTAATTTATTAAGTAAATTATTAATCAGGCAACATCTTGAGTGATTAGAATTCAGAATGGCTGGATTTGGAAATCTGTGTCTTTAGACTTCTTTAGAGCAAGTCATTTTGCTCTGAAGAAGTACTCTGGCTGAACCTGGGCTTTGGTTACAGCTCTCCCACTGACTAGTTGTGTGACTCTCAGGAAAGTTGTTTTAGGCTCAGTGTCCGTCAGTTCCCTCAAAGGTAAAACACAGTAATAAGGCCAGTTCTGTACACCTTTCAGGATTTTTGTAACAACTAAATGAGATGGTAAATATGATTTTGAAAGTGAAAACATTTTATAAGGGTATAATGTCCTCTTTGTAAAGTTTAAATTAGATGACAAAACGATAGCACTTTAATGACTAGAGTTATGCATAGTTCATGGTTCTTCCCTTTTATGTGAAGTATTAATCAATATGGCAGGAAATAGACATCAGTGCCTTTCTCTAACTTCCATCTGGTGATCTGGTTACCTTCATTCACTAGTACTGCTTTGGTTTAACTAGGAATTTTGGTTAGTGCCTGGGAGGAAGATGATGGGGAACAGCTTGTTGATTTGGTTAGTCCCAAGGTGTGGAGGCATAGCTTGAGGTAATTTTTGAGTTGTTTTCTTTTAAAATACATTTTTATTGATTTCAGAGAGGAAGGGAGAGGGAGAGGGAGCAGGAGAAACAGCAATGATGAAAGAGAATCATTGATTGGCTGCCTCCTGTACGCCCCCTACTGGGGTTCGAGCCCACAACCTGGGCATGTGCCCTTGATGGGACCCTTTAGTCCGCAGGCCGACGCTCTGTCCACTGAGCCAAACCCTCTAGGACTGAGGTTTTTTAAAGTGTCGCTATGGGATGACTATTTCATTTTCTTGGAAATAGTTACCCTTTATAGTTTTTTAAAAGAAAAATTTGAAGTGAGTCAAATAACGCTTTTAGGAATTTATATGCTGTGTAAAACTGGTTTCCTCCCATAACATAAAAAAAAAGCTATCAAATATCTCTCCAAAAAACTTAAAAATGAAAAAGATAAACTATATAAAAATGCATTTTATTTCTTTTTACCTATTCACACTTATGCCCTGCTTCTAATTTTTAAATACTTTCGATAATTTCTGTAATTTGAATAGCAGTGTTGACATTAGATTGGCTATATAATCATGATTTTAGGTGAGTGAGATTTATTTATGATCCAGGGGTGGGCAAACTTTTTGACTCGAGGGCCACAATGGGTTCTTAAACTGGACCGGAGGGCCGGAACAAAAGCATGGATGGAGTGTTTGTGTGAACTAATATAAATTCAAAGTAAACATCATTACATAAAAGGGTACGGTCTTTTTTTTTTTTTTTTTAGTTTTATTCATTTCAAACGGGCCGGATCCGGCCCGCGGGCCGTAGTTTGCCCACGGCTGATAGAATCTAGATAGAGCATCGAGTTTTCAAGCCTTAATTTGTAGTTTGTGCTAAGCTATATGATTTATTTACTCTGGTTTTCATAGTCTGAATTTTCAGTTATTTAGGGATGCTGTCTGTAATTAACGCTTGGGCTTCCTGAGGAACCTTATATCTTGTGCTTCTTTCTTTCATTTTTTAGACTCATGAAATGGCCACAGATGATAAGACTTCCCCAACATTGGACTCTGCCAATGACCTGCCTCGATCTCCAACTAGTCCTTCGCATCTCACACACTTTAAACCTTTGACTCCTGATCAGGACGAACCTCCTTTTAAATCAGCGTATAGTTCTTTTGTAAATCTCTTTCGATTTAACAAAGGTAAGACTTATTCTTAAAGATTAGAGAACCTACAATTTTGATTCTCTGAAATTCTCTTGTTCAGGTTTCATCTTGTGTCTTTGCAAGAGGGTAAATTATTAACAAGGAGAGAGCTTTAATCATAGGTCACAGATTTACTGCCTAAGAGAAAGCTAGAATTTTCACTGTAATATTATTATTTATTGGTAAGTGAATATCTGAATAAATGTTAAAAGAAGGTCCCTTTTTAAAGTGTCTCCCCCCCCCCCCACACACACACCCTCTTTTTTTTTTTATTATGTTTCAACTTCTTAAGTTCACAGAATGAACTTTGTTCTTTTAGGGATTAATAGCCAAAACATTTTTAATTAAAGCAATGAAACTAAAAGAATCAGCACATGGGAAAAAAAGTTATTTTGTTTTTTCAAAAATGGAAACTATCGTAAGGCCTGTTGTTGACCTAAACCCATTTGGTAAGGTGAAAATGTAATGCTATCAAATTAAAAGATACTTTCAAAGTGAACTCTTTTTATATATTTTTTACCAGAAAGAAAAGTTAAGAAAACATGGCCTACATTTTTTGCTTTATATTTGGCTATATTATTTGAGGTGGATTAAGAAATAAACCCTTTTGTTGTAAGGAATTTGGGGGGGGTTAATAGTTTAAGTAGAAATTTTAATAGTATTAACTGACTTTTATTAGTAGTCATGCTTAAAGCTCTGTAAAAAATGCTAGCCCATTTTTAATTTTTTAAAAACCTCCTACAGATTTATTTATTTATTTATTGTTAACCTCTCTAACAGATAAATGGGTACTTTTCCATTTATCTGTTAGAGAGAGTGGAAGAGAGTGAAAGACTGAGAGAAACATTGATGTGAAAGAAACACATCGATTGGCTGCCTCCTGCATGTGCCCTGACCAGACCGGCAGGACTGGGCTGTGCCAGGGAGGAGGAGCCTGCAACCAAGGTATATGCCCTTGACCAGCATCAACCAGGGACCTTCAGTCTGCAGGCCGACGCTCTATCCACAGCCAAATTGGCTAGGGCTAGCCCATTTTCTAGACCGGCGGTTCTCAACTTGTGGGTCGCGACCCCTTTGGGAGTCGAACGACCCTTTCACAAGGGTCGCCTAAGACCATCGGAAAAGACATATGTAATTACAGATTGTTTTTGTGATTAATCACTATGCTTTAATTATGTTCAATTTGTAACAATAAAATTGGGGGTCACCACAACCTGAGGAACTGTATTAAAGGGTCACAGCATTAGGAAGGTTGAGAACCACTGTTCTAGACAGTTTAGAAAAATAAGCTATTGTTTAGAATAGTTTTAGATTTACAGAAAAATTGAGAAAATAGTACAGAGAGTTCTCATATACCCCACATCCAGTTTCTTTTATTAACAACTTACGTTAGTATGATACATTATTAAAATTAATAAATGAACAACTATTGATATATTATTAATTAAAGTATGTATTTTACTCATATGTCTTCAGCTTTTACCTAATGTCCTGTCAGGAGACCACATTATATTTAGTCATCATAAGATAATCTTTTTATTTAGCAAATGTTTATTGACCACCTACTATCCACTGGGTACTGCTTTAATAGCACAAGGGATCTGATTTATCCCATAAACAAAACAGACCCTTTCCAAAATCTATGCCTTTGTGTGAAGCTTGCATTCTATATTCTTTAATATGTTCAAGATATTTCTAATGAAAACTGAAACAAACTGAAGATCACATATACCCGGGATGTAATTTGGCCACTTCTTTGGATTTTTTAAAAAATCCTACTTTTTAATTATGCATGTAATACATATATACATTCCTTCCTGAAAGACTTCAGCTATTTCCTTCTCTCTGCTGAACTCTCTCGTCTTTCACAATAACGCCAAGCTTTCCTTTGCCACAGAGAGAGCCGAAGGGGGCCAGGGTGAGCAGCAGCCTCTAAGTGGAAGTTGGGCCAGCCCTCAGCTTCCTTCAAGAGCACAGTCTGTGAGGTCACCTACACCTTATAAAAAACAGCTTAATGAGCAACTCCAGCGGCGATCTGCAACAGTATTAGGTAAGACAGTGTTTTTACTTCATTCTTCTCTGTGCTTTAGATTTTTCCACAGTCATTGTTTCCCAGGTTGCTTTTGACTTAACTTTTCTGCAGTTTGCAATAGTCAGGTACGCTTCAGAATTAATGAAACTGTTGCCTAGATAGTGAAAGAATTTGTAGATACCTAAAAAAATTTCTTAAACATTTTATTAAACTTTAATTTAGGCTGGGCAGAAACCTCTTGACTGTTTTTTGATTAATTACTTGCTTGGGTTTCAGCAGAGAACAGTTTGCCACATCCCCAGGAGAACACAGGTTAGTTCTGCTTTGTGAATGAACCCTGCATCTACTCATGGGATGGCTAGTGTAATGTGATGTGCATGCCTCTGGCTGCAGAACTCTACCAACTCCATTAATGGGCTGCCACGGGCTCTTGGCCTTCTGTCCTTGTTGGGGTGCAAACTGTCAGTGTGGCTGGATAAGCTGAGCTCCTCTTGCCTGTATGTTGTCCGTCCCGGGCTACTCCATCATCATCTCATTCATTTTCATGCTTTTCCGATGAGTATAGGCTGGGAATCAGTGCCTGAATTGAGAGGCTATCGATATAGTGAGTTGTTTTATGCTTTATTTTTGTTGGATTATTAAACTCAGTGAAGTGGTTTGCCCAGCTCAAGGTGACAGAAGAAAGGCAGTGAGAGGTAGCATAATAGAGGGTAAGGGGTACAGCATTGGAAATCAAGTGTCTTTGAACGTCAGATCCTCGTCTTGTCTGCCAGCCTCCTCCATGAGATCCTCGAGTGAAAGATAGGCAGGTGCAGGTCATGGTGGTTGTCAGGAGGATGTTTTATTGCTAACTGAGACTTGGTTTAGAACCTTCAGGTGGGATGGGAGGAGGAGGAGGAGAAACCAAGCAGAAGAGTTGCCCTCTGGGGACTGGAACAGAGCTGGCTGCATCACCCCGCGTATTTCCCAGGCCAGAGAGCCTCAGCCGGGGTTACGGCAGCATCTGGGAGGAAGAATCAGAAGGTGGAAGGGGAGAGGGAGAATGGAGCTCTCCTTTTACCTCAAGGAATGGAAGGGAAGAGACTGTCCCCACTTTAACCTCGAACCTCAGTGAACTCTCCTTAGCCCTTGAAGCTGACCGTGCAACACGCCTGTTCTTGTTGAGGTAGCACTTTTCACTAAAGCCCATGCTGAATTAAGCATAGGATATCTTCTTTTGTAAAACTGAGGAGTCGGACTAGAATTTCATCGTTGAGGGGTTACCAAATCTTGCTTTGGTGTTTTGATAAACTTGAATTTAAGTATCAGCAGGTGGAGCCTATAATGTCTGGTTTGCTGCAGTCCCCACCATTCCTTATTATTTTGTACCAGGTGCACTTGATTCTTTTATTCTACCCTACCTGCTAGAGCAGCGGTCGCCAACCTTTCTGGTCCGCGGACCACCTGTTGGCGACCGCTGTGCTAGACGCTCAGAAACCGGGACTGTCTGACCAACCAAGTTCCTTTTCCTGTTACAAGGCTGTCATTCCACAATATACTAGCTCTATGACCAAGGGAAAACCATTTAATTTTCTAATACTGGCTTTACAAGAGGTGCAGCTAAGGTTGTTTACCTAATGGCAGAGTGCTAGACCAGTGTTTCCCTCAGGGCTCTTTCATCTTCATCTGGGAGCTCTGGTTCTCTTGGTTTCAGGAACAGACACTGCTGTTCCTTTCCTAGTGGCCGATGCTTTTAGTACCCTCTCACTCCTAACTGGCTAAATGCAAGGGGCTTCACAATTAATTGTTTGTTGCCTGTGCATGAGAGCATAACCGTTATGATTCTAACAGCTTCATCTGTCTCTTTTCCAACTAATAAATCATGGAGAGTTGCTTTATATTGTGATACTAAAAAAAGTGATCATTCTTAATACTCATACTCCCCCCCCCCCCCAGAATCTTTTAAAGAAAAATTTATTGATTGATTGAAAATATATTTTATTCATTTTTCACAGAGAGGAAGGGAGAGGGAGAGAGAGCTAGAAACATCGATGAGAGAGAAACATAAATCAGCTGCCTCCTGCACACCCCCCACTGGGGATGTGCCCACAACCCAGGTACATGCCCTTGACCGGAATCGAACCTGGGACCTTTCAGTCCGCAGGCCGACGCTCTATCCACTGAGCCAAACCGGTTTCGGCTTAAAATGTATTTTATTGATTTTTTACAGAGAGGAAGGGAGAGGGATAGAGATTCAGAAACACTGATGAGAGAGAAACATTAATCAGCTGCCTCCTGCACACCCCCTACTGGGGATGTGCCCCCAACCAAGGTACATGCCCCTGACCAGAATTGAACCCGGGACCCCTCAGTCCGCAGAACGATGCTCTATCCACTGAGCCAAACTGGTTAGGGCTGGACTTTGGTTATTGATAGGCCTGGCTCTAGTAGTGCTATTTTAAGTGTAAGTGGTGCCCTCCAGTGTGGAGCTGTAGGGGCAGGGAGGTAGCAGAGAGGGTGGCATCGGCATTCTAGCAATTCTTCGGCAGTTTTCATCTGCTCGGACACTGGTGAAGGAAAGTCCATGGGTAAATGACCATCCTGGGTGTTCTCAGGTCTGTCCGCCTCTTTGGGACTGGGCTGTTCAATTCCGTGCTGAGCATCTGTGAGGCTTTGGACACGTGGTCTGCAGACTGAACTGAGCTGCTCAGCCCTGTTGCTGTGTTGTTGTTTTTAAATAATTTTAAAAAATATTTCTGTTGATTTCAGAGAGGAAGGGAGAGGGAAAGAGAGGGAGAAACATCAATGATGAGAGAGAATCATTGATCGGCTGCCTCTTGCACACACCCCCACTGGGGATTGAGCCCTGACCAGGAATTAAACCCTGACCTCCAGGTTCATAGGTCAGCACTCAACCACTGAGCCGTGCGGGCTGGGCTGTTGCTGTTTAATGTAGAGACTAAATTAGGTTAACTCACTGGGATTGCTTTTTCTTCTGCTAAATTTCTAGCTGGTGTTTGCTATGGCTTGGGATCAAAGGGCCCAAGAAATCACTCATGAATTTTGGGCCCTGTAAGCAAGTCTCCCATTCCAGGCCTCAAACATTGGCCTCAGACAGTGCTTATCTTAGGTAGCCTTACTTGCTTGTGAAGTAGTGTTTTATGTGGTAATATAAAAACACCATTGAAAGAAACACTTTGAACGCCTCTTACCTTTCTTTATAAAGACTAGTTTTAACTCAATCCATATCACTGGCGGTGAGAACATAAGTATATACTAACTAGAGGCCCGATGCATGAAATTCGTGCAAGAGTAGGCCTTCTTTCCCCCGGCTGCTGGCAACAGCTTCCCTCTGGCACCTGGGACCCGGCTTCCTTCGAAGCCCCGGCTTCATCCAGAAGGTCGCCTGGAAGGATGTCCGGTCTAATTAGCATATTACACTTTTATTATAGATAATTTGAGGCACTGCGCATCACCTATATACCTTGTGTTGCATAGATACTGAAGACTATTTACAAGGTTCTTTTTATTTTTTTGGTTAATCTGACTCAGAAACAAGAAGGAAAGCAGAACCTACCTTTGGAGGTCATGACCCTCGTACAGCCGTTCAGCTTCGAAGCCTCAGCACAGTATTAAAACGCCTCAAGGAAATCATGGAGGGGAAAAGCCAGGTACAGTCTAAGGGCTTTGGAAGATACTTATTAAGCCCTTATATGGGTTCATACCATACTCACTGAAAATGGCATAATGTCCTTGAAATCAAGTTCAGTTAGTACTTAATTTTAATTGATCACGTTCCCCTCTTTATAGTTAGATGTTCTTTTGTTTTCTGTTCAAAACACAATAAAAAGCTTTATTATTTGTGTGAAGTTTAGGGGTCAAGCTCCTTTTTTCCCCTCATTGCTGTCCAGTGGGACCCAGCATCATGTTTGAAAAGACCATCCTTCACTGAATGCATTATAAATCTTGTCAAGTCCATAGATATGTGTGTGAGGATGTGCTAGTCTCTCTTTTCTGCTCCATAGCTTCATTTTTTTCTATTCTTGAACTAATATTCTAAAATTATTGTAGCTTTACATGATGGTTGGTCATGTAAGTCCTTCAGTTTTGTTTAAGATTGTCATGGTCAGTTTGGCTCTTTCCATTTCCATATGAATTCTAGGAGTAGCTTTTCAATTTCTACAAAAGAAGCTGTATAAAATTTTGGTTAGCATTGTGTTTGCTATTGAATCTTCATCAGTATTTTCAAGAAGCCTTCACATATTTTGTTACAGGATAGTGACCTGAAGCAATACTGGATGCCAGATAGCCAATGTAAGGAGTGCTATGACTGCAGTGAGAAGTTTACAACCTTTAGGCGCAGACACCATTGCCGACTGTGTGGGCAGATATTCTGCAGTCGTTGCTGTAATCAAGAAATCCCGGGAAAATTTATGGGCTATACAGGTAAATGCATTTTATTGACAGTCTTACAATTTTTAAACATTCATAAGTATAAAATAGTTATAATACAGACTGATTTTAAGCTAATTTTTATTTTGGGCTTAATGTGTGAGCCATGGAGAACACGGAGGTCAGAGACAGCTTTGCTTTTAAAGGCTTCACAGTTGAATAACCAAGTAGATGGGAATGTTTATAAATAAGTAGAGTATCAGACAGGGAATCATAGATGCTATCAGAAAACCCTAGGGGCATTAACGTTTATTACACAAGGTGGTTAGAGTAGGGTACTTATGAGTTTATATTACCATGAGAGTTTTCATTTTATAAAATACAGATTTTCTTTGAGTATATGACTGTGCTTTAGTAAATTGCATTTCTCATTCTTTCATAAGTTTTAGCAATGTAGGAATTTTAATTATTTGTTGAAGCAGAAAAAACTAAACAATAGTGTGTGGATTTATACAGTGATTTTTGAAAGTGGAAAGTGGGCAGAGGGCACCCAAATGAACACACTCTAAGCATCTCATGTTATTTTCATTATCATGTAGATTTTCCTTTTGGCTTTATTTACTTCTTTTTTTACCTAAACTGCTACAGGGTTTTAGACCTGAATTATCTTTCATCCAGATTATGGCTATAGCCTTTAAAAAGATTTTTTTACCATTAGTTTTTTTCTACCTGTAATTCACTTTCCATACTCTAGCTGGTATTCTTAAATTAAGTTAAATGCTAATTTGATCATGTCAGGGTATTCCCTGCCTAAAACCCTTTCAGAAATCCTATTACCCGCAGGATAAAATCCTGTTGTCTTAATATGGTTTGTGTGTTAGTTTTCTAGGACGGTCATAACAAAATATTACAAACTAAGCAAAATGTTAATTTTGCTTAAAATACATGCATAATTTAATAAAACTGAGTACTATATTAGTAGTCTTAAAATGAAAAAAATAAAACAAATAAATTATACTTGGTAATAATTATAGTAAAAGTTGACTAAGAAATCTTTCTGTTCTATCGTAGCACTTTTCTAATGTTAATGCTAAAAAATTTAAGGTTGAATTGTTAAATAACATGTTACTTGTAAAGTTTAATTACCTTACCTCCTTTTTTAGTGTACTAAAATATGAAATAACACAAATAATTGTTACAGAAAAAACAGTAGAAATGAAAACTTACATTTGGGCAGAACTATACCCTAAATAAAATTACAACATTTAAAAGTATTAAATAACCTAGTTGTTTGTCCTCCCAAGAATATTTTATTTCCATTCTAACTTTCACTTTAAGAGTTTTCTTAACAATCCCCCTTCCCCATATTTCCTATTATTTATTTTAAAACAATGCCCCCTTGTGGAGGCTACTCTTCGGGGCTTCACAATAGAGACCCAGGTATCATATTTTTCTTCCTTACTTTTTGCTTGTGGAAAATACGTTGTTTCCATTTGTGTTGGTTTATTTATTTAATTTTTTTTTTTTCTTGAACCTTCTGTCCCACATTTTACTTTTTGAACCTAGAAAAATACTTTTAATCAGAATTTTCTATCTACTATTATTGAGTGATTTTTTTAAATTTGTTATAAACACTTGAGGTAATTTGTATACTTGAATTTATCATATGATGGTTTTTAAAGTATATAACTGAGCTAACAATTATTTTACTTTGTTAAAAATATTTTTTGGTCCTTACTTAAAGACGTTTTCCTTTTATTATATTAACTATTGATCCAAAGATTTAATACATCTGTTAAGTAATACATTGTTGTTATCTTTTACTTACTTTTTTCTTTTTCCTTTCTAGGGGACCTCCGAGCTTGCACTTACTGTAGAAAAATAGCCTTAAGTTATGCACACTCCACAGACAGTAATTCCATTGGGGAAGACTTGAGTGCTCTTTCAGATTCTGCCTCCTCATTGTCTGTACTTGATCCTGGTGAGCCCCGAACACCTGTTGGGAGTAGAAAAGCCAGTCGCAACATATTTTTAGAGGATGACTTTGCCTGGCAAAGGTACTGTCACTTAAATATAATTTTATATTTGGGAAATACTGATAGTCTTGTGCCCTGTGAGTGCTTTTAGTTTAACATTTACCTTCTTTGAATTGTTAACTAAAAGCACTTTGAGTCGTTTCCTGCATATTCCTATTTTATCCTTTTTGTTTGGCTTGTCTCCAGAAGGATCACAGAGGATGTTTATGGGCAGTGATTATAATGACTAGTTAAAATGTCAAGAGGAGAGATTATGTATCTTACTCATTCACTGTTTTGTCCCTGACACCAAGAACAGTATGAGACCGATGTATGATCTAGATAATATTTGTTGAATAGACAATAGAAGTTTAGGTCAATAATTTCTAATGTAGTCTTCTTATGAGAGTATTCATAAGATTTATAGTCGTAATATTTCAAATGAAATTAGATTATTTTCCTTCCTTGGGAACAGTTCATGTTTTTCCATCTGTCTAAATATGCTACACTGCCTGGTAGTGGAGGAAGTTACCAACTTTTTCTTGGAAGTTATCTGGAATTGTTTGAATTAGAATGCTAGATTCACCAGTTTCTGAGTTTTTTTTCAGCTAAATTGTTTTTTGTGTGCATAATACCAATGTGGCCATGTTAAAGAGCTTAGAGTTTTAACTAATATCTTTCTGATTAGTGGTTATTAAATTTATTACCCCTTAAGGGAGTGAGGAATTAGTATGTAACCAATGAATTTAAACAGTGGTCAAAATGAATGAATTACAGCTACATTTCACATATATGAATCTCAGGGACATAATGTAGAATAGAAAAGAAAGTCACATTTATATCCAGTAATTATTCTTTTTACATAATGTTAAAAATATACAGAATAAGCACACTGTCTAGGGATACCAACAATGGTTAATTTAAAGAAAAGAGACTGATAAATAGAAAATTTACAATGTTAGTTTCATTGAAGGCAGGGAGGGGGACGGCATTGGGTAGGAAAACACAAGCACTTGAAAGTCAGTGATAACGTTCTCTTAAATTGCTCAATGGTGCATTGGTGTTGGTGGCATCATGATTTTTTCTAATACATGTATATTTACTAGTAATATTTGTTGATTTCAGAGAGGAGGGAGAGGGAGAGAGAAATAGAAACATCAGTGATGAGAGAGAATCGTTGATTTGCTGCCTCCTGCACGCCCCACACTGGGGATCGAGCCTGCAACCCGGGCATGTGCCCTGACCGGGAATCAAACTGTGACCTCCTGGTTCATAGGTTGATGCTCAGCTACTGAGTCACGCCAGCTGGGCCATCATGATTCTTTATATGTTTCAGGTACTTTATACATTTTAAAGATTGATTCACATTTAATAAAACAAAACATAGGAATTCTTTAGTTCTTGCTTACTTTAGTTATAATGTCTTTTAATTGTACCTGGCCCTGTTGCGTGAGCCCAGAATTAGCAATACAATTTAATAAACCAGGTTTGAAAGCATCCTGAGAGATGTAGGATAGATGTTAAAGGTGGGATAATTTTAGGTTTTGTGCTAATTGTTAATGTTCACTCTTTTTTAGTCATCATATCTCTGCAGTAGACACTACTTTCTCCTCTTGACAGATGTAGATGCTGAGGTTCAGACGCAGTGTACCCAAGGTCACACAGCTAGTAAGAGGTGGCGCCTGCACTTGGACCTAGGTGTGTCTGGCTCTGTAGTGCTATTCCAGTGGGTCATGGCGACTGAGAAGAAAATACTTGAGCTCAGGATTTCCCCCCTAAGTCACTTCAGTATTGTATTATTCATGTGAGAAGGAGTTTTCTAAGTAGCTATCCAACCAATTTATTATTTTAATGGCATTCCATATACTTAATACATTCTGTTATCAGTCTTTTTGCATTTGATATACTTATGATAAAAACCATACTCTTCCCACTTTAATTAAAGGAAGGAAACAAAAAATGGCCCATAATCTCATTATTATAGTGGAAAACAATCTGTTTTTCAGTGTTAAAGCATTTCATTGAAATTGGGTTAGTTTGTTACTGTCCCAAATCTTCTCAAGTTTTTCCTTTTTTGTTTATAGTTTGATTCATCCAGAGTCCTCAAATACTTCTCTTTCAACAAGACTTGTATCTGTGCAAGAGGATGCTGGGAAATCTCCTGCTCGAAATAGGTAAGCTGCCAAGTGAAAACGCTGTATTCTGTGTCTGGTTTTCCTTCTTTTCATAGTAATGAGAAGAACAAACAGAAAAAAATGGGCAGGGTTGATTGCTACGCACTTTCTTAGCTCTAAAGTCTGAATTAAACTATCATTTCCTTTTTGCTAGTCAGCTCTCACTGTCTGAGTGGCTTATTTCTTCCGTTTTGTACTGGCTTCAGATCTTGGAACCAATACCCTCCTCTTCTAACTGGTGCAGAAATCCAGACAAGAGAACAGGAGTAGTGGGCCTGGCTGGTCATATTCTAGATATACTTTGATTGTAGTGCTAATAGGACTTACTAAACAATGGGAGGTAAAAGATGACTCAGGTTTTTGGCCTGAGTGGTTGGGATGATGGAATTGTCATATATTGAGATGGGGAAGACTTGGAGGAACAGTTTGGTTTTAGACATGCTGAATTTGAGATACCTTCTAGACATCCATGTGAGATGTCAAATAGTTCAGGAGAGAGTTGCAAGCTGGAGATACAAACTTGGGTGTTGGCATCATGTGGATGGTATTTAAAACATTGAACCAGGATGAAGATCATCAAATGAGTGAGTGTGCAAAGGGAGGAAATAAGGACCAAAGACTCGGGTTGGGGAAGTAAAGAGGAACCAGAAAAGGAGCCTGAGAAGGAGAGAGCAGTGACGATGTGAGGAAACCCTGGAAGTGTGTTGTCTTAGTAGCCAAGGGAAGACAGTTTTTCAAGGAGGGGGTTATCCTGCTCCTATGTCTGGTGAGAGGAGGAGTGGAATATGCCCATTGGATTGAACAATAATGTGTTGACCTTGATTGGCAATTTCAGTGGGTCCTCTGGGCTTCAAGAGAGATTGGAAGGAGGATTGGAGATAGGAGTTTTGATATAGCAGGGAGGGAAATGCAGAGAGATTTGGAGTTGAGACAGTTTTATAAAAGATGGGACAAATTACAGTGTTTCTGTTGGCATGTGAAGAAATACTGGTAGTGGTAGCTGTGCTAATTTACTATATGTCTCTGTGTTTTGAATTAATGCTAAGATTGATGTAAGTCTTTAGGAAAGTTGTAAATTAGTCAGTGAGTACTACCTCTAAGTAAAGTTTTAGTCAGCATTCTTACTACTAGGCTACTTATTATAATAATTCACAACAAAATTGACTGATTTTCAAAGTTATTCTTGTTGTCACTATATCAGAATATGTGTAGGGATGGTTAGAATGTTAGAGAAGCAGAATGCATGGGTAATGCACACATTGGAAAAGAGATTTTAATTAGTTGAATAAGACTGGCTACTTTTTACTAAAATAAAGATTAGAAATGAATAACTGATTATTTTTAAAAATATTGCTTATAGCCCTAGCCAGTTTGGCTCAGTGGATGAAGCCTTAGCCCAAGGACTGAAGGGTCCCCGGTTCGATTTCGGTCAAGGAGACATGCCTCAGTTGCAGGCTCAATCCCCAAGTCCTGGTCCATATGAGAGGCAACCATTCAGTGTGTCTCTCTCACATTAATGTTTTCTCTGTCTCTTCCCCCTTGATTCCACTCTCTCTAAAAATCAGTGGAAAAATATCCTCAGGTGAGGATTTTAAAAAAAAAAAAGGTTAAAAAAATTTTGCTTATATTATTTTAAAAGTATTTTTATCTTCATGTTGGTTTGAGTGAGACCTAGTTTTGAATGGCAGCCTGTTATTTATTAGCTGAGTTACCGTAGATAAATTACTTACTCTCCAATTCTTCGTTTTTTAAATCTGTAGAATGAATATAGTAGTATTTACTTCATGGAGTGCTGTGAGGATTAAATGAGGGAAGATACATATTCAGTAGACACTACTGAATGAGTATATAGTGTCTACTACACCATAGAAGCTTCTGCTTTTTATTCTTTATATGGAAGCTAAAATTGGGTTTCATTTTTTTCTAGGTAAAAGCTAACTAAATTTCTAGCTAAAATTTTTTTATAAAAGCTTGCTCAGTGCTATTGATACTCCACTTACAAGTCATTTATTTGGTAACTTTGCCAAGAAGCAAAATTAAGGATATTATGTAAGTACTCATACAAAAAGAGATGAAACACATTTTCACTAATTTTTTTATTGATTAAGTTCAAAATGTAATAATTGAGGACAATATTTTTAATATAGGTCTACTAATGAGAAGAAAGGAATTCTTTCTGGGGGGATAACATTTTGCTTAGTTGTGGTTCAAAGTTAGTGTTCCATGTCATCAGAACATTAGAGATGGTTAACTAAAAATATTCTTACCTCACTTAAAAATAGTTTTTATGCAAAAACTATTTGGCCTCTGGGCCATGTTTTCCTGTTCCTGATCTGCAAGATTACTTCTGCATTTAGACTATGATTCTTTATATTTCTCAGTTAAATAAAAATACTAATTTTCAGTATTTTAACAAGAAGAATTTATGTCTATTTCCTTTCAAATGTTATTGATGTATGAACTACATCTATAATGGTTTTCCTGTAGTCTTTCCATAGCGGCTCTCTTTGAAATTTGTCTTGTAATAATTTTAGACTAGCATAGAAGTTGGAAATATAGTGCAGAGAGTTTCTGGATGCTCTTCTCCTAGCTTTCCCCAATGATAACATCATACACAGCCATCAGAACTACTTTTACCAGTACCCTTAACATTGGCAAATAAGCATTTATCTAAAAATGAATTTATTGATGACAAATTTATGACTGTGTTTTCACTGTGTGTTTTTATTCCCAGATCAGCCAGCATTACTAACCTGTCACTGGATCGATCTGGTTCTCCCATGGTGCCTTCATATGAGACATCTGTCAGTCCCCAGGCTAACCGAACATATGTGAGGACAGAAACCAATGAGGATGAACGCAAAATTCTTCTGGTACTTGTCCAGTATCTTTGGCCCATAGCTAGTTTTGATCATAAAGAATGTTTACCTCTCTGATTTTTCTTCTTCTTTTTTTTTTTTTTGAAGAAACATACAGATGAAATAGCTAATTAGCATATAAATTACATAGGGAAATAATTAGCTAAAGTTTTTATTAGTATCAATTGAGAAATTGGTCAAGCATTCCATGCTCATATATTGCATTAATATTTTCTTGACCCCTTTCATCTGGCAAGATCAGAATTCAGGTGCCTACATAATGAGTGAGCTTAACTTTTAGTTAGGTCCCAGATTGCTATTTAAACTTTAAAACATGTTTCTCATGCACATGGAATGCCTTCAGACATTTAATACTGTATGTTTATATGAGATAATAATCAGTTGTTTATTGAATTTATCTGTGTGTAAAATACTGTGTTCAATCATAAGAATGACTCAAAGAAATGGAAGATATGGCTTCTGTCCTCAAGCTTCCAATTCAAAAGGTAGATAGGAGATCAGTGGGTAGGTCCTTAATAAGTAATACTTTAATTATATAAAAAAAGAAAGCTCATTAGTAGTGAGGGAGTCAGGAAAGAACTTAAACTGAAAGGCTTGGACTGGACCTGGAAGGATGGAATGGACTGGGGAAAGCAAACCTGATTTAAAAGTGTGAGGAAAGGTATAGAAGTGAGAATAAGCATGGCGTTTTTCATGGATTGAAGTAGAAGTAGTATTTATTAGTTGGGAGAGGGATTAAGTTGGAGTCTGTGGACAATGAGAATGGAAAGTTATTTGGGGCTAATAACTTCACTGGTGAAGAATTCAGTCTTTACAAGTTTAGATTTGAACCTGCAGGCACTGAGCAACATTGGAAGGTTTTCTGAGACAGGAGTCATCCATTGAAGGCCTTTCTTTAGGAAAAGTCACCTGGCAGTTGGGTGTAGGTGAGAATGGTGGGAATCGGGTGAAGGCTGCTAGAAACATTCACTCTAGATTAGTGTTACTGACTGTTCAGTTCCCTCCTTTGCCCCTCTCCTCAGAGGAGTATGAAATTTTGTACTAAATGACTAGGAGACTGATTTTATGTGCCATTGACTGAAAACACTCATTTGGGATAGTTGTTTTTTTGGGTGGGGTGGGATGGGGGATAGTAGGTTTTCAGGAGAAAAAGTTTTATTTGGAATTAGATGAGCTGAGTTTAAGCTTGCCTCATGCAGGTGGCATTTCTATTAAATCGTGTAAATTAGCTATACAAAGACACCTGAATTGAGTTTTTTCTTCTTAATCTAAAAATCACAAGAAAGAATTTGAAAAGGTATACAACATCCTACTCAGAAGTAATTACTTGCTTATAATGTGACTTCAGGACAGCGTTCAGTTGAAGGACCTGTGGAAAAAGATATGCCATCACAGCAGCGGAATGGAGTTTCAGGATCACAGGTACTGGCTGCGAACACATCCGAACTGCATCGTGGGGAAGGAACTAGTCAACTGGCTAATCCGAAATGGACACATCACTACAAGGTAATGCTCGCTTAAGAAAGAAAGCCTTGCCCTAACTAGTTTGGCTCACCAGATAGAGCTTCAGCCTGCGGACTCAAGGGTCCCAGGTTCGAGTCTGGTCAAGGGCATGTACCTTGGTTGCAGGCACATCCCCAGTAGGGAGTGTACAGGAGGCAGCTGATCAATGTTTCTCTCTCATCAATGTTTCTAACTCTCTATCCCTCTCCCTTCCTCTCTGTAAAAAATTCAATAAAATATATTAAAAAAAATAAAAATCATCATTCTCCCCTTAAAAAAAAAAAAGAAAGAAAGAAAGCCTTTTTGATACTATGTATTAACTAGAGGCCCTGTGCACAAACTCATGTACAGGCTGGGTCCAGCCAGCCCACCCAGATGGAGGCTGATCAGGCCAGGCTTTCGGGGGTGGGGTGGGGGGAGGGGCTGTGGGCAGTTGGCCAGCCAGCCCCACCCCCGATTGGGGTGGAAGGGGCCGATTCGGGGGGGGGGCTGCGGGGGAGGGGCTGCGGGAGGTTGGGTGGGGCCGATGGGTGCCCCAATCGGGCTGGTTGGCTGCCACAGTGCACATCATAGTGACTGGTCATTCCGGTCATTCCGTTGTTCCGGTCAATTGGCTTTTATACATACAGATTTTCTTTAATGAGGACACGTGGTTGTAGATATAAGGGGAGCAATGCTCTTTTTGTGTAGGGTTTGTTTTCTGCATTTGGTATGTGGTATGCCAATGGTCAACCCTCCTCCCTTCTGGGTTTTCACTGGTAGAGGACAGATGCAAGGAACCAATTGGGGTCACAGGTCACCTAATTGATTAAAAGCAGAAGTGTGCATTAATCCCCCAAACACAGAGCTCTTTAGCTAAGCAGGATGGGAATGTAACCAAGACCACAGTGGCTTCTCTTGCTAATATTCCCTAATCTGGACATTGCAGCCTGTCCTGAGAATTGGGTCCATAGCTACCCCTGTAGTGCCCTAGAGAGATTTGTTAAAATCTCACAACACAAATCATTCGTAAAAAAGAGACAGACTGGTGGTCCTCTTGCCTTTCAGGGTAACATGTTCCCTGGCTTTTTCCTCACTTGGATTTGCCACTTTTCTTCTCATGGGAAGAAACAAGAATGTAGGCAGAGAGAGAAATAGCTTTACCCAGTAAAGCTCTGGGCTCCAGTTCTGTTTCTCTCTCTCTTTAGCTGTATGCTTTTAGTCAAGTTATTCAGTCTTGTTGAGACTGGACCTCTCAGTTCTAATATGAAAAAAATGTGCAGTTCTGTGAAGAAGCCATGAAGTTGAAATGAAATAATATGGCTAAAGTGCTTTATAAATTGTGAAATGCCATATAAATGCAATGTGTTAATAAGGTTCTGTGTAGGAACAAAGCACATATACATAATGTATTTATATTGTAATATTTGGTATTGTCTTCTCATCAAGACTATAAACTCCTTGAGGACAGGAGTCACTTTTCTCAACATTTTTTTTACTCTTCTTACAAGTAGAGGAGTATGCATGCATTGAGTACGTAAAAAAATGCTGGAATTAAATGAAGTTTTGTTAGGGCTGCCTTGCTGGTAGGTTCTCCTGTACTGTGGTACCTGGAAAAATCTTTTAATTTAGCTGTCAGTCTCCCTTGTTTTATCCCTTACCTACCCAAGGTCAATTTAAATTGCGACTCTGATGGGGATGGAAAATAATTCAGTTTACGTCTCAGTTTGTACCTGTAAAGTTATTCTGACTTTTAAAAGTTTTCATTGTTGTTGGTGCTGATGCAGGGCACAAGCTATAGCGATTGGCCAAGCCATGGTGGACGGACGCTGGCTGGACTGTGTCAGTCACCACGATCAGATCTTCAGGGACGAGTATGCGCTGTACAGACCACTGCAGGTAGTTTCCGGGTTAGCGCCAGTGGGAATAGTGCTGGCTTCTGGTGAGCTCTTCCTTCATCAGCAGGAATAAAAAGTAGTTGAATTACCCAAAGATACATTTCTCTAACCTGTTTTTTCCTTGCTGCTTTAGGAAGTGAAAATGTTATTTTTCCTTGATAGGTAGTGGTGATAACAAATAAATAAACTATTGGGATCAAATAGTATTCAGTTGCTGTGGCTTTTCTTAAGCTTGGTCTTATGATGTTATCATTGCTTGTCATTTATCTTCAGTGGTTTTCAGTTTTACTCTGCCTGTGTTTTTAGGGCTAAGAGGGAGTATATATAATAAAGTGATTAAAAAATGTAATGTTACCATTGCAGTAGGTATTGATGCATTAGCAGTATTAAATTGTACAGCAATGATAAAAGGATGAATATATATATATATTTTTTACTTAGGAAAATGAGAATTCTTTAAGAATAGAAATTTTAAAAAAGATATTTTCACCCTGGCTGGGTAGGTCAGTTGGTTAGAGCATCGTCTTTATATGCCAAGGTTGCGGGTTCGATTGCCGGTCAGGGCACATAGGAGAATCAACCAATGAATACATAAATTAAAAAATGTAAGAGAGGAATTGTCAGCATGATGTTGGTTTATAACTTAGTTGCTTTTAATTTGCTTATTTTTATATAAATTTATTTAGTGCTTAGTGAGTAGAAATATTGGGCTGGGATTCATTTGCAGTGTGACAGCCTCCATGTTGCTATTAAAGGTGCATTGCTCAGATCCTGTGTTGATCCTTGCAGAGCACGGAATTTTCTGAGACCCCTTCTCCGGACAGTGACTCAGTGAACTCAGTAGAAGGACACTCTGAGCCATCCTGGTTTAAGGACATAAAGTTTGATGACAGCGACACAGAACAGATAGCTGAAGAAGGTGACGATAATTTAACTAGTGAGTTTGACTTTCTAATATTTTAGTTTTTATGACTCATTACGGTGTATGTATGATAAAACGAATGTTTTGTTTACCTGAAACGATACTACTGTAAGATTTATGGCTCCAACTAAATGTAAACATTTGATAGCAGTCTTTGTCCTAGATACAGTATTTTCTAAAGAAACCTACTTGTTAGGCTACTGGCGTGCGTAGATTTTTGCCATAGTCTCTAGTTTGCAGCAGCTTAAAAATAACTCTGAGCTAATATCACAGCAGACAACTTTCTCACCTCTTCACTATGATATCAGACTTTCTGCAGAACCTCCAATATACTTCTTTTAAAAATTCATTTCACATTTAACTTGATCAAATTGTATTAAGTCTACACAGAAGTACATGAAAATACTGTATCCATTTTGGTATTGCACATTGGGCTTGTATATTAAAAAAACATCTTTCTCCTTTCCTCCAATACCCTGTGATGAAACCCATTTTTTGCTCCCCTCCTCTCCCTATATTTCTTTCCCCTCCCCAACACTAAAAGATTCTGCCAGTCCTAGCAAGCGCACCTCAGTCAGCAGTTTCCAGTCCACAGTGGACAGTGACTCAGCCGCTTCTATCAGCCTGAACGTGGAGCTGGACAACGTGAACTTCCATATCAAGAAGCCCTCCAAGTACCCACATGTGCCCCCTCACCCTGCTGACCAAAAAGGTAGGAGGTAGTCACCATCTGGAATCCAAACGCAGGCTGGAGAGCTGGGCCTAGGATCTCGTGCCAGCTGGTCCCTCTGGCTTCCTCTGTCCCATATGGCTGAGGGGATTTGGTGTGGGTTTTTTTCCACCCTCTCTTATTTTCCCCACCTCCTCCCCACATCTTTTTTGGTTGATTCCTTTGATTTCTTGTCTTCTCCCTCAGTACCACTCCCCTCCTTTTCTCCCCCAGTTGAAAGGAACTACATCTGACTGCTCTTCCCTTAATGTGCAACTTCCAAGGTGGTATTACTTTGCATTTATAACGTGGATGTTCTGCTCTATTCATTTCTCTTTCTTCATTTAACATTTTAAAGCCTATTCGCTTATGCTATTACCCAATAACTTATTTCCCTAAACCTTTTCAGATGCTTGAACTAGATTGTGGGAAAGTCATTCACATATTCCAAAACATCTTTCTACTATAATTTAAAATGCTTTTTATGTATATACTATATTTATTAAAAAGTTTTCTTCTCGGCAAAACGAATTCATTCTTCATTTTTAGTTATCTTATTTGAGACTTTAGTCTACTAACTCAAAAATAATATTGGCCATATTAAAAGAAATTTTGTGTAAAAAGGAAAATAAGGTAAATTATTTCTAAAATCTAACAGCAATTCATAAGAAATGAAATGCTTTGAAAAAATGGGTGAAGAGGTTTACACTTTTGGATGTATTTAAAAACCAATTTAAGATTTAGTCCTAAGGTGGCATTATATAAAAGTAAATACATTAGTAAATAAATGTGGGATTTCATTATGTTATAGTAACTGAAAAATCATTATAAAGATGAAGCAACACATTCCATGATTTTTCCTGGAGTGTGAATTTTTAATAGTTAGCTCTCTGAAATGAAATTGTCTCCTCAGATGAGAAGTGCCTGCCTAATTCTTTACTACTTCCTATTTTGATCAGGAAAGCGAAGCTTTTACACTTTAACAGCTATGCTAAAATAATTGGAAACATTCACTTTTCTACAACAAATTTCTTATAATTGTCAGTATTATCCATTATTAACAAGATATATCTTATTTAACAATAGAAATTTGACAGTAGACATTTAGAGAGGGTGTGGACAAAGAGGGGACTTGAGCGGCACTGACGATGAGTAAGATACTCATCTTTATGGGCGTCCTCAAAACGGAAATTGGAGAAATGGTGAACATTTGGGTGAGTATAATAGGGCAGTGAAGCAGACATGACATTATGTGAGAACTAACTGTGGACTGTGGTCCATGGAGGATATGGGATAATGCCTTTGTGATACAAATTACAGATGTGGGGCAGAGGTGGGATCTATCATGACTGCCAATGTCCGTTCTCTGGACGTGTGTTGGCAATTTCAGCTTGCTGAAAGTAGAGTGCGAAATCCATTTTGCGGATGATTTCACCTCTTGGAAAGTTAAGGTTTTGAAAATCATGAAGAAGGTGACCTGTCATCATGGAAGTCATCATTGCAAAAGGTGGATGCTGAGCAGGCAGACATTCACTTTAGGAAGCTTTAACTTCATGGTGTTGGGAGAGGACTGGAGCAGGAGGCCCTAACAATGACATTTTTATAGTCAAACCTCACTATTTTTTTATAGTCAAATCTCTAAGGAAAATTAAAGGAATCACCTGCAGTTAAAAACCATCACAACTCTTTTGGAACCTCTCTGATTTCAACCTTTTATTTAATTTTTAAATATATTTTTATTGATTTCAGAGAGGAAGGAAGAGGGAGAGAGATAGAAACATCAATGATGAGAGAGAGTCATTGATTGGCTGCCTCCTGCAGTCCCCACACTGGGGATCGAGCCCGCAACCTGGTCATGTGCCCTTGACCAGAATCGAACCCAGGACCCTTCAGTCTGCAGGCGGATGCTCTATCCACTGAATCAAACCAGGTAGGACTGATCTCAACCTTTTAAAAAGATTGTCTACAAAAGTTGTAAGAGGCGGCCTTCATAGAAGGATGAATCTGAAAGGAGAGTTAGCACTTTAAAAAATGCAGGCTGGCAAAAGTCCAGATTTACTGAAGGAGGGAGTAAATGTCAAGGATATCTTATAAAAGGTTTTAAAAATTGTGATTAAAAAAAAATTAGGCCGGTTATTTAGAGAAGTTGATATAATTAATATTAATTGAGGCTCCGTCCCTCCTCATCAAGATAATCTTACTGGCAAAGACCACACATGGTTAAGAAGAAAGTGAAGTTCAAGATTATGAAGAAATAGACAATGCCTGGTTATTTTAAATAAGTCTGTTGCCAGGTTCAGGTGCACTGTGTACCAGATTATTGAAAGAATTTGTACCTGTGGTCATGGGGCCATAGTTTATTTTTGAAGAATTGTGGATAATAGGAGGGAGTTTAGATGAGTGTATTGGTAGATGAATTAAAATTTTTTAAAAGATGGGTTTTTTGATGTGACATGGGAAATTGACCAAAGTGTAGAAAGATTTAATGAACAGAATGTACTGTAGGACAATCACCTCATTTTTCAAACATCTCCCGTCTTCAACAATTCCATTCTCGACCAAGTTGCTCATAGAAAAAATGTCTTGGTTGGTTAACCAAACTTCTCTTTTCTACCTGACAACCCTTTCATGCTGATACCTCAGCATGACAGAAAGTGTCTCTCAGACAATAAAGGAGAGAATGCTTTGTTGCTGGTGAAATCAGTGATTAGCACAATTTTAAAACAAAGAGACCATCAAGAGTGCTAATATTGCTCAGGGACTGAAAGAAGCAATGATTACAGACAATTGAAAAGGTAGAAAAACTGTTGTTGATTTGGATAAATGAAAGCAGTTAGCCAGTGACAGCATTTCGGAGGCAGAGATATATGAACAAGCAAAGATGCTGCATGCTGACCTGCCAGACACCCCGGGAAAGAGTGCTGAAAGTGAGTCCTTTAAGGCGAGTGGGGGTGGTTTGATAAATTTAAGAAAAGAAGTGTTTATTTATAGATTAAACAGTACATTAGACATGTGCTGTATACAAGAGAGGTTAAAACAATCATTTGGGGATCTGAAATGGTTTATTCAGTTTACATTATTTCTAATGGGGAAAAATGATTTGGTTTTCTAACAAATTGCTTCTCGAATAGCCTTCCTAATGAATTAAGTTTGAGAACTGAGATTCCACTGTATTTAGAAAAGGGATTGGTAGTGACTGAGTACCAGCTTTGGTTAACTAAAGTAAGTCATTCATTCTAGCCCTGGCTGGGTGGCTCAGTTGATTGGAGCATCATCCTGTACAACAAAAAGATTGTGGGTTTGATTCTGGGTCAGGACACATCACCAGGTTTTGGATTTGATTCCCTGTTGGGGTGCATGAAAGAGGCAATTGATTGATGTTTTTCTCTCACATCAATATTGCTCTCGCTCTTCTCCCCCCTTCCTCTCTCTCTCAAAATCAGGATCTAGGGTCTCGGTGAGCCTCTTTATATAAAAAACACATAAAGAACTCAGTGTGCTTGGCAAATGTCAGAACTGTTAATATAACACATGGGTTTGTAGTTTGTTTAATGGTTGTACCAAATATTGAAAGAGTAATTAATAATCTGATGTCAACAGAAAGGGGATGCTTCTAGGTTATGCTGTAGGGCTTTTCTATCCCTATTCAGTGTTCAGCAGCTTTTTTGGTCAGTATTTTGTTTTTCAGAGTTAAAAATCATTAAAATGGCTTAAAAAGTGTACTATTTAATACTCTGGAGGGAGCTATTAATAGTTCACTCAATGTTGCCTGAAGTACCCGAAGAGTAGCTGAAAGATGTGTTTATTTTGTATGTGGCTGGGGGGACACTGAATGTAGTAGTTAGGAGGGGGGAGCCTTTGCTGCTCTGCCTGGGAGGTCTAGGCGGTGTCTGAATGTTCCCCTTTCAGGGTTATTGAGAATCCATGGCTACATTGGGTGAGAGCTTAGGTGACTTCCAAGTTTGCTTTTAATTCTGACTTCGTGAAATGAAAAATCGAGATCTAGAATTTTAAAAGAATTATAGGGGGTGTAAGGTATAGGGGGTGTAAGGAATCCTTTAGCCTACTCAGTAAGAATAGAATAAAGGAGGTCCCAGCATCAGAAAGAAGGTAAATTATTAGATTGATCTCTTGGGTCATTTGCAATCTTGAGAGTCTGTAATGTAAGGACTTTATAAATCCCATAATAAATGTTCCTGGCTTTCACAGTTCTCTCATTAGATTTTAGTATACTAACAGGAATTATTCCTTTACTATTTTTCTTGTGAAGTTGAAATTCAGTAATGGGCATTTTTCTGTGTTGTAGTTAAGATAAACTGATTACGAAAGTTAAGCTCATCAGAGCGACCTAGTAGTGATGGTCTTCTGCCTGTTTTTCATTCCTGTTAAAATGCAAATGGAATGGGTGGTTTTAATTTCATTGAAGTTAAGGGTAATACTTATTAAATCTTTTCTTCAGGATTAAACCTTATCTTCTAAGGCTGAGGAACTTTTGGATTTATAAAATTGGTTGAAATAGCTGCACTTTGAAAGTCTGTTTTTAATCTTATATAAGCAAGCCCCTCATTTTCAGAAACTTGTAAAATTTGAAACAGTGTGATCTGGCTTAGTTAATTTTTCACTGTTGGTCTTGGGGAGTTCTATAGTTAAAATGTATTTTATTTTGTGTTGCAAACAGGTTTCTGAAGCATTCTTGGAAAGTTAATGAGTAGAACCCGGAGAAGAGAGTAAAAAAAGCATGGCTTCCATAGATGTAACTTCCCAGGAAAACATGGGGTACAGGAGCAAGTTAAATAGCACCGTGAGGAGGCAGTTGATCAAATCCAGAATGTGAGACCTTCCATAGGATATTTGGCCTGGGTACTTTCAAAATTTAGTATCATGAAAAAGAAAAAAGGCAGGGAGTCTGCTTTAGATTAAAAGACAATGACAATGCAATATATGAGCCTTACTGGATTCAGGTTTGAGGGGGGGAATTATTACAGCATTTTAGGGACAGTTAGAAAAATGGGAATATGGACTAATTCAATGATATTAATGTTGTAGCACCTGGTGTCTGACCACTGGGGTCAGACCAAACCTGGCTTCAGCAACCTTGGTCCTTGGGTTCTCGCTAGGAAAGAATTCAGAGCATGACCCAAACTGTAAGAGAACATGTATTTGGTAAATTACAGAGGTAGAAGAAGTAATTCCTAGAAGAGATGGGCTTGGGAATAAGTTATGAAGGTAAAGGAAGGGCCCTTGGAGCTTGGGAGTGAGGGAGCTGATGGTAATGCTTGGTGGGGGTGGGGGTGGGGGTGGGGGAGGAGTAGAGAGGGGGAAGGGGCAGGGAAAGGCATGGGAGTGCTCCTGGGAGGGAGAGCCCTGGGCTCTCCTAAGAGTTTTGAGGGTGGAGATTTTTTTTGGGGGGGGGGGAGCGGGGGCGGGTAGGGAAAGATCTTAATAGAATATTCAGTAGCCTTCCCGGTGTGTCCATTCAGGGTTGTGGTCGTCCTTGATGGATTTGCTGGCACCCGGGCAGAGGTCAGTATTCAATGCAGCTGGCCCTGATATCAGCTGTGGCTGGTTTTGTTGCTTATCTGGGCCTGAAATACAACTGAGGCCTAGATGTTATCTCCAGGGAGGAAAGGCCGGGGAGGGGGGTGGGGGGGTGGGTCCAAACTGATATGATAGGGGAGAAAAAGTTACCCTGGGTCAAGGTCCCACCTACAATTGACAGTTAGTTCATCCACCCTAGTGACCTGTACCTGGCCCATTGACCTTGCTCCGCTTATGTCTAACTGCCTATAGCAGCAGTTCTCAACCTGTGGGTCGCGACCCCTTTGGGGGTCGAACGACCCTTTCACAGGGGTCGCCTAAGACCGTCAGAAAACACGTATATAATTACATATTGTTTTTGTGATTAATCACTATGCTTTAATTATGTTCAATTTGTAACAATGAAAATACATCCTGCATATCAGATATTTACATTACGATTCATAACAGTAGCAACATTACAGTTATGAAGTAGCAACGAAAATAATTTTATGGTTGGGGGTCACCACAACATGAGGAACTGTATTAAAGGGTCGCAGCATTAGGAAGGTTGAGAACCACTGGCCTATAGCTTCAAGACATTGAAAATAATCTTAAATGTGTAAACGGTATTGTGGTTATAGAGAAGAATGAGTGCCCTTATTTTTTAAGAGATGCATGATGGAATATTAGTGGTAAAATGTATGATGTGAAATATAACTTCAAATGGTGGTAGTGGTGGGGAGACTATACATAATATGTAGAGAGAAATCAGATTTTGGCAAGTTAACAATCACTGAATCCAGGTGGAGGGAATACAGGATTTTCTGAATGTTTGAATTTTTTCATAATAAAATGGGGAAACTTAATCACTTCTGGAATTTTCATATATATATCTATATCTACCTATCTATCTATCTATCTATCTATCTATCTAATATATATATATCTCTATCTATCTATCTATCTATATTTAGATAGATAGATAGATAGATAGAGATATATAAGCTTTAGTATACAGAGTAAAGCTTTTAAAGCCAATCAGTACGTTACTTGAATGAACAGGGGTTGGCATTATTCATTTCTGTGAGTGAGGTGTAGGAATAAAGTGTAACATCCGTTTTTACTTGTCTACGTACTTCATTTTATTGTACTTGGTATAGCACACTTGAATTTTCTAAATAAAATAATTCCTTAAAAGGCTTTTAAATAGAATTTAAAATGTTTTCTCTGCTTTTTTGTTTGAAGGATGAGCATATTGGCTTATAAACATTGACTTTTGAAGTCCATTTGTTTATAAATGAAATCTACTTGGAAATAATTTTTTGGACAACCTATACCTTAAAGCATCGATATTCAGCTGGTGTGCTGCAAGAATTTTTAAAACATGCAATACCTGACTGCTTCATCAGGGCACTGACCTCCTTTCCCTTAGATTATCAAATAAAACAATGACAACAGCCAGCACAATAGCCATTTGGTGTGAATGAATCAAAATTATACCCTTTTTTGGTCAGATCAGCAAAAAATATCATATATTTTCTGGTGTGCTGCAGAATTTTAGTAATTAGTTTGTGTGCCATGAGATGAAAAAGGTTGAAAATCGCTGCCTTTAAATGACTTAAAATGCATTGTGGTTTAATTTGCATGGTAGGAAGAACCCCACTTGAACTACGCTTGGCCACAGACCTAGAGAAAAGTTCATGGGGAAGTAAACACTAAGTTTCACTTGTAAGAAAAGGATTTAATATTCTAAAAATTCTAAAAGCACATTCATAGTGTGTTCAGCAGTTATTGCAAACAACCATTTGATAGTGTGTGATTAGCATTTTTGTAAAACCAAACTTCTAATTAAAAAACTAAAAAAAATCCTGAAGAGTTATATCTTTATTTCCTGCCAATATTACTTTTGTATTAATTTATTTTAATAGCTTATATTGTGAAATACAAAAATACCATGTATTATCTTATCAAGTAACTTCTCTATCTGTGAACTACTGTGTGTGTAGTAGACATTAATTGTTAAATAATGCGATTCTACATGAGAAAAATTATGTAACTTTTAGGCTTGTCGTGCAAATTACTGAAGATTTTAATTTCCATAAATGGGTTCAGTTTTGATAAGGGAAAAAAACCTGTTACAGATTATATCTAACATTACTGTTTCAGGGCTCTGGTGAGTGTTAATTCAAGTCTATTACGTTTAGTATGAAGTGGGTGAAACAAGTTAAAAGACACATTGTAGCCTAAAGCTTTCTTGAATTGGCTGGGCGGTGATGGGTTTAAGTATGAGTAATACTTGGTGTGGGTGTGTTCTCTATATAATTGTGCTGGCGCGTCCTAAGTCCCTCCTTTCCTTCCTCCTCTCTCCTCTCTCCTGGTATGCAGAGTGTCTGATTTCTGACGGTGGAGGACAACAGCTCTCAATAAGTGACGCCTTCATCAAAGGTAATTTTATCCAAAGCTGCACTTGCAGTGTTGTTTGTTTTGTTCACGAGGTTATACTTAGGTCTAGCACATTGATTGGCTCAAAGTAGGTACTGAAAATACGGTTATTTTAGTGTCATTGGAACAGTTTTTAGTATGTGTAGTAACTGAGAATGTTGAGACTCAAAAATATATTTTTGGACTTGGTTTGAGAAAAGGTCTTTGATCTGAAAAGTAACTCCTTAAAAGGCTTTTAAATAGAATTTGGATTATATTCTTTTATAGGCATAAGTAATTAATGCTCTCTTATAGCATGAACATAATATTAAGTTTTGATCTATATATTGTCAAACTTGTCAAAAAGCCCACAGGCAGACCTCATCCAGTTGAGGATGCTGCTTGCCCTGTGAAGTTGGGAAAGGAAGTAGGCAGAAGAGGGGAATAAGAACTAACTCTGCTGATCAATTTTTGGGAGACAAAAGAAAAGTATAGAAGAATGCAAGCCTTTTCCTACTCCTTTCCTCCTTAGCTTACTGTGGAGTAAAGACATCCTTACTTAATTTTCTGTAACATTTCACAGTTTAGGCCTCAGGTAATGGGAAGGTTTCAAATCTAAGAAAAACTAGGACAAGCTGATACAAGGGAGGCCCCTTGCAGCTGATCTTATAACTTAGAAGTGTTTCTAAAATTCACCTCCAAGCGTCTGGTTCAACTAGAAGTTTATTGACCTGCCGTTTACATAACTGAAACGTGCAGTTCTTGTACCTTACATGTGATGGATGCATGCTTTACTATGTAGTCTGTGGACTGTTTGGTTAGAAGTTTTTTTTGTTTGTTTGGTTTGCTTTGAGAGGGAAAGGATTAGAGAATTTTTGTAAGCATTTCCCACCTCTTCTTATTTATTTAATCACATTTCAACATTTACTTAGCATATTTTTTGTAAAACATTTTATATTATCTATTATTTTTTTCATCTGGATCCATTTCTATTCTTTTTAAAAATGTAAGGATTGTACAGCATTTTAAATAAATTGTTAGTTATTCTGTTCTAATATGTCTTTATAGCTAATTTTGGGGTCTGACTTGTAAAGGTTTTGCTAATGAGAAAGCCTTCGTCCCCACATTGAAAAAGAAGCACTCCCTGGGATGGTCCAAGTAGACTTTCTGCCTTGTCCCGTGCTGGGTCAGCCCCCACACTCACATGCTGTTCTGTCACCGTTCAGATTTCTGCTTATGGTAGCTTTCAGTTTGTATTTTCTAGGGAAGAACACCCCCCTCCCTTTTTAATGGCCCAAAACAAAAGTACTATAAAAGTCTCATCTGCTTTTCAGAAGCTGTATTTATAATTATTGGCTTGAGAGTCCTACTTGCTTATGTAAATTTCCTTTTCATAGTTCTTTTTCTGATTTTAGCTGTTGCAAATATTGATGATCTAACAGACTTAATTATTTTACTTATGTATTTGTATATGTCTGCCTTTTTACACCAACAGTTTGAATTGCCTAACTTAAAAATATTTTAAAAATAAATTATGTGTAGAATCTCAGAGGGAAGGCAAGGAAGGGTAGATGGGTGGGAAGAGATCAGCTAGAGAACTTGTATGCATATATGCATAACCCATGGTCACAGACAATAGGGTGGTGAAGGCCTGGGGCAGTGGGTGGAGGAGGGCTAGAAAAAGATTTAGAAAAAATAAGAAAATTATGGCAGCCTCTAAATCACAGGTTGATGATATAACACATGATAATAAGTATAATTTCTTACTGTACACTTTACTTACTTTACTTAGAGTCCTTATTTAATCGCCGAGTGGAGGAAAAATCCAAAGAGCTGCCTTTCACGCCTTTGGGCTGGCACCATAACAACCTGGAGCTACTGAGGGAGGAGAATGGAGAGAAACAAGCCATGGAGAGGTTGCTGTAAGCAGTGAGCTTTTTTTATTTTAATTTTCCACTTTGATAATCTTCAGTGACTTGATAGGCATATGTGTAGTTCTTTTTCTTTATAAAAACAAAACCGAAATATTTTTATAAAACAAGAATCCTAAACTGTGCTTGTCTGTCCCTTCTGTAATCTATGTGTTAAATTTTTTATCAGATTAAAGAGGTTATCTTAATTGAAGATATTCACAATTTTATTTATGTGTAGATCATTAAGGTGCAGATATAATGAAAGAATAAAATTGACCAGGCAGACCTTATTTGTGAGCCTTCCTTTATATGCTTACTAGAGGCCCGATCCACGAAATTTGTGTAAGAGTAGGCCTTCCTTCCTTTGGCTGCCTGCACCAGCTTCCCTCGCAGCCCCAGCTTCGCCCAGTCTAATTAGCATATTACGCTTTTATTATTATAGAATTTCTCTGTAGACTGCCTATTGCATCTTCAGAATTATTGCCTCCGGCAGTATTAACCATGCAAACTTCTTTTTTGTAACATTTTTGTAGTTCAGCTAATCATAACCACATGATGGCACTACTCCAACAGCTGCTCCATAGTGAGTCATTGTCACCATCTTGGAGGGACATCATTGTATCGCTGGTCTGCCAGGTTGTTCAGACAGTCAGACCTGATGTGAAGAACCGTGATGATGACATGGATATCCGTCAGTTTGTCCATATCAAAAAAGTGAGCTCTGCTAATGCTTCTCTGATGCTAGGGACTGATGAGATGGCCTGATGATGGTTTGTCTCTTAATGGTGATCTGAAGGGGTCATTGACGGAGAAGTCCACTTGATGACTTCAGGGAGCTGGTTGTGTTCTGATTAAAGAATAATGCATAGACCTCCATCTTGCCTACAGAAGGGAAATCACATCCATGTTTGACTTTATTGCATCACTCGGCATGCAGTATAATACCATAAGTATGCTAGTACATGCCTCCGTAACAATTTGTGGCATGAATCACATAGAATATTTTTTCTGAGTTGGTTATAAAGCACATTTGGAAACCAAATTAGCCAGATGACTTTTTATTATGCAGTTGGGCTGATATAATGTAAGGTTTAATTACATAATACTTCACACATAGCTGTGACAAGTTACATATGCGCTTCCAAGATTTATCAGCTAAGCTGAAATGGAGATCTTCTGAGAAGGTGATCAAAGTGGGTTGTAAGCAAGAACATCTTCCAAAGCTGGCCCTTCGCTGGATAACATTTTTGTAGTTTTTGAGAGTCTGTATGTCCCAAGGCTTCTTTCTTAAATACTCAAATGCCACCAAGTACCTTTGAGAGGACAGATATGCTCTAGGAATATTTTACAACAAAGCAGAATGAGTAATACAAAACAAAACAGTCCATCTGAATCCCCCTGAAAAGCATCATGAGTAGTTGGTGAGCATTCCCTACTTTAATCCTCCTGTGTTTACAGAAGCTTTTGATTTTTGGTATCTAGTTGCTAGCAAACAGATAATAAAATGCACTCACCAAACCTAAATCAAATAAATAAGTTAATTCATTAATTAAAGGGTCATTACCATGAGGGTGCTAGACAAGGAGGGGAGGTTTTTCTGTCTGCGTATTTGTTAGCAATGCACTTTCAGGGCATGGAGGCCACTCAGGAAGTGAGAGGTGAATGGGCTGGTGAGTTGGGTGTGGGATGAGTTGGGAACCAAACAGATATAGTTTCTTCCTTTCTTGTTTCCTCTTCTGTGGTGTGTCATCTATGAGAAGGCTTCTTCTCAGATTACTGTCACTGTTCTGAGGAAAAGAGTGGGTAATTGCTTTATTTAGATGGCAATGGAGTTCTTTATGTATTTATTACCAGTGGTATTTAACTTAATAGTGGTTTTAATTGCCGGGTTGCACCAATTTGTTCACTCAAGTGGGTATTTTAAAGTACCAGATAATTCTTCGGAGAGTGGGAGGTATGAAAGTAGACAGTTGTGTTAGATACCATTAATTTTTGGTTGAAAGGAAGAACTATATCCTGAAACTTTCTGTGATTTTATTATGTAATAGATAAAATAAAAAATGGAAATAAAAAACAGCATCTATCTGACTGGAGTCTAAGGATGTATAATTGAATTTTATTGTTTTCTTGTTTCATCAGATCCCAGGTGGAAAGAAGTTTGATTCTGTGGTTGTTAATGGATTTGTTTGTACCAAGAATATTGCACATAAAAAGGTAATACTCTTTTCAACCGTGGAGTTCAGCCTGCTATGACTTGTGCCAAGCTAATAAGTTGCAGTACCTCCTCATGGACGAAAAGGAGAATGGGCATTGAGGAGCAACTTGGCAGTGTCTGCCAGGGGGCACAATTTTGGAGTTTCAGGGCAGGTCCTCCAGAAATGATGATGATTGGGATTTGGAAATGGAGTTCATCAGAAGAAAGAGGAGGGAGGTTTAGGCTTGTAGACCAGCACAATGATAGGATCCTGGTGTCATTTCTCCCCTGACCCTGCCTCAGTCTCTATTGGACTGGAGTCTCCAGAGGACTAGGGCTGAGCTGCAGAGCTGTCACTGGTATTTTGTTACCTTTCTCACCTATCTCACCTTCAGGCCCGAGGCCACTATCTGAGGAGTGGGGTGAAATAACTTGGTGTATTAAGGAAATGCAGAGATCCCTCGGTGCAAGATGGGAACGGGAGGGGCTGGAGGAAGCAGGCCAAGGGCTTTGTAGCCCATGAAGTGGCTTACACTTTATTCTGAAGGTCACTGATTCTCAAAGTGTAGTGTACATCAGGATCATGGGTGGACCTTGTTAAAAATGTAGATTCCTAAGCCCCTCTCCTAAAGATTCTCACTCAGTAGGTTTAGGGGAAGTGGGAGTGTGGGAAATAGGGGAAGGGCGGGCTGCTGTTAAAGTAGGAATTGGTGGGGGGGTTCCCATGTCATTGGTTGATCCTTACATTTTGAGAATCCAGTGATCAACAGTAGAGTCCTCAAACCTTGCTGTGCTTCAGAATCACTAAGGAAACTTTCTGAAAATCTTTATATCCTCACCCCACCTCTGGGAATACTGATTTGGTTACAGTGAGAACTCAGGCAGATAACTAGCTTGAGGGTCTAGATGAGCTATAGCCCTGTCCTCACTTTTCTAAGCAGAGACTAATACTTTATTTTTTGTAAGGCATTAACCCTCCTGAAAATTGTTAGTCACAGTAGATAAATAAAAGTATGCCTGGATTTGATATTTCATAGCAGTGATCCAAAGTCAGTATTTCTACATAGTCTTTCTAAAATAGTACATTACCCATTAAAGTAGTCCTTTAAACCAAATTAAATGATCTCTGTTGAACAAAGAGATAAGTTTGTTGCGTTCTTCCCCAGAACTGAAAATTATATGAGGGTGTTGTAGAAGCATGCCTGAATGACTGTCTTGCCCCACTGCCCATATTTAGCTAGTCTTTCCTCGGTAGTTTCTGAAAGAGCCCTGACTGTAGTTCCCTTGCTGGCGAGTCACTGCTTTCAGGACCTTTTGTCAGTTGGGAGCCTATACGCTTGGTCAGCCTGAAACTCCACTCCATTGGAGCATTCAGGCTTTCTGCCCGTCTTCAGTTGCATGGTTAGGGTATATTGGTTGACTCTCTGCTTCTGGGGATGCTTTAAGGTGTTTTTTTAAACTTCTTGTTACTCAATTGGCTTGCCAATATATGATGCTTTGAAATTTATTCTTTTAGAAATATATTCAGGAGGCATTTTAACTCATTTCTCCCTCCTCTAAGCCCCAGACTTGGTACCTCTTATTGCAGTGTTAGAAATAAGATAATAGTTAAGATTACAGTGGACTGGATTAAAATAGCACTAGTGAAACAGAGCCTAATTTTGTATTGCTTTGAGCTAACTTACTTGCTTTGAAAAAATATGAGTACCACAGAAGAACTAAATGAGAGTATTTTAATACAGATATAAGAGGAATTAAGAACAGAATGAATTTAAAGTTGTGATTAAAGAAAGTCTATAAAGTACAAACTTTAAAGCTTTAACAGACTGGTGTGTTTTTGGTTTTTTTGTAGATGAATTCTTGTATTAAAAATCCCAAAATTCTTCTATTGAAGTGTTCCATTGAGTATCTCTACAGAGAAGAAACTAAGTTTACCTGCATTGACCCTATTGTGCTGCAGGTAAGAACACCTAACTGAAACAAGAACCTAGAAGGATACTTGTGCACTGTGACACTTGCAAACTCTTACAACTCATTCCAGCTGATGAAATTTGACAGGCAAAGAAACTTGATGGCTCTTGTTTTATTTTAAACATTTATTAGAAAAGACGTTTTCTTGTATTACACTTTAGAGGGTTACCAAAACCTGTCTCCTTAAAGAGTTCAAAGTGTTAAAGGAAACACATGACTTTCAGGGAATATAGGGGGGAAAAGAGTGAAAATCCAGTTCCTGGTTTTCCTTCTCACTTGGGTCATTGATTTACTTGAAGGATTTCCCTATCGTACCAGGTTTCCAATGGTACTACCTGGTTTTAATACAGCCTTTCTATTCATACACCTGTTCTTAGAACATCAGTTAGTTTTATGTGCAATTAGTAAATGGGCATAATGTCAGATGGAAGTTGTGTTGATTTCCATGTGGTTTTTCATAAGTAAGGGGGCCCAGAACGCTGTAGCTGGATTATAACCCTCAGCTCTGTGGCTGCACAGGCAAAACCCTTTTGCCTCTGCGTTAGGAAATTAAAAGTGAGCTGCTGCTCAAAGGGCCACCTCCCAGGAAGGCGCACCCCAGCCCTGGGTGGCTGTCACTGCTCTGCTGCTCAGAGCTCCGCTGCCGGCTGTGACGCTGCGGTTGCTTTTATACTTTTTGAATTTCCCTTGAGGCAGCCTCCAGCTATGCTGAGCAGCCTGCCTCGGCTGTCCAAGTTCTCTCTCAAGGTACCAATTATTATATTTGTTAGTGCTCTGCATATGAAGTTGCATAGGTTTTAAATTTTTCTGCTCCAACCCTTTTTATCCCATCAATGGTATTAGTTTTAATTTGTGATTGTTCAAAATGGGAGGCTTTCAGGAATGTGTATATCTTATTATACCAGAAACACTTACATTTGGTTCCAGAAACAATTAGGAAGAACATTACTTGAAAATTCATAGGTGATAGGCACATTTTTCAGAGAGTGGAAGGAACAGTCACTTTTGAACTGAATCCATAGACGCCACCAGAAGGAACTGCCTTGTGGTGAAAGGCACCAGGGTTTATGAAACTATGAAACTCTGCTCTGTTGCTTAATGAACTCTGTTACTGGGCTGTTTCCTGTTTGGAATTTAGCCATGTATCAAAAAAATGAGAGGCTTTGACCAGATATATACCACTCTTCTAGCTCTGACTCTGGATTTTCAGTGGAGAATTGAAATAAGGAATAAGGGGAAACACAATTATCATTCATGGTACTTTGATGCTGGTTTTCTGGATTTCACCAAAAGTGTCAGCAGAAGACTTTTAGAATTCGATCACAACCGCATTGATCATAATACACATCCTGGTTGCAGAGATGGTACAATGTGTAAAATTGTGCATCTTGAAATTGATGAACTAGGTAATTGAAATCCACAATATAATTTTAAAAAAAGTTTTACTTAAATTTATCTACTTTATTTTAACTCAATTCTTGCAGTCAGGTTAACAGACTAAAGTCTTTACATGCTAGAGAAGCATGCTCTGAGCAAATATGTACTTAAGAAACCTGGCTTGATTTGTATAGCCTAAAGCATCCTGTTCATAGGTGCTTTAAGACATAGTTTATAATAGCTTTAACTCGTGCCCTATAACAGTTTTTAGTTGGACTTGATAGAAAATATCAGCTGATTTGAGTTTTTCCTTCCCCCCTACTCAGTTGTGGAATAACCAAATAAGCAAAGAAGCTGAAAAGTAGATAGAAGGAGGAGGATGAGAAACCAAGGACAAGGAAGAAATTAGCCTATATTGTCTTCAGCAGGCCCACCCTGTAGTTCTCTTGCCACTGCTCTATTACATGCTCATGACCTACCTCCTGATACTCTCTCATTGTGGATTCGGGCCCAAGCCCCTTTTTTTTGTTGTTGTTAACATGGTGTCTAACATACAATCATTATAGACTTAGAGGCCTGGTGCACAAAATTCATGCACTGGACGAGGGGTGTCCCTCAGCCCGGCCTGAGCCCTCTCGCAGTCCAGGACCCCTCTGGGGATGTCCGCCTGCCAGTTTTCTTCTGACTGCTTTTAAGATGTTCTCTGCCTTTTTTTTTTTTTTTTTTTTTTGGTGGTTTCCCTCTAATGCACCCAGGTATTAATATTCTTTCTCCTCGCAGTCTGGAACCCCTCTGGAGATGTCCGACTGCCGGCTTAGGATTGGGCCTAGGCCGGCAGTCGGACATCCCTCTCATAATCTGGGATCCCTCGCTCCTTACTGCTCGGCTCGCTGCTCCTTAGTGGCAGGCTCCTTACTGCTGAGCTTGCTGCTCCTTAGCACTGCTGCAGAGGTGGGAGAGTCTCCTGCCACCGCTGCTGTGCTCACCAGCTGTGAGCCCAGCTTCTGACTGGCGCTCCCCCTGTGGGAGGGCACTGACCACCAGGGGACAGCTCCTGCATTGAGCATCTGCCCCCTGGTTGTCAGTGCACATCATAGCGACTGGTTGTTCTGGTCATTCCACCGTAATGTTCGCTTAGGGTTTTATTATATAGATGATTGGAGTTGGAATGGGAGGAAATGTATTTGCCATTCCTGTACCAGAGGGCAGAAACTTGAATAAAGTCACCTTATACTTTATTGGAGCTCCACAAATAAATTACAGTTTTGTTAAGAATGGGAGAATTAGGAAATACATAATTTCTATCAGTGAAACAGTGAGGTGAGAAGAAATATAATTAGGCAGGTTCATTGTAGTGACTAGTCTCTTCCATTGTTGGTGGCACTGACCAACCATGAGCACAATCTTGCTCAGCAAACACTTTGGGCAGATGGGGCAGAAGTGACAAACATGCTCACAGAAGTTTTAAGAAACAATTAATGAATTGTATTGTTTTAATTCTGGTATTTATAATATTCATTTGCTTTGAAAATAAGCCTTTGTCATGAAAATTGTATTAAGAATTATGTTTTAATTTTTAACTGTAACTATTCTAGGTAGAGTATGATCTGTTGAAAGACTGAAATTAGGAAGTAGCTGAGAGTATGTTAGAGAGTTATTTATACAGATACTAAAAAAAAAAAGATGCTCTGGTTAGTTTCAGAATGCAAAAAGGGGGAATCTTTATATTAAAAACACTAGAAATTGCTTTTATTTTAGGGGTCATGATATTAGTGTTTTTTGTTTTGTTTTAACCTCTGAGAACTAGCTACTTGAATTCTTGGTTTTTATAGTACAGGTTATTAAGAATTAAAAATCTTTCAAAGTAGAACTAGTGAGTTGAAGAATGGGATTAAGCATAATCAGCAGTTTGGAAAGATGAATAATATTCTTGGTTGTGTTTGAATGGACTTGCTTATAGACTTATTTATGGATGAAGAAAACTTGAACCAAGATTGATATTAATAGACAAGCCATGCTGATTTTTTAATGTGTAGATCTTGAATTGTACCAGGTGTAATATTTCTGATTTTTGTTCTTTAGGAAAGGGAATTCTTGAAGAATTATGTTCAGCGAATTGTTGATGTTCGGCCCACCCTGGTTCTAGTAGAGAAGACGGTATCTCGGATTGCCCAGGATATGTTATTGGAACATGGCATTACTTTGGTCATTAATGTAAAATCAGTGAGTTTTCTTATTTTTCTGTTATTTTAAATCATAGCTTTTGATTGTATTTGCATGAGTGGTAGGGATGCAGGGACCACTGATTATTTGTTTCTTTGCTGACCATGTGCATTGAAAGTAGAACAGGAGGCACGGCAGCTATTTCATTATTTCAGACTGGAGCTCTCGGACTGGAAGAAAGTGTGACTGATTATGTAACACTCATCATAGGCATCTGCAGGACCAAGGTGCAGTTGCCATTCGTTAAGTGGTATTTGCTGGTCCCTCAGATTGGGGAATTGTACAAGCAGAAAATGTTGTCTCCCTTGACAAGTTACTCTCTTCAGAAGAGGCCAGTTCCAGAAGTCCCCGCCCCTAACGGCATTCTGTGCCAGTGAATGATGCTTACATGCCTTTTGATGTTTTCAGTAGAAGTATGGTTTATTTTATTGTTATTCCTCAGCAACTATGTGTAGACTAATCTAGGATTAGAAAGGGTCATATAAAAATTAAAATTAAGGAAATTCATTGTAAAGGTTATTTAAAAATTTTTCTATTACTTTTCCAGATTCAATTTACTAAGAATTGTTTTCCTCTGATTTTGTAATATAATGCTTTTCTGTGTTCTAGCAAGTTTTAGAACGTATCAGTCGGATGACCCAAGGCGATTTAGTGATGTCGATGGACCAGCTGCTTACAAAGCCTCACCTGGGCACCTGTCACAAATTTTATATGCAAATATTTCAGTTGCCTAATGGTGAGTGAGCTTTTTTTTTAATCTTTATTGTTGAAAGTATTACGCATGTCCCCCTTCTTCCCCCCATTGACCCCTGCTAGCCCGCTGGTGAGTGTTCTTCAGCACAGATTCACCTGAGACGGGGACCTGAGGATATTAGTAACCTCATCAGTACTACAGTGTTCACTTAGTAGGAAATACCTGCTAGCGTTGGTTAAATGAGGATAGGCCACTGTGACCTTATTCCTTGTAGATGTTGTGAATTCATTCTGTCTGAACTTCTGAATTTCCACCTACTCTTAACTTTTTGTTTGTTTATTTGTAGAACAAACCAAAACACTGATGTTTTTTGAAGGCTGTGCACAGCACCTGGGCTGCACAATCAAGCTTAGAGGAGGCTCTGATTATGAGTTGGCTCGAGTTAAGGAGATCCTAATATTTATGATCTGTGTAGCTTACCATTCTCAACTCGAAATCTCCTTCCTCATGGATGAATTTGCTATGCCTCCTACATTGACACAAAACGCTTCCTTTCATTCTCTGATTGAGGGACAAGAGGATGAAGGGGCTGCACAAGAGCCATTCAGCGGAAGTCCCCTCCCCCGGGAGCCTGACTTGCCATCAGAGTTTCTGCCCTGTGATGGTAGCAGTCTGCTAGAGTCCGGGCTTGTGTTTGAGAAGGGTGACCAGGAAAGTGACAGTGTCCCACAGGACGTTGCCCCCATGAAGCACCAGGAGTACGCCACGGCAGCTTGCCCGGCAGGCGTCCCCTGTGCACTCTTTCCATCCGTACCTGAATCCCTGTTGCTGCTCCATGTGGACGAGCAGCAGGCTGCCCCAGGCACTGAGCAGCCAGAGACTTTGCAGCAAACAGATGAGCTAGAGGATCCCAAAAGCCAGATGAAAGCCTTCAGAGACCCGCTGCAGGATGACACCGGAGTCTATGTTACAGAGGAAGTCACCTCTTCGGAAGATAAACTAAAGACCTATTCTTTGGCCTTTAAACAGGAATTGAAAGATGTGATCCTCTGTATCTCCCCAGTCATCACATTCCGGGAGCCCTTCCTTCTCACTGAGAAGGGGATGAGATGCTCTGCCCGAGATTATTTTGCCGAGCAGGTTTACTGGTCTCCTCTTCTCAATAAAGAGCTCAAAGAAATGGAGAGCAGGCGGAAGAAGCAGCTGCTCAGGGACCTCTCCGGCCTCCAGGGGATGAACGGCAGCGTTCAGGCCAAGTCCATTCAGGTCTTGCCCTCACATGAGCTCGTGAGCACTAGGATCGCCGAGCATCTGGGTGGCAGCCAGAGTCTGGGCAGAATGCTGGCCGACTATCGGGCCAGAGGAGGCAGGATTCAGAAAAGTTCAGACCCTTTTGCTTATTCAAAAGATGCATCAGGTACTCCAAGTGTCAAATCAGGAAGCAGAACTGAGGGTGATGAAGAGAAAGGCTTGATTCCAAGTGACGCAATGTGGTCATCAAAGGTAAGCAAGCACACTTTGGCTGCTAGTGTAAATTTAGAATGTGCTGGAAACTGTTATGGCAGGGTGAAAAAAAAAGCAAGTATGACAAATTGCATGCAGATTTACTTATTTCTTTTACGCCTTTTTTGATGTCAGGTCTATTGACTTACATGTTGCTTTAAAATGTATGAAGTAGGAGTATAATGCAATGAAGCTATGTTTTGATAAAAATGGGATGAGCTCATGATAAACTAGGGAGAGCTGTGAGGGACGGGGAGCGTGGAGCTGCTTAAAAATTTTGGCAGGAGGACTTGGGTATGGTGTGGGTTGGTAGTGAGCGATGGGAGGTTATTGTAGGAAATGGATGTGTTTTTTAAAAAATATTAGATTTGTTCATTTATAAACATGAAACACCTTACATTGTTATTTAATTATGGCAGCACCCGTTATCTTTACATTTAAAAAAAATTGAGGGCAAATTAAGGAAGATTCATTCATGAGCACATTATTGATAACGATGGCACTAAAACTAATGAACAAACACATCTTTAGATGAGGAAATGCAGTTGTTTAATAAAATGCATGGAAGCGCCAGATAATAATGCTATACCGTGTTTTATTTGTGAGGTTGGCTGGAAGGAAAGTGGTAAGAGCCATGGTAAATGAGGTACAGAAAGTAGTTATAATAAACTTTATATAAAACTAGAGGCCCGATGCATGAAATTTGTGCAAGAGTAGGCCTTCCTTCCCCCGGCTGCTGGCACCGGCTTCCCTCCGGCACCCAGGACCCGGGCTTCCCTCTGACTGCCGGCAGGCACCCAGGATCCAGACTTCCCTTACAGCCCCAGCTTTGTCCAGAAGGTCGTCTGGAAGGACGTGTGGTCTAATTAGCATATTACATTTTTATTATAGATTCTGTTTATATTACATTTATGTAATACATACAGAAATAGGGAGGTCTCTGTTAATTTACATGAGCATGCATATACCTTGGATTCAGGATTCCTATAACTTTTATAACTGATTCCTATACTAATAAGTAAGCGCTTTGTATAAGGATGCTTACGATTTATTAGAATGTCTGTACAAGGATATTTTTACATAATTTCTGAGGCATAATTTACAGTTGTTTGGTATAAAAAGAATGAATTGGATCTTATTTAATGGCCCAGATAGAACCTATGGTATGCTTTCAAGTGTTAAAAGGCAAGTTGTATTTTAATAAATGTAGCATCATCCCATTTTTATAAAAACAATCCCCAGTGTATACTTACGTGGGGGTTTCTGTGTGTATATGTGTGTGAGCTAGTAGCAAGAATGCACAGTCTTTAACCATACAGTCAGGTTTGCCCATTGGTGGGGATCAGGTGGCCTCAAAGGAGGAGAGGCTTTATGTATTCCATGGACTTTTCCATCTACTTCTGTATAATCTGACTTCAACAGAGTGGGCATTACTTTTGAAATGATCAAAAACAGGTGTAAAGTACAAATAAGTAAATACCTTGGAATTTAGATATCTGAATGTCTCAAATTGATGTTATATCCAGCCATTAGTTCCGACTGTTTCGTATTTAATTAACTATATATTTCCAAAACAATTTAATGCTATTTTGTAAAAATAAATAGTATTTAAGATTAAACAAACTATTTAGACAACCATTTATATTTTTAACTTGAACTTTTTGGATTGTTTTATCACAAAAACTGACGGCTCTTCTTTATATTTAGTTTCTTTTAAATCTTCAGCAGAACCCTACAGAGAGGAGGCTTTCAGAATTGAGTGGGATGTGTTAGGCTTTAGAAGCGAGCACTGGGCCTGGAGTGTGTTATGACTTGTGGGCGCTCATCCTCTCCTCCTGCAGGTGGACTGCCTGAACCCCGTCAACCACCAGAGGCTGTGCGTGCTCTTCAGTAGCTCCTCCGCCCAGTCCAGCAACGCCCCCAGTGCCTGCGTCAGTCCTTGGTAGGATTCCTGTCCCCCTGCACCATTGCACTTTACCTGAGAACAGAATTCAGTAACTTTAAGTAAAAATTCAGTCCTGGGGTCTGTTTTTAGGTACATGGCATGCTGATGATCATATATGAGTTGATAGAACTTCTAAAACTTGTGAGTTAAATATGAAATTTCTGTTTATTCATGGCTAGAAGTGAATGAGAATATCTTAAGAGTGAACAGAATGCGAGGCTGAAAGAGAAGTTTGTTATAAAAGTGAGGAAATAGATACAAAAGCTACTTTTCAGCATTTTGACAATAATATAATTTAGGCAGGTTGTCCTTTAGGCATTATTTTTATAAAAACAGTCTTTGCCTTGAGTTTTATTCCAAAACTTAATTCTAAGTAGATTGATAGAAACATGTTTTATAACTTTTATATTTATATATATCTATAGTTATCTATCTATCTATCTATACACACACACACACACACACACACACACACACACACTAAAAGCCGAATATGTTAAGTGTCCAATCAATGGTTGGCCGTTCAACCAATCAAACCGTAATATGCTAATGATATGTTAAGGCTGCTCAACTGCTCACTATGACATGGACTGACCACTAGGGGGGTAGACAGTTGACCAGTCGCTATGACGTGCATTGACCACCAGGGGCAGACACTCCGACTGGTAGGTTAGTCTGCTGCTGGGGTCTGGCTGATCGGGACTGAGTGAGCTGGGCTGGACACACCCTGGAGCCCTCCCACCGTCCCTCCCCAGCTGGCCAACCTCCATGTCTCTCCCCAGCCCCGATCCGTGCACCACTGGGGTCCCTCTGCCTGGTCTGCGCCCTCTTGCAATCTGGGACTTCTCAGGGGATGTTGGAGAGTTAGTTTCAGCCCGATCCCACAGGGGAAGCGCTGCTCAGCCAGAAGCTGGGCTCACGGCTGGCAAGTGCAGCGGAGGTGGCAGTTGGACATCCCCTGAGGGCTGCAAGAGGGCACAGTCTGGGCTGAGGACATCCCTCTTACCCCCCCCCCCAGTGCAGGAATTTCATGCACTGGGCCTGTAGTATATTTATATATAAATGATTTGTTTGAAATGATAGTCCCAAAGCCTAGTTATTACATAGTTATCTTTAATTCTAAAAATACTGTGGAATGTAACTGCTTGTTTTTGGAGCACTGTTTCCATGACAAAATATGTCTCATATTTTCACTTTGGACACCAGAAACACCTATTTCTGCCAGTGAGACCAGGGATTCTTTTAGTATCAGCAGGTGACGGGCTGAGACAGGCAGGGAATGTTCTCTCCAGCTGTCTGGACTCCTTAGGTCAAGGATTGAATAAGATGGGGGCTTCAACACTGGTCAGCTAAACTCATGTGGGCATTTATAAGTTAGAATTAAAGTGAAGAATTGGCTCTCCTGGAGGAATTTGAGCTGCGGTTCACCAGGCTCAGTAAGGGTGGACTAGAGAGCAGGAGACAGGATCCCATTTTGTGTTGACAGGGCTTAAAGCTCTGTAAAAGAGACGTGTACTCATTTAATATTATAATCATCCTGATTAAATAGTTTCATAAGACACTAATGGACTGGGTGTGGATAAGATGCTAAAGTGTAGCTAGTCTAAACTCGTTGCAAAACCTGTTCTGTAACGAGAATATTACCTGCATCAGTACTATATCATAAGCACATTTAGTAGACAGTGTGTCTCATGAAATCTTTGCTGTGTGCTAAGTCTCATGATACGTTACTAAAAGTGATCTCTTTCTTTAGGATTGTAACAATGGAGTTTTATGGAAAGAATGATCTTACATTAGGAATATTTTTAGAGAGATACTGTTTCAGGTAAGAATATATTTTCACTTTATGTTCCACTTGTGCTTTTTTGATGCCCGGAATTTCAACCTAAAACATAAACATGAGTTTATTGTAGCGTGGCCTTCACTTACATGCCACATGCAAACAAGTAGTCTATTCCATACACTATTATCCAGTTCATTCCTCAAATCTTTGCCCATCTTGTTATCCTGCCAACCCTACGACTTTTTTTTTTTTTTAGGATTTGTGTTTTTATAGTAATTCCAGTGAGAAGCAAAAGAAGCATAGGATCTCAGGTTTAAGCCTTAGTGCTATCACCTGCTATTTATATTTCAAAGAGCAAGTAATTTGATCTTTACCAGCCCCCTTTATAGGGAATAACAAGCTCCAGAAATGGAAGTTTTAGAAATGCTCAGCAAGTAGAGGTGCTTACCAAATGGATTGTAGTTGAAGGCAGGGTGTTCAGCTATCGGCCCAAGCATTGCTTTTAAGTGGAGCCCCGCAGACCGTCCACCAATCATTCTTCCTCTAGAGAGGACGCTGCACTTTCTCGACAGTGGATTTGACTGTATTATGCATTACACATTGCTTTTCAGTTTTATGGTTAATGTGAGGACTTTCTTTTTTGTCAAAGGCCTTCTTACCAGTGTCCTAGCATGTTCTGTGATACCCCCATGGTGCATCATGTCCGGCGCTTTGTCCATGGCCAAGGCTGTGTGCAGATCATCCTGAAGGAGCTGGATTCTCCAGTACCTGGATATCAACATACAATTCTCACCTATTCCTGGTGCAGGATCTGCAAACAGGTAAATGGACCCTGTGGCTATATTTCATAGGGTATTTAATTCTTTATTGCATAGTTCTTTTTTGTGAGGGAAGGTGGTCTGTTATGTTGAATGTGTTATTTGTCATTGGGCTCGTATTTATTTACCTTCTAGTGCTGTATGTTCCATTTCATGTTTGTTTCTTGAAGATTCTATTTTAGAATTTATCGGTCATTATGAACAATATAGATACCTTGTCTAGTAAAATATATGGAGTTTATGTCTTGACAGTTTTCAGTTATGTTTGTTTATTCGTTCAGCAAACACTGATTTGGCACTGTCTATGTTCCCGATACTATGTTAGGCCGTAGGAATGAAAAAGAGCAATGTACAAGGACTCCTTGTTCTCTAGGGGAGGAGACAGATTGGTAGCTGTTTATATGCTGGCATGTTTGTGTAAGTTGGAGCTTATAGCAACATTTCTACAGATGAGGCCATGTTTAAATTCTTCTCCACTGGTTTTTCATGTACATTCTTAAGAAAAGAACAGCGTGTCTTTTTCCTTTGGGGTGTGTGTGTGTATTTTATAACTCCAGAGGAAGTATTTGGTGTCAATATTGGTTTTAATATATACTTTTAATCCAAATTGTTTGCATTGAGCATGTGCCAAATTTAACTTCATTGGTACCTTTATTGGCTTATTTTGGAGTGTGCTTTGGAAGGCACATGTGGGAATTCCAGGTAAATTGACAGTCTGATCTACACTCATGTCAGTGGTTGAGGAGGGCAGAATTGGTTAGTTCCTTTCACAGTAGCAAGCAGACAGCCATTATGTCATTCCTTGCAATATTCAGTCTTACCTTAAAAAAAATTTTTTTTTTATTTATTTCAGAGAGGAAAGGAGAGGGAGAGAGAGATAGAAACATCAGTGATGAGAGAGAATCATTGATCAGCTGCCTCCTGCATGCCCCCTGCTGGGGATTGAGCCCACAACCCTAGCACTTGCTCTGACGGGGAATTGAACTGTGACCTTCTGGTTCATAGGTCCAAGCTCAATCACTGAGCCACACTGGCCAGGCACAGTCCTACTTACAAATGGGCAAAAGGCATGATAAAGCAACTTAATACAAATGGCCAGTAGTTTGTGAAAATAAATTTTGCATATTAGTAGTCAAAGAAGTATAAGTAAAAACCAGTGAAGTGTGTTTCTATTTTTGTTCTTAAGAAATCACATTTCAAAGGTTTGTAATTCCTGGGATTGGTAAGAGAGTGGGGAATTGGTACTTGGATCCTGTTCGGGGTTGTGTAAACTAGTAGTCCTGTTTTGGAAAAAGTCTGTCAAAATGTGGCAAAGACTATAAATGTCCATGTTCTTTGAATACTACTTTCATTCATTTATTCCAAGGAGATAATTATGGGTATGTATAAGTATTTATATACAAGGAAGTTTATTAGAATCTCATCAAAATAAAGAACAACTTGTAAATGACTTAAATGCCCATCAGTAAGGATTGGTTAATATCCACAGAATGGGATATTCCACAGCCATTAAAAATCAAGTTGTAAAAGAGTATTTGATGTGGGAACATATTTATGGTCCATTGCTAGGTAAAAAAAAAAAAAAAAGATTATGAAACTAACTGCAGGAAATAATTTTTATATTGATATTGGTGGTTGGGTTACTGGTGATGCTGCTCTTCCCAGTCATCCCTAACTCCACCCTCCTTTTAACATTTTTTTTCCCCAAGTTTTTGTAGTCAGAATATGCTAGATTTATATTAAAAAAAGAAAATACATATTTTTTAAAAAGACAGATTCTTAATATGTGATTAGATAACAAATGATTTATGCTGAATTTCAGGTAACACCAGTTGTTGCTCTTTCCAATGAGTCCTGGTCCATGTCATTTGCAAAATACCTTGAGCTTAGGTTTTATGGGCACCAGTACACTCGTAGAGCCAATGCTGAGCCATGCGGTCACTCCATCCACCATGATTATCACCAGTATTTCTCCTATAACCAGATGGTGGCATCTTTCAGGTAAGAAGTCAGAGCGGCCTTCTACGCACTCACGTACTCCCTGGAAGGCTTTGTAGCATTTCCACTAGTACTAGATTCAATTAATTGGTGGCATGTGTTCCCCCACCTTTGCAAATGCAGAGGGCCATACTCTTGTGCTAAGCTTCCAGTGCTATTATTCTGTTTACTCCTTAACCTAAGAGATTGGTATTATTATCCTCACTTGTATTAGCTCACTTGTAAAGCTAGCACACGGTGGAGTCATGATATGAACTAGTTAGAATGATCCTATTAAATGAAAATCAGCTCAGGCCACACCCTCTAATGGGTGTCTATTTCACCCTGAGTGAAAACCAGCGTCTATTATGGACCTGTAAGCTCCTACATGTGCTGTCTGCCCAGTACCTCCCTGTTCTTACCTCCTGCTCTCCCCTTGCTCACCTTGCTGTAGCCTCACTGCCTGGGAGCCTTGCACTTGCTCTTCTCTCTTTGTACCTCCCGCTCCCTACCTGTCTGCCTGCTTTTCCTTCTCCTGCATGTTTTAGTTCAGATTTCACCTGCCCTGACCCCCTCTCACCTTGGCCTTTCCTGCTTTATTTTTTCCCATAGCACTTACCATCTGATGTACATATTTTAAGTATTTATTTGTCGCATTTGTTACTCAAATCTAAATCCCGAAGGCTGGAATTTTGGCCCTTGTGTAGTGCTTTATTCTCAGCACCTAAAACAACATTTGACACCTAGTAGGAAATATCTGTACAGGCAGTCCTCGGATTATGTTGGACTCAACGTACATCGTTTTGTGGTTCCGCCGCCATCTCCCATTTATTAAAAAATAAAAGTTCTGTCATTTCGACGTATGTACATATGTGCTTTATGTTTTTTATTATTTATTTACCACAAGTAAAGGTCAGGAATTGTTATCTTCTAAATTTTTTTTTACTGTTTCACTTCATTACTGCTGTGTATGTGCTCCCTGTGAGTGACGTAGGTGCTTATGTAGGTGGGTTCCGACTTACGGCGAAAATCATGTCGCGCCGTAGGAACGGATCTCCGACGTAACCCGAGGACCTGCTGTAATTGGACCTTATTTCCTTTTCTAAGCAAGTCCTTCTGGCCGTGAACCTAGGGCCTAGGTGGGCTAGAGTGTTTACTAGGTGGAAAGACTCCTGAAGAATCCTCGGGAGCCAGGAAGGTGGTGAATACCTGTGTCTGAGCCACCTGTAGAAAGGATGTCTCCTCCCAGTCATTATGTTTGTAAAGTACAGGAGGGTGGCCGCCGGGGGAATAAAAGATAGCATCATGGTGCAGTGAAAAACAAAACCAGATGCTTCCAAAATTGGGGAGAGTATTTATAATGGCTGAAAGTGGTCTTCAATATTTTTATGATTTTTTTAAAAGAGCATTTTATTGAAACTTTATCTCTTATGCCTCTTAGGATTTGACCATTATGATATGCCTTTACTCAAAATATTAACATATTTTTCACTTTTCTACTATTACTTGTGTTTTCTTCTCAGTTATTCTCCCATTAGGCTTCTTGAAGTATGCGTTCCACTCCCCAAAGTATTCATTAAACGCCAGGCCCCATTAAAAGTGTCCCTTCTTCAGGATTTAAAGGACTTTTTTCAAAAGTAAGTTTTAGTTTCTTTGATCTTTTTTGTTCAGAACTACCTATAATCTATAGATATTTTAAAGATCAAGTTTATTCATTTATCTTTCTTTGAAAGCAAATAATGGCATTTTTCTAATTGTATGTTAAGTATGCTTGGTATGAAAAATTAAAATGTAGACAATATATAAAAGTATTTAAAAAGAAGACAAGCCCTTTTAGACATAACAACTGTTAAAATTTTGATGTACATCTTTTCAGGTCTTTTTTGTTCTGCAAAATGGCATAGGATTCTTACTTAGATACAACATTAAAAGTTTTGTGTGTGACATCTTTTTTCTATTTATGTGAGATTAGAAAATTTGATTCCACTTTTATAAAGTGTTTACTATTCTTTCTGTTAGAGTTTCACAGGTATATCTTGCCATCGATGAAAGACTGGCATCTTTGAAAACTGACACATTTAGCAAAACAAGAGAGGAAAAAATGGAAGATATCTTTGCACAGAAGGAGGTAATTCATTCCTTGGACAGAAACCCAAATGCTAACCATTAACTCCCTGGTAGGTGCGTTTGGGCATGATTCAGGTGCGGGCTGGGTTGTTCTTGTTCTCGTAGATGGAAGAAGGCGAGTTCAAGAACTGGATCGAGAAGGTGCAGGCGAGGCTCATGTCTTCCTCTGTGGATGCCCCTCAGCAGCTGCAGTCGGTCTTCGAGTCCCTCATTGCCAAGAAGCAGAGCCTCTGTGAGGTGCTCCAGGCCTGGAATAGCAGGTGGGACTGGGCTTCCAGTGCGTCTTCACTGTTACTGCAAAACGGGCTCTGCCATGATGTCTTCAGTTTAAGTGTCCTTGTTAATTATGGATGTTTAGTTTACTCTCAGTTTGTTGAAGCTTTTGTTTTCTGTCACCACTATTATCCTCACATTTTTTCATATTTTAAAAAATATATATACTAATTTTTAGGTAGTTTGTGAAAATTAAAAGAGAAAACAAAAATGAGAACAGCCTTTAATGTTGTTTCAAATGTTATAGTATGTGGGCTTATTGAATATCATCTGAATCATTGTATATCATATTCCTGTATTGAAATATTTATTTTGGGAAGTATTTCCCTTTAGTATTTATTTAAATGTCCAGTTAGATGAGTATAGCATTCATTTATTGAGCACTTGGGTTATGCTAGGCACTAAATAAACACTAGATGGACATTCACTCTTATTTGGTCTTGTGAGTCCTACAATGTATATACCATTTCCATTTTACAGAGGAGCATACTGTGGCTCTCAGAGACTAAAGCGTGTGCTCAGGTTATATAGGTGCTAATTGTCAGAGCTGGGCTTTGAGCCCAAATGTATTGGTCTCTAAAGCCCCTGTTTTTAATACAGTGGGGCCTTGACTTACGAGTGTCCCGACTAACGAGTTTTTCGAGCCATCTCTCGGCCAGTTTTTTGCTTTGAGTTGTGAGCTAAAATTTGGGTTACGAGCCAGCTTCAGATACCCCACCGCTAGTTGGCGCAGCGAACGTCACAGTGAACGCCACAACATCAGCCCAGCATCACGTGTCTCACTCGTTCACTGTTTTTCTTTTTGTTTTGTTTTTAATATATTGATTTTTTACAGAGAGGAAGGGAGAGGGATAGAGAGTTAGAAACATTGATGAGAGAGAAACATCAATCAGCTGCCTCCTGCACACCCCCCACTGGGGATGTGCCTGCAACCAAGGTACATGCCCTTGACCGGAATCGAACCTGGGACCCTTGAGTCCGCAGGCCGACGCTCTATCCACTGAGCCAAACCAGTTAGGGCTCACTCGTTCACTGTTGATTTGACATATGAGTAATTTGAGTTACAAGCTCCGTCACGGAACGAACTAAACTCGTAAGTCAAGGCCCCACTGTACTATGTTATGCCATCTCTTATAATAACTTGCTGTTCCTTTATATCTGTAGTCAAATCAGTAACAGCTCTTGATTAGTTGACTAGAAATAAAACAAAAACTTCATCTTAGTTATCTACAATCTTAAAATTCTTGCAGTCAAAACAGGAAAATGTAATTACTGTGTTTTCAAAGCTGTAAGGAGAAAATTTGTAAACGTTATTGAGGATATCAGAAACAAAACCATTTTCTTTGTTTTCTTCTTTTTCTTTAACTGTAGGTTGCAAGACCTTTTCCAGCAGGAAAAGGGTAGAAAGCGGCCTTCAGTTCCTCCAAGTCCTGGAAGACTGAGACAGGGGGAAGAAAGCAAGGTAAGAAAATGTCGTTTTGGAGCCTTCCCTTTCCACTGAAGATGTCTCAGCAGACAGAGCAGAGCAGAGCAGAGCTGCTGGCTGGGGAGGGCCTGGCCCCAGGGCTGCCTCGCCCCAGCGCTGTTCCACACCCATGCTGTTTTCAGCTGTGCTGTTTCACAGTTGAGCTGTGTTCCACTGAATAAAGTTTCCTTTTTCACCAAACCCCAAATCAGGGATTCCTTTTGGCATTGAATTGGTGCCAACAACCACTGGTTGACAGAATGAACATGAAGCTTTTAAAAAATGATCTGTGGAAGAGGAAGTATGACCTGGTAGCTGGAGAGAAACAAAGGGTTATGGACAGGTTTTGTTTTATGATAGACATTAGAGGCCCGGTGCACGGATTCGTGCACTGGTGGGGGGTGCGTGGCCTATGGGAATCGACCTGCTGTGGGAGCGCACTGACCACCAGGGGGCAGCTCCTGTGTTGAGCATCTGCCCTCTGGTGGTCAGAGTGCATCATAGCATCTGGTTGACTGGTCGTTCCGATGTTCAGTCACTGGGCTTTTATATATATAGATAATAGCATATTTACATGCAGTGGAGAAGGTGAGAACACAGAGGGAGAGAAGATATTCCATGAGCAAAGAAAGACTCAGATGAGACAGACAGAGGGAAGTGCTGACCTCTAAAGTAGGTTGGAAGGAAAGCAAGGGAGTGCAGATGTGGGTAAATACGCAAGTGAGAAGGGAAAAGTTTCTGGTCAGACAGAAGGCAACGGTGAGATTCATCTCTGGCTTCTGCATTTAACCTGTTAAGCTATTAAGCTAGACATTCAAGTATTTGTGAAAATGAAAAACAATGCCTCTATTACCAGTTTTTTGAAAAGAGCTATTTTTAATTAAAGTATGTTATTTATGTTAATATATAATGGGTTTGTTATTTTTAAATGAATTAATAAATGCATATCCTGAAACTTTGTTTTAATTTCTAGTAAGGTACAATTAGAAGATATAACTTACATAAAAGCTGAGTGTCTTAATAATTCTTAAGATTTGAAGGGGTCATGAGACCACAAAGCTTAAGATTCACTTGGTTAAAAGTTTTAGTGTTCCCTTAAGAACAAAGTGTTTTCTTCTCTACAGATAAGCACCGTGGATGCACCTCCACGGAATGTTTCTCCAGGGCTTCCGAATGGAGAAAAAGGTTGGTCCTTGAGCCTAGTGATCACCTGCCATTAGATTTAAAGACATTATTATTATTAGTCTAGTGCAGTGATGGCGAACCTATGACACGCGTGTCAGAGGTGACATGCGAACTCATTTTTTTTGGTTGCTTTTTCTTTGTTAAATGGCATTTAAATATATAAAATAAATACCAAAAATATCTTTGTTTTACTATGGTTGCAAATATCAAAAAATTTCTATATGTGACACGGCACCAGAGTTTAAGTTAGGGTTTTTCAAAATGCTGACACGCTGAGCTCAATAGATTCGCCATCACTTGTCTAGTGGTTGTTTTTTACTGCTAATTTTGACAATTACTTTGATTGTAGCTGTATCAGTTTAAGATTATTATAAAGTATATTTCAAGGAGAGAAATTAGGAGCTCAAAGTAAACAATAAACAGAGAAGACAGCTGTTAGGGGAAGAACAAGAAGGAAAAAGGAGACTGAATGTCTGCTTTGCTAGTTCCAAAGTCACCCCCCAGGTTTCAGTGCAAAAGTCTTACAAAGTTTAATTAGGTTTTTATGTCACTAAAATTTTTTCTAGATCTTAGCTGTCTTTCACAATATTTCATGGAATAACTTGGTGGCATCCTAGCAAATTGTGTAGGTTCTTACTTAGACCATCTTTGTAGAACAAGAGCTCAGCTTATGTAGTTCTTCGCATTTTTCTATTATAATTAAGTGAATTTCCCCCCCTGAGAATGTGGCATATAATCTTTTCCAATAGTGTAATAATTTCATTCCCTATTAAATTGAACTAATAAACATAACTTTGCATTATGATTATGGTCTATTGCAAAGAATATTGGTAGGAGTCCGATTTGGTTAAGATCTGATCATAGTCAAGTCATATAGCCTGTCTGAATTTTTGTACCCATATCTAAAATATGCACTAAAATGGCCTAACTAATTTTTAGGAAGCTTAAATACTTTGGTTTCTGAAGTAAAACTGTGAGTTGGCTTTTTAAAAGCATTTCGATCAGGTAGAAATGGACTTCATGTTTCCACATGACTCATCTAAGCTGTGCTTTTCTGCAGAGGACCGCTTCCTAAGCAACCTGTCCAGTCAGAGCTCCACCAGCTCTGTCCACCTGCAGCTGCCTACTCCCCCCGAAGCGATGCCTGAGCCGGCAGGGGGAGGGCCGCCGGAACTGGACTCAGCCAGCGTTTCTGAAGGTACAGCTCCGGTCACTTTCCCTGCACTTCATCCCAAAGAGAAAAGCACTCTGAATGCTTTGACACAATGCTCTCTTATCCCTTAACAGTGGTTCTGAACCTTCTGGCCCTTTAAATACAGTTCCTCATGTTGTGACCCAACCATAAAATTATTTTTGTTGCTACTTCATAACTGTAATGTTGCTGCTGTTATGAGTCATAATGTAAATATCTGATATGCAGGATGATCTTAGGCGACCCAAGTGAAAGGGTCGTTCGACTGCCAAAGGGGTCGCGACCCACAGGTTGAGAACCGCTGCTTTAGAATTTACACATTTTATGCTATTGAATATGCTCTTTTAGCTATAGCTTTTTACCTTGTCACCTCTTCAGTTCTCTATGTGACATGTAAATATCTCAATAACAAAACATTATTCAGCTTTATCTACCTTCTGGGGTTATTACTTTCTTAAGTCCCATAAAGCACATGATTGTTGCCTTGTAAGAAAATAAGAAAAATTGCAGCCATTTCTCCAACAACAAATAGGTATTGCACTAATAGCAAATTTATGCATTGCTTCTCTCCTTCCTTGCTTTCTATTTAAGCAGCAACTACTTCCTTAAAAATACCTTAAAAATAATTTTTTAGGTGCAATTAATCTCATGTGTAATAGCCACAGTGCACAGAATTGAGTTGAAGTGGCAACATGAAGAGCTGAGTTCATGCTCAGGCAGTAATTCCATCGTGACTGCTGCCTGGCCTCTGCCATCGCTTGTAGGTGGATCTCAGTGTCAGAAATGTTAAAGTGTAAAAGAGTGAACCCCTTGGAGTCAGTGCTGTGTATGTTTCATTGTTGCTTTCTGATTCATTCTATAATAATTGTTATTCCAGATCGGAAATTTACACCATCATTGGTAATTATCCTGTGCCTACATCTGAGTTCCAAAAAGGAAATGAAATTGATGCTTTATACTTTTTTAAAACTCTCTTGAATATTAACATATAAGTAGAATATTTTTCATCCTAGACGTGTTTGATGGACATTTACTGGGATCCACAGACAGCCAGGTGAAGGAAAAATCAACCATGAAGGCCATCTTTGCAAATTTGCTTCCAGGAAACAGCTATAACCCCATTCCATTTCCTTTGTGAGTATTATAAAGGCCAGTGGCTGTTGAGTGGTTTTGTTTTTACTTCATTAAAAAAATCTACCTAGATTTACTCTCTCTATATTTAAATGTGCTTACTTAACTGTATATCTATTTCTCAACCCTAAAATACATTTCGTCATAGTAAAAGAGATGTCTTTTGGTATAATGTAATTTGTACAACACCATTGTTATATAATAGATGAATAGATGAAAAAGGATTAACTAATGTTGCTTAAGGTACTGGTTCTGAAAATAATTGTATATTTTAAGATATATTGCTACATCTCATAATCCTAAAAACATATTGCTGATTATATACAAAGATGATATTATTGATCCAATAAGTTACTGGGACACGGTCTTTTCTAACAGGGGTGATGAATTACAATGGCCCATGAAGTGTTCATGTGACCTTGTTGGTATTGGGCTTGCTCACAGTGGGAAAATACATAGACTGGCTGTGAGAGTTTGTTTTTTTCTGCTCATTGACCTGTTTGGTTGTCAGAAGCTGCTTAATAAGGACTTTTTCTTAACTGAATTATGTATTTATTAAACTTCTCTCAGGCGTTCTCACAGTCTTGGGGGAGAGACAAGCCGAGACTCACGATACAGTAATCTTTCTACAGGGATGGGCAAAAGTAGGTTTGCAGTTATTCATGTGGAGAATACTACAATAAATAATACAAGAATAAACTGCGTTTCACGTACAACTCTAAACCCACTTTGCCCCACCCTGTATAATAGTCGTGTATAAAGGTGCTGTTTTCTCTGCTTTAGACTCAGATGTCTTAGTTTCTTCACAGGGTTATGGTCCCTCTTGTTTTATGGCTGTTGCACATGCCCTCACTTTCTTCTTAGTCATTAACTCCTCTGCATTGTTTCTCTGAAAACCTTAGTAGACCCTGCCCCAGCTCCCTGCCCCAACCAGCGTAGGTCTCTTTGTTGTACACACTTATGATTCCCTCAGGGCACTTACCACAGACGGTAGTTATATTTTTTATAGGATTACTTGTTTCTTTACCTTGCTGTACTATAAACTCTGCCATCCCTATTTTTTTCACAGTTGTACTGTTAACATCTTGCACAAGTTAGATGCTTAGTAATAGTTTTTCTTAATATTGTGTATCTAGCCCATTAGTTCTAAGACAAATGAATGAATGTTTCTGTAGGGGGTTTCGGGTGGAAGTTGGGGGAGCAAGATTTGGGTTAAAACTCCATTGAGTTTCCACATGCTGATAGGAGAGCAAAGTTGTTATTTATTTCTTGTTGGACTAGTATTACGTTTCCATAATTCCTAGCAGACTTTTCTTTCAAGCTTATAGTAGAACAAAAGCTTTTACACTTCTGCTGTTCGTTGTGAACCCTCTTTGAGATAAATATGTTCTAAAGTCTTGCCAGTGTGGGAAAGCTTATTTTGGAGTGACTATTCTGAGCCCTCTGATTTGAAAACCAATTCTGATAATTTTCAGTTGCCTTTAAAACTTTTCTGTTGATATATTTTTTCGGATCTTTTTTTTTCTTTTTCGTTTCCCCCCCCTTTGGCTCTTTGATACAAGTTTTGTATACATTTTGGCTTTACTTAATTATATTCTTATAATCGGGCAGTGTGTAGTTCAGATTGTTCTGAGATTTACTTGCAATGTGTTAATTGTATATTTGATTTTTTGCTAATTTTGTTCTTACTTATTTATGTATTTGAAAATCTTGAACAGCGATCCAGATAAACACTACTTAATGTATGAACACGAACGGGTGCCCATTGCGGTCTGTGAGAAGGAGCCCAGCTCCATCATTGCTTTTGCTCTCAGGTATTATTCATAGGGCTTTTTCACCTATGATTATATTTTTCTATTTTATGTATATTTATTAATTGCCTTACTGTTGATATCTGTCACATAGACTAGAGCAAAAGATGTAATATAGAAAAGCGTATACTCTTTGGGTGAGGTAGCTTATTTTCATTGTATCTGAAGATGTACTCTTTACCCAACTAATTACAGAATGATTCTTTTTAAAAAAAATTTTTGTTGATTTCAGAAGAAAGGCGGGAGAGGGAGAGAGAAGAGGGGGGAAAAGGAGGGAGAGAGGGAGAAAGAAAGAGAAACATTGATTTGTCTCACTTATTTATGCACTCATTGGTCTAATCTTGTATGTGCCCTGACTGGGGATCTAACCTGCAACCTTGGCTTATTGGGACAATGTTCTAACCAACTGAACTACCAGCCAGGGTATTACAGGATACTAGGCAAGTTACTTCCTAATCCTTCTATCCTCTAATCACTTTCTGTCTTATAGTATGTAACTGTTGTATCCCTTCCTTCAATATACTTATTGACATAATACTTAGAACGTATCTGCCATTTTTTATCTGAGTATCTTTTTTTATACTCTTCATTCGTTTCCTTCCTGCTTCCCACACTTAGCAGGTGATGTTTCTTAAAGCAATACTGTTCCTATGCCTTAACCGATTTATGTGCCCACAGTTATCATGGGTCTTAAAGAAGCTCTTGTTCCCTGACATTTGCTTTAATCTCAATCAGGGGCCCCAGACTTCTAGTCCAAGAGTTGGATTTTTTTTCGGCCAATGCAACATAAAAATTTTTCTGGGTAAAGTTCAGTACCTTTAACTAGAAAAGCGCTGTCAAGTTCCTTCCCTCTCTATTATCTAAACCCTGAAGCTGCATACTTTTAAGTCAGCTTTGAGCCCCTACAAGTGTTTGATAAGTGTTAGTATGCAGGCTTTCACAGTCTTTTTTAGGATATTGATACTGGTTGGTGTGTTGGGTTGTATTTTGTATTCTCTCTGAAGACACTGACCTTCATGAAGTTTCTACTTGATAATTTTGGTTAGTTAAATGTGTTTGTTTCATTAGAAATACTTCTAATGATTGTGTTTTCATAATGCAAAGCTTATGTGAAAGTATATGATTTATTTTAAAAGGAGGGCTTAATGTTTACCATTTCTCAACCTGTTTCTACCCTAAGTTGTAAAGAATACCGGAACGCCTTAGAGGAATTGTCCAAAGTGAGCCCGCGGAACAGTGCCGAAGAAGGGCCTCCCACCACCAGGTGACCTGCGATTAAGTCGAGTCTGTGCTAATGTGGCTGTGCCATCATTTTCTAAGTTCTCAATAAATGATAAATAATTCACTTTTATCAATATGAACGTTTCTAGGATACACACTTATATTTTAGCTAATAATTGATAGGACAAAATTCAAATGTAGCAAAAGATCTTAAGCTGTTTCTTTGGATACTGTTCAGTGGTTCTCAACCTTCTGGCCCTTTAAATACAGTTCCTCATGTTGTGACCCAACCATAAAATTATTTTCGTTGCTACTTCATAACTGTAATGTTGCTACTGTTATGAATCGTAATGTAAATATCTGATATGCAGGATGGTCTTAGGTGACCCATGTGAAAGGGTCGTTCTACCGCCAAAGGGGTCGCGACCCACAGGTTGAGAACCGCTGGTTCAGATGATTGCCATAGAAGTTCAATGTATACTGCAGTTTTAAACTTTTAACATTTTTAATTCTCTTTGTTTTCATTTAAAAAAAAATACTAACGTGAAATTAGTAACCATCTGTTTGTCTTTATAACTTAAAAATATTTGTGAACTTCCCATAATAATTAAAGATCCTAATAGTTAAAACAAAACAATAGCCCCCAAACTGATTCTGGCATTTGGACCGAAATTGTCATAGGTTCATTATTTTTATTCTTACTGGAATAGGTTTTCCAACTTTACTAATGTGACAGAATTTTACTTGAATTATATATTATGATGACTAGCATGAGAAATGGGAAATTGGTATTTTCTGTAATTGTTTGACTTATAGATGCTAATATAACACTAATGGACTTGGGCAAAATATTATTAAAACTTATGCTCTCATATTTTTCCACGCATATTTATAGTTATAATATTTTTCTTTTTCTGAAGTCCAATAGACATTTTAAGACTTCTTTTTCCATGTTCTACCCTGTGTGTATATAAGTCATGCATCATATTTATGCTATTGTGAGTGAGGTAGGTGGGGAGTAGATTAATGCAGGAATCAGAGTACTTGCTATTTTCTGTCTGAATAATGTAAAACCAACTTCTGTTTTTTCATTTTTAGTACTTTAGACAGCAGACCAAAGAGCAGCAGCCCCATTAGATTACCCGAGAGCAGTGGAGGACAGACAAACCGCACAGCAGAAGCAGAACCACAGCCAAGTAAGATTGCAAATGGAGAAGGAGTTATTATTAGTTTTGTTTGTAATTGTGGGCAAGAATTTATTCTGGTCTTTGATATACAATATGGGCTGAAAATTTCTTGTATATCCTCCTTTATACATAGTTTGCTATTCTTTGATTCCTGTTTATTGACTTTGGAACTCCTAGAGACTCTTAGGTCTATGCAAAAGCCAGCAGGACCTGCCTTCCCACCTAGGCTTTCAGTTTAAAGTGTACAACCTAAGAAATATAACAGCAACATCTTTGTTGTTTTATAGTGTTGTTGGCATTGTGCAAAGACCTTCTTATGTATTATCTCCTTTAATCCTCACAGTGACCAAATAAGAGTTATTTACCATATCCCCATTTTCCCGAAAGGAAGTTTAAATTAAATTAAGCAATTTGTTCAAGATTACTATACAGCTAGTGGAGAACTGGAATTTGAACTTGGGTCAGTTAGGAATGTATCCACTACAAGGAACAGAAAACTCATGGCTATTGGGATTTAAACAAATGACAGTTTATTTTTCTAAAATAACACCTGCAGGTAGGCAGTTGCTGGCAGTGGTTCAGCGAGTCAGCATTGTCATGACAGCATAGTGGTAGTTAGTTTTCCTACGATTCTCTTAAGTTTTACTCATGGTTGGAAATGTTCCACTTAACATCTATATTTGAGGTAGAAAGAAGGGAGGTATAAGCTGCAGCCATTCCCTTTTACTAGGAAAGCAGAGACCTCCCCTTCAGGTTCATTAGCTAGGACTGCTTCACATGGCCACCCCTCCCTGCAAAGGAGACTGAGAAAGTGATGTGCATTGTCCTAGTCAGCTTACACAAATCATTCATTTCCTGGGGCTGTTCACATGGCTGCCCAACTCCCCTCCTGAACTGAAGTTCAGTTAGCAAGGAACAAGGTAGGATTAGATATAAAGGAGGCCATTCTGATTTCTAACATCCTGAAGTAAGCACTTTATGATTAACATTTGATAAGGATCTTGTAGATTGTAAATGTCCAAGATTAAAATCGTATATACTAAGCTCATAGATCATATGTATTAAGCTCAAAACTAAGAATAAAAGTATAGAGCAAACTTTAATAATATTTTTGGCCATCCCATGCTACCTACTTTCTGAAAAAATGTTAAAAAGAAACTCATATTTTGTTGTGTTAAAATGTAAGAACACAAATGATATAATGATGTTAACTTTAACTTTGAATTCCCATAGCTCATAATGTTTTTTGAGTTAGTTTTAATTGTAATGCTATAACAATTCATCCCTAACTTAATCTTGTTGCTTAAGATGTTATGACTGCCTTGGAAATATATTTTTCAAAGGTTTTATTAGAATTTCTCACATTTTGATACATAGCTATCTGACCATTGTTCTTTTTCTGTTTCTGTTAATAAGAGTGCTCGACTGCCCCCCCCCTCCAAACCCATAAAAATTGTGGAATAATAATCTGTGCAAGTGAAAGTATTGGTGTTACTAATATTTATTATCCTTAGAAAATGGTTACTGCAAATAAAGAAATGAGTTGAAAATTTTAATTTTTCCACCTGTTGTGACCAGTACTTAATATGTTGCCTCTTATTTTTAGCCAAAAAGGCTTCTGGAATGTTGTCCTTCTTCCGAGGGACGGCAGGGAAAAGCCCTGATCTCTCCTCCCAGAAGAGAGAGACCTTACGTGGGGCAGATAGCGCTTACTACCAGGTCGGGCAGACGGGCAAGGAGGGGACAGAGAATCAAGGCATCGAGCCTCCAGGTGTGTTAAAGGGAGACCGAGCATGCTTACTCTAGGCTTTGATTGACATAGTTTAGTTGCTTATTTCCTTAGAGCTGTAAGTAGATGATTCTTATCGCTGAAACCAGGGCCCCTCACTCCTCACACTCAGGGTGGTAGAGTGGAAGAGTTGGAGAGCCCGCTGGTTTTCGATGTCATTGCAATCACTTACTGCGAGGTAGAGTCAGAAATCCTTCCCTCCCTACCTGTAAAGTGGCAAAAAGCAATCAATGTCTCCCAAGGTTTACATGACATTACACATGTAAGACATGTGTCTCACATGCAGCTCACAGTATATATTCAAATGGTTCTCCTCCACTAACCCCTCAGACGTTCTTTTCCAGTCCGTGCACGGTTGAGGCTATTGCTGTCCACCTTCATTTTGATAGTTAGGAAATAGGTCTACCTGATTGTGTTTGAGTCTGGAGTTAGACCAGGAGTTAGCAGCCTTTGCTGACCTGTTTTTGTAACTAAAGTTGTTTTGGAACATAAGCACACCCATTCAGTTACTTACTGTCTGGCTGTTTTTATGTATGTGTTGGCAAATTGATCTACATTAATTAAACTGGATCTGGCAGTAGGTGTGCCACACAGATCTGTCAAATATAAAACAAAAGTAGCTCTGAAGAAGACACTGGTATATTTTATGTATTATAAATATCTTAGTATATGATATAGAAAGAATCACAAACCATTGGAGAAGTATTATTCCCCACATGGGGGGAACTGGTCATAAACTCTGAATAGAAAATCTTGATGTAAGAGCTGAGTTAGTATATTGCTATTACAGGAATCACTGAAGTATAAGCAAAATTATTCTTTACCCTAAAGTCTCTATTTTTTAATTTGAAAATTGATCTTGCAAAAGGTAAACACTTTTATTATAAGCTATTACTGTAATACTTTACAATAAAAATTGTATACGTGCTTGCCTGAGAGCGACTTGGCTGAGATAAAGAGGGTCAGTTTTTATTGTGATGTCAGGGGAGAAAGAACAGGCAAAATGAAGTGATAACTGAAGTTTTGGCTTGCCTAATAATGTTAAACTTTCCAGATGAAGTTGATGGAGGAGACACACCAAAGAAACAACTCACGAATCCTCATGTGGAGCTCCGTAAGTATGAGATAAAATGTTGTTGGTTTAGGCCCAGGGACTATAGTTGAGCAAACTCTATTATTTGAGGCTTTCAGTTACATCCTAGATAAGTATTCTATTCCTTGAATATTAAGTCTGTGTGCTGATGTAGTTTTAATTAGTTTCAATCTCGTTCATGAAATATACGTTATTCACTTATAAAGAAAGTTAATTTTTACACTTAATTGAAATGATAATTTTTTAACCCTTAAATTATAATTTCTAATGTTTTAATAATTACTTATTGTGTAATCTGGAGCCATAGAGTCTTGACAAGGTATCTAAAATTATGTGTATGTATGTGGGTGCTAAAAACTTATTGCCCAGAATATTATATACCATATGTAAAAGTACAATGATGAAAATACAGTAACCAGTATAAAGTCAGAAATGGGTCTTATATTATGTTTGACTTTTTATGAATATGGAAGGGTGGTCATTAGGAGCTCCCTAATCCTCTCTAAAAATCACTTTAACAAAATTATGATAAACAGGGATATAGTAGACTTAACATGAAAAACGCTATTGTGGAGAAAATTAAATGGCTGTGTTTGGTGGGAGGTGTGGAATTGGACAAGAGGGAAAAGAGATTTTTGATTCATAAAAGCTTTTTTTAACACTTCTGTTTATAGAATTTTCTGATGCTAACGCCAAGTTTTATTGTCGGCTCTACTATGCGGCAGAATTTCATAAGATGCGGGAAGTGATTTTGGGCAGCAGTGAAGAAGATTTCATTCGATCCCTTTCGCACTCGTCACCCTGGCAGGCCCGTGGAGGCAAATCGGGGGCTGCCTTCTATGCGACTGAAGGTGAGTCTTTTAGTCATTTACTGATTTAGTGGTATCTCTCTTTCCCTCAGGTAATTCATGAATGGCTTGAATTGAGGCAGTAAGTTATGTCAGTTGGCAAACAGAGTTTTCTGTTTTTATGTTTATACTTTATGCTGTGTCATAAAATATTGAAAAAAATATACATATATAGGGTGTGTAGTTAAAGACAAACATGGATCAGATTTGTACTAAATTCTCTCTAGTCCTGAGTTTTCCAAATGCAAATAACAGAGCACTTCCAGAAAATTCAAAAGGTACCTCAGCCCTGGCCTGTGTTGCTCAGTTGGTTGGGCATTGCCCTGTGCACTGACAAGTCAGTGGTCTGATTCCTGGTCAGGTCACATGCCCACGTTTTGGGCTGACTCTCCATTATGGGGCATGCAGGAGGCAGCCAATTGCTGTTTTGCTCACATCGATGCTTCTTTCTCTCTCTCTCTCCCGTCCTCTATTTAAGGGTATAGAGGGGATAAATGGTAATGGAAAATATTAAATTAACTTATTTTAAAAACTAGAGGCCCAGGGCACAAAATTTTGTGCACTCGGGGGTGGGGGGGTCCCTCAGCCCGGCCTGTGTCCTCTTGCAGTCTGGGACACCTCGGGGGATGACCACCTGTTGGCTTAGGCCTGCTCCCTGGGGGCATTGGGCCTAAGTTGGCAATCAGACATCCCTCTGGCAGCCCGGCAGCCCTCGGGGGATGTCCACTTGCCAGCAGGGAGCAGGTCTAAGCTGCAGTTGGACATCCTTAACGCTGCTGAGGAGACAGGAGAGGCTCCTACCACCACCGCTGTACTTGCAGCCATCAGCCTGGCTTGTGACTGAGCAGAGCTCCCCCATGTGGGAGCAGACTGACCACCAGAGGGCAGCTCCTGCATTGTGCGCCTGCCCCCTGGTGGTCAGTGTGTGTCATAGTGACCAGTCATTCCCAGTCTTTCTGCTGTTAGGGTCAGTTTGCATATTACTCTTTTACTATATAGGATAGAGGCCTGGTGCACAGGTGGGGGCCGGCTGGTTTGCCCTGAAGGGTTTCCCAGATCAGGGTGGGGGTCCTGCTGGGGTGCCTGGCCAGCCTGGGTGAGGGGCTGATGGCTTTTTGTAGCTAGTCACACCCCCTTCAGGGTGGGGGTCCCCAGTGGGGTGCCTGGCAGCCTGGATGAGGGGCTGATGGCTGTTTTCAGGCTGGCCACACCCCCTTTAGGGTGGGGGTCCCCACTGGGGAGCCTGGCCAGTCTGGGTGAGGGGCTGAGGGCCGTTTTCAGGCTGGGCAGCAACTGAAGCTCCCAGCCTCCTTTTTTTCTTTTATTCTGAGATTTATTTACCTTCTATAATTGAAACATTGTTGCCATCATTGGTGCTCCCAGCTCTGAGGCCTCGGTTGGCTGAAAGCAGGTATCTGGGGTTTGTTTAGCTTCTATAATTGAAGCATTGTTGCTTTTGGAGCTCAGAGCCGGGCTGCTGCAGGCCGGGAACCTTGGCTTCCTCCATCACTGGAGCAAGCAAGCCTCCTGCTCGCTTCAGCTGTGTGGCTGCCGGCCGCCATCTTGGTTGGCAGTTAATTTGCATAACACCCTGATTAGTCAGTGGGAAGCGTAGTGGAGGTATGGTTAATTACCCTTTTTGTTTTTTATTAGATAGGATGAAAATAAGTAAAAATTCCTTAAAATAAAAAAGGATTTGTATCTTTCTGCACTGATGAGAGAAAGATAAAAATAGAAACATTTAACCTGAGAGTGGGAAGGCCAAGGTCCTCACTCACCAAGGCTTACAGAAGGCCGTGACCATTTGTACTTCACATTCCATTCTCCACACCCACTGAGCAAAATCACTGGAGATAATCCAGTCAGATTGCTTGATAAGAGCTTTTATAACTATTACTTATTGGATTGCTAACAAAGGAAAACATTTATAAAATTTTATTAAAAATTTTTTAGTTTTAAAAGGCAGATCAGCTATGAATTTAGGGGTGGTACTTTCAAAAGAGGCTTCTTGACTACATGACGCCCTTCCCACCCTTCAGTTACTTGAGAACTGTGTTCTGATGAGGATTTTCTCTGTGACATCAGAAAGTACCTCTTAAATTAAAACAGGAAGCAAGTAAGTCATTTGGGGTCTTTGGAATGATTTATTGTAGATCATCTCAGTGAATAATTGTGATTGACTAACCATGAGATTTCTGCCTTTTAGATGATAGATTCATTTTGAAGCAAATGCCTCGTCTGGAAGTGCAGTCTTTCCTCGACTTCGCACCACACTACTTCAATTACATTACAAATGCAGTTCAACAGAAGGTAGGCATCCCAAACCTCGGTCCATAGCTAGAGTCACTGGGCCTTTACATCCTCAGAGCTGGTCCTGATGAGAGTTTTCTCTCTGGTAAGATGTGGACAGGCCATGCTGGATCTCTGGTGTGCTGCCGAGATGGGATAGCAGTGATTTCAGACTCCTCCTACCTTGCCACTAAGGAGCCAAGAGATCTCAAGCAAGTTGCATTTAATTAGTATATATGTGTCGATTAAAAACATCAAGACTGGATGAAAATAGCTGAACATTTAATAATTTGTAATTTTGCTGAGACAGAAATTTGAAAAGTGTTGAAAAATGAGAGCATGGGTTCCTTAGGCAGAAAGAGAGGAGCCTGTGGCCAGATTTGTCCGTTGCCATTGAGGCGTGACCCTGCCGGCAAAAGTATGGGGAGTCAGGTGGATCCTTTTCCCTTTTATGGTTTATTGCAGTCCCCGGGGAAATTTAGTGTCATAATAAAACTTGTGGATTTGAACATTTGTGGGGGATTATCCCTTGGGAGGATGTAGAGGATCTAGTATGTTCAGTGGCATTGCTGCTTTACTTGATTCTGAGCTTCAAGTTGTGTGTTTTTTTTTAAGGCCCTCCGACTGTTCATATTAAGAAAAGATTGTAATTGGGTATAACATGAAAAACCCAGATATTGGTATTAAATTTACAAATAATCCTTTTTGATAAGAGTTTACTCTCATTTTTTTCTTGATTAGAGGCCCACTGCATTAGCCAAAATTCTTGGAGTTTACAGAATTGGTTATAAGAATTCTCAGAACAACACTGAGAAGAAGTTAGATCTCCTTGTCATGGAAAATCTTTTCTATGGGAGAAAGATGGCACAGGTAAGGATGTTGGACGATGCAAAGCATTTAGCTACTGGAACCCTTTGTATTTCTGGTTTGTGAATATAATGAATCAGAGAACAACCTTTTGTTGGATAGTACATGTTAGAATTTGGTTGCTTGGTCAAATTTAACTTTGGGTTTGTTGAACCCTATAAGGGAAGAATAAAGAGGAATATTGTAGACTAGTCCTAAAATTTAGCATCTCCAGTGTCCTAGGAACACAGAATTATAGAATTAGAAGGCAGATGTACTTCTGCCATTTCAGTATTAAACATGAAGAAACAAAGGCCCACAGAAATGAAGTACTTTATGGCAGTCACAGATATTTCTAGAACCAGGTTGGTCTCCTTTCCAGAACAGTAAGTACTCTTTATTTTTTTTTTTATTTTTATTTTTTAATATATTTTATTGATTTTTCACAGAGAGGAAGAGAGAGGGATAGAGAGTTAGAAACATCGATGAGAGAGAAACATCGATCAGCTGCCTCCTGCACACCCCCCACTGGGGATGTGCCTGCAACCAAGGTACATGCCCTTGACCGGAATCGAACCTGGGACCTTTCAGTCTGCAGGCCGACACTCTATCCACTGAGCCAACCCAGTCAGGGCAGTAAGTACTCTTTAAAGTGCTGGTCTTTGAACTGTTTCCAGTCGGTGGTGAGATGCGGAGCTTAGACTGGAATGCAATTCGATGCACTACTTTCTTCATTGGGAATGTCTTGCTATGATATGAGAAAAACAGCTGCTGAACTGAACTATGCTTTCTGATGTAATTGATGTGCATTACATCATCACTAGCCAGGACCAACCTCCTAGCAATGGTCTGTCCAGCACACTTCAGGCCGCACTGGTCTAGTCCCCAAGTCCCTGACCGTTGCCACTGCCCCAAAATTCCTCAAGGTGGACCATTGTTTCTCTATTGCCATAAGTAATCACATAAAGTTTTGGAATCAAAACTTTTAAGTTTCTTAAGAATATTTGCATCTGGTTCCTAAACTGCCTTTCAATCCAGTGATGTGTTTTTGGAGTTGCTTATTGATGTTGACGTTGATTAAGTGGGTCAGTTATTTTTGAAATGTTTCAGTAACTGAGTACTTGGCATTAATTTCATATGTAACTATATGACATGTATTTTATGTATTACACAATAATAATGCATGCATTTAATGACATAGGTTAAGTTTTTAAATTAAATGTAAAAGTGTGTATAATGGCAGTGGCTATAGGGAACCTTTCTGGCTTTTTACTTTAATGGCATTAATCATTTGTAGCAACTCCTCTGTGACTGAATTTCCTTTCTGCCAGGTGTTTGATTTAAAGGGCTCACTTAGGAATAGAAATGTGAAAACTGACACGGGGAAGGAGAGTTGTGATGTAGTGCTGCTGGATGAGAACCTCCTGAAGATGGTCCGAGACAACCCTCTGTATATCCGCTCTCATTCCAAAGCGGTGCTGAGAGCCTCGATCCGCAGCGACTCCCACTTCCTTTCTAGCCACCTCATTATAGATTATTCTTTGCTGGTTGGACGAGATGACACCAGCAATGAGCTGGTTGTTGGGATTATAGGTAAGTCAATAAGCGTACCTCACTTACGGTTCATGATTGAAACCAGAGTCAGATTTGAAGATTATACTGAACCTGGTCTACTAATAGCTTATTGAATATTTTTATCAAGTTTCATTTAAAAATTTCAAAATAATAGATTTTAAATTCTAGGATATAAATAGTACTTATATTTAATATATCGCCTCATTTCCATTTTTATTATCTTTACCCAAAATATCTGCATTCAAAAAGTCATTTATTTTTATTTTTTGCTAATCCTCACCCAAAGATATCTATTCAATTGATTGTTAGAGAGAGTGAAAGAGAGGGAGTGAAGGGGGTAGAGAGAGATAGATCAATGTGAGAGAGACACATCGATTGGTTGCCTCCCGCCGGCACCTCGATTGGATTGAACCTGCAATTCAGGTTTGCACCTTTGACTGGGAATCAAACGCATGACACTTTAGTGCATGGGCCTACTCTCTAACCACTGTGCCCAGGCCCAGGCCAAATAGTCACTTAAAAAGGAAGGCCTGTGAATAATATGGGGAAAAATCCTTGGGAGGGTACCTGGCAAATTGTGGGCACATCACATACTGTCAGGACTCAGTAAATGTTAACTATTGTAGAAGTGATAGTAATTATTAGTGTCCTTTGCTTATATCTACTGATAAAACTTTATTGCTGATTTTGCTTTCTGTAACAGATTATATTCGGACATTTACATGGGACAAAAAGCTTGAGATGGTTGTGAAATCAACAGGAATTTTAGGAGGACAAGGTGAGCAGTTTTTGTTTTGTTTTCTCTTTAAACTATTCTCATGTTTTCCTTATCAGTTAACATTTTTTTTTAAATATATTTTATTGATTTTTTTACAGAGAGGAAGGGAGAGAGATAGAGAGTTAGAAACATCGATGAGAGAGAAACATCGATCAGCTGCCTCCTGCACATCTCCCACTGGGGAAGTGCCCGCAACCCAGGTACATGCCCTTGTCCGGAATCGAACCTGGGACCTTTTAGTCCGCAGGCCGACGCTCTATCCACTGAGCCAAACCGGTTTCGGCATCAGTTAACATTTTAAAAAATGGATACATTTTTAATTCCAAAAAAAATTAGTGGTTATCTCTGACTTTATTATAATTTCCAAAATGATCAAATAATAGAAGGAGTTTTAGGTTAGTAAATACTGAGTTTTAATTTGTGTTAAATTGCCAGAGGTTCTCAAAATGGAAAGTTAAAAAAAAAGGGGGGGCCAGAGGTTCTGAATAAGGTTATTTTGAATTAACACTTGAAGTCTTCTGAGATCTATGCGCACTGCTGGCCCCTTTGTGCTGTACACATCTCTCTAGGCAAGAGCTCATCTTTTAAAATAGGAACTCCTACCAAGAAGGACCTGTCCTATGTCGTGGCCCAGACTGCTGGGGGGTATGCAGTTTACGTGAAAGGACAGCTTTTGAAGTGAGTTGCCTGATCACTTATGTGACGGTTTTCTTTTCCCTTTTCTCTTTCATAATTTTAGGTAAAATGCCAACTGTGGTCTCTCCAGAGCTGTACAGGACTAGATTTTGTGAAGCAATGGACAAGTATTTCCTGATGGTCCCGGACCACTGGACAGGTTTAGGTCTGAACTGCTGAAATGAAACACTTATTTTGAAGTGGACCGTGAAGGACAGGGGGCTGGAGCAACGGACCACCGATAAGCTACATTTGACTTCTTTGTCACATTCACCACTATTTGCCAAGGCCTTTTAGTTCTGCGTCTGTGTGGGCCATCTGTAACTGAGGGTTAAAATTCCGTGGATTTGCATTTTGGTTTTCGATGTCTACAAATTGGCTCTCCCTGGACTGAAAAGTGGCATGGGTTTCTTTTGCACTTAAGCAAAAGTATAGACACATGTCAAAGGGCTAAGGACAAATACATGGTTAGAGATAAGGAGCTAGGGTGAAAAGTAGGTTGTCGAATTTGCTAACAGTCCTGCTGAGAAAACAATGTCTCATAGACGGTGACTCTCTGGGCATCACATTTGATATATTCTTCACTTAACAAGCCTTTGTAGAGCTGATGAGATTTTTTTTGGCGGGGGGGTTGGTTCTTATGTAATAATTTTAATGTTGCCTAGTATCGGGATTTTTGAGACTTAAAAAAAAATTGTGAATTCTGTGAATGGCCAGTTAAACAGATGGACACAGCCTCTTCTTGTTTTACAGAGGAATGTGACTTAAATCAGGAATTCTGCCCTGCCCTGTATCTTTCCAGTACGTTTGATGTTTCTCAGGTTCTGTCTTTACTTCTCTGTCGATGACAAGAGGCTGCTGCTATTAGCTTAAGCCTTTTTTTCTGGAGCTGTTTTTCAAGTTTGTTTACAGCTTTTGTGCAGTTAATATGTTAAACAGCACTAACTTGCACATGCTCTTATTCTGGGTTTTTCCTCTTAACTTTCAAGGACAGCATTAGTAAATGAGTCTATAATACTAAGTCCCCAAAGGGCGAATGGTTAATGAAGGAGTTTTTTAAATGTAAAAAATAATTTAGGCCCAATCCAAGAAATTGGGTGAAAGGGAAGCACTTGTTCATTTTTTTTGTAGAGGTAAAGTGTCTATTTCAATATAACCAGCAATTTAAGTGACATCTATCTAAGAAATATCTAGGGTGGCCCTAGCTGGTTTTGCTCAGTGGATAGAGCATTGGCCTGTGAACTGAAGGGTCCCTGGTTCGATTCCGGTCAAGGGCACATTCCCGAGCTGAGGGCTCCATCCCTAGTTGGGGGTGTGCAGGACCCCTCTGAAATCAATAAAGATACATTAAAAAAAAAAAAAAAGGTTGTTTAAAAAGTGATCCGAAGTACTAAACATAATAACAACGTAACCTGAATATTTCCTCTTGGCTTCTTTGCATAAAAAGGATAATTTGGGGGATTTATAAAGTTGTGAGTGTTCTACTCTTTTCACGCTTCCTATAATAGCACATTTCTCTTGTAACTTTCACATAGGAAGACAAAGAAAGCTGGACACATTGCAGTTACAGAGACTATAGACAGGAAATGGGAACATTTTGGAAAAGTCGCTTTAGAGAATGAAAGCGTTAGTTTGGTGTATGGTGCTCATTAAAAACATGGTTTATTTTGAACTAGAAACAAGTTGACCAAGGACTTAGGACTGATCTGATGATAAGCATTTAAAACAACAACACGTGGTGTGCCTTGCCTTTTGAAAACATACAAACACTGGTGATGTTAGTTTCCATATCAAAGACTAGTACAGTAGGTACAGGAGTGGCACCTCGGGAACATCAGCTTGCCTGTCCAGGAGCAATGGATTTTACATCCCGTTTGGAATGCAATCACTGTTTCGACTTCTCTGTTAGTTTTTTCTCTCAGGATGCCGTGGGTTATTTGTCCTGTCCATTTCCTGCACCCCCAGTCACGAACACCTGTGATGATGGTGTTCCTTCGTTTTGGTCTCAGTACCACATGTGTACCTTGGATCCGCCACTGGAACAGCTCCTGACAATAATTATGTGTCTTGCTGATTATGTTTTCCTTGTCCACGACTTTAAGAACTATTTTTTAAAAATACTGCTGCCTCTTAGCTAATTTTTTGGCTAAAAAAGTTCCAATATAATCTGAAGCAATACTTGCTATCCTTTTAAAACTGTCTTAATGAAGGGGAAATATAAACTTTAATTTGTTGCTGCTCCTGTGTAGGCCACCCGGTATTTAAGGTGTTTGAACTATTGTGCTGCTCAGTGCTAAACATTGGTTGACTTTACCTTCCTTGAGTTCGCTTTCAAGGCCTCGAGAATATTAATGCTGAAAAGTTAAGAATATGGAAGAAATCTTAATATTTTCTTCCTTAGAATTAAATATGAATCCTGGAAATAATTGATAGTAGCACAAGAAAACTAAACATGTTGCATTATATAAAAATCTTCTTTATAAATTTGAAGCCTTTTGATGTCATCAAAACTATATTAAAAATGAAAAAGTATTTACTTTTTTCTTACCCAAACCTAAGAAAAATGAGAGGGATAAGCTGTTTCAAGTCCTTTTACAGTTTATTGAGTATTTTAAATTTTTAGATACTAAAAATTTCCTGTAAAATGTCCTACTTATAATTTTTTTCCTTGATCCAGCAGAGTGTGGCTTTCTAACTTTAACTGTTATTGGATAGTGTAAATAATAGGGTTGTGTTGGTTTTTGTGGCATCCGTTTCTCTTTGGCATTTTACCCACTAGCAGTGGGCTTGTTATAACTGCCACGGAAAGGAATCTATCTGTAGAAAGTCTGCTTAGTTAATAGAGTGGAAGCTATTGTGAATGAGCCTGTCAGTGAAAGAGATCGGCCATTCATTACTCCTCAAGTGTTAACATACTGACTTACGCAGTATTCAAAGCATCTAGTGCAATGCCTTTTTTTGTTGGTTTTTGTAACACGGGTGCAGTGTATTATAGAAAAATTGAAATTACAATCATGAGCATTTTTATTAATGCTTCTGTGCTGGTTTTATAAAAATGTACATTCTGTCTTTGGACAGGTTTAATTTTAACTAGAGAAATGATATTGTAAATCATAATAGCCTCTTTTAACTTAGTATGAAAATTCAATGAACAATACTGAAAATACCTAATGTATTATATTGTATATATTTCTCTACTTTGGTTCCAGTTGTTTTATATGATTGACATGTTATTTAAGAGATAAAACTGCCTTGACCTTTTAAAGACTTATTCTGTAAATAAAAAAGACTCACAATAAACTAAGAATCGACTTCACTGAGTTTGGAACCTGCTTGAGAAAGTTAAGAAAGGAAGCTGGGATTTGGCCATGCAGGCCTGACCCCTGGCCCCTGACCTCTCTGTTCATTCTCTCCCCCTTCGTTTTCTGAGGATTTGAATCTCTCACTAATTAATGACCCTTCTCCTCACATCGCAGAAAGGGGGTCTTGAGTTTGTGGGTCCCTTCCACCAGCCTTTTCTGCCATGAACCCTGATTTTGCCTTATTTTGTTCCTCATGTTCAGGGTTTACCTAAAGTGGATCCAAGTGTGGTGCAGCCTGCAGCTGTGGGCGCCGCTGCCCATCTTAGGGTGCCTGGACTCACCTGGCAAGTGAGAGCCACTGGGCTGGAGGCGGCTCCTCTTCCCCAGGGCATTGGGGGAGGGCGGCGGGGGCAGCGCCTGCCTGCTTTTCCTTGTAGCGAAGGAAAAGGCACAGGCGTAGGTACCAAGCACCTGTTAGTGTTCTGTCCTTACTCCCCTAGAAGCCTCTTGTGTCGGAAATTAACTTCTTATTAAATTTCTGGAGTAATGCTTAATGAAAGTAAGTGTTTTAAACCTAATTTTAAAAAATTATGGTTAAAAAAATAACAAAATTATTCATCTTAACCATTTTTAAGTGTACAGTTCAGTAGTGTTAAATATATTCACATCTCCAGTACTGTCTTATCTTGCAACACTAACTGTTCCACTAAACAACTCTTTTCACCCCTCGCCCCAGCTCCCCCACGCCCACCCCCCCAACCACCATCCCACGTTCTGCTTCCATGAATGTGACTACGTTAGAATCTTCATTATAGGTATTTGTCTTTTTGTGATGAGCTTATGGCACTCAAGGTAATGTCCTCAAGGTTCATTCATGTTGTGTCATTTCCTTCCCTTTTTAAGGTTGAATGACACTTTGTTGTATGGATGTACATTTTAAAATTCATCATCAGTGGACATTTGGATTGCCTCTACCTCTTGGTTGTCAGGAGCAATGCTGATATGAATATGAGAGTGGAAATATGTCTTTAAGATCATTTTTGAAATTTGTTGAGTGGAATTGCTGGATCATACGGTGGTTCCATTTTTTTAACGTTTTGAGAAAACTCCATACTGTTTTCCATAATAGTTGCACTATTTTACAATTCCACCAACAGAGCAGAAAGGTTCCAATTTCTCTACATCCTCTCCAACCTGGACTGTTTATTTATTTAATGGTAGCCATTCTCATGGGTGTGAGGTAATTCCTCGTGGTTTTGATTTGAACTCTGTTGACTGACGATGTAGAGGATATTTTCATATGCTTGTTGGTCCAAGTAAAAGGTAGTTCTCTATTCCATGACTTTTAAAAATCCAATTTCTTCTTCTACTTGGAAGTCCTGTTAATTGCAACAAATTAGAACAGACAGTAGCATAACCAGGGAGAGTCAATTTGTGAAAATATGCTTGGAGGTACCACCAGAGAGTTGTGACCCTGTACACTGAAACACATTACCCCTGGCCAGAGCACGCTTGGGGAGCACAGCAGCCTGAGCTGGACTCTGGAGTTGCCATCATCTTTGCCTCTTAGCTTCTCATTCACCACTCCCTTCTTAGGACAGAAATAGAAGCCTTGTGCTTTAAAATATTGAATAGAGAAATTTGTGATTCTCTAAGTTAAATCACTACCTGATAATGTTAACATTTTTATATAGTACCCTTCTTTAAAAAAATACAGGGAAACAATCTTTTCCAAGAAACGGTGGCCTTTCATTTAATTGTACTTATGCTATGATTATTTTTTTTTTTAAATATATTTTATTGATTTTTTGCAGAGAGGAAGGGAGAGAGATAGAGAGTTAGAAACATTGATGAGAGAGAAACATCAATCAGCTGCGTCCTGCACACCTCCTACTGGGGATTGTGCCTGCAACCCAGGTACATGCCCTTGACCGGAATCGAACCTGGGACCTTTCAGTCCGCAGGCCGACGCTCTATCCACTGAGCCAAACCGGTTTCGGCAACTATGATTATTTTTTAAAATGGCCTATTGATTAAAGGAGATGAACAGGCCATTTAAAAAACAAGCAGTAAAATGGTTAATAAATACATAAAAAGCTTCCTTACTAACATTTAAAGACATGCAAATTAAAATAAGGAGATATAATTTGCCTCTCAATACTTTAAAAATTGTTACATAAATTTTATGGATAGATTGCAAATCAAACACCTATTTTGGCAATTAATGCACATAAATAGAAACTCAAAAAAAATGTTCTTATGCTTTGACCCAGCATTTCCTCTCCTAGGCTTTGCCGCATAAAGCTCTTGCCATCTGGAGGGAAGCACGATGAGGACGAGAGGGTCCTAGCGACGTAAGTCAAGGAAATGTCGCAATTCTCTCCTTGGCTGAAGTCTTCCTGCCAGTGGTCCATTCTCTTACTTTCAACCACAATATACCAATCAGTCTCCTAAGTCAAATTTATCGGCAGGGTTCTGGACTTGAAATGGAATCCTTGATGTGGCTTCTCCCAGCCTGGTATTAAAAGACCTATGAAGACCTAGACAAAAATTAACAAACAACAAACAAGTTTGACAGATAACTTACTGCCCTAATTAATAACTACTAGGTCAACAGAGCCAAGCTGAGGAAAAAATTCTTGAAACGAAGTAGCTCTACCCACCTTAAACTCATATGAAGAAACTGCCCACCCTACCCTGACCCAGATGAATACCTCTGGGCATTCATCTTCACCGAAATTCTGTGAGTAATCATTTTAAGCAGCTAGATTACGGATCCCCACTCTCGATTTTCCCTAGTCTCTTCAGATACAGAAAGTTTGAGAAAACATTGGCATCATCAAATTTGTTCCATATATCTGGCACAAGAAGGTGTCCGATTACCTTATGCCAGAGAAGGTCAGATATAGACTATGTTCGTCATCTTCATCTTCTGAACATCATAGTTTAAGCTCTGATGAGTCATGCTCCCATAGCTCGCACTGCTATGCGTAGATCTATCTCACATTGTGTTATCAAGAGATACAAATGGCTGTGGATAATAGTATTGACAGACACAGGACAGCTATATAATTGCATCTATATTTCATATACATCTGGACTCTGTAGCAATGCATTATTGAATTGTGAGGCATAAACAAGTTAATACAGATGAAGGAATACAGACACAAAGACAGAGAACCTGCTAATAAGCATAATGTATTTGGGTAAGTCAGTTCAGGCCACTATAACAAAATATAGAAGGGATGGCTTACACGAAAGACATTAATTTCGCACAGTTCTGGAGGCTGGCAAGTCTAAGATCAAGGTATCAGCATCGGGTCCTGGTGAAGGTCCTCTTCCTGGTTGCAGATGGCACCTTGCTGTATTGTCATGAGAGAGAAGCTCTTGTGTCTCCTTCTAAGGACTAATTCCATCATCATTGGGGGGGGGGGGGTTGGGGGGGGGGCTTCCGTCCTCATGACCTAATCATCTATCAAAGGCTTTACCTCCAAATAACATTACACTGGGGTTAGGGCTTTGACATGTGATTTTTTTGGGGGGGAGGGGGGATGACACAAGCTCTCATCCCATAACAGGTAAGGTACAAAATCTCAGGAATTTATATTCTCCATATAAGAATGTATTAATAATTGGCAGAATTTTATTTTTAAATGGCAATTTGTAGTCTTATGTTCTCTTTTAAAAGTTTCTTTTTTTTTTTTAACTTTTCAATTCTTGAACTTCCATATACAGAGAAACAGCAATTTGACTAAATGCTCTCTGTTTTTGAGATCTGGATTGTTATTTGCACTGTTATCATCATGAACATCCTATAAACTTGTGTTTGCAGTGATAGTACTTTACATTATTATAAAAACAGTTTTATATGCAGAATCAAATTTTATTCTCCAAAATACATTCTCTGAAATAGCAAGAATATATATTTTTATTTTTCAGATAAATTCCAGGGAGATTCTGGGGTATTTAGATTTATACAGCTAGAACATGGTAGTGCTAAATCCTAAGTAAACAGCCTGTTTTATCAACTTCATATTTTCGTATCCATGTCACATCACATCACATCACATCTTATCATATCATTCCAACAGGTAGTTCCTGCCATAACACTGTACTCACAAATGGCACACCCTCCTCAAAGTCTCCAGCATACAGTACTCTTTGTCCCCACCTTCCCAATTGCTGAAGCTCCTCATTTTGCTTCTTTGAGTCCTTAAAAAAAAAAAAAAAAAAAAAAAAAAAATCCCTGGGGCTTCAGAAATGAAGAGCCACTTAGTTAAACTAGAATTTACACTTTCCTCTTTAAAAGTGTGGCTCTGTTCTTTGCAATTATCACTTGCAAAGTGATGATCACTTTTCACAATGTGAATAAGGCAAAATAACTTTAGGGCGATTTTGCTTCTTTATTCTATTATTCTGCCATTAGAGGCCTGATGCACGAAATTTGTGCAAGGGGCTCTGCCCTCGAAGCCCTGGCTTCATCTGGAAGGTCATCCGGCTGTCCGGTCTAATTAGCATATTACGCTTTTATTATTATAGATACCTACAGGACGTCTCAATATTGTAATCTTTTTATTGGTTATTCTCTGAAGGGCAGTGACCACACATGTCCCAACCACTGATTACATCATTGCAGCAATCCTCTGATATAGGTAACCCTCTTCACGATTTTGTTTTAGAAAGAGCAGGAAACTGGTGCTCGAGGGTTAAATAGCATTTCAGGATCACAGATAATCCTGGCAGGTGGCAGAACCTGGCTTTTTGGGTGCAGGGCTCTCCCTCTCAAAGTCGATCCAAATGGAGTCATGAATGAACTTGGAACAGCTTAAGATCATCCTCTAATTACATTGGTCCCAACACAATTGAAGCTATAATTCCACCCATTGTTTTGGGAAGATCCTGCCTTGGGTGACATTACATGCTCTCCTTCGACACTGCCATGAGATTTCTTTCCTCTGTTATGCCCACCTGTGAGTCCCATTTCATTAAGACTTGAGATAACCTGTATTTATCTCCCTACTAGAGGCCTGGTGCAGGAATTTGTGCATGGGTGGGGGCTGATCAGGGCTGGGCCAGTGGGGAGGAGGGGCCGTGGGAGGTTGAGGGGGGTAGCGATCAGGACCCTGATTGGGCTGATTGGCCACCGCAGTGCGCGTCATAGCGGCCGGTCATTCTGGTTGCTTGGCTTTTATATATATAGATTCTTCCTATGTATTTATTTACTGTGTTGGAACATAGATATTGTGACTTCTAAAATTCTCTATCTTTGCATAAAATGCAGCCTTAAAAATTGTGTAATTTGAGCTGTGCTCACTCCTCTAGAGCATGCCTGCTTGGATATTCTTGTCTCTCTTAAGCTCCAAGGGCCCTTCTTTTACCTCTCTAAATTGTTTCCTGAGCCCATGAAGTCCAGCTGGCTCACTTCTTTCACCGCTCACTTCTTCTACCTCTGTAACTTTCTAAATAAACTTTCACTACAAAAAAATGTTGTGTCATTTGAAATACCAAGTAATAGGAATTGCTCTGGAATACACATTGAGATAAGAATCACAAGGCAAAGTAAAGGTGGTGAAATAAACACAACTTTAGAAAGAAAACTGTTAAAGACCATGTCCAAACTATTAGGATATGAGACATAACAAAGCACTGTCCATATCCCTAAACTCTGTTTTCCTAATGTTTGGTTATAATTCTACCCCTAGGATCTTCAAGCACAACGTTTAGCTGGCATCTGCACCATGGGAGAAAATACCAACCTAGGGTCTGGTACCCAGTAAGCACTCATGGATGAAAGTAGCAAATAAACTGTAGACTGAGACTCATAGAACATACATAAGAAAGCAATGAAATATTTAAATACTAGAGGCCTTATGCACGAATTTGTGCGGGGGGGGGGGGGGAGGGGGGGTGTCCTTCAGCCCAGCCTGCACCCTCTTGCAATACAGGAGCCCTCGGGGGATGTCTGATTGCCGATTTAGGCTCGATCCCAATTGGACATATCTCTCACAATCCAGGACCACTGGCTCCTAACCACTCGCCTGCTTGCCTGATCACCCCTAACCACTCTGCCTGCCTGCCTGATCACCCCTAACTGCTCTGCCTGCCTGATGCCCCTAACCGTCTCTGCCTCAGCCCCCACTGCAGCAATTTCATCCAGAAGGATGTCTGGAAGGACATCCAGAATGATGTCTGGAAGGTCGTTCAGCTGTCCAGTCTAATTAGCATATTATGCTTTTATTATTATAGACTAGTGGCCCGGTGCATGAAATTCAGGCAAAAGGGGGGGGGGGTCCCTCAGCCCAGCCTACACCCTCTCCAATCTGGGACATCCCTCTCATAATCCGGTACCCCTGGCTCCTAACCGCTCACCTTCCTGCCTGCCTGATCACCCCTAACCACTCTGCCTGTTGTCCTTCTCACCCCCAACTGTCCCCCCCCCCGACCAGCCTGCTTGCCCCCAACTCCCCTCCCCCTGCTGCTGGCCTGATCACCCCCAACTGCGCTTCCCTCCTGGCCTGATCGCCCCTAACCGCCTCTACCTCGGCCCCACCACCATGGCTTTGTTTGGAAGGACATCTAGAAGGTCTCCCAGAAGGTCTCCCGGTCTAATTAGCATATTACCCTTTTATTAGTATAGATTGCATGAACGTGTTGAATTTTAAGTAACTTTAGCATAACATCTTTGCCCCCTTCTTCTAACAATCCAGATACTCAGATTAATAATCATAGGGTGTTTAGAATGTGAAGATGCTGCCATTATCTCTGAATTTAAGCATTAAATAGTATTACACATTCAAGGTATTGGAAAAGACTAAATTTCTAATAATTTATTTTCCATTACTTTGAACATTAGGTATATGTCACACTTTACAGAATAATACATTGAACGCAAGTGTGTTTGAGTACACACGCACACACATACTTGATTAGGGGGCAAATCTTCGAATCAATTGCCTGCACTCCTTGGCACAGCTCTACAGCATTACACACTGTTTCATTAAAATTCTCTCTTATTATTTTTAGCTCTTGACAATTGTTTTACTTAATTAATTCAATCAATTGTAGATTACTGCCAGTTATGTATGCAGAAACCTGGGAACTTTATTAACTCTCATAAATGCCAAAATAGAACAGAAGCACCGGAGGACTGATAATTAAATGCATCTTTTAATTTCTAACCTATAAAGGGAATTTAGCTCATGTTCGCTTGCAGGATTTTGTCATTGTATAGACTCTGGATTAGCACTTTCCCTTCAAGTCTAAGCTGTATGTGACCCAGGAGGGGAAGTCGTGACCTTTCATTCCCTCTAATATAGTGTGCCAGATTGATATTTCATTGCAAACCATCAATGAGCAAAATAGTAAGATCCTTGAAGGGAGAGTTATATTTACTACTATATTACTACAACCTAGAAAGGCATCTGGCACATAGTAAGTGTTTGATAAATATTTGTCTAAAAGATGAACAAATTGTTTTTGGATCTGTCTTTGAGAGGATACTTATATATTTGGTCTCCAAATACCACACAGCAGAAGATATTTATTGAAAGTAAATCTTTATTATGCAATAATTAATAATACATGTGATTCATCAGCCTAAAAATAAAATCAAAGAATAAAAAATTACTATTTTGGCTTTTTGATTCTTAATATTCCTTAAGCCACAGAAATCATGGAAAAAAAACTGAATTTACTACCCTACATACTTAGTAAAAAAAAAAAATAATCAAATTAGTTTCTTTTTCTCTCAGAATGAAGTATTCTAAGTCCTAGAACAGATACATTTTCATCATCCTAGAGGAAACAGTGATGTTTCTTAATTTTCAATATAGCGTCACACTTAGCCCTCCTTGGTTTTATCTTTAAGGCTCTGATGCCAGAATGTCCTTATCAGTCAAGCACAGGTCGCATGCAAAAATTAGACTAACAAACTCACTGTGGGTTTATAGTAATTGTTGGTTGGATGTGTCTATTGTTTGTAGAAGCCATGAGCAGTATTCCAGCCATTTCCAATTACCATCATGATTTACTGAATGAGTTAAATGGGTGTTCTTAGAGGAGAACCTGTAAAAGGGGAGAAGAAAGACAATCACAAGCCAGTCTTCAGGAATTGTTCAGAATGAAAAAATTCCTTAGGGACATTCTATCATTATTTAGAGAGTCATTTTAAAGTTTATACATGGGGATATGGTTGGCGAATGTAATCAGACTTTTCCGTTAAAAATATTTAAAGGGTCTTCTCTCTTCCCCCAAGTTGTTATATTACTAATGAATTCATTGCTATTTTGATTTTGTGCCATTTGATTCATGCCTGGAACAATTTGAGTCTGAAGGCAAAAGTAGAGTTGTCTGATAGACCTACGTCCTTTAATTAACAAATTAAACTCTCTTGAATTGTAGCTCTTGACCAGCACTAAATTTGACGGATGATTCAAAGATCAGGAAAACACCAGGCACAGGCCATCATTTTTTTCTTTCTTTTAAAATATGTTTTTATTGATTTGTTTTTCCTTTTTTAGAGAGAGAGGAAGAGAGAGGGATAGAGATAGAAACATCGATGAGAGAGAAACATCATCGATTGGCTGCCTCCTGCACGCCCCCCTCTGGGGATTGAACCCACAACTTGGGCATGTGCTCTGACCAGGAATCGAACTGGTGGCCTCTTGGTTTCTGAAGAGATGATCAACTGCTGAGCCATACTGGCTGCGCAAGCCATCTTTTCTTGAGGAAGAAAAGAGACCTCTCAGCACAGCTTCCTAACATGGCCCTAGTCTCATGCAGTAGGATGAGCTTTGGTTCTAGGTTTAACAGACAAGTTTCTTTCTAAGCAATGCCTGCAGATACATTGTTTAGACTAAGGGAGTAATTTTGGCTATGGAACAATGCTTCCTCATACCCCACTGATTGACTGTTTGCATGACCAGCCATCATTTTGAAGCAAACCATAACCCATAAATCTGAAAATTCTGTTTATTTACAATAGACAGTGTATGCAGTCAAGATACATCCTCATAACAACACTTCACAGATATGGCCTCCCCATTATCTTTCTAACCCTACTAAATACCATTAGCGAGTTAACCGGCAAGTCTGGTCATTAGCATGCGTGCGGGAAAGGGTCAACTAGGCAGGCCTGGGTTGCTCAAATCCTGCACATTCCCAAGAAAGCCAGTCTTCAGGATTGGCCTTGGCTGGGTGGGAGATGACCTACAGAGAGCTCTATTTTGAATAAGAGCACCCCTCCCCCCCAAAAAAACCCCACCTAAAATCTTTAGTAGAATAAGTGGAAAGTGAACTTTACTTGGTAATTTTGCAGGTGTGTGCCTATGAGTGTATGCTGTATAATTTATATCTTGCTACTTCAAAAAGCATATGAGATGGTATAATACATAACACAAAGAATGCAATTAAAATAGAGATAGGGCTGGGCATTTTCAGACATATAGAAATAGAAGCAAAAGCCACCCCTTCCTCGTGTCTTAGAGCCAGCCAGCCATTAATAATATAGACGTTTTAAAAGCAAACCCTGTTTTCACTTTGACACACCAGTGAAAGCCCGTGGTGACAGATCTCAGATCTTCATTGTCAAGAGGGGATGAGGGAACTATTGTGCTTCACCCACGGGAATCATTCCTTCCTAACTGCATCAGGTCCTGGGAGACCCGATATTCTTCAGCTCAGATGTCTGTAAAGCAAGGTCTCTGGCATCTTGGTGATTATGCCTCCAAGAAAAAGGAACAGACATTGCCCCAAACGAAGGTGTTTACACACACACAAACTGTTAAAGAATATTAGTTGTCTTTCTTTAATGCCTGGATCCAAAACTCACAAAACAATACAAAGAATTTTGACTCAGATTTCTGGTGGCATAGAATCTCTCTCTCTCTCTCTCTCTCTCTCTCTCTCTCTCTCTCTCTCTCTCTCTCTCTCTCTCTCTCTCTCTCACACACACACACACACACACACACACACTATTATTAGTTGGGAGAAAAGCAATCAGGGAACTTTAGAGGGCTGTATTGACTGTGGAACACAAAGAGGGCTCGGAAACCTTGAACCAGCCTCCGCTGCTGGTGATCAGCGCACTCAGACAGCAGGGATCGTTGGGTCCACTCCCCAGGGAGGGGCCTAGGGCGCCCCTAGGGACCGGGCGTCGGGACCAGGACAGAGTGGCGGGTAACGGGTGGTGCGAGCTGCGGGTGGCCGCTGCGCTCTGAATCCCTCGCCCTCGGGTGCTCTGGGCGGCGGGACGCAGTGCCTGGGAGGAGCGCGAACGCCTCCCCGCCGCTCCAGCAGGGGGCGCGGACGCCGCCCCTTCCCACCTGGGGCCGCCCGTCTCCACCTGGGGCGAGAGTGGAGGCGGGGACGCGGTCCGCTCGCCCGGGAGGACCAGACCGAGCCGCGGGCCGCCGCGCGGCAGGACGGACCTGGACCCGAGACGCGGGCGTCGCAGCCCGGCCCGGGCGTCCCCGGCAGGTGGCCCCGGACCGGCCACCCCAGCCGCGCTGCGCTCCCGGCTACGAGTTGGACCCGCGCCCGCCTACTTGCGAGCGCGGAGCTCTCCCCGGGCGCCGGGCAGAGCGGCCCGCGTCTGGCTCGGCTGGTCGGGGCATGGCCGGACCCGGGGCGTCGCGCCACCTCTTGGGGTGCCTGCTGCTCGGCGGTGGTCTCCTCGCTGGAGCCCAGGTAAGAGCCAGGGACCCGCAGCACCTGCTTCCCTGAGCCTCCGGGTGGACTCGGGGAGACCCAGAGCGAGACTCAAGGGGCTCACGCTCACACACACACACACACACACACGCACACACACACACTCACACACACACTCATGCCCATGCACACGCACATGCATTCAGTGGAGCTGCGAAGACACATGCTTTAGGTGAGTGATGTCCTGGGGCGGGCGCAGCCAGACCTGCATCATCTGGGCGTCTGCGAAGTAGGGGGGTGTAAGGAACAACGGGGTCCTGGGTCAGGAGGGCGAGCCCGGGAGTGAAGGAACTTTCCTTACGCGTAGTCTCCTCCGTCCGGGTGAATGAATCCAAATTATTTTTTGTCTGCTGGCCATTTGCTGTCACCTTTGAGAACTTAAACTTCTATGATCGATTGTGAGCACTGTCTGAAAAGATGACTGCTCTCCAGGATACAGAATCACGTATTATCAAAGCAAAGAGACGAGATAGGAAAAAAAATTCGTGTTAAGTCAAGCTCCGTGGTTAATGTTAAGAAATAAGTGGTAGTTGTCATTTCGTACTGCAGATATCGTTTGGAGATTTTCTGGGCTGTCTTTCAGAACAGTGCAGCCTCTCAAATGTGGAGCGCACGTTTCAGCCGCACATTCTTCTTGTGCCAAATAAAATGTAGCGTTTACGCTCAGCTCTTCAGATGAGCTAGGAAGAAATGTACAGGTGTACATGGGTAGGAAGAAATGAGCTGGAAAGAAATGCGCGTGTAAAAAGCAGTTTGAGAGTCCTGTGAATTTAAACTCAATCAACGTTATTTCTCCCTTCCGTTCTGTAGGGGGCGCATCTTGACCATCAAATGAAACCACAAGTTTTTGGGTTTTTCCCCTTCCTCTTAAATTCTTTTACTGTGAGAGAATTAGGCGTTGATTTATTACTGATAATACATAAACTTAATACTAGGGTATTGGCTTTCAGATGACCAATTTAAATATCAATTATTCTAAAAGTGCAATTTTTTTTTTTTTTTTTTTGTACATAACCACATAAATTAAAGGACGCACGTCGGTGCCTGCTAAATACTGGGCCTTACGTAACCTAACCAGGATGTTTCCGTAAACTTGTTCTCTTTTTAAAAAAATCAAACAATATGTGTGTTACATATTTACAATAAGATTAGCAATGTGTGCTTAAGAGTAGGGTTTGCTTAAACTTGAAAATTTTCACCAACAGTAGTAATATGACTGAGAGGGAAAAAACCCTGCGAATTTGGTGACACAGAACTCTGGTGATCTGTAATGTACTTCCTGCATTTCTATCTCGTAAGCTATTTGAATAATATGCTTAAAAACACTGTTTCCTCATATAAGGGGCAAGTGAATTCTACCATTGATTTTGCCTTGTGTTCTAGATTACCTTTTCTAAGAAAATGGGAAGATATTGATTAGTACAACAACAAAAAATCACTAAGGGATTATGGACAGAATATTTCCTTTACTTTCAGATTTCAAGGAAACAATCAGGACATTAAACATTCTGTTCTATAACTAAAACCATAGTTTCTCAACTTTGGCACTACTGACATTTTGGGCCATATAATCCTTTGTTTCGGGGTTATCTTATACATTGTGGGTTAATGAGCAGCATCCCTTTCCACTAGATTCCAGTAGCATCCTCTGTCCCTGCCCCCTTGTGACACAAAAAGAGTCTTTAGATATTGCCAAACGTTCCTTTGTAGGCAAAATTGCCCCTGGTTGAGACCCATTGCTTTAAACTGACTTCCATTTATGTTTATAGGTTAGGAATTGTATGAAATGACAGTTTGTGATAATGTATTGCGTTTTTAGCACTTTAAACAAAATCTGAAAGTTAAAGCGATTTACATTGACACCTTTTCTGATCTTCAGTTTCTTCTTCTTCCTTCCCAACTAATACATATATTTTACAAAATTTTATTTTTATTGATTTTTTTACAGAGAGGAAGGGAGAGGAATAGAGAGTTAGAAACACAGATGAGAGAGAAAGATCAATCAGCTGCCTCCTGTACACCCTGTACACCTCCTACTGGGGATGTGCCCACAACCAAGATATATGCCCTTGGCCAGAATCGAACCTGGGACCTTTCAGTCCGCAGACCCATGCTCTCTCCACTGAGCCAAACCGAAAATTTTAACAGACTGATAGACAAAGAGAACTCATCTAAGCAGAATTAGCTTGTGTAGAATAATTCTTTAATATTCAATAGACATTGAATCACATTACAAAATAGATAACATAGAATAAAAAATCTCTGTGGTTTTTGGTTGGCAAAGATGCTGCCTTTGCCCGCCGGCATGACTCAGTGGTTGAGCATTGGGCTATGAACCAGGAGGTCATGGTTCGATTCCTGGTCAGGGCACACGCCCGGTTTCAGGCTCAATCCTCAGTGGGAGGTATGCAGGAGGCAGCTGATAAATGAGTCTCCCTCATCATTGATGTTTCTATCTCTCTCCCTCTCCCTTCCTCTCTTAAATCAATAAAAAAAAAATATATTTTTTTACGAAAGATGCCGCCTTTGACTCAGTGCACAGTTCAAAACTAATTCATTCATGCATTAGGTGTCATTGCAGAGCCCAGCAATATATTTCTTAAAGTCAGGTTATCATATGGTGTGAGGACCACTGTATGAATATGTGAGGTATTTTCTTTACTGTGTCAGTGGGTCCTCCTGGAAAGAGACCAAACCTGGTATTGGTTTTTTTGGGAGAGGTTAATGCCTTTGAAAGATAAAAGGGTGAGGAGGCAGGATTGGATAGGGACAGCCTCAGATCAGGATGCAAAAAATCTGACAAAGTCTTGGCCAATCCCATGGAGAGCTGTGGGACAAAGGATGCCATCAGAGGAGTCCCAGGTGGTGACAAAGTGGCCGGGTCCCAGCACTCCCACTGTGCCCCATCATTGCCTGGGGTTGTGTAGAAGATCACAGACTTAGTTGTAGGGCTGAGACAGATGCTTGAAAGCAGTGCAGCTGGAGGCTGGCAGCCAACTGCCCTCCGTACAGATAAATGGCTGGGTCTTTATTGCAGGGCTGTCTCAGTGGCGCGCCTCCATGGCTGCCTCCCTTACATAACTATCAAGGAACAACACTGGCTTTGCTGGCCTGAGCCCACATGACTTAGTCACCTTCTCCAGGCCCCATGTGGCTCTCAGGCAGTGTGTGTGTGTTTGGGGGGTGGGAGAGGGGGCGGGGGAAGTGAGTACAAATCCATCAGCACAACTAAAAAAAATTCCCAGAAGCCAATGACATACTGAGTGCAAGTACGTAAGTTCCGTAGAGTCCCAGGTGTGAACAGATGCCAGTGGGTGTTTTTTTTTCTTCAAGTTACCGCTTGTTTTTGCCTGAGTGGAATCCCAGCAGTGCCATGGGCATTCTTGTGCGGGGGGAGCACTAGCCTGGGAACCCAGAAAGCTGATTTCAAATTCTTCTTCTGCTAACATGCAACCTCCCTGGGCATTAAACTTGATCTCTCTACTGCTCACTGAGGAGGATAAGCTCTAGTTTCTCAATTCATTGTGAAGAAAAATAGAGCATTTTCAACTAACATGCTTACTAGTATATTCTATTTAATTTCCTGTCTTGAGCTTCCATTGGTTTTGTCGTCTACTAGAAGTCATCTCCTTTCTTTCCTTTCTGCTTAATTTTTATTCTTTCTCTGAGTTATTCTTTAAATCTGTTAATGGCAATGTGACTTTAGGCAGTTTATTTCACCTCTTTGAGTCTCCATTTCCTCCATTCTAAACTAGGGACCAGAATGCCATTTATCTCATAGAATGTGAGAGAGTATTGAATTTAAAAACACTATAAAAACAAACTGTAGCCCAGCTGGTGTGGCTCAGTGGTTGAGTGTCAACCCATGAAGCAATAAAAATATATTGGCCAGATATTTTTGTGACAAAATTGGAACAGATTTATATGTATAATGAAAGTTCCTGAAGGCAGACTTCTGCCTCTTCTTTATGAAACCGTTTACATCAGATTGCAAACTGCCTGAAATTTCCTAAATGAGAATAATTTATACTCCTTGTCACTTTCCTACTTATATAATCAGGCGAGCTCTGTGTTCTATGAGGAAAAGTTTTTCAGTTGTTTGGTAAAGACATTTTTGAGAGTCAGTCTGTGTTTAACAATGCATTTAAACCAAGACTGTGGGCATGAGGCGTCTAAGCTTGCACATTCTGCCCACACCCAGGAGGATCTGCCTTCAGAAAGGCACTCATGCCTGTAATAAGTACCGAGGCTCAGCTTCTCCTCTCAGCGGGTAGTGTGGCATCTTACTTTCTAGATGACTGAAGTCTGGAAGACACAGCACCCAGAAGCTTCTGGTAGTCATGTCAGCAACACTTCTGAGGTCAGACGAGATTGGGCGCGTTCCATGTGGTATGGCCGTAGACACGTTTGAGCAAAACTTAAGCACAGCCCCGGCCAGTGCGGCTCAGTTGGTTGTGGGTTTGATTCCTGTTCAGGGCACATACCCTAGGTTGGGGGTTCGATGCCCAGTCGGGGCACATATGGAAGGCAACCAATACATATTCTCTCTCACATTGAAGTTTTAAGAATAAACAAAAAAACCCACAAAAAATGTAAGCACTATTTTCATGTTGATTAATTGAACTTAGAGATATCTTAGAGACATCTAAGAACTAGATGAAACCTCGAGTAAATCCATGGGGCTTTCTTGTAGCCTCAAAAATGCCTTTTGAAATCAATCCGGAAGATACAGCAGATGGGTAACATATCAGTAATGGCATTTTGTTTGTGAGTCTATTGCATTTTTTTGTGTCACTCAATGTAAATGTGTACTAAGTACCCAAGAGCCATGGTGTACCTCCTGACCTCCCCCAGGGCCAGATCCAGGACTTGGATTCTTTTTGTATCTATCTTTTGCCATCGTGTCTGTGCATAGTATCTTCCCCATGGCTGGTCTCCAAATACTTGTAGAATAAATATGCTCAACAGTCCTTGTTGCTAAACCGGCACAAACAGTGTAGAATAAGCCGAAAGAAGTCTTTTCTGTGAGCATGAGGAGGTATCCCTCAATTAAAATTCTTCCTCCCCAGGTCTCTTCCTTTTCAGTTCAGTAAGACTGCATGGCCAAAACCGGTTTGGCTCAGTGGATAGAGCGTCGGCCTGAGGACTGAAGGGTCCCAGGTTCGATTCCAGTCAAGGGCATGTACCTGGGTTGCGGGCACATCCCCAGTAGGAGATGTGCAGGAGGCAGCTGATCGATGTTTCTCTCTCATCGATGTTTCTAACTCTCTATCTCTCTCCCTTCCTCTCTGTAAAAAATCAATAAAACATAAAAAAAAAAAAGACTGCACGATGCTCATTGTGTGGCTCTTAAAGGGATTAAGACATGGCCCCGTCTTCCAAGAAGCGTTCACTAGGGAGACAGGTTGCGAATAATGCAGAGATGGGTTCCTTGCCTCTGATCTTGACTTTCATCTCCCCTCCTGCAGTATCTGTTCGTTGTCCTTATTTCTGTATCCAGGCTGCCTTTTGCTTCCCTGTAATGTGCAGTGTAGATGGTAGACCCTCACTTGGGATGGGAAAGGCCTGCGGATCTCTGCCCTAGGTTTCTCGTGTTCAGCACTTTCTTTCTTTTTGCCTCAGTAAATTTATTCTGGTCAAATACATTTAGAAGGTGGTAAAAGTATGGACTTGATGATACCAGCAGTGGTAATAGTTACTGTTTATACAGTGTTCACTCTAATGGCACTTAGTTAGGCACTCTTTATGGGTTATTTTCTTTAATCCTCACAACCACCTTATGAAGAAGGCAATGAGCATATTTATGGCTCTCCAACATCCTATTCTAGTCATCACTATTTGTGTTGCAAAGACAAGTAAGTGGTAGTATAAGGATACACTGAGAAAAAAAAAAAAAAAAAACCCCTGCAAAACTGCAAATCTCTGCTCTCATGAATTTTACATTCTCTCGTTCTCCTGAAGCCCACTCTGCCTGTGGATTCACATACATGTGCAAGAAATTTGACCTTGTTTCTTCTCAGTGGAGGTGGGAGCTTAGGTGCCCCAGCCAGCTACTGTTGACACCCAAGGGGCGGAGCTCCTCATTACTGATGGGTGGGGGTGTGAGTTCTGCTTTCATGTGGTCTCACCTTCACCACAAACGGGCGGGGGGCATTGCTGCTGGATTGACTCCCCTCTAGGTCTTCTCTGACACTGCCCCAGGGGGGAGATGGAGGGACACCTTGAGACTGCCAGGTTGAGGTGGAAGTCCAGGATCCCAGCCTCGTCTCCACTGCCACCTGAGGTGGAGGGACCGTGAGTAGCCTTGCTACAGACCCATGTAGGTGGAAGTCCCAGCTATCTATTTTGCTATGAAACCACTGTGGGGAGGATGCAGGGGCACCTTCTTATAGCATCTCCTTAAACCTTTGTCTAGTTAGCCTTTGCTGGTATGGATTGGGGTTGGACGGTGGCTTTCTTCTGTGGTGTTGGTCTGAGCTCTTATTCTCTAAAAGTTTTCTGTCTTGTCATGCTGCCTCTTTCCTTTCTTTGCTATAGAGAGCAGAGTTTTTATGAGACTTTTTTTGGTCAGCGCCTGTTGGTGTTTTAGAGTTGCCAGTTTCTACAAATCCAAGTCAGGAACACATGAGACAAAAGAAAACTCAAAGAATTTTCCACTGTATTGTTCTTCAGGATCTGAGGTTCTTTACTTGGTCTGTTTTCTGCTCCCCACTTTTGGAATCATCTTATGTTCATTTTATATATAACTAGAGGCCTGATGCATGAAACTCGTGCATTTGGGGGGGTGGGATGGGGTCCCTCAGCCCGGCCTGCACCCTCTCATAGTCAGGAGCCCTCGGGGGATGTCCGACTGACGGCTTAGGTCAGCTCCCCGCGGGCCTAAACCATTAGTCGGACATCCTTAGTGCTGTTGCGGAGGTGGGAGAGACTCCTGCCACTGCCACTGCGCTCACCAGCTGTGAACCTGGCTCAGGGCTTCTGGCTGAGCAGCGCTCCCGCTGTGGGAGCACACTGACCACCAGGGAGCAGCTCCTGCATTGAACATCTGCCCCCTGGTGGTCAGTGTGCATCATAGTGACCAGTCATTCCACTGTTCGGTCAGTTTACATATTAGCCTTTTATTATATAGGATGTCCAGAGTTTTTAGTTGTTCTTACTGGGAGGAGTAGAGGAAATATACCTACTCCATTACAACAGAAGTTGAAGTTCCAGAATGCTTCTTTTTAAATATATCTAATTTATGAATTAATGTTGACTTTAAAACAGAATAAACATGAATATTGTAATTATGAGGATTCATATACTCTGACATTAACAATTAATATCTATAATGACAACTTTAGGTACTTTCAGTAGGATACACATGATCAAGTTAGGGCTCCTTTTAGCTATCAAGTATGTGGTAGATTGAAATTCAACATTTTATTTCGAATTGTAAATGATTGCTTGCCCAGGAAAAATTACTAACATCTATTTTTCTAAAAGTACCATTTTGTTTTGAATGCAATTGTTGCTTTTAGTAACATTGAATATAAAACACTGAGTCTGAAAAATGTTCTTCTGTTTTAAATAAACTATGATTTTAATGCCGATGGTGATGAGCCCTTGTATCTGTAACAAAGGAGGAAGAAAAAGCATTATAAAAGATGTTAAGTATTTTCTTAACTCTCACTTGAAAGGACTAAAGATCAGTTTAACAGACTGTGAATTAGTAAATCCTGGCCTGGCTGGTGTGGTTCAGTTGGTTGATGCCAGACTATGTACCAAAAGGCCTCAGGTTCCATGTGCAGTCAGGGCACATGCCCAGGTTTCAGGTCTGATCCCCTGTAGGGGTACATGTGGGAGGCAACTGATTGATGTTTCTCTCTCTCTCTCTCTCTCTCTCTCTCTCTCTCTCTCCCTTCCTTTCTCTCTCTAAATATATATACATATATATTAGAGGCCTGGTGCACAAATTTGTGCACCAGTGGGGTTTCTTGGCTTGGCTTATGGGATCAGGCTAAAACTGGCTCTCCAACAACCCCTGAGGGGTTCTGGATTGTGAGAGGGCACAGGCCAGGCCGAGGGACCCCACTAGTGCACAATTGGGGCTGGGGAGAGACACAGAAGGTTGGCCAGCTGGGGAGGGACCGGGGGAGGGCTCCAGGGTGTGTCCAGCTATCTTGCTCAGTCCTGATCGGCCGGACCTCGGCAGCAAGCTAACCTACGAATCAGAGAGTCTGCCCCCTGGTGGTCAGTGCACATCATAGTGAGCAGTTGAATGGCCTTAGCATATTATGCTTCGATTGGTTGAATGGCCAACCGGACACTTAGCATATTAGGCTTTTATTATATAGGATACTAACCAAATTTGTGCCTAGATTAAACTGGCCACGTTTTTAGAATAAAATATCTTGAGAAGCTGTAGTTTACATAATGCTTATGTTCTTGAAAAGGCTATCTCAGTAAAAGGGCCACATATGCATAGAAGAAAACAAAAATGTATTTGTCCAAGTAAAAAGGGTAAAAAGAGTGATTTGAAATGTTCTGTTCGATATTTAAATCAAATTTCTCTGAATCAAATTTATAGTCCTTAAACTTGCTTGCAGCTTGCCCCATATTTTCTAGGATTTAAGTCAAAGAAAATAACTATTCAACTGAAAATACAGCCAGAAAGAAACAACACCCAAACAACTTGAATGTTGCCTGACTTTCTGGAAAATGAAAGAAGTCAATTTTCCATCCCTGCTTATTCAGATGACTCATCTGTTTTCATTTCATTCTCCTTTGATGATATGTGAGACTTTATGGCTCACTTTTAGTGTGGCTACTTCTAACTCCAAATCTGCACTGTGTTAACCTTATAGTTAAATTCTGTTGTGTATGCCCCCCCACAATTAGTTTTTTATTATTCTCTTTTTTCATGAAAACCAATTATTAAAATAAATGTGGGCATTGAGCTATGAATAATATCCAACAATCTCCAAAACTATATTCATCTGATTATTTATTGAGATACCCTTTATATTATAAACTAGTGGCTCAGTGCACGAAATTTGTGCATGGGGGTGGTGTCCCTCGGCCTGGCTTGCACCCTCTCCAGTCTGGGACCCCTCAGGGGATGTCTGACTGCCAGTTTATCCCTGTGGGATTGGGCCTAAACTGGCAGTCGGACATCCTTCTTGCAAGCCAGGACCGCTGGCTCCTAACCGCTCACCTGCCTACCTGCTTGATCACCCCTAACCAATCTGCCTGCCGGCCTGCTTGCCCCCAACTGCCCCCCCCCACCCAGCCTGATTGCCCCCAACTGCCTCCCCTGATGGCCTGCTTACCCTCACTGGTCCCCCCTGCCGGACTCCTTGCCCTCAACTGTCCCCCCCGCCCCCGCCAGCCTGATCACCCCCAACTGCCCTCCCCTCCTGGCCTGATCGCCCCTAACCGCCTCTGCCTTGGCCCCGCCACTATGGCTTTGTCGGGAAGGACATCTGGAAGGTCTCCCAGTCTAATTAGCATATTACCCTTTTATTAGTATAGATATATTAGAAAATAATAAACTCATAATTTTCAAGAATAATACACATTTTTTCACTAAAATTAGTTCTTATGATTGATATCCTTCATTTCAGTTTAACCTGCCAGTCTATCATTTTGTGTTATTTAAAACCATAATTATTAATAATCTCTAATTGTACTTCCTATGGCTAACAATATAAACATCTTTTAATTTTTAATGTTCAGTGCATAATGTAAATAAAATATGAAAAGACTTGTTTTTCCACTTTCCTTAAATAAGCATTCTAGAGAATAAGTGTATTTGCAGACTGAAATGAAAGATTTTAGATTTACAAAGGGTTGTGTTATAGGGAGTTTGCCACTTAGATAAACTGGTAAGTTTCATCATCCCATTTGATTTAAGAATCTCTAAGTCCCTAACTGAAAACTGAACTGCAAAGCTCTGGGCCACATTATTGTTAATAAACCTACAGAACACATAGTGCTCAGCATTCTTTTTCTAGAAAATAGGCGATCACTCCCAGAAAATTGTGGTTGCTTAAAATATATTTACAAATTTTTGATACCGCCCTTAAAGAGCTAGAGATTAACTTTTCTCTCCTTGAGTGAGAGTTGGTGACTTGCTTTTAACCAACAGAATATGATGGGACTGATCATGAGTGACACCTGAGACTAGATCATAGAAGGCATTGTGGTTTCCCCCTTGCTTTCTTTCTGGAATCACTCTCTCTTTGGGAAGCCAGTCGACATGCTGTGAAGACACTCAAGCACCTGTATGGAGAGAGCCCTCTGGTGAGGAGCTGAGGAGTCCTCCCATCAGCCGTGGAGAAACTGAGGCCCCTGCCAATACCATGTGAGTGGGCCATCTTGGAGGTGGAGCCTCTAGTCCCAGTGAAATCTTCAGGTGACAACATCTATGGCTGATGTCTTCACTGCAATCTCATAAGAGGCTCTGTTCTGAGCCAGTGATTTCCCAAGATTTCACAGTAATTTTTCAGTAGACTAAATTTAGTCTTCTAGTCCATTGTCTTTTCTATAATTTTATTGATTTCAGAGAGGAAGGGAGAGAGAGATAGAACTGCCATGATGAGAGAGAATCATTTATTGGCCACCTCCTACACTTGGGATCTAGCCTGCAACTCAGGCATGTGCCCTGACTTGGAATCAAACCCTGACCTCCTGGTTCATAGGTCAATGCTCAACCGCTGAGCCATGCTGGTTGAACCCATTGTCTTTCTGTGTGCCATAACTGACACATTGCAGGAGAATTAATAAAATACTCTAAGAAATTTACCATCTGTTTATTATTTTTTCTAATTATATTATACATATTACCTAATTATATTAAAATGTTGTGGCATGGGATTTTTTCTTTAGGCAAATCTGGTAAAAGTAAGCTTATCCTAAAATCTTATACATTGATGGATATTGGATTTTGATTCAGATACAGGACTATTTCAAATAGCTTGATATCAAACCTTTAATTTTCCATTATATTAGAAGGTAAAATAGTGCAAGTTTGTACCATGGCTTAAAAAAAGATTATGAGAATGTTTTTCACTGTTTATGTTTTGTTCATTTCTGCAGCTGGATTCTGGTGGCACCATTACTACAGAAGAGCAGATTGTTCTTGTGCTGAAAGCTAAAGTAGAGTGTGAACTCAACATCACAGCTCAGCTCCAGGAAGGAGGTAACGATGCTAAGAAAACTGCGTCGTCCTCATGCCCCTACCCCAGTCCTCACCAAGATTGTAAATTCCCCTTATTTAATATTAGGAGACCCTCATTAGTCATTCTGTTCCCATGTGGAGGGTTATGTAGCAGAATAAGGCTCTTTTCATCTCTTTAACTCACTAGGTTTTCCCTCCCTGTGGGAGGAGTAACTGATATGTGAGTTTGGGAATATCGACTGCCTATTAGCCTGTTCCTCTGGCCTCACTAGGATCTGTCTGCCTAAAGCATGCATGGTGGTTTATCTGTGATCATACAGTAAGCTTCAAGGAGTAGGGTCTGTCCTTGTGGGTATTACCTGCAGTTTTTGGTAGTATGTAAAATTCAGAGGAGCCAATAAGCAAGCCCATTTACATGTACCTAGGCCTAGTTCTCCAAAAAGCCTTTTTCATAATAAAGTGATTGCCTGACTCCTTATGTAGCTTCTCAAATACAGGTAGTTCCGAATTCAACTGGGAAGGGGACTACTATTTACTGAGCTCCCTGAATTCCCACCAATCTGAACACAGCAGATAATGTCCTTAAAGCTATGCCCCCTAATAAAACATGTAGTTTGATATCTGCTTCATTCTAGTCTCCAAATAATAAAAAAGTTTTGTGATTGATTTTTCAGTTGGTTATTATCAAAGAACGTGGTCTGCACGATACTGATTTTTAGAAATGTGTTGCAACTTGAATGGCTGATAATGTGGTCAGTTTTGATAAATGTTCCGTGTGGTCTTCAGAGGCATGTGATTCTCCATATGAGCACATTGTTTCACAGTGTCCACTAGGTTATCGGTTGTATTGTTCATGTATTCTGTGTCCATGATTTTTCATCTGCTTGACATACTCTTGTCTGAGGTTTATATATTAAAATCTCTTACTATGATGGGGAATTTTTTGCTTCATCTATTTTGAAGATGTTATTCAGTATATACAAGTTAAGAAATATTATATTTCCTGGTAAGTAAAACCTTTTATCAATAGGAAGCAGCCCTCTTTACTGCTAGTGTACTTTTGCTTTAAATATCAAATAATATATAATATAGCCCTGGCCAGTGTGACTCATTTGGTTGGAGTGTCCTCCCATAAACCAAAGGGTTGTGGGTTCAATTCCTGGTCAGGGCACATACCCAGGTTGCGGGTTCAATCTTGGTTGGGGCGCATACAGGAGGCAACCGTCCATGTTTCTCACATCAATGTTTCTCTCTCTCTCTCAAATCAATAAACATATCTTTGTTGAGGATTAAAAAATGTATAATATGAAATCATTATATTAAAAGAAACAATACTTAATAAAGAACATTTGTTTCTTTCTCTCTTGGTAGGTATTTGCCTGGCATATCTTTTTTCATTCTTTATAAATGTCTTTGATTATAAAATACACATAACATTAAATTTACCATCTAAAACATTTTGAAGTACACAGTTCAATTGTATTAAGCACATTCACACAGTTGTACAACAAATCATCTTGCAAAAATTGATACTTTATGTCCATTAAACAACTCCCTCTCTTTTCACATTCTTTTGTTTAACTTTTCTGTGTGCTTATGTTTGGTGGTATCTTTTATAAACAAGACACACGTGGACTTTTTTTTTAATCTATTCTGATGATCTTTGTCTAGTAACTGAAGTATTTAGTCCAATTACATTGTGATTATTAATATACAATACTTGAATTTAATTATGCTTATTTTTTGTTTTGCTGTTTTAATCTTTATTGTTGAGATTAGTACAGATGCCCCCCCCATTATCCCTCTCCTCTCAGTTCCTGCCCCACCCCAGGCCTTCACTATGCTATTGTCTGTGTTCATAGGTAATGCATATCCTATATAATAAAAGCCTAATATGTGAATTGTCCCCTTGACCGGGAGTTCAACCAGAGGGTGGGGCCAGCTGGCCAACCACCTGTGGCCCCTCCCCCCAGCTTGCCCACCCCCAATTGGCCCCACCACCTCGATTGGGGGTGGGGCAGGCCGGCCAACTGCCCACAGCCCCTCCTCCCAGCCAGCCAGGCCCAATTGGTCCCGATTGGACTGGGCCTGCCAGACCTCACCCATGCACGAATTCATGCACTGGGCCTCTAGTATGCATATAAGATCTTTGTTTAATCTCTTCCTGCCCCCTACCTGCCTTTCCTCTGAGAATCATCAGTCTGTTCCATTACCATGCCTCTGATTCTATTTTATTCACCAATTTATTCTCTTCATTAGATTTCTTATTTATTTTGATTTTTAGATTCAATTGTTGATAGGTATGTATTTGTTGTCATTTTGTTGTTCATATTTTTTATCTTTTTCTTCCTCTTCCTCTTCCTCTTAAAGAATACCCTTCAACATTTCATATAACACTGGTTTGGTGGTGATGAACTCTAGCTTTTTCTTATCTGTGAAGCTCTTTATCTGACTTTCAATACTAAATGATAGCTTTGCTGGGTAAAGTAATCTTGGTTGTAGGTCCTTGCTATTCATCACTTTGAATATTTCTTGCCACTCCCTTCTGGCCTGCAAAGCTTCTGTTGAGAAATCAGCTGACAGTCGTATGGGCATTCCCTTGTAGGTAACTAACTGCTTTTCTCTTGCTGCTTTTAAAATTCTCTCTTTGTCTTTAGCTTTTGGCATTTTAATGATGATGTATCTTGGTGTGGTCCTCTTTGGGTTACTCTTGTTTGGGACTCTCTGTGCTTCCTGGACTTATAAGTCTATTTCTTTCACCAGGTAGGGGAAGTTTTCTGTCATTATTTCTTCAAATAGGTTTTCAATGTCTTGGCCTTTCTCTTCTTCTGGCACCCTTATTATATGAATGTTGGCATGCTTGAAGTTGTCCCAGAGGCTCCTTACACTATCTTCATATTTTTGGATTCTTATTCTTTTTGCTGTTCTGGTTGGGTGTTTTTTGCTTCCGCATATTTCAAATTGTTGATTTGATTCTCAGAATCCTTTACTCTACTGTTGAATCCCTGTATATTATTCTTTATTTCAGTCAGTGTATGCTTAATTTCTGACTGGTCCTTTTCAATTTTTTTTGGAGGTTTCTAGCAGATTCTTGAGTAACCTTAAAACTGTGGTTTTGAACTCTATATCCAATAGTTTGCTTTCTTCCATTTGTGACATGTTTCCTTGTCTCAGCATTTTGGCTGCTTCCCTTTGTTTGTTTCTATGTATTGGGTAGAGCTGCTATGTCTCCTTGAGTTGATAGAATGGGCTGTGTAGTGGGTTTTCTATAGGGCCCAGTGGCTCAACCTCCCCAGTCACCTGAGCTGGGCACTCTAGGTGCACCCCTTTGTGGCCTGTGTGTACAGTCTTGTGGTAATTGAGACTTGATTGCTGTTGGAGGCATTGGGAGGAATTGACCTCCAGGCCAATTGGCTGTGAGGATCAATTGTGACTACAGTGGGAGAGCTGATGTGCAAGAAACACCCCTATGGAGCAGGACTTACTTCAGTGGGGCTTTGGTGCTCACTGAGTCTGCCCCTTGAGTATGTCACTTATGGATGTGTAGAGTTGTAATCTGATATGGTCTGACACTGACCACTGGGTACATTGGCTCTTGGGTCTCCAGGGAAGTGCAAAGTCAGCCACTGCCTAGGGCCACCCAGCAGGAGCTACAGAGAGATCTGCAGATTCTTCTTCTTTGTATTGGGTTTGGAAGTGCCCAGATGAGGCCCAGCTGTGAAGTAAGGCAGGCTGGGGCTGGTGCTGGGTCTTGGGCCTTTTATTGATAGGCTTGGGGCTCTCTGACCCAGCTGCAGCTTGTTTGAGAGGTTTTATCCTGAGCAAGGACAGGCTCTTTATATGCAAAAGCTGCTGCACACAGGTTGGGTGGGGTTTTAAATTGGATGAGGCAGGGTCTTTGGGAATCACCAGGGTGGAGCAAACAGAAATGGCTGCCAGTCAGCCCTGGGACTGGGGAGGTCCCAGCATAGGAACAGTGATCCCTGCGAGCACCTTTGTCTGGGAGAAAGCTGCCCCTGAGTTCCTGTCCTGATGCCAGACAATCCAGTTCCTCCTTGTATGTGTCTGTGTCCCCCAGAGCCTTGCCCTGGTGCTGGAGCTCAGAGGAAGCAGGACTTGTAAGTTCAGTTCGTGGTGTCAGCCTTTTAAGAGGAACAGCTGGGTCTGCAGCAGCTTTTGTGTCACTAAGCCCCATTCCGCACTGGTTTTTACAGCCTATAGTTATGGGGATTTCTCTTCTCAGCTCTGGGACCCTGGGCTGGGGGTCTGGTGTGGGGCTTGACCCCTTGCTCCTCCAGGCGGTCTGGTGCTTACTGAGTCTGCCCCTTGAGTGTGTCACTTATGGATGTATAGAGTTGTAATCAGATATGGTCTGAGATGATCTCCCTCCCAACTAAAAAAGTAGCTCAGGTGGGTGCCGGACCAGCTGGTTCCGTGCCTCTGAACTTCCAGTCTGAGTGTGCTTTCTTCTTTACTTCTTTAGTTGTAGGATTTCTATTCAGCCAGATTTCCAGTGGTTCTGGATGATGGTTGTTCGTATTTTAGTTGTAATTTTGATGTGGTTGTGGGAGGCGTTGAGTACAAGCATTTATCTACACCACCATCTTCCTTTTTCCCCTGATTATACTTATTTAATTCACCTTATTTGAGCTTTTTATTTAACCAGCTTTTCCTCCCTTCCACTCCTCACCTCCACCTTCTTTTGGCTTCTTTTGAATTGATTGAGACTTTTTTCCTTATTTCATCCGTCCTTCCTCTACTAGTTTGGAAGATATATATTATATTTAATTATTTTAGTGATTAACCTAGAAAAGCCTTAAATGCAATGCTTGCTGACCCTATGGAATACTTTCTGGCCTCAGATTTATTCTTTTAATTTACAGCCAGCTAAGCTAAGCCATGTTTTAAGAAAGAATGTGTTTATATTAATTCAGCCTTTGTAGGGGTGTATCACTAGGAAGCAGTTGTCTGAATGGCCAGGCCAATAATGTCAAAAAGGAGACTCACTCATCCTTCCTTGGAAGAACACTGAAGGAGCGACAACCGGGAAGGAATTTATAAGGAAGCTTTGAGGGCTGAATGAACTCTTTGCTCTGAAGTCTCATGAAATTTTGAGCTGGAAGATGTCTCAGTCCAGCATTATCATCGTCAGTGTCCCTTTAACAGTTTGACAAATACGTTATGTGTCCACAGTTCGTTGCTTCTGTACTAAGCACTGAAAAAGTGAATCAGATTCTGTCCTTACCCCTGGAGACAATGATACCGTTCAGTATGGTGTTATTAACAACAGAGGCAACAAAATTTGGAATCCCTAGAAAGGCAGCTTAATTCATTGGGGAGGGATTGGAGGAGGCCCCCTGAAGGAATAGTCATCTTATCTTAAAATGAAAGGAACAGGAATTCGATGTGTAGAGGAGGAAGTAAAAGACATTCCTGGCGGAGGGAAGAGGACAAGCCAGTGTGAATCAGTCACACACTACAGGAGTTACACATAAAAAGAGATGGTATTCTGGATTTAAACTTATATAACATCTAAAATTTATGAAGATGTGAAACATATGACCTTGCTGCATACATTTTAGAGGGACAACTAGTTACAAGAATGCAAGAATGCATTTTCAGCTTCAATTTTTGTAGATTGCAGGATGGGTATCTTCCTGGTGAAGGGTTGGGCAGTGCAGATTAATAAGGATGCATGGTTTGTTAAACACAGTAAAGGGATGGGAAGCCATGTGGAATGCTATCAAGATAAAGAAGAGCGTTTAGGGCAGATTTGATGGGAGAGATGGATTCATTACACTCTGTGTAAATGAGAAAACAAGCAAACAGCAGGGAGTGGTGGAAAGAGGCAGGTAAGTTGTGCATCAGAAGCAGGAGCCAGTGGGCTGAGCTCCCGGGTCGCCTGTGATATTGAAAGCCCAGGCTTTTTATTACGTGGACAAAGTGAGGCTGTTTCCCGGAAAAGGCTCTCTTTGATAAGAACAGCGAGGGGGCGAGGGAGGACGTTTTATTTCTTTTCATCGCTTCAGCAATTCACAAAGCAAGTCAGATATTTGTTTCTGTGTGATGTGGTGGACCCTAGACGTTAATTTCAGGTTTGTGCTGGAATCCGTTGGGTAGAGATCAAACGTTTGTGTGAGGTTCTGTTATGCTGACTGTTCAAAACCGAACAAACACACTTGACGTCATGAACGTTACTGAGAACAAACATCCTCAGCTAGAGGTAGTGTAATTGATAACTGAAACATTGAGAGCTGTAATGGATAGCACCTGTGGTAACAGACTAATATCCGCGTCCCCCCCCCCCCCCCCGCCCCCAAAGATGGCCACTCCCCAGTATCTGGTGTTAGGCTTGTATATGTCATGGCACAGGATAAAGGTGCATCTCGGGTGGAATTAAGGTTTTGGGCCTTAAAATAGGCAGATGATCCTGGGTTGTTTGGATGGGCCCAATGTAGTCACTTTTTTTTTTTTTAATATATTTTATTGATTTTTTACAGAGAGGAAGGGAGAGAGATAGAGAGTTAGAAACATCGATGAGAGAGAGAAACATCAACATCGATCAGCTGCGTCCTGCACATCTCCTACTGGGGATGTGCCCGCAACCAAGGTACATGCCCTTGACCGGAATCGAACCTGGGACCTTTCAGTCCGCAGGCCGACGCTCTATCCACTGAGCCAAACCGGTTTCGGCAATGTAGTCACTTTTAAGGAGACCTTAACAGTGGCCGAGGAAGGCAGGAGAGCCACAGAGAAGGAGAGTGGAGGAGAGACCTGAGCTGTGACAAGGACCCAACCTGCTCTGCTCACTTTGAAGATGGAAGAAGGGGGTCATGGGCTAAGAAATGCACGTGGCTGCTAGAAACTGGGAGCAAGGACACGGGGACCTCAGTCCTCCAACGGCAAGGAACTGAATTCTGCCAACAATGGAAGTGAGCAAGGAGACAGATTCTCCCCAGCGCCCCCAGGAAGGAACGCGGCCCTGCCCAGACCTTGATGTTGGCCTTGTGAATCTGTACGCAGAGACCCAGCTAAGCCTGCTGGACGTCTGAGTTATAGAAATAGTGAGATAATAAACTTGGGTTATTTGAAAACACTAAATATGTGGTAATGTGTGAAGGTGGCAATAGAAAATGAAAACAGGACTCGTTAAAATGGTCTGTTTTGGGGATGTCGGGGTCTGACATGGCTGATATGCTCTCTTCTTAGAAGCTCAATGCACCGCTAGTGGACAGGCCCTGCAGAACAGTGTTGACACTGACTGAATGTTTGTTCAACCCCCGTCAAATGCTGGGTGATGAATGCATGAAACAACACAGACAAAATCTCTACCCTTAGGGTCCTTCTACCCTGCGGTTCAAGAAAACAATAACAAAATAACAACATTGGAAGGTGAAAAATACACCAGGAAAGGCGATAAGGAGTTGCTGGGGTCCAGCCCCAACAGGTCCAGGGGTTCCCAAAGGTGGGGACGGAGTCGGCGAAGAATGAAGGACTCGGAGGCAGCGTTCAGTTGATCAGCATGGTTGGGTTCTCTCTTTATTGTTCTATTACATCTATATTTATACTATTTGATCCCATAAGCATGCCTCTATAATTACATCATGGTATGTTTCAGGAAACCTTCTACAGTTCGTAGTTTCATTTCCATAATCCTGTCTCTATCTAGTTCTGTTGATTTTAATCTTGTCTAGGTTAATCTCTGTGTTCCATTACAAGGGCTATTCCAAGGTCACTATTCTATTGCTCTACTGATAGGCTACAAGGAAGTGACTGAAGGAGATTCTCCTACCCAGTAAAGGTTATGTCCTCCCAGCCTCGCTGCTTGCCTTCCCTGGGACTGCCCTGTGTCGGTGGGCCTCCAGGGGTATAGGCTTTGGTGCTTTCCCTGGTGGGCAGACCCCTGGGGATGTGGGCCCAACAAGCCCCAAATTTATTGCCAACAGTCTTAGTCCAAGTTCTTCATAAGTAGTACATGGTATTTCTGTAACACTAGGGGGACTTACTGATTTATTCTCTTCCTTAGTCCTGTTAACCCTTAACCTGGGGAAACAACCTTTCTCGGGGAGGTGGTCCTGGTTAAAACACATAGCGCTTAAGAGGGGGAGCAAACATATGTCATATACGCAGGTCCCTTGAAACATAAACTGTGCAGATGTTTCTTCCCTGCAGCGACTGCGTCAAGCAGCAAGGGTGGATCGGCTTCCAGCAAGGAGTGTGTTGGGAAGTAGTTTCAAATAGGAAAGTTTACTCCAAAGTTGAAGTTTGGGTAAAAGTCTGCAGGAGGTGAGGGAATAAGCGTTGGGGCTCTCTGGGGGAATTGGGTTGAGTTCCTGGAAGAGAAAGGAGGCCTTTAGCGGGAATTGAGGTCGGGGCCTTCAGACATTCTAAAGACTTGGCTTTTGCTCAGAGTGAGAAGGGAAGCCTTTGGGGCTATTGTGTTAAGAATAAATGAAAGGGCTTATTATTTCACTTAGCATAATGCCCCCTAGATCCATCCATCCTGTTGCAAATGGTAAGATCTCATTCTTTTTTATGGCCAAGTAATATTCCATTATATATATATATATCACATCTTCTTTATCTAATCGTTGATGGAAGCTTAGGTTGCTTCCATATCTTGTTTACTGTAAATAATGCTGCAATGAACATAGGGTTGCAAGTATCTTTTCGAAATAAGTCAGACAGAAAGACAAATACCATATGATTTCACTTGTATGTGGAATCTAAAAAACAAACTAAACAGAAATTGACTCAGAAACAGAGAACAGACTGATGGTGGCCAGATATGGGGGGTTGGAGGACTGGGTGAAAAAGGTCAAGGGATTAAGAAGTATAAATTAGCAGTTACAAAATAATCATGGGGTGTAATAGTCAATGATATTGTGATAACTATGTATGGTGCCAGATGGGTACTAGACTTATGGATCACTTTGTAAATTATATAAATGTCTAACCGCCATGCTGCACACCCGAAACTAATGTAGTATTGAATGTCAACTGTAATTAAAGAATAAATGGAGGGGAGCAAGAACAGAGTCAGGAAGACCAGTTGGAGGTTATTGTAGTAATTCAGGCTGGAGATGAAGGACTTGGCCATGCTGGTGGCCATGGAGGTTTGAGAAGTGAGAAGGTCCTGGATGCATCTCGGGAAGAGTAGAGCTTATGAGAATTTTGTTTGAGATGAGTGTAAGGGCACTCATTGGTAAAGGCAAACCCAAATCATGGAGCTTACCTCTGAAGCTCAATCTACTTCATATGTTATATTTTTTAACAGCAATTAAAAAAAAATCTAGGGTAAAAAATACAGCTACATAAGATCTGGAAACAGCCTAAGTGCCCATCAGTAGATGAATGGATTAGAAAACTGTGGTACATCTACACGATGGAATACTAGCTGCTGTAAAAAAGAAGGAACTCTTACCATTTGCAACGGCATGGATGGAACTGGAGAGCATTATGCTAAGTGAAATAAGCCAGTCAATGAAGGAAAAATACCACATGATCTCACTCATTCATGGATAATAGAGACCATTATAAACTTTTGAACAATAATAGATACAGAGGCAGAGCTGCCTCAAACAGATTGTCAAACTGCAGCGGGAAGGCCAGGGAGGGTAGGGGGGCAGGAGGGAGGGGGGTAAGAGATCAACCGAAGGACTTGTATGCATGCATATAAGCATAATCAATGGACATAAGACACTGGGGGGTAGGGAAGGCCAGGGAATTGTCAAGGGCGGGGGGAAAAAAAAGGACACCTATATAATACCCTTTGTAATATTTAAGCAATAAAAAAAAAAAAGATAAAATTGCGAAAGGTTCAATGAAGAGGCCATCACTCAAAACATAAAAAAAAAAAAAATACAGCTACAACTATGCTAGTTGGAAGAATTTTACTATAGAAGTTCACAATGAATTCTGTTTCTCATATATTAATTCCTATAACTCATTAATATTGGAATCACTAAAATATTTTAATATATGCAAATCAAATGTTCCTATCAATGGCCCCTCGATGAGGCTAAGTGGATGAATTTTGGGATATTTGCACCCTATCTACCCCATTCTAGTTTCCAAAATTACTAGTTTGTTTTATATTTTGCTACAGGCAGTGGCTTGAAATTTTGCATTTTGAATGAATTTACTCTCTGGTTCTCACTGCATTTTTGTTTATGTGCTTTTTAATTTCTTTTTTCATCAGAGGGAAATTGTTTTCCAGAATGGGATGGACTCATTTGTTGGCCCAGAGGAACAGTGGGGAAAATCTTGGCTGTTCCCTGCCCTCCTTATATTTATGACTTCAATCATAAAGGTATTGGGTTTTTCTGAAATGGGTAATTTGGAACAAAATTTACCATTTTATTTTTGTAACGGACTCTAAGAGACCTGAGCACTCTCACTGTTTTTCTTCCTGTCTTTACAGGAGTGGCTTTGCGACGCTGTAACCCCAATGGAACATGGGATTTTATACACAGTTTAAATAAAACCTGGTCTAATTATTCAGATTGCCTTCGCTTTCTTCGGCCTGATATCAGCCCAGGGAAGGTAGTGGTAATTTTGTGTTGTTGTTTTTTTTTTTTTTTGTGAACCCCTGAGGGAAGCAGAATAATGATTTTTATGCAGTCTTTGATTGTCAACCATTATATGGAAAAACCCTTTTATTCCTAAGACAACAAAGATCATCAAAGGTAAAGACAAGGTTGTAATCTTTTCAGATACCTGGCTAAGGAAAGGTATTTTCTTTAAGTTAGAGCTACTTGGCTGAGACATATACAGACATACGTATAAATATGTGTCTCTGTGTGTATTGTTGCATTACATTATGTTTACATTATGTATAAAGATTTAAAGAGGTAATCAGTGACACCATGCATGATTTCTCTTGATTACCTGTAAATGGCTGCATCTCATCTCGCTCTGTATTCCAGGAGGAGCTTTGTATTTTAGAGATTATTTTCCATTTCCTAAGATTTGCCAGTGGTTGATTCATTAGTGCGTGAAAGATTAGAGTTGTAGAACTAAAGCGGCCTGGGGCATCCTATAAGTCTTCCAGCATAATACCAAATTTTACACAGAACCAGAGATGGCACAGCTCACTGAGGGCAGGCCTAAAGCAGAGCCCTGATCTACAAATCCCTCAGCAGTGCTGTTTCTAGGGTAGTAATTGTATGTAAAATTTGAAACTTCTGGGTAGTTACTTTTAAGTTATACATGGTGCTTTAAAAGTCATACTTAGCCCAACCGGGATGGCTCAGTGGTTGAGCGTGACCCACGAACCAGGAAGTCATGGTTTGATTCCTGATCAGGGCTCACATGCCTGGGTTGTGGACTCGATCCCCATTAGGGGGTATGCAGGAGGCAGCAAATTGATGTTCTCTCTAATCGATGTTTCTGTCTTTCTATTCCTCTCCTTTCCCCTCTCTCTAAGATAAATGAAAATATATTTTTTAAAAAGTCATGCTTAAACTCCTATTACTCAGACCTCATGTGTAAAATGCATGATGACAAAATTATAGAGCTAGAAAATAGATTCATGGTTGCTGTTAGGTTAGGTGGCTCAGGAGGCAGCATCAGAAATAAAGAGTTGAGTGAATCAGAAAAGAAAGGAAGGAAGGAAAGTTTATTCTGCGTCCCGGGAGACCCAAGTACCCCCAAGGACAGGGCACGTGGATCACGCCAACAGGGAGGGGGGAGCTTTTTTTATACTGCGGTTGGGTGAGGGGCGGGGACACAAGCTGAGGTATTCAGCTGAGGAAGTTTCAGCTGCAGGGGGTCAACAAGGTATTCAGGAAGGAGTCAGTATCTGTGTGAGGGTCGTTGTGGATTCAGGGAGAAGCCATCATCTGTGTCTGGCATGCTGATCTGCCAGAAATGCCAGGGGTAGTCCATTATCTTGTCACATGTCTGCATGGTCTGCATGTATCCGATCCTGGGCTCTCTCCAACCTAACAGTTGCCAGGTGTTCGGGATGGTGAGGAGGAGGAGGGTAGGCCTGACTGTAAAGGGACAGCATGAGGGAGATCTTTGTGGTGATGGAATCATTTCCTGTCGTGATTGCCTTGATGGTTATTAAAATTTACTTATGTGTTAAAATGACATAGGACTACAAATACACAAGTTGCACCGACGTCAAATTCCTGGTGTTGATATTTTGGTCTAATTATGTTAGCTGTAACCCCTGGAGGATCTTGGGTGAAGGGTATATTTGACCTTTCTTACTATTGTTTCCACTTCTTTTGAATTTATAACTTTTTTTTTGAATCATATATGAGTGTTTATTCCTATAATGCCAACAGTATGGGAGAGCAACAGGTCATCCACAAAAATCTGCTTTTCAGCCCCCTATAAGCCAGCTGCTTATCTGTGGTAAAACAAAGATTACCTGGGGAAGTAGGGCTTACAGGCATGGAGAAGTAGGAGGCTGGGGTGAGACTCCATTGTTTGGGCAACAAAGTTATTAATCTTTCCATGATAATAGGCTGTTCTTGAGAGAATGGACCACATTCCAAGGCTAACGCCCTGGTCCAAGACTGACTCCCAGGTCCCAGGGGTATACAACTCTTAGCCAGGTCAGAATGTCCTTTCTTAAACCAACACAAGGCAATCATGGTTAACAGAGCACAATTAATATTTCCCATAACCATAACTAATCCCCCAATATTCTTTTTTTTTTTTCTCCTCTAACCATAGCAGCAGCCTCTGTCTCTCCTTTCATCTATTGACCTGCCTTTGACCTTCCTACACAGATTTCTTCCTAGGGCAGTGGTGTCCCTGGCTCTCTCAATCCTGGGAGAGAAAAGATGATTGGATCTCTTCACTAGCCGATCAAGCCCTCCTAGCGCCATACACCAGCTGCACTCACATTCCTAGGTTCTCCTTGACCTATCAGACTCACATGTACCCTTGGAGATCTTCCCTCAAAACCCCATCAATACAGGACCCTAAAAGAAGAGTCTTGACACCCATTACCCAGTTACATACCAATAATAACATAGGGCTATTCTTCAAAGGAGGGATTGGGAAATTTTAGTGTTTAAATGATCGAAGTCAGTGTCTGTGGCAGATGGAATTTATACCCCTCTATCAAATAAACCACCCTAGATGTCTATTCCTGATAAAGGCAAATCAAATTCCTCCTAGGGCACTAAGAGGACCCTCCAAAGGTGAGAGTGTTTCTCTGGTAGGAATCCAGAAAAGTGGAGAGAAGGGATCTAGCTGCTCTCAACATGAAAATGGAAGCCTGTCTGAATGGGCAGGGCCAGTCTCAGCCCATAGGAAACTTATGTTCATAGTGGGCAGATCCTGTGAACTTTTTTTTTGAGGGCATCCATTCACCCAAGGAACTAGCAAGGTTAGTCACTTGAAAGTGAAGAACTGAGGTCAACTGAAAGTGAAGAACTCGAATCCATCCTTGCTCACATGTAGGAGCCCATTCCTACCAGGGGCCTGAGAGATTTGGCAGAGGCTGGGTGAAGGCTGAGCATAGAAGATATTTCCCTGATGGAGTTCAAGGTCAAGTCAACCTACAGTCAATAACTCTGCTCTAAACTATAATAAAATACCGCTCAACACTCAGTAGGATGGCTATAATATATTTTTTAAAAAAGCATTCATGAGAATGTTTAAAAATTGGACCCCTCGTACAATGCTGGTGGAAATGTAAAATAGCGGGGCCACGTTGGAAAACGTTTTTGACAGTTCCTCAACATGCTAAGCATAGAGTTACCAGATGACCCAGAAGTTCCACTTCTAGGTACATACCCAAAAGAAATGGAAACATGTTCACACAAAAAACTTGTACACACTGTTCATAGCGGCGTTATTCAAAAGAGCCTCAAACTGGAAACAACTCAAATATTCATCAACTGATGAATGGGTAAACAAAATGTGGTAAGAGAAACCAAGATGGAGGCATAGGTAAACACCAGAGTTTGCTGCCTCGAACAACCACTTCAAAAAAAAAACCTAAAAGACGGAACAGACATCATCCAGAACCACAGGAAGGCTGGCTGAGTGGAAGTTCTACAACTAGGAGGAAAGAGAAAAGCATACTGAGACTCAGAGGAGGCACAGTGCTGAAGTAAAATACTAAGGTGCAGAGTGCATGCGGAGCGGGCTGGCGGCTGAGGGCGTGGTTGTTGTTTTCAATCGGGGGGGGGCCGGGGGGGGGGAGTCTCAGGCTCTGAGCTCCAGTTCCAGGCGAGTCTCTAGGGACCCAGACTCAAACGGGAGAAGCGGGACTGCCTGGCATCGCTCAGAACCCTAGGGCAGCTTTCTCTCCGTGGGGCTTGCAGCGATTACTGGGACATTGAGAAACAGAGCCTCTGAGGGCAAGACTGAGAGCAGCCATAACTGCTCCCTCCGCCTGCCCTGTTGATCCCGTGGGACCCGCCCCGCCCAAGCCCTGCAGGAAGACTTTTGCTGGATAGCCTTAGGCAAAGGCTAGATTAGCACCTCCCTAGAGATCCAGGAGCCAGGAAGCCCAGAAGTCAGAGTGGGACCATCTAGTTTGCAGCTCCGTGGAACCATAAAAGACACACTCAGGGGGCAGACTCAGTGAGCACCAAAGCCCCATCGAAGCAAGTCTAGCTCCAGAGGGGTGTCTCCAGCACAGAAGTTCTCCCACTGCAGACACAGCTGATTCTCACAGCCAATTGGCCTGGAGGTCAATTCCTCACAGTGATAACTACAACAATCAAGGCTTAATTACAACAAGACTGTGCACAAAGCCCACAAGGGGGTGCACCAAGAGTGTCTACCTCAGGTAATTGGGACACTTAGCACAGAAAGGCACTCTATCGACACAGCGAAGCATAAAAAATGCCGAGACAAAGAAACAGGACACAAACAACAGAATTGGAGGAAAGCAAACTGCTGGATATAGAGTTCAAAACCACACTTTTAAGGTCTTTAAAGAACTGTCTAGAAGCTGCTGATAAATTTAATAAGGCCCTCAAAAAGACTGCTGGGACCGCGGATAAATGCAGTGAGATCTTCAAGAAGACTGGTGAGACCGCTGATAAATGTAGTGAGATCCTCAAGAAATCTAATGAGACCCTCGATGCTGTGATAAAGGACCAATAAGAAATTAAGCATACACTGACTGAAATAAAGAACATTATACAGACTCCCAACAGCAGACCAGAGGATCGCAAGAATCAAGTCAAAGATTTGAAATATGAAGAAGCAAAAAACACTCAACCAGAAAAGCAAAATGAAAAAAGAATCCAAAAATACGAAGATAGTGTAAGGAGCCTCTGGGACAGCTTCAAGCGTACCAACATCCGAATTATCGGGGTGCCAGAAGAAGAGAGAGAGCAAGATATTGAAAACCTCTTTGAAGAAATAATGACAGAAAACTTCCCCTACCAGGTGAAAGAAATAGACTTACAAGTACAGGAAGTGCAGAGAACCCCAAACAAAAGGAATCCAAAGAGGACCACACCAAGACACATCATAATTAAAATGCCAAGAGCAAAAGACAAAGAGAGAATCTTAAAAGCAGCAAGAGAAAGAAACTCAGTTACCTACAAGGGAATACCCATACGAATGTCAGCTGATTTCTCAACAGAAACTTTGCAGGCCAGAAGGGAATGGCAAGAAATATTCAAAGGGATGAATACCAAGAACCTACAACCAAGATTACTTTATCCAGCAAAGCTATCATTCAGAACTGAAGGTCAGATAAAGAGCTTCACAGATAAGGAAAAGCTAAAGGAGTTCATCAGCACCAAACCAGTATTATATGAAATGCTGAAAGGTATCCTTTAAGAAGAGGAGGAAGAAGAAAAAGGTAAAGATACAAATTATGAACAACAAATATGCATCTATCAACAAGTGAATCTAAGAATCAAGTGAATAATAATCTGGCGATCATAATAGAATCAGGGATATAGAAAGGGAATGGACTAACTATTCTTGGGGGGGAAAGGGGTGTGGGAGATGTGGGAAGAGACTGGACAAAAATCGTGCACCTATGGATGAGGACAGTGGGTGGGGAGTGAGGGCGGAGGGTGGGGTGGGAACTGGGTGGAGGGGAGTTATGGTGGGAAAAAAGAGTAACTAATGTAATAATCTGAACAATAAAGATTTAATTAAAAAAAACACAACAAAAAAACCCCCAGAAACAAAATGTGGTATACCCATATACTAGAATATAGCATACATAAAACTTTAAAATGTTATGCTAAGTGAAAGAAGCCAGTCACAAAAGACCAGATATTATGACTGCATTTATGTGAAATGTCTGCCCCCCCCTCCCCATAGGCATATCCCTGGAGGCATATCCATACCGAAAGCAGATTAGTGACTGCCTGGGGCTAGGGCGGGAGGACAGGGAGGGGACACTGGGAAAGAGGGGCGACTTTTTTTTTTTTCTTAATTAAATCTTTATTGTTCAGATTATTACATTTGTTCCTCTTCCCCCCCCTCCCCCCCCGTAACTCCCCTCCTCTCAGTTCCCGCCCCACCCTCCACCCTCACTCCCCACCCACTGTCCTCATCCATAGGTGAAAGATTTCTGTCCAGTCTCTTCCCGCATCTCCCACACCCCTTTCCCCCCCAAGAATAGTCAGTCCATTCCCTTTCTATGTCCCTGATTCTATTATAATCACCAGTTCATTCTGTTCATCAGATTATTTATTCACTTGATTCTTAGATTCACTTGTTGATAGATGCATATTTGTTGTTCATAATTTGTATCTTTACCTTTTTCTTCCTCTTCCTCTTCTTAAAGGATACCTTTCAGCATTTCATATAATCCTGGTTTGGTGCTGATGAACTCCTTTAGCTTTTCCTTATCTGTGAAGCTCTTTATCTGACCTTCAATTCTGAATGATAGCTTTGCTGGATAAAGTAATCTTGGTTGTAGGTTCTTGGTATTCATCACTTTGAATATTTCTTGCCATTCCCTTCTGGCCTGCAAAGTTTCTGTTGAGAAATCAGCTGACAGTCGTATGGGTATTCCCTTGTAGGTAACTGAGTTTCTTTCTCTTGCTGCTTTTAAGATTCTCTCTTTGTCTTTTGCTCTTGGCATTTTAATTATGATGTGTCTTGGTGTGGTCCTCTTTGGATTCCTTTTGTTTGGGGTTCTCTGCACTTCCTGTACTTGTAAGTCCATTTCTTTCACCAGGTGGGGGAAGTTTTCTGTCATTATTTTTCAAATAGGTTTTCAATATCTTGCTCTCTCTCATCTTCTGGCACCCCTATAATTCTGATGTTGGTACGCTTGAAGCTGTCCCAGAGGCTCCTTACACTATCCTCGCATTTTTGGATTCTTTTTTCATTCCGCCCCTCCGGTTGGGTGTTTTTTGCTTCCTCGCATTTCAAATCATTGACTTGATTCTTGCGATCCTCTGGTCTGCTGTCAGGAGTCTGTATAATATTCGTTATTTCAGTCCGTGTAATGCTTAATTTCTAGTTGGTTCCCCATCATAACATCGAGGGTCTCATTAGTTTTCTTGTAGATCTCATTAAGTTTATCGGCGGCTTCTAAACAGTTCTTGAGAGACCTTAAAAGTGTGGTTCTGAACTCTATATCTTCCATTGACAATTTTGTCCTGTTTCTTTGTCTCCGCATTTTTTATGCTTTCTTGGTGCACCCCCTAGTGGTCTTTGTGCGCAGTCTTGTAGTTAAGCCTTGATTGTTGTAGCTAATACCAGGGAGGGTTTGACCTCCAGGCCAAGTGGCTGTGAGAATCAGCTGTGTCTGCAGTGAGAGAACTTCTGTCCTCTAGGGAGGTGCTAATCTGGCGTTTGCCTGAGGCTATCCGGCAAATGCCTCTGTGCAGGGCTTGGGCGGGGCGGGTCGCACAGGATCAACAGGGTGGGCCGGAGAGAGCAGTTATGGCGGCTCTCAGTCCTGTCCCCAGGGGCTCTGCCTCTCTGAGTCCCAGCAATGGCTGCAGACCTCGGAGAGAAAGCTGCACTCGCTCTGACCGAAGCCAGACAGTCCCGCTTCTCCCATTTGAGTCTGAGTCCCTAAAGACTCGCCTGTATCTGGAGCTCAGAGTCTGCGACTCCCTCCCGATTGAAAACGCCAACCGCGCCCTCCGCCGCCAGCCCGCTCCACACACTCCGCACCTTAGAATTTGACTTCAGCACTGTGCCTCCTCTGAGTGTCCGTATGCGTTTCTCTTTCCTCCTAGTTGTAGGACTTCCACTCAGCCAGCATTCCTGTGGTTCTGGGTGATGTCCGTTCTGTCTTTTAGTTTCACTTTTGAAGTAGTTGTTCAAAGCAGCAAACTCCAGCGTTAACCTATGCCGCCATCTTGGTTCTCCCACTGGAGGGGACTGTTAATGGGTGTGGGTTTCTTTTGGAAGTGCTGCTAATGTCCTACAATTGGCTCCTCTGAGGGGGCGTGGCTAGGCCCTGGGGGGCGTGACTCTCAGGGCGGGATGAGCCAGCTTAAAGCGCAGTGGCCAGGCTGTGGTGGCTGTTACTCCTGGAGGTATGGAGGAGTGCGCTTGCCTCTGCGTTGTGGGCTCTTGGGGGGGATGTCAGTGTTGTCAGGAGTGCCAGGGCCCAGCTGAGAAGGCAGCAGCCGATGGCAAGTCCTGTCGTCAGAAGCGCCAGCGCCCCGCTGAGACGGCAGTGGCTGAAGGTAAGCGGTGTGGTCAGGAGTGCCAGGGCCCAGCCGAGACGGCAGCGGCCGACGGCAAGCCAGCCCCGGCCCGGCAGAAAAGCACATCGAGGCGGACGAGGCAGCGGGGTGCTCTGCGGGGAGTGGAGAAATCGCGAGTCCCATGCTGCTGCCGCCGCCGCCCCCGCACTGCTCGCTGCAGGACCTGCCGGTGGAAATGCTGGTGGAGATCTTCGCCTCGCACCCCGTCACCGATCTGCCCAGCCTGGCCCTGGCCTGCACCAAATTCCACCACATTCTGCACATCGACAGCATCTGGAGACGGCGCTGCCGGGAGGAGTTTGGCGTTTGTGAAAACTTGCAGAACCTGGAGACGATCAGTATGTCTTATCGAGAAGTCTATGCGAAGCTGCTCCACCCATACAGACACATTTTGGGATTGTGGCAGCTGGATACTGAGGACTATAGAACACTGCTGAATGTCGTGGTGGACGGCTTAGGCATTACTGGTTGGACGTTCAGGCCTTGCCTTAACACCCAGGTGGATGGCCCAATGCAAGTCGAGCCCGCGTTCAGAATTCGCCTGACGGAGCGGAAGTCAGCCGCGGTGGAGTGCGTGGAAGGCCGCCACAGCAGGCCGCACAACTGCCACGTGCAGATTCAGAAGGACAGCTTCACCACCCTGTGCAAGAAGACAGACCACCGAAAAGATTCACCAACGCGGCTTAGGGAGGAATGGGGGCGGGTGCTGGTGCGGAAGGACAGACTGCGGTATGACTGCCTGACCTACCGCCGCCTCTACCTCCCGCCCAGCCACCGGGACGACCTCATCAGGCCAGGCCTCTTCCAATGCAACTGTAATGCCTACGGCCTATCGATCGCCATGCTCAGCTTCCATGGGAAGTATGCCAGGCTCACGAAGGTCACGGGAGACTCCAACCACAGTTTAGAGATCCACCTCATGCGCCGCATCCAGCTGCCAGATGGCGAGATCTTCCGCAACTTCAGCGAGCTCTCCCGCGTGGTCCAGGAGATCGACAAGCAGGTGATCCGGGAGCAGCAGCAGCAGCAGCAAGAACACGGGACTGAGGAAAGCGAGGGCCATGGCTGGCAGAGCCCTGCCCAGCCCAGCGTCAGAGAGTCCTTGGCTGCAGCTTCGGAGGAGCAGCCTGTTCCGTTTGTTCTGCCAGCAGACGTGCTCTCAAGAGACCAGAACTACCCCCGAACCTGCAGGATGTGTTTCTATGGCGTGGACACTGTTACTTATACTGTTACCTTAAATGGCTTCGCCTACACCGGGCGCCACCTGGGAGTCTTCATCCTGTTCGATGAGAACCACTTCGGGTTCATCTGGCCTGAGTTGAATTACTTCATCCTGTTCAGCAGAGTCCAGAACACCTTCCAGAATGTGGAGGCACCATCTTCGCAGGCCTTCCTGGAGATGCTCAAGAACATTCAGTCCGGACCCTCTGGGACGAGCAGCTTGCATGCACTTTGAAGATTTTGAATTTATAACTTTTTTAAATAAAAAGTTTAAAAGGAATTTATCATTGATTCGTGAAATATCACTGGGTATCTAAACAGTATGTTGACAAAAAGAGTGTATACTATATAATTCTAAGAACTCCATGGACAGTCAAAAAGTATATGAAATACATGAATAGATAAGCAATTTATGATGCTAGAAATTGCAACAGGAGTTAGCTGGGGGTTGGTAGTGGGTGGTTTTTGACTCGTAGGGTCACAGTGAACTTGGTTTGTCAAAACCCACATACTTATAAAAGGGCTTGTACATTTTAGTTCATATAAATTACAGCTCAATAAGGAAGTTAAAGAAAGCTAGAAATAATATTCTACAAAATTACATATTCTTCTTCTTTTAATCTTTTTTTTTTAAACTTTATGTTTTATTGAAATATAATGGACATATGGACATATAACACACCCTTTTCAGGTGCACAACAGAATGATGTGATATTTGTAGTTTCTCTCTATTATTTTATCTTTAACCTGTTTTTTTCTTCCTATGATTTTTTTCTTTCTTTTTTAAAATTAAATCTTTATTGTTCAGATTATTACAGTTGTTCCTCTTTTTTCCCCCCATAGCTCCCCTCCACCCTGTTCCCACCCTACCCTCTGTCCTTCCCCCCTCACTATCCTCATCCATAGATGTACGATTTTTGTCCAGTCTCTTCCTGCACCCCCCACACTCCTTTCCTCTCTCCCCAAGAATAGTCAGTCCACTCCCTTTCTATGCCCCTAATTCTATTATATTCACCAGTTCATTCTGTTCATCAGATTATTCACTTGATTTTTAGATTCACTTGTTGATAGATGTGTATTTGTTGTTCATAATTTGTATTATTACCTTTTTCTTCTTCTTCCTCTTCTTAAAGGATATCTTTCAGCATTTCATATAATACTGGTCTGGTGGTGATGAATTCCTTTAGCTTTTTCTTATCTGTGAAGCTCTTTATCTGACCTTCAGTTCTGAATGATAGCTTCGCTGGATAAAGTAATCTTGGTTGTAGGTTCTTGGTATTTATCACTTTGAATATTTCTTGCCACTTCCTTCTGGCCTGCATAGTTTCTGTTGAGAAATCAGCTGACAGTTGTATGGGTACTCCCTTGTAGGTAACTGACTGTTTTTCTCTTGCTGCTTTTAAGATTCTCTCTTTGTCTTTTGCTCTTGGCATTTTAATTATGATGTGTCTTGGTGTGGTCTTCTTTGGATTCCTTTTGTTTGGGGTTCTCTACACTTCCTGGACTTGTAAGTCTATTTCTTTCACCAAGTAGGGGAAGTTTTCTGTCGTTATTTCTTCAAATAGGTTTTCAATATCTTGCTCTCTCTCTTCTTCTGGCACCCCCATTATTCGGATGTTGGTACACTTGAAGTTGTCCCAGGGGCTCCTTACACTATCTTCATATTTTTGGATTCTTTTTTCTTTTTGTTTTTCCGGTTGGGTGTTTTTTGCTTCTTCGTATTTCAAATCTTTGTCTTGATTCTTGCGATCCTCTAGTCTGCTGTTGGGAGTCTGTATAATATGATTTATTTCAGTCAGTGTGTGCTTTATTTCTAGTTGGTCCTTTTTCACAGCATCGAGGGTCTCATTAGATTTCTTGAGGGTCTCACTAAATTTATCAGCGGTTTCTAGAAAATTCTTGAAAAACCTGAAAAGTGTGGTTTTGAACTCTATATGCAGTAGTTTGCTTTCCTCCATTTCTGTCATTTGTGACCTGTTTCTTTGTCTCCACATTTTTTATGCTTCCCTATGTTGATAGAGTGGCTTTCTGTGCTAGGTGTCCTATAGGGCCCAGTGGCTCAGCCTCCCCAATTAATGGAGGTGGACACTCTTGGGGCACCCCTTTTCGGGCTTTGCACAGTCTTGTTGTAGTTAAGCCTTGATAGTTGTAGGTATCACTGGGAGGAATTGACCTCCAGGCCAATTGGCTATGAGAATCAGTTGTGTCTGCAGTGGGAGAACTTCTGTGCTGAAGACACCCTTCTGGGGCAAGACTTGCTTCAATGGGGCTTTGGTGCTCATTGAGTCTGCCCCCTTAGTGTGCCCCTTATGGATCTGAAGCGTTGTAATCTGGATGGTCCCACTCTGACCACTGGGTACATTGGCTCTTGGATCTCTAAGGAGGTGCTAATTTAGCTTCTGCCTGAGGCTACCCAGCAGGAGCCCAGCTGTGAAGCAATGCAAGCTGCTGTGGGGCCTTGGGCCTTCTTTTGGAAGTTCTGGGTCTCTCTGACCCAGCTATAGTTTGTTAGGTAATTTTCAGATTGCAAAGGGCCAGGCCTTTCATATGCAAAAGCCTCTGCGCACAGCTTGGGTGGGGTGGGGTCTCAGGGGATCAATAGGGCGAAGCAAGCAGCTATGGCTGCTCCTCAGTCCTACCCTAAGTGGCCCCGCTTCTCAGTGTCCCAGTAATCACTGCAAGTACCTCTGAGAGAAAGCCGCCCTGGGGTTCCGACCGATGCCAGACAGTCTAGTTTCTCCCTGTATGAATCTGGGTCCCCAGAGACTCACCTGGAGCTGGAGTTCAGAGCAGTCAGGAGCTTGAGACTCCCTCCTGATTGAAAAAGACAACCGTGTCCTCAGTTGCCAGCCCTTTCCACGTGCGCCTCCGTACCTTTGCATTTTACTTCCGCACCTTCTCTGAGTCTCATTGTGCTTTTCTCTTTCCTTCTAGTTGTATAATTTCCACTCAGCCAGCCTTCCTGTAGTTCTGGATGATGTCCATTTTGTCTTTTAGTTGTATTTTTGAAGTGGTTGTGCGAGGCAGCAATTTCCGGTGTTTACCTATGCCGCCATCTTGGTTTCTCCTACATATTCTTTTTACCAGTTTCTTCTTAAAATATTCTTGTAACATGTGTTTAGTTTACTTCATATATCATATGTCAAATACACAATTCTAATTAGTTAAAATGAACAGTACAAAAATATAAGAAGTAAATATTACAACACTCAGATTGACCTCACTTAAGCAATAAGAAATGACAAATATTGTTCTCACATCTTTAACCCTGACTTGAATTTAGGAAATAAGAGGGGACCAGAAGAATAATTCATGGGATTTTATGAATTTGATAACACATTGTCTCTAAACTGGTGAAAGCATGATTTTTTTAGTTTATGTCAACCAAATTGTTCAAACCTGCTTTTCTAATTAAATCTCTTTCTCTGCAGCAAGAATTCTTTGAACGCCTGTATGTCATGTACACTGTTGGATATTCCATCTCCTTTGGCTCCCTGGCTGTGGCTATTCTCATCATTGGCTACTTCAGGTGAGTGATTCCCATTCTCATTGTTGTTATCCAGTGAAGACACAGAGGTCTCACAGTTTGTGTCCCCCAATATTTTTCCTAACACAAGTTTCTGAATTCAGCCTAGTGTTATTATATGACTTGACTCTGACAATTTTTTTATGAGAAATTCAGGGTTTTGTTTAACAGCGGATTCTTTCTATATAATTACTGTATAGATAACTAGAGGCCCGATGCATGAAATTCGTGCAAGAGTAGGCCTTCCTTTCCCCGGCTGCTGGCACCAGCTTCCCTTTGGCACTCGGGACCCAGGCTTCCCTCCAGCTGCTGGCAGGCACCTGGGACCGGGGCTTCCCTCACAGCCCCAGCTTCATCCAGAAGGTCATCTGGAAGGATGTCTGGTCTAATTAGCATATTATGCTTTTATTATTATAGATTGCTATACTATAGAGAAAATGTTATATACAAATTTCAGAAACTCTGCTGTTTCACAAAATAAAATACTCCTTTATTAGGAGAGCAAATTGTGTTGACTATTTCAATAATCAAAACCTACTTATATACTGTGATGGAAATAGTTGCCATGTACACTTGGCCAAATACTGCTCACCTGTGAAGACACTCCCAAGGAAGAGTCAATCTGAGAGGACCATCTGGGCACAATGGATATAAATAGCACATTAACATTGTAATATCTAAATTTAGCTTATTCCTTTTTCTTTAAATATATTTTTATTGGTTTCAGAGAGGAAGGGAGAGAGAGGGAGAGAAAGAGGGATAGAAACATCAATGATGAAAGAGATTCATTGTTGGCTGCCTCCTGCATGCCCACTACTGAGGATTGAGCCTGCAACCCAGGCATGTGCTCTGACTGGGAATTGAATCCTGACCTCCTGGTTCATAGGTCAGTGCTCAACCACTGAGCCATTCTGGCTGGGCTAAATTTAGCTTGTTCTTATTTGACTTTCCCATTCTATGTTATGAAACAGAAAAAGAGATCATTGGATTAAAAATGTTCTTACTCCCTTATATTTGGGTACTTTGTCTCTGGAAGAGAAAGTAGTATTAGTGTGTTTATTACACAGGAAAGCCGTGTTTTCTTACCGTCAAGCAATGGAGAGCTGAGCCTTTTTGACCAGATTATACCACAGTTTTCCTGAGTTGTTTTTTTCCCCCATCAAACTTGAAGAAAAACTCTTTTTGGAGTTAGCTTTCTGTATTGGAAATTAGTGTGATAAAATCTAACATACTAAGTATGTTACTAACTTGTGTCTATGATCCTTTTATAATTCCAAAGCTTTTTATGTTAAAACTAGAGGCCTGGTGCATGAAATTCGTGCATGGGGGGCAGGGGTTCCTCAGCCCTGCTTGCACCCTCTTGCAATCTGGGATCAGGCCTAAACTGGCAGTCGGACATCCCTCTCACAATCTGGGACCTCTGGCTCCTAACTGTTCATCTGCCTGCCTGCCTGAGTGCCCCTAACCACTCTGCCTGTCTGATCGTCCCTAATAGCCTCTGCCCTAGCCCCGCCACCACGGCTTCATCCCGAAGGATGTCCAGAATTATGTCCGGAAGGTCATTCAGCTGTCTGGTCTAATTAGCATATTATGATTTTATTATTATAGATTATTATAGATGAACTTGTTTCCTCTCCAACATGCCTAGAAAATAAAATTATGTAATGCTATCACAATCTTACATTTTCTTACAGAGAAGGTATTGAAAATGTGAAAGTTCCAATTTTGATAATGTTTATCTCTGTTCAGTGATTCTCCATTAATCATTTATTACTTTAATATATAGTATAATAGAATGCACTAGTATAATTTAGTATAATATTTAACACTGCAAAATCTGGATGAACATGGTAGCAGATAAGGATAAATTTGAAATTAATTCCCCAAAAGTTACATTTTAGTTTTTGATCTCATTTGTTTCTATTGGAAATATATGAGAATGGGTTTCTGTCTTTGTTCATGTTTATTATATTTTCCGCTGTTTTGGGGAGGAGTTTGGGCTCACTTATGTATTTTCTTTGCCCTTTTCTGTTCTTATCCAAATTTATAGCTGATTATTTTCTCTCGATAGACGATTGCATTGCACTAGGAATTATATCCACCTGCACTTATTTGCATCTTTCATGCTGAGAGCTGCAAGCATTTTCGTCAAGGACAGAGTGGTCCATGCTCACATAGGGGTCAAGGAGCTGCAGTCCCTGATGATGCAGGATGACCTACAGAATTTCATAGACGCGCCTTCTATGGACAAATCACAATATGTAAGTGTTTTCACCATTTTCGCTCATTACTGACTTATATAACATTACACGTAAGTAAAACACTCCAGTCCACTAAATATGTGTTATATTGTTTTGGCTTATCTTATCTGGGGACTTCCTAAAATAGATGACCAATTTGTATACTGATACTTCCTATTCAATTCTGTCCTCAATTCTCATGCCTAATTATTCATTCAAGAGTGTTCCGAACAGAAAGTGCAAAAAGCACATGATCGGATTGGCATTTAATGTATGACCCATAGCAGCTGTCACCGTTTGCAAAAATAAAAAGCCCACTTGCAAACCCAGAAGCTTGGGATTTAAAAGCCCATGACATTCAGATCCTTTATTGTAGACTCAAACAGACTTCCATGGTACTTGATTTTGCTGTTAAATGTCCTGGTGTTATTTATTAAATAGAACCACCCGATATTTCAGTTAATTAGATCCTTAAAGCAACATATCTGAAAATGAAGTGTAGTTAATTGGTGCAAATTAATACCCTATCTGTATCTGCTCTTTGCCTTGTAGCTTTGCATTCCAAGCTGATTCTGATTCTAGACTGGCTTTCTGACTTGTTTTACACAATAGAAGGAAGTAGAAGTGATAATGTGCCATGTGAGGGCAGACCTGTATGTGCAAGCCTAGCCAACCGAGATCAGCTGAGCCTGGCGCAGATCAGTAGAATCATCTAGATTCATAAGATGTTTTAAATGTTTATTGTTTTAAGTCATTAACTTTTGGGGCATAAAGAAAAGACCAGAAAATAAGTAAATTTATGTAGAATAATAGATAATATATTCTTTATGCTTTCCTGTATTTTCCTAATTTTCTCTAATGATCATGGATATGTTTTTTTTTTTTTTCCTTTAAAATGTAATCTGCTGCCCTAACCGGTTTGGCTCAGTGGATAGAGCATCGGCCTGCAGACTGAAAGGTCCCAGGTTCGATTCCGGTCAAGGGCATGTACCTTGGTTGCCGGCACATCCCCAGTAGGGGGTGTGCAGGAGGCAGCTGATGGGTGTTTCTCTCTCATCGATGTTTCTAACTCTCTATCCCTCTCCCTTCCTCTCTGTAAAAAAAATCAATAAAATATATTTAAAAAAATAAAATTTAATCTGCTGATCATGCGTATTTTTCATAAACAGGAAAAATTAAGGAAAAGTGATTTTTTTCTAAAGAAAATAATTATTTTAAAAATAGAATCAAACCTATAATCTTAAAAATGCTATGTTAAAATAATTATTTTCTAGTCTCTTTCAAAACCCTTGGCCTTTCTATGTACAAGAGATATAGATTATAAAAAGAAAAATGAAGAATTGCTTTTCAATCATCTAATGTTGTCATTCAGTACAATTAGGAGTTCTAATATGATGCAATTCTGGTTTATTTGTGACAGATTGGGTGCAAGATTGCTGTTGTGATGTTTATTTACTTCTTGGCTACAAACTACTATTGGATCTTGGTGGAAGGTCTCTACCTGCATAGTCTAATCTTTGTGGCTTTCTTTTCCGACACCAAATACCTGTGGGGTTTCACCTTGATAGGCTGGGGTAAGGAAATTACTCTTTTTCTTTTAAATTGCATTATGGATTTTAGGACTTTCTGTCATGCCTATCATTAACATTCTTTCAGCAATTTCCCTAGAATAATCCCTCCTCATCTTACCTCTATCCCTCCTTCTGTCTCTTTCATTGTTCGTCAAGGAAAAGTATAAGAGCGCGCCTGTAATCCTCCCAGTGGTAACAAACTTAGCATATGTCTAGTGTTCTGAGGCCACGTTCTTAAGAAGATTTTTTGGTGGAAACATAAGAGAACCACATTGTTAGCCATACATATTTAGAACTGCTCTGTCCATAGCTTATTCAATGTCCTGAGTTAGCAATACAGTGGGGCCTTGACTTATGAGTTTAATTCGTTCTGAGACCGAGCTCGTTAAGGAGCTCGCTAAGAGCTCGTAAACTCAAATTACTCTATCAACTCAAAGCAAAAAATTGGCGGAGAGACAGCTGGTATCTCAAAAAACTCCTTAGTCGGGACACTCGTAAGTCAAGGCCCCACTGTAGTTCCATTCTAAAATTTTGATTTTTGAATTTTAAGCTATAATGGCTCATCATTGACTTCTGTTTCTAGGTTGTGTGGTGAAAATGCCAGAAAGGAATTTATAAGATTAACTTGACTGCATGTAACTATACAAATTATAAACTAATTATGTAGACTGACCATATCTTTTAGATGGAAATAATTCAAATTAACTTATGGGATAACTAATTTAAAAAAAAAGATATTCAGCTCACATTTCAAAACTGCCTCACTAGGATTAGAGGGATTATTGGACAAAGGACTAATGCAACACGCACGACATGGAGAAAAGGATGTTGTTTGTTAAAATTAAAGAGAAATTAAAACTCGTATGTGGTTAAAATTAAGTTTCAAGATTAACAATTGCACATTGCAATTGCTATTTTAACATTTAAATTATGAAGTGCTCAGCATAGGAAAAAAATGAACTAGGTGGCTCAAGATCAAATTTGAAGGTTTTTTTCCCCCTTCCAAAATTAGAATATTTCTTGGCCCATTTTGCCTTAAAATTGTTTCAACATTAAAAAATGTGAAGTGAGGAATATTGAATTTCCTCCTAGTTAATAACCTTTAAGAAAACAAAGGGTCACCTGGACAGTGTTGCTCAGTGGTTGAGTGTCGACCTATGAACCGGTAGGTCACAGTTCTATTCCTGGTCAGGGCAGAATGCCAAGGTTGTGGGCTTGATCCCTAGTGTGGGGTGTGCAGGAGGCAGTGAATCATCTCTGTCTCTTCCTTCCTATCTCTCTCTCTCCTTTTCTCTCTGAAATCAATAAAATATATTTAAAAAAAAGAAGGCAAAGGGTCAACTTACTCTGACACTTCATTTATTATGAAATAATGATTGTTATGAATAAAGTTTTATTTCGGAAGGGAGCTTGTCAGCTTTAAGGCTCTCCCATCTCTTTAACTAGCAGTTACTGGAAAAAAACCAAAAAGATACATTGCATTTTTTTGGATACTTTGAAATATTTTTGGACAGCTTTTGGTAGTTTGACTTCAAGTCAAAATTATATCTGTGTACCAACATAATTACTAGGTGTTGGCAAAAGTATTAATAGAAAATTTAACAATAAATGTAGATATTTGTCTGCATTATGTTTCTTTTTCTTTTTGGATTTCTACAGCACTGGTCACACTTGTAATAAATTCTTTTTCCTCTATTTACTTATTGGTTTGATAGCTAACTTCCTCATCAACTCTTACTTATGCTATATCAGTCAAGTCTGTCCTTCCTTATAGTCAGGACTTTGTCTCACTGAAACCCAGGGAACTAGTTAAGCCTTTTTATGAAAAAGAGAATTTTCAATGAGCTTCTATGTGAATATGAGTTTCTTACCTTTTTTTTTTTTTTTTTTTACAACTTTAATCTGTCCACAAAATTTTTGGCATAGGAATAACTACAGTAGATAAGCATCATTCCTTGAACTTGTTTTATCAAATGGTTTAAAGACATACATGACAGCAAGTAGGATTTATATGAAAACTCACTTTGAAAAAGCTTTTTTATGTGAAATATATGCTCACTCAATTAACCATAATCTAAAAACACTAATAACCAATCTTTATAGCATTATTATTCTAGAGTTGGTCTATCTTCTGACTCCCTCTCTTTTAAATTCTAGTTTTCAAACAAGTAAATGCTCTAGCTTAGGGCATATACAGGTAAAAGAACAGTAATATTATTTGAAGAATCTCTCTCCACTGCTCATAGTTACTATTTATTGAAGTAAATAGCTATTTGATTAGCAGACTATTTTCCATCATCTCAACACTGAGAATCTAATTTTAAAACATTTTTATTTCTTATTCATTGTTCCAAATTCCTATGAGGAAAATAATGATAAAAAACATTGCAGCTGCCTGCCAGGATCATTTGCTAGAATAATTCACAGTGAATCCAGTTTCCTACTTTCTTTCAATGAGGTAATTTGTTGGCTTCACTAGAGAAGAGAGCTTACTTGGATTCCTTTGTTATTCATTTGGAACCAATCATTATAGCTTTCAGCTCTCCTCAGCTGGGTGTGGAGTTACATTACTTACATTGATTTTGCTGATTTTTAACAATCAGTAGGAAGGGAAGGAAGTGACAATCTAAAGAGGAGCAGATGCCACATCTGACCTTTAGTAAATTGAAGACAAATATTTAAAACTAGAGGCCCGATGCATGAAATTCGTGCACGGGGGGGGGGGGTGCGGGGAGGGGGGCGGATGGTGTCCCTCAGCCTAGCCTGCACCCTCTCCAATCTGGGGCCCCTCTCACAATCAGGGACTGCTGGCTCCCAACCACTTGCTTGCCTGCTTGACTGCCTGATTGCCCCTAACCGCTTCTGCCTGCCAGCCTGATTGCCCCCCTAACCACTCTCCTGCCAGCCTGATTGACCCACAACTGTCCTCCCCTGCCGGCCTGATCGCCCCAACTGCTCTCCCCTGCCAGCCTGGTCACCCCCAACTGCCCTCCCCTGCAGGCCTGGTCGCCCCCAACTGCCCTCCCCTGCCGGCCTGGTCTCCCCCAGCTGCACTCCCCTGCTGACCTGGTCGCCCCCAACTGCCCTCCCCTGCTGGCCTGATCGCCCACAATGGCCCTCCCCTGCCGGCCATCTTGTGGCAGCCACCTTCTGACCAAATGGGGGTGGCCATCTTTGACCACATGGGGGTGGCCATCTTGTGTGATGGTGTGATGGTCAATTTGCATATTACTGCTTTATTATATAGGATGACTGTTTTTACACATCATTATTACAAAATAAGGTATATAGAGGAGTATGGGCAAATACTGATGATGCCTATGTTTCTTTTCTTCCAGCCAACCTCATTCTTCATTTTTCCCACCTCTGCCTCAGTTTCCTCATAAATGTAGCATTTTATTCTTGGTTCCATTTTGTTCTTTCAACCACACATTTAAAAAATATAGCTAGTTCTATACTTAAAAGGTGTTAGTCTTGTTTCTTTATCCTTATTGAATGTAATTTACCTCTATATCAGCAGCCATTCTTAATTATCAACTGTCAAGATAAAATGTCAGAATGTACATATTATCATAAAAAAGCACCTTTTCTGGTTATACTGTGTAGACATGTCCACATTGCCAGGCTTGTATGTAGAATATTTTCATGTTCTGTATGCTCTGAAAATAATCAGGAAAAGGCACTACATTTCCAGTTTTATTATTTCTGTGTAAAGTGACTTCAATCTAGTAAACATTATTTGATCATCCATTTGGCAGTAAATGCAATTGAAATACGGAGATATGTGTCGAGATACCACACATAAGAAGCATGCAGCGTGACCCTTTATGTTATTTTGTTTTTTGTTTGCCTGTTCTGATAATATGTGTTATATTCAAAATGCACCCACCACTGCTTGCTTCTGGCCCCAGGAACTTCAGTCCACTCATATGAAAATTGGGCCAACCTTCATCCTCAGACTTTTGGGACCAAGTAACATCCCTGTATTGGCTCACTTCTCAAATGGACAACAAGAAAATTAGAACTTATCTTGTTCACATAGTAACATTTTCCATGTCTGTTTTCCCTCTCTCCACTTTAATAGTATATTTTTATGTGTGTGAATATAAGAAAAAAATCTCTTCATCTTAAAAAAGCAACAACATGGTCTCTGAATTCTTTTCTGATTGCAGGGTTCCCCGCAGTATTTGTTGCAGGCTGGGCTGTGGCACGAGCAACCGTGGCTGATGCAAGGTGAGTGAAAAAGAAGAGGTAAATGTAGAAAAGCATTCAGGTGCCCTCTGTCTGTTCTCATGGTCAAACTTATTGCTATTGACAGAATTGTGTGCCCCCAAAATGTATTTGTGGAAGCCCTAACCCCCAGTGTGACTGTATATGGAGATGGGGTCCAAAGGATGTAATTCAGGCTGAATGAGGTCATAAGGGTGGGGCTCTGAGATGATAGGATTGGTGCCCTTATAAGAGGAGGAACCAGAGAGCGTCCTACCTCTCCGTGTGCATACAGAGTATAGGTCTTGTGGGCACAGCAACAGGACAGCAGGAGAGGCCTCCACAGAATCAGACCCTGCTGACACCTGGATCTGGGACTTCCAGCCTTTAGACTAGGAGGAAGTAAATGTCTGTTGTTGAAGCCACCCAGTGTGTAAGATGTAATGGCAGCTCGAGCCGACTCATGCACTTCTGTTACATGAAAAGGTGATTAAATGACACTCCTTATAGAATTTTAGAACTGTAAAAGCCTTCCTTTGTATGTTCAATAGAGTTTAGAGTATCTTCTAAAACGAAGCCTGTTTAGTTTTTCTCCAGATGGCCAAGATGCAGAGAATTTCAAAGTCTGGCTTTGAAAGGACAGATCAGGACACTAATCAATTATATTTCACTGAACATAGCTAAAATTTTCATTTCTATGGACAAAAAGTATTTGCATTCAGTTTTTTATTACATTCCTATCAATAAGAATCATCTGCATTATTGTAGCTTTTCTACTGCATTCCTATGGATAAGAATGATTTTCATTATTATCAGTGTTCTACAAGTTGTGAAGTTATAAAATTGAATTGCTTGTAAAATAAAAGTATCAGTTCCAATAATAATAAAAATAAAGTACCAGATGCACCACATTTAGAAGACTAATTTTTTTGTGGCTCTGGAAACATGGTTTTGACTCTTGTTACGATAAAAATAATTCATGAATATTTATAACACTCTATAGCAAATGGTATGGAAATCAGGACACATTACACTTTTTTTCCCACTGGTTTGGGTGTTTTATGAGATTTTTTTTTCTTGTTGTCTTAAATGCTCGGGACTGGAGTTCTTTGTAAAACTTAAAATACTACTTAATTCTCACTGCCTGTTTGTTTGCCAATTTGTTCACGAAAGCTTTTTTTCCTGTCTCAGGTGCTGGGAGCTTAGTGCTGGAGACATAAAGTGGATTTATCAAGCCCCTATCTTAGCAGCTATCGGGGTAAGTGTAAAAGCCTGGATAGATTAAAAAAGAAAAGGATGCAGAATTAAGCTGCTGCTAAAACCCGGAGAGTTTGTCACAGTTCTAGGAAGATTAAGGACACGGTCACAGTACAGCGGCCGCTGTTGGGAGTCTGGGCTGGGGCTCAGACCCTTATTCGTGGCTGACACCGAGAAAGTTATCTGCTGAGTTTCTAACTTGCAAAGTGAAACAGGAAGGTGGTGATAGAGCTTCTAAAAGATTGGCCATTGGTGAAGAACAAGTACAAGATGGTACCCTCAAGAATTCTGGAAGGGGACTTAGGTAGAAAAGGCCATTTGCGTCTTCTTGAAGTATAATTATGACAGTTCTAATGCAAGGATTCTTAAGGTTTTTCCAATATTACAAAGTCCATTTAGTCTCAAAGAGCACCTTTCTGCTCACCGAGCGTTACCTTCCTGTTGCATTATTACAGGTCAGGGTTATCACAGTTTCCTTTGGTTCCTATTGTAGAACCAGCCTGTAAGCGGGGAGACGAGCCCAGGACCCCATCTCAGCACTCTGACTGCGGTGCTCTTCCCGCAGAGCTGCCTGTGTCCCGAAGCCAGGAAGGATGATGCTGATGCTAAAAACACTGCAGCGTGCTTACCGCTGCTGGCCACAGCTTTGCTGTACTAATTTTTCTAATCCTCCCCCTCACTCCAAATGAGGAAACTGCCCAAGGTCATGAGCTAGTAAGTGGTGGAACTGGGATTCTGACTTCAGGGTCACTGTCTCTACCCAGGGAGCTCCTGTATTTATAATACAATCTAAATCCCGAGACTCTAGGAAGGACTATCCTGTCCCTCATGCCTGCACCCCTCTGCAGCAGTGCCTCAGGGACCCTGTCTTCCGTTCAGTTCCTTGAACTTGTCCACTCGGTCCATTTCATTGTACACTGTACCCCTGCAAGGCTGAGATGCGCTTCCTTCTCTGCTCCTTACTTTATTTATTTATTTTTAATATTTTGATTGATTTCAGAGAGGAAGGGAGAGGGAGAGATAGAAACATCAGTGATGAGAGAGAATCACTGATCCGCTGCTTCCTGCACGCCCCACACTGGAGAATAAGCCCACAACCCAGGCATGTGGCCTGACTGGGAATTGAACCGTGACCTCCTGGTTCAGAGATGGATGTTCAGCCACTGAGCCACCTAGCATAACCTGCAGACCGTAATGGGGTTTTCCCTTCTCAAGATCATCACAGTGAATAATGCTTGTGGTTGGTTGTTGAATGCCCATCACATTGCAAGGTTAAGTGAACAAAAACCCTGTTTTTTCTAAACTGTATTCCTAGTGCCTAGCAAGTTTCCTGGCAAATAGTGGTCACTCAGTAAATACTTGTTGAAAAAATAAAACAGGCATACAAGTTAGACATCCTGGGAACGTAAGAGGGAAGGCGGGAAATAATAGCAGAAAGCAAGTATAATTGCAGAACTTCTGAGTCCATGTCATGCAACCTTTTCATTTTCCTAGAGAAGGAAATGGAAGCCCAGATATTGGTCACCTGGCTAGTGTGACAAAACAAAGACTATAATATATATATAGGATATTTTTCCATTGATCTTTTAGAGAGAGTGGAAGAGAGAGGGAAAGACAGAAAAACATCAGTGTGAAAGAAACACATTGATTGGTTGCCTCCTGCACGCCCGGACCAGGGCCTGGGCCTGGGAGGAGCCTGCAACCAAGGTACGTGCCCTTGACTGGAATTGAACCCGGGACCCTTTGGTCTGCAGGCTGATGCTCTATCCACTGAGCCAAACCGGCTAGGGCTATAACATATATTATTGACCATGTTCTTTTCACTTGCATTCCAAAACATGTCAAGATTGTTTCTTGTCCAATAAATTCAATGTAAATAAATAAAAAAATATTCTTTATTGAATTTATGGGAAATTATTTTTCCATCTTTTTTTTATCTTTCCATCTTTATAGCAATATTATAGTGTTTTTATATATTAACTTTAGGATCAATGGTTTGTTTTTCAGTGTTACATACTTGTAGCATGGTTTTATGTAAATATATAGTTTCCATATATGCCAGGGATTTTAAATGTAAGTTGGATCCCTATCTTAATTCTGGCTTTGGAAATTATAATAGCATAGATTCTATTAATTGGATTCTTGTATATCTGAGAGAAAATCTGATAAAATGTGGTCAGAATTTCTGAGCAATATATGAAGCAAAATGAATTTAAGAGAATCAAGGAGTTTGTAAAGGATGAGTATTTATAGGTTCTAATGGGAATAAATTCTAATAATTGAATTTTAGAGATAATCAGACTTTAGTACAAATATGGAAGGAACCACTTGATTTGGGAATCCTAGAATCTAAACTTGTAGCACTGTTGTTTTCTGTGTTTTGCTCACATTATGTTAAAATTATGTTAATGCGAATTAGCGTCATTAGAAAACATTAATTTTTTTATTCTGAAAATAAATCTCTCAAATATAACTTAATTATTCACCTGCAACATCTTGAGGTTGATTTGAGGATGCTTTTAAAATTCTTTTATAAAACATCAAAACCTGAGAGGAATCTTTGCTAATTGACAACAGAACACAGAGCTCTGATTTGGTCCTGGGCCTTACAGGGCGTCATTCGAGGGAGCAGGATGTTCTGCCTGAAGAGCAGGGGGAGCAGCAGGCAGGGCAGCGTGGTCTAGAAGTGGTCATGGTGAAACTGGCAGATGCGGTGAGTCCTGACCGAGCCGGGCACTGTCCCCTGAGGACCTGCATCTACACTGGTGTCAGCGAGACTGAAACAGCGGAACAGAAATGCAGTCACAGAAACTGATCAGCCTTGCTCCTGAGTACTTAGAAGATGGCCTCAAAGATGCCAGTCATAAGGGGTAGAGAAAGGTTTTGGGATTTGCAGAAATATGAGATCTTGAATTCATCAGTTAAGGAAAAGAGAAAGAGGAACTCTGTCTTAGTTGTTTCCTGCATCCCGTGCTAGTCGGCTCTATCTTTTCATCCATTGTAATGTTCAGTCTTTGAACACAAAGATGTTCAACTTATATAATTTTATAAACAACTAGAAGACAAACGTAATAATTCTTTGTAATCTTACCTTCTCTTTCAGCTGAATTTTATTCTGTTTCTGAATACGGTTAGAGTTCTGGCTACCAAAATTTGGGAGACCAATGCAGTTGGGCATGACACAAGAAAGCAATACAGGTAATTCTGGGACAGGCATCCATCAGAAGAAATATTCTGGTACAATTTAGTATAAAGAAAAGATAACAGTTGATCTGAAATGTCTCTAAAGATAAATTTATGAATGTGTATTTTTGTTTGGTTCAATTTGTAGCTTATCAGAAAAAAATATATAAATAACCTAAAAATTGCCCAATATGCTTAAATTCAGAGTACATATATTTTTTGCCGAAGCAAGCACCTCCCAAAAATCTCCTGTTGATGATCTTGGCAGACAATTTTTATTTGCATTCTTTTGTTTTGCTTTGTTTTGGTAGCCAAAAAAGTAAGGATTTATTAAGGAGATGGCACCATGCCCAGAGTCACAGGTAGCTCATGCTCAGAGACTTGGCTCTTATTTCATTCTTAAAATAGTATAACTGAAAAAAAGGATTGCTATATTGTTTTTAGTCTTTCCATCAACTTTGCACCTACCATATATAAATTTTTAACTTTCATATGGACTGTTTGAGCATGTCCATTATTCCATCTTTCATGAAGAAATGGGCAAATTGAGTATTTATGATCATTATCCAACTAAGTTAAGGGTGTGTCCATTTCTCCCAATGATAGAACAATGGAAACTATAAGTAGCCTTTCATTCTTTTTCAGAAAGCAAAACAGTGCAGTGGTGTTGGGAAGCTGCTTATTTCTCTAGTTCTGAATAAAAGCGACTTATTTCTGTAGTTCTGAATGATGTGAACTTGTGTTTTTAGTGAAAAGCTGCCTACGAGATTTGAGCAATTCTGGAGAGGACAAAGGGTGGATTATCTTAAAAACAGGGCAAACAATATTTTGAGTTTATTCATGGCGATTATTTCTCAGAATAATTGAAGAGAAAAATTTATCAAGGACTGAAATAACCTATTAAGAATGCAGAATTGATTTAAAGTAACCTGGTACCCAGAAATTTCTTAAGTTTGAAGTCATTAATTAGAACATGGTCTAGACCAGCCGTGGGCAAACTACGACTCACAGGCCAGATCCGGCCCGTTTGAAATGAATAAAACTAAAAAAAAAAAAAAAAAGACCGTACCCTTTTATGTAATGATGTTTACTTTGAATTTATATTAGTTCACACAAACCCTCCATCCATGCTTTTGTTCTGGCCCTCCGGTCCAGTTTAAGAACCCATTGTGGCCCTCGAGTCAAAAAAGTTTGCCCACCCCTGGGCTAGACTAAGAGTTGTCAGGGAAAGTATTTTTTCAGCCAAAATACATGTTACTCATTGACGAAACATTTATTTTTAATAATGTTCAAACTTGAGCTACAGGTAAAAACCTAGTGGGAAATGACTTCCTTTTTTGGAGAGAAAAACGTGGGAACCTATTTGGCATGGATTTGGGAATTCAATTCAGTATTCGGTTTCTGAGGCCTTAGACCAGCCGTGGGCAAACTACGGCCCGCGGGCCGGATCCGGTCCATTTGAAATGAATGAAACTAAAAAAAAAAAAGACTGTACCCTTTTATGTAATGATGTTTACTTTGAATTTATATTAGTTCACACAAACACTCCATCCATGCGTTTGTTCCGGCCCTCCGGTCCAATTTAAGAACCCATTGTGGCCCTCGAGTCAAAAAGTTTGCCCACCCCTGCCTTAGACCATCAGGTTTAAGTAGCTTCTCACTTTTAAACAGAGAGACTGAGGAAAATGTAATCTGTGTCTGTCCCAGTGATATTCCTCCCAGGAGGCTTAATTGAATCTTCGTGTTTATACCCATTCATTTTTGTGCCTTTAAACTTATAGCTCTTTTGGTTATTACTTTTGTCAAACAAATGTTCAAATATTTGTGTTAAAATAAAGCAATGAAAAAATATACTTCCAAATTGTGGTGTCTAGACCAGCTTTTAAACATTTTTAAACATATTTCAGAGCTGAGAGAGTCTCCAGGTGAGCTTGCAAACACAAGGAAAGACTTCTGAAAAGTACATGAGATCACTTTGTCGCTATACTGGCTTAACATTGAAAGGAGTTAATATGTTAATACAGTCAGCTTTAAAAAACTTTTTACTTTGAGATAATTGTGGAATTACATGCAGTTATAAAAATAATGCAGAGATCTCATATACCCTTTACTCAGTTTCCCCTGAAGGTGACATCTTGCATAACAGCAATTTACAATAACTTATTTTACAACAGGATTGAAGAAAATCAATCAGATTTAACAACAGAGCTAATACATTTTTTTTCTTTTTTAAATTATAACTCAATTCTTTTGCAAAGTAAGCAAAGATTACCAGGACTGGAAGAACAGGAGAGATAAGAAAAATGAAAGATTTAGTGGAAAGGAATATTTGAATGTTTTGGCTAATTTGACTTTCCATGCAATATTACACAAAAATCATATTTAATATTTGTTATTTTTGGAATACATTTAACCAGTATTTGTTACATAGCATGATAGTAAAGAGGACAGATTTTAAGGCTGAATCTACTACTAATTGTGTAACTTTGGGTGAATACATTCCTTTTTTGAGCTTCTATCTTCACCTGAACAAGAGATCATAAAAGCTCTCTCATATGGTTTTCTTCTTTCTTTCTTTGTTTTGTTAATCCTCACCCGAGGATATTTTTCCATTGATCTTTTGGAGAGAGTAGAAGAGAGAGGGAAAGACAGAGAGAAACATCGATGTGAGAGAAACACATAGATTGGCTGCATCCTGACCAGGGCCCGGGCCCTATGCAACCTTTGGTCTGCAGGCTGGTGCTTTATCCACTGAGCAAAACCGCCTAGGGCTCTCATACGGCTTTTATCAGGAGAGAGGGAGAGAGAGTTATATGTGTAGAAAAGAAGGAAAGATTAATTCAAGGCCAAGAAGGGTTGAAAGGAAGAAAGAGTTTTGTTTTTTTAAGCTAAGTTGACTCTGAACACATTGTGGACGGATCACGAGAATTCTCATGTTTTCTGTTATTACACAGTGTTTTACAAAGTACCATATTTTAAAAAGATATTAGCTTGTAAGAACATGTAATAAATAACTTCAAAATGCAATGGGCATTTAATTTTAAAGCGTGCCTTTTACATTTATGTAAAACGTTTTTTGTACTCGTTCAATAGAAGCTGATCTGGCCACTGGGTAAAGCTAGCAATAAAACTACTGGTCCGCAATGTGTTAAAAGACAAGTAGAGATTTCACCCGGGGAGAGATCAGCTCGGGAGAGATATTGTAAGAACTGGGTATTTGTTTTCTACATAGGACACTGAATCCAACAAACATTACACTTTTTTGCTTTGCCCGGGGACCCAGAGTCACCACCATGTTTCCGGCAAGCCCGAGGCCACTTACAGTTTTTCATCTGTGAGTCACCTCATTGGACAACTGTGCCTTTTCGGAGAGCTGGGCTGCAAAGATGTACAGTGTGCATCAGTGACCAGATGGACCCTGAAACAAAGCAGTGCCCAGGACTGCTGAGTGATTTGATGTCTGGAAAACTCCATCTTTATAAGTGAACTAGAGGCCCCTGCCTTCCCCTGGCTGCCTGCCACTGCTGCTGGCTGGGGCCTCCCTCCCTCTCCCTGGCTGGCCCCGTCCCCTGGTCAAATTCCCGGATGAACTCCTGGTCAAGGGGACAATTTGCATACTACACTTTTATTATATAGGATAGACAGATGGATGGCCCATGTATGCACTGGCCTAGGATACACTGCTGCCCTAACTCGTTCACTGTTTTTGAAGGATAAATTTTAAGAGGATGTAATCATAACCCTTATACAAATATAAGTGAATACATTTCAAAGATTTTATTTAACTTATAAATGAAGGAAATGGTAAGATAGCACATATGTTTTAAAGAGAACAATGACTGCTGAAATGAATTTACAAATGGATGCACATTAGAAAAACTTGTGCACATCCGTAGGGCTATCATTAGTGGCATTCCACTGGACACAATTTGCATTTCTATGGGTAGCAATTATTTGAACTGCTATGATAGGGAGATTTCTAAAATAGCCCCCAAGACTCTTGCCTCCCCGGGTTTACATGCCCTATATAATCCCCACTCTCATGCTCTTCCTTGAGTGTGGGCAAGACCTGTGATTGGATGGTTTCTGCCTTGATTAGATTACATTGTATGGCAAAGGTGATGGGTCCTGTGATTAGGACACTTTATATGAGACTCCATCCTGGCATTCTGGAGAGAGATTCTCTCACTGGCTTTGAGGAAGTAATCTGACATGTGAGGACCTATGGCTAGGACCTGAGGACACCCTGAGGGAAGTCTGTAGGAACCGAGTAACCCCACCAGCAATCCCACAGCTGCAAGGAACTGAGCTCTGCCAGCAGTGTGAATGAACTTGGGAGAGAACCCTGAGGTCCAGATGGGAATGCAGGGTCCCTGGTCCCTGGCCAACACCGCACCTCCAACTTTGTCAGACCCTGAGCAGAGGACCCAACTCCGTTGTGCCTGGCCTGTGGCACAGAGAAACTGAGAGATAATAAATGATTTAAGCTACTAAATTTATGGTAATTTGTTCCATAGCAGTAGAAAATGAATTTCAATCTTTTTTCTACAAATTGACTTTTATCTCTGGAGAGATGCAGATGAGCCTGGTCATAGGAAAGAGAGAAAACCCAGGTGGCTGGGCTAGCAGGATAGCCACTAAATTTAGTCTTTGACAACGTTCTCTTCCTCTGCATCGAGCCAAACTGTTCCTAAACATTTTCATTTGTGATCATTTCACAGTGTGCTGCTCCTCTTTATTTTTTTGTTTGAACCTAGGTTTTGGCTCTTAGGCATACACAGGAGGAACCAAGTTAGCGTGGCTGGAAAAGAGTTTCCAGGGGGATTTACCCATTCGTGTGAAAGGAGGAAACACACTTTTCCTTTCAGATTGATTTTAGACCAGACTCTCAAGGTTCTGCAAATGTAGAACCTGAGGTTCCCTTTTATCTGATTCGACCACATTACAATGCCATGGAGGTATTCAGGGTCTCCTGCCCGGATATGCAGTGATGGAAAGAGGGTTCTCGCTAGTCAGGATTCTGGAGGAGGACGAGCGCACCCTAAGGAGCCTCTGAACGTTGAAAGGATTAGTTAGGTCAGAGAAACCCATTGTCTTACCAGGAATGCCACCTTGAATAAAATGGACTTATGGCAGAATTTTCAAAGCGAGTGGACTGTAGGTGACTCAGGTATGAGAAACAAGGATGTGGAGAAGACATTTCAACTGGTTTATGAAGATAGTGTCCTTTAAGCAAGAATAATGCGATTAAAGAGACTTAGGGGATAATAATCATGGGGGGTGGGAACAAACTATCTGATTTAGTATAAAAGTGACAGGATGAGAAGGGAGGGGGTAAGCTAGCAGAAGCCATGGGCTCCAAACAGATGGGAAAAGTCAGCCCCTGTGAGCTCTCTAAGCTTGATATTTTCCCAGCAAGCCGTCTCCATGGAAAGGCACTCTAAATTGAATAATCCAAAGGCTTTGCACTCTCTTTCAGGAAACTCGCCAAATCCACGCTGGTCCTGGTGCTGGTGTTCGGGGTGCATTACATCGTGTTCGTGTGCCTGCCCCACTCCTTCTCGGGGCTCGGGTGGGAGATCCGGATGCACTGTGAGCTCTTCCTCAACTCCTTTCAGGTAGAGTGCCTTCCAGCAATTTGGTTCTTGTATTTTGCTCCCCCACCTCCCACCCCTCACAACCTCTTTCTTGGCCCCTCGCTGGCTTTCTGGCCCGTCTCCCGAGGGCCAGGAGAGGGCGCTATTCTCTGGCACCTGTGCTTTCCCATCCTGCAGAGGCCAGGTTACCCCAGGACCACAGGAGGAACTGTTCCTCACAGGCAGGCCTGGGTGGCCAGTGTAGAAAGGGTGTGGTTGTAAACTGTGAACCTCCTACAGAATGGGGACCTCCGCATGTGTAGGGACAATGAATGAAAGCACAAGAAGGAGAAAGAGGGAAGTGGGAAAAAGGAAGACAAGAAAGAGAAAGAGGTGGCTTCCGCACATTTTATCTTTCTTGTTTGAAAATAATACCATCATCTGTCACATGGATTACTGCAGATGCCTCCTGACCCTTCTTCCTGCGAGTGCACTTGCTGCCACCGCCTGCTGCCTTCAGTCTTGTCTCCTGAGTCTGAAGAACCTTAAAAATAAATTGATCATGTCGCTTATCTGATGGGAATAACCAGAGGCTTCCTATTGCACTCAGAATAAAATCCAAATGCCATTTCCTGGTGTGCACAGCCCGACGGGCAGGGTTCCTCAAGCCCATTCCAGCCCCAGGGGTTTGTACTTGCGGTCCCCTTTGCCTGGAATGTTCTTCCCCTTACTATTCACAAGGCCTGGCTTCTCCTTGTCACTCCAAGCAGCTTCAATGTCACCTCCTCAGCGAGGAGTTCCTTGTCTGATTCATCTTCATTCTTCTCTGTCAACACCACTTATTTTGCATGCATAGCCCTTATCATCTTACATTTTTCTCCTGTGGCTATGTGTTTATATTTCACCCCTCTGTATTTCCTTCTAGAATACAAGGCCTCAGAGAACAGGGACCTTGTCTGTCTTGATTAAACTGTTTATCCTTGGCACGCCGAGCACTTCGCATTGTATAAGCTCAATGAATATTTTTGAATGAATGAAAGAAAGTTTGTCTTTTTACCATATCGTACCCTTTGTTTGCAGTTCCCAGCATTCACGGTGTATAAATATCTCTTACCAACCAGGGATATCCGGGCATCTTGAGTGGCAACATGAATGAAACTAATGTAATAGAAATCAGTTCTTTGTATATAGCTTTGCATGTTTTATTCAGTTGCTTGGTTCAGCTGACCCCAAGGAAAGATCTCAGAGAAACTGAATGTAAACATAAGGATTTGGAAGCATTAGGAGGGGATAATGTGTAGATTTTCTGAAGGAGTCACTTGACGACAGTAGTGCTGTGATCTTCACGCACGGTCAGCACCTCACGTGCCTTTTGTCCTCCAGGGTTTCTTCGTGTCGATCATCTACTGCTACTGCAATGGAGAGGTAGGTGCGAAGGGAGCCCAGTCCCCCAATGGGGCCCGAAGCACTTAGGGATCCCCAGGAGTCACAGGACAAAGTGGGCCACGGGAGGAGAGATGTTTTAATCAGAAATTATTTTGAGAAAGCAAGGATTCATTTCAGTAAACTAAGGTCAATTCAGTTATAAACCCTGATATCAAAAACCAACTCCCTGGAATGCATATTGAGACCTGGAAGGACGCTGAGCTTCACATTCCAGTTAATGCTTGAACTTATTAATCGATTTCAAGGTCTATCAGAAACTCAAATATGTATTCTTGGGACAAAATCGATTAGAACATTTTGACATTTTTTTTAAACTACCAGGTGGTGGTGGGACAGTTTCTGTTCGTCTAGGGTTGGGCTGTTCTTTTAGGGGACATCAGCTCCCCGGGTTTCCATTCCCCCTGGGAATTCCCAATAAGCTTTCCCTGGAAAGGGGCGCTAGCAGTGGCGTTGACTCTCCAACTGAAGGAACAGAAATGAGCCCCACCCTATTGAGGACACATCAGCAGGGCCTGCATTTCAGTGTGCAACCTCTTTCCTTTTCCTCCTTCAGTCCGCCTGCCTCTGCAAGGTGATGGGGTGGAGGGCACGTTTCAGGTTGAGTCCCTTTCATGCCATTCCTCAGCCACAGCTGCCACTATTTATCTCTCTTTCTCCTCCAACCCCCTCCTCTTTTTCCTCTCCCACAAGTCAGATATTTCTATTGGCTGTATTTCAGCCTCCATTAAAATACTAACCTTGGCCCTTGCCAGTGTGGCTCAGTGGATAGAGTGTTGGCCTGCAGACTGAAGGGTCCTGGGTTCGATTCCGGTCAAGGGCACATGCCCAAGTTGCAGGCTCACTCCCCAGGAGGGGATGTGCAGGAGGCAGCTGATCGATGATTCTCTCTCATCATGGATGCTTTTCTCTCTCTCCCTCTCCCTTCCTCTCTGAAATCAATAAAAATATACTAAAAAAATACTAACCTTGGACAAGTCCTTTTTCCTCTCTGTAAGCCTCAGTTTGCTCATCTCCAGGAGTTAACACCTGCCTTCAAGGTTTTTTGAAACCCAGAGGGAATATATATGCCAATCCCTGGCACACAGCGGACCCTGAATGGATGATTATTACTGTCATTGAAATCAGGGCAAACACTCGTCTCAGCAAGCTGCAGGGTCTCCCTGATGGTCTCTGATGCGCAATATGGTTCTTGTGGTTTAGGTTCAGTCTGAGGTGAAGAAGTTGTGGAGCCGGTGGAATCTCTCCATCGACTGGAAAAGGACGCCCCCATGCGGCGGCCACAGGTACGGCTCCGTACTCACCACCATGACGCCCAGCACCAGCAGCCACTCGCAGATGGCAGCCAGCACTCGCATGGTCCTCCTCTCTGGCAAAGCGACCAAGACGGCCGGCCAGCAGCCCGACAGCCACGTGACTTTACCCGGCTATGTCCGGAGTAACTCAGAGCAGGACTGCCAGCAACACTTGATCCATGAGGAGACCAAGGAAGGTAACGGGAGGCAGGGAGAGGAAACTCCAGTGGAGGTGTCTTCCAGGCCAGTGGAAGGTACCCCAGTCCCTGAAAGAATCAAAGGAGAAAGAGAGGATGTTCTCTGAATCAACATCTCTGGCTTGAAAGAGCTGGTCCATCTGGTTGCCCAAGAGCTGATGCTCCAAGAGCTTGGCCATCATCCCTCTGCTTGAGCCCCAGAGCTGAAAATTCAGGCTTAGAGTGTTACTTGACAAAAATTGCCAGGCTACATGAGTTGGCTCCTATGCATACTAAAGACACAAAAAGGAGAAGTGTCATTGATGTAGTTTATGACCTTGTTTTGACATCAGATTCTCTTGTAAATTGATGTGTGATACTTGCTCTGTGATTGTTCCTTTATCGGCTACTCTTGGGTAGAAAACGTTTTAATTGCTTGCCTATAGTTTTCTCTTACAAATACCACTCTAAGAATGATAGAGATCATTTCGTAGGTGTCATTTCCATTTAGGAAATTAACACTCTCTTTTTTCTCTTTCTCCCCTGAATGTACTTCTATCACTGCCTTCTTTTTGCCCGTGTGTTAGGAGCCATTAGGATCTGAAAATGTATGTTGAAAGATTAAATATCTAAGAACAAGTACACACTGGAATGTAAGTTAGCTGCACTTCGATAAGATTATTCCTTGATGACAGTTAAACTTTCTGGGAAGAAAGGAAATTACTTAAAAAAGAATATTGCACATATTCCTCCTTTTGAATGCCCCCCTCTGTGACCAGCCACTTCTCAGGTCTTTACTCCTTTGTAAACCTTGACCTGCCCCAAGGCTTTCTGTCGGTGAGCTTGTGTCTGAAAACTGCTTTTGTTTGTAATCATTTCTGTTGATCGCGAATCACACTGTTCCTATGCTTTTTTCCTCTTTGTTCTATTACTATATTCCAAATGGCATGTGGGATAAATTAAAAGTTTGTTGTAAAAATACATGTTGGGTCACTTTCTAAAGTTTTCTCTCAGCGTCTCAGTTTGTTTGGGGAACCAAGCAAATGCCCCTTCTCTGCCTCTATGGACACCGGCATGTGGCTCCAGGACTTGTCTGAACTTGACATTTCAGTATGTTGCATTAGCAAAACATTTACTGAGTGCATGTCAGGTACCCGGCGTCCTGCTGGGTGTTTACAAGCATTAACTTATTTAACCCTCACGACAAACTTAGGGAGTAAGTCTTATCACTGTTACCCTTTTTCACACATGGTACTGTGACTCACAGAGGCAGTGTAGGTTGCCCAAAGTCACACAGCTAGTCATTGACAGCATGGTTTTAGAACACTGACTTCAAGTCCTTTGTTCTTAACCACTGCTATACTGTCACCAATATAATGTCACCCATTAACCACTCAAGAAATTGGAATGAATTCTGTGTAGAGAGTGCTTCAGAAGCTCTTCATGTAAATGTTTTAGTCTGTGACCCTCATGAGGTTTTCTCTGTTGTGAGGGAGACAGACACATGTGGGAAATGAAAATTTCACAGAGCAATGCATTTCCGGGTGAAATGACACAGGTCCAGCTGATCTGTCTCACTTTGCTGACTGATTCAACCAGCATGCGAATGGTGTCATGATGAGTAAGGCACTCATCTGCACACCTTCTTGACAAACATTGCACTCTCCGTGCTCTTACTTTCCTTCTTCCTCCGTGCCAGTGTCGGCCTTCCCTACCCTTCCTGTTTATGAAGGTGCCATTGTGCATATTTAATTAATTCTCTTTACTTCTGTATTGTCACACCTCCACGTTGCTTCCCTGTTAGGAGAGAGCCATCCTGGTCTGAGCCAGAGAGTAAGTGCAGCTCCATTTCTAATTTTGTGCAAGGCTTTGTAAAATAAGTTAACCTCCCTTATAGTTCAAGTTCTTTAAAGTGAAATTATATCTGTCTGCCTTAGAGAGATGATCTGATGATAAGAGAAATCACATACTGAAAGGACTTTGTAACATAAAAATTATTGCACACAAATATTTGGTTTGGATTGTTGTTTACAGTATTGTTTTCAGTTAAATTCCTTTTGCCCCATTATATTATAAAAGGCCTCATTGGTAATTGCAATATAAAAATTGTTGGAATATGTAATAATTGTTAGAATAAATATATGCATATTTGATAATATGGGAAATATGAAGGGTTTTTACTTTTTTCTTTAATAATTTTACTGATTTTTTAAAGAGAGAGAGAATCATTGATATGAGAGTAGAACACTGATTTGCTACCTCCTGCACGCCCTCTACATACCCCACACTGGGAATCGAGCCCACAACCTGGGCATGTGCCCTGACCGAGAATCAAACCGGCAATCTTTCGGTGTTATGGAATGATGCCCAACCAACTGAGCTACACTGGCCAGGGCAAAGGGTTTTTACTTTCTAAGCCAACACCAGATTCTAAGACTAGACCACTACTTGTCTACATTAACAAGTACAAATAAAACCCTCAGAGCTACCAAGATTTTCCTTAAAGTTTAGTCATTCATTAATTCAACAAACATTTACTTCGAGCCTACTATGTGACAGACATTATGCTATGTGCTGGGGCCACAACAAAAAATAAGACATAATCTGTCCCCTCGAGAAACAAAGATCCCCTCAGTTGCTAGGACTCTTGATCTCATCGTGTATACACATTTTTTTCCTTCTAGGCTTTGATAATGTTTGCATCCAATTAGACAGTTTAGGATAATAAGTTACACTAGTCTATTGATTTGTCAAATAAAATATCAGGCAGTTATCAAGGATTGGCTGATCTAGATCTGAAGGTGCAAACTATTGGCTGATAAGCTAAGTTTGGTCCTTTACTGTGTTTCATTGGTCTGTCATTGGGTTGCAGTATATTATTGAGTTGCCAACATGGAAAATTTAAACGATTCCACATAGAAATCTTATTTTCTTAATTATGGAAATATCAGAGGACCTTATGTGACAACAATCAGTGGTAGCTGGTGAAGTGTCTGGTGTCTGGTGGCTGGCCTCTTCAGATGGGACCGACGGGCTCTAGTATGCTCAGCGCCTTCCTGGCCACGTCCAATTATTTCTGTTACCTTTCTGGCTCCATCCCCTGATCTAGACAATGTGCTTACATAGAACTTGAACAAATTTTTCTAAAATATTCTTGGGGGGGTGTGATATCCCATATAATTTTTCCTAATAAGTTAAGCAACCAAGTATTTTTATATGTAGTGGAATTTAACTTAAGTTTGATATACTAACAAATACGCTGTGTAGATGAGCCTATTCAGAGAAAAATTCATTCCACAAAGTCTGTGCTTTCAGATCCCACCCACACTATTCAAAGCTTCACTTTCTAAGTCGTCACTCTGAGGTGACGACTTAGAATACAGCAGATATTTTTTTCCCTTTGGAAATACAGCAACTTTCAGATGCAAAAGGATGAAATGGATGGTATGCTAGGTTCCAGGGGTGTGTGAAGACAGCCTGATATGGCTTGTTGACATGGATATTCCATTTTGATACCCTATTTTTCCTGGAACCAAAAGAAAGCCTGACATCAGTGATAATAAATTTTCACCACCTAGTGTAAATAGGTCCCATAGCTCTTACTGTCATAGCATTGTTTCTTTCTGCTCTTGTTCAATAACATGGAACACCTTTGCTTTGCAGGTTCTAAAGTTGTCAAAAAACCCTCCAAACACTTCCTCTATTTTTGAATCGTTGGAAGAAAACGAATAAGGTATGTATGAGTTGCAGTGTATTATTTCCACCCAGAGGTTAATATTATATGAGTCAGAGGTGATCTCCCTTAGAGATTATGATAGGAAGAATAATGCACCCATCTTCACTCCCCCAGAACCTGTGACTATATTAGGTAATTTGCAAAGAGGAGAGTTTAATTGGAATTAAGGATTACTAATCAGGCAGATTATTCTGGGTTATCAGGGTGGGCCCAATATAGTAGTAACAAAAGTCCTGAGAAGGAGAAGAGGGAGGCAGAAGAGGAATTCAGAATGATGTTATAAGTGCTGCCACTGTTGCTGGCTTTGAAGGTAGAGGAAAGGGCCATAAGCCAAGGAATGTAGGCAGGCTCCAGAATCTAGGAAAAGACAAGGAAATGAATTCTCTCCTAGAGCCCTGAGAAAGGAATACAGCCCTATGGAGTGAGACCCGTGTTGGACTTCTAACACACAGAAATGTATAATAATACATTAGTGTTTTTTTAAGCCACTGAGTTTGTGATAATTTGTTACGAAACCTATCAGATTTATATTGATTGCCTATATGGAAAGAATTGTAATGGTTGATTAGTTAGTCTATGTAATTGTTTTTGTCTGATTGCTGCATAGAGATAAATTCTTGTGCCAGTGTTTATGGTATTTTTTATATGCTGCATTTACAGGAAGGAGTGTTCTCTAGCTTGCCATCTTCTTACCTAATAATAGACAAACATGTAAATTGACCATCCCTCTGATACGCTCACCAGCCAGTCAGGAGAGAATGCAAATTAACCCAACAAAGATGGCGGTTAATTTGCATACATAGGTGCCCAGTGGCCTGGGTCCCGGGAACATCATCGGCACCCAGGTCACTCCGAGGTAGGCCCTGTGTGGGCCCTGAGCAGCGTAGGAAGGGCCTGAGCCAGGGGGCTCCTGGGCAGGGGCGGAGCCGGCCATCGAAGCTGTGAGGGGCCCCTGCCCAAGCCTAAAGCCTCCGCCAGAGGCATTAGGCCTGGGTGAGGGGGTGGAGCGGGTGATGGGAGGAGTCTGGGGGTCCCCTGCCCAGGCCTGACGCCTCAGTCAGAGGCGTCAGGCCTGGATGAGGGGCTGATCCAGTGATGGGAGGGTGATGGATGTTGACGTCTCTGGCCGAGGGGTCAGGCCTGGGTGAGGGGCCTATGCGGTGATCGGAGGGTGATGGGGGTAGACACCTCTGGCCAAGGCATCAGGCCTGCACAGAGATTGGAGGGTGATGGAGATTGACGCCTCTGGCCGAGGCGTCAGGCCTGGACAGAGGGTGGAGCCGGCGATTGGAGGGAGATGGGAGTCCCCTGCCCAGGCCTGATGCCTTGGCCAGAGGTGTCAGGCCTGGGCGAGGGGCCGATCCGGTGATGGGAGGGTGATGGGGTTCGAAGCCTCTGGCCAAGGCGTCAGGCCTGGGCGGGTCTGAGCTGGGGATCGGTGTGAACTACCAAGGAAACACCTTTTCTGACCACTCATTGGCTAAGCTCCCTGTATGCCACTGGTAATATTCTTAGTAACTTGGGTAAAAAGAATCCAAAAAGGTGATCTAGGGTTTTTCACCACACTCCTGGTGAAAAAAATGAAGGTCCGCTGCTGGAGGGCTAAGAAATGTCATATTCTGCCCTAGCTGGTTTGGCTCAGTGGATAATGCCTCAGCCTGCTGACCGCAGGGTCTGGGTTCAATTCTGACCAAGGGCATGTACCTAGGTTGCAGGCTCCTCCCTGGCCGGGGCCCAGGTCAGGGCTCATGCAGGAGGCAACCAATCAAAGTGTTCCTCTCACTTTGATGTTTCTCTCTGTCTTTCCCTTTCTCTTCTACATTCTCTAAAAGTCAATGGAAACATATCCTCAGGTGAGGATAAAAAAAATAATAAAGAAATGTCATATCCTATGAAAGACACATCTTGAAAATTCTTAAAGAAAGTTGTCATTTTTTTCATGGTGAAGGGACTGGAGTCCGTGTTGATGAAAACACCTTGGTGGCTGTGGTGACTGGCATTGGCTGCAGCAGCAGAGTGATGGGGCTGGTGCCTTCCCCTGATCAGCCCAGTCACCTCCCACAAAGGGAGGCCAGATTGCGGCTTAGGCCCGCTCCCCAAGGGGAGCAGGGAGTGGGCCTAAGCCATCACTAGGACATCCCCTGAGGGCTCCCAGTATGTGAGAGGGGAAAAGGCTGGGCTGAGGCCCCCCCCCCCCCCCCCCCCGCAGTGCATGAATTTCATGCACCAGGCCCCTAGTTGAACTATAATTTATACTCTTACCAGAAGTTGTTTCCTTTTAGAAATGCTAATATTTATGTGGTGGAGTTAATTCAAAATATGTGAAGGGCATTCTCGTGTTTTCTAAAGTGTTATTAGATATCTTGTTTTATGAGTTGGATTTCAATCTTTTTCTCTCATTAAGTCTGCTCTGCCTATGTCCTCCACTCTCAGACCCTCTCCCTAAGATACACAGGTGATCAATTGCTCAGGAAAGCTTGTACCTGCTCATTCTGGGACATTCTAGGCCAGTGGTTCTCAACCTTCCTAATGCTGCGGCCCTTTAATACAATTCTTCATGTTGTGGTGACCCCCAACCATACAGTTATTTTCGTTGCTACTTTACAACTGTAATTTTGCTACTGTAAACAATATGTAATTATATATGTATTTTCCGATGGTCTTAGGTGATCCCTGTGAAAGGATTGTTCGGCCCCCAAAGGGGTCGTGACCCAAAGGTTGAGAACCGCTGTTCTAGGCTGAAAAGGTGGCCTCCTTGTGGGTTGTTTAGGAATAACATAGGTAATTAACTAATGTACACTCACTTTGTTTTAGGAATTGAGCTCAGTATTTTTAGTATAATCTTTATAACACACTATGAAAAAGTAAAAAGGGCCATAATTCGGGGCCTTGGAGTCAAATTGAATGGGGTTCAAATCCTGGCTTAGCCACTTTGATCTGGGACAAATCATCTAGTTTCTGATTACCTAAGTCAATGAGAAAAAAAGAAAGAATTAGTTTCCACAATTTTTTTAATCCTCACCCAAGGATATGTTTTTATTGATTTTGAGAGAGAGAGAAAGAGAGAAAGAGAAACATCAATTTGACTGACAAACATGGATCGGTTGCCTCCCATACACACCCCAACAAAGGATCAACTATTTCGATAGTAGAATTAGCAATAATTATGGGAATGTAAAAAATAATAATGTGATTATAATTTTGGGTTAAAGCATTTTTGATCTCTCAGGATTTCATGACTGTCACAATAAAAAATAACTTTTGAATCTAAATTCTTCTTTTAATTCTACCACAAATGTCTAATTAGAGATATAAAGATCTAAATCCTGTTTGTAAGCTGCCTCTCATGGAAAATTTGCCCACATATTGCTGCAAAAATGACTTCGAACAACTTTATATTTAGATTACTTATCTCTATGGCATTTGGAGATAGCTTTTTATGTAGGTTTCCACTTATCCACTATTACAAAAACCACCCAGAGCAATGGAAGTATCTATAAATGGTACAGAACCAGGCAAAATGGTAAACATTCTTATCTGTCCTGTCTCTTAATTTAGTGTTGTTAGTGTTTAAATTCAGCTCCTACTTAGAACCCTAATCTCTTTCAAAACCACATTTCATTTGGGGAGCTTATGTGGCAAATTTGCTTAATGATTTAAATGGCTAAATAGGAAAACAAATTTAGTACATGAAGCTGTGAGTTTGTGTAATATTTAAAAATTTTTTATTTTTAAATTAAATTTATTGGGGTGACATTGATTATTAAGATTATATAAGATTGCATGTTATTTAATAAGATTATATTTGACTTTGGGTGGTGGGCATGGAATGCATTATACAGAGCATGTGTTATAGAAATGTACAATTGAAATCTATATAATTTTTTTGTTTATTTGCATCTATTTAAAAATTTATTGGCTGATACAGTTAATACGATCATATAGGTTTCAAGTGTACATTTCTGTGATACATAATCATATATTGGATTATATGCCCGCCACCCAAAGTCAAATAATCTTTGGTCACCATATATTTGGTCCCCTTTACCCTTTGCTAGCCTCCACCCCCTTCCCTCTGGTAACCAACACACTGTTGTCTGTGGCTATGAGTTTCAATTTTATATCCTATATATGAGAGAAATCATATGGTTCTTAGCTTTTTGTGACTGACTTACTTTCCTTAGCATAATATTCTCGAGGCCCATCCTTATTATCTTAAATGGAAGTATTTCTTTTTATTTATTTATTATTATTACTTTTTAAACTTTATTGTTGAGATTATTACAGATGTCCCTTTTTCCCCCCATTGCCCTCCCCCACCCAGATCCCGCCCCACCCCCTCCCTTCACCACTCTATTGTCTGTGTCCATAGGTAATGCATATATACATGTAAGATCTTTGTTTAATCTCTTCCCACCCCCCACTCCTGTTTCCTCTTAGAATCGTCACTTTGTCCCATTTCCATGCTTCTGATTCTATTTTATTCACCAGTTTATTCTGCTCATTAGATTTCTTATTCGTTTATTTTGATTTTTAGATTCAATTGTTGATAGGTATGTATTTGTTGCCATTTTGTTGTTCATATTTTTTATCTTTTTCTTCTTCTTCTTAAAGAATACCCTTCAACATTTCACATAATACTGGTTTAGTGGTGATGAACTCCTTCAGCTTTTTTGTTGTTGTCTGTGAAGCTCTTTATCTGACCTTCAGTTCTAAATCATAGCTTTGTTGGGTAGAGTAATCTTTGTTGTAGGTCCTTGCTATTCATCACTTTAAATATTTCTTGCCACTCCTTTCTAGCCTGCAAAGTTTCTGTTGAGAAATCAGCTGACAGTCATATGGGCATTCCCTTGTAAGTAACTAACTGCTTTTCTCTTGCTGCTTTTAAAGATTCTCTCTTTGGCTTTAGCCCTTGGCATTTTACTTATGATGTGTCTTTGTATGGTCCTCTTTGGGTTCCTTTTGTTTGGGGTTCTCTGTGCTTCCTGGACTTATAAGTCAATTTCTTTTACCAGGTAGGAGAAGTTTTCTGTCATTATTTCTTCAAATAGGTTTTCAATATCTTGCTCTCTCTCTTCTTCTGGTATCCCCATAATGCTTGAAATTGTCCCAGAAGCTCCTTGCACTATCTTCATATTTGTGGGTTCTTTTTTCTTTTTGCTGTTCTGGTTGGGTGTTTTTTGCTTTCTCATATTTCAAATCATTGATTTGATTCTCAGAATCCTTTATTGTTGACTCCTGTCAGTCAGTGTATGCTTAATTTTTTACTAATCCTTTTCCATTTTTTTTTTTTTTTGCATTTTCACTAAGGTCATTAAAAGTCTCACTAAGTCCCTTGGAGGTTTCTAGAATATTCTTGAATAACCTCATAATTGTGGTTTTGAAGTCTATATCCAGTAGTTTGCTTTCTTCCATTTCTTTCATTTGTGACATGTTTCTTTGTCTCAGCATTTTGGCTACTTCCCAGTGTTTGTTTCTATGTATTGGGTAGAGCTGCCATGTCTCTTTGAGTTGGTAGAGTGGCCTTGTGTAGTGTGTATCCTTTAGGGCCCTGTGGCTCAGCCTCTCCAGTCACCTGAGCTGGGCATTCTAGGTGCACCTCTTTGTGGGCTGTGAGTACAGTCTTGTTGTAATTGAGACTTGATTGCTGTTGGTGGCACTGGGAGGAATTGACCTGCAAGCCAATTGGCTGTGAGGACCAATTGTGACTACAGTGGGAGAGCTGCTGTGCAGGAAACACCCCTATGGAGCAGGACTTGCTTCAGTGGGGTTTGGTGCTCACTGAGTCTGCCCCTTGAGTATGTCACTTATGGATTTGTAGAGTTTTAATCTGATATGGTCTGACACTGACCACTGGGTACACTGGCTCGTGGGTCTCCAGGGAAGTGCAAAGTCAGCCACTGCCTGGGGCCACCCAGCAGGAACTACAGAGAGATCTGCAGATTCCTCCTCTTTGTATCGGGTTTGGAAGTGCCCAGATGAGGCCCAGCTGTGAAGCAAAGCAGGCTGGTGTTGGTGCCGGGTCTTGGGCCTTTTATTGATATGTTTGTGGCTCTCTGACCCAGCTGCAGTTTGTTTGATCAAAGACAGGCCATTTATATGCAAAAGCTGCTGCACACTGCTTGGGTGTGGTTGTAAATTGGATGAGGTGGGGTCTTAGGGAATCACCAGGATGGAGCAAACAGAAATGGCTGCCAGTCATCCCTGTGACCTGGGAGGTCCTAGAATAGGAACAATGATTCCTATGAGCACCTCCATCTGGGAGAAAGCCACCTCCAAGTTCCTGCCCCGATGCCAGATAGTCCAATTCCTCCTTGTATGTGTCTGTGTCCCTCAGAGCCTCACCCTGGCTCTGGAGCTCAGAGGAAGCAGGACCTCGTAAGTTCAGTTTGTGGTGCTGGACTTTTAAGAGTAACAGCTCTGTATCACCGAGCCCCAATCCACACTGGTTTTCACAGCCCGTAGGAACTCCTTTTCCCAGCTCTGGGACCCTGGGCTGGGCGTCTGTTATGGGGCTGGGACCCCTTGCTCCTCCAGGTGGCCTCTGCAGAGATGATCTCCCTCCCAATTAAAAAAGTGTCCAACGTGGGTGTCGGACCAGCCCATTCTGCGCCTCCACACTTCCTACCAGTCTCAGTGTGCTTTCTTCGTTACTTCTCTAGTTGTAGAACTTCCATTTAGCCAGCTTTCTGGCAGTTCTGGATGATGGTTGTTAGGTATTTTAGTTGTAATTTTGATGTGGTTGTGGGAGGCAGCAAGTACAGGCGTTTACCTACGCCACCATCTTTCCTTTCTGTTTTGTACCACGCCACCATCTTCCCTTTCTGTTTTGTGCCTGTCTTACAATAAAAATAATTTTGACATTTAAAAAAATGTATGTCAAGTACTGGCCAGTGTGGCTCAGTTGGTTGGAGGGTGGTCCCGTATACCAAAGGTTAGATTAATTGCTTCCATAGAAAATGCATCAGTTATATGTATTAATAACATTACATTCATACCTTTAAAATTATCAATGATTCTTTTATAAATAAATGTTCTGATTAGATTTGTATTATATTGATTTCAGGAAGTCAATTGTTACTGACAAAGGATTTCTCCAATTGATACCCAAAATAAAGGGTATTCACAATTTCTAAGCATATGGCTCTAGCTTTTCGCTGGCTGATAGAAAAAAACTTTTCCATTTAAAATAAATTTAATTAAGAACTAAATAATTTTTTGCAGCTGTGGCGGATGTGGCTACAAATTGAGTATGACTATACTGTTCTTCATAAATTCTGTCACACCTGCTTCCTTAATCATTTCCAGATGAAAAGCCACATGGATTATTAATATTGGGTGTCTCATAAGATTAAAAAGCACTTCATGTTAGATCCTCAAGACTCCCATCAACTGTGTTAATAATGTGTACCTCAATGACAAACATTACAATATTCTGTGGCTACCATACAAATGTGGTACAACTCTATATTAACTATAAATAACTTTTAAGCAACAAAAGAATAAACATTCTTTCCAAATGGGTATGGAACATTGAGAAAGAGAGGCCATATAATGTTACATGAAATGTCTCATTAAATTTAAAAGGAGTAAAAGTAGTTCCACGTATATTTACTGATCACACTGAAATTTAAGTAGAAATAAATTACAGCTGCTTTTTATGAAGATGATTCAGTGGCTCACACTTGGAGAAATTCCAAAGAGGGTCCAGGGAGAGACATGTTAGGTTTCTAGTAGCTGGGAAGAACATTCTGAAAGTAGGCCCTAGGATAGACATTGGAGAATAGGAATAGTTAAATGAGCAACAAGCAGTTACACCCATTTTGTAGAGAAACAGTCATTATCTGAAAATTCTAAGGTGTAAGGATATATCCACTTTGTACATTTTAGTTCCGTTGTTATTTGGTTTATAGCAAGTTAAAAACAAACTGAATAGTGACCCATGTGTAGCCATGGTAACCTGTTTAAAGGCACATTTTCTTGAAAAGAAAATAGCAAAAATGACTATGTAACCAATCTAATATCTCTTTTAAACATCCAAATGAAAACTATTTGAAGAGAGGAATTGAAATGTACTGAAGCATGGAATTGCAACTCAAGAAGATATATTACAACATGGTTTGCCTGTAGTAATCTCTCCCACAGCCTTCACTCAGGGGTAGCAGGCATGCTGAGATGAGGCTTGGTTTCTTTTTTCCTTCTAATACACTGTCACTTACAGTGATTGATGAGTGGTAAGTTATAAGGTGTCCTGAGCTACATTAAAATGAAGAATTGAGCTTTGTACTGATGCACTTAGAATTTGAGGATAAACCTGGATATGCACTTTATATACATATGATGCATAATTCATACTGGAGTAGGTATATCGTGTGTTAGGACCAAATGTGATTTCAGTATCAGTTAGGAACCTGGGTGAATAAGAGGTTTTGGAAATGTCAAGGAGCATTACTTTATTCTCCATATGTAGTGATAGCTCATATTCAAAGCCCATGCACTTACTTATGAGTAATATAAAAGGACACATAACCATTATAGTAATGGAAAGAAGCCATGACCCTACATTAGTAAGAACTAAACTTAGACACAAAGGGAGCAGGCATAAATCATTTCCCTTTTCTGTGTGTGTGTGTGTGTGTGTGTGTGTGTGTGTGTGTGTGTCTGTATTTGGATGAAGTTGGTGGCAGAGTTAGGGTATAGATAAAGTTGTATGTAATTTATCAAATTCAGTGTCAGGTAGATAAAGTAAATATGTAGAGCTTTTTATTAAAAATTGAAAAGTAAAGAAAGCTTAATTAATACAAAATACATCCAAATTCATTAAAGAGCTCACACTCAGTGAGAATATTTCCACAGTAACTGATTATTTTTAAAGTTTTTGCATAGATTTAAGAATCTGCAGCTCCTGAAACATGTTTCAATGACACTGTATTGGGAAATGGTATGTTCTCCTCAGATAATATACATAACATTAAATTAGTGACTTGCTGAGAAATGCTGTTAAAATATAGAAAGGATATTAAAGCAGAAAGCTGGAATGCATGTTCACACACACTGACATTAAGACTTTGTACGAAATGGAGTCATTATCTCTGAGTAATAATAATGGGATTTAATTAAGACATTTCTGAATGATGAGGAAATAATGAGAACTGGTCACTTCATTCTTTTCACGTTGTCTTTTCACATAAGAAAATGATGAAGCCTTGGTGAAATGGAGTGCCTGAGCATAAATGAGGACTATAATATGAATTATATTTAAATATAAGAGATTTGACTAATGTGTGCCCATTTGCAGAAAGTCCCTAAACTATACAGCTTACCCAGATGGAGAGGAAAACAATATCTTTATCATCTTGCTTTAATTCAGTCCTTATTGGATTCTTACTCACATGATGAAATTGATGCCCACCATGTAACCAATCACGATTTAAAATTCATTATCCACAGATTATTAATAATGTTCACATTAATAATTGATTAGTTATAATTGCTAATTTCTTGTTTAACAGTAAACGAGGGAACTAACATTATTAAGTGGGAGCTACGCAGGGCTGGGAGCTAGAGGGCTTGTTCTGATTCAGCCCTGGCCCAAGCCTGCCTTGGGGCCCCCAGTAAGGTTGCAAGGTATTCTATTTTAAAACCGGTGGACAAATATTCAAGCTTTTCACCTGAAATCTTCTATTCTAGCTAGATATAACTAGCTAGATAATACTTAATCTTCCCATTGGGAAAACAATCGGAGAAAATTACCAAATTTACCAGGGCATGTTTTCCATTGCCCTTTCCTGTCATGTTACATCATGACTCCTGGGAGACTATTCTCACTTCCTGCCCCGTATTTCACTACCCGTTACTGTGGTGGGGACCTGCCGGGTAGAATAAAGGGGTCCTGCAGGAGCTCAGAGCAGAGTCCCCAAGCAGCGCAGTCTGGTGCACCCTGGTGACAACTGAGGGCACGAGGGCTCTGCCAGGCAGTGGGTCATTGCACAGGTTGTAAATGTTTGGTTTGCTCCCATATCATCATTTATCTAGTTTTTATTTGTTTGTTTGTTTGTTAATCCTCACCTGAGGATTTTTTTCCATTGATTTATAGGGAAAGTAGAAGAGAGAGGGAAAGACAGAGAGAAACAGCAATGTGAGAGAAGAAACACATCGAATGGTTGCCTCCTGCATGAGCCCCTACCTGGGCCCGGGGCCTTGGAGGAGCCGGCAACCAACATATGAATTAAACCCGGGATCCTTTGATCCACAGGCCAACACTCTATTCACTGAGCCAAACTGGCTAGGGCAGGGGTGGGCAAACTTTTTGACTCGAGGGCCACAATGGGTTCTTAAACTGGACCGGAGGGCCGGAACAAACGCATGGATGGAGTGTTTGTGTGAACTAATATAAATTTAAAGTAAACATCATTACATAGAAGGGCACGGTCTTTTTCTTTAGTTTTATTCATTTCAAACGGGCCGAATCCGGCCCGCGGGTTGTAGTTTGCCCACGGCTGGGCTAGGGCTATCTAGTTTTTAGATTACCTCAGTGCTCCATAGATGAGTAATGATTAAACACTTTGTCAGAAACAGTTGAATTCCTTAAATCAATATTAATTACAAATTTAATCAGAACATTTCTTCATAAAATAATGGTAATTTTAAAAGTATGAAAGCAGCCCTGACCGGTTTGGCTCAGTGGATGGAGTATCAGCCTTCGGACTCAAGGGTCCCGGGTTTGATTCTGGTCGGGGGCATGTGCCTTGGTTGCGGGCGCATCCCCAGTGGGGAGTGTGCAGGAGGCAGCTGGTTGGTGTTTCTCTCTCATCGATGTTTCTAGCTCTCTGTCCCTCTCCCTTCCTCTCTGTAAAAAAATCAGTAGAATATATTAAAAAAAAATAAAAGTATGAAAGCAATATTATTAGTACATACTAGAGGCCCGGTGCACAAAAATTTGTTCACTCGGGGGAGGGGGGGGCCCCTCAGCCCAGCCTGTGCCCTCTTGCAGTCTGGGACCCCTCGGGGGATGACCACTTCCTGGCTTAGGCCTGCTCCCCGGGGGATTGGGCCTGAGATGGCAATCAGACATCCCTCTGGCAGCACGGCAGCCCTTGGGGAATGTCCACTTGCCAGTGGGGAGCAGACCTAAGCTGTAGTCAGACATCCTTAGCGCTGCTGAGGAGGCAGGAGAGGCTCCTACCACCACCGCTGTACTGGCAGCCATCAGCCTGGTTTGTGGCTGAGCAGAGCTCCCCCATGTGAGAGTGCACTGACCACCAGTTGGGCAGCTCCTGCATTGAGCATCTTCCCCCTGGTGGTCAGTGTATGTCATAGTGACCAGTCATTCCCAGTCGTTCTGCTGTTAGGGTCAGTTTGCATATTACCCTTTTACTATATAGGATAGAGGCCTGGTGCACAGGTGGGGGCCAGCTGGTTTGCCTTGAAGGGTGTCCCGGATCAGGTTGGGGGTCCTGCTGGGGTGCCTGGCCAGCCTGGGTGAGGGGCTAATGGCTGTTTGCAGCTGGTCACACTCCCTTCAGGGTGGGGGTCCCCACTGAAGTGCCTGGCCAGCCTGGGTGAGGGGCTGATGGCTGTTTGCAGCTGGTCACACCCCCTTCAGGGTGGGGGTCCCCACTGAGGTGCCTGGCCAGCCTGGGTGAGGGGCTGAGGGCCGTTTTGAGGCTGGCCAGTGACTGAAGCTCCCAACCTCTCCTTTTTTTCTTTTCTTTTTTTAATTCTGGGATTTATTTACCTTCTATAATTGAAGCATTGTTGCCGTCACTGGCACTCCCAGCTCTGAGGCTGCGGCCGGCTGAAAGCAGGTATCTGGGGTTTGTTTAGCTTCTATAATTGAAACTTTGTTGCTTTCGGGCTCAGAGCCGGGCCACAGCAGGTGGGGAACCTTCACTTCCTCCATCACTGGAGCAAGCAAGCCTCCTGCTCGCTTCAGCTGTGTGGCTGCTGGTGCCATCTTGGTTGGCAGTTAATTTGCATATCGCCCTGATTAGCCAATGGGAAGCATAGCAGAGGTATGGTTAATTACCCTTTTTGTCTTTTATTAGATAGGATAATTGATACCTTTTCTGTTGAAGCAATGAATCTATTCTTTTGATACCAATATGTAGAAAATGATTTCCTTTTAAAAATTCACTGACAATACATCTGACACCATTTTCTAGATTCCATTTTGAAGCAAAGTTTAATACTGGGTCCAAGGGGGTGAAGATATGCTTGGTTTCTCTGATTTTTGTTGTCAGTTTGAATAAAACTCCAATCAGCATTTTATTTGGTCCTTGGTAAATAAAAGCTTAGTATTTTGTAGGTGGAGTAATAAGACTACAGTTCATGTGTGTAATTATATGTGTTCCGCATTATAAATCAATTCATTTGTATTTTGGTGCTGTTCTCCTCAGTAATATTTTATTAAAAATGAAGGAAGACTAAGTGTCTTCTACATCTTTTAAAAACCTACATTTAAAAACGAACTGGATATTCTAAATGTTTGTCAAATCAAGGAAGAAACTGATTTTAAAATGTAAGGGAAAATGGACAACCTCATAAAATCAGGGCATTGGAGTATGGGCTTTTAATGTTCATTTTTCTGAGCATATGTCAATATTTTTGTTTTTTTCTCTTTTTTAATATATTTTTTATTGATTAAGATATTACATATGTGTCCTTGTCCCCACGTTACCCTCTACCCCCCCGCCCCCCGCTCATGCCCTCACCCACCCCCCCGTTGTCCGTGTCCATTGGTTAGGCCTATATGCTTGCATATAAGTCCTTTGGTTGATCTTTCCCCCTTGCCCCCACCCTCCCCTACCTTCCCTCCAATGCCCGACAGTCCAATCAATGCCTCTCCATCTCTGGATCAGTCCTTGTTCATCAGTTTATGTTGTTCATTATATTCCACAAATGAGTGAGATCCTGTGGTATTTATCCGCTCTCCAGTTCCATCCATGCTGTGGCAAATGGTAAGAGTTCCTTTTTCTTCTTCCTCTTCTTAAAGAATACCTTTCAGCATTTCATATAATGCTGGTTTGGTGGTGATGAACTCCTTTAGCTTTTTCTTATCCGTGAAGCTCTTTATCTGACCTTCTATTCTGAATGATAGCTTTGCTGGATAAAGTAATCTTGGTTGCAGGTTCTTGCTATTCATCACTTTGAATATTTCTTGCCACTCCCTTCTGGCCTGCATGGTTTCTGTTGAGAAATCAGCTGACAGTCGTATGGGTACTCCCTTGTAGGTAACTGACTGTCTTTCTCTTGCTGCTTTTAAGATTCTCTCTTTATCTTTTGCTCTTGGCATTTAAATTATGATGTGTCTTGGTGTGGTCCTCTTTGGATTCCTTTTGTTTGGGGTTCTCTGCGCTTCCTGGACTGGTAAGTCCATTTCTTTCACCAGGTAGGGGAAGTTTTCTGTCATTATTTCTTCAAAAAGGTTTTCAATATCTTGCCCTCTCTCTCCTTCTGGTACCCCTATAATTCTGATGTTGGTACGCTTGAAGTTGTCCCAGAGGTTCCTTACACTATCTTCATATTTTTTGAATCTCTTTTCTTTTTTCTTTTTCGGTTGGGTATTTTTTGTTTCTTTGTATTTCAAATCTTTGACTTGATTCTTGGGATCCTCTTGTCTGCTGTTGGATCTCTGTAAATTATTCTTTATTTCAGTCAGTGTATGCTTAATTTCTAGTTGGTCCTTTTTCATGTCCTCCATGGTCTCACTATACTTATTGATGGATTCATTAAATTTATCAGCGGTTTCCATAAAATTCTTGAAAAACCTTATAAACGTGGCCTTGAACTCTATATCCAGTTGTTTGCTTTCCTCCATTTCTGCCATTTGTGACCTGTTTCTTTGTCTCCGCATTTTGGCTGCTTCCCTGTGTCGATAGAGTGGCCCTGCGCGCCAGGTGTCCTGTAGGGCCCAGTGGCTCAGCCTCCCCAGTTACCTGGGGTGGACACTCTTGGTGCACTCTTGGTGCCTTGGTTGTTGTAGGATTACTGGGAGGAATTGACCTCCAGGCCAATTGGCTGTGAGAATCAGCTGTGTCTGAAGTGGGAGAACTTCTGTGCTAAAGACACCCTTCTGGGGCAAGACTTGCTTCAGTGGGGCTTTGGTGCTCACTGAGTCTGCTCCCTGAGTGTGTCCCTTATGGATCTGAGGAGTTACAATCTGGATGGTCCCCCTCTGACCACTGGGTACAGTGGCTCCTGGATCTAAGGAGGTGCTAATTCAGCCTCTGCCTGAGGCCACACAGCAGGAGCCACGAAGAGGCTCAGCTGTGAAGCAATGCAAGCCACTGCGGGGCCTTGGGCCTTCTCTTGGAAGTTCCGGGTCTGCCTGGCTCGGCTGCAGTTAGGTACATTCACATGCAAAAGCCTCTGCCACAGCCTGGGTGGGGCGGGGTCTCAGGGAGTCAAAGGGCGGAGAAAGCAGCTATGGCTGATTCTCCTAAGGAGTCACGCTTCTCAGTGACCCGATAATTGCTGCCAGCACCTCTGAGGGAAAGCCGCACTCAAGTTCGCCCGCTGCCTGACAGTCCAGCTTCTCTCCGGTATGAGTCCTGGGTCCCCAGAGACTTCCCGGAACCGGAGTTCAGAGCAGTCGGGAGCTTGTGATTCAAAAAAAACAGCCGCGTCCTCAGGTGCCACCCCCTTTCCGCGCGCACGAGCCGCCGTACCTCTGCACTTCACCTCCGCAGCTCCTCTGGCTCTCAGCGTGCTTTTCTTTCCTTCTAGTTGTAGAATTTACACTCAGCCAGGCTTCCTGTTGTTCTGGATGATGTCTGCTTTGTCCTTTGCGGTATTTTTCAATTGTTGTGGGAGGCGGCAATTTCCTGGTGTTTATCTATGTCGCCATCTTAGTTTTCTTTGTTTTTTTCTTATTATGAATCAGATGAAAGACTCTTTAGGAATGATGCTGTTCATTATATCACTCAGCAGAAATTACAAAGAGCAAATTGTGATACTATGATGGCTGGAAATATCTATGTACGTTAGCATAAAACTACTGCAGTATTTTATCATGCTCCTAAGTACACATTTTCTGACAAGCAAAATTGTCCAATAACTCAATTTATAGATTATATTGTCATTTTCCATGGATTGTTTTGTTTTGTGCACTTTCCTCCTCTTCAGTTTCTCTTCATGCACATGCATCAACATTGCTCTCCATTCTTGTGAAAGTTATTGAAACTAGAAGGATATAAGACCAGGAATTATGCAAAAATTGCTCCCAACTAACACTACAATGTAGGCAAATACAGGGCCTTCTAGTTTTTAATCAATAACACAATTTGCCCTATAAGCAAGGATTTTATTTTTTTATTTATTAAATATATTTTTATTGATTTCAGAGAGGAAGGGAGAGGGAGAGATAGAAACATCAACGATGAGAGAGAATCATTGATCAGTTGCCTCCAGCATGCTCCTTCCTGGGGATCAAGCCCACAACCCGGGCATGTGCCTTTGACTGGAATTGAACCTGGGAATCTTCAGTCTGCAGGCTGATGCTCTGTCCACTGAGCCAAACTGGCTAGGCCTAAGCAAGGATTTTAAATGGTTATTTAGAACTACAGGTGTGAAACACATTCTTTTATTTTGTATATGTAACTAGGGTAATTCCTGCATTTCAGCTAAGCAGTTTTAGAGCAGCTATTCTCAAAGTGTGTCCTGAGGACCACTGGTGTGTTCCTGAGACCTTTCCTCAGGGCCCATGAGGTTCTTTTCCAGCTGAGTGTCTGGGTGAGGCTGGTTTTTCTTCATATACTTCAACCCAAAACAACATATCACAACAAATTGGATGAAAAGCAGCTATGAAAATCTGGCTGTGTTCTGTTAAACCAGACTTTACTTATATTTCACAAAAATGTAAGACAATGCTATTCTCACTGTTTTGGAAATGATAGTCATTTTTCATAAAAATGTTTACTATTCTGCATTTTATATATAATATAGATTATTGTTATTTTACAACGACTTTAGAAATAAATATATTTAAATGCCACAGTATTAATTTCTAATATGGTAAATACTGATGGATGTAACTGACACAAACATGTTCTTTTGGGTTCTTGATTTTTAAGAGTGTAAAGGTGTCCAAGGACCAAAAAACTTGAGAGTTGATGCTTTAGAGTCTGCCTTCTACCAATTAAAGCAGAAGGAAAATGTATTTTTTTGTCTTAAAATAGAAATCCGAGTCAATATGAATTCTGGGTTCATTGTCTCAAGCATATATTTTAAGATAGCCTTCATGGCACTGAATGGTAGGTTTTACAATATGATTTCTAAATATCAGAGCCCGACTGGCATTGCTTAATGGTTGAGCATCAACCTATGAACCAGGAGGTCACAGTTCAATTCCCTGTCAGGGCACATGCCCAGGTTGCACGCTTGATCTTCAGTGGGGGTGTGTGCAGGAGGCAGCCAATCAGTGCTTTTCTCTCATCATTGAAGTTTTTTTCTCTCTCTTCCTCTCCCTTCCTTTCTGAAATCAATAACAAATATTTATTTAAAAAAATAAATATCAACCGAGACCACAACAGTGCACAACTTGCGGCAGAGGCTGCTGGCTCTCTGCACCTGCTCTGGAGTCAGCGTTCCTCTGTGCACCCAACCTATGGCTTCCAACTGGCAGCATCTGCAGTTGTTTGCTCCCAGACTTTCTCTGGCTGCCGGAAGTGCTGGGGAGTAAATTCACACAGGGAGCAGCACGTAACCAAAGACAGACAGGAGCCAGTGGATACATACCCAGCTCCTTCACCCTTCTGGGTGAATAGCTCAAAGGTGTGTTGTACGGTCTCCTAGAAGGATCAAGCTCAGTTGGCCAAAGTGATAGATAACCTGCTAATAGCTCACCCTCTATTGGCTTCGCTCCCTTCCCTGTCAACGTTCCCACACCCATAGATGTGTTTCCTGGAATCACCTCTAATAAGACAAGAATACACTTCCTGTTTGCAGCTGAGAACAGGAATAAAATCTCTAGGTCCCTTGATTACCAATTTAGGGATATTTTTGCATGGCCCTTAGTCTTTCTCTAAAGAAAAATATACTTTAAAGAATTAAGACACTATTGATTTTCACAAAATAAGTTACCAGTAATTAAAATGCCAAAAAAATGGATCATGTTGACATTTCATTATTAGAAGATACCCTATGTTTTCATTTCTCTCACAGATCTTAACCTCAAAATCTTGCTCCCATTGCTGCCATTGACCTCTCTTGCTGATAAAGCACCTCACTCTTTCAGATGTTATTTGCATTTGATAAAATTGCAATCAAATGCCGACATTAATTACATGCTCTTCAACTACAGAAATTAAAAAGAAAACCCCTGTATTTACTTTCTTATTCTGTGTTGATCAAACACAACTTATGACAACCCTCTAGCAAGAGTGTCTTTGTAGAATGTTTCCCCTTGATTTTTGTTACTAATTATTTTCATGATATGTGAAATGAAAATCATATAAAATTGGAAAGATAAAGCTTTAATTAGACGCATCCCCCAAAGAGACAAGAAAGGTATAGCCCTTTTCATGTCAGCTTTAAGAGAATATGAATGATTATATTTAATTATTTTATATTTCTTAAATTCCTTTTGGTGTTACTGTAATATGTTGAGTTCTCAAAGTAAATTTATATGAAACTTGTGCTTACTTGACATCAAACCCTAGAATGATTAATGTGAATATATGTATTTTTTTATTGATTTCAGAGAGGAAAGGAGAGGGAGATAGAAACATCAATGATGAGAGATAATCATTGATTGGCTGCCTCCTACATACCCCCTACTGGGGGTGGAACCTGCAGTCCGGGCATGTGCCCTTGACTGGAATCAAACCCGGTATCCTTCAGTCTACAGGCCGACACTCTATTCACTGAGCCAAACCAGCTAGAGCAAGAATGATTAACTGAGATGCAGGCCAGCAGAAGGCACAGATGAAATTTTTTCCTAGGGGAGCCTGGAAACATCACTCAGTTCCCCCCCAAAATGTCTTTTTTTATTTTACATTAATATCTGTTTTTGTTTTAGAATTTCTGAGCAATATATATAAAAACATTGTTCCTCAAAGGAGCCATTATAACTGGAGCATCTATTTCTTTTTTAAAAAAATACATTTTTATTGATTTCAGAGAGGAAGGAAGAGGGAGAGAGAGATAGAAACATCAGTGATGAGAGAGAATCATTGATCGGCTGCCTCCTGCACGCTCCCTACTGGGAATCAAGCCGGTAACCTAAGCATGTGCCCTTGACTGGAACCAAACCCAGGACCCTTCAGTCCGCAGGTGGACGCTCTACCCACTGAGCCAAACCAGCGAGGGTATCTATTTCTTACTTCATGAATCACACAGCTTAGATAACTTTCACATGTTACAATCAGACATGCTCCATGAATTCATAAATTTTAGGATTGTTTACATGAAAAAATCCAGGACTACCATGTTTAAAAGACATTTCCACTAGTAAATATCATTAGCTGTTTATAAAGGGGGTTGGTCAAGGTCATTCATCAAAAACTGTGTGCAGGTAGGGCTAGTTAATGGGCCAATTTTGAAATAATAGTAAGGCTGTTATTTCCATTGGTTAGCAATGACTTTTTCTGGTACATTTGCTTTCCTTTTATTCTGTTATTTTCTAACAAAGCAGTGAGGCAGCTTCTACTTATCATGTTCTAAGAAAGCAAGTCAAGCTGTATATCTCAAGACATTAATATCCATTTTACCTCTTCAGCATCTGCTCCTAAAAGACCAGTGAATTTTTATGTTGAAGGGATGATTTCTTATTAACTGACTCCACTGTTTCATTTGAAATTCGATTCAAAGTTTTCTATATAGGGAATTTAACTGGTGTCTAAGATCACTATCTTTCAAAAGTCAGCAGTCAAGTTTGCCTACCATTAGCCCTAAGACGTCCCCAGAAATGCCTTGTGGAGTGTAGGCACCTTTCACTACATGAGTGAAAATGTTACTGCTCACTTGGAAGGACAGCCTGGTAAAGTGACGTGAGCCCTGGCCTGGACCAGAGCCATCCCCACATCTGCCACTTACTCAGTGCCTCACCCAGGACAGCTTGCTTAACATTGAAGGGTCTTGTTTTTACAACTACAAAATGGCAATGACACCAATCTTGAGATAATTTATGTGAAAGCACTCTTTCACATAAATGAAGGATCCAAATTAGTTTGTAAGTAGGGGAAAGAGGAAAGTAATGGGAGGTAAACTGAAAAAGTAAGCTAGATCTGATGAGAGAGATTTTTTCATTATAAAGAATATATAGCCCTACCTGATTTGGCTCAGTGGATAGAGCATCGGCCTGTGGACTAAAGGGTCCAGGTTCGATTCCGGTCAAGGGCACATACCTTGGTTGCGGGCACATCCCCAGTATGGGGTGTGCAGGAAGCAGCTGATCAATGTTTCTCTCCCATGGATGTTTCTAACTCTCTATCCCTCTCCTTTCCTCTCTGTAAAAAAAATAAAATATATTAAAAAAACATAAAAAATACATAAATTATATATATTATAAAGAATTGTATAGAATTAGAAATTATATTATAAATAATACCTACTGAAAAAGGGAAATCATTCACAGGGACTCTAGTATATTGCAATAATGGCCCCAACTCTTCCTATGCACTCCTTTTGTTATATGACTTTTCATTTCCTCTTACTAAGTAGGCTGTATTCCTTACCCCTTCATCTGATCTGACCTTGTGAATATCTATGAACAGTAGAATGTAATAGAAGGGACTTTATTCCCTGGGTAATGGTAAATCTGGTGATGATGTAATTTAAGAGAGTGACTGTCTACTCATACTTGATTATACTCATAACTTTAAAAATTGAATCAATAAATTAAATTATTCTAGATTTGGACTATTTATGTAAATAAAAAAACACAAAGATTCCCAAACCCTTGAGTTCAAGAATCCTATATAATAAAAGGGTAATATGCAAATTGACCCTAACAGCTGAACGACTGGTCACTATAATTCACAATGACCACCAGGGGCAGGCACTCAATGCAGGAGCTGCCCCCTGGTGGTCAGTACGCTCCCACAGAGGGAGCTCTGCTCAGCCACAAGCTGGGCTGATGTCTGCAAGTGCAGCAGCAGTGGTGGGAGCCTCTCCTGCCTCCTCGGCAGTCGGATATCCTCCGAGGGCTCCTGGGCTGCCAGAGGGATGTCTGACTGCCAGTTTAGGCCTGATTCCCCGGGGAGTGGGCCTAAGCTGGCAGTTGGACACCCCTGAGGGGTCATGGACTGTGAGAGGGCGCAGGCCAGGCTGAGGGACCCCCCTGAGTGTATGAATTTTTGTGCACCAGGCTTCTAGTCTATTATATTACACTGTGTGAAACTTTCCCTGGGCTCTTGAAATGATCTCTATCCCTTTTTTCTTCTCTGATATGTTTTAAATATGTACATTAGGTATTTTCTCTGTTTTGTGTGAATATAGAATTAGAGTCTAGGCTAATAGAGAATTATTAGCACTTTTTCTTTTTTCTTCTCATTATCATCTAATATACTATAATTTATAGCCTAATACTGTTGCAAAGATCCAAAAATGAGATTAATTAGAGAAGCTGGTGGCTTATTTCATTTATAAGCAGTTTTTAACCAAATGTTATGTGACTGTAGTGAGGTTAACATGTCAGAGGGAGTCTGAACAAGTTCAAAAGTATCTCTTCTGTACTTAAGTATAATGCCATTCTCAGTTTCCTGTAGACACTGTAGCTACTGTTTTTCCCTTACTATAATAGATTATCTTCACAGGGGGGAAAGTAGGTCACATTATGAGTTTTTTCCTCTTCCAATGAAAAATAATGGAATTGTTAGTCATAATTGCATAATCTCATGTCCTTGAACTATTCTTAGTCTATCTCAGCATCTCTATGGTTAGCCTGTTTCGTGGCTTATTGTCCTTTTCTCGTGGTGAGTGGTTCCGAGTTTGATGAGACTCTCATTAGTGTGCTGTGAAAAAACACCCCCAGATCCCCAGCCACTAGCAAGTCCTCTATACTGATGTCGTCAGACTTTAAAATAAAGCCCATCCTCAATATCATCTCAAAAGTTACCCAGTGATTTCCATTTTAAGCAACGGGTACAAATTGGAAGGTGGGAGCAGTAGTGATTAAGCATAAACCAATTATTGGCTCAGTGGTAATTGGCAATATCACCTCCAAATCGTCTGACTCATGCCCTGGCCCTTACCACTGCTCTTTGCCTTTTAGAGTCCTTGGAGGGCTCTCTCTCACACTGTTGAATGGCACCTTTCCCCCCACCACCTTGGAAGCCATTCGGTGATTATTTCCTTCCCAGTAGTCACTGAATGGCCAGGGTATACTTCCTGATCCTGCCTTAGTACTGACCTCTCATTGCTATGGCAGCTGTCCTCCTATGCTGTGCTCCAACAGTTACTGCATTGGAATGGATGGGAACCACTTTCCTACCTGCCCCCCCCCCCCTCCTGCCCCCAATTTGTGTAAAATTCTCTGTTTCAAAGCCCCAAACAGAGCTGGCTTGTGGGTTCTGAGTTTTTCAGATATTGATGTTGTTCTCTTCAAACAATGATTGATCTAATTCATCATCACTTTCCCTCTTTACATTGTCTCCACCCCCGATTTCCTCCAGGGCTTGGCATGAGTTTCATAGGGGCAGGAACCTCGCAATAGAGGGTGGAAAATGAGTTGCTGCCCCATTTAGGAAAGAGTGAAGTGGCTTCTTTTTGTGGCAGTGATGTAGATTAGATATACTAAAGCATAGGGAAGTGCTGGATAATATAGCTAACATCCCTCTTTATTTAGGGGAGCATTTTGTCCCATTAAGAAATAGAGAAAAACCCGAGTTCTTAGATTATGTCCATAGTCCACGTACCAGTCATTTATTATCATAATGATGCTACATAACAAATAACTATAAAATGTCAGTGGCCTGCTGCAAGAAGCATTTATTACTCACATGTCTGGGTGGTCAGCCTATTGGCCTTGCTGATCTTAGCTGGGCTGGCTCATATGTCTAGGTATGGTCTGGCTGTGGGCTGATCTATGCTGGTTGTTGTGAGTTGAATCGTGCCTCCCCTCCCTCCGCCACACAATTTTATATATTGCAGTCCTAACAGTGCCTCAAAGTGTGACCTTCTTTGGAAATATGGTTGTTTAAAATTGCTTTATGCAGTTGCCTTTTAAATCAGATAGGAGAACATAGTTCCAAAACTCATATCTGATAAAGAACTTACATTCAAAATACAAAAACTTTTAATTAACTTGACCAGCAATGTTTTGTTCTTGTTCCCATATTAGTGACAGAGGCTGAAGTGACCTAAATCATTGGGACTGTGGACTCTGAGATCTTTCCAGGGTGCAGTGTTGCTGGCTGAGGGCCATCAGGTTAATCTCCCTCCCTCCTTCCCTTCCTTCCTCTCTTCCATCCTTCCTTCCTTCTTTCCTTCTTTCCCATACATTGAGCTGCTTTCCTGTGCCTCAGATGAATGATAGAGAAGGATAAGGCCTCCTGCTCTTTCACAGGGCACTATCTAATGAAGTATTTAATATCGGTACAGCGATCATCACCTTATATTCTGGACGATGGGAAAAGAAACCATCTTTGACGGGACTCATGCCCTGCCTTCATGTAGCCAGTCTCAGAGCCTTTGCTGCAGTTGAGGAAATGCATTGTGACTTGCGTCTCTCAAAACACATGAAAGGGTGCTGCATTCACCCCCTTCAGCGGCACCTGCTGAAGCCCCCTGCACCCCGCCTCAGTCTCTCACCTCCTCAAGCTGCTGGGAGGCTGCCTCCCTTTCAAACCTCTTCTTAACTCTCCTCCTCCACCCTCAGGAGCCCAGGTATGGCCCTTGGCATTTTTCTCCTTTCCCTGTTCTCTGCGCTCCCAGTCCTGTCTCTTCTTATCTTTCCCATATTCTGCATTACAAGAACCCAAACCAGGGGAGAACCGTGGGACTCTCCTTACAGGAGGAGGCTTGTAAGGAACTGAGGAAAGACAAATTCTCACCACGCTCACCCCTTTGCACAGCTGATGGCCAGCATCTCTGCCAAGCCTCATGCAGGGCCTCACCCTGGAATAAGCATAAATCGGTATCAGAAGCGAAATAGCAAGTCTAGAGGGGGGTCCTTTTCCTGGCATCTCACAGAGACTCTAGACCAGGGGTCCTCAGACTTTTCAAACAGGGGGCCAGTTCACTGTCCCTCAGACCGTTGGAGGGCCGGACTATAGTTTAAAAAAAACTATGAACAAATTCCTATGCACACTGCACATATCTTATTTTGAAGTAAAAAAACAAAACGGGAACAAATACAATATTTGTATTTGCATGTGGCCCGCGGGCCATAGTTTGAGGACCCCTGCCTAGACCTCAGGTGTTATTAGTCTGGTAGGAAGAGCTCTTGACAGCTCCGAATAGTATGAATGAGTCAGCAGCGCCGCCCAAACAGGTCTCTGGTCTTCAGCAAAAGAGCACGGAGATGTGGGAGTCCTGCTCACTAGGTTCCGAGCCTTCGTTGACTCCTCTCTCAGAAGTGCCCCGAAGTGCCCGTAAAATGCCACATGGCAGCGGAGGGCTCCTGGCACGGATGTCACTGTCCCCAGGTGCATTGTGATTCAGGCCTTAATTGGATGCCACTTGCTAGGTAAATGCTATAATCAACAGTTAAATGGAATAAATTGACCATAAACTCTTGGTGTCTTCTGATTCCTGGGTCGCCCCCGACAATTTCATGATCAGAGGGAGTTTTGTATGTATCCCAAAGTACTAATTTTCCGCACAAACGATTTCAGATGGTAAACATCAGACTTGATTGTGCCATTATTTCTCCCATTCATACCCAAATTCTTTTCTTTTTTAGCAATACGACTCTTTTCAAAAGAATGGCTGCTCCAAAATAGAAAGCACATACGAGCAAATGAACGTGACTCCATGGCTTAATGAATCCCATGGGGATGAGCTATGTCATTGTTTAAAGAATCTTGGAAGAGAAGAAGCACACCTTGAACCTCTATTCTCTTCACATGTAGGTATGTCTAATGTTTTTATGATTTGAATTCTATTTTTTTACATTTTTTTTTGCAGAGTTAAGTTTGTACAAATGATAAGAAAGACAAGAGGATTTTCTTTTTTGGTCATACTAGATATGTAGTCAAAGAGTCAAATGAGTATATTTTATTTATTTATTATTTTAAAAATTCATCTTTATTGTTGAAAGTATTATAGATGTCCGCTTCGTGTTTTGTTGTTGCTGTTTTCCCCATTGACCCCCTCCTCCCCACACCCACCCCTCCCACGCTTTTGCCACACTGTTGTGGGAGTCCATGGGCCATGCATGTATGCATATAAGTTCCCTGGTTAATCTCTCCCTCACCCCCACCTTTTCTCTGAAATTCGTCAGTCTGTTCATGGTTCTGTGTCTCTGGATCTGCTTTGTTCATCAGTTTATTTTGTTCATTAGATTTCACACATGAGTGAGATCATGTGATATTTACCTTTCTCTGACTGGCTTATTTTGCTTTTATTGGCTTTATTCAGTGATTCATAAGTTGGGCAGCATTCGAGGAAGTTATACAACAGGTCGAATAACATACTTTTTGTTCAACATCATTTTGTTATAATGTTGATGAGAAAAAAAACATTGATTCCTGGCCAGAGCCACTGTCTGTGTGGAGTTTGCATCTTCTCTCCATGTCTGCCTGGATTTTCTCTGGGGACTCTGGTTTCCTCCCACATCCCAAAGATGTGCGGTGAGCTGAATTGGCATCTAAATTATCCCTGTCTTGAGAGAGTGTGGGTGAGTGTACCCTGTGATGGAAGGGCGTCCTGTCCATGGTGTATGCTGTCTGTGCCCTGAGCTGCTGGGAGAGGCTCTGGCCACCCATGTCCCTGAACTGGAATAAACAGATGAAAAAATAATCATCTTACATGTTTTTATTAATTTTTCTTAAATGCATGCATAACTCGCATTTATTTCAATGTTTAATATTAGAAGTGTTTTGGGTCTTTAATGGGAAGTTTGGTGATGTTTTGTGACCAGAAAAATGCTGTGTAGACTTAATTATTGTTTACATCAATTAGCCTATGATAAAATTGGTTTCCTTATATGTCGTTTTGCTTAAAGTCAACGTTTCCAAGAACCTATTGATGGTGTTAAGGGGGGACTTACTATCCTGGGAATTTGCTGATTGGTTAAAGCAGGGTTACTTTTCTTCTATGGAGCAAAGGAACTTCTCAGAGCGGGGTCCTGTAACTTGTGCTGAGTGGGCAAGCGCCGATTGGCTGGCCTCGGCCAGTGATGGTGAGCCTATGACACGCGTGTCAGAGGTGACACGCGAACTCATTTTTTTGGTTGATTTTTCTTTGTTAAATGGCATTTAACTATATAAAATAAATATGAAAAATATAAGTCTTTGTTTTACTATGGGTGCAAATATCAAAAAATTTCTATAGGTGACATGGCACCAGAGTTAGGTTAGGGTTTTTCTTTCTTTTTTTTTTTTTTTAATATATTTTATTGATTTTTTACAGAGAGGAAGGGAGAGAGATAGAGAGTTAGAAACATCGATGAGAGAGAAACACCGATCAGCTGCCTCCTGCACATCTCCTACTGGGGATATGCCCGCAACCCAGGTACATGCCCTTGACCGGAATCGAACCTGGGACCTTTCAGTCCGCAGGCCGACGCTCTATCCACTGAGCCAAACCGGTTTCAGCAAGTTAGGGTTTTTCAAAATGCTGACACGCCGAGCTCAAAAGGTTTGCCATCACTGGGCTAGGCCTCCTATCCCAGGAGAGCTGAGCATAGGAACGTAGTGAAGTTTGGGCTCGCTAATGTGGGGCTTGGCATGAGTGACTTCATCTTAGGCCTACCAGGGTTGCGTCGTGTTTTCTTTGGTGACTCTAATTCCAAGATGCAGTGGGCAGACGTGTTTGTACTTCTCCTCCTGGTGAGAGGCAACAGATGCCATTTGCTTGACGTTTAAGATGTTGTATTTGCCTTTCCACATAGACAGTTACGATTTCTCTCTGTTTTTGCAGTCTCTTTAGTGGGTTGTCAATGATGGACATTATATGCTGGTTTCATGCTTATTTAGTAATAAAACTAAAACTGCTTTCTTTCTCTTCTACTTTTGTGGAGAGATTTTTCTGGATTCGCAAGAGATTTTGTTTGGAATTATATTTTCCACTGTAATTTACTTTGTGCCTGTTCATTCTTCTCACCACTTGCTCATGCACACACGAGCGGCACTGGCTCCCCAACGGTGAGCCAGCCCTGAACGCAGAAGAAGCAGTGTATCTGAAAAGTGATTTATGTATGACAAGGGCAAAAAAAGGAAGCCGGTCAGAGGGGAATAAATAACTTGCCATTCTCAGTTTCTCCCTGGCTATGTAATTTCTTGATTATTTAAAATAAATGGATGTTTATGAACACGTACACCATTATTCTTTTTACTTCAATTACAGTCACCATGATTCATTACCATCATTTCACCCTAGTCCTGTCCATATTTGGTCAAAGGCAGTGTAGGAAAAGAGGAACTAGAAATCCATTCAAGGATGGCTGAATCTCATCACAATTAGTCCTGGCTGGACAACGACAAAGTGGACTTTCACTAAGCTGTCAGTAGTGAGGAGTCTGATTCCTGTTAAAAACCTGTGTGTGATTTCTCAGGCTCGAGCACAGGCAGTTACTACGGCTGTCCCTGGCAGGCCCTCATGGGGGAAAGCTGCCCTCCACACACCAGACTTTGCAAGGCCTGAGCATTGCGGTCTCGGAAGGGAGTTGCAGTCAGAAACTCACCCCCTCTTGCCAGTCATGCTCTTCTCTTCTCTACGTTCCTGGCCCAGTGCCTTCATTCCTAGGTCTCTTTGTCTGAGGCCTCTGGCATAATCTTCTTTAGGCGCCTCTGCTGGGGAGAAAGGAAAATCTTTTCCGCACTGACTCAGTACCCAGTGCTTTTGTACCCCTAGCCCTCCTCCCTCGCTCTCTCCATGACTTAAGGGCCCATAGAATTGTCAACACATTTTGTTTGGGGTTCCCTCAATGGTGAGATGGCCCCCCCAATATATGTGCTCCTTCATCTGACCCTCAACAAGTGTGCTGTTCCATCGGGGGGAAATGGAACAAGGCAAGTTGGAATTTTTTTCTGATTTTAGATTTTTGCGTATACTATGGCAGTAAGTGACTAAGACTTAACTCCTTCATTTTGTCTTTTTGCCTTAATTGGCTACTCCAACACCTGGCAGCTCAGCTGCCTCTCTCCCAGCTCAGCCTAGCTCCTGATGAGTAACTGCATTATTTTTCAGACTCAGAACAAATTCTTGCTTACACGTGGCGAGCATTGGCTGAATTTATGCCAAAGGAAAAGGAAGATGTGAAACAACACTTTGACTATTAAAGCAAGGAGAAATAAAATACTCCAATTTAAATGAAAAATTCCTACTGCACAGAAAAACTTTACATTTTGAAGAAAAATACTTAAGATTGAGAATAGAAAACACTTTACTACTTTGTGTTACATGCACATAATAACGTTGTATGTGTGTGTGCATGGCTCACACCAGTGGGAGCAATGCCCTGGTGATTTTCTTGTTTTCATAGAATGAACTGCTACTAAAATGAGAGAAAAGTATTTCCAGAAGAGAAAAGATGCTCCTTGATATGTTTATATACTTCACAGTTCTGGACCAGTTCATATCAATCCAGATATAATCATTGAATATTCTGTATGTGTCAGAAACCTTACATTTTCTAGTGGGGAAATGGCTGGTTCCATGGGTTGTTATAAACTTAACCCTTGACTTCACAAGTTTGGGGAAACCACACTAACACTGTGGAAACACATAGAGACCAATTGGTTGCCGTATTCATCATCTGTAAAATGTGTTTCATGAGGGACTTACTGCTTGTGCACAAATGGGCTGGACAAAGGGTTGCACGGCTGAGACCAGCTGTGAGAGGAATATTTCTGCACAGCACTGCTCCACCTGTGTGAGCCAGGTCTTGGCAAAATTAGGCGACACCCACAGACCCAGGTTAACCCGACCCATAGAAGAGACATTTAGTGTGGCACCTTGCTACTCTAAAGATTCTCATCCTACTTCCTATACCTGGGATTTCATGTTGAGAGCAGGGGTTCTCAGTGGGGTGCCCAGACCAGCGGCATCAATATTACCTGGAAACTTTTTAGAAGTATAAAATTTTGGATCCTACTTCAGACCTGCTAAATTAGAATTTCTGTGGATGGGGCCTAGCCATCTGTGTTTTAATAAGCTCTCCAGGTAATTCTGATGCTAAAGTCTGAGAACCATTCACTGAAAGCACTGATACTTGTCACACACGCATTCATTAATGGAATATGGAAATTCAGAGTAGGTTTGATGGGGCCTGGAGGGAAGTAATAGAGGGAAGTGGGTGGAATCCTTTTAAGGTGGAAAAGAGGCTTTTCAGGGAAGCAAATGCCCCTGTTTGTTTTATGTACTTCACAGAAAAAGCAGCCGAGCCAAGAAGTACTTGACTATAATTGTGAGTTTAAAATCATCTTTTGCTTGGCAAGAAGTGAAAAACGACATGGGGAGGGATTATAGGTTCTGGAAGGGAAGATGTGAATTGACTTGTATGCGTCCAGACACCGGTTTCTGTGATGTCCATCCTTTCTAGGGAGGAGCTTGTCAGCCACCTCTCCAGCAGCCCAGCCCAGTTGGCTCAAGGCTGCTCTTCCTCCCAAACATTTCTGCAAATGCCTGTGAAGTCTTGGTGGTGAAGGCCCTTAATGCTGTAGGACCAACACCTAGGCAAGGTAATATATAAAGAAAGGTGATAGTAGTAGGATTTAAAGAAAATCCACTCCTTTATCTGCCTTGAGTGATAGTGCTCTTTATCCCTAACCCTGGAAATCAAGAAAAAAGCTGAGATGCCCTTGAATATCTTCATTTTGAGCCTTTGAAGAAATTACTCTTTCTGTGTGCTCTTCTTAAGGGATATAGATCTCTCAGAAAAAAGTATCATTTTGTTAACAAATATAATAGTAATAATTACAATGATTATAGTCATCAGTAGGGGCCCAGTGCACGAATGCATGCACCTTGAAAGGTGCCGAGAGGCTGCGGTAGGCACAGGGGTGGGTCTCGGCTCATCCTCTGCCTGGCCCCTCCCGCTGTAGCCCCTGGTCCCCTGTCTGCTGGCAGCCCCACTCCTGCTGCTCCCATGCGCTGAAGACGCGGAGTGATTGGGGCCGGTGCCAGTAGCCGGTGCTGGCAGTGGGTATGAGTGGCAGCTCCAGCACTGGCAGTAGGTGCAAGAGGAGGCTGCCAGCCCTGATCTCCCCTCAGGAGCAGGGGGAGGTGGAGAAGTCCCGAGGGGTGATCGGGGCCAGCAGCTGCCACTTGCACCCACTGACTGTGCCGAGCGATTGGGGCCGGTGCTGGGTGTCAGCAGTGGGTGTGAGCAGTGGCTCTGGTGCTGGCAACGGGTACGAATGGGGCTGGCACCAGCAGCAGGTGCAAGCGCCAGGCGGGACTGTGGCAGCGAGCAGGAGCAAAGAATTTTCAGTAACCACCAGAGGCTCGCCCTGATGACAGTGACCTGTGCCCCAACTTGGTCTGGTGCCCCCGCTTACCTGCTCCACCATCCCACCGTGGCCGACGCCCGCCATGTTCCGTGCACACCCCCTGGTGGTCAGCACCCATCTTAGCGACTGGTTGTTTGGTTGTTCGGTTGTTCTGCAGTTTGGTCTATTTGCATATTAGCCTTTTATTATATAGGATTATTATAAACAGAGCTGGTTGATAGCCTCCTTAAACCTATGAAGCACTGCTTCTCAGTCATTAATATGTGAGAGACTCACCTGGGATTTAGTTACAATCCAGATGCTGGTTCAGTACATCTGCTTTGGGACCCAGATTGAAGCCAATAACGCTGAGTCCCTGGACCCCATTGTGAGTAGCAAAGATATGAAGAATGAGAACTGTGCCAAGTTCCTTGAAAAGAACTGTGTGTCAGTCTCATTAGTTCCTACAACTAAAAATAAGCTATTATCTCTGCTTCCTCACAATTTCTCTGGCAGTAGAACTTTGCAGTGCGTATTATGACTTTGAAACCACATGTACAGGAGGTGCAGGCTAATTGCACCACAAGTCTGCAAGGCAACCGAAGGATAAATGGACATGTCAGGCCTGTGTTAGATTCTAAATCATAAATCACTGTGATTAATGGTAGAGCAATTAGCTTCTGGCGTAAATCGTGAAGGCTTACGTTCTCCAGTCAGCTTTTATTCTGTAATCCTGCAGAGCTCTTGCTGAAGCAACCAGCTCTTCATAGGGGTGGGACAGCATTTACTAGTAAAGTGGTGTTGTGGCCAGTGAATACCAGAAAGCAGTAAGATAATGATGCTTTCTGAAAGTCTGGTACTTTCAGATTTCTGCCCAACCAGAAGTCCTGACCGACAATTATTATCTAGTGTTGATGCTTACTGGCTATTGAGAATTAACCAGTAAAGAAGTTGAAGGTGAATGTAGTGTAGAAATGAAGTAGACGAAGAACTTCTAACAACTGAGTGGCTAACACCGTTTGGCATGCTGATGGGATATCACCCACTTGCCTTTTAGTGGCTTAGACAGTCAAATCAATTTATCTCTACTTAAAACTCCATTTGTGATGCAAAACGGATGATCTAGAGTTATACAAATGGGTAAAGATTGGTTAATTTTCCTTTTACTTATCATTCCAATATACATATCTACCAGACCTAGGTAAGCAAATATCGACCTTATTGTAAAGAGAGAGACATGGCCCCAATGTCACATATTTTTTGGTATCAACTGGGTCAAAATGTAAAATGAGAGGCTTCCAGAGTTGTGCATAGAATAACACGCCACTCTTCTGGGAAGAGGAAAATAGCTCAGGAGAGCAGTTGTCGACAAGGCTAACCCATCATGGAAGCTGCAGGTATATTGATCTAGTAAACAATTGTTTTACCAAAGCTTAACTTAATAGTTTAAAAAGATACTCACTTTATGTTCTGAGGATGTTGACATTACCCTCTTATTCAGCTTTTGGTTGTACACAGATCTGTTGGTGGAAGTTATGAATGGGGTGAGGCCCAAGTGCCTGCAGGAGGCAGAATTTTAGTAGATTCCTGTCCTCTACTGTAAGGATCCTGTATAGCACCTTCCCTTGGGTGTGGGCAGGACCTGTGAATAGGATGGGACTTTACTCCACTGACTAGGGTATTAGTCTACTTTACTAATAAAAAGTACTACACGGTAAAGGGTTTAAATCAGCGATTTTCAAGTGGTGAGCCACAATAATTTTAAAAACATGGAATACCTGACTATTTTCCTTTAGATTGCCAAATTTAAAAAATGACAACAGCCAACATAACAATAGCCATTCCGTGTGAATAAATCAAAATTATATCTATTTTGTCCGGTCAACAAAAAATATATGTTTTTGGTGTGCTGCAGAATTTTAGTAATTAGCTTATGTGTGCCATGCGATGAAAAAGGTTGAAAATTGTTGGTTTAAATGAATAACTCTCCAATACAAGGAACCAGGACTCTTTGGACAAGTAGCTGATTTCAGGGCTGGACTAGGGAAAATGCAAGATAAGTCTGGAACATATTGCATATCAGAAAATAAGAAAGTGCTCAAAAAATGATGGGGGTGTGTTAATATTTTTGAAGTGGATTTTTAAATTGAATTTATTGGGATAGCATTGGTTCACAAAACCGTATAGGTTTTAAGTGTACAATTCAGTAGAACCTCATCTACACACTGCATCCTGCACCTATCGCCGCAAGCTGAGTCTTTTTCCGTTCCCATCCCCCCCCTCCTTTGCCCACCTCCACCTATCCCCTAGCCCCTTTCCCTCTGGCTATCACCATTCTTTTGTCTCTATCTATCTATCTATCTATCTATCTATCTATCTATCTGTCTATCTATCTATCTATATATTTTTTTGCTACTCCCTTCACCTTTTTATCCAGTCTCCCCACCCCCCTCCCTCTGGCAGCTGTCAGTCTGCTCCATGCAGCCATACCTCTGTTTCTGTTTTGTTCGTCAGTTTATTTTATTTATTACATTCCACATATAAGTGAGATCATGTGATATTTGTCTTTCTCTGACTGGCTTATTTCACCTAGCATAATGCTCTCCAGGTCCATCCATGCTGTCACTAAAGGTAAGATTTCCTCTTTTTTTTGATGGCTGAGTAGTTGTCCATTGTGTAAATGTACCAACAGCTTTTTAACCACTTACCGGTGATGGGAACTTAGACTGTTTCCAGATCTTGGCTATTGTAAATAATGCTGCAGTGAACACAGGGGTGCATATATTTTTTCGAATTAATGTTTCAGCTTTCTTAGGATACATTCTCAGAAGTGGGATATTGGGTCATAGACAGTTCCATTTTAAATTTTTTGAAGTAATTCCATACTGCTTTCCACAGTGGCTGCACTAGTCTGCATTCCCATCAATATTGCATGACAATTCCCTTTTCTCCACATCGTCGCCAGCACTTGTTGTTTGTTGATTTATTGATGATAGCCATTTCGACAGGTGTGAGGTTATTGTACATTCTTCTATGTGCCCTTACTGGGGATTAACCTGAAACCTTGGCATATTGGGATAATGCTGTAACCTACTGATCTACCTGGCCAGGGCCTTCACAGTTGCATTTAAACATGGTAAAATTATTGTCTTGTAAGGCACTTCACTACACACATTGATAGGTCACAGAAATGTTTACTGAGCGTTTAGATGATGAGGTGATACTGGTGGTAGACAGAACAGATGGTCTTTAGATAAAACCCAATGATTTCTCCACACAGGATGGTCTATTCAACAGCATTCCTGATGAACAGAGTGTAAGTCTCTTTTCAGTGATCCATATCACTTTGGATAGAGAGGCTGATGGTGGGTGTACAGCGTACACAGATAAAGTAAGAATTGTCATCCTTGTAAGAATGACAATTTTCGGGTTTCTCCATTTGTTGGACTCCTCAAACCTTACTCTGCTTCTTTGTGCTTTGGCGGTGGTGGGGGCCAGTGGGGTTTGGGAAATGTATCAAACTATAAATGAAGCATATCCAGCAGAGACACTATTCCTCACAGTGTGGTTGGGTATTTGGTGTTGCTACAACAGCAGCTGGTAGAAAACACCTACCATCTGGCACAGTTAACTTATACTTAAGCTTCTGAGTCGGTCTGCAATTTAGAGGAAGAGAGAAGCTGTACACACTGAGACGTTCGGATGGATGAAGTGTTAGAGGGAACATGACTTGGCTTGTGTTCTCTAAAAAGGAAAAGAGATATCATATCTGTGTGTCCATTCAGGTTGGAATGTCATTGAATTCTCAAGGCAACAAGATGCACAGCTTTCTTTTGGTTATATGAGTGTGTCTACTGCTTCTTGTGGCAGACACACCAGAAGGTAACCTTCATATGAGTCACACCCTCAGGTAGTCCCCTCTGCTAGAGTGTGGGTGGGTCCTGTGACTTGTTCTAACCAACAGAATATGGAAAATGTGATGGGATGTCACTCCCTGGATTAGGTTGCATTATATAAGGCTTGCTCTTAGCAGTCTGAATAGAGAGACTCCTCTTGCTGGCTTTGGGTAAGTCAGCTGCCATGTTCTGAGGGCCCGTAAATAGAATTGGGAGCAGCTCCTGGCCAACGTCCAGCAATAAAATGGGGATCTCAGTCCTATAGCAAAGAGATGAATTCCGCCAGCCACCCGAGGAAGACAGAAAGGGACTCTTCCAGCAGAGCCCCAGGTGAGAATGCAGCCCCAGCTAACACCTGGGTTTCAGGTAGTGAGGCCCTGAAGCAGAGAACCCAACTAAGCATACCCAGGCTCCTGATCCAAGGAAACCCATGAGATGCTGAATGTGTGTTAAGTTGTTGAATTTGTGGAAATTAGTTACACATCAATAGAAAACCAACCCTCCCCTGTCCAAATCCTTGTATTAATATGAAATACTTGACCTTATTCTAGTAGATAGCCATTTATTTGTCATTCACAAGAGGCATGGAATGGTTCCCAACATTCTGTGGCACATTCTCCAACACTAAAAATTATAGATTTAAGGCATATTCACCAACATGAGAAAATGCCCGTGGCAAACTTCTACCAATAATTTTTGTAATAGAACATCCCATCCAAACTATTTCCCACTGCTAGGTAGTGGGGCAGACGAGGCTGGGTCTTTTCTGAGATCTCAATGTTGATAAACCAATGAGTTTTATCTTGAGCCTGTACTTTAGGACTTGTCTTCTTTTCTGAATACAACCCCCACCCCCCCCCCCCCCACACACACACGTGCAGTTAGTTACCTACTCATGCTTACATTTTATGGATAAGAATACACAGAACTCAAGAGCAGCTAAAAGGTGCCTGCAACCTTCATTACTCTACAACAGTGGTTCTCAACCTGTGGGTCGCAACCCCTTTGGCGGTCGAATGACCCTTTCATAGGCATCGCCTAAGACCATCCTGCATATCAGATATTTACATTACGATTCATAACAGTAGCAACATTACAGTTATGAAGTAGCAACAAAAATAATTTTCTGGTTGGGTCACAACATGAAGAACTGTACTTAAAGGGCCAGAAGGTTGAGAACCACTGCTCTACAAGAAATTCACACAAAACAGGATTTACTTTATAGCCAGTTGTGCTGATTGAACCACATAAAATATGAATGATTCAGATTATTTTGGGGTTCTTGCTGGTGTTGTAAGACATTCTATGCTTCAATACCAGTTAACATTCCAGTTCTAGGAAGAGGGTGTCTGCTTTTCTCTGAACTAAATTCTGATTTAGAAAACAATCCAGGACGTGTCATAGATCTCAGCACATTGTTTGATTCCACTGGCAATATTCCAAGTTAATATTCCAAGTTAGCAAGGGATCAAATGCCAAGCTGGCATTACCTTCTAACCCTCTCAGCCTAACTGCTTTGGTTTAAAGAAAAAGGTATGTCCATGATATTTCCTATGGGGTAAAGAAATCAAGCGCTCTCGTTGCATTCTTCCATTGCTGTGGCATATAACCCCATACAAAGGAAAAGTCTGACTTTCTAAATACGCTGATGATTAGCACAGTGTCTGGGGGTTTCCTTGGGAGGGATTCTAAGTGTGTTTATTTGCTATCTAGTGGACTGCCAGCTCTAATACAGGCTTACCCATATAAAGGGCACAGTTGCTCCTCACCCTGGAATTCTGACTTTATTACCTAGCCGTTCTTGTGTGATTGGTGACAGATTTAAGTCACTTTCCTAATTGTTGTTTTTGCTTGAAACTGTCCAGTAGAGGGTCTGTGTTGTAGAACTAAATGAAAATGAAAATTTGTTCAGTATAACTTAAAACGAATTTTTTTAAAAAAAATATATTTTATTGATTTTTCACAGAGAGGAAGGGAGAGGGATAGAGAGTTAGAAACATCGATGAGAGAGAAACATCGATCAGCTGCCTCTTGCATACCCCCGACTGGGGATGTGCCTGCAACCAAGGTACACGCCCTTGGCTGGAATCGAACCTGGAACCCTTCAGCCCGCAGGGTGACGCTCTATCTACTGAGCCAAACCGGTCAGGGCGAAAAACGAAATATTTTTACTTCTATACTGTATAAGCTTTTTAGTCAGCAAGTCAACAGTTGATGTTAAAGACAACAATTGATGGGAATTCTGACACAACAAATTGCTGCCTGTGGTTTAATATTTCCGTAGCTTAAAAGGAGTGGAGAATGCAGTACTAGCTAATCTTTTCACTAATTGGTTACTGATTTTATTTTGTGGTTAAAATAGGGAAAATGTAAAGACACCATGCTATTATATTAAAGTTAAAATAAAGGCTATGAAACTTGATCCCAGCAGAGGTAGACAAACAGGGCATTTAAAGAGCTAGTTCAATATTCTTACCTACTGAGTCCAGATCAAATATTTTAAGTGCTTCTTGGTTTTTCTGTGAGGGAGGAAATGAGCTTCTGTGAGGCAACTGCTTCTCCCCAGAGACCTGCATTCCTTCTCTTTTTATTGCATTGACTACATTTACATTGTTTACCCAGAAATAGGTTTATGGATATCGTGTGTGTGTGTGTGTGTGTGTGTGTGTGTGTGTGTGTGAGAGAGAGAGAGAGAGAGAGAGAGAGAGAGAGAGAGAGAAGAGAGAGAACCAGAGCTGTCAGTTACATAGCTTAGCAGTCCAAAGGGGTCTATGGGAAGTTGGGTCTACTGTGTTCATGGCATATTAATACCATAATATATAGAATCACCAGTGAAGCTACTGAATACAGATTTGTCCTCTTATTGGTATATTCTGAATAACAAATAGGCAGCAAATAATGCCTCATAACTGAGGTAGTTTATTCAGTGGATGCCTGCCACTCAGGGATGGATTCAGGGTTTATGAGCTCGGAGGTTTCTACATCCCTTTCATTGAAGCCCCTGTTGCGCTCTGTGAAAGAAGGCAGGGTTGTTTCGATAACCCTCTAACTCAGAGATTCTTTATGTCCAGCTGCATCTTAGACACACCTGAGACCTGTGCATGTTAAACCAGAACCTCAGACACATGTCAAACGTTCATAATTTCCCAAGTGCCCCAGGTGATTCTAATGGCAGGCAGGGCTGCGAACCCTTGAACCGAATAATGACCACTCAAGGAGGGCAACTAGGCGAGAGCACTGTGAGCTTGGCCTGACCCCAGTGCTCAGCTGAGCCTGGACAGGGAAGCCCTCTAGACACTGGGGGCAACAGGGGCCCCAGCTTTCCAGGTTCCATAGCAAGAGACAGGCAGTGCCAGAGACAGTAGACACCTCATGGCTTTAGGGATGGTAGAGGACAACGCCCGTGGCATGGCCATTCGGGCTCTGGACATCAGCTGGTACCAGGAGCATTGGCCATGGAGGCATGGCTCACATAGTATCCCAGACAGTGAATCCTCTGTGCAGACATGGCTGTGGAGAACCCCAGCAGGGGAGAAACAAAGGGGCAAATGTCACATCTGTGAACTCATGTGAAAAATGCCCTGGGGATACCAAAAATCACTTAGGGAAGAGCCAGAGGGCTTGAAATAATGAGCAGGAATAAGAAACATAAGTGCTGTTTCTTATGGCTAATATGATCTCATTTTCCCTGTGCTGAAGGGCCTTATAAACACATAGGTAAGATATGCAAATACAGGTCTTAAAGTAGTAAACAAGCTGTGCTCAGTGCCTGGTTAAGCAGATAACAAATACTATCCAGTAAGACATAGTTTTGCACAAGCAACACATTTGTGCTAATTGAGTTTTCTCTTTTGAAAAAAAAAATTAGGAAGCTACAAACCATAGTGAATATAGCTAGTTTAGCTACTTCACTTGGCAGTAAAATTACTGAAATTCAAAGATTAAGCAATTTACCTATCTTTATAAAACTGTTTAGATATAGATGGTCTTGGTCTTCTGATTTCTAGTTTTATTAACTTGATCATGTCTTAACTCTTTGTCACTAGGGAATTTAATTTCATTCTAAGTATTATTTCAATTATATTTGGTACTTTGGATTTCTTTCATTTAAGAAACAAATGATATATTCCCAAGAATCAAACCTTCTGTTTCCTTAACTCTGCTAACCAGTGTTGGTTAGTAGAATGGAGTTGGCAGTAAAATAGACCCGAATTAGAATTAAGGCCCCATCACTTACTCTCTTTGTGATTTAGGGAAATTATTTAACTTGTATAAGCTTTAGCTTCTCCAAAGATAATAAGGCTAAAACTATAGCTTTTATTTTTATGGCAAAATATAAGATAATGTAGATTATTATTATGTAACTCCATAAGTGTGCATAGTACAAACCCTTGATAAATATGAAGATGGTTTTCAGACATTTTGGTGAAAAAGCCAGTAAATAAAAAAAACTTACTTTTAGATAATGCCATTCTATATAATTTTTTTTGCAAGTATGTATGGTTGCTAAAATAAAACTAAAAACCAAAGCAATAAATTTGCACCTTCCTTGAGGTACTTATTATTCATTGAGGAGGACATCTAAATGAAGAAGGTAGGAGATAGCAGTATGGTGCTGGGATTCAAGAGTAGGAAAACAAAATATTTGAAGAACATTAATTTGGAAAATGTTCATGGAGGATGTAAGCTGAAAGAAGAGAAGTACACAGTGTGGAAACATAAAGGGAGAAGGACATCCTAAATAGTTATAATAGAGGCAAACCAGCTCCAAGCTTTGGGTGGGGAAACCAGATGTATAGTTTCTGGCTGGAGGATAGCTTACATAAAATCTCTTTCTAAATTCATTTATTCCTTATTTCCAAAAATTATTTAAAACACTGAATGCTACTCCCCCTCCCCAGATGTTATAAAGCAACATAAAAACACAAGCATAAAGTAACGTAAGAGAGAGTCAAGAGGAGAAGCACATGATATTTTCTGCCAAGAGAAACATTTTTTGAGCAAAAATTGCTGCGAGAGAAACTTTGTTGGAACCCCTTGAGAGGCTGTGGTTCTTTCTCCAGCTCAATTATTACATCCTGTTCTTTGCTTCCTTCTAACTCATTGTTAACCCACTGCTAAATAAATGTAGTTGAGTCAGTGATTGTTTGGCACTCATATATTAACACAGTGTTTGAATGTAGAGAGAATACTGAACAAATAAAAACATGGTTACTATCTACGAGATGATCAAAATCAGATGTGGTAATTTACTTCAAAATATATCATTTGAATTGTGTGATATAAGTGGTTAAATAGTTTAACTTTAATATGTAATCTTACATATATTGTAGTATATATACTATATATATAAAAGACTTTAATTAGAAATTCTTACTGTAATTGTGTTTTTATATATTCCTTAAATATTAATCCACTCAAAAGAGATCACTAATTAGTATAAGGAATGTTAGAAATGTTTTTTTATTGGTGAAATGAGTGAAGTTCAAGGTACACAACTGGCTAAAATAGTGGTATAGGCATCGTCACCTGCCATTATCCAGGTACAAGAGAGCATTAAGCCTAGCAGCTGCCTAATACTTACAGTGTAGTGTTACAAGTTTTAGAGATTCATTCTGCAGTATGTATCCTGCATTTTCCCTGTTGCCTGTTCCCAAAAACGTTGGATGACTTGTCAGAATATCATTGTAGGTGCCTTAGAATGAGGATATCCTGTGGTGGGTTTGTTGAAGAACATATAGATGGAGATTTCTTAGAATTGCTTTCACTATAATATGACGGAGAGGTTATTGGAGAAAGAGATGCATAGATTCCTCTTTCTTTTCACCACCAGAGATTACTGGTATTTACCCTAAAGAACTTGGTATTGTAACTGCTAAATTGGCTGACATAAGTGCATAGCAGACATACAAATAAAGCAATCTTTGAAAAAATAGAATGCATTTAGCATTTTTTCCCTAAAACCTGGGTGTCCAGTTTTGCTGTTGATGACCTGATTTTTATTTGCCCTCCCATGATCACTCACAATATATGAGGTCAACTAAAAAAAAAAAAAAAAAAAAAAAGAACCCTCCCCAAACCATCCTATCTAATAAAAGAGAAACATGGTAATTGGCGTATGACCACTACCCTTCCCATTGGCTAATCAGCGAGATATACAAATTAGCTGTCAGCCAAGATGGCGGCCGGCAGCCAGGCAGCTTGAAACCAACATGAGGCTTGCTTGCTTCAGTGACAGAGGACTCCAACGTTCCCTGCCTGCTGCTGCAGGCCTCTGAACTGCAACTCTAAGCAACTATGTAACAAATATAGAAGCTAAACAAACCCCAGAAATCTGCTTTAGTTGCTGGGCTTCAACCAGCAGGATCGCAACATTGTAAACAAAGGCCAGAAACCTACTTTCAGCAGCGGAGGCCTAAGAGCTGGAGCCAAGCCTCAAAGCTAAAGCTGGCCCAGAATGAAAAAGAAAAAAGAAAAAAAGAAGTGGTTGGGAGCTTCAGTCACCCCCAGCCTGAAAACAGCCCTCAGCCCCTCACCCAGATTGTCAGGCACCCCAGTGAGGACCCCCACCCTGAAGGGTGTGTGACCAGCTGCAAACAGCCATCATCCCCTCACCCAGGCTGGCCAGGCACCCCAGTGGGGACCCCCACCCTGAAGGATGTGTGACCAGCTGCAAACAGCCATCATCTCCTCACCCAGGCTGGCCAGGCACCCCAGTGGAGACCCCCACCCTGATCCAGGACACCCTTCAGGGCAAACCAGCCAGCCCCCACCCGTGCACCAGGCCTCTACCCTATATAGTAAAAGGGTAATATGCCTCCCAGCACCGGGATCAGCGGAGCCGTGAGGCCTCCCGGCACCGGGATCAGCATGACAGGGGACAGCGCCCAAACCCCCTGATCGCCCTGAGGCTCTGTGTGTGACAGGGGGCGGGGCCACAACCTCCCTATCCACCCTGCTCTGTTCGTGACAGGGGAAGGCACCCCAACCCCCTGATCAACCCTGCTCTGTGCCTGATAGGGGGGGAGCTCCCCAACCCCCTGATTGCCCTGCGTCTCTGTGTGTGTGACAGGGTGCGGCGCCCCAACGCCCCCGCCCCCCCAAGGGCCCTACTCTGTGTGTGATGGGGTAGAGCCATAACCTCCCCATCTACCCTGCCCTGAGTGTGAGAGTGGCGGCGCCCCAACCCCCTGATCGGCCCTGCTCTGTGGGTGATAGAGGGCGGCGCCCCAACCCCGATTGGCCCTGCTCTGTTTGTGACAGGGTACAGAGCCCCAACCCCCCTGATGGGCCCTGCTCTGTGAGTGACAGGGGGTGGCGCCGCAACCTCCCCATCGACCCTGCCTTGAGTGTGATGGGGACGGTGCCCCAACCCCCCAATCGGCCCTACCCTGAGCGTGACTGAGGGTGACATCACAACCTCCCGATCGCCCTGCTCTGTGCATGACAGGGGGCAGTGCCCCAACTCCCCAATCGGCCCTGCTCTGAGCCTGACCAGGGGCTGCACCTAGGGATTGGGCCTGCCCTCTGCCACTCGGGAGCAGGCCTAAGCCAGCAGGTCGTTATCTCCCGAGGGGTCCCAGACTGCGAGAGGGCACAGGCCGGGCTGAGGGACCCCCCTCCCCCCTGAGTGCACAAATTTTTGTGCACCGGGCCTCTAGTCCTATATAATAAAAGGTTAATATGCAAATTGCCCCCTTGACTGGGAGTTCGACCGGGAATTTGACCAGGGGGTGGGGCCAGCCCGCCAACCGCCTGAAGCCCTCCCCCAGCCATTCCCGCCCCTGATGAGCCCCCCCTCCACCCAATTGGGGCAACTGGCTGGACCCATTCATGCATGAATTCATGCACTGGGCCTCTAGTACTATATAATTCTTTCTAACATATTTTAATAAAGACCAAAGTTTCATCCTGAAATAGAGTTGCACCTTCTTTAGTACAGATTTTCTGAGATTATTAAGAGAAGTGCAGGAGATCAAGAAGTTGGATTTGGAAAATGTTGAGATTTCAGTGGCCAGTAGGATGAGAGTAGGAAAAGCAGAAAGAAGCCATAAGACATTATAACAGAGACCATCTTGAACAACATAACTTTTTCTGAATCCTTATTTATAGAGAACACTGGCAGGGAAGCAGAAGATCTCAAGCAGAGCTCTGTGCCAGTAAGGGATGCTAATTACAGAACTAGAAGAAAATAGGATGTCCAAGATGCGAAAGTGTGTGGTGACTCTTAGATGGAGACTAAATAGAACATTTCGCTTTCCTTTTCTTTGTTTAACCAAAGAAAGTGTTATCTCCCCTGCAGAAAATAGATGACATTAAGGAACTTATTTGGAATTGAGGTATTAAAAAATATAAGGACTGAGTGAAATAAGACTATAAGTGGGGCAAGGATCTCTCCAGAAAAATCCCTTCTACCCAGACCTCCCATTGTCTGTCTGGAGGACACTTAGGTTTTATCTTCTTTTATTTCTGACCAGAAAATCTTGAACCCAAAAGTGTACTCAACACCCAAACATAATTTTAATATCAATGAGTGGAAGCCGGAGAGAAACTGGCTGTCACTCATCTGCTGTATCTACTTCCAAGAAATCATTCTTTCGGAAGAACCAAGTAAGATACCTTTAAAGTTAAAAACTGGGGTGAAGAATTATTTTTTTTCACATTGGGTTGAATGAGCTGTGACCTTTAGAATGTATTATTTAAAGATGTGGGGTCCAAATTTACATACTGTTATTCTTAATAGCACACCTGTCTGGCTATATTTCCTAGCTTTTAAAATGAAGGCTAAATATGCCCTTCTTTCTTGCTGAAGACCTGAAATCTTATAAAATCCACCGTCCCCAGTTTCAGTCTTGTCTAAGGCAATTAGGACTTTTTAAAAAAGTGTATCAAATGAGGTAAGATGAAGGCAGTAATCTAAAAGGGAGAGGATCTGTAATGTGACGCCTAGATTAATGCAGGGTACTTCATGGGACAAATTTAAATTGTCTCCTGGTATTTCCGGTACTTTCCAAGCCTAAATCGTCAAGGTAAATATTACTTGAATATTATGTGCCCACTTTTCTTTTATATAATGATAGGAAGTGAAGGATAAGAAATAGTTTGTGCATCCTTAAGCACTTCCTACCTATTGGAATCTATTCTCTTTTATTACTCATAAATCTAGTAGTTTCTGTAGTCCAATAGTACGACATCTTCCAGTATTCCGGGGCCTCTCTTACCATTAATGTCCAAATGAAATAGCTCAGATTTCATCATGTACAAATGGAATGTGAAGATCCCTTGTCTATAGTTTTCAGGATGATGCTTAGTGTTGTTGTTGTTTTTTTCTTCACTTTTTGTCTTGACCTTTTTTTTCCTATCTCCGTTTTTTTAAATGAAGGTGACACTGGTTTATAATATTATGTAAGTTTCAGGTGGGCAGCATTATAAATTGACATCTGTATACACAACAGTGTGTTTACCACCAAAGGAAGGGGGGTCAATTGATTCCTATCTGTCAAGATACCTCCCCAGGCTGCTGTCCCACTTTAACTCTTCAGATGGCCTCTTCATCTTCATTCCTTACAGTACACTAACACAGAGCTATTCTGTAACAATCTTTTGTTGTAGGTTTTATAGGTATTCAAGAATTTAAGCAAAGCAAAGAAACAAATGAAAAAAAAAATCAAATATCCTGAATTTTGCTATTAGGTTCCTTCCCAGAAAATTGGTTTCCTTTATTAAGCCCTGGCTTTTACCTCATTACTGGGAATCCTCTACTTAGTCTATCACTTTTCTCACACATTTTCTTCTCCAAATCCCAAATCAACCAAAACTTTTTTCTTGCGCTCCCATGAATCAAATTATGTTGCAACCCCCCCCCCCCGCCCCCTCCCCCCGCCCCCCCCCCCCGCCTCACCCCCCCCCCTCCCGTTCCTATCAGTTACTGGTTTAGGGCTGTAGAGAAGTGGTTTTCTTAAGCTTTCTGACATCTGGATTTTTTTTATTTTTTACTTTTTATTTTTTTATTGCTTAAAGTATTACAAAGGGTATTACATATGTGTCCCTCCCCTCCCCCCCCCGCCCTTGACAGTCCCCTGGCCTCCCCTATGACATCTGGATTTTTGTACAAGTTTCCCAATCTTTGGATTGCATTTTCTCTGAGAACTCCATAAAAGTTTAGTGGTTTCCTAGCCTTCCAACAAGTGTGTAAGCATTTAATTTCTACAATCTGTACCAGTTAGCTACTTATTCACAAATGCTGCTTAATAAGTCACCCAAAATTCAGGGGCTTAAAACGTCAGCAACCTGTTCTCATGAACCTGCAGTTTGTCTGAGGCTGGTTGACCTGAGCTGGACTTGGCAGTGAGCTTCTGCTTCAAGTTGTCTAGCTGGGCATGGCTTAGGCAACTGCATTACCTGTGTGTTCAGTCTTGGGTCTAGTAGAAGAGGCAGCCACTACCCAGCTGGTGAAAAGTCTTTTTATGGCAGTGGTAGAAGTACAAGGCTAAAAACAGAAACATGCAAGGGCTCTTAAATCCTGGGTTCAGAACAGGTAGATTGTTACTATTGTCTACGTGCCACTGGCCAATGCAACTTACGTGGCCAAGTTCAAAGCCAAGAGCTAGTGGAGCCTACTTCGTGGAGAAATTATGCCACTGGTGGTAACCAAGGCAGTTAAATTATTGAAAAGACTCAGGTTCCTGGCTGAGGTGGCTCAGTGGTTGAGCACAATGACCTATGAACCAGGAGGACACATGTCCAGGTTGTGGGCTTGCTCCCCAGTGGGGGTTATGCAGAAGGCAGCCAGTCAGTGATTCTCTCTCATACCTCTCTCCCTCTCCTCCTTCTCTGAAATCAATAAAACATATTATATTAAAACAAAAAGAAAAGACTCAGGAGATGCTGCAGAATATATTCATGGCTTTAATCACAGTGAAAGACATGGTGAAGCAGGAGAAAGAATACACTGGCACATCAGGGTCAAGCTGCACAGGATAAGCTTGGTCTTTGTATCACAAACCACCAAGACACGTGTGAAATGCCCTGATTTCAAAGAATCCAGTCTCATCTGAGGGAGAAAGGTGTTTTATACTCCATTGGTTATATAGTGAAAACGGACTGCGTGATCAAGCTCAATAAGAGAAACTCAGATAACAACAAAAGCCAGGTGTAAACCACCAATATGTGTATTTTCTATAAATAACACTGACAAGTTTATACAGGCTTCCCTAATACAAGTTTTGGACTTTAGCACAGGACTACACTAATCATTTGTTTGTGTATTCTATTCGGGTTTGGTTAAGGGTCAAAACTATGACTCCAGGAGTCCCTGGAGAAAAGCTCAAGGTTACAACACACACACTCTGCTAATGACGAGATCATGACAAAGATGTGGAGAATAGAGCAAGTCTAATTATTCTTGGAAACAGAGGGTTTCCTGTTTCTATGCAGTGAATACTGATGGATATAGCCCCAGTGTTTAAATGAAGACCTTGAAGATAAAGTTAACCTTTTTAGAAGCTGTACAGCTGGAATTTGGAACAAGGCCTTCTGATTGTAAAACCAGTGCCTTTTGCATTCTACCAACTATTTGAATCAATATGAAACTAAAAATGTGAATGCGATATGATCAAGAATCAGTACAAATTGCTAAATAAAACTGTGACAAATCGTTTGGCATTGGTATTATGCCAACTTTCCTTCTGGTAGTTTATAACTCTCTCTCTCTCTCTCTCTCTCTCTCTCTCTCTCTCTCTCTCTCTCTCTCTCTCTCATACACACACACACACACATACACACACACACGAATCTTAGAACCCTTTTTGTATCTTGTGGTTACTAAAAATATCTACTCAGCTATCCTAAGATCCATGATTTCATCATGTCATGTTAAAATGCAGATCTTGTTTCAGAAGGTCTTAAGTGGGCCTGAACTTCTGCATTCTTAGTATACTTCCAGGTATTGTGATGCTTCTAGTCTGATGGACTACTGTTTGAGGATTAAGACAGTATAATAACATTTCCCTACATTCCTTCCTTCTCTGACTTCAAAACTTTCTCTGTATCACAGTCCTTCCAGACTTTTATCAAGGTGATAATAAAAAATGTTATGTTTCTCTGATAAGAAATGAAAAAATGTTTTTCTTTTATAGGGATATTTATTTATAGGCCTCAAATCTTCTTCAAACATGCCCAGGACTCATAGGAATCTAAATGTCTTTCAGTTAGATTAGGTGGGCCCAAAATGCCGATGGGCTTGCCTGGGCAACACTGCTTGACTCTCTGAATTTTTCTATAGCCACCTAAACAATCTTCTCCTTTGAACATCCGAGGCTAGCCCTTTCTTAGATAATGTGGAAGATTTTTAAAGAAAATGGCCACAGATGCTTCTCTTCTGCTTCCATGCCCTTGCAGTGGGGTGGGGTTGAATATTAGAACAGAATTTGGGTTACTTCTTACACTGCTAGTAACTGCACAGTCAGGAAATTCAGAGAGGAAGGACAAATGTCTAATGGGAAGACTGATAACAAATGGCCCTACAAACTAATTACTAAAGTTCTACAGTCCAACAAAAAAATATATATATATATGTTTTACTATCTGACAGAAAATAGGTATAATTTTGATTCATTCACACTCAATAACTATTGTGTTGGCTGTTGTCATATTTTATTTGATAATATAAGGGAAAATAGGTCAGTGCTCCTGACTAAATAGTCAGGTACTGCATGTTTTAAACATTCTTGTGACACGCCAGTGTGCTGTGGCACACCAGTTGAAAATCGCTGCCCTACAACAATGTAGGTTTTTTCACATCAGATTTTGGTTGATAATATCTATAACACTTTACTTTAGTAAATTTGATAACTCAGGACTAGCTAATCTTAAATAAAAACCTTACAAATATCAATTTCAAATTAGTTATAAAGAAAACCACTGGCTCACCTAGTTTTGATTTGAGTCTTAGGACATACAAAAACTGGATATGGCACATTAGTAAGAAAAAAATGTAACTAGGACATGAACTAAATAAATAAGCTATAAACATTGTAAACTGTGTGTTATATCATTAAACATTTTATTTATTGCCATTATTATCTGATTTCATGATGGCTAGACCATTTCTCACAACTGATCATCTTTTAGTCTTGGATCCTTTGATGAGGTGAGCATGAACACATCAGACAAAAAGCATGCTTCTTGCAATAAAGATATACCTTTCCACTGCTCTCCAACTTGCACTTCTCTTTTTTAGAGAGTGGAAGGGAGAGGGAGAGAAAAAGAACAACAGTGATGTGAGAGAGACATGCCAATTAGTTGCCTCCTGCAAATACCCTGACCAGGGCTGAGGAATCTGCAACCAAGGTACATGACCTTGACCATACTTGAACCCGGGACCCTTCAGTCCGTGTGTTGATGCTCTATACAATGAGCCAAACGGCTAGGGCCAACTTTCACTTCTTTCCCTTGACCTTGGTAACTCCTAAGGAGTCATTGGAAGAGAATGTGACAATCTGTGATGAAGTAAAATGATTTTATTTTTTAGGATAAATCTTGAGTAGTCAATGCTCCCCCATGGTCAATAGCACTGTTTGTCCTGAAAGAGAGGTTACTGTTATGTCTTTCTGCTGAACACACAGTCCTTTTTCCAGTTTTTACTCCTGGATCCCTAAAAGGGAGATTTCCATTTTACTCCAGTGCTTGTTGTATATGGACTGGAAATAGTGTCGTTGGCTAAATGGCAAAATAACCCAAGATTTTGTTTCTCAGATCAGACCAGGTTTCATTCAAATACTTACTGACCTCTCTCTGCAGAACCCCTTGGGTTCAATTCCTTGCCTTTCTTCCCCTAATTAGTTCATCATGTTTCTGGTTTAAAAAACAAAATAGAACAGGGCTAGAATTCTAAAAGGGGATGCTAACCCCTGAGGTTATGGTAATATGAGTTCATTGCCTGGACTGGGAAATAATTTACTGATGGATTTAAAAGAGAAATGCATTGGGTGAAACCCTACCAATATGTCAGGAAGCATTATCAGCGTTCAGGGAACCACGAATTTCTGCTCCAGGCTACTTTTTCTTATTCTGTCAGTCAGTGATGGCAGTTCAGGAGAAACCAGCTATCATAGGTTAGCTCTTAGTTTTTAGGTGTCCTGTCAAATTAATATCGTCAGTTATAAATGTCTGGCACAATAGCCCTAAATAAAAAAAGAAATTAAACTAACATTCACCGGACACTTACTCTCTGCCAGGCACCTTTATTTCTCTTCATAACCCCACTTCACTGATGAGGAAACAGAGGCTCTAAGAGCAGAAGCGACCCACCCAAGTTCAAACCAGTGTCAGCCTGTACAGCCTGCTGAGCTGAATTTTCCAGTGCCTTTGCATGTGTTTCGTTATGAATCTGCGGATTAATCATTTTTAGGGAGGACAGGAAAGTCATCCACAGTTATTGAACACCCTGTTTTCACCAGGTACATTCTGGGCAGTTTCATATGTGGCATCTTACACTTCCCAGTTTTCTAGATGAGGAAACTAAGAGTTTGAGAATTTAGGCAGTAAATCCAAGATCACATAGGTGTGAGTAGAGGAACAAGGAATTAAAGCCAGATCCTTGTGACTCCACTTCACTCCACTATGACGAAAGCTACATCAACTTGGGTTAAAGTGTTTGAAAGTACAGTGTACATTATCATTGGTATTAAGTTATGACTAACTTTGAATATCATTATTTATTTTTTTCTTCTCCAAATTCTTTGTTTTTATTGGTTTGATTTCAGAGTTCAATTCAAATGATGTTTATACGCCCAGTTTACCAAATAATGATTATTTATCATAGCTTTTATTTTTAGATTCTTTTTAAAAAATTTTATATTATTATTTAAAATATTATAAATAGTAGTACCTATGTCTCCTTTCTTTCCCCATTGACCTTCCCCCGGCCTCCCCTACCCCCCCCCCTCCCCGGCACATGCCCTCACCCCCCACCCCCAGTGTTTTGCATGCATTGGTTATGCTTATATGCACGCATACAAGTCCTTCGGTTGATCTCATACCCCCCCCCCCTCGCCTAACCCTCCCCTGCCTTCCCACTGTAATTTGACAGTCTGTTCAGTGCTTCTTTGCCTCTGTATCTATTTTTGTTCATCAGTTTATAATGCTCTTTATTTTGTAAAACAGCAAAGAAGTTCAGAGCAATTAATGACAAGGACATGAAAACACATATAAATTCACATAAACTGAGAAACGTATCATGTTCTCTTCCCACGTGGGCTGAGAAGCTGTGGGTCCTGAGAGCATGGTTCAGAGACTGTTTCACACCTTGTGTTCATAAAATCAATATAGTAAGTAAGGTATTACTCTCGTTGGAAGAACCCATTTTCTTCCCTGCTTGCTCCTTCTCCCTCTCTCATGTGATGTCAATATCAGGATATTTTCAGTGTGAAATAGAAATTATAAAATAAATAACTAGAGTCCCCCTTATACCTTTTTCAGCTGTTCTGCTTTCCTTAGCATTATTGTAAATAGCATGTTGATAAGAATGTCTTTAAAACCTATAAGTATGTTTGAGTAGGGAGTCATTTTTATGGCAAGTTCTGAAAGTTTTGTGACTATATTTCCATATTCATAATTACCATTGAGGTGGATAATTTAAATTATTCTAACAATTACCTTTTAGTTTTTTTCAGCTTAACAAATATTTATTGGACATCTACCATGTTTCTGGTACTGAACATGCCTGGAGATATTTAGATGAACAAAGTAGTGCCTATCCAGCTGCTTTCAAGGTGACAGATGGATAAACAGAGAGTTCCCACTTGCTGGGATGAGAGAAAAAATAGAGAAGGAACAGAAAGGTGGGAATGTACAGGTGCTAGGCTTCCCTGGAGCAGATGGCCCAGATCCCCGATTCATGGGTTTGCTCATGGTTTATCCTCTCTGTTGCCATTAGTTCTTAGTAAAGGACAAAAATGGAGATGACAAACTCTACTTCTTTGCATATATTATTTCCATGTCTTGTCTTTTCTGGATAACTTGGTAAGTTAACTTACCAAGGGGGAAGAATTGGGTTTACTCTGAGCACCAGAGTTAGACATATTTCTAGCATTAGCTTAGGAAAAGCATAACCATGAAGTGTACACCATATGTGTATTATGCATACTGCATTAGATTTGAGCTAGAGATTTCTGATTTGGTCCTATAAAGCTGCTTCTCAGTGTACTACTTGTGAAAATCAACCATTTCAATTTATCTCATTCCTATTGTTCAACTAATAGGCTATTCATATCTTAATTTAGAAGAAAGAGTTCATGAAACTAATAGTGTTCATTAGCTCTTGCAAAAGCAATTCATTAGGAAGGTGAGAATATAAGGGATTTAATAAATGGGTCAAAAATTTGGGAAGCTTACTTTAAATCAGGATTCTAAATTATCTCCATTCCTTTGTTGGATGTGCCCAAGTGCTTTAATAAACATGTTCATTAATGGTGGATAGAAAAGCAAAGTTTTTCATGAAGTCACAAATAGGGGATGCTTAATCATTTAAAAAGACACTCAACCTCATTTATAAAAAGAGAGCGGCAAAATAACACGGATATATTGTTTTTTATCTTTTAGGTGGAAAAAATGCAAAAGTTTGATAACATATTCTATAGCAGAGAAGAAATATTCTCATACATTACTGTTGGGATAACAAAATGGTAAAATACCAACAGCAGGGAATTTGGTAATTCTGTAGTATATAAGTAAATTATTGCTGCTTAACAACCTACTTCAATTTTTTTGGTGCGATGGTAAATGGGATTGTTTTTTTAGTCTCTCTTCCTGTAAGTTCATTATTGGTGTATAGAAATGCCATAGATTTCTTGGCATTAATTTTGTATCCTGCTACATTGCCGAATTCATTTATTAAGTCTAATAATTTTTTGATGGAGTCTTTAGGGTTTTCTATGTATAGAATCATGTCATCTGCAAATAAGGACAGTTTTACTTCTTCCTTTCCAATTTGGATGCCTTTTATTTCTTCTTCTTGTCTGATCACAATGACTAGTACTTCTAGTACTATGTTGAACAGGAGTGGTGAGAGTGGGCATCCCTGTCTTGTTCCTGTTCTTAGGAGAAATGATTTTAGTTTTTGCCCAGTGAGTATGATGTTGGCTGTGGGTTTGTCATATATGGCTTTTATTATGTTGAGGTATGATCCTTCTATTCCCACCTTGCTGAGTTTTTATCAAGAAAGGGTGTTGGATATTTTTTAAAATATATTCTATTGATTTTTTACAGAGAGGAAGGGAGAGGAATCGAGAGTTAGAAACATTGATGAGAAAGAAACATCGATCAGCTGCCTCCTGCACACCCCCCACTGGGGATGTGCCTGCAACCAAGGTACATGCCCTTGACTGGAATCGAACCTGGGACCCTTCAGTCCGCAGGCCGACGCTCTATCCACTGAGCCAAACCAGTTAGGGCGGGGTGTTGGATTTTGTCAAATGCTTTTTCTGCATCAATTGATAGGACTATGTGATTTTTATCTCTCAATTTGTTTATGTGATGTATCATGTTTATTGATTTGCAGATAAAAAAACAACAACCTACTTCAAAACTTAGTAGCTAAACCAACAACTATTTATTCAATTACAATTCTGTGGGTTGGAAATTTAAGATGAAACTCACCTGAGCAGTGCTTCTGATCTTGGCTGAGCTCAGCTGAGCTTTGGTATCATGACTGGGCCATTGCACATATCTGGCTGGGGCACTGGCTGAGAGAAACAAGTGGACAAGGCTTTTTTTCCCCCTAGGTTGTCTTTTATCCTTCAATAAGCTTGACTGAGCTTGTTCACTTGATGATGGCAGTGATCCCGAGAGTGTGGGTTGAAATGTGCAAGGCCTTTTGAGTCCTGGGATCAGAATTACACATGGTCACTTTCACCACATTCTATTGGCCAAAGTCAGTCACAAAGGCCAGCCCTGATTCAACAAGTGGAGAAATACATTCTATTTGTTGATGGGAAGAGTAGCAAAGTCCCAAGGCAAGGCTGTGTAAATGTAGATAGGAGAATAGTTGAGGTCACATCTTTCAAATAATATACCACATTGAGTGAAATGACATTTGCTTTTACCTATTGACAAATTCCAGGTATAGGCATCTATCACACAGAAAATATATGAAAAAGTCATACATCAAACTATTCAATGGAGCACCATTTATTGTCTTCTAGCAAAAGACAGGAAACAACCCAACAGTTCATCAGCAGTCGACTGGTTCAATAAAAATGGTGCATCTAGACAATGAATAGGGGTATGTGAACAAAAGTGCCTAGAAGTTGAGAATTGTTGAAACAGCATCTTCGTTAGTTATGTTTTTCTCTCTATTTTTACACATGTATCACGTTTTCATAATAAAAAGGAAAAAAAGATTCATTTTTTCCCATGACAAAATATACACAAAACTAAGAAATGAAATCAAATAGAAAATAAACCTTGCCACCTAATTTTTTTTCAGAAGATAATGCCATGTCTTCAAGAGGTAAACTATTTACCTCTCAAGGCATGTAAGCAGTTTAGCCGCATTCAAAAAACATTCATCAAAATTCCTGTTTTCTTAGCTGAGGAAGAGTTCTTTGAATCAGCAAGCCTGATAGCATCTCCCTAGGGGTTGAAATGTTGCAGGGATTAAATAATTGCATGTTCAGAGCAAACATTCTCTAACTTCATACAGTCTGCATCTAGTTAAATAAACGACATGAACTGAGTTTTAGACATCAGCAGCTAATGTGAAAAAATATTTCCCCCCTTTTTGACATCTCTTATTTTGCCTTTGCTATATCGGCACTTTGATTAAAACATAAGTAAACTACTACCAGTTATTAAGACCCTACACATGCAAAAGTTCAAGTTTTTATCAACATGAATATGGTAATAAATTGCCCATAGATTTCCCAAAATAATCCCATGTCTCATATGTCAAGTTTCCTAAAGAAAACTATTTGACAAGCCTCTCCAACCACATGTTTCTGGAAAATATCCCAAGTTCCATATCTTTAAAGGCAAAAAAATCTCTCTCTTTAAGTCCAGTTATTTTTGGGTTGAGCAGGATTCTGCTGTCATTCCATATTTGGACTAGGAATTCATTCTAAGGACTGAGCAAAAGCCTATAGATGTGTTAGACTAATAATCAATAGGGAAAGGAGCATTTTGTGTTCCCAGTTTGACAAATTATCTTCCTGATCTCCAAGGATCAGTTTACTTTCTTGGTTTCATGTTGACAGGAAAGAAAAAGTTTATTTGAGAAAGTTATAGTTCTCCAAACATCCTATTTAATAATAGACAAACATGGTAATTAACCATACCTCCGACATGCTTCCCATTGGCTAATCAGGGCGATATGCAAATTAACGGCCAACCAAGATGGTGGCCGGCAGCCAGGCAGCTGAAGCGAACAGGAGGCTTGCTTGCTCCAGTGATGGAGGAAGCCAAGGTTCCCCACCTGCCGCTGCCAGCCTCTGAGCTGCACTCTAAGAAACAATGTTGCAATTATAGAAGCTAAACAAACTCCAGAAACCTGCTTTCAGCCAGCCGGGCCTCAGAGCTGGAGCTGCAACAGTGTTTCAATTATAGAATCCAAAAAAACCCAGATACCTGCTTTCAGCAGCCGAGGTCTCAGAGCTGGAGCCAAGTCTCAGAGCTAAAGCTGGCTCTCAGCCCCAGTGACAGCCATAGAAGGTAAATAAATCCCAGAATAAAAAAAAAAAAGAAGAAAAGGAGAGGTTGGGAGCTTCAGTCACCTGCCAGCCTGAAAACAGCCCTCAGCCCCTCACCCAGACTGGCCAGGCACCCCACTGGGGACCCCCACCCTGAAGGGGGTGTGACCAGCTGCAAACAGCCATCATCCCCTCATCCAGGCTGGCCAGGCACCCAAGCGGGACCCCCACCCTGATCCGGGACACCCTTCAGGGCAAACCAGCCAGCCCCCACCCATGCACCAGGTCTCTATCCTATATAGTAAAAGGGTAATATGCAAACTGACCCTAACAGCAAAAGGACTGGGAATGGCTGGTCACTATGACACACACTGACCACCGGGGGCAGACGCTCAATGCAGGAGCTGCCCTCTGGTGGTCAGGGCACTCTCACATGGGGGGAGCTCTGCTCAGCCACCAGCCAGACTGATGGCTGCCAGTACAGCAGTGGTGGTGGGAGCCTCTCCTGCCTCCTCAGCAGCGCTAAGGATGTCCGACTGCAGTTTAGGCCTGCTCCCCGCTGGTAAGTGGACATCCCCTGAGGGCTGCCGGGCTGCCAGAGGGATGTCTGATTGCCAACTTAGGCCCAATTTCCCGGGGAGCAGGCCTAAGCCAGCAGGTGGTCATCCCCTGAGGGGTCCCAGACTGCGAGAGGGCACAGGCCGGGCTGAGGGACCCCTCCTTCCCCCCCAAGTGCACAAATTTTTGTGCACCGGGCCTCTAGTCCTAATATATAAAAAGCCAGGGTCTGTCACAACCAAAACAACTGGACAGATGACCGAGCAGCAGGCTGCGTGGGGCGATCAGGCTGGTAGGGGGGTTAGTGAGGGATGACCAAATGACTGAACAGCAGGCTGCGTGGGGCGACCAGGCCAGCGGGGGGCTGTGACGGGCAACCAGGCTGACGGGGGGTGGGGGGGACAGTACGGGGTGACCAGGCCGGCAGGGCAGTTGGGGGCAACCAGGCCTGCAGGGGGGCCATTTAGGGATGATCAGGCGGCAGACAGAGGCAGTTAGGGGTGATCAGGCTGGGGCGGGCAGTTAGGGGCGATCAGGCAAGCAGGCAGGTGAGCAGTTAGGAGCCAGTGGTCCCAGATTGTGAGAGAGTGCAGACTGCGCTGAGGGGACCCCCCACCATGCATGAATTTTGTGCACCAGGCCTCTAGTAATTCTTATAAAAGTTTGTTCACTAAAGCATTTGGAGGCTATGCAGGGCAGGGGTGCAGGGCATGACTTCTAGAGCCAGACTCATCAGTGGCCAATCCTAGTGCAGAAACTTTACCAGCCTATCTTACTTACCTTATCTTAAAGGGTTGTGAGCATTAAATGAATTCACGTATGTAAAGATCTGAGAATATTTTGTACATCATAATAAGCACTGCAGGAGTATATGCAATACTATTATTTCCTTTTGATACATGGTGAATGTAATGTCATGTTAAATTGCTGTGGCTGTCTCTGAACACCTCTGATCAATCCTTCTCTAAACTCTTCATGAGATCCTCAGCTAATTCCTCACCTATGAGGATAGTTAATAGCTACCTTCTGCTCTTTTTTGCATATGTGTACACAGAAAAACCTAGTTACTCTATGACTTCAATTAGTTCCTCCACAAGAATGATATATAAATCAATGAGGGCCTATTATTCTATATTATTCAACAGCTTCTACCTACCTATTGGTGTTCCAGTTAGAAGTCCTACAATTGCTGTTGATAATATAGCATACTAAATATTGAATTCCTGCTGCATAATATAAAAAATGCTAAATAAAAAATATTTTTAAATGGCCATTTTAAATGGATTGATAAGATTGCAAGGAATTGACCAGCCAGCATGGCTCAGTGGTTGAGCATCGACCTATGAACCAGGAGATCATGGTTCGATTCCCAGTCAGGGTACATGCCTGGGCTGCAGGCTCCATCCCCAGTGTGGGGCATGCAGGAGGCAGCCCATCAGTGATTCTCTCTCATCATCGATGTTTCTATCTCTCTCTCCCTTTTCCTTCCTCTCTGAAATCAATAAAAATATATTTAAAAATTAAAAATAATAAAACAAAATAACAACAATCAAGAGCTGTGGATTTTTCAGTCTGTTCAGCTTTTTACTTGTTAACACAGAGTAGTGGCTTCCAAGCTCCTTACATGTAAAACCAGGCACCAGAAGCCCAACAATAAGTTTCTCAGAGCAGTTATTATAACCCCTATATTGTAGATGATGTTTAAGACAGATTCCTATGAGTGAACACCTGGTAAGTATTCAGGTTAGTACAAAAAGTTAAATATTCTTGTTATTCAATAGTTAGGTTTATCCCATGGTTTTTCTTCATTATGGGTAGTATATGGCAGCATGAGATCTCATGGTATCTGAAAACAGAGAAGGCCCTGAAAGGGAAGGAGATGTGAAAGGGCATGGGTAGGGTCAATAAAGTCACAATGCCATTAATTCATTCTCTATGTTAAGAAGAGAATACACAGATTTCCTAGATTGAAAACAAGGTTTAATAATGTTTCATGAACATCTATACTGGGAGCTTTCAGATTGTTGTGTTCTGAAACTCAAGTGGTCATAACATAGAAAAAGGAGCACAAAGAGAAAAGTAAATAGGATGCTGATTCCCTACCCACTCCAGAACATAGACCAAGTAGAGTTGTTGGTAACAATTTAAAGAATCAGTTTGGGTTTGGCCAGCTCTGAATCAAGATTATTCAAGAACCAAAATAAAAAGCTTCTGCACTGCAAAAGAAACCATCAACAAAACAACAAGAAAGCCCACTGCATGGGAGAACATATTTGCCAATGTTATCTCTGACGTTTACAGGAAACTCATAAAACTTAACTAAAGGAAGATAAACAATCCAATAAAAAAATGGGCAGCGGACCTAAATAAATACTTTTCAAAAGAGGACATACAGAAGGCCAAGAGACATATGAAAACATGCTCAAAGTCACCAATCATCCGAGAGATGCAAATCAAAACAACAATGAGGTACATCTCACACCTGTCAGAATGGCAGTCATCAACAAATCAACAAATGACAAGTGCTGGTGAAGATGCGGTGAGAAAGGAACCCTCGTGCACTGCTGGTGGGAATGCAGACTGGTGCAGCCACTGTGGAGAACAGTATGGAGTTTCCTCAAAAAACTAAAAATGGAACTCCCATTTGACCCAGTGATCCCACTTCTAGGAATATATCCCAAGAAAACAGAAACACCAATCAGAAAGGATATATGCACCCCTATGTTTCATAGCAGCACAATTTACAATAGCTAAGATTTGGAAACAGCCTAAGTGTCCATCAGCAGATGAGTGGATTAGAAAACTGTGGTACATCTACACAATGGAATACTATGCTGCTGTAAAAAAGAAGGAACTCTTACCATTCGCAACGGCATGGATGGAAATGGAGAGCATGATGCTAAGCAAAATAAGTCAGTCAGAGAAAGATAAATATCACATGATCTCACTCATCTGTGGAATAATAATGAACAACATAAATTGATGAACAAAAACAGATCCAGAGACAGAGACGCATCGATCAATCAGACCGTTAAACCTCAGAGGGAAGGCAGGGGAGGGTGGGGGTAGGGTGAGAGATCAACCAAAGGACTTGTATGCATGCATATAAGCATAACCAAAGGGCACAGATACTAGGGTGGTGAGGGCACGAGCTGAGGGTGGGAGGGCAATGGGGGGATAAAGACACATATGTAATACCTTAATCAATAGAGAAAAAAAGAAAATAAGATTATTCAAGCAGAATATCTTTTTGATATGAGCATAGTACTCATATTAATAGTAAGAACATAAAGTTCAAATACTGCTCATCCCAAGGCATACTTTTTCATGGATACTGAAGATTTAAATAATCACACTAATGAGTGCAAACTATAATGGACAAATTTGGGCATCAGAAATGGAACGGTAGCTGAAGAGTGGTAGAGCTGAACTTACTTAATGGTGCTGCCTGACAAGCAAACATTCCTCCTCTCTTCTTTAGACTGTCTGGAAATAACTTCACAATAAAGCCTTTCATAATTAGAATATGACTAAGGTGTCCAAAACTTGCACTACCTCCATTCCTCATGTTGTGACGCATGACTCAGCACTGCTGGAATGTCATAGTCAAAACAGATCTCAGTGATGATAGGTAGTGTGGCTTAATAAACCATTATGAACAGGGTTTCTTAATCTTGAGTGGATGCATGAGTTTCAGGGGACAAATGAACACCCCAAAATGAATGAAAATGTTGTGTGGATGGACTTGGAGATATTAAAAAAGAGAAAGTAAATAACCCTTTCTTTGGAATACCAAGGACATCTTTGACAAAAATAGGTAAAGAATCACTGTTGTAGAGTCTCCCTGGTGGTCCCAGGAACACCACTCTTGCATCAAAATTACTCTAAATATCACATGCTCCAATTCTAAGATTATTACTATTAATCATCGATGATCTTCCATTTCTTCAATGCAGGGCCTAATATTTCATATATTAATTTAGACATTAAATATTGGATTTCTAAAAACTTTCCTATGTGAATGAGTTTGCATTTATATAGTCTGACATGCATTCTAATATTTCCTGAACTATTTGAATAATGTCTAGTTTTCATATGATTACTTTCTCTCTTTCTGGCCTAAAATTGGCAATAACTCCCAAATGTACTCAGGTTCCTATTTAAATTCCATATATTAAAAAAAAGAAAGACTAAGTGAAGAAATCACTGTAATTTTCCCCTCTTTTTTCCTCCTCTCCTGGGACTCAAAGATTCTCTACATTAACAGTCAACTGGCTGTCATGCATAATTGAGATAAGAGCTTTCCCTCATCACCACCAGCCTGAAGCCCACCCTCTCATGAACACTGAAACACTTAAATCTTTGCCAGTTGGTAACTGATCACTTTCTCGTATTCCCTAAAAACATGTTCCCTTTCATTACTATACTAGAGGCCCAGTGCATGAATTTGTGCACGGGTGGGGTTCCTCAGCTTGGCTGGTGATTGGGGCCACGGGGGGTTGGCCAGCGAGGTCGGGGGGGGAGGGGAGGGAAGAGGGGCCATGGGAGGTTGGCTGTGGGAGTGCACTGACCACCAGGGGGAAGCTTCTGCATTGAGCGTCTGCCCCCTGGTGGTCAGTGCGCGTCATAGCAACCAGTTGATCTGTCGGTCGGTCACTTAGGCTTTTATATATATAGATACTTTATTTTATCTTATTTGCTGCATAACTTTTCATACCTCTATATCTTTTCTTATAGGTAACACTTTTCAAATGAAAGAATCATAACCCATACCTTGTATCTTTCCTAACTCATAATATAATGGATACCAGGCAATTATCTTTATTTGTTTTATTGTGTAAAATATATCAGTGTTCTCATGCCCTACCATCTTCACATCCATTAAGCTGATCACTTCTTCCCCAACTCTTCTTAAGAAAAGAATATCTATTGTTAACCAAGATTTGGCTCCCTATCAATAGGTAAAAAACGATAGGATAGCAGTTTCCCATCTTTCTCATTACTGCCTTTTAAATACTGAATCTCAGGTGCAAGTGCCTACCGAGGCCAGGCAGATGGCATAGTGTGAAGCTTTTAATAATTCCCAGGACACTCAATGCTGTCATAAAACAAAGAAGGTAGAAAAATGACTGTCTCTGGTGCTGTGCTATGTATGTGTAGAAATTGGGACAAAACATTCTTTCAAGAAAAAAGAATAGCTTATTAGTGGCCTCAATTAGGTCAACCCATTAATCTCACAGAATGTCAGTTTCCCAGCAGAGGCCAAATTAAAGAACCTTCAGAGACATTCACAAGAGTCCAGAGTCCAGAGGTCCTGTGTTGTCATCAGATGTTTTCTGATCCATTAAACAATTACTGTGACTTCAGAGGTGCATCAGCGGGAAAAGTAATCACAGGAAGGCAATAAGCCTGGCCTAATTGGCCAGATGAAATCTTCCTCCAGGCACAAAACACAAAGTCCTGGTTGAATCCATCAGTAACAAAGGGAGAGGAAACAGAAGGGCACATGCTATACACATAGGAAATGAGAGTGAAATTCCAAAGGAGAAACTGGATTTGCATAAAAGAATATACGGAAAAAATGAGAACATTTAGAAAACCTTGTACATCTTCATAGCTCTCTGGGAATATAGTCTGTCTCCTAAATAGGATCAGGATACAAAATCAAAGGATGATTCTAGCTGTCATTAAAAATCAGTGTTTAACTATGAGTTTCATGTAAAACACTATGAAAAGTAAAACACTGATATTTTATTCTTTATACATTTTTTGTACTTTTTAGCTACACATGTAAACACACTGGTTATATAAAACATTAGCTTTTTTGTTTTTATGTTGTTGTGTAATGCGCAAGCATGGAAAAGGCTTTCAGGGATTTGGGGAGACACCTCTTCCCAGATCTCTAGCATTTCTGTGTAGCTTCTGAGCAGTTGCACTCACTGCCTTTTGTTTTAGAGCAGTGGTTCCCAAACGTTTTTTTGGCCATGCCCCACCTAAGCATCTCCAAAATCCTGATGACCCCTCCCCCCGTGACATATAATTCTTATCATTCAAAAAGTGAGCTCCTAGTCACATGGAGGAAGCCTAAAAGGCCGTTAACTTGGTCTAAACAAGCTTCCAAAGAGCATGGCTTCCATAAAAGAGAAAAATAAAAGAACAAAAGACAGTCGAAGTCCTGAGGAAGAAATCACTAGGAAATTGTTAAAAAAATAATAGTATGAAGTGATATGAAAAAATAGCAAATAAAGTTTCCAAACATATAATAGAGAACTGAAATGCATAAATATGTCACAATATACACTGAGTGGTCAGATTATTATGACCACCTGACGTTTGTAGGCAAATTAGCTATAATTTCGCACTGAAGTTGCCAGAGAGCCAGACCATTATAAATAGGGAAGCAGGTTGTTTACCACGACAGAAGTGATTTTTTTCCTGAAGATATGGGTAAACAACGTGATTTAACAGCCTTTGAATATGGGAGATTATATATATATAATCTAAGTGGCCAGATTATTATGACCACCTGACGTTTGTAGGCAAATCAGCCATACACTGCATAGTATGGGATATGGAAGCCAAAGGCCTGTTCGAACACCTTTGCTGCCTGCAGTTACCAAGATAAAATGTCTCCAATTCACACAGAAACACAAGGATTGGACAGTCGAGCACTGGGAAAAAGTCATGTGGTCTGATGAATCATGTTTCCAGTTGCATCATGCAGATGGCAGAGTGAGAATTTGGCGGAAACAGCATGAAAGCATGCACCCCACATGCATGAGTACAACCCTTCAAGCAGGTAGGGGCAGTGTTATGGTTTGGGGCATGTTTTCCTAGGATGATTTGGGCCCTTTAATTCGTGTGGAACAACATCTGAATAGCACAACATACCTAAGTATAATTGCTGATCGAGTTCATCCTATCATGTTGATGGTGTATGCCAATGGAAATGGCTTCTTCCAACAAGACAATGCGCCATGCCACGGTGCTCGTAATGTGCAGGAGGGTTTCAAGAACATGAGGGAGACTTTACCTTGCTTAGGTGGCCCCCACAATCACCAGATCTCAATCCAATTGAGCATTTGTGGGATGAAGTTAAAAGAGCCATCAGGCAGCTGGTTCCACAACCATCAAATCTCACAGAACTGGACAGTGCTATTCATCAGGCATGGTGTTAGATTCCTCGCATCACCTTTCAACATCTCGTGGAGTAAATGCAAGAAGAATTGCTGCAGTATTGAAGGCAAAAGGTGGTCCAACGCACTACTGATGGGGTGGTCATAATAATCTGGCCACTGACGTTCAAATATATCCCATGTTTAAAGGCTGTTAAATAATGTTTATCCATATCTTCAGAAGAAAATCACTTCTGTCGTGGTAAACAACCTGCTTCCCTATTTATAATGGTCTGGCCCTCTAGCAACTTCAGCGTGAAATTATAGCTAATTTGCCTACAAATGTCAGGTGGTCATAATAATCTGGCCACTCAGTGTATTTTATATACTGTGTATGAGGCCCCTAGAACCATAAGAAATGCAAAAAATTCACTGTTAATAATTTATTTTTGAATTGCCCACCCCCCCTCCTGTGGGGCATGCGCCCCATGTTGGGGGCCACTGTTCTAGACTATCTTTTAAGGATGTTTGTATAGTAAACAGTCTTGGATGATAGAGATAGTTTCTCCCCTAGAACCAGGAGGTGTTTGATTACAGCCTTGAAAAATAGAGGTTTAGCTCTCTGGATCAAAGAGCAGGCAGGCATTCTGCCCATTTTAAACAATTTGGATTCCCTAAACTCTGGATTCTGCTTACGTAATGTAACCTATTATGTGTGCAGGTGCCACGTGTCTCCTTTCACTCTGCTATGTGGGAGTTAGGCTCAAGGAATCAGTGCAAATAATGCTGATAATTTGGCTTCCATTATTGCTATGAGTAATAAACTATTCTTTGCCTCTGAGAGTTTCATGTTTTTTAATCAAGGTCCATAAAATTGTAACTCCCAGACCATTCACAGTCTTTTGTTTATTTTCTTAAATATATATTTTTACTGATTTCAGAGAGCAGAAGGGAGAGGGAGAGAGAGAAAAAACAACAATACATCAATGATGAGAGAGAATCATTGATTGGCTGCCTTTGGCACACCCTCCACTGGGGATCAAGCCCACAATATGGTATGTGCCCTGACCGGGAATCAAACCAATCGAACCATGACCTCCTGGTTCATAGGTCGACGCTCAACCACCATGTCAGTTGGACCCATTCACAGTTTTTGATAGAGTTTAATTACCCCCTGAGAGTATATCTTAACACCTTCTTTTAATGAGTCAATAAAAAGCACATACAGTGCATAGCTTTTTACTCGTTGACTAAAACATGTGGCTTTTCTATTTATCATAGTCTACTCTGCTTTGTCTTATATGATTTAAACTGAACTATATCTTTCTTTGGTCTCCTGTTGGTGGTAGAGAGTCATTTATCCAAGTCACCAATTTGTCAAAAACAAATTAGTGTGGGATAGCACAGTTTAGTTGTATGTCAACTTGTCTTGCCTATCTAGATTATAATAGGTTTAAAGTTACTTTCAAATCTAAGGTTGAGACTGTGTGTACCACTTTTGCCTATGGTTTGTACATTAGCTATTTCAGTAGAAATTTATTTAATTACTTTAGAGTTCCAAAGAAAAAGGTGGTCTTTTTTGCTTGCTCAGATTTCCTTAAACAAATTTGGATAACAGCTTCAAGAATTAGCGTTATGCAACTGAAAAGTTAAAATACAGGGAGGCAGGATCACTCAACTAAAGCAAGTTAAAGACTTTTTTTTTTTTTTTTTTTACCAATAGTCCCAATTGGCTGGCAGTTGTCTGTCAATGTTGAGAATCTGAATCCCAAGGGAGAAGACATTAAAAGAGGGGAAAACTACAGTAATGTCTTCGCTGAGTCTTTTATTTTAATATATGGAATTTAAATAGGAACCTGAGTACATTTGGGAGTTATTGCCAATTTTAGGCAAGAAAGAACGTAATTATATGAAAACTAGACATTATTCAAATAGTCCAGGAAATATTAGAATGCATGTCAGACTATATAAATGCAAACTCATTCACATAGAAAAGTTTTTAGAAATCCAATAATAAATATCCAACTTAATATATGAAATATTAGGCCCAACATCGAAGAAATGGAGGATCAGTGATGGTTAATAGTAATAATCTTAGAATTGGAGCATGTGATATTTAGAGTAATTTTGATGCGAGAGTGGTGTTCCTGGGACCACCAGGGAGACTCTACAACAGTGGTTCTTTACCTATTTTTATCAAAGATGGTATTCGAAAGAAAGGGTTGTTTACTTTCTCTTCTTCAATATCTCCAAGTTCATGCACCCAACATTTTCATTCATTTTGGGGTGTTCATTTATCCCCTGAAACCTCTGCATATATTTAGGATTAAGGGATCTTAAGCCATACCACTCTCGCCACCCACACCACCCATCTGTTTTGACTCTTACATTTGACTATTACAGTTCCAAGATCTGTTTTGACTGTTACATTGCAGCAGCGCTGTGTCGTGCTTCACAAAGTGAGGAGTGAAGGTAGGGCAAATCTTGGACATTTTAGTCATATTCTAATTTTAAAAGACTTTATTGTTAAGCAAAGACAGTCTAAAGAAAAGAGGCTGAATGCTTGCTTGTCAGGCAGTGCCATTAAAAAAGCTCAGCTCTGCCACTCTTCAGCCATGGTTCTATTTCTGATGCCCAAATTTGCTCATATAGTTTGCACTTAAAGGCAGATACACACGAAAGGGGATCATCATGTGAAAATATGGGCAGAGTCTGGAGTATTGTGTTCATCAGTCAAGTAATGCCAAAGGTTACCAGCAAACCACCAGACACTAGGAGAGGGGCAGGGAACAGTTTCTCACTCATGGCCTTTAGAAGAAACCAAACCTGTTGACACCTTGACCTTGGACCTCTATGTCAAGAACTGTGAGATAATAACTTTTGGCATCTTGTTATAGCAGCCCTAGAAACTAATATCTCATCCAACTGTAAAAACGGAACCTTATTGCAATATTGTCATATTTTCAGGTTATGGTATATTTCTACTTTATTAAACTTTTCCTAATCCCCCCTCACCTGTTAGTTTTATTTGGTATTAACTGTCAGGGAAAACAGGGTGTGTTTTAATAAATAGTTGTCTGACATTTTTATCTGATGGAAGTCTTCCTTTTTTTTCTCTTCTGACTTTTCTCTCCTTTTGAACATGAAATTTCACCCCCCCTTCTCTTAATTAACCCAACGAATATACAATTTGTTTCCTTTGTAAAATGCCTCTTGTGAGGAAATATACATGAACCTTTAGTGGTTTCGAACAACGGATTCACCATTTGAAAAAATAAATTATATGCCAGCCTGACTCCCCCTGCTCTCCCCAAAAGCCTTTTGATCTGAGAAGTAAGTTCTGTACTATTTGAATCTGCTTGAATATGGTGACAAATAAGTTTCATCTCATGCAAAAGCACATGTGAGCAGTGTTCTCTAAGGCTACAAGTGCATGTAGAAGAAAAGCAACTACAGAAATAAAAATACACTCAATGCTGTTTCCTCTACTCAAGGTACAGGGAAAATCACATTAACAGCTATTTATTGAAATGCATTCTGTTTTCTCTGACAATTACTACCAAATAAAAGTAACAGGGGAATAAATTAGAAACGTTTTTTTTTAAAAAAATATATATTGTTATTGATTTCAAAGAGAAAAGGAGAGGGAGAGAATGAAACATCAGTGATGAAAGAGGATCATTAATTGGCTGCCTCCTGCATGCTCCCTACTGGGGATTGAGCCTGCAACCTGGGCATGTGCCCTGACCAGTAATTGAACTGTCACCTCCTGGTTCATAGGTCGACGCTCAACCACTGAGCCACTGTGGTTGGGCTAGAAAGGTTTTAATAAAGTGGAAATATGACAATAACATGGGTTAAAATAATATTTTGTTTTCACAGATAGATGAAATTGTTTTATGGGCATGTCTATGTGATGGGTCGGTATCTGGAGTTGAGTCAGTATCCAGTCTTGAGCGCTGAGATAAATTAAATATAGTTGCCACCACCATATTTTGTGTATGTATAAGTTCTGGAAACTTTTCACTAAACCCGGCAATTCCTTTGGATCCACTGGTATAATAAAAGCATTCTCCAAAGAGTAATTTTACTTATGTTCCTTATTAATTCCCACAGGTAAAGATGATACCGAAAGGGGAGAGGGATACCTGGTTTGCAGTCTCAAACACCAGTGACATAACAGTGGCGGGGCAGGGGGGGGGGGCGTAGTGGTGGTGGTGGTGGAAGGGAATTGGCTTTCTTTCATCTAAGAGCTACACATCCTTCTCAAATGTCAGTATGGCTCCGAGGTACCGACCAAAATGCCATGTTTTAAATGAACCCCAACAACTTGGTGAGCTTGTGGAAAGTTTTCTCAAGATCATGTCTTGCCTGAAAAGAGAGAATATTTTGTCGAATCCTCTGTGCAGAGAGGAGTCATTTGTCACTTCTGATTTTAAATTTTGTTAAAAGCTCGGGTCCTTTGGGCCAGAAGGATGGATCCATAAACAGCTTTCAACACTGACCTGGAGCATGTAACTGCAGGCTTTTCTCTTTTCTTTCCGTGCAGTCCTCTCTCTCGACCCCCTTGACCTTCTAGGTGACCTGAGCTGCCCTGACCTCCGGTTCTGTGATTTTCAGAGCGAAGTTTTCTATATTCCTCCCCGTTTCTTAGTTAGTCTCCGTCAAGATCTATGTAATGCCGTGGGCATTTGTTTAAGAGGGCCATTGTGACTTTCAAAAAATAGTATCCCTTTTTTCTCATCACTGGGATGATTTGTCCTCGTGGATTTGAGGGAATCTGGATGTGGTAGATGCCCTGGAAGATCTTTTATTGTTTTCAAATGAATAAGAGAGTAAAGCCAAGTAAAACAGGCAGTCACCATGGTCCTCCATTCTGCCAACAAAGCTGATCATCTCATTGCTTACGTTTACTCTCATCTGAACTTCTGGCCCCAAAGGTCACATATTATCTGCAAAATTGGACCATCTTATTGTTCGAATGTAGGGCAGACACTAGGAAATACTGTGTCAAATTAACGATCTGTTTTCCAGCTCTCTGTCATGAAATAGAAATGACATGAATTTTTCTTTGTAACAGAAAATGAAATCTCAAGCCCTTATAGAAGTGGCTCCATCACTGTTTTGTTTTGTGCATTTGATATGTTGTTTGGAGAGAGCTCCCAAGGATCTTCCTGGTGTTGCTTTGCTTCTCACAGAAAAGCTATCCATTAAGGAGCAATGTTTTGTGGGTTGTTTCTTTTTTTTTTTTCCACTAAAAGGCAGGCACAGAGAGCAACGATTTAATTTAAAATGACATTGCCAAATATATTTCAAAAAATGGCTTATTTTAAAGCTCTGAGCTTTGGAAAGGCTTATCCTAAAGAACTTGCTTGTTATGTCTCCTGATATTTTCAGTTTTAGAAAACAAACTACCTGTGTTGTTACAATAAAGTCAATGTTTCTAAGTCCCCCCAGATCAGCCGTGGGCAAACTACGGCCCGCGGGCCGCATCCGGCCCGTTTGAAATGAATAAAACTATTGAAAAAAAAGACCATACCCTTTTATGTAATGATGTTTACTTTGAATTTATATTAGTTCACACAAACACTCCATCCATGCTTTTGTTCCGGCCCTCCGGTCCAGTTTAAGAACCCATTGTGGCCCTGAGTCAAAAAGTTTGCCCACCCCTGCCCTAGATGAATCACTGAGGTGGTTTGTTAAATTGACAGTACGTGGAACCTGCAGGGCAAAAGGCTAACTAACTTAGCTGTTCCTAGCTAGGCCCAGCTTTTACTAGTACATGTTCATCAGCATTATTTCTTGACATTGTTTATGGGAAGGTAAAAACCACTGATCTGTCCTTTCAGGGTGGTTGTGTGTGAGAAGTTGAGCTACACAGATAGATAGATGATAGATAGAACCAAAGCCTCCAGGAGTGCAGCTGTTATTATTAGAACTTTTATTTTTAATAGTTGTGGGACTGTTTTTTCTCCTCACAGCTTTATTTAATATGGTTTTCATGTAGTACAATTTGCCCGCTTTAAGAGAACAATTTAATGAATTTTCGTAATTGTATACCACATTAGTTTGTTAGGGCTGCCATAACAACACACCACATACTGGGCGGCTTTGTTTCACAGTCCTGGAGGCCAGAAGCCCAAGATCAAGGTGTCGACAGGGCTAGTTCCTTCTGAGGACTGTGAGGGAAGGATCTGTTCCTTTTTCTTGGCTTGCAGATGGCCATTATCTTGTCCTTGTGTTGTCACATTGTTATCCCTCTGTGTCTATGTCCAAATTTCCTCTTATAAGGACACCGGTCATGATGGATTAGGGCCCACCCTAATGACCTCATTGTAACTGAGTTACCTCTTTGAAGAATCAATGTCCAAACACAGTCACATTCTGAAATACTGAGGGTTAGGACTTCAAGATATAAAATTTTAGAGGGACACATTGAGCTCACAACGTGCACAGTTATATAAAAATCACCACCACAGTCTTTCTTTTTAATTGGCCATAAAGATGTGGGTTGATTTCCAGACTCTCTATTGTATCCCATTGATGCAAATGCCTGTTCTTATGCCAGTACCCAGCGGTTCTGATTACAGTGATCTTATAGTATAGTTTGATATCCGGTATTGTGATATCTCCAACGTTGTTCTTCTTTCTCAAGATCGCTGAGGCTATTCAGAGTCTTTTTTGGTTCCATATACATTTTTTGAATATTTGTTCTAGATCTGTGATATATGCCATTGGTATTTTAGGAAATTTTGTTTTTGAAGAAGTTCCTGTCATTTTAATTAGGTTTGCTATGAAAATCAATAACCTTAGCTAACCAGTTTGCCATCCTCCTCACCTAACCCACCTCTCTTCATATGAACATAGCACAGGAACCCAAAGGCCTTACTCCCCATGACCCTCCCCACTCCCATTACAGGAAGAAATGTTATTAAATGAACTCAGTCTCCTCCATACATGAAACTGGATGAATAAAAATATTTTTATGAAGAGTTGTGCTATTATCTTAGGGTGGAGGGAGTCAGGGCAGAGAGAGGGGCAAAGTCTGGGTGAGGTCTGGTATCTCTCAGAGATCAGAATTTGTCTGAGGGGCACAGAGCCCATAGTTCATCCAGAATGGAGATATGGGCTAGGCTGAAAATTTTCCTCACGTGTATGTGGGAGGATAGAACAGCTAAAAATCCATCTCCTTCCTTCCCCAACACCTTCCCTGGCTCCCAGGTAGAAGGCTGGGGATCTTCTGGACAGGAAACAGAGTCACAATTCTCTCAAGGTTTCATCTGTGGTTCCCAGAGCTTTGTCCAGGCAGTGAGTGTGCATAACCCTTGGTGCTGCTTGACCCCTTCCCCTACCTTTTGCAAGGGCATAGATAGACCTGGAGATTATCATGCTAAGGGAAAGAAGCCAGTCAGAGAAAGACAAGTATCACATGACCTCATTTATTTGTGGAATCTAATGAACAACATAAACTAACAAACAACATAGAAACAGACTCATCTCTCTATATAAAAGCCTAAGCAACCTGCTGACCAACTGCTAGCTATGATGTGCACTGACCACCAGGGGGAAGATGCTCAACACAGGAGCAGAAACCAGAGGCATGGAAACATGGAACAGACTAATGACTCTCAGAGGGAAGGGGTGGGGAAGGGCGGAAAGAGATTAACCAAAGGTCTTATATGCATATTAGAGGCCTGGTGCACAGATTCATGCACTGGTGGGGTCCCTCAGCCTGGCCTGCGGGGATTGGGCCAAAATTGGCTCTCTGACATTCCCTGAGAGGTCCAGGATTGCCGAGGGACCCCACTGGATAAATGGTGATGGAAAGAGACTTGACTTTGGGTGGTGAGTGCACAATATAGCATGTAGATGATGGGTTATGGAATTGTACACTTGAAGCCTGTATGGTTTTACTAACCAATGTCACCCAATAAATTCAATTAAAAAACTGCCATTCTAATTTACTGAATTATACAATTGTGAGGCTTCCTTCAGATAGGTGGGTTTTAGTTTGCTTTTTTCTTCTAAAGTATTGATGGATGGAGATCAAGCTAGACATATTCTAAAGGCTGTCCTGATTGGCTGATATCTATAAGTACCTGGTGTTTCACGTAAAAACTGAGAAGTAACAGGACACGCAGAGAACAAAAGAGATGGCTCTTGCACACACTGTCCCTGGTGCCAGTGAGCTCTGAGTCACGTCCGGGAATCCCTGAGCAACCTCTGCCCTGGGAGTCCCCACTCCTCCCTGTGGCCGACTCTTTTCTGTCCTAAGGCTCTTTGGTGGCTCCTCCTCCTCCTCCTCCTCCTCCTCCTCCTCCTCCTCCTCCTCCCCCTCCTCCTCCTCCTCACCCTTAAATGTTTGTCAGTTGGGTGCCCCATTCACTACACCCCAACATGAGTCCCAGTAACACGCTGCCACCCTTTGAGGCTGGTTTTCTCTGATGTGTCCTCAGTTACCTTCTCTCTTTTTTCTTTTCTCCCCCCACCCCCCATACATACTCTCCTGGTTTATACTCTGGTCACTTCTTCCTCAGTCAGGGTTGCGCACAATTGTAACTGATAGGCGTGGTTCCTGCTGTATTTCCCCCCATGATTTTGTTTAAGTTATTTATCGAAGTTTATTGTTTCTGTTCTGGGATCTCTTCTATTCCCCTGGGGTTGCTCACAGATTTTGAAGTGCCTCTCAGATTTGGGTGAGACATTGCTTCATGACAGAGACATTCAGCACACAGGCCACCAGCCTGTCTCTGGAAGTCATAGTCACCTTTGCTCCCAGGCGCGCGAGGAATCCTAGACCCAACATGTTCTTTGTCCCCAGCACTGGTAATCCCCATGGAAGGAGGGAAAGGTCCCCTATGCCTTTCTCCCGGCTTAGTTGTTCTTTTAGTTGCTATTTCTCTTTTCGTCCTGAGAAATCACAGCGACTCTCCATTGTTGAAGACTATTCGCCCTGTGCCATAATTTGGAGAACAATGTTGCTTACAAAAACACTTTATTTTCTTAGTTGTAAACCATGAATTTTCAATGGAATAATAGTGTTTAACATAAGCAAATAAAGAACATTACACTTAAAATAATTAAGGCAAGTGGTTTAATTGCCCCCAAATCTGCCTCAATAGGCTCTTGAAGTGCCTAGGTCAAGCCTTCTAGAATTCCCTCATATTTTATAAAAATCTGATGATTATTTTTCCACTACTTAAGTACATATAACATATGATCTGGAATTCTGTAATATTTAAAGTATATATTTTTATAAACATATGTAGATAATCAATAACTAAATATATAGGTCAGTGGTCGGCAAACTGCAGCCCCTTGAGTGTGGCTCTTCCACAGAGTACCACGTGCAGGTGTGCACGTACAGTGCGATTGAAACTTCGTGGCCACACTCAAGGGGCCAAAGAGTCGCATGTGGCTCGTGAGCCGCAGTTTGCCGACCACTGATATAGGTTAATACAGTCTCCTTGGTAAAGGGGTTTATGCCATTTTATGGGAACTAAGTTGATTACCCATTTTTAAATATTTTGTATGATTCATGGTAGATCAACCTTTAATTGTTTCAGTGCAGGAAATCTTATAAACCTACTGAGGAAGAATAACCTAGAACCCTCAAGAAGATAGTTTAATGAAAATCCTACCTGAAAGACACATACACACACACACAAAGGGTTGATTCTGAAACCTCCTTGAAGAACAGGAATTTTCCTTATCTATTTTAATAATCTATATAATACATAACCTGCCGAAACTGTATAGGAGACAAGCCCATGAAGAAGTAAGGACTGCTACTGCTGTGCTCCCATCTGAATAATGTGGCCACAAGCAGTTTCTTCTTATAATGCAGCAAGAATTTTGTCATGGGCTTTGGTTTCCATGGACACAACTGATTGATCCAACACGTCAGCCAAATACATTTTCTCTATAGGCCACATAACCAGATTCCACAGCCCCAGAGGTACTTGGTTGGAGACCTTTGTTCCATATAAAATGGTGACTAATGGTATTTATTCATATTCCCTTTATAGAATATTTTGATTTCAGGAGATAGTAGAATAAAGGGCTGTATTAAATATACAGTAGAGATAAAAACAGTAAAAAAGCTTGGTCATAATCATCTTGAAATTAATAGAGTGGGAGGAAGCAAAATCTGGCTTCTAAAGAATAACATACAAGTGTCTATCTAGTATTTCTTTTTGATCTCAAGGGTAGTCATAGTCATTGGAATGGTTTCAACTGTTGTTTTAGTTCTCCAAGGCCCAAAAAAGATGCCTGGGTTTTCTTAATTTCTCATTTCAGGTAATAAATGCCTAGTAGTTCACCTGGCCATGTCCTGTTCCTTACAATCTGAAAATGCCTAATATAATATCTGTGCATTATTTAGAATTAAACAAATGCTCCTCCTCTATATCACACATTCAAACAGCAGGCCAACCGTACACCATGTTACTTACATACAGTTTTATGCTTTTTCTAGTATTTTTCCATCCGCAATAATTGTACTTTTGCCAAATAACATGAACAGCATTATGCGCTATTGGTTGAAATTCTGGGCTTCTTTATGTATGCTGGTAATGTAAACACATATTACAAAGAAAAGTATCCAGTTATGCTTAGAAGAGTTTTTATAATGCATATACTCTTAGAACAGTTATAGTTTAAATGAAAATATCTGCTCTTTAATGTATTTCTTCTAATTTAAATGTAATTATGGATGTAAATATGTGATTTTCACTAGATGCGTCTAAGTAATTAGAGATTAAATACTTCTTCAAAACGTGTGTTTGTGCATTTAAAATACTATGTTATTATATGAATTAAATAGCAGAGGCAAATTTACAATCTGGAAATTTATTTTTGAGGATCTTAGGAGGTTTTAGTCATTATTTTTATACTTGTTCCTCAACCCACAAAGGCAATTAAGCAGTATGACTATGAAAGGAAAATCTTTATCTGAATCATTTCTTTACATTGATGTTCCATTTGATTGCAGAACTTGCAATTTTGGTCTCATGCTATCTAGCACAGTGGCTTGGTCATAATAATATCTAACAAATATGGACTGTATTCTTTGAATTATTTTAGACTATCTTCCAATTTCCCTATATGATGTACTCTTGTACTCACCATCAGTTATTGCCAATATAATTTAATGGGAAAATGCATTTTTCAAGTTGCTAAGGCACATATTGGTAGATTTTTGCTTTCAATACCTAATGGCATTCCTGAGGACTGAGACCACCATTATTTGTACAGGAAGATTAGAAATTCAAATTAAAATGGAAAAAAAATCACCCAGTTACTGGGATATATTTGATTTCATAGAGCCAGTACTCTCTGGTAGTGTTAAAGATCCACCAGAGCTCTAATAGAAACTCTCCTATGACATTGTTTTAAATTAATTAAATTTCATTATTAACCCAGCTCAGGGTATTAGCACTTTATTGTTTCTAGACAGAACTGACTTTTTTCAGCATATAAGGCGTAGACTCTTTCCCAGTTTTCACTATTCTTTGGATGTCAGAGCCTTTAGCAAACATGACTTCAACTCCCAACTACAGCTGTTATTCATATACTATATTGAGAAAAAGAACATATGTATAAATGTTAGAAATATTCTGAGGTTTTTATTATAAGTTCACAAATTTCATGAGAATATATGAAAAATGTTGGAAGTTGATGAAAAGGTGATCAAATTGCTTTAGAGTTCTTGCAGATTTGTATTGTAATATTTCTGATTTCTAAGTCCTAGACATTTGGTCTAGTTTGTATGGTTATGTTACTATGAAGGTTCTTACTGTTTAACACTTGGTAATTTTCTTTTTTTTGGTTCATGGTTGACAGGTTTTTATTTAGTTAAAATAATGTTTCCCATATGAAGTAAATTCTTCTTAGGGAAGAGTTCTGTTTCAATATAATTTAACAACAGCAGTTCCCTATCACATAGAAGTAACGCACAGAGTACATTCCAGAGATCAATGTTCTCAGGTGTTCTGTTGGGATTTTATCCAGTTGTTGTGAGAAAGTTATAGCTTGAAGTAAAAAAAGTAATAATAGCATTGTTTAAATTCATGAACCATTCATTGCCATCTATATTGAAATAGCATTTATTGAAGAACTGGTGAAGAAAATCCTTTTGGACAATCAATGTATTTATTCTAACAATTTGTCAGCTCTCACGCAGATTTCTGGTGTTGCAGTTTTTTTTTGTAATTATAAAATCCTGCACTTTCTATCAGTATTAATCAAAGAATATACTTGTTTTTAGTGAAATTGTATGTTCAATGTAGCTTCATGAGAAAAAACATTATCCATAAATGAGAAATTTCCAATGATATGCTTTGTAGAATACCCAATTATAGTAATACTAGAGGCCTGGTGCATGAAATTCGTGCGTGTGGGTGGGGTTCCCCTCAGCCCAGCCTGCACCCTCTCCAATCCGGCACCCCTTGGGGGATGTCCGACTGCCAGGTTAGGCCCAATCTTTAGGATGTTGGACATCCCTTTCACAATCTGGGACCGTTGGCTCATAACTACTCACCTGCCTGCCTGCATGATCACCCCTAACTGCCCCCCCTGCTTGCCTGGTCACTCCAAACTGGCCCCACTGCTGGCCTGGTTGCTCCCAACCCTCCCTCCCCTCCCCCCACCACAGCTTGGTCGCCCCTCACTGCCCCTCCCTGCCGGCCTGGTTGCTGCCAACTGTGCCCCCTGCTGGCCTGGTCGCCCCACACAGCCTGCTGGTCAGTCGTTTGGTCGTCCCTCACTAACACCCTGCCAGCCTGCTGCTCAGTCATTTGGTCGTCCCTCACTAACACCCTGCTGGCCTTGTCGCCCTACTCAGCCTGTTCGGTTGTCTGTTCAGTTGTGATAGCCCCTGGCTCTTTATATATATAGATACGTGTAATTGTTTTCTGGAAAAAAAGTCATATTCAACTTATGTATGACAGAGTAGATAATTACCATTTTCTTCTAAGACTTCCCTTGGGAATGAGCATATTTATGTTCTCATAGATTTTTAGCAAGAGCTTTTCAATAAAGAAAAGCTTTTGTTTTATAAATTTAGCACAATAGGAATGGATGTGTACATTAAGCAGCAAACCAATTCAATAGTATAATAAAAATATACATGATAGTAATATCATTTGAAAGAAAATATATTTTGAATAATGCAGTTTATTTAATACTGAGGTGTTTAAAATATTTTTGTTTTCTTCTAAGGCTCTGGAATTTTTAAATGAAGAGTTCTCATGAGGTAGTGCAAAGACAGTTGTGGGATCTCCAGCCTTTGAGTGCTAATCTCAGCTCCATCTCTCACAGCTCTGTAACTTTACACAAATCATGGAACTTGGTACCTCAATATATATATACATACACACACACACACACATATGTAAAAGGGGGATAATAATTCACATTTCATGGTGGTTTTGTTAGGATTAGAGATAATATATGCAAGCTGACCAACTGACTGCTTGGTACATTAATACTTATTGATTTAAGTAATATAACTATGGACACATTTAAAAAAAAAACAAACCACTAGTGAAACACATTGAATCCTTTTACCCACAAAATTCCTCTGGAAGTTTCCCAAGTGTGATCATTGTAGCTCAAAACAACTGTTTCTTTCTAGGAACCTTTAATGGTAATGCAATTCATATATCACCCAGGACAATAGTAATGTTTTTTCTTCCTAGAATAATTGTCACATATTGTGAAACAAGGGAGGGGTCAGGGAAGAAGAAATGTACACAGTGGTGACCCAAAGGATCCTTGGCAGGTTTCCAATGATCTAAGACATTCTGAAGTAAGAGAAATAATTAGCAATTAATTCAGCCTTCAGATTAGCTTTCTTTCTAGGTAATAAACTTAAGAAATAAAGAATTAAAGTGGCATTATCTTTTGCTTAATGGGAAGATATTTGTTGTACTGAAAATCATTAAAGAGGCAAAACAATAATGTCAAATGTTTATACAAGGAAATAGCAAACATTATTACTGTGATCTGAAAAATTTACTCAAATTCTCTGAGCCCTCATTTATTTGTTTCTAAAACAGAGGCGTAATACTTACCTCACTGGGTTATTGTGAAGATTAATAAAATAACATGTAAAACACTGATCTCCATGCTCCAAAAGTCTTGCTTCCATTTTCTTCTTTCTTCCTTCATTTGTGTGACACCTTGGGGAAAATTTTCAGTTTGAACCTTTCAGTCAGTTGATTGAAATATGTTTCCGTGTGCCATTTTTTTTTTCCTTGTGGAATGTTACTCAGTTCTCACCATTAACTCATCAGGAAAACTGTCACTTCTCTTCATGATAGTTAACAGTAGGACATATGATTTTTTTCATCTCATTTTCAGTTACATTTTTATATTTCAAAATGAGAATTCTGCACTTGGACTTTGATTTAAACACCTTGTGTATTCTTATGCTACCGTTTTTTCCTAAAATATGGTTTCTTGAAGAAATGGTTACATACAAAATCATTGGCAGGTAAATGTCACAAAAGGCATTTCTGGCATTCAGGTCAGTCTATAATTATATCTGCTTGAGGGTTAGTCCAATAAAAGCTGTTTTGCCATTACAATCAGCAAAATGAGTCCATTTATATTCAGTGTAATTGATAACACCTTTATGTCTACCACTTTACTATTGTTTCTATTTTTACCTGTTTTTTTTTATTTTTTTATTCTCATCCCTATATGTTATTGGATAATTGAGTAATCATTTATCACCATCCCAATTTTCTTTCTTTTTTTTTATATTTTTTTATTGATTAAGATATTACATATGTGTACCCTCTACCCCCCCACCCCCCCTCGCTCATCCCCTCACCCCCCCGTTGTCCGTGTCCATTGGTTAGGCCTATATGCTTGCATATAAGTCCTTTGGTTGATCCTTCCCCCTTGCCCCCACCCTCCCCTACCTTCCCTCCAAGGCCCGACAGTCCAATCAAAGCCTCTCCGTCTCTGGATCAGTCCTTGTTCATCAGTTTATGTTGTTCATTATATTCCACAAATAAGTGAGATCTTGTGGTATTTATCCGCTCTCCAGTTCCATCGATGCTGTGGCAAATGGTAAGAGTTCCTTTTTCTTCTTCCTCTTCTTAAAGAATACCTTTCAGCATTTCATATAATGCTGGTTTGGTTGTGATGAACTCCTTTAGCTTTTTCTTATCCGTGAAGATCTTTATCTGACCTTCCATTCTGAATGATAGCTTTGCTGGATAAAGTAATCTTGGTTGCAGGTTCTTGCTATTCATCTCTTTGAATATTTCTTGCCACTCTCTTCTGGCCTGCATGGTTTCTGTTGAGAAATCAGCTGACAGTCGGATGGGTACTCCCTTGTAGGTAACTGACTGTCTTTCTCTTGCTGCTTTTAAGATTCTCTCTTTATCTTTTGCTCTTGGCATTTTAATTATGATGTGTCTTGGTGTGGTCCTCTTTGGATTCCTTTTGTTTGGGGTTCTCTGCGCTTCCTGGACTTGTAAGTCCATTTCTTTCACCAGGTGGGGGAAGTTTTCTGTCATTATTTCTTCAAAAAGGTTTTCAATATCTTGCCCTCTCTCTCCTTCTGGTACCCCTATAATTCTGATGTTGGTACTCTTGAAGTTGTCCCAGAGGTTCCTTACACTATCTTCATATTTTTTGAATCTCTTTTCTTTTTTCTTTTTCGGTTGGGTATTTTTTGTTTCTTTGTATTTCAAATCTTTGACTTGATTCTTGGGATCCTCTTGTCTGCTGTTGGATCTCTGTAAATTATTCTTTATTTCAGTCAGTGTATGCTTAATTTCTAGTTGGTCCTTTTTCATGTCCTCCATGGTCTCACTATACTCCTTGAGGGATTCATTAAATTTATCGGCGGTTTCCATAAAATTCTTGACAAACCTTATAAACGTGGCCTTGAACTCTATATCCAGTCGTCTGCCCTCCTCCGTTTCTTCCAATTGTGACCTGTTTCTTTGTCTCCGCATTTTGGCTGCTTCCCTGTGTTGATAGAGTGGCCCTGCGCGCCAGGTGTCCTGTAGGGCCCAGTGGCTCAGCCTCCCCAGTTACCTGGGGTGGACACTCTTGGTGCACTCTTGGTGCCTTGGTTGTTGTAGGATCACTGGGAGGAATTGACCTCCAGGCCAATTGGCTGTGGGAAGCAGCTGTGTCTGAAGTGGGAGAATGGTCCCCCTCTGACCACTGGGTACAGTGGCTCCTGGATCTAAGGAGGTGCTAATTCAGCCCCTGCCTGAGGCCACACAGCCGGAGCCACGAATAGGCTCAGCTATGAAGCAATGCAAGCTGCTGCGGGGCCTTGGGCCTTCTCTTGGAAGTTCCGGGTCTGCTTGGCTGGGCTGTAGTTAGGTACATTCACATGCAAAAGCCTCTGCTGCAGCCTGGGTGGGGCGGGGTCTCAGAGAGTCAAAAGGGTGGAGAAAGAAGCTATGGCTGATTCTCTGCGCCCGGAGTCGAGTGTCTCAGTGTCCCGGTAACGGCTGCAAGCACCTCTGAGGGAAATCTGCCCTCAAGTTCGCCCGCTGCCACCTGACAGAGCAGCCTCTCCCTGTATGAGTCCTGGGTCCCCAGAGACTTCCCAGAACCGGAGTTCAGAGCAGTCGGGAGTTTGTGATTGAGAAAGACAGCCGCGTCCTCAGGTGCCACCCCCTTTCCGCGCGCGCGAGCCGCCGCCGTACCTCTGCACTCAGCCTCCGCAGCTCCTCTGGCTCTCAGCGTGCTTTTCTTTCCTTCTAGTTGTAGAATTTACACTCAGCCAGACTTCCTGTTGTTCTGGACGATGTTTTCTCCGTCCTTTCGGATATTTTTCAATTGTTGTGGGAGGCGACTATTTCCCAGTGTTTATCTATGCCGCCATCTTAGTTTCTCCCCAATTTTCTTTATATTATAGGGCAAGTGATTTATTATTTTAATTTATTTTAGGGATTATTCTAAAGATTGCCTCATGCATCCATTTATTATTAAGGCCTAATATAAATCAATAATTTTATAGCTCATAAATAATATCAGATTTTTAAGATTCTAATTCACTTTAACCACAACCTAATTTTTGTTTAATTATACTTATATATTTAATTGTTCATATATTTTACATCACATAAAATGTATTAACTTTGATTTATACAGTTAAAATACGTTTGCCTGGCCAACATGGCTCAGTGGTTGAGCATCAACCTATGAACCAGGAGGTCTCAGTTCAATTCCCAGTCAGGGCACATGCCTGGATTGTGGGCTCGATCCCCAGTGTGGGGCATGCAGGAGGCAGCCAATCAATGATTCTCTCTCATCATTGGTGTTTCTATCTCTCTCTCCCTCTCCCTTCCTCTCTGAAATCAATAAAAATATTTTAAGAATATCCACATTTATGTATACCCACCTATTTTCTCTTTCCATTACTCCTTCACTTTGTTATATCTATGTGCTTTAGTCTAGTATGATTTTCCTTCTACTTAAAACTTTTGCATTAATATTACTAGTAATTTCTCAGTTTTTATTAGTCTGAAAACACCTTAACTTTCCTGTCACTTTTTAGTTCATTTTCACCAAATATTAAAATATAGGCTGAGGTTTATTTTAGTTTATATTTAAAAGATGTCTGATTGGTATTTCGGGATTCTTAGGATATATTCCCAGAAGTGGGATTGCTGGGTTAAAAGGCAGTTCCACTTGTAATTTTTTGAGGAAACTCTATACTTTTTCCACAGTGGCTACATCAGTCTGCATTCCCACCATTTTGTTATTAATCTGTTGAATCCAATCCTGGTGAAATACTTCCAAATTTAATTTATATCTTTCATATTTTTCTGTCATCTTGAAGATGAAAATTCTAGTTATATGCAAGTTTTATTATCCTATTGTCACCATCTGTCACCATCAAAGTGTCAGAGACTATGATTCTCTGATACTGCTGCCAGTTTATCCTTTATGTCTCCAATTTACATATTTTCAGGTTCGAGACACTTTCATAATTTCTCCTGTTTGTCTGGTGCTGACTAGCAGACCTTACCTGGGTCATTTGCTGCTTCCTCGGCCTCTTGTCCTCAACCCAGAATCCGCTAATAACCAAAAGAATATAGTTACTTCAGAATATTGGCTTACCTCTCTGGGAGGTTCAGTCATTTGCATGACTTTGTCATTTGAAGTTCTGATTATTTTAGCAACCCTCTCATGCCTTCAAACAGAGTTTTCTCTCTCTTTTTCTGGTTATCCTCTGAGGAAGGTTTACCACAGCCACTTTATTATAGCCTTGAGTGGAGTTTTGCTATCATTTTAAAGGAGACAAAGCAATATAAATATTTCAAAGTATTTTCTCAAGCTAATAGCATATCATGGCCCTTCAAAAACACAAAAGTGGACAACTTGCCCTTGAGCATACTTGTACAATAGATAAAAATCTTTGTTATTTTTCTCTTTTACTGCAGTGGACTGATGGCTTCCTCTTGTCACGGAGACTGATTATTCAGGAAAAATCTTTATCTCAACATTGTTAAAAGTGTAATTGCTTCAGTGATTTCCTGGTTTCCAAGCTAGTTACATCTTGAACATCTTCTACTTTCGTGTCTTTACGGTCTGGCAGGTTCTTGTTTTTTAAAAGAGGAGATAGTGTTAGTTACTAGTGAATCGAATTGTTTTTCAGTCAATATAGTATTTTCTTTTGATCACTCTAACTTATTTCTTCTTTTTTCATGATTTACTGTCATTGTGGTGAATGCTGACTCTTCACAATTATACCCTAGCCCAGTGGTCGGAAAACTGCAGCTCAAGAGCCACATACGGCTCTTTGGCCCCTTGAGTGTGGCTCTTCCACAAAATACCGACTTCTGCTCATGGGCCACGAAGTTTCAATCGCACTGTACATGCGTGCCCACACGTGGTATTTTGTGGAAGAGCCACACTCAAGGGGCCAAAGGGCCGCATGTGGCTCGCGAGCCACAGTTCGCCGACCACTGCTCTAGCCAATAAATAGGAGATTAATATCTTTATGTTAGTAATGGGGGTAGGGTGTTTGTCTTTTTGCTCCTTCCCTTTCAGGGAACCTGAGCTGAGACTTCAGTTACTGTGAACATTCCAGACTTTCCAGTTTGTGTAATGCACGGCCTCTAGGTGTCACTGTTCCGTTAGTAAAACATGCTAAAAATAGTCACTCTAAATCTGTTTCTCATCCAAATATCCATGTAAACACTAATCACCTTATAAACTAAGATGTTTTAGAAAGTTTGATGATTTACTCACACTGGACTTATTGTGCTTATATTATAATAGAAATAAGTGGAAATATGAGTAGGATTATATTTTGTCTCTCCCATATGAAAATAAGACTTGGGTAAAAGTTTCTTTCATAGACTTTGATTTTCTGTAATAACTAATTACAAATGAAAGGGGCACTTAAAAACAAATGGAATCCTTATAGCACCAGAACATCAGAAAGTTCTCATAAAACAAAAAAAAACCTGGGCCATATGCAAGGGACACAGGAGCCAACCTGAAGAAGCTTTTAATGACCAAAGCTGGAACTATCTGTGCAAAAAAGTAAATAATATAGTACTGACGATACTTGAAGTATAAACATGCATGGGTCCATATTGATATAAATACGTGAGTGACTATATAACTTAAAAGGGGAGAAGGGAGAAATGTACCTTACAAAAAAATTTCAAATAATTGATGTAGACACTCTTCACTTCAGGAAGGTGGAGCCTAATCCCACCTGCCCCTTTGAGAGCAGGCTTGACTTTTGACTTGCTTCTAAGAACCTAGTTATGGAAAGAGGAAAAAACAATTATAGGGAAGAAACCTGACAAACATTACCTGAGTCTGGAGATCAAGGTTAACATCACCAGTCTTAAGTGATGTTGAATGCCTACACCTCCATATAATGCGATAGGAAGGTTGCCTCTCTTTTTGGTATTTGTTGAAAAAAACAACTCCATTCTAATCATAAAAAAATCAGACAAATTAAAATTGAGGGCCATTCTATTAAATATCAAACCAGTACTCCTCAAAACTCTCAATGCCTGGCTGGCGTGGCTCATTGGTTGAGCGTCGACCTATGAACCAAGAGATCACAGTTCGATTCCCGGTCAGGGCACATGCCCGGGTTGCAGGCTCGATCCCCAGTGTGGGGTGTGCAGGAGACAGCCAATCAATGATTCTCTCTCAACACTGATGTTTCTATCTCTCTCTCCCTCTCCCTTCCTCTCTAAATTAATAAAAATATATTTTTTAAAAACACTCTCAAGATTAGGAACAGAAGAAAGACCGACAAATAGTTGTAGCAGGAGGAGAATTGACATCTAAAATGATGTGTTATTCAGGACTGGATTCTGGAATAGAAACAGGACATTAGTGGAAAAACTAGTACAATTTGAAACTCTGGAGTTTAGTTTAAAAATAAATGAAGGAAAGCATTAAATTAAATATGGCTTAACAAGACAGTTTGAGCAATACAGATCAACATCTCTATCAACATGAGGTTTATAACAATCCGGGACTGCTGGCTCCCAACCACTCGCCTGCCTGCCTGCTTGATTGCCCCTAAACGCTTCTGCCTGCCAGCCTGATCACCCCCTAACCACTCGCCTGCCAGCCTGATCGACACCTAACAGCTCCCCTGTCGGCCCGGTCACCCCCAACTGCCCTTCCTTGCTGGCCTGGTCACCCCTAACTGTCCTCCCCTGTTGGCCTGGTTCCCCCCAACTGTCCTCCCCTGCAGGCCTGATTGCCCACAACTGCCCTCCCCTGCAGGCCTGATTGCCCACAACTGCCCTCCCTGCTGGCCATCTTGTGGCTGTGGGCGCCGCCATCTTTGAGGGCATGGCAGTCAATTAGCATATTCCCTCCTATTGGCTGTGGGTGCCGCTATCTTTGCAGCCTGCTGTTCAGTCGTTTGGTCGTCCTTCACAAACCCCCTGCCAGCCTGGTCGCCCCACGCAGCCTGTTCAGTAGTCCATTCGGTTGTGATGGTCACTTAGGTTTATATATATATATATAACCATATATATTTATATATAACTATAAATATATATATATATATATATATATATATATATATATATATAAAACCATATATATTTACCTGTTGCATCTTTTTATAAGACCATGACCAGCCTTACCATGTCATATAATGTCTTATCGAATTCATCCTTATTTATTTTCACAAGGCAATATTTGCAATTGTGAATTTATTTTCTGGATTCGCTTGTACAAAGTTTTAAAAAGCCTCAACTTTCTGGTGCAATAAGTGCTCATGTTCCTTATATATCAAGAAGTCTGGTTCTAGGTAGCTGCCAGTGTCAGATCCAAAGCTGAATAGAGGGCTGAAATCTGTGCAATTCTTTTTTCATATCAATCACAGATGGAAAGGGGGCCCCTTCTCCTTTTCACCTGACTCAGTTTAAGGGAGGCTGGGACAATGCATGTTGAGGTAGGCACTTTGCTGCCGCATGCGGAATGAGAGTTCTCTTAGCAAACAAGGAGCAGGGGTGGAAGGTGGGGAAGTAACTCCATATCTGTGCCTCTCCCATACACACCCACATCTTTCATTCCAGGTTTTCATAGAGGTGCTGAATCGCCTCCAAACCCTGCACCTCTTGATGCGCTATAGTCTTTTAAATCATTTATTGATTCATTCATGCAACAAATATTGGGCACCTACTGTGTGTCATGCGATGTTCTAGATTCTTAGGATTTTTAGAGATATGACACGGACCGAGATCCTTGTCATCATGGAGCTTACTCCCCACAAGAAGCCAAGCCATCTGCTCTAAGTGAATGTCAAATTGTGTGCCCCCAACACACTGGTGGCAAAGGAATAGGTGAAGCAGGTGGAATCCCCATTTGGAAAAGGAGAGGATGGGAAACACACAGAAGCCCCTTTTCCAGAGCACACATGAATGCCTGCTGGACGGTGCCAGTGAATGAAACCTTGGAAATCAGTGATGGGAACTTTTCCCACTGAAATTGTTACATTCTGACCAATTGCTGCTGGTTGACACATCCTGTTAATTCAAAATAGCTCCTCTATTAGTGAGTTTATATGTAATTATATACTTAAGCCAGAAATAAAAATTACAACTGCTGTCCTAGTGAGAATATTAACTTAATGTGACAGCATTCCTAAGAGTACCTGGAATAGAGTTTTGCATCACAGAGTTACTCTTGGATCACACAGATGACGCCCACAGGGCATCCATAGGCAGCTGCGGTATTTGTTCTGCAACACATGCTTTTTTTGTATCTGGAGTAAATGTTATATGAAGATTATCATAAAGATCACAGGAGGGGAAAAAAGGTGGAGAGGCACAGGCCAGGTGGCCTAATGGCTCTTGATTAACACATAGAATGCCTGCATTTCAAAATGAGGATAATGTGGTACTGTGAATGAACTAGGCAGATATTAGTGTATTTTCAATGGTCTCCCCACATTGCTGTAACCACTGATGAAAATTGCCTTGCTCTTGACAGTTCAGCAATTTAAAGCCCAGTGGTTATAGTTCAGAAATGGTTCAATAAAGTGCCTCAAAATGCCCTTCATAGCATTCATGTTTCTAAGCAACTATTTCTATAGTAATGTTCCACTAGCCTATGATTACATAAATTAGCACCCTCTATGTATGGGGCTGAGTAATAATGGCCTTGGGGGAAATATGAAATTCATGAAATATTTTGCATCCTGATTCTTAGGTTTGCTTTTCATTTAGTTTAATCTAGTTTACATTTAAGATACTAAAAATTCAGGTGTACTACTTGGAGGGGGAGACTCAAATGGATTTTTATGAAAAACGCTAATGAAAGGGTCAGAAATGAGACAACTGGCTGTGTAATGACTAAAAGATGTTTTGGCTGCACCTGCAGAGGCATCAAGCCTAGGAAGGAAGCAGAGAGTGTCTGAGCAGCTGCCCCGGAGGTGTGGAGATCCTATATAATAAAAGCCCAGCGACTGAACTGTGGAATGACCAGAACGACTGGTCGACCAGTTGCTATGATGTGCACTGACCACCAGGGGGCAGAAGCTCAACACAGGAGCTGCCCCCTGGTGGTCAGTGTGCTCCCACAGCGGGAGCGCTGCTTAACCAGGATGAGCAGTGCTCCCACAGCAGGCAATCCCCACAGGCCACGCCCCCCACCAGTGCATGAATCCTGTGCACTGAGCCTCTAGTAGGACTGTAATAGTGCAGGAAGGTAGATTACATCTTCAAGTCACTACCTTATATCCTTCTCAGAAAGGAAGACATGGAACACTTCTCATAAAGGAAAAAATTATCTCAAGCTGACTCAGCTAATGATGGTGTATATGTAAGGGTTGACAATGAAATGAGGCATGAAAAATAAGTAAATAATTAACTGGAAGCCTGAGAATATTAAATTCTGTAGTAGTTGTCATTTTGTTCATGAGTCTATAAAACTGGGTTAAACCCCAAATTAGCATCAGGAAATGGTTAAAGAAAAAAAAGGTAGAGCCCCACTGGTGTGGCTCCGTGGTCGAGCGTTGACCTATAAACCAGAAGGTCACAGTATGATTCCCAGTCAGGGCATATGCCTGGGGTGTGGGTGCTATCCCCAGTGGGTGGCCTGCAGGAGGAAGCCAATTAATGATTCTCATCATTGATGTTTCTATCTCTCTCTCCCTCTCCCATCCTCTCTGAAATCAATAAAAAAAAGATAGAAAGGTATGGATTGAGATGGCTTAATGGTTCTTCATTAGCACATAGACTGCCTGTATCTCTAAATGATGAGAATGCAGTACTCTGATTAATCTATGCAGGTGTGTGCTCAGCGATCTCCCCATGCTGCTATAGCCGCTGCTAGAAATTATGTCCTTAACTGCTCAGCAGTTGATGCTCAGTGGTTATAATTCAGTAGTAGTTCAATAAAGTGCTCAGTGCTTCCAAATAAAGTTTTCGAGTAACCTCCATTTACAGATGAGAGAAACTTTGAAGTAACAAAGTAGAACAGCAAAGTAGACTGCCTGCTCTTTCAGGGTAGTAAGAATATCAAAGGGAGGAATGAAGTAATAATAATTGGGTAATGAAACCATATCTAACATAATGTAGTAATGTATTAACAGGTGTGTTTTTTTTAAAGAGATCATGTGTGTGTAGTGTTATCTATGTATAGAACAGATTTGATGCAAAAAACCTTCTTTATGCAACAGTGCATATGACTGGCAGAAGTGAATGGTTTGGAAATTTGATCTCACCCCAGTTCCACAATCACCGAGAATCAGTGACTGAGAGGTTAGGAAAACAACCTAATACTGAGAAATCAAAACACCACTCCACAGAACTTTGATGCATTCAGTACTAAGGTGCTCACACAATTGGAAATTGTTCACTCTTTCTTCTGTACCTCACCCCAAATCCAGGATGCAATTCAAGCAGGAGGTTGCCTGGGTAGTGCTGCACCTTCACCCCAGGCACAGGAAGAATGGCAGTCTGTCTATTCCTAATCTGGAGATTCTTGCTGTGGCTTTATTCCCAGGAATGATGCTGGGGGAGACCAAGGGATCAAGGAGGTTCTGTAACTGCCTGACTTACTATGACTTAATACTGATTCCAAAAGGCCCATAGAAGAACGCCCGAAGCTCTTTCCAGCACCCAAAGTCTAATTATCCTTTCTGTGCATTAATTAGCCCTAATGTTTCCCTTCATAATATCTTTTTGCCTGCAGAAGCAAACAACTGCACAACACCTTCTCAATTATTTCTCCAAGCTTGAGTACTGATATTGTGTCTGGCCATTTTTCTTATCACAGTGTATTTCCTATGTATGTAATTTTTCTATATATAAACCCATTCTTTAAAAAAATATTTTTATTGATTTCAGAGAGGAAGGGAGAGGAAGACAGATAGAAACATCAATGATGAGAGAGACTTATTGATCAGCTGCTGCCTGCACGCCCCCCAGTGGGGACCGAGCCCTCAACCCGGGCATGTGCCCTGACTGGGAATAGAACCGTAACCTCCTGGTTCATAGGTCGACACTCAACCACTGAACCACACCAGAGGGGCAAAATACTATAGACGGGGTGGCTTAAACAATAGAAATTAATTTTCTCACAGTTCTGAGGCTGGAAGTGTGAGGTCAGGCTGACAGCATGATTGGGCTCCTGTGAGAGCTTTCTTCCTGGCTTACTGATGGCCATCATCTTGCTGTGTCCTCACATGGCAGAGAAAGAGCAAGCCACATAGGGAATGAGATATTATTATCATTAACTTTTTTCTTTTAAAGTGTTTATAACCTTCTCCTTGCCATCAGTGGAATTTTGGGGCTTACAGCCAAGTAGGATATTAAAAAACTAAAACAAAAAAGATGTTTTTCCCTTATTGCTCAGTTAGTTTTGAACTTAAAAAGAGGGCAGACCTTTTGGTTTCAGGTAAGACATAATAGATTGCAATAGGCCGTAGTTACTATGGCAACAACTAAAAAGAAATCTGGGTGATTACAAGAATATTTTTAAAGCCATATGAATGAATTTGAAACAGTGAGGACTAGATGAACTAAAATTCTAGAGAAGGGAGTATCCTTTCAAATCAAGTTGACAATCATCAGACATTTTCCTGAGGATATATACTGATTCTGGTGAAACCTGAACTTGGAATCTGCATAGGCAGATCCCCATAGTTCTTCATTTTGATTCCCCTTATCTATTTCCTTTGTGTCAATCTAAGGTCTTTATTGTTGAGAGTATTACAGTTGCTAAGTTTAAAGGAATCTAGCTGTCCTGAGTTGGTCAAATCTGTTTATTATTTCCATGTACCCTGTCACTACAATGCTCACATCTTTCTTTATACATGTACTAGACGCCCAGTGTACAAAAATTTGTGCACTCGGGGGCAGGGGGAGGGGGGGTCCCTCAGCCTGGCCTGTGCACTCTCACAGTCTGGGACCCCTCAGGGGATGTCCACCTGCTGGCTTAGTCCCGCTCCCCGGGTATAGGGCCTAAGCTGGCAGTCATACATCTCTCTGGCAGCTCAGCAGCCTTCCGGGGGTGTCCACTTGCCAGCGGGGAGCAGGCCTAAGCTGCAGTCGGACATCCTTAGTGCTGCTCAGGAGGCGGGAGAGTCTCCCGCCACCACCGCTGTGCTGGCAGCCATCAGCCTGGCTTGTGGCTAAGCAGAGCTCCCCCTGTGGGAGCACACTGACCACCAGGGGGCAGCTCCTGCATTGAGCATCTGCCCCCTAGTGGTCAGTGTGTGTCATAGTGACCAGTCATTCCCAGTTGTTCTGCTGTTAGGATCAATTTACATATTACCCTTTTATTATATAGGATAGAGGCCTGGTGCATGGGTGGGGGCCAGCTGGTTTGCCCTGAAGGGTGTCCCAGATCAGGGTGGGGGGCCCTATTAGGGTGCCTGGCCAGCCTGGGTGAGGGGCTGATGGCCATTTTCAGGCTGGCCATGCCCGCGGGCTTGAAGCAGGTATCTGGAATTTATTTAACTTCTATAATTGAAACTTCGTAGCCTTGGTCCAGCTTGAAGCCTGGGTTGCCCCTGGCAACCCATGTTCCCAGTCCCTCCTTGAGCGGAGGCCATTCGGGCTGGAAGAAGGTATCTGGGATTTATTTATCTTCTATAATTGAAACTTTGTAGCCTTGAGCGGAGCTCAGGGCCAGCCAGGGCAGGTGGGAAGCTTGGATTCCTCCATTGCCGGGGGCAACCCAAGCCTCCTGCTCACTTCAGCTCCGTGGCCGCTGCCATCTTTGTGACGGACTGATGGAGTGAGGGAGTGAGGGTGTGATGGTTAATTTGCATATCACTCATTTATTATATAGGATAGTTATGCATGTGTATAATTTTATTTGGATACACATATTGCTGCCAAATATGAAAATGTCCCATATGTTTTAAGTAAACTATCAGTTTCATGTCACTTTACATATTTACAAAACAACATAAGATATATTAAATGTTCCTATTTGAGATGTTGAAAGATGAATGAATAAATTAGAATTATCATAGACAGATAAAACTTACACATAATTAACTTTTTTTAGGGCAAAATATATCGAACGCTATAGTTAAGAATGCCTTGCCCTGACTGGTTTTTCTCAGTGGATAGAGCTTCGGCCTGCGGACTGAAGGGTCCCAGGTTTGATTCCAGTCAAGGGCATGTACCTTGGTTGCGGGCACATCCCCAGGAGGGGGTGCTCAAGAGGCGGCTGATAGATGTTTCTCTCCCATCGATGTTTCTAACTCTCTATCCCTCTCTCTTCCTCTCTGTAAAAAATTAATAAAATATATTTTAAAAAAAGAATGTCGTTGTTCCTGGAAGACTTATTTCAGTGATATGATTACATCTGTACTGAACGAAGCAAAAATGAATGTGTTCAAGTCAATATGATAGAAGTTGTGAATTGAAATGTTTCTGTTGACTTGACTCACATTTCTTTGAGCCTAATCTGTAATTGCTGAATTTGATCCTATCAGGCTCCACCTTAGAAATTCAGGTCTAGGCTTCACCTTGATTTTACCAGGTGCCCTCCTTATTCTGATAGAGTAGCACACTTTGAGAAAACAGTATTTATGTGTCATCATTTTAAATATTTTCTGCTGAATGTAAAGTATTCCAGTAATAGAATTTTCTTCTGATAACTGGTGGTATGAAATCTGAGCCCAAGTTGTTATATTCACAGCAGTGAGTTTCCTGCATTTTCTTTCTTTTTTAAAAAAAACCTTTATTGTTGAGGGTATTACAGATGCCCCCTTTTCCCCTTGCCCCTCACCACTTCGTTCTGCCCCACCACAGGCCTCCTCCTCCCTATTCTCTGTGTCCATGGGCAATGCACATATGCCTATACGTTCTTTGGTTAGTCTCTTCCTGGCCCCCCTCCCTCAGAGATTCATCAGTCTGTTCCATGTTTCCATGCCTCAGGTTCTATTTTATTCATCAGTTTATTGCTTTCATTTGATCTCCTATACATCCTGGACTGGGTGCTGAAGAGGCCTATAACCCAGGACCTCCACAGGCTCAGACACAAAAAACAGGCCCCAGGACAAGCGCGATCTCTGTCCTCGTTAGCTAAAGGATAAAGGAAGAGCTAGCTCAGCATGATGCTGACAAAGGACCACAGCTTTGACAAAAGTCACCCTACTCCAGCCAACACCAGCAATGCTACCTCCTCCCCCAACTTCTTCTCTTGCAACTTCACAGAGACCAAGAAAGAAGTCCAGGCTGCACACATTTCCAGGGAATAGCAAGCAGCCAAGGCAGCACTGAGACTCAGCAGAGTCTTCGTGAACTCCGACTCCCCTCTTGGCAATGGGACATGTCCTGAGAAGACATGTTGCGCCCTCATCAGTGCCACCAGTGGAGACTGGCTGGGGGTCTGAATTTCCAACCCTCACCTAGTGGCAGCAGATGGCTTGAGAGGCACTGTTTTTGCCAATCAGTAGCATCAGCAGAGACTGACCTAAGAGTTTGGACTTCTGCCCTCCATCCAGGGGCGGAAGGTGGTATTCCTCTCCCCTTAACTACAGAATAGGAGTAGGATTTCAGAAAGGAGGAAACTGGAGAAAGAGATTTTAAAACCTGCATAGAAAGTCTGGAAAGACCTCTGTCCAATTTACATGCGTCCTAGTTCTTTTCCTTGCCCCTCATGCATGGGGGAAGAACACGCCTGTACAATGATTGAGTTGTATAAAGAAAACTGCCAGCATCTTTGAATTCTTGCTTCCGACTTACAACCCTGAGAAGAGACAACAAAGTCAGATTCCTAAATATCTTCAGATTTGGGCCTTTGAAAAAAATCACTTTCACTGATTTCAAACTAAGATTAGGGTTAATGCCGGGGTCCAACCCCAGCGGGTCCAGGGGTCCCCAAAGGTGTGGACGGAGTCGGCGAAGAAGGAATGACACGGAGACAGCGTTCAGTTGATCAGCAGCCTAGCCAGGATCTCCAGCAAAGTTCTGGTCTGGATCTCCAGTGAAGTTCTGTTTAGGATCTCCAGCCAGGTTCTGTGTCCATGGTCTCTTGCTAGGTTCTCCAGCCAGGGTCTGTCCGGGTTCTCCAGCCAGGTTCAGTCACCAGGTTCTAGTCAGGTTCTCTTGCCAATTTCTGTAGTCAGGTTCAGTCCAGGATCTTTTGCCATGTTCTCTCGCTAGGTTCTGTCTCTAGGTTCTGAGGCCAGTTTCTGTCCAGGATCTTTTGCCATGTTCTCTCCAGCGAAGTTCTTCTGTCTCTAGAGAACGTTCTGTGTAGGTTCTGTGCCTAGGTTCTGTCTCTCTCTCTGTCTCCTAAGTTCTGTCTGCTGTTGTCTTGTTTCAACTGTATTTATACCAGTTGATTCCAATCCTATCAATCTCTATTACAAAGGTTAGGGCGTTTCTTATCTCCATTCCAGGGAGTAAAGATTATGTAGCTTAAGCATGATTATTCGTAGTTAAAGTGATTAATTACCCGCCTGGCACTTAGTTAAGGGATTTTATTCCCTCCCTAACTTCAGGGGAAAATCCCTACTTGGGGAAACAACCTTTCTCAGAGAGGCGACCTTGGTTAAAACACATAGTGCCAAGAAGGTGAGCAAACATATTAAGAACAGTATGCCATATATGCCAGGTCCCTTGAAACAGCAAGCATGGACCGGCTCCCGGCAGGTTAAGGTTAGGATTTGACTTTTAATCTTTAGAAATATATCATATTCCTTTCCAACAGAAATCAATAGATTATAACTCTCTATTGACTTACTAACCTTCTCTCAGTCATTTCTCTGGCAAGGAAGCAATTACACTTTGTACTGTAGCCTTTGATATCACATTTATAAGATGCTCAGAATATCTTATATGAGTATTTTGCAGGGCAATTGAAGAATACACAGGCCCTTCCCAGAATTTATAGGAGTCACAGCTCTGAAGCCAGCCTTTCTAGGCATGTTCTCACAAAAGCCATTCTCCAGGCAGAGCAGTGACAAGAGAGGAAGGGAGACACTGTGGCTTGTGTCCAGGAAAAAGCCACACGACCACAATACTTACCAAATGATCTGTAAAATTGAGCACTTTCAGATTTTATTCAACAGGGCTGCCCAGCCAGAAGCACTGAAAGCCAATTACCATGTAAATGTTCAGAGCTGTTGAGAATTAGAGCTGAAACACATCTATAAATGGAATTGCTCAAGCTGTTCCTACAACTTAATGGGGGGTATATTTGCTTTTTTTAGTGGCTATAACAATAAAGTCAAGTTTTGTTGTTTTTAATTAGAGTTAAAAATCTTTCACTAATGCAAAACAGATGGTTCTAGATTTGTTCTAGATTTATTTAACAAGGTAAAAAACAGTCAAAATAATTTCCCTTTTTCCTTGTTACTGAATTTGTTGGGGTGACACTGATTAACAAAATTATACAGGTTTCAGGTGCACAATTCCACAGCACATCATCTGTACACTGTATTGTGTTCACCACCCCAAGTCAAGTCTCCATCCATCACCATTTCCTCTTTAGTGATGCATATTTTACTCATTATTACAATATGTTTTTGCAAAATGGATAGGGAAATATTTAGCTTAATTTCAAGAGGAAAATATTGTCCTAATGTCAATACTGCCTGGACCAATATTCAGAGTGTATGGCTTCCATCCAAGTACACAATAAGTGGAATTAAAAATAATACTGTAGCCCTACCTGGTTTGGCTCAGTGGATAGAGCATCGGCCTGGGGACTGAAGGGTCCCAGGTTCAATTCCAATCAAGGGCACATGCCTGGATTGCAGGCTCAATCCCCAGTAGGGGGCGTGTTGGAGGCAGCCCATCAATGATTCTCTCTTATCATTGATGTTTCTATCTCACTCTCCCTTCCTCTCTGAAATCAATAAAAAAATATTTTTAAAAAAGAATACTATAGTAACATAATAATGAGAGCTATAACTATATTGACATAGCAAATAATTCTTTTACCCTGGCTCAACTTCCATAGAGAAACTGTTATTTTAAAAAACGTTTGTTTTATAGTCCACAAGAAAATAATGGTTTCTTCTTCCTGTGTTTTTCTGTCCTTGATTTTTCAGTCTTTGGTTTTCTGTCTAACCAGGTACTGACTATTTAGGGAAGTCCTTTGCTGAGGTACAGGGAGGGTGAGGATATTTCCAAGAGGAGATACTGTATGGGTATTACAATTTTATTTATTTGCTTACAATTTCTTAAATGACTAAAATTATGTGCTATGTTTATGGACTAATTAGATTATTAAAGATTTATTATTTTCTATTTTACCCGGTACTCTCTGGAGAAATCAATAAACCCTATTTCAAGTATTCAGGAAACTGGAGAAGGAGAGTTTATAATTATAATAGTAAATCAGAATTGTAAAATTGCTGAGGGGGAGAAATGTAGCTGAAAAAAATAAAGAATGAAACAAATTTGGTGTTAAGTTAATACTGGAAATGTCTTCATGTGGGTACAGGGTTTCTCACTTGATGGACAGAGTCTCAGGGCAGTACCTAACTGATGTATGTCACATGTTTGCATATTTATGATACTTATGTCCATGCATAATATAACAATGCAATGGCAAGAAAACTAGCTCTGCAATAACTTCTGAATTTTCAAACCAACTCTGTCCATGAAATATACTGCACACACCAAGAGGTCTATGGGAAGGTGGCACTGATGTTTCCAAGCTGTACCAGTATTGTAATATGTGGTATCAGGAAATAGTAGGCTGTGTAACACGGGTTTTTTCCTTTGACTCACATACCTGCCTATCATTAACCGGCAATATAGTGCCTTGACATGGGCAGTTAATGTCCTCCGATGAGGGATAGACCTAGGTTTTACGACTATAGGAGATTATACACTCTGGGGAAACTTCTTTAATAAAAAGAATCTAAAATCACAAGTACATTGTCAGATACAAGGTGAACTTTTATTTATAATGAAGACATAAATCAATATAAATTAGATATGTTCACCAATAAGTAACATGATATTCTTATTAACTGCCCAACACAGTCTTTTATATCTTTTTTCTCTTCATCTTTTGATTGCATATCTTTGTGCTTTCCTAATGTGTCAGTGATTTCATATTACTATATCCCAATGGAGAAAGAGAAAGAAAATTCCATCTTTAACATGTCAGTTCTAACTTGCTCACTCCCAACCTTGTTTCTGGTCCATCACCCACACACCTCTAGCGCGGGGTCCTGAGGACATGCTCACATTGCAAGATGACCTCTGGCCCTGTACCTTCCTGACCTGGGGCGGGCACAGATGGTGTAGGCATTGTCCTGGAAGCCTTTCCTGCTTTACTATTATGGGGGAATTGGGGTATCCCTTTCCCCACTGAGTGCTGGAGATGGAATTCTTACACTATCTCAAGAAAAATAATTTTCTGCAACACACATGGGAGAATGAGTGATTTCTATTTGCCTGGAATTACAACCCTGGATTTCCCAAGTCCTATTTCCCTTGGCCCAGTTATAGGAGAGGTGTAACTGGGGTTTCCGTTGAGTAAAAGCAAAGCCAGTGTCCAGAGTTTCTGTTCCATGTGGCAGCTGGGTCCAGTTCAGCATCAGGCTAGTTGCAGTCCATTGGTCCATTGTGTGGGCCATGTGGGCGAATGCAGGGGAGCAAAGAGAATGCACCCCCTGCAATACAAGTCCCTAGGGCGGCCAAGGGGAACCAGGAGCCCAAGAGCATGAACTTCTTTGTTCAGGAGATTACATTTCTCAAATTTTGCACCCTTGCAGTGGCCACGCCTATCCTGGCCAATGACCAGTTCCCAGGTGTGACGGACAAACAAGTACCTTCCCTGTGTTACCCCGACTTTACTGGGCATGCTTCTGTCCTCTCCAGTGGACCCCGGGGGAGTGTAACATTGTAACTTCCTGGCAAAGCTGCCCAAATGACATGCTTATAATATTTGGCCTGCCTTTGCTTCTTTCCTGTTATTAATAAGTAGGTTAATTGCAATGGTGTCTTTGGAAATTCCAGCATTAACTTCACTAGTCTATGGAAGGAACAGACGGATTAATATATCCCGCCGAATCCAAATGGAATGTCATCCCAAATCTCCTTTCCCTTAAGCTGAATGTCAGAAAGCCTGTGACTACCCAACCTCTCAATATTGTTTTTCACCAACTGCATATGAAGATAACATTTTAAAAGATTTTACAGAAGCACGTGACCACACGAACATTTTATTAGACTTAGTAACTTCATGCTGAATATGCCCTGGTGTCTCCACAGTTATGCTTTTGGCTTCCAGGAGTATAATTTCACGACAAATATTTTGTCAAGACGGAACTGCAATACCAGTTCTGTGTGTAATTATTTAGCTCCAGTAGCTTATGAAATAATTATATACGTGTGCCTCTTATTCAGATTTACGTCACGGCGTGAGCTCAATGTGTACTTAAAAAGTGGTTGTCCTCAGTCTGTTTCTGCAGTTTCCCACATTAGTTAATGCAGTAGATTAAGGAGATGATTTGAAGACTGTTTTCTATAAAACACTGGGGGCTGCTTAAAAGTGCCCCTGAGCCCCACAAACAGCGAGAGTCAGAGAGAGCTGTCACGTCTTCTACTCCCCAGAGCATCTCCATGTATAACAGAGGAAACATAATTTTCTTTGGAAATGGCAAAAAAATAACATTTTATTAAAAGGAAAATTTGGAACCCATTATGTTAATGTACTTAGGTGAACATAATCACTTTTATGTATTATCTACAAACCACAACATAGAGAGAAATGAGCATTTAAAAGTACATCAGTGTAAACAAATTTATCTAGTTGGCATGCCATTTTGAAACAAAAGACTGCTATTTAGAAAATGAAACATGCAGATGGGAGCTTTTGATGCTCAGAAATTGGAAATGTGTGGCTCCCGGCTCAGTTATAAAAACAGCAAGTATAACTGGGGCATCCTCATCAAAGGTCCTGGCAACCGGATTTCAGCAAAGGATACAGAGTGCAGACTCTGAGGACCTGGGGGGAAAAGCATGCAGCAAATAGGCTTTTACAAATTCCTAATTGGATGTAGATGATGACCAGTTTGGAGTCTGTTTTCAGGGTTTTTAAAAGGTTCCTTTAATGGTATTAGAGGATGTGCTTAGGCCTTTTTCCTTCACGATAAATTATTTTAGCCATCCACGGTACTTTTTATTTCTGAACATCATGTCAAGCTTATAGTACACAAGCTTTTTAGCTAAACAGATTTCTAAGTATAGCTTTCTGTGAAATTAAAAACAAGCACCATTAGTCCTTTTGTGCAGTAGGGAAATCTTGAGCAAATCCTTTTATTTTTTATGCTGATTTATAAAAACAGCAGAAGAGTCCTTGTACATAGAATTTAAAGTCTGTTTTGCCCCCCCCCCCAAGCCCTTTTTGATAATCAAATTTGAGTTGGAGGTACTTTTAAAAAATGATATAAATAGAGGCCTGCAAAAAACATTAAAAGATGGAACACATTCCTGAGTGACCTGGCAGAGGAAATGAGTAACTGTGCCTCCAAACCACTTTGAGCTCAGGCTTTCTAACATGCTTTCTCAAAGCAGGTGGCATACCTAATTCTCTCCTGAGTAAGCAGTGGTGACAGTTTTATTACTTCAGTCTTTTTTTACTAACATGGAAGCTATTTATGCCTAAGATTAAACAATGCATTTTCTACTAACTATGTTTCCTATTGAAGTGTTCTTAAAGCGTGCTGAGGATAAAATATATGATGTCTTACACAAAATGATATATCATTTAGTAAATGAGTTGCACTCAGATAGAGGCAGTTGTGATTCCCTGACACCGATCACAGGAAGGTGCTGATGTTCCCAACAGAATATGAAACATAAATGCCGAGTGTTATTATTAGCACGATATTAATAAGCGGCAGCATCTTATTACCCACACAGAAACCTCTCTTGTAATGGCCACATAAACCATTTGCAAATATAAATAGAACTGTACTTATTTTTGAAGATAGTAGCACCTATATTAATAGCAGTAAGTCATATAAAAGCAACTCAAAATTCGCTTTCTGGCTCCATTTGTGAAAATCTGTATGAAACACATATTATACAATAAGCAATAAATACATAAAATGCCGTTGTGTCAGTGAGCTAAAAAATCATAAAAATAAAATTCACATGTCCCAAATCTCCCACAATTGAATACTACGCTGCGGTAAAAAAGAAGGAATTCTTACCATTTGCAACATCATGGATGGAACTGGAGAGCATTATGTTAAACGAAATAAGCCAGTCAGAGAAAGATAAATACCACATGATCTCACTCATTTGTGGAATATAATGAACAACATAAACTGATGAACAAAAACAGATTCAGAGACAGGGAAGCATCAATCAGACCATCAGACCTCAGAGGGAAGGTAGGGAAGGATGGGGGTAAGGGAGAGATCAACCAAAGGACTTGTATGCATGCATATAAACCTAACCAATGGACACAGACACTAGAGGGGTGAGGGCATGAGTGGAGGTGGGGGTGGCAGGATAATGACACATATGTAATACCTTAATCAATAAAGAAAAAAAATTAAAAATAAAATAAAATTCAGTTGTAAAGCACTGAAAAAAAGATGTCATATAAAAGCACTACATTACAAATATCTCATATTTTTTCAAAGTACGAATTACATCTGAGATGAAAGTATAATGGAGATGAATTATGGTAGGAAAGAGGTGGGGTGAATAATAAAAAATTAAATTGATTTAAAGTTATTCATTCTATTTTACAGCTACTAAATTATTTCTCAAGGTATCAAGTTCTAACAAATTTAAGCTACTAGATTTCATGTAGTTCCAAAGAAAAAGAGGGAAGGGCAAACAAATTCGAGGGAGAAAAATTGACAATTGTAGGTTATGGGAAATTTTCTAAACATTAACAAACTCCACTGAATCACTAATCGTTCAAGTAAGAATTAAAAGCAAAAATCACTGGTGTCTAGCAAAAATTATCCAAGACCTAAGAGATATCAAAATCTAAGCAAAACAAGAATTTGAATAGGAATCTATTCCTATTCATACTGTCAATTAAACAAGGAGGCCATTAGACTGAGGTGGCGCTAATGCAGGTCTATGCCAGCAATCCAAAATCTAAGCCGGAAAAGCCTCAAGATTACAAAATCAAAACTTAAGGACACCAGTCACAGTCAACCAGGTTTGAAGCTACATCCAGTCAATAATTTCCTTACTTTGTTTCTGCCTTTTCTCTGTGAAAGTCTCTCCCGAAGTGCCTGTCAGGGCAGCACCTCTAACTTCTTTTGCTTTGGAGCGACCCCCTTGCAATAGATTTTTGCTCAGATGAACTCTGAAATTTTTTTTTTTAAAGTTTTATTTTATTTATTTATTTTTTAAATATATTTTGTTGATTTTTTACAGAGAGGAAGGGAGAGAGATAGAGAGTTAGAAACATCGATGAGAGAGAAACATCGATCAGCTGCCTCCTGCACATCCCCCACTGGTGATGTGCCCACAACCCAGGTACATGCCCCTGACCGGAATCGAACCTGGGACCCTTCAGTCCGCAGGCTGACGCTCTATCCACCGAGCCAAACCGGTTTCGGCAACTCTGAAAATTTTTAAAGATTTTCTTCTTCTTTGAACTGCTGACACTGTATCTTTAGAAGCAGCATCCTTATGTCAGAGACATGAGAAAGAAAGTATTAACATCTTGTGAATTAGAAAAAAAAGTATGTATTGGGTGAATAGTCTTTCCTATATGTGATTATTTTATATTTTAATATTGAATAGACACATAATAAGCAACCCTCTTTAAATATCATACCTGCGAAATATTTTTAAAGATAAAAATAAAAATGCAGACTGCTGGCTAAAGTTTACTTAGATATTGAAAAGCAGGCACACAAATTAAAAAAAAACAACAACAACACAAGAGATTAAGAAATATGGAATAAATAAACACTCGTTATAATTATTCCGAGAACATTTTACACTAGATTTTGACACATGTGAGTTGGGAGTTATGGCAGTAGTAATAGCAGGACCCTGGGTAACTGAAATAAACTTTCTAACTTTTTTCTCTAAAAAATGAGGGAACTAAACCAAATGATTTGCAAAGGATTTTCAAATCTTACCTCTTCTACTATTTGACTTTAGAAGAAGAAGGAAAAGGAAATTTCAGAAATAAACATCCCACATGGCTTTATGAGCCTTCTTTTTTGTTGGAATATGATTTTAAAAGTCAAATGTATTAGACTTGTTTGTATGTTTTAAAGTTATGCCTAATTTGAAAACTCCTAGAGAGCACTCTCAGCTCTTTGCCCTGCCCCACAGGGAGTTCCCATCCTAGACTCTTATTCTTCATGGCCATCAGAAGAATCTCTCTCCTTCAAATCTCTTGACAGATGCCTCGGACAACCTCCCTTTTGATTAACTCAAAGGCAGCTGATTTGGAACCTTAATCACATCTGCAAAATCACTTTGACTTTGTACCTAACCTTCCCTAATCCAGTGAGTAACTGTCTCATCAGTCTATACCCAAGAGCAAGGGATTATACTGAGCATGTACCTCAGGGGCTATCTTAGAATACTTCCCCCTACACCATCAGACACATTCATTTGTTTATCATCCTAATCACTATGATGCACATCTTAATCAGTGCCGTGGAACTAAGTACTGATTACTTTAATTTTCAGTCTCTCAGAGTGTCATATTGGAGCAGTTGCAGGTAATTCTGAGAAGCACAGGAAATGTTCTTGTCAATGATATTTTTTACATTGACACTTTGAGGTCACTAAAATTGCCCATTTTGCTAAGCTCATTAAAGCAAAACTTATCAGTGAAGGGATGATATAACTAAGCCTGTTATTTCAACAAGAGATAATGCAACAGATTCAGTTGGATAGAGTACTTTGAAAAATTAGAACATGAAATAAATACATTTTGATGAAGACAGAAATGTCTCTAAGCGTCTGGAACCCACAGGCTCTGGAATTAAGAGTGAAGTGAATAAAGACAAAGTGTACAAGGATTCAAGTGTGATGTTTCATTTGGTTTAGAAAAAGCATATCTGCATCAAAATTTAGTTATAACTTATTTAAAAATAATTCATTGCCTTAGGACAGTCAAGTTGTTGGAGTGTTTCTTAAGGAAAGAAGGCTGGGACTTCCGAGTGAGACTACTGCTTGAGGACACAAAAATCAACTCTTGAGCTCTCATAAATAAATATGTGAAACTGATCAATTCTGCCCTTACTAGAAAAAACTGGACAAACTTAAAACCAATGGCTTTTCTTGGACTTACCAGAGAACTGAGATTGAAGAACAAGCCATCACATCAAAGTCTGGACAACAGGCGCATCCAGAGAGACCCATAGACTGATACATGCTGATAGGAGGGAAGCTGTGGGAGCCACAGATTAATAGGAACACTTAAATCAGTGGTTCTCAACCTTCTGGCCCTTTAAATGCAGTTCCTCATGTTGTGACCCAACCATAAAATTATGTTCGTTGCTACTTCATAACTGTAATGTTGCCACTGTTATGAATCGTAATGTAAATATCTGATATGCAGGATGGTCTTAGGCGACTCCTGTGAAAGGGTCGTTCAACCGCCAAAGGGGTCGCGACCCACAGGTTGAGAACCGCTGACTTAAATGATGATGAGCTCATTGAATTTTCAGACCTATCTTATTTGTAGGAAGTATTATTCTCACCATCTCACAGTGGAAGAAACTGAGTGTCAGAGATGTTAAGTAATTTATTCGAGGTCATAATTTTAACATATAAACCCACCCAGATTTGCCTAATGGGTCCTGTGACATTGCCCAAGCATGGCATAGAATTCTGACTGTAGTAAGACTCAGTATAAGTCGTGAAACCATAAAAATCCTAAACAAACCATAGGGAACACATCTCAGATATCTCTATTGCTGACACATCTCCTAGGGCAAGGGAAACAAAGGAGAAAATAATGGGACTACATCAAAACAGAGGTAAGAAATGTTCTAGCTAAGAAACCTGAAACTGCCGATTTTAGTTCTAAGCTCAGTGTATTTTCTAGTAGAAGATGGAAGCTGAATCTGAAGAAAAAAGCTGGAGAAGGCAGGGACAGAGCACACTTGCTAAGCTGCATTTATGACTCAGTCACATTTTGGCTAAAGACCAAAACTTACTGTTGGCTTTCTTTTAGCAAGATAATTGTCTCTCCAGATTATTACATATGAGTGTAATTTTTCGTTTGAAGGGCAACTCTCTTTCCAGTTGTGAGGGACCCAATCCTCACTTACTAATTAGAAATTTCATGCCATAAAAAAGTAAATTTTCTGGAGGGGGAAAAAAAAATCAATCAACTCTTGAAGAACAGAAAAGGCCCTTTCATAATTTTTTGATTAGTGGAGCACTAATGCAACATAAATGGTAACATATCCATCAAGTTAGTTTAATGTTTGTGTATAGATTATTGATTTCAGAGAGGAAGGGAGAGGGAGAGAGAGCTAGAAACATCAATGATTGGCTGCCTCCTGCACGCCCCACACTGGGGATTGAGCCCACAACCTGGCCATGTGCCCTGAATGGGAATTGAACCATGACCTCCTGGTCAATACTCAACCACTGAGCCATGCCAGCTGGACTCAAGTTAATTTAATTTGAGTTAGTATTAAGGTAGCTGCTAGGAATTTTGTCATGGGGCAGAGGAGAAAATGATTAATTGCCAGCTAAGAGGCATTAATCGTAAGTTTTTTAAGAATTCAGATAAGGAAAAGAGGTCTTCAGTCTGTAGTGGTCAGGACTGGCGTTATCTCAGCTGGGTGTTAGCCAACACTGGCCAGATGCTCCAGTGAGAGGAAACATTGGACAGAATTACCATAGATATTGGTTTCAGGTAACCTCTGTCCTCTAAATATAATGAAGAGCACAGTTGGGAGTATTTTCCAATTTCAGTATACGTGGAAAGAAAGAATGTTATTATATTTTATGAGAAGTCCAAGAAATATTTTAATGTAATTCAGCTCAGATAAATGCACACTCATTTAACTGGAGATTTAAAAATTTAGGAACCTAATAGTTAATGTTCAAATTTTAATATGAGACACACTAAAGGATTACTAAGTGTACGTAGCTGATTAAAACCAGTGTTGTAGTATTTAAGCATTCTGTGAGACCTATGTTAGGAGGACAACCACTTTACAACAGTTGTTCATAACCGTATCCCTTGGGGTCTGTTTGAAAGACATGTCTTCTCTCTCAAAAAATGATTCTAAGTATATACATATACAACTTTTATTCAGTTTTGAGGTTCATTATTCTCCTGAATTTCAGCCAAGTATTTGGGTTAAAAATCCCTGCTTTACTTAAAGACTTATAAATGTAAGTATTAGGTTTGGGGCCAATTATGAATCATTACAAATTACATCTTGACTCTGGGATTCACTAATTCTAAGTCTTGCCTCATAAGAATGGGGATCTTATGTGATGCTGGACACTATGATTGGTTTTTTGTTGTATAGAGAGATCTTTAATGTATAGGACTAATTTTTAGTGATTGTTTTATTTATTTATTTTTAAAAAATATTTTATTGATTTTTTTACAGAGAGGAAGGGAGAGGGATAGAGAGTTAGAAACATCAATGAGAGAGAAACATCGATCAGCTGCCTCCTGCACACCCCCACTGGGGATGTGCCCACAACCAAGGTACATGCCCTTGACCAGAATCGAACCTGGGACCCTTTAGTCCACAGGCTGACGTTCTATCCACTGAGCCAAACCTGTTAAGGCTAGTGATTATTTTAGTAACTGTCAAAAAATGTACCCTGAGACAGGCAAGAAGTTGCATTTTTTATGTTCACTGCTGATGTGAGTACAACACTTTTACACAGACATGACTTGAAGGATCTTGTCTTTGGTGCCAGTTGGCCCCAAATGGATTCAATGAATTGTTAAGGATAACTGTAATTGGCATGTATTCTGGAGTGGGCTGATTCTCTGGTATATTTGTCTTCTTCTTTCTAGTCCCCTTTGGATTTTCATATCAGAAGAATGTATGATGCTCCCACTGTACTAGATTGTGACAGAGCTTAACACTGAGTTTCCAGGGTTAATTTGCCCAAGGTCATATGGCCAGCAAGTACCAAGAATCAATGAAGTTGTAATGTAAACCAGCTTCTTTTGTCTAAAATTCTGTTTTATTGTTGTTGCTGTTACATTATTTTGTTTTTGTTGGCTCTATTACATTTTGATTGTGTTGTCTTGCCTTTTGTCTTCTAAACATTTTCCCCTGCTTCAGAGCTATTTCATTTTTTAAATTTTCCAAGCTCTCATACTTTCATACCCTACATGCAATATAGAAGAACCCAGCACAGATGATAGGAATAAATCTGGGTCAATAGCCAGAAGATGTACACCTTGATCCAGTTCTGACACATAATGATATCTCCTTAGACAGTTGTATTAACCAAGACCCTGTGAAGCACACAAGACTGTGGAAAGTCCAAAAGAGATCAAGTATGTGCAAGCCCTTGGAAATCAACAAAGTGAAAATCAAATTCAAGGGCTTATCATTGTTAATAATAATAACAAGGATAATTGATAAATGTTTTGATTTGGAGCTTAAATTCTGGAGTAATATGATAGTGTCTATATCTTCCATGTGGTAACAAACTTTGATATGTCTTAAATATTTAATCTAGAGTCGATATTAAATTTTAACATTCACTTGACTGACACTGAAGATGAATATTCATATCCTTCTGGAGAAGAAATTTGCATTCAAGTGAGGAAGACAGGTTAACAGGTATTATAATAGAGAGGAAATGTCCCCCAAATGGTGATTATTCCACCAGCTACAGCAGCCCTGTCTCTCCTTTTCTATAAAGCTGATTCCTTGCCTTTGCAACAATCCCCCATACCGTGTACTCTAATTTTGAAGGAAGGGGGCTGAGCATGGGTAGAAGCAATCTGTTGATTTTGCCTGCCCAGAATCTTTTCTTCATTTTTCTAGTATCACATTCCCTTTAGCCTGAGGGGCTTCCATTGCATATAATGATCTTACCTTACAGTGCTCACATAATTAAAGCCATGCTAATCAGAAACTTACTTGGGATTTTATGGCAAGGCAAGTGGAGAAGAAGCCCAATTTCACTAGAAGCAGTAACAGTTTTGGGAGAGCCTGGACCTGCTGGAACCTCCTCGGTCATCCTGAGCAGAGAGCCTGCCTGAGAATGATGGCACCACGTCTTAAGCAGAGCTGATAAAAAGAGAGAGCCAGGTTCGAGTTGATCTTGTTGACACCTCGGTTCTCAGCCATATGAAGCTAGCTCTAGCCTCTGGATTTTCCCTTTGCAAAAACCAAGCAATTATTTTCTTATCTGAAACTAAATTGAGATTCTGTTATTTTCAACTGAGTTTTACTACTCTGGGATTATAAAAGGTTCCTGTGAATGTTCAGTTTCTGCTCTTTCCAGAAAGACTCTAGTATGAAGAGAAAGATGAAATGGCCTTTTGGCCCTGAACTGTAATTAGATCAGAAAGAAATGGTCTGGTGGAATAGTCAATCTTGATACATATTATAACGTTTTAAAATCTGTACATAATGATTTTCCTTCTCTTTCATATTAGTTGTCCAATACGCCTTACCCTGTAATTAATTGAGTGTATTACTGATTCTTTAGGCAAAGTACAGAGAATTCTGCATGTGTAGGCAACGCTTTACAAGACTGAAGCTGCCTCCAACACACATGGCACTTACTACATTTTATGTGCTATTTTGTGACCTAGCGTTTCTCTTGGAGTGTGGCCTTTCGCTGTTGGGTGCATAGAGACAGAGTTAGAAAGTTTGGGATAAGTTTAGAAAAGAATCTGGTTTGCACAGCATTCTTAAGAAACGTCCTGCTGTCAGTGACATGGTTTCTGGAGTCAGACGGCAGCTTTTATTATTTTAAACCAAAAACCAGAGAGGAAACTATGTTCACGTAAGCATATTGTTTACTCTTCTGATTTGAACAAGCGATTGAACATTACCCACCATACACACCCCAAAAAGACAAAAAACAAAAACAAAACACACACACACCGCCAAATATTCTCACTACCCATGACAATATACTCTACAATTATGAAAGCATTTCTTTAGCATTCTAAGTTTTTGTTCTTTAAATCTATCCTATAAAAATGTCAATATTTCTGTGTGGGTGGTTGTGGAGAAAAATGTGCTAAATTAATATTTTGTCAGAGATATGGTTAGGTGAGTATAGGGGGTATAAGGATAGCATTAAAGAGGGGGTTGTTGAAATAGGGGAATTGCCTCTATCTGTTAAATCCCAAACCTAATTTGAAGTTTTGCCTCAGCATTCCTTTCTGGCTGAGAGATTGAATGGGTCTCCAATAACAAAGGCTTCTGGCTGTCTCTGGGGAGAGAGGCAGCTCAAGTCTCTGTAAATAACAGGAATGATTGTATCTCACTTTCATTAACTCAAAAGCTCCCTCCAGACTTTGCTTTGTTCACTCAGAAAGATTTCATTGCTTCCCATTACAAAACCTTTTTGTTGGTGATAACAAGAGTACCTTCAAGAAATAAAGCACCTTTAGACTTCATTTCCAGGGACTGCTGCATGCTCTTTATGGAACATAAAAGGAAAAAAAAACAAGTGATTTTATTCTTAATAGAGAAAAGTCTTCCATATTTTTTCTCCTAGAGATTTATGTCATGCCGCTTTCTAAAAGGATCAGAAATGGCTTGGAAATTAAAATGTCAAGTGAAAGAAGACATTCAAGGTTAAAGCAGATGACAGTCCATCTGAAGTAAACAAAATGCAACTCAAAGCATTTAGGCAATGAGTTCGGGTCTGAGATTTTTGATGTCTAGCATAAATAAAGATAAGTTGTGGACTATATATTTTCATTCGTTGACTGAAAAAACATTCACATTCATTTCAGTGGTAGGCTTTTTCTTAGAATGACACCTTGGAAAAACTTTACTATTAGGGTCCTTGTTTACAAAATTAGGGATACTCTGTTGTATGAATAGCTAGAGAGCAAGGAATATGGGGAGCAGGAGATATTTTCTTTAGTCAAAGAAAGAAAACTTGGTTCAGTGACTTAAATAAACAAAGTGAATCTTGATGGAAAACCCAGAGGAACTCTGCTGAGCACTTTGACCAGATTTCTGAGGACAAAGCTAAATGCTGTTCTCGCCCCAACCTCCACTCCCCGCCCCCATTTTTATTCAACATGTGCAAAAAAATACTGAATATCACGTAAAACAAAGCAGACAGATAAATTTATCGAAAGGGTTTTGACCTGCGAGCTGAGAAGCTCAATGAGTTCTGAGTTGCTCAGTCTAAAGGATTTTTATGGGATAAATACGAAAGTTATTTGGTTTTTTCGATAGGCTGCCTAGCCTAGTGGTCTTCTCATTTGGATCAGGGTGGCTGAATCAGGAGAACAAGGAAATCCGGAGATGACAGGAGCAGACTTGGCATTTGGGTATTGGCTGGCATCCTTGGCCGATCTCTGAGCAGAGTTGTAAACTCCTGTTAGGTGAGGTTGCTTGTCACTTGATTAGTCACCTTTCCCCATATCGCCACAAAACTACACATTTCTTGCATAAGCATTAAGTTTTTATCTGTATTTGGGAAAAGTGAGGAAAGACTAAGTGTAGCCTAAATGGCAAAAAATGAGAACTCAGGCTGTCAATGGGATGTCTGCGATACGTGGACAAGAGTTTACAAATGACCCATGAGCATAAAAAATAGAATGTAGTCCATGATTTTCCTATATATGACTTTCACACAAACAGGAGCACATTCAGGCTGTCTGGACTTACTACTGAATGCATCACAGGATTGTTTTAAACCCATTTTATTATCTCCTAATTTTTAACCTCCCATTTTTCTTTTTGGCTGCTCGAAAAATGACCTCATCTTCCAATTAACTAAGAATATTTAAAATTAATGTATTTTAGCATCCTAACCTTTTATTATCCTTTATATTAGTTTTCTATAGCTACATAACAAATCACCACCAATTTGGCAATTTAAAACACAATAACTTATTATCTCATAGTTTCTGTAGATCAGGGCTCCACACAGGACTTAGCTAGGTCCTTTGTTTATGGTCTCACAAAGCTGCAGTCAAGGTATTGGCTAGGACTGAATTCCCATCTGAGGTTTGAGGGTACTTTTTCAAACTTACTGCTTGTTCCTTGTCAGAATTTTAAGTTTCTTTTACAGCCATAAAACTAAGGTTCCCAGATTATAGAGGCTACTCACTGTTCTCTGCCTCCAGTCCTTTCCACAACATGTCATGTTGCTTCCAGATCAACATAAGAGTGCCCGCTGCTTCTTGCTTCTTACTTGTAGACTCTCTTTGAAAGGACTCAGTTAGGTCAAACCCAACCAGGATAAATTTTCTCTTGATTAGCACAAAGTCATGTGACTAGGTGCTTTAATTACATCTGTGAAATTCTTTCATCTTTGCGATAACCTAACCCTATCATGGGAGTAATGTCCCCTCACAGTCACAGGTCATGTCCACACGCAGAGGGAGGGGATTATGCAAGGGCATGGGTCATTGGGAGTCATCTTCCTGCCACACCCTTTCTTTCTCCTTGTTAGAATTTTTTCATCTATTTCCAGACTTTCCCTTCTGTCTCCTAGGGCTCTTTGCCCTCTTACTTTACAATGCTCTCCCTCATTTAGCTGCTCTTTTAAAAAAATATATATTTCTTGTATTGATTTCAGAGAGGAAGGGAAAGTTACTAAATGTGAAATAAGATTCCAAGGGCTAAAATGCCAGGGAACCATCCTAGAGACTTACAGTTTCCTGGATATATAAAGAAAAATATTATTTTTCCAGAATATACTATTTCAGCAAATGAAAACCAAAGTTAATTATGTTTATATCAAAATTTTACTGTAAGAACTCATGTTTTAGGAAGGTAAGGCACTTACCAATCTGTAAAGAACATGATAACACAGAGTAGAGAGAAAAAATTGATTTCTAATTTATTTCTTCTTGTTTCCTTTTGATAAATATTCAGTATAATTAGATTATTGATTCAATTAGGAGCAATCAATTTTTAAAGATTTTGTGATTCTGTGGACCTGATAATTTAAAAGTTAGCTTCCACAAAGCTCAGGGCCAAATTTGCAGCCTTTGTTATCTTGTGCATTTGCATATATATATATATATATATATATATATATATATATACATATATATATATATATATATATATATATATATATATATATATATGGAGATAGGGATAAAGGTGGGCAAGTGTGACTGTTTTCACTGCTCTGTTTCAAAAATATGCTTCTCAACCCATTCCCATGCAGACTTCAACATATGTTCTCTTCTTATGTACATTTCAGAGTGTTGTTGTTAAATGTGACTATTTATGTAGTTTAAATAATTATCAGAGGCATTTCATTAAGAAGCAGCAAGTATAGGCATTAGAGATAAAGTTAGTCTTTATGATATACTTCTATTAATTTTCTCAGAGTTGGCTTTTTTATTCCATGGCAACTGACCAGAAATAAATGGCAGCACCTCCTAAATATCCTCGCTTTTAGTTAAGAACCATCTGTTTCTTTATGATCCCATTAAAAAGTTCAAGTGCTTAGAGGGTGAGGGTTCTGTTGTACATTGTGCCCATCACAAACCACCATAATGCAAGGTTGTGATCAGGTTAGATGAGATGACTTTCTCTTTCTTCTTTTGAATAGCACAGGTATTATATTCCTGGGACAGACACAGTTCATTTCCTTCTGTGTCCATTCTTCCTTTTGGTAATGGAACCTCCCTTTCAGGTTTTAGCTAGACATATGGTTCTCTAGCCAGAAACTAGATTTTCAGACTCCTTGGAGATTAATTTAGCCATATGACTAAACTTCAGGCTATGGGATATAACAGAAGTAATGGTGGTTATCTTTCAGGTCAGACCCTTAAAAAGAACATTTCCTGTGTTCCATTCCTCTCTTCCCTCCTTTTTTTTTGGGGGGGGGGGCGGGGGGGCAGAGGAGGAAGGCTAGTGATCTCTGACCAGGCAGGCAAGGGCATCACTGCAGGAGATCGAAGAGCCATAGAACAGGATGAACCTGCGTAGTTGGAGCAGAACCACTTGGGGTTACAATCCCAGACTATTTTGTGTGAGAGAAATAAACTTACATCTTGTTTGAATTGCTGTATTTTTGGGATTCTGTTATAGTAGCTTAATATACACTGTAATGCAGCACTTATAGCTTTTGATTCATTTTTATAGAAACAACATACAGAGATTATCTATGTTTTTTTTTATTACCCTACAAAGCCAACATGCCAGGGCAGGGGACCATACTGCATATTTGACCAGCTTGAATATATCCTTTTAGTGTGGGTAGAGCCTTAGGGCCTTCTCGAGCCAGAGCTAGTCAGTAGCTCAGTGTTCAGAGCCCAAGATATTGACCCATTTGTAAGAATGTTTCTGTAGAGACATTTCAACAGGAGGAAGAATTCTCTTATGATTGATGAATAGTTACTAGTTCTCCAATCCAAAAAAATGCCAAGCCAGTAGGAGAGGTGGTAGCTCAAGTTGCAAAAACTTTACCTGATGGAATAGAAGAGCAACAGAGAAAGGGATCCATCTGGCTAGGATTGGAAGCATAAAAATTCCTGAAAGTTGCAGAGTTGGCTCAGAACAAGTCAAGTGAGGTGGTGTTTATGTGTATAGTTTGAGGTGGCTCCGCTAAGAACAGAAGGGAGCTGCACTTGACGTAAGAAACCATAGGGAAGACATAGTGGCTTAATGTGTTTGTGCTGAGAGTAGCCTAGAGATTGCTCTACCAGTCAGAAACCATGGGTAACTCTCCTCCTCCCAGGTTACAGAAGGAGATAGCAAGTGGGTCAAGGGTTACAATAAGTGAGCTCAGATTGTAGAGCACATTTTTAAGTTGATGTTGGAATTTGAAAGTGCATTTTCTATTTTGGAAACTGAGTTAAGATTTTCATTGCCATATCAGCCATACGTTTTCAAATCTGTTGTCAGATCCTTACCCTAGTATCAGATCCACTAGGAAACCTGTGCCTACCTTCTGGAGGAGAGGAGAGGGTGGCATTAAATGGAGGTGAGAGTGAGTTGGATGGGTCAGTCACATTAAAAAAATCACATCATGAAAAACACCCAGAAACCGAGAGCCACAGCCAACTCAGAGTTATAATGCAATGAGTGTAATAAAGATAGTGGGTCGAGGGTATTTCTCACGCACTTTTTTGCAGTTACTGGTGGAGGAAGGTTTCTGGGTCAATGTCCGTCATGTCTGCAACCAAACAAGGAAGCGTAATGGAGACTATTCTGGCCATTCAGTAGTCAGTGGGAGTGGCAAAAAGGAGACATGATCCAGCAGCCCCAAGAGCCACGTCCAGAGATTCTGAATGATCAAAGGGAAGGGGTCAGGTGCTTGGGCTTCTGCTGGTGCTGCCAGTGAGGTCTGAAGGAAAGACGGTCTTGGTTACGATAGCGTTGCCCACAGTCCTCATTTGTACTCCCTGCTTGGAGGGGGAAAACTCAGAGTTAGTTTTGATACTCTGAATACGTTTTCATTTTAATGCTTGAGGACATAGCATAGAGAACTTTCCGGACTTAGGATTTGAGACTGATTTTTCACAGAGAACTAATAAATGTCCCCCTCAGAGGCTCAGAACCCCAGTACATGATAAAAGAGCAATATTCCATTTTTAAAAAGTTTTAGAATTGGTAAAAAGACATTTGACATGAGATTATGCAGTAATGATTGATGAGAGGGAAAATAGTATATTGCGACCTACATGACTGTGAAGTAATGTGTACTGTTGGCGAAACAGATACTAGTCCCAGTGTCTCTCAATGGAAAATAAGGATGGACTTGAAGGGAAGAGCTCCTTGCACGCAGACTTCCCCTCTAGGGTGTTGCCCTTGCTGCACTGTCATATAACTTGGTGTAGATTGACATTATTACACAATAATATCATTTTGCAGTGAGTTACTTTTTTGCATATATGAAAGGTAGGCTACAGATTATTTTCTTTAGGGGAAAACAAAAATGCTGCTGTACCATCATTCACTTGATTGAACTCTAATTCCTTAATCCAAGTAAAAAGGGGGAAATAATAAATGAAGGCAAAATTAGATATAGATATGGGACAATTTAATGGTTGCCTTTCTAGTATTACTTGGAAGGTATTCACACCCAGGGGTTCTTCCCACACAACTTCCTTCTTTGGGCTAAAACCCTGAAGACTTGAGTTAAAATATGTTCTGAGGGGCAGTATAGAGAGATGTCATGATCGCAGCTTTTTTTTATATACTGGATCAGAAACCAGAGGTCATAATTCCCAACTTTAAATACTATTATTGTTGTTTCCCTCTCAATATAAGCATGATGTCTGACTCAGAGACTTTTGAATTAGACTGTAATGGTTTCATTCTCTATGTTTGAAAATACATTTTTTCCCCATTCAATTCTTAACCTTTCATTTCACCAAATTCTTTTCATTTCCTTAATAGACAGCATAAAAAAGCAACTAACTTATTTATTTGATTATTATTTTGCAATGCTTTGTTAAACTTGATCTCTTATTTAAGAATAATAGCCTGATTTTCTATGGATTCTTAATGTGTATGTATGTGTTTATGTCTTTATGTAAACCAATACTATTCTTTCTTATTTTAGTGGCATTACTAAAGAAGTTATGATTTTAATATAATGCACATTTACATGATTATGACATATTTTCTAACATAATATTTGTATTATATTACATGTGACTTCTTTTGATAAGTTGAATATTTTAAATCATAAGGAAATTTAGAAACTAATATTCTGACTAGATGTGACACTTGTTGAATAAATACAATCAAATTTATCTCTACATTTATAAAGTTTCCTTTGCTTAATTTTGAATTTAATATATACTAATTTTTAATTATTTTGGTAATGACAGATAATTAGGGAATGATTTAAATCTTTTAACTTTAACTCACTACATACAAATAAGCACATACACATAAGTAAACAAGGGAACAATATATAAAATAATTTTAGCTTTATGCTTTTTTTTACATTTACCCTGTGTCTTACAAGTTGAGGATTATTTTCTTTTTTCCTATATAATAATCACTATTCATTCAGTATTGTTCATGTATAACATGTCTGGTCTTGAACATTATTTCTCACTGAAGGTTGTATGAGAGATTAGTGTGGAAGCTAGTGACTCAGACATAACACATTTTAATTTATTTTCTTGAGTTACAATTCCATGCCTCACTGACCTGTTTATTTTTCTAGTTTGGTATTTAGATGTTAAATATATTATTGAATTCAGCACTCAACTTAGTTGACTTAATTGTATTGAATTATGGTTTCAAAATATTATCATGGTCATATCTGGGTCAGAGGTAGTCTTTTTGCACACATACCATACCACCTCAATATGGTACATTAAACTTTACAAAGGGTATAGAGCCTTACTAGAATTTTGTCTTGGTGGATGTCTCTATAATATATATATATATATATATATATATATATATATATATATACTGCTGTTTATTTAACCTCCCTCACCCCGGCTGGTGTGGCTCAAGTCTCCCTCAAGAGAATTTTATATCATGCGAAACTAAAGCTAAAATCAAATTTATGTTGTACAATAATTGTTTTAGTCACATTTCTTTCAGAAAAACTTTATCAACTGCTACAAGTCCAACAAGTCTTTCAATTAGATTTTTCTTTGTTACTTTTTTCAAAGTATAAAACATTAGACCACCTATATTAAAATAATGTGGATAATTGTTAAAAATGTACATTCTTAGATTTTATTAGACTTACTAAATTAGAATATTTGGAGTTGGAGCCCGAGAAACCCAGATTATTCATTAAACACTCTAAAGTTTGAAAAACATCACACACTTGGTTATACTTATATTTACTATTTTCTGATTACTTCCAATACGTCAGTCTTCATTTTTCAAGTGGATTGACAGCTCTTTGAATGATATGCACATCATTCCATGTACGCCGCATGCTTAGCTAAATGTCCATTATACAGCATGTGTCAAATAAACACTTGATGTTTACTTGTTGAATAAATATTGAAACATGTGTACAGCTATCATTTTGTTTTTTGACCCAAAATTATTTTATGAAAGAAAATAAGGTTCATCTGCTCCAGCAATATGAAATACCTTTCAACACAATGATATCAAATTTTTGCATTTGCCCTTCAGGATTTTCAAATATCACTTGAGACAGTTCTACTTGTTCCCGTGTCTAAGCACATGGCCCCTGCTTTTCACTGGTTGTAGAAAATGTAATTTCTATTCTTCCCAAAGGCCTAGAGAAGAACTAGACCCTGATTAGCAGATGTAAATCACAATCCACAATTAAGTAGGACGGAACTTCTCTTTAAAATTCTGTCACGATGGCTTCTTTACCTTTGCTGAGTAAAATAACACTATGATTGAAGAAAAAATCAACTTAAGATTAAAAAACCAACTATTTAAAGGTCCCAAACTCCAAATAGCAGTGTGAATAACTGTGCCTCATGGGTTAAACCATGCCATGTTAAAATAATTACTGGTAAAATCTGGGCAAATGATGCTCAGAAAAGGCTCATCTTTCCCAATTGCCACCCTGTTGTTACCCAACCTAAGGAAGAGGCATGTCTCTATATGGAATCTTTAAATGTGGGTACATATTATTGGAACACATTTCTGGGTATGAAGACTTTATAAGTGAGGCATTTTCTTCCTTCACACACATTTTCTATAAAAAGTGCAATCCACCACCACCACCAAACCCATATAAATCAGAAGGCCACCATATTGTTGTCTGTGTCTCTAAGTTTTATTTGTTTGTTCTGTTCCTTTGTTGCTTTCTATTTTATATCCCACGTATGAGTGAAATAATATGGTTCTTATCCTTCTCTGTCTAACTTTTTTCGCTCAGCATGATACTCTCAAGATCCATCCATGTTGTCACAAATGGCAGTATTCCATCTTTTCTTATGGTCACCAGAGGGGAATGGGGTTGGGGAAGGTTGAGAGGGTAAAGGGACTCAAATATATGGTGATTAAAGGAGACCTGACTCTGAGTGGTGAGCACACAACGCCATCTACAGATAGTGTATTATAAAATTGTACACTTGGAACATATAGTCTTATTAATTAATGTCACATCAATAAATTTAATTTAAAAATTAAAAACAGGCTGCTGCATCTTGATGATAGTGACCGAGGATGTGTGCTATGAGTGGATGGGACCTTTTGAGGATTATCAAGAATTTTATTCTCTATTATAAATGCGATAGAGCATAAACTCTGGAGACAAACTTGCTTGGGTTGGAATCCCTGCACCACCATTTCTTAGCTGTAGGGCCTTGGGCAGACTATTTAATCTCTCTTTCCCTCAGTTTTACAATGAGGATAATAATATACTAACTACTAACCTCATGGCATTATTATAAGGATGAAATGAATGAAGGGTTTAGAACTGTGTCCTGTATAAGCAGGGTTTAAGTGTTTTGTTTTGTTTTTTACATCAACATGATCCCTACTTCTGGCTTCATGGTGTTACTCAGGGGAAGGAGCACAAAGCGTGGACTGTGTACGGGGGGTTCTGGGCTTGTGTCTGGTCTTGTAGAGCCACAGCCTCTCTGGTTCTACAATAAGATGAGGCTTTGGCATGGATGATCCTAAAGCCCCTTATAGCTTTGAATACCCAGAAGAAAACACAGGTGATTTTTCCTGGAAATCACTGCGTGACAGTTTCACTTTAAATCAGATGTAAGTCTAGTGGCCTGAGTGAAAAATAAAGGAAAATATGAACTATCATACCACACTTGAGGGTTTTGGTTACTTATTAGAAAGAACAGGAAAAAAGAAAAACCATCTCATCTCTAAGAAAGCACAGTTTCTTTTATTTTCTCCTACATTTTTATCAAATGCCATTATAACCTATAAAAGAAAGATTTTACTTTTCAGAGTCTGAATCAACTGCATCCCAGAAGTAATCTGGTATTCTAAACATTACTAAGACAAGTTTGTCTACTAGTTTGGGAGCAGCTTCTCTATAGTCACTAATTTCAATATTCATGGTCCACTCCTTGCTATCTATGCTATCTATGTTCATCAATTTTTCGAATCCCTGGAATTGGTCCCAAGTGCTTGCAGATTAAAGAGAGGGTAGTTTGTTTCTGCATGGGTTTTCTTATAGTTGGCTCCTCTAATTAACACTGTTCTAAATTCTTTCCTTCAGATATTTTTTGGTATACAAAAGAGCTTCACAAATTACAGGAAATGAAGTAATTATTTCTTTTAGTTTTGCTACTTATTAGAAACCAAGGCTAATGGGATTTGTCTTGAGCACTAAATTCCCAGCATCTATGCCATGATAAAGGGATTTTGTGAATAATTGCAAATAAGCAGTAGATATTAAATAGCATTCAGACTTCCTAGAATGATCTATTTCGTTGTTCCCAGGCTGCTGATCAAGGACCAAGTAGAAAAAACTTCGTTTAAAGCATTCTACCTAATGAAAAATTGTAATGGGACTTGATTTTAGCTAGCTCATGGGAATAACTATACTGTTTCAATTATTGATGAAATGATTTCTGTATCAAAAAGAGTTAAAACAAAGTGTTTAGAGACACAGAGTAAATTATAGTCTTCTAAACCCAATGCAGTGTAAAGCTATTTATTATCACTGGAATGAGCAATAAGATAAAAACTTTTGGTAAGTAAAGGTCCCCCTACACTCAAAAAGCTTAATTTTTTCTCAGAAGTCTCTATGAAATGTCATAGGCTCAGTCATGAATAACAGTGAAGTTGTACTGTGAGCCTGGAACTACTTCAATATGCTGTCACAGACATTTATGGGAATGCCCCGCATTTTACAAAAATATGTTTTACTTAACCCACATACAAACACACCTGGGAAGTTTGTGGGAAGCGACAAGCAGAGTTGTCCGATTGTGACTAGGACCTGACTCTGGGATGATGGAACAGTGAACCAGGAGGGACTGAAACCAATCTCAGAGACCACGGCTTTGGTAGGATGGCCTTAATGTCTCCGGGAGGTGGGCATCTGGATTCCAAGGCAACTCTTGTTAAATGTTGCCACCCCAAAGCTAGACTGGCTGGCATCAGTGGCTAGTGAATTCCCTCACTGACCCAGATGCCCTTTGGAGGCACGACCTTTACAGATGGAGACCCACAGGGTGGAGGGGGTTCCTCCAGCTGAAATGAGGGTCCAGCAGTGCCCTGTCTCTGCCATGCTTCCCTGTGGGATGACAGGAGACGATGGGAAGCTGTGTCTTCACTTCTGTCCTGGATGACCGTGGCCTAAATAGTTATTTTTTTCTTCTAATAAAATTTTTTCTTTAACTCATGTTAATGTTTACAATAAGTCCCAGACTAGCACCCACCTTTACATGGTATGATATTTTTTAAAATATATTTTTATTGATTTTCAGAAGGGAGAGAGAGATAGAAACATCAATGATGAGAGAGTATCATCGATGGGCTGCCTCCTGCACGCCCCCCACTGGGGATCGAGCCCACAACCTGGGCATGTGCCCTGACTGGGAATCGAACTGTGACCTCCTGGTTCATAGGTTGATGCTCAACCACTGAGCCATGCCAGCCAGGCTGGTATGATATTTTTTAAAAATCAGTAAGTAGCCTTCAGTGGGACCGGTCTTAAATACCTTCTCAATATTTGTTACATTGCTACATACACTTAAGTCAAATTGGGTCACCATTTCATATTAAGATCACAGATTCACAAAGAACACATACATCTTAACAAAAATAAAAACAGAATGATAAAAAGTCTGTTTGGGGAATTGGACATTTCCCTCAAAACAAGATTTTCTTTGTTTCATTTACTTGGGTACTTTTGGTATTTCATATTAAAATTCTACTATTATAGACCTAATGGCAGATTTCAGATCTACTCAGAGTTGATTCAGTTCTCAGTCCCAAATAATGGTTAATTTATTGACAAAAAATCAAGTTCCTTCAACATTAATTTTGAAAATTAACTAGGGGAGTACATCTGCTTTGAAAACTTACACATGGTACTATAAAATCAATATGAAAGACATTTGGGATATTTATTACCTTTTATTATCATCTTTATTGTCGACATTGGGGTAATAAGCTTATATTATTGTCATTACCCTTAGTTTTTTTTTAAAAAAATATATTTAATGATTTTTTTACAGAGAGGAAAGGAGAGGGATAGAGAGTTAGAAATATCGATGAGGGAGAAACATTGATGAGCTGCCTCCTGCACACCCCCTACTGGGGATGTGCCCACAACCAAGGTACATGCCCTTGACTGGAATTGAACCTGGGACCTTTCAGTCCACAGGCCGATGCTCTATCCACTGAGCCAAACCAATTAGGGCTGTCATCACCCTTAGTTTGATGGAAAAGTGTTCTAGTCCTAACTCTTCGCTGGGACAAAGCTGTGCTTAGAACCTGTTTCCAAGACAAACAGCAGCAGAGGTCATTATCTCCCAAGAGATTTGGTGAGTGGGATGGAAATAATGAGATTGGGGCTGAATACAGGAGTGTAACAGATAGCTGGAGAACTACTTTTTTTGGAACTTTCTTCCTGTCAAGCCCTAGATTTCTTGTTTGTTTTTTTTAGAGAGAATGAGAGGGGAAGGGAAGGAGAGAAAGAGAGAGAGAGAGAGAAACATTGATTTGTTGTTCCATTTACTTATGCATTCATTGGTTGATTCTTATATGTGCCCTGACTGGGGATTGAACGTGTAACTTTGGAGTCTGGTAATGATGCTCTAACCAACTGAGCTATCTGGTCAGGGCAACCCCTGGGTTTTTCCCCTCCTTGTGGTTCTACTTATGTGTGATCGTGACACTCTTGTACACTTCCCAGGCTATGTTGCAGGAAATTTCTTTCTTTCTGTTACTGGGGCCAAAGATATGAATAAAGTCAGGTTTGACGTCTTTTTCTCTTGTAGTAAATATGTCAGCAAATCATACTGGCTTTACTTGATGATAGTATGTTCAAAGTCAGAACATTTTCTAGCATCTCCACCTACCATTGTGATCCAAGCCACTTTCTTGCCTGGATTGCTGCAATAACCTCGTAAATAAATGTTCTTTAACCTTCTACCTTGGCCCCTAACAATATATTTTTTTTAAAACATGAATCAGATCATATAATTTCTTTGCTCAGAAGTGGCAAGGTGGGGGAGTGTTATAAGACTAAGCCCTGAACCTTAACCTGTGGAATTTAAAGTTAGGGTAGAATTAAGTTGAATTGTAGGATACCCTGCTGGTATCTGGGAACTGCTTGGTGGTGTGTGTGAAGAAAAGCCCACCTCACAGTGAAATTTAAAAATATACTTAGCCCTGGCCAGTGTTGCTCGGTGGTTAAAGCACCTTTTTTTTTTTTTTACTGGTCCTTGGACCTAAGGATCTCAAGCTTGATTCCTGGTCAAGGGCATGTATGTGGGTTGCAGTTCATTCCCTGGCCCCATTTGGAGCTCGTGTGGGAGGCAACCAATTGATGTTTCTCTCTCTCATCATCGATGTTTCTCTGTCTCTCTCCTCCTCCCTCTCTACCTCTTTCCTTCTTTCCCTCCCTTCCACTCTCTAAACATCAATGGAAAAAATATCCTTGGGTGAGGATTAACAATAAATAAATAAATAAAATAAAAATACACTTGAAATTTTAAATCAGTAATACTTTTACATTTCTAAAAAATCAAAATGTTGTACAAAAGCACACGCCGAGAAGTCTCAATCTCTGTGTTTCTATCACTTGTATGTATTTCATCCCAAAATAACTTTATTTAATAGTTCCTTATATATCCTCTGGTATTTCTTCATGCCATTACTAAGCAAATAAAGATACAAATTCTTAATCATCCCTTTTCTACATATGCAGTGTTTTTCTCATTTAACAGGATATTCTGAATTTCTGCATATTAGTACATTAAAAAAACACAAAACCTAGCTGCACAATATACCATGGAGACTCTACCAAAGTTATATTAGACTAGAGGCCCAATGCATGAATTCATGTATGGGTGGGATCCGGCTGGCCTGCCTCAATTGGTGCCAATTGGGCTGGGCTGGCGGCGGGGAGGGGACGCAGGAGGTTGGCTGGCTGGCCCTGCCCCTGATCGGGGTGACTGGGGCAAGGCTGGTCAGGACGAGGGGCCCTGGGGCAGTTGGTGGGCCGGCCCAGCCCCCCTGGTCGAACTCCTGATCTAACTCCTGGTTGAGGGGACAATTTGCATATTAGCTTTTTATAGTCCCCTCTGCTGAAGTGTAAGGCTTGTCAAGCCAAAGTAAAATTCATGTTTTAAATAACTGATTTTGACTGTCAAGTCAATGAGCATCAAAGCAAAAATCAGGGAAATTGGAAACTCGTTCCTTATTGCATGTAGCCTAGAGTTATATATAGGTACCAATTTTTTTTGCATTTTTTCAAGACTAAGGTAAGATAAATGACAGTGTTATGACAGCCTTGCAGAGCATGCATTACACTTCTTTGAAAGGATGTTCTGTTCTAAGGAAGGTGGCTTATATTGTGTGATTATAGATTGAACATTGATTCACTAGCTACAGAGCTCTTGGCTTTTATATCTTCTCAGTTTTTGACATTTTTATAATATCTTAGCTACATTCATCTTCAGGGGAAATGCAGTTGATCCATACATTGCTCTACTGACATTTTAGCATGCTGATAGTATCCTTAAAATTACTAAATTCTATTATACATTTCTAACACTGCAAAACAGTTGTTTTTTAGAAGAGGGTCAAAACTAGCTATACCTGCACACGTGAAAATGGATTTATTTGGTGTCCCATGTCCAAGTTTCAAATTTGTCCTTTGATGGAAGAGAGGAACTAAAATTTTAGACTTTTTAATAAAACACTATTGACCTTAGCTTTAAAGAAATTCTTCAGCTGCCTTAGCTGAAGATATTTTACTCAACACTGCATTTAGCAACACAATTCAGAAACTTCCCTGATTTACATTTTCACAAAAGGCAATTTGACACCTATAAAAAAATACAAATGCGAATGTCAGTAAAGATTTAGACCTGGGTGTTGAACATATGGCCAGCAGTCTCATTAGTAGACAGAAGCTCCCTCTACAAGATGGAGCGAGGAAGAGGCACTCTTTCCACAGAGGGATTGTGGAACTTCTCTGGGGAGCTCCCTGTTGTCTCCTCAGTTCAGCGGTGGATAGGAGTCCGTGGGAGGCAAGGAAGGCGTGGTCCTGTCATCCACGCAGACATGCTCCAGGAATTTTAGAGGATGCCTTTTTAGGCTTTTCTTTGAAGGTCATAGGTCCACCATTTCTAGAAGGAAATTTAAGACATAGAAACATTTTTTAAATTATTAGATTAATCATTCCCACTAGGTTTTCTAAATCTGAAAATGATTTTTTTTTTTTTTGGTAATTATGGAGCAAATATGGCTATCATCTTTTCAACAAATTAATGAGGTGTCAACAGTTTTGGAAGTATTGAATTTTGATGATGCGAGTGTAAGAAGAATGTGAAGTGAACGTGACTTAGAACTTATTAGAGATGCATTTGAAATCTGAAATATTTGTAAGATGGATATATTCTAATTTATACACATTAATTTCATTGAAGTCATCTTGTTTAAACCAAGATAATGTAGATTAAAACTTTGAGTGCTATGATTAAATCTTATGACAATTTCCAGTAAAGTTGGTTTCACTATCCCTTTATTCTTACTTCTGTAAATATTCATGAAATAACAAATATGAAACTGAAAGGCCCTTTGGACCTAAGTGGAAAAGTTGATGGCTATTTTTACTGGTATAATTGAAGGTTAATACATTCATCTGCATTGAACTAATTACCCTTTCTCTCATTCGCAACATTCCTTCCAAGGACCAGCTCCATCAAAATATATGTTCCATTTCCAAGCAGGCTAAAATTGTTCTCGTTATGTTTGGATAAAATGTAGTGTGGGCCCTGCCAGCATGGCTCAGTGGTTGAGCGTTGACCTCTGAACCAGGAGGTCACAGTCGATTCCCGGTCAGGGCACATGCCTCGGTTACAGGATTGATTCCCCAGTGTAGGGTGTGCAGGAGGCAGCCGATCAATGATTCTGTCTCATCATTGATGTTTCTGTTTCTTGCTCCTCTTCCTTCTTCTCTCTGAAATCAATAAAAAATATATATATTTTAAAAATTTTAGTGTGGAATATTCATGTTTTGATAGTTCTCAGTGATTTTTTTCTATTTTCAAGTTTCCTGGAAAATCATGTAAGTAGGTTTCAATCTCAACTGCAGAATATCAGGTATCCTACAAGTATTCACTGGCACATTCCAGCCAAATTTAGAAATCTTGTTGGTTCCCATGAATTGGTGACAGATGATGTAAATAAGGCCAACAGGAAATTTTCTTGGTATTCACGCAGTATTCAGCATAGCATTTATAGGCCTGAAATTTCACCTTATATGGGAGAGAAATGTAATAGAATCATCTTCATCTTTTATGTGCATATACAAAACTTGAATATTGAATTAATCTTTTAATTTTCTGTCTGAATCTTTGAAAACACACACACACACACACATGCAAATGGTGATTGGAATATAGTTCAATGTATTAAGATTTTCTGCTTTTGACATTCCAGCAATGGTGAACTGTCTTGTTAAGACCAATATTCTGTTTGAATTCTGTTTGAAATCAAGCCAAGACTTGGGGGCAAAGATCCTGGAGCACAGTGTGAGACACAATTTACCAAAATTGACATGTCTTGTATCTAGAGAGACATTGAATTGGTAAATAGAAATCTTTCCACAAAGAAAATTTCAGACCTAGACTACTTTGCTGATGAATTCTATTAAATTTTGAAGTATCAATACTATCCAAATTATAACTCCTTCAAAATTGCGGGGGTGCTCATTCTTTAATCATTTTATGAGAACAGCATACACTTGTGATCAAACCTATAAAGGACATTTCTCGAAAAGCAAAATATAAACAAATATCCCTTCTGAATTTTGACACACAAAAACCTCAACAAAATATAAGCAAATCAAGGCATGGTGGCAAGACTGGGATTCACAATCACACTGATATTCAAGAAGACTATGTAGGTCTTTGATATTCTCAAACCAGTTCTGCTCCTGTGTCTCAGGCATGTGTGCTCAGGCCACAGCTGTCGTCATGCCTTTGTGCCTCTTCTTCATTACCCTCATCAGGGATGAGGTGGCATTCATTTGATAAGAAAAGAAAAAGTGTTCTCTACTGAATGTTTCCTGTGAGTGAATTTTTAAGAACTTCTAAGAGGGCTTCTGAATAGGAAATATGCTCCAGGGAAAGTAGGCTTAATTTTCTCTTTGCTTCCAATCTTTTGATGTGGTCATTCCTGCATATAAAATGTTCTGATTGAAGCACATGTAGAGTAAGTGTGGAGTGTTACAGCCCTCAAACGTCTTCAGAAACTTGTTTTTTAATGAATTCATTTTTTTTTATAGTTTAATTTTCTTTTTTTTTTCTTTTAATTAAATCTTTATTGTTCAGATTATTACATTTGTTCCTCTTCCCCCCCCCCATAACTCCCCTCCTCCCAGTTCCCACCCCACCCTCCGCCCTCACTCCCCACCCACTGTCCTCATCCATAGGTGCACGATTTATGTCCAGTCTCTTCCCGAATCTCCCACACCCCTTTCCCCGCCAAGAATAGTCAGTCCATTCCCTTTCTATGTCCCTGATTCTATTATAATCAACAGTTCATTCTGTTCATCAGATTATTTATTCACTTGATTCTTAGATTCACTTGTTGATAGATGCATATTTGTTGTTCATAATTTGTATCTTTACCTTTTTCTTCCTCTTACTCTTCTTAAAGGATACCTTTCAGCATTTCATATAATCCTGGTTTGGTGGTGATGACCTCCTTTAGCTTTTCCTTATCTGTGAAGCACTTTATCTGACCTTCAATTCTGAATGATAGCTTTGCTGGATAAAGTAATCTTGGTTGTAGGTTCTTGGCATTCATCACTTTGAATATTTCTTGCCATTCCCTTCTGGCCTGCAAAGTTTCTGTTGAGAAATCAGCTGACAGTCGCATGGGTATTCCCTTGTAGGTAACTGAGTTTCTTTCTCTTGCTGTTTTTAAGATTCTCTCTTTGTCTTTTGCTCTTGGCATTTTAATTAAAATTTATGATGTGTCTTGGTGTGGTCCTCTTTGGATTCCTTTTGTTTGGGGTTCTCTGCGCTTCTTGGACCTGTAAGTCCATTTCTTTCACCAGGTGGGGGAAGTTTTCTGTCATTATTTCTTCAAATAGGTTTTCAATATCTTGCTCTCTCTCATCTTCTGGCACCCCTATAATTCTGATGTTGGTACGCTTGAAGCTGTCCCAGAGGCTCCTTACACTATCCTCGCATTTTTGGATTCTTTTTCCATTTTGCTTTTCCGGTTGGGTGTTTTTTGCTTCCTCGCATTTCAAATCATTGACTTGATTCTTGCGCTCCTCTGGTCTGCTGTCGGGAGTCTGTATAATATTCGTTATTTCAGTCCGTGTATGCTTAATTTCTAGTTGGTTCCCCAATATACGATCGAGGGTCTCATTAGTTTTCTTGTAGATCTCATTAAGTTTATCGGCGGCTTCTAAACAGTTCTTGAGAGACCTTAAAAGTGTGGTTCTGAACTCTATATCTTCCATTGACAATTTTGTCCTGTTTCTTTGTCTCCGCATTTTGTTATGCTTCCATGGTGCACCCCCTAGTGGTCTTTGTGCGCAGTCTTATAAACCTTGATTGTTGTAGCTAATACCAGGGAGGGTTTGACCTCCAGGCCAAGTGGCTATGAGAATCAGCTGTGTCTGCAATGAGAGAACTTCTGTCCTCTAGGGAGGTGCTAATGTAGCCTTTGCCTGAGGCTACCCGGCAAATGCCTCTGTGCAGGGCTTGGGCGGGGCGGGTTGCACAGTAGCAATAGGGTGGGCCGGAGAGAGCAGTTATGGTGGCTCTCAGTCCTGTCCCCAGGGGCTCTGCCTCTCTGAGTCCCAGCACCCGCTGCAAAGCTCGGAGAGAAAGCTGCACTCGCTCTGACCGAAGCCAGACAGTCCCGCTTCTCCCGTTTGAGTCTGGGTCCCTAAAGACTCGCCCGGATCTGGAGCTCAGAGTCTGCGACTCCCTCCCGATTGAAAACACCAACCGCGCCCTCCGCCGCCAGCCCGCTCTGCACACTCCGCACCTCAGAATTTGACTTCAGCACTGCGCCTCCTCTGAGTGTCCGTATGCGTTTCTCTTTCCTCCTAGTTGTAGGACTTCCACTCAGCCAGCATTCCTGTGGTTCTGGGTGATGTCCCTTCCGTTTTTTGGTTTCACTTTTGAAGTAGTTGTTCAAAGCAGCAAACTCCGGCGTTAACCTATGCCGCCATCTTGGTTCTCCCTCTCATTTTTTATTAGAAAAAAAACTTTGATATGGCTTTTAGAAGACTTATTTTACTATGACTGTGTCTTTAAGTCATTGTACCTAAAGAGTGTGAGAGAAAAGAGATGGAGCACCTAGGAAGTGTGTGTGTGTGTAAGAGAGAGAGAGAGAAAGAGAGAGAGAGAGATGTGTTGATGAGTAGTGATGGACAGTTGCTTCACATTTTCACATGATGAGCTATTTCTTCCTTTCCGTTTTTATATTACTCTCTTCTATTTATTGAACATGAGTTAAACAAACAAAAGTATTTTCTGAATTACTCTTTGATCCTAAACTTTCATTAACTTATTCTTTTTTGAGAATTTTTATGAGCGTATTTGAGCCAAACTGATGACATTGATGGAAGCGAGATCTCAAATGCTCCCCTAAACTCTTTTTCAAATGTTATTGCACATGTGAAGGCATATCAGCCACCTTGGGCACAGGACCAGGGAGCAGCGGAGCACAGGGGCCACTGCGGCAGCAAATGGCCTCATGGAAACAAGCCAGATGCAAAAATCCGAACACCCTAAGAGCAGTTATTTTTCCCCACTGTGGGGTGAAGCAAATTATGTTAGATGTTTACCAAAGCGCATTTTTTTTCAATGATGGTTAGTGCCAAATCAAAATATCCAGCGAGGAGATTGTTTGCATAAAGTACAAGCATGGAAATTGGCTTGAGGTTATATTTAATTTGCACAAAAAATATTCTTTTGCTTATTTACATTGAAGTACTTCCCCTAAGAGTTAACCGATGTGCTAGTTGGATTAAAAGATCACTATTTTTCCACAGAGCCTTCATCTGGTCTGTGAAAGCATCCTGGTGAGAAGATTTAACTTTGGAAAACCTCCTCAGCATTTGATAGTTGAGGGGCACACGTGCTTCTCTGTGATGAGGACCCAGCTCTATAAATCGCAAGCCTGAGCCCCAATAATAGGCACATCATGTAGCCTGAAGTGTTGGCTGGCGAACTGGGGAGCCCCCACACTGGGGAAAAGGACTGATCCTATTAGGCATCTTTATTTTTTAAGACTAATTTCTGAATCTGAATTTCTGGGGGGAAAAAATCTATCCCCGATTCTCTGCTTTTATTTTTCTCTTGGGAGAGAACCTTGGAATTGGAGCGGGGAAAAATCAAACAAACACAAAAACTTCTGGCTAAGATATTAGTAGACGTTTTCTGAAGACTGGCTGCCAGGCTTCTGTTGGCATCCACATGAGATCGACACTGCTTTTCTTATCGTCAGCCAGAAAGAAAGCTTGCTTCGGCAGCTCAGGTTTCGCCTGCTGCTTGGAGACGGTAGCCCATCAATACAATTTAAATGAAAACTATTCCATTTGTCCCCTAATCCTTAGATTTTTGTGCTAAAATTTTTATGGCATCATAGACTCTTTTTTTCTCTCCTATCATAGGATGTGATTTTGTGTCATCAAAGAGTGTGATTTTGATTAAATTTTTAATCTCTTGGCATGTCAATTTTTGCTTCTGTAAAAAAGGCATGGTGAGGATATCTTAAAGGGTTATTGTAAGAAATATATGAGTAAACTCAAATGAAGACTTTAAAGCAACCTCTAGCCCTGACCATTTTGGCTCAGAGGCTAGAGCATCGGCCTGTGGACTGAAGAGTCCCAGGTTCGATTCCAGTCAAGGGCATGTACCTTGGTTGTGGGCACATCCCCAGTAGGGGGTGTGCAGGAGGCAGCTGATCAATGTTTCTCTCTCATGGATGTTTCTAACTCTCTATTCCTCTCCCTTCCTCTCTGTAAAAAAATCAATAAAATATATTTTTTTAAAAAAGCAACCTCTAGCAGCGTCCCTTGGGTTTTATTATTACTTATACTTTGACCCACACTAGCTTTCATATTCCTAGAAAATCACACATAAAAACATCCCTTCTATGCCTAAGAAGATTTTTCTGAAGAGAAAATGGAGGTAGCATGAGCTCCCTTAAATTGAACCTAATCATTGAGTGGATGAGGGGCAAAGCCAAGCCAATGGAAAAATCAAGTGCCTATGAAGAGGTAAAAATATTCTCTTTGCTGCAAAGTTGAATAGATTTTGGAATTGATGACTGCAGGGAAGCATTTTCTTCCTTCAATATCTACTATGCTTCCTTTCATTCAGCTTCAATTATTATCCTGTGGGTATAATGATCTTTAAAATACAGAGCCTCTCACACAAAGGCAATGCAAAGGGACCCGATGCCATTAATGTTTTCAGTACATGACAGAAAGCTGGGATTATAGAAGGCCTTTTTTTCCATTGGTTGATAGCAGGGTATTAACATTATGCACCTCCTTCATTCTTATGGGCAGGCCTTTTATTTTCTCTTTTTCTAAGTAATAACTTAGGGTGTTAGATGTGAATGCCATTACTTTCCCAGTGTGGTAGTTCTGATACTGCGCAACCTGCTCATTACTTCTCACTTCTGTTTTTTGCTGGACTTCAGTGATGTTATTTCCCTGGTGACCCCTCAGTGGCCATCTCTAGGTGGTCACCAAGCAGACACTAATTGTAACACACATCTTTCCTCCTCTCAGAAATTCGTTCCAATTCCCGTTATTTAATAAATAATAAAACTTTGCCTTCATATGCTATTAGTGTTTCCAAGCTCCTTACACTGTATTTTTCTCATATTGATTGACTCCAAAGATTTTATAATTTCAAATCCAAAATGTCTGTGAAGATGGATCTGTCTTAAGCTCCTGTTTATCAAATGTAGTTGTTTTTACTAAATTATGGCTGAAGATAGCTACTAGCTTGTAACAACTTGAAAGTATTTCTTTCTGCTTCCAATAAAAGCCTTCCAATCCCATTCTGAAGGCAGATGGACTGCCTACCAAGGCACGGTGAGGAAAACAGATTTGTGTAGCAAACCTGAAATCTAATGATGTATGTACGGCAGAGGCCTGTTGGGTGTGGAGGCCATTGGGTGGTAGGCCAATGGGATAGAAGTTCCTATCTGGTCAATTGAGGTAAAAAGTAGAGAGAAGAAAAAATGCAGATATTGAACAACAGCTGAGAAATTACCTTTTCCTGGAAGCCCTAGAGAGAATTCTTAAAACTCTCCAGCCAAATGTGTTAAAAATGCAAAGACTTTAGCGGAAATTCCTGTGGGGAAGTTGATGGGGAAGGATCTGAGAGCTGTCAGACTATGAAGTAAATCTGATCCTGAGTGAAGAAAATAGAGAAGATGGCAGGAAGCACCTCATATCAGCATGTAGCCCCCTACACTGAAGTCTAAGAAAGACCATCAGGATGTCCGTGAGCCAAATTCATTCATCAGAGGAGTTTGCCATCCATGGGTCTGCCTGAATTTCCCCATTGCACCCAGTCATCAGTTGGGAGCAGTTCAGATGTATTCTTGAGTTAATTTTTTTTTTTTTTGAATCCTAGTATCTCAGAGTGGAGGAAGATCTGAAAGATGGTGCAGTCTAACCACTCACCAGTACTTAAATCCCATCTATTCTTTCATGCTGATCGTTGAAACACAGCACGTTTATTTCTCTCTTCTGAAAGAGGTCTCACTCTTCTATAAAGTATGTCATGCCAGCTCTTGGCAGCCTGACTTGCTAGAAGTTCTACTTTGAGTTGAAATCACTCTCCCTGTTTTCTACTCATGTTGCCAGTTCTGCACTTGGGCATGTACATAACAATGAAATCCACTAAACTTCCAACGCAGCTATAATGTCCCGCCATTGCTTGGATAGCCTGATGACTCTAGTAAATTTGGTCCAATAATTTTTGCTAAAGGGTCATGTACAGCTCAGAAGACTTTTCACTGTCTCTTTAGTCCCTGGGCAGAAATTCCAGCTCAGCCCTGGATGTGCTCATGTCTAAAGCAGCTTGGTGGGCAATGACTATTCTTAGCTGTTCTGTGAAACAGGAATGCTGACTTCACTGGGGGAATTAATGAAGTGAGACCAAGCAGCTAAAAGTTTCCTTTTTGGGACACTATTAATAAAAAGATAATAAAAATAAAAATTATACTAATAACCCAGGAACCTAGAAGCCTTGGGGAGAAGAGAGAAAGCAGAGCGATCTCGCCGATACCATCTGAAACCTGTCACTTTATGAATCAGGTGAGGCCCTGAAGAAATAACTTTTCCCCCAACCCCACCAAACATTTCCGGAAATGCTAATACTCAAAATGCTCTCCCCACCCTCCACCAGCACCTAGGGACTGCCAACCACATAGAGGGAAAGAATTTTCATCTCCGTGCCACTACTGTTGCCTTAGAAATAACAAAAAATTAGAGATTCAAAACAAAAAGACCATGTGCCATCAAAATATGAGCATTTTTAAAGAGATTTGGAGCAATGGCCGTTGGTGCACTTGGATCAGGTGAAGGGATTACTTCAGTGAAGGAGGGTTGATTAACATGTGTCCATGCCCCATGAGGCTCCTTTCTAGCACTCTTCACAGATTTTCTCAATTCATCTTCACAAAAGACCTTCAAAGAAGTATTGTTAGTTTCATTTTGCAGACGGGTAACTTAGGCTCAGGCTAAGAAAATTACTCAGAATATTACAGCTACTATGGCTATTAGTCTTTGGGGTCTCCCTTAGAGGACTTCGTTATATAGGGGTCAAGTTCTGCATAACTCAAAAGCTATGATTTTTTTATTACACTAAGCTAGCATGAGTTCTCTTTTTCTAAGAACACATCCTTTGCTTAAAAGGAATCATTATGGGATGCCCTGGTGGGGGAGGAAAACTCAGTGAAATTTTCTCACCCTAGATCAGGAGTCTTCAAATTTTTTCTTTAAAAAGACAGATAATAAACATTTCCGGCTTTGCTGGCCATATGATGTCTGTTGCAACTGTGCTACTCTGACATTGTAGGATGAAAGCGGGCAAAGACAATGGAAACAAATGGAAGCAGCTATAGAACTTTAGTCACAGAAATGCATTTACAAAACTTTACTTACCAAAGCAGATTTGAATTGGACCCTACGCTGGGAACCCTAAAATAGTAGGCTGCCCACCCCACCAAGACCTTTCTACTCCTATCACTTTGCTGCTAGGCCACTCATATGTGGAAGGTCACAGTTTTTTAGGGAGGTCGGATCGATGTCATAGAAGTCAGGATAAGCAAGTCAGAGTTTGCTTCTTTGGCTGCTTAATATGTGTTTTTCATAGGTTGCAAATACAATTTTCCAAATGTCCTTGGGTAATATATTTAGACAGGTTTTCAAGGAAAACAAATAAAGAATAAACATATTGGACCCTAATTGATTTCCTTAATACTCCATCCTGATCAAAAATTATATGCATAACTGCAGGTAATCTGAAGGTTTCCCTTCATAGTAGTTTGTCCCTGTCTCTTTTTTGGTCCCTGTGTCTTTTAGGTAACTTTATTTTACCTTATTCTTATTAGATTTTCAATTAAGCTCAAGAAGGAGAAACAACTTTGGGGAAAAACAAAAATTATAAATTCTACTTTTTAGTTTTTAATTGAATAAATATAGGTTGTAATCTGTACAATGTTATCACCCAGAACAAATTAATGAAAAAATAAATTAATGCTGGAAGAAGAGGCGGTGGAACAATAAGTAATTGTCATTGTGTGGGAGGTTGACATTTAAAGGATTTACATGTAAAATTATGTTTTTGAAAGGATATTATTTGTTATGTTAATTGAGCTATTTTCAAGGAAAAGTCAGACTAAATTTATCCAAGTTTTCTAAAATATCCATGAGTGTTATTAACTTTTTAGTTGTAATGGACATAACCACACTTCTAATGGACGTAAAGCAGCAGTGCTGCAACCTCGCTCTTTCTTAACAGAGCAATGATGGGGTTTACATACTCCTCTCAAAGTTAATAAGATTAAGAAGGAGATGATTCTAATTTCCAGACCAGTTTTATTCCCTGTGCCTCAAAACTGAAGCTAACAAAAATCAGAGCATGGTATTTCCCGAAGGGCACCATTTTCTAGGCTTCCCTGCACTTATGTGAAGAAAAATGCCATTATTGATGCCATGTTCAGTCAGGTTTCTATTACCTGGGTTTAAATATATCCTACTGATAGTCTATTTTGATATCTATTTTATACTTAATGAAACTGAGGTATGCAAAGGCCATATGAAGATACCTAAAAATCCTGGAACTGTCTGTTTTATTTAAAGCACAAGATCTCCTGGTGGAGGCTTTCATCTGTTTTAAGGAACACTTAGTAAGGCTGTGTTAATTTTCTGCCTTTTATTAGCTTTTTTTTTTTTTTAACTGGGGAACCCTCTGAAAATAGTGATTATTTTTTGGGGGGCTAGAAATATAGAAAATAATAAGTGGTCCCTAGAATTTCAGATCCCTTTGGTAATCATTAAGCTTCTTTTATTTGGTCTCTTTTGTGGAACAGAACATATACGACATTAATGGGTTTATTGGAATACTAATGGGCTATTTCCTCCACTGATCCCCTCACCCTGCTTCACGCATGCCCCCAGGCTTCTCCAACTATTGTCTGTGTCCAGAGTTTATGCATATATGCATACAAGTTCTTTGGTTAATCTCTTCCTGCCCCTTCCCCTGGCCCCCATTCTTATCTGAGATTTGTCAGTCTGTTCCATGCTTCCGTGTCTCCGGATCTATTTTGTTTGCCAGTTTATTTTGTTCATTAGATTTCTCATATAAATGAGATAAAAGAGTTACACATTTTAAAAAAACCACACACACACACAAACACACACACACACACACACACACACACACAAAACAGCATTCCTTTCTGGAGATAGTACCATGACTTAACTAAGGCAGGAAGAGTAAACCTAAATGCCTTGGGTGGCCAAGAAGGAAATGAGATTGTGAGAAGTTGCTGGTATACAGTGATGGGGAACAAATATAACCATATTCTCCACATTGAAAGTAAAACTTGCCATTTATTAAGAGCTATAGGCAGAATGAAAGTAAGCGACCACTTACCATCCAGAAGCTGGGCTACTATTTCAACGTAATTCCTTACCTGGCCTTGTTCACCATGCAGTGTACATTTGCTGGTAGCCGGTCCATTCTTGCTGTTTGACACAGTCGCTGCAGGGAAGAAACATCTGCACAGCATATGTTTCAAGGGACCTGGCGTATATGGCATACTGTTCTTACACTTGATCTTAGCCAAAAGGCCGAGAAGCGATGGCATACTGTTCTTAATATGTTTGCTCCCCTTCTTAGCGCTATGTGTTTTAACCAAAGTCACCTCTCTGAGAAAGGTTGTTTCCCCAGGTGGGGATTTTTCCCTCAAGTTAGGGATTAACAGGACTAAGGAAGAGAATAAAACCCCTTAACTAAGTGCCAGGCGGGTAATTAATCACTTTAACTACGAACAATCACTTAGGATAATCTCCTTCAGTTACTTCCTTGTAGCTTAACAGAACAATAGAGTAGTGACTTTGGAATGGAGATAACAAATGCCCTAACCTTTGGAATAGAATGGATAGGATTAAAATCAACTGGTATAAATACAGATGTAACAGGACAATAAAGACCAAACCTGGCTGGAGAACGTGGCTAGGCTGCTGATCAACTGAATGCTGTCTCCGTGTTATTCCTTCTTCACCTACTCCGTCCACACCTTCGGGAACCCCTGGACCTGTTGGGGTTGGACCCCAACATACATCCTCACAAAAAAAGTAGTAGAAGGCCCTTCAGATATCTTTTCTCTCTGTGCCTCCTGTTTAATCTTTACCCTGTCCTTCTCCTGGTCCTGAAGCTCTTATTTTATGCAGGAATCTAAAAGTGTCATTTCCGGTTTAATTCATAAATAACAGGCAGTAGATTTGTGCTGGAGTTTCCAAAGATCCGCTCCCTTGTTCCACATTCTCCACCCTCCTGCTCTGTACAGTTTCTACAAAGAATCTACACCTCTGACATTCTGAAGTACAGTTTCATGCCTTCATATGTTATTTCTCTCTTAGTATTGCTGAAAATAGTTTGCATTTTTTATTCACTTTTTTGCTTTCAGCTACTGAACAAAAAAACCGATAAGATAGGGGCCTATTCAATAGTCCCTGAAATTAAAGGAGGTATACTAGTGTATGGTTTGGGAGGGAGAATAATTAAACTAGAGGGGCCCCAGATGCCTCCTGCCCTATCAATGGTATTGATACATCCATAGGCTTTTGCTAGGTCCAAGGAATAAATTCTCATTCCAAATATGAGAAGACAGCAAAATCCTGCATTTTGGTTACAGAGGAATTCAACGGTAGAGATTTTCCCTTGAAGATGAAAGTTCTGGTATTTTGCAGAAACATTGGACAATGTTTGTCAAATAGCTGATGAGAATAGTTTTTTATGAAGTCTGAAAAATAAAACAGAGAATTTGGGAAATCCATGAACTATTTATTAGCATGCCCAGCAGAAAAGTTGAACATTGCATGCTGCTTTTTTTATGTGTGAACAAAATGTTAACAGACAAAAGGTAAAGAAAAAGACATATCAAAAAGGGAAAAGTTTGTGTTTTTAAACCAGGTGTTGGCTTTTAAAACTCAGTTCGAGTACTTTTTTTCAACAAGATGAGACCAATGGAAGTTTCCAGAATGTTTGTTCTGACGTGCAATTATTTTTACCCTGTAAAATATTTATAGCTATAGAGAAAGACACTTTCAGGCTGACTGACTAAATCCTCCCCAGTCAAGGAAGCTAGAGTTTTGATAAAAGGTTCTGAATGTTGAGGTGACCAATTGTTCATAGCCCTTGAGAGGAAAAGAGTTACTTTAGTAAGAGTCGTGTGTACTGATGAGTTTTATGAAAATCCTTCGCCCTGGCCAGTAGAAGAGCCCAATGCTATACTTACAAATTAAATGGAAGGAGAAAAGCAGAAATATTTGATTCATAGCAAATACACATTGATAATAGCCTAACTCTATAAGTAGTGTTTATTTCACATAAAGGGACTATTTGTGGTATGTTGGTACTGGTGATTTTCGCTCACAAGTTTATGTCAGGTGTTAGCGAAATCAATTGTAGCATCAAATTGGAGAGGAAAACTAGAGACTTCAGAAAGGAGAGTAGATGTGCCTGCGGGCTTCAGAGTTTATTAACAACTTAGCGGTGGATAGATCTACTCTGTGAAAAAGAAGGGCAATGAAACATTTTCTAAATCGTTTTCTCAGAAACTCCCGGGCTACATGCACAGCGCCACTGAGCACTCATTAGTGGAGAAGGACATCACATGTTTCTCAATTTATTGTAGAAGTGACCTTCTGGTTATTTTCCCCTGTCTTTAATTGTGCCTATGTACTTTGTCTTTTTGAGTGGTATTTCCAATTACTAATAACTTAGCTCCAAAGGTTAAGCTTTAGCTCAAGTTGTCTCATGGTATACTGAAGTGAGAATGATCTTGGGAGTCAGAAATACCCAGTTTGGCCTCTTTGCTCTTCCATGAACAGACATGCAGCTTTGAACAAACTAACAAACCTTTCAATGGTTTAGTGTCTTTGTAAAACGGGGACAATGAGACATTGGGTGTATTTGCCTTGTAGGGGTCACGTGCAGACTTGGTGTTGAATAACTGCATGTCAGGTCCTTTCTTACTGAAATCTCTATTTTAGTTGCTCTATTTACCTGGTGGGTCAAGGTGGAACACTTTGCTATGTTGAAGGCATTAGGGGAATCATGGATTCCAGAGCCCCCCATTTCCTCATCAGTAAAATGAGGATACAGAAAAAAAAGTGAGACCACCTAGCACAGGGTCTGACATGGAATAAATGCTAATTTGATCCCCCCCCCCTTAATTTAAAAGGACTGTATTTGAAATTAGTGATGGACTATGTTGGATTTAAAAATATATACCAATATAATCTTTCCACTGTTGGATTTGTTTTATCAAGTGAGTTGCCATCACTAAATATCAAAATAATAGAAAAATAACTTAGAACAGAAATTTGATCTCTGAATTCCACTATATCTCCATTATATATTGACACGAGTACACTCAGTGCCTCCCTAGTTTAACTCCACTAGTAAAATGTTTCAGCCTATAAAGGATTCTCATAGTACAATCAGGGTTGATAAAGCTTCACTGGGTCTGGTCCTCTTCTTGCTTTGCCAGAAAGGACGCTGGTCAATGGAGAAAGGGAGGAACCCAGAGAGAGGAGTGAACCTCAGAACTGAAACCTGTGTCCATCTGAGAAGTGAACTTCTGGGTTATTTTATCTCCTTTGCTTCAGATGCTAGTTCTGCCCGCCAGTGTGTGGTGATCTGAAACAAAGCGCTCGTGTGAAATGGGAAGGTCCCTTGTAGGGGCCAGGAAATTACCTGATAAAAGAACGCTCACCTAGTGAAAGGAAATGTTCTTTCTCTGGACGTCAGTGTGGACAAAATGCAGAGAAAAATGGTGGTGTACTCAGTGCTTTTGGCACTCTTAAAAAATTTACTGAACATCATCAGGATTCTCAACTTCCTTTCCAATGCCCCTTCTCAGGAATCAGCAGGATCAAGGGAAATAGTGACGAGCTGTGGGGTAGTGAAGAGGTGCACCTGAGTGGGGGTCTGTCCCTTCTTGCTTCTGATTCATTTATTTGTGCTCATTTAACCACAGTGTTCCACTTCTCACTTCTCTCTCCCTTCACGGTGATGCATCACGGTCTTGTCCCTGCAAGATCCAAGTCCAAAAGTGGAACCAAGTGAGTATAAATACCTTTTGAAATGGAAATCTGGTTATTTCGCGAGTGGTTCTCCTGAGTTACCATATTTTATTCAGGCAAGTTTTGTGCACATTATTCTTGTTCAGGAAAGTTTTTATGTGCATTAGTATTTCCTAGAAGAATGCTAGTCTACTATGAGAAGTGCCTTCCTTTGGTTATGAAAGCTTTTTTCCTATTTAAGAATAGTCTGTAAAAATGCAAATATTTCTGAGTGGGACAGTTGAAGATAAACTGATAAACTGATACTTTATAAAAAATAACTTGGAAGGGGAAGTGAAAGAGTGTTAAATATATGACTGTTGAGAGGGGAGAGGAGTGTTGGTCTGGAAAAAAAAATCTGTATCTAATCTGAAGTCGTACCTAGGCCTTACCTGTGGGGTAGGGAGAGAATAGGTACTGTGTGATACCTCCACATGACACGGCGCTGGCAGGTGATGGGGAGAGATGCAGCCAGTCCAGTAAAAATAATAAATTTACTGTATCTCACACTCATTCAAAAGCTCCTTCCACTCTACCTTCTCACACTCAGAAAGACTTTATCTTTTTTGCTGGTGGTGGTGTTGAAGATAATTTGACCTCTATGATTTAATACACCACAGGTAGCTCTAGACTTCATTCTCTATACTCATTTTTTATGGCATAATGGAAAAAAAGTGATTTTTTTTCCTAATAGATACAGATTTATAAGAACCTTTTCATATCTTCCAATATTTTTTCCCAAAGATTTGTCATGTCTGTTTCTGAAAGGAATTGAGATGACTTTGAAATTAAAATATAGGGAGAAAGAGGCATTGTAATCTAAAACAAACCAGATTCCATTTGAAGTAAATAAAAATGCACTTCTGTTGAATGGATCTGAAGCACGTTGGCACAGTGAAGTCATTGTCTCCAAAATCTCTAGCATCGACTGCAAATAAAGGAAAGGAAAGCTGCATAGCTTTTTAAAAAATATTTTTTTTTTATTGATTTCAGAGAGGAAGGGAGAGGGAGAGAGAGAAAAAAATCATTGATGAGAGAGAACCATTGTTTGGCTGCCTCCTGCACTCCCCACACTGGGAATTGAGCCCACAACCTAGGCATGTGCCCTGACATGGAATTGAACCGTGACCTCCTGGTTCATAGTTCGACGCTCAACCACTGAGCCATGCCAGTCCGGCTGCATAGCCTTTATTTTATAACAATATAAAGTGAATTCATTCATCCCTAGAAGTAAATTTTCGCTTAGACTGGAACCCCAGCTTAAATTGCCACTAGGGACCCTTGTTTACAAATGGAGGGACTTTGTGCTGGAAAATGCATGGCCAGGAGAAGATGGTTGCTGGGAGCAAGTGGATGCTTTCCTTCATCAAATACAATGAGCTGTGCCAGGATGTGCAGGACTTGGAAACTTGGTAAAATCACAGAGTAACTTCCAATTCATTAATAAAAAGACACGGGTATAGATTTTCAGAGATGAGCAGATCAAGGAACCGACAGGCCAGAGTTTTGGATGGATCCCACACACGGGCACAACGAAGTGTATACAGAAAAGACAGAGACAAAGCCATGAGAAAAAAGGATAAAAAAGAGGGTGGCGGATAAAAAGAAGGCAGAAGGTAAGCTGGATTGTCCAAGTTGCAAAGAAGTACCTATTTTATAAGAAGGTAGGGGAATAGTGGACTTCACCCCAATCCTACTTCTTTGGAAAGATATGACCAATCTACCACGATCAAAGACTAGCTTCCAACACTCTTCCAGTGTCAGCCATATCTATCCTAAAGCAAAGGAAGTCTAATCCGGGGCCTGTGGTGAAATAATGAGGAGCTAGGACACCATTTCTATCTTTACTCTTTCATATATGTCCCAAGTAAATAAACCTCTTTGATTAAAAAAATAAAAATAAAGAAGGATGCAATGATCTGAATAGATATTTCTCCAAAAAAGATATACAAGCGGCTGATAAGGATATGAAAAGATGTTCAGCATTATTCGCCAACAGGAAAATGCAACCCCAAACTCCCATGAGAAGTCACTTCACACTCACTAAGTGAGTAGAAATTAAAGAGACAGAAAATAGTTAAAGAAGGTGTGGAGAGATTGGAACCCTCATACCCTGCTGGTGATAAAGCTGCTTTGGAAAACAATCTGGTCATTCCTCAAATAGTTAAACATAGATTTACCATATTACCCAGGAATTCCAAGGCCTAGTTGTTTATCCAAGAGAAAGGAGAGCATATGTCCATGTAAAAATGGCAAACAAATGTTTATACCAGCATTATTCATAATAGCCTAAGATGGAAACGACCCAAATGTCCATCAACTAATGAATGAGTAGACAAAATACAATATTTCCATACAGTGGAATATTATTTGACAATTAAAAAATGACGTACCAGCTACACATGGATGAACCTTGCAAACATCATGCTAAGCTACAGAAGGCAGTCACAGATATCATACATTGTATGAGGCCATTAATAGGACATTTTCAGAACAGACAAACTTATAAAGGCAGAACTGAACTTGGTGGTGGCCTAAGGATAGGGTGAATGATGGGATGGTATGTAAATTGCATCTTAACAAAACTTGTAAGCAAAAACACAGAACAAGGCTTCCGGGAATAGGGCTCACGATGCCACAAAATAATGATGGAATTTTTAAAATTAATTTTTCTTTTCTTACTAATAAATTTCTTTAATTACCTGCTCTACAGTAGGATTTTATGTTTGATTCTTTAGTAAAAGTGAAGTTGATAAAAAGATAATTTTTCTGAACAAATGGATGTACAGAACATATTGGTGGTTTCCACTACGCCCTGCACAGTCAGTAACAGATGTGCAAACTGAAGCATCATTTTCTGGTTTTCAACCTAGGAGTTGGTCTCTTAGCAACGCAACCCTTCAAGTTGTTGGCTCCAAATACTCAATTCCAGAATCTAAAATTTATTAAGAAGCAAGGGAACTTAGTCATAGGGCTGTGTTATTAAAAATAAAAATGTATGGACTTTGACCCCCAAACCTTTTGAAAATGCAGTACAAACAAACAAGTCGAAGCTCATTCAAACCCAAATTAAATAAAATAATTGCTCATTTCAAATTGTGATTTTAAAATGGGCCTCTTCTCTGTTCTTCCTTGCAAACGTGATTCCTTAAAGAGAAGACAGAGTCTGTTGGTTGACAGCCAATTTCCCCCCTGACCTCTCACTCACTGATTTTTAAAATTATACTTGGTGCTCTGTATGAAATTGGGGTGAAGAAACACTTGTGGTAAATAGGAGGAAAGACAGCCCAGAGTGCTCTAGAATGGAGGAGGAGAAGCTGGAGGTTGAAGAGGTCTTTTTGGCAACCTATTTAAATTCTTATTTCAGTAAGCTGTCATTTTTAATAGCTCAAATCAAGTGAATTTTTAAATATCATCTCTGTTCGGCGGAGGAAATGGAATGCCCTCTGGGTGAAATGAACAAAGAGATCTACTTCCCTAACAGCTTTCTCTGTTTGGTCTTCCACTCTTTTAACTTCTTATTGTTCTTGGACCTATTAACTTTTCTGTTATCTTTCCGTAAAGGCTTTGGCTATGTTTCAGACTTTTGGCCTCTCTGCTATCTGGGCAAGTTCCTTTTATAGAACAGGGACTCAAAAATGCCATTGGTAAATATTACACTGAATGCTTTTTATTAGTACTTTCGGATTCTTTCTAGCATTTTATTTAGTTTGTGTCTGTGTGTGTGCGAGTGCACGCTGAGAGGATACAAATATAACGAGGCTCAGTCCCTGCCACTGAGATCTGCAGTATGATGGTCATCTCATGGTCCTTTCGTTTCTTCATCTTGTTACTTTGTCATTGAAGTAAGAACAGTGTGAAGCGGAGGAGAGAAGCAGTGTGCCTGGGAGGGCTACTATGCTGTAAGTGCCATCATTTTACCCAGACAACATTTGAATTTGATGACCTTTCTCAACCAGTTGAGTCAAAAGAATTCCATTACAGTTGGATTACAAGAGTAAATTTCCAGGGATGAAATTTCAGATATTGCCAGTATTCTAGTTTCAAAAAAGGCAAGCATTAATTCTAGTTGAAATCCGAGTTTGTAACATGTGAATTAATAAAAGACTGAAATACTGAATATTGCAAAGAGTTATTTTATAAAACAATTTTCTGAGATTTAACACTAGGTGATTATTTTTAGCTTTTAATTAAACCTTAATTTGGTCATGACATTTTGATAGATTTTAGATAATTTTCAGTCTTCCCACAGCGATTTGTCATTATCCCCCTTTAACAGCGAGTTCCTCCCACACAGAGATTTGCAGGCATGAGGGTCTTGGTTGAACAAATATAATTAATGCTACACAGCTTTCAATTTCATGTTTAAGTACATTTAAAAGAATGATTCAAATATCTGAAATAATTAAAAAATGGAAAGAAACTTTATTATAAAGGAGAAGTTTTCATTTATCTGAAGAAGAAAATATTTCAGTCAAGTTTGGGTGGAAAGTGAAACAAGGAGGAAGATGTGGGGAAAGGAGAGAGGATAAAAGAAGAAAACTCACTCAGAGTGTTTAATGCCTTGTGTGGGAATCTCTGTTACGGGGTGACCCTTCCACTCTTTGCCAACCACAGTTACTCTCAAGCATATTTAGAATTCTTTAGAAAGGGATAACATTGTTGTCACCCACCTATTTTCTATCCTTTTTAGAATGCTTTTAGGTCAAGAGGATGAGAAAAACAAAGAACTTTCCAAAACTCTGGAAATTTCTCCAAGAGCCATTTCACGAGCCATCAGGATTTAAGCTCATAAGTTACACGCACATAGCAGATATGTGCAGCCTCAAAGTGATAAATGAGAGACACAAAAGGGCAGATTTGGTAGATATTAATAGATAAATTTTCACATCAATTTTAAAAATAGATAAACAAGAAAGACATGAATGCATTTTTATTTTATTACTAGACGTCCAGTGCACAAAAATTTGTGCACTCGCGGGGTGGGGGGAGGGGATCCCTCAGCCTGGCCTGTGCCCTCTCACAGTCTGGGACCCCTCGGGGGATGACCACCTGCTGGCTTAGGCCTGCTCCCTGGGGGATTGGGCCTAAGATGGCAGCCCGACAGCCCTCGGGGGATGTCCACTTACCAGCAGGGAGCAGACCTAAGCTTCAGTCGGACATCCTTAGCGCTGCTGAGGAGGCAGAAGAGGCTCCCACCACCACCGCTGTACTGGCAGCCGTCAGCCTTACTTGTGGCTGAGCAGAGCTCCCCCTATGGAAACGCACTGACCACCAGGGGGGCAGCTCCTGCATTGAGCATCTGCCCCCTGGTGGTCAGTGTGTGTCATAGTGACCAGTCATTCCCAGTCATTCTGCTGTTAGGGTCAGTTGCATATTACCCTTTTACTATATAGGATTTCCCTTAGATATAAATATCGAGCAAAATTATTGTATAGAGAATATTATTTACAATTAAGCATGGTTTAATTTAGTAATTTACTCAAACAAATGATGGAGAAAAGGAATGCAGGAGATAGTTTGTCATTTGAAATGATTTTATGTCCCAAACAAGCCTAAACGTTTTAAGATGGAGTTATCTTCCCCCGAAAGGCATAATCCCCAATGGTTAATTTTACTACAAGAATTTGATGGTGTTAATTTCCAATTTTTGCTTAGGGATTTAGAGAACTAGAGAGACCATTGCTCCTACCCTTACAACAAAGATGAAGTCAGGCCAACTGCAATTATATGTGTCTACTTGAACCCAGCAGGGAGCTGAGCAAACAGAACACTCAACTAATCCTTACTCTGGGGAGAGACTGGGCCAGGATGGGAACATGTGCTCCCCTGGGGCCTAGTCACCAAGCATGGCAAAAAAAATTCCACTGAAACTGTTGATGAATTGGTGGAGGCTGAATGCAGGCTGGCAAGAAAATATGAAGCTCCAGTGACCCTGGATGTGGGGCTGGGGTTCATCGCCATTGCAAGCATTGTTTCCCACACGCTCCACCTGACAGCAGGTGCTGCAGAATGATAGGGAGGACTACTTAGAACCTTCACCGTAAGCGCCTTTATGGAACAAAGGCCTTCCTCTAAGGGGGATGGAGGTTAAAAGAAAAAGTGCATGCGCACACATACACACGCGTGCACGCACATAAACACACACACACCCCAATAATTACAAAACCCTACAACATCCTTTACGGAACTGGTGAAAACTCATTGCTGCTAGGGGAAGGGAACAGAAATTATAAAACTGTCGTGGTTGAACTACCACCATACAGAAGAGGCAGGAATGCATCCTGGGCCCAGAAGTACAGTTAGCGGACCACAGCCCCGATACCAGGGGCACAGAACCCTCCTGACACTGAGGCGAAATCAGAACTTCAGAGAACCCCACACCCACTCTCCATCAGTAGGCTAATAAGTCTGGAGTACAAGTTATAATTGAATATTGCAGTAAGGCTACAAAAGACATATCTTCTCTGAGGTACAGAGCAAGCAAAGAACAAAAGCTGAGGGTAAAGCATATTATGGGAAAAAATCCTCCAGCAAATCAGCCCCATCCAAAGACTCCAGGTGGGTGTCAGTAGAGAAAAAAGAGCTTGCGCTGAGGATAAACACAGTGCCCAGTTCTTGCTGACCTCCTTGTATTGTAGTTCTTTTGATGGATACACTTTTTATTTCGCTTTCAAATAAGTCTACAAGGTCCTAAACCTTTTTTATTTTGTTTGATGCTCATTAACATCAACACTACAAATTACATAGGGAGCTGTTCGGTCTTTGTTTTCTTAGGACAAATTCCATTGTTTCTTTTCTCTGCTTAGTTCTCCAATTATGTTTGACGAGTATTTATTCCCTAGGACAGTGGTCGGCAAGCGCATTAATCAACGAAGCCAAATATCAACAGTACAATGATTGACATTTCTTCTGAGAGCCAAATTTTTTAAACTTAAACTATATAGGTAGGTGCATTGTTATTAACTTAATTAGGGTCCTCCTAAACTGGCCTTTGCTAAAAAAAAAAATCTCCTCCTCCTCCTCTCTTCCTCCTCCTCTCACTCCTCCTCCTCCTCCTCCTCCTCCTCCTCCTCCTCCTCCTCCTCCTCCTTCTTCTTCTTCTTCTTCTTCTTCTTCTTCTTCTCTCTCTCTCTCTCTCTCTCTCTCTCTCTCTCTCTCTCCCTCCCTCCCTCCCTCCCTCTCTCTCTCTCTCTCTCTCTCTCTCTCTCTCTCCTCAATAATTAAGACTCCAGGTCTGCCAGTCCAAGACTGATAGGATTCCTTTCTTTTGTGAAATACAGCATTCTCATAGTTTTCAGCCTAATGGGGCTGAAAATGTTATTGAGCCCAGTGAGGAAATCCAATGCCCTGGGCTGTGGGCTAAATGGTGGCTTTGTTTCCAAGGGCATGCTCCTTTGTCATGCTCATCCTCTCCCCCTTATCTTCCTCTCCCTCTCATCTTCCTCTCCCCTCATCTTTCTCTCCCCCCTCATCTTCTTCTTCTTCTTTTTCTTTTAAAACTGTTCAATTCCACTGAACCAATTGTTGGTGCCCAAACACCTAATATAAGTGTCATGCACGGTGTTAGGCAGTGCAGAATATAGCAGGAATTCTAACCAAAAATGCTAAAGAAGGTAATGCATAGAGATCCTGGTGAACTAAGGAGCACATCCTTCCATTTAAAGGGGCAACTGTCATACAACTCCTCCATGCATTTACTGCCATGCAGAAATATTGACACCGTTTTGCTAGATCTTCCCAGTTACTGAAGAGAAACTGGCGATCTGAATTTATATATAAACTCTTTCAATTTTTACATAGTGGCAGCAAATTCACATTTTAAAAAAACACTGTGCATCCAAACAAAATGCATTTGCTATCTGAGTGTAGTCCATGGAGCACCAGTGTGACCACCTCTGATCTAGTGGAAAGACACAGGCTTCAGAGTAAAATTGAGTTGGATTTGTATCCTAACATCCCCCATTCTGTACTGTCCAACACAGAAGTATTCAGGGAAACTACTAGTGGTTGATGCAATTTTAAATGCATCTTGTTCATCCTCTCTTTTTTTGTCACACAACAATCTCTGGCAGTTTATTCTACCCACTCCCCAAGCCTCCAGCATAACAAGGAGCACTCAGCTACTCAGGACTAAGGTATCCATTTCCCCAACTTCTGGGAATGTCAGTAGCCAACAGCTTTCTTTTTTTTTTCTTTCTTTCTTTTTTTCCTGTTCATTGTTATTTATTTTTTTATTGCTTAAAGTATTACAAAGAGTATTACATATGTCTCCTTTTTCCCCCCCTTGACATTCCCCCGGCCTCCCCTACCCGCCGGTGTCTTGTGTCCATTGGTTATGCTTATATGCATGCATACAAGTCCTTCCATTGATCTCTTACCCACCCCCCTCCCAACCTTCAACCCTCCCCGGCCTTCCCGCTGTAATTTGACAGTCTGTTCGATGCTGCTCTGCCTCTGTATCTATTTTTGTTCATCAGTTTATAAAGGTCTTTATTATTCATAAATGAGTGAGATCATGTGGTATTTTTCTTTCATTGACTGGCTTATTTCACTTAGCATAATGCTCTCCGGTTCCTTCCATGCTGTTGCAAATGGTAAGAATTCCTTCTTTTTTACAGCAGCATAGTATTCCATTGTGTAGATGTACCACAGTTTTCTAATCCATTCATCTGCTGATGGGCACTTAGGCTGTTTCCAGATCTTCGCTATGGTAAATTGTGCTGCTATGAACATAGGGATGCATATATCCTTTCTGATTGGTGTTTCTGGTTTCTTGGGATATATTCCTAGAAGTGGGATCACGGGGTCAAATGGGAGTTCCATTTTTAACTTTTTGAGGAAACTCCATACTGTCTTCCATAGTGGCTACACCAGTCTGCATTCCCACCAGCAGTGCACAAGTGTTCCCTTTTCTCTGCATCCTCTCCAGCACTTGCCATTTGTTGATTTGTTGATGATAGCCAGTCTGACAGGTGTGAGATGGTACCTCATTGTCATTTTGGTTTGCATCTCTCGGATGATTAGTGACTTTGAGCATGTTTTCATATGTCTCTTGGCTTTCTGAATGTCCCCTTTTGAAAAGTGTCTATTTAGGTCCGTTGCCCATTTTTTGGTGGGATTGTTTATCTTCCTTTTGTTAAGCTGTATGAGTTCCTTATAAATGTTGGAGATTAAACCCTTATCGGTGATAACACTGGCAAATATGTTCTCCCATGCAGTGGGCTTTCTCATTGTTTTGTTGATGGGTTTTTTTTGCTGTGCAGAAGCTTTTTCTTGTGATGTAGTCCCATTTGTTTATTTTCTCTTTAGTTTCCAATGGCATAGGAGCAGTATCAGTGAAGAAATTGCTACGGCATATGTCTGAAATCGCTTCGGCATATGTCTGCTCCAAAAAGCTCCTCCTCTCTCTCCCACCCTCCACTCCAAAAATCAGCGCCTCCTTTTCCCCCTCCTCCCCAGATGGCGCTCCTCCTGCTCCCTCACCATCTGGGAGGAGGGGGAAAAGACAGACTCAGGCTCAAAAACCTCTTGGATGAGTTGTCACACCTGTATCCTACTCTCACCTCACCCTAGCATAACCATGTATACATGTTTATCTAGATTAAAAGATGGTGAGAATATCAAGAGAGAATATTGGGAGAGCTATGGGTATATTGACTACTTATTATCTCATCCTAATCTCTAATTTATTATTGCAGTTCTTCCAGACCAGTCCAAATAAGACCCCAGAGTCTTGAAAGAGTGTACAAGTTGGGGAATTATGATGTGTTCCAACCATAAATGAAAGAAAGGATGGAAGGAGATGACGTTGGAGAAAGGGGACCCAGGCTGTCCTCACATGGAAGTCATTACAAAGCCTCTCTTTCACACACTCCCTCCTTACTCCCTTTCTCCCTTTTGTCAGGTTCATCTATTTGCTTTACAATAATCCGTCAATTTAAAATTGAAAACAATTCAGGAAGAAAGATTGGCAACATAAATGGCATCTGTGAATGCTCTGGAAATTAATCTGTTATATAAATCATTCTTTGTGAGATTGTTTTATCTTCCTTCTAAAGAACTCAGAAACTCAATGGCAACTTGAGACAGAACCCAATTTAGTCCTGTCATTAAACCAAGAGGGTTTTATTCTCACTGGTCCTCTGTCAGATTTTAAATGAATGTGGTTTTAGTCCCCTTCTCATCTCATACTGGAACATATCCATCTACAGCAAGATCTCACTTTTAAATGATGTTCTTGTATTTCAAGAGACCTTTTAAAGGGGAAAAATAATAGCTCCACTCTATACAAAACTCATGGCGGGAAAGTGAGTCTATTTATCTCCAAAGATTCAACAAATTCTTACGAAGTGTTCGGCCCAAATTCTTGGTGGCTAGGGGAGGAGGTGGGATTCTGAAGGGGGACATGACTTGCTCAGAGTCACATAGCTAGGTTAGTCACCTGTGTACTTTCTTTCTTCTTATAGCTATTGGGTACTTTCCCTCGAAGTGAGACCCAGACTCTGGTTGGAACAAGAATTCCTGTCCCATGCTCCTCTGAGATATAGCACCCAAGAGAATTAAAATGTTCAGCTGTTGCCATTGTCTGGTGTAAATCTCTATATATTCACCTGTTTCCCTTGGGAGAGAGTGACTCACTGGACCATGGCTGAAAACCCCACATATTCCAAACCTTGGTGATCTGTTTGGTTTATTCTCTCAATGGACCTCTTCTCTGTAGCCACACACCCTCTGTCCATTCCTTGTACTGTTTATAGTACCTCCCATCACAGGGTCTGTGCATTTATGTATTTCCCACATTCAATTGTCCCAGCCTACCCTACCAGCCACTGTTCAGCTGCCTAATCCTCTCATTCTTTAGGTCTTATTTTAAATGTCCCCAAGGCAACCACCACCAACCACTGATTTCTCAGATGATCAGAAATATAGCTACCTGTACCATTTATTCATCACACGGATCACATTTGTGATTATTTAATTGAGACTCTCTCCCACTTCTCCATAAACTTCATGAAAATGGTAATGGAGCTAGTCATACTCTTCATCTCCATAGAAGTAGCAATGTGTTGACGAACTAGCCAATGTAGCCTTCAGGCTCTGGGTTGGAGGAGAAAAAGCAGGTGCTTTCATTATAAAGGACAATGGGACTGGCAGGAATTTGCTTGTCCACTCTCCTTTATGATGGGCCTTTCAAAAGTCTTTAATCCCACAGGGTCCTACAGGACCCCATTAAGCTCCTGGATTTTGTAGCTGGCATCAAAAAAAGCAGGTCTCTAATACCTTCACTTCATTTACAAGCTAATCTTCAAAATCTTTCTCCTTAGGCCTCCTTATGTTCCAGAACAGCTTCTCACCTCTGAGAGTCTCCTTCTCTGATTTCATTTCTCCTGCATATAACGCTGCCTCCAAATGGTTTTGCCCTTCTCCATCCCCAAACCATGGTTGGAGCTCCATCCTTCTTAGCTGAAGATGTGCCTTGTCCATGTTCTGGTTCCCCCCAAATGCAGCTCTATGTACACCCCAGCCTGATTCATAGCCTTTCAGTTTCTCAAGTCCTTTGCTCCCTCAACCCCCAGAGTTCCGCATATGCTTTTCCACTGCCAGGAGTATCCTCCTTCCTACTCTGCTCATTTGGTCAACTCAGACTCATACTTAAGACAACAACGCAAATAAGAACCCTTCTTTGACTCTTAGCTTCTGTTAACACCATAAACGGGACATTTATAAAAAAAATATTTGGGGCAGTTTATAAGGTTGTATTTGTGAGATTATTAATGTCTATCTGTTCTAGACTTCAAACTCCAAAAGTAGTCATCCTCATCCTCTGCCCTTGACCAGAATCGAACCTGGGACCCTTCAGTCTGCAAGCCTGCGGCTCGCGAACCACAAACGGCTCTTTGGCCCCTTGAGTGTGGCTCTTCCTAAGCCTTAGGAGGACCCTAATTAAGTTCATAACAATGTACCTACCTATTTAGTTTAAGTTTAAAAAATTTGGCTCTCAAAAGAAATTTCAGTCGTTGTACTGTTGATATTTGGCTCTGTTAACTAATGAGTTTGCCGACCACTGGTCTAGAGAAAATTGCTTGAATTGATTTTTTTTATCCCTTAAAGATGAAGAATGCATGGAAAAAGGGACACCTCTATCTATAATAAGCTTCTATTGAAAAATAATCACTTTCCTCTTCACATCACTATCTTCCGATCATTCAGCAACTCAAGAGAAGCACAAAATCCTGGGCAGGTGTCCAGTGTGGATGTCTGCAGTTGCTCGTTTGCTCCACCCCAGTATCTTTTGCTTCTCTCATCTCTCCTCACTGCCTTGACCCGGGACTCCTCTCGGCTCAAGGCCATCTTCTCTACCTTACATTCAGAGACCCCCACAGCCCTGCGGTGGCCTTTGTTCTCAGCCGTCCCCTGTGCTGCTACCTCACACACGGGGTTACCCGGAGCGCACTCTGTTAGAAAACTCAGTGTTAGGTTCTGTCAAAGCAAAAGATTCACCAAAGTTCAACAAGTGAGGAAAACTTCGTTGACGATTACTGAAATATGAGAAAGAGGCCAGGGCTCAATTTGCACTTAACTCTGCTGAAATAAAAGACAGAAAGTGTTTAAGAGCTGAGATGAGGGAGAGATCATAGGCCATATGTGTTCGCTAATTGGCTTTACCCAAATGAGGGGGGGGGGAGGGGAATGTTCTCTTATCTTCATGGCAGCAGGTAGTCTCACAACTTAGAGCACTCCTCACCAAGGTGGCCTCCTACTGTCCCACAGAGACTGGGAGAGAGAGCTGCTATCTTCTTTGATAATCGCATTTTAAAGGGAGGACTTCCAAGTCTTTGAGAAAGACAGTCCTGGTTTGTATAATTGGCAAAAAGGTGTGTGTGTGTGTGTGTGTGTGTGTGTGTGTGTTAAGATATATATATATCTTAAAGGAGCAAAGAAAGAATTGCATTTATATGTTTTCTAAAGTAAATGCTCTAAGGAAAGGGAGGTCAGAGTTTTGAGGCAGAAAGAAACTGTCTAAGGTTTGGTCAGGCTGAGGAGAATTTTAAGGCCATCTTGGGCAGCTCATTTTACTCCTGACAGCATCCATGAAGTTAAAGGCACCTGGTATTCCCTACTGATATGGACTTAACTTTAACTGTGATATTCTCCCAATTCAACAGTCATGTAATTTCCCTGGAATGAGCTCATTTTTGTCCAGAACCACAGCCTGTGGGTGCCTCCTTAGGTGCATTCCAAAAGTCACCTCATTAAGATAACAAAAGATACCTTTAGTGTGCTCATCGCAGGAAAATCCAAAGATTTTAGGGGCTCTGTGTCAGAAACAGAACCAAGACCAAATATATATCCTATTATAAATCACAGTCATCTAGACCGAGTCCACGGCCCCTTCCAGGAGGAAGCGAGTATTTCATAATGAATTGACACGAGAATACAAAGGCAACGTTCCTTGCTCAGCTTAAGACAATTCTGCAAGGTCACCCGGCTCCAGAGCTCCTGGCAAAACATCTGAAGCCTCTGTAGCTTCATAGTTCACAGTCTGTACCCAGATCTGATTCCTTTACTCCCCATGGGACAATTGATCTTAAGAGCATCCATTCCCCAGTAAACTTCCTGCAGGCAAATCTCCATCCCTGAGTCTGTTCCCAGGGAAGCTGACCTACAACACACAATAGCCCAGAGAGAATATATAGTACAATCAACAGAATCACCCAGTAATGGGGCCTTTCCCCAGGCAGGCAGGCCCAATAGCACTCTGTGACTTGGGCTGCTGAAGGATAAAGGAAAATCAGAGGGCCTTAAAGTTGCCTCCTATTGCCAGCCTAACTCTTTGCCCAATAAACTTGTTCCTTAACCTATGCTATATTGTAACCAGACAACCAAGGGGTCCGGGCTGCCTATCACTACTTCAGCCAAATAAGCAGAGACAAGGTTGAATCATATACTGTAAATAGAGGCCTGGTGCATGAAAATTTATGCACTGGAGGGGGGGTCCCCCAGCCCGGCCTGCCCCCTCTCACAGTCCGGGAGCCCTCAGGGGTGGGAGGCGACGCTCTCATTACACCTCTGCTGCTGCCACTGCCGGCAGCACAAGCCTTGGCCGGCCCTGGTTACCTGAGCCTTGGGTGGCCCTGAGTGGCTGGGCAGCCACCATCTGAGGCTTGCCTGCACCTCGGGCCTGCCCTAGGAGGCTGGGCAGCTGACATCCGAGGCTTTCCTGTGCCTCAGGCTGGCCCTGGGCAGCTGGGGGGCTGGAGGTGGGTCCGGCCGCACTGTGAACCTGCTGCGCCACGCTCCCCCGCCCAAGGCTGAAAAGACTCTGGGACTCCGGCGGCAGGTGCAAGGAGTGGCAGGTCCAGCTGCACCATGCCTCTGCCACCCCCCTCCCCGCCACAGTGAGGCTAAAAGGACTGGGCAACTCCAGCGGGGCTGAGGGGACTGGGTGCCACCATCTTTGTGATGGTGTGACAGTCAATTTGCATATTCCCTCTTAATTAGATAGGATGAGTGTTTATTCCAATAATTCCAGTAGTATGGGAGAGCAGCAGCTCTTCCCACAAAAATCTGCTCTGCTTCTCCCCATAAGCCAACTGCTGCTTATATTGGGTAGGAGGACAAAGATTACATGGGAAAGTAGGAATTACAGGCCTGGGAAGTAGGCATGGTATAATAATACAGGTTATAAATCACGTGGGCTGCAGGGGTGTGTGTGTGTGGGGGGGGGGTGTCCCAGAGGGAGGGTGCCTCCAGGTGCCCCTAGACCAGGTTACAGGCAATAGGGGCTGGGAACTGTAACGAGTAGGTGCCTTCAGGATTAGATTGTTTCAGCCACAAGATTGTAAATCTTTCCATAATGATAGAATGTTTGAAATTATGCTAGAAAGAATACCTGAAAAAAAAACCCCAGCTAGTTGTCAAATAGTCCAATTTAGAACATCAAAATGGGTGAGATGAGCCTATGTAACTAGCTATGAGTCCATCAGAGGTTAAACACAGAGTTAGGGACCACCAAGCATGCTAACAGTGGCTAAATGCACCTCATCCAAACCATTCTCTATTTCCCCTCCTCAGACTCCAGCCCTAGTTCTGGCAGTTCTTCCTACATCAGACTTTGCACAATATGTTCTTTCTGATGTGTTTTTTTTTTTATGGGGGGAGGGGGGGGAAGGAGGGTATTGTTAGTTTTTTTGCATTTTTATTGTGGTTATTTAACTTCTACTCATTGCTGAGGTCTCTCCCTGAAAGTCACTTTGCGAAACCTTCCTAGACTCTTTCAAAAGGACTTCATCATTGATGTTTCTATCTCTCTTTCCCTCTCCCTTCCTCTCTGAAGTCAATAAAAATATATTTAAAAACAAACACAAAAGGGCCTCAGTATACTTGCAGACTTTCCCTATAGGAGCAGTGCTGCTATTTTAACTGCTGCTAGGCTGTATTCCTGTATTTACTACTAGTTACAATAATTGAAGATGTTCCATGAGCCAAGTGTTGAATTAAACACTTTACCTGAGTTGTTGATTAAATCATTATAAACTCCTGTATGAAATAGATGTTATAGTGTTCCCTTTACTTCAGGAAAAGAGAGTTTACACAGGATATGTCTTTTGTGTATGTTTCCACGAGGAGGTAGCAAAGTCCGATTTTGAAGCCAGGTCAACATAACTTAACCATTCTCCTATATCTTCTCTCACACATTAAAAAAAAAGAAGAAGAAAAAAGAAAAGAAAAGTAAGTTTAATATCTGTCTTCTCTGCTAGCCAGGAAGCACTGTCATGGCAAAAAAGGTCTACGCCTGTTTTTGTTAACATTAAATTTCCTAAACTCAGCAAAGTGTATGGAACTTGGTAACAAACAATACATATTTCTTGAATGAATACATGTGAAAATATTTGGAAATGATCTGAAAACACTGGAAGGGAAACTGGCAACTCAAAAACAAGCCTCAAATGAAATAAAGGCTCAAGAAGCTAACAGGAAAATAGATGCTGTTGTGGAATATATAGCTATTTAATTATATTCTGCTACTTTGAGGCAACACAGTGTTATTGCATTGCCAAGTTAAACTGCCTTTTCACTGTATACATTCTACTATAACAGTAAAACGCTCCAATCTGATTAACTTTCCACTTTCTTTTTCTTTGGTGCATTGTTACTAAAAACAACAATATGGAAAACGAACACTTCAGTGTTCATTCATCATTTAGCCCCTAAAGAGAAAGACAGTTGGAAGACTCTGCCTAAAGTCTATGTGAAACCAATTAAAAACTTTCCCTAGGCATCCTGCAGCCAAAGAGGAGTGTGGAATAACCACAAGTACAACCTGCCAGACATGTACAATGAAGAGTGGGAGATGTGCTATCAGGCTCTCTTTTTAATTTATATAGAACAATCAGATCTTACCAATCATTGATTCCCTGGCCAACTCCTAATGTGTACCTAGAACTTGGAGTTTGCAAAGTGATTTCAGAGATGTCATTTGACTTGGCACCATACAAATTCACAAGGTTAGTTACAAGTAAGAACATTGTTCTCATTATACTCTGACTGAGCCTAAGAAAGTGCCACAGCTAAGAAATGGAAGAAAAACCGTCTCCTCAACATTCCCAGCTTGTCTGAACTCAGAGTTTCAAACTGCTCAGTAATAGTATCCATCCAAAACTATGTCCAAACAGATCACTATGAATCAAGCAATAAACCTTTCAGAGCCAACTACTACTGAACATGCTGTTTTGGACATAAAAAGGAGTTTTGTATTGAAACACACATGATTTTACTAACCCTAACCCAAATCCATATGGAACTTCTGGTTTTGTTGACAAGATGAGTTATTTTCACACTCAATAAATCAGAAGAGAGCCATTTCATATATAAAAGTTAAGTAATACAATATAGGGATTTGATACAAAACAAACATATGTATTAAAATATCAGATTTCAAACGTATATTAAGGGCACTTAAAAGTCATAGTTTTCCTTTCTAAACACCAGAAAATTCAGATACTTCTTGTATAATTCATGGAATGAAAAGACAGAAAAACATAAGTGATAAACATTAAGACATATAAAATAACGGGTAGGGTCCCTAGGCCTTGCCGGCAATCAGGGCCGATCAGGGCCTTCCGGCTGCTGGCTGGGGCCTTCCTCTGTTCTGCACCGCCCCTGGTGGTCAGCACACGTCATAGCAAGCGATCGAACTCCTGGTCTCCCGGTTGAACTCCCGAGGGGACACTTTGCATATTAGCCATATATATATAGACTAGAGGCCCGGTGCATGAAATTCGTGCGAGGGGGGGGGGGGGGGGTGTCCCTCAGCCCAGCCTGCACCCTCTCCAATCTGGGACCCCTCGAGGGATGTCCAACTGCCTGTTTAGGCCTGATACCACTGGGATTGGGCCTAAATGGGTAGTCGGACATCCCTCTCATAATCTAGGACTGCTGGCTTCCAACCACTTGCCAGCCTGCCTGATTGCCCCCAACTGCTTCTGCCTGCCAGCCTGATCACCCCCTAACCACTCCCCTGCCAGCCTGATCGATGCCTAACTGCTCCCCTGCTGGCCTGATTGCCTCTAACTGCCCTCCCTGTAGGCCTGGTCCCCCCCAACTGCCCTCCCCTGCTGGCCTGGTCACCCCTCACTGCTCTCCCCTGCAGGCCTGGTCCCTCCCAACTGCCCTCCCCTGCAGGCCTGGTTGCCCCCACTGCACTTTCCTGCAGGCCTGGTCCCTTCGAACTGCCTTCCCTTTTAGGCCTGGTCCCTCCTAACTGCCCTCCCCTGCCGGCCATCTTGTGGTGGCCATTGTGTGTTGGAGTGATGGTCAATTTGCATATTACCTCTTTATTAGATAGGACTAGAGGCCCGGTGCACAAAAATTTGTGCACGGGGGTGGGGGTGTCCCTCATCCCGGCCTGTGCCCTCTCGCAGTCTGGGACCCCTCGGGGGATGACCACCTGCTGGTTTAGGCCTGCTCCCCGGGGGATTGGGCTTAAGCTGGCAATCAGACATCCCTCTGGCAGTCCGACAGCCCTCAAGGGATGTCCACTTGCCAGCAGGGAGCAGACCTACGCTGCAGTCTGACATCCTTAGCATTGCTGAGGAGGCGGGAGAGGCTCCCACCACCACCGCTGTACTGGCAGCTGGCAGCCTGGCTTGTGGCTGAGCAGAGCTCCCCCTGTGGGAGTGCACTGACCACCAGGGGGCAGCTCCTGCATTGAGTGTCTGCCCCCTGGTGGTCAGTGTGTGTCATAGTGACCAGTCATTCCTAGTCTTTCTGTTGTTAGGGTCAGTTTGCATATTACCCTTTTATTATATAGGATAGAGGCCTGGTGCATGGGTGGGAGCCGGCTGGTTTGCCCTTTAGGGTGGGGGTCCCCACTGGGGTGCCACTGGGGTGCCTGGCCAGCCTGGGTGAGGGGCTGAGGGCCGTTTTCAGGCTGGCCAAGCCTCCCCAGCGACAGAAGCTCCCAGCCTCTCCTTTTTTTCTTTTTTTTTTCCTGGGATTTATTTACCTTCTTTAATTGAAACTTTGTAGCCTGGAGTGAAGCTCAGAGCCGGCCAGGGCTTGGCTTCCTCCATTGCCAGGGGCAACCCAAGGCTCCAGCTCAGTTGCCACGGCCAGCTGAAAGCAAGTATCTGGGGTTTATTTACCTGCTATAATTGCAACTTTGTTGCTTTGAGTGTAGCTTAGAGCCGGGCCGTGGCAGGCGGGGAACCTTGGCTTCCTCCATCACTGGAGCAAGCAAGCCTCCTGCTTGTTCCAGCTCTGTGGCTTCCGGCCGCCATCTTTGTTGGCAGTTAATTTGCATATCTTGCTGATTAGCCAATGGGAGGCATAGCGAAGGTATGGTCAATTACCATGTTTGTCTATTATTAGGTAAGATAGTTCAGGGAGACACCAATGTTGCAGCAAATTATTGTTAATTCATCTTTGTCCTCTGCTAAGCTCCTTTGGGGTAAGGGTCTTGTCTTAATCAATGGGCATTCTGTAAAATGAGTATTTTTGAAAATTAGAAGACCTAGGGGAAAAGATTTTAAGGCCCAGCTGGCGTGACTCAGTGGTTGAGTGTCGACCTATGAACTAGGATGTTACAGTTCCATTCCCGGACAGGGCACATACCTGGATTGTAGGCTCGATCTCCAATGTGGCAGGAGATTGGCAGGAGGCAGCCAATCCATGATTCTCATCATTGATGTTTCTATCTCTTTCCCACTCCCTTCCCCTCTGAAACCAATAAAAATATATTTTAAAAAATAATTTTAAGTATGTGAAATCCTTTAGTCAGTTGTCTAACTACATTCTGGATCAAATTCTACTGGTGCATCAGCAAGGGCTAATGAGTTCATTTGTTTCACAATACATGACCAAGCCCTCTCATGGGCACTGTGGCAGAAGGTGAATGGACAAAGTAAAGGTTGTGGTAATGAGAAATTTAAGAGAAATGATACATTCTCAAGCATTTGTGATACAAGTAACTATATAACCTGTGTGGCCTTGAAGGCAATAGGCCTACAAACAGAATGCCATTACTAATTTACCAATCTGCTGAGTCATGGAGCTATCTGATGTACTTGCAATTGATTTGGTAGCATATTTTTTTTAATTTTTATTTTTTTGCCTGTAGGAAAAGTATCAGAGAATTTTGCAAGTGTTGTTTCACTTGAGACTTCTTTAGGCTTTCAGATAGCTCTGGGCCATGTTAGTCAATATAAAAAAAAAAAGGAATGAAGTTTTGCGTACATGACGGCCACAGGCTATTAAGAACTTTTGTGTCTTACAGATTTTACTCATCCAGGAAATGAACTGCCAGAATATGTGATGAGACTAGAAGTTACATTTTGGAACTCATTATGAGTGCGAATGTCTCTCTGAAACTGTACAAACCATGTTCTATTTTAGTGTAGGTAGAAAACTATGCAAGCTGATAAATATCTCCTGCCCACTCAGTTTGTGGTGGGCAGTTAGACAGACATGAGTTGAGCAAGGACAATGGGTCAGGTACAGAAGGTCACCCAGGGTAACCTAGCAACAAAGAATTATAGGGTGGGACCTTGCCCCCAAGGTGACCTTTCCTCCCCTAGCATGTCACTGGTCATGCAGTTGAGACCCCCTGACCTTTCATATCGCTGGTCATGTGGTGTGGACTCTCCCCTGACCTGTCCTCCCTTTGGCATGTCGCTAGTCATGTTGTAGATCCCCTTAGAGGAGGAACAAGGGTGGTAGAGAATAGACTCATATGACTCCCATGCAAGCCCTTGCAGGGTTACTCCCTTAAGCCTTAAGCCCTCGGGACAATGAGGTTCTGACTTGCTTCAAATAATCTTAGGAACAAAGCCTTGGGTTTGTTGACCACAGAGACAGTTTTGGTCAAACTAGAGATAACATCCAGGCCTCCGTTGTGTTTCAGCTCCAGGCCTAGAAAAGCAGCAAGGCCAGGTGGGGCTGGCATCAGGACCAGCTTCGATGACTAGTGACCCCCTGCCCTGGTGCCAGCCAATCAGTGGAGACCACTGCCCGTAAGGACACACCTGGAAAGCTGGTGAGTATTTTCTTGAGGTCCTCCCCTGAGACCTCCTCTAAAATCCCTGCCCTTAAAAGTCCTTAAGGACTCAGTCCAGCTCTCTCTGGAGCACGCCAGCACCTTTGCCCATCTCCTTTCCCCAGCATCCCTGCACTCTCTCTCTGAAGTACACCCCGAGCTTTCCATATCTTCCTCCCCCCAGGGGAGGAAGCACACATACCCTTGCTTTGTTCTCTCCCAAGTTTCAAGGGCCCTTCTTTTGCTCCTGTAACTTGTTTCCTGAGCCCACACAGTCAAGCTGGCTCACTTCTTCCACAGCTCACTTCTACCTCTGTGACTTTATAAATAAACTTTGCTTCTATTTGAGTCTTAGCTCTGAATTCTTTCTTAGCTAGAACTCAAGTACTGAGATTGCTGAACCAAAGTTTAATCACTGGTAAAATTCTGGTGCTGTTTCACCACCAACAAATTAGTCCAAACACATGGTAAAGAGAAGGAGCTCAGAAACTCTCTCTTTTAGGAAACAGAGCCAATCTAACTGTACAAATAATGCAAGTAACCAATTTGTATTTTATGTTTATCAAAAATGTCTGATCTGTTTGGCTAAGAATGGTCAGGTTGAAGTATATAATGGCTCTGGTAGCTATAGTTATACAGGCATCATCTAACATTTGATGAGCTTCTACTAGGTGCCAGTCACAGTGAGCAAGTTATGGAGAATCACTTCTTGCCTTCAGCCAGAAATCTGGAGTAGAAGCCCAATATAGCTTACTTACACATGTTCTAAATAAATAGTACATTCTTCATCATTTTAAATTAAATTTTTCAAATTTTAAATTCAAAATTATATCCCTTGTAACTCAAAACTTCTCTACGTTTAGTCAAATCATCAAGCTTTTACATAATATTATACTACTAAAAAACTTATACAAAATATATTTAATAATACAACTGCAGGATTCCTGCCATTAAAGTAAGACTTGACACTTGTGGGGAGCACTACATTTTGACATTGAACTAGAGTCCTACCAATGCAGTAAGACTAGGATGAAAAGAAATAAGCAATTTATATATCAGGAGGAAAGAGATATATTTTTCTTTTTTATTATTACAGACAGATGCTGAATGCCATATCAATATTGGTATAGAACAAAGAGAATTCTTCTACACAGGTTATAAAAAATCTATATATATAAAAGTCTAATATGCAAATAGACCGAACGGCAGAACAAAACAACTGGTCGCTATGACATGTGCTGACCACCAAGGGGCGCACACAGAAAATGGTAGGTATTGGCAGCAAGTGGCAGAGCGTGGAACATGGTGGGCATCGGCTGTGGCGGGATGGTGGAGCAGGTGAGTGGGGGCGCCGGACCAGGGCGGGGTGACTGTTGCTGTCATTGGGGCAAGTCTCTGATAATTACTGAAAATTCATTGCTCCTGCCAGGCGCTAACACCTGCTGCTGGCGCCGACCCTGCTCACACCCACTGCCGGCACTGGAGCCGCCACACGCACCCACTGCCAGTCACTGGTGCCGGCCCCAATCACCCCTCAGGGCTTTTCCACCTCCCCCTGCTCCTCAGGGGCAATTGGGGCCGGCAGTCACTGCTCAAACCCTCAGCTGGCGCCAGCCCTGCTCGCACCTGTTGCCAGCGCTGGCCCCAATTGCTCCACACTGTCAGCGAGTGTGAGTGGGGTCGGCACTGTCAGCATGTGGGAGCAGCAGCAGCAGGAGCGGGGCTGCTGGCAGACAGAGGACTGGGGGCCACGGCGGGAGGGGCCGGAGTATGGGCTGAGACCTGCCCTTGTGCCCAACACAGCCTCATGGCCCACAGTTCCTTTCAAGGTGCACGAATTTGTGCACTGGGCCCCTAGTCCTATCTAATAACAGAGAAACATGGTAATTAGCGTACGTCCACTACCCTTCCCATTGGCTAATCAGCGAGATATGCAAATTAACTGCCAGCCAAGATGGCGGCCGGAAGCCAGGCAGCTTGAAGCTAGCATGAGGCTTGCCTGCTTCAGTGACGGAGGAAACCAATGTTCCCCGCCTGCCTTGCCGGCCTCTGAGCCTGCAGTTTGAAACATTGTTACAAATATAGAAGCTAAACAAAACCCCAGAAACCTGCTTTCAGCCCGCCGGGCCTCAGAGCTGGAGTTGATACAGTGTTTTGATTATAGAACCCAAACAAACCAGATACCTGCTTTCAGCAGCAGAGGCCTCAGAGCTGGAGCCAGAGCTAAAGCTGGCCCAGAATAAAAAAAAGAAAAAGAAAAAAAGGAGCGGTTGGGAGCTTCAGTCACCCACCAGCCTGAAAACAGCCCTCAGCCCCTCACCCAGACTGACCAGGCACCCCAGTGGGGACCCCCACCCTGAAGGGTGTGTGACCAGCTGCAAACAGCCATCATCCCCTCACCCAGGCTGGCCAGGCACCCCAGTGGGGACCCCCACCCTTATCCAGGAAACCCTTCAGGGCAAACCAGCCGGCCCCCCACCCGTGCACCAGGCCTCTATCCTATATAGTAAAAGGGTAATATGCCTCCCAGCACTGGGATCAGCAGAGCCACGAGGCCTCCCGGCACTGGGATCATCATGACAGGGGGCAGTGCCCAAACCCACTGATCGCCCCTGCGGCTCTGTGTGTGACAGGGTGCAGTGCCACAACCTCCGTATCCGCCCTGCTCTGTTTGTGACAGGGGAAGGCGTCCCAACCCCCTGATCAGCCTTGCTCTGTGCCTGATAGGGGGGAGCTCCCCAAGCCCCTGATTGCCCTGCGGCTCTGTGTGTAACAGGGTGTGGCGCCCCAACCCCCCCCCCCCCCCACACACACACACAGGGCCCTGCTCTGTGTGTGATGGGGTAGAGCCATAACCTCCCCATAGGCCCTGCCCTGAGTGTGACAGTAGTGGTGCCCCAACCCCCTGATCCGCCCTGCTCTGTGTGTGACGGGGTGGTGCCCCAACTCCCCTATCGGCCCTACTCTGTGAGTGACAGTGGGGAGCTCCCCAACCCCCTGATTGACCCTTCTCTGTGCGTGACAGGGTACGGAGCCCCAACCCCCCTGATGGGCCCTGCTCTGTGCGTGACAGGGGGCAGTGCCCCAACCCCCTGATTGGCCCTGCTCTGTGCATGACAGGGGGTGGCGCCGCAACCTCCCCATCGACCCTGCCTTGAGTATGACAGGGCGGTTCCCCAACCCCCTATCAGCCCTACCCTGAGCGTGACTGAGGGTGGCATCGCAACCTCCCAATCCGCCCTGCTCTGTGCATGACAGGGGGCGGCACCCTAACTCCCCAATTGGCCCTGCTCTGAGCCCGACCAGGGGCTGCACCTAGGGATTGGGCCTGCCCTCTGCCACCCGGGAGCAGGCCTAAGTCAGCAGGTCATTATCTCCCGAGGGGTCCCAGACTGCGAGAGTGCACAGGCCGGGCTGAGGGACCCCCTCCTCCCCCCCGAGTGCACAAATTTTTGTGCACCGGGCCTCTAGTTAGTATATAAAAGAGAAATGGTGGTGATTAATAACTAATACTTTCTTTATGAGTACTATATCTCAAGCACTGACTAGATTACATGTTTTCCTTTCTTCTCTTTTAAAAAAAAAATATAATCCTCACAGCATTCCAGTGAAGTTTTCCCTTGCCACTATCACTTAACAGAAAAGAACTAAGTTTTATAGGTGTTAAATAACATATTGATTCATCTTTGGTTTGTAGTGTAACTACACTCAAATTCAATGGTCTAACATTATAGGCCAGAACCTTGGCCATTGTGTTTGCTGTATTTCTTCCCCCAAAAGTTTTGATTTTCTTTATTTCATCAGCCAAGAGTGCAATTGTTGAACCCAATGTCAACTGAAAAACAAGAGTGGCATTGTGTAAAAACACACAACTATTGTTCTTGTGTGTCTATACACAGCTCCATCATCTGTACTTGGCTTTAGCTATCTTTTTTCCTTGGAACACAATCACATGTTTAAAGCAAAAACTGAAAACAATCAGAGGCTTAAATTTCAAACAGGAATAAGAGGATGAATTTCTTCTAAAAAGATGAAGTACAAATTTTCTTCAAAAATTTATTGGGCTAATTACAAAACTGTTTCTAAAATACTATTAGTCTTATAGAATTTTAGTCTTCATGCTTATCCAATAAAACTAATTTAGTTAACTAGCCTTTTCTGTTCCAATGAGGCTCTTCTTAAGTGATCTCATTTACATATGCAGTTTCAGCTACTCTCACTAAATTTATGCAACCTCAAATCCAGTTGGATTTCCAAAATTCTGTATCAATATATCCAACTACTCTTGGACTTCTTCAACTATGCTGCTCACATGTCTTATCTAAAATTGAACACAGCTTCTTTCTCTTCACCCATTTTCACCTCACTGTTCCCTAAATGGTTATATCTATGTTGTGGTAACTTTCACTATTTATTGTACATTAAAGATTTCTTCTTTACAAGCAAAAGACAAAAAACCTTGCGCATCTTCCTTTTGAATCTTTTGAAATAGTGTGTGTTCAGTCAACTTTGAGGCTATTTAACTCGCAGTGTTAATTATGTATTGTAAAAAACAGATTATTTTTCAAAAATACTACCATGCTTGTGCAAATAAAAATAGAAACTAAATCTTGAATATAAGGAATACCCCAGGATTATTCAAATGGCATCATTTCTCCAGATAAATAAATGAAATTCTGAATAGCCATAACTTAAAATTGTAGCCTGATTATTATGAAGTCAAAGAAAGATTAGTTGAATAACAATGTTTTATTTATTTCTTTTTAAATACTTTTTAATCCAGAACCGAGAATATGTTTTTATTGAGTTTAGGGAAGGACGAAGGGAGAGAGAAAAACATCAATTGGTTGCTTACCATATGCACCCTAAATGGGGATGGAACCCACAGCCGAGGTCTGTGACCTGACAGAGAATTGAACCCACAATTTTCTGGTGTATGCTCCAAACAATCAAGCCACCTGGCCAGGGTAAATAACAATGTTTTAAATAGAAGAAACTGCAAATCATAAAAGTGTTTTATGTAAATATCAATTATTTTAGCATTTAGATTTTTTTTGAAGAGCCAAATACTTGGTCACATTTCATATGTCATCATAAATTATCATTTTATGATTCACAATCTGCAACCATAAATAGACATCAATTTGAAATTATTTTTGGAAAAATAATTTTCCACTATAGTTTTGTTATGTAAAGCTAGAAGCAGTTTATGATTGCAAATACAAAATATTATACATATAATCCTGCGATGATTTCTCTCCTTGCTCATCAAAATGGACCAACTCTCCATTACCTTAGAAAAAGTGAGTTGGAACACTTTTGATAGAGAACGTATTAGTATATTGTTATAGTTCATTTGTACCACATATGAGCAATAAATGCTTTTAAGTACTTTATCTAAGTATTCCATGAAAAGGATAGAAAAACTTTAAGGACCATCTGTTTTCTACCAGTGTCATGTAAATTTAGTGACAAAGTCTTGATGGATAGATAAATTCCCCTGCATTCATACTCCTCCTGCTAACTCAGTCACAGAATTCAGGCTAAATTAATTGTGAGGTTAATTTACATTCACAGGTTTGTTTTTCGTATAGTTAGACAATACATGAAGTGGGTAACCTGTCTTAAGGATGCCTGTTTTAAACCTCTGACCATATTGGTTAAAGCCAAAGACCTTAAAGATTCTTTTCTGTAGAAGGAATAACTTATTGTGACTGACATGCAGTTTAAAGGGGAATCACATTTTGAAGGAATTGAACTTTTATCTGATCATCTGAAAGAGAAATATAAAGTATAATTGTAGATCATACCAGTACTGTACGTGAATTTAAGGCTTTCCTTGGACAGTCTCAGCGCGCCCCCTACCGGTTATAATAAAAAGTAGCAAAAATGAAACAGACCAAACTTTATTTTAGTTATCTCCTTTACACTCATGGAAAATGCTAAGTACAAACCTTATATTTTATTTGGTTCGATGGATCTGCAGATGGACAGCTGTTTTCAAATTGGAAGGCGCCATTGTGAAATAACCCCATACACATTGTCCAAATATATATATTTTAACTATGAAACCAACAATCTCCAATACCATCCCTAACAATTCTTTTTCCTTCTTTCTCTCTCTCTATCCCTCCCAATGTGGTGTGTGTGTGTGTGTATGTGTGTGTGTGAGTGTGTGTGTATGTGTGTGTGAGTGTGTGTGTATGTGTGTGTGTGAGTGTGTGTATGTGTGTGTGAGCGTGTGTGTGTCTCTGTGTGTGTGAGTGTGTGTATGTGTATGTGTGTGTGAATGTGTGTGTGTATGTGTGTGTGTGTGAGTGTGTGTTAGCTGAGTGCCTAGGTCTCTGTCTCCAGGACTCCAAGTTCATCTGGCGGCTCCGGGAAGCAGGTGCCCTGAGTCCCAGGCTTCGATTTAGGGTGTCCCCTGCGCCCCCTGCAGGAATCTCAGGGAACCCAAGGGCAACGCATCCAGAGCATTGCTGCTGCCACCCCCAGCTTGTACCATCTGGCTTCCCTCCACTCTGTCCGGGTTCCAATTCCCTGTCTCTAGGGTCACCCTGGGCCCTTGGGAGTGGCCTGAAAGTTCCCTAATGTCTAGATGCTAGACGACCATTAAGCACCCAGACCTGAAGAGTGTGGTTAAAGGAGTCCTGGTCAGGTACTTTCTGCAGCTGCGGCTGTGCCAGGTACAGTCTCTCTGGCCCTCTTTAAACTCTCAAAGCCGAGTTCCCTATATATTTTGGAGATTAACCCCTTATGGGATGTGTCATTGGCAAATATGTTCTCCCATGCAGTGGGTTCCCTTTACATTTTGTTGATGGTTTCTTTTGCTGTGCAGAAGCTTTTTATTTTGATGTAGTCCCATTTGTTTATTTTCTCATTAGTTTCCATCGTCCTGCGTCCTAGGAGATGTATCGGTAATGGCTACAAGAGATGTCTGAGATTTTGCTGCCTATGGTTTCTTCCAAGATTTTTATGGTTTTACATCTTACATTTAAGTTTTTTTAATCCATTTTGAGTATATTCTTGTGTATGGTGAGTTTCATTTTTTTTTTTTTTGCTTGTACCTAGCCAATTTTCCCAGCACCATTTATTTATTTTTATTTTTAAAATCTTTATTGTTGAGAGTATTACAGATGTTCCCCCTTTCCCCCCATTGTCCCACTCCACCCCATGCCTTCACCACCCTACTGTCTGTGTCCATAGGTTAGATCTGTGGTTAATCTCTTCCTGCCCCCCTTCCTCTGAGATCATCAGTCTGTTTCATGCTTCCATGCCTCTGATTCTGTTTAATTCACCAATTTATTTTGTTCATTAGATTTCTTGTTCATTTATTTTGATTTTTAGATTCGATTGTTGATAGATATGTATTTGTTGCCATTTTATTGTTCATATTTTTTATTTCTTCTGCTTATTCTTCTTAAATAATACCCTTCAACATTTCATATAATACTGGTTTGGTGGTGATGAGCTCCTTTAGCTTTTTCTTTTCTGTAAATCTCTTTATCTGACCCTCAATTCTAAATGATAGCTTTGCTGGATAGAGTAATCTTGGTAGTAGGTCCTCACTATTCATCACTTTGAATATTTCTTGCCACTCCCTTCTGGCCTGCAAAATTTCTGTGGAGAAATCAGTTAACAGTTGTATGGGTGCTCCCTTGTAGTTAACTAATTGCTTTTCTCCTGCTGCCTTTACAATTCTCTCTTTGTCTTTAACCCTTGGCATTTAAATTATGATGTGTCTTGGTGTGGGCCTCTTTGGGTTCCTCTTGTTTGGGGTTCTCTGTGCTTCCTGGACTTATAAGTCTATTTCTTTCACTAGGAAAGGGAAGTTTTCTGTCATTGTTTCTTCAAATAGGTTTTCACTATCTTGCCCTCTCTCCTCCACCTTTGGCATCCTCTTCATGCAAATGTTGGTACACTGGAAGTTGTCCCAGAGGTTCCTAACACTTTCTTTATATTTTGGATTCCTTTTGCTCTTCTGGTTGGGTGTTTTTTGCTTCCTCATATTTCAAATTGTTGATTTGATTCTCAGAATCCTCTAGTCTACTGTTGAATCTCTGTAAATTGTTCTTAATTTCAGTTAGTGTATGCTTAATTTCTGACTGGTCCTTTTTCATGTTTTTTGACATTTTCACTAAGATCTTTGAAAATCTCATGAAGATCCTTGGGTAACCTATTAACCATGGTTTTGAACTCCGTATCCAGTAGTTTACTTGCTTCCATTTCTTTCAGGTGTGACATGTTTCTTTGTCTCTGCATTTTGGCTGATTTCCTGTGTTTGTTTCAATGTATCAGGTAGAGCTACTGTGTCTCCCGAAATTGGTAGAGTGGCCTTGTGTAGTAGGTGTCCTGTAGGGCCCAGTGGCTCAGCCTCCCCAGTCACCTGAGCTGGGAGCTCTAGGTGTACCCTGTGTGGGATGTGTGCACAGTCTTGTAGTTGAGCCTTGATTGCTATTGGTGTCACTGGGAGAAATTGACCACTAGGCCAATTGGCTTTGAGGACCAGCTGCAACTAAAGTGGGAGAGATGCTGTGCAAGAGGCAAGGTCCAGTTGTGAAGCAAGGCAGGCAGGTGCTAGTGCCGGGTCTGGGACCTTTTATTGATAAGTTTGGGATGTGCTGCCACCAGCTGCAACTTGTTTGAGAGATTTTGGCAAAGTCTGAAGCCTGAGCTAGGATTGGCCAGTCATATAGAAAAGTTGCTGCAAACAGCTTGGGTGGGGCTGCAAATTGGATGGGGTGGGGTGTCAGGAAATCCCCAGGGTGGAGCAAACAGTATGCTCCAGGCTGATTGAGACTCAGATATGGCTGCCAGTCAGCCCTGCAATAGGGGAGGTCCCAACACAGGAAGAGTGGCCCTTGTAAGCACCCCTGTCTAGGAGAAAGCTGACCCAGAGTTCCTACCCTGATGCCAGACAATCCAGATCCTCCCCATATGTGTCTGGGTCCCCGGTGCTGGAGCTTGGAAAAGCTAGGCCTTGTAAGTTTGTGCGCGTGCCCTTTAATAGGAATACCTGAGGTTCCAGCAGCCTCCTTGTCACAACCACAATCCCCTCTGGTTTTTATGGCCCAAAGTTATGGGGACTTCTTTCCCCAATTTTGGAGCCCTGGGTCGGGGACTGGTGTGGGGCTGGCACCTCTTGCTCCTCCTGGAGGCCTCCGCAGAGACGATAGAGATCATCACTCCCGATTAAGAAAACAGCACACGTGGGTGTCGGACCAGCCCGTTCTGCGCCTCCGCCCCTCCTACCGGTCTCAGTGCGCTTTCTTCTTTCCTTCTCTAGCTGTGGGGCTTCCAGTCAGCCAGCTTTCGGGCGGTTCCGGATGATGGTTGTTCTGATTTGAGCTGTAATTTTGATGTGGTTGTGGGAAACGGCGGCGTTTCGGTACTTTATATTTTTTTTTTAAATATATTTTATTGATTTTTTACAGAGAGGAAGGGAGAGAGATAGAGAGTTAGAAACATCGATGAGAGAGAAACATCGATCAGCTGCCTCCTGCACATCTCCTACTGGGGATGTGCCCGCAACCCCAGGTACATGCCCTTGACCGGAATCGAACCCGGGACCTTCCAGTCCGCAGGGCGACGCTCTATCCACTGAGCCAAACCGGTTTCGGCGGTACTTTATATTTTCTTACGTGTAGTTTATGGTTTCAGGTCTTATATTTAGGGCTTTGGTCTATTTTGAATTAATTTTTGTATATGGTGACAAATAACAGTCTAGTTTCATTTCTTTAGCATGTGTTTTTCAAATTTCTCCATCACCATTTATTGAAAAGGTGTGGTGTGTTTTTTTCTCTAATGTATGTTTTTTGTTCCTTTGTAGAAAATTATTCGCCCACCTATATGTGGGTTTCTTTCTGGGCTCTCATTTCTGTTCCATTGGTCTGTGTGTCTATCTCTCTGCACATACCATGCTATTTTGATTATGGTTGAATTTTGGTATAACCTGAACTCTTCTCTTATTGTGTACTTTTGTCTTATCGCTTCTTTAAAGTGATGCCGAAAGGACAGGCAGACCAAATGAATTTCATAGGCGGGACAGAGATGTAAAGAAATATTTCAACATAAATATAGCACATATAAATAAATACATATGAATAGAGCTATGGTCTAGGTTCGGATCTATGTGGAACTGTGGTATATCAGTTTGCTACTGCTGCATAACAAATAGCAGTTTACCACAACACACAGTATCTCACAGTTTTGTGGGTCAGGAGCTCAGGTGCAGACTGAATGGGTCCTCTGCATGTCAGCGGAGAAGGTGCCAGCCACGGCTGGGCTCCCCCCTGGCGGGCTGACTAGGGAAGTGTCTAATTTCAAGCTCACTCAGATTGTTGGCAGGATTTATTCCCTTGTGGCTGCACGATTGCGGGCTCCAGGTGCTTCCTGGCTGTCTGCTGGAGGCGACCCTCACCTTCTTCCTTGGTGCGCTGCCCCCGCGTGGCTGCTTGTGTATTACACCAGCCAGGGGAGTCCCAGAGCAGGTCCGCTGGCAAGATGGAGTCTTGCATAATGAAACAGAATTACAGGAATGACATCCATCAGCTCTGTAACATTCTGTTGATTTAAAAAGTTTCAGTCCAAGCTGGCATGGCTCAGTGGTTGAACATCGACCTATGAACCGGTTTGATTCCTGGTCAGAGCACATGCCCAGATTGCAGGCTCGATCCCCAGTCGGGGCGTGAAGGAGGCAACTGATCAATAATTCTCACTTGTCATTGAGGTTTCTCTCTCTCTTTCCCTTCCTCTGTGAAATTCTCTCTCTCTATATATTTCAGGTTCTGCCAACATTCAGAGGGGAGGAATCATGAACACCAGGAGACAAGGACCATAGGGGAGCCGCTCTGGGGTTTATCTCATAGAAGTATCAACAAGGGCTCAGTAAATATGGCCAGTAATACATTTGGGGGGTGGGGGAGGCAATGGAGAGGATGTGACCACTGGTTGACCGAAATCCGGGCCTGGGCAATGGGAGACTCCTCACCCCTCTCCCATCCTTGGGACGTACATTCTGTCCACCAGGCCCACAGTGGGACTGCCGAAGGACTAGCCTTGGGAGAGTAAGGTGGTGCTGAGACCATCCGGATGCTATGTGTGGCTGAACCCCATTAAGGCCTCTTTATAAATGTTTAAGAGTCTGGTGGACTAGTGCAGAGATCTACTCATCTTGTGACTGCCCAAGATAAGCCTCCCATGTCATTCCCTTGTTAACCAAAACTGCCACCTACCAATTTGGAGTGGTGTGCCTCTTTCTTCAGGTTCTCCTTGCCCTCCATATATGGGGATCAGTTTGTGAGCCAACATAAATGGCTCAATTTCATCTGTGATTTATGTCGGTGATTATTAAACGTCAGGAGCCAACCACTTGTTTTTATAAATAAAGTTTTATTGGCACATGCCCCCTTCATTTATTCGTGAGTTGTTTATGGCTGCTTTTTGGCTAACCCGGCATTTGCAGTTTCAAAAGAGATGGCAATGTGGCCCACACGTTCTAATATATTTACTATCTGGTCTTTAAGAAGGCTTGCCGATCTCTGATTTACATAGTGGATTTTAGTAAAAGTTAATTCCTTTGTTGGTATATTGATTAACTATATTTTTTCTCCAGAAGATGTCGAAAAAATAGATGTAACCTCACAGATGAAACATAGGGATGATTAATGCCACGCTCCGTGAAATTAGACATTTAAATATTTTTCTGTAGTAATATAGCGCCATCTCGTGGCATATCACAGAAACTGTCAGAAAAGTAGATTGGAATGCTACTGAGTTACTGAACACCTGGAACGCTCTGGGGTAACTTCTAAATTTTACTGAAAATAATGTGTAAAAATGGGCCCCTTTTTGAATTAACACATTTAAAAAGTTAGAGAACATCTAGTCCAAATCCAAATAAAGAAATTGGTCTTCTGAAATTAAATGACTCACTAAATTTACCCAGTAAGTTTAACAATGGGATTTTAGATTTTTATTATATATATATATATATATATATATATATATATATATATATTTAGTATGTTGAATTAAAAATTTCAGTAGTGCCCTAGCCGGTTTGGCTCAGTGGATAATGCGTCGGCCTGCGGACCAAAGGATCCCAGGTTTGATTCCAGTCAAGGGCACATGCCCAGGTTGCAGGCTCGATCCTCAGTGGGGGATGTGCAGAAGGCAGCTGATCAATGATTCTCTCTCATCATTGATGTTCCTATCTCTCCATCTCCCTTCCTCTCTGAAATCAATATATATATATATATATATATATATATATATATATATATATATAAAAGATGAGGGCAAGTGCACTCCAATGTATCCTGCAGTTGGCGAATGCCAGCTGTGCTTCCCTTACCAGGAAGAGCAAACAAGAAAGTTTGTGGAAAGTTCTAGAACTTTTAGGCACAGTGAGGATGTCACAGACTCCGCTGGTGGAAGATGCTGGCTGGAGTTTCTCTGAGAAACCAGGGAGACATGGGCCGCTATTCCAAGAACGCTGCCTGCTTCCTCATGGACACACCCTGAGCGAAGAGAACTGTAGAGTGTGGAGCTTCAGAAATACAACGACCAAAAACAGTTATTTTTTTGAAAACAGTTATTAATATCACAACTCGGACAACTTTGTATCATAGCCAGAAAGAGTGAGTGTTTCATCCCAGGATGCAAGGTTGATTTATAGCACATTCATTCTGCAGTTTTAAATCCAAATGTGCCGAGACGCTTTGCGATGTCCACCAGCCCTCACCGGGCTGTCTCAGATGCTCAGAAATGAGCTGCTCGGCTGCCTCCCAGGCCAGGCCCTCTGCCACCAGCCTGTGATGCTCTCTTTACCCTGTTGGGCTCTGACGCTCAAGACCATGCCACCCCCTGTGGGGGTCCGTTCAGCACAGGACACAGGCCCAGACACCTGATCCTGAACTTCTAAGCCTCTAGAACGGTGACAAATAAAGTTCTGTTTATGGCATTTTGCTATAGTGGTCCAAATAGACTACGATAGTTGAAGTATTTAGTTCTTTCAAATACATGCCCAGATCATGTTTATTTGTGGGTGTGTTTGTGTGTGTGTGTGTGTGTGTGTGTGTGGGTGTGTGTGTGTTTTGCAAAAAGCTTTATTGTTTCATTTGGTCCCATGCATGGGGGAGGGCTTCAGGGTGGATAAAAGAATGGCTAGGGGTTTCGGGAAGAGGCTCAGGTAAAGGCCAGACTCCAGGGGACGCAGAGGGGCCCCTCAAAGGCCTCTGGGCTCCACAGGCTCCTAGTCCTGCTTGGGGGTGAGCCTCTGGAAGGGATACTCACCCAGCCCCACCTGGGGGCCGGCCGCCTGCGAGGTGAGGCAGGTGTCTCCCATCTTCTTGATGAGTTTCACCTCCTCACCCCGGAAGTGGTTCTCCAGGAAGTCACGGAGCTGAGGGTCTGCGCGGTAGAACCGGGGCAGGCAGCTCCGAAAGGGCCTGGGTCAGGCTCCTCTCCAAGGCCAGGGCGGCCTCCATGGCACCCTGCGTTTTGCCCACTCACCTTGGGGAGGCTGCAGCACGTCCTGGAGGGAATGCGGCCACGGAGCTGGTTTTGCATCTTTAAGAGACGCTCAGCGCCCTCCCGCTTCTTCTCTGCCAACTCGCGGAAGAAGCCGCCCAGGCCCTCGAGAGCCACCTCTTCACGTGGAAATAGAAGCCCAGGGAGAGGTAGGTGTGGGAGGCCCGCAGATGCAGGCTGGCCAGGCGGATGACCGCAGCCTCCACGTCGGTGGGCTAATTCTGAGGCATTTGGGGGCTCATGGTTGTTCGGCAATAAGGAGTGAAGGTAGAAAAAACCCCCGGTGTGTTGGCTGGTCCCGGAGGTGGTTCTGAGGTGGGGACTGGATAAGGTTGGAGGGTGGCCGGAGGCTGGAAGAAGGGGCGTCCCTGGGTCTGTTCCGGCCAAACACTGTTGAATTGAGCGAAAGATCTGGTTCCGCCGAGGGCACTATCCATGTTTGTTTTTTTAAGTGGTATTATCTTAGATAGAAGTTTAAGTGGATTTCAACTTCAAAAAATCATTTTAGTTGAATATTTTTCTCCTGAACTAAAAAATCATAACATACCACTGCCACCAGGAGGAGCATTTGTGGCATCAAGTTACAGAAAAACTTAGAGAAAATCAGGTCGATTTAAGTGAAGAGAAACATCTTGTCCTGCTCCGTTTTAATGATACAAAAATTACAATATGGAACAGACTGACAACTCTCAGAGGGGAGACGGAGGCGGGGGGGATGGGCTGGATGAAAGAAGGTGAAGGGATTAGCCAAATAACATACATGTGTAACCCAGAGACGCAGACGCCAGTGTGGTGATGGACAGAGGAGGGGGCAATGGGGAGAAAAAGGGGATATCTATAATAGCATCAACAATAAAAATAAAGTTAAAAAAAGAAAATGAATTATATAAAATAAACCAACCAACAAAATAGAAAAAAATTATATAAAAATTACAGTATCCAGAACACTAAGAGTAATGCTTAATTTTGAATATCCTAAATGGGCCCATGCTGTTCATATTAACTTTGTTAATATATGAAGCAGTTTAGCTGAGTGGGAGAAATAATTAAAATTAATCCTATAATAATGCCCTGATTTATACAAAATTTTCTTGGTTGAATATACAGTAAAGTGTACAGATACTGGAACCAGATTGCCCAAGATAGATCTGGGTCCAACACTTATACATTGTGTCATCTTTGGCAATTTATTAACATTTTCTCCAACTTGCTTTGTTCTTTTTAAAAATGGGGAAAATATTAGTCCACACGTAGAGGGTTACTGTGAAAGTCAAATAAGTTACTATTTGTGAAGAACTTAGAACCATGTCCGGTAGTAAATCTTAGGAGTTTTTATATCAATTTCTTACTTAGTTTAAAAAAGTAAAACAAAACAAAAACCTTAGTGAGGTTAAGACACTATTATTCTGCATACAACATCCGAGAAAACAAAACTAGAGATGGTTTCTTTACCAAAGTTATGAGTTCCAAACTAGTCTTTGTTATGAAATCATCAAGAGAAAGGTTGTAAATAAATGTAATCACTAAAGTATGACTCTAAACCAGGGGTGGGCAAACTTTTTGACTCGAGGGCCACAACGGGTTCTTAAACTGGACCGGAGGGCCGGAACAAAAGCATGGATGGAGTGTTTGTGTGAACGAATATAAATTCAAAGTAAACATCATTACATAAAAGGGTACGGTCTTTTTTTTTTTTTTTTTTAGTTTTATTCATTTCAAACGGGCTGGATCCGTCCCGCGGGCCGTAGTTTGCCCACGGCTGCTCTAAACCAAGACTGCAAGCTTAGGTTTCTAAATTAGAAAAAATACGCAAAGCATTGACCTTATATGGCTTTTCTTCTATTATACTTGAAATATGGTTATAGTCTGTGTTTTCCCTATGTTTTGCATGACATATTTACTAAGGTATACTTTCTTTTTTACTTACATTTTTTATTGATTGATTTTTAGAGAGAGGAAGAGAGAGACCGATTCGTTGTTCCATTTATTGATGCACTCACTGGTGGATTCTTGCTTGTGCTCTGATCAGGATATATTTTAAATGAGGAGTATGTGTAGGCTTTTCCCATGTTGCTTACTTTCTTTCAAGACCCTTTTATCCCCACCCTAGCTTACTTAGTTCTCACATACAATTTAAAGACACGGTTGGTCAAATTGTAATAACTGTTTTCAGAGGGCTTATGCCAAGTGCTTTACGTAGCTCATTTTATTTAATTCTCACAATAAGCCAATACGGGAGATACTGTTCCATAATATGTTTAAGGTGATTAGCTAGTGAATGGGAAGGCCAGCACCTGATCACTACGCTCTGACTTCAGATTGCATTCTCTGTAGTCCAGCACACAGCTTCTCAAAGACTTTCACATTTTAAAGGAAAATCAACTTCTGCCACCTTCAGCTGTGTATCTGCACTCTTTTTTAAAAAATAACCATCCTTATTTAATTAAATAAATTAAAAAGTTGAAATATAAGTGTTGCATTAAAGTTATATAACATCGATATACAGGAAAATTCTTAAAAGCAATGGAAAGAAATGTGAAAAATTTATTCTTTGAAATTTTCAATTCTCCCTCTGACCACTACCATGTGACTAGTCTGGGCTCACAGGCTTCAGGATGAGAAACATTTCATCACCATCACCCAGCTAATATCTGGGTGAAGTGAAAATGATACCATAGCAGGCACTTTATTTTATCTCTTATTAAATTTATTGGGGTGACATTGGTTAATAAGATTATATCAGTTTCAGTGGTTCTGCCAACCCCTTCACGGGCTACTACCTCACCTGTCCCCACATTTTTTTATATTAAAGAGTAATGATAGAAGAAACTATTTTGGAAGAAAAGATTATATAACTTTCAAGAGTCCGATTCTATGATACATCATCTGTATATTACATTGTGTGCCCGCCACCCAAAGCCAAATCTTCAGTCACCATATACATCAAGTGGCCAGATTATTATGACCACCCCATCAGTACTTCGTTGGGCCACCATTTGCCTTCAATACTGCGGCGATTCTTCTTGGCATTGACTCCACGAGATGTTGAAAGGTGATGCGAGGAATCTGACACCATGCCTGATGAATAGCACTGTCCAGTTCTGTGAGATTTGATGGTTGTGGAACCAGCTGCCTGATGGCTCTTTTAACTTCATCCCACAAATGCTCAATTGGATTGAGATGTGGTAATTGTGGGGGCCACCTAAGCAAGGTAAAGTCTCCCTCATGTTCTTGAAACCACTCCTGCACAATAAAAGCACCGTGGCATGGCGCATTGTCTTGTTGGAAGAAGCCATATCCATTGGGACACGCCATCAACATGAGAGGATGAACTTGATCAGCAACAATACTTAGGTATGTTGTGCTATTCAGACGTTGTTCCACACGAATTAAAGGGCCCAAATCATGCCAGGAAAACATGCCTCAAACCATAACACTGCCCTCACCTGCCCAAGGGTTGTACTCATGCATGTGGGGTGCATGCTTTCATGCTGTTTCCGCCAAATTCTCACTCTGCCATCTGCATGATGCAACTGGAAATGTGATTCATCAGACCACATGACTTTTTTCCAATGCTCGACTGTTCAATCCTTGTGTTCCTGTGCGAATTGGAGATGTTTTATCTTGGTAACGGCAGACAACAAAGGTGTTCGAACAGGCCTTCGGCTTCCATATCCCATACGATGCAGTGTACGGCTAACTTGCCTACAAACGTCAGGTGGTCATAATAATCTGGCCACTCAGTGTATATGACCCACTCCCCAACTCCCTTCCCTCTGGTAACCGCCATGCTATCTGTCTATGAGCTTTTGTTTGTCTGTTTTTCTTGTTTGTTCATTTGTTGCTTTCAGTTTTATATCCCATATATGAGTGAAATCATATGGTTCTTGATTTTTTCTGTCTGACTTATTTCACTTAGCATGATACTCTCAAGATCCATCCGTGTTATTGCAAATGGCAGTATTTAATCTTTTCTTATGGCTGCGTAGTATTCTGTTGTACATGTGTACCACATCTTTTCCCATCATGTACTGAAGGACACTTCAGTATTCCATGTCTTGGCCACAGGGAATAATGCTGTAATGAACATAGAAGCTCACAGCTCTAGTGTAGAGCATTCATCTGACCTGCAGGGGGCGCCCGTGGTCCAGGCAGCAGAATTTAGTGGCTCTCATTCAGCTCAGCCTTGGATGGGAAGCTCTCTTGCCCATTCCCACTCGCTGTGGCTTGTGGGGTCACTGAAAGCCAGCATATCACTTCCTTCCCTGACGATTTGAGAATGACATCAAACAAAGACTTTCATAGCTGACTTTCAGATTGGGCCTCAAATTATACATCTGTATGAAAAACAGGTAGTTATATTGAAAAATTTGTAAATTTGTCAGAGCATTTTTTTTAATCCTTAAAGAAGATAAACTTATTTAGAAGATCAGAATACATCGGAATGCACTTCAAGTTCTAAAAATCATAAAACCCTTGATAATATCATAACACAAAAATATTAATAGTGAAACCTCAATAATTCACCTTGGCTGGAAGACTTTTTTATCTGACCGAGCAGAAAACCCTAATCATATACTACTTAGAGTCATATCATTTTCTATAAATAGGTTTCTTCCTTATTAAGCTAACATTCTTTATTCACTTGTTTCCTAGAAATGGTATATTAAATACAAGGGCAAAGCTGATGAAGTGTGTGACCTTTGGCATCAAACTGACCTGGGTCCAAATCCTACATTTGCCACTTAAGTTAGGTGACCTTAAGAAGTCACTTCGCTTCTCTGAACCTCAATTCTCTCATCTGTAAATAAAAATAAAAATACTTGCTTCATGCCCTGGCTGGTTTGGCTCAGTGGATAGAGTATCAGCCTGCGGCCTCAGGGGTCCCGGGTTCAATTCTGGTCCGGGGCACATGCCCGGGTTGCGGGCTCATTTCCCAGTGGGGGGATGTGCAGGAGGCGGCCGTTCAATGGTTCCCTCTCATCATTGATGTTTCTATCTATCTCTTCCTTTCCCTTCCTCTCTGAAATCAATAAAAATATATTTAAAAAAATACTTGCTTCACAAATCATTGTGAGAATTAATTAGATAATGTATAGAAATGCTTAGCATAATGTAACCACATCAAAAAAAGGGCTCAGCAAATAATGATTATACTATTAAATTAATATTATTTATTTGTCACTAGCATATGAATAGTTTTGTGTACTGCTTGTTGCAGGGAGGACAAAATCTCTGCTATGCATCACTGCTCTGATATTTAAATTATTCTATATGTTTTCTAGCAAAATCTTGGCCATATTTATTTTTTGGTCTAACTTTAAAATTGTTATTTCAAGTGTTTATTTTGGATGTGTATCAATAACATTAGTTACCCCAAATCCTTTTAGAAAGCAATTGAACTACAAAACACAAACTATTTTCACAATTATAAAGCCTTACCTAAAGGCATGCATTTGAATGCTTTTTATCCTGCATTTCCCATTGTTATCCATTATTAGATAATGGATATCAATTTTGCAAAATAACTCTGAATCATACATACAGGGGGAAGCAAAAGTAGGTTTATAGTTATTCTTGTATTATTATTATTATTATTATTGTATTATTTTTTTGTATTATTTGTCTTTTTCCATATGAACAACTGTGAACCTACTTTTGCTCACCCCTGCATATTGCAAAATATTTCCAGGAAACCTAAAAAGTCACAATACAAAAGCAGCTTTAAGGAAATCTATGCATAAAGGTTTTGGTAGGAGTGTAGAATCCACCAATGACTAGAACAGGGTAAAGTGAAAATAAAACTGGACTAAGCAGCAGCTGGAGGCAATAAATGCTTCCATTGTTTTGATGCGATACATCTCAGATACGTAGCAAATGACATTTTACTCAATGCCCTTGGGCTCCTCCCGACTAAAAGCTCATTTTCTGGTTTTCTCTGAGTCACGGAGGATCTGCAGGCTTAACCCTATTTGGCGTCCTCAGGTAGAGCCCGATTCAGCGACCAGCTGCAGCTTCCTGCTGCCTCTTCCTGAAACCTGGGCTGAGGTAGGAAACCAGGCACGCTCCATCTTAGTGCGCTAATTAGCTTCATCAGAGTGACTCTCAGAGGCGTTTGACAAAGGAGAAAACACTGGCCAAGAGAAAATAGCATCTCAACCGCCTTGCTCTGAAATGTAACTGCATCACTGATAGAAACATTTCTGGGTTTGGACTTGTTTTTTGGCGTTATATTCATATTTAATTAACTGAGCACCTTCTAAGCACACAAACATATTTAATCCTTGAAGCAATCCTGAGTGACAGATATCACTTTCCTCATTTGATATTAATAGAGAATTTAAGCTCTGGGATGTTAATGGTTTGTACAAGATTACATAGTTCCAAAGCGAAGCTATTTACAAAAAAATTGTATTGGATCTGCTGTTTAGACCACCTAGGGCGGCGGTTCTCAACCTGTAGGTCGCGACCCCTTTGGTGGTCGAACGACCCTTTCACAGGGGTCGCCTAAGACCATCCTGCATATCAGATATTTACATTACGATTCATAACAGTAGCAACATTACAGTTATGAAGTAGCAATGAAAATAAGTTTATGGTTGGGTCACAACATGAGGAACTATATTTAAAGGGCCAGAAGGTTGAGAACCACTGACCTAGGGTCCCAAGAAATAAAAATTCCAAGTTATGCATAACAAAGTATATTTAGTGCAAGGATGATGGTACATGAGGTAGGAGCAGAAATTAGTTTATCAACAACACATCAACTCAGGTTCAGTTATCCAGATTCTATGAAAAAGAGGAGTCTTCATAAATACACAGATAATTTGCTTGACAATTCTCAAGACAGAAATTCTGATCACATAAACTGCCCATTTTCCATGTTGGTGTGCTATAGTTTGATTGGGCAGTTTTAGCAAACTATCTCTGTGTGATCAGCAGAAAAAAAATCTATGGCCTATTCCGTGGTCGGCAAACTGTGGCTCGTGAGCCACATGTGGTTCTTTGGCCCCTTGAGTGTGGCTCTTCCACAAAATACCACGTGCGGGCGCGCACGTACAGTGCGATTGAAACTTTGTGGCCCATGCGCAGAAGTCGGTATTTTGTGGAAGAGCTGGTATTTTGTGGAAGAGCCACACTCAAGGGGCCAAAGAGCCGCATGTGGCTCGCGAGTCGCGGTTTGCCGAGCCACAGTTTGCTGACCACTGGCCAAGCAAGAGGGGCTTCTACACAAGCAAAATAAGAAGTATATCGCAGAGCACAAGGCCTCTTTTGTCACTATCACCTGCATATTCTCTTTTTATGAACACTCTCCAAGTTCCAGAAAACAAACTTCTCAACATCTTTTGCTCTCCATTCTCAAAAAAACCACATCCCCACAAATGTCATGAAGATTTATGGATTTTACTATGCTGTTCACATAGGAAAAATTCACTGCCTCGGAGTATGGGGGAAATCCAGCTATCAAAGCCCTTTGTTAACTGAAACGACTAATGAAGTAACTTGTCACAACATTCTTCTCGGATACTAGGTTTCTGATTCTTACATAATTAAGTATTGTTTCCCAGGAACGATGATGGTCCATATCATTGCTTCCTGTTATATCTCAATGTGTAGAAAATCATGAACTAGTGGGGTATTTGCAACCCTTACTGTGATATTGAATAAAATATATATGTTAATGGTTTATACACGATTACATAACTCTGAAGTGAAGCTATTTATAAAGAATAGTATTGGAAAATTTATTTTTAGTAAAATCATTTTTAAATGCACTGAAATGTCTTGTTTTTAGGGTAGAAGGTAATGAGTTCTATCAAATATGCACAACTTCCTGGATAATTTCTAAAGTTGGGATTTTGTTTGCCATCATCTCTCTTTATTTTTTAAAATATTTTTATTTATCCTAGAGAGAGGGAAAGAGAGAGGGATGGAGACATAGAAACTTCTATGAGAGAGAAACATCAATCTGCTGCCTCCTGCACGCCCCCTACTGGAGACTGAACTTGCAACCAGGGCATGTGCCCTGACCGAGAATCAACTGGTGACCTCTTGGTTCATGGGTCGATGCTCAACCACTGAGCCATCCACGCTGGGCTGCCATCATCTCTTACATTGGAGAAACATTAGATAATTAAATGGAACTTATAAACAAAATTAACTTATCCAAAACTCCAATTTAATGACATGGCACAGATCCCAAATTATTAATATGGAAGATTATGTTATCTCCACTCAGAGATATTGTCTTACACAAGAATCGCAATCCAAATTTATTTTATATTTCTCAGAGCTCATTATCTCAATTTGGAGAAACATTTTTTCAACCAAAGCATTTTAAAGTGGATTTTTCTAGAACTGCAAGCAGCCTGTTCTTGGCAAAAGGAAAGGCAATTCATTTTCTGATTTTGGAAACCCTTTGAAAAAATACTGTCAAAAATAAATTAGAACCAGGAGTGATGTGTCATAACTGGAGTTCTTATTAGGAATGGGGCATCTCTTGGAATAAAAAGGAATGGATGGAATACATTCCTCAGGCAGCCTGGTTTTTCACTTTTCTGAGTCACTAATTGGGAACAAAGCATTGATTGCTCTGGAACATAACTTTACAGATCACAAACGGAAATGATGTTTTTATGTACTATTCTTAGGCGGATCACATATTACACTTGCTTGAGTATATTAAGTAATTTCCTGGGAGCTTTTTGAGCCCACTGTGTTTTAAAATCAAGTCTCTCTCATCTTTTGTCTTCCTTGTGTGGCTGCCAACTGCTAAGTGGCTTTCTTATGCCAAGCTTAATCAATTGGGATCACAGTAACCCCAACAGCTGGGTAATGGCCTTTTCAGGCATCTGCAGTTATCCAGTGCTCTCACTCAATTTGCTTGTCTCTCCCTTCTCCTCCCTCCCTCCTGTACATGGTTTTATTTTCATGTCCTTTCACTAAAGGATAAGTTCGAGAATAAAATAAGATGCAAATCTACAGCTTATTACAGTTACAATCAGGGAAAAATAATGCCAGCTGTAGTTCCCTCTGATCCGCCCCTCCCCCAAATATTATTTACTTTAAAATGTTTGCATTGCAAACAACTCTTTAGGAAATCGTCACATCATCACCTTCTAGTCCACCTGGATCACACTCTTGCACGTCTCTGTCCAAGCCTAGGTCCTGACCGTCCCTGCTAGTGAGAATGTGTTTGATTCATTTAGACAACTGTCCAAAGTGCTGCCCTTCCTTTCAAGGCTCAACCAACTGCCACCTCCTTGCATCTATTTCTCCTTTGTAACTGATTGCCTGGCTTTACCCCTAAAAGATTGGGAGCTCCTTGGGGTTAGTGCCAATGTCTTGCTTATCTTCTCTCACCACAGAGGTTATACTCGTGACTTATTAGTGGTAGAACTCACTGCTAGTTTGATGGAAGTCACAGCAGAGCAAATGCCGACACACAGCTTCCTGGGAGTGTCACCATGGATGGTAACCAGCCAGTTTACTGATCACCCATTTTATTGCACATTTTTTAAAAATATACTAGGGGCCTGGTGCACGAAATTCGTGCACTGGGTGTGTGTGTGGGGGTGTCCCTCAGCCCAGCCTGCCCCCTCTCACATACTGAGAGCCCTCAGGCGTTGACCCCCATCACCCTCCAATTGCAGGATCGGCCCCTTGCCCAGGCCTGACGCCTCTGCCAGAGGCGTCAGGCCTGGGCAGGGGACCCTCATTTCCCCCCATCACTGGTTCTGCCCCCAGCCCAGGCCTGATGTCTCTGGCCCAGGCGTCAGGCCTGGGCAGGGGACCCCCAGACCCCTCCGATTGCTGGCTCTGCCCCTTGCCCAGGCCTGATGCCTCAGCCAGAGGCGTAGACCCCCATCACCCTCTGATCACCTGATTGGCCCCTTGCCCAGGCCTGACGCCTCCGCCAGAGGTGTCAGGCTTGGACAGGGGGCCCCCATCTCCCCCCGATCACTGGCTCTGGCCCCCGCCCAGGCCTGAGGCCTCTGGCCCAGGAATCATGCCTGGGGAGGGGACCCCCATCTCCCTCTGATCGCTTGCTCCACCCCCCGCCCAAGCCTGACGCCTCTGACCCAGGCTTCAGGCCTGGGCAAGGGGACCATCATATCCCCCCAATCCCCGGCTCCGCCCCCCACCCAGGCCTGATGCCTCGGCCAGAGGAGTTGACCCTCATCACCCTCCGATCACCAATCACCGGATCGGCCCCTTGAACAGGCCTGAGGCCTCCCGCAGAGGTGTCAGGCCTGGGCAGGGGACCCCCAGCTCCCCGTGGTTGCAGGCTCCGCCCCTGCCCAGGCCTAACGCCTCTGGCCTAGGCGTCCAGCCCGGGCAGCGGGGACCTGCAGTGGCAGCGGGGGGCCCCGCGATCGTGGGCTTTGCTTTAGGCCCAGGCAAGGGACCCCTAGCTCCCGGGACTGCCAGCTTCGACCGTGTCCAGCTCCCATCGCTGGCTCCACCCCTACTTCCTGCTATCACTGGCCAGGGCGGCAAAGGCGCCTGATTCTCCAATCATGGCTGGGGGGCAGGGCAAAGGCGGCCCCAGGGCCGCCTTTGCCCTTTCCCCCAGCTCTTAGCTCCCCCCTGGGTTTCAGATCACTGTCAGTGGCAGGGAGCTTCTTCCTGCTTTCCCTTTCGCCTCCCTGCATTGTGCCTACATATGCAAATTAGCCGCCATCTTGTTGGCAGTTAACTGCCAATCTTAGTTGGCAGTTAACTGTCAATCATAGTTGGCAGTTAATTTGCATATAGCCCTGATTAGCCAATGAAAAGGGTATCGTCGTACGCCAATTACCATTTTTCTCTTTTATTAGTGTAGATTTTATTGATTTTTTACAGAGAGGAAAGGAGAGGGATAGAGAGTTAGAATCATCGATGAGAGAGAAACATTGACCAGCTGCCTCCTGCACACCCCAAAGTGGGGATGTGTCCGGAATCAAGATACACGCCCTTGACCGGAATTGAAGCTGGGACCTTTCAGTCCGCAGGCCAACGCCCTATCCAGTGAGCCAAACGAGTTAGGGCTTATTGCACATTTTGAAAAAAAAATACTGAAATGGGTTGATCTATGTTACTGATCATTTACAGCAGTGTTTCTCGAAGGGTGGTATTCAGATTTCTAACTTCAGAACCAACAGGGGCTCTGGGTTAAAGTGGAGATTGCTGGACTTTACCTAACAACTTCTGAGTCAGTATCTCAGAGATAACATCCAGGACTAGGAATTATTTTAAAACAACTAACCTACGAGGATCTTAAGTGTACTGGTACATATCTTTGAGAATTGGTGATTTAGAGTAATGAAATTTTACCTTCATTATACCCAAGGGCACTTGGGGAAGACAAAAGAATGGGTAGTAAAGGTAGAGAAAAATTATACAAAATGCGATTTTTAAACCTATCTGACTTAGCCTATTTGAAGGTGTTTCTCAAAGGCAGAGAAAAGTGTAAAATAAAAAGGAAATCCCTTCCAGCGAAATGTTCCTGTAATTTCTGTCACAGCAGTGTGAGAACCACAATTTTTAATTACAAGATCGGCAACTGTTTAATTAAAAAAACACACACATGTCTAACTACAGAAAAGATGGAGAAGTAGTTTCGGCAAAGTTGTTTAAAACGAATCTCTTGTTATTTTGTTTTAAATAATATTCTGCCATTCCCCATACCCTCTTCTCTTTCCTAACATATTCCCCTTGCTGTGTTTTAAACCCAAACAGCCTGAGCTCTATGAGGAGTCTGTTGAAATGATGTATGGGAGGCTCATCTCCTCCTCTCTGAAGGGCAGCAGCTGTTCTGCTATATGCTGTCCAGAGTCATAAACTCCGCGAAGGCCAGGCGATGAATGCTCATATAATGAATAGTTTCCCTTTTCCAGTTGATTTCACTTTCATTTCATCTCTTCTAGTGAGTGGATGAAGGCAGACATTTGGCAAAACTATTCCTTCATAGTTTCTGGGTTTACAGTTGGTATTTTTGTTATTGGTAGAAGTGGAGTTCTTGGGGTGCTGTGGGGAAAAGAATTTCCTGAGGGCCCCACAGGATGATAGAGTATCGAGGAAAGCTTTCTTGATGATGTAAATTAAGGGGGTTCCCCTCCTACGTCCCATCTGTGTCCATCTTGCCATGGAAGAAGTCCAATCTTTTCTTCTGCACGACTGGAATTAAGGCCACTGCCTATACTTTCTGCTCCACATTATCCAGTCCAGTCCAGCATTTGGCCAGTTTAGCTTGTTTCCAGCTGCAGTCCATTGTGTGTGGGGTCAGCATGCACATGGGTTATGTGTCTGCTTAAGGTCACAGGGCTATGGAGAGAGGACATGTGAATGTACTGGCCAGTGCAAGAGCGAACACGAGCACACGAGAGAGGGAACTCATTGGGGATTTTAACCTTCCAAGATTTCATGCACTTGCTGTGGCTTTACCCTCCTAGCCAATGGTCTTGTTCCCCAGGCTAGACTGACAGACAAGCATCCTCCCTACGTCACATGACTTCACTGCACATCTCCCCCACCTTCACCTTTGTTCAATTCCTTCCCCCAGTGATCTGCAGGGAATGGACTGGTGGTTTCTGGGAGTGTGAAGCTGTAGTTTCCCGGTGACGCTGCCCAGATGACCATGCTTACAATGTCTGGCCTCCCATTTGCTTTCTTCCTATTATTAATATTAATAAAGTAGCTAATTATGACAACTTTCACTTCAAATTAGATTGGATATAATTTTTTCTCATAGAAACATTCACACATTGATAAATTCAAGTTGAAAAGGAAATGGTTTTTGGTGCCTGATCTGAAAATTCAAAATGAATCAACCTATGCAACCTACAATAGGGGGATTATTGAATAAAAAACTGATGGCCACAGAATGAAATGGTCAGCAGCAATGCTGAAGAATGTGGTAGATTTCTATGTGATAAGCATGATATAGTCCATTCAATGTGTTTAGGAATGTGTACCCAAGGAAGAGTTTGTGTACACTAAAATCATGAAAGATACCCAACAATGATCATCCTTAGTGAGGGGGAAACGTTTAAGAAGGGGATGAAGTTTTGTAACATTTTATTCTGCATTGTTGGGCTTTATTACAAGGAACAGTATTGCTTTCGTGATTTAAAAAGCAATAAAGTTTGAAAAATAGAAATAGCCTCTTGCAAGGTAATGTGAATATTTTTTTCTGCTTCTGTTGAAGCAGAGCAATCCTTTCCCCTGAGGCTCTTAGCTATAGATTCACTAGAAGTGATTTAGATTCTATGGGACTTTTTTTCTGGGAGAATGAACACATCAATCTAGTGCAGGTAGCTGTTATTCAGAGCACTGTTGCCAAATCTGCTCAAATAATTTACGCTCCACATCTGGACACACACATCCATTTTGCTGGAGCAACACTTTACCTGTGTGTAGGCTGGGCCACACCTTCCTTAGGCACTTGTGTGTAATGGATTTTGTGTGAACAAACAATGGAAAGCTTTCTTTCTTTTATTTATTTTTATATCCATTAACCCACATCTAGCATATTTGAAACAAAAAGATTGTTATATAAGTGAAAGAAATAAGCCTAGATCTATAAGATATATATTGACTGTAAATAAAATAAATATTCATCACTGGAGAAATTGCCACATCTAAGTAAATTTTTACAAAGCAACAGTTATTTTTATTACAGAACCAACCCAAGAAGAATAAAACTACCAGTAGACAAGGCTGAATTTGTTTCGACCCTGAGAAATATGAGGCAGTTAAGACGAACAGTCATCTCAAAACAGGTCAGAAAATATCTGAAACAAGAAGCTTGATTTGACCCGTTCATTTTAAGTGTATCTGTCCACAGCTGGCTGACTCAAGAAAAGCTATTTAATTTTCAGCAATGCTAAAGTCAATTAAAGTAATAACAAATCTACGTTTTCAGCTAAATGAGAAATGCAAGCAATACTGTGGTATTCTTTGCTGTGCTTTAAAATTATAGTAATAATCTTAAAGGTACTGAAATGTTTGAAATGATATTATGAAAAGCAGTAGGTACTGATAATACTAAATATGTATATTTGCCAATGGCTAAAAGTTTTAAAAAAATTTTATACTTTAAATGTGAAAAAAACCCCAAATCATGTGATACCAAATAAACGGTAGATGATAATATGCAACATCACATTGTTATTAGTTAGAAAATAAAATGTTTGTGTGCGTTTGCCAAAATGTTTTCTAGTTGTATCCCCCCTTGAAATATGCTGATCTTAAAATGATCATGATTTAATGGAACAATGGCATTTTAGATCAAGGGTAAGTCTTTCTCTGAGCAGGTCACCAAGTTTCTCTTTGTTGCTTATTTCACTGAAAAGTAACATATTTTTAATATTGCCTCTCATTTGCATATTTCCAAAACTATTAATCTGGTCTCTCTCAATTTTAACCTTGTATTATAATTCCGTGTGTGCACAAATAGGGTATCCCACTGATCTTTATATTCCCTAAATGTTTGGCCCAATACATTGACCAGAATGCTTAAACAACAAATGTTTTATGAAAAAAGGATTAACAACTAGGGTGTAATTTCACTGAAGATATTTTATTATTTTGGCTATAACACAATAATGCAGTTTTTATTTTTCATTACTTACCAATTGAATGTTTCTGCTCTCATTGAAACCTAAGCTTTGGGTTACTGTGACATGTTACTAAAAATAGAAATATTATACCTCCTTTTCTAGGAAAACAGGTAAATTTTACCTCAAGTTAGAGGTGTGATATTCTGTACCTGATAGAAACTTGCACCATTGGAAAGTCTCCAGAGCTGTACTACTACATATGAACTTGACCTTATAAGGTTTTTATGGAAATGTGGGGAAATCAGTTTCTAATTGTCTAATAATCTTATTTTCTTTTTATGACACTATATTCAGAAAATGTTCCAGAAACCAGAAATTATATTAATCATCTTGGTTAAATAGTATTTTTTAGACAAACTAAATTATTTCTTGATGGTTTAATCAACTAGTATAAAACTTAGGTATTTGCTATTTTATTTCTGGTATTTACCTAGTCTAAAGTAGCTCCTCATTATGGGTTGAAAATAAAGACATATAAAAACATCTCATATCTCTCTAATGCTTCCCTATGCAAAATACTTGTGGGACTCAGAAGGAACACAATTACTATCAGAAGAATAAAATTTGTCATTATGAAGGAGGAGGATATATCTTTCCCTAAAGATAAGTCATGACCTCATGTTTACATTTTAATCCTTGATAACTAATCGTCTGTATTTCAGAGTAATTGAAGTCTTCTTGTTCTTACCTTCCCATCTCCTGACTTACTCTTCCTTTTGTACCATCGTGTTCAAGCCTTTTATTTTGAGATAAAAAGATAAAATAGATCTGGTTAGCTCTTATGACATATACTAGTGGCCTGGTGCACGAATTCATGCACATTGAAAGATTAATTAGAAGAAATACTTTAATATCGCTATTCACCCTTTCTCTATAATAGAAGTGTCAACCAAATTCACAATCAACAATGACAGATCAAAACACATGTGTGTGATTGGCGCCAGTGAGAGCTTTATATGTATCGCACATGCGCAAGTCAACTTAGCCTTTTATATATATAAAATAAACTTGCTTAGTTAGCTTTTTGATGTACCTAAACCTTTTCCAGCCCAGTGAAGCACCCCAACTTCTCTTTCAGGTAATTGTCAGCAACACAGCAGTAAATAGCAACATGAAGCCGGTTATTATTGTAGATCACGCAGGGAGAACAAAGGGAAAAATATTTAACTGCAGCAGTGTTTGACTATATTCTGCACAGTGAGAAAACCTGAAGTCATTTTCAAGGTCCACCATTTCTTACTTCTTTTCAGTCAGGTCAAGTTTTTCAACTTTCTTAATCTCCATTTTCCAGCTAATGAAAAGAAAATAGGATTCTACTGAGTCTCCTATTTACCTACTCTAGGACATTTGTGAGGATCAAATGAGATAAGCATGGGAAAATGCTTCACAGACATTTGGTTAAAGTGTAAAATGTTTGCACCTGGCTATAAAGCAAGTCATGTTTCTGGGCTGAAGAAACTGCAAGGAGGCTAGCTGTCTCTAGGGAGAGGAAGCCATGTATTGCTACATGACGTCATTACCCCGTGCCCACAACCACTGTTTCTGGCTGGGCTGGGCTGTGGGGTGCATTTTGTGCCATGGGGTCTCGGCAGTGTTGGCTGTGATTTGGTGGGCTGTTGCTCCAGGGTGGTGGTGGGACCTATGTCCCACTTGGGAGAAGCTGAGTGTTGCTTTGTCCATGCCAGGTCTGTGGAGCTGTTTCTCTGTAAATGGCCAGTGCACATCACGGCAGCTCCTGTGTTGAGCGTCTACCCCTTGGTGGTCAGTGCATGTCACAGCTACTGGTTGGACAGTTGGAGACTTAGCATATTAGCCTTTTATACATATAGATATTAGACTTTGCCTCCAGAGGAGTTGGAAAAACTGTTAGTTCCAAGGGAGAGATCAACTAAATGGACTTTTAGACATTATTTGGTTTCTAGAAGAAAAAATATGCATATGTGAATAGGTACTTTCTCAAAAATTATGTCCAAACACACACTGGTGACTCGGAAAAGATAACAGTGAACTATTATCATTTATTAGCACATTAACATGCATTTACTATTTCAGTTTGTTTGGCTTTACTAATATTTAGCTAAACAAATACCTACTACTCAGTAACATGAGTAAATATCTTTCAAGAACTTATCATGCAAAACTCTATGTAAAGAATCAAAAGACCTAATTTCTATTCTCTAAGATTTCACAACATAAAGAGGAGAAAGACCAAAATAAATTATAATGCAAAATCATATGTGTAGTTATTGCAAGTCAATTTATTGCTTTGATAAGGACTAATAAGTGATAATAGTAATGAATACTTATCAAGTGTTTATTATGTGGCAGACCTGGGGCTCACAATCAGCAAGGTCCTTACTATTATACTCTTCATCTTACAAATGATAAAACGGAGACAAATTTTGTTCCAATGCCACAGAGTTAGTAGGCAGTAGAGCTGTGATAAGTGGCCATGTTGGGGGGAAAAGGAGGCTGAAAAAGGAACTTGGTAATAAATAGTGTTTTGACTTGATATTCTAAGGATGAAGACACAAAAGAAATGTACAAACACAGTACTCTAATTAGTAAATCTGCTCACAGGAGCATAGGCCAGCAACTCTAAAACTGTTTTGCATAGTGCTAGCATTAAATATATTTTAAGTAATGAAAGCCAGGTTTCTTACGGTCAGGTAACACTACTCAAAAAAGCAAAGTTACAGATATGCAAAGGGACAAGTTACAGTGAGTTTTGTGGTACTGGATTGGAATTGGGAATATCTGTATGATATTCATTAGTATATCAGTCAATCGCTTATTTTTGAAGATCCTTGGGAGAAACTTCTTTCAGAATGATGGAAAGTTATGTAGTTCTAAAGCATCTGGCTTTTAAACTTATATATCATGGGTAGTCTGACTTTCAAAAATTTCTTTCCCTCCCTGGTGATTGAGACACTTAGAATCATATTTTTAGCCACTTTAGCTATTTTATTAAATTATATAAAATATCTTGTATTCCTGCAGTTAGCTGTATTTTATTTTTATTCTAATATCTTATTTATTTTTTGATGTATTTGATTATTTATATCATGTAAAAATTTCTTAAACCTCTAAACTTTTAAAAATTTAATCTATTTGCAACTAAACACACACACACACACACACACACACACACACACACAAAGGATAGGTTAACTTTACCTGAGTTGGAGCCAAGGGGTGATACCTGAACTGAGAATTGAAAGACAAGAGTATTTATTTGGTAGATATGAGGATAAAGACATTCCAGATGGAATTTACAGAATTTTTTCAGGCACAAATTTGTGAAAACAGCATCACATGTCATTGGACTATAAGGAGTTGATTTTTTTTAGAAGAAATGAATGGGGAGAAGAAAGATTAAACAGAGGCCAACTTACAAAACCAAAACACTGAGCTTGGACTATTTCCTGTACCCAACAGAAATTCAATGAATAATTTTAAACATGAGAGAAATGTGAATTGATTTGTTATTTAAAAAAAATTACTTTAGAACAATATAGAAAATCATTTTGAGGGTGCAAGAGGTTAGAATTCAGGATATAAATGAAATAGCTATTGAAATATTCCAAGGCAAATATGAAGAAAAGTATGTGCCTGGCACAGTGCTAAGAGCTTCTACATAAATTATTTTGTTTAGCACTGTGTTCTAATCACACCACTCTCTTCATAGTCCCATGAAAACATTCCTACAATTACACTAGTACTATTACTTTCATTTTATCATTTTCTCTGTAAATAAGTACTGGTTCAAATCATTAATTTAAATAAGAAAGAGAAGAAATTGAAGAAAGACCATGATTAAGCTGTTGCAATTACAGGGAAGAGATGGTGGCAGTTTGAGTTCTTATTTTAGAGGTAGAATGGACAACACTCAGTGCCTTTAAATATAACTGATGAGTTTCCTTCACAAGTTGCTTCCCATAGTGTGCCATGATTTTCCTTCCCAGGTCATTCTTAGTGTTATTTTGGGGGTAAAGTAGTGTAGTGTTAACCCAGCTACCTGGATTGCTGCATGCCCAAGTGGACCAGGTATAGATTTAGAAGCCACACAGCTCAATATTTTATCTGGAAATATTCTTCTCTAAAATGACAACAGTGCTTACCTCTTAGCTTGAAGCCCAGGTTTAAGTCAAATTTATGCAGTTAATATCTGCATTCCTCCGACTTAAACCCAGACCGAGACAGACTGGCCAGTGGACCTGCAGAGGCAGCTAGTCAGGCGTGGCATGTGGGTTCTCACTTCTGCCTCACTTCAGAGAGAAGAGAAGGCTGTGAAGAGTCAGGAAGGGCATTAAATTGCTCTGAACTTTGTGGCTCCATAAAAGCAACTAGAAAGGCCAGTTAATTCTCCCAAAACCTTTCCAATTTTGTTTGAAATGAAAAAAAAAAATCTTGCTTTTGGGGCAAAAATTTGGAGAAGACTAATATATAATTTTCAATTGATATAAAATATCAGAATGTTAAAGATAAATTACAAAGTAATAAAATTGGAATGTTTTAAAAAAAATTTATGTCTCTGACAATTGAGCAAATGTTCAAGCATGTGTACATACAAAATGGCAACCCTCCTAAGTCTTATTAATAAATGTTAGCTTAAAAATTAGGCTTGGCCAAAGAGATTCTCAGATAGAGGTCTTGGGAAGAGCAATGTTCACCAAGCCACTACAGGTAATGACATCGACAGAAAGAGAGATGGTTGACTAGCATCCTTATGTGCCTTCACTGCATCTCACATGTCTTCACAAGGGAGCTTCATATCTCCCCTGGAGTGTTCCATGGGGAAAACTCATGCTCATTTCTAGTTTGACTTCTCAGAAATTGTTCCACCTCATGAGATTCTATTCAAGATCCCCACAATAAAGAGCAAAATAAGTTTTGGGGTTTTTTTTTTTTAGCCATACAGGAAACTCTAGAATGTGATGCTACCAGCACAGCGGCAGACAGTCTGCTCCCTGGTGTTAGGCACAGAGAAGCTATTGTGTACTTCAGGTCCTGATCCATTGCTCACCTTCTTATGCATGAGCTTAGGCATAGGACTTAACTTAGCTGTGTCTCAGTTTCTCTTGTGTAAAAAGTGTGAGAAATATAATTACTTACCTCTGAGGGATCTTATGACAATAATTAATGCCTTAGAACTCTATAAATAAAAATCATTCTGCACAGACGTTAATTACTCTTAGTCAAAGAACAGCCGTAAGGCCAAATACCAGAAGGTGGTGGTGGGCAGGCTTTTAACTTCCTTAATGAAGGTCAAGTAGCAGTTAGTAGGAAGAATAGTGGAGAAAAGTAAAATAATTAACAAAGGACTTACAATTAAGTCATTACATTAGCAGAACTTAAGCACCAGGCATCTACTGAAAATGAGTCTGGAGTGCATATTTCACACCGAAAATCACTGGAAAATTTAATGATGGTATTTCTTGAAAGAGAAAATTAATTTAACAATACTTGAATCACAGAGGTCTGAACAAATTTTGAGGGATATTGCTGTACTTTGTATAATCAAAATAAGACTAATTCAGTTAACAGACACCATGTGAGTCCACCTGAGACAGTCCTTTTATTATGTTCAGTAGTTCAAGATGTGAAAACTAGTAAATCCTTAGAACTACAGAAGACATAGTTCTCAAATTAGAAAATCCAGAGTCTCCCTTATCTGTTATTTTATAATTGAGGAAGTCACGATATTGTGTCTTAATGATGTCTGAAAGGCTGATATTTTTGAAGATATGGTTATTTCCCCATGGTTTCTATAGCTGTATCTTCTGGCTTCTCGCCATGGTTCGTTCTCTGGCTACAGTTGGGAAGCATGAGGAAGACAGGTACTCGGCTCTCCCTGATAATTCTTGTACACCAGGACCTTGTAAACCTTATGGGGTGATTTCTGTAAGTTTTCTGAATTCTAAAAGGTATTCTGAGCAGAAATTTAGAGGATTCTCAAATCCTTTCTATCCTAAAATTGCGGAATTTTTAGTAGTCAGATAGTCCAGATTATTTACTTCTGATCCTTTCTCTTAAGACTTCTGCAAGACAACTTAAGTGTTCTCAGTATTACAAGCTACTGCAATAGTCCAAGGGCAGAAATGTTGTGACCGTGCACGGGAGCTGTGTGTGGGTGAGCTAAGCAATGAGGCCAGCTGGAAGGCTGAAGAACTTGTGGTCAGGGTAAGGTTTGGAGAACAACGCTTGTTATCTTATGCATCTACACTGTATCTGACAACTGCTTATTTCTGTGGGGATCAGATTCAACATGAACTGAGTTTATACTATATGCCAGGCACAGCCATGGCTCTCTTCCCATTTCAGATTCAAAATATCCCAAAATCTAACAGATATTTTCATTCCATTTCTTTTCGAGGAGAAAGCAGGTTCAGAGAAATTAAATAACTGCCTAAGATAGTTTAACAAAATAAGATGACTTTGACTTCCAGTCTAGTGATCTTCCATGTATACCCTATTGATCGTCTCATGTCATAGTTATTTAAGTATTGAAAGAGGCTCTATAAAACATGAGTGGGCCACTTCCTGTTGGACCTCACTACAGAAAACCAGAATATGCCCACACTCATTTAAGCCCCAGAAGTAAAAGGAGTCACTGACTTGAATGCATTAAGGAGCAGTAATGGAAAGATGAGAAAAGATGCTAAAATATTCACTTTCACCAATCACCATGTTTAGGAAAACCATGGGCTCATCCATTTTTACAACCACAATTTATTGAGAATCTGTTCGGTATCATTCTTACTAAATATTGGGATGACATGACAGTCAAGAGAGACTAGATCCTTTCCCTCAAGGACATAACCATGTGTATGGGAGACAGACATGATGCAAATAAACCCCAAAGAAGCATTTAATGACAAGTGTGAGCAGTGCGAAAGTGAATTTAGTCCTAACCAGTTTGGCTCATTGGATAGAGCATTGGGCCAAGGACTGAAGTGTCCTGGGTTTGATTCCAGTCAAGGGCATGTACCTTGGTTGCGGGCTCAATCCCCAGTAGGGGGTGATCAGGAGGTAGCTGATCAATGTTTCTCTGTCATCACTGTCTCTAACGCTCTATCCCTCTCCCTTCCTCTCTGTAAAAAAAAAAAAAATCAGTAAAAATATATTTTTAAAAATAAAGTGAAGTTAAACATACTAATGGGGGAGGTACGTAATTTAGTCTGCAGCAATATTATTCTTCATCCATTTACAACACATTTAGGTCTTAAGAGGTACATGCCGAACTTTTCATAGTTAATCAATTTGAAATCATGGGGCAGATGCTCAAAACATTCAACTTTAAGATTTCTCATATGGTTCATATGGTTATTAGGATTCAAAGAGCTGAATACTATCAGAAACAATTGAAGAATTTAAATTATTAAAAATGTTAGTAGAACTAAAGGGGGAAAGCAATAATCCTAACTAGTAACTCCCTACCAGGCACGTATCCTAGAAGTCCCAGTTTAGAAAGAGAGGTCAACAGCAAAGGAGACAAAATTTTGTATGATGAGCCTTATTTTCATTTATTCTACTTCCTCTTTATAAACTCAAAGTTGTAACTCTTGTATGTCTCATTTAAATAAGAAGGCCTTAATTATTTTGGTATATGGAACTTGAGAAGGAGAAGCAATTCAGAAAAGGAAGCAAGGAAGGCTCTGGGTACCACACAAAATCAGAGTCCAGATTGGATTGGCCTATTATAAATATTAGGATCCACAGTAACTGCTTTAGTACAGTTTCTAGGTTTTCTTGGCAACACCCTGCCTCAATGTTCCACTAACATGAGTTCCCAGTACAGAGCTACAGTCCTTATTGACTCATTATTAGGGTTAGTCAGGTGTGGAATGGGTTAGGAATTGCTATAAAATCCCATATGTCCTCGTTCTACTCTTTATCTGAACCAGCCTAGGGCAGTGCACTGTGTATAATGCTGCAGAAAGAGACAGCTTAATTCAGAGACCTGTAACAGCTCACAGGAAGAACATTTTAGAAACCAGGACACATATACATCTCAGCTGCTCAACACTTGCTCCCTCCAAATGCTAAGATACACTTCCAGTATTCAAGTTCAAATGCTGAGTGTTGAGACCATGTAGTGACAGTGAACATTTTGAAGAACTGTTGTCATGGAGATCAATATGGAATTCATTTCACCCATAGGCTCAAGAGAAGTCCATTTGTACTTGCTCAGGTTGTCTGGGCCCTGGCACCAGACTTCTTAATTCTCTGTGGGATAGAGCCAGGTAACATGGTTGAGTCCATACTCATATTCCAGACTCAACCTCTAAGGCTGCTTTCCTGACATCTGCTTTAATATTTCCTCATGGTAACCATATTTCCAACTCTAGCTTCCTTTAATGCAGAGCATTAAAAGGCATGGACAGCCCTGGGAACTGTGAAAATCCTAGGGCAGGGGTCCTCAAACTTTTTAAACAGGGAGCCAGTTCACTGTCCCTCAGACCGTTGGAGGGCCGGATTATAGTTTAAAAAAACACCTATGAACAAATTCCTATGCACAGTGTACATATCTTATTTTGAAGTAAAAAAAAATGGGAACAAATACAATATTTGTATTTGCATGTGGCCCACGGGCCGTAGTTTGAGGACCCCTGTCCTGGGGAATGGCATCAGGCAATCCCATTTGGGTTTAGGGTTATAGAAAATTAATTAAAGTTAGATATTTTTACATGAAAAATAATACAACTACTCTGAAAAGAATTAGTAGCTTGTTTTATACAAACCAGGTAGTCTCAGCCTGGTGTCCAGGATAACCAGCTGTTGACAGCTGTAAAGGTCCATGGGTGTCTGAAGTTTCCGTTTGTGAATCCTTTAATGATCTTTGGATGCTTGGTTATGATCATCCACCTCATAAACTGTGAAAGGGTATCTTTACAGTGCTGAGCAATTTCTTGGGGGACTGGCGATCTGGCTCATGATTCAAACTAATGTCTCGGGCCTGTCCTCAGTCCATATGAGAAACAGAAATGATCGTCACTCTCAAATGGGACATGGAGGATGGACTCTGCCCTTAGAAATGACTCTTCCTGAGAAATGATGTTCCAGTTGTCTTCCTTCTCTACCTCAAAGTTCTGCTGCTCTACAAACTCCAAAGAGTGGTCACCAGTCCCCTACTTAAAGATTCACCCCAACATTTTTCATGGGCAGGTCCCTTAAGGACATTCAATTTGGAAGTGAGTCAAGCACCACCAGCCCTCATAATAAGGAAGGTGGACTGGATCTCTCATGTACCTTTTCCCAAATCTTTCCTCTCTGATGCTCTCTCACTCTCACACCCTTTTGCTCCACCTCAGCAGTGGAGAGACAAACCAGTTCTTCTAGTTCTTATAACCCTTCCCTAAAAGTTTTATTCTGACACCTAGACAGATCTCCATTGAAATGCCAATCTTCTGCTACATGCATGTGTTGCATGTGTTTGGTGAGTTTCTGTATGTGCATGGTTTGGAAGTGGAGGAGTGAGAAAAAACAACAACTCATTGTTCCCTTTTTTAGTTTATTGCCACAGGAAAATACTTCACAGCTCATCCTCTTCCATGTAATTTTTATAGCCTCATTGTAGGTAAAGGAGCTTACATGGATACCCAAGCCAGTTGCACAAATGAGTTCCTACTGAAACTTTTTTTGCTTGGCTTTGTAAATAGATTTGACAACAGCTTCCAAGAAATTATATCTGATGTTTCAAGGCCAGACCTGGCTGTCAAGCATGCTGAGTCATATCCATTGAGTCAGAGAGTGCTAAGCTGTAAGGGAATTTTTCCAAGATTAGCCAACTTCCTTACTTTAGGATGAGGAAAATGGCAGAGTTCCCAGGCAAAGGATCCTGAAGAGGTAAGAAAGCTCCCCTCTTTAAGAGTTTGTGTATTACTTGTTTGTTTTTCTTCACGGTCTTACCATTTTCTCAATGGTCAAACCCAACTCTAGCTCAACCTCCTGGGAACTAGAAATGTTAGCTCAAATTATTTTTTCTAATAAACATAATTATGGAAGAAAGGAGGAGACATAACATGAATAGTTCAATTAAATTTCTATAGACTCAAATAAATACATAGCTAAATGCTATGAGACTAATGTTGGAGACCTCAGTATTATAAAAATAAAATATCATTAATAGATCCAGATTCTTCTTTGAGTTTAACCCTTAGATGCTCACAAAGGAACAAGAGTCTACTGACTTGTTAAAAATGGTGGCCTAGATATGACAAATTAAAACATAATTAGAGCCGAAACCGGTTTGGCTCGGTGGGTAGAGCGTTGGCCTGCGGACTGAAGGGTCCCGGGTTCAATTCCGGTCAAGGGCATGTACCTGGGTTGCGGGCACATCCCCAGTAGGAGATGTGCAGGAGGCGGCTGATCGATATTTCTCTCTCATCGATGTTTCTAACTCTCTATCTCTCTCCCTTCCTCTCTGTAAAAAATCAATAAAATATATTTAAAAAAAATAAAATAAAGTAAAACATAATTAGAACTCATAGGTTCCAAACTGAGTAGAACCCACAAAACAAGGTGAGCTGGCTTTCATCTTTAGAAGAGGCTATTTATCAAGAGTCAGGTATAGAACTTCTATGTAGCTTAAGGTTCACAATCAAAATAAAAATACATATTAAATAGAAAAATAAGTTATCCTTTCTTAAATGGCAAATATCCCAAGCTAAAATCATTGCACACAAATTCTTATCACATTGAAGAAATTCAGGGACCTCCTGTAATAAATCTGTAGTCTTCATAAACTGACCTCAATGGGAAAAGGACGAAGGAATTAACCAGCATGTTTAAAACCACATGGACATTACAAATCAAATAATCAATAACTAGACCCACATTCACATTATATTCACACATTTCTCAATATGTGATGCCAGGATAAGATTTCAAGTCATTATTTGTTTGCTTTTCTCTAATTGTTAAGCAGAAGCAAATAAAACTTGCTTTACACCCAGTGTGACATTACTCTAAGAACAGTGCAGAGGCTTGTCATTTTTTCCAATAATATAAAAAGTTTTTCTAACAAAAACATTACTGAATTAGGATAAATGTAGGGCAAAATTATTTCCATTATCTTTACCTTCAATTTTTTTCCACAGAAATTCCATAATTTCAATTCTATAAACACCATGCTATTTACATTGAAGATATAAAACATTTAATTGAGTGCTATAAACTGATTTATATATAGTTATGCTGGCTCCTAAAAACCTATAAATTTTTTTCTTTGCCCAAATAAAATATATTTGCAGCTGAGACTAAATATAGATGACATTTAGAAAATATATTTTCTCCCCCAGTTTCTTTTTATCCATTTGAATAAAAAAGGAGATATAGAAGGGTAAAAAAACTCTTTACTGTTAAGGAGTAAAGAGGTGACATTCATAATCAGTGATAAAATAAGAATTGTCCTAAAGGCAGAGGTAAGGGAATGTTTGTGGCTCAGCCCTACTACCCATAAAGCTTATCCCTGGGGCCTGATGAGGAATTTAAAGAGTTTCAGGAAAGGTCTTCCCCATCACTTACCTAATTTTATTAAAATTCATTATCCTGGATCTTAAGATGTTTTGATGACTTAAAGTCACCCACTAAAATGCACAAAGTGGTGTATGCTTCCTGAAATGATTGTTTAGTTTTGAATATTTTACTTTCTTACTGCATTTATCCTCTTATAACTTGCTTTCTCACTCAACATTAGGTTATAGGAATCATGCATGCTGATGTGGGTAGAGCATTCCGTAGTCTTCAGCATTTTTGCTATTACACCGAGGGAAGCCAGGAATGTTCTTGACCATATATTCTGCTGTACATGTGCAAGGAAGTCTTGAGACTCTGTTCCAAGGAGTGCCATTGCTGGGTCATAGATTATGTGCATTTTCAAACCCACTAGGAATACTAAGTTGTTTCCCCGAAAAGGTTACCACCAGTAGTGCCAAATAATTCACACTGCTTCCTTCCTTCCTTTTTTTTTTTTTTTTTTGCATTGGTTTTTGTGCATCTCAATTTTGCAAGTCATCCTGGACCCACCCGTCTCTCCTTCCTTCTTTTCCTCTCTCCCTTCTTCCCTCTGTACTTTCTTTTCTACACCGCATCACTGACATGGAAACAGACATATGAGTGGCTAAGTTTTCTAGGGTAGAGAGTCGGGGTGGGGAGAAGGATCTAGATATGTTTTGCAGGCTTTTTAACACAGGCATTGCTACTTCAAGCTCTGCGGTGAAACTGTTGTCAGTTTGGCCATGCTCACAGAATGTTTTCAGAGTGCTTTAGCATCGTTGACATTTAAAAGGTGACCTCCTGAATCAGAGTCAGTGATCAGTGTCAAATGCTTTAGAGCAAAGTAGCTGTTTTGAGAATCTGTACCAACCGTGTTCTAAAGGGTGCGAAATAGATGAAATCTTTTACTAACCAACTGCAACCGCTGATTCCACTGTTTCCATGGCAACCCATCCCAAGGCAAGGTATTCCAAAGATTCTTTATTTAAGAAATATCAGATAGCCCCCGGGGTCCCCCTAGTCATGTCAGACCACCATCCCCACAATAGCAAGGATTATCCTTTTGCCCGTCAGAAGGGCTTAATCCTTCCCCAGGGGGAAATGGGGGTTGGGAGATGGGTTTGTTCTGCCTCCAGTGGCTTTACTTATGCAAGCTGTGTGGAAATATTTAATACAAGGATTCAGAAGGCCTAGGTTTTAATCACTCCAGCTTACTGCTTGATATTAATACTTGAGGCTTGGGTTCTTCCTCTTTAAGATGACAGAATTAAACTGGATTACCTCCAAAGATCTTCAAGTTATCCACTGACACATATGACGCCGTGTGCTACCTGCCCGTTAAGACTTCCATGGAAACCGACTTCCTCCCCCAGAGAAAGATCAATAATAAGAGCAAAGTTGAAGTCCTGAGAATCTGGTGCACCCCAATTTTTGGCCCGGTTGGGGCTTGTGCAGGAGGCAACCAATCGATGTGTTTCTCTCACATCGATATTTCTCTCTGTCTTTCCCTTTCTCTTCCTCTCTCTCTAAAAAATTAATGGAAAAATGTCCTCAGGTGAGGATTAAAAAAAAAAAAAGATATGGTTTTTTTTTCCTGCACAGACCACTCTGTTGGGATTTAGGAGGATCAGCTTTTATAATTCATCATGTTACAAAATGTAACTGTTTAGTGCTAATCACTGCAGAGTCATGATCTTCTTTGACAAATAGAAGCTTGAGTTCATTTTCTAAATTTACCTGGCAGCAATGACATTAAGTCGGGACTTCCTGCTCACTTGCTCTTCATCCCATCACTGACCATTTGAGAAGCTGTTGCCCAGTGGATAAGAGGATAAGGCCGGAGGGTGAACAACCTGGTTTCCATTTCTGCATCTGTCCCTTCTGGGCTCTTTGACTTTGAGCCACCTCCATACCCTCTCTGACCTCAGTTTCCACATATGTAAAATAGGAATAACAATGGTACTTCCATCATAGAGTTGGGAGAAATAAGCTAAAACTTGTAAAGCACTTAGTGCTTAACATATCGTAAGCACTCAATAATTATTAGCTACTATGACTTTTTCATTCCAGAAGCATTCCTTAGGGTATCATTCAGGGCACTGCAGTGCTGATCTATATATATATAAAACCCTAATATGCAAATAGACCTAATGGTGGAAAAACCGAACAACCGGTTGCTATGACGTGCACTGACCACCAAGGGGCGTGCGCTGAACATGGCAGGCTTTGGCAGCAGTGAGTGTCGGCTGCAGCGGGATGGTAGAGCAGGTGAGTGGGGACACGAGACCAAGGTAGGGCACCAGTCGCTGTCATTGGGGCGAGCCTCTGGTGGTTACTGAAAATTCTTTGCTCCCGCATGCCACAGTCCCACCTGGCACTCACACCTGCTGCCAGCACCTGAGCCACCTCTCGCACCCACTGCCAGGGCCTGGTGCCGGTCCCAAATGCTTGGCGCCATCAGCGGGTGTGAATGGCGGCTGCTGGCCCCGATCGTCCCTGAGGGCTTTTCCACCTCCCCCTGCTCCTGAGGGGTGATTGGGGCAGCAGCCACCACTCGCATCCGCTGCTTGTGCCAGCCTCAATTGCTTTGCACCATCAGCGGGTGCGAGCAGGGTTGGCTCCATCAGCATGTGGGAGCAGCAGCGGCAAGAGTGGGGTTGCAGGTGGACAAGGGACCAGGGGGCCACTGTGGGAGGGGCTAGGCAGGGTTGCGGAGGATGAACTGAGACCTGCTCCTGTGCCCACTGCAGCCTCATGACCCACAGTTCTTTCAAAGTACACGAATTTGTGCACTGGGCCCTAGTTTACTTGATAACAGTCTAGTTCCCCAAGTTTATTTGCCTCCAAAGTAAGCAGTTTATTGCTTACTTAATTGCCCAATGCATTCTAGCATATTTTATCCTGCTTGAATAATAGCAAAAAGTCTACTATGAAGAATTCCTCTTATAATTTTAGAAATTATTAGAAGAGTAATACATAAAAATGAATGTAGAAATTCTTTAAAAATATTGGCAAACTACTGTTAATATATCTATATCTATATCTATATCTATATCTATATCTATATCTATATATATATATATATATATATATATATATATATCTAATATGCTAAGGGTCCTTCCCTCCATCCAGGTAATGATGTCATGTAGCAATGCCCAGCTTCCTCTCCCTAGTGATGACTAGCCTCCTTGCAGTTTCTTCAGCCCAGGAACACGACTTACTTTATAGCCAGGTGGAAACACTTTACACTGTAACCAAATGTCTGTGTAGCATTTTCCTGTGCATCATCTCATTTGATCCTCACAGAAGTCCTGGAGTAGGGTGATAGGAGACTTGGTAGAATCCTATTTTAATTAGCTGGAAAATGGAGATTTAGAAAGTTTAGAAACTTGACCTGGCTGAAAAGAATAAATGGTGGACCTTGAAAATGACTTCAGGTTTTCTCACTGTGCAGAATATAGTCAAACACTGCTGCAGTTTAAATATTTTACCCTTTGTTCTCCCTGCGTGATCTACAATAATAATCTGCTTCATGTTGATATTTACTGCTGTGTTGCTGACAATTACCTGAAAGAGAAGTTGGGGTGCTTCACTGGGCTGGAAAAAGTTTACATCAGAAAGCAGGTCTAATTAATCAAGTTTGTTCTATACCTATAAAAGGCTAAGTTGACTCGCACATGCACAATACATATAAAGCTCTCACTGGCACCAATCGCATGCATGTGTTTCCTTCTGTCATTGTCAATTGTGAATTTGGTTGACACTTCTATTTTAGAGAAAGGGCAAATAGCGATATTAAAATATTCTAATTTTCTTTCAATGTGCATGAATTCGTGCACTGGGCCACTAGTTGCTAATATTTATAAAGCAGTAAAATAAGATTTTCTGTGTTTTCTTTAAACCAATCTGTTATTTTTAGTTTGTTCAGAGTCAAGTAGTTTCTCCGTATATCTCAGTATAATTGAGACACAAGATTTTTTTACTTTTCAGTTCACAGGTGAATCTCAATGTTACAAGACCTTCTGGTCCCCTCCTTTTCTCCCTTCTTCCTCTCTCTCATTCTATCCTTGTGGTTCCCCCTTTCTAAATTTTCCAATTACTAAAGCTAATTAAAAAGGAACTTCAAAAGTAACTTCAGCAATCTAGACCTTTGGTAACTACAAGTATTAGGATCCCAAAGGAGAACATTCTCCCAGACAACCACTGACCACAACAGTATTTGTATTTCTGTTTAACCAGTTATACTATAGTTTAATTTTGATATATAATTATAAATAGGTCAAAAGTGATATTTTATTTAACAACTAGAGGCCCGATGCACAATATTCGTGCAAGAGTAGGCCTTTGCAGCCCTGGCTGCCTTGGCCCTAGCAGTCCCAGCTGCAGCTTCGTCCAGAAGGTCGTCTGGAAGGTCATCCAGACAGTTGTTCCACTATTCAGCCATTCGGTTGATTTGCATATTATGCTTTTATTATTATAGATACATTGTCTATGTTGTTTAAAAATGATTTTTACAAAGTGAAGTATCAGTGTCATCATTTTATTTGGACATATATAACGGATTTCTTTTAAGTGAGTCCCATCTGTATTTTTCCATCCCCACTAAGGGCACAGTCAGGCCAACTGCAGCAGGAATGCGGCGAGGTACTTGGAAGGATGTCCACATTGTTGTGGCTGGCAAACCCTAGGGTGCTTTACTAAGGCAGAAAGCTCTGTCTCGGAAGTTTTTAGGAACAGCATGAGTAACTTGTCTGGGAACAATGCCACCCTGAAGTCTGAAGGACAGGCAGGAAATTCCAGATCATTTAATATAGTTCCATCTAGCACATGGTTATAAGATTTTCAATGCGCTCATCAATGGCTAACCTCCTACAAAGCACTGACGCAATCAAAATGCACCTTGCTTGCTTTTCTCTGCTGTGTAGTGTCACTCACAACGTTACCTGAATCCTTGCCGGTGCTCTTTCTCCCAAAGCTTGTGAGCCTTCCACTGTGGAACAAATTAAGTAAATTAGCATTTCCATCCATAGCATTCTCTAGGACATAAATACTTACATAATGACACTGAGTTCTCACAGAACAACTCTTTCAGGAAGATATTCTTTTCCTTGTTTTGCAATAGGAGAGCCAGAGTGGTGAGTACCTTGTTCAAGGCAAACCAACTGATTCCAAATCTACTGCTCTTTCCCCTAAACTATGTTTTTCTGTGTTGTCCAATAACTTCCATTAACTAACAACAGAGGATGTCTCATTGGGGTTTTTCAGGGACTGTGGCAGAGCAGGCGAGGAAATTGTTTTAGAGCTGAGTGGCTTGTCCCAGCAATCTTCAATCTGTGGTGAATAGCCAGCTTCGCAGTCAGGCCATGTCTGAGTCCAAGATTTCAGATTTCTCTGCAATAATGGAGTTTGTTCTTAGGCAGCTCAGTTTCATGGCAGTTTGAATCTTGTAGAAAAATAGCAGCTATTCTTACTCCCACAGGCATTTTGCTTACGACCAAAATAGATCATCTCCTAAGTCTTATTGCTCATTTACTCCACAAACATTAAGAAACATCAGGAAAGAAAGAGTGATACTATTCTACGTAGGTTTAATAAATACTTTGAAATTTTTGCTTCTGCATCTTTGTGAGCACTTGTAAATAAAGGTAGATATTTTAAATTAATGTTATAAAAATGAGTGGACTAAAGTTCCATAAGCTATTTCTTCATACTTATATGTTTGCCTGATGATAAACATTTTTATTATTCTGGAATGAAGACTCTTTATCATTGTGTATCAATATACACTTGGACACATTCACTGATAAAAAATGAGCATTTGTTAAAGTAAGCATTTTTGCTTAGAATTTAGATTACATATTTAAAATAGTTTGAAAATTACTAGTCAGTAATTATTAAAAGTTATTTATTTGTTAAATATAACTATTAAATGATATGATGTGTGTTAAGTGCTTTGCCCAGGGTCTGTCACATAGTAATTATAAATCAGAAGTTATCATTATTTTTTGTGAATCTAAAGAGCATGATTCTTATCCTCTTTTATTTTTGTTAACGTCTATATTTCTCTCCCAATGATAATTTGATCTTTTACTATTTAAAAAAAAACACCTTTGGAATAGTAAAACTATTGAAGTTAAAACATATATTGTTATATTGTAGTACTATTAAGACATGCTTTTTCTCCATTTCACACTCAAATATTATGGATACCTATTGTAACTCCCTTGTAGAATCTTCATATTAACCTTAATTTTCTTTAACATTTAAATAAAAATATCTTTTTAAACTTTCCCCCCAATTATGAGGATTGAGTGAAACCATTAGGCTTGAGTGAAACCTTCTGCTTATTAAGGCCAAGATTCACACAATGAAAATTATATTAAAAATAATTCTGATTATAATTGTTTATGTGTATATTAATAATTAGATAATATTTTACCTGAGGGTAAATGTTTTAGCAAAATTTATAATTAACTTATTTATTCATTCAAAAATTATTTATGACAAACTTGTCATATACTATCCCAAACCACACTGAAATACATGCATTTTCCTTCACTTTTCCCACTACCAAGGGGGTCTTAGTCATCTGCATCTTCTTGACTGAACTCTCACAACAGCCTCCTAACTGTTTTTCTTTCCACAAGAAAACTTTCAGTTAATTTATGACTGTCTTTAGCAGAATATATGCTAATAGATTATTGATTCATTTATTAATTTTATAACTTATATTTGAGAGAGATATGCTAAGTTACAAGAATTAAGAGAAGAGAGGATCACTAAAATTACTTGAGTGAATAAAAGCATTTAACTATACTGAAGAAGAAAATATAATACAATTCTAGGTTATTTCTACTCACTTTTTAAAGAATGATCTCAATTATACAAATACATATAGGAATGTGTAGTAAAAACATAACTGGCCCTTAAATATTGGTTAGAGTGAACCTATAGAATGTACCTGAAAGCTAATGACAGTTGATTTTGAAAAGAAAGAGTGGTTATTGAGTCCAGTTATGGTAGAGAGAAAATAACACTGGAGGAGGCATTTTACTTTGTTGGCTATAAAGTAGAAAGTGTACTTGATGTACATCCAAAGAGGTGTCTAATTCGTTGTTATAAAATGGGGGACATAGTCAATAAGAATAATACATATTTATAGTATTGAACAGAAATGGAATGGAAAACTACATTCATGGCACTGAGCCCTTTGATCATATTACAAAGGATGTCTTTTTTGGAAAGAATTTTAAAACACCATAACAGTAAAGAAAAATAGGATAAGTACTTTATATTTATATATAAATGTATATTACTATCTTCTGCATATTTTTCATGCTTTTATTTCAGCATGTATTATTTATTATACAGTAATTTATACAATAGGTGAATCTTAGAAAATATAAATATTAAAAATAAAATAAAAGACCAATTTTTTTTGCTTTTCATTGCATATAATAAGTCATAACTAAATGTCATAAATATTTTTTTCTCTATTAAAAATTCAGAACAGACTATAGGTCAAGACTCTGGACTCTGAGGTCAGAAATTCTGGAATTAAATTCTGCTACTTACTACTTGTTTGCTTTAGTTTACTCAACTTCTCTAACATTTAATTGCCTTATAAATATAATGGGGATTATATAAATACCTACTTCATAGGCTGATGTACAAACTCAATGGGATTGTGCATAGAGTACTTAGTTCAGTGCCTAGCATAAATTAAGTGTTCATTGAGTTGTTTTTAAAAATAGTTTTAATGGCTGCATACTATTTCATTATAATGTTACTAATATTTATTCAACCAATCCACATGAATAATTCCTAGGGTTGCTCCCAAATTTTCAATACTAAAATGGATATTTCTAACACAAAATATCATTTTTCCTTTTTATGTACTCCCTAGGTGTAGATGGGATTTCTGGTCAAAAGGCATGTCCATTTGTAGAGCCCTTTCATCATTTATATTTGGTTCAGGAAAGAAAAAATAAAGTGGATTAAAAAAAGGTGCCTCAGTTGCAGAAAGATATGTGCCTGATAAAATTTTAACTTCACACTGAAGATAGGAGTTAGGAAAAAAATTAAGATCACAACATTATAACCTTGGCTGATGCAACTTCAGTGAAAATGAACAACATAGACTGCATGTGGATGATAGGAATAAAAGGTACAAAACACTTCAGAACATTCCATCCTTGGGATACAGCCTGAAATAATTAACTCTAGCTCCGGTTCTTTTGAGAGAATACTGACAAGCATTATCCAATAAAGAAAGAAGGGAATAGAAATATAGGAGATGATGTCAGTACCAAAGGAGATGGGTGTGCTGAAATCATATTAAATCTACACATAGAGCACAAGGTCATATATTCATGTGTAGCTAGAAGGAAAATAACGTAGATTATGACATTCTTTTAGAAGACTGATACTTCAAAGTAATGGATCAAGTAGTTTAAGAAAACTGTACATACATCCAATATAAAATTAAATCTAATAGTATGTCAGCTACGTTTGACTTGGCAAGACAAGAAATGAGTTGGTGGCTTAGTGAAAAGTATGGGCAGTCAGCAGCCAGACAAAAGTCAGGGGAGTGGAGATATGTCCTCTTGACTCACACACCCTCCTCCATGGTATGATGTGTCCACACCATAGCTGTAAAGTAATGTTGGCATGGAAAGTTCCAAGACCCAGAGAAAGAAAGAATTACAACTATAGAAAACTCATTATTACAGAATGCATAACAGTGCATGGAATTATCTATGTAAAGCTTGCAGCATAATGTTTCATTCCCTTTGTAGTCTGTGAAAACTGCAAAATTCTCAACACGAGAAAATAAAAACAAACTAATGAAAATCACTACAATGAAAGATGTATTTCTACATCCTTACTCTCAGACACTGTACATAGTGGGATTTTTTTTTCCTCTCTCTTTAGGCAAAATATATTGAAATACTAGGTACTTAGGAAAGCTTGTTTCTTGAGTTACAAAAAGGTTAATGAAAAACATATATATTTTAGGGTTTAATAAACCAAAAAAAGGGAAGAAAGTAAGAGTACTCCTTTGGTTTTTCTGTAAGGTGCTCTAAGATTGAGTTAGGGAATCAACTGTAAATGGATATGAGCTAAATCTACTCAAAATAGAGGTTCAAATTGCCCCATATGGTTAGAAGGCCTTAAACACTCTATCTACATTTTGGTTAGGGGCAGTGGCTCAATCCTAGGATAGGGCAGCTTCATAAAACCTGGATGACTATTTACATTTCTGATTTGTATCTGAATCAGAATAAGTTATACAAACTTGATATGACTATCAGGCATCACCCTTACTTATCAAGTTCCCAGTTTAGTTGGAAATTGTAAAGTCTAATAACCCAGCAAAAGGAATTGTGGGAGAGATTTATCTATCTGTACCTTACATAGATCTGATCTCTGTTCCACAATAAAACATTAATTAAGCCCATTAAAAGTATGAGAATGTAGACAATTAACACTGGAGTATAAAACAAAGATAAGGACTAGGTGAAGACATTTCAAGGATTAATGATTAGAAAGAAAAAGTGAAATGTGATACGTGGGAGTAAAAAAAGATACTGAGAAATGTTAAGACCATGTGGTTGCCAAGGAAACACCAAATCATGCTGTGGTTGACCTAGCAAGGAGAAATATTCATAAAAGAGAAAATGGTTTTGAGAGAGATATAAGAACAATCACATTGTAAAACAGCATGTGGGGAAATAAAACATGCTAGAACATTTGGTTTCAAATGCTTGGTAACAAAGAACTGTGTTGGGGGGGGTGGGGAGGGGGCACAGCAGAATAGATTTAAGAATGCCGAGGTTGAAGAACTGTCTGTGTAAATGTTAAGGAAGAAACACCAGAGAACAATAAATGCATTTGCACTAAAGGGCGCTGGAAGATAATTATCTAGGAGAGAATACAGAATAGCTTTGCTGGTGTCACTGAGCATCATCAACCAGAAAAACAACTTTTATGCCAACTTGCTTATAACCAAATTATTTTAAGTCCCGAGAAATTTGTTTTTTGATGTGCAAGTCCAGATTTGCAGAATCAACTTATTTCTACCTATCACTTAATACACTCCACATTGTTAGCCATCAGGTAACTACAGATGTGGCATTTATAAAACAAGACCCAATCACTAGATTACTGTCACTACAGTTAAGGGAAAGTATGAGCAAAGCATGCAATACAAGAAGTTCATTTTTTCTATAAAAACCCAACTGTTCATTTGGTTCATCTTTGTATATTACATGGCATCCTGAACAATGCTTGTGTATACTAATTGCTTTCTGAATTCTATTGAATAAAACATTAATACTAATTACTCACTGATCATTATAAATGGTAATATTGAAGTACTTTTAGACAAAGATTTAACTAAATATAAACTGTGAGGAACAGTGGGATTTTTCTTTTTATATATGACATATGACATTGTTTACATTTTCTTAGTTTTTTATATGTGGTTGGTAAAACTCAGTTTTTAATGGAGCACATTTTAACCATTCTTTCTCTTATTTTTCAAATAATGAGAAACTTTAGGCCTCAATATATCTCAATAATTGCTCAAAAAATGATGAAACTTTACTTGGTACAGTTTAACTGAGAATATTTTTTATGGTATCACCTTCTGCACATAGCTAACATCCCACCAACTTGTATCAACATAAGGAATAATTGCTTTTTGTACAATTTGACTATATTACTTGGTAAATATTAGAAAAACTTGTACATGCTTACATACAAGGGAGTGGGCACTCTAATAAAACACTCTGTACTTCGCAGAAAGAGTCATAAGAAAGAAATCAACTTTTAAGGAATAAATGGAAATTCAATCTACCAAAACAGAGAATTATATTAAGTAAATATTTCAGTATGTTTAAAGGGAAAGAAATGTATTGATAGATATCCAATTCACTCTAACAATTGCAAACTCCATCCTGGATCAGACCTCCATCCAGGACCCATTCCTCCATTCTGGGCCCAGACCTCCATCCTGGGACGCAGACCTCCGTCTGGGACGCAGACCTCTGTCTGGGACCGAGACCTCTATTAGGGGCTTAGACCTCCATCCTGGATCCAGACCTCCATTTGGGGCCCAGACCTTCATCCCAAGACTCAGACCTCAATCCCAGGACCCAGACCTCCTTCCCGGGCCCAGATGTCCATCCAGGACCCATTCCTCCATTCTGGGCCCAGACCTCAATCTAGGGCCCAGACCTCCAACCCAGGGCCTAGACCTCCAGCCAGGACCCACAACTCCATTCCAAGCCCAGACCTCCATCTTGGAAGCCAGAACTCCATCCTAAGACTCAGACCTCCATCCAGGGTTCAGACCTACATCTGGGTCCCAGAACTCCATCCCTGGACTCTGACCTTGAACCCAGAATACAATCCTGTATCAGGGCCCCAGACATCAATCTGGGCCACAGGCGTCAATCCAACAATCCAGCTCTCCCTTCAGGGCCCAGGCCTCCAGTTGGGGTCCAGACGTCCCTGTGGGGGCCAGACCTCCATCCCAGGACCAGACCTCCCTCCAGGGCCCACACCTTTAGCCGAGGCCCAGACGTCCATCCCAATTGCCAGACCTACATCTGTGTCCCAGATTTTCATGCCAGGGCCCAAAAGTCCATCCCAGAGCCCAGACTTCAGGCCCTGAATCCAGTCCTGTATTGGGGTCCTAGAACTCCATCCATGGTCCAGACCTCCATTTCATGACCCAGAGGTCCATCGCACAAACAAGACCTCCCTCCAGGGCACAGCCCTCCAGCCCAAGCCCAGATCTCCATTCCAGGACCCAGACCACGATCTGGAGCTCAGACCTACATCCGGGTCCCAGAAATTGATGCCAAGGCCCAGATATCCATTCCAGGGCCCAGTCCTCCAACCCAGAATCCAGTTCTGTATCGAGGGCCCAGACTTCCATCCATGGTCCACACCTCCATTCCATGACCCAGAGGTCCAGCCCACAACCCACACCTCCACCTGGGGCCCAGATGTCTATTCCAGGACTCAGCCTTCCCTCCAGGACACAGCCTTCCATTCGGGCCCAGACCTCCATCCCAAGACCCAGACCTCCATCCGGGAGTCAGACCTTCATGCCAGGGCCCAGAACTCCATCCCAGGACCCTGACCAAGAACCCAGAATACAATCCTGTACCGGGGGCCCAAACCTCCATCAGGGGCCCAGATGTCCATCCTACAATGCAGCTCTCCCTTCAGAGGTAGGCCCTCTAATTGGAGTCCAGACCTCCACCCCAGGACCCAGACCTACATCTGGGTCCCAGACATTCATGTCAGGATCCAGAAGTCCATTCCGGGGCTCAGACCTCGAACCCAGAACCCAGACCTGTATCAGGGGCCCAGACCTCCATCCTGGGCTCAGACTTACATTTGGCCGGGTCCCAGACCTTAAGGCTAGGCCCAGAAGTACATCCCTTGGACCAAGACCTCAAACCCAGAATCCAATCCTGTATCGGGGGCCTAGACTGCCATCCCAGTCTGAGACCTTCAACTGGGGCACAAACCTCCCTTCAGTGGCCAGTCCTCCAACTGGGGCCCAGACGACCATTCCAGTTGCCAGACCTACATCCCGATCCCAGACCTTCATGCCAGGGCCCAAAAGCCCATCCCGGAGCCCGAACTTTGGGCCCTGAATCCAGTCCTGTATTGGGGGCCTAGAACTCCATCCATGGTCCGCACCTCCAATCCATGACCCAGAGGTCCATCGCACGAATGAGACCTCCCTCTAGCCCGAGCCCAGACCTTCATCCCAGGACCCAGAACACGATCTGGGGCTCAGACCTACATATGGGTCCCAGACATTCATGCCACAGCCCAGATGTCCATTCTGCACATCTGGGCCCCCGATGAAGGTCTGGGCCCCCGATATAGGATTGGATTCTGGGTTTGAGGTCAGGGTCCTGGGTTGGAGTTCTGGGCCCTGCCAAGAAGGTCTGGGACCCAGATGTAGTTCTGATTCCTGGATGGAGGTCTTGGCCCCTGATACAAAACTCTGGATTGTGGGTTCAAGGTTTGGGCCCTGGGATGGAATTCTGGGCCCTGGCATGAAGGTCTGGGAACCAGATGTAGGTCTGAGCCCCGGATTGAGGTCTGGGTCCTGGGAGGCGGGCTTGGCTCCGGAAGGAGGTCTGGGTCCCGGGGGCAGGTGTGACTCATGGGCTGGACCTCTGGGTCATGTATTGGTGGTTTGGACTGTGGATGGGATCTGGCCCCCTCTTAAAATACTGGATTGTGTTTGAGTTCTGGACCTCGGTATGGCCTTCTGGGCCCTGATATGAAGGACTGGGACCCGGATGTGGGTCTGAGACCCGGATGGAGCTCAGATTCTGAGACTGGGGCCTGGGCACTAGAGGGCCGTCTGGGATCCAGGTGGAGGACTGGGTCAGGGGCTTGACCTCAGGGTCATGGAATGGTGGTCTAAACAACTGTGGCAGTGGACCCTTATAAAGTACTAGACACTGTGTTGGAGGTGTGGTCCCCTACTTGAAGGTCAGAGACCCGGATGTAGTTCTCTTCCCCAAATGTGGGTCTGGGTCCAGGGATGGTAGTTCATTCCCCAGAGGGGGGTCTGGGCCCTGGGGGAAGGTCTGACTTGTGGGCCAGACCTGTGGGTTATAGAATGTTGGTCTGGACTGTGAATGGAGATCTGGCCCCCTCATACAACACTGGATTGTATATTTGAGGTCTGGACCCCGGTATGGTTTTCTGGGCCCTGGCATGAAGTTCTGGGACCGAGATGTAGGTCTGGTACCCAGATGGATCTCTGGGTCTGGGACTGTGTTCTGGGCACTGGAGGTTCGTCTGGGCCTCGGGGGCAGGTGGCGCTCGTGGGCTGGACCTCCGTGTCATATATTGGTGGTGTGGAGTATGGATGCAGACCTGGGCCCCTGATAAAACAGTAGATTCTCTGTTTGAAGTCTGAACCCTGGCATGGCTTTCTGGGCCCTGGCATGAAGGCCTGGGACTCAGATGTAGGTCTGGGCCCCGGATGGAGTTCTGGGTCCTAGAAAGGCGGTCGGGTCACAAGGGGAGGTTTGGCCCCTTGGGGGAGGTCTGGCTCCTGGGCTGTACCTCTGGGTAATGGAATAATGGTCTGAACTAAGACTGTAGGTCGAGGTTCCCAACTTGACTGTATTCTTAGTGTGAGATCTGGACCCTGGGATGGCCTTCTGGGCCCTGGCATGAAGGTCAGAGACCTGGATGTAGGTCTGAGCTCCAGATAGTGGTCTGGGTCCTGGGAGAAAGTCTGGCTCGTGGTCAGGACCTTTGGGTTATAGAATGGTGGTCTGGACTAGGGATGCAGATCTGGATCCCTGATATAACACTGGATTCTCTGTTTGAGGTCTGGAATCCTGGATGGCCTTCTGGGTCTGTGGAGAACCTGTTTGGACAGATTCAAGCCTGGGACTAATGAGAGGGCATAGTCCTCTCATGGCCAAGTGCAAGTCCCAGCCCAATTATAGCCAAAGGCTATAATTGTAAACTTGAAACTATGGTCCGATCACGTGGTTCCACGTAGCTGAGTACGTGGGCTTGATAGAGTTCAGGTGCGTGTTATTGGGTAGATTCGAAACCCTGGAGAATGTTGTAAACATCTTGAGCACACCCTTACTTTGCCTCGTAGAATCTTGCTATAAAATAAAGACATGGCGCTGTCACCAGCCCTCCATCAGAGAGGACAGTGTCCCACCCAGACCCAGCTTTTATTCTCTTGTCTGTCTTTTCTCAATCCTTCACCACACCCTCTCAGGTTCACCGAACTGAGCTTTGCTCAGCACATATGGCGCCTAATGTGGTGCTGAGTATGCCATGGCCATGCCGGCTCGCCTCATGGGCCCTCACATGCAGGTCTGGGACCCAGATGTAGGTCTGAGTCCCCGATGGAGGTCTGGGTCCTAGTAGTGGGGGGTCGGGCCCCAGTGGGAGGTCTGGGCCCCAGGTGGACGTGTGGGTCAGGGGCTGCACCTCAGGTTCATGGAATGGTGGTCTGAATTACTGTGGAGATCTGGACTGTTAAAAAGGACTGGATACTGGGTTTGAGGTCTGGGCCCCTACTTGAAGGTCAGGAACCTAGACATAGGTCTGAGACCTGCACCGAGGTCTTGGTCCTGGGAGGGCAGTTCGGGCCCTGGAGGGAGGTCTGGGCCCTGGGGGAAGGTGGCTCGTCAGCCGGATCTGTGTGTTATAGGATGGTGGTCTGGACTAAGGATGGACATCTGGCCCCCTCATATAACACTGGATTCTGTGTTTGAGGTCTGGACCCCGGGATGGCCTTTTGGTCCCTGGCCTGAAGTTCTGGGACCCGGATGGAGATCTGAGCCCCGGATGGAGGTCTGGGTCCTGGGAGGGAGGTCAGGCCCTGGAGGGATTTCTGAGCCCTGGGGGGAGCAGCCCAACTGGGGCCCCCCGGGACTGAGTTAGTGTGCCTCCTTCCCTGACGTCATGGTATGTCTGTGTCACTCAGCCTGAACAGGACCCAGGACAGAGGGGACTGGGAAAGTTCGTGTGATGAGAGGAAGCAGATGAGAGAGCCTCCCTCTCTCAGAGCCTTGGAGGAGCTGGGTAGAGGGGGCGCAAGGAAATTGTAAATTATCAAAGGTTCTAATCCAGTGGTTCTCAACCTTGGCTGCACATTAGAATCACCTGGGAATCTTTTTAAAATCCTGATTTCTGGGCCTCATCCTCCGGAAATTCTGTTTCTTTGTTACTAATGTTGTGGCCCCACCCCATAACAAAGAAACAGAATTTCTGGAGGATGAGGCCCAGAAATCAGGATTTTAAAAAGATTCCCAGGTGATTCTAATGCAGTGATGGTGAACCTATGACATGCCTGTCCGAGGTGACACGCAAACTCATTTTTTTGGTTGATTTTTCTTTGTTAAATGGCATTTAAATATATAAAATAAATATCAAAAATATAAATCTTTGTTTTACTATGGTTGCAAATATCAAAAAACTTCTATATGTGACACGGCACCAGACTTAAGTTAGGGTTTTCAAAATGCTGACACGCTGAGCTCAAAAGGTTCGCCATCACTATTCTAATGTGCAGCCAAGGTTGAGAACCACTGTTCTAATCAAATAGTTATCAGTTAATTGAAAAAAAAGAAAAGAAAAGAAAGGAAGAAGAAACAGGAGAGCTTCATTGGCTCCTGAAATACTTTAGGGGAGGAAGTCGCTAAAAAATATTTGCCTGAACCAAAATGTGCTGCCTCTATTGGTGTGTCATTAATTTCATGGAAATAACTTATTTACCTAACATTTATTTAAAAAAAATGAAGTTTGAAGAGCTGGGCAGTAAATAATATACATTTTTAAATGCAGCTTGGTCAAGATTTCAAATGCTGGCTTGGAATTTAATTTGATATAAATAATAAAAATTACCCTGTAGTAGAGTCTGAGTATATTCTAGTATATTTAAAGTAAAAATTAATTTATTGTTTTTAAACTGGCAGTTGTTCTTTATATGAAAGGAGATAAATTAAAACAAATGATATATAAATATTTTGATTTACTGTTCAAGGGACTAGTGTTATGTTATATTTTACTGCTTTAATTTGAGAAGTAATAAACCTTTAAATGTACAATATAGTTTTGAAGATGGCATATTTATTGAATTGTGTGATTTTTTTCTATTCCCTAGTAATTTCACAATGGAATGGCAATGGACTGGTGGGGGCAGCGTACATGACTAGGAGGCATCTGGTGCTCTTTGATGGATGGTAAGCTACATTTATCTCTGCATTTCTCAATCCCAGTAATGAAAACACAGGGACTTATTCAGAGTACCACAGCAATCACTGAAAAATTATTTGGCCTCTAGTTATTTGAAAGCCTTATCTTATGACCTTGTCAAGTATTATGATTTTTGAAAAATGGCACTCAAACAGGAAACGCTTTTCTTAATTATATTGGCTCCTTTGAGTATGAGGTCATCCTATAAATATGGATTGGTGTTTTGAGTGGAGACTTGTGTGTGTGTGTGTGTGTGTGTGTGTGTGTGTGTGGTTTGTTGAGCTTCCAAGGAGAGTCTGAGAAGTTGGAAAGACAGTATAACAATCTAGAATGTGTTAGAAAATTGGGATATCTGTGTATGCATTATTTCTTTTGCTTCAAGTATTACCAATATTATTCTGCATAAGGAGCATGAATAGGCAGCTGCTGCAGAGCTTGAATCTTTTTCTGCAGAATTGGAGATGGGTTAAAACCTCACAAACATTGCCCAAAGTCTGAGCATGCTCAGTAGCAATCACCATAACTCAGGGCTAGTTAAATGCAGCACAAAAGTACTGTTGTTTGTTGATGGAAAAATACAAAACTTCTGAATGATCCCTTTTTGGCCTTGGGGCAAACTGGCTTCTGTGTAAGGAGCGTTGACCTTGTGCCTTTTCCAGTACAATTGTACTGGGATTTCTGACTCCCTTTCCAATGTTAAGAACAGCTCCGTGGTGCTGCCGACCGTGTGGTTACAGTTGGCTTCTCAGCACCTGACGAGACATGGAGGGGCACCCCTGCTTCTCTTGGCAGCTACAGTTCATGGTATCCTCTGCTGTAGCATTTATCCTACACTTCTTCCTAGCAATGCCACTTCGCAGGAATAAGGGCATTTTATGTTGACTAGCACAGTGCCCTGCAAAGTGGGAGGTGCAGCCAGAAGATCCTTGATCAGTGAGAGAGTATCCTTCGGATAGAGAAAAATTTTAAAAAAAAGGTGTTATTTTGCACAAGTGAAGGTTTAGTAATTCTCTTTCACAATGTCTCATTATTATTCTTTTGGAGTGCTGTGTTACAGAGAGCATTGAGAAGAACTAAATCATAATGACTCCTATTTGGAGAACAAGTCGCTTACACGTTGCAGTTTAATCAATTTAGATGTGATACATGGACACCCAGCACTTATTTCAACCTCATCCTGCCATTACATACTGCAGAGTCTAGAAAGCCAAAAGAGACACATGCCCCATGCTCTTGTAGATAGGGTTCTGGAAATTTCGTACAATACTTCCTGTCATTTAGAAAGAAGCAAAGTTGCTGACTGGGCTCTTGCTGCTGACGGGTGTAGTTTAGTGTAGTTGAGGAAGTGCTAGATTTTTCTGAGACTGCCACTAGCTGCATGATTGTCAAGAGGCAGTGGTGGTTTGAGCAAAGTGGTTCCCTGATAATTGGATCCCATTTAGAGCCACATTCTTTCATTCATTAGTTACAATAGCAGCTTCATGATTTCCAGGTTTATTTCCAGTTGTGATGGAGGTTAAAGCTCTCACAACTGACTAATCCAGAAGTGATTTTCTCATTCTTATCTGAAGGCCAGGCCTGAACCCATACTCTACCTAGTCTAAAATGAATTAATATTTTATTTACTGTGTTACATCTTTTTCTGCCTAAAGTATTTTTATTTGGTTATGTTTACTGCAATGTAATCTAGATGCAAGTACTTCTGTTTCCATAGAAATGCTTAAGACTGAATAATGAAAAAAGAATGCTAAAGACTTCAGCTTATAGTAATTGTACAATACTTGATTGTAGACTGACTATTTCCAAGAAGAACGAAAAGAGCTATTGCCTGGCCGGTGTGGCTCAGTGGTTGAGCATCGACCTAAGAACCTGGAGGTCACGGTTCAATTCTCAGTCAGGGCACATGCTCATGTTTTGGACTCGATCCACAATAGGGGGCATGCAGGAGGCAGCCAAGCAATGATTCTCTCTCATTGATATTTCTATCTCTTTCCCCGCCACTCCCTTCCTTTCTGGAGTCAATAAAAAGTATATTTTTAAAAAACGAGCTGGATAAAATATAAACATAGATCTGCATGAAAGTAGCTCCAAACGAATATTGATCATATAAAACAACAACAGTAAGGTCTTTTGGAGTTTAAAATATCCAGAGACACAAAATATGTGAAAATTGCACATGAGTCAGAAGGATATAATTGGAATTAAAGTGTTCTAAGTTTCTCACATTTCCAGGAAGTTGGAAAAGGATGCATGCAGGTTGTAATCACTAGCATAACCACCCAAAGGCCAATAAATGAATGTACAGCTAACAATCTTATGGAGGTAATATGAAATAAAAAATAGTTAACCCAGGTAAAGGGAATAAAAAAAGGAAGGGACATAAAGCAATTTGAAAAAATATAAAACAAATAATAAGATGGTAGATTTAAACTTCAAAGTAAATGAATTATAATAAATGGAAACAGACAAAACTGATCAAAATTGTTAGTCTGGAAATAGAACAAAACTCACACAATGTTACATCCAGATTTCTCATGATTTAAAAGGACATAAAAAGACTAAAAAGTAAGAGAATGGAAAAGGACTTATCATGTGAACACTAGCCAAAAGAAAGCTGATGGTGGTATACTAAATAAGATGAAGTAGACGTTAAGACATTAGCACAAAAAAGAGGAATCTACACTAATAAAAGAGAAAAATGGTAATTGGCGTACGGCGCTACCCTTTTCATTGGCTAATCAGGGCTATATGCAAATTAACTGCCAACTAAGATGGCAGTTAACTGCCAACAAGATGGTGGCTAATTTGCATATGTAGGCACAATGCAGGGAGGCGAAAGGGAAAGCAGGAAGAAGTCCCCTGCCACTGACAATGATCGGAAACCCAGGGGGGAGCTAAGAGCTGGGGGGCAGGGCAAAGGCGGCCCTGGCAGAGGCGTCAGGCCTGGGCAAGGGGCCGATCCTGCGATTGGAGGGTGATGGGGGTCAACGCCTGAGGGCTCCCAGTATGCGAGAGGGGGCAGGCTGGGCTGAGGGACACTCCCCCCCGCTCCACACCCAGTGCACGAATTTTGTGCACTGGGCCCCTAGTCTATATATATAAAAGCCTAATATGCAAAGTGTTCCCTTGGGAGTTTGACTAGGAGTTTGATCACTAGCTGTGACATGCACTGACCACCAGGGGGTGGCGTGGAACAAAGGAAGGTCCCTGCTGGCAGCTGGCAGCTGCTAGGGACCTGACCTGTGCAGGAATTTCCTGAACTGGACCTCTAGTATTTCATAAATATAAAATAGCCAGTCAGCCAAGAATATATGGTCATTCTGAATGTGTTTAGCATGGCCTCAAATATGTAAAGAAAACATTACTAAAATAATAAGAACAATTAATCACATTAGGAGATTTCAACACCCAGCCCTCAAAACAAGCTAACATAAAATCAGCAGGGCCCTAACCAGTTTGTCTCAGTGAACAGAGCATTGGCCCAGGGACTGAAGGTCCTGGGTTCAATTTCGGTCAAAGGCATGCACCTCGGTTACAGGCTCCATCCCCAGCTCTGGTCGTGGTGTGTGTGGCGGAGTGGGGATGAGGGGGTTAACAGTTGATGTGTCTCTCTCATATCAATGTTTCTCTCTCTTTGTCTCTCCCCCTTCCTTCCACTCTCTTTAAAGTCAGTGGAAAAATATCCTTGGGATTAACAACAACAACAACAACAAATCAGTAGGAAAGAAACTTAAATTGCAAATTAAAAATTAATATCTCTCTCTCTCTCTCTCTCTCTCTCTCTCACACACACACACACACACACACATAATGACTTGAACAACTACAGATTGTACATCATTTTAAGTGCAAATGAGCTATTTGACAAAATTAACCATGTGTTGGGTTATAAAAGAGTGTAGTATTTGACTACAGTAGAGAATTTTTATTTTTTAAGCTAGAAATACCAAAATAATACTTTGGTTTGCCACAGTGAGGATGGGCAATGCCTGAAGTTTATCTGCCTACTTTAAGCTCAGAGTTGATGGAGACCCAGGGAAATCTGCCTGCAGGAGCACTTTCCTTTTGGAATGCGGTTCTTGTGTCAAATAGCACAGAACTGATAGGAAATGAGAAACCCTCAATAACTGACTATACAGGATTGAAGAGATCCTTTCAACGAATACCTGCAGCAGCATGCCAGGGTTTGAATGTCAACTGTTAACACTAAAGCAGGTTTCTTATTCCTTCCTTCCATCCCTATGCTATTAATCATTTCAAGTCTCCTAAAACCCCCTTTTTCTCAATCAGGCCATGTTCTCAGGCAGACCCCTAACTCCTCCCACGTCCCTGCTACTTGGGCTGGGGGTGGGGAGCCCTGATACTTCCAACCTCACTGCCACTGTCACAGGGATTAGGATGCAGCTGGGTGGAGGGACACAGCATACACAGAGCATGGGTGTGACTTTGAATGCCAGGGTTTCACATCTTAATCTGTTTCAGTTTCTAATTCCATCATTGGGTCTCTTCTTCCATCTGAAAATTGAGGGAATTGGACCAAATGCCCAAGAAGTTCAAAGGTTCTATGATTCCATGGCTGATTTCAGGGATAAAACCAAATGATAGCTCCTGTTTCATCAGCACTGTTTAAGCAGCACAAGCCATACCTCCCCGTCTTGGGTAACCATGAAAACACCTTGCCAGTACGCAACTTGAAGTAATTCTAAGTTGCACCTTACCCCTCTTCCTCACTGCTCTCTGGTCAGAACATTCCACGGTAAAGAATCATCTGTTTTCTTAGTTCACTTTCAAAGTATTTAAAGAGATGGCTTTCTTAAATGGTGACATTTCAAAGTCAACATTTTCTGTGCTCTCGATTCATTATACGTGTATCACTCTCCATATTCACAGACTCTCCTTATTATCTAATTATATCATCACAGGAAACATGCCAGAGGGGCAGGGCTGACATTTTAAATCCTCATCTGACACATGCCTACACCGAGATTTGGATTAAGTGAGCAGTCTCGGCATCATACATTTGGCTCTCTAGAATGCAGTGTCCATGAAGGCAGGAATTTTTTATTTATCTTTTTGCGGGGGGTGGGGTGGGGGGAGGAGGGACTGCTTTATTTACAGATGTCGCCGCAGTGTCTAGAACAAGGCCAGAAACAATAGGTTCTGATGAGCATTTGTTGAATGAATAAATGAATGAATGGTCTAATTAGTGAGGGAACTGGGTCTAGAATTCTCTCAGCTCGCAGCCTCTGGTCCTTCAGTGTTGGCAACAGGTATTCTCTTTTCTCCTGGGAAGGAGGCTAAAGGAGCACTTCTCCCCCAATTTTCTTCTGTGGTTTCTGGGTGCGGCTGATGTTAGGATTGCGGAGGCAAGGCCAGTGAGTCTTCTCCGCAGAGGGGGAGCGACAGGAACCCAAGGGTCGAACGCTGACCTCCCCGGGCTCCTGGGTGAAGAAGGCCCGCTGGGCGCCTTTGTACCCAGGGCGCCGGTCTCCCGGTTGGTGGCGGAGGAAGGGAAATGGGCTAGAAGGGCCCGCCACCCCGGGGCCGCAGGTGGCCGCGGCTTGGCGGGCTGGGGGCTGCCCCGCTCAGGGTTCCCGCGGGGCGGCGGGCTGGCTGCGGCAGGAGGCGTGGCGGCCGCGCTCCCCCTCCCGGACACTGCGGCGGCAACCTCGCCAGCCCCGCCGCCGCCTGGGACCGGCCAGCGGAGTGGGGCGTGGCCAGAGGGGGCGTGGCCAGAGGGGGCGGGGCGGGGCGGCCGGAGCCGGCGGCGGGGGCGGCGCTCACACTGGGCTGGACGCTCGGGCTGCGCGGGCTCTCGGCGGGGCCGCAGCGGCAGCAGCAGCAGCAGCAGCAGCATCCTCCTCCTCCTCCTCCTCCTCCTCCTCCTCCTCTCTCTTTCTTTCCTTCCGCTCCTTTCTCCATCTTTCCCTTCTCCTCCTCCCCCGTCCCCCGCCCCGTCTCCCGCTCCATTTCTTCTCCCGAGGGCGATAGGTCTCCGAACCCGGAGCGGTGGCGGCGGTGACCGCGGGTGCATCCAAGGTCCGCGCCCAGGTAAGAGCCGCCGTCCGCGCCTCTGCTGCTACACGGGGCGCCTCTCCTGCCTGGTTCGCCGCGTACCGGGAGCCAGACACGGGTGGGGGTGTAAGGGGGGTCTGGTCCGCGGTGCCTGGGGGCGGGCACAGGTTGGCCGGGCTGCCTCCCACTGGCAGGAAGGGGCCCGACCAGGTGTCACCTCGGGGCAGGGACCCGGGCGCTGCCGCCCGGACTCTGTAGATTCGTAGATTCGTAGGCGGGGGTGCGACCAGGGTAGGTACCACTTCGCAAGGCCCGGACATTTACCTGGGGTTAGGATACCTGTCTTGAGAACTCATGTTACCTGAGGTGTAGAAAGACGAGGCGTGACTTATAAAAAGATAATGGGGGGCGGGGGAGGATTTGGAGGTAGAGTATGGCTTTGTGCATCTAGCTGCAGGGACTGCACATACGGGAATGCGTGAGTAGGCATCCTTGTCCATTTGAAATCATTTTCCCGGTTATTCTCCCAGAAACAGCTGGAAAGGAAGATCGATACATATTTATGATTTTTAGGAAAATAAAAAATCAATGTCTGGTCGGATGGGAAGGCGGGACACGAAAAAATGAGTCTGGAGCTTGAGCATCCACAGTCTTCTCCTTTAAACCAGCGGGGTGGAAAGCGGCATTCCTGTACATCTTTTTCTCTTAAAAAAGGCCCCCTTTGGAGGCTGCAGTGCGCAGTGCCTTCCTTCCCCAACCTTGTCTTTTGTTGGAGGATGAACATTTAAAGAAAGAGTGTGTAAGAGGAGTGGGGAAGTGTGTGTTTGGGTGGGGACTGGGGGGGCGGGGTGTAGGGTAGTAAAGCAGATGGGGTCCGGAAAAATATTCCTTGGAAACTAGAAATTGATGTTATACTGCCTGCGTTGGGGTTTGGGGGTTTTGTCAGAAAATAAAAAGCTTTCATCAGCAACAAGCCTGTTTGTAACAATTGCTGTGTACTATCTGCTATAAATCCTTAGCATAATGCTGAGGACATAGGGCCTTTAAAACTGACTCCATGTGAAAGGTTTTTTGTTTAAATGCACACCACACACATATACACATACACATATGTACTGTTCTATATATATGATATTATAAAAGAGAGTGGATACGTAAAGCACGAATCTTTTTAAATTCATCTTTCAGGGTTTGGGAATTATGGTGTAAATGAAATCTGCACTGCAAAACAAAGGAGGATTGTTGATGGTATATAATTTTGATTTGAGCCAGAGGGATTGATGAATGTTGGTAAGGAACCAACTTCAATGGTAAAGGTATTATTTATTTAAAAATGGTCACTCTGGGAGAGGCAGTGACGACAAAGTGAAGTTGAGGTTTGCAGCCGCAGTGAGGCGATGGAGAACAAAGCCTTTTATGTGAGCCACATTATGCAAAACGTCCCAGGCTTGAGCTGCAGGTACTGGCCCAGCATAAAGCATAGCTCTGTCACCCTGTCATTTTACTGTGTGCAATTATACATTTTTTTGGCAATGAAAGAAGATTAAATAAATAAAAGCTATTCGGAATGCCCAAGAGGAATATTACCTTCTTTAACCAGAATGTGACACAAAACACCCTTTTCACTGGGCAAGAGACGTCTGTGTATTTTGGTAGAAATCTTTATGGATTTGTGAATCATGGAACTCTCAATCACACCTCCCCCTTCACCCCTGAAAGTATCCTCCCACCAAGAAAAGACAACAAAGGCATTGTTTTTTCTTTCAATAAAGAATATTGTATGTGTGTGTGTATTTTAACATTGAGTTCCTGGTCACTTTATCTGATGATCATAGGTTTCCATCTGCATTCATGATTTGCATATTATCAGAGCTGTTGTGCCTTTAGGATCAGTGGTACATGGTTTACTTAATTTTAATTCATAGTATTTCACAGCTTGCTATATTATTTAATTTCTGAAAGTATATATATTTTTAAACCTCAAATAGAAAAATTGCTTCAATTAAACCTGGAGATCTAAACAATTTAAAAATGGAGCCTCCTTTTAAAAAATAGTATTTTGGTTACATTCATTTTTTATTTTCTTTGTTTTTCTCCTTTTTTCATCCCCCCCTCACCCCCTTCTTTTTGTCAAATAACCTGTTTCTTTCTGACTGGCTGTGCTGCTCTAAGCTCCTAGTTATGTCTAGACTACCAAAAGCAGAGCCAGTGTTATCAGGGATTTCAGATTGAGGATTTGTTGTTCTTTCTCTGCAGCACCTCTTTCGAGATGGCTTGTTTATGGCACCTTTCAGGGAGGAGGAGAGAGAATGTGCTGAGAGAGCATGACCCGGTGAAACTGGCACAGCCATTACCTCATCACAGTAGCTACTTCAGATTTGTTGAGCGAGCAGGCATCCTCTTGGTGGAAACCAAACAGCAGGAGCACACCCATCTCAAGGCAGAGGCCCTCCTCTTCCCCAAGCAGCCTCTCGGAATGCTGCTCTCCTGAGGTTAAAGGGATATTTTCTTTTATATGTGTTTCTTTTCAGGGCTCTTGAACTTGGTCAAAAATATGCAGCCAGAAATGAAACTTGGCACAGACTCCTCTAAGCCTGAAGGAATAATTTCATTCCTTTACTGCTTTTGACTTAAATCAGTTTGCAAATTTTTAAACATCAGAAAGGAGAAGGAAGAAAAACACTTATTGGTATATTTTTGCCGACACACATAGTTTGTTTTCAATTTTACTAGCAACTAGATAACAGACAGGACTGCTATGCTTTTGAGAACTCTAGTTGCACAGTTGGACTTTGAAATTAAATAGTTATTAATTTGCTTAGACGTATTCATGAAAATATGTAATCATCCATTGTTATCCATGTGAGACAGACCATATGAAACCAACTTGGGGATTTTAGTATTTAAGTTGATTATTCTGATTAATGAATTCTTTTTTCAATAAGTTTTTTTAAATCGAGTTTAGAGAGAGCAAAAGGGAGGGTTGGAGGGGAGAGAGAGAGAGAGAAACATCAATGTGAGAGAACATTGATCAGATGTCTCCAATATGCAACCCAATGATGCTCAACTAATGGAGCCATACCTGCCATTAGGGCATGATTAATGAATTCTTTTAATGCTTAATTTCCTTTTGACAGATTAAGATAAAGGATCTCAAATAACAGATCCTATAGATGATAACACTACCTCCAGGTCAGTACTCTACTCCTAAATGTTAAAAGTGATCATTTAGGTAAGGCGTTAGTAAGTTAGTTAGTTAGTAATATTCTGAGATAGGCTTCTGCTCTTTTATCTCTGATATGTGAGTTGAAGATGCTATTACGCTCTTTGAGTCCTAATTTTCTCAGATATCTGTATTTTTTGCTACTTTAACTCTCTCAACCTGTGTGATCTTACAAGTAAAATTAATTTTTCTAAGAGGCTTATTAACATAACAAAGCAAAATAAAAATAGGAACTTATGAATTTAAGGAATTTACTGATAAAGTTGGAAGAATTTGTTTCTTTTTAAAAATGTGTTTTTATTGATTTTTAGAGAGGAAGAAAGAGAGAGAGAGAGGGATAAGGTGAGGGAGAAAGAGGGAGGGAGAGAGACAGAAAGAGAGAGAGAGAGAGAGACATACATCAATGGGCTGCCTCCTTGAACCCCAAACCCTGGCATGTGCTCTGACCAAGAATTGAACTGGTGACCTTTCAGTGTATGGGATGGTGTTCAATCAACTGAGCCACACTGGCCAGGGTGGGATTTGTTTCTTTCATAAGAAGAAACATTCAGTGGTAGCTGTTGTGTGACAGATGTGACACATAGTGCCAGGTACTTCTCCCAGACGTGGAGGCAATTATTTAGGGCCTCAAGGACAAGCTTTTAGGCATCAATTATATAAGTTATACATACCTTCTTTATATGTAATAAAGAAGGTATGTATAACTCTGACTCTTTTTGAATGTGTTTGTTTATATACACATCACTTACCATCTCTCAAATGCTTCAATCATTCAGGTGTTGAACATGTCATTAAATGCTGGACAGCACATGGAAATTCTAATTCAGAGTATCCTGAGAAACACCTTTTGATATTCTCAAAGAATTATCAGTCCCAGAAATTGATTCCAGGCACCAAAGCAGTTACATAACTACATAGAGGTGGTATAAAAATGGCAAAAGTCAAGGGAGAGGGTCCGTGGGAAAGTTTGGATGACTGGGTGGGGCTAGAGGGAGATGATGAACTAATGCAAACTCTCAGCTAACAGTTGTCCACTTTGGATGGAGATGAATTTTGTCTAAGTGGGTGGTGAGGGAAGACATCTGTTTTGTTTTTCTACCTCAACACAATATTTTGTCCATATCCCTCCCTTGTTGTTACTTTGATCTAATGGTCGTTGGTTATTTCCTTGTAAAATTTATTAAGGATACTTATTGGAAGCAATTCTGCAGTGAATTAAAAATTTTAAAACAATGTGGACACAATCAGTTGACTTTGAATGAAAAACACTTTGAATCTAATATTTGAACTTAATCTTTCCTGTTCAAGCGAGATAACCTTTCCTTTGAGTGGTAGTATTACAACTGATACTTTTTACATATTCATTTTAGTGAAATTCAGTGGAAATTTAGACAAAGAGCTCAGAATTTCCTCTTTCAGTCAGTTGTTAAGTTTATGTTATGGACTTTGGGGGTAAGTTTAAACCATTTGTTTCCATTAAAAGACACTCGAGGGGGGAAATGTCTATATGTATTTTTTGCCTTTTGTTAATACGCCTTTTAGAAAAAAACGATTTTACTTAAAAGGTTGCACAGCTTGACTTATCTCTGCCCTTCCTTTCTTCCTTCTTCCCACTTACCCTTCTCTCTTCCTTCCTTTGCTCCTTTCTTTTAATTTGTTTTGGCAAAAACCCCCACTAATTATTAGAAAATGCAAATAGAGCCTGCTATTTTTACTTGAAATTTATTTTCTATTCTTTCTATATTTCTTGTTTGACATGCAGTTTTATGCTGCCTTCTCCTCACGTCTCCATTATTCTCTTGGTCCTTTCTTTGATATTGGCTTTTATATCCTCTAGCCTTGAATACATATATTTTTTTGTATTTCCAGTCTTTGATCATGCTTCCTTTCTAAGTCAGGAAGAAAAGTTACTACCTTGTTTTTTTTCCATTATTTGTACCCAAAGTTTAGCTCCTGGGTAAGGGGTGGCAGTGAGGAACCATTCATTCCATTTGTTTCTGTTCCAATTCCGATTATATTCCTGTTCTCTGAGCTAAGGGTGAGGTGACTCACCTGTGACTTTCACATGAATATAAAAGAGGGAGAGACTCAGAATTCTAAAACCATCCCAACCTGCTACATGCCAGCTACACTACTGAACACGGTGAGGCTAAACCTGATCCAGGGAGGGCTGGCAGGCTCCTGCTCCAGGGCCATTCCTGTGGTTTGGATTTCTCAGGGCAGAGCTTTAAACTCTTTGAGGATGTGTGCCCAGACTCAAGGTACTTGGCAAGCAAAGGAGTTTTGTTTTTTTGAACGTGAACAATCCATACTGATGCCTCCAGATTAATTGAATCAGTGTTTAAACTTGGCTCTATGCACAAAGGGAATCCAACAAAAATAGCCAGGTTGAAACTTTTTTTCTAACTTATAGAACCATGCAATGTTCTCAAAAATAGATTTCCTTTTTATCCCCCAGCTTTCACATTTTTAGCTAAAAGGAACTGAGCTAGAAAAGCCGTGGGCCTCTGTGTCTGTGCCTGCTTCCTCTTACATTCCCACTCTTGTAAGTCTTCCTGTTTCTCTGCCTCCAATGCTCCATCCTTCTGGGTTTTACTTTTTTTTTCTTCTTCCAAGGAGACAGCAATTGAAATAAGAATTAGATGTTTCCATGGTTACTGTGTTCTGCAGAGCTTTGCCTGCACCCATGCTGCTTAGGCCTTGTAGAGTCTTAAGTTGACAAATATTTGAAAGGCATGAAGAGCATCTTGGAGGGAATAAATTAAGCAGAAACCATGCTTAACTATTTAAAGAGAAGCATCTTCCTAGTCAGTGAAAACTGAAACTATACCACTATCTAGGGCAGCGGTTCTCAACCTGTGGGTCGCGACCCCTTTGGCGCTCAAACGACCTTTCACAGGGGTCGCCTAAGGCCATCCTGCATATCAGGTATTTACATTATGATTAATAACAGTAGCAACATTACAGTTATGAAATAGCAACAAAAATAATGTTATGGTTGGGTCACAACATGAGGAACTGTATTTAAAGGGCCAGAAGGTTGAGAACCACTGATCTAGGGAATGAAGGAACTCTACTGTTACTCTTCCTGTGAGAGGATGTTAGATATTATGTTCTGATGTCTATATTATGTTTTAAACATGTGATGAACATGCTTAATCACCCCTCAGAACTGGGGTACTGTTTTGTCACTGAGTGGATGTAACAGAATTTCTAAAATATTTACCATGCACATCTGTGAAAGAATGGGCTGTGCATGTTGTCTTACCCTGAAGTATCTTTGAGTCATAAATAAAGGCAAAAGGCCATCTTTTTTTTTTAATATATTTTATTGATTTTTTTACAGAGAGCAAGGGAGAGGGATAGAGAGTTAGAAACATCGATGTGAGAGAAACATCGACCAGCTGCCTCCTGCACATCCCCCACCGGGTACATGCCCTTGACTGGAATCAAACCTGGAACCCTTCAGTCCGCAGGCCGACGCTCTATCCACTGAGCCAAACCGGTCAGGGCGGCAAAAGGCCATCTTAATCGCACACCAGAAGGCTACATTTATGAAAGCAGATCTTCCAAAATAAGATATTCTGTGCTCTTCTTCTCAGATGTGGTTGATTGAATTAGATGGTATAAAAAAAGTAAGTGATCTATAAAGAATTGAAATCTACCTTTTAGTAAATGATGTGCTTGGGAAGGATTCACTCTGTCTTTCTTCCACTTAAGTATCAGGCTAGTGAGCCCTCAGTATTTCTAATATCATGCTCCATAAATCATCCCTTTATTCATTTATTTATTTTAAAACATAGTTATTGGACCCCTGGTAAACAGCAGAATCTTTTTTGCATGTGTAAGATATTGAGACAAACCATACACATTCCTGCCCTCATGGAGCTTATATTCTAGTAGCAGGAGACAAAAATTAACAAGGGAACTGGTAAAATGAATGAACATTTCAGACAGGAAAACACTGTAAGGAATAGGACACAAAACCACACAATAGAGCTTGTCTGGGATGGAATAGGCTGCCTCTGGAGACATGAGTAACAATAGGGGTAGGAAAAATCAGGGGAAGAGTTTTTAAGCCAGAGGGAAAAGTAAAAGCAATGGCCTTGAAGCAGGAAGAAGCCTGGCGCATCTGAGAAACAAATGCAAGACCAATGGCACTGGAGCCTAATGAACATGGTAGAGGGTATGGCACAGGAGGTCAGAGCAGAAGGCAGGTACCAGGTGACATCGGTCCTCTTCACCATGAGAAGAGGTTAGACTGTTATTTGACTTGCAGTGTTTTCTAATTTTTCAAGTAGTAGAAGGAAATTTTTTTTTGAAAATCTCGTAAAAGCTTTTAAAGATTAATTATATCTCCTAAATCCCTGTAGCTATATCTGTATCTTATTCACTAATGTGTTAAATCACAAGAGAGAAATGATTTAGAAAATCAGAAGTCAATGGTGGATATAAAATAAGACTTTTGTTATCCTGCTCTAGTATAATGCTCTAAACATAGACAACATAAAGTGTGTCATTTTCTTTAGGAATTGGAGAATTACATGTGTAAGTAATTTTAACCCCTTGTAGCCTTTTTGTACCCCAAACTAAGTTGTTGTTTTTTTTTAAAATCAAAACAGAAAAGTACAAATCCAAGTTTGAGAAAAGTACTCATAGGAATCATTCTAGTTTCAATATGAATGCGTTCTCCCGCTATTTCCCCACAACAGCTTTAGTTGTAAACAAGGCCAGGTGCCACACAGCAACCAACATAGTACTGAAATTTATAAATTCATTAAATAACAGAGTAGCACATATTTGTTTCTCTGCAGCAGTGACCTAAATCTCTTGATAATTCAGTAAGTGAGCCGATCCATTTTCATGATCATCTTGAAAGAATAGCATGTCCTCTAAGACTATACAAATTCAGTGGAGGGAGCTGTATCACCATGTGGAGAAGCTAAAGATTTCATGTGGGATTCAGGACATGGAGGGGGGTTGCATAAGTGGCTGGGTTTGGAAAAGCTGCCAGGTAGGACAATCAAAAGCAAGAGCACTGAGGTGACAATGAGCAAAACATACCAGATTGCCTGCAGTGGGTGATTTCTTTTGGAGAAAAGGGGGATGGGTGGATGGTCTTGTATTTCTAGAGGTCATTAAGTACTGGCTGGACTTAGTAGGAGTTGGTTTTATCATAAGTCCATTGCAGTCATTCCATTGACCTGGAGAGGGGCATGAGGAATGTGACAAATTTGTAAGACAGATTCGAGAGGACCTGGTGGCAGATCTAGAATTTCTACATATGGTGCGGCATAGAGACTAGCGGTCTTGTTCAGGAGCTATGGTTGCAGACATTTTCACGAACAACTGAGAAATATCAATACCAAAGAATGGAGGTGGGAGACATTGATAGAGATGGTGGAGTGAGGAATACCAATTCTTTGACATCTTCAGGAAGATAGACTTGAGAGAGCCAAGAGGTAGAAGCCATGTAAAACTATAGCCAGTCAATAGTATGAGTTCCTATTGGGGTTATGTCATGTTCATGCAAAATATGTATTTTTAAAAGGACAATGGGCTTTGGAAAACAAAGCAAAGAAATAATGATGAATTGCAGTTCAACAACTTCTCTGACTTCCAAGCCATATTGGAAAAGCACCACATGATTTCACAGATTAATTTCATAAATAGTTATTGAAAATCAATGTGTGTGTATGTCTAAGTAAACACAGATTTTCTTGCAAAAAATTACAAACACGTTTTTGTTAGATATTGATTTGATTTTAAATGTTTGCACTCTAAATATGTTTAATATCTTTACAATTAATATCACATGGCAAGGGTTGGCAAGCTATACTGTAAAGGGCCAGATAGAAATTTTTTTAGGCTTTGTGGGCTATATACAGTCTCTCCTGATGACTCCTCTCTGCTCTTCTAGGAAGAAAGAAGCAATAAACAATAAGTGAACACATGGGTATTGCAGTGTTCCAATGAAACTTTTTTTACAAAACCAGGTGACAGGCCCATTTGACCTAGGGACTAGTTTGCGAACACCTGGCATATATTGTCATAGTTGAACATGAGTCTAGAAATGCCCTTGAAATGATAATAACCATACTTTGAAGGGGTCATAAGTACATGATGACCATGTAAGGAACTAGTTACCTATTTCCCTTTAAGAAGACCCATCTGGGGAACCTTTAGGTTCTCTCAAGTCAGAGCATATAAGACACTGGAGACCTTTCCTGAGCCACTGGCTTGATCTTATTGTGCAGGCAGTGGTTTGTTTTTATTTTTACTGATTCGGTATGACTTGATCATGATTCTTAGACATAATCAAGGGGAGTATCATGATAAATGGCAATGTTCTTCTTTAAAAGTTAAGAAACGTAGAGGAAAAATACCATACGAGAAAAAGATAAGTTCAAAAGCCCTTGGAGGTTAGATAATTAGAGGTTTATTCCACCTTATCAGTACTTGAATTTTAGATTACTAATTGTTTCACTGTAATCACTTTGTATGGTTTAGTGTTGCTGAGAATTGGAAATAATAAGTTGCATTTCAGTCTGATAGGAACATAGGCAAAATCATGGGTGATGGGCCTTGAGTACATGTAGACCAGGATTTCAATGGATATCATTGCCCAGGTACAGTTACAGGGATCATAATAGGCATGATCATATAATTTTGTTTTAGTGTAATATACAAAGAAGTATTAAATTAGTCATGATGAAGAGATGGCCAGAAAAGATCACATTTTATAGTTGATATCAGCTGTTTAGGAAAGCTGGTATGTAAAGAAGGGTGTAAATGGAGAATGCATATTTAACCTTGAGAACAACCTCTTTATTATCTTAAAATAACTCAAGGTTAAAATTGCTTGGCATTTCTGTATTATGTGGGGTTATTTTTCATAGACAAAACATATAAAAAACATAGGAACGTCTGGAGGCTTTGCAACAAATGAAATAACCATGACTTTATCTCTTGTGATAAAATATAGTCTATTGTGTGAATAATAAATAATAACTCCCCTGAATTTATTCAGCACCCTCTCTCTGGGCAGAGATTGAGGAAAAGAGATTGAACAACTGTAAATGCCTTTGCACTTCAGAGGTTCTCAGACCTGCAGAGAAGGTTATGCATGTGAGAACCTACTTCAATCAGTGAACTGAGGAGCCCTGGTCCAGACCAAGGATTGAAGGGAAAATGTTCCTGTTCAGAAAAGTGCTGTTGACCTAGACAGCGTGACACTTATTCAGGCCATTTCTGGACTCATGTCAGAGTCCTCAAAATGGAGTGAAAACTAATCTTATGATGACACTGTAAATCTCTGGTCACATTTATTATTATATATCATCTTCATAAAGTCTAGGTGTACATGTAGCCACAAGATAGAATGTAGTTAACACAGAAACAATATTTAAAATTTGAGATAACGATGATATACAGTTAGTTATAATGTAATCTATTGATAGAACAGAAATGAACTCCTTGTTGGAAAAACCTACACCAAATCGAATGAGCATTTCATTTTACACTTAAATATAATTTACTGAGTATTACTCTGGCTACTTAAGGTAATAAAATTTAAAAGTTAAACCTTTGAAATTGTCCGTGAACATTCTGATGACTCATCACTGAAAGTCTATGAAAGCTTCTTCTCCATTTCTGAGGTTAGTGAGGATAAAATGGAGAACAGAGAGGGGACTCATAGGGCTGTCACTTTGTATAACTCCAACTTTACTTTGCATTGTTATTTCTGGGAACTCACATTGCTGCTCTGTTTTATCATTTTTACGACTTCACACTTGATTACCTAATTCTACAACCACCTGTGACTGCTAAGGTCCACATTTATTCAATCCTATACTCCTTTGAACAAGTAGAGTGTGTATGTATGATTTATTTACAAAAGGCAGTTTATCTACACAGACTCATAAAGGAAGTACAAAAAAAAAAAAAAAAGTCCATGACCTCTGTGGCCCTTAATTCATTATCTTTTAAAATGTTGCCAAAAGATTTCTCAAATATGTGAGTATGTGTGTGTTTTAGATCTAAGAATCTGGAAGTTGGACTAGAGCTATCTTTTGGAATGATTTATTTTTTTCTCAGAAAGTGAAATAGTAACAAAAATGCTCTTTGTGCCACAGTTGTAGTTCCAAAGAAAAAGGCAATGCTGGCAGATGTAAAAAGATGTAAATATATGTTATCTATGGGTCACATCAGCCATTCTTAAAACAACTTGAAATTAAGTAGCTGTAGTACTTTTGGACATGAAGCTGAGCAGTTCACAAAAGTGGAAGGCAATGCTAACTCATTCCAGTAGTTGGTATTAGCATATACAACATGAATAGACATGGTCAGTGTACTGAATGTATTTGAAAGAGGATGTAAATGAGTATAATATCTTACAGACTCACTTATTTTATTGTTTATTATAGTCTGAACAATAACTATCATGACAAATTAAAAACCATTCTATTACATTGTGTTTAGATTTATTTCTGTACCATTGTATGTAAGCTGTATTCATTTTCATAGAGTTCATATTTTAAATATTTACCTTTGAAAAATTCAGTAATCTCATTTTTAAAGTAGAGAATATGATACCTTAGTCACTATATAATTTTTATTTGCTTGTTTGTATAGTATCTACAAGATATACCTATTGCTAAGATAATTGTGTGGATGAAGGGAGTGGCCAGTACATATTTTTGAATGAATAAATGGTTTTAGAGAAGGTAGTTTAGAATCTCCCAAAATTTGACAAGATTTGTTTGATCTTATACCAAAAAGTAGGTGATGATTCTTTTTTTGGGTGGTAAGATTTGAAGGAATGAAAAAACATCTCTTTCTTTTTTAAAACACATAGACAAATCCCATTTGTCTAAAATACCCTATCTTTGCCTTTGTTTATGACACACAAAGCCTTATCATGTTACTCTCTTTCTGAGATATTGGGAATGTCATTTGACTCTCTGGGCCTCAGTTTCCTAATCTACGAGGGGATACATTTAATTCTCTTCGAGACTGCTTCCCATTCTATGGTTAATTGAAACTGCATTGCATTAATTCACATTTGCACAAATCAGTTTGTCTTGTTAGCGAGCTATTCACCCAGCGAAGATTTTGGTGATTGGAATGCTGAAAGGATAAGCATTTTATTAAGGAAAGCTGAAGTCACAAAGAAAGATTGGAGTTAGTAGGTGCCATTCAGAGGAACAGTTCCATCCAGTGGAACTATTTAATTTTCAGCAAAAGTTTATTAAGAACCAGATAGGAGCCCCCTCCTGTGATAAGCCAGGTTAGCAGTAAGAAGAAAAAAACAAGACCACATCCTTACTCTCCAGTAGCTTGTCAGCGAATTGAGGAAGACAGCTGTCTCACATCTTTTGAATAACTAAACAGGCTGTAAATGAACATGTATCACATCACTAATTTACCTGCCTAGAAGTACTTGGAGGAGGAAACACATAGGTGAATGTCTTAAAAAAACAAACAAAACCCAAGTCATAATATGGTTATGTATTAATCGAGTGACACAATAATCAGAGGTGTTGGGGAAGATAAGAGTAAGGTAGGGCTTTAGGAAAAGACGAATGCAAATATATGCACTTGGAAAGATACTTGCCCTCCTGTAGCTGGTTTGGATTCTAAAAAGAAAAATGAATTGTTTTGGAAAAAATATTTTGCAATAGAAAGGCAAATAATGTTGTATTCACTACTGTGTATGATATGTTTTGTTTCTTTGTAAGTCTTAAAGCAGTATATCAGACTTATGTATAAAACGCTTCTCATAAGTCATTTAAAATTTGTTAACTGCAGATCTGCAAATATCCATTTAAATTCTCTGAGAATGTCTTTCACTTCAAATGTAAAATCTTTAGAAGACACGAGGCTTTGGGAAGAAGGGAAGAAGAAAGAGGTGTGCCCAAAGTATTTATTGTAGCAGTTCTCAAAGAAGAGGCCAGCTGTGTTGGAACTAGAATGAACATGTAAATTATCAAAAGGGAACAATGAGAGCCCCCTTTATTTTTTCAGACAATGACCAGTGCAATCACATAAAAAAAGTGTTTGGCAAGATTTTCTCCTGTGCACGAGTCACGCATGATGAGCTGAAAGGCTGTGAGGGAAGTGATTTACAAGGACTAAGTGGACACAACCCATGGATTGTCTAGTACTCTGAGCAGTTGAATTAACCCAGGAACAGACCTTCAGTTCTGCTGGGACTGAATCCAAATCACGAGATAACCATGCATGGAACTCAGGGAGTCAGTGCATCAGTAGCATAGCGGGACTGTGAATTGAACTACAGTGCTGGCATGAATTGCATTTCAATTCAGGTGGTTTTATGAATCAAGACAGAGGTCTTTGAATACAATGCAGACAGTCAGTGGGAACAAAATAGACACATGGAACAAAATAAAATGATTATGCATGAACTTGGCTAGGATGGTCTTTATTAGCCATATAGGATAAAGAATCCATGATAGCTTTTAAATCCAAGGATTTTCACAAATACATTATTATTTTTGTTTAAATTTAAGTGCTTCAGAAAAAGTCCTACACATAAATAATACATGTTTGAATGTCATTTGAACTGACCTTCTAGCCCTAATATTTAATGTCAATCAGACATCATAGTTCTGTGATGAAAAAAAATCAAGTGCCAGTGAGTTAAATAAAACTGTAAATATATAAAATTTATAACTGGGTTTTACACAAACTATGAAAATGAGAGGGTAAAAGAATTTTAAACTCTAAAACTTTGGGGTATGGGGGCCCTACACACATTTTTATAAAACATTGATCAGTGATTTTACCTTTTATATGACCATAAAGTTTATATGAGCTACTGAACAATTTATGTAGTGTTCAAACAGTTAAAGATAAGATCATAGTTCATGCCTGAAATAATGAGTTTGATTAGCAAATAAATGTTTAATTATCAACTTAAATTTTAACACCCCCCATGCACCAACACACCTTTTGGTTTAGAACCATGGCTCCTTTTCTATGATCAGTCTTACTGGTTGATCTGTTCCCTTCTCAAAGCTTTAACAAGCACCCAAATCTCCAGTTTGGGGTTCCTTTCTAAGAGTCAGCTTTATATATCCCACTGTCTTCCAGGTGGTTCCACTTGGGCTCTGTAGGCATCTGAAAACCACCATGTTCATAACCCAACTTATTTCAATAGCCATCCTACATTCCTCTTACAGTCCCTTTTTTAGGCAATAGAACTATTCCAGGTCAGAAACTAAAAGTCATCCTAGACTCCTCATACATTTCCTAAATATGTATTTCTTTACATTTTTGTTTTTTCATCTCTACTCTTCTTGAATTGACTCTTCACCTTTTGCCTGAAATACAGCAAATGTTTCCAATCTTTTCCCAATAAATGCAGTCTTTATAAGCCTTAAGTGATATTTCTAAACCATCTATCCAGTACACTTTTTGTTCAAAATCCTTCCTCTTTGATTTTTTAACATAGCTTAGAAAGCCAGGGAAATCTAGCTCTTCAGTCTTTTTTTTCAACTCTCCCTGCCTGTATTTTTGGTCTCCCTCAAAACTACTAAACTCCTGTAATTCCATACCCATCACTTGCTCTATTCTTCCCATCATAGTTTTCTTTTCCCCATGACTAACTGCTTTTCATTTTTAAAAACTAGACAAGCTTTTGTATCTCTCTCTCTTTATCTGGATGTTATGCTTCTTGAAGGAAGTATCCTATTCATCTTTGCAAATCCTGTATCTAGCAGAATGCCTGGCATATAATACACATTCAGTAATTATTTGTGGAACTGAAACAATGCTTTTTGGTTCTGTTTAGCTTTTGCTATTGATTACTTTGAATAAATGGGTGCATGCCTACTACACTGAGTTTCCATCAGGGAGCTAACTTTAGTCAGATACTTTAGAATACCAAGTATTTTTTTAAAAAATATTTTTATTGATTTCAGAGAGGAAGGGAGAGGTAGAGAAAGATAGAAACGTCAATGATGAGAAAGAATCATTGATCAGCTGCTTCCCACATGCCCCACCCACCCTGGGGATCTAACCCACAACCCAGGCATGTGCCCTGACTGGCAATTGAACTGTGATTTCTTGGTTCATAGGTCGATGTTGAAGCACTGAGCCACACTGGCTAGGCCCAAGTTTTTTTTTTTTTTTTTTTTTTTTTTATCATGCTTCCAATCTCTTCACCATCCACTCCCAAACAGCAATTGTTTCATTTTTCTACCCAACCCTGGGTAAACTAAATGCTCTGAGCCCGATTTTCACCTTAAGGAATTCCTATCTCAACAGGTTCTTGTGAGAGTTACCCGTGATAACTTATGTGAAAATGGTGCATAGTGTCAGGGGCAGCATTGGACTTTGGTAAATATGCAGTAAGCTTTCAGAGAACATGAAGAGTCATAATGCTTTCTGAATTGTTTTATCATTGCTATTAGACAATGAAGGAAATGATGACCTCTGACTTTAAGTCTGTGTTGGAGATTAAAGTATGAAATTTATATGTCTATCACATTCAGTATTTCTTGTCTTTCCTCAAGGATTAATTATATTGCTTAGTCTCATTGAATAAAAAAATAATAATTTATACCTAAATAATATATAGTGAATGTTTTGCGATACTAATTAGTATCTTGTAATTAAAAGTCTTGGATTATATTTAGTGAGGCTATTAGGTCAAATATAAACATAAATTCCAATTAAACCCAGCCAGTCAGTATTACATATGGGGAAGCAAGAGCTATTGGTCTAAAATTAGATCTTAAAACTGGGTTGATACTTTGAATCATGAACTTAAGTTTTTGGTTTCAGATTAATAAAATTAAAATAGTTTGTTAGAGGGGAAATAAAAATTAAAGCATACTTCAAATTCTATTGTAGTAACTTCTATGGGGATTTATAATTTATTTAACCTGGAGTTTAACTATAATTTTATTCAAACTGAGTCATCGAGACTTAGTTTGCTATTCAAATATCCTTTGAAGAAATGTGAAAAACAGTTTTTGCATTAAAATTTTTTTGATTGAGAGCATTTTGTAAAATAGTGCACATTTAACTCTAAAAAAATTATAAAATATTATACTTAAATAATTTTTTTATTGCATTTAAAAAAGCATACATCAAGGTGTTGTGATTATGGATGAAGAAGAAGATTTGGTTCATCATTTCAGTTTGAATGCAGTATTGTTTAGGCTTGCTTCTGTAATCCATAAATTCCCCAAGAACTATATAGCTTTAAATCCTTTTGAATTAGAAAGTAATATTTTGGGATCATTAAGAGTTGAGTTTATAATCTTTGAGAATATTCAGGCTGTGATACGTACTCCATAGTAACTAGTTAGCTACACTTAGAAATGGCTCCCAAATTTAAGAAATTTAAAAAATCACGAATAAAGCACAATTTTATTCTAACACATCTAATGGTAGGTAGGGACACTAATATCATTATAGTCTTTAAACTCTCAAGAGAGATATTTATATTCACACTTTATTTTTTAAAACTGATTGAGATGCACAAAATAAACTTCTTCTTAGGCAATGGCAACAGTGATATCACATGAAATTTAAAACGACATCATAATCATTGCTCAGAATAGATGAACAGGGTGTGGTTTCAGTGTTTGGGTTTTCTTAAAACCTTAAAGCTATGTGGCACAGGTTTTTCAGCACAGACATTGCAACACATTTAAAACATGTAGCCAAAATGTGGGTGGGGCCAAGAGGAAATGGGTGCTCTTGTTTCTTATCAAATAGCAAAAATGACGCAGAACACAAGATTCTGCTGGCCACATAGTCTGCATTAAGACAGTAGGATGTCACTTTATGTAACATCTTAACTGTGATGACTTACTAAATATGATCAAGAAAATCATGTTCTACCAACAGGACGAAACTTGGGAATAACAATTAGCATTGGCAAACCATTCAGCCACCCACATCTTCCAAGAAAGTTACTCATAACAGCGATTTTGCATTGAGGTATTAAGCAGCATGTTTTAATGATATGTGGGCTAAAACTCAACAAGGGGACATAGCAGTGCTTTTCTTTTTGCCTAAAGGCCATAAAGCGTACTGTAAATGAAATGAACAAAAAGACACATGTTTTTGGCAATCACAACCGAAGTACCTATGTCTCCTGCACATTACAAAATGCCATTAGAAGAAAACCAGTATTCTATCACAATATTCACCTGCAAGATGCCAAACAACCAAATAACAGAAAATACTTGGATTTCTGGGAAATTGTTTAAAATTGTTCAATTTAATGCCATAATATGGTTATAAGCTTGGCGTGCTTTTAGAAAAAATAATTATTTAAGAAAAGTGTCACTTCTCATATAGTTTCTCACTTTTTATTAACTACAGTTCTATTCATTGACTAACAAACCTCCATACAAAAGTAAAGGAAACTTGAGTAGATTACTGAATGTGGTCATGACATATCTCACCTCGTTTCTTTAGATTCATGCAGGCCCTTTAGTCAACACTTGGACTGTAGTTGTGTCCAAGGGTCTGTCTTAGATATTTTTTCCTCCTTTGACTTAGCTTTACTGTTTCATTGTATATTTTATCCTTTTTTTATGGAAAAACAAAGATCCCAAGAATAGCTTGGATATATTTACCCTCCCTGTCACCACCACCTTTTAAAAGAGCATAGAGTTGCTACATTACATTATTTTGGAAATGTCAGATATTTAATGAATAAAAATGGAACACACTTTAAATTTATAATGGAAAGTTTTTCATGTAGATAGTCAAGCTAGAACTACCTAGATGTGAATGAGCCAAGGGAAACAACTTTATAGTAACAACAAAAGCATCTAAAATTACATTATTAAAGTGGGCAGGAGGGAGAGGAAGTTCAGGCTGTCTTATCTCTCCACCCAAGTTAGGATAAACACACCTTGGTTTTCTCAGATTATGGAAATTGGTTTTTTCTTTGTGGAACCAATACCAGAGAGAGTCAAAACAGCTTTCCACTTCACATCATCCTGCCACTCTAGTTAAGTAAATTCTACAGATTTTGAAGCCCTTGGCCCTCTATTGAGATTTGACTAGTCCATGCCAAGTTCAAATACAAAGAGCTGTATTCATTTTCCAAGACTTCAAAGGTTTGACAGTGTCAGTTGGATGGCAGATATTTCCTCAGATCTTACCTATCTAGGCACTACAGGTATTTTAAGACTACCTAGGTCCTCTAAGGCCAATAATTCCTTTTTTCTTTTTTTTGGCAAAGCTCCAGCTTGCCATTACCCACATCTTGCTTTCCCTTTCTGGAACTAATGCGTAGGTAAATAACTGGAGAAATGCAGTGGGGCACTAGAGTAACTGCCTGGCTTCTTCTCCAAGACCTGAGTCCTACATGGACCTGAGACTGTGGGCTTTGTTAGTACCTAGACTAAGACAAGTGGCTTTTCAGTGGCTTATAAACATTCAAATTTGATTGTAGGCAAGAGGTCACTTCATGGAACTACCAAATACTATCCCACCAATATAGCTTGATCCACTGAAGTGTTAGTAGCCGTGTCTCCTTAAACTACCACTGGTGGATTAGACTGGTTTCTTTGAGCTCAGGAGTCTACCTTTTCTAGGACTAAAGTATATCATAGTCCATAACACCAAGCTACAGAATTCTCCTTTGCTAGCATCTTAGTTAAACTCTCATTTGTATAGAGAAATTTTGGCTAACAATTCAAGTGGCTAGGGGAAGAAACAAAACCATTTACTCTAGAGAGGCTCAAGGTACATCCTCTCTTGCTTTTGGAGTGGGTAGCCATGCACTTTATGATATAATACTTAGTGATTTTGTTAACCCCTAAGGGCCACCTATCAGATGTTTTTTTAAGCTAATGTCAGGTTGTTCCTGACCCTCTTTTTTTTTTTAATTATTATTTACTAGTGGCCCAGTGCACGGATTCATGCACATTGAAAGAAGATTAATTAGAAGAAATATTTTAATATTGATATTTGCCCATTCTCTATAATAGAAGCGTCAACTAAATTCACGATTGACAATGACAGATTGAAACACATGCTTGAGATTGGTGCCAGCGAGAGCTTTATATGTATCACGCATGCGCGAGTCAAATTAGCCTTATATATATATATAGAATAAACTTGCTTAATTAGACCTGTTTTCTGATGTAGCTAAACTTTTCCAGCCCAGTGAAGCACCCCAACGTCTCTTTCAGGTAATTTTCAGCCATATAGCAGTAAATATCAACATGAAGCAGATTATTATTGTAGATCACACAGGGAGAACAAAGGGTAAAATATTTAACTGCAGCAGTGTTTGACTATATTCTGCGCAGTGAGAAAACCTGAGATCATTTTCAAGGTCCACCATTTCTTTCTTCTTTTCAGTCGGGTCAAGTTTCTAAACTTTCTAAATCTCCATTTTCCAGCTAATGAAAAGAAAATAGGATTCTACCAAGTCTCCTATCTACTTACTCAAGGGCTTCTGTGAGGATCAAATGAGATGAGGCATGGGAAAATGCTTCATAGACATTTGGTTAAAGTGTGGAAATGTTTGCACCTGGCTACAAAGCAAGTCATGTTCCAGGGCTGAAGAAACTCCAATGAGCCTAGTTCAGTGATGGCAGACCTATGACATGAGTGTCAGAGGTGACACGCGAACTCATTTTTGTGGTTGATTTTTCTTAAATGGCATTTAAATATATAAAGTAAATATCAAAAATATAAGTCTTTGTTTTACTATGGTTGCAAATATCAAAAAATTTCTATATGTGACACGGCATTAAGTTAGGGTTTTTCAAAATGCTGACACGCCGAGCTCAAAAGGTTCGCCATCACTGGGCTAGTTACTAGGGAGAGGAAGCTGGGCGTTGCTATGTGACATCATTACTTGGCACCCACAGCGACCATTTCCAGGCTGGGCTGGGCTGTGGGCTGCATTTTGCACCATGGGGTCTCAGCAGCGTTGGCTGCGATTTGGTGGTCTGTTGCTCTGGGGTGGTGGCGGGGCCTGTGTCCCCCTTGGGGGAAACTGAGTGTTGCTTTGTCAGCGCCAGGTCTGCGGTGCCATTTCTTATAAATGGCCAGTGCGCATCATGGAAGCTCCTGTGTTGAGCGTCTTATCTCCTGGTGGTCAGTGCACATCATAGTGACTGGTCAGACGGTCGGAGTGACACTTAGCAAATTAGCCTTTTATATATATTGATTTTATTTTATAATCCTCACCCGAAGATATTGTTGCATTGATTTTTAGAGAGAGTGGAAGAGAGAGGGAAAGACAGAAATATCCATGTGAGAGAAACACATTGGTTGCCTCCTGCATGGACCCCAAGGGCAACTGAGGTATTTGCCCTTCACCGGAATTGAACCAGGACCCTTCGGTCTGTAGACCAATGCTCTATGCACTGAGCCAAACAGGCTAGGGCCCTCTAAGTTTGAGAGACCTGTGCTATCAGTGCTTCCATATAAGAAACAGTACCAAGTATGTCCTGATAAGTCAAAATGTAGTGAATGGTATTTCATGCCTTAGCTCAAAGAGATGCAAGCCATCCTGTTGCATGTGTCCCAAACCCGTATTCTTAATAATGCTGTCTTTTACAACTTCCCAGGGATTAGTGGAACAACATCCCTGGACCATATACTGGGATGCCAGAGTCTTCATTGGTTGTGTTGATTTCTTGTAGCTGCTCTAACAAATTGCCACACACTTGGTGCCTTAAAACAATAGAACTGTATTCTCTCCCAGTTCTGGAGGCCAGCATTCTGAAATGTCTAGAGGAAGTTCTGTTTCTTGCTTCTTTCAGCTTCGGCTAGCTGCTGGTGTTCTTTGGCTTGTGGCTGCATCACTCCAGCCTCTGCCTCTGTTTTCACATCGCCTCCTCGTTTGTCTCTCAAATCTCTCCTGTGTGTCTCTTAACAAGAATACTTGTCATTAGATTTAGGGCTTTTCAGCTAATACAGGATTATCTTTTCATTTCAAGTTCTTTAACTTAAATATGTCTTCAGAGATCTTTGTTTCCAAATAAGATAACATTAACAAGTTCTGGGGGGTTAGAATATGAACTTATCCTTTGGGGGGACTACCCCTCAACCCATTACACTGGTCTTTCTGGAAAATGTGGTAGCAGCTGCATGCTATTGGTGCTTATGGCTGTGGTTTTAGATGAAAGAGATATGAGGACACTAAGGCCCACTTTCATAATGCCCTAACTAGAGTTCCTTGGCTAAGTAGGATATGTTTTGAACATACTTCCATTGGTCTACCTTGATTTAGTGTCTGATTTTTCTAGGGATTAGGTAGGGAACTACCCAAGTTCAGCACCTTGGCCTAGAGAGGCAAGTGAAGACCCAACCATTAGACTGTAAATCCTTGAGTCTTATTTACCAGTGTATCACCTAGCACATTGACTGGAAAATCATTTTAGGCCCAAAAGATTAAAGGTCCTTCAATCTTTAGGAAGGAATAAACTGTTATGTTTCTTGTTCCAGAACTACGGAAATACTTTTAAGAATGACTCATTAAGAAAACCAGATGTTCAGAGAATACCCTTCCCTCTCCTCATTACATAACCAAACCCTGTGTTTTCATCTTAAGTACCACCTCTTCCATCAAGCCTTCCCATCTTCATTGTCTATAACAGTGATCCCAAATGTTTTGATAGCACACCCTATTGATAAAACAGTATTGTACATACTACCTTATATATTAATTTATCATATTTTAAAACATTCTTTAGATCAAAATGGTTATATAATTAGAAAAATAGAAATTTAAAAGTGTGAGCTAAGCATGAAGTAGAGAATAATTTAAGTGAATCTCATCATCAATAACATTGGATATAAATTATACTAAATTATCTTCCTAGTGGTTTCCAATTTGTATATGCGTTTATTGTCTTTATCTGAAAAAAAATTTTATTGAAGGATAGAGACTCTATTTTTATTTTTTTCATGTACTTTGTTAGCATTATCATCCATTTGCTGTTTCTGCATAAAGACATTTTAAAGTCACTTATTCATTTTGTAACAGTATTTAAATAAAAGCCTCATATCCCCTGACCTGGGAACACATTAACTATTATCCATTTAATAAGCCAAGAGCAATGAACATGTGAAAACTTCTCTTATTCCCTTTATTAGGGACCATGCATTCATCTGCTAAATAGCTCAGTTAATCTTGGTAAGATGTGGTAATGAACATATAGACCAAGGGAAGACTCCAGTGCCAATATACGTATTAAATATTAGAAACACTTCATTTTATTTTTTCTCCATAGGAAAAAATGATAAATAGAATTTCTAACATTAACTTTCTATACTGTAATAGAGACCACAGATTTTTACTACATCACTGAAGTACTTAAATATTTAAAAATTTTTATTACTTGCCTTTGTTCAAGTATATTTATATGTTCTTCAGAACATCTGTAATGAAGATGAAGTGTAATACCTCAGTATCCTACAGGTCATCCAAGAGAATCTTGTCAATAGTTAATGCTAACCATTTGATTAAGGACTATAGCTAATTGGAAAGTTATGTTGCTCTATGAGTTTTTTGATTCATGACAATTTAAAAAATTAGAAGGTAATAGGAATTATCTTAATGTAGCTTATCAAAATGAAGAGTGTAGATCACATGAAAAATATTTGAAATGTATTGCAAACTGTGGGCTACTATATAATAGCTATAATTATTAGAATGTCTAAGTTTTTCTCTAGTGAGTTTTCTTTTTTTTAAAGTTATTAGCAAATTGAGTTTTACTTTTTATTTCCTCTGCTGAGTATATAAGACAGTATTCACTGGCCTGGGAACCTAAGGGATATAATTCAAATCCACATAATTTTGAATCTGAACAATTGAGTTACTTATTCACTGATACTGCCATAGTATACCCCTTGGTACTCAAGGTTATTTAAAATGAAGTTGGGCCATTTTAAGGGGGAAAATGTTTATAAAAGATTATAAATTCACCCCTCATCTCCACTGACTTTTCCATTCCTGGTAAGGGGAGGTAATGTGACCTTAGGGTCTGCCCCATTCAGGTTGCTGTTCCCTCTGGCTTCCTGTTGGACTCAGCCAGCGGGAAGCAAGAACAGGTGATCTGCAGGTGGAAGAGTTCTAGCTTTTATGGAATCTGGTTACACCGTGGTTTTCTCTTGCTCCCAAGTTCAAGGAATGGTAACAGCTTCCTACTTGTCTAGTCCCCGCTTGCTGCAAAATTTCTCATTGGTTTCCTTAACTTTATCCACACCTCTGGAATGGAACCCCTCATCAAAACCTCACTTTTCTAATTGGACCTTAACAAGATCGGAATGTTTAATACGATCTTCAGCAGTCTTGCTTCTGGGTGTATGTAGGCACAGCTGTAGCAGGCTAAGAATAGTAGCTGTCCACGGCATCTTTTTTTTTCCCCTCAGAATCTTTTGCAATTTTAAACTGTTTGTGTGGTGTGTTTTTTTGACTCAGTAAAGAGTTTATCTTTAGCTGCCAGCTTTTCTCCTGCAATATAATCTTTTCTGACTCAGAAAGAACCTGATATTAGTTAGTAGTTTCCCTTGTTATTTGACCACACAGTATCTTAGAATTGCTGAATATCAGAGACATGTACCTCAGCCTAGCATTCACCTTTACAACATTCTCTCTCTAACTTATATAGGAAGACAGAATCAATTGTTAATGGAATTTTAGGCAGTACTTAGTTGATGTGGAAATACTTAAGGACCCAAAAGGGCATCTTGAAATCAAAATACGTCTATTTACAAGTCTAGCCTTCAGAGTAAACCTGATCACTTCTTTGAGGTTAAGAGTAAGAAAGGTATGAAGTGACAGCTTAGGTATTTTTCTCCTCCAGGGATGGACCAGTGATCTCTAGAAGCAGACAGAGTAGAGAGGAGGGTTGACCTGTATGCAAATGCTAAAGACCCATTTCTAGGAGCTGTTTCATTTCCCCAGGAGATAAAACCCACTTTCATCTAGTTCCCTGGCAGGTCCTTTCTAGAAAGGCATTCTATTGAGAACTTTCTTCTCCTTAGATCAGTTTCTTTTCTTTAATCTAAGGACCTCCTTATTCAGTTTGTATTTTCTCATACACCTAGAAAAAAATCATGATATTTTAGTACCCCTTTATGATAGTTTGAGACATATTCCTGTTCATGCCATTTTTTCTGCCTCTAATAATGACATTTCTGAAAAAAGTACATCTTCAGAATGAAACTTCAGCAGTTGGATTAAAATAAAACCATATGAAAGGTATACAACTTTTAGTATCCTCAATAGCAAAATGTCTGGTTCTTGAAGCACACAGTCCCATCTGTTGGATATTCCTCCCACTCTTAATTCTTAACCTGTGTACACACCTCAGCACCAGCCAATGATTATGCAAATTCCAACATGGAGACAGTGGGGAATATCTCTCACCTAAACACCTTTGCTGCAACTTTATCTATTCTTCTGTTTTATAACCAAAGGGGATATACTTATCTTGTTGCCATCCTCTCTACAACACTATTGATCTTTCATTATATAAATAATAATTTACATCTGTCTACCTTTTCCACTTCACTATAAAATAAATTAGGAATATTCAACCTTAACCTGTATTTTCCCCCCTCATAATTCCTACATTTCACTCCTTAATTGTTTTCCTTGTTCCTTTCTGTTTTCTCTGTCTTGTCTATATTTTGAAGATACAGTAACCAAAAAAGGAATTCTGTAGTTTATGTAAATACAAGTTTTAAACAGAGTGGAAGTGTGACTTATGGTGTTTGTGTTTTATACTCTGTTATTAAATCTCAGAGTGACAATATAATTGTAGTGATGTTGTTGTTCCTTTAGTGTACTATCTGAGCCCCCAGATATTTCTCTGCTTTAATGACACATAATCAGCTATTATTCATCGTGTATTTACACTTGTGTTTAAGAAATTAATGGCAAACTGGCTATGATAATAATAGCTTGGCATTTTGCTTGGCACATTTAATTCTACATTAGTTGGATTTCATGTGTTAAAAATCAAAAATTTCCCCCATAAGTAATAAAATATCAGATGAAACTTAATATAAAAAAATTTAAGATTGGATGTACAGTTTTTATAAACAACAGTGCAACATAATTTAAGATGGGCTGGAAGAGGGTTTGATTTACATGTAAATACCTATACTAATTTTGTTTTCCAAAAAAAAAAAAAAATCTAAATCATTCCAAACATTTATGTGCTCAGCTTACATTGAAAGTCTTCCAGATAAAAAGATTCCATACATTCTCTTAGTAACCAAAATTTTTACTTAAACATTTTTTTTTTAAATATCAAATTGTTTTTTTCAACAAAAGGCTGCCCTATTCTGTGTTTGCTCAGATGGCATGACATATCATGAAATATAGTATTTCTCATGTGAGTAATTGTCTCAAGTGGGTATTGTTAGCATACATAGGTGGGACTATATAGAGTCACCCTTCTACTGGAATAAAAGTAAAATAGAGGGTAAGTTTTAATGCTACAGTTCAGCCCAGCAGTGACTGAAAAAGCTCAATCCTGCCCTAGCTGGTTTGACTCAGTGGTAGAATATCTGCTTTAAAAATAAGCAACATGTAATAATATGTAGTAGCATGTAATTAAATATGTGATGATAGCTAATATTTACATACTACACTGAAGGTTAAGCATGTGCCTTGCATTCTTCCCTGTGTGTGTGAGAGACCATCTTAACCACAATTAATATTTATTTAGTGCCTTGCCAGTGTGGTTCAGTGGTTGAGCGTCGACCTATGAACCAGGAGGTCATGGTTAGATTCTTGGTTGGGGCATGTGCCAGGGTTGCTGGCTTGATCCCCAGAGTGGGGCGTGTGGGAGGTAGCTGATCAATGATTCTCTCTCATCACTGATATTTCTATCTCTCTCTCCCTCTCTGAAATCAATACAAATATATATAAAAATATTTATGTAGTTTTTTATTATGTAAAAGTATATGTTAAATATATTATTCTATTGAATCACTGTAATCTGTTTTGAAGTGGTAGTTACAGTATTACTTATTTGGTTTTACAGTTGAGGACACTGAATCTTCAAGAGAATCATTCTTAGAGACCAATGGCAGCTGCCCAGATTAGTTTTTACTAGTACATGATACTGGCTCATCTTTCTACACTTCACTGAGTTTTGTAAAATCTTCCTAAATACCCATCACCTGGTCTGGAAAGGTAGCTGTTGACCCAAGTACAGTCTCTCAGCTAGGAGCAGTGTGTGCCAGCCATTTGGAAGTGATTGCACATAGGCACAAGAGAATCTATGTCATTACCCATTTTTGGAAGTAAGAAGGGTATAATACAACAGACTGATGAGGCCTACAAAAACGTTTTGTTTAGATTTTTTCTTTTTTGAATGAGCAAGATACTCTAGTGGAAAGAGTATTGAATCCATGATTAATATATAGAGTTTTCAACTCCAGCTCTGCTATTTAGGAGTTCTGTGACCCCAATATTTAACATAGTCTATCTGAGTATCAATTTCTCACCCATTAAAAGATGATGAAAGTAACCACTTGGTACACTTCATAGGATTGTTAAGAGGATCCAACTTAATGCAGCCTATGAAAGTTCTTTGAAAACTGCAAGTCCCCTGAGAAGTGTTCCAGGGGTATGGGGTGGAGGTCGGGGTAGGGGTTATGGCAAGTTGTATCCTGTAGATGTAGAGATCTGAGTTTCATTGCTACCTTTGCCCTTCCTTCTTGAGTTAGGATTATCCAAAATGAGTTTTGGACATGCGCCACACCATGCCAATGTTCATCTTAACCATTTGAATGAATTACAGCTGTAAAAGAAGTAATCTCCATGACATGTTTTTTCTTGGTTTTATTGGACTGGCAAATTAGTCTTTTTGTTAAACTTAAAAAGGTCACACTCTGTAACTACTATTGCTTATTAGTATGGCTTAGGCTTTAGGATAACAATACAAACGAACAGGTAAAAATTTTCTCTTTGACAGAAGTCCCTGCTGTGAAAATTCCAGGAATCCCATTTAATGGAATAGAATCGTTATAAAGGGCTTGGCTTGACTCCCAGAACAGGAGGTTCCCCGGTGAGAAACCACCTGTTAGTAGACTCTTCATCTCACTGTGTGAAGTCATGGAAGAATGGAAATTATCTAGAGAAACCAACACAGAGGATCTGGAACGAAATGACCCCCTCCAACCAATTCAAAGAGTGTGTACTTATACCTCTATTAGATGGTAGCATGCATTCCAGCTGTACCCTCTATTGACTGAAACTTTAAAAAAAGAGGTAGAAATAATATTGGGAGGAAAAAAACCACAACACTAGGAGACAGAGATATAGATAATGCCAATAAAAATAGGGCCCTTGCGAAAGAGGAGACTTACCGTACAGTGTATGTATTCTTCCACCTGTAGACTTGGATGGGTAATAAACTCTGCATGCATAATTAATGGGACCAGAGCAAGGTTCCAATGGTTTCTTGAGTGTCTACCTCTGAAATCTCAACTGCATAGAAATGTCAGAAACCCACTTTAATTTGCAGAAAAGATGCTTGACTTTGCTTCTGTCGAGATTTAGGACTATGGGAGGCTACAGCTGCAGAAGCTTCTTTTATTATACTTTATTTCTGCCCTTGTTTTTTGAAGCTTGTAATATATAACTGCTGTATCAGAAGAAATATTTCATCAAAGTATCTTGTTAGAAATGACCAGCACCAACTATTATCTAATGACTTTATGAAAGTCATTAAGATATCCTTTTTATCTAAAATTGTAGAGAAGTGCATTTGAGCTAGTGTGATTCAAATCTGTACAATAAAATGGAAATCATAGACTTAAAAATGTCCATGCAAAATCACTCAGTAATTAGAATTTACACTATGGGGCCAGATTGCTCATTGAGAAATGGTTGGAATTAGCTAGCTAAGGGAATAGGTGACTGAGTTTGAGGAATAAAGCAAATAAGAGTTTGGGAATGCTGAAAGATATTTTGAATCACAAATTTCCCCCTTAGTCTATTTTGTTTACTTCTTATCACAATAGTAACTTATGTAAGTATTGCTCTGTAATCAATCCCATACTTGGGATTGATTATGCCCTAAATAATACAAGCTATCTCCTACACATCAGAAGTCGCATAAAAGTGTATGATGCATACAGTGCTCCCTTTACCAGCCTGAGAAGCAGGAGACGATAGTGGCATAGGATCTGGAGTGGTTTTGGGTAAATTATTGAACCTTTTTATATCTTAGTTTTCTCATATGTCAAGCAGGGACAATATACCTATCACATAGGGCTGTTGGGAAGATGACATATACTACATTAAAAGCCTTAGAACAATTAAGATTGATGTTATCTGACAATTATTGAACAAGATTGAATGACAAGCAAATTTAAATCAAGCTGTTGCAATTTGTGAAATTCATGCTACATCCATAAAACATTTTTATCACTATTCCAGTTATCTGTGTCTTTTCATTCCTAGTCTTTATGAAGTAGTGATTAAGAGAATGAGTTATGAGGTCGAACTGCTTGTGCTTAAATTATGGCCCCATTGTTGATTAGCTGTAACCTTGGACACATTGCTTAACGTCTCATGCCTCTGTGTTCTCATCTGTAAAGTAGGGGTGATGCAAATCATAGTTTATTTTCTATGTTAAGCAATGAGTAAATGAGGTATGCCATGGAAAGACCTAGAACTGTGTTAAGCGCTCATCCACTGCTAGATATTGTTATCATTATTTTCCTCTGCAGTTCCGTCTGTTCTGTTACAGGGACCACTAGACACTCCTCTAATATCTACCACTTCCCTAATGTTCAAGACCAACCCTGCTCTAAATTGAAAGATACAGGGGTGTCTTTGAAGTCATTATTTTATGTCTCAGTATTACATCACCCCTTTTTCCAGGCATATCCTGATTGTGTTGCTCACCTGACATATGTGCCTTTTTCATGTGGTTCTTGTATCTAGTTCCTACTCCAGCACTCTACTGATACTCTTTGGATTCTCTTGCCTCTGGGGTCCTTTATTCCTACCCTGCAGGACAGTCACGTACTAGGAGCTGGGATCCATTGGCTGGCCTCTGATGTTCACTGTTTGGGATTTCTAGTCCTAGTCCTGTGCCTACAGGATTGCACTGGATGTCCCACAGGTCTTGCATCCATTATACTTGACTAGTTAATAGACCTCTATTCTTCTCCCTGAGACCTTTCCATCTCCATGAAGGCCTAACCCCACCCCCACCCCCTTTTTGGCCTTGCCCAGTAACAATCATTTCAATGAGCAAACAAGATCCATTGCTAGATTAATTGATATTCTACAATTTCAACTTCTCATAAAAACAAGTACTGGGAGATTCAAATAAGCAGATCAGATTTTCTCAACTTAGCATCTAGTTCTTTTTCGTAAACTGAGAGACAGATAAAATACATGAAATAAATTGGCTATCCTAATGTATGGAGATTCCTAATATGTGACTAACTTTGTTCCCAGTGACAGTCTATGTCAGGCTATGCCTTATTCAGGGGAAAACAGTGTGGGTGGTTTCAATAAAACCAAACTGGTTCTTTTGGGTGTGGATACTGGTTTCATAATGGAGATGTTAGTTTGCCCTAGAAAATCATTGCAGTGCAATAAACTGAGTGACTCAGGTGCCTTATATCTGAAGGGAAAAAATAATTTTAGTAGCTCTGATCTGGGTGAACTGGGAAGGAATGATTTTTCTTCTCCCTTTACATTCACTCTCTCTTCATCTTTTAACTGATTGATAACAATTTTCTTTCACCTGGTTGTAGTAAGTGGGATGTGTAAGTGGGTGATTAAAAAGTGGAAACTTTAAAGATACAAACGAGTTCTAATGGAAAGTAAAAACAAACCACAAAAAACCTCATTGTAATAGTTCAGAAAACCTAATTAAATAAATTTAATTACTACTACTAGAAAACTATTCATAATCATTCAAAATGAAAATAAAGCAATTGGTAAAAAGAAATCTATGCTATCAAAAATTTACCTCAAGTGAATATTTATATTTGAATTCATTAAAATTAAATAACATTTAAAGTTGGTTCTCCAATTTTATCATTTCAGGTGCTCCATAGCCATATATGGCCAATAGCTACCACATAATCTTGAAAAGCTCTATTGGACAGCACTGATTCACATAATTTCATATGGGATCACTGTAGAAAGTTTAATTGCACATTACTGCTTTAAGTAATCCTCCTGCTTAAGATTTTAGTTTAATAGAGTCTTAGCTTAATGTTTTTATTGTGTTATTTTTTGGTTCCTGGCCCTCTAGTCTTCTGGCCTCTTCTTTTACCATTTTCTAGCTATTATTTGGCTGAATCTAATTAAAGAGTGTAGATACAGTGAAGTAAATAAAATTATCAATGTCCTTAGATTTAGGGTGGTTTACAAGATTTCAGGCAGACAAACATCCTCTCATTCTAGGATATCCAGTTCTCAACATGATGACTATGACAGGTGATCAAACCCAGGGTTTGGGAATGTTTGATGGATCACTAGGGCAAATGAGCTATATTGCTTTGTGTGTGTGTGTGTGTGTGTGTGTGTGTGTGTGTGTGTGTGTGTATCATGAACAGATCTGTCTACAGTAACAAGTCTGGAACTTGAGACTGTACTCTGTGTCATTCCAAACTTCATGAATGATTGAAATGGTCTACTAAAATAGGTTAATTTTTGCATGTCAGTAACAAGACAGGACTTGCTTGTCCCTTGTTGACATGGCTTTAATTATAGCCTTCTTTCTGAGGAATAGGTGGCACGGGTACTTTGGTTGAAAATAATACAGATTTCATTAGCTATTCATAACCATCTATTCCCTGTCCTTGAATTAGTGTGGTAAAAATTCCTACAAGTGATTACGTAAAATAATTTAAATAACTTAGATTTATTCAAATTATGCTACTTACAGAAGAAGAATTGTGGGTAGACTTTTTCTTTTTGTAACATCAGACAATATTTGTTGTTTGGGTGGGGAGAGTTTGAGGAATCTTGAAGGGGGAGACAATATTTCTGTTTTCCTGAAAGAATGAACTGGTAAACAGGTCTGTCTCTGCAGATATTAAATTGTACACTATTGGTTGATTCCAATAGTGGTTCATCTATTTGAATGTAACATTCAGTGAACTATCCTGCATTCAGTTAATTATCCAGTATTTATCACTAGAATTTTAATAATAAAAATCCCTAGCTAAAAAAATGAGCTTATATTAAAGCTTACAAAGACATGGATTTTTAAATATAACTTGATCTGCTAATATAAACATAAGGTCATTATGGACATAAATTAAAATTGCCTGTATTCTTCTACTAAGAGCTGAAATAATTTTATAAATTTTTCATTAAAAAGTATTTTTTTAAAAAAATTACTGTGAGTATATGGGTGGGTGTGTTTGTATACTCACACATAGATCATTATAATTGTGTATGAATAATTGTATACTGTTCTACATCCTACCCTTTTCATGTCATGTTATAAAATTTTTCTTCAAGGCTGCATGCATTTTATCATAGGAATGAACTATGGTACCTGACCAGTGTGACTTAGTTGGTTGAGCATCATCCCGTGCACCAAGAGATGTTGGTTTGATTCCCAACCAGGGCCCAAGTCCGGGTTGTGGGCTCAATTCCCAGTAGAGGGCATGCAGGAAGCAGCCGACCATGTCTCTTCTATCTCTCTCCCCCTCTACCTTCCTCTCTTTCTAAAGTCAATAAAACAATTTTTTAAAAGAATGAACTATGGCTATTCTCCTGATGTTGGGCACTTTAATTATTTCCAAAGATTATAGCTGAATAAAATCATAGAGATGTAAAGGGGCTTAGAGTATATTTAATCCAGTCCCTTTCCTTTATAATTAGATTTTATAGTTAGGACTAAGGTCTAGAAAGGTTAATTGATTTAGGGGTTACTTTATTTTCTTTGGAAAATAAATATGAGTTATGTATTCCAGAAATACTTGCTCTTTAAAAGAAAAGCGAAAGAAAAATAAACTGAATCAGTCACGGCACATTCAAAATAGGATAAAAAATGTGGGTGAGTAATCTGTCATTCGGGTGACTAATATCATTTGCTATAAATATTTTCTTCACGTTTTAAAAGGAAAATACATTCATATAACATAACTTTTGTCATTCCTATCACTGTAAGAGAGGGACACACAAAATATGGAATTGCATGAAAATCAGAAAATGAGTTTCCAGTTTACTTTCTTGAGAGTTAATTGCATGATGGTAAGGTGAGCATATGTTGAGAAGGAAAGTTGGTTTTTCAAATTCTTTCCATTCTAACAATCTAAGTTTTTGTAAAGAACAGCAATACTTTTTCCACTCCAGATGTAACTACTAGGTATTTAACTTTATGTATGTTTCCCCCACTATCCGAGAGTAGAGCATTTCTATGAAATCTTTCATAATCTGAAATGGTGTAGAGCAGTGGTCGGCAAACTCATTAGTCAACAGAGCCAAATATCAACAGTACAATGATTGAAATTTCTTTTGAGAGCCAAATTTTTTAAACTTAAACTATATAGGTAGGTACATTGTTATTAACTTAATTAGGGTCCTCCTAAGCTGGCCTTTGCTAAAAACGTCCTCCATCTGATGGAGGTACGTTCGCTGAGGTCGACCCCTTCCAACTCTCCCATCCACACTGGTCTTGTATACTTGTTTCAGATAGATGAGTGTGGATGGGAGAGTTGGAAGGGGTCGACCTCAGCGAAGGTACCTCAAAACAATGTACCTCCCCCGCCCAGACGCCCGCCCGCCCAACACCCCCCACTTCTTCTAATGCCTTTTCTTCAAAATAGACTCGCCCAGGCCGAAAACCGACTTCTGCGCATGGGCCATGAAGTTTCAATCACACTGTATGTGCGCACCCGCACGTGGTATTTTGTGGAAGAGCCACACTCAAGGGGCCAAAGAGCCACATGTGGCTTGCAAGCCGTGGTTTGCCGACCACTGGTGTAGAGCAAAGAAGCAGTTACCTTAGGACAGAGATGCACCAAATAAGTCAAGATGAAATACACTCACACAGTTCAAAGTATGGTGGGCTGATACTGAGATGCTGAGTGTAGTGCCTAGGGAAGGAACTGGGCAGTACTGAGTGTGAGTGCAAGTTGCTTCTAAAACCAATCACTGCAAATCAAGTGCTGAACACTTTCTTTTTCACTTTCTTGCCTTTTCTTTTATAAGTGAAAATTCTCTTCTGATTTGTTTCGGTTAGTAAAAACAGGTACTAACACAGTGTTGTAAAGTGAAGTTTAGAAAACAGAGATACTGTATCTCATTTTCTTATAAGTTATTCACAACACTGTAATTAATGGCTTTCACTTGTCTAAACGATAGTTTAGTTGGTAAATGCCATTAGGTCTAAGACACATGCCAGTTCTTGTGAGTTTTGTTAGAGTGGGATTAAAAAATAGGTGTATCAATGGACTGTGCTTTATTTTTCAAGAAGCAGTGTGATGGTGAAGCTACGCCTCTTCAAAAATTAAGATCTCGGTCTTTCTCATGTCTACACCCAGTTATGACTATTGGACAAGTAGTCAAAATTACCAGAATGCTACACCTATTCTAGGCTATAAAGAACATTTCCTTTCCAAAGCACCTAAAGCTACCATTGGATGTATAAATTCAAATATCAAAATTTGAACTAACTGGTTCCTATAAAATTTCATAACAGTTCTGAAGAAATGGTATTTAGTCCAAAGAATACTATTACAGATTTTGTCTCAATTTTTGTAAAGTAAAATTTGAAAATAAAATTGAGTTCTATTAGCTATTTGTGCCTGCCTTTGCCACCCAATGAAATGGAATCTTCAATATTAGCTTCTGATTGTTTAAGCGATCGCCAGCAAATAACTCTCTATACCCTTCACATTCCTTTTTTAAGATAGAGTAGTCCCCCTTATCCACAGGGGTATGTATTAAGACTCTTGGTGGATGTCTGAAACCATGGATAGTATTGAACTCTCTATAAATTATGGGTTTTTTTTTCTGTACATACATATGTTTTCACTTAAAGTAAGCACTTTATGGCTTTTCTTTGGCATATCTGAATTGCCAGTATCACTGCTCTTGTGCTTTGAGGCTTTTATTAGGTAAAATAAGGGTTAATTGAGAACAAGCATTGCAATACCTTGACAGTTGATCTGATAACCTAGATAGCTACTAAGCGACTGATAGGTGGGGAGCATGTACAGTGTGGATATGCTGGATGCAGGGATGATTCACGTCCCTGGCAGGATGAAGCGGGACAGCACGAGATTTCATTATGCTACTCAGCATGGCATGGAATTAAAAAGTTTTGAATATTTTACTTCTGGAATTTTCCATTTAATATTTTCAGACTGCAGTTTGGTTAATTGTGGGCAACTGAAATCTCAGAATGAAATATTGCAGGTAAAGGGGACTACTGCCATTTTAGTCCATCTTGAACACTTATTTTACACTGATTTTTTTCCTCTAAAATAAAATTTTAGGAACTGTGACTCTTTGCAAGTCATTTAACCTTTCTATGACTTAGTTTCCTTATCTGTAAAATGTAGTAATAATAGTATTTTCTTCATAGAGTTTTTTAGAATAGCTATTATCAGTAAATCAACAAATAACAAGTGTGGAGAAAAGAAAACCCTCATGCATTGTTGGTGGGAATGCAGATTGATGCAGCCGTTATGGAAAACAGTATGGAGTTTATTCAAAAAACTAAAAATGGAACTGCCTTGCCCTGGTTGAGTGGCTCAGTTGGTTGGAACGTCATCCTGTACACCAAAGCGTTGTGGGTTTGATTCCTGGTTGGGGCATACATTTAGGTTGTGGGTTTGATCCCCAGTTGGGGTACTTATGGCAGGTTACCAATCTATGTTTCTCTCACATAATATTTCTCTCTCTGCCCCTTCCTTTCTCTCTGAAAATCAATAAAACCATATGCTCAGGTGAGGATTTTAAAAAAGGAACTGCCTACCACCCAGCAATTCCACTTCTGGATATATATCCAAAGAAACCCAAAACACTAATTAAAAAAGATATTTACACCCCCTCTTCATTGTAGCATTATTTACAAAGCCAAGCTATGGAAGCAACTCAAGTGCCCATCAATATATGAGTGGATAAAAAAGCGGTACATATGTACAATGGCATATTACTCAGCCACAAAAAAGAATGAAACCTTACAATTTTCGACAGCATGGATGAACCTAGAGCAGCCGTGGGCAAACTATGGCCCGCGGGCCGGATCCGGCCCGTTTGAAATGAATAAAACTAAAAAAAAAAAAAGACCGTACCCTTTTATGTAATGATGTTTACTTTGAATTTATATTAGTTCACACAAACACTCCATCCATGCTTTTGTTCCGGCCCTCCGGTCCAGTTTAAGAACCCATTGTGGCCCTCGAGTCAAAAAGTTTGCCCACCCCTGACCTAGAGCAATGGTTCTCAACCTTGGCTGCACATTAGAATCACCTGGGAATCTTTTTAAAATCCTGATTTCTGGGCCTCATCCTCTGGAAATTCTGTTTCTTTGTTAATGGGTGGGGCCACAACATTAGTAAAAAGAAACAGAATTTCTGGAGGATGAGGCCCAGAAATCAGGATTTTAAAAAGATTCCCAGGTGATTCTAATGTGCAGCCAAGGTTGAGAACCACTGACCTAGAGGGTATTATGCTAAGTGAAATAAGTCAGAGAAATACAAATATCATATGATTTCTCTTATATGTGGAATCTAAAGAACAAAATAAACAAACAAACAAAATGGAAACAGACTTATAGATACAGAGAACACACTGGTTGCTAGAGGGGAGGAGATTTGGGGGACTGAGCGAAAAAATGAGGGGTTAAGAAGTACAAATTGTTGCAGAATAGTCATGGGGATGTGAACTACAGCATTGTGAATTAATCAATAATATTTAGTAACTATGGATGGATACTTGAAATAGTGGGGGAACCACTTTGTAAAGTATATGATTGTATAACCACTGTGCTGTATAACTAAAACTAATATAAAATAATATTGAATATCAACTGTAATTGAAAAATAAAATGAAAACTAAAGAGGTTATTTCTTTAGTTCTCAACCTCAGAGGTTTTATGGTTCCCGTGTTTTCACAAACTATACCAGCAGATAATGATATTGGTACCTTTGCCAAAGATTGTATCTTATTAAACCATGTGGATGTCTTTGATCTGAGTACATGTTCCCCTTATTTAGTAGGTGAGGAAACAGAAAGCAGAGGCATAGGGCAGCCAAGTAGTGTGGATGGGACTTAGAGCTTTTTGACTATGCCAGTGCCTGGGGCTGCCACAGGTGGGAGCATTTCTTTATTGCTCCGAACTTCCAGGATATGTTGCTGGTGAATGCTCTAGGACATTGGCTCTCAACCTTCCTAATGCCACGACCCTTTAATACAGTTCCTCATGTTGTGGTGACCCCCAACCATAAAATTATTTTTGTTGCTACTTCATAACTGTAATTTTGCTACTGTTATGAATCGTAACGTAAATATCTGATATGCAGGATGTATTTTCATTGTTACAAATTGAACATAATTAAAGCATAGTGATTAATCACAAAAACAATATGTAATTATATATGTGTTTTCCGATGGTCTTAGGCAACCCCTGTGAAAGGGTCATTCGACCCCCAAAGGGGTCGCGACCCACAGGTTGAGAACCGCTGCTCTAGGATACCATCCATAATGATAACTCGCAGGACCATACGGTGAGCCACAGGCAGCACCAGATCTTATTAATTTTATTAATAAGAACCAGAGTGTTTGCAGACATCTTGGATATCATCTTGTTCAGTTCCATACTCATGCATTTCCTTTAAAAAATGTATGACCTGAGTTCATTCAGCCCTGATTTGAATTCCTCCAATGTTCAAGAACTCATTATCTCAAGCCAACTCACCACATTTTCCTCATTTTTGGAAAAAGCTTAGAATCAAGCCATAACCTGTCTTCTTGCAGTTTTCACTCATTTGGGCAGGTTCTTCCACTAAGCTACTCATGACATGCCTTATATTCTTCCATAGGATGGCTGATCCAGGAGAAGACACACCCCATGCCCCTTTTCTAAGCTAAATATCTTTAGTTCTTTCAAGTGTTTCTAATGTGACACTAATTTTCACAGGGTAAAAAAACCCCTCCTTTTCTGACCGTACCCCAATACATGTATGCACCGTATAATATTTTTTAGTTGGTTACTCATGGGCCCTACCTTCCTTTTTCTCCACCTTCTTAGGAAGAGTAAAATAAGTGATATCCTCATTCTGCTTTTTATCCTTTCTCTACTTTCCTGGTGCACCTGCTACTTCCTGTCCTCATACTCAATCATATTCATTCTCATTCTCATTCTCTCTCTCTCTCTCTCTCTCTCTCTCTCTCTCTCTCTCTCTCTCTCTCTCTCTCTCTCTCGTCTTTCTCTCTCTCTTTCTCTCTCTCTCTGGTTCTTAATCAGGCCAAGAATTGCCTAAGCTAGTGTGGCTTATGATTGCAGGCTACTTTGGAAAAACAATTTGCCCTCAGCTGCAAACGCTAACGTTTGAACTCCAGCATTGCCATTTTTTAGCTATATCACCTTCACTCAATGCAAAGTGAAAAAATTTTAAATTATTTTCTCACTGGCAAGTCGTAACTATTAAGTGATGTAGTAACTGTGAGAATACCTCATTTGTAATAGTGCTCAGGAAGTATGAGTTTCTGTTCTACTATGGGTCTACATTCTCAAGAGCCCACCTACTGGTTTCATTATAGCTTGCTGCATCAAATACATATGTTTGCTTTCAGACCTAAGACATCCATATTTTTTTAATATAGCAGATCTTCAGTGTTCAAAATTAGTATGGCATGTTTGAATCTAAACACTTGTAATTGAAAGAAGTGAAAATCCAAACAGTGCTTTGGGCGAGGCAAATGCTGTGCAGGAGGAGATGATCATTGGAAACAGCTTGTCATCTAGATGAGCAATGCCCCTTGGCACTGCTTTAAAAGAAAAAAAAAGGACCTTACATATGGCAAAGCGCTCTTGTATATTTATCAACCCGGGCATATTATTAATGTGTCTTCTTTAGGAGTTTGAGCTTGTGCTAGACTGTAATTACCCATACACCCCTGCCCCCTGCAGACCTCTCTTCTGCCTTGTTCAGAAAAGAAACTCAGTGAAATAGTTTTTCTTCAATATTTTCTCTTCCCTTTCCTCCTTTAGAACAGATAATGTCACTGAACCACCATAGGTAAAAGCAAAACCTTAGGGGAGGCTGGGGGACTGTCTAGGGCGGGGGGATAAAATGGACACTTATGTAATACCCTTTGTAATACTTTAAGCAATAAAAAAATTAAAAAAAAAAAAAAAAAAAGCAAAACCTAATCAGGAAAAGACCTTGTCTTTCTCACCAACAGTTTCTCAACCTCACCCTCATCAACCCCCTTGGCTGTTGTGTCTCCATCATGGCTCTCAGATACAGTGTACTTTAAACTCCAAGGTTAGCAATGGAGTTTGTGTAGAGTGTGGCTACACCAACTCTCTGGTCCATCTTCTCCTCAATCTAAGACACCTGGATTACAAAAGTGAATGCTGAAAGGGAACACCTTCCTGAGGGCCAAAACTCCTTGCATATCATCCTTCTCCATTTGTTTTACTTAATGGGCACAAAGTCTTGCTTTGGAAAACTGCAGTGACCTACTTACTGGTTTTCCCATAGCAACTCCACCCACCCTTCAACCAGTCCTCTGGATTGACATAGACCAGCAATTATCAGCATTTTTCATCTCATGCCACACACAAACTAATTACTAAAATTCTGCGACACACCAAAAAAATATATATTTTGCCAATTTGGAAAAAAGGTATAATTTGATTCATTCATACCCAATGACTATTGTTGTGTTGGTTGTTGTCATTTTATTTTATTATTATTGTTTAATCTTTATTGTTGAGATTATTAGGGATGTCCCTCTTTTTTCTCACCATTGCCCCCCTCCACCTGATCCCATCCCACCCCAGACCTTCACCACCCTATTGTCTGTGTCCATAGGTAATGCATATATGCATATAAGATCTTTGTTTAATCTCTCCCCATCCCCTTAACCCCCTTCCTTCTGAGAATCGTCAATTTGTTCCATTTCCATGCCTCTGATTCTATTTTATTCACCAGTTCATTCTGTTCATTAGATTTCTTATTCGTTTATTTTGATTCTTAAGATTCAATTGTTGATAGGTATGTATTTGTTGTCATTTTGTTGTTCATATTTTTTATCTTTTTCTTTTTCTTCTTCTTCCTCTTATGAAAGGATACCCTTCAACATTTCATATAATACTGGTTTGGTGATGATGAATTCCTTTAGCTTTTTCTTGTCTGTGAAGCTCTTTATCTGACCTTCAATTCTAAATGATAGCTTTGCTGGGTAGAGTAATCTTGGTTGTAGGTTCTTGCTATTCATCACTTTGAGTATATCTTGCCACTCCCTTCTGACCTGCATAGTTTCTGTTGAGAAATAAGCTGACAGTCATATGGGCATTCCCTTGCAGGTAACTAACTGCTTTTCTCTTGATGCTTTTGTAATTCTTTCTTTGTCTTTTGCTCTTGGCATTTTAATTATGATGTGTCTTGGTGTGGTCTTCTTTGGGTTACTCTTGTTTGGGACTCTCTGTGCTTCCTGGACTTATAAGTCTATTTCTTTCACCAGGTAGGGGAAGTTTTCTGTCATTATTTCTTCAAGTAGGTTTTCAATATCTTGATCTTTCTCTTCTTCTGGCACCCCTATAATGCGAATGTTGGCATGCTTGAAATTGTCCCAGAAGCTTCTTACACTATCTTCATATTTTTGGATTCTTTTTTCTTTTTGCTCTTCTGGTTGGGTGTTTTTTGCTTTCTCATATTTCAAATCATTGATTTGATTCTCAGAATCCTCTATTCTACGGTTGAATCCCTGTATATTATTATTTATTTCAGTCAGTCTATGCTTAATTTCTGACTTTTCCTTTTCCACTTATTTGGAGGTTTCTGGAAGATTCTTGAGTAACCTTATAACTGTGGTTTTGAACTCTATATCCAGTAGTTTGCTTTCTTCCATTTCTTTCATTTGTACTTGTTTCTTTGTCTCTGCATTTTGGCTGCTTCCCTGTGTTTGTTTCCATGTCTGGGGTAGAGCTGCTATGTCTCCTTGAGTTGATAGAGTGGCCTGGTGTAGTAGGTATTCTATAGAGCTCAGTAGCTTAGCTTCCCCAGTCACCTGAGCTGGGAGCTCTAAATGCACCCCTTTATGGGCTGTGATCACAGTCTTGTTGTATTTGAGACTTGATTGCTGTTGTTGTCACAGGGAGGAATTGACTTTCAGGCCAGTTGGCTGTCAGGACCAGCTGTGACTGCAGTGGGAGAGCTGCTGTGCAGGAGATACTGCTGTGGAGCAGGACTTGCTTCAGTGGGGCTTTGGTGCTCACTGAGTCTTCCCCTGGAATATATCTCTTATGGATGTGTAGAGTTATAATCTGGTATGGTCTGACACCAACCACTGGGCACACTGGCTCTTGGGACTCCAGGGAGTTGCAAAGTCAGCTATTGCTACAGAGAGATCTGCAGATTCCTTTTCTTTGTATCAGGTTTGGAAGTGCCCAGACGATGCCCAGCTATGAAGCAAGGCAGGCTGGTGTTAGTGCCAGGTCTTGGGCCTTTTATTAATGGGCTTAGGACTCCCTGACCCACCTGCAGCTTGTTTGAGAGATTCTAGGCTTGGGGCTCCCTGATCCAACTGCAGCTTGTTTGAGATTTTTAGCCTGAACAAGGGAAGGCCATTCATATACAAAAGCTGCTGCACACAGCTTGGGTGTGGTTATAAATTGGATGAGGCAGGGTCTTAGGGAATCACTGGGGCAGAGCAAATAGAAATGGGTGCTGGTCAGCCCTGTGACCAGGGAGCTCCCCGCATAGGAACAATGATCCCTGCAAGCACCTCTGTCTGGGAGAAAGCTGCCTCTGAGTTCCTGCCCTGATGCCACACAATCCAGTTCCTCCTCATCTGTGTCTGTGTCCTCCAGAGCCTTGCCCTGGTGCTGGACCTCAGAGGAAGCAGTACCTTGAAAGTTCAGTTCTTGGTGCCGGCCTTTTAAGAGGAACAGCTGGGTCTCCAGCAGCCTCTGTGTCACTGAGCCCAATCCACACTGTTTTTTACAGCCCCTAGTTATGGAGACTTCTTTTCCCAGCTCTGGAACCCTGGGCTGGGTGTCTGGTTTGGGGTTAGGACCCCTTGCTTCTCTGGAAAGCCTCCACAGAGATAATCTCCCTCCCAATCATCAGCCCGTTCTGCGCCTCTGCACCTCCTACCAGTCTCAGTGTGCTTTCTTCTTTACTTCTCTAGTTGTAGGACTTCCAGTCAGCCAGCTTTCCAGCGGTTCTGGATGATGGTTGTTCTGTATTTTACTTGTAATTTTGATGTGGTTGTGGGAGGCAGTGTGTACAGGCATTTACCTACGTGGCCATCTTCCGTGAATCCTGTTGTAATTTATTTGACAATCTAAGGGAAAAGAGGTCACTGCCCCTGAGAAAAAAGTTAGTTATTGAATGTTTCAAAAATTATTTTGGCACACTGATTGAAAATTGTTGAAGTAAGTAGATTAACCTTGTAAAAACACAAATCTGCCTGTATTCATGTCCCTGAATAAAGGCCTTTAGTGGCTCCCCATTTGTCTTCTGGTACAAATATAAATCATTCCATGACTTACAAGGTTCTACATGGTCTGACTCTTGCCTGCTTCCCTAGTTTGATCACACCCACCAGTCTCTGCTTTGCCACGTTTTACCTCAAATATGCCTTGTTTCTCTCTTTTTTTTAGACAATATGCAGTTTCTTTTAGTTCACGCTGTCGCCCACCTTCCCCCTTTCTGGTTAACTCTGATTCATTCTACACATTCAAGGAATTCTTAACTCGAACCCTTTCATGTTCCTTTGCCTCAGAACACCTTTTTGTTTTTAATTATTTTAAAACTATCTTAGAATATTTATTATTTTAAGAATACCTGCCTCCTCTACTAGATTGTAAACCTTTTCAGAATGGAAAACTGGCTCTGTTTTTGGTTACCATTATATATATGCCCTGTAACCATTGAATTAATAAATAAAAGTAGGAGCTCTATGGAAGGGGAAGGATATTAATGGTTTTTTAACACTTTTTTTTCTTCTGAAATTCTAGGTGTATTTGTATAAAGAGGTTAGTATCTCAAAATTATTATTTAAAAGTTTTTAAGGGCAATGAGAGCCTTGTATCCAAATATTTAAATAATTGGCCTCATGCCCCTGCTTCCTCTCCCCATGTAATGAAAAATAAATAAGGAAAAACTATTCTACAATGAAGCCCATGTTCTTTCATTGGATATAAGTCACTACCTTGAAATTGGTTTTCATCCTTGAAGAACAAAGGCTTGTTACTTTTTAAAACACCAAATAAGGAGACATTTTTATGATGAACGTGAAAACACATAAACCTGGCTTCTATTATCAGCATTTCTGGCTTTAATGAGGCCTAACAGAGGCTTGTGCAAATGAGATTGCATTTTAATGTTATGTTGAGAAAAGGAATGGGTCAAATTTACTGGTTAAAAGGGGTTTCAAAGTCAACTGCCTTGCTGTCCCCCATCCCGACCCTCATTTCATCTTAACAATTTTCCATGAGGTAATTATATTAAATCCTAGAGACCTGATGCATGAAGATTTGTGCAAGAATAGGCCTTCCTTCCCCTGGCTACCGGCACCAGCTTCCCTCCAGCACCCAGGACCCGGGCTGCTTCGCTCCGGCTGCTGCCGCCCCCCCCCCCCCTGCACCCCCGCTCTCCCCTCCCCTGGGACCTGGTCTGTTTTGCTCCAGCTGCCTCCAGGCATCTGGGACTGGGGCTGCTTTGCTCTGGCTGCCACCCACCAGGGGTGTGTCCACTGGGGTGGGGGGCAGCACACAGTTTCCTCCCGCCCATCTGCTTGTGCAGCTCCTCCTGAGCCTTTCATGACACCCGACTAATTTGCATATTACCTGTTTTTATATATAGATGTCATGAAAATAAGGCAAATATATATTATGTTGCTATTGATTTTTAATTTTCATTTGGAGACCTTTTGAGATATTATTATTGATGCCCCTTGGAGCAAGTGTGTGTCTGGGCCATTAGATAGGGATTTAAGTTGGCAACTAGGTTTATTAAGGAAAAAATGGGACCCTTAGGATTGCTGCCGGTATGCAACACCAAGCTAAAAAGTATCAAGGAGCTATTGAATACCATGGTTCTTGGCTTTCTGCCTCATTTTGGCTGGAGTTCTAGTGGGCAGAGCCCACCCTGAGTTACCATGGTCTTGTAAAGTGGCCTGCCTGAAGCTCAGGAAAAGTGACAGCTTGCTGTCCTTGCTTTTGTTTCCCAAAGATTGAAAACAATTCATTGAATTACTGAGCGAGGCATCAACATGGAAATGTCTCTGTTATAAAAGAGAAGTTGAACACTAATTACTAATGACTCTTTGCCTACTAAAACGAAGGAGGAGGAAAAAAACCAAAAGATTAGGTAACATAGGAATGAATGGTTGGGAATACTCAAAGGAAAGTTATTGCCATCACTGAAATTGCTTTGTCATCGGTTTACATTCAAGAATACACACCTATGAATTTGTATAAAATTGTTGCACTCTTCAATAGAATCTGAACATTGAGTTGGAAGGAAGTTTAGAAATCTAGTCTAATCTTGTTTTATAGGAAAAAAAAAATAGCGGATTGCCAATTATCAAGCAAAACAAAGGGGTTCCATGTGATTTTTATGTATAAAGTAGTCTCCCCGTATCTGCAGTTTTGATTTCTACTGTTTCAGTTACCCAAAGTCAACTGTGGTCTGAAAATATTAGATGGAAAATTCCAGAAATAAACAATTCATAAGTTTGAAATAGTCAGTCCTTCTGAGTAGCAGGTTGAAATCTTGTGCAGTTTCTATTCATCCTGACCAGGACTTGAATCATTCCTTTGTGAAGTGTCTCCAGCTGTATACTCTGCCTGTCCCTCGATCACTTAGTGGCCATCTCGGCTCATCAGGTCTACTGTCCCAGTATCTCTGCATTCAGATAACCTTCTTTTACTTAATAATGGCCTCAAAGTCCAAGAGTAGTGTTGCTGGCAATTGGAATATGCCAGAGAGAAGCCTTAAAGTACTTTCTTTAAGTGAAAAGGTGATAGTTCTCTGTAGTGTGTGATAATTGCTTAGCTAAGATGGAAAGGGCATGGAATTTGTCATGGAAGACATGAACAGGAAACATACATGTAGGGTTTAGTACTATCTGTGGTTTCATGCCTCCACTGGGGGCCCAGGAACGTATTCCCATGGATTGGGATGGGGTCTAATGTATGTTTTTTGTTTTTGCATTCTTCTGATTCTCCCAACAATAGACGTTGATTTTGATGGCTAGGACTGCAACCTTACTTTCAGGAGCAGGATGCTGCTCTCTGACCTGGCTCAAGTCAGACTCTTCTCAAGGTGTCACAGTTTGTGGTCTGGTCTTTCCCCACAAGCTAATATCATCACTAGAACCATGTTTTATTCTGTGAATCCCACATTTTACACAGTGATTGGCCAACTATTGTTGCTCAGTAATTATTCTTTGCTGAGAAAATAAATGATCAAAAACTGGTCAAGAGCTTTCTACTCAGCGACATTTAGAAGATTTATTTAAAAGTAGAAACATGTTCTTCCTTCATTCTTCTGAGTATTTTAATGTAGATAAATAGTTAATGAAAAGCCATTTGTCACAGAGTTAGGGGCTTGAAGGCAAAGAGACTACAGCAGGGCCCTGGGGTAGAGAAAGCTATAGTAACATGTATATTTGAGGGTTTTGCATTAATTGTTTTCATAAAGTACAACTTTATAATACGATTCTCTCTGAAATGTCTGGATTTTATTTTAAGCTTTTTAGTTGGGGATAGAGATAGAGATACAATAGAAATGTATAGTTGTCTCCTCTTTTAAGGTGGGTTTGGCCTATAAAGTAAAAGTTTACAATTATTTTTAACAGAACCCTATGAAGTATATATGAGACATACCTCTATTTTATTTTACCTTAAAAAATTTAAATTTTTTCCTGTTACAATTGACATATAATATTATATTAGTTTCAGATGTATAGTGTAGTGATTAGACATTTTATATACCTGACAAAGTGATAAACCTCATAAGCCTAGTACCCCTCTGGCACTATATGTAGTTATTACAATATTATTGACTATATTCCCTATTCTGTACTTTTCATCCCTGACTGTTTTTGCAATTGTAAATCTGGCAATTTGTAAATCTTTAGCCTTGCATATATTTTTTAAAAATACTATTGCATATTTACTATTTCCAACTGGCTGTATTTATTCACCCCATGCAATCCTTGCACTATTTCTTTTTTGGTTTTACCAGTTGAGTGTGTACTTCCCAGTACTTTACGCACATTTCACAAACCTGATTCGTTGTGTTTTCTGACACTGAAACAATTTGAGGTCATATTTTGAAAGGAATACTTATTGTCTTAGATGCAATCTTTAGTGGTTAACCCAAGTGAAGTTTGAGATAAAGGCATTCTGCCAGGAGATGAATGTAACCAAAGCAATGTTGGTTATAGCTGATTTGTGGTTTGATCTTTGGAGATGTACTTAACCTTGATCTAATAAGTTTTAGGAAGTCATTGCAATTCAGTGGAGCCAAATGTGGTAAGTGCCTAAAGACAGTAGGTTTGCCACAGATGTTTTATCAGCTGGTTAGTTTTTCTTAGCCAGAAAGGAAAATCATGAGTTCTTCATGTGATCTATATGATATAGAATGGTAGAAAGGCAATCAGATAAGTTGTAAAATAATTTAATGATTGATTATTCCATTAGCCCAGGAACAATGCATAATCTTTTGGAAAAGATTTTCTTTAGGAAAATGGTTTTCCATTATATTCGGTATCCCCCAATTTGGAGATTAGTATTGTTATGAAAAAGAGACAGGGGGAAGGCATATATTTTCATATATGCTTTTACAAAAATATTACAAAATTTGTATGTTATATGTATTTTGAATATGTTATTACACAAATGCATATTTTAGCACAAAAATTAAATGTGCATATAAATAACAAATAGCAATTTAACTAAATCACAAAATATTAGGACAAAGGAGTGCTGCTTGAAGCTTGAAATGAGTGATTTTCAGACAAATAAAGTTTAGTAATGTCTTATTACACAGTGAGCAAAATGCCTGGCAATTGTTATTTCAAGCTTACCTATGCACATGTACTTTAAACATATTAATAGGCATGAGGAGAGCATAGATTATTTTCTCAGTTCATACAGTAGCATTTCTGAATACAATTTGGTCATATCCTCTCTCTCCTAGTAGGGATCACCATAAAGGGCTAAAATGCTAAGTGTCTGTCCAACCGTCTGACTGGTCACTATGACACGCACTGACCACCAAGGGGCAGACACTCAACACAGGAGCTGCCATGATGCGCACTGGCTGTTTACAAAGAAATGACACCACAGACCTGGCACTGACAAAGCAACACTCAGCTTCCCCCAAGTGTGACACAGGCCCCGCCACCACCCCAGAGCGACAGCCCACCAAATCGCAGCCAACACTGCCGAGACCCCATGGCACAAAATACAGCCCATAGCCCTACCCAGCCCAGCTTGAAAACGGTCGCTGTGGGTGCTGGGTAATGACATCATATAGCAATGCCTGGCTTCTTCTCCCTAGTGCAGTGATGGCGTGTCAGCATTTTGGAAAATCCTAACTTAACTCTGGTGCCGTGTCACATATAGAAATTTATTGATATTTGCAACCATAGTAAAACAAAGACTTATATTTTTGATATTTATTTTGTATATTTAAATGCCATTTAACAAAGAAAAATCAACCAAAAAAATGAGTTCGCGTGTCACCTCTGCCATCACTGCCCTAGTGACTAGCCTCCTTGGAGTTTTTTCAGCCCTGGAACATGACTTGCTTTATAGCCAGGTGCAAACATTTTACACTTCAACCAAATGTCTGTGAAGCATTTTCCCATGCCTCATCTCATTTGATCCTCACAGAAGTCCTGGAGTAGGTAGATAGGAGACTCGGTAGAATCCTATTTTCTTTTCATTATCCAGAAAACGGAGATTTAGAAAGTTTAGAAACTTGACCTGACTGAAAAGAAGAAAGAAATGGTGGACCTTGAAAATGATCTCAGGTTTTCTCACTGCACAGAATATAGTCAAACACTGCTGCAGTTAAATATTTTATTCTTTGTTCTCCCTGCATGATACAATAATAATCTGCTTCATGTTGATATTTACTGCTGTGTTGATGACAATTACCTGAAAGAGACATTGGGGTGCTTCACTGGGCTGGAAAAAGTTTAGCTGAATCAGAAAGCAGGTCTAATTAAGCAAGTTTATTCTATATCTATAAAAGGCTAAGTTGCCTCGCGCATGTGTGATACATGTAAAGCTCTCACTGGCTCCAGTTGCACAGTGTTTTGATCTGTCATTGTTGATTGTGAATTTGGTTGACACTTCTATTATAGTGAAAAGGCAAATAGCAATATTAAAATATTTCTTCTAATTAATTTCCTTTCAATGTGCATCAATCTGTGCACTGGGCCTCTAGTTTCAAATATAATGTGCAATAGAGACTTTTTGCAAGTGATGGCTTTTCACTGTTATGCTTCATTGAGCTGAAAGCATATTTTCCCTACCAAACAAATTTCTGTGTGTATGAAGAGGAGTGAGTTTTTGCTCTATTCCTTATCTTGGTCCAGCAGACTGAAAAATTGATTTATAGTTATATATCCTTAAACACAACCTATTACAATGAAGCGATTTGCATTATGTCATGAAGTCTGGATAAAGGTAGTAGCATCCTACCATGTTTTTATACACGTACATGTATCAGACAAATGACAAGTCAGTGAATATAAACCCACCTTCTAATCAGGTTTTAAAAATACATACTTGTGAAATTTTGTCTTTTATTTACTTACTATAAAAATATAAATTGTGGCTGTTTTCTTTTTTTATTTTAGCCACTGTACAACTCAACTGAAAAGCCAAGTGTTTTCTTTCATTCGTACTTTAATGAATTTGTCCTGAGAACACAATATTTTATAATATTAAGGCAAACATAATAGTTTAGTAGCCATACTTGTTTAGTAGCCCTATTCATATTTTGACTAAGGATATATATGATAGGAAAACTCTTACAAAACTTATAACCAGAAATTATGTTAAATACTCAGGTATAATTTAGAGGTCAAATCAATATTGCTGTGTTCAAAGGGGCACAATCATCTTTCTGGTTTTATGCATATCCAAAAAAAAATAAACTTTTTCAACTACAGTTCTTAGCTTTTATTCATGTATCAATTCTAAATAAGTATCAGTCTTGGTGTCTATTCATTCTTCTGTGTTTTAACATTGTCTTTGACTTTAACACTGTATAATTATCTTAGCTTCTTTGGAATATAGATATAAATGATTAAAGTACAAGAAACTTGAATAGGGTGGATCACAATGGACTAGTATTCTAGAGTCTGCCATGAAGAGTCTCCAGGAACATTGTGAGAGCGTTAGTGTGAAGTCAGTACATGCTGAGTTTTTATTAGACAGAGCTTTCTGTTTTCTCCCTCAGAGTAAAAGACACGTTCAATAGTGAAATGATTCCCCCCTCCCCCTTTTAGCTTGAATGTATTTTATTACAGTGAGGATTTGTCATCTTGAAAAGCAAGTTTCCTATCTTCCAAGATAGAAGCAAGGCACTGTAGAAGAAACATATATCTAGAAAATACTTTAAAAACTGTTGCGAATTTTCCACTGAGGTCTTCCTCAAGGACACAACGGTAGATCCTAATTTTGGAAATATAAGAGTCCTGTCCATCTAAAAGTGATAGCAGTCACTTAGAAATAAGATCCATTGACCTCTGACTTAAGATGTTCTCCCTTACTTAGGAATTAACCTTCTCAGTAAACAGATGCTGAAGAAAGTGGTCCATTTACAGAAGGAGGTAAACTAGCCTCACCTGCAGTCGGGCTGTTTTCCTATGCGGCTCTACTTATAATTCAGGAGGTAATTCAGGAAATACATTGCTGCTCTCCACAAGCTGTCTTGACGGTGAAACATACTACCCTGGTCCGAGCCCCATTTCCCTAATGGTGATGGAAGCTGGGCAGAGAGCCCAGTGTAATAAAAACAGTCTCAGAGCTTTTCCACTAACCTTAGCCTGGGAAAAGCAACATTGGGGGTTTTATTTCTTGAAAAATACACAATGTCCATATGATTAAATGCTCTTCATTTTTTTTTTTTTTCAGTCCTCGGCTGCACACTCCGGCCTTGATTGTGCCAGCTGTTCCCTTAACCCATACCTAAATATTGCTCTTGAACGTAATCTGTCTTATTACAAAGCCTTTTAAGTTTTCTTTATTATAATTCATCTTTCTTATCCTAAACTAAATGTCTTTTCTCATTGGAGAAAAGTGAGCTCTTTGGAGGAAAATTTTAAAATAAAGATTTTTTTTTCCTGCATATATTAAGGCAAATCCTTTTTCCTGTCTTAATTGAATTCAGTTAAGCGTTCAGAAACTTTACCACAAAGATGGGTTGAGCAATTTTTCTTTTTAAATGAGGCCAAGTCTTGCTGGCACCCATGACGAAGGCCATACTGTGTGAGGGCAGGCTGCCAGCAGGTTTAACAGTCAAGGCCGGGGTTTGACTCCGACTGCTCAAAGCTTCCTCAAGAGTCACGCAGCGAAGCCACCTTGCAGGCCAGCGGCGTGCGTTCTGCACGAGTCTTGTTTTTTTTTTTTTTTTTCTGCTTTGCAGATGGTAGATTTGGAAACAAAGAAAGTGATCCATTCACTTTCTCTTATGCAAAAAAAATGAATGATGGAACTGGGGGCTGCTGGGGGAGAGGTAGTGAGTAACCTGGACCACTTTTACAACTTCTTATGAGGCTTAAACGATTTCAGAATAAAAAGTTATCTGCAAAAGTAGACAACCAGCACAACCAAATATGAAAAACCAAACTGTAACACATCGTATGGCTCTATCTTTAAAAAAATCAGTTAAAAATAAAGACAATAAAACAAGTTTTTCTTTCCATTGCTTTAGCTGCGTGCATGTGAGGTCTACTCTATGTCTCAATCCCTCTACAGTTGTACCTGGTGGAGGAAAAGAGAGCATCAGGTTATTCTTTACCAAAGCCACGTGGCTTTTAAATGGCTCTTTAAGTCTGTCTCTGTCTCTATCTAGGTTTCCCTCGCTCCCACCTCTGTCTTCTCTGTCTGCCCTCTCTGACAGTTCCGACATTAAAAATACTGCTGGGTGACTCTCATTCTCTGGCCCCAGGGAAGTGCCACCCAGGCTGAAGTGTGGTAGAGCATGGTTTGGATCGATTAGGTGGGGGAGAAACAAACAAAAAATCCTGGCCAACATGTCATTCTTGCTCCAGTTACCTCTAAGGGAAGGACATTGTTTACAGTGGCGAGGAGCCTGGTTTCTGAAACCAAGCAGCCCAGATTCAAATCCCGACCATGCCCTTTACATGTGACCTTTCCTGCCAAAGATGCTTATCTTTGGAAGGGGGGAGGGGACCAGAACATTATCTATGTCATTAGTTTATGAAAAGGATCATGTGAGGTCATATATTGAAGGTATCTAGAAGAGAGCCTGTCAGCTCAGTGAGTATTAGCTTATTTGTCTAAAAACTAATGGCAGATGTTTTAGTATTGCCAAGTCTTCACAATGTTTCTGGATATGTGAAATGCAACTCACAAAGCCTCATGGAGAACATGAAACATGAACCGTACGAGACGGCTGTGTTGCGGACATCCAGCACATCACAGCTACTTGTCTCTCTCGTTGCACGGTTCACTCTCCCATTGCGTGTCAGCAGGCAGGTGTAAATAATTTAGTTCCTGCTGCTGTTTATCATACATTATTAAAATACCAACTTGCAGCGGCGGCTATCTTCGACACACTATAAGGGTCCACATTTTTATGTTGTTGGTAAGTTTCCCATTTCTTTTCTAGATGTATCTAAATGTAAATTATTTTCATCATGTCCTGGGATATTTGTCTTAAAGGAGTTGCTCATATTTTAACTGCACACTGTTGTAAATGGAATGAAATTAAATAGCTTTATAGACTCTTCGAGGTTGGAGACAACTTTGTAAAGAAGTATCTAGCATTTACCCAGTCACACAGTTTTATGGACTTGCTTTCACTTAAGCAGTTTTATTTATTGAGAGACAGTTGTAATGAAGTGTTCCAAATAGTGAAAACAACAAATATTAACTTCTGATACCCTACCAGTTGCTGATTCATTTTCAAGTTACAAAAGCAAGCGATTATTTTCTTAAAGCAGTTTTGCAATATATATACACACACACATATATATACATATACATATATATATCTCATTTTTTTTATAAGGCTCTCTATATAATTAGAATTAACAAAAGAAGAAATCCTGTGGTTTTCATTGAAATTGGCATTGGTACCGGCTGAAATAATATTACTAATACTACAGATAATTTGTATAAAGCTTCATTATAGCAACTACATTGACATTTACACTACTTTGTTCATGTAAATATATTTTTAAGTTATGTAATTATCTGCTTAAGATATGGAACTGTATTAATAGAAATACTTTTTTGATCAATTGTCTGGGACTAGACAATAAAGAGCTTAACTGCTCACCCCTTCCACTCCCCAGCTGTCAGCCTGCTCTCTATCTATGAATCTGTCTCTATTTTGCTGTTAGTTCATTTTGCTCATTAGATTCCACATATGAGTAAAATCATATGGTGCTTGTCTTTGTTAACTGGTGTCACCCAATAAATTCCATTTAAAAAAGACTAAAAAAAGAACTTAAATTCTGAAGCTCAAATATATGGTACTTAATTTGCTTTGTTAGTTCCTATCTGTAAAAGTAAGTAACAGTGCTGATCTCAGAGAGTTCTCTGAGCCAAACGCATAATACATGGATGAGTCATACAAGCTCAGAGCCAACAAATTATAGAAAAATTCAGAGATTGTGGTAATTAAACACAGGGTATTTAATTTCTAGCTTCAGGTGGAAAAGATCATAACTTTGCACTATATAAAACAATATTTTAGTTCTCAGTGTTTTATCATCCCCAAAAAAACAGCAGCCAAATTTTTTTTTTAAGTTGTTAATGAAATCTTTAAGAAAGACTTGGTATATTATAACTTCTCTGCCCCAGCAGGTGCAGTCATTGAACATTCCAACCTTTTTCAAATTGTACACCAAAAGACAAATGAGTTGCTAGTAGGGAGCCCAAAAAATGTTTGTAAGATCAAAATAATGAACCTGCCTTATTACTGCTGCTGCTTCCTTTGCTTTACTTGAATATGTCATAAATTTAATTAAGGTGTGACAGATGAAGCTGCACTTGATATTTTTCACAGTTTTTCTCACTATTCCTTACTTAATAATACACATCTTGAAATAGCTGGTAGGGTTTAAGTGAACATGAACATGGACTAAAAGTAATTAATAAAACTTAAACCCAGTATATGATCACTAGATCAAAGGGAAAGTATGATAATATTCTGCCAAAGATGAGAATCTTCCATAGAAAAAGGGAAAAACAGAACTTTACAATACAGTATAATAATTAGTAGACTCCACTACTTCTATAGCCAGTTGACTTTATTAACTGCAACCTTTTATTCCATTTGGGGGGTAAATTACTAGATTCTAGTTTACACAGGGACAATAAAACTATGGTATACTTTTTGTTCTTATACATTTAATTTTGAATAATATTGAATTGCTGGCTGAGTCTAGGAATTGGATACCTGGTAAAATTTTCACATGTTCCTACAAGCTAGTATTGCTTTATTTGTTGTTGGAATCACACATTATTGGCTTTGAAAGCGACTTGCAATTGAGATGATCTAAAGCTTTCTTTTTTTTCTTTATTACACACTTATAGTCCATGGGCAGGCATTGACCAAACATGGACCTGCTTTATATGTCAGTCAAAACAGATTATTTGAAGTTAATAATAAGATTTGCTATCAGGATTTACTCATAATCTTTCACCTATAAATAGCGGGGGGGCGGGGGGGGACCATAACTCAAATGAGTAAACTAAAGTAAAAATGACCAGGAGTGCTACTTGTACGCATGGCAGGGTCCAGGTTTTCCAATGTGATCATTGCATCAGTCTTGTTCTTCCCCTTGCTCTCACATGTTTGTGTTCTCTCTCTCTTTCCTTCCAACCACCATCATTCTCTCTTCATCCCGTGTTCTGCTTCATCTTGAAGTCCTGGCTTCATCCTGAGGCTTTCTCTCCACAGTGAAAGATAAGTAACAGTCGCGTCAGGCTTATGTGACTGTAGCACAGAGTTAACCCAGAAGAAAAGAGACAGGGTCCCATGCAGTGTTCACATTTTGAGGAAGACCCCTTTGGCCGTTGTCACAAATTGGGATTTGATGAGGCTGACTCTGAGGTGGAGTTTAATTTGCAAGATACTTGTTGGGTTCAATGTCTGTGCAAGAGAGAAGGAAACTGGAGTGAGTAGAAGGAGAAATTGAGCTTTTCTCTTGGTACAGTATACCTATAATAGTTCCTGTTAATATACCAGAAAAAAAGCATTTTGAATTTTGAGGCCAAAATCTCATAATTCACTGTTCAATGTCCCTTATGGCAAGGCCAGAGTTTGTAGTCATCTTTCGAAGTATTTCCCAAAGTTGGCATGTTTTGCCTTCAGAGAGTACACGCCATTTACTTCTAACCATCTTTTATCTTGGGAGGATTAATAGAATGCACAGAGCCTGGAAAGGTGTGTGACGCTGGGAGAGATTTTTGCAAGGCTCAGAGCCCTTCCTGAAGATGGATGATGCAGCATTTTCTGCCAGTTCCCTTAACCTTACCTAGGTTATCATCCCATCTGGAAACTTGGTGCTGGACCTCATGGTGTTTCTGACAGCGTAGATGACCTTAGGTACAGTGATGGCGAACCTTCTGAGCTCGGCGTGTCAGCATTTTGAAGAACCCTAACTCTGGTGCCGTGTCACATATAGAAATTTTTTGATATTTTCAACCAGGGTAAAAAAAGATTTATATTTTTGATATTTATTTTATATATTTAAATGCAATTTAACAAAGAAAAATCAACCAAAAAAATGAGTTCGCGTGTCACCTCTGACACGTGTGTCATAGGTTCGCCATCACTGCCTTAGGACATTCCTTTGATCTCCTGAAGGTTGATTTTCTTTTTCAAATAAAAGAGTAAGGGCCCTACACCTCTTATCTTCCTAAGGATGATGTAAAGACAAACTCATTTGCATTTGGAAAAAAATGAGTTTAACTCTTGTGGGTGCCATTGGTGTTGACTGTGAAAACAATAAACTACCCGCCCCCGAGGCCAGCAGGAAGCACAGGCTGCCCTCTGCAGCGGTGGATGTTTGCCGATATGTGGTCAGTGGGTTACATTTTGCCACCAGGAAGTCAAGGTCATTTCTTCAATGCATCATTCCACAGAATCTTATCTTTCCCAGTGAATTTGATTGGGAGCAAATGACTGCAACACCCGCAAAGACTTATTTTGTGTTTCCACTCTGCCTTAGAGCAAGTTGGCTCTTTTGATTTGGGATGGCCAGGAAATAATGCCCCTGGATTATTTCAAGGCCCCCTGTCAGCCACTAGTTAAAAACCATTCTTGTGAAAGAACTTAAATCTTCTAGCTCATTCCGGAAGGCACATTGACATGGGCAGAGGGAAGCACAATAGCAATTGTGCAGCGAGACTGTGACCGGGACACACACACAACAAGAGTTGGTAATTGGCTTCCTCATTACAGACAGGGAGAGGCCTTTGACTTTCTCTAACTGCTAACGAGTGTATATAGTTACTCCGCTGTGGCACCGGGTTGTCAATCGCCCGGTGCTGAGAAGTGGCGAGGTGACCTGCTGTGCCGGTGAGTTCTGGCTTCTTCCTGAGAGTCACGTGGGGCAGTGCTTGGGTTGCCTGGCTGCTGTCATAGCTTATTCCCCTCTCAGCTCCCTGGCTGAAGAGTGATGCACCAACAGGGATTCTATGAGTGGTGATTGTAAATAATTTTGTGCCTGGCCCAAGCGAGAAGGTCTAATCAATTCATTATGGATGGATTATAGAACCCACCTTCTGTAACTTCTTTTTTAAATTATCATTAGTTCAAAAGTTGGGAAATAAAGCATATGTTATTATTTGGAAGCATTTCATGGCATGATGGTATAAAAAATGAGGTCATTTGTTTTTCTTTGCCTCTTGATTATTTTCTTCTTTACACGACATTTGACACTCTGGCAAGCTAACAATTGAGGATAGCCCATTACTAAAGATTACCTTTCGTTGGGAAGCAGGTGTCATGCCTGAGAGTCAACTAAATCTAGGTCAAACGAGGTATCTTAGTTTACAGGATTAAGCAAGTCTTTATGTGTAAGAACTTAAGTCCTACAAATGTAAGATCTTAGTTTCAGTATTGGCAGAAGTATTACTACTAAAACCACACACCACGCCCCACAGTGTACTTTTTGTGCACGTGAATGTGTTACCTTTACACTTTTTAACTTGAGGGGTAGTTGTAGGTCAGGATCTGCTGGTTGAAATGTTCCCATTTGATAGATCATCAGGTGAGGGTCTAGCTTTCTTGCTTTGATAAATGTAATTTCAGCTTCTACTTCTTTCTTGCTGCTGAAATTGGGGATAGAAAGAGCTCCCGGCCATCATTCACTCACTCCTTACCCTGCTTTATTTTCTCCTAGCAGTCATGACTCTCCTATGTATTTGTGTTTTATTAGAGAGATGCAGGTTCCAAAAGGGCAGGAACCTTGTTAACTTACTGACCACCATTATATCTCTGTCCCTAGATAAGCAGGTATTCAAAAGTCATTAGTAAAAAGGGTAAATAACTAACTCCCAAGTGCGCCCCATTTGTTGGGAAAACAGTCTTAGAGTAAAATCCTGATGAAGCAGTGTCTGGGACCACAATCAGGCCATAAACATTCCAGTTAGCTATACAGCAGTAATTCAATTATATGAAGCATTAAATTGACAGGATTAGAACTTTAACCACCATTTGAGTATTTTCCTTATAGATTTATATAAATGGCTGAAAATGTATAAGTATACGATGGCCTATATGTGAATTATAGGGAAAAGATGTATAGTTAATTTAAGCAATTTTCATTTTGCTATAATGCTTTTTGGTCCATTGCTGCTTTGGGTAAAATTAAAGCTTTAACCCTTGGTTAGTGTAGTTGAGGAATAGTGGAGTCTGAGAAAGTACTTACTATTTAACATGTGGTAACTGCAGATCTGTTTCCTACATTAATGCTTTTAGACTTACAGGAAACCTTAACTTTTGCTGCAGCTACATTTGTTCCAGACATAGGATTTCTCATTGTTATGTTCAAATTCTGACCTTTTTTTTTTTTTTGGTTCCTTGTATGTGACATGAAATGCCATATTAATATTAAAATGAATGAAAATGTTCTTTATAATAAATACTTTTAAAGTCAGTCATTTTATACCTCTTTTTGGAATTTGCAATTTTTAATTAAATTATGCTGGAAATAGCTATAACAACAGATGTAGGAGTTAAAGGCACCAGATTCACCCTGGAGAACGCCTCTTCCTCAGAGAAGTGGGTCCAGAAATGTGTGGAATGCTCCAGCTTGGCTTGTGAGAGCCTTAGTAGAGTTTTCAGGAAATTAGAGCTTTGGGGAACAGATTTGCTTTATTGTTTAAGGATTGCCTATAGCTGCTTTTCCTTTGAAATGCAGGTTTCACTGAGATGACAAAAAAAAACAACAACAGCACATTAGGTAGGGCTAGGAGAATGTGTACTTTCCGAATTTGAGAAAAATCTAGGTTGTGGCATTAATCTTAAGAGACATCTTGATGGTAGGCTCAAGCAGCATATTGCCTGTTCGATGGGTGCCTCACACGTATCCCACACCATTTCAAAATTCACTTGTAAGTCCTAATGAGATGGTGCTCTGTTAAAGATTTTGAATATATAATTCATTCACTTTACTAAATTTCAAAGGAAACCTCAGATTTTATTTTTTTAATTATTTTTTAAAATATATTTTTATTGCTTTCAGAGAGGAAGGGAAAGGGAGAGAAGAGAGATTAAAGCATCCATGATGAGAGAGAATCATTAATTGGCTGCCTCCTACACACCCCACACTGGGGACCGAGCCTGAAACCCAGGCATGTTCCCTGACTGGGAATCGAACCGCGACCTCCTGGTTCATAGGTCAAAGCCCAACCATTGAGCCACACCGGCCAGGCAGAAACCTCAGGTTTTAAAGACTGGTGATTTGAGTGAGCAGATAGGTTTTCATATTGTAAGAAATAAGCTTATTGGCTTTTTCAGATTCCACTGTATTATCTCATTATCAAAATAAATGCAGTGTTATTCAGATACAGTGTAGGCCTCAAATAACTCATACTACTTCCTGCTGAGTCTCATCATAAGCCTTGCATAAATTAACTTCTTAAACTATCTATACGCCCAACACTGGTAAAATTAAAATTACAAAGAAGAAAACAAAACAAAACAAAAGGACTTAGGATGAGGCTATGAATGGCCTTTTTGTCATAGACATTTAGGTAGTTTCAGCAAAAAGTTTCTTAAAAAATAAATACTGCTGTCTTTCAAAATTTTTGTACCATTATAAAAATCTTAGAGCAGGAACTACAGGAGAATGGGCTCTTTTCACTTCAGAAATTTTTTATTTGTTCTCATAGTTTTTCTAAAGCATGCTTACCTATATGATATTACCTGAATTTGAATATACCAGAATTCCTTAAGGAATTATGCAGTGAAGAAAAGCCATCAGTGCCCTAACTTAAAAACAAAACATTAAAAGAAAATACGGTTGACACTTGACAACACAGGGGCTAGGGGTGGCAACCTCTTGTGCAGTCAAAATTCTGTATATAACTTTTGACTCCCCAAAAACTTAATAGCCAGTGTTAACTGGGAGGGAGCTTTACCCATAACATAGTCAGTAAACATATATTTTGTTAATGTCTTATATACTGTATTCTTACAATAAAGTAACCTAGAAAAATGTTAAGAAAATCATAAGGAAGATACAATACATTTCTAGTATTATATGTATTTATTGAAAAAATCCGCATATAAGTGGACTTTCTCAGTTCCAACTTGTGTTGTTCAAACAGGTTTCCTCCCACATCCCAAGGATGTGCAGGCGTGCGGATCGTATTTAAATTGCTCCTGTCTGAGTGAGTGTGGGTGGGAGTGGCTCTGTGATGGCAGGGGGTCCTGTCCAGGGCTGGTTCCTGCCTTGCACCCTGAACTGCCAAGACAGGCTCCGACCACCAGTGACTCTGAAACTGGAATAAGTGGGCTGGAAAGTCATTCTCTTACTTGTTTATATTCTTTCTTAAATGAATATATAGCTCACATTTGTTTCAGTGCTTAATAGTAGAAGTGTTTTGGGTTTTTATTCAGAAGCTTGGTGATGTTTTCATGACCAGAAACAGGGCCTAGGATCTTAACTCTTATTTATATTTCTTAGCCAGTGGTACACATCTCTCACCCAAAGTCACAGTTTCCAAGAACCTATTGAGGACCTTCGGTGAGGACTTACTGTACTATAGTGTTCATGAAACAAATTCCATGACTGAGTCATTTGAAAATTATTCACTTTAAATGTGTTCTTATTATTATTTCTAGTTCCTGCATCACCTGCTCATTTTTCTCTGGTGTTGTTACAGTAGATGGGTGAATTAAATATAATTTCCCAGCATGGGCCTGGTCCTCTTTAGCCTTAACCTGTATTTCCAATCATTGTTACAGAACCTACAGTGAACATGTCAAAATATGGAACATCCTATTAAGAGGCATACCGAGTGCCTAGCTTCCTATGCTGTTATGTTATGTGAGTAATACAAAGTCTAGAGGTGCCCACCACCCAGCCTCTTTTTCTGGAGGGTGACTCATTCCACATTTATGCATCCCTGACTTTGTGCCGTATACCACATTATGATACAAACATGGACTTGCTGGGTAACTGACCCAGTGTAGCCCACAGCCTGGCAGGCAGGATATGGCATTCATTAAGAACAATATGGGCTTACACACAGCCAGGACTCTGTGAACGTTATAGCTATATCAAGGCAAAATGTGATTAAATATTCCATAATGTGGGCTGGCTAGACAATGTAAGTCTATGATCTGGAACATACACATACACTTCTGGTTGTATCTTGATATATTTTGGCCTAAATATATCAGCACAATTTTCATTCCTTTTTGTTTTGTTTTAATTTTAAGTAAGATTTCACTCTTTTCATATCACATAAAGTCATAGGCCCCATGAATAGGTTACATGTCTGATGAATACCTTCCCTTGCTTATCCTGTAGGAAACTGAAATATAGCATGAATAAAAACTTCCCCTATCATTCTCCACTCTTGCTCGGCAACCTGATCTTCCTTCAGCCTTCCCTGTTTCTAAGAATGACCCCTCTTCCTGGGAGGCTGTCTCAAATCCTCCGAATTCTCTTGGTTCCTTTTCTCTGTCCTGTGCCTCTCATAACCAACCGACCCATAAGCCTCGTAGGTTATGCACACTGCTATGGGCTGAGTTGTGTTGCCCTAACCCCAAGTGTGATTGTACCTAGAGATAAGGCTGTCAGGAGGTCGTCAATGTCAAATAAGTTCACAAATGTGGGGCCCTGATTTGACAGTGACCATGTGAGGACACAAGGAGAAGGCAGATGTCTACAAGCCAGGCCCCAGGAAGAGAGGGCTCTTACTAGAACCAGGTCAAGCTGGCACCCTGATCTCAGACTTTCAGCCTCTGACTGTGACAAATACATTTCTATTGTTTAAGTCACCCAGTCTATGGTACTCAGTTATGGCAGCCAGGATGGACTAAGACATTGGCCTATGCAGTCGTTAGAGCATTCTTCCTTCTTTATATTGACAGTCTCTACCTGAGTTGACTGGTCATTACCATTCACATGGACTTCTGAAGGAGGTCTAATCTCCTCTAATTCTTCTCATTTCTGATCCAATCTATACAGTCCTGTCAGATTGGATGTCCTAATTATGCAGTCGTTAACATAAAACCTTCAGTGGTTCATGTTAGCACACAAAATTAAACATATTTAACTATACAACCTCCTCAGCTTTTCACTCAAGGTCATTACTCCCTATAAAGACCCAGCCTAGCCTTTCAACGAATTATTGCTCTACTGTGTTTCTCTAGCAGGTGGTACTGCAGAGGTTGTTCCAAACATCCCCTGGGCTTTGCTTCTTTCATTACTTTGTTTCTGCTGAGTTCATTGTCTGAGTTGGTCTTCTTCCCATTCCATCCCCAGCAATCAAAGTCCTTTGCCTTTTTCAGGGCCCAACTCAAATGCACCTTCTGTGAATCCTTATCTATATAACAGGATTTCATCCCCTCCCCGCCCTTCTTTCATCTCCGGTAGCTCTTTGCGACAGCAGGCGTGTTCTGCTTTGTATCATGGCCTTTTGTCTTTTCATAACTACCTCCATCCCACTAGAGTCTAAGGAAGCTCTTTGAGGACAAAGAACTTTGGATCCCTGACACAATAAACAAGTGTAGTTAAAAAAAACCCACAACTTCGATGTATTCTTAAAATATAAAGATTATAAATAAGAGCACAAATGTATTTAAAGACGAGAATTTATTTTTAATTTGCCTTGCAATGGCAATATTCCCTGAATTTGTAGCTGTAAAACGAAACCCAGTCAGTCACTTTTCTGTTACTTATGTGGTAACAGTTTCTGTAAATTGAGACTCAGGTGTCACTTGAAGAAGGGAGAAGCACAGAATGAGTGAAAGGTGGCTTTTCAATGGACAGTTGACCTTGATAAACTAATACCTAAAATATGTCTGATACTTTCTGTTTTTATTCCTTACTAGAGGCCCAATGCACAAAATTTGTGCAAGGGCCTCAGCCAGCCCTCGCAGCCTCTGCCTGCCCTCGCATCCCCAGCTTTGTCCGGAAGGTTGTCCGGGAGGACATGGGGCTGTTTGGTCTAATTAGCATATTAGCTCTTTATTAAGTATGCCCGGTTACAGGATAAGCTGTAACCGGGCATACTTAAGCTTGCTGTGGGGTTTATAATTTGATCTGACCATCACAATATGATTTGTAATATGTAGGTATGAGATCATGTCTCACTGGAAAAACAGAAAGATAAAAAGCTTTAGCAATTAACTCTCAAGATTGTTTTCTGACATTTCCTTTGTGTGTGTGTGTTGGGGGGGGGGGGAGGGGCGTGGAGAAGGAAACTTAGGGATGGAGAAGTGGTGCTTTTAAAAGCCTGCTAAGTTAAGCTGCCTAAGTGCAGATGCTGAATCTGCTCCTAGGCGGCAGATAAGAATCTTATGTGAGTTATGCTTAGGGCATTGTTTAGCAAGACACCACACAGAAGTCTTAACCTGTGTGTTTGAAATGGCAGATGTTCACAGGGAGGACTGAGCCTTGGGGCTACATAAATCTTCTCTATTCTGGACCTATTTGCTTAATAACTCGGTTGAGAGTGTGTGTGTGTGTGTGTGTGTGTGTGTGTGTGTGTGTGTGTAGGGGGAGTTAATTTACAAAGCAGCTGCTCTTGATGCTGCAAATAGACATGCCCCCCTTCAAATGAGAAAAGCAAGCAAATAAAACCCCCAAGAGAACTTGAGTCCATCAGCTCAAAACAGAACACTTCTTCTTCCTCAGTACTTTGTTTCCATTAACTATTTTTTAAAATGTATTTTTATTTCAGAGAGGAAGAGAGAGGGAGAGAGAGAGAGAGAGAAACATCAATGATGAGAGAGAATCATTGATTGGCTGCCTCCTGCACATCCCCTACTGGGGGGATCGAGCCCACAACCCAGGCACGTGCCCTTGACCGGAATCTAATCTGGGACCCTTCAGTCTTCAGGCTGATGCTCTGTCCACTGAGCCACACCAGTTAGGGCTCCATTAAATATTTTTGATGCAAGTCAGGTGGGGCAAGGGTGGGACTTTTTGTCTTATTTCTGCCCAAAGGGGGATGTTCAACCATATATTTAAATTTGATGAAGCATCAGAAAGGTGCAATAGTAAGCACCTTCATTCACTTAACAAATACCTACTGATGCTCTTCTCTGTGCTCCTCTTCTTCCACTAAGCCTGTGGACTCAAGTGCAAGGTTCACGTGTCTAAAATAACATTCATATTTGAAATGAAGTTTATGTTTGAATTTTGCTGTTTTGGAAAAAAAACACTAGAAGTTTTGGAGATGGGACAAGGTTGGGGGGCAGTGGTGGGACAAGTTGGAATGTCTCCCCGATCACATTATGAAACATGAAGCCTGAGTTTTTAAAAACGCCTCAAGTAATCATTTTGGTTTTGCTATGAAAGTATATATTGAAACTGACTGTAGAAAAGATAAAATCCAATCTCCTTAAAAGAATATGAAAGCTATCAGGACGTTGATCTAGTATGCCAAAGGGCTTTGAGCAAGAAATGGCTGCGGTCAAATGGTAAATTGAGGTTTAAAACCGCACACAAACAAATACTCAGTTCTCTGTGGTCTTCCCATGGCTCCCGGCAACCGGGGAACCAGCTTTGCTCAGGGAATGATGATTGATGATCAACATGGTTAATGTGTACTGAGGGGAAGCAGTTGGCCACCCTAAAATGTGCTTTATGAGGTATTGATTCTTTTAGGCTGGTTATTTTTAAGAAGCAAAAGACTCAAAGAACCTTTGACCCTCCCTTTTACTTGCCTAAAGGAAGGAAGCTATCACCTATAATATAAACTAAATGTGGGACACAGGGGGAAACCAAGCAAAGTCTGTTAGTCTTCCCTCCATGTGCCATGGTCCTGGGTGGTCCAGCAAGAGTTTGTTTTTCACATGTTTGCTCTTTCTCCTCTGCCTGTGAATTGCCCACTTTCCCTTTTGAAATCCCAGACTCTTACCTCTCTCTCCTTAGTCCAAAATGACATAGAAGCCTCACCTTCCCAGTGAGTCCTTGGGTTCCCTGTTCCCTGTATGTACATTTATAATCCATTTGGTCATTTTCTCTTGATTATCTGTCCCATGTTAATTTGAGGATTAGTCCTGCCAGAAGAATTTAGGATAGAAGGAAAATTATTTTTTCATCCTTCACATGCAATGTGCCCACTACTTGTGTTTCGTGTTTCATCCCCTAGAGTTCATGTGTACTGCTTTTTTTCAAGTCTTTAAAAAAATATTTTTCCTTCACCATTTATGCAGGGTTTGCTTTTATATCATGAACCCCATCTAAAAAACAATTTTGCACACTTAATGGTATCATTGAAAAGAATGACCAGTAATCTAATATTGAAACTGTGAACTAGCTTCAAGCTAGTAATTTGCATGGTGCCTGATGGATGTTGCTGTGTTTTTTCATATATTGAAAATATTTCACCATTCTCTGAATTTACTCTGGCGTCTTAGGGTACTATGGCAAGCAGATTGGGAACTGTTGGCTTTATAGCAAAAAAAATTTATATTAAAGTAAAATAAAGTCAGATGCTTGAAGTGGAAGCAGACATACTAAAGCCATTCATTACTCTTGAAAGTCCCTCCAAGTGTCCTCAAATCCTTTTCAAAAAATCTCCACAATTTCATCCACATATCATTTATTCTTTTATGATAAAGTTCACTTTTCTTAAGCGCCTGCATTAAGATTAAAAATCAAGAGTTTCATTTCTAATCATTTTTTTGTTTAGTAGTACTCTATTTTTTAAATAAAATATATATATTGAAGGTGTGCAACGTGATGATTTGATATACCTATACATAGTGAAATGATTACTACAGTCATGAGAATAATGTATCATCTCATTGGAATATATGAAATTACTTTAGACTATCCTTTTCATTACGTAATTATCACTATAGTTTAATTTAGCTCTTGGACTTTAACCTAGGTGTCCAATAATTACCCATTTCTAACATGTCATATGGAACATATTCTAACTTCCAACCAGTTAACTCATAAACACAAGTCCAGAAGCTAACTTTTTTAAGCTAAGTTTTTTTAAAAATTGGAGATTTAGCCATAGATGTGCCCTGCAGCAAGTCAAGAATCTCACTCTATATTATTTTAAAGTTATATTTTTTTAATAACTGTCCAAAAGACAGGCTGACTTTTGACCCAATCCTTTTGGGTTTGCTTTTGTCCTGAGTTTACCTCCTTCGTTACGTTCACTTAATAGTGTGCTTCTCAGCATAATTTAGTGGCAAGGCTTTGTATAAAGAAGCAGTGGGACCATGGATAGGTTGCCATTGAAATTGTCTTTGGTGGCTGTTTTATGTGGGGGTTTTTTTTTGCCTTTAGATAGGTTATTGATCCTGGTCTAAAAATCTACAGACTGTCTGTGGATGTTGAATCCAATTAAGGATCCAAATGCATCAGCTTTATTATTTGTTAATTAATGATCTCTCAAGACAAATGATAATACATTGAGTACAGAATTTATTTAAAAAAAATTTTGGTTGACATTTCAGCATATAAGCATGAGAATTGTTCTACTTTAAAAAAAAAAACAACTGCTGAAAATAAAAATAGGGCCTAATTACCATAGTACCCCAGGGAGCCACATCTGATATATGTTTTTAAGTGAAATCTAGAAAATAATTTTAAGCTTAAAGTTTTGTAACTACATAACATTCCCTTATTTTAAATTAATGTGTTGTCAGCCAGTAAATTTTATGGTGCAAGAAACCAAGTAATTTTATCTTCTTTCTGAGTAAAATAAAAAACTAAGTCATTCGATTAAGTTTATGGATGCCTTTCTGTTTATCTTTCAGACTTTATTGATCTGATCCAAGGTATCTTGTGACTGCTGGCTGGAATTAAGGTTGGTGGTGTGTTTATAATATTGATTGTGAATAAACTGTGAAATAAAATAGAGGTATCCAGGGCCTTTGGATGGCTGGGTCAGAATAGCCTTGCAGAGTGTGGTAGGAAGCTGAGCTTAGACCTAGATACATTTCGGACTTGGGACGTTTTCAAATGTGTTTTCCTGAGCTGTGTTTGTTTTTGTAGTACTGATAATTTTGTAGTTTTGATAATTGTTTCACTTATTTTACCTGTTTTACTAGCTGGATTTTGATTAAGAAGACCCAACTCAAATTCATTTATTTAATAACCACGCATATGAAAGAATGACTTCTTGGTGAGGCTAACTCACAATTTAAAGAATAGTCAGCTTTCTGATTTGGCAGCAAAACACTTTGAAGCCCATGATTTGGTAGCCACGTTTCCTGAGGATGATAGTGTTGAAAGTAGTTTGTCAATGGCAAATTTAATTAATTAGCCGAGGTTTAAGATGCCATTCCTTTTGTTCTGTTTTCTGGTTACTTGATTTTATGGGAGATCCCAAACCAGTTTAGTGCAATAGTAGAGTCTTAGAGGGTGCTCACAGCAGGGGGCATAGAATTTCATTTATCCTTTCCATTTTCTTCTCTAGGACATGCATTCAGATTTTAAAATAAAATAAACCCTGATTGAAATGAGGACTTTTGTTGCTCATAAAAGAGCAAAATATCAGTTGTTGCGAATCTTCTTGAATAGGCTTTTGATGATAGTTAACATAAAGGAAAGCATTGGCTTTTCCTATGTGCTTACATTAATCAGGAATTTAGCTGTCAACACCTTTAGTTAGCCTTCAAATTGCAATGTCTAGCACATATCAGGCACAGTGGCCTCAATTGTGCCCTTGCTCTTCTACCCAAATACAAAACATGCGCGCGCACACACACATGCACACACCACTATTTCTCGCTTTCATACACAAACTGTGTTTTGCTATTCTTGAAATCTGTGTGGATTGTAGCAAATATAACATGTTAAAATAATGCCTACTGATAATTAGTAACTTATTAAGAAAAAAAGTGAAATATCCACACAAATGATAGTTAAAAGTCTCTATTTGTGACCAGTAATATAATGTGTTCATTTAGTTTGATGTTGAATTTAATGAAGACACTTCGCCTGGCTTCCTTTTATATTTGCTCCTCAATGTATTCTGTATAAGCTTGCACACATTTAAACATGAAATTTCCTGTAAGACTTTTTGAACTTTTTGCTACTCATTTTCTCAGCCAGCTCCTACCCATCTGCTAAGCAGAAGTTACAAGTAGAATGAGATCTTTGGCAAACTATAAATCTTTGAATAAGAAATATTTTCAATGCACAGGGTTAAGTTTGGATCATTAATTTTTCATTTTAATTAAAAGCAAATCATATTTTATCTTCTTTTTGGGATTTTTGTTTTACTGTTGGTGTGGTCAACATGACAACTTGATACCTCATCTCATCTCATTTTGGCCACATTTAAGAAATTAAAAAAAAACAACTAAAAAAGAAGCAGCTCCGTTTCCTTTCTAACTTGTTTCCTGTTGTTCACACATCTCTCATAGCATTTGTTCAGACTTCTTTCTGTTATCATTATTTCTGGCTATGTCTTATCTCCCCTAGGAGCTCATAGCATCTGGGGTGTTCATTCTTGTTTCTCTGCCCTGGTAGGGCCTTGAAGTGGACACCCAGGAAATGCTTATTGTGTGAATTATTAAGATTAGAAACAACAAGGAACAGTTTTATTACATATCTGTAAACTAAGTATATTGCTATATATGTATATATATGCATATGTAAGTATATGTATGTTATAATAATTATTAACCACTGTATGCCCTCCCTTGGTGATGGGAAAAGCTGAGCAAAAAGCATAAGCAAATCCCTTAAAATGCATTTGAAGCAGTAATAATCATTAGATCTAATTTGGAGGATTTAAAATATGAAGATATGAGAAAAGCGATTGCTTTGTTAATGTACTTTTTTTTCTACATTTAGCATAAGGTAATAGTTATGTACTTATGGATGAACACATATCTAGAATTATAATTATGGGATTGGCATGTGACAAAGTAACTTTGAGATTCTGGAAAGATCAGCCTAATTATTTGTTTACCACTTTAAGGAGAGATACAAAGCTGCTAGAATCACATTTCAGACTGGACAGACCAGTTAGTCCCAGGAGAATTTGCTTTCTCTTGTGCCGCTTTCTGAAATCTGAATCATCATAAGTTCTTATTTTTTTTCCTTTTTATAAAAACTAATACTTTCCCATCACAGACATTACAAGAAAGAAACGCACTCATGCCATGATTTGGAACGGGAGAAGTGGGGAGAAGGTGGAGAGGCAAACTCACTATCGCCTCTCAGTCTCCTTATGTGACCCAGTGGGATGCCTCAGGATTATGTGTTTTCAGAATCGCTCTTTATTTTGACAGTCTTGACATATTGAGGAAATTGGCTTGTTGATGCCATGCCACAGAGGACAAATAAGAAAACAGCCCACCAGAAATATCTTGAATAACAAGTAATGGATCTGTTTTTTCCATGTGAGAGAAAAGTGTTCCAGCTGACTCTTTTTCTCTTCGTTAAATGTTTGCTGTATCAAATGGCTACAAAAGACAACCACCTGGATATGTGTTCATAAACCCCATGCTTGAGAAATCAGTCCTGTGGATTTAATTCATTGACCAGCTAATTTTTATTCTTTCCCTGAATTCATCCGAAAGAGTGCCATTCCAAAGAATTGCATGGGGGATCATTTTGTAGACAATTTATATCATTAAAGAATGCCATGACTTTCATTTGAGCCTCTATCTTATTAGGGAAGTTTAGAGGAAATAAAAACTTAAGTGCATTTTATTCTTACGTAAGAAGTCCATTCATTTAGAAATCCTTTATTTCTTTTATGGCCTACTTATTGCGAAGTAACAACTTTGTAGTATTAAAAGAGGGATATGCTTTCTTGTTTCTCAGATTCTATAAATCTACATGAGACTCACTAAGTTTCATCAGTTATTCAACTGAGAATAGAAAATCATCAATTGCTTAGCAGAAAAAGGTATATATAATATAACTATATATGTTAGATAGATGCATAGATGTGCATGCTGATGTTGCATAGTTTGCCAATGAACAATATGAGGGCTTTTCTTTGGGGCGTACTCGATGGGCTATTCCTGTTAAAGAAGGTAAAATCATTTGCCCTTTCTGAACGAATTCCTTGCAGTTATTTAGGAATATTAAAATTGTTAGTTGAAAAACCATTTGTCATGACAAACCAAAGTGAATTTGGCTTCATTCCACATTATTCAATGTCTTATGACCATCAGCTTATGTTATTTTAGAGTCTTTGCTGTGTTTACTTTTCCTTCTACTTTTTAAAATCTAATTAGTGAAGGGCTGAATAAAAACACTTATACACATGCATCCATAGCTATATGTATGTATCTACCCACCCCTGTCTTCCTCTCTCTGTCTGAAATAAAGTTTATAGTTCAAAAATAGAGCAAGTACTTTGACTAATTTTTAGAATATAAATAGATATTTAGAACTTAAATACTGTCATCCTCATTTTATGACTGGAGAAAGCTAGTTACCAGACGCAGTTTTTACAATTGACTCTTTTGTGAAATGTAATAGTTTTTAAAGATATAGAAAAGTATTTTTAGGTATAAAAATAAGTAGAAAAATACACGTTTACCCAAATGTAATTACTTGCTTATAATATGTGAAGGCTTCATTTATAAGTATTTACTTTAGAATGACAAATAAGAGTGAACTTCATATCTTTTGCCTAAAGATGATTGACCCATAGAATGGAAATTACTTTTTCAGTCTTGTCCTTAAGTCTTTTGCCATGTGTTTGCCAGAAGTAGCTCTCTGAGTACAAGACTAATGTGCAAGAATGAGTTAGCCCACTTAAAAAAAACAACCCCCAACTATATTGGCCTTTTAAGGGGTCTTAAGTCAGCTATAAGAAATTCTAGCCCTATAAAGGAGAATTGAATAACAGGAGTAGAAAACTTACATGTTTCTATGGAGGAACTTAAGGCCTCATTTCTGAAACCATTAAGGAAAGTGAAATTACAAGGATTCCTTCCTCTAATTGTGATTTTTTTTCACCAAGGTTTTCCTTATTTAAAACATTTTAAAATAAGTTTGGAAATATGGAAAAATGGGTCAGTGAACAGTTAACTTGATAGGCAACTTTACAGTTGCAAACACTTTTAAATTTCACTTTGACGCTCCTTTATCTCTTAGGGACTGAAGAGACCTAATACAGACCATCTGACAATTCTGTCACAGGGAGAGGACCTTTGTACTTAGTTTAACCCTTGGGGTTTTCTACCTGTTTACTAAAGATGTAAGCCCTTTACTATTAGTGGTGTGTTTGAAGCATATACAAGCAGCCATGTAAGACAAGGAGAAATTTATGACCAAAGAGAAATTATGTATTCAGGGTAGGTTATTATATAGGTGTTTCAGTGGCAAGCAATCACCTTCTGTTTCATACAAGCATGCACAACATAAAAAACTACATTTAACATATCAATAACTACTTAAGAAACCTTATAATATCTTATGGTACTTCAGTAATTTGGCATCAGCTATAAATAGAAATTCCCCAAAGAAGTTATCTAAATTGTTTTTATTTGCATCAAACATCACTCTACCTCCCCCATTAAACCTGGAAGTGCTGCATTCCTGTTACATTGTAGGAACTGAAAAATGCCAGTGGGAGACATAAAAACTGTGTGGAATGTGATTTGATGTGGTCTTGTGTTCAGAAAGTTTTCTCAGGTAGATGTTTTGTCCTTGGATTGAAGGTAGTATCTTCACCACTTCTATGTCATGGTTTTGCTCAGAGATATTTCATTATTTATCTCAGAAAAGACCTCACACACAAATGTTGTTCCTGATACTTATTTCATTATTTAACACTGCCATAAATGGCATCCCACTCACCCAGTCAAATGATGTATCATTTTGCTGGATTCAGGAGTCAGTAGCTAAGGTGGCCCCACATGGAGGTACACCACCTCACAGGGTGGGAGGTCAGTGAGGGGTGGGGCTAAGGAAAATTTTGAAAATTTTTTTCAAAAAGAAAGAAAAAATATAAAGTAAAACAGCCCAGATAATAACCCCTTTCTGCCTGGTCTAGACCTTTGGGAAACCAGATTGTTTTCTTCAGTATCCTAGTTTCATAGGGATTTATAGATGGTAGTATTTCTGAATCGTGGGTACTAAATCTGTACTCTCATGTTGAAATCTTTGCGTATATGAAGCAAGCCTATGGAGAAGCTGCAGTTTCAATGAAACAGAGCACTTATTAATAAATCAGGTATTGAGCGTGCGCTTATAGTTCACTTGAGTGCTCTTTAGAAGTATTGAAAATGGTTTCTTTGCTTTGCAATAGCTTGCCATCAAGTTGAGGAAAGGGAAAACTAATGCATGTAAGTAGTAACTAATACAGGGTGATATCATCAAATACTAAGTACAGACATATTTTCTAGGGAGATCCATAGAGGTTATAACCTGCTGTTATTTACAAAGACCGCCTATAAAAAAGGGGGGATTTCATCTGGGTTTAGAGGTGAATAGAATTTAAATAAACATAGTAGAATGTGGAAGAAAAGAAAGTGGCTTTCTTGCAAGGGGTCCATGGAAGCCAAGGCACTGAGAAAGGACTGAGGACTGGGAAGTTCGGAAACTTGAAACAGGGTGCAGGACAGGTTTGGACCTGGATTCTACCCCTTCCCTCTCTCCTTCTGTCTAAATCTTCCTTATTTTTCTTTCCACAAATATTTGTTGAGCTACTTTTACGCACTTATTTTTTTAAACTATGAGCAAAAATCCAATCCATCATGAGATTTGTTGTGCTCTTTTTGTGCACGAAGAACAGTTACATTAAGAAATATTCATGTGGGTGTCTGTTCTAAGAGCTTCTATCAAATTATGTTTTTGTGTTATGTTTTGTGAAAAGAAAACGCACACACATGGAACTGAATGTTCCAACTAGCATTCATGCTATCTGAATTTATTTTATCTTGGTATTAATGTTACCAAACTTGTTTATAATGAAAGGTAAATGGAATAGTAACATTAAGCATTATATATCTTTATTCAACTTCACATGGGAATTTTGGAATTTCACCATTTAAATTATTTGTTATATTATCTCAAAGGGCTCAACTGCAGGGGAAGAGGGGGATAATTGGAATTGGAATTGTTGGGGCAATATAATTAAAAACAAAAACTTCTCCCAACCCAGAAGTCCTCTCCACAAAGATATTAGAGAAAGAAAGCCATTATGTTATTGAATAAGCTTTAACTAGAATGTGATGCTTATTACAGGCAATCCACTAAGACAGTGGTTCTCAACCTTCTGGCCCTTTAAATACAGTTCCTCATGTTGTGAACCAACCATAAAATTATTTTCGTTGCTACTTCATAAGTGTAATGTTGCTACTGTTATGAATCATAATGTAAATATCTGATATGCAGGATGGTCTTAGGCAACCCCTGTGAAAGGGTCGTTTGACCGCCAAAGGGGTCGCGACCCACAGGTTGAGAACCACTGCACTAAGAGATTGCAAAGATCAAAAGCAATGTCACCCTTTCATATAGCCAAGTAGATACAGTCCATTACATGCATGCTTTCAAGATAAACAGCAACTAGTCCTCAAGTCAGAGGACCACATTTACCTAGCAATTGGCATGCCCATCTGTGTGAGCTAATTGACTTTCTCCAGAGGACAAACTTCTCATATCTTTATGACAGGAAGTTGTTTTACAGGAGAAAGGAACCCAGGAAGTTTGACTCTTCCTCTCACACAAGAATGGGGAGATAGAGAGCTATCCTCTCGTATGTTTGCATTAAAAAAAAAAGACTCCTGGGCCCTTGAGTAAACATTCTGGAGAGTGTGAGAATGGCCCCAGGCTTAAATTAACCAGCATAAAGATTTACACACATTTGAAAAGGACTGTGAAAGAAATTCTGAAAGAAAGGGGAGAGGGGCAAAGTCTCTAAACTTATTTTCAACAAGGAAAATTAAGCCTCTTATTTTTAATTTCAATTTATTTGCCCTTACAATGAATAAAAACATTGCTTCGTAAGAAAAGTCGTCAATGGATGGTTCAGTTCTTCTCATATACTCCTATATATTCTAAAACAAACAAAACAGCCTTTAAAATGGAAAGATTTAGTGAAATGATCCCTCCTTCCACACACTCAGCCATCAGGTTGCTGGGTAAATTAGCAGGGAACTAACGTTCAGAATGGGCTATATAAAAACAACGCATAAACTACTTTTGAAAGTGGTGCCAGATTGGGCATTTACAGCTTTCTGGTGCATTTAAGTAAACTCCTCAACTGAAACACCTAGGTGCCCATTTAGATGCTAATGTTTGGCCAGCTGCTTTTTTTTCTTCTTCAAAGCAAGACAAGCTGGAGGTCACATGACCCTAATTACTGCAATTATGAGCTTTCTGGGAGTAATCACTAAGGTTGCACCCAGAGTGAGCATCTGTTGATGATAAATAGATCTAGAGATTACTAAGGCTAGGCTTCCCTATTAGGCAGCTGATGCTTCATTTCTTTTTTTCTAAAATATATTTTTATTGATTTCAGAGAGGAAGGGAAAGGGGGAGAGAGAGAGAGAGAGAGAGAGAGAGAGAGAGAGAGAGAGAGAGAGAGAGAGAGAAACCTTAATGATGAGAATCATTGATTGGCTGCCTCCTGCATGCCCCCTACTGGGGATCAAACCCACAGCTCAGACATGTGCCCTTGACTAGAATTGAATACTGCACCCTTTAGTCTACAGGCCGATACTCTATCCACCGAGCCAAACCAGCTAGGGCAATTCATTTCTTAAAATGTATCTAAAGAAGTTGAGAACAGGCCTCCCCATGATGGTACTGGGAGCTCACAAGAAACTTTACCTCTGCCTTAAAGAATTTAAATTAGGGGCTTTGACCATAATAAGAGTTATCACCAGAAATAACTTTTTATGACCTATCTAAAGGGCAGGGCAAGCTTCTAATTACTGAACATCTGCTTTTCTTATCCTGCAAATGACCTTCCTCCTCTCTGAAGCTCCAAGGTGCCTTACCTTAGCCTTAACACAGAATATCATACAGACCTCATTTTCTCTTTCTGTCTCTCAGTCGCTCCTGTTTGTGGGGTCTCTGACTCTCTTAGGTATGTGGGGTTCCGGTACATACACTTGTAATTAAACTTGGTTATTTTCTCTTGCTAATCTGTCTCATGTTGATTTGATTATTTAGACCAGCCGGCAAAACCTGTAAGAGTAAAGTTTCTTCTCCCCCACATATATATATACAGAACTCAAACCCATATTTTCTAATAAAAGAATTCTTTTTTTCCAGTTTTTTTTCTTAAAATTTCTCTTTAAATTTAGTAGCAACAGTTTAAAATTCACATTTGTGTGTGTGTGTATAAAATTAGAATTCTGAAGAAGGATGTGGAGAAAACTCTACGAGTGACTAATAGTGAAGCAGCATTATTCACCTGCACGAATTTTAGTTCTTTTTGCAAAGAGAAAAGAATGTCACAAGGGCTCAGTATTTCCAGCAGAAGTGTTATTTTGCATTATTTCGCTTTGTTTTATTAATTTGGAGGTGAAGGCCTAACTTCTAATTACAAGGGAAAATTCTTCAGACAACCTAAGCCTTCAGAGTCATCCTTTAACAAGGAAAATTATTTCCCCTTTCAAATAGCCATTTATTTCTCAAGAGCTTATAGTTTCCTAGGATAGACTTTAGCAGTATTGTTTGCCTTGCTGCCTATTATACTTTTCAGACTAAACAGGGCTCACACTTTTAAATGTCATGTGTATTATTGGATTTCTTTTTAACCTGACCCGTATCACGCAGTAACCTTTGAGCAAAACTCTATTCATGCTAAATTGCATGTTGGGCTGTGTGATGGTACCTTGTTAATACGGTGTGACTGAATTAATATTGATTAATGGCAGTGAGATTAAAGATAGTGCGTTGCATCTTCTTTTGAAAATCTCCCACTATGGTAACTTGCCTCCCAAGTTAGGTTTAGAGCTTCTTATAATTTCCTGTTCCAGTACGGAGGCAGTCTAAGTTTATTTCCAGTCTGTGTAAAACGACACCTAGTAAATGATTTATTAATTAAACAAATGCTTTTGTGAGCACTGCAGTGTGCCAACAGGTGTGTTAGAAGGAAGCGTAACAGGCATAGTCTTGCTTTCTCTTATTCAGATGGTAACTCAAACAGCCTTTGAAGTAAGTACATGTGTGAACTTGACACCACATTTATTTGACAAACCTAAATATAAGGTGGAGTTTGCCAAATGATTTGTCCTCAACTAGTAACAATTTAAAAATGCATCCGTTGATGGTTTTTAAAAGCTGTTTTGTGGCAGCACCTGACAAGTCTCCCCACTTCCTCCACCCCTTTTTCATGACTAGGAAAGGACACGACTTATTCTTCAGGAATAAAGGGTGTCTGATTGGATCATAACTTTTTCCTCCCACCTTCATCTGTCTGTCTTAATGCTTCACCTTGGTTCTTATAAACATTTTAATGTTCTTTGGTTTTTGTTTTTTTAAAAAAAACTGTTTCTGCTGTAATGATTGACATCTGTCCTTTCAGTGGTTCTCAACCTTTCTAATGCCCCCAACCATAAAATTATTTTCGTTGCTACTTCATAACTGTAATTTTGCTACTGTTATGAATCGTAATGCAAATATCTGATATGCAGGATGTATTTTCAGGGGTCGGGACCCACAGGTTGAGAACTGCGGATTACTTCTCAAAGAAAGGGCAAGTAAAGAGGCTTTGTCATATTGGAACTTTGACAGTAGGACTCTGTCTTTCAAAGAACATTAGGCCCACATTCAGGACCTAACTGACCTGACAAGCCAGGAAATCGGGAGTTTGAGATTTTAAGCTTCACTCACTCCGTTCTATAACACATTTTAAAGAAGCTTCACTTGCTAAACTCAATAGTTATTGTTTTCATGAGTACCAGCGCCCCCATGATATTATTCTTTTCAATACATAATAGGTTAAATATTTGATAATGTAGTTCAGTTCAACTTTATAAGACTTCATATAAGTAAAATCATAAATCACACACAAAAATATTTTGACAGATCATTATGTTTAGAGTTTGGGTTCAGAAAATGTTGTCTTTATAAATATAATTCAAATGAGTGTATTTTTTTCCACTCACTTTTAGAGAAGTAACAAAACCCTGTGGTAAGCTACACCTCACACTAGAGGAACCAGACAGCTCTTTTCAGCATCTTTCTACCAATGTTTTGGTTGAAATGATGGGGCTCCACTTATTTCACCAATTGGATCTCATCTGGAAGATGAGGGGTGACATCAAGAAAAGAGAATAACATAGACTCCAAGAGCTAATCAGAGAGAAAGGCATTGCCATGTACTTCTGCAACAAGGCATAAGTTGGAAGCATCATAAACTTGAGAGCAAAAACGATGGCATTTGCTTCAAAACAGCATTTTGAACTCTAAAAACAGAGGAAGGAAAGTGGGCTGGAAGAAGAGAGCAGGATAAATGAGGCTTAATCATTTCATTGAAGTTGATTGATGAATCTTCAGTCACAGATTGAGAAAAATATTGTCCCATCTTATATGATGTTTCAAGAACTGTTTGTGACAGATACTTTTCAAAGTAACTTGGAAGTGCTATGAAAATCATGAATATTTTATAATTTTAGTCCCTGATCAAGGGTTCAAATCAATATATAAAATAAGTTTCAAACTTATTCATATGTGTAAGAGGCTTACAGTTATAGGTCTTTCCCAATGAGAGGGGCATGGCCTGAGACCTCAATCCAGGAAATTGTTATTAACAGAATTACTAATTAGGCTCCTTTTAAAAGCTCTATATGAATGTTTGTTTTGTCTCTTTACCTTTGATCAAATCTTAAATCTTCCTCATTTAGGGAAAGTTTTAGTGGATGCTACTACCCCTTCAGAAATGAAAGTTTCAGTCACACATATTATAATTTATGGGCAGGAAATATAGACCAATAAATAAAGAGACATCAACTCAGTACAGCCCACTATTATGAGTGATGAAATAAGAGTAGTCATGACTAATGAATTTGCAGTTGTCTTTTCTTGTTTTTCTAGGGTTGCCTGAATCTGTATGTATGTATATATTTATTTATTTTTAATATGTTTTTATTGATTTCAGAGAGGAAAGGAGAGGGAAAGAGAGATAGAAACATCAATGATGAGAGAATATCATTGATCGGCTACCTCCTGCACTCCCCCTACTGGGGATCAAGCCCGCAACCCAAGCATGTGCCCTTGACTGGAATCGAACCCGGGACCTTCCAGTCTGCAGTCCAATGCTCTAGCCACTGAACTGAACCAGCTAGGGCTGAATCTGTCTTTAGATATGACATATTGCATGCTTAGGCAAAGCCTGGTAAGGCACAAATAAAATAATGATATTTGTATTCACCTTCAATTAGTATCAGCAAATAGTTTTTCAGCTTCCTATCGTGCATCCTCTCTCCTTATTCCCCCCCCACCTTTTTTTTCTGTTGGAATGCCTGCTCACACAGCAGTTTCTCAGGGAAACCTTCCTTCCATTGGGCTTCTCTGCTCGGCACTCCCATAGCAACAGAACTCTGGTCTACCATGGCATTCCACTTTATTCGCATTCCTAAATCAACATTCGTTTTTCTTCTTAATTAAATGCTACGGGACTTGAAGGCAGGGACCATATATATATGCCTTCTCATTACAGTCTTTTTGGAACCCTGTCTGATATCATTTTTTTGATTACTCTCCCGGTCATTCCTGTTGCTATTGTTGGCTAGCTGTTTTGGTTATTCCCAGTGCCTGGTGTGCCCCTCTTGATTGCTATCCTGAGCGTCTCCTTTCTCACCACTCTGTCTGGGCTGCCATCTGCCTGTTCCTTCTGCATGTGAGAGGCTGAACCTGCACGCTGGGCCTCCCTGCCCGCCTCTCCTGACCAGCAGTCTCTTGTTCTTCCCCACTGAAGGCCCCTAACATACTCAGCAGCCCACAGAACTGCAGTGCATTCTCCCTTAATGAACATTTATGGGTCAATAAAAAGAAATCTCTTCAAACTGCCTGAGAAGAATCAGCGGACCTGTTTAGCTCTATTTGGCTTTTTATTATTCTGTTTTCTTTGGCCAGATGGTCTGAATCAAGCATGGAAGTGCCCTAGATTTCCAGATTTGTCTTCTACAGACTCACTGTTAAGCACTTAGTGCTGTTTATATTCTCAGCATAACTTTTGTAAAACTCTATTTTGAAAAGCTATGACTATGGATACACATAAAAAGAAAGTTAATGGAAATGAAAAGTCCCCTTCAAATCTGTGTTTTAAGGCTTCTCTTAGTCAGAAAAACAAAAGCTGCATTGCCTGCTTCACCAGTGACCAGGCAAGTGTTATTCTCCCATTTGGTAGATATTCAAAATTTAGTTGGGCATATTAAAAAAAAAATACAGTGAAACCGTTTAATGTATCAAAGGCCTATATAATGCGATGTGGGTAAAGGTTGTTTCACAGCTTATTTTAGTATCCTAGAAAGGTTGGCATGGAAACCTGGAAGGCATTTTTTGGGTGCTTGAGACATAAAGATTTTCATTTTGAAAGTCTGATTTATCTTACTTATTTCTATTTAGAATCCATTTTAATGCTTATTTCTGTCTAATTTTATGAATATGATCTTTTTCCTAAGCAAGAAGCAGCTCTACAGTCAAATTTTTAAAAATAAATATATATTTTACTAGAAAATGATAAGGAGGTAGACAGGGTAAGGAGGATAACTTTCAAGAGTTAAGCAATGTAATTCTTTGGTATAAATATAGACCGTGGAATCACGTAGAAATGGGTTCAAATGCTGGTTCCAGCACTTACTGGCCATGACGATTGCTATGTTGATAGCCCCAAAAGGGAGATAAAACTTGATATAATAGTAATCAAAGGAAATAAATGAAGTAATTTATGTAATGTACTTAGCAATGTCTTGCATAAAATCCTTATATCTTTTGCCTGAATATTGTGAAATAGTGGTTATAAAATGTCTCAAGACCTTCATTAATTTATATGTGAACTAAAGGCCCAGTGCATGAAATTCGTGCATTGGGGTGGGGGTGGGGGGTTCTTCTCAGCCCAGCCTGCACACTCTCCAATCCAGGAGATCGGGCCTAAACCGGCAGTCGGACATCCCTCTCATAATCCTGGACCGCTGGCTCCTAATCACTCACCTGCCTGCCTGCCTGGTCACCCCTAACTGCCCCTTCTTGCCAGCCTAATCACCCCTAACTACCTGTGCATGCTGGCCTGGTCACCACTAACTGCCCCACCCCCTGCCAGCCTGGTGACCCCCAACTCCCCCCCCCCCGCCCCCGCTGGCCTGGTTGCCCCCAACTGCCCTCCCCCATTGGCCTGGTTGCCCCTCACGGCGCCCCCGTCAGCCTGGTCACCCCACGCAGCCTGCTGCTCAGTCATTTGGCCATCCCTCACTAACCCCCCTGCTGGCCTGGTTGCCCCATGCAGCCTGCTTGTTCAGTCATTTGGTCGTCTCTCACTAACCCCCCTGCCGGCCTGGTTGTAGGCAGCCATCTTGTGAGGGCATGAGGGTTAATTTTCATATTACTCTTTATTATATAGGATAAGTTTTTGTGGATTAAAGCAAGGGTGTGAAAAAGTTCCATGTCAATCCCCCCAATCCCCTCACCCCCACCCTCCCAGTTTATTACCTGTTGTGTTGTTCTGTTTCTGACTGGAACTCTCCTTACCCAATGATAATTAGTGACCATCAACGTTCCTTGGCATCCAGAGACCTGGGTTCAGTTATTGCCTCTTCTACTCAGCAGCTGTGTGACCTTGAATAAGGAATTTCAACTCTGGGGACCTGGGTTTTCTTACATGTAACTTAAGTAGAGATCAGCCATATGGTTTCTAATGAATATATATTTTGGTTTTTAAATGCTGTGATTATATTAGCTCTAGGTGTCACCATGGGGTCCATTCTTTATTTAAAAAATATATTTTTATTGATTTCAGAGAGGAAGGAAGGAGAGAGAGAGAGAGAGGGAGAGAAACATCAATGATAAGAGAGAATCATTGATCGGCTGCCTCATGCAAGTCCCAACTGGGATCAAGCCCACAACTTGGGCATGTGGCCTATCTGGGAATTGAACTGTGACCTTCTGGTTCATAGGTCGATGTTCAACCACAGCGATACCAGCTGGGCATGATGTATAGCTCTGAATCCGCCATCTTTGCATATATGACCAGAGGCTCTCAAGCTTTTTTGCTTTTTTTCTTTACTAGAGGCCAAGTGCATGAAATTCGTGCACAGGTAGGGTACCTAACAGCTGCCGGCTGCTGGCAAGGGCCAGGGTCTTTCTTCGTTCTGTGCCACCCCCTGGTGGACGTCTAACTCCCAGTTGATTGAACTCCTGCCTGTGGGGACAATTTGTGTATTAGCATTTTATTATATAGGATTGACAAAGGTATTACATATGTGTCCTTATCCCCCATTACCCTCCCTTTTTATGAATGACTTTGTGAAGTAAATTAGCTACTAATTTTTTAAAAACTTAGAATCTCAGGATATTTGGCAAGTTTGATGACACTGGTTTTCCAAAAACCCCTAGCAAATATGAGACAGTTATTCCTAAATATATTTTTAAAAATACAGGCATTGATTTTTCATATCCTTATTTAAAATGGCATTTCTCAGGCATGAGACAGCTAAAAAACAATGGTGTGTTTGATACTAAAATAACGAAAAGATATGAGTAAGTCATGATGGGAGAACAATACAAAGAGCAGCTTTAACAGTATAAAATCTGCAGTGTGTGGGCGACGATTAATTCATGGAAGTGTAATCTCTCTAGGCAGTGTCTTGCTGAGCTGAGGAGGGCTCTGCCAAAGCAAGGCCTTTCCTGAATGGACTGACCCTGGGAGTGACTTGGGTTCGGGACAAAGACCAGCATGCCTCTGAAAAGGGGATCATGGCATAATCAAATACAACTCCTCAAAAGCTTCAGCCCTTCCAACTAAAGTTTCACAGGAATACAGAAGAATCTCAAGGTTAATTTTGGAAATTCCACCAAATACTAGATTATCTTTAAAAAACAACAACAGATATTCACGTGAAATTCTATATACTTCAAGAATTCTGTACCTTTATTTAAACTTTTAGTTTCTATAACAATTTACAATATTTTTCCTCCTGAAGAAAGTCTGTGAAAAAAAAATCTTCACTATATTAGCTGATTAGTTCCATTTCCTGCAGTATTTCTTTTCTTGTGGTTGCTGGTTTCCAGCCAATTCTATTTTTGCATTTATTTTCTCCATTACATTTATTTTCTGAGTAGAAGAATTTTTGTGTTTTTAATTTTGTCAAAATGGAACTTTTCTCATGTCATGTCATGTCATGATTTTGATGTTTTTAAAGCTTAAAAAGCAACGCAAAGGAGATATGTTTACACAATTAAACGTGTCATGGACCTTTAAAAAAGATCTGATAACGCTAAAGTATTTTCAATCATCAGTGGATTGGGAATGCCCAATCACTTTTTTAAGACATGAGCTTTTGAGTGTAGCAATTGACTTGATGCAGCTGTGTTTTAAAAGAGGAAACTAGGAGTCTTGGAAGTGACATCATGAGAATGCAGAAAACTAAGAGATTAAATAATAATATACAGCAGCCCATTTCACTGTCTTAGTGCAGTGCAGGGAAATTCTGAATGTGGAGGGAAATGCAGTTCAAAAACTTGCAAATGAGTGTCCACATATGAGTGCCTAAGAGAGATACAGGAGTGAGTGTTTGAGATATTTTTCAGTCTTTTGATTTTTGGTTTCTTTCCTTTTTTGCGGGGGCGGGGGGGGGTGGATCTTTTGTGTTTGTGTTTAGAGCACACAATAGTTTTTTAGATAGGATGCATGAACATTTGCAATTCAAGATGTAAGCATTTCTAACTTTAAAAAGGCAAGGACTTTCCCTGGGAGCAAATCCTTCTGTTTTTCTGCCTCTGTACTATATGTTGAAAAATAACCAAGAAGGTCCTAGGAATTCCTAGAATTTACGATTAATTGAACTATCTGTGCTAGATCCTTTCAGAAATATTGGCTGACCGAAGTCCTCTTTTCTGCCATGCTGAAAGGGAAAGAAGGAAGTGTTGCTATAGTAAGAACTCTAAATGCAGCAGAACCCTCGTTTTCTGATCATGGTTATTGTGCATTGGAAAATTTCCATTTCAGGCCTGAAATGTGGAATATGCACAACTCTTTCCTAACCCTGGTCCTCCGCAGCACAACGATGGGAAGGATGTAGTTTGGAATCTGTGAAGCTGGCTGACCACAAAACCAACACAGTTTCTCTTCTCTCCCAGACCTACTTAAACTAGATCTGTGAATGTGTGAATGCACTGGACTTCTAGGTAGGAAGGCTGTCATGAAATTCTACACTCTCACTCTCTGGAGTTCTTTATACTAATCCTGGCATCTGGGGGATGAGTAATTACTAAGTTACAGGTTGGAACTGTCTCGGTTTCTTGCGGCAGCTCTCATGTCTGATATCTAGTAGGCATCCTTCCCACATCACCTGTGTGAAAACTGAACACTTAACTCCAACCTACCTGCCCATTATTTTTCTCCATGGCACTTACAGATATATCTGATATGCTTGATATTTATTTTTTGTAATTATTTATCGTTTATTTCCCCTAACTAGAAAGTTCATGGGAGCAGGAGCATTTTCTGTTTGATCACTGATGAGTCCCTAACCTCCAGTACAGTTTTGGGCACATAGTAGATTTTCAATAAATAAACTAGCTGCTCTCTTTATACATCCACTGATGTCTACTGGTCTTTAGTGTTTCACCTTCACACACATACACTTTGCCTCTCTTCTCTTTCTCTCCATTTCCCACAATTCCCATGCACAATAGTAACTTTCTGTACCAGAGTGAAGTTACTAACTTGAATGAGGAACCACCTCTCTAGATCTTTTTCAGATGGTTAGTGTGACACCATATGTGGCTGTGCTGTCCTAGAGATGAAGGTTGAGCTCGCTCTTTGATTTCCTTATGTTCTTGATGGGGACCAGTGGTTCTCAAAGTGTTTTCCCAAGACCAGCAGCATCAGCATCACATGGAAATTTGCTAGAAATGTAAATTTTGGAGCCCTGCCCCAGACCTACTGAATCAGAAATGTGGATGCCACCCAACAACCATTAATCAAACCTCTACATGATTTTCATCCTAACATCTGAGAATCAGAGATAGGACATAGACTGTATCACTAAAAGTAAATTTAATAAAAGGAAGAAAATAAGATTATATTTAATTTGCAGGGCATTTAGTCCAAACCAACTTGTAGTCAATGCATTGCATATTGACTAAACTGAGTAAGTAAACTTTTCAGCAAATAATTGCATGTGTGCTTTATAAAGTAATAGTAAATGAACCCATGGGATCAGGGACTTGCCTAGTGTGAGGGAGAAAAAACAGACATCTCCTATGAAAAGTGTGTTAAAATAACTCCTCAAGAGAAAAATATGGGTCTAATAATCAGGAATGTTATTTATTAGTGTATCCAATATTATAATGACAAACGGTCCTCTACAATTCCTTTTCAATTGTTCTAAAAGTAGATTTCCTTTTGAAATAAGTAGGAGGCAAGCAGATTCATCAATTTCTAAAGGGCATTAGCAAGATGAAAAATACTCCAGGAAGAAGCAATAAATACTTTGGGCAAAATATATGTCACTTAGTACCTATAAACCATTTATTTCTCAATTTAACAGTAAACTTAAATTGTACTCCTAACTATTGTAGACCAGTTACTCACTTCTCTGACTGCTAAAGTAATTTGTTAGGATTACATATGGCCTAACTTTTTACTTTTCCATTAGTGACTATAAGAAGGAAACAAACCTAATAATTTTATGAGTATTGATTGCATACGTTTTCTTAGGTCCATTTAATTTTGACTATATCCAGGGGGAAATGACAAAGACCCACTGAAATAACAGGAGCTTAAGCCAGTGCAAGTTCGGCACAGTGTTCCATCATCATTAAGGACCCAGATGCCCTCTGATATTTTTGCCCTGTCATCCTCAATGTGCAACTTCCATTTTATGTGCAAGGCGGCAGCTTCAGCTTCCACTGTCTAGTCACACATATGTTCTGGAGAGCAGGAAGGGGAAAGAGTAGGAGAAGGGCATGGTTTCACCCTTTACACTATGACCTCCTAGTCAAGCACACATCTATCCCATTGGCCAGAATTTATTTGGTCACACTTTGCTATTGAGATGAAATGTGGCCTTTATTCAGAATTAACATGTACCCAACTAACATTTGAGGATTCCTTTGCTGAACAGGAAGAACAGAATCGATAATGGAGGACAATTTGTAGCCTCTGCCATATAAGAATTAGCACTATTTTGTTAATCAGAGGAAGAAGTGCAGATTATTGGTGTTGCAATGAATGCTCACTGTTCAGCTGCATGATTATAGGACAAATATTGATAGGAAATTAGATATCTCTTATAAATTGTGTAATTTGAGATCTTAAAGTTGCCTGTTATTTATGAAGCTACTTTTCTCTGTTTAAATTAAATCGTAAATTCTAGTAATTTGTATTGATAAGAGGACAAACATTTATAGAATTTTAGGCCACATGCTAAATTCCTAATAAATATCATTTTTAAATAACCAACTAGTAAAATAAAAGAGGTATTCAACCTCTTTTATAGTCAAAGAATCTGCTTTTTTAGAAGAATTGTTTAGTTTTCTCAAGATCACATAGATCATAAGAAGTGGAGTTGGATTTTAATGTGTGACTGTATGATTACAAAGTATGTGTTTTCTGTATCCTGGTAGCTTCTCAGTGACACTGGCACTGTATTTGATTTGTTTCAGCTCTCTTTAGATCCTCCTTGTGAAGGATTTCACCTGTAGCTATTGATTGAATCAATGAAATACTGAATCCACTATTTTTGTTGTGAAAAATAGTTTTTTCATTTGTAAACTATTCAAAGTCATCAAGTGACTTAGCTATGTGTAGTTCCTGACCATATCCAAGTAAAGGCTAAATTTTGATTGAGCAAATTAGGTGACATAATAAGTGGAAAATTCCTAATAGTTTTTTTATAAATATATTTTTATTGATTTCAGAGAGGAAGGGAGAGGTAGAGAGAGAGGCACCCGACCAATGATTCTCTCTCATCACTGATGTTTCTATCTCTCTCTCCCTCCCCCTCCCTCTCTGAATACTACATATATATATATATAAACAAACAAAAAAACTAGGCTTAACCTGCTCTCTGATAAACTCATGAAAAAGCTGAAGATTGCCCACTTCTCACCCTTCTCCACACACCACTTTTCTTTTTTTTCTTTTCATACCCTTCAGGAGTCCCAGATTGCATTCTGTGCTCAATGCCCCTTTTTACCACTTCAAAACCAAGTCTTAAAAAAAAAAAAAAGCAACTTTACTTCCACATTATTCTTCCCTCGTGCCTCTATTTCCCTGGTCAATATATATATATTTCACAATTTTTTTCTGGTTTCCTTTTCTATTTTCACTGTAGAAATTTTTAAAAGTACAGAATAGTATAAAGAAACAAACAAACATAGAGCCCATGACTCTACCCCTCAGAGGCTACAGTAATGCATTTTGGCAAATTTCCTGTTAGCCTTTTTTTTTTTTGTCATTTGAAAAAATTCTAAGGCATGGAGAATGTTTTTGTTAATAGAATACAGTCCTTTAAAACAAAGGTCTGATTGTCAGGTCTTACTACCAGTTGAGATTAGACAAAAGTTTCTGGTGGTTCTGGGCAGGCAGTGAGGACCCGAATTGGTTTATGTTTGGGAAGTCAATGTAATGCCACCCTCCAGGGGAGAATAAGAGAGGACTGCGGTGAGAGAGGGTAAAGGTAGCTGGTCCAGGTAAGGAAGTTCTTTTCAGGAATTCTATTGACACAAGAACAGGGGAAGTCAGGACCTGGCCAGCAGGAGGGAATGGGAGCTGACTGCTGGCAGAAGGAACCAGGGGATCCCAAGTGACTTGGTCCTCAAAGGGCTACCTAGCTGCCTGGCCGCTCCAACGGGCTATGCAGAATACCGAGATAACTCACAAAAATGTGTTCAACCTCCACCTTGAAGCAAGGCCAAGGCCAACTGAATTATTTCTGAGCCCTGCAAGTAACTGATGTGAGACCTTTTGTTAGTTCGCTATTAATAATTGTTAACATTTCTTGAGTATGTGTCCAGCATTGGCTGACTTATTTCCTGGTGTTATCTCATTTAGCCTTTACAATAAGTCAGCTACTGTTGGGATCTCCATTTTCCTGATAAGGACTCAGAGGCCTGGAGAAATTGATGGCTTTGCCTAAGGCCACTTGGATAAATAGAGATATAGGAATTCCAGCCCAGGGATTGTCTGACTCCAGAGTCCTTACTCTTAACTACCACATAGTCTATAATTTAGTATTTTGTCTTGGGTTTATGGTAGGATTCTAATCTTTTTGAGCTGAACCTCAACTTTAGTCACATAGAACATGGAACTATATAACAAGATTAACTTTCTTAATTGCCACAAGTTCTACAAAAATTACAATTCAATAGTAAGTGAATTGCTACTCTAAAATAGCAATAGTGTTAAAGCTAATCTAGAGTGACAGGAAGTGTCCATGAGATCGCAGGTCATGTACTCTGCCTAGTATTTTGTTGAATAGAATACTTGCATATTTTATTAAATGAAAAACGTGCATTTTATTTTTTAATAGAGTTTGGGGACATATAATCCACATACCATTCATTTCACTTATTATAAATATACAATTTAGTGGTTTTTAATTTATCCACAAATATATGCAACTATCAACACAGTCAACTCTTTTATTATGTCAAAAAGAAATCCTAAACTCTTTAGCTATCATCTCCCCATCCTGTCCCCCATCCCCAGACCTAAGCAACCATTTATCTACTTTTTGCCTCTATAGATTTCCCTATTCTGATTTCATATGAATGGAATCATATATTATGTGGATTTCTTTCACTTTACATATTATACATAATATTTTCTAAGTTCCTCCAGGTTGTAACATGTACCCAACTGTTCTTTTTTGTTGTTGTTATTAATCCTCACCTGAGGGTATTTTTTCCATTGATTTTTTAGGGAGAGTGGAAGAGAGAGGGAAAGATAGACAGGAACATCGATGTGAAAGAAACACATCGATTGGTTGCCTCCTTCACGAGCCAGGACCAGGGCCCAGGCTGGGGAGGAGGAGCCTGCAGCCAAGGTACTTGCCCTTGACCAGAATCGAACCCCAGGACCCTTTGGTCTGAAGGCTGAGCCAAACCAGCCAGGGCCTCAATTTTTCTTTGTATTATAATTTTACTAAGGGCTCTCACCCTCAATACCACTAAAATATGACTCTCTATTTATCCTTGAAAATTTCAATGGATACCCATAATATATATGAGTATAAGTAGTTGTTTTTCAGCATCTTAGTTACATAATTAGTTTTTATTAACTGCAAAGGCAGAGGGAGATATTCTGGAAATTTAATATATATTTTAATCTGAAGGCTAATAGGCATTTGCATTTATCTTTTCCAATGTGTACTACATTTCTCCAAAATCAGTTCATTACCTGTTCCATTTGTACCCAGAGCCATGGGCAGAGGAAAAGACACACACTCTTCTACCCTTTTGCTCTGACTCAGTCTATTTTTGGTTGAATTGTGCTTTATTTAAACTGCTTTTTTTAAAAAGCAAACATTAAGCACACTTTATTGTTATGATTTTGCCAAAAGGGAATGAAGAACTTGTTGGCATGTGAGCCAATTATATAAAATAGCAAAAAATGTCAAAGTCGTGGTAGGAAATTCACTAACAACTCTTTCAACAGTAACGTCTATCACTACAAAGGTTATGAATCCAAAATATCAACCCACTCCACTGCCTTCTTCCCTCCTTCCTCTAAAAATAAAAAATCATAACCACTTATAAATCCAACAGAGCAATATTCGCAGTCACAAATCCAAAAAGTCAAAGTCTCCTCAGCAAAAACTGGTCCGTGTTCATGATCAAAATATTCACTGATGCTCAGGTGAGGGGGACCACATTGACTCCACTAACTGACCTTGAGCAAGTTACTTAATCTGCTGAGCCAGATACTATTATCTACCTGAATGTTAGAGATAAAATCATATGCTGTGAGTTTGACATACTAGTATATGTCAAACATTAAATATGGTTGATATTATCATTTCCTTGCTTTTGATACCTCTTTGAGCAGCAGAAGGGGAAGGAAATTAAGCTCGTATTGGTCAGTAATGCAGCTTCCTGATAAAATGCATTGAAGGCTGAATCTGAGGCAGGCGAAGGAAACAATATATTCAGGAATAACATCAAGGGATCCTTGTCTTCTCTGTTTTAGAATCACCCCAAGGTTATTTCAGACCTTAAAAACAACTTGGCTTAATTACAAGCCAGTCAACAAATACTAATGGAATGACTACTAGTTACTCGATACTGTGCTAGATAATGATGAGGGCCATAGCACAGGTACATAAACAATGCCATTGCCCTCATAGCCCTTGAAATATAAAGAAACAAAGCTAATATACATACAGAAACAGTGCACAATACACACACACACACATACACACACACACCTGCAAATAGTTTCTAAAGTGTATTATTTAGAAAATCATACAATTTGACTTTTATGAAGATTAGATGAGAGTTTTTGCTTCATTTAGCAATTGTATTACATATGGTCTCAGTATAGAAACAACCAGAATTTTTTCTTAATCATTCTTCTAGTTACCTTATTAATTTAAATATGAGTCTACACGTATAAGTTAATTCAAATTATATTGAATTTTTTTTGATATTTCTTTTAGTGACTTGTTATTTAAATAAACCTGGATATGCATTAGTTTTCAGCTTATAATTGGGCATGGAGGGTGTTAACATTTTACGTTTGGAAAAATGTAAGCCTTCATCTGTACTAATAAAAGCCTAGGTGGCCCTCGCACCCTCACGCGATGCCCTCACGTCATCACAAGATGGCCACCACAAGATGGCCGGCAGAGGAGGGCAGTTGTGGGCGATCAGGCCGGCAGGAGAGGGCAGTTGTGGGCGAACAGGCCAGTAGGAGAGGGCAGTTGGGGGCTATTGGGCCAGCAGGGGAGGGCAGTTGGGGGCAATCAGGCCTGCTGGGGAGGGCAGTTGGAGGCGACCAGGCCTGCAGAGGGGAGGGCAGTTGGGAAGGACCAGGCCTGCAGGGGAGGTCAGTTAGGGGTGACCAGGCCTGCAGGGGAGGGCAGTTAAGGGCGACCAGGCTGGCAGGGGAGGGCAGTTGGGGGCTACCAGGCCTACAGGTGAGGGCAGTTGGGGGCTACCAGGCCTACAGGGGAGGGCAGTTAGAGGCGACCAGGCCTGCAGGGTAGGGCAGTTGGGGACAACCAGGCCAGCAGGGGAGGGCAGTTGGGATGATCAGGCTGGCAGGGGAGCAGTTAGGCATCAATCAGGCCTGCAGGGGAGCGGTTAGGAGGTGATCAGGCTGGCAGGCAGAAGGGGTTAGGGCCAATCAAACAGGCAGGCAGGCAAGTGGTTAGGAGTCAGCAGTCCTGGATTGTGAGAGGGATGTCCAAGGGGACCAAATTGGAGAGGGTGCAGGCTGGACTGAGGGACAGCCCCCCTGTGCACAAATTTTGTGCACTGAGCTTCTAGAGCAGCAGTTCTCAACCTGTGGGTTGTGACCCCTTTGGGGGTCTAACGACCCTTTCACAGGAGTTGCCTAAGACTATCAGAAAATACATATATAATTACATATTGTTTTTGTGATTAATCACTATGCTTTAATTATGTTCAATTTGTAACAATGAAAATACATCCTGCATATCAGATATTTACATTACGATTCATAACAGTAGCAAAATTATAGTTATGAAGTAGCAATGAAAATAATTTTATGGTTGGGGGTCATTACAACATGAAGAACTGTATTAAAAGGTCGGGGCATTAGAAAGGTTGAGAACCACTGCTCTAGAGTGTGTGTGTGTGTGTGTGTGTGTGTGTGTGTGTGTGTGTGTATAGCCAGAAAAAGGTAATCCTTCATATATAGGTAGGTCTTATAGTTCCCCATGAGGTAGTTGAAGGCCAGAGAGATTAAACAACTTATAATTTGTGAAACCAGGATTCCTATCCAGGTTTGTGTAATTCCAATGCCTGTGGTATTTTCACTTCACCCTTCTTTAATATAATTCACTTTATTTACTCTTTTACTTAAAAGTGTACCTGGAGCCCAGAAGGCATGGCTCAGTGGTTGAGCGTCAACCTATGAACCAGGAGGTCACAGTTTGATTCCTGTCAGGGCACATGCCCAGGTTGCAGACTCGATCCTAAGTGTGGGGCATGCAGGAGGCAGCCAATCAATGATTCTCATCATTGATGTTTCTATCTCTCTCTCCCTCTCCCTTCCTCTTTGAAATCAATAAAAAATTATTTTTAAAACAGTGAACCTGGAACTCACAACATAGGGTAGATTAGTTTGGATGGATTATTTTGCAAGATAATATTTTGATAGTTTAGACATGTATAAAAAGTCAACATCTATAAATCATAGACATAACAAAATATATTCATAAAAAATAAAGGTACAATGTAATATACTTATTGTCATTTAATGAGCTAAAACTGTAAGTCTTATTTGGTGGTGGATGTAAATATACTGTACATATTAATTATGTAATGGAGTATAGTATTCACAAATATTCTGGTCACAATTCTTCTCTTAATCAATGCTACCTTAATCTAACATGGTGGGTAAAATAACATTTGGAAAATATTAAAGCTATTTTGCATATGTTTCTAAGGTTTAGGATTGTTCCAGGTTTCTTTACATGGCACACATATACGTATTTTAAAGATTTTAAGGGTAGTTTAGAATGATACTTGTTTTTCTCCCAAGAACTTTCTCTGCAGAAAACAGAGCATTGATTCCTTAGCTTTGAAACTGCATGAAAATGTTGTATCAAGTTTTATTTTTGTGATGGCTTAAAAATAATAATTGTGTGTTAAATATGTGAGACCTCTCTACGAGCTTTCAATCTGTATCTTTTATTTCATTCTCTTCCTCTTTTTGTTGTTTTGTCATCTACCCCAACAATATCAAGACAATCTTGAAAACAAAAAACAAAATGGCATTGGGAGAAGTCTTTATGGCAGTGGAGAAGAGAGAGTAACAGTTTTCACCTTGACCATGGAAGGAAGGACTACATGAGGGATGATTTTATTTATAGAAGCCTCTAAGGGCTTTAAAACAAGTTATTGGAGCTGGTCCCTTCTTTCTTCATTTTCCCATATCACTGCTCAGGCCAGCATTGGGGGATTTAACCTTGAGAAACTCATTCACCCCTGGAGCCACAGCTCCTCATCTCTAAAATGAATATACCTCACCATAGTTTTTTGTTGTTGTTGTTTCATTTTGTTTTTCTTTTAGAATTAAAAGAAATAATTCTTGTAAACACATATATTTTATTTTATTTATTTTTATTTACTTATTTATTTATTTGAACCCATTGAATTACTGGGTATAGGCAGAGGAGTGAAATCACAATCATGGACTGCTTACCCTTAGATTCCACATCCATTTTTTGTAAATATACTAGCTCAATAATGGGGTTTGATTCTGTATGTTGTCAGCATTGTGAACCATCAATGTTTTTATGGAGATTGGAGCAGATGTTACATGTGCATTCAAATACAATTATAGCACGTACTTCATCATTCAGGGCTTGAATACCCAGTGTCTCGATTGCATCAGCCTTTATTAAACTAGAATATTCTTCTTCTGGCCCTTTCACTGCTCATTAAACTATCAGAACTTCAGCAGTGGAAAAGGAAGCAGATAAAATAGAATCCAAACTATTTTTGCCACTTTTTAAAGAAAAGCCCTGTTGTTATTTTTTAAGGGGATTTCAGCTATGGAATAATGGTATGAGTTTTCCATTCTAAGTGGGTGGCAGGGGTGGGGGGAAATCTGGCAGTGACTGGATTATTTTACACATTTAAATCAGGTTATTTATACTCTACCAATTACTGAAAGTAAGTGAATTTCCTGCAATGTGCTAAATCTTAATTTACACTTTGCCATCTGTCTGTGTCTTAGGGATTTAGTAGATTCTGGCTATAGTGTCCTCTTGTAGGTGAAATCCACCTTTGCAAAGGTGTCTACTTTTGTAAACTTGCCTAACATGCACTAATGGGCCTAAATCAGAGACACAAATCCTAGTAAAGTCCAAGTAAAATAATTTTTTTATTGTTGCTTTGGGTTTTTTATTTTTATAAGGTAGAGCTTGGAATAAACATTAATCAGTTGACCTGGTGACAACAATATTATGGCAACAGTGCAGCTGACAGTGTTGTAACATTATTAGTCAAGTGACTTGACAAGTATCTTATTAACCTGAGAGTTTGTTTTCTGTTTAAATTAATCATGGCATTTCTTCTAGTGAAGTAAAAGATGATTTTAAAAAATCAACAGGGCTTTTCTTTAAAACAAGCCAAACATCTTATGGCTTGTTTATAGTACACAACTTGCTACATTTATTTATTTACTTATTTATTCTTTGCAATTTAAACTCCTAATTTTTTTTTAAAGAAATTAGGTGAAGTTCAGTAACTTCTTGTGACATTAAAACTCAATAGTTATGTTTCATAAATTGCAGGCTGAATGTGAGGAAGTAAATAGTACTTAATTAAATCTACTTATAACACTAGATATTTAACGTCATGTTCATTCATATGTGTATAGGTGTCTGTATATATATGCATTCACTTGTATGTACTAGTATATCTTTATATGTATATGTATGCATGTAGGTACACACTGTATGTATAAAGTATATACACATTGGCGTACATATATTCAGTTACACAATGAAATATATGTGTGTATCTATCTTTATATATGCACTAGAGGCCCAGTGCATGAAATTAGTGCACGGGCAGGGCCGAGCTGTGGGGCGACCAGTGGGGCCATCTGGGGGGCCCCTGCTGGCACCCGCCTTAGCTGGCCTGGGGCCTGTGGTCTGGGGGGCAGCTCCTGTGTTTAGCATCTGCCCCCCTGGTGGTCAGTATGCATCATAGCAACCAGTCATTCCACCGGTCATTCTGCTGTTCAGTCGATTTGCATATTAGGCTTTTATTATATAGGATATGCATATATTTGTATGTGGCAGTATCTTTAATGCTACATCTAAAAGTCAAATGATAAACAGTTATATATTATCAGTGTTGTAAGAGACATAAAAAGCTTGTTCTGTGGAGTCATGTAAAACTGAATTTTAATTGGGTCTGCCCCTCACAGCTTATATAATTTTTCATCTCCTTGAGCCCCAGTTGCCTCACCTGTAAGTTGATGTATATAAAAAGTAAATGAGACAACATGAAATGTGTCAGGCACAGATCCTGAGATGTATTAGGTTTTCAGAGTTAGCTGACTTTCACCTTGGAATGAAGAAAAACAAATTTTTTTTTTGAGTCTCAATGTACTTTGTTAAAAATGAGATAAAGAATATGAATATGAGCCCTGACTGGTTTGGCTCAGTGGATAGAGTGTCGGCCTGCGGACTGAAGGGTCCCAGGTTCGATTCCAGTCAAGGGCATGTACCTTGATTGTGGGCACATCCCTAGTAGGGGGTGCCCTAGCTGCAAGAGGCAGCTGATCGATGTTTCTCTCTCATCGATGTTGCTAACTCTCTATCCCTCTCCCTTCCTCTCTGTAAAAAATCAATAAAACATTTTTTAAAAAGGATATGAATATGATAGACTTGGCTTTCAAAGCCATGAAATGAACCCAAATTAGAAGGCAATTTCCTATGATCTTTTTATTTAACAATTCTCCAAATAATGTCAATTAGAAAAATTAAGTAACTAAAACTCTCCCCTTTTTATTTTTCAATGGTCTTGTCTTTGAGTAAGAGATAAAGATTGACTAAAGTACAAAATTATGGAATTCAGTAGTCTGGTGGTTAAAGCTTCAAGTGTAGGCACACATTATGGCTTTCTAGTGAGTCAACATATAGAAGAAACTTAAAATTTGATACAAATTTGGAAATAAAATATTTAAAGTGCTCATTTTACTTATCCAATGGGAGAAATTACTCTAATTATTCATATCCAAAATTGTCTTTTTGTTTAGATTCTATGAATTGGCATAACTGCATCCTTTCTTTGTAAAATGCTCATGTTGACTGGTGTGGAGAATGTGTGAAGACATATGCTTCCGTGGGCAGAGACAGCTCTGGACCAATAGCTTAAACGAGGCATGTGGCCCGCCGGCCACGAGTGTGACATGTTTGTAGGTTGGCGCTTTACTTTCCCCCAACCCAATCTTCACACAGAGCCAACCCCTAAAAATACATTCATTTGAATTAAAAACATTATGTTTGTTTTACCAACATGTTAGTGCCCTTTCACTCAGTTCTTAAGTTCCTCACACATTGTAACTTTATAGTCATCACCGAGCTTCCAAGGTGAGTGAGAGCTCAGACAGTCAAGGTGTCGAGATGCTAAAAATGCCAGCATATTTTAAAGGAAGAAATAAGTTCTAAGGAAGAAATAAGTGATGTTGATAACAAAAATACCTGTATTTTATGTTAATATTGAAGGTTCTATAGTCACATCACCTGGGTTTAAATTCCTGCTGCCGCAAGTATTTGCTATGTGTCTTGGGGCATGTTACTTAAACTCTGTGTGCCTGAGTTCCCTTTGTCAAATGGGAAAAATAAAGCCACTAGCTTCATAGCAGTTGTAAGAATGTTGTAAGGATTAAATGAGAAATCCATGTAAAACACAGCACAGTGAAGTTAAAATAAGGATTAGTTGTGGAAATTAGTTGTAATTTCCATTCGTTTAATTAGTGGTACTGGCATTGCCTAGAAATAAACTTGTGCATGTGCTTGAAGGCTAGAATCTTTTCGCATGTTTAATACTGGAACATAGTTGGTCCTTTTTACCAAAAATGATATTCATTGTGCAATAGTCTTTAAATGGAAGAAAGGAAAGAAAGAAGAACTTTTCCCATGTTTTCCACTCAAACAGTGAAGCTTTATATAGTGCTTTTTTTTTTTTTTCAAATACAGCACCAGAAATAAATTGCCTGCTGTTTATTATCTGGATGCAGAGTCCTGATGGCTTCAGTTCATCTACATGTAAATTACTCAGCATTCTAAACTACATCAGACTCAGCAGCCAAGCATCGGTAGGAAAATAGTTCCTGAGGAGCTTAACCAAATGTACATTATTGTAATAAAAAATTCTAAGGCAGCCCTCTAAGGAACAAATCACTCAGCTTTGGTGGGGAAAGTGGAGAGTCCCACAAACCTCATATTTTTTTTTACCTACGTACGATTAACTTGTACTAGACAGACAGTTAGGATGACAGCCTGCCTAGAAAGGCTTTGCATTTTTAAATTTGTCCTCTTTCTATATCTTTTATCCCCTTTATATATATTTTTTTCTTTGCTAAACAAATAGTAGAGCATATGCTCTTGGCTAGATCTGTACATAACTTTATAAATCTTTTTGGCATATCTGGAGAGAAGCTTTCTCAGATGTCATCGGGATTGCACAAATACAGAAGGTCAGAAATATCAGTCAAAAGGCAATCAATTGTTCAGTGACACCTTTAGATAGTTAGTGTACATCTTTTTACATCTTTCTATGTTTTTAGAATGTTTACTTTTTTCAATCTCACTCTGCCTCGTGGTCACAAGATGGCTGCTACACCATCAAGCAGGATATCTGTGTTCCAGGCAGTAAGAAAAGAATGGCAAAGGCTTTCTCCTCCCAAGATTTGTGTTTTGGTTTAGCACGAAAGGCTCCATCCATGAGATTTCCCCCAGAACTGGACCATTTCCCTGACCCGAACCATTCACTAGCCAAGGGAAGTGGCTGGAGAGTGTCGGCTGCACCTTCCTTTGGCCAACAAAAAAACCCAAAGTCTATTCCCCAGAACAGACTTGCACGTTTCATAGTGAGCTGCAGAGAAGGTGAGCTGCAGAGATAATGTAGCCTGGTTGGCTCTGGTGACTTCCCCTTCCATTAATCAACCAAGTGTTCATTGAAATCCTCTCTCAAACTGCATTATTGTTTCTGAAAGCAATTTTAATTGTCTTTATGGGATAATTAGAAATATATAGAATATTAATAAATAAGTCACCATACTGGATGTCTGAAAGACAATACTTTTAAAGGAGATATTTCTATTTCTTAGGGCTTTAGAGGAACTGATAGAGATTTAAATCTGTCAGTTCCTTGAAGCATATAGTTTTCTTGTCTGCAGCTACTGTATAGTCTGCTGGCTGCTATTTTCATGGTAACAATCACAAGTTGGATGCTCTTCTTAGCTATAATGGGATGGTGCTGAATAGGCCAGCTGAGAGCTATTTTACAAGAAAATTTAGCAGTCGCTTTGCGGTAATGGATATTGGTTTGTGGCACATCCGTTCCAGTTTCTGCTTTGTTAAACACTTTAAAAGCAGCTTCTATGGATTTAGCTTCACTTTCTGACCCTCTGGGAACTACAGGTTTTAGCATCTTTACAATTGGTGGTGAACAAAGCCAAGCTAATCTTAATGCATATTTTGCCTGTTGACATTATGTAGAGAGCCTACCTGGACTCTTATTGATAACTTTTGATTTTATGCTACTGTAAATGCTGTTTGTAGAGCTTCCCAGAATTTTTTTAAAAGGAATTTTTGATGGTTTAGAAAAAGAAAACAAACAGCTGGTTAATTCTATTATTGTCAAATCTAGTAGACAGTATAGTGATGAATTAATCAACTTTTTATTTTGCTTCAGCGGCATTTAAAATATGATTGCTGTTGGAATTAGATATTTTATAAAATGCCATATTTAAAAACAGCATCTACTTTCTCCCTCTTCTCCTCTGAGACTATCAACCATACTCAAAACATGTAAGCTGTTAACAAATCTATTTGATGGAAAAAGGAATGTGCAGGGAGTCCATATGTTTATGATTGAAGAAATAAAATATGTCCTGCTTTATAAAGCATTAGACTCTCATAAGTGCTGTAGTAAAATTGTTAGGTCCAGTTAGAAAAGTTAATTAAATGATTCAAAGAAGTCAGACGTTTATTGCATAGTCTTTCATTAAAAATATTTGACTTCTCTTATTCTAATTCCTACACTTGACATTTTCTTTGAACCTGAAACAATACTTCTGAAATATTGATGATGAATATGAATGAAACAGACTCCTGAATAGTATTTCTTAATTTTTAAGCCAGAGTGAACCAGATATAGCTAGAACCTTTAGGCAATTTTTAGATGATTAATAAATAATCAAGATTAGTTATTTCAGTTAATTAAAGACTAAAACAGTTGCAATATTCAGAAGGTTTTGTGGTGGTTAAAATAATTTTGGAAACACACTCTATTTCATAATGTATTTTTACTTGATTTAATGTAATTCAGTAATAAAATTTCACAAAATTTAGTCATCTCAATCCCCTCCCCCCCCCCCATGAATGCTAAATTGTGTATCTAACTTGTAAGAAGAATTTTAATGTATAGAGGGTGTCCTAGTCATTTTGAGGAGGTTCCCTGATACTTTCTTATATCCCTTCTCATAGCATACTCATGATCAGAAGCTATATGATACAATGCCATCCAATTTCAAACACCGTAAGGGACATTCTATAAAGGATTCCATGTTACCATGTCACTGTCTATTAACATAGGAAGTAAAGACCTGACTGGGTATAAAGTTAGAGGGCTAGGTAGTAAGAAATATAGTCCATCCTTTTGTGTTAGTGAAAATTGAGGCCTACGAAAAAGAGGGAATTACCTATTATTAGATAGAAGTAGATCGTGGACGGGTGTGTATTAGAGAGTTTTAAAAAAAATGCCTTGATGGTACTTTTCCCTCGGTCTTCATTTTGGATCTACCAGTTTCATTTATCATTTGTCCTTTAATTCCTTTTAAAACTAGAAAACATAAAATATTAATTATTGTTAGTATTCATTCTGGAGAGCCCAATGCATTCACTTGATAAGGTAAATTTTATAATTATTCAAAAGTGTTTTAGTCTTAAATGTGCTTATCACATCCTTCCATAGAGCCCAAAGAGCTCTGGGTACCTGTTCGATTTTAGAAAACATTTTGATCATGCATTATATGCAGAGTTAATGTAGACAAAATGCGTATGCTATTTCCATTCAAGATTTTTAAAATTTATTTAAGTAAGTTTCCATTTTAAAGATCGGCAGTCTGGTAGAGAAAGCCTGAGCAAGTTTACCTGCACTGTAAGGCTCCCTCTGTGGAAGTCATCAATGATTTCCTTTCTAGGGAAATCAGAGAATGGTAAGAAAGAAAGGGGACTCACTTTACTGGGAGGGCACATATCAAATTATTTATTTTATATAATGATCTTGGGAATTAGGGATTTGTTAAGTCTAGGCTACTTAATTTCCCCAAGGCTTTACAGCTAGCTAGCAAGTTAACTCAATTGTAAACTTGACTCATTTCAAAGCCACACACCACTCAGTATACCATACTGCCAGTGAGCGCCCATGGCTCATAGTGAACAGATACACTTTTGGATCTAATAAATGATTTGTTATGGAATCATGGCCCAGGCAGCAAACAGTTCCATGAGTGTTTATTCAGAGCATAGATTCTAAAATTTTTTCTCCATCCTGAAACTGTGGCTAGGAACTTTTATAAATAAAATATCCATAAAGAAATCAGATTTCCTTATAGCGAGACTTAACTCTTTTCACTGTTCCGAATTCACTGTAAAGTTGTCAGGCCCTAACCTGTTATGAGTAACGTCTCCCAGGCCATTTGGAAACTTTGCTTTTAACGACTTCCTGCATGCACTCCATCTACTTCTATTTTTAAACATTGGGGTTTAGGGACAGACTTAGCACAGTGCCAGGAACATAATATATTTAAATAATGTTGAATTTATGCTCTTAATCACATCAGAGTGTAGAGTGAAGTAAGCAGTCCAATGGCTGGAACCCACCCATTCCCTCCCCCCGCCCTTTTTTTGCCATTGTGTATCACTGCCATCATTTTCTCCCACTATGTAATCTCTTCTTTTAAAAGTTCTATAGGTAGGACTAAAACCTGCTTTTAAAATACTTACATTTAAAATTAACTAAAATTAAACTTAACTTGGAAGACTTTTGAGAATTAATGAACACTGAGAGAGTGGAGTCATCACAAAATAAAGTTAAAACATTTTTAAACATCACATACACATTTATTTTTAAGAGCTAGTGTGGTAGAGGGAGAAGAGACCAGTACTGGGAATCATGAAACACGGGTCTTGGTGTTACCTTCTCCAGCAGTCAGATGTTGGAGTTTATAAATGTGTGTATGGGAATAAAACAATTCCTCCCCTGACTGGTTTGGCTCAGTGGATAGACCGTCGGCCTGCGGACTGAAAGGTCCCAGGTTCAATTCCGGTCAAGGGCATGTACCTTGGTTGCGGGCACATCCCCAGTAGGGGGTGTGCAGGAGGCGGCTGATTGATGTTTCTCTCTCATCAATGTTTCTAACTCTCTATCCCTTTCCCTTCCTCTCTGTAAAAAGTCAATAAAGTATATATTTTTTAAAAAAAAACACACAAAAAAACAATTCCTGGCCTGGCACCTTTAAAAGATTCTCATGAAGAATATATGAGATAACATGCAGGGAACTGCTCAGTAAACAATACATTGATGTCCAGGTGGGAGTCAGTGCCCTGTTGCTGTTATTAATACACCCCTTAATGATTGCGATAGCCCTAATTGGAACAGCTACTCAGTTGAAGTCCAAGTCATTTTAAGTAATTTTTCCTGTTTTTATGCCTCTACTACTATTATTTTTAGAGCGTCCCTACTACCTTTAATGAATTTGTCCTCATCCCTAAGTGAGGCATTTGGGGAATGTTATCACTGCCTAAAGATGTGTAAAAATTATGTCAAAAGGAGGAAGAATCTCAAATGTCTGAGAGTTAGTGGTGTGCTGGCTTTCAAGGGGTAGGGAGTAAGGCAGGAAGAAAACAGCTTCGATTTGCAGAGTTAGCCAGATTTCTGTGTGTAAAGAAAGACTCCGGCTGTGGACAATTTCTTTCTTTTTTTATTTTTAATATATTTTATTGATTTTTTACAGAGAGGAAGGGAGAGGGATAGAGAATTAGAAACATCAATGAGAGAGAAACATCGATCATCCACCTCCTGCATACCCCTGACTGGGGATGTGCCCGCAACCAAGGTACATACCCTTGGCCGCAATTGAACCCGGGACCCGTCAGTCCGCAGGCCGACGCTCTAGCCACTGAGCCAAACCGATCAGGGCTGGCTGTGGACAATTTCAAGCTGCCACCACCATGTCACTGACCACAGAGTTAGGAAGAGATGCACATAACTGGCTCTTGGGAGCAGGTGGGAGCCGGGTCCAGCGCACACACCACTGGCCTGGGATCGGTGGGTGTGTGTAAGGTGACAGCTTCAAGGTACCCGGTTCACAGTGGAACCTCCTGACCACAAAGGCACGGACAGACATGTACGGCTCTACTGCAGGTGATGATCTTTTGGCCCTTTGACTTACACCTCAATACACATTTCTAGTCTAAGAGAGCATTTAAGTTCAGTCTTTTGGGTACTTAAATCTGAACTCTCCCCACCAGACCCTGACTTGGCAGCCAGGTTGTCTTGGGAGGCATCCTCTGCTCCCATTATGTTGCCTTCAAATTAAGCCCACAGCTCTGAGCACAAGTGTCCTACATTCTAGCTATGTGTTCCCTGCTTCCCTTCACTGTCCCTCTCCTCAGAGTGCAAGATTTAGACAGATATAACCATGGTACCATCATGAGTTAGTATGAATGCTGCCACTGATCCTTGACAAAGGAGCAAAGTCAATGCAATGGAGCAAAGATAGTCTTTTCAACAAATGGTGCTGGTACGACTGAACATTCACATGCAGAAAAATGAACCTAGACACAGACCTTCCACCTTTCACAAAAAGTAACTGAAAATGTAACACAAATTTTAATGTAAAATGCAAAGCTATAAACTAGAAGAATGCTAGTTAATAAGGATAGAAAGAATGTTTCTTCAAATCTTCATTGCACCCCACCCTATAGTAAGGGACACAGGCAAGCATCCTATATAATAAAAGGCTAATATGCAAATTGACCGAACACAGAACAACCAGTTGCTATGATGCACACTGACCACCAGGGGGCAGATGCTCAATGCAGGAGTTGACCCCTAGTGGTCAGTGCGCTCCCACAGGTGGAGCGCCGCTCAGCCAGAAGCCCAGCTCATGGCTTGTGGGGTGGGGGGCCGGCCTAAGCCGGAAGACAGATATCCCCAAAGGTGTCCCGGACTGCCAGAGGGCACAGGCCGGGCTGAGGGACCTCCCCCCGCAGTGCACAAATGTTGTGCACCAGGCCTCTAGTCATGAATATATACTAAAACTGTTGGGTGAAAAGTTGTTAGGAAACAGGATATTCTCATGGTCTCAAAGTACCACCCATAATTTCCTTCTTCATTATAGAGGGAGAAAGGTATTTTTAACAATTAATTGCTAAGAAGTCCCAATATCAACTATTTCCTTCCCACCCCCAATCTGTGCTCTCAACCTAATCATGAGGAAGAAAACAATGTAAGTCTTGTGATTTAAAAATACATTTTGAATTTTAAGATCATCTTTATAAAGACATTGTAGTAATTCACTATACTTGTTCTTGGCAAATTTATATTCACAGCCAGCACCCACAGGGGATATGCCCATAAGTATGTTAATATGAACTTGGTCTGCAGAACTGGGCACTGATTTCAGAGCCTGGGAATTCCAGGCCCACTGCTGACTCAGTTTGAATGAGGCCAAGGAATTCTACTCTGAGCTAGAGAAAAACTATCCTGCAATGGGATGAGGAGGCTGGCAGGGAGGGGGGCAGTGTCCTTAATCCTAAACTGGATTCTGACAGCCTCTGAAGGAGGATTGTGCCCATGGGCCTCTAGGTAATAATGAGAAACTTTTATCAGGCTCTTGCTAAGGACTAAGCATTGTTTTGAGCATTGATTTGTATTAACTCATTTAATCTGCACAGCAACTCTGTGAGATAGTTAATATTTTTATCCTCATGTTCTAAAGAAGGAACCAGCATACAGGTGGATTGAACCGCTGGATATGAACTCAGTTAATATCTGGCTGCAAGCCTGGCCAGTGTGGCTCAGTGGATTGAGCATCATCCCTTGCACCAAGAGGTTGCTGGTTTGATTCCCAGTCGGGCTGCAAGCTCGATCCCCAGTGGGGGGGTGGGGGGGCCATGCAGCGTGCAGGAGGCAGCCAATTGGTTTCTATCTTATCTCCCTCTCCCTTCCTCTCTCTGTAAAAATATAAATGAAAACATATTTTTAAAATATATTTTATTGATTTTCTTGCAGAGAGGAAGGGAGAGGGATAGAGAGCTAGAAACATCGATGAGAGAGAAACATCGATCAGCTGCCTCTTGCACACCCACTACTGGGGATGTGCCCACAACCAAGGTACATGCCCTTGACTGGAATCGAACCAGGGACCCGTCAGTCCGCAGGCCAACACTCTATCCACTGAGCCAAACTGGTTAGGGCTGAAAACATAATTTTTAAAAAAATATCTGGCTGCAGGTATAATTTTTATAACTACATTCTAAAAAACATTCTACATTCAACTACTCTGGATTTTTATGCATTCTGTATGTAGTCTGAACTGTTCCTGTAGCAGGGAGATGGCTAAAGGCCTTCGGAAGTTAATGTTTAGCATCCCAGTCCTCGAAGTTCTGACAATGGGTTCATGTCAATAATACGCACAATATGAATAATCTGGTACCTGGGAAGCAAAGGAAAATCCCAAAACAATTTTGGCAACTTATTTCTTAGTCTTTTAATTTTCTAAGAGGTGTGGATAACTAACATTAAAATTTCTATTTTTAAAAAAGAAATATGTTGTAAACTTTTAAAAACTTCCTTATCTGTTAAGGCAAGTTGAGACCTCAAGAAATAAAGAGCTCTGTGCTTTGGCACCTGAGCCAGTGTGGGCTCACTGTTGGCCTTCTGAGGCATGAATTTTAGTTTTTCGGTGCTTCATACAGATGTTGTTTGTGTCAACTCTTCTTTTAAGCTGGAGACACCTCCAGTGCATAGATACCTTTGAGACTCATGTGCTCTAGCTGAAAGGGAAAAGTGATATTTTATTCTTTTAAATTATAAGATGCTCAGGGGAGATGGATAAATTAGTGGTATTTCCAGCTTTGGATATTATAATAAATTCTAAAATACAATTTTCAGAATCACATAATTTGTTGACAATTGCTTTAAAGCTAAAGCATATTTTCTTAAAAACTTTTCTGGTTATTCCACAAAGTTATTTCATATTTTCATTTTGGAAATTTCATTGCAGGGGCTTTGTCACTGTGGGGAGTGTCTTCTCATTCTTCATGTCTCTGAAGTATGAAAATTCCCTTAATTTTCCCAAGTTCACACCTTCATTGTATCTTGTAATGGTGAGAATCAAGTCAAATAACATTTCATTGTTTGCACAATGGTCTGCCCCACCACAGTGAGCCACTCGAGGACAGGTACTGCATTGCGTTTTGTATCTTAACATTTAGAAGAGTGATGACCTTGGCAGGTACCTCATCAGTGCATCTTGTAGTGAGTTTGTGGATCTGGATAATAAGAGAAGCATAAAAGTTTTTAAAAATATTATACCTCTAAGAAAGGAAATTAAAGAAACCATATGAAGTAAAGCTAGAAAATTAGTTAGACTGAGTGTTTAATCCATTTATTAATTGAGTTGTTTTAAAATGTTCAAATATTGATGTGACATTTTCTTTTTTTTTAAAAAATATATTTTATTGATTTTTTACAGAGAGGAAGGGAGAGAGATAGAGAGTTAGAAACATCGATGAGAGAGAAACATCAATCAGCTGCCTCCTGCACATCCCCCACTGGGGATGTGCCCTCAACCCAGGTACATGCCCTTGACCAGAATCGAACCCGGGACCCTTCAGTCCGCAGGCCAACGCTCTATCCACTGAGCCAAACCGGTTTCGGCGTGACATTTTCTTAATATTTCTATTTAGTCATATATAAATAATAGTAAGAGCTATGAGTGTTGGGTGCTTAGTGTTTGCCTCCAGTATATTATTTTATGTGTAAGGTGCTTATAAAGAAGATCTTTTATTACTCCCATTTTATAGGTGGGCAAGTTGAGACAGAGCGGTTAGAAACCTCGCCAAGGGCAAACTGTTAGTAAACTGAAGAGTCTTTATGAACCAGACGATCTGGTATGAGTTTCTCAAAGAGCCTACATGTTTCTGCTTATGTTTTGAATTCTTTAGAGGGGTAGCCCATTCTTTTCAGTTTGGGAAAATGGGGAATTTTTAAACAGTTGAAACAGAGCACTACCAAAACCAATCACCTTCTATGCTTAGCCCAGCCTGCCCAACAAACACACTGGCATTCAACAGCCCTCCATCTGACTTTTATACAAAACCACAGAGAAATAAAGGACATTCTGACATAGAGTATACAATCACCTGGCCTTTGTTCTTCTCCATGTTAGCCTGGCTTCCTATGAAAAGGACTGTAAAACCACCAGGTCTCTCTGAGTGCATCTTCCTTACTCCATCCTCATCCCTCCCTTTGCCACCATAGTCAGTCTGGCAAAGATAAAAAGATAAAAGAATTGCTATGTCCTGGACATCTAGGCTAGTTTGCTTTCCTTCCCTAGAATTAATGAGATGCTAAGCATCACCTGTTTACTGATCGCTCTCCTCTGTCCAATTTATCATAATCTATGGTCTCATAGGGGAATGTTATTAAAAAGTTTTAATTTGAGAGTATAAAGAGATGCAGCACAAGCAGGAGAGCCTGGAAATTAAATTAAATGACATTTCTCATGAGAATCTCCAAGATGAAATTATAGTCAAATAGGTATGCTTTTTATTTGTAATAAAGTCACAAGTAGTAAGACCCACAATAATTCATTTGCCCATAAAGAAACTAAAAAATGCCACCACTTTAACTCCTTAAATGTGACATGGGTACTATATCCACCAGGGAAAATAGAAGAAGGTATATATTTACAATTTTTTAAAAAATGCCAGAATTCTTAAAATTAAACTGTTCTTTTGGCACCTACTAACTAAATATAAAAGAGGTAAAAAGAGAAAAAAACACATGTATGTTTCATCATTTTTCAGATAAATGTTTTCTTTTAAAGTAAGATTACAATTTATTAACAAATAAAATACTTTATTCTTTCTTATATGAAATATTTAATAATAAGCAATATCAGCCTTTTCTTCTGTACTATTTACTCCCTTAAAGCCATAAGATAGGGATTCATAGTCTCTTCCAAAGTTGGCTGATTTTTCTCTTTCCTCCTCACATGTGTCCTGTGTCTTCTGCTTATTCTCTAAACACAGACAGATGTATACTGGTGCTGCTCTTTAGCATTGCTCCAAGTCAGCGGAATGCTTGTTTGATGATACTAGCAACAATGACAGTATGGCTCATTTTGTCCCAGAAGCAATGAGAACCCAGTCTTGGTTTCTAAATACCACTTGTCACTAAAAAGTTCTTGGAAAAAAGTTTTAGACTCTTGAGGTCTAAAACAGGGAAAGTAGAGTCCCTGGAATCTTGTTGCACAGAAAACAGGGAAATGCTGAAGGATAATGGGGATTGTCAAAAAGATACACTACTATCACCGAGAGGTTACCATGGCCAAATCTGAGATAATCTAGGCATCAAGCATAATAATAATGATACCAGATTATAAGACATTGAATAAAACAAAATCCATGAGTCTAAGGTGATAATCTAATGGGGTGGAATGTGGGGGATGGATGGAAGGTAGAAGAGAGAGAAACCTCACAGAAACTTCCCCTCACCCTGCCAACCTCCTCCTCATCCCATTGCAGAATAGTTCTTCTCTCATAGTGGAATTCCTTGGCTTCACTCAAACCAAATCAGCAATAGGCCTAGAATTCCCAGGCTCTGAAATCAGTGTCCTGCTTTGCAGATCAAGTTCATCCTATATAATAAAGAGGTAATATGCAAATTGACCATCACACCCTCACAAGATGGCTGCCTACAACCAGGCCGGCAGAGGGGTTAGTGAGTGATGACCAAATGACTGAACAGCAGGCTGCATGGGGCGACCAGGCCAGTTGGGAGGGACTGTGAGAGGCGACCGGGCTGGCAGGGGGGGCAGTTGGGGGCAATTAGGCTGGCAGGGGGCAGTGAGGGGCTACTAGGCCAGCAAGGGGGGGTCAGTTGGGGGCAATCAGGCTGGCATGCAGAGGCAGTGAGGGGCAATCAGGCCAGTAGGGGGGGCAGTTAGGGGCGACCAGGCAGGTGAGCAATTAGGAGCCAGTGGTCCAGGATTGTGAGAGGGATGTCCAACTGTGGGTGTAGGCTTGATCCCTGGGATTGGGCTTACACCGGCAGTTGGACATCCCCCAAGGGGTCCCGGATTGGAGAGGGTGTAGGCTGGGCTGAGGGGACCCCCCCCCCCCCGTGCACAAATTTTGTGCACTGGGTCTCTAGTATTAACATAATTATGGGCTGTGTTGTCCCCACATCCCTGATGGAGGTTTTGGCCCTTAATAAAAAAAAAATCCCGTAAAAGCTAAAGTAATGCCACACTTTCATCTGACATGAACAGGTGTCTTTTTCACCTTATAGTTGTTTTGCAGTGCAAAGAGTAACCTTTTGCCCAGTTGGCATGGCTCAGTGGTTGAGTGTCAACCTATGAACCAGGAGGTCACAGTTTAACTCTTGGTCAGGGCACATGACTGGGTTGTGGGCTCGATCCCCAGTGTGGGTATGCAGGAGACAGTCCATCAGTGATTCTCATAATTGATATTTCTATCTCTCTTTCCCTCTCTCTTCCTCTCTGAAATCAATCTATAATAATAAAAGCATAATATGCTAATTAGACCAGACAGCCAAATGACCTTCTGGATGTCCTTCCAGACGACCTTCCAGACGAAGCCAGTGCTGCGAGGGCCGAACTTCTTGCACAAATTTCTTGCATCAGGCCTCTAGTAAAAATATTTATTTTTTAAAAAAGAGAAAGACTAACCTTTTTTCTGTGGCTACCGGTTCATAAGCATCAAGTACAAAACTTGTACTAAGTCATAGAAATATGTAGAATGGTAGAGACAACTTTACAATTGTATGAGCAGTATTTCTAGGTTTTATTTAAAGTATATGACATAAGTAAAACCTTGGAATCCTGTTTGTGCCTTTACATGCCTCTTAACAGTCAATGTGAAATGAAAGTCAGTTCATCTTAAAATGATTAGAGCAATTTTTTCTGGCTATTACCTGCCATTACTGATTGTAGCTAATGAAGAAGGAGGAATAGGAAAGGAAAAAGGAGCACAAAATAAGACTTGTTTTTTAAAAATACATTTCTAACTTTAACATAACCTTTATGAAGACATTGTAGTAATTCACTATCCTTGTTCTTGGCACAAATTCATATTCACACATCTCCCCTCCTCCCCTCTGGTTTTGGAAACCCTGTTGGTTTTATTGGCATAAGAGATAAATACCTGTGCATTTGGTGAGGATACAACTTAATCGCAGTTTTAAAAAACTCTTCATGGTAGTTTTTTCAAAGTGTATCCCATAAACAAGTGGCACCATCACCTGGGGTGCTTAATAACTGCACAGCAGCCTCGTAGAGCACCTCCGGACTTCTGAATGAAACCACACAGAGCTGAAGCCCCACACGTTAGCACAGGTCTGTGCTGTTCATTAATGGTAAGAGCCACAGCCCTATCTCCATGTTCTCCATCTTTCCCCTGTAGGTAGTGCTGGGGTAGTGATGGTAGTGTTCACTTCATAACTTTTCTAGGTCTCATTTGTTGTTGTTATTGGTGATGTTCCAAAGCACAGGTGCAAAGAATTGAGTTCTTCATAATCTTCTTTTGGGGAGAGGCATGATGATCAGGATATGAAAGTCCCTTTGTTTTGCTTTATACTATTTTAAAATTTCCCTTTTATCTCTGACCTCCATTTCCATTTCCCCAGCTCCCATATATCCTCATGGAAATATGCTTGATGTGTATGTGAGTTGTCATTCTGTTTATGCCCTTTTCATTTAATACATTTGTATGTTGACTTAATTCAACACTTCTAACAGCAATGCTGGAACCCAGGACTCCTTCTATCACCTTTGACTTGTCCATGCCCCTCACCATGATAACTCAGTTGTCTTTAACTCCCACCATCATAAACAATAAATTCAACCACCTTCCACAGATTCACCTCTTGAACAGTTCATTTGTAATCAGGCCACAAGAATACATTCACCATTTCTTTCATGCTATTAAACCCAGACTTTAAAATTTATTTTTCATTGATGGTGTATTAATAAGAAGGTTGGATAGCATGTATTGGGAAAAGTTGCAAACTCATTTGAAGATTTTTTAAATTACTTTTAGAATGAGTTATATCTGGATTTCCTTTAAGCAGGTATTTCCAGCTGTGATTTATAAATTCTTAAAAATATCACCCATTGCCCAGCCAGCATAGTTCAGTGATTGAGTGTTGACCTATGAACCAGGAGCTCACAGTTCAGTCCCTGGTCGGGACACATGCCTGGTTACAGGCTCAATCCCCAGTATGGGGCATGCAGGGGGCAGCCAATCAATGATTCTCTCTCATCACTGATGTTTCTTTCTCTCTCTTCCTCTCCCTTCCTCTCTGAAATAAATAAAAACATAAAAAAAGAAAAAGTAATTACCCATATCAGCCATAACCTCCCAATTTTTTGCTCACATTTGTCATACAATTTTGTGATCTTCCTCCCTGAGTTCTTTAGCGCTTTGTTTATTAACTCTAAGTTACTTAGAATGTGTGACAGGAAGTCATAGATACATCTTCACTGGTATAAAACATGTGTCCTGTACTAGAGGTTAACAAGAAAATTGTTCTTAGCCAAGATATTTTGTGTAAGTGATCAAGCCTTTAACCTAAAGAAGAAAGCAGCCAGTCAGTCAATAGGGATGAAATACTCTTTGTCCGTTTCTCACTCTCCCTCACTCAGAGACTGCTGACTGCTCATCTCCAGGCCGTGGGCATATTGAGGGTGACATTCTCTCTTTCCAAGATAATCCTCATGATAGGATGCACTTAATTTATGCTGTGGATGGGACTGAGCTGAACTGATTTGCATATCATCAATACATGTAAGTCCTGAGTAGAGGGCCAGCCATCCAAATTAAATTATTCCCTGTCAAGGACTTGCTGTGTCTAGCAAATTCTGGAATAATGCTGATTGCAGGTGGTTGGTGAATATTGATGCTGTTTAGGGTTTATAAGGCCGTATTGGAGGGCACATGAAACTTAAGAGTTCTTTAGAACAATGTCTCTGTTTAAAACTCCTCTTGTTCAGACCCAGCTGGGCATTCAGTAATGCCAGCCACTGAATAAGATCTTTCAAGTGGCTCAGCCCGCCTCACCTGTCAGACTGGCTCACTGGTTTATAAATGAAACCCTGTTTGCTTCCAAAGCTCTTGATCCTCCAATTCTTCTCTATCCTTCCATTTGCTTACTTTTCCTTCTGATTTGAGTGACTTAACCCTCCTAACACATGCCATCAGTTTTCATTTACTGCTTTTCTTCAGGTGATGCCCTAATAGGTCTGGGTCTGTTTTAGTGTTTTTATCCTTTCTTACACCTTCATCCCCACCCCCACTTTAAATGAAGTTTTTCTGTGCTGTAAAATAAGTTTCTCTTTCATTGCACTTCGCTTTTAACTGAATGTTATGACTGCCAATTTCTCAGTGTTTCCTTTGGTGCTTTCTTTGTGCTTTTAGCACGAGCTTAACTTCCTCTTTTCTCATCAGCTTATCAATCAAGCATACATTTTTTTGAGCAGCTCCAAATTAAAATATGAAATTATAAGAACTTTATAAGTAGCTTTTACCACCTAGAAAAACCTGTCATTGAGGTACCTTCCGCTGTTTTCTAATATGGCATCTATGTGCTCACAGGCATTTTAGTAGAATTCTACTCCCTTTTCTTTCTTTCCTTTTTTAAATTTTTTATTGATTAAAGTATTACAAATGTGTCTTTATCCCCCCATTGTCCCCTCATCCCCCTAGTCTTGCCCTCACCCTCACCCTCTGTTGTCTGTGTCCATCGCTTATGCTTATATGTATGCATACAAGTCCTTTGGTTGATCTCTCCCCCTTACCCGCTCCCTCCCCTACCTTCCCTCTGAGGTTTGAGCATCTGCTCAATGCTTCTCTGTCTCTATATCTGTTTTTGTTCATCGGTTTATGTTGTTCATTATAGTCCACAAATGAGTGAGATCATGTGATATTTATCTTTCTCTGACTGACTTATTTCACTTAGCATAATGCTCTCCAGCTCCATCCATGCTGTTGCAAATGGTAGAGTGCCTTCCTTTTTACTGCGGCATAGTATTCCATTGCATAGACGTGCCAAAGTTTTTTAATCCATTCGTCTGCTGATGGGCACTTGGGCTGATTCCAAATCTTAGCTATTGTAAATTGTGCTGCTATGAACATAGGGGTGCATATATCCTTTCTGATTGGTGTTTCTGGTTTCTTGGGATATATTCCTAGAAGTGGGATCACTGGGTCAAATAGAAGTTCTATTTTTAGTTTTTTGAGGAAACTCTCCCTTTTCTTTCTTTAACTCTACTGTGTTAAAAATAAACAGATACCTACATAAGGACCACAGTAACCACATATTTTTCTCCCCATTTCCAATTCCATTTTTCTTAAAGTTAACATCCACAAAACAAATGAACATTATTTATTGTGCACCATTATTTATGTGCAAAAAGAGTCTACCAAATATTGCAACAAGAGAAAATGATGTAAAACACATGCAGTCCCTCATCTACTAACAAAAACAAAGACCTGTGTAGAGGCACGTCTGTCTAAATGATTTCTTAAATATTTTCCTGTTTCCTTGACCATGGCTTCCCATGATGTTACAGAAAAAGGAAGAGTTAGGAAGACATAGGCAAAGCATAGAGGATGGGACAGGAAGATAATAAAAAGCACAAGAATGTGGTAGTCTAAGAAGAAAAGTTGGTGGTCTGAGAGGTATGGAAATTTCTCTCCCAGGGAGATTCATTGGCCCAGATACTTTACAATGGCTACTTTTTGCAAAGAGGATATTTTCACATTCCACTTGAAACATGAGTCACGATAGATGGGCAATGCCCCGAAAAAAATTTGAGGTTTTCCCCCCCCCAAATCTATATAATAAAAGCCTAAGCCACCGTTATGGCTAGAATGATCGGTCACTTGATGAGCACTGACCACCAGGGGGCAGATGCTCAATGTGGGAGCTGCCCCCTGGTAGTCACTCTGCTCCCACAGGGAGAGTGCCACTCACCCGGAAGCCGGGCTTACAGCTGTCAAGTGTAGCAGAGGTGGTGGGAGCCTCTCCCACCTTCATGGCAGCACTAAGGAGCACTGAGCAGGCAGGCGGTAAGGAGCAAGGGGTCCCAGACTGCAAGAGGGCACAGGCGGTGCAGAGGGATCCCCTGCCAGTGCACAAATTTCATGCACTGGGCCTCTAGTATTATATAAAACAGTGTTATTTCTTCAATTATATGTTGGTATTAGAAGCAAGGGAGATTAACCATTATATGCATACTAGAGGCCCAGCGTGTAGTTGAAATCACATGAGGAGGTGCCCTGCCTCCCACCGTGCGAGGAGGCACCCCACGGGCCACCGTGAGAGTCAGGCCAGACACACGCCATGGTCGGCCAGGACCTGCACCTGACTTCTGCCCCAGGACCCCCCTGTCCCCCTGCCTGTGTCCGCTCTGGGCCACTGGAGCCGCCGCGCCGGCTCGGGCAGGCCCCCCTGTGTCTGTCTCCATCTCCTCTCCTGGCCTCACCTGCATGCATACAACCTCCTCCTGCCTGGTCATGACCCGTCACAGTGTCCTGGCCTAATTTGCATATTACCCTTTATATGTATAGATATGCAAAACCCATGAACACAGACAATAGTGTCGTGAAGACCTGGAGGGGGGAAGGTGAGGGTGGGCTAAAAGGGGGTTAATGGGGGAAAAGTGGACATTTGTAATACTTTCAACAATAAAGATAAATTTTTTAAAAAGAAGCAAAGAAGGAAAAGAGCCACAAAACTATGAAAACTTCATAAATATATAATTTTGAGCATTGCCATATAGAATCCTTCTCACCTGACCTCTCTCTAGCTAATTTGATGGTACTATTGAGGAAGATTATTCATATATAGACATTAATCATGTGTAATATTTCCTTTTAACTTAAAAACCAATATGTCTTTTATCTAGAGTCGTTTGTAGCTTAGAAATTTGAAGATAGGGTGAGACACGAATGTGTTCCCATTCTTCATTACAGTTCACCTTTCTTTTCACACGAGGGATTTCATATCCATCACCTGTATTCTTTAGTTCCAATCAATAGGAGGATTTAGGACTTCAGTGAACATTTAAATGTACCACTGAATGTATTCTAAGTATTCAAAGTATGTTATAGTTTGGACAAACCATTTTACTTAAAATATCCATAAATAAATATCTGCATAGCTAATGAATTTCTCCCTTCATTTTTGATGCACCCCTGGTACAAGGATCAGAGGAAGAGGAACAATAGGGACTAAGAAACTCCATATGTAATTTTTAGTGATTATCGCCACAGGGTCTACTGCACACTTGAAATAGCAGACAGAATCCAGGTGGATGTCATAAATAATTGATATGTGGATAAAAATAAGAATAAACATAATAAATGAGTAAATTATATGGTATATTAGAAAATGCTAATTATTGTGTAAAATAGGATAAAGGAGGTTAGTGGCAGGAACTGCAGGTTATAATATTAAATAGGATGGTCAGGTTAAGCCTCCCTGAGAAGATAAACTTTGAGGAAAGATTTGATGGAGGGAATGGAGTTTTTCAAAGAAAAGTTGTTCTACATCCAGAATTTAACTATAAATAAATTTAGTTAATTTAAATACAACATACCTTATATAATATGATATTAACATAATGTTTTCTGGTGTAACCTTTAAGATTCCCCATATTTGATTATTTCTAACTTGATATAATAAAATGAGTGTAATTTACTATGTAAGACAGGCATCTACCTTTATAATCTATACTTCTAAGACATAGGTTCATTTCAGTAGATGTTTACAACACATATATAATAAACACAAATTGTCAAACAGTGGAGTTCTTTAAAAACACATGAGCATATATCTCACACCTATGATTCTGTGCTCTCTGCAAAGAATAAACCAGCTAGGTAGTACATAAAGCTACAGTGTCTTCCTCGACCATAAGAATGCTTATGTTCACACATATAAACCATTTAAACATGAACTGATGGAATCTGAAATAATTCTGAAAGTAAACATTCTTATTTCTAATACTTTTTCTTTTATGCACACCTAGAATAATAAGTAGTCTGTTTAAAATACCTGTCCAATAAAAATGGAAAATTCTTAATTCTATATTTAATTTATCACTTCTTCTTCTGATACCTTAGAAGGCTGAGTTACAAACTAATTAGCTAAGAAGTCCAGGGATTGGATTTCTGCTCCACAACTTCCCAGCTGTGTTCTTGGCAATAACTGAACCTAACTGGGCCTATTTTCTCCACTGCAAAATGGAGGTTCATAACTCTCAGAATTGCTGAATAAAATACTGTGTTCAAAGAGACTGGCATATTATAGGTAATTAATCATTTATATTAAATCGGTTTTATGCTTCTTTAATTGGTTAACATTACAATAAATAACTAAATATAAATAACTGAAGACGAGTCCAAGGCCATATATAATATTAGATGTTATACTATTATGGTGATTTTTTTTTCTATCATGATGATTCTGAGAAAGGAAAGAGCTTTTGACACTGTGTGCTGGGGGAGTGCTAGACATTGTTATAAACGAGGGCAGAACATGAAATGGAACAAAAAGGAAGTGTAGCTCTTGGGATGGAAGAAGAAAAGTAGGTGGTTGGTGAAGGAAACTAATGATTACGGTGGATGTCAATGGGCAAGGAACAGTATTGAAAGCACCTTCACTGCCCATTCTTTTGTCATAATCGTGTAGCTACAGATGAGTACCTTCACTTGTTAATATATTCTTAAGATACATATCTCAAATCACACTTATTTATTAAAAGCTTATGTAAAATATTCTCCCCTTTCTAAGGAAAATATCTCCTTACAACTTATTTATTTAGCGAATACATAGTCGTCATAGGGCCTTCACCCATGCAGCCATGGTTACATGGCATGTTTACAAAATGTATGCTCATACCAGAACTCTTTGGAATAATATTCACTACAGACCCCCAAATTTGGTTTCAATAAGAGAGTTTCTAAGCTAATGGCACCATAATATTTTATTATTAACATTACTTAGATATAACATACTTTAATAAAGTACACACATCTTAATTATGTCCCTATGTCACTGCCACTCACGTCAAGAAGGCATTGTATTTCTTTCTGGTCAGTCCACCTCCATCTTAATCCTCATAGAGGCAAACATTACTTTGACTTTTGTCTTTGAATATTAGTTTAGTTTGTACTTGAACTTCATGTATAAGGAATAATACAGTGTGCACTCTTTTGTGTCTGCTGCTTTCACTCATCATTATGCCTGTGAGAGTCATCTGTATAGTTGTAACAGTAATTCTTTTCCATTGATTCTTTCTTTTTTTTGTGTAGTAATCTATTATATGAATATAACAAAATCCATTCTACTGTTGATGAGCATGAGTGGATTCCCATTTTATGCAATTATGAATAAAGCTCTTATGAACATTTAGTAAAGGTATTTAGGTAGACACATGCACTTAGTTCTCTTGGGAATATATATCTAGAAGTGGAATTGCTGGTTCATGGTGTACACATGCCTTTAGCTTTAAGAGATGTTGCCAAACAGTTTTCAAAAGTGTTCATACTAATTTACACCCCACCAGCAATATATGAGAGTTTCAATTCTACAATTATGGTTTTCTTTTCAACATCTGGAAGCTTTTTATTCTCCACACTAGAGACCCAGTGCACGACTTCGTGCACGGGTGGGTTCCCTAGGCGTGGCCTGCGGGGATTGGGCCAAAATTGGCAATCCAATGCTGCCTGCCGCTCCTGCTCATCCCAGCCCCCGCTGTGCCTGCCATGGGCTTGCGCCCGGTCACTCCTGATCAGGAGAGTCTCACGTTGCTGCAGCTGCACTCACCAGCCGTGAGCCCTGCATCTGGCGCCCATCCCAAGGGAGGTGAGGGGACCAGGACGTGATTGGCCCTCTGGGCGGGCGATGGGATGCCCTTGCTGGCCTGGGATCCAGATCTGTCCCGCTAACCTTCACACCAGTTGTCAGGAGCTACCTGGCGGCCGCTTTTACATCGTTCCTTCCTTGCGGAGCCTGTAGGGAGGGGAAGCAGCCATGGTGCCCGATGCCTACCTCCAGGCCAGTGGCGCTGTTAGGATCGTGGTGGCGGCACCAGTCTGTCCATGCCTGGCCCATTCTCTGGAGATTGGACCTGTAGGACTGCTGAGGGAGTGAATGGCTGCCACTGGGCTGGGGGGCTGCCAGGATGGGTCAGTCAACTGAGTGTCACTCCCGATATGGGAGTGCACTGACCACCAGGGGCAGCTCCTGCATCGAGCATCTGCCCCCTGGTGGTCAGTACGTGTCATAGCAACCGGCCGACCAGTCGTTGAGTCGTTTGGTTGCTAAGGCTTTTATATATATATATATATATATATATATATATATATATATATATATAATATTATATAGATAGATAGATAGATAGTTCTTAAAGTTTAATGAGATTATGACTTGATAAATTGAAGTAGCAATTATTTTTTATAATTGCAATTCACATGATGCTGTTTTTGAAAATAACTTCTGAAAATGAAGTTTGGTTCAGTTTACTTTGGTGAAAGTATATGAACAGAATAGAACTTTGGGTACTATCATATTCTAAGCTTAGATTGTTAATGGCATACAAAACCTAAATATGGCCTGTGAGCTGTTTCACTAAATTGTGGTCAAACTTTATTTTGAGGGCTGACAATAAGAACCCCTCCCTCTCTCCCCCTCCCCCCATTTATCTCCCCCATCTCTCTCCTTTTCACTCTCTTCCTCTCTCCCTTCATTTATGTCATCATTTTTACTTCATCTTGATGAGTAAATTAAAAAAATTGATGGAATAAAGAAAAACAAGAGTGTATAACTTTTTAAAAATACCTATGCAGAATTTCCAGTGAAATATGAATATTTCTGAAGTACAAAATGATACACAATCCAAAAATAATTTAAAATGTATTTTGTCCTTACCTTTGGATAAGACTATAACTGATATTTAGAGACAATCTCCATACTAAGATTTAAAATGAACTTATAAAGCCAAATTCTGAGTGTGACTCAGAAGGATTAAAGCATGATTCAAGAACCATTGGAGAGTGGTCCAGTTATCATGTCTTATTCCTCATCCTACTTGCTTAAAATACATTCATCCTTCCCACTCCAGTCCAAGTTAGATTAGAATCACAGAGAAGATGACCACAGGTGGTCCCTAGGTCAGTATGCTCTTGGTTCTTTATAAAGATACTTATTTCAGATTCTTTCTTTATTGAAGATCCATGGGGAATCTGGATATTTTGGCTTAACATATTTCTCACTGTATTATATGTGTAAAAGATAGTTAAAATGTATATAAAGTAAGGCAAACAATTATAGGAGTTGAAGCCTGGACAATGTCAATCTATTTCAAATTTTAAATAAGTAAATAGTTCAGCTCAGTAGCATAGAAAGCCTAGTAAAAGTGAATGAAAGATAAAGTACACAATAAGCTAATGAATGCAGTCTGTCTTCTTCAATCACATCAAGAAGAATTTGGGGCAGGAGTAAAGTGATTCAAGGAATTTGGGGAGGGGGTGAATTTTTGTCCTTTGCTAATAAATTTGTGTAGTATCTACCTTCAAAATTCTTTACATGAGTTTCTCAACATTATTTTTTTAATAAAGAATAATTCAGCTTTGTTGATGGTGCATAGTTAATTTTTGCAGTTTGCTATGAAAAAAAAACAAAAGAAAAAAACATGAGTAATTTACCTAAGTTTATTATTTGGGTGGTTAGTGATTGTTTTTTAACTCCTGGCCAGTTATTATTCATCCCATAAATCAGGGTAGCTTTAGAGTATGTTTCTTTCATTGATGTTATTATGTTGAATTTATTTTATCGTGCAAATTTTTTAAAAAATGAGATTTAGAGGCCTATTATTAAAATTTTCAAGGAATTCAAGAAACAATTCTAGAAGATTTTCAGATTCTTAAATGAATTATAGTCTCGTGACTTTAAAAAAGTCAATAGCTTGCCCTAACCGGTTTTGCTCAGTGGATAGAGCATCGACCTGCCGACTCAAGGGTCCCAGGTTCGATTCCAGTCAAGAGCAAGTACCTTGGTTGTGGGCACATCCCCAGTAGGGGGCGTGCAGGAGACAGCTGATTGATGTTTCTCTCTCATCGATGTTTCTAACTCTCTATCCCTCTCCCTTCCTCTCTGTAAAAAATCAATAAAAATATTTTTTTAAAAAGTCAATAGTTTTAGTAGCTTTTGGAGCCGTGCTTCTAATAATTGGTGCCATAAATTGAATTTGAAACTTACCGTATTTTTAAATTGTGGCCATTAACGGCTCGCCCTGCCTGAAATCTGGGACATTTTCTCTAACTCTATCCTTCTGCATGTTTCATAGCTTTTTCAGGTATTAGGCTGAACCAAATGAAATGACCATTTTGTAGGTAAAGGGTAATAGAATTTCAATGTCATACAGTTCGTACTAATGCAGGGTGGGGCAAAAGTAGGTTTACAGTTGTTTGCATGGAAAAAATACAAAAATAATAATAAAAGAATAAACTCTGTACTTTGCATGCTTACCACTGTAAACCTACCTTTGGCCCTCCCTGTATATATAATAAGGCAGTCAATATAGAATACAAAAACTTTTCTTGTGCTTAAACACTCCAGTCATCAACTAATGTAATTTTCACGTTCTCTCTTTTAAAAAATGTTTTTGAGGGCCAGTATTTTCCAGCTCTGTTTTAGGTGCTTTGGATATACCAGTGCACCAAACATATAAAGATGACTTCCTTTATGGAACCAGCAGAGTGAGGCATGTGATAGTCAATATAATAGATAAAATATGATCTGATAGAAATGAATAAGTGCTATGGAAAAGGGGGAAGATATAGCAGGGCTGTGGGAGGGACGCGGTTGTGATTTTCATTGTAGTAATCAGGAAAGCCTTGGTTGGGAAGATGATATGTGACCAGAGGCTCCATAGAGGTAAGGAAGATAGACCTCCGTTATTCATTCCTAAAGGGCTTCAAGGCTGGTATGCAAACACACAGACCAATATGTATGGGGAATGAACCCAAGCTCTTCCAGAAGAGCCACCAGAGTAAGCTAAGGGAATTTGGGGTCATAGTTAAATAGGATCCTCATAGGTCAGGATCTGAGATGAAGTAGATATAACAGAGGCAGAGACACAGTGTCTCAGCAAAGTGAGGAAAAGAAGTGTGAAGCTGGTTTCTGTTTACTTCTGTGTTCCCTCCACTATCATCGAAGTTCCTTGAGGAGGACATTTTGTTTCCCTTCATCGCAATCCCTAGAAACTCTCAAGTGTCTGAAATATATGACGGTGCGTCATCAAAATTGGGAAAATGAGCTGATGAGTGGTGCTAAGCCAAGTCTAGAATATTGTCAAAGAGAAGAAGGGTAAGAAAAGACTGCAGTTTAGGCTCAAGCATAAATATGAAAAATCTAACAAATCATGCAAGTCAATTATCTGTCATTTTGTATTCTTAGGATATAACACACTTAAAGGCAGGGATTTTATTTACCACGTTATGCTTATTCTATGATGGACATGTTAAAGTACTAGTTCCTCATTAACAAATGGGGAGCTTAAGAAAAAGAATATGCCAACACATTCTCATTGAATGAACCAGGTGTCTCCAAAGTTAAGTGGCTCCCAAAGAGTATTAAATATTTTTGGAAGCTGTGCTATTTTCTTTAGACTGACCAGAACCAGTATGTGTGCTTTATGAGATCTTAATAAAATGTGATTCATGTTTCAAGAAATGACACTCTTGTGCATCTTTGTTGGCTGCTCAGAAGTGAGCAATAGCCCTAGCCGGTTTGGCTCAGTGGATGGAACGTCCGCTTGTGGACCAAAGGGTCCTGGGTTCGAGTCTCAGTTGCAGGCTCCTCCCTAGTCCAGGCCCTGATCAGGGTGCGTACAGGAGGAACCAATTGATATGTTTCTCTCACATTGATATTTCTCTCTGTCTTTCCTTCTCTCTTCCAATCATCTAAAAATCAATGGAAAAATATCCTTGGGTAAGGATTAAAAAAAAAATAGAAAGACATGAGTAACAAATGATAGTATATTAGAACAAGCCAGTTGCTTTGAAAAATAATCTTAGTGTTCAAAATCACTGAAGAAAAATAGACGTTTAACAGAATGATCTACTAGTATTAAAGCCGTGGTTCTCAACCTTGGCTGCACGTTAGAATCACATGGGAATCTTTTTTTAAAATCCTGATTTCTGGGCCTCATCCTCCAGAAATTCTGTTTCCTCGTTATGGGGTGAGGCCACAACATTAGTAACAAAGAAACAGAATTTCCGGAGGATGAGGCCCAGAAATCAGGATTTTAAAAAAAGATTCCCAGGTGATTCTAATGTGCAGCCAAGGTTGGGAACCACTAATTTAAAGGAACACTTTTCATAGGGGAAGAATATCCTAACCAACATAGAGGATTCACTGAAATCTTTTGTAATTATTACCTAGGGTAATTATATATTTTTAATGTTTATTTATTTTATAGCTGGGGGCAGAGAACAGTAGTGGTGGTAGCAACTGTATTTTAAACATCAAAAAGGCAATATGGCCTGACCTGTAGATGAGTTCACCTAAAAGCAATGAGTCATAAGTACTGGATATTGACAGGAACACTTTAGAAAGGAAATAAAAACATCAAGATAAAAATTCTAGTCACAAATTTTACTAAGTAGTTCAGGAAGATTTTAACAAGTATTGCATCCCCCAGTGGCTATTTTGAGTTTTATTCTTATTATTATTATTTTAATTTTACTTGGGCTTCCAATTTTCTGGCTTCATTATTTTGGGTAATCCCAAGAAGGTACACATTGTTTATAACTAGAAGGAACCTTGGGAGGCCAACTCAATTCGTGTCCAATTTCCCTTTTAAAAGTTTTATTAAATGTATTGGGGTAAGATAGGTTAATAAAGTTATATAGGTTTCAAGTATACAGTTTTATAATGCATCATCTGTGTATTGCATTGTGTGTGCACTACCCAAAGTCAAGTCTCCTTCTGTCACCATATATTTGACTCCCATTACCCTCTTCTACCTCCTCACCCCCTCTTCTCCTAGGATAACCACCATACTGTTGTCTGTGTCTGTGAGTTTTTGTTTGTTTGTTGCTTTCAGCTTTATATTCCACATGTGAGTGAAATCATATGGTTCTTGACTTTTTCTGTCTGACTTACTTTGCTTAGCATGATATTCTCAAGGTTCATCCATGTTGTCCCAAATGTGCAGTATTTCATCTTTTCTGATGCAATTGCTCAACTTCATGCCTGCAGGGAGAATGATGCCAGGGATGATAGAATTCCTAGGATATGATCATTAAGTTCAAGTTCAACAAGATAGGTTCACAGAAGGGCAATCATGCTTGATTCATCTGATTGCCAGACTGGAAATGAAAGGAAAGTGGTGACATAATCACCCCACATTCTTCAGACCTCATTATTACAGCACAGATATTAAGCAAAACTAGTTCTGCTTTAGCCAATAAAAGAAGCATTACAAAACCAAACACAAAAGATGTTTCTAGAATCTGTTTTGCTTACAAACAGAATGGGAGATAGCATGGAAAGAAAGCCACTCAGTGAGAGAAGAAAAGCAGGGGGCCTGAGTCAGGAAACTGGGATGGTGTCTCTGTTGGATCTCTGCTCAGCTCCATGACCTTGGTCAGACTCCCTGGGCCTCAGCTTTCTTACCTATGAAACAAAGGGTGTGGAATAGGCTGAGGGGTGTTCATGAATTCAGATAGACAGAGGCATGGAACAGGACCTATCTCATACAGAAGAACCATAATTTGTATAATTATGAAAGCAAAATTAGCTAGTGATCAAAAATGCAGAAGAAAGGTCGCTAATGGGGAAAGAAAATTCATCATAATGCATTCAAAATGTAGTATGAATCTGAGACAATTCTTTCCAGAAGGAAAAGAATGAAGCATATCAAAGGTCTCTAAATTTCCTCCACTCTAGTCTTTTTCTCTTTTATCTATCATCACCTTATTTTTCTTTATACTCTCTGTTTCCAGTAACCATGGTGAAGCACCCTCCCAACAACCTTCTTCACAGCCAGCCCTTTTGGTACACATTGAATTTGCTTTATTCACTGATGCAGGGAGCTAGCAATGCTGCAAAAATTAATTAATTTATTAACATTTTTTCTTTCCTTTTGTCCAGGAAGTAAATGCGGAGAATTATTCCACACTTAACCACCCTACATAAGGGGCACTGTAAAATAGGGATACTCAACTGTTAATTTCACTTGCTAACATAAAAGGGATACTGATTATGCCAGATTCAATTCCCTGCCTTGGCCTCAGGGACTGTAAAGTCCCAGGATTCAAGCTGGTTGCCAGCTCCTTTTGCTTTTGTGTATAAATGGAATAAAATGGATTGCCCACAGAAATCACAGGTCAACCTTGGTTTCTCAATCCTCTTTTTGTTTTTGTTTTTTGTTTTGTTTTGGTGTTGGTTTTGTTTGTTTTTTTGCATTCTTCCTTGTAAAGAAGACATTTCCAAGTGCCTAATTATCACAGTTACAAGGGGGACTGATTTTTCATAGGAAAAAATACATAAGTGTATACATTTTTCTAATGAGCATGGTTATTTATTTTGGAATATAAATAAGCAATAATGCAATCCTCAGTTTTAAAATATTTTAATGATCTGCCAATGACAAAACATCAAAGAATCTCTGTTGTCATTGATGCAGAAAATAAAAATTCTCATAAACTGTCATTGAGTCACATCCAGTTTGTAGAGCCTAACTTATTTGTAATCCTGTATGCCTGAAAACTGTCTGCTTAAACAGTGTGTGTGTGTGTGTGTGTGTGTGTGTGTGTGTGTGTGTGTGGCAATAACACAAAGGAGACCAGATGATGACATTCATAGGCTTATAGACTCGACTCGGGGGGACACACTTGGATGGAGGCAATTAAAATGCCTGTCAGGCATTTGGTACCAGCAGCCCCTATGGCAAACCACTGAATCATAAGCCAGGGCTGCTGCACCTTATTGTCAGTGAATGATGGCGGAGCGGGGTGGCTTGTCATCATTCTCGAAAATTCTGAGGCTAGTGCGCGTTCTCTCTCTCTCCCACTCGCCTTATTTTCCTTTTCGCCACTGCGGGGACGTTTTCTAATTTGCAGCTCCCCTTTCCCTGACACACACACACACACACACACACACACACACACACACACACACGAGCTGGTGGCTTGCAGACTGCAGTGTGTCTGGAGCTAGAGAGCCAGAGCCAGCGTGTGGAGATGCTGCTCAGGGAGAAGGATTCCGCAGCCATCCTCAGAGGCTAGACTGGGTGATATCGCGCCATACACGCTGGTAATGGTCTGGGGTGTTCACATTTTTAATTTTGTTTCATTTCTCATCTGTTTTCCAAAGAATCTGCTTTATGTGATGCCAGAGTAAAATGCTTTAAATTCATTACTGAGCTTTCTAAAAATTCAAGTGCTGCATTGTTTGTACTACAGATCTCAAGACAGACTTATTGTCTGGATGTAAAGAATGCATTTGCTGACTGGTGAGTTATAATTTTCAATATTTAGTTAACAAATCTATATATGTGTTTTTTTTCCTTTTGTTTTGTTTCAGTAGATTCTTCAGTTGTCTGTAACCGAGGAAGCATTGATTGGGAACCACTCATTCAGAAAATTAAAAGGTACCACATGTTTCGTTTATATGTTTAGATGAGGGAAAATCAAGGAGGAATTGGAATGTTTTTATTTGAAGTAATCTCTCTGTGCCTGGTCTTTTATCTTTAAGCCTACGTCGATCATTGTCTAGAGCATGTATGATTTCCTAGGGAGAATGCCATTTTCCAAGGCTATTATATGATTAGATATCTAAAGAATTGTGTCTTTTGCCTGTGTTACAAGTTATTACAGATATTAGTATGTCTGACTTATTGTTGGATTTTTATCACTATAATGGCTAAAAATATGCAAAATTCCCTATCTTACTGAAAGTGCAATAATTTGAATTTAAGGGAAATAGACTGGTTTTATTTGAGGAAATCTTGCTAAGAAGTGATTTTTTTGAGTGGTTAAATGAAATGGCTGTTCTTTCCCCAATAGAATGGGTGCTAGAGACGAAAGCCCAGGAATGACTCAGTATCGTTGGGTTTTGTGAATAAAAGATTGTAATTTATTCACGGATGGTTTAGCAACAGATATATTAAAAAACCGAGGTTGTTAGGTATTAAGAACTGATTTTACATACACTATATTTGGCATTGACAGCATAAGAAAGTGATCATTCCCCTTGCCATGAAAGCAGTTGAATCCATTATTCTCGGGCCTTATGCCTTACAGGAAAAATATTAATTTTCAAATTCAGCATCAGGACACATACAGATTGGAGATGATGAGTATGGGTATTACCTTTTCTTTAATTCCTTAAGGTGATCTTTGACTTTAATGTATACCCACGTCAATAAAACCTTTATTTGTAATTTGGCTTTAAAAAATGGAAGACATTTCTGCCTTGATGAGAAGATGATCAATAACGTCATTAAAGCCTTTTCTTTGCATTCACATAGTATTTCCCCTCAGACTCTGGCCCAAAATATTTTACGCAGTAAGGTTAGTTTTTTTTTTTTTTAGCTATACTTTAAAAATGGCTAACATTCAACTACTGATGCTGAAATACTAGAAGTCTGTGAGTATTTACCTGTGAGCATGAATATTTGTAGCAGTTGAAGGAGACTAATGCATTGTCCTTCTTTAATTTTCTCTGCAATGTGTAATTATGAGAACCTTAATTTATTCATTCCACAAACAGTAAGATCCTTGCTTCTGTGGGTGGTTATTGTGGGAGAGGGGGAAGGGGCAGATGTCTCTGTCACCCCCTTCCAGAGTGTAGGCAGCATCATATAATATTTTTGCACAAGAGAATGAATTTGTTAAAATAAACCACTCTGCTCTAAAAAGGGGAAATTGCATTATTTCAGATACTGAACAAAATCTAATAGACTAGTCTGTTAGGTTCATCTTGTGTATTCAGAGATAGATAAAATATATTGCACTTTTTCTTCAGAAATTACTCAGGAATCATGTATGAAATCCCCAAACAGGACATGCAATTCCTCCTGAATATTGAAAAAGCCTTGTTAGGTTTCACTCAGAGTAAATGAAAACATTTTATATTTGGTGAAAACAACCACAACCCTCTATTTGGTATTTTCCCATCTAACTAAATCCATACAGTATATATTTCATATGAAAATCTGTTTCCTAATTTTCAGACTCATGTAGGAAGTCATTATATTAATTTTGAACTCTAGGGTATTTACAAGAATTGGAAAAGGATGAAATTACTAATTATCCACCAAAAAGAAATCTTTACTGTATTGTCAAGAAGACCTGGAACTAGAGAAGTGGCATATTTATTACCTTACCAAGAGCATCTTGGTCCCTAAATTTTCTAGCACCATTTAAAAATCCATCTAGGTGTTGATATATTTTGTGTAATAAACCAGAGTTCATTCAAATAGTCTTTTACATTGTCAAATCAGAGTAGAATTTGACTAATGGACTCTAAAAGAGTTGGGGATCTGTATCATGGCTTTTCTAACCAACATCTGGGCATTAGTTTTACCATTAAATTCCTTTACTGATTTTTCACTGTACCTTCAGCTCATAGCATAACGCCTTGACCACAGTGGTTAAATAACTACTGATTTAATTATTTGATGGACAAATAAATTTGCTGGGAAAACCTGCATTTTTCCTCATTACTTTTCTGTTCTTGTTTTTCCTAAGGTTACACACTATAATCTTGTTTTTCAGTTACCTAAAATATTCATAATAAATCCCTAATTTATGGTAATTAATTAGATATTACCAGGTAAAAAAGCAGCCAAACCATGTCTGAAAATGTCTCCAGGCTCCATGGAAAAGGATTTTTCTGGTTTTAGGTTAAGATGGAAAGAATTTTTTAAATGTCCCTTTCACTTTCACCAGCTAGGGGAACGATGCCAAACTGCAGCATGAGTGTTGCTTTATGGGCACTTCCTAAATGTTCCCAGGCTTGACATTGTTTATTGCTCTTCATGACTTCAGCCAAGATTTTGCTGCAGCACAGGGGAGGAGGTCCTCCTCTCCCTCTCTTTGTAGATGCAACACTAGAAATGATGTCATAGTCTTCCTGAACACTTTCTTGCTCATTATGGACTAGTTCAGTATGACATCATTTTATACATATATATTTAAGGAATCTCTAAAGAAACGTCTAGAATCATAATAGCTTTAGAGAAATCGTGCTTGTTGTCCTTTATCTCTATTAATAAAACTATAGTTTCTTGTTGACTCTGTGCCAGATAATATTCTAAGCCCTTAACCCATGTTGTCTCATTTTAACTCTCACTACAATCCTGGGAAGTGGGTATGGTCTCCATTTTGCAAATGAATGAACTGAGACTCCAATCGGATGATCAACACAAGCCTGGCCCAAAGTCTTTTATATTAACCACAACATACTACATTTTTTCCAGTAAATTTTTGGCTCATAGTGATTGTTTTAATGTTTTATTTACGTACATGGTTTATATGTTGCTGCAAGAAGGTTAAAATAGCATGCTTATAGATTCTTGTTTTTATATACATAATGTAGTAGTAAATAAATCTTTAAAGGCATCATTGTAATATTCAAGCTCTGATACATTGTGTATTTTAATATATATTTCTATTTGACCCAAGAAACTTTATTCTTTAAGGAGGAATATCAGGAAATTTTAAAGTAAATGAATTAATAAAGCATTTCCTATGTCATTACAATGAAGTTGCATTACTGAATTGCGTAATCTATATGAAAAAAATTAGCCAGAGAATTCTGTTGATAAATAGCATAACAGATACCATATCATGCACAGTTTTTTTAAAATTTAACTAATGAGAGAAGTTTCAAATGGCCAAAATAATTTAAAAAAAAAGCAGGGAACAGTATCATGAACAGTTAACACATTCAACCTTAAGTAAAACTTACTAACCAAGGGCACTAACAGTTACACAAATATGTGTTAAGATGTTCTACTTGCAAAGGAGTATATACAACAAAAGACTTTTGGAACTCAGTGGGTGCAGCAGAATAAGTCAAGGAAGCAGCACCAATGCTCATTGGTAATGTAAGAGACACATGAATAATTTCTTAAGGGACTTCATTGCATGGCAGGATTACTAACAATTGAGAAGGGACTCAACAGGAAGCACATCATGGAGGATGAATCTGTTGAGATGGAAGTAGAATGAATAGAAGTATTCAGGGAGTGATAATGTATGGAGGAGCTTCGGGAAGAGCAAACATTAGCAAAGGAACCAAAGGAAGTGAACATGCTTGGCAGGCATCGACTAATTTCATTTGTCTTCTAGAGTGCAGGCAGAAGGGGAATCTTAATAGATAAGGATGGGAAGGTAGATAAATGCTATTAGGTTGTACTGTATGAAATGGATAATATTCTACCCTTTTGAACTACAAAATAAAATAAAAATTTTAATATTTTTTTTATTGATTTCAGAGAGGAAGGGAGAGGGAGAAAGATAAAAACATCGATGATGAGAGAGAATCATTGATAGGCTGCACGCCCCCTACCAGGATCGAGTTTGCAACCTGGGCATGTGCCCTTGACTGTAATCGAAACCAGGACCCTTCAGTTTACAGGCCTGGTGCTCTATCCACTGAGCCAAACCAGCTAGGGTGCAAAATGAAAATTTAATTCAGTTTAATCTAATACATTGTAAAGGGATCTTAAATGCCAAGTTGAGGAGGTTTTTTTCAATCTGTATTCAGTGGAAAGCCATTGAGTGTATATTGAATAAGAGACCATTATGATCTCAACTGCATTTTCAGATGACTTTTTTTATATAGCTATGTGATATAAGTTAGAGTTGTGTGTGAGAGCATGTTGAAAGCTGTCATAGGATAATTCGGGGAAAAATGAAGGCTCAAAGAGGGCATGATGGTGGGTATAAAAAAAGAGGCCATGGCAATGAGAGATTTTTTTTAGCTTAAATTTATATAGAGAGAATAGCCAGTTATTGACTGGAAGGAGGAATGAATAGAAGAAGGACTCAATGGTGACTCTAAGGTTTGAAATTGATAACTGGAAACATGAAAGGAGAAAGGTAGCTAAAAGCTACTTGAGGAAAGAAGCCCTTCTTTATTTTTATTGCACCCTGCTCTCTAGCAGACTGCCTAGTACACAGTAGACAGTCAGTACGTGCTGACTGAATTAGTGGGGCAAATTCATGCCCTGTTCCTGCCCTCATGGACCTTTCCTTCTAGAAGAGGGAATAATCAGTGGGTAAACAAATTAAATGAAAAGATTACTCAGGCAGCTGTGCAGAGAGCAGATGGTAAAGGGGTAAGAATAGATGCTGGGAGATAAGCTTTGCAAACCTTACAGCAGAGGAATTAACCGAGATCTTATTAAAATACAGATTCAGAATCAGTAGGTGTGAGGACAGGTCTGAGATTCTTTAACAAGCTCCCAGATGATGTTGATGTTGCTGGACTGTGGACCAGGCTTTGATTAGAGTTTGGAAGGCAAATGTCCAGACAAGAAAAGTTAGAAATGTTTGGAGAAGTCGTTATGAGCAAGTCAAATGCGAGCCCTTCTCTTTGTGCAGCAATAGGTACTAATACTTGTCAGCCTCTTGGGTGGTGAGAGAGAGAATTCTTCCTCTTCCGAGTTATTTTTATTCCAGCCAGTTGTTTTATGAACGATCCATTAGACCAGCCCTAATGAGCGACTGGCATTTCATTCTTTCTGCCCGTGCTCAATGCTTATTATGCCATATAAAGCATTCTTGTGGCTCAGATTTGGGGATGCGATTGCACAACATTCTTTCTGTGCCCATTTCTTAACTCTAGTTCTGTTGCCTGCCTCATTATTTCTTTGGACTTTTCGCCTCCTCTCTGCCTGGATGTTCAGCATAATACTGGCCTGCTAACCTCTCTGGCCCCCATGCTCCTGACATCTCTCATGTTCCTCTGTGTTTAGTCATGAAGCTTCCGGGTTTCCACATCCCGTCTTCTGGCCACTCACATCTTCTTTCCTTGACCTATTTATTTATTTATTTTTATTTTTAAATTTTTTTCTTTATTGATTAAGGTATTACATGTGTGTCCTCATCTCCTTGTTGCCCCCCTACTCCCCCACTCATGCCCTCACCCCCTGGTATCTGTATCCATTAGTTATGCTTATATGCATGCATACAAGTCCTTTGGTTGATCTCTCCCTCTTACCCCCACCCTCCTCTACCTTCCCTCTGGGGTTTGATGGTCTGATCGATGCTTTTATGTCTCTGGATCTGTTTCTGTTCATCAGTTTATGTTGTTCATTATATTCCACAAATGAGTGAGATCATGTGATATTTATCTTTCTCTGACTGGCTTATTTCACTTAGCATAATACTCTCCAGGTCCATCCATGCTGTTGCAAATGGTAAGAATTTCTTCTTTTTTTTGGCCACTCACATCTTACAGAAGCTTTGGGAGACTCCACTTAGAGCCATAGGGAACTTTTGAGGATAGTCTCTGAATAATTTCTTTTTGCAGGACTCTTTTGGTTGATGGCAGCACCTGCATGCTTCTGAAGGAAGAATGATGATTAGGATGTTCAGGGGGGCTGTGTTCACAAAAGTCTGGATAGATTCTGTCTGGCGGGGGTGTTGTCTTTCTGCCTCCACTGCTAGGATCTAACTCTCAGTACTCCTTTGTAGCTACAGGAACATGGGAGCATTTACTAGTTTGATTCCTCCCACACCACACTTTGAAGCTGTAAAATACCCAAGAAAATAAGAAATTTAATAAATATGGCTCACTCGTCCATCAAGGAAAACAGCTTAAGTGCGTATGAAACATCTGTGATGTCCTTATACTTATCAGTATTTATCCTTTGCTTAAAGGGCTGGTTCTATCTCTAGGTCTAGATTTCTGGACCTTGGCACTATCATTTTGTAATTTGGTGTTTATTTAAATAGCCACATAGGCATGAGCAGTGTCATTAGGAACTTTAAATTAAAAATTCTAGTGAAATATCAAATTTGTTTTCATATGAACAGAAGTCAACCTAAGTTGATAACCACATTTCTTCAAGGAGAACATTTAGGAAATGTCCTTGAGGAGAGAAGTCATGTCATAGACATCTTAGTGCTTCCTATGTTGTCTCCATAGAAAATGCCTTTGATACATATGCCAGATTGAAGCTAAGACAATGAGTGGGGTGTGTGTGTGTGTGTGTGTGTGTGTGTGTGTGTGTAGCTCTAGTCTTTCCTCAATGGACAGTGCTAGTCTTCACATTATCAAACTGCGGTGGTTAAAATTTCCAGAATTTGGATGCCATGTCTATGCCCTTTAGCCATTTGTTCAATCGTTAAGTCTTAAAGTAGCACAAGATAATTTCTGGCAGAAATTCTCCCTCTCAAAAAAAATTGTCTAAATCAATTCTCTTTTTTTGTGGATTTCATTTGGGTCTGCCTCGGATGGTTTGAATTAACCTGTCTTCAGATTCTCTCCTGGTGTTAATGACTCTGGATTATGACCATTTAAAGCAGCTGAAAGGACCTTGATCCACATCTGGCAGTTGTTAAAATAAAGCTACTCCACTGTATACGTTAGAACCAAAATATATTTCTTCACATTGTGTAAGAATTTAGGAAATGATGTTTCTTTCCAGGAAGATCTTATGTTTTATTTCCGAGGTTAACAATGTTTATATTTAATTTCCTTAAAATTTTTTTTCCTTGCTTACTGTAAGACTTTTTTGTGGTAAGAGTTCATAGTTGTGTAAACAGAATAAGATACAACACAGAGGCATTAAGGATTCTCTTCACACAATGCCTAAGAGCAATTGGTTGGCATGATTTTGAGGATATTGCAGTGAACTTGTGATATTCTAGAATTAAAAAAACACACATAAATAGACTGCCTATATTTTTAATAGTGGGGACAGAAAGCCCTAAAATTACTGACTTTACAAGATCACATTCGTACTTGAGATCTAACAATGAAAAAAATAATTGAAATTTCTGCTTAGAACTCATGGTCCTGTGAAACTCATATATCTCTGGTCAGACTGCTGTACTTTCCCGCTACAATTTGGTGGATAGTCCAGTGCAGTGGTCGGCAAACTCATTAGTCAACAGATCCAATATCAACAGTACAACAATTGAAATTTCTTTTGAGTGCCAAATTTTTTAAACCTAAACTATATAGGTAGGTACATTGTTATTAACTTAATTAGGGTACTCCTAAGGGTTAGGAAGAGCCACACTCAAGGGGCCAAAGAGCAGCATGTGGCTCGTGAGCCGCAGTTTGCCGACCATGGGTCCAGTGTGTCAAAGGGAAGTAATAAATGTAATATGTAGCTTAATATTTGCATGCAGTTTAGTTCTGCGTTGCATATTATGCTCAAAAAACGACTCAGGGTGTGGACTTTGGATTATAAAGTTGTTGGAATAATGAAACCACTTAGACTTTGAGAAAAATAAAGAATTCTTTTTAAGTAATAGAATGCATTTTCTAGTTCATGACATCCCAAAGCTCACAGCAATCTCTGGAAGGGAATAGCAGCTCTTGTTGTTTATTACAGATGACAAAACCGAAGTTAGAAGACTGCAAATGACCTTCCTAAGTCACCCCACTAGAAAAATGGTACACCTGGGGCTCATGTGCTTGTTCGGACCCAAAGCCTTTACTTGAACTACCGCACAATCAAACAGATACATGAATATATTGTCCTAAGTCTGGACTATTTTAATAATGCACTTTATTGCTAAAGTAAAGAAGCAATTCCAAGGTAGCCATGATCTTCACTAAATGGATTGCCCTGCTCTCCCAAAAGACTCCTGCGTCTAGAGTCCTAGAATAGTATGGCCTGGAGCTCAGTCAAATACTAGTAAAAATAACAGTTACTACTGAAATGGTGCAATATGAAAAGGAGATAAGGCTAGATACATCACAGAACATGGAATCTTAACTGCCTTGAAAGCATTGGATGGAGGGATGGATTAATAATAAGAATCCATTGCTTAGTTTTAAGTTTCACACAATTTTAAGCAAGTGGTAAATAACTCAGCAAGAAACCAGGATAGCAAAGAAAATTATTCTCGCGGTAGAAAATCAGGTTTTTGGAGAAACATTTTTGAAAGCAGGCGTTGTGATTTACCTATTAGTGTAGGAGCTTATTAAGAAGAACTTTGAGCTGGAAGCTGTGAATCCCAGTGCTGAGCTCAGATGTAGATGGAAGGGTAGCATAGTAAAGAAAATAACCACCTCAGAGGTCACTGAGTAGAGTCAGGTTGAGGTTAGGGTTTCAGTGCAGACACCCATAGGAATGGGTCCCCTGAGGTCATTCTCGTGGTGGCCCACCTCTTCTTCAAATTCCCCTTTCCACCAGCCTCATCCAGGCTCTCATTATAACATGCCAGGGTTTCAGAAATGCTTTTATCAGCTCTCCCAGCCCTGAACACCATCACCCCATTAATCTCCCGAAGTGTAACATTTTTCTTTGTTATTTCCATTTTTCTCCCCTCAGTAATTCTCATTTACCCCCTTGAGCTGTGCTGGTAAATAAATATGGTAGCACCTAGCTCTATGTAGCTATTTAAGTTTAAATTTTTTAAAACAAAAAATAATATCTCATTTTCTTAATTGTACCAGCCACATTTTAAGTTCTCCATAGCCATATTCTTTTTATAGAACATTACATACTGTGTTAGAGTACATTTCCATCATCACAATGTTTTATTTTTTAAAATATGTTTTTTATTGATTTTTAGAGAGAGAGGAAGGGAGAGGGAGAGAGAGCTAGAAACATCAATGATGAAAAAGAATCATTGATTGGCTGACACACTGGGGATCAAACCCACAACCTGGGCATGTGCCCTGACCGGGAATTGAACTGTGACCTCCTGGTTCATAGGTCGACGCTCAACCACTAAGCCATGCCAGCTGGGCCATAATCACAGTGTTTTATTGGAGAGTCAATTCTGGAGCATAACCAGCCTCCTCACCCAAGCATTCAAGGATACACAGACTTCTTATCCCTTGCTAAATCTTGGCACACGCTCTCCACTCCACAGACTTCTCTGCTGCTCTTCCTCATCATCATTATGAAAATGAAAATGAAAATAATAATAGCTCGCATTTATTTAATGCATATTATGTACCAGGTACCTAAATTTTCTCACATGCTTGTTTAAAAAGAAAGAAGGCCTAGGAGGAAGATAAAACCTTGCAAAATATTTTTTTTTTCATTTCACAGAAGAGGAGATGAGGTTGAGTGAAGTTAAGTATATTTTCCAAAGATAAATAGCTAGTAATTGATGGTGCTCGAAGTAAAAGCCAGGTCTTTCTGACCCAAAAACTAAGCCCTATACCAGTTATTCTTAACCAGGAGCAATTTGCTCCCTTTGCCAGGGGTCTTTTGGAAATGTCCGGAGGCATTTTGATTGTGTTTTTGTTGTTCAGCTGCTGGTGTTTTGTTGTGGGTTGTTGCTTTATTATACATGAAAAACTAGGCTGAAGATAGTAGACAGCTGTTGTAAGTTTCCTCTGCGAGGTGCGGATCTGTGTGCCCGCTCACTGTGACCACAGGCCTGGGAATTGGCAGAGTCTCAGGAAGCAGCCATCCAGAGGAGCATGGGGATGGAACCAACAAGGGAGCAGGTTAGGATGCTCACAATTCCACATGGGTTTTAATTCTGCACCCATTTGCCTAGACTAGACCAGGTTCCAAAACTGATCACCAACTTTCACTAAAGACTAGTTCTTGTTTTCACCCTTGAGGGCAAATCTTCTCCTGTCTGCCGAAAATATAGTAGCAAGGGAGACAAAGAAGAGAGGGTCCCCGTTCTGAATATGTTCTGAATGAATTGCCCTGAGATTGGTCCTCCACTCCCCTTGGACTCTACTTGATGACTCTTAAGTTTGGAGTTTTTCCAGGTTTCTTTGGGAAAGTTGCTATTCAATGATGTACTCCTACCAACAGTTTCCTTCTTCTTCTTTTTTTTCTCTTTCTGTCTCAGCCCGTCTGCATTTTTACTTGTAGAATAGCTTTAGTATTTTTGTTAGGTCATTCTTTTCCAACATTCAAAAAATCATTTTAATGACAATTTAGAGAAAGAATTATGTGTAACTCTTCCGTCAATGACTATATTTAATTTTCTTCACTATGATTTTCAATAACATCAATATCAATATATGTTTGCATTGCATTCTTTTGCACTAATTATATTGTTCTACCTCTCCTATTTACTAGCTAGATGGAAAAATTACTTCTTTGTCCTCTGCCCTCTTTTTATATAAAATACAGATAAGAACTGATTTTGTGTTGAGATGGAACATATGAATGCTTGTGGTAAGCTAGAAAAATAGACTATAAATGTAAGCTATCGTTACATATAAGACGAGAGTAACAAATAAATGTAAACCTGGAGATAAGCCATAGTACCGGCATGTCTTACTGTTATTGATGAAAGTGAGGTAGCCCTCTCCCCACTGGGTCCTGGGAGTTGGGTCCTTACAATATCTTAAGAAAATGAATTTTCTGAGATGGGCATGGGAGGATGAGTGTTTTTAACTTGTGTGGAATTACATCCCTGCATTTGTGAAGTCCCATTTCCCTTAAGCCAGTCCTGGAAGAGGAGCAGCTGGGGATCCAGTAGAGCTAGAAGCAAAGCCAGAGTCCAGAGTTTACATTCCGTGTTGGAACTGGGTCCGGTTTAGCTTTAGGCTAGTTGCAGTCCATTAGTCCATGATGTGTGGGGTCCACGTGGTGGTGAGCAATGTGGGCAGATGCAGGAGTGCTGGGGTTCTTGTCCCAGAATCTAGAAGGGTTCAGGAATCTGGAGGAGGGGCTGTGCATAGATGCCATAGGAATCCAGGGACTAATAAAGAGTCCGGAGACGAAATATAATTTTGAAAGGCATTGGGGGTCAGAGGAGCTTAGCTAAAGGAGCTAAGTTCTAAGATCTTAAGTCTAAGGTCTTAGGTTCTCCCCATCCCCAGGACCCCAAACTTTTTAGTAACACAACTTGTCCCAAGGTAAGGCAGAGATATACACTTCAAAGGGTCAGGGTTTGGTACAGAGTCCATTGTCAGAATGGGGGAATTAGCCTACAGCTGTTCAGGTGTTTGGCCAGTAGGAGGCAATAACATGTAGATTAAGATGCCCTTTAACTGTCTGGCAGTCACAATCTGTTTCCTATTCAGGTTTGGGGAAATGCCTTTAGCCATTCCCAACAGGTGACTATATGTGTGACTCAACCCTGTTGAGTCCCCAAGCCTCAACAACCTTTTGATGAAACTCTTGAAATTATGACATGCTGGAATTGGTCTATGGCACAGGAGCACAGGAGCATGAGAGCCCCTGGGAAACCAGAAGTTAAGTGCACCATGCCAAGAGGCAAGAGCGTGAAGCAAGAGAGCGAAGCAAGAGAGCAAACTCCTTTGTGTAAGAGTTTAAGTATCTCAACTCTTCCTGCACTTGCAGTGGCCATGCCTACTCTGGCTAATGATCTGGTCCCAGATACGACTGACAGACAAGTACCTTCCCTGTTTCACCCAGGCTTAACTGGGTATGCATTTACACTGTAGCTTCCTGGCAAAGCTGCACAAATGACTATAGTATTTGGCCTTCCCTTTGCTCCTTTCCAGTTATTAATAACTAGGTTAAATTATAATGGTATCACTACCGCAATGGTACTTTTTTCATCAGGGATGAACATTGGCACATCTTAATCACCCAACATACATAGTTTACCTTAGGGTTCAGTCTTGGTGTACATTCAGTGGGCTTGACAAATGTAGAGCAACATATAATGTCATGCAGTGTAATATCAGCATAATATCATGCAGAGTATTCAGCTTACATCCCCCACAGATATTTACTTTTTTTGTGATCATATACTACACTTTAATTTTAGGTTTTCTTGTTTGTTTTTTATAGAATTCTAAATTACTATTTGGGAACACATCTAGAAAATATGAAGTCTTTTAGAAAAATGTTTTTAAGATAACAGCCTCTATTTATAAAACTATTTATTACAATTGCCAATGAAGCAGGAATGTCTGGAGGCTATGGCCATTATGGCCTTTTGTTACCAGAATGTCTGGCATTTAACAAATGCTGGGTTATAATGTAGTGGAATAAGTGCATTCTTTGAAGTTAGGTACCCTTGGGTTCAAATCTAGTTTCTGGCCCCCATCTACTGTGAGAAACTGGGAATTTATCATTCCTCAGTTGTACAAAATAGGAATGATAAGATCATCCTCATTAGGATATTGAGGGAGTTAATGAAGATAATTTACATAGCAGAAGCTCTATAATTGCCGATGGTTATTACGACTTTCCAAGTTTCTATTTCTCCACCCCCTTCTTTAATAGTTAAGGTAGGTGTTCAGTTCTTTCTTTATGTTGTTTTGAAGCTGAGTAATATAAGTTTAATAAAGATAAAGCCTAACTTTAAATAAAAGGTAGGTAAGACCTATGAAAGGAGGTATGGAAGAACCTCCACAATTTGTATGTGTCCCTTTCTTCTTTAATGCCCACTCCACCCCCACCCTCCTCCTACTCACCCCACACAGAAATTAACAAACATTGACAGGTGAAAAGCAGCAAGACAAAAGATACAATTGTGTTGAATCACCCAAGGTCACCAGAAAGGCTGGGAAATTATTTACATTCTAAATTACACCACCTGGGGCCACTATGCTCTCTGGAGAGAAACTGGCTAGGGGAGATGTTAAGAGTTCAGCTGTCTCCCAAGAGGCTTATCTGCAATGCAGATTTCCCTGAGCTTTTCCTATCTCTTTCTGCCTCCAGAGCAACCAGCTGCTCTCAGTCCTCCCAGCTGGCCTAATAAGATTTGTCTTCTCTATAGACTACTTCCGGCTGTCCAACACCAAACCATAATCCAGATAGAGATTTTTTTCCTTCCCAACTTCTATCAAAACCCCCACCTGGCCTCCCTTAGTTGTCAGAATGGAGCCTTTTGTAAACTCACTGGATCAGAATCCCAGCACTTTGAAGAACCAGTGCAAATAGGAAGACAAATACAGACATAAGCCCTAAACTTCTACTAGTGTTAATTATTAATACCCACTACCAATAATGGTACGTATTCACACTGGGAATTCCTTTTAATGAACTCATAGAACAGGAACTAGCTCTCCTGACAACTGAAAAAAAGCATGAAGGCTGAGATTCTTGGCAGAACCACAGTGGATTCTGAGCACTTCAAAACCGGACTCACTCTCTGTTGGGGTTTTCATAAACGTGAAGAGCTACCTGTGGGGCTTGGTGTCACTTCTCTAAAGCTAACATTGCACTTTGGAAATTCACTAGCAAACCTTAAAATGGCTTAAAGAGGGCAAGTTATTGCCCGCCTTTCTGGAAGTAGGAAGCAACTGGTGACAGATACTCTGGTGACCACATCTCTCTGAGAGCCCTTGTAGGGAGGGAGGCTAATGACTCAATCAGACATCTCAAGTTCAAAAATTAGTGGCTTGACCTGAATGCATTTGCGATAGAAACTGATTAACCTTAAAAATCAAAGAAAGACAAGATGTCCTTAAGGAAGATGACCACTGGCTATGCATAACCATTCTCTCATTCAACTCCAGCTAGGAGTTAAACTGCCTTCCAGTGGGGGGACAATAACAGTTGGTTAAATAGAATTCTCTGTTCACACAGACATGAAGTCAAGAAGTGTCTGGGAAAAATAAACCCCTTGGTGTATTTAGCTAAAGTACAATGTGGAAACTATAATATGGCATGGCTATCTTTTTTTTTTTTTTTAATTAGCATGTTGCCCATGACAAATGCTTAAGAAGACCATGACACTGATCGATAATCAACAGAGAGAGCTCATCACCTCCAATGCACCTTTGTAGTTTTTGTCTCATTGGATGTAGAAACTTAAAAGCTGGCCTTAGCACAAACAATTGACTGGATGTACAGGAACACTATCCTGCCAAATGATGCTCCATGGACGACTTCTATGTAGACGTGAGGAACAGGCTCGGAGTAAACATTTAATGGTGCATTTTCAAAGCTTTTCTGCTTTGGCACATAGCTCCTTTGGCTCAGTGCTAATAGATATGGGGGGGCGGGGGTGGAGGGTTAGCCCCACTCTTTAATCCTTACTTAAGCTCTTCTTATCTCTTTGTATCCTCCACCTTTGGCCACATAATAGGGTAGCTACAGTTTTGCATGTTTATCACAGAACCTCGGTATTTGGAATAAGTAGAATGCTATAGAACAGCAGTTCTCAACCTGTGGGTCGCGACCCCTTTGGGGGTCAAACGACCCTTTCACAGGGGTCGCCTAAGACTATCAGAAAACACATATATAATTACAGATTGTTTTTGTGATTAATCACTATGCTTTAATTATGTTCAATTTGTAACAATGAAATTGGGGGTCACCACAACATGAGGAACTGTATGAAAGGGTCGCGGCATTAGGAAGGTTGAGAACCACTGCAGGAGAACCATTCTTTTCAGTAAACTGTCCTGATCTTTTCATCATTGGAACGACCCACACTTGCTGTTATTGATTTCAACGTTGACCTAACTGTCTAAGGGCTGTGTGTGCTCAGTTAGCAAAAACACAGACTTGGAAAAGTTTGTATAATGTCAAGGTGAAGCCCCAGATGTCCTGCTTTTCTGGCAGAGGAATGTGTACTTGCCTGGGGGGACGTGTTACACATTCCAGGGAGCTAAGGGTTCTGCTTTGCTGAGCTGTGGCAGGTCCCGTGGCTGCTGGAGGATTTTGTTTTCCATACTGTGTGCATTCACTCACTTATACTAATTTACCTCTGAGATTCCCTGATCTGTCCAGCATTTAAGGCGAGGTACCAAAGAGGGGCTGTAGAGAGCAAGCAAGATGCACAGACTTTTAGAATGATTGCATTTGTTTCATCATAGATTCAATGTAGTATTCCTGGCCGACGGTGAGGTATTCATTCAGTTTGCACCCAGTGCCCTTGAAACAAGAACGCTGTACAAATCCTTCTTTTAATCTGCCCTAATCAAGATGAGCTACTTTGGGAGTTTGGCCCTTGAGTTAACAAAAAATGACTGTCATACAGGGAGTTCAGCGCCATATCTACATAATTATAACTTGCAGCAGAAAGATTTCTGCTCCTGGTCTTAAGAATCTTACCAACATTCATTTTAATGATACAATTGTTCTCTGATATAAACATCAGCCATTAAAATATAATCGGAAGTAAGAAAAGGGAGCTCTTCCTACTTGTGATGGACTGTCTTGCTTTGTCTTGGAAGCTTTTGGTAAAGGATTTCACCCTAACATTGCCTTTGAAGTTTCACCGGAATGACTTACAGTAGCAGCCTGCTCACAGAGAGCAGTGAGGATCTTCCCTATTGTGCAGGCAGGCAGGTTACTCCGTGGACATGAGTCTTGTTTGTGGGGAGAACATGGTTCAGTTCTTTTATTACTTAAGCAAAAATAACAAATAATTATCCTGCTGTAAAAGGAATACTGATAATTATAGCTTGCCAGGCATGTTGTATAAGAAAATAGGAAAGACACAGTGTTCGTGTCAGCAAACCCCAAAACAGAATACTTCTGCAGACAGAAATACACGCCCACATCTAAAGGCCGCCCTACTGAAACCCTAAAAATTTCAGGGCTGAATGAGACTATATGGTTACAGTATATTAAACATAGTCGGAGAGAGAGAGAGAGAGAGAGAGAGAGAGAGAGAGAGAGAGAGAGAGATTCATTTTGTGAACCCAATCTAATCAGATATTAGTTACTTAGAATCTATTAAGTTGGACATATATAGAGAAGCTTCAGGAAAATCTGTACAAATCCCCGCCTTGTTTTGATGACATCATTTTTTTGTGTGTGTTTTTGTTTTTGTTCATTTTGTTTTGTTTTTTGTTAATCCTCACCCAAGGATATTTTTTCATTGATTTTTAGGGAAAGTGGAAGAGAGAGAGAAAGACACAGAGAGAAACATCAATCTGAGAGACACACATCAATTGGTTGCCTCCTGCATGAGCCCTGACCAAGGCTTGGGCCAGGGAGGAACTTGCAATCAAGGCACGTGCCCTTGACCGGAATCGAGCCCAGGACCCTTTGGCTGATGCTCTATCTGCTGAGCCAAACCTGTTAGGGCTTATGACATCATTTTGAATGTAATATTTATGACATTTGAAAGTTAAGATCATGACTGTGAGTCATTCGCTTTTGCATCTACTGGTATGAGGCTATCTTTTTTGGAGCTGAGTAACTGTATAATTAAATTGCTATTTAAAGGAAGAATAACAACATCAAAAAGTCAAATGTTAACTCAAGTGAGCATGGTAAAGAAGGTCTGATATTTGTATTTTAAGAGGACACCACAGTAAACTTAGAGCATTAATATTAAATATATAATTTGCCATTGTATTAATATTGAACTCAAGCAGAAATATTTATTAACCTTAAAATTTTTTTAAAGTTTTTTTTATGATCAGTAAAGTAGTAGTATCTGCCAGTTAGTACCCTATATAATAAAAGGCTAATATGCAAATCAACTGAATGGCGGAACAACTGGTTGCTATGACATGCACTGACCACCAATGCAGGAGCTGCCCCCTGGTGGTCATTGTGCTCCCACAGGGGGAGCACTGCTCAGCCATGGCTGGTGAGCACAGCGGCAGTGGCAGGAGCCTCTCCTGCCTCCGCGGTAGCACTAAGTATGCCCCATGGGGGAGCGGGCCATTCCCCCAAGGGCTCCCAGACTGCAAGAGGGTGTAGGCTGGGCTGACACTCAATGCAGGAGCTGCCCCCTGGTGGTCATTGTGCTCCCACAGGGGAGCACTGCTCAGCCATGGCTGGTGAGCACAGCGGCAGTGGCAGGAGCCTCTCCTGCCTCCGCGGTAGCACTAAGTATGCCCCATGGGGGAGCGGGCCATTCCCCCAAGGGCTCCCAGACTGCAAGAGGGTGTAGGCTGGGCTGAGGGAACCTCCCCACCCAGTGCATGAATTTCGTGCACTGGGCCTCTAGTAAGAAAATATTCACAAAACTCATCCACTCACAAATATTTCTTATGTTATACTATACATACCCATGGTACATTTCCAAGTAGGTGGAATTCTACTTTCAAATAAGAGTTAGGAACTATATAAACATTATATACAATTTGACATTTACAACAGTTTAAAGAATTGAGGGATGTTCTGAATATTTAATACTTTTTTTATTCCAATATCTGAAGAAATATGTGCTTAAATACAGGGAGAAACAACTGTTTCATTGACTAAGATGAATTAGCAAAGCAATAATATAAAATTTTATCCCAGGGTCACTCCATACCTAACAGATTTTGAAATATGGTAGATTATTCCCCAATCCCCCTGAAACCCCCACCCCCTGCCATTGCAAGTCTTCCACGTAATATCATGTAGATGTCTTATACAGTGGTGTGTTCCATCATTGGGTCCTAATCAGTCTAGTACCCTTTTACTTTACTGCTTGAACCTGTTTATATTTCTAGCTATCGCCTTCTTATTCCCTTCGCTATCCGAAATCCTCTAACATGTCCACTCCACTCATTGCCTCATTTCTTATCTGTCCTACTCTCTTAGCATTTTACTACATTTCTTTTTCACCCTACCACTTGCTGAAAATGTTTTTTGAGAGATCGCCTTTGCTAATCTTGTTAAATAATTGAATGGTTGCCTCTTAGCTTTTATGTTGAATGACTCTCTTTGGTATGGCAATGATGCAATAGAAATAATATTGAAAACTTGATTTTAGTCTTGATCTGCCACCCACGGCTGACTGTGAAACCTCTGATAAGTTATAAAACATCAAAAGACTGACCAAGATTAAATACTGTACACATATGAAAAAAGGTATTATTAGTGGCCACCCATCTCTCCTTGAAACTTTGTTTTTATTAAATTCTGCAATACTGACTTGTCCTGTTTTTCATTATTGCCCTTGCTAGCTTTTCCTCATCCAGCCACCTTACCATTGGCCTATCCCAAGACACTTGTTTTGCATATGTTTGAGGAGCTCATCTGTTTCAATTAAAGATTAATCTCACTAAAACACAGATGACTTGTATCTTATCTAAAACCTCCAAGAAATCCCTGTTACAATAACATAAATGTATTTTCTTCCAACTAGGATTCCAAGCCCTCTGTCTTATGCCCCAAACTATATTTCTAGTTCTATCTGCCATAATTCCTTGTGTGCCAAACACTGGGCAGTTCTCATGGACCCATCCTCTGCTACTTCTATGCTTTTGTTTCTGTTACTTTCTCAGTTTCTTCTCCTATCTCTCATCCTCTGCTTAAATACTATGCTCTCCTGAATAATTGAAATTTAACGGAATCTTTCTTGATCTGTACTTTTTCTCCTGTGCTTTCAACCCAGGCTCTGTGCTATAATTAACTGCCATCCCAAATAAGCTCTTAAAGTCAGGGACACTGTTTCAGCATTTTTTTTAACGGGGTCTAAGTAGACAGGGTATAATTCAGTATCTAATATATACAGTAGCAAATGATGAAATAGTCAAAATGAATATTCTGAATCATTTTAATTCATTATAGGAAGATTTATTTTTTTTCACTGCTTGGGCTTAAACCTTTTGAAAATTTAAAATTCTAAACAAAGTTAACATTTACCAAATTAACTTAGATTTTAGTATTAACACCATGAATTAATTAACATAACCAGTGGGTCATTGATTTAAAAAAAAATTTTTTTTTTTTTTTTAGTAACAGCTATATTGAGATATAATTCACATACAAAAATTCACCATTTTACCTGATACAATTCATGGATTTTTAGTATATTCACAGAGCTGTACAACCATCTCCACTATCTAATTTTAGAACATTTTAATCACCCCCCCTCCAAAGAAACCCCATATGCATTAGCAATCACTCTTCGTTTTCACCTTATGTGAACCATAGGCAGTCACTAATTTAGTAATACAAGCAAAAAGAAAATGTGCAAGCCTTACATTTCTCTCCCAGGGCTTAGCTACATTAAGGTACAACTTGCTGGGAAATGCATATCTGTTTTTCCAAAATTTGTGGTAGATAGAATCCATGACATTTAAAGTTTGCTATTACTGGATTCCTTGCTATCCAAAATAGAAATTTGTCTAATTGTCATAGAATAAACAGCTATTTATTAGACTTCTCCTATTTAATTTTGTAAAGAACTATTCCCAACCCTCCTACAGTCTAAGCAATCGAAGCTATTTGAGAAATAATCAATAAATATATATAAAGGCGATTTCACCCATTGCACAATAACCATGTCTTAGACCTGTAATATCTAAATAGTATAGAAATAGTTCTCTAAATGGCAAGTGGTTACTACCTATTTCTTGAGCCCAAAATGCTTTTAACTTGAGGTTCTTTGGCTCTAAGGCAATATGTGAATGGGACCCAGCTTTTGTACAAATAAAAGTCAAATATTCATGGGCATAAATCCAAAGTTTTCATTCAATTTTATAAAGAGTTTATCACAGCCCAGTTGGTGTGGCTCAGTGGTTGAGTGTCAACCTATGAACCAGAAGGTCACAGTTTGATTCTCGGTCAGGGCACATGCCCGGGTTGCAGGCTCAATCTGCAGGGCAGCTGATCAGTGATTCTCTCTCATCATTGATGTTTCTATCTCTCTCTCCAATAAAAATTATACATATTAAAAAAATAAAAGCTTATCACTCACACACAAAAGCTAAATACCAGTTTTTCTGAGAAGAGGAACAATAATAAATTACTAGGAAAAATGCTTGGGCTTATTTTGTATCACTGATGGAGGTTTAAGCATATACAATTAAAACAACAACATTTAAACTAACAGTTATCATTAAGCTAAGATCTTATGAATAATATTCTTTTTTAAAAACTAATATAGTGACAGTCAAAATGATGGATTACATCAATAGGATTAATTACATATTATATAGCAGTTATTTCTCAAACTGTGATCCTCAGATTACCATCTAAGGATTCATATGGAGTGCTTGTGAGGAGGTAGAGTCCCGGACCTACTCCAGACCTCTGCAGTCAGAATCCCTGGATTGGAACCCAGGACTCTGAATTTTTAACCAGGATCCCAGATGGTAGTGATGTCGCCCATGTCTGGAAAGTGCTTATAGAACATAATAAATGCGAATGCTCTTGAATATTTTTGGCAAACCTTCCCTACCCAATTCATGGAGTTGTATAACAATACCAGTACCATGTGACAAACACTGAGTATTTGTCAGACCCCTTGTAAGAAGCTTTCTCTAACTTATCTCTAGTCCTTCAAATTGTTCTATAAGAAAGTAGATATTATGATCTATAATTTATGGATGAAGAAATTAGGGCCCAATGAAATTGAATCACTTGCTACACAGAGGTAGGTTAGCTCTAAAGTCTGTCTTTCTCTCTGTTGAGCAGCTTCTTACTCTAACCACTTCACTGGTTCCCCATTGTAAGAAATATTTTTTATATGAGCCCTAGTCAGCACCCATCAAAATCCATGGTCATCAACACAATTAGAGATTTATAATGAACAAAGTATAACACATGAGCCTCTCGCTAAGCCCAGCTGTCTGACACTTTTCTAAAAGAAGCTTCCAGAGGTAACACTTTACAGGCAGGAATAGTGTGACAATGAGAAAATTGCTTCCAGGTATAATTTAATAAGCAGAGGATATAAAGGAAAACCAAAAAGTGACCCTAAAACCAGTTTGTACCTATCCCCCCTCCCAAAAAAAGAGAAAGGAAATAAAAACGTCAAAAGAGAAAACATCTCTGTGTAACCTACAAAGGAGCTAGAAGATAGGTCTGTTGAGCTTTTTTTAAAACATGAGTTTTGATAAGAATTGTGCCTCACAGAGATGGCTCTGAAATGTGTGCCATAGCACTTGAATTAAGCTTCATTTCATTCAGTATTTTCACTGGGCACCGACAATGAAATTATTCAATTTAAAAATATCCCAACAAACATCTCTGTTTTATAGACTTTTACTTGAAAAGAGATCAAACCTTTTGCCAATATAGTAAGTATAACATAAACTATTCCTGCAATTTTGAGAGTAACAATAAAACACGTTTTGTTATTACTCTAGTTGTATTTTAAAAAATAAGTTTGAATTTCAGTTATGTATGAAGTCTTCAGATTATGAAATTTAACTGGACTTTTAAGAAGGCTTTATTACAATAATAATGATTTCTTTTAAAATATCTTCACAGATTATTTCTTTTTGAGGAAAAGGATTGTAATTATTAATTAATTATTTAAGAGAAAATGACTACTCATTTGTATGATGCTCAAAACCAATACTCTGGGAAATCGGAAGCCAGAAATTTCCCCTGGGTCTGTTGTGGCTGAGCTTCTCAGCTGGCATATAATGGCTATTCCTTGTGGTCCCATTGGAAGCTGTGTTTTCAGTAGGCAGCTATAGCAAATAATTTGTTAAATGAATGGGCTGTTACTGGACATTTATAATTACACTGAAACTTTAGAGACAATTAGATGATGCTACCCAGGATCAATACTGTGTTTGAGAACATGGTGAAGAATGAATAGTAGATGTCTTTTGTGAGGATAGTGCATGGGCTGCTTTAAGGCATTAAAAAAACATCATATTAGAACAAGTTTCAAAGGGAATTTTATTTAAGGACAGAGAAGCTTGTAACTTTCTTCAGAAGTTAAAGGTTCTTCTCTTTTGTTCTAGCAGTAGTTATGTGTGTGTTTTTAATGAATAATTTAGTAGAATTTGTATTCCAGATTTTAGTGTTAAAATTGTATCAGGATCTCATGAATTCCATCTATACTTCATTGGGATGGCTTTCAGTCAATTTCTGAGGCGATTGCTGACATTAACTTCTGTTAGACCAGGGTCTCATCATCCCACTGCCAACCCCAGTGTAATCACTAGGAGACTCTCAAAGAACCAGTGAGAGTAGTTTAAGGGCTTGAAGCAGAATTGCTTTGCACAGGGGTAATATTTGCAGTTCCTGGTAACTAGGTAGAGCCCCCAAAAACATGAGGCAAAGAGAAAGTCAGAAATGGCTTCCAGTCTCGTATTTTAAACTATTTTTTCTCCTCTTTTCTTTAGCTGCATGAGTTTGCTTTTAGCTGAATGAGTCTGTTTGGTATTGCATTAAAAAATAGGATAGCCCGATCAGAGTGGCTCAGTGGTTGAGCATTGACCTATGAACCAGGAGGTCAGGGTACATGCCCGGGTTGCAGGCTCGATCCTCAGTAGGGGGTATGCAGGAGGCAGCCAATCAGTGATTCTCTCTCATTGTTGATGTTTATATCTCTTGCTCCCTCTCCCTTCCCCTCTGAAATCAATAGAAATATATTTTTTAAAAAATAGGTTAGATGTGAGATAGAAACTAAAATCATAAATAAATTAAGCAAAGCAAAACAAAAGCACTGTACTGTAGGATCTGTACTCCCTCACTAAGAAGGTACTTGCCAAATCCTTAAAGTGGAAGACCCTGCTGATAGCGAAGTAATGCCAGTCACTCAATGAGGAGGAGGCACACACAGAGCAGGCTGTTGGCCCTCATTGCTGGGAGATCCCAGAGAGATGAGGGCAGTCCTGGGAGTGAGGGAGAGTAGCCCCATTTGTGGGGTTCGATCACTCTAAGATCCCAAATGGGATGTAACTGCTGGGAGCCACACACACAAAATAATACATTTTTAAGTTGCAATAATTGGCCCAGAGTAGCTCTAAAAACCATTCTCCGAGTATGAGGGTGAAACCCCTACCTCTGAAGCAAACATCTGTGTCTGCAAATACCAAAGGTGGTTGACTAGTCCCAGGGGAGGCCAGGGGAGGCCAGAGGAGCCCAAGCAAGGCGACAGCCCTCACATGCCTTTGGAACAACAGTAATTAGAGCAGCTGGAATATTTGCAACTTCATTGGCTTACTTGCTGTTTTTGTTGTTGTTATTGTTGTTTTTTAGTTTAGATTTTAATCTCATTTTCATATGTTTTTGTATAAATCAGGCACATGTGGCTTGATTATAGACCTGAAGTGGCTACTAGGAGCTTCAGGTAAAAGCCTTTTGGGACCTGCAATGCTGGCTTCTGTCCCTTCCTCCCTGGGCCCCTCCTGTGCTGATTTCTGCACTCTTCCCTCCTCCGTTCCCACTGCTGTGTGCTTAAATTGAAGCCAATTAAATAAAGCATAATAATAGAGTACCATTCTGAAAAGAGCACAAAGAAGGGGAATTACATGGCCACCATGGCTACTGACAGAATAATTAGAAGCAATGGAAAACATTTTAAAGGGCTCCCCAGCAGACATCTGCCGCCTCCTTTGCCTCCTATTGATAGGGAGGCAAGCTTTTTTCTTTCTTTATTTATTTTTTTATTTTATTTTATTTTTAGTTATCAGTATCTCTCTATGCCAAGTCCTCCCCTTTGGTTTGATGAAATCTTAATGATACATCCTTGTGTATCTTAATATTTCTAAGCTACTAATGGGAGAATTATTGGATTATGTATGCATGAATATTGTTATGGAATTTCCAGAACACCGGGAGCATTAAAATAGTAGATCCAGATATATTTCAAGGCTAGTGTTTACTTTGATATATCCTCTCAGCCAGCAAGTAATACTCTCCATCAACTAAGAAATCGTCATTCCTTAAAATGGGTCACTACTAGCAAATTCTTTGGTAATAAAATGCTGGCTGCCACTGTTAAGAAAATAACTTGGGGAGGAACAGAGATATTTCAAATTCGCCTTCGGAAGGGGGAGGGGTGGGCGTTAGCTCAGTCCTCCCTGCCCTAATTAAGTTATCACTTGTTGCCTCCTGGACAATATGCAGCAAAAGATGAAGGACCTGAGTCAGCTGGAGATCACCCGTAATTGTGAACTCTTCCCCAGTGAGTTGATGAAGTCCTTCTGCTGCTAGAGCCTTCAGCTCTTCGGGCTAAAAGTAGATTTGCTAGAATTTCATTTTTCCGGTCAGATGACTGCAGCACAGCGTGTTTCCCTCTCTCTGATGGAGTCCTCTTTTCTGTGTGCTCGCCTTTTCAAATTCTCCAGCAGACAGGAACGTCATCCTCACAGGGTGTGGGAGCTCAGGCAGAGAACATCCCCGTCGGCTGAATGCTGACTTCTTTAGACCACAGCTGGAATGTGAGTGCTCACATTGACCTCAAAAACAGCCTGGTGCCCTGTCACCCGGTTCAGCTAAATGCCTTCTCCATGAATCTCTGTATTCCCTGCAGGTTGACAGATGGCGCCCAGCAGGTGAACTTGGGGCTATGAGCGAACGAGATGCTTTCTTTCTCTGGCACAATCCTTCTCAAAGCCAACCCATGTCCTAAGAACTTACAAAAGGTATTTAGCTGCTAAGCAAAACCGAAGAGAGGAGTTGAAGCTAAGAAACCATGCATTGGCATGAACTTTGCTGAAGTTAATACATAGTCTCTTCACAAGGGTATACAGTGGTGCCCCATGGTGAAGAAGCACAATTTGAAGGCTTGATATTGACATACCGTGATTTTCCACAATTGCCAAAGCACTTTTCTACAGATGGTTTTATTTCATTCTTGCAGCAGTCTGTAAGGGAAATCTCACTAATAATCTCTCTTTTCCTAGTGATAATACTGAAGCTGCAAAAAGTTGGAAGGTCTGCCCTATATTTTACAGCCAGAAGGTGATACGCCAGGATTCTAGCTTCCATATCCAAAGTTTTTGTTATTTGTTTTTCAAAGATCTGATTTAATCAAATTATAGTCAGAATGGTTAGGGAAATAGTGTTATCATTCTTTCATATATTCATTCATTGAACCTTTTACTAACCACCCACTTTCAAATCAGGGAAACAGTAAGCCAGGTAGATAAGGTGATTCACTGCTTGGAGTAGAAGAGTTCATGTACACAAAACTAAAGCCTCAGCACACTTTTCCATTTCCTGTAGTACCTAACCTTAATATTTTATTCATTTGATGAATAGTTATTGAACAAGTACCATCAGGCAGGGAGTGTAGCAGTAAACACAAAGAAAATGGCCCTGCCTTTCTAGAGTTTACAGATTAGTTAAGGTGGGGAAGACAAGAAACAAACAACTAAAAAATACACAGTGCTGCTGATGGTATAGGGCAGTGGTCAGCAAACTGTGGCTCGCGAGCCACATGCAGCTCTTTGGCCCCTTGAGTGTGGCTTTTCCACAAAATACCAAGTGCAGGCGTGCACGTACAGTGCGATTGAAAATTCGTGGCCCATGTGCAGAAGTCGGTATTTTGTGGAAGAGCCACACTCAGGTCAAAGAGCCGCATGTGGCTCGCGAGCCACAGTTTGCCAACCACTAGGGAATTAGTAATAGGAGTAAAAATTGCTAACACTTCTTGAGAAAATTTGATAACATGGCCAGCCTTATTTGAAATGCACTTCCAACTCTTATATGGCTTAACATCTTTTGCCTTTCACTTGTATTTATTTTTTAATCCAAAATACTATGAAACAAAGAATTCACGTATTTGATAGAAACCAATGGCTTCTAGGGTTGGAGTAAATTAGTATAAAAAGGTTAGGGATGTGAATTATTTTCCATTTCAAAGAGCCTTAATTAGCAATACAAGGTAGTTCATATGAACGCCAAATAAGTGCTTGAAACAAAAATCATATGCCAGTGGACAGAGAGACATTTCTAGAGGTAGTTGGCAGGACTTCATTGGGAAAAGAGCTTCAATTCAACTAAAAGCTGACAAACCTAGGAGGGAATGGAGGGAGTGTTGGAGGAGGATACAGGAGAGAGGAAGCGAAGAAAAAAATAGAAAGAAGGGGACCTTGCAGAAGAAGAAAAGAAAAATATGAGGATGAAATGAAAAAGGAAATTCATAGGTCTACAAAAGAACTCGCCAAAGAACATGTGATGGTATAGAAAGTTGGGGATAAAATTGAAAAAGTAGGGGGCAGTCATGGTATAGAAGTCCTTGATTTTGGCCTAGAAATTTGATTTTTTTTTCATTCAGATAAGTTTTTTGACATCCTTATTGTGCCTCTCCTCAATTTCTTCTCCTTATACTACATGAATCTGCATTAACTTATCCTCCTATTTTAAAAGTGGTCAGTATTTGTATGAAAATTAGAAGCAAATGAGCAGATGGCCTTCCATAAAGCAAAGAAGTGTTATTTATATATATATATATATATATATACATATATATATATATATATTCTGAATCTGAGCAGAAAACAGCAGTGTAATATATAAATAAGCAAAAACACTGACACATGTGCCTCTTTGCTGCCCAAGAGTCTCTGTTTGCAGTGCCAATTCATTTATACAATAAAATATACATTTATTTATATTTCTCTATATATTTTTTTAAAATATGTTTTTACTGATTTCAGAGAAAGGAAGGGAGAGAGATAGAAACATCAATGATGAGAAAATCATTGATTGATCAGCTGCCTCCTGCCCCCCCAACCTCCCTTCTGGGTATCCAGCCCACAACCCAGGCATGTGCCCGGACCTAGAATCAAACCATGACCTCCTGGTTCATGGGTCAACACTCAAAAGTTAAGCCACACCGGCTGGGCTATATTTATATGTTTTCAGAGTCAGTATATATTAACAATTTAGCAAACTAAGATTTTAGCTGATATCACCGAGTATTATTTCTTTTCAACTCTTTTCGAAAAGAATTTAAGCATGACCCATATCATGCCTCTTTGACTCTTGCAATCGAGATTTTTATTGTTCAACAAATCTCTATTTACCCTACCTCTCTCTCAATCCCTTGCATTTAGGCAGAGTCATGTGGGTAGTTGAGCCCAGTGGGCTGTGAGAGAAGGTGATGTGTGTGTCACTTCTGTGTAAAAGCATTTGAGAGCCAGTGCACAGCCCTTGGGTGTCTCCCTCCTGCTGCAGTAATCCTGAAGCCCTGAGTTGAGCCACAAAACGAATATATCCCAATTGCTGGGTCACTGCATGGGAGAAAGAAAGGTGGGCTTGAGAATTACCCTGCTCATATCAGGATTTGTATAAACAGGATATAAACCATTTTTATATAAAGACTCAGACTTAAACCTGACTTTTCTGACTAATTCAATCCTTTATCTTTCACTGTTTGTATCCTTCTTTACTGCCTTGAATTATATGGAGACGCTTTGAACAAGACGGGGTTACGTATTTGTGCTAAATCGGCTTAACGCAGTCTGCTAGTCCTTGGCAATAGCCTGAAGTAGCAGGTTTGGGGATGACATGCGAAAACTCAACCTTACCTAGATTCTCTGAACAACTTGAGATCATATGTTTTGAATAGGGCTTTTGTTAAGCGCCCTTAACTCTTTCAAATGTATATTTTGAAGCATGTTTCCTTGGCAAGAAACATAATGTTCTCCTGAAAAGAAACCCCAAGAAAGAAATATCTCTGTTCAGCTGTCGGTGGTTTTGGCTCATGGTGACTTTCAGCTACTAATAAATAAGTAGTGATCACGAGCTGCTTCTAAACCTATTGCGGAATAGAAATGTTTTAGCAGCATGTTCGACCAGATGATTTTATGTTGGCCACCGCTCTAGTTAAGATTGCTTAGGTGGTGGATATTTTCCCGAGTATCAGCAATTCAGGTCTCAGTAGTTGAAGTCTTGTTGTTCTGGACAAGTGCGCTGAATTACACGAACTGTTCAAAGCCTTGCAGAGCAGACTGGTAGAGGACGTAGAGAACAACATTATTATTGTTTATTTGAGAGCTCATCAAGTAGACTAATGCTAGCCAATGAGGTTAAGTGCAGCTCTTCAGAATCCCAGCAACTTCAAGCATCTGTTTAGCTTATCAGCCAAAGTTTATCAAAACATGAAAAATGTCCAAATGTTTCAAAGGTTAATGAAAAGTATATCCTGTCCCTACCAATCTAGGGAAGATTTTGTCTTGACTTTGTTGCTTAATGAATTAAACAAAAACCATGCGTTAGCAATATTTTCTTCACAAGATTCTAAAATAAATGTATCATTCTAACTTTAATGCCATAGGCATCATATATCTTGCAATTAAACATGCCAACATCCAAACATGTATTTTATGCAACCTAATTTCATCATATACACACCTTATTGATCTGAGTAATCCGCTAATAAAACTGATCATGTATAGATAAACAAGTGTTTATCTTGGGTTCCTTATTGACTGGTTTATTCCAGGAATTTGTGATGCTGCTGCGCATCCTATTCTCTATCATGTGTAGGCTAGCCCTTAAATATAGTTGTTAACCACTGGACTTGATCAGGTGTTGTCAGTCATGATTGTCAACAGTGTTTGGACCCAGCTCTAAGAGGTTGTGGAAGGTGACCAAGCAAACCTGATAGAAACAGGGAGTAGAGAACAGAGGCAGAACTACAGCTGAGTCAACTTCGATGTGTTCGAGAAGCTGGATATGCTGAGTAATAAATGGGCTTAGTATTTCTAGAAAATTGAAAGTTGCCATTCTTGAAATACCACTTCTCAGAGGAGTCGCAAAGCCTTTATGTTTGAAAAGTTAAAGACCTAAAATCAACCCTTAGGGTTATAAAGAATTGGTACATTGCCGGGAGGGGAGCCACTTTCTAGCGGTGTCATGCTGGGAAGGGCACTTAGAGTCTTGGCCGCAGTTTTCTCATCTATTAACTGGGAATAACAACAGTTGCCTGTAGAGGGTGATAGTGAGGAATAAATGAGCTAATACATAGATGAAGTGCTGCAAATAGTTTCTGGCACATAATAAATGCTGTGTAAATGTTTGCTAATATTGTTTCGGGGATGGTATAATCACTCTATATAATGTAACAAATACTAAAGCTGTGCCAAAGAATGCTCTCAATGAAAACTGTGTTAAAGTAAGTTAATCTATTTTATATGGGATAAAAATATTACTTCTAACTGCACTGTATTAATTTAAGATGACGATTCAGTTTTATGTGCCTGATGAAATAGGCCATAAGTGCTTTTTAAAAATAAATCCCAGATGGCATTTATCTCTTTATCATAAAATAAAGTCTAGAAAAATAGATAGTCATTTTCATTTTATAACAGCCAAAGACACACAAAGATCAGGATGATGGATAAATGGGCCATTATTGTTATGGCTAACTGGGTACCATTTATTTTTTAACAATCTTCTCATTCTTTGCCCAATAATTTCAAAATTCTGTTGGAATGCAATTCGCTTTTAAGTGTTTAAGGCTGAAGTTTTACTTTCATTTATATATAAATATTGAGTTAATATTAGAAAGACTGTGAAAGACAGGATATTATTTTAAAATATTGTTTTAATATTACTCAAATGATGAACATGTTGTACATAAATATATAAAGGGCCATAGAGTCTCTGTCACAACCACTCACTCTGACAGTGCAGCAGGGCAGCCACAGGCAACACGGAAACAAGGGGACGTGGTTGGTGTGCCAATGAACTGTATTTAAAGAAACAGGCAGCAGGAAGATGGATCTAATCTATGGCCCATGTTTGCTGACCCCTGTTCTATAGATTTTATTTTATTTTTTCTTAATTTTACTAGGGTAAATGATACACGCACACATATGTAATCTGTACTTGCACACTTATATACATGGGTGAATGTGGACTTAAAAATCATGAAGATGAAGTACAAAAAATATGCATATTAAGGAATTTAAGGAAAATAAGGAATTTAAAGAGGATACAAAGCATGACATTTTATTCAGCATTCATTGATTAAGTACCCAACGTACCTTTTTATTAGAACAAGGTCTACCATTTTATTTGTTTTTTAAAATCACCCTATGTGTTACATAAATATATGTCATATGTACATTTATAAATATACTAGAGGCCCAGTGCACAAATTTCATGCACTGGGGGGGGGGGGTGTCCCTCAGCCCAGCCTGCACCCTCTCCAATCTGGGACATCCCTCTCACAATCTGGGACTGCTGGCTCCCAACTGCTCACCTGCCTGCCAGCCTGATCACCCCTTAACCACTCTCCTGCCAGCGTGATCGACACCTAACTGCTCCCCTGCCAGCCCGATCACCCCCAACTGCCCATCCCTGCCGCATCGGTTGTCCACAACTGCCCTCCCCTGCTGGCCTGGTCGCCCCTAACTGCCTTCCCCTGTAGGCCTGGTTCCCCCAACTGCTCTCCCTCCCTGCCAGCCTGGTTGCCCCCAACTGCCCTCCCCTGCAGGCCATCTTGTGACCACGTGGGTGTGGCCATCTTGTGTGAGGGCATGATGGTCAATTTGCATATCACCTCTTTATTATAAAGGATGATGTCATTTTAAAATATATTCCAAATTTGAGGACCACTGAACCGGAGTAAATGGAAAAAACAAAAATAGAAAAAACAAACAGGAAAAAAAAAAACTTTGTTTGGAGGTCTGGGTGGTCAATTATTTTTTCTAAACTAGCTATCAAATTATTTGAAGAAATTGAGAATTCCACTGTTTCTTCGTGCCTATAGAATATTTTTATTTTTAAAAAAGGTTAAGCCTTTCTACCTTTAATATGCATTAACATACTTGTTCTCCACTGTACATCATATGTGATGGCTTACAGACCAAATGAGATAAGTACATGTAAAAGCACTTAATAGAGGACCTGAGCCAGTCAGTGTTTGTTATTTTTTCATCGAACCCTTGCCTGCTCATACCCATATACACATTGTTCTCGGAAAGGTCATGGAGATGAACAGAGCCACCTGCTTCTTCTCTTTTCAAGTTTACATTTCCTACTAGAAGAAGAATTAATAGCTATCAATCTCATTTTGAGTCTTAGGGTTCATTCTTGTACAGCAACATCTTTCCTGAGGATATGATGGGGTCCACCCTATCAGGGGTGAAATCATACAGGCCCTGATGAAAACACATGGAGATACTTAGATTTAGACACCCATTGTAAGACAGCAGGACTTCAAACTGGGCCTCAACTCTGCCCCTTGCATTTAAGGACAATTATTTATGTATGGTTTGCCCTTTGTAGTCTTCTCTGTAGATAAAGATGATTAGACCTGAATGGCTTATGAGGCACAAAACAAGCCCAGTGCCTTCTAGTAATTGTTTTTTTCTAGGCACCACATTAGTAGGAAGTATTCTGTATGGTTCTAGTGGAATTTCTAAGCAGAAGTAATAATCTACAATGACTTTTAGGATTCTGTATGTCAAAATAAGTTTAGTACCTTTAGAGAAAATTTAATTCATTGTTAAGAAAAAAAAAGTCCTCTCCATCCTATGCTAGGGAGAGTCAATACAAACTGGGCAGGAGGCCCAGTCCTTTAAAGCTAACTGGATATAATTAACAATCTACCAGGATAAATACATTCTCTTGGGAGAGAATACAAAGCCCTATAATTTATTAGCTGAAAACAATTTAAACTTTATTTTGTCTTGGATATAATATATATATAGCTTCACTGGAGTGAAGCTGAAAAGCAAGAAAAAGTTTGCAACAATTAGCATTTTCACTGCTCTATTCCATACCACTGAAAGAGTACCTAGTAGATTGTAAATATTCAATGTTATGACTATAAGGAGCCACCCTGGAATTTATCTCTTGGTCTCTTAGTTACCCAATATAAAAAGAGAAAGACACAAGTTGAATTTGGTGTCTGTTTACTTGATGTAATTAAGTGTACATGGATCAGAGAGTAAATTATTGATTTTCTAAATTCTTTTTTTTTTTTTTTACAGAAAGAAGCCAGAACCTATTATTAACCCTTTGAGAACACAACGTAACAATCTTTACCATTTTACTACTTCCTTGAATAGGTAAGCCTCATCACAATTGTGAAAAATAACTGTTAACAATATATTTTTAAATATCTTTTTAAAATGAATATGAATTCATTTTGATAAGGGAGAAATAACATGAATTCTACAGTTAATACAATTAGGATCATTAAAACAACACTTACTGTTTTGAATGATTTAATAGTAAACAGATGAAAAGATCTTTTTCTGAAATGAGGATTAAACTAAGCTTCACTTCTGCTATGACTACCAATATCAGTAGTATTTTATCAACATTGACTCTGTGTTAGACTTGGTCCTATGTGATTTACTTTGCATAACTTAAATAATTTATTCCTTACAACAAACAACCCTGTGAGCAAATAACAGGGATCATCCCCATTTTATAAATTAGAGGCACAAGACAAGAGAGAGAGGAGGCAGGCACCTATAATTCACCCAAGGTGGTATACTCGTATACTGGGAGCAGCCGACACTGTAAAGAACACCAACCCCAGCTGCTATTGTAGGAGTAGTTTCATGTTGTGACAGAAAAGTCTAGCAATAAGGTCCACCTATGTTTTGAGTTGGTTCTGTTTGAATTTATAAAAGAAAAAAGTAAATAATGAATTTACTGAAAAAGCCACAGTAGGCAAACATTTATTTCAGGTTTGTATTTGTTACTTTATAATTGTTGCATGAGTAAATAAAGAAATGTATACACTTAGCTCAGTTTACAAGCAGAAATAATATTTTTCTTTATTTTACATCTCTCTTTAAACTCAAAATTCCTATAATAAAAGGAGAATCATATTACAGAAAGAATACAAATGAATGATCTTTTTATTCTAGGAAATGAATAATGCATTTTAATCTAATTTCTTTTTATTAGAGGTACTGAATATCCCATCTTAAATTGGCCACAGCAATATATGCTGTACTGCTTTTATTTCTTTATTATTTTATTTTTAATCAAGAAAAAATACAAAGTTTTCAAAGAGAAATATAGAAAATTTATAATAAATAACCTAAGTATAAGTCCCATGGATTAAGCCAATGCTAACAGTCAGCTTTGTTCAAATCTTTTTTTAAGTTTATAATTTCATTACAGTCGATATACACTATTATATTAGTTTCAGGTATGCAACACAGTGATTAGACATTTATATACCTTATGGAGTGATCACCACATATGATGTTAAAATCTTTTCTAAAGAAATAAACCATCACCGAAAGAGCAAAAACTCTCCCTGCTCCCTTTCCTTTCTTCCTAAAAGGTGCACAGTCTTGAAGATGAGGTAACCTTCTCTTTGTGTGTTCGATACTTGAATGACATGTGCATGAAACAATATGCCATATGATTGTTTACATCTTAAGAGTTTACATAAAGGGCATCATACTCTAGATATTCTTTTGCAGCTTGCCTTCACCTAACATTATATCGAGAGCTCCATCCATTTTGATACAGGAAGATCTGGTTGATTCATTCTGTCAGCAAGTTGGTTCATTTTAATGTTTCAAGCATCTGGTGCATAGTACTAATTTAATATTCCTTTTAAGTGACGTTCAGCATTTTGAAGATGGTTTAAGCAGGGCTATCAAAGCATGTTCAGGAGTCCAAAGTTCTTAATACATGAGGCCACCACAGTTGGGTTTATGTTTCTTTCTTTTTTTCTCATTAGAAAAGCCCGCCTTTTTTTATCGGCTATAATGATCTTGCTAATTAATGGGACTCATGATTCACTGATTTTGTCATAACACGATAACTGAAATATGATTTATTTCCCCATAGGTGAAATATTGACCATTCCTAAAAACAAAATACTACCTTTGAAATTAAAAGATACTTAATAGAAAAAGTCTTCTTTGCCCCATGTTAATAGCTTATATTCTTTTCAAAAATCATGGGAGAAAGAACCTTTTTAAAAAAATGATTTTTCCTAATTTTCTCAAACACACTTAATTCTAGAATTTATTTAAGGTAAAATAAATGTCAATAAACATTAGTAATATTTATAGATATAGGATCTTTCATATATTTGTAGGGGAGAAAGAAGAGATAAACTAACGTTTGCTGGGCAAATATGAGTAAGTGCAAAGTATTATGTAAGCCTCACAGGTCAGAAGTGCATGGCAATTTTGCAGATGAGGAAATCGAGGCCCAAATATGTCTGGTAAGTTACTCAAGATCAGATGCTAATTGCAGAGCCTGAAGTCAAACTCATTGCTTTCCGACTCCAACATTACAATGCCGACCAGAAAAGAATTGGGAGCACCTAACCTATTTGACACGAAACTATCAGTTTAATTCATTCCACCAAAATTTATTTGGATTCTTTTAAGTAAGTTGAGAAGGCTGATGTTAGAAAAACAAAGAAAACACAATATCTACCTACAGTGAGAAAACAGGCCATTGGGAAGAGCAGTGATTCATTCAGTGATACCATAAATGTGACTCTTTCATTAGATACCTCTATTTTGCTTTGTTATCTTGACATCGTTTAGCTTTGCAATCATTGAACCGTGCCAATTAGATTAAATCGAATGGGATAACAGGAATGAAAATGCTTTCTAAAAGTCTTTGCAGTTATTTGCTAATATTACTAATTATTCTGTAAAATTTAGAATTAAAAATTTCAAACCTAATACATTTAACTCTAAATGTAAAAAATTGATATATCATCAACTTTTGGGCACAAAAGGCCCCTGTAAACATTATAGAGTAGTAAACAGCCCTGACAATTGGTTTCATTCCACCGTCTATTAGAGACATAATATTTAACTTGCTTAAGCTTCATAGCACCAAGATCGTGCCTGTTCAGAATTTGCTGTTTCTCATCATCTCTGCCTATATCATTGGCATCCACTCTCTCACCTTGACTCCTGCAGTAGCCTCCTGTGCTTAGGCTTTCTGACCTCTCATCTGTTGTTCACTTAGTGTGGCCTTTAATAGATCTTAATCCATTGATAGGACTCTTTTTTTTTTAGATTGTTTTATTGCTTAAAGTATTACAAAGAGTATTATATATGTCTCCTTTTTTCCCCTCCCCTTGACCTTCCCCTAGCCTCCCATACCCCCCAGTGTCTTGTGTCCATTGGTTATGCTTATATGCATGCATACAAGTCCTTCGGTTGATCTCTTACCCACCCACCCCCAACCATTGATGGGACTCTTGTTCTGCCCATAACAGTCAGAATCATTCCCACACTCATACTGTGATCCAGCAAGATACTATATAACCCATCTTCTACCTCCCTGATATCATCTCAACATTCTCTCCTCCCACTGAGAGGAGAGACTGTGTGACATTCTGAGCTGTGTCTAGGGTAGTGTCTTTATCTTGATGGACCCTCACTTGTTGAAGGACTGAATGAGTATGCAAGGGTTAATCTGGAATGATGCTCAGCACACAGTATTCTTAATGCCCATCAGTGATGGTTGTTGCCCTTTTGAAGGTTCCTTCAGTTTGTCTTCATGGAGTGCAGCAATTCTGAAATGCTAACAAGCTTTCATGGATGTTTTTGACACGTCATTTTACAGCATTATGACAAAACTTTATTCTACTAATATGTAATCTTGAATCTTAATAGTACCAAAAACACAGAGATAAATTAGGGACAAATTAGAATGAGAAAACCATTTTAAAAGATGAAAAATATTTATTTTATTATTCCATGCAGGTCTTTTATCTATACAACAAGATTTGGTACACCCTGACATTGCTTAGATTTTGCTTTATTTGCAGAATAGATTTATATTTTTCATCATTTATAGATGGCGAAGTCTAGCCTTTAGACAATTTTCTATAAAATAGGATGATTTTTTGTTTTATTTTTTCAATATTCCTTAGGAGCAGCCCTGGATGAGTGTTTACATTGTTGAGAACATTTGGCAAGAGAAAGACAAACAGTAGGACCACAGTACCCCAATGACTAAGGAAAAGAGAAAGAAAATGTATTGTCACCATGCTCTCCGAAAATAAAATACCTTGATTTGGCTGATTACTGTCTCATCAGCATTCAGCTCTGGTCCATAGCACTCTATGTGAACAATTTTAAAGGCACATTTAATATTCTAAAAATAGATTCTATTGATAAATTAGAATGTCAGATGGCCCCTTTATGAAAGCCTACCCTAATCTGTCCTGTCAGTCCGCAGGCATATCCAGACCTCAGACTGTTCTGGCTCTTGGTGAGCAAGAACCTGTTCCAGGGGTGAGGTTCTAAAGAGGGGTATCTCATGGTTAACTAGAGACAGAAAGAGGGAGAATTGCCCACATACTCCAGCAGGAGTTAAAATAACAATAACAGTCCTCCTACTTAACAGGCTGACTCAGAAGCACATTCTACTGACTTTTCCGCAGATCCGAGCAGATTGTTTGGGCTGCAATTCTGCAGGCAGAGGTGGGCACCACCTGCTGCAAAGGCTGTAGTTCTTGTTAGGAGGGTGCTGTTAGTAAGTCTTGCCTTTAACAGTTGGGCCAAACAGAGTTAGGAAAAGACAAAAATTTGGTGCTGATGAGTGCTGCCTTGTTCTAATACCTAATAGGGGTCCTGAAACTTTTTAAACAGGGGGCCAGTTCACTGTCCCTCAAACCGTTGGAAGGCCAGACTATAGTTTAAAAAAAAACTATGAACAAATTCCTATGCACAGTGCACATATCTTATTTTGAAGTAAAAAAACAAAACAGGAACAAATACAATATTTGTATTTGCATGTGGCCTGCAGGCCATAGTTTGAGGACCCCTGACCTAGAATAAGAGAATGGTGTTCTAGGGATGGATATTATGCGTTTAGTTCTTTTACTGGCCATGAGTATAAATCACTTACTGTGGGAGGTCTTGTAAGTTTAATCTCGCTGGATGTTTGCCTTCAGAAAATTCTGTATACCAGTTGTGGCAGCCTTATCTCAGTCAATTAGGAAAGGCTTTGAAGGCAATAGAAGTCTGGTTTTTGCTTAAGTAGAAGGAGAAAAATTGTTATGTGGTTACTGAGTTACCTCATCCTACAAAGGCTGGGCACTCTTACTCCTTCAGCCCAGCCTCCCGTACATTTACCTGTACCCTTCAGTAGCCTTGGGCGAGTATGCTTTATCCTGATTCTTATAACCCGACTCCTGCATGCTGGCATCATATGGTCTTTCATATACATCAGATCATTTATTTTTGCTACTTAAAATTTTCCTGTAGTACAAAGGTCCGAACTCATTAAAGGCCTTTCAAAACAGGGCTCCAAACAACCATTTCTGGACAACCTCAAATCCCTCTCAGTTATTCAACTGCCTTTCCTTCATTCTGATCACAGCAATTCAAATGTCATTTCTTCTATGAAGGTCTCTTCTCCAGCCCTCAAATGGTATTAATTGTTCCTTTGGGGTGAGGGGGAAGGGGCTTTCATAGTCTTTTAAACATCCCTAGATGACCAAAAAATCATCTCGGTGTATAATTATTTTCACCTCTGCTTTTGTCCTCAGCTCTGTGAAGTCTTCAAAGGCAAAAGTTCTGTCTTTTCTATATTTGTCCCTCCAGAACCATGTTATTAGATTTGAAAGAATAATAATCTTTTTAAAAATGTTTATAGTTCATAACAATAATACGTAATGAGTAGATATGATTGAAAGTGTAAGTGGTAAATAAATGAGGAATTGAGGAGGTGAAAAAGAAATGAGCAGTAGCGCTTTGTAGCATATTTACAAAATAGGTTTTATGGTGGTGGTTTTATTTTTATTATATTTTTGTCATTTCTTTTGTATGTGTGGTTGTTTGTTTTGGATAGGGAAAAAAGACTATGCTTTTACTCAGGAAGTAAGGGAAGGAAGAAGCCGACACTGTGAGACCACAAAGGGGTATTTAAGGAAAAGAAGCTTTGGAGGAGGCAGGAAATAATATGTTAAAGAGTAAATAGAGAGCCTAATATTAATAAAAATGAGGGCCCCCTATTCCTCTAAAGAAAAGCTGTTCATTGGGGATAGTTACTTAAATTGGTTTTATTTAACCCTATTCTATTCATCTCATCCTTTTAAAAAAATGTCATTATACTTTTCTTCAAACCAAGTATATAAGTTAGGATTGGCTAGCTGCTAAAACAAATAATAGATCCAGAAATGTGTTGAAACTTTATTTCTGGCTCATTGAACTGTCTGGATGAGTATGTGGGTTGGGAGGCTGTCTACACTCTTCATAATCAACCAGAGATCCCAAATTCTTCTATTTGTATCTTTACTTTGTCATTTTCTTCATCCAGCTAGTAGGAGGGCAAAGAGCAAAGAGAAGCACATGGGAGTTGTATAGAGCCAAATCTAGAAGCGAACTTACCACTTCTGTTCACATTTCATTGGTTGGAGCTGAGCCACATGATCACACCCAGTGTGGTCTTCCTGCTATGTGCTCAGGAAGAAGGTGAAAGAGATTTCGGCAAACTGCTAGCAGTCTCTGTTATACCAAGGCAAAAACCTGTCTATAGAATTAATATACTTGACATTTGGATCAAATAGTTCCAGCCCTGGTAGAGTAGATACCAATTACACCATAGAGATAGAACTGTAAATTATGATTTCAGTGTCACATTAAAATAGTGAATATATTTGATACATCAGTTTACCAAAGTTAATTCTTATAATAAGACTCAACTAAGATATTTTTTAAAACCCTTCTTATAGAAATATGCGTTATGTACAGAAGGATAATAACAAAATAAATTATAGTGTCTAGTACTGCTTACTTTTCTTCAGTAACTTCTTGCTAAATGAATCAATCAATTAATTAATAGATGTAGAAAGCTTCATTAGGAAAAAATAAGTATTTGTACTTTCATGAATTTCCAAAATTCATCATAAAAAGACATGAATTAGGATGGTCTAAATTCATTTTGAACTGAAGGATGTGCCCTTTTCAAGAAAAATAACATGTAAAGGTAAAATAATGAGCAAAGATTTTGAAAAAACATGATGTTTTGGTGAACTTACGAATATTCATCTGTAGGCCTCACATCATATTTTGCATTTGCTCTCTGTGCTGTTTGTTCAGATGGTGGTAAAGCTGCTATTTTTTTTTGGAGGGTAACAGTTCATTTGATTGTTTTATATGTATAGCATATTGTGTCAGTGTTGAGTCAAAGCCATTCCACCAGCTAAATCTACAAAATCAACTTTGCTGCTAAATAAATGTCACAGTTCAGTTTCCTGTGACTGCAGAATGCTTGGGTTTTTGTGAAAATACTGCATTGCAGTGAATGTATGATCAACTGTTTCTTCCTTGAAGGTTAAAGCTCCTTTCTTTTTTAGAGTAAGCAGCAATTTAATCAAGTTTTCATGGCATCCAAGAGCATTTTAAAATGAATGTACCCCAACAAAACTGGCCTCTTCTCCAAGTGTATGCGAAAAGGCAGTTAGATGCGTCAACCTGTGGGAACAGAATGGAGAATGAACCTGAGGCTGAGACCTTAAAGCGTCTCTGTCAGATCTTTCTTCCTGAGAAGTATAATGACTTACTAGAACCTGCCAATTCCTGCGATTAATTTTTACTCATTTTTTCCTCACCCACCCCCTGCACTTTTCTTGTAATGAATTTCAAGGACTCCAGTCATACCATGTGCACAGTAATTACTACAGAAGGCAGTTTGATTCTGAGACAGCTGAGTCTCTGTAAGAGAAATTTAGAATTTACTAAAGCACATACTTTAGTGAGGGGGTGCGAAGGCTTGAGTCATTTAAAAGCATTTTGAACGGGCTCTAGGAAAGATCCGGTAGTAATCAATCCTGAGTAAAGAGCAGAGGGCAAAACAACCAAAAAGACCCTTTTCAAAGACGAATTGCCATCGTACCAGAAAGTTCTTGCTACTGGGAAGCAGTGTGTAAGCCTTTTTGTTTTGGATGGTGTATTCCTTTGTGGCATATGTTTACAACTGGAGTGGGTCTTATTTTTGGAACCTAAGAATTCTAAAGCAAACTTTTAAAATCAAGAGGAATTGAAACATATATAGCAACATAAGGTAATATAACACATTACGCATGCACGCACGCATATAATACATATAAAATATCAATGGATCATTTAATTACACACTGTAAAAGTGTTATTTGAATGGAACATGAGGACCAGGAAATTAATTCTTCAGTGAAGCTCTGTAGGGAAATACCATACTGGTGGATAATTTATATATAATTTTCTCACTGGGGAGTTGAGTAATAGTAGTGTACAGTTTAAAAATATTTGTATATAGAGAATACATGGGAAACCCTTCTGCTTTATATTTTTCACGATGGTTTAAATCATGACAAGCCTATCCTGCGACTCTTGTTTTTGGCACTCAGAATGTACCGACTTCTAATCCTCTCGGCACCCCGGTGAGCACCGCTGCCAGCATCTCTGGGCCGGCCAGTGGAGGGGCTTCCTGAACTCTGTTTCCGGTCTTGCCCTGCTGTGCTCTGCTTTTCACCCAGCACCATATGGTCTTTCAAACAGTTATTACCGCTTGCTCAGACTCCTGAAAGGGTTTCTCATCTTACTTTTCCCCAGTTTCATTGACATATAATCGACATATAACACTGTATATATTTAAGGTGTACAGTATGTTGATTTGATGCACTTATATATTGCTGTGACCACCACCATAGCATTCGCTAACACCTCCGTCATGTCACATAATTACCGTTTCTTTGTTGTGCTGCGAACATTTAGATTTACTCTGTTACCAACTTACAAGTATATAATTATTGTTAACTATAGTCATCTGTACATTGGATCCCAAAATTTACTGGTCTTAAAACTGTACCCTTGACCAACATCTCTCTATTTCACCCCTTCCCATCATACTCAGAAATAAATCCAAACACATGACCTGGCTCTGCTTAGCTTTCATAGCACTCTTCTTTATCTTACTTCAAGTCAGACATAAACCCATCAAGCTCATTCCCACCCCAGAACCTTTACACCTAAAGCACATATTTCCTTCCTGGAACATTCTAACCCTACTTCTTTGTATAGCTAGCACCCTCCACATCATTTGAGTCTTGCTTCTGAGCTCACCTCCTTGAAGATGCTTCCCTGAACACCCTATTGAAAATAGTGCCTTTCTCATGCCTTGCTAGCTTCTTCTCATTTTAAATTTTATATTAAATATATTAAATATTAAATTTAATACTTTAATATTAAATAATGCATTTTATGTATTTTAATGAAGTGCTTGGCTCCTGTATGATTACCTCATCAAAATGCAACATTTATGAGGATAGGAATTTTGTATGATCTGTGGCGCATTGAGAGACTTCCCTGTGTCTCAAAATAAATATCTCATATCTTTCCCTCATTACCAATCCCACTGCTACTACTGTAATTCAAATTCTTATATGCTTTCTCGTCAGTTATAACGTTATTGTCCATCTGCACACCTTTCCTGTTCCTGATCATAGCCTTCTACAGCTCTTTCTCTGGATCATCTTGTTATTTATCTGCTCAATGTTTCCCAGAAATATGTCCTTAATAATGATAAAATTTGTACTACACAGCCTGACAAGTGAGATATTCATCATCTGGACACTTGCCTCTCTGGGGTATTTTCCACTACTCCTGTTTTGTTGTTGTTGTTTGTTTGTTTTTTAAATGTTTTTATTGATTGTAGAGAGAGAGGTAGGGAGAGGGATAGAGAGATAGAAACATCAACGACAGAGAAACGTCATTCGGCTGCCTCCTGCACACCCCCTACTGGGATAGAGCCCACAACCCAGACATGCGCCCTGACCAGGAATCGAACCAGGGACCTCTTGGTTCATGGGTCATTTCTCAACCACTGACCCACACTGTCCAGGCACTACTCCTGTTTTGGACATTCTGAAACATCTTGATGTTTCCAGCTCTCTTATACCCCCATGTCTATTTTGTGTGTGTGTGTGTGTGTGTGTGTATAAAATTATGCCCTTGTCCACCATGAATGCCCTTCAAAATTGAAAGCAAGGTTTGCCATTCTGAAGTCTCCCACGAATTTTCTCATTTTATAGGAACTTCCATAGAATCCCTTTATACTTCTATTAAAGTAGTTACAGTATTGTCACCTAACTAAATTTATAATTAAATACTAAATTCCTTCTAGAGAAAGGTAAATTATGAGTCATATAAAAGTAAAGTATGAATCATGTATATTGACATGTTGGTCTCCCTCAGTAGCTCCTTGAGACCAAAAGCTGAGTCTTCCTAGTATTTGGCTATTCTCAGCATCTAGAGCAGTGGTTCTCAACCTTGGCTGCACATTAGAATCACCTGGGAATCTTTTTAAAATACTGACTTCTGGGCCTCATTCCAAAGGATTTTGGAATGGATTTTAAAAAGATTCCCAGGTGAAGGATGAGGCCCAGAAATCCGGACTTTAAAAAGATTCCCAGGTGATTCTAATGTGCAGCCAAGGTTGAGAACCACTGATCTAGAACCATGCCAGTGACATAATAGGTGTTTGTTTTGTATTGTTATATTTCCTCATCAGAAGACAGGGTTTTCTAATCTCATTTCTCTCTTCTGCTCATGCTTCAGGCATTTGTCTTGCTTTTTCTTTTAGTTAAGGATGAACAAGGTAGTCCCTATCTTATTTATAAATTACTCATGAAAAAACTTAGGAAATTTATTATTTCCTAAGAAATTGTGGTTTCCTTTATACTTAAGGCCTATAGTGCCTCAAAGGAGATGTAGCTATACATCATAATTTGCACTATCCTGAGTTTCCAGGAAAATATTTATGTTCAACGGAAAGTTTGTTTCCCTTTGCCTCTATGATTAAAATATGAGACACTGAATATAATTTTAATATTTAATTCTAATGTATTTTTTTTTAAGATGAAAGAGAGAAAAAGGTAAGAAAAATGAAATTAAATATTGCTGTTTAGAAATTCTCAACCAAAGTGCCCACTGGAAATGTGGATCTCATTTCGAAGGTAAATGGCAGTTTATGGCCATTTTCTTGGAGAAAAGTAGTTACTTTCATGATTCTACCTTCAGTTCACATTTTTTACATAGGTTAACTCTAAACTTTCTAACCTAAATTTTCAGAATTTCCTCTCTTTGATTTATCTACTTATTTATCTAAAATAAAATAAAACATTGAAACAGCAAATATATTTCAAAAAATAGTATGCCTCTTCAGAATTTTGACTTTCCTATAAATGTATTTTATTTTAAAATTAATTTAACATTTTAACAATGTTTTACATTTGAAATCATCTATTTATTTGCTCTTGGCCAGGTCCTATTTGCCTGACTTGTCAATGATGGGTCTATTTTTATATCAAAATGTTTTTCCCTGTGGACCCACCATATAATATGTGCCTATACTTACATTAAGACTTTTACATATTAGATTGGAATATTTTTCTTTGTAGAAAGCTGAATCACTGTGGATATTTGTTTACTTGAATATTTTTTCCAACTCAATTTTTTACCATCTCTAAAATGTAGAGTAATTGTATATAGTTCAGGCCTGGAGAGTTTAGCAAATTTGTGCCACTATCAACCTGAAAGTTTAGCAGAAGCCATAAAAAAATGACCTGGTTTCTAGAATTCACTCCAGGATACACAAAGATATGTCTGCTCAAAGAAATAAGTTGAACGGCATATGAAGACTGACCTGATTGGGTCAGACCTGAGTTATGAAGGAATTCCAAATGATAAGAATTCTGCTTGCTTCCTTTTGGCCCAACTCAACTGACAGAGTGAAGAAGACAACTTTTCAACTTAACTCAGAATCCCCCTGAGTCACAATTACAGCCAGCAGCAGCACAGCACAGCATAGCAACAGCCTGCCCTACTTCCAGAGAAGAAATCGATTTTTTACATGACTTAGATTTTACTTTTATATGACTCATACTTTACCTTTCTCATATAATTAACTAGATTTTGGACCCTCCATGTATGCATTAGTTTAGAATATTTAAAACTGCATGTGATACAAATATTTTGCACCCTTCCATTTTTTATTTTAAATATATATATGATTCAGAAGGTTTATATTCATGTGGCACCTGTGGTTTACTTTATTATTGCATTTATTTTATTATCTTGTGTTTTTCAAACACATCTTGCCTTCTGCAATATAGTGTGAGATACTGGTGGCAGAATCAATATCTTAAACGTCATTGTATTCCTAGTGCCTAACAGAATTCTTGGTATAAAGCTGGTATTTAGTAAATGTTTACTTGAAAAGCTTTTAGAAGGCATAATAAATGAATTGGATGATTGGTAATGATCTAAAATTTAAAAAAGGCTCAATACATGCTTGTTAAAACAATGTATACTAAATACAGACAGTTCCCAACTTACGATTTCTCAGCTTTATGATGGTGTGAGAGTGATATAAATGAATCAGTAGAAACCGTGCTTAGAATTTTGAATTTCGATCTTTGCCCAGACTAATGATATGTGGTATGATACTTCTCATGATGGATGCTGGGCAGTGATAGAGAGCCACAGTACCCCCTCAGGCACATGATCACAAAGACAAACAACGGATAGTCTACACTGCTGTGTTGCCAGTGTCTTTTGGATATGGTGTTCTACACACATTTAATTTAGTCTAAGCTAAGCTATGATGTCCAGTCGGTTTAATATGGTAGATTGTCATCAATAGGGAAAGTTTACAAACTTAGTGTCTTTATGTGGATTAGATTCTCTTTCAAGTTCCAACCCCATCCCACCAGTCTCACTGCTTGGCGAAAGAGCAAGTAATCAATGGATGTTAGTGGATTTGGCTTCTCATCCCAGATTTCCCTGGAAGCGTCTAACTTGATCAGATAATTTACTCTTTCTGGCCTCAGTTTTTCAAAATTAGGCAAACTATATACTGACTCCTGTTGCTAAAAATATTCAAATAAAACCCTTAAAATTAGTAATAGGTAGCATTTATTGAGCACATCTAGCTTGCCTGGAATTATGCTTTATTTGTATTATCAAATAATTCCACCAACAGCCTAACACTGGGTTTTTGTGTACTGTGTGTCCATCATCTTCAAAACTATTATGCACCCACCATCTTGCTTCATAAGAATTGTCTGCTAGTCATGCTATGTGATGGAGAGTGAGTCATTCTTATATGTACTTAACAATCAACTTGAAAAGAGCAGAGAAGACATAAAACAAATATTTGGATTTTCAGCTTAACTTTTTTATGGCATCAAGGACTTTCTCCTTAGTTTTGCATAGAAGACAAAGAGAAGGAATGCAGGGTTATAGTCAGTTCATCAACTCTTTAAGCTTAGACTTTGTCGGCATTGATAAGTGAAGATATAGATCCTACATAAACTTACAGCATTGTTAAGAACTAAAACAAAAGTTCCTGTTTTGTAATACTGGTATGGATAGTAATAGTATAGGCATAATTGAGTCTACATGGAAAAGGGAACCAATAGTCATGTGCATAATTGTATTATATAGCTGATTGTTTTACTCTTTTTTGTCTTTGGTTATGCAGCAGTACAGAATTATAATCAGTTTTTATTGAATTGTCACATTGCATGATGACAGAGCAAAACATATCATAAAGAACATTCTAGAACTGTTGGTGCCAAGCCATTATGAAAATGGAGACATATCTATCTGGCACACATGTATTTTTCTTTTAGTTTTTCCAAGCTTTATTGTTTCTCCTTTTGCCAATTTTTAAGGGTATTTAAAGTTTCCCAGTAATAACTATATCCATGGACTATTTCTATGCTTTGTGATCTTTCTAATACTATAATCCACAGAAAAACAGTAAGGTTTGCAGTTAGTTGTGAATCCTGAGAGGAAGGGTTCTATTCTACACTTTGAGCACATGTCTCAAGTGGATCTGAAATCACTGACGTACTTCTTTGAGAGCTTTACAGCTCAGAATTATGTGTCACACATTCACATCTTACCTATTACCCACATCCATCTCCCAAATGATCGAACAGTAAAGAAAATTATAACTTGATTTGACATTTTAAGCAAGTGCACTTTTGTCACAAATCATTAATAAATACCCAGGAGAATTTAAAATAAATATTCTAAAGAATTTTAAGTTGTTTACAGACAGAGCAAGGATTAGTCATTGTTTTCACAATATGAAGTAGGTGTATACCACAGACAATGTGTAATTTTAAACATACTTCTGAGATGTGTCTGCCTCCCTCAAGTAAGTTTAGAGAAAAGAAACAACTGGCATATTCCAAAGAAGCTGTCTAAAAGCAGCCAGTCCCATGATCGGAATCCACTCCGCTTTGTAAATGTCCTGGACTCGGGAAGTAAAAGGTTTAACTTCTATTTGTGAGAATGATGAGATGGCGTATCAAGTAATTGCCTCACTCCTTTACACCAATTATTCTGTAGGCATGTTTCATGTTCTTTTCTGAAGTCCTATGCTACAGGCTTGCCAACTTTAGTGTCTCAGAATCACCTGGTGAATTTGTTAAAAGACCAATTTCCAAAGCTCATACCCCAAAATTCTAATTTGTTAGATTGATGCTGGAGGTAATTAGCTGGAAACACTTGAAGATATATTGGAAGTGGATCATCACCAAAGAGTGGTTCAGTTTTATGAGTTTAAAACCTTTCCTGAGATGGATGAAATAGTTTATCTTAAAGATATTTTTACACCTGCTTGTCACATGCTCTCTATTATGTGTCCAAGTTTAGTTCAGGTCTAGTCATTTGTTCTGCTTGGCGTTATTCTTCATGGGTCCCAATGGAGTTAGAACTTCAGTACCAGCTCTCCTACCAGGCCTGAAAATTAGGTTTCAAAACCATCCTCCTCTCACTGATGGAGCTAGTGTTGGCTAAACATTTATAGCTAACAGAACCTTTTCCCCTGTGTATATCTGGAGTTAGAAAGTTGGTGAATTATTCACTCAACCTTCAACAAATATTCGAAACACAACGGATAGCTAAATGGTGCTTTGTTCAGTTTGTGAATTACTATCATGCTCCGGTTATGCGCATCTTGCTTTGCATGACCCTTTCCATACTTGGAAGGAAAAATGTGAAAACCTCTCACTAAGTACATAGAAAATTAGAAAATGGTTTATTTTGAATGAAGTGTATCTGCGATTTACATCCTTAACTCTGGATATGCCCTGAGAAAAGAAATTTGTCAGTAGCTCCAAAAACAGCAAAGCTGTCAGGGACATTTTCTTCCCAGTATTTCTGCTTGCTTATTTCTTCCCTTTGAATCGTGAAGGAAATGTGGCAGCTGTACCTTATTTTTTTTTGTCTCTGCAAGCCTCAGGGCACATGTGCTCAGGAACTGAAGTTTGATACACTTAAATAAATTTATCTCTGCGCTAATAACAGAAACTACAGGAACTGTCAGAGCATGTCAGACTTTTTTTTTATGCACAATATGCAGGCGGTCGATAGATGGAGTTCCAGATGAAAATGCCTCTCTTTTCAAGCTAGTCTTTAAACACATTAAATTTTAATGTGCACATATGATTTTATAACTCTTAGGGAGAACCAACAAAAGTGTGTTATTTGGCCACCTCCAAAAAAATAAGTCGTCGTTTTAAAGTTATCATTTGTTTATTAGCAACATTTGCTTGCAGGATAAGTTAATAGAGTATTCTAGGGAAGATGGATAAAGGAGAAATACCTTTTAAAAAACTAAGTAATGTTAGTTTTTTAAGAAATCATATTTTCATTAGAGTTGTTAACCTTTAGCCTATGTGAAAGTTCTAGAATATTATGTAAGGTTTTATAAAATGATTTATCTGGAAAATGTTAATATCTATTTTGTGTGTTTTATTTCACTTTATGTACACATGAAGGATAACATAAAAGCTATTATGTGCTAAATAATACTATGTGATTTTCTTAAAAAATGATGCCCCAAAATAAAATGTTGGAAGGCAAAAGATACAGTTATTATTTGTAATAAATAACAGAATTCAGCACCAAAGACTTAGAATGAGGTAAATACTATATTTAAGTATTAAAGTTTCTGACAAGGGAAAATATGGGAATAGCTGTATTACCAGATTGTCTAAGCAATATTAGAAATCAGCAAAATGCGTATTACCTTATTTCTAAATTACCATACAAATTAATTTATTGTATATTTCCTATGCAAGGGACAATTATACTCAAAAGACAATGTTTTCAAGAGTGGTCTTGCAGATTTGGAGTTAGGATTTGGGGTTGCCTGTGGGCAAGTTCAAATTTGTTCTTATATACAAAAATGTCTGAATTTGTGTAAGTATCTGGGCAGGTAGGTACTCAGGTAAAATCTTAGAATTTTAAAACATAGAGCATTAGATTCTTAGGTTTGGAAAATGATTAAGGCAGTTGCATTTAAATACAAGAGAATCTGAATATAATAGAAATCCTACTATTAATGTAATAGGTATTCTACAAATCTGATAAATAGCATTACTGACTAACAGACCTACTCATAAGCTACAAAGTGAGTCTTTAAGACCCACATTAATGATCATATCAGATTTTAAAAATTTTAGTAAGTAACTGAAATTTGGAATATACTTGTCCCAATCATGAGTTGAATTTTGCCATGAGAGTCATGTTTTCTGTTGAGTTGGAATTTTCTTTTTTTCTGTTCTTTCTTTTTCTATTTTTTGTTGTTTCTTTCACTCTTTTGCTTGTTTGCTTTCTTCTCTCTTTTGGTATTTCTTAACTGGAATTATCCAAGACCTTTTAATCATTATTGGAAGAGTATTAATTTTACTTCACAACATTAAACATGTATACATTAAATCTACCCAAAAAACAAAACTGAAGCATTCTACAGATGTTAAATAAATAAGTAATGAATCTATAAACCATTTCAACTTGGAATTTAATCTGTGGAACAACTGGTTTCATTCCGATCTCCAGCTCTTCCACAGTTAGGATTTGGGATCTTTTGCAATAAAGAGAGAGGAGAGTCTTTCTCATTACATGGGAGGAATGGAATGCTAACATTCCTTTTACTTCATAGTTTCCTCTCATAGATTTGGAGGGAATTTGCCTTTATCAGCTTTCTTATTTATCTCACATTCACAGTTTTCAGAGAGATTCAGGTAAAAATAATTATATACATCAGGAAGAAATGATTAAAAGAAGCTGTGATCACTTTTGACTATTGTCATAATGCCATTTTGTAGAGTAGAGCTAAACTGTGACTCCAAAACACTGATTAGGAATCAAGTGAAATTTACCACAAGTGGGTGGTATTTTAATAATACCATACTGTGATTATAAGTGAGTGTAGCCAATAGTATTTCCTTTGCTTCCAGAAGCTTTTCAGTAGAGCGGAAGGAAGTCTTAAATTGTATTTTCTGTCAAAGTAGCTTTGTCAGAGCAATACCAGCTTGACATTTTCTAAGATGTTGTCACTTAATACATGGTTATACAATGTACATTTCAAAAGCCCAACAAATTAGAAAGTGACAGCTGATTAATCTGCACACATTTTAAGGAGTGTTATCTGAATAGTCTTATCAGGAAGTTAGATGATGCATTTTAGATTATAAATTCACTTCATTTGTATCTCTGATATTAATTGAAACCAATGTGGCCAGTCACCCCTTTCTTTTTACAAAATTAATTTCTACTGATTGATTAAAAAGAAAGAATCCAAAAGTCTGAGGCATTACACACTAACGAGATCACTTTTTGAATGTCTGGTCTCTTTAAAACAAACTATCAGCATTTCAAGAGGATGACGACCAAGTAGCACTCTCCTCCATCAGGCATTGGTATTCTTAGGTTCACTAGGAGGCTTTTCAGTCACTGAGAAGTCTTTTCCAGAGAGCCCTGTGGGCAAAGCTGCCAATCTTAGCTGGGAACAGTGGGTGCTCATATTGTTTTCTTTACTTTGAGAATCTGTGGCTAGAACTCTCGTAGGCTAAAGTGAAAACCTAAGTATTTCCCAAATCCATTGAGAGGTGTTGATAAACATGGCATCAGACAAAGGGTTCTATGGCCTATTGGTTGGGATTCTCTCCACATCACTGCCCTTCCCTGAGATTCCATGTGTCCGAGCACATGAAAAGCTCTCAGCTAGTGTTATACATGCCTGTGCAACTCAACATTTCTCAAGCTCATGTAAGCACTTTACACTGACGGTCTTCCTCCCAACACACATCATTGAAGGCCAAACATGAAAAAACATTAGACAATGTTTTCATAGTGCAGGATTCCTTGGCTCTACTGAACAGTTAACATCATATGTCAATGAAAGCTAGCTAAGATATGTCCTTAAATGCCAATCACTATTTTTTCTTAAAAAGTGTATATAGATTGATGGAGGTCTTATATTAAAGGGATAGATATGCAAAAAAAAAAGGTTTGTAAAAAACAGAACCAAAGTGTTACTAATGGCTACCTCTTAATATTAAAAGTAGATTATTGAGAGGGCATTTTTGTGTTTACCATAGCTAACTACTACAAATTTGCTCTATCTTGGTACTATTAATATTAGACCAGATTACTCCAAAGTCATGGCTACTATTTGTTCACTTCCAATCACAGGAGAGGTGACAGGAGTTGAAGAATGGCAGATGATCGGAAAGATGACGCAAAGGCACCTCACTGGACCTCAGCTCAGCTAACGGAGGCTTCTGCACACCCACACTCACCTGAGATTAAGGATCAAGGCGGGGCAGGGGAAGGATTTGTCAGAAGTGCCAATGGATTCCCATTCAGGGAGGACGAAGAGGGCACCTTTGGAGAACATGGGTCACAGAGCACTTACTCAAATACCAAAGAGAATGGGATCAACGGAGAGCTGACCTCAGCAGACAGAGAAACAGCAGGTAACTAAGGGCTCTCCAAGTCACCAGCGCTGGTTTGTGCTTTGAAGTCTGTTTAGTCTGAAAGTGAATTAATTCACAGCACTGATCCTCTTTCAGGAATGCTAGGATGGAAACTTAAGTCATTCAGGGGAAGGACACAAAAAAGAGAAAAACCATGGGAACTAGCCCTATGGTACCCCAAATTGGTTGTATTCTCTATCTCATCTCCCTATTTAGTTTTACCACTTTAATTTTAATGGCTCAGTACCTGTCAGCAGTTTAATTCATTGAACGAAAACACAAATAGTTTGCTATTGATTTTCCTGAATGATATGGGACCTAAATCTGATTGACTAATTAGAAGCATATTTACTTTTTAGGGCATAAAAGAATGTTAGAGTCCAGCTCTCAGCTTTTAAAAAGAAAAAGGAGAAACAGAAAAGAAAGAAAATGAAACACACACACACACACACACACACACAGGAACCATTTCATACTTCCTCAGATAGCTTTTTAATACCTAATATTCAGATATTAGGAAAACATACTATAATTTATTATCAAGTACTTCCTTTCAAAGTGTAATTTCTGCACTTTACTCTATGTTTACTCTATTTACAATGTTGTCATAATAGCATAATTACTATATAGTATGAATGGCATAGAGAAACAATACCCAGAACTATAGTATTATTCAAAATTATTTTTATTTTTTCTGTGATTCAGAATTTAATGCATTTGAACACAGTAACTTGCAAACATGCTACACTAAAGACGTGTAAGCAAACTACAAGCAATAAGAAAGGTTATGCCCCCTTCAAAATCATCCCTTACTTATTCAAAGATTGGTTTTCTGCATTCCACCCACTAGTCAGCAACACATCGACTGTACACTGTTCAAAAAAAAAAGTTTGCATTTTAATGGGAAAATATGAAAGGCATTTCAAATGACGGGGGAGAAATTACATAAGTACATAGTGTAACTTTTTTTAATCCACACATTCCACAAATTACTGTTGAGCATTTTCTATGTAGTACAAAACGTGTTAGCTTCTGTGCCAGGTGTGTGCCAGGAATGGTCTCTGAGCTTCACAGAGCAGGTGACCTAGTAGTGAACATGAGACCTGTGCATGCAGTTAATTCAGATACAAAATACAGTGTGTTCAGTACCAAATGAGCAGTACAGAAAGGCAAAGTGGAACTGGGATTGTTTCTGCTTAGGGCCAAAGTTCCAAATTGTGCAAGAAATGTCTTGAGGTGCCATGGCACACTCCCAGGGCTGAGGCGGAGTATTTGAAATACTCAAAGGAAATGCAGCAATTCTCCATCTGTCCAATACTGCATGGTCTATTAGCTCAAGACAGTACACAGTTTCAGCATTAGCGCACACTAAACTTCTTTTCAAGATGCTGTATCTTTGCGTGATAAAAACCAAGTACCCTGCAGACATCCGTGTGGAACAGGAAAAGAGGGTAACAGCGTCCAAGCCAATCCAAGGATTTGAAGAAGCTTTGCAGTGCCTAAAAGGCACATATACCCCATTAGAAAGAAACTGGTTCAGAATGAAATAAAAATATTATTTTTGCCTTTCATCATTACAATGAGGATTAAATGAAATAGTAATGTGTACAAAGTGAATGGCTCATAAAATAGTATGTATTAATTATCATTATTTTTATTATTATTAGTGGTGGTAGTGGTGTCAATATAGACAACAGAGTACTCATAAACAAGGAATGCTTTTCTACAAACCAGTATAATACAAGTTGTAGAGGGTGGGATTTGAATCAGAAACATTAAATAGGAAAATTTTGAAGGATCAAGGCATGAAGAGAGGAGGGCACATTAGAGTAAAATGATTGTGGGGAAAGAAATAATGTTATAGACCAAGATTATTCTTACCATCATATTCTGTAGCACCTGATATTATACCTCAAGTACTCAATAAGTATGTTGAGTGAGTGAATAAATGAATGAAGGAATCAATGAATAGAAAAGAAAAAGAAAGTCCTTTTCAAATTGATGGTGAAAACTATTGAAAAGTCTTCCTTTGTATCTTGGGCTCTCATCAGTTGAGTCTCATGGATTATTGTGAGGTTTATAATACAAGACAAAAATCTCTACAGGGTGTTTGGTCAAGCAGTGGAGAATCAACATCACTCACTATTTCAGTTTTTCAGTGGTCCTAGTGAACTATTTAAGAATACCTGATAAATCTATTTCTAGGTCAGTGTGTCCTCGACAGCTTGAAAAAATAATATAAATTAAAAAGAGACTAGTAGATTTTCTTTTAAATTATGGATTCAAGAGCATCCAAAATTAATTTTGATTTCAGCTTGCCATATATCACAGTAATTTTATATTACATTTGGGAGACTGATTATGAAAGCTTTATATGTATGTTCATAGTGACCAAGTTACAAAGAGCCAGCTGTGGATTACCAGGGTGATGTGTTCAATTCAAATTATGGTGTGATTTTAAACTAACTTCCCTTCAGAAATAACAGGCCAAGTATTGAATTATAAGTTATCTATGTGTGGGAAAAGAAAAATGTAAAATATTGTCTCCTCATGCTTATAGAGAATGTTCCAATGATAAATTCATGTGGAATTAAATATCTCTGTAAACTGCAGCTTAATAAAATAATAAATTTTATTATTGACAGTTTATAGGTAAATGTTTCACAAACTACAAACAAAAATAATTCCCAGTAAAAAAAAAGTGTTCTTAAATCTCAAATATTTTTTTTAAATGCTGTCCTTTGATGATGGGGACTACTGCTGAATATGAGCTGGCATGATATTTTGGGTTGTTTTCAAGAGGACCAGGAAGCTATATACTAGCCCACTCTTTTTATTTTTTTTTTAATTTAAATTCTTTATTGTTGAAAGTATTACATGTCTCCCTTTTTCCCCCATTGACCATTTCCTGGCCACTCCCACATCCTCAGCACATGCCCTGACCCCCCTAGTGTCTGTGTCCATTGGCTGATCTTTTAGCCCCTTCCTCTACCCTGCCTTCCCTCTGAGGTTTGAGGGCCTGTTCAATGTTTCTATGTCTCTGGATCTATTTTTGTTCATCGGTTTACATTGTTCATTATAGTCCACAAATAAGTGAGATCATGTGATACTTATCCTTCTCTGACTGGCTTATTTTGCTTAGCATAATGCTTTGCATACACTTATAATCTATCAGTGTATTGCGTTTCTCCCCTATAAAGGATGTTTCCCAGGGCATTGGTAACTTGAAGCATTTCCCAGTATCATCAGGTCCTTAGGTGGCCACCACATTACTGATTTCCTCTAAAGATCTTTCTTCTACTTTCCTTCTTTGCTATAGTCCTCTCTTGACGTTAGGAATAAATCTTTCCCCCAAGGTTGCTTATTTGTATTTATCTCTATAAACCAGATAAAATGTTAAATGAACTGCAATCATCACATCCCCCCTTCTCCCTTCCTTTATCAGTGTGGGCTTACTTCAACCAAAGGTCTTGCCTCATTCTTCCCCACCCTTTTTCAGTGTTCACCTTCATTCCTGGGCCCTAATAATTTTTAAAGATGCAAGCCCATAGTCAGTTTATCATTAATCTTATGCACTGAGACGTGGGATGGCAGGAAATGCTCGAAGGCAATAATGTTTTAAATTATATTTCTTTATAGATTATTCTTCTAGATTTTGTCTCCTTATAATGTTAAGCTAATCCATAGAAAGGTAGATTGAATTATTTGCTCATCTGATACAGCATAAGTTTTGATACTTTAAGGATTTTTCTTACATTTATTCATTCAGGTGTTCTTTTTAGAAGCCATCCCACAGTAGCTTTCAAAAATAAACGAGAAGCCATTGAGAATCTAGCCACTTGGGAACATTATTGTTATAATGAGAATAAAGCCATCATTTTTACATTTGTTTTCCAAAGTGTGAAATCAGAAGAGTAAAATCTTAAAATAAACCTGTCTGCTACTTTTCACCTTAAATTTGAAGTAAGAGGAATGCATTTTGGTCCCCACAGAGTTCCAATTCTGAGTGAAAATGAGCTTCGTCTTTAAGATTTTTATGTGAGGTGGGGCCCAAATTCATATTGGAATCCATGTCAAAATAACAAGAAGATAACTAGAAGGAACCAATAAGGTGGCCTTTCATAGTCCTCCTCTTTTCAGGTTTAGTCCCCATTCAAGATCTCATGACTACCGCCAGCATGCTGGTCTCCTGCCACATAGACCAGCACTCATTCAACAACCCATAGCACCAGACTGAGACCTGCACAGCCAGCCGCCTGGTGATCCGTTATAGCCAAAGAAGATAATCCCTATTGCAAAACTGCCACACCCATGTGCCTCTAAGCGTGACAGAAAAATCGTAATTTTATTCTCAGTTCTCAGCATGAATGGAGAAACATAGGAGGCAAATATGAGAAGTTGATAGATGCCAAAACATTGACATATTTCATTAAAATCATCCTTCCATGATTTTGACTATCCTAAGGTCTAATGCTTTGAACACTAGTAAGAAACACTAGTCAGAGTACAAAGAGCCTTCATGACCATCCACAGTCCACAGCTAGTGCCAGCTCTGAGTTAATGAAAGATTAAAGGGGAGTGTTTCTTGAGTTAACTCCTCACCCCACTCCCCAGGCATGCGTTGTTTCCCAGAATTTCTGGGAAGTCCACCCAGCTCTGTTCCCTGCGGAAGCAGCGAGATCTGGTAAAGCTCTTGAAGGTCATACAATGTTGCATTTCAGAATTTACCTTGAGCTGTGCCTTCCAAAACCCAGACTTGACCATCCTCGGTCAAGCAGCCAAGCAACGAACATACTCCGATGTGTCCATTTATTGCTGCTGAAATTACAAATTTAAGCTTGAAAATACATGATGAAGGAAAAGTTTGTCATCACTCTAACCTTCTATTTCCCTTTTCAACCTTTGAGTATGAGAACCTGCCTTTTCTTCTTCCACTTTCCTTTGTCAACATTCCTGGGTTTGAGATTTACTAGTAAGAGCTGTCATCCCATTCAAAAGATGGGCCCTAGGTGGTTTGGCTCAGTGGATAGAGCACCGGCCTGCAGACTGAAGGGTCCCAGGTTTGATTCCAGTCAAGGGCATGGCTGAAGGGTCCCAGGTTCAATTCCAGTCAAGGGCACATGCCTGGGCTGTGGGCTCAGTCCCTACTGGGGAGCATGCAGGAGGCAGCCAATCAATGATTCTCTCTTCCTCTCTGAAATCAATAAAAATATATTTTAAAAAATGTTTAAAAAGATGGCACATAGTATTTAACATTATATTCATGCACGCAGAGAAGATAGTGCAGGGCCTTCTCTTGCAGATAAACTAGAGCTACCTGCATCGCCCCCAAGGAAAATCAACAAGCTGGCCTGACAATACAAGAGGCTGCAGATTTTCTTTTCCTTGTTGCCATGCCAACCACTCATCGCTCCGCTGCCATTTCCCTGAGCTCCGCAGAGGAGTGTGCAGAGCAGAGGTATTTAGCATTTAAGGGTGGATCTGCGGAAAAGCACGGGGCCTCCCTGCGAAGCCTCTGGGCCTGGTGGCGCCGATGGATGAGGACAGAAAATGGGGACCTTTTCAGTGTTTTCCTTCAAAAGGTTAGGCATCTGGGGCTAGAAGGGTGAGCAAGACAAGAATTGATAGAAAAGGCAGTTCCACAAGGTTTGTATTTGTCACGTTTGCTTTGTCCTATGTGGTCTCTATACCATTTGAAGCATGGGTATGAGTATTAGCGTCAGCCATACTATGTGGCTTGTCTTGTTGGTAAATAGAAGGATCTGACCCTAATTGAGGGCTAGCTTGTGTGGAAATGACAATAAGGAATCGCATCTCTTACTTTTGTTAAGGCATGAGCTTGTGCATAGCAAGTATTGCTAGGTAGAGCTTTTATAATGTATTAGAAATTAGAGGAAAAGACGGGCACCAGGTAAGGTTGGTTGTTTCAATGTGCAATTATAGGGTAGTCCTTCCTGTAAAAATTTACCTCAGATCTATATTTGCTTGCTTTTCAGCCAGTCTTAGAGTAGGATGCGATTGTTTTAAGCCAGTAATTTTTAAATCAAAATATAAGAAATTTTGGTTTCCCTAGACCTCTTTTAATTAAACTGATGACTCAACAAATTAAAATGTGATTTTACTCCTTTGAATTTGAACTGCCTACAAAAACTTGAAGTCATGAAGACACTGTATCTAATACCATAGAATGTGATATTTAAAAATTAAGATTAATTTGCATATAAATTTATTCCCATGTATATTTTTCCAGAAAATGCCTCCCATGCACTTGTGGAAATAATTCTCCTTTCTTTACTGTCTAGTTTTGTGCTAAATGTCAGAACTATATCACATTGAATTTTAATTTTAATCAATACAACAGACTTGAGCCAAGAACAATTCAGATCTACTTCTAAAGTTATTCTTTCTGGCTTGTTCTGTAAATGTAAATGTAATTTAATTATCATTGTATTGTTTTTTTACTTGGTCCCTCCTCCTGATATTATATTTTCTAAGACTTTATCAAATTCTGCTGTCATGTTTTATCATCGTAATTTTCTTTTAATGTATTCAATTTTTGACATTTTAAAATTCTGCATTTGAGAAGAATTCTTAACATTTTATAAAATATTTGTAGTGTGCAGGTGAAAATAGTCATGAAACAAGTCTTTTTGGACTGTCTAAATATTTGTTTTGGTTAGGATTATGCATAATATTTATCTGTGTCATGTTACATTTCTAAGAATTCTCTCCACACAAAAGAAAAAAATTTTAATAGTAATTTGGAATATATTAATTGCTCTAATATCTTGAGAATATATTCATCATCAATCAATAATATATTTTTTCGAAAAGTAGGATGGGTGGGAGGATGGATGGATGATAGAGATATTTAGGTAGATGATAGATAGATAGATGATAGATAGATAGATAGATAGATAGATAGATAGATAGATGATAGGTAGATAGATAGATAAAGATTGTTTGTATATACCCAAGAAAAGTAGTACACCAAATACCACCCTGGGTGGTGGCTGTGGATTTGATTTCATTTGCTGTTGAGAGGTTAGTAGACTGGGGAGTACGTATCAGTCATCACTCCTCCCTCTTTCCTTCCCAAGCTACTGAGATGAACTGACTCTTTCCACTTCTTTGTATTAAGCCTTTTCCTCTCATTCCCTCACACTTCACTGCTCCTCAGCACATTACATAAAGCATGTGCTTTGACTGTCAGGGGAGTCTGGAAAGTCATATCAGGAGCAGATGAACAGAACAACTGGTGCTGCATTGCAGACTTGGTAGTTTAAGCATGATCTGACTTGGCATCATGAGTCCCGAGGGGAAAAGAACACTGAACCAAATGCCTGCTACCCGCTCACTGTGTGGCTCATCTCACAGAATGAGTCACCAGCCAGCAGCACTCAGAGAAAATACAATTCAAAACCCAGCCACGCTGATGAGCAAAGAAAAGAGGAAAACATATCTCCTGGGCTCTTGTTGCAACTTTTAACAAAGATGCAAATGCTAGGTGGTTATTAGGACACATAAATGAGAGTTAAACGTTTGCTTTTACAGTTGATTTCAGCATTACTCAAAACTTGAAAAGACATTAGGCAAAAATGGATAATAAGGGATGAGTCAAGATTCAGAGAAAAATCACCTTTAATAGAGATGATTCAGCTTCAGCAACCTGAAAATTAGACTCAATATTTTCGGTCCAAATTTCCTATTTGTAAACACAGGTCAAAGCCTCTCTGATGCTTGCATAGGAGACTGGAGCATGGTCAGTCCTCTAACTGAACTAACAGTCTTCTCTTTTGCAAAACACGTTACGTTTGCTGTGAAAGGATATATTGGGAAGAAAGTCAAGAAAGGATACAGTGGAAGACTACATGTGGTTGTTTCATCACGTGTAGCATGATGACATTTGAAAGAGTGTGTGCTATAGGAGAGACGACCAGGAGTCCATGATCAAAGGCCCAGAGCTGATGTTGATTTTATCCTCTCAAATGAATCTCTTCCTTTTCCGAACATTCCCATGCACCATGTTTATATCCCACTAATGGCATTGATCATATTGAACATGTTACTGAGGTTACTTGTTACTTGTTTTAATCCCCATCACTAGGTTGTGTTTTGAGGTTGTAGTTGTCTGTGCTTTCTTTATCTTCATGTTCCTTTTGGTATATAATGTGGTACTTATTTTGTATAGTTGGTGCCAATTAATAGTTTTGAATTGATATCAAGAAGAGAGAGCGTTGCCTGGCCAGGGTGGCTCCGCGATTGAATGTCGACCTATGAACAAGGAGGTCACAGTTCAATTCCTGGTCAGGGCACATGCCTGGATTGTGGGCGAACTTGATCCCCAGTGTGGGGCAGGCAGGAGGCAGCCAATCAATGATTCTCTATCATCATTGATGTTTCTCTCTCTCTCTCTCTCTCTCTCTCTCTCTCTCTCTCTCTCTCTCTCCCTCCCTCCCTCCCTCCCTCCCTCCCTCCCTCTCTGAAATCAATAAAATATTTTTTAAAAGAAGATGAGAGAGTTAGTATCCACGTTCTGTTTGAGAATCTAAATTACATAAAATGGGGCTACAAAAATTATATCACAGTGTGAGCAATACACTTGTGGGAAAGGTTTCATGACAGTTTTTACTTTGACAGCAAACTTCTCTTTTTGGAAACAGACACAAACTCCAAGCTCAAATACAACATTTTTTAGGTGAAGGATTTCTATAAAAGTTGGGAAGGTGTGATTGATAAGCTGGAAAGGGGAATGAAAATGAATCAGAAAAACCAAGCTGTTTTTAGACATAGTCTTAAAACAAGGAATTGAAAAAAAAAAAAAAAAACAAGGAATTGATCAACCTCTTCATGATCAGGGCTACTGTTGATGACATATTGAAATTGTAATTTTGTTTAAAATAAAAGTTACAAGTCCTGATTTTGAAAATTTCTTTTTTTCATATCTTGTACAATAAATTGACATATTATTGACATATTTTACTAAGAAAATAAAATGAAAATTTTTGAAATCTGATTTCAAATCATATATCTCTTTCATAGAGTTGTGTTTTTTATGCCAAATGAAGCTCTGTGTTTGTAGATGTACTATAGCTTTTAGTTATAGTAACATCTGCCTATCTAAGACCTTTCCTTAGCAAAGTTATATTAATTTAATATACTTCCCCCCTCGCCTAAATTTAAATGCTAGGCAGATCCTAAACTGTGGATAGGAAACCACCCTCCATCCTATTGCAAAGTCCAGTTGCCTGGTCCAGTGTAATCCTACCTACCTAGATAGCATCCCATTCTTACATTTTTCTCAGCCCTGATCTCCATCCAAATTGATCCACCTTTCTCTTTCTGCTGGGCTCCTCCATAGGACAACCAGAGCTATTGCAATAATGAGTTACAGTGTTATGCTTTCTAGATATCATTTGCATCCGGTTATAGCATCAATGTCTTCAAATAAAAGTGAGTCATTTGACAGTTTCTAGTATGATATAGATGGTACCCGCAATCTGCAAGTATTTCTAGAGGTGGACTTGGTAGCAATGAGGCCCAGTACACAGAGAAGAGATATAGATTGAAATGTGTATGTGCCATTGAGTCAGTCCTGTCCTCAACACTCCTTAGAGAATGTGATGTTTCAAGACAGAATAAAATCCAGTTTCTCCCAAGTTTACAAGGAGTAGTACAATTTTAATATTTTTTACCAGATGCAAAAATGAGTGCACAATACTACATTGAGAAAAATACCACCAACCGCAAAAACTTTAACTAGAATATGATAATATAAAGTGAGACTAAATGTACTTCTACTTAAATGTGTTTTTTTTCCCGTTTCCAGTTGTACCCTTAAAATTAGAAGCAAAATTTTGTAGTAGGTACTATTTCTGATCTGTACTTTGCTTTTCTAATTACTTTTAACTTCGTTATAGTATCCTGAACTTGTGGTATCCTTGCACTGATAGCATTAATTTATTATACTTCCCTCCCTGGGCTAAATTTAAATGCTAGGCAGATTTTGTTCAAGCTCTAAACCCTTCATTTGAGTAAGTTAAATTGTCAATCTAAATAAATTGTGGATTTGAGCATATAGATTGAGGTAAAACAAAAAGAATGAGGGAAATTCTCCTGGACTCAGACCCTGTACAAGTGTATTCCCTACCAATCTTAGCTCCACTGGGTTGCCTTTGCATTTGTGAAGAGAACCATATGAGGGACTGTGGATAATTCAGCCAAAATCAGTGGCCATTGCTAGGAAAAGCTTAAAGAACAAAAGCAAAACATGTCCTTCAGTGACTTTGCCCCATTTCAAGCATAATTTCAATGCAGGAACACCAGGTCCTACTCTTCTTTATACCAATCATAATGACCTAGCATAGTTCTATCTTCAGTGGGTGCGATACAAAATCTGTCCAGTTTCAGTACCCATCATAACTAAACTTTGTGCAGTCGTGATTCCTTACCTTAAACGCATTTATCCCCATAAACTAACTTTACCTCAAATGCATTTCCCCCCATAAACTAGAATTTTCTTTGTTTTAATCAGGAAGTCTTTAGGAAAAAGAAGTCTTTGGAAGACAAAGCTGGTAGGCAAAGATCGACAGCTGCAGTGTTGGCCTGGGTGACCCTTTGAGATCAATTGGAGTCCTGCTAGGGAGGGGTATGCCTGCTGGCTCTTTCACGCTAAGGTGCCAGGGAAACAAACAAAAAACCCAACAATCTGTTCTTTTAATTTCCTTCATCACCAGTTGATTACAGGAAATAGTTTCAGAGAAACCATGTACTCTCCAAAGGAAGCCAGGAACTTACCTTTTTCCCTGTGTTTGTGCATTTATGTCGGGCATTTGTTTAGCAGACCTCTTCGAACTGCACAGTGCTTTCCTTGTTGACTAGCTTCCATTGGCAGCAGCAATTAGCATCGGTTTCCTAGGCAACCATTCTGTACCCCACTGAGAAAAACCTTTTCTTGACAGGAGCATTCTGTCTAAAATTGTCTTGTTTTCCTTCTTTCACAAGTGTACAGTAGGCTTGTCGTTTCTTTTAACACAGCACTATTATGCCTGATGTTCTTAAAAGCAGAAACATTCACTGGCTTTTATATTATATATGGTTGAATTTATTATCAATGCCACTTACTTCTCTCTTAACAACCTGAAAGAAATCAACAAAAATATGTTCTCAGGCTTATGCCAACTTTCTTTCTTTCTTTCTTTCTTTCTTTCTTTCTTTCTTTCTTTCTTTCTTTCTTTCTTTCTTTCTTTCTTTCCTTCTTTCCTTCTTCACTCCCTCCCTCCCTTCCTCCCTCCCTCTCCCCTACTTCCCTCCCTCCCTCCCTCCCTTCCTCCCTCCCTCCCTCCCTCCCTCCCTCCCTCCCTTCCTTCCTTCCTTCCTTCCTTCCTTCCTTCCTTCCTTCCTTCCTTCCTTCCTTGTTGTTCATAGTGTAATTGCTGAGCCTTGCTTGCTCACCGAGTCACAGCTAGTCCTGATGAAAACACAAAGGGTCCACTTTCAAATTCCAACCTCTGTGTATACCAACAGTGCCATAGATGGCTCTGAAGCAAGTTCAAGTTTTCAGGGCCACTGAGAAAGTTACAACTGCATTGCTTGGTTATATATCAACCACACAATGTCTATAAATTAATATAACAAAATAACTAACCTAAAATATGTGCTAAAAACCAGGCCTAAGACTGTCTTAAAATTTCTGATGTAAGTTAAGATACTGTGACTAGAAGAAGAGCATAGCATGAATCAGCATCATAGAAAAATCAGAGCACTGCAATAGTTAGAAATGCTGGATAGTATGGTACAACCATAGAGTCACATTTACTATATCACTTTTGTTTAAGTAATAAGTGGCATGAGCCTGATATACTGTCTGTGAGGCAGTGACCCAACATTCAGGCAAGGAAGTACTCACTGGGAAAAATGACAGAATCATCTCAATGGATGACAGAAGTTTTTAAGTTTTTATCAACATATCAATCAAACAATGATCATAGACTTAGACGTTAGCAAGACAGCAAGAGAGATTAAAACAGTGTTATGTAATTTAAATAAGCATTTAATATACATTATTTCATTTAATTGTCACAGCACATTAAAATATGAATGCCACTTTTATTCCCCTTAGCATGGGGAATCTGAAGGTCAGAGAGATTGTCACTTACTGACCCCCCGCTGGCCTGGTCACCCCCAACTGCCCCCTGCTGCTGCCTGGTCGCCCCCAACTGCTCTGCAGCTGACCTGGTTGCCCCTAACTGCTCCCCCACCGGCCTGGTTGCCTCTTATTGCCCCCTCACCAGCATGGTCACCCCAAACTGCCCCCCTCTGCTGGCCTGGTTGCCCCATGTAGCCTGCTGTTCAGTCATTGGTCATCTCTCACTAACCCCCTGCCGGCCTTGTCGCCCCACACAGCCTGCCAGCCTGCTGTTCAGTCGTTACTGTTAGTTACTGTGACCGCATCCCGGACAATTTGCATATCCCTCTATTATTAGTATAGATTACTTAGGTGAAATGTAAGTAGATTAGCATGATATTTTGTGTGTGTGTGTGTGTATTATCAAGTCGGTTTCTGTGGATGAGAGCATGTCTCAGTTTGTTCTTATATCTATTTGGCCCCTGTTTATCTTTCCACCAATATATTTCCCCAATACAAAGAAAAACAATTATTTCTTACGAGAATTCAATTTATCTGTTGAAGACTGCTTTGATCCTGGTTTTTGAAGTTTTTAAAACAGACTCTACTTTTTAACCTGCAGATGTTTATCTATATAATGATGACCTGTTATCATCTGTTCCCTGGGTTATATCTTTAAATCCTTTATTTTGTATCAGCCTAAAATTAATAACATTTATTAGATGTTATAAGATGAATTGTTTTTAAAAAGTTGCTTTTAATGTTTTTCTTCCAACCGATTTTTAGGCAGATCACATAACAGATTATTCCCAAGTTGTCTTTCATTTTACTTAGGTGACTTGAGTTTACAGCTATGTCCTGAGATGTTTTTGTATTACTGTCTCATAACCAGAATGACACTATTGATAAAAAAAAAAAAATAGCCAGTTAATATTCAAATACTGGTTATAAGTTTCTCACAGACTGATCATTTTATTGACCAAGCCTTCCCCCTTTTAATGAAACTTTTGTACTGACTAGGTAGGTATATATCATAGACCTTAAAGATCTAATGAAATACATGGAAATGATATATAAGAGCTACTACCTCCCTAATCACAGCTGGTCCTGATGAAAACGCAAAGGGTCCATTTTCAAAATCCAACCTTGTACTAGTATATACCAACAATGTCTACATAGCAGATGTTTAAAGATGTTTTAAAGATCTTTAAGACATCTGCTATGTAGAAAAGTAGTAGCTCTTATATAAAGTAGTAGCTCTTATATACCATTTCCATGTATTTCATTCAAACTTTATCTTCTCAGGTTTTTCTGAATTGGTCTTATGTGCGTTGATCCTGTTTAATCACAAATTCATATTTTGAGGCATCTTTGTTAGGTTTTAAATCATGGTATTAATGTAGATCAGTGTAGAAACTTATTATAATGACACTTTTCTAAAAACACTGTAACAAAACTAAAAAACATATTTTAAGTTAAATCCAAAATGAATTCTCTCTTCTCTTTAAATTTGTTTTTCTAGGTACAAAAAATTACATTTTTTTCTGTCTATATCAACAGCTTTTAAAAAATAAACTGCCATACCTATTACTTATTTTTCTTTCATTCTGTGTTTATTTTGCTTATACTACCAATTCCTTTTACTTTCTCTTTTTTCTTTTCCTTTTTATGGTTACAATATATGTATTTGTATTTTTTCTGCAATTTAATACATTTTATTGTACTTTTTGGGGGGGAGAAGACAAAGGAAATGAAATTGTAATTGACTGTGTTATTTACTTTCCCTCTTTGCTACCTGTTTTAGACATTTCACCATTTTATTTTATTTTATTTTTTGCTCTTTATTACAGAGGAAGTGTCTGCAAGGATAGTTCAAGTAGTCACGGCTGAGGCTGTAGCAGTTCTGAAAGGTGAACAAGAGAAAGACGCTCAGCATAAAGATCAGCCTGCAGCCCTGCCTTTAGGTAAATGAGAAAACCTCAGACCAGGGGCTGTGTCTGCTGTTCCCTGGTCACAGATCAAGTCTTCATGTTCAAAGAGAGGCCATATCTCATACTTCATTCATCAGAAACCTCTGTTGGGGTGCACTGGGATGTATGGTATTTGCACCTTTTGCAACAGGGTCATTGCGGTACTTGAGTAGTCTTTAGGGTAGATAAGCTTATAGTTAGACTTTTCCGCTAAATTATTTTTAATTTTTCATTTCTAGACCACACAAGATAATTATTATAAAAATCAAGCCAATGCACTTTTATCTCATCGCCCCCATTCATAAGGAAAATGCGCTAATGCAGTGGTCGGCAAACCGTGGCTCACGAGCCACATGCGGCTCTTTGGCTCCTTGAGTGTGGCTCTTCCACAAAATACCGACTTCTGCGCATGGGCCACAAAGTTTCAATCGCACTGTACATGTGCTCCTGCACGTGGTATTTTGTGGAAGAGCCACACTCAAGGGACCAAAGAGCCGCATGTGGCTCGCAAGCCGCGGTTTGCCGACCACGGCACTAATGCTTTAATTAGATATAATTGTTTCCCTTTTGTGGGTTTTGGTAAATGATTGTCTATATACTATAGTCTTCTTTGGGTCTCCCTGAACCAGCTACATAAAACCTATGGCCAGAGCTTTGTTAGAATTCAATTCTTTGTGTCCCATGTAAGATACTGGTCTTCACTTGTTTCATTTAAGGACGCTCAGATGGCATTTCTCTCTCCTTTGGTCACAAGTCAAATGCCTTTCAGGGCCAAACAAAGAGGTAATGTGATGGTGCTTGCCAACAAAACACTCTCAGCCATGGGCTTATGGCCCCTACTCTCCATAAATATAGATAGGTGATTGATAGATGATGATGATAGATAGATAGATAGATAGATAGATAGATAGATAGATAGATAGATATGCTGAAACACAAGAAAGGAAACTTCTCAGGTTCAACTGGTAGGTTTATTTTATAAGTACATAGATGTAATCCATAGGAAGGCATGTTTTTTAAAGCCTAAAAATAGAACATAACCTTTTTTCCTCTTACAGTCTAATGTACCCTTAATATTTTATCTTCTGATCAGTGATTTCTCAATTGTCTATTAAAAATTAAGCAATCAAAAGTCCACTTTCCCAGAATCATAATTTAAAATATTCTCATTAGTTACAATCAAATGTTCTTTATCTATTTATTGCTTTTCTCCTAAAACTGAGAGGGAACAGTTATCTAAAACATTGACCTTTTTTGTCTGGTTCACCTCTGTTGCTTGAAATAAAAGAAACCCTCACCTTTTCCTTTTCAACCTGAAATCTTAAAGTATGCCATGGAAAGGGCCACAGGGTCAAGGAGCTGAAGAGTCACCTGCCATCCCAATGCTACCTCTGCTAACTGCTTTATGAAATAAAAATTTACATAATCTTTAGAATAGATCTTACCACTGGCCTTGACTAATGAATATGTCCTTTTGAAATCACTTACCTTCATAAGAATGGTCATAAAGTGTCTTGAGGAAACTTAGCATTAACTGTAAATGAATTACAGCGTTCAGAACCTTTCTCTTTGGTCCTTCTTCATGTAAAATGCCAAAGACAGAAGATTACTCAGCTCCCACTGGAACATGTTTCTGTCTGAAGATTGCCTCTGGCTATGACCACTTCATTTTTCTGTTCTGAAAGTACATGCAGATGATGGGTTTCGGTATTAGACTCAGTGGACAAAATGCCATTTAGAAAATACATTATCTAAAATAACTGTGAATAATCAAGGTAACATTGATCAAGAAGTTGAACAATGTTACCTTGTTGAACAATAAAGAATTCTATTATTTTTTCAGTCCATCAAGCCAAATGTAAACTAAAATGCCTGCCCATGTGTGTTTGAATATATAGTAGATTAGGGCCAGGATGAAATATTTTATTAATTAAACAGGCAGACACAAATTAATGGGATTAATGATGGACTTTTAGCAGGTATCTATAATCCATTTTTATGGAGAAGACAAAATGATTACTTTTAAATATTAAATGCTCTTCTTTCTTTTTAGGTTTTCAAAAATGTGTGAATCAGGTAATGGAGCTAAAAATAAGTCAAGTGCAACTTACTATTGAGTCTTTCCTGGAATGTCATAGCAAGGACTTTTTATAGATGGCAGAGCTGCCTACACATCTGCTGGCCTAAAAGAATTAATTGTCGTATCTCATTTTTTTATTGTTTGATCTTTAGCAGCTGAAGAGACAGCTAATCTGCCTCCTTCTCCACCTCCATCACCAGCCTCAGAAAGGACTGTCGCCGTGGAGGCAGGTAAGGACTATGGGACTGTTTCAGGTTTATCTTCTGGTAAAGGGTAAATAAACATCAATCCATCAATCCATAAGCACTGGACTTTAGTATAAGCTAGTCTGTGACCCAGCTTGGGAGCTCTCTGTTTCAAATAGTCAAGAGGAAACAAAGACTTTAATAAACAAATGTATAATCATTTATCTACGTAAAATCAGAAGTGGAGGAATATGGTAAACAAAAAGGGAAAAAGATGTTTGATGAAGGAAATGATAACTTTGTGCTTAAGTTGCTAGAATAACTACAGAGAACCAGTTCACTTAATATAGAATGTTTTGACAATAATGATATAATTTTACCTTACAAGTGACTAAACAAAAAAATATATATTGATGAACTCAACACTTCCTTATGGAAGTGTTGTCAGGAATTGTCTGTTTTGCTGAACATTGTATTGCCAAGGTCTTCCCCAGGACCTGGGCTGTTGCAAACTCTCAGTAAATGTTCATGAATAAATAAAGAAGTTAATGAGTGAAGCTGATGCAGAGAGCAATGAACTGGAAGCTGAGATCATGGCTTCTTTCCTGCTGAGACCTGTTATTGTCCATGAATCTATTTATGCAATTTATTCAACCTGAAAAGCCATGTCAGCTTTTGAATTCTCATTGATAAAAACAGAGGGATGCCTTTGAAGAATATTCATTCAGAATCTGAGATGAATGGCATCATTTAAAAGCAAACTATTATTGGTTCTTAGATCAGTTAACTTTTATGTATTGTTTGAGTTATGGGAGAAAGCAAAGGAAAGCTACAGCTCAATTATTAATATAATTTAGTTTTCATATACTAAAATCAGAAATTTAATACTAATGCATTTTGCTCATTTATTTCTTCATTTATTTTTCCTTTTGTTGTCCCTCTTAGAGATCATTTTATTATGTTAGAAATAGAAACATCACAAAGGACTCATTGTCTTTTTATAATTTGTAATTAGATTCAAATAAAATATTCTTTGATTTCCTCAGATTTTCCTAAATTACTAAACTACAAATGATTAATACATATAATTTACTTTTGTCACAGATTTAGAGACCAAAACTTTTTGTTTCTTAAACTGAAGGCTTTTTTCAAACTTACTGCCTGAAATATTGTTAAACAAACTAAATTACTTTAATAAATACAAGAAAATTTGGGGATTTTGATCAGTACATATAATTAGTTTCATAAAAGCCACTGATTATTAATTAATTCTCTGAAAATGTGATTTGATCTTTTAATTCATAGATTTGAACAATTCTTTTTGCCTTATGTTCATCCATTCATTGAGCAGATATTTATGGAGACCCTACAATGTATGCAGTTCTCTTCAAATTCTGGGTGTACAGTAGTGAACAGAACAGACATGATCCCCGTTTGTAGGAAGCACACTGTCTGGTGGAAAGAACAGAAATCCAATAAATAAGCTGACACATAATTTTGAATTGGTAGTACTAGGAAGGAAAAGAACAGGGACTTTTACATTGGAATAAGAGGGATCTTAGTTTATTGGATGGTAAGGGACAGTTAAGAAGCGGAGCCTAGAAGCTTGAATAAGTGTTGGTCAAGCAAAGGTGGAGGGAAGGGTATTTGGGGCAGAGAGGCCAGGATATGCAAGGGCATTTAGGTGGGCAAGGGCATGACGTGTTCTAGGAACTGAAGGAGTTTCACGGCTAATGGTGAGTGAAAAGCAGGCAGAGTAGTGAAGAATTTGAGAGTAAGCAGCAGCCAACTGGGTTGAGGGGCCTGGATTTCACTCTGAATACAGCGATGATAGTACCTCCCTCAGGTCATTGAAAATGTTTCTGAGCTCCCTACTCACAGCCTTTCAGGTGTCAGAGAATCCTTTTAACCCAGAGAGGGGTGTGGCTCCAAGTCTGCTGAGATCACATAATTACTCTTCTTTCTCCCATGTGGGAGTTGGAGCAGAAAGGGGCCTAGGGTCTCCATCCATCTGGGGATTCACCCTGTGTGCCTTTCAAGAGGGGGAGGGTTATAATGAATATAATGAAAACATAAATAAAATGTAGAATCGCATTTACATTTTAGTAACTTAGGTGTCACTATCCAGAGTATAACCCTCCCTTATATTTCAGTATTGCTTTCCCCAGGCTGTTTCAATATATTCTAAGAAAATGTCAACTTACCACTTCCTATTGAAAGCAATTCAAAGATATTTTATTCTGAACATTTTCAAACTTATATTCTTATTAAAAATTTTCAAAAAATATTGAGCTATACAAAGTCTTAATGATTTGCTTTAGGATAACCATTTTTGAGTTATATATATATTTTTAATTTTGTTTTATTGCTTAAAATATTACAAAGAGTAGTACATATGTCTCCTTTTTATTGAGTTGTATTTTTAAAGTATGCATTTTACAAGCTTTACCTAATTAATTTAAAAGACCAAGTAGTATTCTCACTTTAAATATGTGAAAGATACATGGTTTGGACAATTAAACCATCCCCTCCTTTTTCTTTTTAACCACTCTTAAAGTATGTCTAAAAACTTTTTAAAGTTTGTTTATCAGAAAATAAATTAGTGACAAGCCACAAGATAGGATTCAACTCTTCAATTTGTCAAACCAATTGGTTTTGTAAAGACCCTGCCAAAATTCAGTTACTGTATTGCTCATAGCAGGTCCAGGGGAAATGGAACAAGTGAGGTTTTTTGCTAGAGTTTTTTTAAACTTTTTGACGCACCCTCAAAACAACTGTAATCTAAGGGCACCGTGACTGCCACAGGCCAATCTCCTTTTACAAATGCAAGAGCCCTTGGATTCAATTGAGTTCAATAATTTTGGAAAATATGCTTTGTATTAATTATCAAACATTTTAAATGCTGTTCTTTACCAAAGGGGGACCATGAAACCTTCCACTAAAAATAACTTAATATGTTCATTACTGTCATTTATGAGTATGTATTTATTATAATCAATGTAATATTAATAATTTCCAGAACATGTGCTTATTCTGGGAAACATTTAAAGGGCTTTTGATGAAAAAATTAAACAGTAGTCACACTTAGAAAGGAAACGCAGGTATAGTAAAATGAATACTAAGCTAGGTAGGATGTTTTCAAATTAATCTCCTTTTTCTTTTTGGCCTAACCATCATGGTTGTTATTTGGAATTTGGAAGCCCGTGCGAGAATAATGGAATCATCAGAAAACAGAACCAGGAATCTTTCTGACCTCTTCGGTTTGCTCCAGAAGTCTAGGGTGGTTTCTCCTATGTCAATGATGTGGCAGTATTATAATTGCTAATCTGAAAGCTTTCCCTCCATATCATTCCGGGGCAGCAAACCCAGTTGGCAAATGGAGGAGTCCTCAGTCAAAAGCTTGCAGAATGGGAAGGGCTTAGAAGTGACAGAGAACAATATACCGGGGGGCCAGCCACCTGCAGCCACTGGCTGTGGGGCAGAAGATGTGATGCCATGACAGACTAAAACTGCTGAGTCACAGAGACTCCGTGAGACTCAGTCTCTTATAAATGTGACTTCTCATTTATTCCCAAGGGAGCTGACATACTAAGTTTGGGTTTAACATGGCAAACCTTATTTAACCCAATATAAATTTTCAAAGGCTTTTCTTAAAAAATAGATTGTATGAAAGCAAATTAAAAAAAAAATGGATCCCTCCACTGAAACAATTAGAAGTTTAGCATTCTGAATAAGAGCCATGTAACACTACAAGTTCATAAGGCTACCCTGTTCTTTCAAATATCACAGTATTAAAATGAAATAGAATCTTTTGCAAGGGAAGTGTCCCCAAAAGCATGTGTACTTATAATAAAAGAAGGCATTCAGTTCTGACCTTAAAGAGCAAAATTAACTGTTATGAAGTGAATTTACTCTTTCATAAATCTCTCAAGTCTAGCTTTGATGTCAGATGGAAGTAACCAGCAGAGGTCCATGACCATCTGCCTGAGTGCACTGATAGATGCTGACATGTATGGAGTCCAGCACTGTGCTTGGCACACTCTCAGATATCCTCTCATGTACTCCTTCTAGCAACCTACAGGGAGAGATAGTATTCACTCCCACTTCTTGCCCAGGATGTCATGGCCAATGGATGGCTTATCCAGAATTCAAATCCAAATCCCATTCCCTCCAGCCACAGCCCCATTGCATCCCTAAAGCTGTTTCTCATCCAGGTTCTTCGTGTGTGACTACGAAAACAACTTGATTTTCCTTCAGAGGTGTTTTTTAAAAATTATTTGTTATAAACTATTGGACTAATTTCCTTTATTTTTTTCAAATTACTCTCAAATAAATAATTCATTTATTTATAATTATTATGTATCCCACCTCCATTAGGTATGAACCAAGAGCACCTGCCACACACAATTCCATAGCAAATGAGGATCTATTGTCTTCTCTCACTATCATTGGAACCACATGCACCGTTTGCTGGTCATGGTCCTCTAAGCATCACATCCCTGACACACCTCTGGGACTTGTAAAGTAGATGGATATCAGGCTCCTGGGTCCTGAACAGGGACTTGGAGGACAGACAGCTCCTAGTACCAGGAGAGAACTGGACTTGGCCAGACGTTCTTTATGAAGTTGCCTGGCTCGGGTCCAGACAAACACTACAGGGAAGCTACTTTTCCACGGCAGCCCTTACAGTTGTTGCTGCTTTTGTTGTTCTCTGGCTAGAGTCAAAGTTTTCAGAAAGACAGTACTGTTTCTCTGAAATGTTAAAGATCTAAAGTAAGACTGGGTTGTTTTCACATGTTCACTTTCAAAAAGAGCCACAGCAACAAGAAAGAGGAGGTCAAAATCTTCAAAAGGCTTAAACCAATCCAAGGAGTAGTGTCTTATACTACCAGAACTCAGCTTTAAATTCTTTAGTTTTATACTGCAGTCTGCTCTACTCCCCAGAAAATAATGTTGAACAGCAGAGAGGTGAAGATGACATTTTCATTTGTTGATGGGTCTTACAATGTGTTGAACATATTGGAAGTTTTAGAGGTAACTAGGGTACCTGGGGCGTTTACAGCCTTGGGGAGTCACTGGAGGAAATGTGAATGGGTGGGACACATGACAAGCCCAGGCCTCATGATTCAGCCAGTGTTGTAGACCAAGTTAGAGCCAATTATTTGCTCGGCTGAGAAATTGTGCCGAGTTAAACTAAGAATATCAGATGTAATTTTAGGCTTCTGCCATCCCATGATAGAATAAGCATCATAGATGAGAAAGTTCTGAGCACCCATCCAGAAACAACTTCCACAGGGCAGTCAGTAAATAATGTGTTCAAAAAGGTTAGAAGTATTCTCTCCCCAAAACGTTATTTTAGTATCCTGATGATTTCACACTTATTTCCACTTGTCAGCACCTGGTTGCTGAAAATAAGTTACTGCCTTAAAGATACAGTACATTTTCAAATTAATACTCTAATTCTGCATGCTTAAATTTAGGAATAGAAACTATACAGTTCTTATTGTTAAAAATTATGAAATTTTTAAATTATTCTCTATGTAAGTCAATAAATAATTATTAGCAAATTTAGTAATCTGACACACAGGTTTGAGATGCAGTGTCTACACCACATCTGAAACCAAGTATTGTTCATTGTCATCATCCTTGAAGCTCATTAAAATATACATGAATCCACATGTGAAGCCGACCAATCTACCCCTGTATATCTAAGGAAGTATATTTAAATAATGCATCTTTCTAAGCCAAGACACAGGAAAAGTCAGAGATGAGAGCAATTTCTTTAGCATTTAACTGAGAAATATGTAATGAGGAGGTTGAAATAGGAAAACAGCCAAGAGCCAGTAGTACAAATGAAACTGCATGGAGTAAAGTCTTGATGAATCTGAAGTCCTCCCTGTAGAAAGTCTCAGCTAATTATATCTCTGTTGAGCTTTCAGAAGAGAAATAAAGCACAAATACAAGTTTAGAATACTAGGGGCTTTCTTAAAACCCTAAACTTTCAATGACATGCAAATGAGATGTTCAAAAGGATGCTTCTAGGACTTAGCATCCAAAGAGAAAACCATGCTGACTGCACTTTTCTTAGCCAGGCAGGGAAAAAATCTTCAAAAGGCTTAAACCAATTGCATTGTAGATTTTTCTTAACAAGATTGAAATTAAACATTACTTTCTGGTTAAAATCGGAAACTAAAAATTAAATTTAACAAAAATGCTAACTATGTGAGCATCCCAGATAATTAAGGTTGTGCTTCAAACAGGACTATTTCCCCCCATCATTAAAAAGATTTTAACTACCTTCTTTTTTTTTTACTTATAAATAAATTGATATAAACACAAGAGAAATTAATCTACTTGAAAGAATATCTTCCAAAGCATGCATTTGTTTTGTAATCTTTGTGTCTATGCCAATGTTTCCGTGCTTATTCTGACTTGTTTGAGGGGAATGTATAGATAAGGTCTATTATGCAGCAGGGTGTCAGTGCATTTGATTCATTAGATCAATGACAAGATTGTTTGAAGGATAGTTTCGATTCAGTGGCTCCTGAAGCATGAAGCATTCACTGTCTCCCATCCCATCAGCTTGGTCTTGCTGATCCTTCTCCTTCTCCGCTGTGCTGCTTCCTGGCCCTGTGTGTCCTTGTGCAGGTGTTGTCTGTCCGTCTGACCTTGTGTCTGTCTTGTCCAGTTCTCCCTGCAGTTTCTTCCTGTGTGTCTGTTTGTAGATGAAGGGGCTGAGGATCAAGTGGGTCCTCTACACAGGTTCCCCAACCACGAGCCTGCCACCAGCGGGAAGAGGCGTAGACTCCTTGTCCCCTCCATCTCGGTGTCTGTGCCTGAGGATGACCCTTCCAATTCCGATGAGGAGTACTATGAGCATCCTTTGTTCAGCTCACAGTGGACTGCCTCTAGTGTGCTCCCCAGTGTCCCCGCGCAGAGTGCAGAGGCCCACTTAGGCCAGGAGAAAGGTGAACCAAGCATGGTCCCCTTTTGCTCCTCCTCCCCAGCCCACGGCTTTGACTACATGCATTATATTAAGTGTGCTTTTATATGTGGGGTGGGAGGGCTAGGAGCCTGTTTTTTCCACATGAAAGTGAAGTCCCTATATAGCTTATATCCATCCAAAGGCCTCAATAATTTATATAAAAGAAACCTTAACTTGAGGCATGTGAGAACTTCCTTTTTCTGTATTGTTACTTCTAAAAAGGAAGCCAAAAAGTGGGGGGCAGAAAGGGAGGAATCCAAAAAGGTTTAATTAAAATATGACTCCCTTCTGCTCCTTGCAAATAAATCATTCGGGGAAGAATATATTCTTGTATCCAAACAAGAGAAGATGACCCTGAATATAATTTTTCTTCCTTGGATACATAGACCAGTTATAAATAGCCATCTTTTTTAGTGCCATGTTAATATGATAGTTTCTGTATAAGGTAGAATAAATGTTATGGAATAAATGTATTTCTTCACATCATTTAATTAACTGCAGAAACTACAGAGGCTCTTCCAGGTGACTAAATCTGGGCTCACATCAGTAGAACTAAAGTGAAGGAAAAGATCCACAGCCTTTGTCATTCCAGCTTTATGAAGATGGAAGACCCTAGTTTATAATTGGCTATACTATGAGCAGTGGGCTGCAATGTGTCTCATTCTAACTAAGTAGTTTTGTAAAGAAAAAATAATTAGAGCTAAAACATTTTTGTTTAGGTGAAGAGATTATTTTCAAATAGGCAAGAATACCTTGCTTAAGTGAAGAGTTTATGTTATACTAGAGGCCCGGTGCACAAAAATTCATGCACTGGGGCCGGGGGGGGGGGGGTAGGGCTCAGCCCAGCCTGTGCCCTCTCTCAATCCAGGAGCCCTCAGGTAATGTCCAAATGATGGCTTAGGCCCACTCCCCGCTGCGCTTGCCAGCCATGAGCCTGGCTTCTGGATGAACAGTGCTCCCCCTGTGGGAGTACACTGACCACCAGGGTGCAGCTCCTGTGTTGAGCATCTGCCCCCTGGTGGTCAGTGTGTGTCATAGCAACCGGTCATTCCACCGTTCAGTTGATTTGCATATTAGCCTTTTATTATATAGGATGGGACAGTACTTAATGGGAGGTTTAATAGTTCCAAGGCAGTGTGGATAAGCTCACCGACTATGTTCCTGATAATAAACTTCTTCCAAGAGAAAGAAACAAAAAGCACCAATGACTCAGACATTCTGATGGAGAACTACAACCTCTACTCAGTGAAATTAAGTTCTTTTAATAGTGTAAATTAAGAAAATTAAGAAAAATATATGAATTTTTGAATAAGGAACATGTGGAGTGGAAAACAAACATGATTTATACAAAATCATAAAATGGAAGGCTAAAAACTTACATGGATTTGGAAAACGTAAATTAACTTGATTAGGCTGTATTTGATAAGGTGACATTAGCAGCTATATTAAAAGTCTTTTAGCTGTAATTAAAATCTCTAATTCTAACGCATTATAAAATTGCCTTAGTAAATTAGAGTCTGAATTTTTAAATGTTACTCCCATAACTAAATTATGAAAATGGAAGTGTCTGCATGCTAAATATGAGGAATAGATGAAGTAGTTCTCTCCTGCCCCCAACTCCAAGGGTATTAATATTTCTCAAAAAAGGAAACTCCTTTTCTATCTATGTCTTTCTCACAGGGCCATTTAAACAATGTATAATTGTTTCAGAGAAATTTTTAATAAGAATTTTTTATTAGCAAACTACAAAACAGCTTGTATATATTTCCTCTAAAATCTTAAGTAGTAAAATCAGATTTATTTTACTGCCATTTGAAGCACAATAACTCAAGCCCTTCATAAGTTTGTTTTTATATTTTAATTGTTAACATTTTTGCATGTGATACACACCTTTTGGGGAGATATTTTGGCAGTTTGGTTGCCACTCGGTTATCTTTCCTTGGTGGCTTTGAATTGCAGAAATAACACTTTATAGATGACAAGCACATTGTCTTTCCTATTCAGTGTCAAGGGGAACTATGCATGAACCACATTACAGAACATTTCAGGTTTAGTGTTACAAAACCAGTTGTGTCCCAGAGGCAGACTTTTCTTAGTAGGTTGAACTTGTCCCTGAGCCTTGTTTTTCAAAATATTTTACTTACTGTTTTAAAGTTTTTATATTCTCTAATATCATATGATGTAGTGAAGGTAAAATAATTTGAGTTAGGCAGTCTTGCACCATTGAAAAACTATTAAATACATTATATTTTAAATAGTTTTGGTGGACTTCATGATAAAGCTGTAAAGGTAATTGATTGGATCTTATTTTGAGACCAAAGCTTTTTTTATTCCCAGAGTTCTTTAGCAAAGTTTGCATGTTTTAAATAAAGTAATCAGAAATTCATATGTAGGGACTTCTTGCATTGGAGAAAACAGCACATGTCTAACGAGTGTAAAGTGTTTTTTTTTATTTTTCAGTACATCAGTGCATCTATCTTTTCACAACCATCTGTTATCTGGTAGCACCATCTCTTCCTTCCAACAAGCTTCTCATATGTGTGCAACTCACTGCCATTTCCACTACTGGTAATAGAGCAATAAAACCATTTCAGCTCTCAAATTTTAAGATAAATAGCCTTTTAACAAGACTTTAAAAGGCATCCTTATTAGCAGATTATATCTAAGTTTTCCAAGCACTAATTAGTATACATTGCATTAGAACAGTAAATTGCTCATCCAAATGGTAAAAGAAATCCTCCTGAGCTGAAAGTGTGCCTTGAATAATATTTCTGTTGTTGTGTGCATTGTTCTGTGGTCATGACGTCAACATCTTTTTCATCCCTAAGAAGAAGAAACGCTAGAGGGTCCAGTGGCTGAGGAAGAGAAACCTGCCACTCTTCCTGGGAAAGAGTGTGGGGCTGCCAAGGTCTCAGACCAACCCAAGGGCCTCAGTGAGGGCCAGGTGGACTCTAGTCTGGAGACCCATGTAGTTCCCGAAGAGAGTGCCCCAGCAGGGGCCCCGCAGGAGAAAAGTATAAAAGAGGTCACGGAGGTGTCTCCAGAAGTAAAAACCCCTTCCTCTGCCAGGGAAGGTGTGTCTGTCTTAGGATTTGCATGTGTCTTGTTGCAAATGATCTCTCCAGCAGCTTACCAACCTGATGCCTTTCCAATGCTATTCCATTGCCGAGTCTTCTCACGATCCCCAAACCCATGACCTAGGCTTGCGGAGCGGAGGGCGCGGCTTGCGCAGGTGCCCTGGGGCAGCTTGGTTGTCCACTGCTGCTGCTGATTCCTCCTCGTTTGACTTTGCCATGATACAATACGCTTTGCAGCCAGGCTGATGACGCTGTGTGAGCTTTTTGTCCCTCCGCCCCCTCTCATCTCAAATGTTTGCCAGTCACATTGCTAATACATGTATATTTTTATTTGTTTATTTTGGAGACAGCAATTCATATGCTTTTGTTTCAAGTCGCAGAGTTGAACTTTCGCACATAGAGGCTTAAATGATATAATCATTTTTGTTTGCAACCGCAATAGGCTCTATTTTTTTATGCTTCCATGAGGACTGGTTTGGTTTCCTTAAAAGCTCCTGCTGATGCTTCTCATATCATTTCCTTTCCATGGCAGCCAACCCCTTTGGTCATCCCCATATCTCTTGAGTTTTCATTCATCTAATATTTATTAGAAGTTCATAAACTATTTTTTTTCTATTGTTACAACAGGACACACAAGTATATAAGGTAATGATGATCCATACACTTGCTCTTCAAGAGATGACTGGATTTTATTATTTCCCCACCCCCCCCCCGCCCCAGATATTTTCCAGATAAATACATTTGGCCAACTGACCACAGTGAAGTACCTTTAACCTTAAAACACAAGTGAGACTCTTAAGCCTTCTTGATTGGTGAACAAGTTTTAAAAAAAGTCATTTAATTCCTGTGGAGCATCTCAAAGGCAATACTGGTGGATGCTTCCAGTTGATTGTGTTCCAGGGAATGAGGAATTAGGTGATGACCAAGGATTGAAAGATATTGTATAGTTGACACTCTTTAAAATTTTGTTACTCATATGACTTCCCAGTACTAACATTATAATTCAGATTTTCTTATATTTATCATAAAGACTAAGTAATATTTATTAAGAATTTTGAATCCATGATAGAAATTGACTTGTTGATTCTTAGGCCATATCATATAAAGTCAATATCAAATATTTATTAATATTCCTGAAATTTAATATTAATGAATTTTAAAAAGTTATTTCAGTAATTGTTCAGTACCCCCAAAATTTGTTAAGATAATTGAAATCATGAACTTTTATTATAAATGAATTGACCTCTGCCCATGGCCTACCAATTTACTTTTAAATGAGAAAACAATAAGTTCAGTAGAAATCAGTCCTTTTCCATATTTAGTACTATATAAACATGTAAGCATATATGTATATATGAGTTTTGCACCCTAATATTAACTACATATTAAGTATTTTTTAATTCACAATTTTTATCTGAAGAAGGAATGTAAATTTTTTCTACTACACTTCATATCACATACTGTTTAGAAGGGACTGAACAAAGGAAAAAAGAATATTCAAAATATACTCTATTACAATTTCTGTATGCATTAATTCACAATGAGAGCTCATTTTAGCAATAGTACAAATATATCTCGATCCTGACATTTTCATATTGATTTTTACATGGGTAGCATGTGTGCATGTTCCATAGTTTTTCTTTTTCCCCTGCCATTCATTTGTCATTTCAAAAATATAATTTTAAGCTTACTGCCTGAAAGCACTTGCCTATTTTTTTTAAAAATCAACCCAATTACTTCAGGTTTACTTACAGCCTCGAAGATGGAGTTCCATGATCAACAGGAATTGACTGCCTCTTTACCTGAGCCATTAGACAAGAAAGAAAAGGAGTTAGAGAATCAAAGCAAGCCTGGTGAAGATCTTAAACATGCTGCCTTAGTTTCTCAGCCCGAGACAACTGAAATGTCCTCAGATAAAAAGGACAGACAAGGCCCAGAAGAAGGAAGAGTGCCTCTCACTCTGTTTGGGCACACTCTTGGTGCCGGCCTAGAAGACTCAAAACAGAAGGCAGAACCAAGCCTAGTGGTACCTGGTATTGACCTCCCTCCAGAAACCCCAGTTCCAAAAGAACAAAAGGACTGGTTCATCGAATTGCCAATGGAAACAAAAAAGGATGAGTGGGGTTTAGTTGCTCCGATATCTCCTGGCCCTCTCACACCCATGAGGAAAAGTGATGTATTTGAGGATATCCCAAAATGGGAAGGGAAACAATTTGATTCTCCCATGCCGAGTCCTTTTCACAGTGGAAGTTTCACTCTCCCTTCAGATGTTATGAAGAATGAAATAGTTGAAGAAGCATCATCTTTTGCTCCTGCCCTATTACAGTCAGATGACAAAAAATCTCTGGAAGAAACCAGTGGCCCAGTAACTGCCAAAGACACTTCTAAAGTTGAAGAGCCCCATAAGGATAAACCTTACAAAATGGCAGAAGTACCAGCCTCAGAAGCAATTCCCTCACCCAAAGATGCCCACATTCTGGACGTAGAAGAATGTGTCCCAGAGAAAGTTTTGGAAGAAGAAAAAGGAGCAATAAAGCAAGAAAGTGTGCAGAAAAAGGAGACGCCCACCCTTAGTGGCCAGGAATCTTCACTTACTGAAAAGGAATCTCAGCTGAGGCTTGAGGAAAAGACAACCATTCCTGACAATGAAACCATGCTGAAAGGGAGTGAACCCCCCAAACCGACAGACAAAGAAACAGGTGTAATGCAGCCCTCCACAGAGCATACTTTCTCCAAAGAAGAACAGAAAAGCCAACAGCTGACCACAAATACATTAAAGCAGGAGTCATTCCCTGTGAGTTTGGAGCAAGCAGTTACAAGTTCAGCCATGGCCTCTAAAGCACTGGAGAAGGAACCAGCTGTGCTAAGTGAGAAGAATGCTATCGAGGATCTGTTTGAAGAAAAGGTTGCTGACAAAGGTAATAGAGTTGAAGGAGTTGGGGCTGCAACATTAGCTGAGCTTGACATGCCATTTTATGAAGATAAGTCAGGAATGTCCAAGTACTTTGAAACATCTGCCTTGAAAGAAGAAGTGACCAAAAGCTTCCAGCCAGGAAGTGATTACTATGAACTGAGTGACACAAGAGAAAGTGCCCAAGAGCCTTTTGATACTGTATCTCCCATGTATCAACATGGTGACAAGGGACTTCAGGCAGGTAAAGAATCCCAGCCCGGTGCTCCAGCACAAGAAGCAGGGTATAGCACTCTTGCAAAGAGTTATCCACCTGATTTACCTGAAGAGCCCAGTTCTCCTCAAGAAAGAATGTTTACTATTGATCCAAAAGTATATGGGGAGAAAAGGGATCTCCATAGTAAGAATAAGGATGATTTGACACTAAGCAGGAGTTTAGGACTCGGTGGTAGGTCTGCAATAGAACAAAGAAGCATGTCAATCAATTTGCCCATGTCTTGCCTGGATTCCATAGCCCTTGGATTTAACTTTAGTCGGGGACATGATCTTTCTCCTCTGGCTTCTGATATTCTAACCAACACCAGTGGAAGTATGGACGAAGGGGATGATTACCTTCCAGCCACTACCCCAGCAGTGGAGAAGGCCCCTTGCTTCCCCATAGAAAGCAAAGAGGAAGAGGAACAGATGGAGGGAGAAAAGGGTGCCAGAGAGGGAAATACTCAAGTTGAGACAGTGTGTGAATCGCCATTCCTAGCCCAAGATTATTACAAAAATGGTACTGTCATGGCCCCTGACCTGCCTGAAATGCTAGATCTGGCAGGCACAAGATCAAGACTAGCTTCTGTGAGTGCAGACACAGAGGTTGGCAGGAGGAAATCAGTCCCATCAGGGAATGTCATTGAGGAGAATCGTACTGGCTTGCCCCCTGTCACCGATGAAAACCACGTCATTGTTAAAACGGACAGTCAGCTCGAAGACATGGGCTACTGTGTGTTCAATAAATACACGGTCCCACTCCCATCACCTGTTCAAGACAGCGAGAATTTATCAGGAGAGAGTGGTTCCTTTTACGAAGGCACTGATGATAAAGTACGAAGAGATTTGGCCACAGACCTTTCATTGGTTGAAGTAAAATTGGCAGCTGCCGGGAGAGTCAGAGACGAGTTCAGTGCTGAGAAAGAAGCATCCCCACTATCAGGACTGAGTAGGGAGTTTGATCAGGAGAGGAAAGGAAATGATAAGCTGGACACTGTACTAGAAAAGAGTGAAGAACATACTGATTCAAAAGAACATACCCGGGAATCCGAAGAGGCTGGTGACAAAGTTGAAACATTTGGATTAGGAATAACCTACGAGCATGCTTTGGCCAAAGAACTGACAGTATCAAAAGATGCATCACCTGCCATGGCCGAGAAAGGTCTCAGCTCAGTGCCAGAGGTAGCTGAAGCAGAACAATCCAAAAAAACTGGATCAGAACTGGATTTTGTTGCAAAGAAAGCTGAGCAAGGTCACTTCGATGTTAAAATCAGCGAGTTTGGACAGATGGCCTCAGGGCTAAACATAGATGCTGCAAAGTCAACAGAGCCTAAATTCGAGGCTACAGAGGACCTCACTCTCTTATCCGGGACACCTCAGGAGGCAGGTGTGTTTATGGGTGTTGAGTCAGGCCACATGAGAGAAGGCACCAAAGTCAGTGAGACAGAAGTCAAGGAGAAGGTGGCCAAGCCTGACTTGGTGCACCAGGAGGCCGTGGACAAAGAAGAGTCCTACGAGTCCAGTGGTGAACACGAAAGCCTGACCATGGAGTCCTTGAAGCCCGAGGAGGGCAAGAAGGAAACCTCCCCGGAATCTTCTCTAATTCAAGACGAGATTGCCATCAAATTGTCTGTGGACGTCCCTTGTGCACCTGCCGTTTCAGAGGCCGAGTTAGCCCAGGATGAGAGAGCAGACGTCCAGTTGGAATCTATTCAGCCACCCAAAGAAGAAAGCAAAGAGACCCCAGGTATCTCCATCACACCCTCTGATGTTACAGAGCCGCTGCTTGAAGCCGTCGGGGCTGAACCAGCAGAAGCTCAAAATGAGGAAGAAGAGATAGAAGCGCGGGGAGAATATGATAAACTGCTTTTTCGCTCAGACACCCTTCAGATTACCGACCTGGGTGTCCCGAGTGTCAGGGAGGAATTTGTGGAGACCTGCCCAGGTGAACACAAAGGAGTGATTGAGTCTGTTGTGACCATTGAGGATGACTTCATCACTGTAGTGCAGACCACAACTGATGAAGGCGAGTCCGGTTCCCACAGCGTGCGTTTCGCAGCCCTGGAGCAGCCAGAGGTGGAGAGGAGACCATCCCCTCATGCCGAGGAAGAGCTTGAAGTAGAAGAGGCAGCGGAAGCCCAGGCAGAACCCAAGGATGGCGCCCCCAAGGCTCCGGCTTCCCCTGAGAGAGAAGTGGCTGGGCTTTCAGAATACAAGACGGAAACCTATGATGATTACAAAGACGAGACCACCATTGACGACTCCATCATGGATGCTGACAGCCTCTGGGTGGACACTCAAGGTGTGCTATTTTTTTTTTTTTAATTTTCTGCTCCCAAAGAAAATCCCATAACCTAATGGATTTTTTTTTTTCATTTTAAACATTTAAAAACACCCCTTTGTCTCTTTATTTTGCATTTTGTTCACTGGATGAAGGCTTCTGTACACTTGTTACTAATGTTCTTCTTGTTGTTCTTGTTGTCATGATTTGCTTTGATTCGCAGATGATGATAGGAGCATCATGACAGAACAGTTAGAAACTATTCCTAAAGAGGAGAAAGCTGAAAAGGAAGCTCGGAGACCATCTCTCGAGAAACATAGAAAAGAAAAGCCTTTTAAAACCGGGAGAGGCAGAATTTCCACTCCTGAAAGAAAAGTAGCTAAAAAGGAACCTAGCACAGTCTCCAGAGATGAAGTGAGAAGGAAAAAAGGTTCATTTAACAATCACTTCTTTAAAAATGTTTGTGAAGTAATTCGTTATTACTCTTTTTATAGCAGAAACTTCTAACAGTGGTAACTATGTAATGAAATTGTGTTCGGTTTTGCTCCAAGTGTTTATTTTCTCCTGATGGTGTGCTCTTTGTGTTTTCTTATTCGTAGCAGTGTATAAGAAGGCTGAACTTGCTAAAAAAACAGAAGTTCAGGCCCACTCTCCCTCCAGGAAATTCATTTTAAAACCTGCTATCAAATATACTAGACCAACTCATCTCTCCTGTGTTAAGCGGAAAACGACAGGTGACTGTTCAATTCTGCAATGTGGCTGGCAAACATAGACATGTTTTGTTTCGTTTTTGTTTTTTAAATTTCATTACCGTAGCAGCTTCTTCATTTTATTTTTCTTCCAAAAATATCTCAGTAGTCGTGAACGATTTCAGCTATTACGTGTCTTGTATCATTCTTCTTTTTTTTTTTTCCCCTCCCTGCAGAAGAGGTCATGACCATCTGTTTCTTTGTCATGCTCAGACTTAACAGTGATTGTATCTTGGCATTGTGCTCTAGTGTCACGTTCTGGGATTCCTATTTTCATTCTGTGTGTTTGGTTAGACGATGGCGATGAATATAACCGTGGTATGCATTCTCATTATTTTGCTTATTTATCTCCCTCATGCTTAAACCCATACGTATTTGTCCTATTTTCTAAATTGTTACTGCCAAATCTGTTACTGATGTTGATGAACTTACTAAAAACCACCAAGAATGCATAGTGATCTAGAGATTGAAAATGAAAAGCAAATCTGAGTTAAAATCGTGGTTGCAAAATAACTTTGCTTTGGATGAAAGAGGGGGAAGAAAAAGAAAATGAAATTATCTGGTCATCTCCTCAGATTTTATTTCTCAGATTCTCAAATTATAAAGGTTTTTCAATCTACTGTATGTATCTCTCAGCTGACATTTCACCATCAGGCTTTTCTTAAATGTGTTGGGTCCTATATAATTCAGTGTTCAGTAATCAAAGATAAAACTCTCTCTCCCCACAATATTTCTTAGAGTTTACGTGTATTTCTATTTTACTGACTTCTTATTTTTTCTTCTTCAAATATACTTTTTTTTTTTACTGTTGAAAAAGTGATGGAATGAAGGAGCACAGCATGTTACAAATCATATAAAAGCCATAAAATATCTATAATGCAAACTCCATTCCTAAATTATAGTAGTATTTATTTAAATGTATAATTATACTATGATAATCTTAATTTATGATATATTTCATTTTAGCATTTGTTAAGTGGCATACTTGCAATCTACTAAATTAGGTATCAGATTGCTAAATCAGGAAGGAATATTTTGCTTTCCATTATACATTAGAAGTGCCTTTTTATAAACATTCAGATGGATTTAAATGTTAAGAGCAGCATTAATCTTTATAAAAAAAAATATCCAGGTTATTGATGGTTTTGTGGTAGATTATTAGCATTACATGCTAATAATCTCAACTATTTTTTATTTGTGTCCTTCATATCGGAATTGTTTAATGTGCTTTTCTTCAAGAACTAGTCTCAAAGGTGGTATTTGAAAGTGGAAGACTTATAATTGTGCACAAACACTGATAATAAAGATTCAGGATGAGAATCTATTTAATAGTTAGGAATTGACATGCCATCTCTAAATCTTATATCCACATATTGGTTCACTTTTCATTAAACCTTGAATTTTTCTTCTAGTTAGCCAGATACTTAGGCAGGCAGAAACTCTTGGTTTGGGCATAAAAATCCTATATTCTACGTGAAAGGATGAAAGAATATATCAGGATTGTGGAATTTCAGAGGAAATGTCAAATGGTGTGGTGAAGTACCTACATGTCATTTCTATTCAAGATCTTTGTACTAATTAGGATCTTCCTTAGTCTATTCAAAGGTTAATACTCAAGTAGAAAGCATACACCAAACAGGGTGACATTGGCTTGTAGCAAATTCTATGGCACAGAAATTTGAAAAAAATAGAAATAGTAAGGATACATCATTTCTACAGCTTCTTCCTAAAAAAAAAAAAAAAAAAAAAAAATCAGTTCCAGAATCTGTGAATAGCCAATCCTAAATAGCATGTAGCATATTGTAGACAGTTATTATTTTTGTGTTAGCGCTGCAGATGGCATAAGGAACTTTCTGAAACTCATTGGAAATGCTTATAAGGATAAGTATTCCTCCGCCCCCCCACTGGGGATTTCTCTTTTATGAAAGAAAATTAAGGAGGAAGTAAATATGCAAGCTTGCGTCTTTAATTTTAAGCACAACTTTTAAATGCAGATCGTTTTCCAAAACACAAAGGATTGTTTTCAGTCATGAGAGATATTTAAAGTCAAGTCAGGTAAGTCATAGACAGAAAATATGCCGGAGAGAATGGAGTTTCAAATTGACACCGGAAGTGTAAACGAGTAGCAAGAAAAACAGCAGTAACAGATGTGGTAATGATTCCATCAGTAAGTTCATGTGTAGGCATGTGCTCTATTACCAAAGTCGAAGCTCTCTCATGTTTTCTCTTTGACAACCTCTTTTTCTTCCCTTCTCTGCTCATGTGATATGTTTCACATCGATCAAGTGTGTCATTCATATTGTGAAATGAAAGGGAGCAGAGGGAAAAGGGGTTGGCTGACCAAGAGAGTTTGGAATATGAAAGGCAGAAGTACCTGTAGGTATGCCAATGGCTACAAAAAGAGGGTTTGGGAATCGTCATGAGCTCTCTTTTTTATATCATGCCACCTGGGGAAACCAGCCAGTCCCCTTTTCCTTAAATTCCATAGCCTTCAGATTGCTATTCTGTGACTCCCGTTCTAAAGGATCTATCCTCATGTAGTAATTTAAAGATAACATTGGCAACCAGTAGAAAATTATTTGGTGTGCTTACCTATGCTTTGGTAAACCCAGGGCTATATTAATGAGCACACCGTATAGTGGAGTGTTGTTATTATTCAGGTTTCTTTAGGTTACTGAATTTGAGTCTCAAAATAAGCAAAATTTTGCTTTGCATTAGGCCGTTGACACAACTGAATATCCAAAGTGTATTGAGAAAAGCATGTGTGTGGTGGTTAGCCATTAAGTTTGGGGTTATCTGTGTCTTCTCTCTCCCACAGCAGCAGGTGGTGAATCCTATCAGGTTCCCAGTGTATTTAAACAGGCAAAGGACAAAGTCTCTGTGAGTAAAATAACTTTTTCCCTGTTCTTCACTTGAAGCTCCTCTTGGTATTAGTGGCAATGTTTTACTAACTTTAGATATAATTTAGACTTTAGCTGTGTACTCTTAGCTGTCATTGTAAATCAGAATGATTCTGGGTGGCATTCGGGCATGTCTTAATGTCTTCTGGGATGACTTGTCGTTGGTGAAGGCTGCTCTTTATTAGGAAGACAAAACATATGAAACAGCACAATGATCTGGTAAAAATGAGGGAGCTCAATTATTTATTTTTCATAGATTCAATATAAACCATTATAATCAACACAAAATTAAATTTTATAATACATATTTATTATGTCTACCAAATAAGAATCTGAGCAAATTAAGCATGTAGATGAGCAAAAGTTAGTAAAAATATATTACTAACCCCTTTATCTAAAGACAACTACAGTTACCATTTTGATGTAAAATCTTTGTTTTTTTCTACACATTTGTAGGTTTAATAACAAAAGCACAGTGTATCAGTTGTTTAATTAAACAGTAAACAGAATTCCATGTCACTGAACAATCTTATACATTATCTTAATGACTATATCACATTGCATTGTATTTATTCATAGTATATACTTAATCAACTCCCTATTATTCAAACTATATTTTTGTTAATTTTTAGCAATATTACTATACAGAAATCATTTTTTGCTCAATCCTATAAATGCATCCTTGTGCATTCCCTGTAGTGAAATTATTGTTTCAAGAAGGTCCATATATAAAGTTTTTGATGGAGATTATCGGATTGTCCTCCATTAAGATTCTACTGACTTTTATGTCCAGCTGTATATAAAAGTGCCCACGTTCACCGTGGTTACTAGTTATTCCTATACTTTTTCTATATTTCTCAAGTTATGAAGATGAAATATCTTATTGTTCTAATTTGGTTGTATTGGTGATATTTAGCTTCTTTATATGTTTAAAAATCTTTTTTAGTTTTTATTTTATGAACTTTATTTTTATATTATTAACCATATTTTTAAAACTTTCAAAAGACCGAAGTCAACATGACTTTTCTTATTGAAAGAAAAATTCTAAAGAGTACTAATAAAATCCTAAAATTAGAACAGATCATTTGAATTATGTTAATTAGTAACATATCACAGTGTTCTCAGCCAACATGTATGATACATGAATCACAATTCTTTGTTTAGCTTTTTAAAAACAAGTAAGATTTTAGACTTCCACTTTTTATTTATTGTGAAAAATAGGAATTCATTTTTTTAATAACAGCCAGACTTTTATATAATCCTGAACACAAGGAGCTTTATGTTGATAAAAACATAAATAGATATATATTTATTTAATTTTTATATAGATGTTTATAGTCTTGAACCTATGGCAAGCAATAGAATCCATTTATTGTTTTGGTAAATATTAGTGTTTATTTTGAAAACACTGTGATTTTAAGATTTGTATATCTTTACTTTCCTTCTCTGATGAGCAACTAGTCAGTTGTGGTGTTTCAGAGCAGGGCTAGAACAGACCAGGTCCAATATTAACTCTATTACGTTTTCTTCCTGTGTCTTCATTTCCAAAAATAATGGAAGGAGTAAAAATTCCTGTATCATAAGTTAACTGTAAATATTAAATATAGTAATTTTATAAAATAGTGCCTAGAACATAGTATGTAACAGTGATAGTTGCTATTATTGTTGTTATTATTATTATTTGAAAGGTGGAAATCTTTGGCAGCAGATATGGAAAGTAAATTTGAGCTTTCCCCCATTAGGGAAAGAATGTTTCCATGTACATTGTTTGAAAAATGTTTAGAAAATTTTCTTAAAGTGCCTTTGCCTTTAAATAATTCAACAGGAATTGACATTCAATGCTTACATGTAAGACAGAAACCATACACATCTTCTGACACAAAAATGAACCTTTTTCCTTTGTAAATACCCATTCTCATTTTTCTGAGGAAAATTAGACCACCATTCTTTCCAGCTGTTTTTCATTTAACATCCCTCTTTTTCCTTCCTTGTAACCTCATTTTTTTCTGTTCCCTAAAACCCTAAGATAAACTTTTATTTTTCTCTGATATTCAGTATACCCGTCAGAACAGTTATCTCCAATTTTTCAATTGACCTTTATTGTGAACCTGACCTTAAACCTTCATTTCATTTTGATTTTTGTTTGTTCATTTTATTTTGTTTTTAGCATCAAATTAATAGTTTTCTCTTATAATTTGTGGCAATTCAGTCACTCAGTTTTCTTTCCTATATTCACACTTTTGAAATTCACTATTTTGTGGGTAGCATCAATAAAAATTAAAAATGACTTCTGCTGACCCTGTTAACACTTCCCAGACAAGGTGCTGGCTCTGTAAAACGGGAAGTGAATTGTGCAACCAGTGACAAGTTCTGCCTGCTAAAGTGGCTAAAGAAACTTGAGATAAAAAAAAAAATCTCAGTTTCAAATGCTATTTTTAAACAACTAAATCATATTAATTATTTGAAGATAAAATATCCTTGGCTTTGTCGTACTTGTCTGCATATTTAATAGAGTTTCCCAAGAGACACTGGGCATGCCAGCATAGCTTACTTTCAAAACCACTGGCATCCAACCCACTTACTTAAACTTGCCCACCATCTCCCCCTGGGTTATCAACACCTACAAATTCAGTCTTGGATTTTTATGGGCAGTCTCTTCAGAGCTGACTTTCATTTTTGGAATTTGTAACACAGCATACAAACTGTGGCCCATGAGTAAAAATGTTATGAATTGTATGGCATAACTTAATCCCCAGTTTGCATTTTACTCATAAAATAAACTCATATACAAACTCTGCAGTTTTCTGATGAAATCAATGTATATAATCTAAAATATATATTTTCTCAACTTAAAAAATTTTTAATTATTAAATTTTAAATATACCTAATTTTTTTTGTTTTTGTTTTTGTTTTTTAATTTCAGAGAGGAAGGGAGAGGGAGAGAGATAGAAACATCAATGATGAGAGAGAATTATTGATTGGCTCCTGCATACAACTCACTGGGGATCGAGCCCACAACCCAGGCATGTGCCCTGACCGAGAATCAAACCTTGAACTCCTGGTTCATAGGTCGATGCTCAACCACTGAGCCACACCGGCTGGGCTTGTACCTTGTTCTAAAGTTCTTGAAATGTGACCACAATATTAGTTACATATACATCTTAAGAGCTATGTTTATCAAAGGAACAATTCCAACAAACTCACAAGATAGTATCATCTAAGATAGTATCATGTAAGATCTATGGATTAATCAGAGACTTTATACATAGAATGCATAAAGAATACTTTAATCTGTATTCTCATATGTGAATATTCCTAAGTTTAAAAGAGGTGTTCAATTAAAATCTCTCATTCTCATATAAATATACATCTTTGTCATCATTTATAACCATTTACCATGTGTTCTTATTAAAAATATACATTTAATTTTTTATATGTTTATACATTTTTAAATTTTCCTTTTATTTCATAGTTTGGTTTATTTTGTGCTTTTGTTTGTTTTCTTTCATGGCTAGAATTCTACCTTGTCAAAGATTCCTGCCTTACAGGGTAACACAAAGTCCCCAAGATGCAGCTCAGCCTGCCCTAGTCCAACTAAAAGGACTACATTTTCTGACAGTTTTTTAATACAGCCCTCCTCAGCGGGCTCCACAGACCGTTTGCCATACTCAGAATCAGGGAACAAGGTAAGGCAGCAGGTCAGTCAAAGGCGCAGAAAGGAATATAATTTGGGAAGAGGACAGGATTCAATAAATGAATTAAAGCAAACACTTTAAATTCTGCCTGGGGTGACATGTAAATAATAGACCTTTATGAAAAACAAATACAAATTAAAAGCTTGAGCAGCTATGAATAGTCTAACCATTAAAAAACTAGAAAATGTCTTTTTCTAGGTATACCACCCATTATTAATTTATTATTTATTTGAAACTTAATAAAATTTCAAATGCAAACAAAATATATTAAACATATTGCATGTAGCATTATGTATATATATAAAATCTAATATATATATTGCATAATCTAATAATACCAAATTATATTATATACTAGAGGCCGGTAGGGTCCCTCGACCTGGCATGCACCCTCTTGCAATTCGGGACTCCTCAGGGGGTGTTGGAGGCCTGGTGCATGGTTTCAGCCCAATCCCCACAGGCCAGGCCGCAGGACCCCACTGGTGCATGAATCCATGCATCAGGTCTCTAGTATACATATAAGATTTTTGGTTAATCTCTTCCCGCCCGCCCCCCTCCCCTCTTCCCTCTGAGATTCATCAGTCTCATCTATGTTTCCATGCCTGTGCATTGAGTGTCTGCCCTCTGGTGGTCCGTGTGCATCATGGCTACCGGTTGAACAGTTGAATGGTCTGATGGTCGCTTAGGCGTTTGTATATATACAGACAATATAGTAGAGAGTTTGGATTTGGCATCAGACACATCTGGATTTAATACTAACCTCTGTTACCTACCAACTTGAAAAAATTATATAAACTGATTAAACCTGTCTCCTTGGCTATAAAATGCATATGATTTTTGTGCTGAGAATTAAATCATAAGTGGATATAAAGTGCTTCCAGTTCCTATGACATAAGTGCACAATGTATGCAAGGGTCATTAGGAATATTATGCATGCAATGCCCTACTGCCATTCCTTTCTGATTAATAAATTATCGTGCTAATGTAGATTTTTCAGTAAAATTATTAATTCACTAAAATTACTTGAGTAAATTCATTTTGCCTATATTATCAATTAGGATTGGAACTTCATAATCAATTATTAACACTAAATCCAAAGTAATCCATTTTTACAAAACCTCTAGGCAAATATGAATTCTAAGTTTTGAAGTAGAAATGCTTATAAGCATGTGAAATTCAGTAGTGTGTATTAAGTAAATTAATCTATCAGCACAGGAGGAAAAATAGCCAGAGCAATGTAACCACGTTGTATAATTAAAAATAAAGGTTCACAAGAATCCAACGTTCTTTTGTCCCCCCCCTTGCGCCCCACCATCAGGATGGAGTAACCAAGAGCCCAGAAAAGCGCTCATCTCTGCCAAGACCCTCCTCCATCCTCCCTCCTCGGAGAGCTGTATCCGGAGACAGAGATGAGAACTCCTTCTCTCTCAACAGTTCCTTCTCCTCTTCAGCACGGCGGACCACTAGTAGGTTATTTTGGTTTGTCTTCCTTTCTAATCACGTTTCTAAAATCCCATAAGTAGAGCAGAACTTACGTATTTATGCCTTAATTTGTCAAAACATGCTTTAAAATCAGATTGCATTTGTCCTGAGGATCAGGAAATTTAGACTGTTGAGGGGTCCTAAGAGCTGTTTGAGTCAAAACGATTCATGGAAGAAATGAGTACATACTGCTTTGTTACTCATTAAATGGGATTGGGACAAAGTTGTTTTTCTCAGAATATACTTCCCTCTTCTTTCACATTTAGAGTAAAAATAAATTTGAAAGAAGTAATTAAGAAAACCTGTAGTCAGGTGTTTAGAAAATATATAGCTATAGAAACTTAACCCTTAAAATCTAACTGGAAAGTCAACAATCAAAACCTAGGATCCTGCTCCATTTGTTGAGAATTTGCCTTCCAGTCAGGCTGTAAACAGAGCATGTTCTGTGCCAGGGCTTCAGTTTCTTTAGACTGATGGTCCATCATGTACTGGTTGGTAGTTATCGCCAGGTATGTAAAGACTATAAAAATGTTCTAATCATTCATTACCTACTTATAAGTTGTGTTGCTACCGAGACTATCCAGTAAAGCCTGGGTTCAAATTACCTTCACAAATATGTTTCTATTACACCAAAAATAGCTACCATTTATTGAGACATGGAGATGCTAAAGTCTTAAGACACATTTTCCACGCAATTTAATTAACAAAGCTAATGGTTAGGTATTAATAACCTCATTAAATCTTCTAATGAGAAAATTGACCTTTTAGAAAGTGTAACTTGTCCAATGCTGTACAGCTAGTAAGTGGTTGAATTTGGTTGTCAGCCCACTGATCATTTCACAACCTGTCCTCATAAAGTCTTCTCTATATTTATTTGGAAAAAAAAGTTCCAGAGAATTGCTCTATAGAATCCCTTGGAAAATCATACAGTATCTCTGTAACTTAAAAATCATTACAAAATGGTGGAAACGTTTGAAAAAATAGTATCTGTCATTAAGAGCTATTACAAAATAGTGGAAATTGCCACTGCTATCACATTATAGTTGACTTCACCACTTACTTTTTATTAAATTTTTAGTAATTAGCCCACTTGAAATGTAACCATGACATTTAAACAGTGCTTTTGTCTACAATGAAAATGTTTGTTATATTAGAGCAATTGTGCTCTTCATCATTTAGCTTCATGAAGTATTAACATCCTTTGAAATATGTGCTAGGAAAACTTTGAAAGCATTAAAAAACCCTTTATCTCTTAGCAAAAATAAAGTGTTCAAATGAAATTGGAAAGAATGCATTTAAGAGTTAGTCATCTCCAGAGATAAGACTTCAGCTCAGATATCTGGAGTTGGAATTGGGTGGTAACCCCGGGGGTGTTAAGACAAGACAAATGTATCAAGTACTCCCTAAATGTATACCATGAATCATGCTTCTATTTGTTGCTATGGAAACAAATGGTACTTCCTCCATAAATCTAAAACTTCAAGCCACTGTGCTCTGCCCTTTTAAATGTAAAAAATATAAATTGCTTTTTTGTTCTGAGTCAATCTATTTTGATTTTCTAACTTTACTTACATAAGCATGTTGCATTGTATTATTTGATAATGAACATAACTGATACTCTAAGGAAAGGGTTTGTTTCATCTCCACATAGCAATAGCTAAAAGGCACAGGGACAATTAGAAGAGTGTGATTTGCCTGTCATCTTTTTAACTGCACACAAGAATATTCTGGCAGTTGGTACAGCTATTGAAAAGATTTGAAAGGAACAATGCTATACCGGAAGTTCATTTAGCCCCAAAGGAGGAAAAGACATTGCCATTGAGGAGCTGACAAGATAAATGGGGGTGCCATATAATAAAGTAACTTGTAAATATTTTAAATTTTTTAATCTTTATTGTTGAAGGTACTACATAAGTCCTCTTTTCCCCCCATTGACCTCTCTTACCCCCTCCCATCCCTTTTTAGTTGTTTTTGTATCTTAAATTTAACCTTTTTAAATTTCAGAACATATAAGAAACACTCAAATGTGTCATTTTGATGACTAGATCATCACTTATTGCAATAAAAATGATTATATCTATTGAACATCAGTGTTAATGGCATAATATTAGTGATTTCCCCCCTCATTCTCCAGATGTAACTCAAAACCTTTATTCTTTAGTTTTCCAAAGCTTAAAGCCTTTTTCTAACAGCATAGCAATGACTCTTATTTTAAAAAATATCTTTAGTAAAAATTGTTATTCACATCCAAAATATTACATCAGCTTAATCTCTATAAAGTCAAACAAACAAACAAAAACAAACACCTCAGCACACTTGGATCAATTCTGAATCCAATTCGTACTATTTTAAAAAGAAAACATATTGTATACCTCCTGTGTTCAGATCCCACTGGGTACAGTGACAAATAATACAGAGAAGATCCCTCTCCCTCAAAGACCTGAGTTATTCGGAGGTGAGGAAGTCATAGAGAAAACATTTGAGGCAGAAATACGGTTCTGCAGAAGGACATAGTGATTGATTCAAGCCTGCATCCAAAACTTGGTCATAAACAAGCTTTGTAGAAAAGAAGCTACAGGCAAGTTGGGTGTGGTTGCATCATCCTGATCTCAAAATACTATTTTGTTGAAAGCAATAAAAATCACAGAATGCACACTAATTTATCACTTCAGTCTCTTCATATCTCATTTCATATTGTTAGTTGAAGAGTTTACCAGTTTTGCCCTTATGTTATATAACCAAAACGACATAGGGCAACTTTCAATTAATATGTGAAAACTGTTCACTGAAAGAGGAAATAAAATTATTCTGTTTCTCCAGGAAATTAAACCTAGACCAATGAGTAGCTCTATGTTGCCTATACATCACAATTGTCTTAGAAGCTCTGTGGAGCTCACTACTTGTAAATATTTAAGCAAATATTAATTGTCCCCCTTCTCAGGAAGAACTTCCTACAACAATGGTCAATTACATTAGATGACTCTATGTCCTCTTCACTTCATTGGTTTTAAACTTAATGAGTCATTGCCCTAATCGTTTTGGCTCAGTGGATAGAGCATCAGCCTGCGGGCTGAAAGGTCCCAGGTTTGATTCCGGTCAAGGGCATGTACCTTGGTTGCAGGCACATCCCCAATAGGAGGTGTGCAGGAGGCAGCTGGTCGATGTTTCTCTCTCATCGATGTTTCTAACTCTCTATCCCTCTCCCGTCCTCTCTGTAAAAAATCAATAAAACACATTTTTAAAAAAACTTAATGAGTCATATCTTTATCCTCTCTACAGGATTTCTGGAAGATTCATTGATTTTTACAAAGTACCACATACTCAGTAGTAAAAAATAAAAATCATGTCCTTTCTATAAAATACAACAAAAGAGTTTGTATAATCAATGTAAATAATGTAATTAAGTGGTCTATAAATGAAATCAATGTATTATTCTAAGAGAAAAGATTTTTATGTTAATAAAAAGATAAACACCCAGGCGGTGTTGCACAGTGGTTGAGCAACGACCTATGAGGAGACCATGGTTCAATTCCCAGGCAGGGCACATGCCTGGGTTGTGGGCTCTATCCCCAGTAGGGGGCCTGCAGGAAGCAGCCGAACAGTGATTCTCTCTCATCGTTGATGTTTTTATCTCTCTCTCCTTCTCCCTTCTTCTCTAAAATCAATAAAAAGTATATTTAAAAAGAAAAACTTAAAAAATATTAAGAAGCTAGAATTTAATATTGTCTGGGTATATGAGCCTCAATGTCCTCATTTTTAAATTAGGGATAATAAGAAGTCCCTCTAGCTATTGTATTTTTTGTATTTTGTTTTTGTTTGTTTGTTTAGTTGTTTGGTTGGTTGGTTGGTATTTTGGTGGTCACAAAAGTGTTTTGAAATTTGTAAGGTATACTTTTATTTATATCATTCTTTCAAAAAAAAGGGTTTGATATGTCATTCAAAATACATTTTAAAAGATAATATGAGGCAAACATAGTATAAGAAATGGGGGAAAGGAGTCAAATGATAAAGTGAGGCTAAAGTCAAATTGAGGCCAAAAAAATTGTATCTTGCAATATCCTGAATAATTGGCCATGAGAGATTATTGATTTGACTTCAAATTACCAAACTAGTAATGAGGGTAGAGGAGAAAACACAATCAGAAACAAGATTTACTGTGAATATAATGTTAAAAACATCCTAGTTTTCTAAGGAGATAAATGGACTTTTTTTTTTTGGTATTAAGAACTAAGACAACTTTCCTTATAAAGAAAATACATGATATTGTAGACAATGACATCATTGAATGGCTTTCAATAAACACATTTGTAACTCACAGTGCTCTTCAATATAAGATGAGGGGATACCATTGAAAGGTAATCCAATAATTTTCTACATAGTCCAAAAGTATGTGATTTAAGTCACAGTTTAACATTGAATGTCCACCTGGATATCAGAATGAAGTTACTGCACAGAGCAATGGTCTGCATACCATTTGAGGGAACTTCAGTAAATATGAACCGACATAAGATTAAGGGCAGACTCTTTTTGCAACTAATGGCAGATCCATATGCCTTAATGATTACCCAGGTTAAAAAACAGTTTTTGACACATTCATAATAGAATTAAGAAAAATCAGCAAAACTCAAGTTTTATTCTTGCATTGACAGCAATACATGTTCAAAAAACTGTACCAGGTAATGACCATAAAAGAGGAGGCTTACATTTTTTAGCGTTGTGATTCATAGATACTCTAAGTACTTCAGAAACTTAATGCATTGTAAATGCTAACAATTGTGAGAAGAAGGATACGTTGAGGAGAGCTTTGTAATGCTGAATTTTTGGTTTTGCTTTTTATTCGTTCAAATAGGGTCAGAGCCGATTCGCAGAGCAGGAAAAAGTGGCACTTCAACACCCACCACCCCTGGATCAACTGCCATCACTCCTGGCACCCCACCAAGCTACTCTTCACGCACCCCAGGCACTCCTGGAACCCCTAGCTACCCCAGGACCCCTCACACACCAGGAACCCCCAAGTCTGCCATCTTGGTGCCCAGTGAGAAGAAAGTCGCCATCATCCGTACTCCTCCAAAGTCTCCTGCTACTCCTAAGCAGCTTCGGCTTATTAACCAACCACTGCCAGACCTGAAGAATGTCAAGTCTAAAATCGGATCAACAGACAACATCAAATACCAGCCTAAAGGGGGGCAGGTAAGAATCATATGAATACTTATTTGCTGCCAGGTATAAAATCCACTAATTATTATGATGCCTTCCTCATAATATAAGCTAACAGTTCTTACAGAAAAAGGGAGATGGAGTTACTGGTTTGATTTATGGCCAAGAGTTTGGAACTTATCTGAGAAAGCTAGCTTATAAAATATAATGAAAATCACCGGACATATTTATTTCTATTAATAAATATGGTTGCTATTGGATAAAAATTGTCATGACCATGTAAGAGAAACTTTTATTTGGTTGCCTAACAGATCTTTTCTAAATGTATCTCTATTGCCTTATGGATTTTAACTTAAGAGATTAAAATTGCATTTCTGATATAAGTTGACAGCATTCTATTTTAGATCCTGACTGTGAGCTCATCTGACTATATTTTAGTGATTCCACTTTCACCTCCTTCCTTCTTCCCCAAGGATTTCCTATGACGTCTTCTACCATTTCCTCGTGTTCACTCCAAATCAGAGCATGCTTTACCCAGTTTCTTCTCTGGCTGAGGTTGCCCGAACATTGCAAAGGACGAATATTCATGGTGATAATAAATAGACAGTCTATATGGTTTTGATGAATACAATTGTACTAGAACCCTATTTAAGATTAATTGTCTTGGGAATTCAACAACTTTTCAAGTTGAGAAGCCTTATTATTTGCCCCAATTTGTACATTTTTTGCTCTTCTAGATGTACAGGTTTTGTGCTCTTAGCCATCATCTTTTCTTTTAAAGTCCTGTCTTTTATTGGCAAGAGCATGTTGTGCTCAATGGCTTAGTTCAGTGAGGCAAATCAATGCCAATGTCATAGATAACCTAGCTGAAGATATGAGGAGACTGATAGAAGCAATAAAAGTTCATCTTTTTAGCTGAAACAAATTCACTCTATTGGAAAGAATACATACAATCCTGGATTCAGTGTAGACAGTGATCTTGGCTAATTTAACTTAAGACAAAGGTAAGACTATCTTATTAACTGCATTGATTTGAAACTAAATGTAGTTAGCTCCCTAATCTACATTAAATCTAAATTTTAGAATAAATAACATTACTTTTTAAAAACACAGTTACTTGATTAAACAAAGTTAGGAAAAATAATTTCTCTAAATGCATGGCATAAAAACATTTAGGCAACAACTCAATAAATGGCACTTTATACCTTTTCTATGTATTTCTGATAGGCACATTTATTTATATTAAATATGTGTAAGTGTTCTGACAGGTTTCTTGTTTTTATCAGTCTTATGAAGATTAGTATACACTGCATATTTTTTTACCCTTATGATAGTTGAAAGTTACTAATGAGGTTAGTTTCACAAGGCCATAATTTACAGATTATTGGATAGAGAACTTAGGTGGATCATGACTTCTGCAAGGCCATTTCTGTGGAGTTGATGGATTGCCTTGTGAATTATATACTTCATGCATGCAGCAGTCAGTCATTTTCAGGTCAGCTGGGCTAAAGATGGAGGCATCTCCAAGCAAGAAATTCCTGTTCAACAGTACTCATCTTTGACTTAAAAACTCTTGTAGAATTTTTCAGCCTATTACTTTAGCTGTCGGTGTTACCCTAGCATCTTTTTTAAATGTTTATTTAGATAAATCCATTATACTAGAAGCTAAGAAATATCCTTACATTCTAGAAACAAAACAGTCTAATTTCTTAGAAATTAAGGAACATTAAATATCAGAGATATTCAGCTTCTTCTAGTCTTTCATATTTTCACAAAATAAGAAACAGAAGTTCTCCCATTAGCCACATGAATAAAGACTTCAAGAAAGTGAAGGAATAAGCCATATGAATAACTGGGGAAGAGTATTTCAGGCAGAAGAAACTACACATGCAAAGGCCCTGAGGTAGAAGCAGGCCTTTCAGGTTCTAGGAACAGCAAGGAAAGTTCACATTGAATTATTATTTTTAATATTATTACACTTATTCAAAAAGTAGGACTCTTTTGCCAAATCAAAAATCTCAGTCATCTTTTCATCTCCCTTTTCCTCATCCCATATCCTGGCCATCTTGAAGAACTAATGATTTGATGCCCCAAATAGCTCTTACTACATTGTGCACCACTATAGCACAGGTTACGTTATCTCTTGTTGATGTCACTACAGTAGTTGTTAAATGGTCTCCCTTCATCTTTTCTTTTATCTGAATATACACTCCATACTATAGCCAGTACTTCTCACCACATTTGTAATTAAGCATTCCATTGTATTGTTATTTAATACCGATCTTGTCCCATTTACTAGACCATAAGCTCTATAAAATTAGGGATGAGGTTCATTTTGCTCTCAGTATTCAGTAGATGCTCAATAAAATATTTGTTGAAAGTAGAATGAATGTAGTATTTTATATACATGGTGAGATGCATTCTTTCTAGTGACTGTTGAATAGGTGTGAATGCCTAATGCCATTACAATTGTTACCCAAAGAAACTTCCCCTGTTTAGACCACAGTGAATATTGTCTTAAAGAATATTGGACCATCTCATTTAAATAAACTATACCCTAGTTGGTTTGGCCCAGTGGATAGAGCATCAGCCTGTGAACCAAAGGGTCTCGGGTTCAGTTCCAGTCAAGGACACATACCTTGGTTGCAGGCTCCTCCCCAGCCCGAGCCCTGGTCGGGGCATGTGCAGGAGGCAACCAATCAATGTGTTTCTCTCATATGCCGGGGTCCAGCCCCAGCAGGTCCAGGGGTCCCCAAAGGTGTAGACGGAGTCGGCGAAGAAGGAATGACACGGAGACAGTGTTCAGTTGATCAGCAGCCTAGCCAGGATCTCCAGTCAAGTTCTGGTCTCGATCTCCAGAGAGGTTCTGCTGTTTATTGTCTTGTTACATCCGTATTTATCCCAGTTGATTTTAATCCTGTCAATTTCTATTACAAAGGTTAGGGCGTTTCTTATCTCCATTCCAGGGAGTAAAGATTATGTAGCTTAAGCATGATTGTTTGTAGTGATTAACTACCCGCCTGGCACTTAGTTAAGGAGTTTCATCCCCTCCCTGACTTCAGGGAAAAATTCCTACCTGGGGAAACAACCTTTCTCAGAGAGGTGACCTTGGTTAAAACACACAGCGCTAAGGGGAGCAAACATATTAAGAACAGTATGCTATATACGCCAGGTCCCTTGAAACATATGCTGTGCAGATGTTTCTTTCCTGCAGCGACTGTGTCAAGCAGCAAGGATAGACCGGCTTCCGGCACTCACATTGCTGTTTCCCTCTGTCTTTCTCTCTCTCTTCCACTCTCCCTAAAAATCAATGGAAAAATATCTTCAGGTGAGGATTAACAAAAATAAAAAATAAATAATAAATAGATTATAAGGTTACTTTTAGATCTCATATCTATGGTTTGCCTCAGAATATGATAGTAATTTGTCAACTACGTATGCAACTAAGTCACAAATATTTTCCTATGATATTGAAATCCTTTTTTGCCAGTCTCCTGCTGTGGCTTGACTGATTGGGCTGAACCTTGAAAGATGATCTGTTACAGGTTCTACTAGCAAGAGATAATAACGTAAAGAAAGCATGGGGATGAACTTGAAAGTATAAACACAGTCTGGCCCAAAATGTAAAGTATTAAGAGAGGCCTCAAAAATCAGATTTGCTGAGAACCCTGGCTTCCTGGCTAAGAAACATTGATGCATTTAATTGGAAATAGGGAGTTGGTGAGAATTTTGAATAAGACAGAGCTTTAGGAAGATGATCCAGTTGATTTCACTTCCACTGAGAAGTATGCAGAAGAAAAAATTGCCTCTCTTTCAGATCACCCTATTTTGCATTAATAGTTCAAGTAAAACTTTTAATAAAAGAAAATAATAAAAGTTAAAATGTATTATAGAGTTCATTTGGGTAATGATTATTCAAATATTTTTCTTCCATATCATGAATATAGAAAATTAGTTAATTTGCCAAATAGAAGTTTTTTATTTATATTTTTAGACAGTCTCTAAAATATTAAAATAATTTTCTGTTGACATATGCTTTAGGAAAACAAAAGTTCAATGAAAATTCTTCTCAAAGAAAAGAATTTGATTTAGATCTTTCCATAGAACAGACAGAGTTAATACTCAACTCTCTCATTTAAACACACACACACACACACACACACACACACACACACACACACAAAACTAATCTAAAAGGGTAATTCTATTTCATTGCCAAAACTTTATCCTTCACAGCAGCCATCTATTTTTCTATTTTATGGAAAGGTTTGTGACAAGTGCTGGTATTTGTGGAATTAGCTCTCTAAGTGTTACTTAATGCAAATGATCTCAGAGATCTTTGGCATGAAGTATTTTGTAATTTTTCTAAGGCATAATTGTGAGTCACACAGACAAGATGGGTGCTCAGGTGCAAGTTGTCAAGCTAGAGGATAGATCATACTGAGCAAAGGGGTTTTGTTTTGTCTACTTAGCCATCAAGCAAGATGGCGCATGTCATACTTGGCCACATTTTAGACAAAAGCAATATACTATGAAACTATTGCAAATATGGAAATATGTAAAGAATGTGCCATTAACGCATGTCAAAGGTCGGCTTCACATTATAGATTGAGCTGACATAGGTTAAGAAAGTCTATCATGGAAAAGAATCAGCTAGTTGTTTCACTAGAAAATCTGTGACTATCTAGAAAACCAGAAAAAATCAACAGAAGTCGACATTTAAGTTTTAAGATTTAAATCATCTCTAAATAATGCTAGCAATGTGTGTGATGCCTTTGGGTTTGAATAACTTGTTTGGGCAATCAGAAAAATTGTCAAAAAGTTGATTAAATGTTAGAGTCAGATTCTTGCAGCCAAATTTAGAATTTCCATTTTTGCAGCAAGTTAATTAGAGTTAACATTTGGCTTGTGATCACTTTGTAATGAGTGTCTTGATTGGTACTCTAATGATTTCTAATTTAAAGTTTGTTAATGCAATATGAGACCTTCTATATTCCTAAGGATGAGAGAAAAAACTGGCTTAGATGAATTCTATTTCATTGCCAAATAATTATATCTTCATGGATAAAAATTAAAAGTATTATTAGGCATAATAAATTATTTCCTTTCTAAAATACATTTTTGTGGTTTGAAATGTAATGGTCTTTATTGACTCAAAGGTATGTGTATCATAGTTTATATGAAATTCTGAGCTTACAGCTACACTTATTGTTAGATATAGGCTGTGTGATAATACCCCCTTTTATGAAACTGAAATTTTTATTATGCCCTAAAGTGTGGCCCAATCATCACGTCTTCTGAATTCAGATTTTTGACAAGAGGCCCTTCCCTTGGGCTGTCAATGAGAGTTGCCAGTGATATTTCCCTATAAGGGACAGCTATCTTGTCAGTGTTAGTTAGGCAGGACTGCGATTTAAGCTTTGTCTAGTTAAAAATAGTCAGGATTCATGTCCTCTTGCAATTTTTTATCCTTTTTTAAAAGATCAAGAGATGTAATACTAGATGTAACACAGCTGTATATCTAAGATAAATTTATTTAGCTTTTTTTAAAAAAAATAAGAGGATAAACTGTCCCATAAAGCATTGAAAATGTGATTTCTCTTACGCTATTGGGGGAAGGGAAGAACAGTAGCTTTAGAAAAAGTAAAACAAACCAACCAAACATTAAAAATAAACCTTTCTTTCTGTGCTAACTTTGCTTATCTGCCCTCTACAACATGCAGAATTCAAAAAAGACACATCAAAGAAGTCACAAGAGTTTTACTTTGCACATTATATTATGCCAGAGTAATATCTTTCCAGAGCTGGATTTGCTATTGTCTTCAAGATAAAACTGAACTTCCTGAAAATAGAAATAAAACACCTAACCTCAAATCTGTTGGACCTACCCAAGGCCTGGACTACATGACCTCATACAAGTCAGCTAACTAAAGTTTTTTGGTTTTCTACCTTCTGCAAATAGAAAGAATGCTTCTACACCCACCACCCAAGGGCAATGCCTGTTTACGTATGAGCAGCTTTCAGAGAGGCATTCAAAGGCCACTGAGCCACGCCTTCAGGGAAGGCCCAGAGCCTCCTTGTTGACCCTCTTAGGAGACCAGGGGTTCTTCCCCTGAATGAATGAGGACCCTCACCTGTAGCATTCACTAGTCCCTGTGCTATGTGACCCAATAATACAGTAAGTCAAGATGATTTATAATGGTGATGGCTGACACTGTCAGGGTTAAAGAGGGGCAGGCAGGGCACTGGCGTATCCTTCTGGCTCCTGGGCTGGACTACGCTGAACTATACTATTGGACCTTCCATAGAGTAAACCTGAGTCTCACTGTTGCCCTCAGTACTGGAAGCCTCCTCCCCCCAGATGATCCAAGTTTTCATTTTCTCTTCCTCTAATTGCTTCCATATTATACCTGCCTACAACTGGGATACAGAAGGCTCTGGAGCACTTGGCCCTTGGGAGTGCAGAACAATAGAGGCTCATGATTATGTAGGTGGAAGGGAGTTTGGAGCCTTTTTGGCGCTACCCATTCTGGTTCCCTATACCCAGCCTGTTGAAAGAAAAATGCACAATGAAGTTACCTCCAATTCCTTTTAGGTTAGGATTTTAAACAAGAAGATCGATTTTAGCAAGGTTCAGTCCAGATGTGGTTCCAAGGATAACATCAAACATTCTGCTGGGGGCGGAAATGTAAGTAGAAGCTTCTGTTAGAACGCTGTCCTGATTGCGTGGAGCCATCTGCACAGCCAGCACCCTGTCTCCTTTCCTGCCTCCTTCCCAACACACTCCGCCTTGTTGCTGCACCACGTGTCCCCTTGATCTGGGAGCTTCTCAGCCTTGCGTTTTTGGTGGTGGGTTTCTCATCCTTCCCTTTAAGATCACCAGCACATTTCTTGCTTTCGTTTGAAGAAACAAAACCTTAATGGAGTGCACTATGGTTTTCAGGGGGATGGAAAACCCACTTCACTTGCCAATTTTGTTTGCTGGCCTTTGGCCCCAAGACATTTCCTCACGCTATCTCTGTTCCCCTGCAGAAGTCACCGGGGCACACACTTTTCTAGCTCCATTTAAATTACTCTTGAGGCAAAGACTGATATAGTTTAAAATACCCAGTATGTGATGTCAGTCTTTTGTGCTAAATCATTCAGGAGAATTAGAAGTCCCTTGAATAACGCAAAACTGGTGAAGTATGGGTCATCTCTAATTCAAAGTGAAAGGATTCAAGTCCCGGTATACATGTCTTAATGGTATTTTTCCTGTCTCTTAAATTGAGTGGACATAATATCCTGAGAGGAAAGGAAAGATGAATCCATGTCTCTCAAACTTAGATGAGGGAGAATTGAAACAGGCAAACTCAAGCCAGATCCTGGCACCTAAACTTTAGGTTCTGGCCATCTATACCTCCAATAATTTAGAGTACAAAAACCAGAATTCTCACCTGTCTAGTAACTCTTGGCTCCTTGCTCCTCAACTGGACAGAGATGGAGTCAAGCAGTGAGAGATGAGCAAGTAACTTCTATCAGGTACTGTCGCCTGATGTTCAAAGTTGATCCACTGAGCATAAAAATTTCCCTGTCATGGGAAGTCCATAGCAAGGTTTGCTGGGCTTCTCCAAGAGTTCTGGGCTAAGCCTCAGGGTCACTGTTTATATGGACATGGTTGCCTTCCTCCCTGTTGGCCTAACTGTAAGTCTCACCACCTGGTACTTTCACAGAAACAGTATCAGTCCAAGTAAATAACTTGAAGTGATCAGAAGGCGGACCCAAAATACCTAAGTAAAAAAAGGATAAATTGAGATAACTAATAATCTTAAAATAAGTAGGTGCGCTCCCAAACTCCAAAACAATAATCTTAAAATTTCTTCTAGAGAAGAATCACTTATTCAAACACACAGAGTCCCTGGCCCCATTTCCACAGCATCCATTTTAGTAATCCCCACATACTTCTGATGCAAATGCACCATGAGCCACACTTGGAGAAGCACTGTTCTAAATATTGGGAGAGGAAATAATTTCAACAAAACGCAAAAAGAAAAAAAAATGCCGTTCTCATTAATAATCTGGGGCACAAGAAAAATTCCATTAACTAAGACATAATGTTTTAGAAAAGTATGTTTACAGCTTTCTTCTTCCTGTATCTTAAAGCAATACTGTTCTTCTTGTATCTTTGAGCAATGTTGTTCACTTCTATGTAAAAATCACTTTTGAAAAAAATAATGTATCTCTTCACTTGGCTCTTTGCTTATGGAAAGGTTTAACATGATGTCGCTTCGTTCTTGCCTTATTAATCCAGGTGTTTCTGTCCCCTTTGTGGCATGATCTGTTTCCTACTAATACAATCTTCTGTTTTAGGATTTTCAACCTCTTGGGTCCTTGTTTCCAACCAAACATGTGGGAGGACATGTGGGAGATTATGTTGCCCTATGTTTTGTATGTACTTCAGTTTGGGTTCCTGGATATGTTGTAGTGTGTTGTGAGTTTGTACATGTTTCTAGATTTGATGTATGAACTTAGGGGGTTTGTTCAGATCTAAACTATTTTAAGCATTGTTATGTGATTCACACAGGTACAGATTGTTACTAAGAAGATAGACCTAAGCCATGTGACATCCAAATGTGGCTCTCTGAAGAACATCCGCCACAGGCCAGGTAAGTAAATGCTTTTAGTAGCTTGAGAAATATTATACAGTGGGGCCTTGACTTACGAGTTTAATTCGTTCCATGACGGAGCTCGTAACTCAAATTACTCGTATGTCAAATCAATTTTCACCATTACAATGACACGTGATGCGGGGCTGATGTTGTGGCGTTCACTGTGACATTCGCTGTGCCAACTAGCGGTGGGGTCTCTGAAGCTGGCTCGTAACCCAAATTTTAGCTCGCAACTCAAAGCAAAAAATCGGCCGAGAGACGACTCTTACCTCGAAAAACTCATTAGTCGGGACACTCGTAAATCAAGGCCCCACTGTATTGGATTCAAGAAGTTGACAGGCAAAGGTTTTGTTGTTGTGAAATACCCAATTGGAAGGACTTTTCAATGTCCTGATACTTAATCCTTTTATATAGAGAAACTTAAGTTAGAAATTTGGACATCTTCATTTGGACAAGTAAACTCAATTACCAAAAATAGGCCGTATATCATAGGACAGGTTAAAAATTACAGGATACATTTATCTCTATGTACTCAACATGCTTATTGCAGCTCTTTCTAAATATGTAGTCTAGAAAATGCTTTGGACCATGTATTCATACATAATTACATGGACTTAAAGCAGCATTTCCAACGATTTTTCATGAGATTGTTTTTCTACATTAAGTGAAATAAGGATTGTGGGTAAGCAAAGCTGAAGAATTTTATTTATCTGTTGAATTTCTCAGATCCTTTAGTAGGTCAATAAGAACTGCATGTTCTCAGCAGAATATAAATGCTTCTCAAACGTATTTGACTATGGACCTCTTGATTTTCTAGAATATGTCATGGGACTAGTGCTCTACAGTAGAGTTTATATTCTTAATTCCTAAGGATTTTTTCCCTCTTTCAAATGTGACTCTAACATATTTTGAGTTGTTTTTCTGAGTAGCACATATTACATGTATTTTTGCTAAACTCCACCTCCACTCATGTGTAAATAATGGACAACTATCAAATTTGTAATTTTCTTGAGAAATTTTGATATAATTTTTATATATCATTGTATTATAGAATAACATGAGGAAGCAATTGGTTTTAATAATCTATGCTTATCATCTTAATTAAACCAGGTATTAGAGTATTCCCATTCATCGCCTCACATGTTATCAGAAACAAGGTGTAAGAACAATTAAACCCAGTAAGATTGCTGATCAGGAGAAGATTATTAAAAAGATTTATTAGTTGAAAAACATTTAGTCATTAAAATTGATAAATGCCTTAGAAAACATGTCTAGAAATCAGGCTTTGCTTTGGCAAGGGGTATTCATAAAACAAGTCAAGGAATTAAAATTACTTATATGGAGTCTCTATTACTAGTTTCAGAACTGCTACCCTGGCTTTAGCTTCTCTGTCATTCAGGCAGCAGGGACATGGCCCCATTCTGCCTGTCTTCATAATTCCCCTGTCTATAACTCAGGCCTACAAACACTTAGCTGACTTTGTACTTCCCTGTCAACAGTATGACTGAGATTTTTGGCCATACTGCCTATTTTCTTCCAGAATACAGAAGAAAATATTGCGTTCTTTAATTCCAGACAGTAAGTATACAATTATTCAAATTTACCTGGGGTCTTGATGCACAGAAAAATTTTACATAGACAAGGAAATATTCTGTGCAGAGATTTACTGGTATAAAAGACTATTGTCGTGAACTCCCACTTATTCCTAAATCTAGCTCTTCTGTAATAACTGAATCAGATGACTAAATTCATAAAGAAGTGTTAGCACAATGATCCTTGACAACAGCAAGATTTTCACCAGTTTACTGTGGAATGTGGAATATCTATAGAGAATATGAAGGAAACAAGTCAGCACCTGCAGTCACAGATAATTTATTATACAGATAAGAGAAGCCCCTCTGATATCTTATGTTACAGTGGATAGAGGAGAAAGGTATTAATATGTAAAGCAATCCATATAATAGTACCAAAAGATGTCATTATCTTGGGTGACATGGGGAAAATGGTATGGACTAGAAATTTTAAAAGATTTTTTTTTTCACATCTATGGTCAGAGGCTAGTAGAGCTAATTGAGCTTGTGGTTTACAATGGTCTATCCACTATAATCATTTTTGGGAAATAGTCACCACTAATAGAAGATTTCATTTCAGCAAGGATTTTAAAGCCTTTCTCCTCACATAGGTGGTGGACGTGTGAAAATTGAGAGTGTAAAACTGGATTTCAAAGAAAAGGCCCAAGCTAAAGTCGGTTCGCTTGACAATGCTCACCATGTACCCGGAGGTGGAAATGTCAAGGTAAGAAACAAGGTCATGAGTGCTCTCGCCTTTTTTTTGTTTGTTTTTATCAACATGGGTCCAAGACTAAAGACCTGAACATATGGGAAGTGGGGATGGCAGAGCTGAGTAGAAGTGACATTCACATTAGCTCTGGGATATAGAAAAAGATCTAGGGGTTAGTTAAGATGCTTGAATTAACAAGGACTGATGCTTGTCTTAAACAGATTGACAGCCAGAAGTTGAACTTCAGAGAGCATGCTAAGGCCCGTGTGGACCACGGGGCTGAGATCATCACGCAATCCCCAGGCAGATCCAGCGTGGCATCCCCGAGGCGACTCAGCAACGTCTCCTCTTCGGGAAGCATCAACCTGCTGGAATCCCCTCAGCTTGCCACCCTGGCCGAGGATGTCACTGCTGCACTCGCTAAGCAGGGCTTGTGAATATTTCTCATTTAGCATTGAAGTAATACTATTTAGGCATGAGCTCTTGGCAGGAGTGGGCTCTGAGCAGGTGTTATGTTTATTCTTTACAAACCATAAAATAAATATAATCTCATTCCCAAACTCTAGTAATTGTTACAATTTTATATTTAAAAACAGGAATAGCATATGCAGAAATTGACTTGATTTCCATTTGCAACAGGAAGACACTGGCTTTACCTAAGTACAATTGGACGATTATTTTTGCTCTGCTCTGTTTTGCATGGAGTATTATTATTTGAAAAATTGCATTTCCACCTTTCATGTGCCTGAAGGCTATCCACTACATTCTGATAGGCCTTGTTAACATCCAAGCTGCTCATCTCACTGTTATTCTATTGCTGGGTGGGTGAAACGATAAAAGCTTCACATTGTAACTTATTACCAGTTCAAAAGAAATCAAGGAGTCTGATGGCAGGAAGGGAAGAGCATGTAAGAAATAAGGTTGTGTGTTTTTTTTTTTAAGTGTTATTTTGTATAAATGGGAAGAAAGATTCAATTAAGTTATTAACATTTGGGACCTGGATAATTATATCAGAGTATAAGTCAATTCAATAAATTATTTAACTAATTAAAAAATAGCTTCGAAGCATTTGAGCTGCGGTTGAGGAAGTGGTGCGGAAATGCTCTCTTAAGGATGAAGCACTTGCACTCGGATGGACTCGTGTCTGGTTAGAATGTCAGTTATCAGCTAGGTCTGTGTCCACACTACCAGTTTCACACCCCCTTTCCATCTGTTTGATACAGTATTATAGATATAAATATATATATATTTCTCTGTGGCCATTTGTGATACTTCCTCATATACTTGAATATTATACTTCCTTATTCACAGTATCTGTGTCTCCTGCACCCTTTGGTGTTGCAATTTTAGGTATGTGAAAGTAGATGTTAGCAGGGTTCTTTCCCTCTTAAAAAAAAATACATTAAAAAGACAAAAAGTTTTAGCATGAAGTTGCTTTCTGTAACAACTCAAAGCTGTAACCCTGTTATAGTGCCAGATCCAAGTCTCTCCCGTGATGCTAGACGATTTTATTTTTCTTTGTTTTCACCAACATGGAGTTTGTGGGGGTGAGTCCAGTTATACATAAAAGGGTTTACAGATTGTTGGTTTAAAATTATGGATTTCAATTATTTTGAATCACAGAATAGTTTGGGTTTTTTTTATTTCTGTAATCATTCATGAAAGACTTATTAATATTTCTTCTTCCCTTTTTTTTTCCATTTGCTAAAGTTGAAACTAACAGTGGGAATTTGGGACATGTTATCCCATTCTTCCAAATAGGACCTGCTTATCAAATTACCTGACAGAAGAGATTTGGCTACCTTCCCCAAAGTAAAGATCCCTCGATCAGAAAGGAAAAATACAGTATTTTGAGAAGCTATAGCTACAAAATGCTTAAGATGCAGATGTCAAAATCATTTTATTCAAGACTCCAACACTGCTTAAAGGAATACTGTATGACTTAGCATTACTTATGAGTAGATAATACTGTTTGACTTTATATACCATCTAGAAATCACAAATCAATGAATTAATTCCTCTCATAAATCACCCATCTTAGACTTATGAAGAAACAATGAATTAGTCAATGGCCTGAATAAGTTACCAGGCTGGATGGGTGCATTTTAGTGTTTTATCTATTCATTTTCTTGCTCAGGGCTGGTAGGTTGGATTATGAACAGTTACAAGCAAATGATCTGGTAGGTGTTTGATTCATTTGAGCCAAACCAATTTATGAATGTAAAGGAAGAAATAATGAGCGTGGGTAAGGCAAAAAGGAAGAATAGTAGCATCTGAGAAAGAATTCAAGAAATGCAATAACAGAAAGACACAGGTGACATTTTGTGACTCGTTGAATATTAAAACCAATGTGACATCCACAGTAAGAAACTCTAGGAGCAAATGTGCACCATTTACTCTCAAAAAAAAGGTTTTACATAGGCAAACATGTCAGAAACTATATTTAAATCAGTGACTTCATATAACAATAAAAAAAGATAGAAACTACTGAATAGGACAATGTGTCTATTTTCTGCCTAATAATTGCTGTGAAGATCTATTTGACCAATCTGGCATTTTATCCATCAGCTTCCCTTGAAATGCATCAGAAACTAGAAGAAAGAATAGTCGTGTGGAAACTTACGGTATTTTCTTACATGTTTGATAGTGTTAGATAGTGACTGAAGTTCGGTAGAAAGAACAACTTTAACAAGTGAAACATGTTTGTTTTTTCAACTTGGTTTAAGTTTTTTATAAAAATTAACAATAAAGAACATCTCTACCTATTAAAATTCAGGTTCTTAAAAATACGTGTCTAAAATAAAATTTATGTAAAGCATTACGTTATTAGATTTGGCATTTAAAACAAATGTTTTTTCAAACCACAGAAAAATTATAATGAGTAAATGCTCTTCCTTTGTATGGAAATGTGATTCTCTATAATGTTAATAACAACAACAATGAAAAACCTGAATCTTTGTACCAGTAAAAGAGAGAAACACAGGATAAATGTCTTCTTATGGGGATAAGTGGTGGAACCCATCTTGCCTTCACTCTCAAGGTTAACGACACAAATTAAGCTTTTTGAACACCACTTTTGTGGGGACATCCATACGCTGATCTAGACACTAAAGCTTCATAGTTCCAGTTCTAGATCTATTCATGCCAGTTTCTCTTGGGCTTTAGCCTTGGAGAACCTGTTAAAGGAGACATAAGTAATCCAGAGCTGTGAAGAGTTGAAAGGCCAACTTCTCCAATGAACTCACCCTCTCTGGGTCACCTGCAGCCAGGAATTGGGTACCTTATAATGATGCAGGAAAGATCCGAGTTTATGATGAGTTTCAAAGGCCATGTTCATTTAGGAACCAACTCTCTCTGGATCCTCCTACTGAGTTCCAGCAGGGTGATGGGCTGAAATCCCACCCACAAGCAAGACACCTGTGTAACACCAACTACCTGTGGCTGAAGAAGGTCAAAGAGAGAACTTTCTTAGATGGAAGACTGTACTAATGGTAGCTGGCTTCTTCAGACACTCCTGTTAGTGGTACAGCAAGAAATGGGATCATCAACCAAAATATAACATGTCAGTACTAGTAAAGAAATAATCTCAATGTGCTTAATTCTGGCATAGCTATAATTATAGTTTTTCTCATATTTCTCATGCCCCAAAAAGGAGGTAAATAAACTATTCATGGTCTAAGTAGCCAACATAAATAAATAAAGTAGATTCATGGCTTGGAAAGGCAAATTCTAGGCACTCCTTCCAAGATCGATGTGGTAAAATCAGCATTGATGTTTGTTTTTCTAGGCCTAGGAGTTTAGCCTCTGTGTGTAGGTTGAGGCCAAGTCCCTCTGCCAGAAAAGGCTTATTTTTAAGCTCAAAAACTGTCAATCATGAAAATCTACTTCAACTTTAGCAAAAAGAAAAAAAATCAACAAAAAGTATACTCTGTATGCTGGGATTCCAAGGTTCCAACACTCTGCTACAAATCTGTGGGGGGTTTCTTTCTTCTGATAACTCTAGAGCCTGTTACCATAGAAAGGCATTTCTTCAATGGCTGATTGTAGTTAGTTCATGTTTTTCAATCAAAATTTGCAAATGTACTTGTTGCTGTATAGTGATTGTTTTGCAAAATAAAATTGCTTGTCATCTGATTTATAGTTTCAGATTGTTTCTTCTCTGGGAAAAATTGTGTGTGTGTGTGTGTGTGTGTGTGTGTGTATCCCTTGTTTGTATAGAAATGCAATACAGTGGGGCCTTGACTTACGAGTTTAATTCATTCTGAGACCGAGCTCGTTAAGGAACTCATTAACTCAAATTACTCTATCAACTCAATGCAAAAAATCGGCCAAGAGATAGCTGGTATCTCAAAAAACTCGTTAGTCGGGACACTCGTAAATCAAGGCCCACTGTACATATTGTTCAATCCAAGCAAAGAAAAATTTTAAAGAGAAGGCTACAATGATCTGCTAAATTCCTCCCATGTGTCAGACCCTTTCACTACTGTATTGGCAGAAGGCTATCTGTTGCAAGTGACAGAAACTCAAATCAAATTCGCTAAGCATAAAGGCAAATTCATTGACTCGAGTAACCAACTAGTCAGGAGTGTGGCTCAGGCATCAATGAATTCAGGCACTCAAAAGATGTCATTAGGAATCTTTCTTTTCCTGCTTCCTCTGTGTTGGTTTCATTCTCAGGCAGGCACCCCTTTCCGGATGGTCACTAGAAGCTCCAGTTGCACAACCTGCAAAGAAAGCCTTATTCCAGTAGCTCTCAAGCCAGGGTCTGAAAAATCATTGAATTACTTGAGTCACCTGTTCCCTTGTGCTAATTGGCCAGGCTTGAGTTATAGATCCAGCTCTGTCACAGGTGGTTGGACTGCATGAACAAATCATGGAGAGGAAATGTTCCCTTCAAAGTAAAAGTCTGCTACTGCCAGAAAAGAGAGGATTTAATGTTGTGCAGGTCATAAAAACATACATTTCTACATCCATACACTGTATTCCCTACCTTTATTCATCCTTTAGTTTTTTTGCTACTCAAACTGTGTTTAGGCTTCACCTGGGAGCTGATTAAAGATGCAAATTTGCAGTCTACATTCCAGACCAATTTACAACCTCTCCCTAGGTCAGTGGTTCTCAACCTTGGCTGCACATTAGAATCACCTGGGAATCTTTTTAAAATCCTGATTTCTGGGCCGCATCCTCCAGGAATTCTGTTTCTTTGTTATGGGGTGGGGCCACAACGTTAGTAAAGAAACAGAATTTCTGGAGGATGAGGCCCAGAAATCACGATTTTAAAAAGATTCCCAGGTGATTCTAATGTGCAATCAAGATTGAGAACCACTGCCATGACTCATCTACTCATTAAGTTTGAGAAGCACTCAGTTTATCCAATCCTTTCTAATGTGCTGAAGAAGAAAGAACTCCGTTGCAGCCCACTAACAGGTAAGAATTATTCCTAAGACTACTTGACTATAATGCTGCAATAAACATAGGGACACATACATCTTTAAGAATAAGTGTTTTCAATTTTTGTTGCATGGATACCCAGAAAAGGGATTTCTGGGTCAGATGGTAGATCTAAATTTTCTGAGGAAACGCCATACTGGTTTCCATAGTGACTGCAACAGTTTACATTCCCACCATCAGTGTACAAGTGTTCCCTTTCTCCACATTCCCTTCAACATTTATCGTCATATTGGAAACAGGCATTGTCGTGAGTGTGGGGTAGTATCTCATCGTGGTTTTGCTTTGCATTTCACCACAGCTAGCAATGTTGAGCATTTTTTAGTATATCTGTTGGCCATCTGTACCGCTTCCTTAGAAAAGTTTCTATTCAGGTCCTCTGCCTATTTTAATTGGATTTTTTTTGTTGGTGGTGACTTGTATGAGCATTCGGTTGGTTGCCTTTTATTTTGTTGGTGGTTTTGTTTGCTGTGCAGAAGCTTTTTAGTTTGAAGTTAGTCACATTCATTTATTTTTGTTTCACTCCCTTTGCCTTGGGGTCAAGGTCACAAAGACCCCTCTGAGACCGAGATTCGTAAGTTTAGCACCTATGTATTTTTCCATTTATCTTTTTCTATTTTTCTGTTTCAGGTCATATTCAAGTCTTTAATCCATCTTTCTGTATGGTGTCAGGAGTGGTATATTTTTAAAAAAGAAAAGACTATTTGAGACACCACACCGGGTCTGATATCACAGTTACCAAGTAGCCGAAATGTGTGACTGGTAAAAAAAAAAAATACTTTTGTGTTGGAGGTTTTACAGACTTCATATCATGCTAACTTGGCTGAAACCAACTTCTACCAATGTTGTCATAACCTTTTCTTCCTTTTTTTTTTTTTTTTTTTTTTTTTTTTTGCCTATGAAGCAGATTTGGTACAATCTAGCCAAAATCATAATTTTTTAAAAATTAACATCCATGTTGTCCTTCCAGGAAGTCTTGAAAACACAGGGATTAATATATTTATTCATCTGATAGCATGAGTCACAGTGAGTTTTATTTCCTTTTTATTAATTAACAAGTTAAAGATGAGTTTACTTGCCTTGAGATACAAGTAGCTCAGATATAATGTAGAATGACAAAACAACCCTCTGTGTAGCTTATAAGGGGGAAAATGTGGCACTTATATAAGGAACTGTGACCCAAATAACTCAAAGCTAAAAAGTCATCCAAAGTACACAGTCTGGCAACCTGCAATTGTTTTTAAAATACTGTCCTTCACTAGGTTTTCCTGCATATATCAAAGAAGCATCATAGGCACACTCTAAAACAGGGGTGGGCAAACTTTTTGACTCAAGGGCCACAATGGGTTCTTAAACTGGACCGGAGGGCCGGAACAAAAGCATGGATGGAGTGTTTGTGTGAACTAATATAAATTCAAAGTAAACATCATTACATAAAAGGGTACGGTCTTTTTTTTCAATAATTTTATTCATTTCAAACAGGCCGGATCTGGCCCGCGGGCCGTAGTTTGCCCACGGCTGCTCTAAAAGCTCCTTTCTTTTTTTTTTTTCTTTTCTGTCACAAATACACCACAGCTTTTCCCACTTCTTCAAATTTTATTAAAATCCCCTGCTCCAGTCCTGGCTGAGATAATAGAGCTTGGCCCACAGATGTACTTTGTTTGGCCTGAACAGTGTTTTCAAAATCAAGAAATTTGTCTGGCTGTGGTGAATCAGTGGTTGGACATCAAAACCAGGAGGTCACGATTCAATTCCCGGTCAGGGCATATGCCCAGGTTGTGGGTTCAATCCCCAATCGGGCAGAAGGCAGCTGGGTAGGTCAGGGAGACTGGGAGTCTATTTAATCTATTGAGTAGATTTTTACCTTTTCTCAAGGAAGAAGGAAAAAGCCCTTTCGGTAGTAGTTTTATGTGACAATAGCAAGCAGTAACTTTCATGTCTATGATAAACACCTTTAAGATTCTGCTCCCACCTATGATTTATCATTAAAGCAGAGAAAAAGGAGAAATACAGTAGAGTATTTATTTTTGTCTTTTTATCTTATGATAAATAAAAATTTCATGGACAAATGAGAAATGGCAAAAAATATCATCTTACTCAGCAGTCCTCAACCTATAGGATATTTGCCTATTACATTTGGAAGTAAAGAAAGACATAGTGGGAAAATGTTCTAACCTAGTAAAAAGAGTCACCTGTTCTTAAACCCGTGACCGATTTTCAATCAGTATGTACCTGATTGAGCTGAAGAAGTGGCTACAATATTGAAAGACTTGCTGCCTAGACTTCCTCCTTATCACTGCCCACCTTTGTCTACCCAAGCCTATGCCTTTGGGCTCCACAGACCTCCTCCAATTCAAGCTCCTGCAGGTTAATGCTTGGTACAGCAGAGTCTCCAATATCTGGTTCAAGTTCCCCCCAAAGTCCTGCCCTTCAGGTCCTATTAGTAGCTATGACCCCCTCAGAGGCTCTGGAGGACTGTGCCTAGCTAGCTCTTACAGGAAGCCCAAATGGTCTACACTGGTACCTAGAAGCCTGCGGGCCTGCCAGCCACCTGCCACAGATCTCATTTGCCTATCCCTGTCCCTGCATTGTGACCTTCCCCAAAGTCAAGGAGACCAGAGTCCCACAGAGAAAACAGTACCTTTCTTGGTATCCTGGTAGCAAATACCTGGTGCTCATATAATCCACATCTTGGCTATGATCACCTGCTTTCAATCTTAATTCCCCCCCCATAATTTCCCTCATGTGGTTGTTGATAGGAACCGCAAGTCACCTCAGTACTTTAACTCTTATCAGAGTATGGAGACAAGGAACAAGAACTGCAGAGATGATGGGGGCCCCTGAGGCCAACAACAGAAGGAGCTGGTGAGCGACAGATAGGCCCCATGGTGCAATGTGGGGCTAACTGGTTCCTAAAGTAAACAAACTCTTGGTATAGTCCCTGTTGAAATTCACCTTTAACACCCACTGAAAGCCCAACTGAAGTAGGGCATTCACAGCACTAATTATATACCTACTAAGGGATTGTCTGTACCAGGCGTTCTTATAAACGTGGTAAACCCCCTGAGTACTGTAATGATTAGTGTCCCCATTTTACAGCTGAGAAAGCTGAGGCATAGGGAGGTTGTTTAAAACTAAATGGACAAAGTCAGATTTTGAACCCAAGGGGTCTCATCTGGTCTAATGGATTAGAAATGACTGAATCAAATAAGCAATTTTCATGTCAGCCATTATAAAGATACCAAATATATATTATGTACAAATCTCAGTATTACAGGACACTGAAAAAAAATTCAGGTATTTGCTGTTAATTCAGAAAATGATGAGAGAGGCTTTTCAATCATAAATAATATCATTTATGTAAAGAGACATTCTCCTTTTTTGTAAATATAAGTCATGAAATACAAACTTCACATAGTCTTAATTTATTTTTATTATTAATAAACAAAAAATATGATATTTCCATTAACATCAGAAAACTAAGGACATGAAGAGACACCAAGAAGACTTCTCAGCCATTTTTTTCCTTCAACTGAAAGGACTCATTATACGGACACCAGAGCACCAATACTGTGCCTTTTCCTGTGTAACCAATGGGTTGAACAAGCATGACTCATATGAATTGTGGCTCAAAACACAAGTGTATTTTTGTCTCTCACAGTTTCTTTAAACATTAAGGAAGAGATCTCCCCATGCCTCAAGCTGAAGACTTGGGCAGACGTTGACATTTTAGTCACTCTCAGATAATACAATTATTCTGGCTATAAAAATAATCTCTTATTTTAAAAAAGCCAAAATTCAGATATTAAAACCCCCAGCCCATGGAACAGTCAAAACTCTGAAGTTGGACTCTTCTCAGCACGGATCGGCCTTGGTTGTAAGCCTGCATCGGGAGTATAGTAGGCCCTCTGTGTTGCCTGTACACTCACGTTCTCTTCTTCCTGACAGGTGCTGTTTTTGCTCCTTCTGGGTATAAAACGGGGAGTAAGGAGAAGTAAGGGAAGGTATTTGGGCAATTTTTTCTCCTTAGTGGGCATCCAGTGCCCACTTCGGCCTTTTTCTTCTGAGGCTTCACCCCACCATCCCCAACCAGACAGCCTTACTCACGTGATATAAGATGACTCTCTCCAGCTCTGTCTGCTGCGTGGCCCTCACCTGGCCCTCAGGTATTACCTACCTATTAACTCTAGGAGTGGAGCCAGTTTCCAACTAAGCAGTAGGCCTTGGGCCCCACAGAGTCATCAGGCCCCTCTGGCCTGATAGAGAAATCTAGTGTCTCCCAACATCAGGAAACGCATTTCAATGCTGTCCAAGCATTTGGGTCTTCTTTTTATTAAGCTTCGGGTTAGAAGGCAGCATGGTCCCAAACCTTCCCCAAAAGGACAGTGTTACAGACTGCATGGCATCTCTGTCAAAAGAAATCCCCTCATCAGTCTCCTCCCACCAAACCCTCCTGCCCTGTGTCCCCTTTTTGTGTCCTTAATCTGACAGAAACGAAGTCCTGCAGATCATTTCCTTTATACATCTGTACATGGAAAGGGGCAACTTTTAACTCTCACTTTTGTGTCCTGCAGTCAATCAGGCTAGCTAGCCCCACAGTATATTCTCAGGCCCAAAGAATCCAATTTTATCATCAGGTTGTCTTTTCTATACCTTTGGCTAGAGTAGTCTCATAATGTTTGCATATCTTTAAATAGAAAATAAGTAAATCGCACAAACACATATTGAGTGTGTGGCACATACACCCTTGTGTGGTCCAGTGCTCTCCAGACATTCAAGAGTCAAGTGAAAGAGACGGAACTTACACAACACACCACAGCCCACAATAAGTAGTGGTAAGTGGTAGAAACACAAGTTCACACAAAAACCTACGGGAGAAAGGGAGCCCAGGAAGGACAAGAGGATGGAGGGCAGGGGATTTCTAAAGCCAAGGCATAAAGGCATGAATGACGGACACATTCTGAGAACATGAAATTATTTGCTGTATCTGGAGCATTGGTGGTCAGAGAAAATGTGAGGGAAGGAAGCTTGGAGACAAATTATGGATCTTCTATCACATTCACAAGTTTGGATTCTATTGTGTAGGCTAAAGCAGTCATTACAGGTGTTTGAGAAAAAAATGACATGAATAGATCTGAATTTTAGAAGAGTAATGTTAGCAATAATGTGGAGATTGACCTGGAGAGAAGAGACTAGAGCTGGCGAAACCAGTAGTAAGTGAATAAAACCTGAGCCAGGAGAGTGGTAGCAAAGATCCAGAGGAAGGAAGGTGCTTAAGACACTTTTGAAATGAAAGGAACAGAATTTGAAACCATGGGATGTGAGCTGGTTAAGTAGAAATAAAATTGAGATTTATAACTTGGGCAAACAAGCAAATGATAATTCAATTAATGAAGATGAATTATGCAGGTAAGTTATCAATGAAGTATCCTTGAGGAAATATCAGAAATTTGTTAATTCACCTCTGGATCTTAGAAGTGGAATCATGACCAAAGATGGATATATCACTATCACCCCAGGTCTGGATGGTCCCAAGACAGGGATGTAAATAAGAGGAAGAGGAGTGGCTTGCCCCAGTCATCTCTAACACAACCATATTGATCAATAGTGAGCAGTGTTCTCGCCATTCATTCAGGGCATGGATCCTCTAAGTTCACGCATTATCTATTAGGATTTATCTGGTTGACAATGAATGCAAGTTGGTGACCATACCAGGGCCATGACTTGCCTGTTCTGAATCCCTGCAATGTTGCTTTTTTTAGGGAAAGTTAGAGGAGTTAAGTTTCAAAACATCATCTGAGCCAGTAGGATGCAGACCGTAGCAGTCACTCCTTACATTGGTGCAGTTATTTTATCCTCAACTATTCCCATGTCATCATCAGTAATGATTCATAAATAGTCCATTGCCCTCAGACTGTTTCATCTTAAGTGGAGAGAGGGTCTTTTTTTTTTTAACTTGTTCTTGACATTCGCTCATTAGACACCAGCTATCTTGGCTCCATTTATTTTGTTTGGGGATTTGGGGATGAAACATCAAGTCACCTAGGAATAATATTCTTAAGATCAAGTCAGCAAGGGCCAGTACAAAGTTATTAGTTGTACCACATTACCATTGATATGTGACATTTGTTCTCCTTTCCTCGTTTTCCTGGGCTCATAATCTGAAACAGCTTTGAAAAATCCCTAACATATAAATGATGGCATTAGTCCTGGAAAATGGATGAACTCACGGAGGCCGGGGTCACAATGGGAGAGGAGTTACAAAGTCCAAATTAATCTTAGTGTGATTCCTATATTTAAGCAGCAAGCAGTGAGAGAGAGAGAGAGAGAAAGAGAGAGAGAGAGAGAGAGAGAGAGAGAGAGAGAGAGAGAGAGAGAGAGAGAGAGAAAGAGAGAGAGAAAGAAGGTGATCATAAAAACCAAGGACTGGCCATTTAAGGAATGGTAGTAAGAAAAAAGGTCACAGAAGCCACAGGAGTGGATGTTGTACAGTGTTAAAGTATGACGGGATTCTGCCCAATGTGAGAAATGGGAAGCTGCGGAGTGTTAGGATAGATAATTCAGTGACTTAGCAGAACAGCCGTGGATGTTAAAAATAGAACTGGCACCTTGGGCGGTATACTTCATTTCACTTACATATGAGGTGGGCAGGGGATTACATTATTGAGCAATTGGCTATATATATATATATACCTTCTCCAGCTCTGAAAAGCACTCTGATAAGAATGTCCTCACTCATAGCTTGGGGAACTTGGAATAGAAATGCTTTCCTCTTGAAATGCTTTTCATCCAGGGCAAACAAGGTTTGTCAACATTGTCAACAGTGAAAAGGCACCTCTATGTAACCTGATCACTCCCATGGGTGGTTTTGAAAGCCGCTTTCTATTTCCATTGGTTCACAAGTACCTGCACTTGCTATCTTGCTGGCACACAGCTGTTAACTCTGACACTGGCTCCTAAATGGATATAAGTATATTTATTTCCTTGTATAATAGGGACCTGGAGGGTGTTATGCTAAGCGAAATAAGCCAGTTAGAGAAAGACAAGTATCATGGTGTATATGCATAACTCATGGACACAGACAATAGGTGAAGGCTTGCGGGGGGAGTAGTTAAGGATGGAGGGGGGTCACTGGGTAAAAAAGAGGGACATCTGTAAGACTTTCAACCAAAAGATAACAAATAAAAAATAAGTAAATAAATGAATACATTTTTCGAAAGAGTAAACAGGCTTTGGTTAGTACAAAAAATAGCTCAATAGAATCAGGAGTTAGAGTGATTAATGTCTATTTCGTTACTTATTCATTTGTTGGTCTTAGATGAAATCTTTTAACCAACCCTTTCAGCCACAAAAATGAGGATAATAATTCTTACTTATATGTTTTAGTCAATTAGATTTGCAGAGTGATTTGGGATCTCAGATAAAAATTATTGAATTTTCTCATTTACACATTATAAGAGTAGTGGATGATGAGATGATGAATTTAAAACCCTCTGCCTTCAGGGCCAGTCTGGAAAATCGCCATACATTAATTTTGGATACGTAATTTATGGTGATTTCTTCTCTAGATAGACTTTAATGCATTACACAATCATGCAATCATTTGTACATAATTGTCTTTGAATTATAGTCTATTTTGATCTGATGCCTGTGTTTGCGTGTACATTCACATGAGCACACTCTTAATATTTTACATTATATGATGTACCCATTCTAAAATTGTTCGCTTTCAATTTCTAATGACTCCAGAGTGAAGAGGTGGGCGTCTATGTTTGAAGGCTGGCTCTTAACAGCGGGCTTGTAATTCTTCCCTGACATATCGCCTGTGCTCTCAATTCCTGGTATCAGAGGAATCATTCTCATGCAAGGACATGATGCTTGATTAGAGAAGCACATTCACAGCAACAAACTTACTGAAAAGCAAGAAAAAATCAAGAGCAGGTGGGGCATTTAGCTATGCTTGCCAAGAAAAATTTTTGCCAGTAAAAAGTAAATCATATTTAATATTAGCGCATAAATGAGTATCTTCCCCTCTTTTTAGAATGTGCATTAAATATAGGGGTGTAAGTAGAATACTTCCTTCTGAACCTCAAACCCACATCCAATGTCATTCCCTTTTTATAGCAAATTTCTCACCAACCATCTCTAGAGGGACATCCAAGTTTCATAGAGTCAACTCCACACACTTAAGAGCTTAGCTATGATATCAGTGAAAGAAGTAAACATTGAAAGAAGCCTCTTTGGCTTGTTTAAAAATATATGCTAGAAAATTGAAGATTAAAATTACCATATGTGGCATAGCACAAATCACAGAATAAGATAAAATACCTTTGTTGTTTCAAAGGTGTTTACTTAATTTTTAAATTTATATTTATTGTCAAAAGTATTACAGATGTCCCCTTTTATTCCCAATTGACCCCTTCCATCCCCACCTTCCCTCTGAGATTCAACAGTCTGTTCTATGATTCTATGTCTCTGGATCTATTTTGTTCATCAGTTTATTTTGTTCATTAGATTCTACATATGTGTGAGATCATGTGATACTTGTCTTTCTCTGACTGGATTATTTCATTTAGCATAATACTCAAAGGTGTTTAAATCACAGGTGCTGTGTTCTCTATACAAGATACTTGAAAAAAATCTGTATTCTTGTGTCTGAAACAATGGCTAGCTCAGCAATTTATGGTACCCCAGCCATGACAACTATGAGATGAACCCATAGCAACCATTTCCCAAGTGGTGGTATTTTTCTAATTCTCTAGGCTACAATCCAAACAATATCAGAAAGGAAATTTCCCAAATTATTCCTTTAAAGAATTGAATATTTTTTCTTATAGCTGACATATTTCTTCAGTGGACAAATGTCTTCTGGGTAATATCTCTAAATGTAAGGGGTGCTTGCAATGGAGGAAGTACATACATTTTAAAGCAAGGGCTCAAAGAATAATTGCTATGTGTGTGCTAAGTCAGTCTTTTAGCCTAAGTTCCTTGAAAACAAACAAACAAAAAACTAATGATATCTCATATAAATTAGTAGCTATAAACTGATGACAACCAGCTTAAGAAGCAGAATTAAATTGCACATCACTGCTTAGTATTTTCAGCAATCCATGTACAGATACATAAGGGCAAATTATGGTTCTCATTGCTTATGTAAAATCAAAGTTCATTGAGAGTTACTTTACAATGTCCTACATGCTTTGATACATTGCTTCCTTTAATCTTCAGAATAACTCTATCAGGTAAATATCATTTCCATTTCATGTTAAGAAAATAGGAACTCATAGAACTAATTGAACAGTGAATTCCATGGATTTCTACAATTGGAAAACCAATACCTTTCCCACTAAACTATGCTGCATTCCCAGCAAGGGCATTAGCTATTTATATTAAAACACATTTAAAATTTACTCTTTAATGTTTGTTAAAATAAACCATTCAACCTGATCCTGGAAAGAAACTCTCACTGAACCTGAGTTTTCTCATCCTGGCCTTACTGCTCCCTGGTTACGTTGCTTCAGGCAATTTACTTAATTTTTCTGTGCCTCAGTTTCAACACTTGTAAAATGTGGTTAAATTAAAGATTAGTGAATAGCTCCAAATTGTTGAAAATTTTATTTTATTTTTTAAACTTTTTATTAAAGTATAGTTGCATACAATATTGTATTAGTTTCAAGTGTATAACATAGTGATTTGACCTTTATATACCTTACCTTGCCCACATCTCTGCACAGATGTCTCAATAGGTCTGAATAGGTCTGTTTCTTGCAGCACAATAAGCCTCAAATAAACCATGCTGGCTGATCCATGGAGCATTTTTATTTCCTTTCTACATTATAAAAAGACCTATATAGATCTATGTGATTTTGAGGAGGAATATAAAAATAATTAAATATATTCATACATATAATCATGGAAACAATGAGAAAGGAAACTAGCATGTAATGGTCAAAACAACATTAAAAGGTGTGTATTAACATAACATTGGGCACATTTAAAAAGTAGGTAAAGTGGTTTTGAATTATTTCTTTTGGGAGGTAAAGAACATTAATTATTACCAATCATCTTACCTAATAATAGACAAACATGGTAATTAACCATACCTCTGCTACGCTTCCCATGGGCTAATCAGTGAGATATGCAAATTAACCCAACCAAGATGGCGGCCAGCAGCCACGCAGCTGAAGCGAGCAGGAGGCTTGCTTGCTCCAGTGATGGAGGAAGCCAAGGTTCCCCGCCTGCCAGGGCCCGGCTCTGAGCTCCAAAAGCAACAAAGTTTTAATTATAGAAGCTAAACAAACCCCAGATACCTGCTTTGAGCTGGCCGTGGCCACGGAGCTGGAGCATAGGAGTTTTCCCTCCCACCTGCCCTGGCCGGCTCTAAGCTCCTCTCAGGCAACAAAGTTTCAATTATAGAAGCTAAATAAACCCCAGATACCTGCTTTCAGCCTGCCGTGGCCATGGAGCTGGAGCCTTGGGTTGCCCCTGGCGATGGAGGATGCCAAGCCCTGGCCCCAGGCTACAAAGTTTCAATTATAGAAGGTAAATAAATCCCAGGAAAAAGAAAAAGAAAAAAAGGAGAGGCTGGAGCTTCTGTCAATGGGGAGGCTTGGCCAGCCTGAAACTGGCCCTCAGCCCCTCACCCAGGCTGGCCAGGCACCCCAGCAGGATCCCCACCCTGATCCGGGACACCCTTCAGGGCAAACCAGCTGGCCCCCACCCGTGCACAGGGCCTCTATCCTATATAGTAAAAGGGTAATATGCAAACTGACCCTAACAGCAGAAAGACTGGGAATAACTGGTCACTATGACACACACTGACCACCAGGGGGCAGACGCTCAATGCAGGAGCTGCCCTCTGGTGGTCAGGGCACTCTCACATGGGAGGAGCTCTGCTCAGCCACAAGCCAGGCTGATGGCTGCCAGTACAGCGGTGGTGGTGGCAGCCTCTCCCACCTCCTCAGCAGCGCTAAGGATGTCCGACTGCAGCTTAGGTCTGCTCCCCGCTGGCAAGTGGACATCCCCCAAGGGCTCCCAGGCTGCCAGAGGGACGTCTGATTGCAGCTTAGGCCCAATCCCCCGAGGAGTGGGCCCAAACCAGCAGGTGGTCATCCCCCGAGGGGTTCCAGACTGTGAGAGGGCACAGGCTGGGCTGAGGGATTCCCTGTCCCCCCCTCCCCACCCCCCCCCACCCCCCAGTGCACAAATTTTTGTGCACCAGGCCTCTAGTAAAATATATTTGGGATGAGGGCAAACGCTGATCAAAGGCTTAAAGATAAAAAGCAATAGATTGCATTTCCTTTCATGGCATTTGCTTCTGCTTTTCCTGGTGATAAAACTACTTGCTTGGCCAACTCTACTTATAGGACAATGAAGTTATTTTTCTCTGTTTTTCAACCTTTTGTGTAGTCACCTTTTCTATATTAAAATAATAGAAGTTAGATCATTGCCATCTCCTGCCTCTAATGTGTTCAGTTTCCCTGTTGGCCTGAACTGCATTTTCAATTGTGTGTATTTTTACTTCAATCTGATTAGAGCACAGTGGTTCTTCATCCAGTTTGCACACTACGGTCTCCTGCAAAGCTTTGCAAAAATATTCAAAAGCTCCCTTCCCCCAAAGATTCTGATTTAATTGATCATAGATAGAACCCAGACAGTAATCATTTTTAAGTTCTGCTGTTATGATTCTAATCACCAGGACTGAGAATCACTGGTTTTGAGAAACTTATCAACATCTTCTAGAATTCAATTGTCAGCTCTAGGGCCAGGTAAATGTGTAGTTTATTTCTTAATCAGGTAAAAGGTCCCAATCCATGAGTCAGGAAACAGAGAAAAGATGCTTTAATATGTCTGTAAGCAAAAGTGCAGCGTGACATGGACATTACCCAGAGGGACTTGGGAAGGCTTGCATGATCTCAGTTCCATCAATAAGAGTGATTATGCTGACAATAAGGAAAAGGTGTTCTACCAATGGTTACTGCTTGCCTTTTTGAAAGAGAAAACTATGAGCTGTCAGAGTTTAATGGGATTTTAAGTTGCAAATGCACCTGCAGGTCAAACTCCCCTCCTTGGGGAGGAAGAGCTTGCCCACATCACACTGTTGGGTTCTCTGGAAGCAGATCCCTTGGTGCAGTTTGGGTGGGAGAAGTAATTGTTGTCAAGGCAGGACAGAGAAAGCTCTCTCTGCTGAGGGCAGGCTGGGGTCTGAGGTTTGTGCTGCTGCTACATGACTGAGTCATGGACAGAAGCTGCCGCCCTGGGAGAGGGCACAGGCACAGAGAACAGAAGGAATGAGGAGTGAACGCGACACAGCAGCAGGGAGGTCGTGCTGCAGCCGACTGTTTGTCCCTGGCTGTTCCTAAGGAGACCAGCATTGCGTTCTCTTCTCACACTAGTGCTCATTATCACATACTGCAGGGCATGCTAATGAGAGAATTTTTGAAAATTCAGCCTATTACACTCAACTCTTCCTGAATAAGAAAATGTCATTAGAATACTTAAGTGCAGATATTGCATTTCCACATTTAAAAAAAACACATTTTTTAAAGTAAACAATTTTATTTTTTCTAAGTTGGCCCCTGTGCAGAAATGGCTTAGACTCTAGGAAAACATAAATCTCACTATTCTGTCAACAAGTGGTGGTATAAAGAAAGATTTTTCAAAAATATTTTTGTCTACACTTAAGGGGGGAAACTAAACTGAATGACAGGGGGTGTTTAGCATTTTTAACCTTAATAAAATAAAGCTTACATTATTACAATGTGATCTAAAGTAGAAACTTACATATCTTCAACATCATAATAGGACAGTGTGCCTAATAATAAAGGCTGAGGATTAAAAATATTTCAGCCACACCAATGTTAAAGAAATCAATACGGGGTGACTCAGCAAATATGGCTTCCAGCAGCATGAAGCTTTCTCTCTCCTTAAGCAGAAAACACGTGATTGGTTAGAAAGCAAGAAAAAGACAAACAAAAAATTGGCTTTTAGATATTGGGGTCTACCTGAAGTACAGTCTACATATTTCTTCTTGACTTCTTGACTCTAGAAGAAAAGGTCTTATAATCCTGAAACAGAGCTGTCAGCCAGTTGGTAGGTATCAGAAAGCTTGTATGAATTCCTCTGGGGAAGCCATTGAAAGTAAAGTCAAAATAAAAATCTGACCTATTAAGGGACAGACCATTCATGTATTATGAATTCAAATAAATGAACCCTCTAGTGATGCCAGGAGCTAGCATCCAGGCCATCCTCTGCCAGCCTCTGTAACTCTGTCACTTCACCCTGTGCTTCAGGGATTTATTGACTAACAAGTTCTAACAAGATGTCAAGTGGAAAAGAAAAAAACTAAATGTAAATGAGAATTACCAGAACCCTTGTTTGTCCATCTTCCTCAGTGCCACTCCATGAAGCATTTTGGATTACAAAATTGAGACAAAATGATGAGGAAGACTGAGCTACAGAAGAGTTCATTTAAAAAGCTAAAAGGCTAAGTCATCATGTCAAAAGAATAGTACTAATGACAAACTAGAACAGGCACTCTTCCAAGTGTTTTACCTATTTCATGGATATTTTAAAATATGTCTGCAAATTGACACTCTTCCCCTTGAGAGGGAAGATCTATGTTGCTTCCTCTTGACTCTGGGAGAATCTTAATGACTTATAACCAATAGGCTGAAGCAGGAATTTGCTGCATAGCTTTTGAGGCTAGACAAGAAAAGGCTGTGCAGCTTGTACCTCGTTCTGTAGGAATCTGTCTCTAGGTGAAGTGAGCTGTAACCACCCTGAGACTGCCCGGAGAGGCCATGTATATTGCTCCAGTGGACAGCCTGAGCTGAACACCCCGCTGTCAGGCAATATCTACTGTCATCCATACGATTGAACCATCTGGGACATGCAGACCATTCAAGTCTTCAAATGACTACAGTCCCAACTCACAGCTAATGATAACTGCATGAGACTCTAAATGGGAACTACCCTGTGAGACATACCATGTGCCTGACTCACAAGTCATGAGCACAATAAAAGATTTGCACTGATCATTTGTTATGAAACAGTTTTAACTAGAAAATATATTGACCCATTTAAGACTTACAGCAACCTTACAAAAATATCTTCTCTTATTTTTCTCATTTCTTAGGTGAAGAGACTGACTCCTAGAGATAAGCGGTATTTTCTTTCTTTTTTAAAAAGCAATTACCATTTTATTTATTTTTTCAAGAAAAGCGATCTTAAATATAATACTATTGCATGCAATAAACATTAACATTTCAAGAAAAAAAGGATTTTAAGTATAATAATATTACCAAAACTGTACTAACATAATATGATATCACACAAAAGTTGTAGGAAACATTAAAAATCTGCAAATAACAGGATTACTTCTATTGTATTCTAAAATATCCCCCCCCCCCTCCTCTGGTTCTATTTTTCCTCATCAGTTAATATATGTTGTTCATTATATTCCGCAAATGAGTGAGGTCATGTGATATTTGTCTTTCTCCAACTGGCTTATTTCGCTTAGCATGATGCTCTCTGGGTCCATCCATGCTGTTGCAAATGGTAAGAGTTTCTTCTTTTTTATAGCAGCCTAGTATTCCATTGTGTAGTTTTGCCACAGTTTTTTTAATTTGAGATAAGTGGTATTTTCGGTGTTACATGTCTTGTGAGCAGCCATGCTGGTATTTGAACCAGGTAGTCAGGTCCCAAGGTTCTTGCTTTTAAGGATCTTGAAATGGTTGTTATCATCACTGCATTTCTTCTGTGATTTTCCCAGAGTATTGATAAGATTGAGCATTTTTTATTTCTCAAATTTTTTGTCATTGGTTATTGATTTTGTAATACATTCAGGTTTTCATGGAATATTTTTCTAATCTCCAGGCTTGTGTTCCCATCTAAAACTCTTGGCTATTTCAAGTGAACTCTACATTTCTGTCATGTCAATCCCACGTAAATGGAAATGAAGATTTTGCTTCCCCAGTGTCCGAGTCTTTATTTCATAGGTGGCAGCAGTATCTTTGTTCAAAAAGGTATATGACTCTGTTTGTGTGTTTGAAGGTAGTTGGATTCACAGCAAGGGTTTTCTACTCAGACCGCTTCACTTTACCCACCCCTACTTGTTTACTGCTAGATAAAATACCTAACAGAAACACCCCTATGAACTACATGGGCACTTGACTGTGATAACTGAAGGGAAATGGCAGATATCCATGGATGAATAGGATCACCCAAGTGCACTGATGGATTAGAATAAACCACAGTTCCTAACAGCATGATTCAAATGTTCTTTCTCAAGTTGTAATTAGCTAATATCTACAACTGGTTAGTTTGGGGACATTTTGGCTAGACAAGCAAGGTTAATTTTTTATGGTTACCATTTTAAAATGAATTCTCACATCAGGGACATTTCAAGCTTCCTATCTTGCCAAGCTTGCTCCCTTTCTGGGTTGCACTTTTAATAATTTTCATGTACTCTTTCTGCTAAGCCCAAGGGTAGACTCCTGACCTCCTTGCTGGAGGTGCGAATGATGCCAGGCTTAGTGACTGCTCTGCGGTGCTCCAAAGCACCTTCTCTCCAGACCTTGACAATTCTTCCGATGTTGAGAAGCAGGACAGGGGATACTCCTGGGGTGCAGCTCTAAGGAAAGGAAGCAAATCCCGGGGTGCTGAAGAGGCCGGGCAGGGAACCTGGCACGACGTGGTGCATAGATCCTTTTGGCCACCCCTCCCCCAGCCCCCCCCCACCCCCACCCCACTGCTGCCCAACCAGCACCCTGCTCTCCTCAGCCACAGGGCCCGAGGGCACGGCCGCTGTCCACAGTGGGGGGTGCTGAAAGCAGGGAGCGGCGGGAAGGGGAGAGGAGAGGAGGACAGCTCCTCAGCCCCCCCCCCCCCCCCACCGCCCTTGCTCCTGCTCCTCCACCCTCCCCACCTCCCGCAGCCACGTTCCACGCAAGGGGAGGGGCGGAGGGTAGAAGGACGCGGGATGGGGCGGGGAGAGCCGGCTCTGCCTCAGGGAAGGAGGGGATGAGAGTTGGGGAGAACCACGGGAGGAGGAGGAGGAAGAGGAAGAGGAGGCAGCCGCTGAGGAGCCAACGCTGGGTCCTGCAGTAAGACTCCCAGGAGCCACCATCATGGTGAAGAGGAAGAGCTCTGAGGGCCAGGAGCAGGACGGCGGCCGCGGCATCCCCTTGCCCATCCAGACCTTCCTGTGGCGGCAAACCAGGTGAGGGCCAGCCTGGGCTGGGGGCGCTCCCGGGCCGCCCGGTCCTCTCCGCCGCCGCCGCCGCCGCCGCCACCACCGCCGCCGCCGCCGCTGCTGAGGCCGCGCACAGCCCGCAGCTCCCGCTCCGAGGCTGGAAAGCAAGCCCTCTGCACCCGCTTAAAAACACGCATTTAAAAATATTTCAGGGAAGTTTGACTACAGGCAGGTTGGCAGTTGCTGGATAAATATATACGTTATTTAGGGAAGGGGAGGGCAGAGAGCCTAGGAAGAGGGGGCAGGGAGCCAGGGGAGATAATTACGACTGGTTGTGCTCCTGCATCCTGTGCCCTCCTTCTCCTGCTGTCATTGCAGCCCGGGGACCTGTTGTTTTTCTAGTTCCTGTTTGGCAAATATCTGCTATGCCCACTTGTTAACCATTTTTGCTCGGATTCAGCGAGCGGAATGTTCCTGGTTAAATCCCCAGAGGAGAAAATGATCTTTTATAAGACTTCCCCCACCCGCCGAAAAAGCCTGAAACCTATTCCAATAAACAAGGGTTCCATCATTATTATTATTATTATTATTATTATTATTATTATTAAGATTTATCATATAAGAAATTGGATTCTGGAAATCATGACCCACAAGCTGTGTTCATTTTCCAGTTTTAATATGACTGTACATGAGTAATACACCACTTCTGACTACTGGCGATTTAGAATCTGATTAGGAAAAATCTTCAGAATAAGAGTCGATACAGAAAGCGTAGAGATGCACATCTCTTTCATATATGTAATTACATATGTGAAAGCAAATGTGGTCAGCCATTCAACACCTGCTTATTAACAAGCTATAGGGAAGCATGAAATTTGAGTTTTGTAACATTATGTTTTATTCATTGGAAGATATGTCATAAGGATGTTCTAATAATAATTTTATTTATGCTGATAACAAATATCTCTATTAATTTTTCAGTGCATTTTTGAGGCCTAAACTGGGGAAGCAATATGAAGCCTCTTGTGTGGTATGTGATATTCATCATTTAATGATTTCCATATTCCGTGTGGCATTTTCAACCCGAAGAAAGACATTAAATCATACTGTCTGTATATGTATTATTCACTAGACAAATATTATTAAGCACCTACCTACTATGTGCCAGGCACAGTTCTAGATTATGGGAGAGAGCAATAATCACAGCAAATACAGAGTTTGCATTCTAGTGGGAGGGGGACAGGCTGCTCACAAACGTGAAATGCATAGTAAGCTAGATAGTGATGAGCGCTATGGAGAAAAATTAAGCAAGAAAGGAGATTAGGGAGCACTAGGGTGGGGGTTTCAGTTTAGTAGTGGTAGATGGACAAGGTTTACCTGGTAACCTGACCCTTGGACAAAGACTGGAAGGAAGGGAAGAGTAGAGCAGAGGGAACAGCAAGTCTGAAGGACCTTCATCTAGAGTGAGAAGAGGAATAGAATAGTAAAGAGAGGGCTGAGAAATGACAGATAATTGGGTGGTGGAGGGCCTTGCAAAGCAAGAAAAATAAATTATTTCCTTAATTAACAAAATTATGACTGTTATATAGTGAAAGTTCATAACATTAGTGTCTATGAACTACTCAAACAAAGTCATATGCAATTCTGAACTTTTATGTCCTTTATTTGTTGTGCAAGTTGAAAATGATGATATAAAGTAATTATTGAAATGATATTAATACAGGGGTGGGAAAAAACAAGTTTACAGTTGTGAGTACCCAAAACAATTTATTTTTGCACTATAGTTATTTATTATTGTATTAGTATTATTTGTCTATTATTATTTTATATCCTTACTTATGATTTATCTTTTTAAAAATATATTTTTATTGATTTCAGAGAAGAAGGGAGGGAGAGAGAAACAGAAACATCAGTGATGAGAGAGAATAATCAAACGGCTGCCTCCTGCACACCCCACACCGGGGATTGAGTTTGAACTATGGCCTCTTGGATTATAGGTCAATGCTCAACCACTGCGCCGCACCGGCTGGGCTATGACTTATCTTTTAGGCTGGTAATTGCCCACCCTGTATTTATGCAAAACAGAATGCTTTTTCCTGAGATTCTAAGAAAATCCCATATCCCTACAAATTCCCATTTTACAAATTGAGAACAAAAGACATTAAATTGTGAAGCAAATAAAGTAGGATTTCCACAGACTTCATTAGAATTTGGAGTTCACATTGTATATATTATAACTTAATGTGGAAACCTATCTATCTAGATATTACCATGAATATTTGTAAATTACTACATAGATGACCTTCTACAAACTAAGGTGGAAGCCAACTGGACACACACACACACTCACACACACACACACACACACACACACACACACACACACTTATCCACTCTCACAGTCTCAATCTGGACTTTGTGCTGTTGTATCTCCTGCCCTTCAGAGTTGTCACAGAGATATTTTTAAAAACTAACTTTCTAACAAGAGCCTTTTAATGGAAATTGTTTTGTATTGTTCTCAAGTTTGAGTAATTTCATACCTGAAATCTCTGAGCCTTCTTTAAAACATGCTTACAATTATCCTAGCTTAAAATAATCCTAACCTTTCTCTATTCTTGGCAAAGATATGTCTGACATGTTTAATGTCACATGATATTAAACAGCTAAGTCACATTTATAGATAGATAGATACAGAGGTATAAATATCTAAATTGAAAGTTATTTTACCTAGTAAAAATTACCTGAAGGCTAAGAAATTTAAATATATGTGAATTTGCATTGGCAGCATACCCAAAGGCCTTTATTTCGTTTCTTTAAAAATAAAAAAGACTGGATCTCTGATTTTACTCCTTACCAAAATTGCAGCATGCTTTTCATTATGAGTTTCTCATTTTCCTTTTTTGGGTCAAAAAGTAAATAGTTTCCTTTGGAGACTATCTGCATTAAGCCACATTTCTTTTTTTCAAGTATTCTAATAATTACGATAACACTGCTCAAACACTCGGGATTCCATTATGATCACTCTAGAGCACACTTACACAGTTTTCTAGACCATTTGGGGTGCTGAGTGCCAATTGGGTTCTGTTTATACAAGTCAAATAATTATTAAATCTATTTTATATTTTGTAGCTACACTTTCCTCAACACTTTATAGTGATATATACTGCTTCAAAACAGACAAACAACAACAACAACAATTCTGAGTCAATCAAACTTCTTATGGGTTACTACACTCTCAGAAAATATTCCGGGCCAGGACAGAAGAGTTAAACCACCAAAGAAAATGCTCATTTTCCTCCATCCTCCCACCCACCCATTTCCCTCTCCCTTCCTTTCTTTACTCAACAGGTATCTTTATGGTTCCAAGCATTAGATAAGGAGTGTCCTGTGCCCTGTCATTGCTGGGGACATGGGATAATAACTCAGGGACTCCAAAGTTCAATTTCTTTTTTTATTTTTTGACTTTCATTTAAAGTAGTATTTTATTTATTTTTTTTAATTTTTTTTTATTTTATTGCTTACAGTCTTACAAAGGGTATTACATATGTGTCCCTTTTTTTTCCCCCCGACCTTGACAATCCCCTGGCCTCCCCTACCCTCCAGTGTCTTATGTCCATTGGTTATGCTTATATGCATGCATACAAGTCCTTTGGTTGATCTCTTACCCCCCTCCCTCCTGCCCCCCACCCCTCCCCAGCCTTCCCGCTGTAGTTTGACGATCTGTTTGAGACTGCTCTGCCTCTGTATCTATTATTGTTCAAAAGTTTATAATGGTCTCTATTATCCATGATGAGTGAGATCATGTGATATTTTTCCTTCATTGACTGGCTTATTTCACTTAGCATAATGCTCTCCAGTTCCATCTATGCTGTTGCAAATGGTAAGAGTTCCTTCTTTTTTACAGCAGCATAGTATTCCATCGTGTAGATGTACCACAGTTTTCTAATCCATTCATCTACTGATGGGCACTTAGGCTGTTTCCAGATTCTAGCTATGGTGAATTGTGCTGCTATGAACATATATATTCTTTCTGATTGTTGCATATATCCTTTCTGATTGTTGTTTCTGGTTTCTTGGGATATATTCCTAGAAGTGGGATCACAGGGTCAAATGGGAGCTCCATTTTTAGTTTTTTGAGGAAACTCTGTACTGTCTTCCATAGTGGCTGCACCAGTCTGCATTCCCACCAGCAGTGCACGAGTGTTCCTTCTTCTCCACATCCTCTCCAGCACTTGTCGTTTGTTGATTTGTTGATGATAGCCAGTCTGACAGGTGTGAGATGGTACCTCATTGTTGTTTTGATTTGCATCTCTCGGATGATTAGTGACTTTGAGCATGTTTTCATATGTCTGTTGGCTTTCTGAATGTCCTCTTTTGAAAGGTGTCTATTTAGGTCCTTTGCCCATTTTTTGATTGGATTGTTTATCTTCCTTTTGTTAAGTTGTATGAGTTCCCTCTAAATTTTGGAGGTTAGGCCCTTATCAGATATGACATTGGCAAATATGTTTTCCCACGCAGTGGGTTTTCTCATTGTTTTGTTGATGGTTTCTTTTGCTGTGCAGAAGCTTTTTATTTTGATGTAGTCCCATTTGTTCATTTTCTCTTTAGTTTCAAGTGCCCTAGGGGCTGTATCAGTGAAGAAATTGCTTCAGCATATGTCTGAGATTTTGTTGCCTTTGGCTTCTTCTAGAATTTTTATGGTTTCCTGTCGTACATTTAAGTCCTTTATCCATTTTGAGTTTATTTTTGTGTATGGTGTAAGTTGGTGATCTAGTTTCATTTTCTTGCATATATCTGTCCAATTTTCCCAACACCATTTATTGAAGAGACTATCTTGGCTCCATTGTATGTTCTTGCCTCCTTTGTCAAATATTAATTGAGCATATTGGTTCGGGCCGATTTCTGGGCTCTCTATTCTATTCCATTGATCTATATGCCTGTTCTTGTGCCAGTACCAGGCAGTTTTGAGAACAGTGGCTTTGTAATACATCTTGATATCTGGTATTGAGATCCCACCTACTTTTTTCTTTCTCAGGATTGCTGCAGCTATTCAGGTTTTTTTTTTATTCCAGATGAATTTTTGGAGAGTTCATTCTATATCTGTGAAGTATGCCGTTGGTATTTTAATGGGAAGTGCACTGAATTTATAGATTGCTTTGGGTAGTATGGACATTTTAATGATGCTGATTCTACCAATCCATGAACACGGTATGTTCTTCCATCTGTTTATGTCTTCCTCTATCTCTTTTTTCAACGTTCTGTAGTTTTCTGATAAGAGGTCTTTTACCTCTTTAGTTAAGTTTATTCCTAGGTAGCTTAATTTTTTTGGTGCGATGGTGAATGGGATTGTTTTTATAATCTCTCTTTCTGAAAAGTTCACTATTGGTGTATAGAAATGCCTCAGATTTCTTGGGGTTAATTTTGTATCCTGCTACATTGCCAAATTCATGTATTAAGTCTAGTAGCTTTTTGATGGAGTCTCTAGGGTTTTGTATGTATAATATCATGTCATCTGCAAATAAGGACAGTTTTACTTCCTCTTTTCCAATTTGGATGCCTTTTATTTCTTCTTCTTGTCTAATTGCGATGGCTAATACTTCCAGTACTATGTTGAACAGGAGTGGTGAGAGTGGGCATCCCTGTCTTGTTCCTGTTCTTAGGGGAAATGGTGTTAGTTTTGTCCATTGAGTATGATGTTGGCTGTGGGCCTGTCATATATGGCTTTTATTATGTTGAGGTTTGATCCTTCTACTCCCACCTTGCTGAGAGTTTTTATCAAAAATGGATGTTGGATTTTGTCAAATGCTTTTTCTGCATCAATTGATATGACCATGTGGTTTTTTTCTTTCAATTTGTTTATGTGATGTATCACGTTTATTGATTTGCGGATATTGTACCATCCTTGCATCCCTGGGATAAATCCTACTTGGTCATGATGTATGATCTTTCTGATGTACTGCTGGATCCGATTTGCTAAGATTTTGTTGAGGATTTTGGCATCTATGTTCATGAGGGATATTGGCCTATAATCCTCTTTTATTGTGTTGTCTTTACCTGGTTTTGGTATTAGGGTGATGCTGGCTTCATAGAATGAGCTTGGAAGTGTTCCTTCCTATTGAATTTTTTGTAGTAGTCTGAGGAGGATAGGTTTTAGTTCTTCCTTGAATGTTTGGTAAAACTCCCCTGTGAAGCCGTCTGGTCCTGGGCTTTTGTTTGCTGGAAGCTTTTTGATGACTGCTTCAATTTCTTCCATAGTTATTGGCCTATTGAGATTTTTGGATTCTTCCTGATTGAGTTTTGGAATGTTGTGTTTTTCTAGGAATTTGTCCATTTCCTCCAGGTTGTCTAGTTTGTTGGAGTAGAGCTGTCCATAGTATTTTTTAACAATCATTTGTATTTCTGTGAGGTCTGTTGTTATTTCGCCTCTATCGTTTCTGATTTTGTTTATTTGGGTCCTCTCTCTTTGCTTCTTGGTGAGTCTGGCTAGAGGTTTGTCAATTTTGTTTATCCTTTCAAAGAACCAGCTCTTGGTTTCATTGATTTTCTGTATTGTTTTTTTGGTCTCTATGTCATTTATTTCTGCTCTAATCTTTATTATCTCCTTCCTTCTGCTCACTCTGGGGTTTTCTTGTTGCTGTGTTTCTAATTCTTTGAGTTGTAGAGTTAGATGATTTACTACCATTTTTTCTTGTTTTTTGAGATAGGCCTGTAGAGCTATAAACTTCCCTCTCAGGACTGCTTTCATTGTGTCCCATAGGTTTTGGATTGTTGTGTTTTCATTGTCATTAGTTTCCAGGATGTTTTTGATTTCTTCTTTGATCTCATTGTTAACCCAATCAATATTTAATAACATGCTATTCAGCTTCCAAGTGTTTGAGTATTTGGGGTTGTTTTTATTGTAGTTTATTTCTAATATTATGCCATCGTGGTCTGAGAAGATGCTTTTTATGATTTCAATCTTCTTGAATTTGGGGAGACTGTGCTTGTGACCCAATATGTGGTCTATTTTTGAATATGTCCCATGAGCATCAGAGTGGAATGTATATTCCGTGGCTTTGGGGGAAGTGTTCTGAAGATGTCTATTAAGTCCATCTGATCTAGTGAGTCATTTAGGAATGCTGTTTCTTTGCTGATTGTTTGTCTAGAGGACTTATCCAGTGATGTCAGTGGTGTATTAAAGTCCCCTACTATGATTGTATTGTTGTCAATCTCTCCTTTGATATCTTCCAGGAGTTTTTTTATGAATTTGGGTGCTCCTGCATTGGGTGCATATATGTTTACCAGAGTTATATCTTCTTGTTGTATTGATCCCTTTAGTATTATGAAGTGGCCTTCCTTATCTCTTGTTATGGCCTTCACTTTGAGGTCTATTTTGTACGATATAAGTATTGCTACCCCAGCTTTCTTTTCCTTTCCATTTGCCTGGAAGATATTTTTCCATCCCTTCACTTTCAGTCTGTGTGAGTCCCTTCTAATGAGGTGGGTCTCTTGTAGACAGCAGATGTATGGGTCATGTTTTTTTATCCATTCAGCCACTCAATGTCTTTTGGTTGGAGCATTTAGTCCGTTTACATTTAAAGTTATTATTGAAATGTACTTGTTTGCAGCCATTTCTTTTTTTGTGTGGCTGTTTTCTTTCTGAGCTTTTTATTTCTTCTTTTTACACCAGTCCTTTAGCATTTCTTGCATTGCTGGCTTGGTGGTGATAAACTACCTTAGCCTTTTTTTTTGTCTGTGAAGCTTCTTATTTCCCCTTCAATTTTGAATGATAGCCTTGCTGGATAGAGTATTCTTGGATTCAGTCCTTTGCTTTGCATCACTTTGTAAATTTCCATCCATTCTTTTCTGGCCTGATGTGTTTCTGTTGAGAAATCATTTGATAATCTAATGGGAGATCCCTTGTATGTAACTTTCCGTCTCTCTCTTGCAGCCTGTAAGATTCTCTCTTTGTCCTGAACATTTGCCATGGTAATTATGATGTGTCTTGGTGTGCGTCTTTTCGGGTTCACCTTGTTTGGGACTCTCTGGGCTTGTGTGACTTTTTTCTTCCCCACCTCAGGGAAGTTTTCTGATATTATTTCTTCGAGTAGGTTTTCTAATCCGTGTTCTTCTTTCTGTTGTTCTGGCACCCCTATTATTCATATGTTGTTTCATTTCATGTTGTCCCAAAGTTCCCTTAGGCTCTCTTCCTGTCTTTTAATTTTTTTCTCCAATTGCAGTACAGTTTGGGTGTGTTTTGCTTCCTTGTCTTCTAATTCACTAATTCGGTCCTCTGCTTCTCCTAGTCTACTATTGATACTTTCAATGGTGTTTTTTATTGCAGCTATATCACTCTTCATTTCTTCTTGGGTCTTACTTAAGTTGTTGATTTTTTCATCTGTTTCTTCTAGCTTCTTCCATATGTTATTGATTTTTTCATCTGTTTCTTCTTGCTTCTTGCATAGGTAGTTGACTTTTTCTTCTGTTTCTTCTAGCTTCTTGCATAAGTTGTTGACTTTTTCCTCCATCCGGTTTATGCACTCTAGGACCCTTATTCTGAATTCTTTTTCTGTCATGTTGCATGCCTCTGTATCATTTAGCTGCTTTTCTGGCGAGTCCTCTTTTTCTTTCCTTTGGGGGTTTCTTTGTCTACCCATGTTTGATCTCACTGACATATCTAGACGTTGAGTCATTCAGTGGCTGCTCCCAGGGTGGCAGTGACTCCTTGGGCTGTGGTTGCTCTTCGGGCTGTTGTGGTAGCAGCTGCTCCTCAGTTGGCAGCAGCTCCTCTGGTGGGTGCTGTTCACAGTTGTGGTGGCTCTTCTGGCTGGTGGGGGGAGGTTTCACGTACAGCTGCTGTTCCTCAGACAGAGGGTGTGGTGCTCAGGAGGCTGCTGTTGCTTGGATCTGCTTTCCAGGGGAGCTCTGCCCTTCCCGGCTCCAAACGGTCTCACCAGCTGAGTAGTTTCACCAAAACACTTTTACAAAAGACATTCTACTTTGTTATGCAGTTGTGACACCCTCTTTGGATGACTTAGCAGCATTTTATAAAATATTACAGCCCCAAATTGCAAGAATTGATTGTGTTGTACTCTTTGTTAGAGTAAGCTTAGTTTGATGGGTATGATAATCATTTAATAATTCAAGCCATATACTTTGGATAAAAACCTGAAAATGGGTAGATAATAGGAAATTATTACTGAGCCACTGCATGTTTTTTAAAAAGCAATACAATTCAATGTAGGTGCACGATAAAGAATCAGGTCCAGTAATTTGCATCTTTTAGGGTCTACAGTACTTTGATGTCATTATTTTCACCAGTCAGACTCCTTGAATCCTTGTTTTAGATGCTTTCTTTCTTTCTTCTTGTATCTATAGTCCTTTGAACGAGTGTTGGTAGAAAACAAGCTGCATGGCCTCTCTCCGGCCCTCTCTGAAGCCATCCAGAGTATTTCCAGATGGGAGCTGGTGCAAGCCGCTTTGCCTCATGTCCTCCACTGCACAGCAACCCTCCTCTCCAACAGGAACAAGCTGGGTTGGTGCCCCTGTGTTACTTATGGCATGCCATCATCCATTGTGTTCAACGTTCATACTAACAGTTACTGAGTATTTACTATTTTCCCAGACACGGTGCACATATTTTCTCATTTAAGTCTCACCCTGCCCCCATGTTGGTACCACTGTTATCTCCATTTGACCAATGAGGGAACTGGCTCTCTTATTTTTTAATTAATTTTACAAGTAGTACATGAACATATTATCATTCTAAACATGAATGTTTTATAGGAAAGCTAAACACTCTCACCCATCATAGTTGTCCTCTTTGCTCTCCCAGCTCCTAAAGTACCTACATTCACTTTGTGGTACTGTATGTATGTGCGTGCCCGTGCATAAAGATCGTTTTTCTTTTTTAGGTATTTTGGAGATTTATTTTATCATGTGACAGTCTATCTTAGCCATCTACCCCATGTTATTGTTCATGCTCTCTCCCATCCAATCCGTTCCCCTCATTTGGGTTTCTGCTCAAATGTTCCCTTCATCGAGGTGCCTTTCCTAGTCACATTGCCTAAAATATAGTAGCTGTTATCTTCAGAGTCTATGTTATTAACCATTATACTGCCCACTTGGAAATATATAGTTAGAGGGTTGGAATTAGGGGATGGGTAGGTGCATACCCATTCCCTTCCCACCTGTGAAAATCCACATAAAACTTTTAACTGCCCCTGTATCTGCAGATTCAACCAACTCCAGATTGAAACAGTATTTTCAATCCTGGTTGGTTGAATCTGCAGATGTAAAAGACAAGGATAGGAAGGGTTGGCTATGGAAAAAAATCTGCACCTCTAAATGGACTGCTGTAGTCCAACCCATGTTCTTCAAGGGTCAACTATATTTGGTATCTGACTGAGGAGATGTGATGCATGCATTTTCTCCTCCTTTGACAGCATGTCATTCTGCAAAGACTGCAACCTGTTACAAGCCCCCAAATGAATGTGCCCTTTCACCAGTGGTTGTAAGAGGCACAGAGAAATGCTAGTGTTTCCCAGAGCAAAGCCATGGTGTCTTCCAGACCCCAAATTGACAGCCATTGTTCTGGTCACAGAGTTTGCCTTAACCTGACTCTGTGGGTATCCCATGCAGGCCACCAGGATAAACTGGGTGTTGCTGAGACAAAACTCCTGCACACCCTCCACTGGATGCTCCTGGAGGCCCCCCAGGACTGCAACAGTGAGCGGTTTGGGGGCACAGACCGAGGATCCAGCTGGGGTGGCAGTAGCAGCGCTTTTATCCACCAGATTGAAAACCAGGGTTCTCCAGGGCTGCCTTGCCAAAGCAGCTCCAACGATGATGAAGAGAACAACCGGAGGAAGATATTCCATAACTCCATGGCGACTGTGGAGCTCTTTGTGTTTCTGTTTGCTCCGCTCGTCCACAGGATCAAGGTAAGCAGAAAGGTAGTGTCAGGTTGAGGAGGGACACGGCTGAAGTGAAGATGAGCTTTAAATGCTATTTCCATATTTGGTGTCCATGTATTTGGATGATCTTGTAGCAAAACAAGACATGGCGAGTTTTATTTTTATATTAAACTACTGAACATTATTTCAGAAACACAGTCTTCCATATGTCATTTACCTACTTAAAAATATCCAGTGGTTAACTATCTACCCCAAGATGATGTCCAGCATATTAAATATGGCATGTAAGTTCAAGTATGATTTGAGGCTTAAGTTCATCTCATGGTTCTTCGAACCTCAATGTTAATGAGTGTTTTCCTCTGACCTTCTCCATGTAGACTTTATGTATGGCATTATGTCCTTTGTACTTCTATAGCACTCTGTAGCTACTTCTATTATAATACAGGATCTAGACAGAAGATTTTAATTTTAATGTGCTGTGGACTTTTTGACAGGTTGGTTCAACCTAACCAAGAATTGCTTTCCAAATATTTTTAAATGCATAGAATACAAAACATAGGATTGCATGGAAACCAATTGCATTAAAATACAAGTATATCCATATACTCCTTGGATCTGAAAGAGAGAATATCATCTGAAATCACCATGCTCCAGCTGTGTGATCTTGGTGTATTAAGCTTTTGGATCCTCCATTGCCTAAAACTGTGGGTAGTTCCAACACAGGGCAGATATATGTGAAGACATAGTACCATTCCAGAACATAGAATGAAATAAAAAAGTATTTGTTATTTCTGTGACTTAATTACAATATTCCATCTAAATGCTAAAATGAGAGATAAGAAGGAATTAATATGTTCAACTGTTCTTTAATGGAATATTAGGATCCTAATGAATAGATGTTTCAAGTTAGTAGTATATGAAGATGGTTGTGAGACCATTAACAATCACTATGAGGGGCATGGACTAATGAGTCTTTTTACCCATTTTAGTTTTAAAATCTACTTTCTTTTTTAAAATATATATTTCTGTTGGTTTCAGAGAGTAAGGGAGAGGGAGAGAGAGAGAGAGAAATATCAGTGATGAGAGAGAATCATTGATTGGCTGCCTCCTGCACACCTCTCACTAGGGATTGAGCCCACAATCCAGAAATGTGCCCTGCCCAGGAATCAAACTGTGATCTCCTGGTTCATAAGTCCACCCTCAACCACTGAGCCACTGCGGCTGGGCAAAATTTACTTTCAATTAAAGCTGCCCCATTGCTCCTAGGAATGGAACTGAAATTACATGTAAATTCCCAAATGATTTACATGACCTGGCCACATTGCCCATGAAACATACTAAAATTTTTAAATGTTGTTAGATCAAATTAAATTGCTACTTTGAAAGCTTTAACTTTTCATTTTAAAAAGTCTTTTTATAAAGGTTACACTCAAAGGAAGGCATTGCTTTAACTGAAACTGTTCTCTGGCCTATGGGACTTGCAGGTCCTGGGTTCTGCCTACCTTCTTGGTCTCATCACCTTCCATTTCACTAGCCTCTCTCTTGTTCATTAACCTCTACTCTCAAACTGGACAAGTTCATTCTTGCATTCAGGTCCTTGCACTGGTTTTCCCTTCCATTTGAAACATTTACTGCCATGCTTTGCCCCTAGATTTGTACGTGGCCATGCCCTTCTCATGGGTTTACTCACAACTCAAATGTCACCACCTCAGAAAGCATTTCCCTGGCTACTTTAGTGCCACAAGCACATGACTCTATTTTTTTCTCTTTTTTAGTACTTTTCAGTACCTGAAATTATTGTGTGCCCCCTAGCTGTTTCAATGATAAAGATTATCTTCTCCAGCTATGAGTTTCTGGTCATGTATGCATACATAGCATTGGGTGGCCCATTACATAGGAATCTAGGAGCGGAATTAGGGTTCCAGAGTTGATGGATTCAGCTAACTTAAGAGAACTTATGAAGGAAAACAAGAGAAGGCCATGGGTTCTGCAAGTATTCAGGCCTGAAGAGTGATCGTATTTACTGGTGTTACTTGGGCAAACTAAAATCGATCGACAAATAAGTATGATGCTCGGGATAAGTGCACACACAGAAGGAGGTCTCGGCTTGTCTTCAAGAGACACACAATCTGGTTGGGAGTACATCTGATGGAATAAAATGATGACAGTAGCTGTCGGTGAGTGATTGCCACCAGGGTTTAGTATAAGAGCTCACTTACTGCTGCAGTGTTCATTGGAGTATAATTTGTGTCAAGATTACTTATGAGAAACATGGAAAAAGGACTGAGCTCAGAAACTACAAAATTATTGAAGCCAGGTCAATTGAGATTGGTGTCCTGCATTTCTGGAGACAAATCTGGCAAGCTTTGCTTACTATTAGTTCTCTGCTTGCTGGCTCTAACACCACACTTAATGCTATGCCGCTTTCCCCATGTCCATTTCAAGGGAACGGGGTTGCTCTCTCCTTCACTCCAGACCTGCCTGCCAAGCTTTTTACTCAGTATCTCTAGCTGAATGTCTAACAGGCATCTCAAACCTAACATGTCTAAAACTAGGCTCCTGAATATCCCCAAACCTGTTCCTCCTTTATCTTCATTAATGACAAAGCCAGAAATCTTTGACACCTTTTTCTCTTACACTCCACTTCTGATCAGTAAGCTCTCTCTTCAGAATGTGTCCAGAATCTACCACTCTTGCCCTCAACTGGCACCTTAGTTGAATCATCTTTCCCCTAGAATAGAGCTTCCTAGTTAAGTCACGCTTTCCACCCTTGCCCTTAATGCTCAATATCCTGAGAGAGTCTACCAAAGCATACATCCAATCATGTCATTCCACTACTTAAAACCCTCCAGTGGCTTCCCATCTTACTCAATCATTGCTAAAGTCCTCAACGTGGCTTATCGGGCCCTGTATTACTTGGAAATCGGTAAATTCTATGACCATATTTTTTCTACTGTTCTGAAATCACTCGACTCCTGGCTATTTGTTGACACATGAGGCATACTTAGGACCTTGTACTTGCTGATCCCTTTTCACATAATGCTTTCTTTACAAAAATCTACATAGCAGCTCCTTCATTTCCTTTAGCTCCTTTCTCAAAAGTTAACCTTCACAATAAAGCCTTCCCTGGCGATCCTCAGTCTAAAACAGAAATACTGCCTGACACATCTTTGTACCTGCTTTTTTCTCCTTTGCACTAGAAGAGCAGGGGGTTTTGTATGCTTTGTTCACTGATGTATCCCAGAACCTAGAATAGTACCAGGTACATAGTGGGTGGTCTTTAAATGCGTATAGAATGAATGTACTTCCACGGGGAGTCCTAAAGGCTTTCCTATTGTGGGCACTGCTGTGGTGCCAGGATCCCAATCAATAGCCTACAGAAGAGCCCTCTCTCTCCCCGTATGCAGATTTATTTGGGTATTTCCTGAGCCTTTCCAGCGAAGGCTTCCTCTGACACTGAGCTACATTGATTCACCATTTACAAAATCGCTTTACTTTTTCTCCAGCTTCTTCCCAGCTCTTATCTTTCTAGATCAGCGGTTTTCAAACATGTCTATGTGTGGGGAGTCACCAGGGGGAACTTTAGAAAGCCTCACAGCAACTCTAATTTAATTGGTCTGGGAAGGGAAGGAAGTGGGACCCGGGCCTCCTGTGTTTTAAAAGCTCCCTAGGCGATTATCATATGCAAGCCAAGGTTGCAAATCACTTCCCTAAGTGAATGTCTGGGTCTCAGCTGTGTGCATTAATCTACCACACTCTCTGCTTCCATCTCTACTTTGTTTTGAGAGGCTGAGTTGTTTAACATGTAATCTCAGAATGTCACATGTTTGTACTTAGGCAATAGGAGAATGCATCTTCAGCGTAGCCTCTCAAAATGAAGTGACAATGAAAAACAGAATGTGCTCCCTGCAATAGACCTTTAATTGTAGACACATTGAGTGAGTTTGGGTTGTAAAGTCAGTGCAGTTCAGCAAGTATTTTTTGAGCGCGTATTGTGCACCCAATTCCTATTGTTTGTGTTAAGCATTATGATGATGACAGGGGCTGTGGAGAGGGAAGATTCCTGATATATCCCCACCCTCAAGGAGTTAAAGATTGTTGAGAAGGCAACACTGCAAAATAATACACTGGGAAGGATCTAAATATATGTTCCTGATTCCGTGAAATGCAAGAACAAGAGGTGGACTGGAGAATAGAAAGTCAAATAGCCAGCATCTGAGGATATTGCCTTATGAGGAAGACAGACAATTAAATAATTAAGAGGAATAATAATCATTACCACAGGAGAGAGATCTGCCAAGACTTGAAATAAATAGGCCTCGGCCACTGCTAATACAAAACAATAATTTGTGTGTTTCATGCTTTGCCCAAAGCAGAATTTTAATTAAATATTCATATTGCCTAAAGCAGACCACCGTGATTTCCGTAGTACTTGTGACGATAATCTGGGACTATTGGTTTACCATGGAAACACTCATTTGTGTGATGAAAGATTTGGAAAGTCAACCCATTTTGAAAATAATCTTGTGAGTGATGTTAATCCTTGCATGGCCTGGTCCCTTCAACCAGTTCTTAGAGGCCACTTAGACCTGGGTTTTCTCTTCCCCCAGGAATCTGACCTCACGTTCCGATTGGCCAGCGGGCTTGTTATATGGCAGCCCATGTGGGAGCACAGACAGCCCGAAGTCTCCGGCTTCACGGCACTGGTAAAGCCCATCAGGAACATCATCACAGGTTGGTGCCTCAGACACCCAGTGAGCAGGTCTTAGCAGATTTCCTCATGTGCAGGAAGGAGGGTGATGGGAGCATTTGCCCTTAATGAAGCCAAGAGGAAGAAACTTTCTCTAGGGGGTTATTGAGGTGTTCCCAGTACAGGAATCATTCTCATGATCAGAAACTCCAAACCGAGGGCATATGCTGTTGTGTTGTGTGACTTTGAATAAGTCAATTAAGCTTCCTGTGTAACTTAATACAACTTTTCAAGGTACATAATATGTTAAGGAATAAACTAGGAGTGCCATGTTATTCATCCATAGGATAAGATGTTTATCATGCTTACTATAGTCATTCAAAAAGAAGATGACATTTTTCATATAGTAAAAGTAGATGAACCCCACAACTTACAATACATGTATACAATACATGAATTATTGAAATAAGCTATAAAATCAAGAGTAACAGTCTGTCATATGGTTTAAATATCAAGGAACTAAATAAGGAAAGAGCCATAGCCAGGAGCGCTCTATTTCAGATTCCATGGATAGAATGAGGCTATTTCATTGGATTAAAGTAATCTGAGAGAGAAGACATATAGGAGGTTAAAAAACTAAAAACAGTGTAAATAACACATAAGAAAATAAAATATTCAGTAAAAAACTATTTACTGAAAAGCCATGTGTTTGTGTAAAACATTTTTTTTCATTTATTTTCAGACCTCCCATTTTCCTATATGAATGTAGAGGTCACCTCAGACTTAAGTTTTCTCTCTTTTTCTCTTTCTCTCTACCTCCTTCCCTCTCTCTCCTCATACCTGAATGATCATTTAACAAATGTGCAAAACCTATTGAGAATTCATGTCCACGTGAATAGTACCTGGGCTATTCCCCTCCCTTTGCTTCCGGATGATATCCACAATGGGTTCTTTTCCCTCTTCCTGATCCCTGAGGACTGGAAATGGTGCCCAGCATCTGAGGGAAATTAAACTCTGCTTAGACAACGGGGCCAGAAGAAAAAGCAATGGCACATGGTTGACACTCCCCCAGGTTTCTTGTCTTGTGAGGTTGGTAAACCACTTTCAGCACCAGATTACTCACAGTTCAAATGGAGCATTGCCATTTTAGCTAACGATGGAACTGATTTGAATTATGGTACTTCAGGGGCAGCTTATTGTGGTCATGAAAGCACAGATAACCTGAGCTGGAACCTTCATACAAGGGTGCGACCTTGGGCAAGTTAAACTTGCTGTGCTTTTATGTTTTCACCTGTAAAATGGGTCTAATAATATACCATATGCTATTATACGATTACTTTAAGGGTTAAGTAAGTTGATATATAACAATTGTAACAGACTTGGCAGATATTAAGTACTATGTTGATGTTAATTTTTATTGTTTTCAGTATCGCCAACTTTTTAGCACCTTAATCTATTGAGTCAGACTGAATAGATGACCAGATCTAGATTGACAACCTAGAAATGCTAATTTTTGAATTAGTTATTTGATTTTTCTTCCAACATATGTTATTAAATGTCTTCTTTCCAAGGTGATAATGAACTGTAAAAATAGGTATTTTTATTTGAGAATGAAATGAACTTATGAAATAAAATGAACTTATAAAATTTGTGATAGAATTTCTTTCATCTTTGCAGCTAAGAGAAGCTCTCCTATTAACAGTCAGAGTCAGACCTGTGAATCACCAAATCAGGACACAAGTCATGGAGAGGTGAGTTCATTTTTATTAGGAAAAGAAAGGGGGCGGTCATTCCTTGGACACTGTATAGTATGAAGGGTAAGGCATGAGTTCTAGGATGATTCAACTTGGCTTCAGTGCTGGCTCTTCCTCCCTGCATGTGAAACTTTAAACATCCTCACGTTTTATATCTATCGATGTGGAAAGTAATCTTATGCCCTTCTCAGAAGTGTGGGTGGGGTGCTGAAACAAGACAGTGTTCAGCTATTGGTTAGTGTGTGGTAAGCAGCGCTGTATCTCAATGGCTAGCATGTAACATTAAATGTTAGTTATCATTTTTCATCCCACATTAACTAATCATCTTGTTCTAAGTCGTTTATTAAATCCCCTAATATTTGTTAGGCAATCCTCATGTAGGTATGACAGTGCTGTAGCAGGTAGGGAGGAGGGAGTAGAAAAGAGTCACAATATACAGTCCTACCCTTAAGGAAATGAAATGTTTAATGAGGAATCAAGACTAATACAATAAAACAGAATATGCATAATCAATCAAATAGAATTGAATGGAAATTTTTGATGCACTATTTGGTTTGGAAAAGAAAGAAATGAAGGCAAGAGTAGTTCGAAGCTCCTGCCACTAACTTAATCATGTGTGCCAATGACCTGCCTTCACCTCCAATTCAACGTGCACAAAATACAACTTGCTGGCTTCCATCAAAATCGGATCCTTTTTTCAAATGATGGAGCATTACTGCTAGGAGTTTCATCATTCTTTATGCCCTCCAAACTGAAAATTGTGAGGTGCTATTATATCTGTTATTTACTGAGCAATTGTTCAATACAGACACTGTGACTTATATGCTACATTTCATCTCTTCTACCATGTATTTTTTTTTCACTTTTAACATTTTTGAAATTGAGTGTATTTAATGATCTTTGTCCTCTTACAGTCTCCCTGCTGTGTAGCAGTCTTGATATAGTTGTCATTATCGCACAGCATGAATTTGGTCATTTCCAGCATCTGAATTTGCAGAATCAGGATTGGTGGTTTTAGAAGAATATGGCAGAGGGTATAGTGGTGCACTCTTTTACAAAACAACATTCTTGACACAGAAAAAGTCATTCCATGGCAAATCACATATCAACAACTCTGTTTAAATTTCTAAATGTAAAAAAAAAAAATTAGGTATGCCTACACCAAATTAGTTCACTTATATTTTTCTTTTTACAGACACGCTGATGAATATATAATCAAAAGCTATACCTACATAAGTCTGAGATAGCCCCTTTAATAAGTATGCAATGGGAAGTCCTCACTGATAAGAAGTGTCCTGGCTTTTTCCTTAATTGAACATAAAATAATGGTGTATCTTATAACTGATGACATCATAGATAAAATGCATAAATGTCATATTTCATTTTCCTTAATCCTCTCTCTATTTGATTTTTTTGCTGAGAAATCAAATTTTGTTTTCTTTTTTCATTATGGAGCTCAGAGGTGTTCTTTATTCTCTACTACTATCCTCTAAATCCAAGTCCTCATAACTAGAATGAAGCTTGAACCACCTAATTGGATTTCCTACCTCTAGCCTCTCCTGCTTCACATAAATAACAATTAATAATGTCTGACTAATCTTCCTAAGGCATCACTTAGTAACTCACCATTCCACAGAGGCTTATTATATGCCAGGTGTCATTGTTTTGTCATATCCCTTCCTTCTTAGGACCCTATAGTGGATCCATTACCTCAAGACCAAACTCCCTTCCCTAGTTCTCTGTGCTTCTACCACCTGGCATCACCCTTATTAAAAGACCCTGGTTATCCCTTCCATTAATTAAGCACTATGTCCAATATACAGAGCATGCAGTTTTAGCCCCTGAGCCTTTGTTCAGAATAAAGGTCATTGTATCCAACTGGAAAAAAATATAGATTGTGTCCCTACTCTGCTGAATGGTGGAAAAACCTGAACCTTGCACGTCCACTTTCATGTCTAGCTTCTATTTGATTAGCTCTTACTAACCTGTTGCTTGGTTTCAGCCTCATGACTCCATTTGGTCCACCTCAGTGTTGGCATATCTGATGAATTATTGGCTTGTAACTCTTCTCCTGTGGATACCGGATATGGAGGAGAAAAGGGACTAAGTCAAGGGAAAAATGAAATCAAGTATCTAAAAGTATTTTGCTTAATGCTTAGATTGACACCGGTGCTCTCTCCAAGTCCATTTCCACTCTCCGTTAGTTGAAGGCAAAATTCCTTGGTCTATGACTGTAAAAGGAGCTATGCTGCAATGTTTTAAGTTAAAAAAACAACAACAGTGTATGTAATTTGATAGCTGATTCTGGAGGGTATACTTGAGGGGAAAAAAAGATTAATCTTCTATCTCTTCCTCCTAAAGGGCCTCCAGGTGGTCTGTGAAACCTTCCAGTCAGATTCCATCTCCCCCCAGGCCACCATGTCAGGCTGCCACCGAAACTCCTTTGATGGAAGTCTGTCCTCCCAAACTTCCCAGGAGAGAGGTCCATCGCATTCCAGGTACATGATGTTAAGGGCAAAAATGTATCCCCAGTCACCAAAATCAAAACATGCATTTTTGGCTACTTGTATAGTCTCCGTTCCTTAGAATGTGCATATGCATGAGGGATGTATACGCCTGGTCAAGGTATAATGACATTAATAATTCCAGAAGTGTGCTATGAATGGCTCTCACTTAAACAAACTGGAGTGGAAGTGGGAATACATGTCTGAATTAGATAATATGTTTGATATTTAAATACAGAAACGCCAATGATCTATCAAAGGATTATGCTGTGGGGATGTGAAAAGATCTGCTGTAATGTATGAGAATACTTTATACCAGGAGGTCCTGGTATTAAAGTGGGTGCTGCTACAGTATTCACAGGGGATTGAAAAATCTGTTCTTTGTAAACATTCCAGTTCTGCCCCTGTTAGCTTGTGTACATGGTGAATTTGCTTAGAAAATGCCTTCTTAAGTACAAACATTAGTTTACTTCTTCCTACCCTCTGCTGAAATGATGGAAGCCTGGATTCATGAGGTGTGCCTTTGTACCCAACCGGAAGCGCCACCTACTGAGTGAGAGACCCTGAGACCATTTCTATTTCTCCGTTTTCCAAGGAGGCTACTGTCTAGAGCAGTGATGGCAAACCTATGACCCGCGTGTCAGAGGTGACACGCGAACTCATTTTTTTTTGGTTGATTTTTCTTTGTTAAATGGCATTTAAATATATAAAATAAAAATCAAAAATATAAGTCTTTGTTTTACTATGGTTGCAAATATCAAAAAATTTCTATAGGTGACACCGCACCAGAGTTAAGTTAGGGTTTTTCAAAATGCTGACATGCCGAGCTCAAGAGGTTCGCCATCACTGGTCTAGAAGATATTATTTTTTAAAAAAGTATTTTAAAAATAGTTTTATAGCCCAGCCAGGTGTAGCTCAGTGGTTGAGCGTCGACCCAAGAACCAAGAGGTTGCCGGTTCGATTCCTGGTCAGGGCATATGCCCAGGTTGCGAGCTTGATCCCCAGTAGGGGGTGTGCAGGAGGCAGCCAATCAATGATTCTCTCTCATCATTGATGTTTCTATCTCTCTTTCCCTCCCCCTTCCTCTCTGACATCAATAAAAATATATTTAAAAAAAATAGTTTTATATACCACAAAATTCACCCATTTACATGTACATTTTAATGATTTTTTTGCAAATTTACAGAATTGTGTAAATTTCTCACTGATCTCATTTGAGAACATTGCTACCTCCCCAAAATATCCCTGTGCCCATGTTCAGTCACTCCCATTCCCACACCCTACTCTAGATGATTACTTAGTATACTTTATGTCTCTCTATAGTTGCATTTCTGGACATTTCAAATAAATTGAATCATATTTTTGCATCTGGCTTCCTTCATTTAGATAATATTTTAGAGGTTCATTCACATCATAACATATACAAGTAGTACATTGCTTTTTATTTATTTATTTATTTATTTATTTATTTATTTATTTTTTAAATATAGTTTATTGATTTTTTACAGAGAGGAAGGGAGAGGGATAGAACGTTAGAAACATCGATGAGAGAGAAACATCAATCAGCTGCCTCCTGCACACTCCCCACTGGGGATGTGCCCGCAACCAAGGTACATGCCCTTGACCGGAATCGAACCTGGGACCCTTGAGTCTGCAGGCGGATGCTCTATCCACTGAGCCAAACTGGTTAGGGCTACATTGCTTTTTATTGCTGAATAGTATTGTATTGCATAGACATATTTCATTTTGTTTATTCATCAGTTGATAGATATTTGGGTTGTGTTGACTTTTTACCTATTATGAATAATGCTGCTATGAATAATCACATGTAAGTGTTGGGTGGCCATGTTTTCAATTCTGTTGGGTAGATTCCTAGGAATTTCAGTTCTTCTGGGTTGTATGGTAAATTCATGTTTAACTTTTAAAGAAACTGCTAACCAGCTTTTCAAAATGGCTGCACCATCTTATGTTCCCATTAAAAATGAGTGAGTTCATCTTTGCTTTTTATCCTTGTGTTAGAGTGTGCATTCACTCTACAGGGTCTGAAGTGGAAATGATTGTGGTTTTAATTTATGTTTCCCTAATGACAAATAATAATCAGTATATGTTATGTGCTTCTTAGCTATTTGCATGTCCTCTTTAGCAAAATGTCTACTATTCAGATCTTTTGCCTATGTTTCAACTGGGTTGTTTGTCTTCTTACTGGATTGTAAGAGTTCTTATTTTTCTGGATAAAAATCCTTTATAAAAAACAACAACACACAAACACAGATGATTCACAAATATTTCCTCTCAGTATTAGCTTGTTATTTTATTTGGTAATTTTTTTAATGATCAATCTCCTTATGGCACCAAACCAGGCTACATGGGTGCAGTATTGTATAAAGATTTCTTAGAATTGTTGAAAGCATAGAGCCATATATATAATTGCTTTTAAACCAAAAAACCAGTATGTAGTACTTTAAAAAAGTAATATATAGATAGTTACTTATCATCATATCTTCATTTTGAACTTTAAAAGCAAATGAGCTAGTTGAATGATCTTTTGCTGGTTGAGAATGTGAATTTTTTTTACAGCAACTTTAGTTGTGTAAGCAGAGATTGTGTTTATTCACATGATTTACTGCACCAGGTCAATAGTGGTGATGAGCACTTCACGTCATTATTAATGTGGAAGGAACCTGAAGGGTAACCAATCAGATCTGATGCACCAACAACATTTTAACCACTGAAACACTCTCAGCAATGTGTAGGCTTACCTTCCCCCTCTCCTCTCTTGCCGTTTCTTTTTCACATTTATGCTTTACTCTGCTGAGTTATTTAGAGTTCCTTAAATGCTCCATGTTCACTTTCAAATTCTAACTTTGGAACAATCTTTTCCTCATATAATATTGCTTTTTCTTCTTTCATCTAATGATGATCCTTCAGGATGCAACTCAAGAATCAGCCTATTAAAAATATTGTAAGCTCTCCAGTTTGAGCTGTGTTCCTTTTTTATGCAATCTGTAAAGAATGCCTAAAATAAAAGTAATACTATTTGCCTAGTTTCTCCAATTAAAACAGAAGCCCCCTGAGGACAGCAGCAGTAATTCATTCCCCCTCAGAGGAGCAAACATTGTCTGGTCCATACGAATAGACTAAGTAATTATTTTGCACAGGCACCTTCTATGGGTTATGTGTTTTGCATTTTACCAAAGTACATGGTTGCTGCCCATTGAAAGCCTAGATATGTGATTCTGAAATATCTCAGGCAAGATGATCCTTTGTTAGGATAAACAAAGGAGGTTTATTATCCTTTTCCCTGCCACTATCTACACGCCACTCAAGGTGCAGCTTCAAGGGCACACACTCTCTAGGAAGCCTTTTACGACCCTTCCTCCATAGTCCTTTGTCACTTTCTTAGAACTTCTGTTTATCATATATTTGATTCTGCATGTATTATATTTAGTTATTATGTGCCCATTGCCAAACTAGATTAGAAACCCCTTGAGAAGAGATAGCTTATTTTATTTCTTCAGTGCTCTTTACTAGGAAGCCATTTCTTAATTTTAGCATTATTTCCCATCTGGAGGGGCTGAGAATTCTCAAAATCATTAAGTCCCAGCTCATTAGTCTTTAACGGGTCTTTGTTTAGTTCATGTATCTTCTTTCTCAACTTGATAAGTAGCAAGAAGAAATCACAAAACACTTTCAACCCTTTCTCTGGAAATCTCCTTAGTTAGATCACCGAGTTTGTTAAACACATTTCTTTAACTGGGCTTTTAAGACTCTGCGTCCCAGCTCACTGCACTGCTGGCCAGATGCTCTTCCCCAGCTGGGTCTCTCCATAGGGCTGCTCATGACACAGCTGGCTTTCCCAAAAACACAGTATCCCAGAAAGAGAAGGAGCAACCAAGATAAATGCTTTAGTGTCTTTTATAACCTAATACCCAAGGAGACATACCATCACTTCTGCTATATTCCATGGCCTGCTCCAACCAACCCTGGTAAAGAGTGAGAGGGGAGTATATGAAGGTGTGACTACCAAGAGGCAGGGATCATTGGTATTTTGGAGGCTGGCTGCAACCAAAAGTAATGATGATGTCACTATCATTTTATATATGATAATTATTATGACTATTTCTATACATGTTCCTATTAGGTATAGAGTATCCTCATATTACTCCTTTACTAATTCTGTCCTACACAAATTCCAAAATGTTTTATGCATAAGGAATTTCTCACCTCAAATTCTATGCTTCTGTCTGACTTTTAAAAATTATTAAAAACAATATCAGGGTGAAATCTTGAGGTCATAGAATATCCAGGAGCCTATATGTCTTACATTATTTTTCTCAACCATAGTAAGCAGTGGAAGTTTGCAAATACAAATAGCACATCACATTTTTTTTTCTTTGACAAAATTAAGTGTTAATGGCTCCAATCTGATTTGGCTATAAAGGCAAAGGCTACTATAATGTCCAAGGTTTCCACTTCCTGGAAGGACACTGTTTTTTCTCACCTGTGATATTGTTGAACATCTACATATATATGCATTGTTTGACACACATATGCACTCAGTCACCCACAGCACATGTATGTGTGAATTATATGTAAATTGGTGACACTTTAGAAGAATGAATTAGGCCTTTTCCCTGCCTAGCAGCAGTGATTGGTTGCCAGGGAAACGATGCCCAAGGTAGACCTTTCAGAAAATGCTAATGTTAATATATCTTAGTTGGAAGAGTTCATGTATTAATCCGAAATGAAAAGAACTTTAATAACAAAGCAATGAAAATATCCTAGGAATAAAAGCTGTCTGCTTGTATCAAACAAATCCAATTTATTATCTCTTTTACTCCAACCTTGACTGAACTGAATAGCACTCTTCCCTGAACTCAGCAATCAGTGAACAGGTAGCCAGTTTGTTAAAATTAATATGAGATTTCATCTTTAATTAGCATATGCATAGACTTAATTTCTGCTTCATTAAATACTGCACAGGGTCAAGACTGATTTCCAGAGTTCTCTGACTCCATAGATTATTTCTGGAATGCTTTTCTGCTTTGGATGACCTCTACCAGCATCTCCAACCCAAGTTACTAATAACTTAGCTTCCTGAAGCCACAATTAGTTGGAAAATAGATTAAAGCAATACTTGTCTTCTCAACAGTCTTTTTTTTTTTTTTTTTGGTCACAATGTGTTATTTATTCTATGCATATAAAAAATATATGTTAATTATAGCCTATAATGATTTAAAAGATATAAAATATTTATTTGAAAATAAAAATCATCCATGAGGTCGTTAGATAGATACAAACATTATTAATTTTTTCTATGTACTCCTCTTTATTATTTTTACATATACCATTTAGAATAAAAGTTTCAAAAAATTTTTATTTTTCATTTTTTTCTACAAAGTCACTTATACAATCATAGGATATTAGAGTTGGAAAGAACATTTCTACCATATCATACACTAAACTGTCCCCATACCATCTTCATCCAGTTTTTTTAATTAATTTTTTTATTTTTTAAATTCTTACCTGAGGATATTTTTTTCCATTGATATCTAGAGAAAGAGTGGAAGAGAGAGAGGAGAGAGAGAGAGAGAAACATCGATGTGAGAGAGATTCATCCATTGGTTGCCTCCCGTACGCCCCCATCTGGGCTGGAAAACCTGCAACCAAGGTATGTGCCCTTGACTGAGAATTGAACCTGCAAACCTTTGGTCCACAGGCCAGCTCTCTAATTACTGAGCTTCTTTATCTAGTTTTGTATTTTTTCCCCTCGAAAGTTTATTAGATAGATGGTTAATGTTAACGAAAATGACTTTTTAGTAGTGAAACATTAACTACTTCTGATAATGCTATCTTAAATTATATAAAAATATTTATTGATCATCTTTGCTTTTTATTGATTACTCACTCCAGTATATCTCATTCTTTAAGCAAAATAAACTAGTGTTTGAATAACAACCAATATGAAGGTTATAAATATTTGCTACAGAATACCCTTTTATATTCATTGTTGTTTCAAATGGAGTCTCTTTAAATATTAAGCAATTGAAATGTAAATTTACTTACAAATTTTAATTATTGAAGTTACTGACATGTTTTTAATGTCGATTATAGCTTTATATCGGTGAAGCCTTGCTATTGTGAAGTTCACCATCACTGAACCGACATACTCTGTTAGGAAGTAGTGAATGACTATGGGACTCAACTGCACAGTTAGAATTACTTACACTCAAATAAATTTTGCTTGTAGAGAAAGTCAGAAATATAATCAGCTGGCACCCTCGGGACAAAACTGCCAACATATCATTCCAGTTAGTGTTTCCATATAGGAATTGTTTTGGATGTTGGTTTCAAAGTACAAAGCCCAAGCTTTACATGGTTGTTTTTTTTAGAGCAATTGTCCTCTAATCTTATTAAGATTATTTATTTTCATTACTTGGAGATGTTGTTTGCAATAAAGATTTCTGGGTTCTATCCTCAGCAATTCTGGTAAGTCGGAGTCTGCATTTTGAACAGCTTTTGTCCTCCCTATCCCCCTTGTAATTCTCATGGAAGTAGTCCATTGGCATCTCATTATATGGAACACTGCCCTAGGGATTTAATAAAATTTATGCAACTCCCTAATCTAAATTACTAACTAGAAATGTTTGGGGACACAGAGGTGTAGGGCAGAAAGTAAAAGGGTAAAGACATCCAATACAATGGGGGATAGATAAATAATTCTGTTGAACAGCTTCTTAGTCCAGAAAACAAGAGTTTTCACAGGCTCTTACAATAAGTCAGATGATTGCCACAAATCCTGGAAGAACCTAAAATCACCCAGCTGGTAGCCAGCCAACCTCATACTTTGTCTTTCTTTATAAAGTCAAGAGTATATTTCTGGAAAAAAAAAATCCCATTATTCTAGGTATAAAGGATAGGCTGAGAGGAGTGGGCTAGTCCATGTATTTTTAAACATGGGATGGGGTGGGAGGGAAGAGTGGTAAAGGCCTCTTTAAAGAAAAACAACAACTGGTAGAAATGAGAAACAAGGTTATTTTCCATCAAACTGGGCTTCAGGATATAATCAGTCAGGACACAGGTCACACTTGGGTAATTTGTGAAGCGATCAAAATAGGTTGTGTCATGGGCAAGGGCATCCCTGAAAGGAGCCACTCACACACATTTGTGTCTTTTCACAATGCCAGGTTTATTAGGGGAAACCTCCCCAATAAGCCAATAGAGTCACCCGCAGGTTATACACAGAGGAAGAGGAGCCTCCCTGATAGAAGTGAGCAGAATGAACCTCCAGCACAAAGCCTCAGTCAGGGGGGTATTCACAGATGGAAAGGTGGACATTGGCCTCAAGTGTGGCAGCTGTAGTGGCAGATCTTGTCCAGTGGAGTGGAAGTCCAGCAGAGCTCTGAGCATGCCCCATGGTATGGCCAAGCTTAAGCGTTGGATGGTTAAAGCTTTGAGTTTTTATAGCTCTTCACAAGGGGTGAAGGTCCCATTCTGTCGATGTCCAGATAGAGTCCTTATCCATGTGTCCAGACTTGTGCTTTCGGGTGTTCAGATCCCTCCTAGGAGCATTACTGTTACACCCCATTGCCTTAGTCTTGACATAGCACTTGACCTAATTGCCATGGCTGACAGTGACTCCATATTGGACTGTCAAAGGTGTCCAGAAAGTCTGTCCTGCTCTTGCTCTGTTCAGGTGGTTTACAAAGGTTTGGGCAGGATGTAGGGAAACCACAAGAGCTAGTGCAGTTCTCTAGGGATCATGGATGGGGCCAGCAGGAGGCCTAGGAGTTCAAGGCCTGAAGAGACAGAGGAAGGGAGCAGTTGTGAAGAACTCTATCGAGGGAATGATTAACAAGAGCTGCAACCATCAGTAGTCACAGTTCTTGTTGGCCCTAGATCACAGTGCCGGCCCTAGATCACAGTGCCATCCCTAGGCAAATCTCTGGGAGGGAGGAGCCTTCTGAAAGAAATCCTGGCCCTTCTGCCTTCCCGTCTCCTGGGAGCCTCCTCTTGCCAGATTCAACCAGGAGCCAGAGACTCCTGCGTAGAGTCCTATGAACCAATCTTCCAGGACAGCAAGGTAGTGAAGGTAGAGTGAATGGGGTCACGGAGTGGGGGTTGGAGGCAAATGAAAAATATCCTGCCCAGGATAGAAACCTTAATTTTGATTCTAACCTTTATGCTTCTTATGAAAACTCAGCAACTCACAAAATTCTGAGACTCAGCCTTTTTATTAAAATGATTTCATAATAAAAAGTTAGATAATAAATACTGTGGAAAAGCAGGCATAGCACATCATCCAGTGCTATGGGTGGGAAATTTTGACAAATTTGTGTAAAACTATATGTATATTAAATTCAATATGATAATTTGTATCTTATTAGTATATTTATTTGGTGATTATTTTTATGATTGCCATTTTTATTTATATCTTCCATATTATTTGGGGCGGTTTATTTACTCTGCTTTTCATGAGTTTTTTTTCTTTTATTCTCTGCCTATTAATTGATTAATGAGCTTTCTCCAATCTCCATTTGTCTTTTATTGGAAGAAAACTTTCTATTTTTATTAAATGGTTACCATGGAAAGTGTAGCATATTTACTTGTCTATTGAAAAGCAGAACTAAATAGAACCCCAATGCTTCAGCTCCAATCACTCTCTGCCTTATTATATGTTGTATACAGCCGTGAAACCATCTCCACAGTCAAATAGATCTATCCTTCACCCTCCAAAAGTTTGCTAGTGCCTCTTTGTAATTTTCCCCTTCCTTATTGTTAGGTCCTTGCCGAAAGGAGCCAGGCCAAGAGACGTTGTGAGAGTTTAAGAAATGTTATTACATTCTCTCACAGTGGACTGAGACCGGTGTGTCAGTGTCAGCCCTGTGGGGGTGGTTAGGTTCTCTTCTATAGGGTAGAAGTACGCAATATAGGGTCAGGGGGAATGCATGAGTCAGTCAAGGGAAGAGAGTGCAGAGGGTGGTCAAGCAAAGGGGAATTCATCTTATCTTGCTTCTGCAGGTGCCAGCCATCTGCTCCAAGCTATGGGAAGAGGCTTATAACAATACTGGAGGCCCGGTGCATGAATTCGTGCACCAGTGGGGTCCCTTGGCCTGGCCTGGGAATTGGGCCGAAACCAGCTCTTTGGCATCTCCAGAGGGGTCCCAAATTGTGAGAGGCGCAGGCAGGCCGATGGACCCTACCAGTGCATGATAGGGGTTGGGGAGGTATGTGGGAGGTTGGCCAGCCTGGGAGGGACCACAGGAGGGCTCCAGGGTGTGTCCGGCCCATCTCACTTAGTCCCAATCGGCCAGACCCCAGCAGCAACCTAACATGCCAGAGTGTCTGCCCCCTGGTGGTTAGTGCACGTCATAGCAACTGGTCAACCAGTTGACTGTCTGCCCCCTGGTGGTTAGCGCACATCATAGCGAGCGGTTGAGTGGCCTTAGCATATCATTAGCTTGTTATGCTTTGATTGGTTGAACAGATGACCAGATGACCAGACACTTAGCATATTTGGCTTTTATTATATAGGATATAAACTGAGTGGCCAGATTATTATGACCACCTGACTTTTGTAGGCAAATTAGCTATAATTTCACACTGAAGTTGCTAGAGGGCCAGATAATTATAAATGTGTGAATAGCACAACATACCTAAGTATCATTGCTGATCAGGTTCATCTTATCATGTTGATGGTGTATCCCAATGGAGATGACTTCTTCCAACAAGACAATGCGCCATGCCTCGGTGCTCGTATTGTGCAGGAGTGGTTTCAAGAAGATGAGGGAGACTTTACCTTGCTTAGGTGGCCCCCACAATTACCAGATCTCAATCCAATTGAGCATTTGTGGGACGAAGTTAAAAGAGCCATCAGGCAGCTGGTTCCACAACCATCAAATCTCACAGAACTGGACAGTGCTTTTCATCAGGCATGGTGTCAGATTCCTCGCATCACCTTTCAACATCTCATGGAGTCAATCCAAGAAGAATCGCCACAGTATTGAAGGCAAAAGATGGCCCAAGGAAGTACTGATGGGGTGGTCATAATAATCTGGCCGGTCATAGTAATCTGGCCACTCAGAGTATTTTAGAAAACATTTCCAAGCAGGAGAGATTAAGGGTAGTTCATCGTAACACTTACTTACTCTTTCCCTATCCACTGGCAACCACTGATATGCTTTCTGTCACATAAATTAATTTGAATTTTTAAAAAATTTTATATAAATTAAAACATACTCTTTTTGGGGGGGCAGCTTTTTAAAGTCAGCATAATTATTGTATATATCAATAGTTCTCTGTCTTTTATTGCTCAGTAGTAGTCCCGTGAATTAGATGTGTCAGTTTGTTTATCCATTTGATGCAGGCATCCTGAGTCAGGGACAGGAGGGTCCCAGATCCACTGTGGATTCTTGACCTTACACAAGAAGGAGTTCAAATGTGAGCCAGCATATGGTTTAAAGTGAAAGTGAGTTTATTAGTGAAGCAGTGAGACAAAGAACAGGCTACTCCATAGAAAGAGCAGCCTCCCTTAAGCAGAATTTACTTCCTTTATTGAGGTTCATTTAATTGGGAATTCAGTAAGGGGGAGGAATATTCAGGATTTTCCTGGGAAAGGAGTAGAGATTTCTCAGAGGAGCTGTGTAGGCCTTTTTGTGTCTGGATAGAGGCTTTCCATTTCCATCATGGTGGCATGGGGTGTGTTGTTTACCACACTGATGTATTATAGTGAAGCAAGGGGGTTACCTTTAGGTGAAATGAGTAGCCACGTGGGGATCCAGCTGCTCTCTGCCTGTTACAAGCCATATTTCTGGTGGGTATGTGGTCTTACTTCTTGACAGTTCCTGTAGCTTTTATGGTTTGTGTTTATTCTGCCACATATTCACCTGTTGATGGACATTTGTGTTGTTTTAAATTTGAGGCCATTAGATTGTTATAAAGTTCTTTTCTGTTCAATGTTTATAAAAAATTTTGCCAAGCCCTAGCCAGTTTGGCTCAATGGATAGAGCCTGTGGACTGAAGGGTCCTGGGTTTGATTCCAGTCAAGGGCACATGCCTGGGTTGCGGGCTCGATCCCCGGGCGGGGGGGGGGGGTGGGGGGGGTGGAGGGTGGAGGCGGGGGGGAGGAGGGGGGAGCAGTGTGTGCAGGAGACAGCCGATCAATGATTCTCTCTCATCACTGATGTTTCTCTCTCTCCTCCCTTCCTCTCTGAAATCAATAAAAAACATATTTTAAAAAAAAATAGCCAAAATGTTTTTCTAGTACTGTTAGGGTTTCATATTTTTACATTTAAATCTTAATCTACCTTGATTTTATTTGGGGAATAAAATATGCTAATTAAGATGGGCCTAATTAAATTTTTCTCAGAAGTGTATTATGATAATATTATATATTTTATTATATATACTAGAGGCCTGGTGCACGACATTCGGAGGGGTGGTGGTCCTCAGCCCAGCCTGCACCCTCTCATAGTAGTCTGGGACCCCTCACTCCTTACCACCCGCCTGCAGCAGAGGCAGGAGAGGCTCCTGCCACTGCCACTGCACTCACCAGCTGTGAGCCCAGCTTCTGGCTGAGCGGTGCTCCCCCTGTGGGAGTGCACTGACCACCAGGGGGCATCTCCTGAGTTAAGCATCTGCCCCCTGGTGGTCAATGTGCATCATAGCGACCGGTTGCTGTTCAGTTGATTTGCATATTTAGGTTTTATTATATAGGAATATAGTATCCTTTGCACTAATTTGATGTGTGATCTTTTTATATATTAAATGTTTATACATATTTGAATTTTTTATAGTTCCATATTGTATACCGTTGAACTCTTATCTATTCCTAAATTAGTACTACATTGGTTAAATATATCATTGTAAACAGATTATTATCTGGCAATTTATACTCTTTACACTCTTGTTTAAATCTTTCTTAATTACTTTCAAATTTTTATTCATCCATCCAGTTAAATTTTAGGACAGTATTATTGATGTATAAGAGATAAATCCCTTTGAAATTTTGGTTGGAATTTATGATGTTATTTATAATAAGAAATATATATTTAGCCTTTATGCCAAGAGCTTCTAAAACCCTTAGAATTTCCTAAGTGATGAGTGATGTTAAGGGAACATTTGGAATGCAACTAAGGCTTGGGGTTGGTTTCCAGGAGAACCAATCATGTGATTAGAGGGTGGGAACTTTCTGTCTTTTAGAAGAGTTTGAGTAGAGGAGTGGAAGGAGAGAAAAAGCAAGGAGAGTAGGAGGGTACCTCATCTCGATTGATGAGAAGGGATTGGAGGCGTGATCTACGGGATTTCTGATGAATTGAAAGTTGCCATGAAGCTGATGTCCAGAGTATTCTAGCTCCCTGGCAAAAGGATGAACTCCAGCATAACATACCAGTATATGCTGATTGTGATATAGGAATTTTTAGGGGTGAAATAGGCAGGTTTAGGAAATTTTAAAAATTAAGGGTCCAAGGAAAAAACACAGGGCTACAGAGCAGAGGTTATATTTCCATAAGACAAGGGAGCTGGGAGAAGGTACATTTCCATAACAAAAGGGAATCAGGTGCAGTTACATTTCCATAAGGCAAGGAAGAGGCAACAGCTATATTTCCATAAAAAGATCTATATTTACAAAATAAAGGAGGCAGAAGGCCCAGAGGGAATGGCAGAACAATGAGGGAGGAGGGCCTCACACATCCTCCCAAGTGATGCTTGACCTTTGAGCTCAGGAGTTGCTATAGTGACCAAATCAAAGGGGGTATTGACCAATCAGAGGGGATATCAGGACACAAGAACTGCAGCCTTTATAGAGAGGAAAAAAGGGAACTTGGTGAGACTCTTTCCCCCTCCCCGAGTGGCAGTCTGTGCTGTGAGATTCTTTCCTCTTCCCCTTCCCCACGTGGGAGTCTGTACTTGTTCTTCAATACGTTTCCACCTCTGCTGTACCATCTTCCATCTGTGGATTCATTCTTTGACTCGGATGGACCAAGAATCCGGGGAACCATCCTGTCCAGGGGAACACTGTTCCAGTGCAGAAATTCCGTATCAAATGGAGAAAGTTTCTCTTCTTCATGTGACTGCCAACTCAGTTACATAAATAGTACTGTAGCACATGATGTGATTGAAGTTTAACATACTTAGTTTGCCACTTATCAACTAAAATATTCAAGCATATTGATTAGATGACAAGATGTCACTGACATTCAAAACCACTGTGTACAGAGGCAGTTGCTCCTCAGCAGGCCATACAAGGGTACTGAGAGTAGAAATAGTGAAGTGCAACATGTACTTTGATCAGGAAGTAGAGGGGCTATGAAAATGATTCAGAGGGCACCTGTCCTGATCTGGGTGTGTATAGTTAAAACTTTTTACTGCAACCCAAAGTAAAAAATACATTTTATTCATGTTAGGCAAAATGCTTCTGGGAATTAAAGTGACAGAGCCATCTTAGGAAGCAAACCAGTTCACCCAGGGAGAGATGAAGGGAATATTCCTTTTTTTTTTTCTGTTAACCATTTGCTTTTTTCTTTTACTCTTTATTGTTGAAAGTATTACATAGGTTGCCTTCCTCCCTTTTTTAAAATATATTTTTATTGATTTTAAAGAGGGAGAGAGAAGTAGAAACATCAGTGATGAGAGAGAATCATTGATTGGCTGCCTCCTGCACGCCCCCTACAGGGCATCAAGCCCACAACCCAGGCATGTGCCCTGACCAGGAATCGAACCGTGACCTCCTGGTTCCTAGGTCGACACTCAACCACTAAACCTCGCCAGCTGGGCTGAAGGGAATAGTCTGGCATGGATAAGTGGGCCCATGACTTGTTTACTGCTTTCGATTATACAGCTGTAACAATCACGGGACATGTGGTTGATGGAATTCTGGAGTTGTCGGCCTCTTTTTTCCATTTCTCAGCTAAAAATGAAATTTGTCCCAAGGACTTAGGATTCATGACAAAGATGTGAAGTGAAACAAAAGTTTCACCAACCAGACAAATCCTTACTTAATTTGTTGTGTCTGGTGGTTTTTATTTTAGTTAACTTTTTAATAGCAGTCAAAACCTTTTGAATTAATCTCTTGGACCAATAATAAATTATAACCTTCAATTTAAAAAGTATGGGTTTGGGAAGTTTAGGAAAATTTCTCTGAATCTAAGTGGCTGTGTTTTTCCTTAAGCTCTTCATGTGTGGGTAGCACCATTTGCTAGTTGATAGCACTTTTGTATTATCTAACTTAGGAAGAAATTATACTTGGCAGTTAAGTTTAGATTTAAGATTGCATATTTGATCCCAGGAGTTCTAAATTTATAATTTGTTATTTATTGTCTGTAATTTTTCTCAGGACCATGTGTTCCTCAAGGCAAGGAAGTTAAATTTACTTTCTTACCTTCATATCCCCTAAGATGATGTATTATGCTGAGTAATTGCTAAAAACTGTTTTGTAGCACAATTAAAGTAATGACTAAGTAATGAATATATCATGTGTTTAAATTGAATAATAGAACTCCAGAACCTTGAAATCTCAAGATTTTAAAAATTAGTTTGGCTATCTTACATAAATTGAGTTTTCAAAATGATTTTATTTTCCTCATAGTATAACTTTTGTGTGTTTTTTGTACTTTGCAGTTTCCGTGTGTTTTTATATCATATTATCACAATTGAAATTAAAATAGCCCAATTAAGCACACATTCCTGTTTCTATTGAGCTACAAGTCAAACCTGATAGCTCAGTTTAATAAGAGAGACATCATGATCTGAGCCTCATCTGTGTCTATAGATTCTCCTCATTGTCTACCACCCAAATTACTAGCTATATCAATTCCCTGTGATTTTCCCTAATTCATGATCTTTTAAAAACTCATACCTTTGTAGGCATTGTTCCCTCTGACTGAAGTGCCATCCACCCTCCTGCCCAATCCTCAATTTTGCTTGAATAATTTCTACCTCTCTCCATGTCTCTACTTCCCGGCAGTGTCTAGCAAAAGTGGAATGAGACCAGTCTGGAGGATATTAGAGTAACCAGTAAATTAAGTGAATGAATAAATGAACAAATGAGAAAAGAAGAGCTAAAAGCCATGGGCCACCCTTTGGAATGTATGCCTACCAATGTAGTCATCTTTCTGCCATGAACAGGGTCTCTCTTGTGATACCACCATGCCAAAGGTCCCGCTATGCCACCTACTTCGATGTTGCTGTTCTTCGCTGCCTACTCCAGCCCCACTGGTCTGAGGAAGGCACTCAGTGGTCTCTGATGTATTATCTACAAAGGCTGAGACACATGTTGGAAGAGAAGCCAGAAAAGCTCCCAGAGCCAGATATTCCCCTCCTGCCCAGACCCAGGAGCAGCTCCATGGTGGCAGCAGCCCCCTCACTGGTGAACACCCACAAAACCCAAGTAAGAGAGACTTGGTTCACTGTCATTTGAATCAATAACTGTGGTTATAACAGATTCTCTTTTTCTTCTGTGTACCCAGCGCCTATTTATTCCAGTGCTGAATATTTGGCTGGTGGTTACTATGATGCTACTAACCTTTCTCTTCCATCTTTTACTGTTGGACCCCTTGGCTGGTCTTTAGCATTTAATTTCCCATTCAAAGAAGTGCTATCTGAATTTCCTTTTCCCACACTAATCTAGAGTAAGCTTCCGTTGATCTAAAATAATGGAAAATTGGGTCTTAGATAATCAAAGCACTACTTAATAGAGACTTCACACATATAATATGTTGGAAACCAATATTATAAAATGCGTGATGCGAGAGTTTTACTTATGATTTAACCTCTTTTCCACATTTCAAAAGTATCTAGTGCCTCAGCGTCATCATTAGGAATATTGTTTTTTGATATATAGTCTTGTTATTTATTATAGACTAGAGGCCCAATGCACGAATTCGTGCACAGTGGGGTCCCTCGGCCTGGCCTGCGGAGATCCGGCGGAAACCAGCTCTCCATCATCCTCCAAGGGGTCCTGGATTGCGAGAGAGTGGTTCTCGGGTGATGCACCCTAGAGTCAGGCTCCCTTCTCTCTGGTTCCGGGTGCATCACCCAAAAACAGCAGCTGCCAAGTCACTGCTTGGCAGCTCCTGCATTGAGTGTCTGCCCTCTGGTGGTCAGGGCACATCATAGCTACTGGTCAGAAGGTCCAACAGTCAGACAGTCGCTTAGGTTTTTATATAAATATAGATGATTGGAGTAGTAAACTGAATGTATTGTTGGGATGACATCCCCTGAAAATCACTTTTTGATAAATTAATGTCCTTATATCAGCTTGAACACTTACTCTGCCCCTCTTTCTCATCCACATCATGTATTGAATACATAAAGAAAAATTTGATTAGCGGAGTGTCCCAGTTATTTGGGTTTACTTAAATGTGAATTGGCTGTGTCTGAAAAACATCTGCATGTTCTGAAAATAAGCATAAGCAATACAATATCAGGGAGAAAGGAAATAGATTCTGTTTTAGTAGTAGCTGATTATGCACAAAGTAAATATCTCTTTTGGTGAATCATTGAATAGAAAGGCACTTTTTTAATAAGAAGAGAAAAAGACACCTATGCCATCCTTATTTTCTTAGCTTTTCTGGAGCTTCATAGTCTCACTGGGGAAAACTCCAAACAGAAGTTATAATTAATATGAAATATATCTCCTCAGTAGCAGGATTTCGATTCTGAAAGTCTGGATACAAGTTAAATATTTCATAGATATCAACACAGTAGGCATATTTCTACTAAAAATATATCTCAGTAAGAAAGTATCCTATATAATAAAACCCTAATATGCAAATCAACCGAGCAGCGGAACGACCAATTGCTATGACGCACACTGACCACTGGGGGCAGACCCTCAATGCAGGAGCTGCCCCCTGGTGGTTAGTGCACTCCCACAAGGGGAGCACCATTCAGCTAGAAGCCAAGCTTATGGCTGGCGAGTGCAGCGGCGGTGATGGGAGCCTCTCCTGCCTCTGCTGCAGGTTAGCGGTAAGGAGCGAGGGGTCCCGGACTGCGAGAGCCCCAGACTGTGAGAGGGCACAAGCTGGGCTGAGGGACCCTCCCCCAACCAGTGCACAATTTTCGTGCACTGGGACTCTAGTTTAGATATAAAGCCCTAAGTCATTAGTCATAACCTTTGTTATCTATTAAGGATCTCACCATGAAGTGTAATGAAGATGAAAAATCTCTCAGTCCTGAGGCCTTTTCCAAGGTGTCCTTGACCAATCTGCGTAGGTCTGCAGTCCCAGATCTTTCTTCTGACCTTGGCATGAACATTTTTAAGAAGGTGAGTAGAGCCACTTACCCTTTTGATATTTTGGTAATAAAATAAATCATTAGGGCATGAGGTGCTTCTGATCATGCTGCTGTATGGGTGGGGTGGGAAAGGACCCCGGGGAACAAAAGTCATCTCCCAGTTTAGCCAGTTAACTGCCATGCATCCAGAATGGAAACCATCCCCACACGCCACAATATTTCGAATTTAATTTAAAAACTTATCTGACTCTGGAGTTGAATAAAGGATGTCATCTTCTTCTTCTTGTGAGGTGCTTGGTTCAATTACTTCTTTATCTGATGACATTTATGGGGATTGAATTTTATTTGCACAATATAATACATTACAATGATAAATTCAATAATAGAATAATGATAATTTTGAATTCTACAGAAATATCAAAAGCGAGCACGAAATAAAAATAAACAGTCAACACAAAAAGCCCCCAAAACACTAAATTTTGTTAATGCTCCAAAGACGAAATCTGTAAATAAATAAAGAATACACACCATGTTTACCATTTTAGGCGTGAAATTCATGATAACACAAACAAATTTCAAGTGTTGCAGTGTTTATCTCTCACGCATCTGAGTGGCAGCTCTATATATCGATGTTGGAATTTCTTCCATATGTGCTGGAATATTTATGAATTTAAGTTACCATGATTTTCTTTACAAACTCAGAGATGTCACTGACAAGTCTAATTTTAAAATTGGGTGACCAGAGTTGGTAAGCGAGGTTTGCGGCTATATGAGTAGATGCATGTGGCGTGTGGGGAAGGTCCACCGCTTGTGTCTATAGATGCTTGTGGCAAATAAAGGGTTAACACTGGCTTTCAGCATGACCTCTGTGTGCACGCTGATGTGGCGGGTCCAGGGACCACACTTTGAGAAAAACTTTTCTAATCAACCCAGCAAAAACCCCACGGAACATGCTCCCTTTTTTCATTCCTTTCCCTCTTTAAAACACATGTGAACATTTCTCCCATCTCTATCCCATGATATTCGGTGACTCTCTGGGTCTCCTCTTCCTGCAACATTTACTACATTTTATGGCAGGTCATGGAGCCTTTTGGGGAGCAAACTGGAAGCTCTCCTTTGCCCTGTGCCTAACCCTTCCCCTCTCACCCTCGTAGTTCAAGAGTCGCAAAGAAGACCGGGAGAGGAAAGGCTCCATCCCCTTGCACCACACGGGGAAGAGGAGGCCGCGGAGAATGGGCGTGCCCTTCCTGCTCCACGAGGACCACCTGGATGTGTCCCCCACCCGCAGCACCTTCTCCTTCGGAAGCTTCTCTGCGCTGGGGGAAGACCGGCGAGGCATTGAGAAAGGCGGCTGGCAGACCACCATTCTAGGTGACCGCAGGACCTCCCAAAGTAGGGCCGAGCTTGAGTAACCCATTTAGGAATCTGGATCTAGGTCTGGGGCAAATGTGGATCTTCCTGGAACAGATTAGTCAAGAAATTTGGGCCCTAATGTGAGTACCCTGTACAAAATAATGCTGTGTCTCCACAGCCAAAGAAGTGTAGATAATTGAATTAATTATTCAAGAATCTTCTGTAATGAGACAGGTAATGGCCCCATTTCTTAAATATTCTAGACATGGAAGCATGGCCTTAGAAGGGCCGGTGCATTAGTTTTCCTTGTGAATCCAAAGACAGACTTTAATGTGACTGCTAAAAAGGAAAGAGTTAAGAAAAGAAACATTTTTCTTTCTGGCTGGCATATTAAGAAGGCCAGCTGAAAGTTAAGAGCTGACAGCTAGCTGGGGCCCAGCAGATGGTGTCTGACATTTGGCTTAGATCGGGCCTGACCTTATCACAGGCAGCTTCGTCAATCATCTTGACTCTGTCCCTTCCCAAGGCAAGTTCAAGTCCTGCTATTTGACTGTGCCTTACACGCTCCCTAATACCCCCCTCACTCTCACTGCTGTCCTTTCAAAAGACAAAATCTCAGCAGAGTGTCTTGCAGTTTGGAAAACCCTCTTGTGATATTCTTGACCATCTCAGGGAAGTTTACCCGGCGGGGCAGTTCCGATGCAGCCACGGAGATGGAGAGCTTGAGCGCCAAGCACTCCCACTCGCACCACACCCTGGTGAGTGACCTGCCGGACCACTCCAACAGCCACGGAGAGAACACCTTCAGGGAAGGTGGGTCGGAGGCTGCGCCCGCAGGCGGGACTTCAGGTTCCTTTTCCTGCTTCCTGTTTTTACTCCTTCCATTTCATTGTACTCTGGCTCCTTGTGCTTTCTGAAAGTGTGCATTCATGTAGAATATTGCTTGGTAATTTACTTGTGAGCCATTCTCAAAATTTCCTTAGTGGCAAGGGCTACTGGACAGCACACTAGGAACCCCATATGTCTCAGAAGGAAAGCAAGGGCAGGCCATTCATCTTTGTTTCCAACGATCATGGACCCACAAGGCTAGATGAGACTTGGAGGAGAGTTAGATACGGGACTTCATTCCCCTCTATGACGTCCCTCTGAAGGGTTTGGCACCTTCCGCAGCAGGGAAGTCACTGCCTTCTCAAGTCACCAGTCCCTTTTTCAGACAGCTTTCACTTCAGATAAATGCATTATGTGCTTTATATGAGCAAACGTGTCTGTGGGTGAAATTCGAGATGGGTTCTTATTCTGTGCTCTCAAACTATGAGCATAAATTAATCCCTCTTTTCCCTAGATTGCACTTCAAGTATTTGATGACATCTATTTTTTTAAAAAAAAATATATTTGTATTGACTTCAGAGAGGAAGGGGGAGGTAGAGAGAGATAGAAATATTAATGATGAGAGAAAATCATTGATTGGCTGCCTCTTGCATGCCCCCTACTGGGGATCAAGCCTGCAACCCGGGCATATGTCCTTGACTGGAATCGAACCCAGGATCCTTCAGTCCGCAGGCCGACGCTCTATCCACTGAGCCAACCCGGCTAGGGCTGATGATATCTATTAGTGACCATCACAGATTTATGTCCCATTTCTCTAAAGAAAAGGAGAAAAAATAATCCTCGTTTGTTGTTGCTCAAATATACTAGATAAAACCAAATATTTAAACAGCCACAAAGTAGGGAAATACTCCAAGTAAACTTGTTTAACTATAGTAATAGGGTCCATCATCTAATAGTGGGTAAAATCCACCTTCTATCTAGACAAAAGTTAAATTCTAGCCCGGGTTTTAAGAAAGCTAGCTGGAACTCACATTTTTCTATAACCTTCATTATTTATCAGCTACTCATGACATAGCCTTAACACCTGCAGCATTCTGTGGGAGTTGAGAATAGCTCTTTGACTATAAGTGAAACATCTGTAAAAGCTACAGCTGTGATTGTGGTCATATTTCAGATAATAGTGTGTGTGTCTAATGTGATGTCCCAGATTCATATGGAGAAAACTAAGACAGTGCTTTCCTTTTATTAGTGAGGTCCCAGATCTCCACGATCACAGTTGCAACCTTCAATACCACATTGGCGTCATTCAACGTAGGCTACGCAGACTTCTTCAATGAGCACATGAGGAAGCTCTGCAACCAGGTGCCTATCCCAGAGATAACGCACGAGCCCCTGGCCTGTGCGAACCTGCCGCGAAGCCTCACGGACTCCTGTATAAACTACAGCTACTTGGAGGACACAGAGCATATTGATGGGACCAATAACTTTGTTCACAAAAATGGCATGCTCGACCTTTCTGTAAGGACCAAGGGTTTTTCTTACTGAAGCTTGAAAGATACTGATTCTTTGGTTCAGTTTTTACTATGCTGTGTAAAGTGGGCATAGGAAGTCTTAGAAATGTTGAACCTTCAAATGAAAAAAAATCCATATGGAAAATTTCATAAATGTGTTAACCCTCTTAGCGACACCTTCCCCCTTTATTTTCAAGAATTACTTTACATTTGACCTCCTCTCAGAATATTTCTAACCCAAAAGCATTAGTGAATCCTGAATACACGTATATAAATATGCATAAATGTGAGTGTGTTTGCTAAGTCCCTTTTTTCCAGAACGAGAGTAAGAAATTCTCAGTTTCTTTTCTTTTCTTATAAAAACAACATGACTATAAACCTCCTGTGTAGCAGGGGAAAATGAACAGAAGTCCAATAAAATATTTAAACTTGCATTCTCAAGGATGCCTGTCTTGATTATAGTTATTAGCACAATGGGAGGGTTGTTATATTTTACAATTATATTTCACAAAACTTTTTATTTCACGTTAGGGAACTGGATCAGCAAATAATTTAAAACATTAAAATAAAAAAAGACATAATTTAAAAAGGCAAACATTTTGTATTTAAAATTGAAATGTAAATAATGATACAATTGTGAATGTGCAAATCTTCCTCTATTATGTGCATAAGGAAGTCATTTTTTCTTTATCCATTACTGGTGGAGAGTGAAAGGCAGAGAATTAAAATACGTTGATTTAAAAAGCAATTGAACAAGTTTCCTTTTGGACAAATGCTCTTCCATTAATTCATTATACTTCACTATCCCCATTAACTGTCTATATCATGGCAAGTTTGGGAATATATGCATTTTTAATTCATTGAGTGTTTTGTACTCTATATTAAGGACATTAACAAGGTCCCAAACCAACTTAGAAATATCTGAAAATTATCTGAATTAATTATACCCAAATGCATAGAACATCCTAAAAGAAACTGATTAAACAGAATAACTGAATCTATATAGGAAGAGATAACCCAAGTAATTTAATCAGCCTCTGTTTACTTTTGTCTTTCCCCAGGTGGTTCTGAAGGCTGTTTATCTTGTCCTTAACCATGACATCAGTTCTCGAATCTGTGATGTGGCACTAAACATTGTTGAGTGCTTGCTTCAACTTGGTGTGGTGCCCTGTATAGAAAAGAACAGAAAGAAGAGTGAAAATAAGGAAAATGAGACTGTGGAAAAAAGACCAAGTGAGGGAACTTTCCAGTTCAAAGGAGCATCTGGAAGTTCCTGTGGATTTGGGGGCCCTTCAGTTAGTGGAGCTGGAGATGGTGGAGGAGAAGAAGGAGGAGGTGGAGATGGAGGAGGTGGAGGAGGCGATGGAGGAGGAGGTGGAGGAGGTGGAGGAGGCCCTTATGAGAAGAATGATAAGAACCAAGATAAGGTATGACTGAACTACCTTCTGTGTCCTAAGGAATGTTTCCCCTCACTACTTTCCAGTGTGTGTTTCTCAGCAATTTGTTGATTCAGAACAACAGCTAATACCTAGAGCAAGAGACTGTTAAATCTCGAAAGCTCTTCATGAGGTCTTCAGCAGGCATCAGTGGAAAGAGATAAAACTGTGTTCTAAATTCAAGAACCATTGCCATCCAAGCAATGTTAGACCTAATTTCCTGGTCATGTTATTTCTGCAGAAGAACATCTCAGATACACTATCTGGCCATAATTTCAGTCTGCCACCAAGGAAGGCCTCTTTCTCAAGACTCTCGGGGTCTGACCTAGTTGAGCATTGTTCTAGTCTCCTCAGGCTACCATAATATCATAGATTAGGTGGCTTACGCCTAATTAAGAAATTTACTTTTCACAGTTCTGGAGATTGGGAAGTCCAAGATCAAGGTGCAAGCAAGGTGTTACATTCTGAAGCCTCTTCTCTTGGTTTGTAGATGACCACCCTCTTGCTGTGTGCTCACATGTCCTATATTTAATGTGTGCGCATTAAAAATAATATTTTTCTCCATCTCTTTCCAGTCCCACTGGGTATGTGTTTAATGTGCATTTGTCATCTTTGTTTCTTCATCTATTATTTCATCTATTATTTATTTCTATCTTCCCAATATTCTTGGACTGTAATCCAAATATTCCTTCCCCAATATTTTTGGGTTCCTGAACCTTTTCTTCAGGATTTTCTTCTCCTGATATATATAATATTTTACAATTCTAATAATATGTTCTGGTACTTAAGGTTTTCAGCTTCTTAGCTCCTCATACATCACTGATGACTATCCAAGAATTCTCAGAATTTACTTTAGGTAAAAATTATCTAAAGGATGGTACAGCTCACAAGGGATTTTATCTTGGACCCTAAAACCTAAGGGATCATTCATTCAGTCAGCAGTTAGGTAAGAATTAGCAACCAAATACAATCTGTAAGGACCAAATTTATAAACACAGCAAACAGATTCTTAATAAAGTTCCATTGTTTAACCTATCAATTTAGGCTGGTCACTAAAAGAGATAATAGATGGTGGTGTGTCCATTACAATATTCCAGGGATAAAAACAAAGAAAAAAATAAAAGTTAAAAGAGACAAAAATTTTCATAAGCTTTTAATCTGTAAAATGTAGATATTTCATCTAAATTGATGAGGGTTTTGCTATATATCCTAAGAATCTCTGAGGTTCATTAATAGTATTTTGTTTTTGTTTTTAGTTCTGATTTTTACCCAATTAATATTTTCAACTAATTTTTTATTTTTTTAAAATCCTCACCTGAGGATATTTTCCACTGAAAGAGTGGAAAAGAGAGGGAAAGACAGAGATAAATATCAGTGTGAGAGAAACTTATCAATTGTTTGCCTCCTGCATGAACCCTGACCAGAGCCTGGGCTGGGAAGGAGCCTGAAACCCAGGTACATGCCCTTGACCAGAATCAAACCAGGACCCTTCAGTCCACAGGCTGACATTCTATCCACTGAGCCGAACAAGCTTCAATTTCTTATTGAAGACCTGCAGTTCTCTGTCTTATTTAAAATCTAGATATTATACTAGATACTTGATAATATAAGTGTTATTTTGATTAGTATGGAAATTTTTAAAGTCAGATTAAGTGATTTCAAAAACAGACACCAAGATATAAGTGTTTTATACTTAGTTCTGCAAAATAGTATTCTTTGTAGTACAAAGAATTTATAAAATTTATAAAATAAAATATGACTGTAGGTCAAGTTCATTGGTCTTGTGCGTCACCCAGGTCTGTTCTTTCCCAAACCCATCTGTTACTTTCCATGACATCAGAGGGTTTATCTAATTTTGCAGCCTGGTAAATACCAGAAACAAGGGGAATTTATTATATTCAGAAAGGAAGATCTAATTTCTATCTCTCTGTTGGTCACTGACTCATATTGAGAGCTTGAAATGTTATTTAATATCTGTCCTGATCTTTGCCTGTAGCTGGATCCATCTCTCTGAATGTCACCTGTGAGAGAAACCTAAATCCCAAGGAAATAGGAAAGTCGAAACAAATACAAACTTAAATAGATATTTACAAAGAGCTTTTGGAGCTAGAGTTTTATTTTAAAGGAACATATAGTATTCCAAAATGTGTCTTAACCAATCTTCTAAACCAGCCTTTACCCAAGGTGACCTTTTCTGAGGCACCAGCTGTGCAGTGTGTGTACTACATAAAGGCTCTCGGCTAAAGGGGTCAGTCAGTAAGGACTGAAACCCAGTCCAAGCTTTGCTCATTGAGCTACTCACCCAAAGCCTTCATCCACTAAGAGGGCTCACTTTTCCCTGATTCATCCACGCAGAGGAGAGTCTTCTAATTTGCACCAAGTTGCCCCAAAGGATAGCAGTACTCTAGAAATAGCAATTAGCATTTGTTTTGCTATTATTCTGTGCCTTACATGTTTTGACTCATTTAATTCTCACAACTCTATGAGAGAGGTATTATTATGATTCCCATCCAGGTTGTAGGTACAAAGTAATTACATAGATGGCTCAAGGTTATGGACCTAAGATTTGAATCCAAACTGAAACATTTCTGAATTGGTATATATAAATATAAGAATGAATGAATGAATGAATGAATAGAGAGAGATCTACTGGTAAGTTTGAGTCTTTCATTTGCAACCATCTAAGCTGCAGAGTTCTCAGTAAACAGACTCAGACATGGAGGTATGTGTGCAGGAAGTTTCCTGAGGTGTCTTCTCAGAATCAGTATCTGTGAGGTGTAAAGGAAGCAGGATGGGGCAGAGAGAGAAGTTGAACTGCAATGTAGTTATAATAGAGGCCTCAGCCAATTAACACACATGAAGCTTTGGAGCTGGGATAGCTCCTCAGAGTAGACCCCAGGTGAAGTAAAGGATCCCACCTTTATATTCCCCACCCTCTTTATGTCCTTGACTATCCATTGAAAGCAGATTGCTTCCAGGAAGAGCCATAACCTTAGGTGAATCTTCTCTATTTAACTAGGGGCAGTGCCTGGAGAGGAGTTCAGCTCAGTGAATGAATGCTTCAGTCCTAAAAGGGGCATCTCTGGGGTCCAGCCCCATACGCTACATCAGCCTATAGATTAGGAACAACTACATAACATGAGGGGAGGAGAAAGTCTACCACATTATGGCACATGATGCTAGGTAACCTTCTATCCCTTTCATACCCTACACATCTGGGCATGTGTATGGCTCCAAAGTTTATGTATACACTTGATTATATGACTATGGAAGAGTCCATCACTTGTCTATTAATTTATTCTGCACAGTCAACCAATGAAGTAGGAATGGAAGCTATTAGGATCTTCAGTTCACAGGACAGAAAACTAAAGCACATAGAGATGAGTTCATTTATCTAGCATGATATGCAGTTAAGGAACAGGAGTTGGAATCTCAAATCCATGGTGTATGTGCTGACAGCAGACTGTAGCCAGAAGGACTCAGGAAGATTGAAGCCTCCCAAAGGTAATGGCACTCACTCCCACACTGGAGTCTGCATCATTCCTTAGCAATGGCATCCTTATGCTTCTTTGGAAATATTTCAAGGAAATTCATTTTTCTGGAAGCTATGTTTTCCATTGGCAAGAAGGATTAAATGGGGTAAAAGAAAGGATGGTAGTTCTCATGATTCATGCAGGAAGGCTTCCTCTTTAGCTGCAAAGGACAAATCAAACACAAATTTCTTTATATTCTCACTTTATATTCTAACAATGTAGTGAAAGTATAAAATTAGAAAAATTCTTTAAAAATCTCAGAAATTGTCATGTGATTTCTAGTTCCAGTCTTTGATCAGTGCCAGAAATTTAGCAATAATTCTTGCTTGGTGGTACAATCAGGCAATAATTCTTGCCTGCTGATGAGGGTAGCTTCTGGGAAAATCTATTTGCCTTCATCACTGATAGTCCACACTGCCTCTCTCTAGCAATTTTCCTAATAGTCTGTCAAGGATACAAAAGCATATCTTTGAATAAATAAGTCTCCAGCTGGCCGGTGTGGCTCAGTAATTGAGCTTAGACCCATGAACCAGGAGGTCATGGTTCAATTCCCTGTCAGGGCATATGCCTGGATTTCAGGCTTGATCCTCAGTAGGGGGTGTGCAGGAGGCAGCCCATCAATGATTCTCTCTCATCGTTGATATTTCTATCTCTCCCTCTCCCTTCCTTACTCTGAAATCAATAAAAACATATTTTTAAAAAGAAGTTTCCGTTCATATCCTTTAGTACTAGAGGGTATGCAAAATGCATAGATATTTTTCTTTTAAATCAATCATGATCTAGATTTTAGAAAAATTAGCTTGCTTGCTGAACCCTTGACAATGTTATTTTGCAAATTGCAGGTGCTCACTATAAAACAAATTAACTTGGCTTAATCATAAAATCTTGGTAGCAAAAGGACCTTAGTGATTAAGTAAACATACTTCTCTTTCTTTCTTGTCCGTGGGGACTAGGATGAAATTATACCTGTAAGCAACCATAGGCTTGCTCTAACCATGCTCATCAAGATAGTTAAGTCTTTGGGATGTGCCTATGGTTGTGGAGAAGGACACCGAGGGCTCTCTGGAGATCGCCTGAGACACCAGGTATTCCGAGAGAATGTAAGAGAATTACAGTAGATTCCATTTCTTCTCCCTCATCCCTCCCTCCAACATAAGAATGAGTCCTTTGACAATGAGGGTCAGTGTTCTCTGAAAAACATTGTATTTCATAGGGGTAAATAATGATGTCTTGGGGTGGGAGTATTCCCATAAGATATCTCAAGTTATCTAAAACCAGGCCCAGGAAAGTTTAATTGGGAAAACAGTTCTGCCTCCTGTATGGAGCAGGCCAACTCCCTGTTGGTGAAAGAGTATATAATTGGAATGTGTGCACTCTAGTTTGGAAGAACTTTGCAATGATGAATACATGTAGCAAGCTTCCAATGGTCTGTGACAAATGGCATTTTAATCACACTGGCCTGGGTACTATTTTTATTTAAGAAAAGGAGTCAACGTTTAGGACTGAATTTGTTGTTCTTACATGGATATGGAAAATGGCCCTTATTGAGACAAAAGAGGACTGTAAAAGTAGCCAGTCATGTTCTGGCTACTTTGTTTGAGAATGAACCTTGGCTTCTGTTGGAGATCATGTCCCTTTGAACTGTGTGAAACTTGAAACTCTGCACTTGGGCTTGCAAAGCATGATTCTGTAATGGAACGTGGTCTCATACCAGCTCATTTCATTTGCCTCGGCTGATTGTTACTTTCCCCTTCACACTTGCGTGACAACCCATCACCATAGCAAGTCTGAACTGGGACTGTTGCCTCAAATGTATATTTGAATTGAAATCCTAAGAAAATATTTGCCTACAATAAGAGTTTGATATGCATTTGAGTCTAAGAAACCATTTGGCATATCTTGCAGAGTTTTAGGATCATGTCAAGATCTAATGCCAGCCCATTTTAACTTGGTATTAGGTTTTGTTGTGAAATGCTCACACAGTATTAGCATGCTGCGTTTCTTTTGTAATTCATCAACTATCTCTCTATCCATGTATACATATCATTTCGTTTATGTTCTATTATGTTGCATATATTAGCTTATTATATGTATATGGGGGTTATATTTCACAGTAACTAACTTCTAAATTATGAAACTTGAAAACTTTGACCAAGATCTAGATTTTGAGGCCAAAACTAAATCAAAGTAATAATAAGGCAATAAAAAGCTGACTTCACCCCTATCTTTGCACATGGGTGTATGATTTTTAATTCTATCACAGTATGAATGAATGCCCACAAGGCTGAAACCTCATCGCTCATCATCTAGAAGACCAGTTCTATAAAGTGAAACACTAAAATATGACGTGTGATACTTTAGTTGGAGGTAACAACTGGCTCTGATACCAGAACCTGTCTTTTTAGACTTGGAGAAAGTAGAGCTAGTTGAATCGGAAGCTGCTTGAGAGGCTGTTGTTAACTTCTTAGTTCATCAGGCTTTACAAGACTACTGTGTGTTTCCTACCAGGATGTCCAGTTTTCTACCTTCCTGCTCAGCTTTCCTGACTTACATGGGGACTCCTTCCTTATCTTGCAGCCCAGTTTAATATTCATTCTGGGGATTTGTGCTTATCCATGCTCAGTGAACTCATGGTTCATTCTTCAAGAGATAAAAATTTGAGAAAATTTCCCTGGGAATTTCTAATTCAGGAAGGTGGTGTTTCCAGATTTCGAATGCATTGCATTTCCAGAGGGAACTTAACTTTTAAAAATGTTAAGAATATTTTACCTCTACCAGATCAAGTCCTCTAGACTTTCATTTTCTTTTTTAATATATTTTTATTGATTTCAGAGAGAGGAAGATAGAGACATCAGTGATAAAAGAGAATCATTGATCGGCTGCCTCCCCTACTGGGGGTTGACCCCATACCTCGGCATGTGCCCTGACCAGGAATCGAACCTCTTGATTCCTTGGTCAACACTCAACCACTGAGCCAGGCCAAATGGTGATATAACTGAGATTTTCTCCTGTGATATTTCTCTCAAGAAGAGGGCAGTACCAGTGCATTCTGTCTGTGGCCTTCTGCAGCTAATGACTGTGAGTTTATTGTTCTGATGGTGGGGATTATCCCCATTCCCTTTCCAATTGGCAGAATTATTTGCTGGATCATAAGATATATAATTTTGAAGAGCTGGGCCTAGCCAGCGGTCACTTATTTTTCATCTCCATGAAGCCAACTTTTATTTTAATACCAAACATTCACATTTAAATGCAGACACGTGAGTAAACAAACCAGACTTGCCTTTATTTTAAGCCTCTTTCATGTTTCAAGGATATTTCCCTCCTGACCACATAAGAGGACCCTGGATACACACCTCCTACAAACCTCCCACCCCGCCTTCATTTGTCTACTTAAGTTCAAAGTAGCTGAGCACGGGAGTGGCGTGCTTCTTCCCATGCACATAGCCGGCAAATCTTCTAATCCTAGATTCCCAATCCTGTCATCTACCTAAATTTCACACTTTGAGCTTTCTTCAATGAGACCTTAAATTCTTGATCTTGGTGGAAATATTGAACCCCCACTGGCACCAGCATTAGACCTTAGCTTTGGGTTTACCTGGTGCAGCCCTTCTCAAAGCAAACGCCCTTGGACTGCTCAGCCGGTCTCTGCCCACTTCTTACTCGAACACAAGGGGCTGGCAAGCTGGCCAGCACCAGGCAGCTGGGATGGAAAGGAGCCTTTGCCTTCTGAAGGCTGCTGTCTCGGGCTAATGGTATCCTTAGCTTAAGCTGGTACCTGTGACTTTTTCACTTTTCTTCCTTCCTTGCAGGCCCAGAATTGCCTCACTAAGCTGTACAAGCTAGATAAGATGCAATTCCGACAAACCATGAGGGACTATGTGAACAAGGACTCCCTCAATAATGTAGTGGACTTCTTGCATGCTTTGCTAGGATTTTGTATGGAACCGGTCACTGACAGTAAGTAAAGCTGAACCAATATGTGGAGTATAGTAGTCGATCAATTTATAATGAAGAGATATTTGATGGATTTAGAAAATATTGTTTCTCTGTAGAAAATGTGGAATAATGTATGTTATCAAAGCTGTTTTAAGCCAAGCACATTACAAACAAAAACAAAAAGAAGAAAGAAAGAGAAAACAGTGAGAGTTGTGGTTGAGACTGTAAGAGAAATCTTGATTACAAACTTTTTAAACAATCTTTTTTAAGTTATTGTGTATAGAAATTATAAGCATAGACTAAACCATTTGTTTCTAATGTAAAATCTAGATATTATCCCTTGTACATTGACACAGAAGAGAGAAGTTGATAATAAAATTGTATTACTTGAAGGTGATGAATTCCTCCTGGGATTCTTGAGAAATGGAAGTGTCTCACAGTGAATGGGCCAGCCAGACACACAGGGCCCCATCTAGTCAGTCTTGGAGCTGCACACACTCTGCCCCTACAGTCCATAGACCACAGGTGGCTCGAAAGCCATAAGGAATTTTCTGCAGCCCCCAAATACCTGATGTTACCCTACAAAAGGTCCATGGATTCATGAAAAACTGGCATAAAATGCCACAGAGGGTGAGGGCCTCAGTTCACTGGCATTTCACATTTCAATGAATTAGAAAGGGGTGCCTGTGAGGGAGGTTGTAGATTTTCCTTCTCTGTCCAAAGAGTCTCTGGGAGCAAGATGCTGCTGGAATTTCTTTGCCGCTCTTGGCAGGACTCAGTCCCTATCTGTGTGAATGCCTCCCCAGGACCCTCCTGGCCTCTTCCCTCCCCTGCCCCACTCACCTGGTTGGCCTCACCTCACTCTACTTCTTACAAACCTAGCGATTTCCACTGAGAGCCAGTATTCTGCACCACCTCCAAGACTGATCTGATTAATTTCTCCTCCAATGAGGGACCCTTTAGTAGATCTTTTTTTTTTTTAGTAGATTATAATTTTTTGAATGATCACCAATTTAAAAACTACTCTAGATCTAGGTTTTCCTTAGGATCAACAGTTGTTTCTCTTTTCTTTGCTGAGATTTATCAATTAAAGCACTCCATAAAGCAGTGGAATATCCTACATAATAAAATAATAATATGCAAATTGTCCCCTGGACTGGGAGTTTGACCGGGAGTTCGACCAGGAGTTTGAAAAGAGGGCTGTGCAGGCTGGCCAACCATCCATGGCTCCTCCCTGCCGGCTGGCCTGACCTGATCGGCCCTGATCAGGCCAGGTCAGATGGACCCCACCCATGCACGAATGTGTGCACCGGGCCTCTAGTGTCATAATAAAGACTCTGAAAGAGACTATGAATTGTTTATCTCCAAGTCCATGGAAAGGTTACTAAACCAGGGGTATTTTTAATCCTCTGTTTCGGTATTCTGTGTACCCTTCCTTAATTCCTGGGTGCCCAGTACTTCTTTAAACTGTGTGGCTTGATGGAAACTGCCTTTAATTGGCTCCTTTGCATTCCAGACAAGGCTGGTTTTGGAAATAACTTCACCACAGTGGACAACAAATCCACAGCCCAAAATGTGGAAGGCATTATCGTCAGTGCCATGTTTAAGGCCCTCATCACACGCTGCGCTTCAACCACACATGAACTGCACAGCTCTGAGAATCTGGTGAGAAGCTCACCTTTCCTTCCCACAGGAAATCTTTGTCTCTATCAGGGAAAAGTTCTCAAGTAGAGAAGAAACACTGTGTTTCTTCACTCCTACAAATCATGAGAAAAAGAAGTTGAAGTCTAAAATACCTGCTTTTCCAATGTTACCAGTAACTCATGGTGGAGCCTTAGCAACACATTTCCCTGTTACTCATCATCCTAGCTGTAACCAGATTTCTCTCCCTCCTCATCTCAGGGCTTCTGTGGTGGTTGGTGTAATAGTTGCAAAATACTTTGAGCCCTTCAGAAAGAAGGTGCTGGAGCACAGCATGTTAGCTCATGAAATATTAAAAAATGTTATACCAAGCATCTTTTAAAATTGTACTTACTTTAAAAATTAATGCAAGTATGCTGCTGAAATAGTTGGGTTTTTCTAATTGGGGGCTGTATTCTTTTAGCTACTCTTCATAAATGACTGTGTTAATTAAGCCACTGAAGCCACAAGTAGAGCAAGCCAGGCTGTAAAAGGTTAATGCTTAATTACTACACAGGAGATTGTGTACCGAAATGTACATTCAGGCCAATAGATGTGAAGGGAAGAGATGAACTCAGGTTCATTACTGGGGAGTAAAAGAGTTTCTCTGTTTTGCCAATTCGTTACATATTATGACTCCTAATGCAGAAATCAGTCCATTTACATATGTGGCCACTATCTGAGGAATTTACTTAAGATATTCTAAACAATTGAAACTATTCACTTATCTGTAGATAAAGAGACTAAAACCCCAAACCAAAGGGAATTTAATTTTCCTGGTTGTCAAAGCCACCCCAGCAAGATCCTAGGAGCTTGAGAATAATATGGACACCATCTACACATTCAATTTGGTCAAAGAAAGAAGTTGTTTGACAAGTTGATTATAACACATGTGAGCTCTTACACATCTTATTATAGCATGTATTATGACATCATGTATGGAAGAAATACTACATTTCTTAATTTTCTGTAAATCATCTTCAATTTGACTTGGAACCACTCTTCCCCTAGAATGGCTGGAAGTTGAAGCTCAGTCATTCTTGGCTTCCTCCACTTCGCAGAGCAGTGCAAGTTTTAGGTGGGACCTAGGGCCTGGGAGGCTCCATGGGTTCCAGTCATTGGTTCACACCAGCTATTTCACTAGTGCTTTTGCTGCATGCACTCTGGAGAGTTTGGAACCTTGCTTCTTGGGCCTTGCCCCTTCCATGGAGTAGCTGCCAAAGAGCAGAGTGAGGGCACAGGGCCTTGCTGCCCACAGCACTGAAAGGACAGTCTCCACGTTTTCCTTAGTAGCTATTCCTTCTGCTTTTTCAAAGATCATTGTCCCACTGGTCTTAGGTTTTAAAACTCAAAACTATCAAGGTAAGTGTTTTTTTTAGGCTTTTATGTTCTGCTTTGCCATGAATATTTCCTAAGACAAAAAAAAAATACAATGACAGCCTTCTTAAAGAAGGAAGAGAGGGGGAAATGCTGAGTGCAAAGCTTAATCCCCTCCCCCAAAAATGCTGCATGTATTTTTAAATATTGAATTACCAGTATATTGGTTTTAATAGCCCTGCATCATCTTAAATTCGTAGTCAAGTTCACGTTCAAATGAGGTGCAACATACATGTTATTTGTTAAATCTTTTCAGCAAAATGCATCATCCTTGAATGTTAGAGTCTGTCAGAAGTGTATAGAGGACTTAACAATTTTATCACAATGATGTAGAAAATTTGGAGAAGCTCAACAGGGACTGAAATCTCTAGTATAAACAAAATTCTGATTGCATTTTGTTTTTGCAGGCATCTCTTCAGAGGTCACAATTAAGAGAACAAAATTAAAGCTTGGGAATCCAGTGGTTAAAAGTATAAATCAATGTCTTTCTAATGATACAGCCAACTTTCTGAATATGAAGCATGATAACCATTCTTTTGCACACTAGAAGGACATGCAAGGTTCCTAGTAATGTAGCCATAGGAACAAGGGAGAGGAGGTTTACCATCAATTTTATCATAGGAAATTGTCTTCCCTTACGATCCCAGTGCTCATCTAAGCCCAAAGAATTATCCCCCCTCCCCCCCCCCCCCGCTTCCTATGAAAACTATACACTCACACAACTACCTTTCCTCACACTTTCCTTCTTGCTTCCAAATAGGGGCTGTACTGTGACATCCGTCAGCTGGTCCAATTTATCAAAGAGGCTCATGGGAATGTCTTCAGGAGAGTGGCCCTCAGTGCTTTACTTGACAGTGCGGAGAAGTTGGCACCAGGGAAAAGGGTGGAGGAGAATGAGCCAGAATCTAAGCCTGTAGGCAGTAAAAGGTTGGAAGCTTGAGCTCTCTGAATATTAGTGTTTGCCTGTGTCTGTAGAATATAATCTTCTGTTGCATGTCCATGTGGTTCCCGACACTGTGTGTAACTCCAGTGCAGAGTTACTTTGCATAAATGGAATCACTGATGGCTTAGAAAAGGAATGAGTTTACCATCAAATAAGTCCTGTCTCTGTATGAAGCAGAGCTCAGTTGATCCCAAACTTCCATGCACTTGAACTGCACTTCATAGCTCTTACTTACGTATTTAATCTGTGTTTCATTTCTTTTAGAGATAATATAAATTTTTGTTCAGGAAGAAAAAGCAATTACTGCTACCATATCATCCTCTTCAGTTAAATGATATTTTTAACACATCAAAAGATGAATTGCTAAACAGAACTCTGCTGTTTTTATTTCTAATAAACATACATTTATTGTATGCCTATTTTATGAAAAATGCCACAAAGATTAAAAGAAAATCCTATACTTAAAATCCTGCCTGCAGTTAATGATTCTGTTAGCAGTCGTGGAATTCTTAGGCAATAGGTAGCTGGGTCATGAGTCAAATGGTAAGATATAAATTCCATACCAACATAGATTCTGTTGACATGGGGTTTGCAAGCCATGTGGTTGTCTAGAGTGGAGTGTTGTGAAGTATACGAGATGCTGAGAAGTGGTGTCCTGCCCTGTTGTGATTGGTGGAATGCACCATTTGCTTAGGTCAGAGGCAGGAAGCGTTGTGGATAAAGGCCCAGTGTCCTCTGCACCTGAGGAATGTCGCAGCTTCCTATCTGGTCGGCCCTCACAGACTCCAGAGCAGTAAGTAGCCCTGGGTTTGTGTCCAATGTAGTGGGCTGAGCACTTCCCAATGGAAGAAATTTTATTTTCCAAACTGCTATTTGTTGATGTTGTTGTTGTTTTTTTAAACTTTGCCTTGCTTCTGCCCTTTACTTTTCATTCCCAAAGCCATTCATCTCTACAGAATCAAATCATAAATAATCAACCTCGTGCCTATAGGAAGCCTCTGATATTAGTTTATCTCTACTTTTCATAATGGCAAAATGAAAAGCATCTTGAAATTAGTGTCCCCAGAAAATATGAAGATTACTGTAGACGTTAAATAAACAGCCTAGGCTCATTTGCATTAATTCTTTTGGTTTTTTTAAATCCTCATCTGAGGACAGTTTCATTGCTTTTTAGAGAGAGGGGGAGGGAGGGAGGGAGGGAGTAAGAGAGAGAGAGGAAGATAAAAGGAGAGAGAGAGACAGAGAGAGAGAGAGAAATAAGAGAGAGAAAGAGAGAGATGTAAGAGAGAAACAGATTGGCTGCCTCCCCCATGTTCCCCAACCAGGGCTGGGGATTGAATACCACAACCCAAGCATGTGCCCTGACCAGGAATTGAGCCCATGACTTTTCTGTATGGGACAATGCTCCCACCAACTGAGCCACACTGGCCAGGGCACATTAATTCTTCTTTTGAGGACTGCTTGCACAAGTGGCATAATCAAAATTTAAAATGTGTACATCCTTTTAGGTACATTATTTTACTTCCCAGAACCCTGACTTACTATTAAATAATTATCCTTCCAGAAATTCTGCAGGTAGTGTAGCTTTTATGGTATCCTCTCTCCATAGTCAAGAATATTAGGCATCAAATAGGACCTTGGTAATAATCTACTGTAAGCAAACAAAACCTTTAAAGGATAAAAAGCCCTTACAGTTGTGATAGCCCTTGAAAAATCTTAGAGACTCCCCTAAATGGGTAGAGAAATGTGAGAAGTAAATTAACTCTATAGGCCCAGGGACTATGTGAGTTTTTGCCTACCAGGATAGCCCCAATGCCTAGATGGTGTTTGGCACATAGTAGGCACTTAATATATATTTGAATGAATAAATTACAAGCAATCAATGAAAAGATAAACTTGACAGATTACCCTTAAACCTTTGTTTTCTTTAACTTTTTCAAAATTGAGGTTTAGTTTTTTCTTTAAGGAAGTCTTCAAGGAAATGGTAAAAATCCAAATGTAAGCTCTAGGAAAAAAGAAAAATTAATGTGAAAAGCAAAGGTCTATACCTGAATAGCCACAAGACTAGTTAAAAATCCTTATACACAGAATCTGTCTGAAAAAGCAGGACTTTTTTCCAAAATTATTCTAGCAATTATTGAGCTAATCTGATAAGAATTATCTAATAGTAAATCGAATTAAAAAATAAAACCATTTATCTTCCTAGGTAATTTAGTTTTGTAGACTACAAAATATTCTCTTTCTTCAGTATTCTGTAAACCCCACCTAATTTCTCCGCATTTAGCACCTCTCTTCTTTCCCCTCGAATGAAGATACATGTTTTCCTAGGCCTCTACATAAAAATTTCCACTTGAAGGGATGTCATAGAATGTCAGATATAGAACCTTCCCCTGACCTGAGTTGGCCCAGGAGATGGGCATGCCAAATGTCTTCTGTGTAGCATTGGAGAAAGATGGGTAGATGGATGAGTCTGGCTCCTCTTTTATCTTCTCCTCTCTCCTCCCTTCCCCTCCCCTTCTTACCTTTTCTTCTCCTTCTCCCTCCTTAAATAAATCACTTTAACTGAGTAATATAAAAAGCAGTTTCATATGCTCTTTTCTCTGAAACTACTTATTGATACACACTCATTGAGCAAAGCTGATGTAGCATTTATTGAGAAAGCTGATAAATTACAGCCTCCATGAATGTTTTCCCACCCAGATCATGTAGTCATGTATCGCACATTCCCCAAAGGTAAGAAATGCTTCATGCACTGTGATCATTTTATAAAAATAACTGAGAAGTCAAATTCAAAAACATTGATTTGATACCATATTTGATAAACAGATTACCCTGGTTTAAGAATAAAAATCATACCATAATTGATAAACAGATTTCCCTGGTTTAAAATAAGAATAAAAGGTATTTAGTTCTCTGATGAGATTTTGAATGACAAAATATGGATCCCCATTAAATATCTCTAGAAAATCATTGCTTTACACAGTATTGTCAAGTTTGGGGTAGATTGCAAATTTAACTCCAAAGCTTTTAAGCCTTGAATCACATGAACAACTTTTTATCATGTTACTAGGCATTTTCTATAACCTTCTCTTTCCACATTACTAAAGTCATATATGTTGTTCAAATTAATGAATGTGGAAAACACAGAAAAGCATAGAGAAAAATAGTTTTAAAACCAGAATACCATCAACTGGAGACAATTAATGTAAACTTTTGGTATGTTTTGTTGGGTACATTTTTTAGCATATATACACATAAGCTCATACTCATATACATGCATACAAGTGTACTTTTTAAATTATTATTAACCTGGTCTTATCCTGTCTAATTTATTTGATCATTGTTTTAACTTTTCACTATATCTTCAACATTTTTCATATCAATAATTTTCTAAAATAGGATTTTAATGTCTATGGAGCATGTCATTATATGGAAATCCCATCATTTATTTTAACTGTATCCCTAGAGTTGAACATTTAGATTATTTTCAGTTTTTCAGTGTTGATCAATAATACCTCAGTGAGCATTTGATCCTCTTTTATGTTAGCATGTTGTCCCATCATTTCCTTGTGATAACTTCCTGGAAGTTGAATTTTTCAGTCATGGGTGTAGATATAGGCTTTGGATAACCAAATTACCTTCCAGAAAGTTTTAATCATTGTAAGGCATTGCTGGCAGTATGATAGTAACCATTGCTTTCCTTTTTACCCCCAAAATGTTTGCCAACTTGATGAGTGAAAATGGGGATCTCATTTTAACTATCTTCTTTTAAAATTCCTAATGAGATTAAAGTCTGCATAAAATTGGCCACTTGTCTCTTTTCTCTTGTGAAATGCCCTACTTAAAAATCTCTTTGAAGATGTTCCCATTTGTTTTATTGTATGGGACTAATGTTTTTACTTTTTTAAAAAATTGATTTCAGAGAGAGGAAGGTAGGGGGAGAGAGGTATAAAAACATAAATGATGAGAGAGAATCATTGAAGGGCCCTGTCCAGGAATCAAACCATGACCTCCTGGTTCATGGGTTGATGCTCAACCACTGAACCACATCAGCTGCAGCAAATATTTTTACTTTTAAACCTTACTTAAGTTTCTTTGACTAAAGTAAGCCAAATAATTTGGCATTCTGAAAATAATTTAGTGAACAATTGTTGAATGATTCATCCCTTGGGTGTGGTGATTACATTTCATTTATTCAAGTACTTTTTGTGAGTTTTTTAATGTCAAGAATTATACTAAACTGGAGTGGGGGTGGGGAGTATGATACAATTGTGCACATGCTTCAGGGAACTTCCAAAAGCGGTTAAATATTTACTGTCACTGTAAGTGCTGCTGCTATTATGACTCACACCTGCAGACGAATACCTGCAATAAAATTTAGTCTTTTTATTAAGGCTGAAAAAAAAAGTCATTTCAATTTGACATCTGAGACATGACTGTTTTCAGGAAGAATTCAGAGAGTCAACCTTGGTCTTCCTCCTTCCACTCCCACTCTTTCCACATCCCAGCCCTTCAGAGATAAATCCTGCATGAGTTGCCTATGTGCCATTGGCAGGGGGTTGAAAGAAATTTAAGAGAATTTCACAGTGTATCACATATTTAATTCTCGCCTCTGCTTGCTTTCAGCGATGAACAAATGCAAGGGGGCAACCTGGGGCGGAAGGATTTCTGGCGCAAGATGTTCAAATCCCAGAGTGCAGCCAGTGACACCAGCAGCCAGTCTGAGCAGGACACTTCGGAGTGCACCACTGCCCACTCAGGGAACACCTCTGACCGACGCGCCCGCTCACGGTCCCGAAGAATTTCCCTTCGGAAGAAGCTGAAACTCCCCATAGGTAAAAGTATGTCTGTATTTATTTATGGATTCTCTTATTCCATGTCACGCCCGCAAACAAACTCATAATCAAAACAGAGCAATGCATGATAGGATGCAGAAAGGGAAAGCCTTCAAGTGAAAGGCCAAAACTGACTGCATTCATTTACTCATTTAAACACACACACACACACACACACACACACACACACACACACAGATATTTCTCAAACTCCTACTATGTGTTTCTACAGGGTGCAAACATTATGTTAGGCATCAGGTATTAAACGGTAAGCAAAATTACACAGCGCCCCATTTTGCAGAACTTGCAATCTAGCAGGCGTGACAGATAATCATGTAACTGAATATAGTGGCAAACTATGGATTTTATAAAGGAAATATACACAAGGCATCAAATGCATGCAACAATAAGACCTGGCCTTAAAGGGAGAAGGGACAGGAATCACAGAAGGTTTCTTAGAGGAAGATCTTTTATTTCTTTTTCTTTAAAAACAAATATATATATATATGTCCCAAAATTCACGCAAGAAGTAATTTTGATAGAAAACACAGGTTTATAATTAAAAATTGTAAATTTTTTATTGATTCATAAAGTGTACAGTATAGGGTTATGTACGGAATAGCATGTTGGGTAAATGGCCTCCACGGCTTTGCTGGCACATACGCACTCTTTTGTTATTGCCTGAGCAGCCGCATTTTCAAAGAAGAACGGTCCGATGATGCCTCCAACCCCAAATCCGCACCAAACAGTGACACGTTGTGGGTGCATTTGTTTCTCAACAATCACTCATGGATTTTCTGAACCCCAAATGTGGCAATGTTGTCGATTAACCAAGCCATCAAGATGAAAATGAGCCTCATTGAAATTCAGCCACATTTATGCAGAATGGTCATGGAAAATTTCAACAAAAGAGTGTGTATGTGCCAGCAAAGCCATGGAGGCCATTTACCTGATATGCTAATCCATACATAATCCTATACTATATACTTTATGAATCAATAAAAAAATTTACATTTTTTAATTATAAACCTGTGTTTTCTATCAAAATTACTTCTTGCATGGATTTCGGGACACCCTTTATATATATATATATATATATATATATATATATATATATATATATAATATTTTTTATTGATTTCAGGGAGGAAAGGATAGGGAGAGAGAGAGAGAGAATCATTGAGAGAGAATCATTGATCGGCTGCCTCCTGCACAGCCCCCACTGGGGATGGAACTCACAACCTGGGCATGTGCCCTTGACCAGAATCGAACCTGGGACCCTTCAGTCTGCAAGCCAATGCTCTATCCACTGAGCAAAACTAGCTGGGACTGGAGGAAGATCTTAAGGGAAGGAGGAAGGAGAGCACTCTAGGTCAGGGGTGGGCAAACTTTTTTACTCAAGGGCCACAATGGGTTCTTAAACTGGACCGGAGGGCCGGAACAAAAGCATAGATGGAGTGTTTGTGTGAACTAATATAAATTCAAAGTAAACATCATTACATAAAAGGGTACAGTCTTTTTTTTTTTTTAGTTTTATTCATTTCAAACGGGCTGGATCCGGCCCACGGGCCGTAATTTGCCCACGGCTGCAGGTGGTAGCCATAAAATATGCAAAAATATTAGGAGGGAGAGAAATGGAAGAGCTGAGCCTAGGAGAAGAGGGGCTGCATGACTATGGTAGAGTGACAGGGGCCAGAGCATGCAGGCCAGTTTGACTCTCTACCCTAAACCCTCCATAGCCCAGGTAGGATGTTGAATAGTAGTAACATGAGCAGGTAAACTTTTTCTAAAAGATCACAGCATGGAAAGCAGATTGGAGGGAGCCCGAGTGGATAAGAGAGAGTGTGGCTCCGGTATGAGGACTGGGTATTGACCATGTAGACAGAGATAAGTGGTCAGGTTTGAGTACTACTAAAGGGAAAATCAATGGGACTTACTGGAAGATATGAAAGTTGTCAAGGAGAATGGGATATATTATGGTTTAATTCACCTAGGAGGCTTAGGTTCTTTTAGTCCTGTTCTTACTTATTCGTGTAATTTTATAGTCCAACTCTGACCATTTAGATTCAAAGCATGTACATTAAAAACAATTTCCTTTCACTTCTATTTATATCAAGCCATTCAACTTTCATTGCTTGTTGGGTACATGCTGGCATTTCTGTTTTAATCCATTTGGGAGAAAATGCTATAATAGTCTGATTTTTTAAAAAATTATTAAATAGGGAACTGGCTGAAGCGATCCTCCCTCTCAGGCCTGGCGGATGGCGTGGAGGACCTCCTGGACATCAGCTCTGTGGACCGCCTGTCTTTCATCAGGCAGAGCTCCAAGGTAAACAGGACATTACTTCTGTGGGAGGATGTTGGAGTCGCTGATGAAAAATTGTTACGGCTGAGAAATGCTAAACACCTGGAGGGGCCAAAGAACATTGAAGAAACTCTCTTTAAGTTGAACAAATTTAGGAAACTTAGTTAGATGAGCAATGAAAACTAAGATGTCTTTAAAATATATATACATATATATTTATTAAATAATATATATGTATATATATTTTTTAAATCCTCACCCAAGGATTTTTTTCCATTGATTTTTAGAGAGAGTGGAAGAGAGAGGGAAAGACAGAAATATCAATGTAAGAGAAACATATAAATTGGTTGCATGAGCCCTGATCAGGGTCTGGGGCCGGGGAGGAGCCTGCAACCGAGGTATGTGCCCTTGACCAGAATCGAACCCAGACTCTTCAGTCCACAGGATGACACTCTATCCACTGAGCCAAACCAGCTAGGGCTAAGATGTCTTAATAGTAGACATTATAAAGGAAAAAAGGAAAAGTGTGGCAAAATTTTTATGTAAAATTATAATGCAGATATAGGTGTATGTGTGTGTGTTACTTCCTAGCTGTATTAACTTTTAACACACATGTAAAATTCCTGATATCTCAAGCCCCTTTCCAAGAATACGTAATTCTATAGTGATTATACACACACACACACACACACAATTTATTCTTCTTCCACTACTTTTTGCATCAGCTGAACCATTCTCCCTATTGAAAAAGATAAAGAAACTCAGGATGACTTTTCCCATTAAGTGTTTCTTCATAATACTGTTACGCAATGCAGTAGCATGTGATTTGGAACAGGTAATAATTCTCAGGGAAATCCATTTCTTATAAGAGTTTTTCTTATGAATGATTCATAGCCCGACCACTGAGACTTTTAGCTTATGATCAGTTATATTTTTATAGAGAAATTATTTGCTTACATGCTTCCTTCTTTGAATCTTACTAAAACCAGGTTTCTTCTATCTCTTGTAAAAGTAATATTTTGAAATTATATAAAGAATATAGCAACATTATAAGACATTTAGAAGATATATTTATAATTCACATTTCACATTCTTTATGCTAAAATATTGGCCAGGGATTTGAGAGTTTATGAGGCCCATAGCCTCCTTGCTTTGTTGGAAATTTTGATTATTGTTGGCTTAAGGGCAAGATTGAGAATACATCTTAATTCTTAGAAGGACCCATGCTATTGCATTTTAACTACAGTGTACTTTATAAACAAATTTATACTGGTTCTTCTATGGAGATTTGAAATCTCTATTCTGCTTTCTTTCTGGTCTGATTCTCAATTGTGGTGGTGTTATTTGTAAAGAACGAAGATGGCTTTCTGTTCCTGGTTTTCAGTTTGAATTTAATAAAAATTGAACTCTAGGAATACTTCAATTTTTTTACTAAATTATTTTCATAGTGTCTGATTATTTTACTTTCAATCTATGACCAGGATCTTTCTTCAAATTATAGTTACAAAGTATGACTAACCAGATGTGGAAGTCAGAAGTAACCTTCATATTCTAAGCATCTTATTTTTCAAGACAAGGGTTAGAATATACACAAAGAATTGAACTTAGTCATCTGGCTACTTTCCTTTTCTTCTCAGGTCAAATTTACCAGTGCAGTGAAGCTCTCCGAAGGCGGGCCTGGGAGTGGAATGGAAAATGGAAGAGATGAAGAGGAGAATTTCTTCAAGCGTCTTGGTAAGTGTTATGCAGCCTAAGAATTATATTCAGCCCAGCCTGCATGGTTCAGTGGTTGAGCATTGACCTATGAACCAGGAGGTCATGGTTAGATTCCCTGTCAGAGCTTATGCCTAGGTTTCCGGCTCAATCCCCGGTGTGGGGCGTGCAGGAGGCAGTCAATAGATAATTGTCTCTCATCATTGATGTTTCTATCTCTCTCTCCTTCTCCTTTCTTCTCTGAAATCATAAGAAATGAAATATGGGAAATTTTGATAATTATATTTTAATTGTATTCTGAGCCATTTTTGTACTTATGGAAATTTTCAAACATAGACCAAAAAGTTAAGAGAATGGTCCAACAGATCCTAAATAACCATCACCCACTTGCAATAATAATTAAATTTTTTCCCGTATTTGCTTAATCTATCTTTTATGTTTTTTTAAATGTATTTTAAAACAAATCTCCGATACCATCCATACTTTTGCCTTTATGCTGAGGCAGCAGGCGGAGAGTGGGGCCACAGGTAGGAGGAATCAGGATATTCTTGACAGAGAGGTGAGAAAACCATTTCTGGAAATCAGATCTGTGACTTCTCAGTGAGGACCAGGAGTTGGTAACATCATAAATGAATGTCATGAGCATAAATTAAATCAAACTCTAAATCAGTGGGGGTAAGTTTTAGGTGTTGGAAGTATATTTCAGAATCCTGAGAAGGAGTGTATGCCTGATTTTAAAAATGATATTCAACATAATAACCTTATATAAGAAATTTATTTATATATATATAAATATATATATATTAGATATTAGATATTATATATATATATAATATATATATATATATTAGAAGCAGAAGAGTCATGAGATATTTAGGTTTTTAAAAAAGAATTTGGGGATAAAAATGATGCAAAACAATACTGTGTACTATTTTTTTCCTTAATGTGTGATCCCTTAGACTTTCTGTATCAAAATCAGTGGAATGTTTGTTAAAAATAAACATAGCCCTATGGAACCAAAGTCTCTAGCGATGGAACCTGATATTTTGAATTTTAATAAGCTCCAGACTGATTGTTATTTGTACGCAACTTAACTACGGAAAACTAAGAGGGGAGGGATCAGTGGTCCCCAAACCTCTCACCACAGTGTGTGGTCAGGTTTGCTGCATCGGTGTCATCTGGGTGTCTGTACAAAGCACATTTTTACCCTCTGCTTCCAGAGATTTGGAAGCTCTGGATCAGATTCAGGAACTTCCTAGATAATTCTGATACTCAGATGGGTTTGGAAGTCCTGGAGTTAAATTGCCAACCTCTAAGGTCCTTTACGACTGACTGTAATAGTCAGTGGTTCTTTGCAATTAACATATCAAAGTATTGCCCTTGATGTCAGTTTATGTAACATGTGTGAAATTGCACAGTGATCGAATCTTCCATAAAAATAGAAATGAGCTGTTGATTACAGGAAGAATTATTTTAAACATCCAAGAGTTCTCACAAGTATTAAAAAGGGGATCTGGTAGCAAAAAGTATTCAAAATTTTACTCATGCAAAACCTGTAAAACCTCACATTTACATTTACATATGCCATGTGCCACCAGACTCCCAAAAGTCAGGGTGTGTCCAAATAAGCATTAAAATGAAGAGGAGGGAGGCGGAGTTAGGGAGAATGTTTTCAGGCCAATACTACAGAAAACCCATTGTTGTCATTTTGAAGGTCTTTTTAAAATCTGTGATTCTTCACACTCTTTCTCCTTCATTCCTCCACCACAGGTTGCCATAGTTTTGACGACCATCTGTCTTCCAACCAAGATGGTGGAAAAAGTAAAAACGTGGTGAATCTCGGAGCAATCCGACAAGGCATGAAGCGCTTTCAATTTCTGTTAAACTGCTGTGAGCCGGGGACCATTCCTGATGCATCCATCCTGGCAGCTGCCCTGGATCTTGTAAGTTGTTGGAAGAATTTGCTCATCTGGTTCCCCATTCCTATGAATTCTGCTAATGGAGGAAAGCATGACTCACTAATCCTGACCCCAACTGTGGGCTTAAGTTTTGTTTTGTTTCCTCAGCATTAGTGGCAAAAGGAGGAAGAGAGGTGGTAGTGAGGGAAGAAAAGAAAGGGGGGAAATCTTAATATGTTTTAGGAAATAGAATGTATAACATTATGATTAAAAGTATGTGAGGGCTTTTGGAATCAGACTGCCTGGGTTAAAATTGTGCTGGCATTTACTGGCTAAACCTCTGTAAAATAGAGTCAGAGTAATAATAATATTATAGCTATCTCCTAGGGCTGTTGTGAGGATTAAATGAGTAATTAGATATCAAAGCCCTTAATAAAGGGCTTTACTGAATTACAGTACCTGCTCAATAAAGTGGGTCATTATTATTGTTATACTATTCTTAGTCTTATATCTGTCATGTATTAGCCCTTTAAACTATGAGTCTTGGTTTATCAACTGGTGGGAAAATATGAAGGAAGGTTCAATTTAAATTAATTGCACAAAAGTGCATTGAACATAGTGTGGTATTACATACATGTAAGGGATTAAAGAGTATAAAGTGGATCTTGTTAAGAAAGTGTTTTTGTCAGGTAAATTAGGCCCAGATGTTGGTTTTGAACTCAGCTTTTCAACTTCCTTTATTTGTCTTCTGGTTTAATAAACTCTTCATATACTGCATAAATACTCAGAACAAAATACCAAGTAAACATCAAGAAATCTTTTATTTTCAATTAAAAAGTACTAAAGTAGACTTCTATTTTAAAAAACACACATACAACCTTAAGCTTGCCTATTAAAATGATCCGTTTTCCAGGTTTACAACACATGAGTAAGTGACCACTGGCCACTCATATTGCACTTGGAAAATCATCCAAGCCTTATATAATCATCCCAACATAATGTAATCCATGATATCTTTTCTGTGACATTTGCAACTTTTGTTCCCAAGATCCTTAGTGATTGCAAGGTATATGGATTCACTTAAGCCTGGAATGCAAATACTATTGTCATCACCAAAAATGATGACTAATCATTATACATGATTTTTCAGTCAGTTTCCCATTCCTAGGTATTGGCCTTTTACAAATATATTTGTGAACTCCAAAATGTTCAGTATATAATGATGTATGCTGTGGTGACTAAAAGGTAGGATCACAGTGTCCAGGGGAGCTGAGCCTGGTGGCAGTTAAATAACAAAGATGCCTGCCTAAAGCTTGACATGACAAGAAACCAACCCCTTGTTTTGTAAGTGGGAGAGTGGTAACTAGCCTGTCACTCGTTTGATTCATGCATGGTTCTTCTTAATCACATCTGGACCTATTCAACAAGAAACAGATTTAAACAAATAAATGTAAAAAATTAATAAAAAAAATATATAAACAATTGAATGTTTATAAAACAAGTGGGTACATGAACAGCCAGTTCAGCAGAAAAACCAATAGCTAATAAGGTATGCCCCATTTTACTTAGAGTTAAGAAAGGCTCATTACAATGTCCATAAATTCCTATTTTGCAACTATCTGAGCTGCAATGATTAGAAAGTGTTGACTGGGTATAAAATACCAGATGCCACTACGTGGAGTTGGTAGCAGGGGAAGCAGCAGGATTTGATTGGGAACAGAAGGAAGTCTTAGAATAACAGGTGATAGTGACAGAGCAATAATGGTGAGTGGAACACTCGTTGGCCCCTCCATCAATGGAGTAATTTTGGACAGAAAGTAGTCACAAAGCAGGGGCAGGTCTTAACATACCCATTATATCAAATGACTTGGGTAGTAGAATTAAAAAGCCTGGAGTCAGTGTGGCTTATAAGCTACTCACCATATAATAATTAATTGACTCAACCAATGTCTATTGAGAGCTTCCTATGTGTTGCCAGATCTGTTGGTAGCTGTTAGTGATAACAGAACAAAATTCAAAAGAGAGCTTCACTTGCTTTCCACCTTTTCTTATGAAGTTTATATTTGTTTAGTGACCTATTTCCCAGGCATCCTAATGGTCAGCATTCTAAAGTTGATAAACAAATGGTTAACATTTATTGTGTGCCTACTCTGTTTCCAAAGGGAAAAAACTAGGAGCTCAGAAAGACCAACTAACAGGTGAGGGCTACAAAACCAGCAAGGCAGATCTGGAACCTGGGTCTGTCTTCACAGACCCTATATTTTCTACTCCCTCGTGTTCACTCTCTCATTTAAATATTATATGAGATCACCATAGGAACTTAGTTTTAAACATGCAAAATAATAAATGCTTTATATTTTTTGCCTGATAGTTTAAAAGTGATTAAGAAAGTAAAATGACTGGAGCTAGTTGAACAGCTGCTAAATACACAACAGCAATAACAGTTGTGCATTAGCACTTCACAGGTGGTTTGAGCTTGAGGTGTTCCAAGGGTAGTGTTGTGTCTCTGTCTCAATCCTAAAGTCACAGCTACTTTGGAAGTTTTTAAAGGAATAAGCCATCAAATTTCTTCAGCAACTGCCCTTTAAGATTAAGAAAAATAATAATAAATCATATCATTTCAACATACTGAGGAAAAGTTGAGAGAAATATATAGGCACAGCTGGCCATACAAATTGGAAAACGATGGGGTAATCAATAACATTTGGACAACTATCAGTGCAGTAAGTAACTAATGACAGAGATAACAGATTGCCCTTCACTCATTGGAAAGGTCTAGGCCCCACACTTTCCGAGGTCCTGAGATAAAATCTCCACATCAATATTTATCATTCAATTAATTTATTGAATAGCTATTTTTATTCACACATTTTTTCACTTGAGAGAATAAAAACCCCAAGAGCTGAGATGACTTTGCTCAAGGTCACATATGCCAGCCAGTGCTGAAACTATCAACCTGTTTTCTGATTCTCTTCAGGGCTCTTCCAGCAATATCATATGCTTTCTCTGTTAAAAATTTACTTAAATGAATCAGAATGAGTCTCTCTTGATTCATTAAAAATATACTTACATGTATATGATCACTGTAATAAAAAAAAAAAGTTGTGAATGGCCTTTAATGATCCAAAAGCATTTGAATCTTCAAAAGAGTTTTCTTATGACATGGCTACAGATGAAGAATTTATACTAGGAAAAGGTAGATTTTCAACTTTAAAAATTCACATCACATATTCACCCTCTAAAGCTGTCATTTTAAACATTTTGGGGATGTAGATTTTTTTTTTTTTAGAATTGAATGAAAGCTATGGAAAGCTTCCCAAGAGAAGTTCAGTTATAGACAAAATTTAGCTACAGTCTCAGAAGGTTCCTGGACTCCCCCTCAAAGCTATTCTTGTAGCCAAAAATGTTAAGAACTCAATCTTAATTAATGCATTATCACTGAAAAAATGAGACTCTTTAGTCAAGTAATTGGAATGCTTTTATGAGCATTTATTGATGATAAAGAAACTGAAGAGATAATTGGTTCCTCTGTGGAAAGCTTTAGGATTTATGTATGAAATGTTAGCGTGGGAGAAATGTGAGGCTTGTCACAAAGAGAGCAACACATTTGAGGATTTGAAAAATAACCCCAACAGAATCAATTATTACTTAGTCTCAGAACAGAGATTATTTTAAAAAGAATATTGATGAATATTTTGATAATCAAGTCTCTTGGATGCTGAGATTTCATTCCCTCTCATCAAATGGCCTTATATCTGTTATTTCCAGTTGCCATAAAGCTTAGAGTTTCCAAGGAGAGAAGACAGGGGTTTCCAAGTGCAGGCACGCTCTATTCCTGGCTTTAGTTTGACTCTTACCATTAAGTTAGGTTGAATCTCATAGAAAACTTAACATTTATTTTACTTCCCCCAAATAAAACCAACCCATTAGAGTCTCCTTTTTAACTTTCCTGTGAAACCTACTTTGGCCCTGCTTGACCTTCTCAATATTATAAATCTCATGGTAAGAAATAAAATAAAAGGAGCTTGATGTTTATAAGCAATGTCTTTTGAGCCTCAAAGTAAAGAGACGTTTTCTGATCATCATAGATGCCAAAGTAGCTGCATCGAGTAGTGATGAGCTCTTTGTCACCAGACTGGTGAGGAGGCCAGTGTACAGGGGGCTCAAGAAGTGAGTCATTAATAAGTTCCTTGCATATCTGAGAATCTCTGATTCCCGGTCAAGCCCAAGGAGTATGCAGAGGTCAAAAGTCAGAATTCCAGAGGTCAGAATCAGTGAACATTTAAAGGAGTCCAGTGGTTTTCATTATCAGACACAGAGAGAAGCCTGGTAGAGCAGGTTGGTTGCCTAAATGGGTTAGTGATGATGGTAATTATGGTAGTCATGGGTGTAGTGCTCTTGGTGGCAGCAATGGTGGCAAATGTTGTAGAAAATGACAAAAGGAACATTTTTATTATACTTGAAAGTTTATAAGGCGCCTTCGCTTTAATTATCTCATTTCTTTATGTAAGAGGAAAGGATGGAGCCAGGAAATGGGCCTAGACAAGGACACACTTAAATTTCGTTTCTCAAGTATAAAAAAGTGAAAGCATTGAAGTCACTTGTGAAGTCTGAGAAGGGGACTAAAAGGAAGGGAAATGTAGCTGCATGTGCTGTGTGCTTGAATTAAAGTCGTATTCTGTGCTTACTGTCATTGGTACAGTTCGTACTCCTTGATCCGGGTTAGGCGTTCTTCAGGATTACTCCTTCATGCGTGTCTTCTGCTAACTGTACTTTTAACTATTGTCTCCTCTGTATTTAGCTACGCTTAATATCTGATCTCATGCGCTTCCTTTTAAAATGTGATTTTCAATGTATTCATGGTTTTAGTCATATACATTTATATGTATAAATATAGATATAAGTACCTATAAAGCTACCTAGTAGATGGAAATATGCATATAGAAATAGAGATATATATGTAGATCTAAATGACCCAGATGGATACATTGAAGATAGATAGATGACAGATGGATACAATGCAGATGTAGAGGCAGATATAGATATCAATACAGATATAAACATAGATTCTGCCATTTCATAAGATAGGATTTGGGAGAGGATGGAAAAAAATGGATGTGTTCAGTTCATGATCATATTTTACTTCAACACTTTCCTCCATCTCTTTTATTGTCTGCTTTTGTTGGATGTTGCATTTATATTTCAAGTGCAGCTTAAACACAGTTTTTGCATTATGACATAATATTTATTTCACAAGTTTTCATTGTTTTGTTGGCTTAGTCATAAACTTAACTGTTAATTCTCAAGTTTGAAATTTTCTTCAAAATCAAAAAGGATTATTAAATGAAAGAAATACTAGAAATGTCACTGTTCAAAGTCTTGGTGATATGCAGGTTTTTTTGTTTTAAACAACCCTCTTGTCATTATTGTTATGACAATTAAACTTAGGGATAATTGATCTGATTTTAAGTTTAGAACAGCTCTTTCTCATACTGTTTAGTATAAATGTAATAGATGGAACTATGAGGCATTGTTAAAAATATGTTTTAGAAAGCACTAATTTCATCTTTAGGCTTATATAATCTACAAGCACAAAAGAGAAAAACAGGTCAAACAAAAGGTATTTATGTCTGTTTTCTATATATTTTAGGTCAATATTCTGTCCTTTATTTATCCAGTTTAATATATAAAATGTACATATATATTTCTATTTGTATTGGTAATTTATTAGCATGAATAACACTAATAATACTAATAATAATATCAGTTTGGTTTAGGAACAATTTCATGAATATAAGAAAGTTAATGGGAAATAAAAGTCAGTAAGATCACAGAATTCTCCCTAGTTTGTGGGATGGAGAAAACCTAGTCCATGTTAAATTATATAACTTTCTAAGTAGATAGCTTTAGGAGGAAAGATTATATAATTTTTATCCAAACTAGGATACTTTTGAGAGGGAAGGGGAGTGCTATCAACAACTGTACCAGTTAAACAGACACAGACTGGAGCTCTCCAAGGGAAATGAGGCATTTGTTACTATAGGCATGGCCACACTTTCAGGCTCCCTACACCAAATTTATTCACATTGGAACTTAACATCACAAGACTAGTTGGTGACCAGTGCAAGTTAACTCCTTTCAATGAAATAGGAATATGCTCATAAGAGGAACTGTCAAAGCCATATAACGTGTTCATTTAAAAATTTTTTATTTTAATTTCTGTTAATCCTTCACCTGAGGATATTTTTCTATTGATTTTTAGAGACAGTGGAAGGGAGGGGGAGAGACAGCGAGAGATAGAAACATCAATGTGAGAATGACACATCGATTGGTTGTCTCCTGCACATGCCTGACCAGGGCCAGGGATTGAGCCTGCAATGTGCCCTTGACTGGAATCGAACCTGGGACCCTTCAGTCTGCAGGCCAACACTTGATCCACTGAGCCAAACTGGCTAGGGCATATTGTGTTCTTATGTGAATCATATGCAAAGTTGAAGTAATTCAGTAATAACCAAACTAAAATATTAAATTATTCATTTAACTAGTTATACTCCTATATTATTGAATTTTTTAAAAAATATTATAACCATGAAATGTAGCATAAAAAGCATATTATCATAAATATGTAGAGTTTAAAGAAAAAAATTAAATGTCACATATACACCACCTACCTTAAAGAATAGGACATTTCCTGTTTCTTTAAAGTCCCCTGTATTTCCTTCCCTGATGACATATCCCTCCCTCTAAAATTAATGAATTCTTTGCTCTTCTCTCAAAATGTAAACCCCAACTGTTAGGCGATTCAATTCTATCTTATTTCTGTTTTAACATCGACACAGTAAACATTTTATTGATTTTTAGGGAAATTATTTTTAAATTTACCCCAAATCTTAGCAGATTCTTTGCTCACTATTTCACCCTTTACCTCAGACATTCCTTCTAACATCTGTCTCCTCCTGAACTTTTTGAAGTTTCCTTAGTGATGACCAATCTGCAGTAAGTAGCTCTCTCAGTTTCAGTTTTATTTGAACACGTCTTTATTTTGGTCTCATTCTTAAAAGATACTTTTGCTGAAATTATAATTATAGGCAAACATTTTCTTCCTGTACTTCAAAGACATTATCACATTGTCCTCTGGTTTAATTACCTCCCTTTGTGGGTAATCCAGCCCTCCCTCTCCCACTTTAGTTGCTTTCAATATCTTCTCTTTATTATTAATATTTTGCTATTTCAATAAATATTTCTAGTTTATTTTTCTTATTTGAGGTTCATTAAGCCCCTGAATAAAGTAATTGGCATACTACATCTATTCTAAATTTTTTCAACTATTATTTCTTTAAAGATTGTTTTCTTCACATTTTCTGTAATTTTTACTTCCATAAATAGAAAATATGGGTGATAGATTTTCTCACTTTATCCTCTGTCTTTGACAACTGCTCATATTTTTTATTTTTCTTCTCTTTCTATGCTGTAGCTTTGGTAATTTTCTGACATAACTCTTCTATTTTTTCTCATTTTTCAATTGTGTCTAATCCCATGGTTTTTAACCAGGGGTAATTTTGCCCACCAGGTGACATTTGGCAATGTCTGGGGGAATTTTTATTTGGCATAGCCTGGAGATTGCTACTGGCATCTAATGAGTAGATACAAAAGATGCTGATTAATATCCCATAAAACAGTGTATCACTCACAAAGAAAGAATTATCTGGCCCAAATGGTCCACAGTGCTAAAGTTGGAAAAACATGATCTAGTCAGCGTTTTAATCTATTCATTGAGTTTTAAATTTTAAGTGCTACATTTTTTATTTGTAAAAGTTCTATTTGATTTTTGTTTTAAATTGACTGGTCAACTTTGATAATCTAATTCATCACTATACTTTCAATACCCACATTAATCTTTAAATGTATTTGATCCATTATGATGCCAATAACTTCAGTGTTTATGGATTTGATTCTACACTTTGTTGTTTCATCTGACTCTTACTCATGTTGGGTTTTTACGTCTATTTTTAATGTAAGCTTAGCTCCTTAGAACTTGACCTGTGAGGATTCTGTGTTAAAAGTAGTGTTACTCAGTGGACCAGCAATATCAGCATCATCTGTGAGCGTTAGAAATGCAAAATTTCAAGCCCTGCCACAGATCTACAGATTAGAATATCTGCAGCTAGGGCAGTGATGGTGAACCTATGACACGCGTGTCAGAGGTGACACGCAAACTCATTTTTTTGGTTGATTTTTCTTTGTTAAATGGCATTTAAATATATAAAATAAATATCAAAAATATAAGTCTTTGTTTTACTATGGTTGCAAATATCAAAAAATTTCTATATGTGACACGGCACCAGAGTTAAGTTAGGGTTTTTCAAAATGCTGACACGCCGAGCTCAAAAGGTTCGCCATCACTGGGCTAGGACCAGAGAATGCATTCTATCCATATTCCAAAGTGACCCTTATGCATTCTCACGTTTGAAGACTTGAGAAGTACTGGTATAAAGTATTCCTCCAGAGAGGATTTTTGTTTCTTTCCTCAAGCACCTAGAAACATCACCAACCTAAGATCATTTTTTAAACTATATTTTTTAAGGCAAGAAGCATGGAAATAATGCCCATTCTAGTCCAAACTTATATGAGAATATAGGATTTTAACTAGGAGTTCTATAAGATTTCCTTCTCTCTCTCTCTCTCTCTCTCTCTCTCTCTCTCTCTCTCTCTCTCCCTCCCTCCCTCCCTCCCCCCCCCCCCCGCCCCCTGCCCCCTACCTACACAGAGCCAATGGTAGCCAGATAAGCCTACTTCTGTGGAACAAATCTTATTCTCATTCATCCAGTGAGGGTAGGGATCTTGGCTTTAGTAGGACTATATTACCTCACCTCCTATTACACTTGGGCACAGACATCTAACTTGTGGCCCATTGAAAACCCACGCTCTGGTCTCTCAGAAACCCTTGCAGTAAATATTCCTACACTAGCTCACACCCCTTTCCCCCACCTCCATGCCAGAATTCTACCTTCTTATCATTTCTACTCGTCACTGGTCTAATATCTCACGTTAAAAACTAAAGCAAAAATAAAATGAAGAACTTTTTTGGGATATTTTATCCAGTATTTTAAGTGTCTAAATCAGAAGTTTGTCTTCACACCTAATCCATCATATTGTCCAAAACAGAAGTCCTCACTTGGTTTTGAAAATACTTACCCAAAATATTTGCATGATCTGAGTAAGTGTTAAAATGACCAGCCATCCAGACTGTGTCCTGAATAGTAATATCTGCCGGGAGCCTGACAACGGAATCATCTCAGGTGCCCGGGGCTGCTGTAGAAATGGCAGAGCAGGGGCGGCCTGTCAGTGAAAGGTCTCAGCCAGCAGAGAACTCAATACAGTCATAAACACTGGCTCTCAAGCACATGCCTCCAGCCAACTCTGTTCCAATGCACAGAGCAACCGACAACAACTGCTTATTCCCACCGGTTTTCAATAAGTAGGTATCCTGCACCAGCAAGAGCTTTATATATTTTGGTAGGGCAATAAGAAAAAAATTATGTAATTCTCCAGGGGCCAACATAAAATATTCATTCTTTGAAAAGTTAGTTCCTGTTCAGTGTTGTTCTATGAGTTCTCAGGATCGGTCAGGGTTTCTCCTCACATATTAAGTTTAGATAGAGTCCTCCAGGGAAAGAAATGGATGCAATTATAATCTTCAGTTAACCATCAGCTCGTGGTAACAGTATTTTATAGGTCCCCAGGCAAAATAAAGCGCAGCTGTTTGAATTAGTATTCCAATTCTCTGCTTCACTTTCATAAAGGAAGCATTCAATATGCATAATGAGCTTATAAAATGCAGGGGAAAAAAGTGACAAAGTCAAGGGAAAGTAGCCTGGCACTGGAAGTTTTCTAGTTGTGGACTGTTCGAGAAATCCAAGGTGCATAATGACATGACATTTTGTTTTAACTAGACTACTCTCTCGTCCTTGCAGGAACATCTTATATAAGATTGAATCACCTGAAATTGTCAGTATTTGACGACTTTTTGTTTTTAATCCTCACCTGAGGATATTTTTCCATTAATTTTTAGAGAGAGTAGAAGAGAGAGGGAAAGACAGAGAGAAATATGGATGTGAGAGAAATGTATCAATTGGTTGCCTCCAGCAGGAGCCCCAACCAGGGCCTGCGAGGAGCCTGCAACTAAGGTACATGCCCTTGACCGGAATTGAACCCGGGCCCCTTCGGTCCGCAGGCCAACGCTCTATCCACTGAGCCAAACTGGCTAGGGCAGTATTTGATGATGTTTGACCTTCAATCTTAGACATTCCATATGGTTCTGCCTAATATTTTATCTTCCCAGTTAAAATTGATTATTTCTTGCCTGGGACCTATGAAGTTGTGATGGAATGGGTAGAAGCCGGCCTATGGCATAGTGGGACGTAACAAGGCGGTCTGACAGAGATGCTAATAAGAAAGAAGACAGTGAACTATGCCTAGTTTTCTTTCAGGATCATCAGCAAAATTCTCTGTGGTGTCTAATGTTTGGATGTTCACGCATAACTATGCCTCTGATACTCTGTGGTTCTTTTCAGCCATGCAGCATTCTTCCGATTCATTTTTCTCCATTTGTGCTGTTTGTCTCTGTGATGTGAATCCATCCCTATCCATTCTGTCATGCCTCCATTTTTTGCTGCTTCTTCAGATTGCACTGAGCCATAAGAGGTAAGCTCCATCAGAGAAGAAAAAAATGTGACTTTCCTTTATGTCCAGGAAGAATCCTTTGTCCATGGTATTCCATAACCCTGCTTCTAAACTTCATTCTTTCTGAACTACACTTTGAAAGATACAAGAATAATAATTCCCCTCAGCCACACCCACACTAGAATGCCTTGAATATTTTCTACACATTCTGTGAAGTCAGTGCTTGTTTCTAAGCATCTTCTGCAAGGATGCGCATGAAAGTCCTTAGCTTTGTACCTCAACATCTCCCTCAGTTGTCTGTATAGTAATATGCACACCAGAGTACCTGAGAAATTGATATTTCTTATGCCATCTTGACAGTAGGAGTCCCAATCCTGTTTGCATCCACCAGGCTCCTGAGGATTATAATAATAGGCAATATCTGAATTACTCTGTGTCATCATCCCCTAAAGCAGACAGGGATATTTCCAAATGTTTTACTGGGTCTGGTAATTTACATGGATCAAATTCATCAGATAAAAACCAACCCTCCCCTTAATGTTGAGCTGTAGAGTTAATGGGAATTGTTTTCATATTGTTCTCAATTCCGTTCACAAACATGGATTAGGATTTCCTAGGGCTGATAACCGATAATATCTACATTTTATCTTAAGTTTTTGAGAGCAGAGATTGAAATTGCTTTTCATTCAAAATACCTTGACTTTCCTAAGCAAATAAAACCAATTTTTTTCTAAACAAGGCAAGCCAAGGCATATAGGAAGCCTCACACAGCAGGATTCGGGTTGTTTATTGATTTATTGTTAACCTCTCAGGCCATCTAACAGTTAAGGCAATTAAAGGATCCTCTGCCCAATACATTTGAGTTAGGCTAAATTTCTCCCTCGCTGATCCTGAAGAGCCAGGGTTCATAGCATAATGCTCTTTCTAGTAGTGTTGTTTCTATCTTCCTGGCACTAAACAATGAATCCCACTGCTTCTTATTGGGAACGTGTCAAAATGTATCAGGCTAAGAAGAAATTGCACCACTCGCCTTGCCCTACAGACTGGCATTCATTTTTAGAGACACATGTTCCAGCCTTTTCCAGAGACAGAGGAGCATATCTTTAATAGAAGACATATTTAATACAAGAAGCATATCTTTAATAGAAGACATATTTAATACAAGAAAAGAGTGTAGGTGTTCAGTCTGTATATTATGGCGGCACAATGTTGATGAGGTTTGATGCAGAAAGTCATTTGACCCTTGGCAATCTCAAGTCTGTGATCTGCTACCAAGTCTTGGCAACAACACAGTTGACGATGGATTCTCACCATTAGTGCTCATCTTGTATTCTGCCTTTTCACCTGGGTTTACTTTGTGTGTCCTGGTAATTCATCCTATGCTCGGTAAATTAAGTTTGTTTAGAAATATATTTCTTATTGGAATTCTTCTTGATGGCTTCATTAAAGTTGTAGACAATGAGAAAATACTTAATGGGCTAACTTACTTGAATCATCCAGTGTGTTTGGATACAAAAGTATGAAGTAACCAGCCAAGGTATGAAGTAGCCTAATGGGGGATGGGATGAAGGAAGACTTCTTAGAGGAGGTAACTAAATTGAATCTTAAAAGTAGAAATTTGCCAGACAGAAAAGGGGTTTAAAGGCTCTGTGAGCCATGGGAACAACAAATGGAAAGGTATGAGATGTCATATTTGGGAGACTTACCAGTCTGATGTAATTGGACGACAGAGAACTTGAGATAGGGATAGAAGGAGAGAGGAACCAAATGTCAAAGATTGGGTATCATTTTTATTTTATGATTGAGGTAGGGGGAGTTGGTAATAGATTTTAAATGGGAAATGATGTGATCATGTATTTGTGTTTTAGACAATAACATTACTTGCCATTAATGTCCCACTTTTAAGCAATGACTTTCTACATGCATTCTAGAAACCATCTTTTACCAAGATTCATATGACTTTAAGACAATGTAGATACCAAAGGGGAACTAGCATAGACCTGGGCACCAGAGGGACCTGGGGTTGAATCTTCTGTCTATCCCTTCTCAGCTATATGATAATGGAAAAATCATACCATATTTTGAAAAATTAGAATATTATTTCTAGATCATAAAGAGTTATAATAATTAAGAATTACAATACACAAAAATTAATTAGCACATAACTGATACTCTCAATAATATTAGCCCTTATTTTAACATTATGGATCAATGCATAATAACACTATTGCTTGAAATGAAGAAAAAAGTTTCCATTTTAAAACCTGTGGTTACTAAGCAACCTATGGTTATTAGGTAATTCTGAGGTGATGGCTAATACTGTGATTTCTTTTTAACTGACTCAAGTCAAAGTATGCATTCATTGTTGAAGTGTATATTTTTGTGACCTGTTGACCTTCTATGACAAATATAACTAACACTCCTTCCCTTATTAAAATTTCTTTTTTAGCCTGTTAAGAGGTCAGTAGATATCTGATCCTTACCAGTTTCTGGGTAGCAACTGAAAGTTGTTCTTTTATTTTTTTCAGGCACATCTTGACATGACAAGATGGAGCCACATGTTTAATTTTCTGAAATGCTCAGTTTTTTATTTATCAATGAAATAATTTCCTCTTTATCAAACATTTTCAATTAAAGCTATGCCAGTTTAAACAGACTTTGGTCTGTTATTCATGACAAAGTGGGGGGGGGGAGACTAACTTAACAAAATCTAGTAAGCACTTCCTTTTCTTACTAGCCAACATGCTCAGAGCAGTTGTATTTTCCTGGAGTATGTGGATGGTCATAGACAATAGATGATTGCTGGAACAAAATCACTACTGGCACCCTTGATTAGATAAGACTAGTTCTAGAAATTGAATATTTGTTTGCTTCATGTCAAAATGTTAGGTTTAAAAAAGCTGCATATTTAAAACCTTATTAAAATGTATTTCACTTTCATATTCAAATCCCAGCCGCCTCCTAAATATGCAAAGAGAATCATGAAATTACTTGAGATTCTGCAAAAGGGGAAAAATAAACAGAAACCTACTTAAAATGTCTAATTCTTCAATATCCAAATGTGCCTTCAGGGATTCATTTTCCAGATTTCCCACTAATGTGTTGGCCACGCTAATGCTACCCTGGGAAATACAGCTCAACCAAATAAAAACCTCAAATAAACTAAGAGTACATAGTAATTCCCTTAAGGTCAACTTATCGTTCATTAATCCCACATTGGCCATTTACTCAGGAAGCCCCTGTGGTAGCCAGAGCAGCGCTGTTCCTGGAATGCGCCCGATTCGTTCACCGCTGCAACCGTGGCAACTGGCCCGAGTGGATGAAAGGCCACCACGTGAATATCACCAAGAAAGGCCTGTCCAGGGGCCGGTCTCCCATCGTGGGCAACAAGCGGAACCAGAAGCTGCAGTGGAACGCTGCCAAGCTCTTCTACCAATGGGGAGACGTGAGCTTTTCATTTGCTTCCATAAAAATCAGGGTGCTTGAGTGAAGTGAAGACGTTTTATGTGTGTGTTTGTCTGGGGGACAATGCATTGAGTATCTGCTATGTGCCAGGCACTGAACTAAACAGTTTAGGGGAAAGTAATCTTAATTCATTGAATGCTCCCAATACATCTATGAAGTTAGACATTATTATTCCTCTGTCTCCTTCCCTGGTCCTCTGCTTCCTTCCTGCCTATAGATGTGTTTTCCCAGGATAGCTTGTAATTTCTTTCTGTGTAATTTCCCCCAGGGTTACATGTATTCCTGTGTTTTTAATTGTTAACTCGGTGGCAGCAGCACACACTTCTCTATCCATAACACTTCAGATCCCAGGCCAGTATTGCCAACTGCACACACTGTTCTTCCCATATAAGAACACCCCCGTTGGAAACCCCTCCTAAAATTTCTATTTTTATTAACGATTCCACCATCATCTAAAATGGCAACCTGTGAACATATTCCAAACCTCCTTCCCTTATCGATTCCACCCCTTTCGCATCACTGATGCCCCTTAAGGCTGGATGACTAAAGCGTTTTCCCGTTTGGTCTCCTCCCCAAGTCCTACACACTGCTAGTAAAATGACCTCCCTAAGGCTTAGCCCATCTAAAAGCAGAACATGCATACTTATCTGCCAGCCTCCAGACTTGCCCCCTCCAATTCATTCTCCAAACTGCTGTCAGAGGGATTAGATGAAAATGCAAATCAGATGGTGCTTCCTACCCACTTGCAATCCTTCAGTGGCCCTTCTTTTCTCTGGGGATGAAACCCAAATTGCTTAGCCCAGCATCACTGTTCTCTCCACACGTTTGTGCAAATCATATCAAGATTATAGATGAGGAAGGCAAATGAACTACTCTAAAGAATATTTATATTAATCCTTTGCATCTAAGAGGTGTGTGATAATAATAAGTTGTTACATTAATTTTTTTTATTTCTATTGAATTCAGAGAAGAAGGGGAGGGAGGGAGAGAGAGAGAGACATCAATGATGATAGAGAATCAACGATTGGCTGCCTTCTGCACACCCCACACTGGGGATTGAGCCCATAATTCAGGTGTGTGCTCTGACCGGGAATCGAACCATGACCTGCTGGTCTATAGGTCAACACTCAACCACTGAGCCATGCCGGCTGGGCTGTTACATTAATTTTTGAAAGCAGGCTACATGGTTTGTCTTTGAATTTCTAGGCAAGTAAGGCAGTATCCCTCGAATGACTGTTAAGGTTTCTCCCCACTCAGAAACTACCTTTCATCATCCTTCAGAATGTAAAATGAAGTTCAGCTTCAAGAACTGTAGGATCTGGGCCCAGCTTACCTTTCCAGCCTTCCTGCACATTAATTCCTCTTACAAAACTCTGCTTCAACCAAGTGGCTTACTTGTCAGTCTCTGAACACATCAGTTTAGTTCCCTGAATATGGATCTTTTGGAACTCTCTCTCTGGACTATCCACTCTTTTCCTTCCCCATCCCCCAAAACACCAATTCTTCACAAATCTATTGCAATGAGACTTTCCATGATTCTCCGAACTGAATCCAAGCTCTCCATCTTCTGAACTAATGAAGTCTTTCACTACTTAATGTGCTATTTTGGTATGTTATTACCTCCCCAATAGACCAAGCATGTCAAACTCAAAGGCTAACACAGGCCAAATAAATAAGGTCTAAGTTTATGTGGGCCACACACACAAAAAAGCTTCAATTTTCATAGAAACGTAGGTTTATTTAGAAAAGTATAGTATAAAAGAAAAGGACAAGAGCAATGATAAAATTAATGTTTTCTTCCTGACACTTGGCATCTCTTCTCTGCTACTGTCTTTCCTACTTCGGGGGAAGTCTTGTTCGCAGTGATTACTTTCAAAACTGACCCAAGGTGAATGTCAGCAATTCTGGATCTGACAGGAGACTTATTTCCTTTCATAATTGTAAATAACTGCTCACACTGTTATATTGGGTGGGCCACATGTGGCCCGCAGACCATGAGTTTGACATGCTTGCCAATAGACTGTAAGCTCGGTGAGGGAAAGAGCAAAAGACATTAAATCAAGCATCCTGTCTTGTGTTGGAATCCCAGTTCACAGCTTGCTAAGTAACCCTGAGCAAATCTTTCAACCTGTCTAACCTTCCAATTCCCAAACATTGATCCTTCTGTATGAAGGCATTTAGTATTACCTCAGAGAAGTTCATTTTTTAGCAGCCCTTTAACTTTTCGGAGCTGTGGGTTTAACTTACACCATTTATTTTCACATCCTGGGAGGATTGATATGGAATCTTTCCCCTTTGGACCTCACTATTCAGCTTGTTGGCTCCATTCTAGACTCATGTTGCATGCACCCACCTTTGGAGGGATCTCCAAAGTGGTAACATCAGGACAAAGATTTTTGTTGAGGTGGGGTTTTTTGTTTTTATTGTTTTCTTTGCTTAAAACATCCCAGGCTAGTGGCTAAAATTTTAGGATCCTGTGATATCTGTTTACACGGCTTGCTTTCTTTTCATGTGGTTTTTCTTATTCCTCACTTAATTCGAGAGTTTGAGGAGACCTTTTTGTTTCCCAATAGTCAAGACACTCAAACAGCTTGCATTTTTACTTAAAGAATTCTGGACATATCTTCATATGTCATTTTCCAGTAGTGAGTGTAATTTCTTGTATGTCCAGAATTTAGTAACTTTTCTAAATGTTTGAAAAGAATGTTGTAAGAAGAAAGGAAAGATTTAGCTGGTATTTTAGTCTTACCAGTACACAGAGTAATCCACCTGTCAGACCCCAAGCTCATTTTAGTTATTTCCCTAATTTTTCTTCCTGGGCTTGTGCTCCTTCCACTGTTGCGTACGGTATATAATTGGAATATAAAATAAATTAGATAGAGATAGTTTATTTTTTCTCTTCTTAGGGAAAATTTCTTAATTATTAGTTCCATTAATACCTTATTTAAAAAAAACACAATATTGCCCATGTGCTGAGTTATTAAAAGTTATATTTCCAGTATTGATGTTGGGTACTCTACCAAAAGAATAGTTACTATTTCTTACTAATTCAGAGTATCATGGAAGAGGGAACAAATTCTATAAAAAAGACAATCAGTACCTATATAATGGCAGATAAAAATAAAATTGCAGTACCAGAATTCTTGCCAACCTCCAAACTCATTAGCATGACAATGACATTCTCATAAAATAGCATGATCAGGAGTACTCTGAGGAAGGGTGACTTCTTATTTTTACTGCAATAAAATCTTCCGTGAAAGACTGCACTACACCCTTGTAAAGTAAATGACCCTTAGGGAAATGAAAATATTTTCACTGGGTAAATGGGGGGAAAAATTCTATGAGTATACCAAAGTATCATCCTAGTTTCTACAAGTATTTAGTCTGAATGACCTTGGAGACAGCATCAGTGCCTTCCATCTCTGGGTTTCCACATAGAAAACCTGGCGGTAACAACACTATGGCAAACAGCGGAGGCTTGTGCTGGAAGAACTTCCCACTCATTGGTTGTTTATGTCCCCTGTATGTGAGAGCCTACTTTACAGTCTAATATACTTTGTGCTGTTTCTTTTTTCCCCTCCATGGTAGGCGATTGGCATCCGATTGAATGAGCTGTGCCATGGGGAGAGTGAGAGCCCAGCCAATCTGCTGGGTCTTATTTATGATGAGGAGACCAAGAGGAGACTGAGAAAGGAGGATGAGGAGGAAGACTTTTTAGATGACAGTAAGGAGACTCCCTTTACTACAAGAACCCCTGCTTGTAAGAACCTCTGCTTTAGGAGCACTTAATATTTCTCTTTCCTCTTCCATATTCTTACCACCTTCCCATGTCTCCCCACTGCGCCTTTCCCCCTATTCCCTGTGTATGGATGTAAAGCATGTGCATAAAGCCACACCGAGGAGAGGGCAAGAACCAGAAAGAAGAGACTAGAAGAGACTATAGACAGGGGCAAAGAGTTGCAGGCCATCTGGAACTTCTATCGCTTTGTAGTCTCTGACTCATATTATTACACAAAGATTAGTATTAGGCTTCTCTGAGAAAATTAAACTGTGGAATATTACTGTCCCAAGGGGAGTTTGGTCAGATTTTGTATTTTATTATTGCTTTTGGAGATTAAAAAATAAAATAAAAGTTATACCAAACAAAATTGAACATGACATACTTTCCAGATCACTAGCATATTGTAATTTTTAATCAAAGTATAATGCAACATTTAACATTAAATTGAATTATTAAAAGATTCACATTATTAGAACTATGAATATCTTCCACACTGTAGTGATGTATTAAAATTATAATTGAGTTCTATCATAGAAAAATAGAGGCAAAGAGTTCTGTACATCTCTCTCCAGAACCATTTTGTGCATATATGTGTTCTGTGCCATATGAGCTTGTATGTATGTGCACCACTGCCTTTTATGGGTCATAAAATTCCAATGTGATCATGGAATCAGTATCATTATTTGAAGACAATGAGGCCTCTTCCTCTTGACCCTCCCTAGTGGTTTGAAACTCAAACTCCCTGATTATGTTTTAAGGGTTGTCCCTCGTTAAGTGATGCCAAACATACTACACCCTTATAGTCATGAAATATAAAGACTATATGTCATGGCTAGACTGTAACATTAGACAGAACTGAATAATAATAAAAAACATATTGTCTTCTTTTTCACTTTTATATCAAGGATTTTTAAAAATAAATTTTAAGACATTTTGCTCTTTCTCGGCCCTTATCAAATGAGAGAAAATTTCTTGACTTAGTTGTTGACAAAACACCAAATTCTGACATCAGTCTTTCAGTCTAATGGTGATAGTTGCCCCAATGATTTCGTTAAGTTCATAGTAGTCTAGTCTCTCCTAGAATGACTCACGGAATTGGGTCTGATTTGTAGAAGGCCTTTAGGAGTATTCAGTGATCACAGAACCTATTGAAGGCCTGCCAGAAGACATCCCTAAACTGCCCTGGGTCTCTCCGGGGTCATTCAGAACAGAGAAGAGCCAAGGCAACATCCACCTAAGTACCACCTAAGTACCATTTACCAGTATGTTATACCTGGTATATTAGCTTTTCTGTGAGCTTATGCATTACTCAGTCCTTGTTCATTATAACAGAACATTTGAGATGATAGTTATGCGAGGCCTTGGACTGAGACCAAGCTCATTGTGTATAGGACAGACAAGAAGAATCTAGATGAAAACTCAGAAGTAAAAGGACAGATCCTTAAATTTATACTAAATATCTAGTCTTTAATTATTTTTAAAAAGCCATTGCACATCCAGGTAATTTCTAGAGTCATGTAGCCTCCATCAAACATAGATTGGAATGTCTGGTTTCATTCAACATTCAAGTCAATACATAGCTCATCCTGCATTTAAAAGATAATCATGGTGCATACACATATCAGTCTGGAAATTCTAAAGGAGTTTGTCCCTTACATTTTTAAAAAGAGGCATTGTGCCCGGCCAGCATGGCTCAGTGGTTGAGTATCGACATGAACTGGGATGTAGCAGTCTAATTCTAGGTCAGGACACATGCCCGGTTTGTGGGCTCAATCCCTAGTGTGGGTGTGAAGGAGGCGGCCAATCTGTGGTTCTTTCTCATCATTGATGTTTCTGTCTCTCTCTCCCTCTCCCTTCCTCTCTCAAATCAATGAAAATATTTTTTTTAAAAAGAAAGGTGCTTTTCTTAAAATAAATAAATAAATAGCATTAAAAGAGGCAATATTCCCCAGCCACATGCTACCTTTGGAGAGAAAATATTGGTCTTCATCAGGAAACAATAGCCAGTTATCTTCAGAAAGACCATAATTTCCTCCTACTGTCAGTATATACCATGAAGTATATATTATATTCAATTAAGAAAGCCTACTACATGGGAAATATTTTAGAGGTATTTTTAGCAATGTTGCTATGCAATGATATTGCTTGCTCAATGATTTAATTCATTCAAAATAGATAACCAGGGCATGTGCCCTGATCGGGAATTGAACCGTGACCTTCTGGTTCATAGGTTGATGCTCAACCACTGAGCCATGCTGACTGGGTGATAACTGCTTCCTTTTATGAGAGACAGAACTCTGCATAGCTTTGGTCTTCTTTTTAAGTAATCAGTGTATTTCTGCTTGATTTGTGATGATATGTATCTGAGAGTTTTAAATCCTGAGAATTTAAAAAGTCTCTATGGTACCAATTTGGACATTATCTGCCTTTGGAGAAAAATCCATTACTTGAACTATGGTGGATGCAATGTTTTGCTCATTTAAAGATCAGTATGCTTTGGAGCAAAGGAGGATATTTGCATACTTTTAGTGTAGCTATTCTTTAATATGACAGGCTAACTTGCATCAATTGGATGAGAGAGGTGATCAAGTATGTCTTATCAATGCTACAGAAACATATCTGGCCCTGAACTGAAACAACTTCACTGTCCTCAGAATATCAAGAGAGATGTCTCTGATAAAATGAATCAGCAGGACCTTTATAGTTTCAAATCGACTCCACCGCCATTTATATAGTCTAAATCTAATTGAATAGCGATATGAAAATCTTTCAAAACTGCTTTTCCATTTTTGTTTTCATCAAAAGGCTTCATTTTGTTACTCTACCCAGCAGTAAGGAGAATAATTTAGTTCTTGATTGCTATTTTAATACTGGGCACTTGTTATAGAATTACAAGCTGGAAAAAGAGAGAGGTCTGTTAATGTACAGATTGTGGTAAAGGGAATAGGTACATTGAACATGTATAGGTAACATTCTCATATGCACTTTCATTTTGGACATGTTTAGGTAACGTTCTCATATGCAATTTGATTTTACACATGTGTAGCTGTTTCCATTAAACCACGCCTCTCTGTATTTTAATTTGTTGACTCATTAAAGAACTCTCATTCCACAGGTACTGTGAACCCCTCTAAATGCGGCTGCCCCTTTGCTTTGAAGATGGCAGCATGCCAGCTGCTGCTGGAGATCACCACCTTCCTGCGAGAGACCTTTTCTTGCCTACCCAGACCACGCACTGAGCCTCTGGTGGTAAGAAAAGCATGCATGTTAACAACCAGGCTGCTTGGACAGAGTAAGACATGTAACCAGGTTCTGCGTATGCACATTTTCTTCAAATGCCCGATGACCAAATGTATGATATAATTCAAAATTCAACCAAGAGATTTTCTTTGTTTTTAAATTAAATTTATTGGGGTGACATTGGTTGATATGAACATATAGGTTTCAGGTGTGGGTTTCTATGTTACAAGATCTGTATATTACACCATGTGCCCACCACCCAAAGTCAAATCTTCTCATGTAACCATATACGAAGACCCCTTTCTTCCCCCCACCCCCTTCCTTCTGGCAACCACCATACTGCTGTGGGCTTAATCCCCAGTTTGGGGTGTGCTGTTTGTGTTCTTAAGTTTCAGTTTTGATTCCCACATATGAGTGAAATCATACGGTTCTTAGCTTTTTTCTAACTGACTTATTTCACTTAGCATTATGTTCTCAAGGTCCATTTATGTTATTGCAAATGGCGCTACTTCCTCCTTTCTTATGGCTGAGTAGTATTCTATTGTGTATATGTACCACATCTTCTTATCAAGCCCTCTATCGTAGGACACTTTGGTTGCTTCCATGCCTTGACCACCGTGAGTAATGCTACAATGAACAAAGGGGTGCATATATCTTTGCAAATACATGCTTTCAAGTTTTCCGGGTATATTCTGAGGAGAGGGATTGCTGGGTCATATGGTAGCTCTATTCTTAATTTTTTGAGGAATCACCAGACTGCTTTCCATAGTGGTTGTACCGGTCTACATTCCCACCAGCAGTGAATGAGGGTTCTCTTTTTCCACAACCTCTCTAACACTTGTTATTGCTTGTCTTGTTAATAATGGCTACTCTAACAGGTGTGAGGTGGTATCTCATTGTAGATTTTCATATATAAAAATAAAATTTGCTCTATTAAAAAATAACTCTCAAGTTGACCTTGAAATCACAAAAGATAGCACCACTAAGAAAATGTTTGATTACTAACAGTAATGCTACAATGTCTAAGAATGTGTATGTGTAGGTTCCTTTATACCACAAGCTATGAGAAGTTTTCTGGCCAGCATTTTTTAATATCTACTGCTCATAAATCCACATAGAAGTGTGCTTCCAATGAATTTTCTTATTTAAATTACTAGAGGCCTGATGCATGAAATTTATGCAAGGGGCTCGGCTCTCGCAGCCCTGGCTGCATCGGCCAGCCCTCATAGCCCCAGCTTCGTCCGGAAGGTCATCCAGACAGTTGTTCTGCTGTTCGGCCTAATTAGCATATTAGCTCTTTATTATACAGGATGGGCAAAAAGACTTCTTCACCCGGCCAGTGTGGCTCAGTAGTTGAGTGTTGACCTATGAACTGGGAGGTCACGAATCAATATTCAGTCAGGGCACATGCCTGGGTTGTGGGCTTAATCCCCAGTTTGGGTGTGCAGGAGGCAACTGATCAATGATTCTCTCATCATTGATGTTTCTATCTCTCTCTCCCTCTCCCTTCCTCTCTGAAATCAATAAAAATATGTCTTTTTTTAAAAAAGACTTCTTCTAGCATTTAGCATCTAAACATTCCCAAACATATATTTTATTCCTGCAGCATTTCTTATGGATGGGCAGAAAAAGACATGCACACACACACAAACACACACACAAACACACACACATATACACAGAGACACACATATCAAAACACATACTAAAACACACAGGCACACACACACACTTGCACCATCAGGGCCTGATTTGTTTAACAAAATAAAAACACTGTGTAAGAGCTAGAGTCTTGAGAGAGCATGTGGGATAAGGACACACCTCAGAGCCGATCATTTTGGGCCCTTAGTTCTCTAATAGGCACTGAGTCCCCTGTGGTTCTTTCAAGGTAGACGTCATCCGGCCAGAGCTGAGGAACTAGACAAGTTCTTTTCTTCCCTTTACACAAGGCTCACACTACTCTACCAGAAATAGTGTTGCACTAACAGTCTATGTGCTTTCATTTAAGCGAATTTTATAATCTACCAGCTCTCCCGATATTTCAACCGAATGCAGCATGAGCAAGGCCATACCCTAATCCTGGTGCAGCCAAAAGAATGTCTGCTCTGGGATTCCTGAGTGGTGCCTCTCTCTCTGGTCTTCCATGTCTGCAAAGCCTGTTCCCTCGCACCAAAACATAAAATGGATATTTTCAAGTTGGAAACATGTCTGGGCAAAATGTATGTTTGTAAGAGAAACAAACCCACATTTGGAATGAGAAACTACATGATTTGGATATTGAAAAAAGCAGTTTTTCTACTGCTCTTCCTTAATTTTATATTAACCTGGGCCGCTAAATTTCTGAATTAACTTTACTATTATATTAAAACTACTCTATAAAATTGAATCAAGACCACCATTTAATATATATGTGTAGTTTAAAATCCAGTATGATAAAATATCTGGTCTGTAAGAATCTGTCAGTGTTATCAACATTCTGATTATACTGGTCTTCATGAAAGTACAGTAGTGAATCTATCTATTTTTTTTTTTAAATCCTTACCTGAGGATATTTTGCCATTGATTTTAGAGAAAGTGTAAGGGATAGGGAAAGACAGAGAGAAACATCACTGTTAGAGAAACACAGTGATTGATTGCCTCCTGCATGGGCCTGGGCCGGGGAGGAGCCTGCAACCGAGGTACGTGCCCTTGACCAAAATTGAACCCAAGACTCTTCGGTCCACAGGCCGACACTCTATCCACTGAGCCAAACTGGCTAGGGCAGCAGTGTATCTATTTTTAAGTTTTCAGATTTTTATTGGCCACCATTTTGACCTGCTGGGATTTAAAAAGAGAACCTTAAAGTTTGATTCCACTGTTTTTGTTTTCCGTTCAATTTCTATAAAGCTATCGTTTAATGACCCTTATTATTACAACAAATTTATTTTTTAATCAGTCACATCTTTTAAAAATTACTGTATAACTGGCAGGCCAGTAGGAAATGCCAAGAAATTAATTTAAAACAGAGCCTGCAGTCATTCAGGCAATGAGAGGAAAGTTTTCACTGCTATATTGCCTTTAGCAAGGTCTCAGAGATCTTTTATTCATTATATTGGGATTTTCACTGTCAAGTGTAGGTTTATGTATTTTGGGAGGATATGACCTTGATAAGATAGATGAGAGAGAAGCTTTTTTTCATACGTAATTGATTTAAATATAGTTGATGGTAAAAACAAAAACAAAAACCACCTCAAGTCACGTTCTAACCTACCATAGAAAAAGCAATGAGTTAGAAAATAAATAAATAAATTAATTAATTAATTAATTAAATAAAAAAGAAAAAGCAATGAGTATCATAAAACTATCTTACCAACACAGATGCTGAAAATGCTTGAAATTATTTTTAAGAAATTATATTAATAGTGAATCTATCAGGCTAAGCATAAATGCCACCAAAATGAAATATTCTAAAGTTTTAACAAAACATTTGCTACAAGTGTATTTGTAGATCTTCAGAATGTTTTATTAGTTTAGTAACATTTTTAATAGCAGTAAAAATAAATAGCTACCATAACACACAGAATAATAAAAGAATAACACAGTAAAATAATAACATTAAAAGCTAAAAATATTCAATACTCTGAGGCTTGGGGATGGGAGATCAGGAACATAAACTTTCTACCAAGAAGAAAAGAATGTCTAATAGAAATACCCTAAAACAGATTTCACTGTAAAATATTTATTTGACAAAGTCTTAGTTATATACAAAATGTGGGAGAGAAAGCAAAAGAACCTTAAATACAATAGTGAAAATAAAAGTTAATTTGTTTAACCACACTTATTTCTTAGGTAGGGTTAGGAAGTCCCAGTAGGCCCTTACGTCATTGGTGGGTAATAAAGTTCAAGGAAAAGGAAAAATGATATCAACAGGTATTAAAATATGCTAAAAATATATTTTTGCCAACTTAACAATTTTTTTCTAGATAAATCCCTAGATGCAACTTAATGTGCTTTTTTTTCCCCAAAAATATAACTCTTCTTGGTAGCATTTTAGTCACTTTTTATTAACCATGCAAATAAATAATGTCTTTAAAAAAGAAAAAGCATTTTTACAAGATTTATAATCTAAAGAGCATAATAATCAAAATGTTCTCTAAATATTGACTTCCAAACTTGAGAACAATAAACAAATATTTTTAAAGCAATTCTGTGTGTAAAATTGTTGATCTATTAAAATATTTCCCAATGGAGTTAAGTTTGAGGATTAAGTAAAGTTAGCTCAGCAAATAAGTGGGTAAAGGAAATTCAGGTTTAAGAAATCTCATATATGAGGGCCAGAAGCACAAAACAGGATCATACACTGGTAAAATGTCTCTCTCCCTTCGAGGCACAGCTCAGTATAAGGGGTTCCTTATTTGCGGAACTAACTCTACTTAATCCTCAAACTTAACTCCAGCATTACTTCTGTATTTGCTTTTATTTTTGCTATAAAAAACTACCACAATTTTGGTTGTTTAAAATAACTGAATATATAATCTTATAGTTCTGGAGGTCAGAAGTTTTATACAGGTCTAACCAGATTAAAATCAAGGTGTTAGCAAGGCCACACGCCTGCCTTTCTGGGGCTTCAGGGGAGAGTCTGTTTCCTTGATCTCATTGCATCTTTCAGAGGCCACACATTCTTAGCTCATTGCCTCTTCCCCGTCTTCAAAGCCAGCAATTTAACATCTCTGTCACCCTTCTTCCACAGTCAAATCTTCCTCTGACCACAGCCTGGAAAATCTCCCCACTTTTAAAGTTTTGTGCGATCAGGTTAAGCCTTCCTCTTCCAGGATAATCTTCCATCTTCATCACATGTGCAGAGTCCCTGTTGCAATGTAAAGTGACATGTTCACCAGGTTCCAGGGACTAAGGCAGCGGTTCTCAACCCATGGGTCGCAACCCCTTTGGGGGTAGAATGACCCTTTCACGGGGGTCGCCTAAGACCATCGGAAAACACATATATAATTACATATTGTTTTTGTGATTAATCACTATGCTTTAATTATGTTCAATTTGTAACAATGAAATTGGGGGGCACCACAACATGAGGAGCTATATGAAAGGGCCGTGGCCTTAGGAAGGTTGAGAACCACTGGACCAAGGCATGAACATCTCTGGAAGGTCATTGTTCTGCCAACCACGACCTCCAAGCATGATTTCTAAGCTCCTACTCTGTCTCTCTGCCTTGGAATTCATCACTTGTTGGCCTCCTCACTCTCTACCTTGGGATTCTGACTTTCTTTAGGACAAGAACCACTTCTTTTTATCACCCAGTACTAACACATTTATACTCAATACATAATTATTTAATAAACAGGTAAATACCAATTTTAGTTAAAACCATGCACAAAGAATTAGAAGGTAAGTTTGTTCTAAATTTGGAATGAGGTCTGTGCTTTTGGAAGGTGAGGCATGTGAGAAAAAGTGAAAAACTGAGTTAGAGAAGTCTTTTGTTTTTGTTTTTTAAACTCAATGAATATTATTATGGCTACAGTCTACAATTTGCATTAGGTAAAGGTAAATGGGGCTGTTTAAGTGCAATTCTATGCAATTCAAAACCAAGGGAGGTTTGCCAGGAGACCACTGCAGCGCTGGGAGTTGCCAGCATTCATGTGCTCCTCGCTGACATTTCAGGACCTGGAGAGCTGCAGGCTTCGTCTGGATCCTGAGTTGGACCGACACAGATACGAAAGGAAGATCAGCTTTGCCGGGGTCCTGGATGAAAATGAAGACTCAAAGGATTCCCTGCACAGTAGTAGCCACACCCTCAAATCCGACGCAGGTGGTGAGGAGAAGAAAGGTACGGAAAAGCAAGGATTGTTTCATGTTTCAGGGTTTCTTGTAGAATATTTGGTCTGGGGTCTAACCTACGGAATTGTTTACCCAAAGATGGCTCCGTACAGTACTGTGTCCATACAATGAGGTAGGAAACCATTCTGGTTGGGAGTTGGACGCTTCAGTAAGAGAGGCTCAGGTTCTAATTCCAGCTCAGCAGCTCTCCGTATTTCATTGACTCCAAGATGCCATCATTTACGCGATGAAACATTACATACCAATAGAAAGGAAAAATGTTCCCATTCAGCGCTTACACAATACTTTCTTATTGCTTAGTTTGTGTTTTATTCTTTTTTTTATAATTTTTTTAAAAAATATATTTTATTAATTTTTTTACAGAGAGGAAGGGAGAGGGATAGAGAGTTAGAAACATCGTTAAGAGAGAAACATTGATCAGCCACCTCCTGCACATGCCACATTGGGGATGTGCCTGCAACCAAGGTACATGCCCTTGACCGGAATTGAACCTGGGACCCTTGAGTCCGCAGGCCGACGCTCTATCCACTGAGCCAAACCGGTTAGGCTGTGTTTCATTCTTATCGAAATAGAATTTCAGACTTAATTAGATGAAAAAATTTATTTTCAGTATATATCATTCTTGTGCAGCCAAAAAAAGGTAAACCTTTAAGCTGGTCAAAGGGTTTCTAAACTATCCTCAATTCAGAGTTCAAATTTCTTAATCACTTTTCAACTCCGAATTGTCAATGTCCATGATTTTTTTTTTAAAGGATGATGTCCTGTGAGTCATCAGAATGTTAAGAATACATCATTTTCAAATTAATCTCTAAAAGGAGTAAAGCTATTGGTGCTAGGTACTTAAGGAAATATTCAGTTGTATGAAGTTAGCCTACCTTCAATTCCTGCTTCTGGAATATTGCCAAACACATCTAATGGACATCTCACGCACTCATCCACCCAGCTACCATTTTGCTTCTTGGAGTTAAAAGACACTGATACTCATTCTGTAAAGTTAGTTGCTGATGCTTTAGATCAGTGGCTCTCAACCTCCTGGCCCTTTAAATACAGCTCCGCATGTTGTGACCCAACTATAAAATTATTTTCGTTGCTACTTCATAACTGTAAAGTTGCGACTGTTATGAATCGTAATGTAAATATCTGATATGCAGGCTGGTCTTAGGCGACCCCCGTGAAAGGGTCGTTCGACCGCCAAAGGGGTCATGACCCACAGGTTGAGAACCGCTGCTTTAGATGTTCACATGGGTACAAGCAACAACAGTGTCACAACTGCCACATGGCACCAGGGATGCTAAGTTTTTTTTCCAACTGTAAGACAAATGTCCATTTCCGGTATGTTAAAATGTGACAAAATGTGCACCTTAAATTGCTAAGATATAGTCACTAGCTGTGTGACCTTGTCCAAGTTACTTACCCCCTAAGTACCATTTTTCGTCTCTGTAAAATTGGGTTAATAACACCCTATTGTGATGCTGAAAGCTTTAAATGAGACTACGCAAATAAAACATAAACTCAGAACTTGGCACATAATAGGCACACAGTAAATGTCTTTTTTTAAAATATCATGAGCTAAAGTAAAGATTGCAAAGTTTTAAGTTGCTCTCTAGAGACGCCTTTAAACTTTTAACTTCTCTATCTGATTGTTGTTCCTTAAATTCCACTGCACGTCAATGTTCTCCTAGTGAATTTCAATTAAAAGACCGTCAGCACATTTGTAAAACGAGTCCAAGATGATTTTATGGACTTAGTACTTTCTAGTGTCCAATAGACAACGACTCCATGAATGTTTGATGATTTAAGGAATGAACAATCTTGAAAGGAATAGCCCTAAATAGAGAAAACATCAAATCTTTAAAGACTTTAAAACCTTTCATGGAATGGACATACACAGAATTATTTTCTAATATTTCAAGATTGTAGTCATGGCATTTTCAAAATGGGAGTAATTGTTACATCATAATGAACTTATGGTGAACCAAATATTATTATAGTCAAATCTTAGCAATTTCTGCACGTGAAGAAGTACCAAGTCAATATATTTTCAAATATTCCTGCTTCAGATAAGGATAACCACATATGAAGAGAAGCTTCCATCTTCTAAGCATAGCCCAAGGGGATTTTTTTGGTCCATTCAAAGTTATTATGCTAATTATTAAAGTTGCTGAAATAAAAATTTCTAATACTGACATAGTTAAACTTGAGCTGAGTAAATTCTACACCATTTTAAAAAATAAAATAACAGGTTAATTTTAAGGACACTTTAATGATTACTGTTGTATAAATTGCTCTTAATATTCAAAGACACAAATGCTTAGTATTTTTTCTTTTCATAGAATAGCCATGTTAATATATGAAAGTTGTTTAATAAGTGAAGCGCAGAAGACTGACACTATAAATAAATGAAAACATATCCATAAAATATCATTTACCACTTAGCAACAATCTCCTTAAGATTCCTAAGTATTCCTTAATCCTTTTTTTTCTTTGTGCAATTTCTTTTTAATTTTTTTAAAAATATATATTTTATTGATTTTTTACAGAGAGGAAGAGAGAGGGATAGAGAGTTAGAAACATCGATGAGAGAGAAACATCGATCAGCTGCCTCCTGCACACTCCCTACTGGGGATGTGCCCGCAACCAAGGTACAAGCCCTTGACCGGAATCTAACCTGGGACCTTTGAGTCCACAGGCTGACGCTCTATCCACTGAGCCAAACTGGTTAGGGCTCCTTAATCCTTTTGATAAGTAGATTTCAGCTGCTAAATCAATGTGAAAATGGGGACCATGAGGACCCTGCTTACTTAGATGATAAAAGTTTTATTTAAATGTTCATACCATCTGTTTATATTAAAGCAAAAAATGTAAGTTCTTGAAATAAACAACCTGGGGACAATTCAGACACTACGGAGGAAAACTAATGTGAAATAATTTTTAAACTAAAAATTTCTGCCTAAAATCTCCAAGCAGGGTCTGTCAAACCATTTCACCCAGATTCCAAATACAAACCAAGATAGGTATTCCAATGCACAAGACATTTCTGATCAGTGGACAATCATCTATTGAGCACCTACTGAATGTGAGGCACTATTACACGTTTTCAGAAAAAGCCATGAAGAGGAAAATTTTCCTACATATGTTTTAGTTTATATTAGCTAAAAGTTAATAACATAATGGGGAGTAACACTACATACTTTTTAATAGAGATGAGTTGTATAAAAAAACAAATTAGGGTCAGAGAATTGGTAGTAACCTAGAGTTGGGGGGACTGTTGTTTAGAGAAGGACCCCATCAGTGATGCTGAGAAGAGACATGTATCATGTGAAGGAGCCAGTCATGCAAAGGGAGGAGTTTTCCAGCGACAGCCATGAGAACAAGGCTCTCGTGCAGGAATGAGCCTGGAGCACTTGAAGAAGGCAAAAAGGCCGACATGGTTGGAAAAGAATGAGGGGGGAAAGGTGGTAGGAGGGATGGGGTCAGAGGGCAATTAAATGGGGTCTGTAGATATGTTTAGAAATTTAATTCCACTTTGTGTATCAGAGAGTTGTTGGCAGGTTTTGACCAGAACAGTAATATAATATGTGTATTTATGATTTATGTATTTAAAAGATGAGTCTATCTGTGGGAGTGGGGGGAAAGGGGAGCAGTTAGCTAGTTACATTAGCCTGGGGAATAGGTGATGGGGCTTTCAAAGCCCTATAAAATTTTGATGTGTGGAGCCAGCAGGACTTGCTAATGGATAAAATGTGAGATGAGAAAAAAGGGATAAAGAGATGTTTAATTTAGATAAATTTGTGTCACTTTCATGGTAGTTCTTGTTGTCATGGAGATAAGGACTAAAATTCAATACTGTGCAATCTCAACTAATGTTTTTCATGAACAATACCAAATCCGAATTCTAATTGCTGTGTCCTCTATAAATAATCGATGCCATATTCCTTTTTTCTCTATTTTGTTTTATTTTTTTCAATTACCATTTATCCCCCCATACCCTTTTACACCTCCACACCCCTTCCACAGACACCACACTATTGTTCGTGTCCATGAGTTCTTTTATTTTTTCCTGTTTTAAGTCAATGACATAATTCTGAACACCAATTTTTCAGTGTTGTCTCCAGTTACCCTTGGGGATAGAACAGGTTGCATTATGAAATCAGCCAACAATGTTAAAGTATACCTCTATACAAATTAAGAAAAAAACTCTAATCTTTTTCTCTACTTCCCAATATACTTTGACATGAAATTGTATTAATGGTCACTAAAAATGACAATTATATTCTATTTCAAATTTATTTCAGGTAGGTCATAAAGTCCCAGTTAAGCCTAAAAATAAATATGGAAGAAATACAGTGGATGAGTTGTGTGCTATAATTAAAATAGAGTAGTATGGTCTCTAGTCTTTATGGAACTTATCCAACTGTGCTGCAAGAATTTTTCTTCAGATGTGAACTTCTGTCCAGATGTGTCCATTGAGCTCCATGAGGTCTTTGCCAGCTGAATGGTGATCATTTTCATCCTTCTCAATTACAAGAGTAAATCAAAGATTAAACATTTCACATTATTCAACAGAAATTATTCTGGACTCCTTTACATGGCATTAAAAGTAAACATTTAGTTAACATCTTACAGAGCTGTGTGAGTTCTGTCCCAGTCACAGCTTAACTCTCCTGTGAGTGAGAAACGCGAGACTAAAATGCAATCTTCTCTATAGGGAGTTTAAAAAATATTCACAGCTATGCCATAAATAATTCATTTGAAATCTTGTTCATGTCTTAATAAGGAAAGCTTACAAAAATGACCCCCTCGTGATAATGACTTTAGGCTCTGCAAACGCTATTCCACCCTTACAAAAATCAGTGTGTGCCCACACCACATCTTCAAAAGGAAAGGAAAGAGGTGTGTCTATGACAATGAGAAGTAAGGGTGCTTTGGGTTTAAAAAGTAGGTTTTAAAGATTTAACATGTTTTTTGTTACCCTTTTATTTTCCTCACTGATGACTGTTTCTTCCAGACCACGAAAGATGAATAATGCATGTTCTCCTTGGTAGATAGAGACTGTAAGGTTGGCTCAGGGTGTTGCAACATTTGGACTCACATCTCACCAAGCCTTCTACTGAGAGGAGGATGCTATGAAATCACTAGGTGCATTGGGAATGGATCCATGTCCCACTCATGTTCACCCAAAGCACCCCAGTGAAACAGACCCTTTAGTGCCTCTGCTGACGAGCCGAGCGGAACCCACTGCTGACTGTTGGAGAGCGAAGCGTCTCTTGTTTTTATTTCTTAATGAGGTATTCCAAAAGGAAGGGGTTTGCATCACTCACGTGACTCTGCAGGTTCCATTTCAAAAGAAAAACAAAAGCAAATGGTTTGTGGTTCTGTTGAGTCAAGCCATAATGTGATGTAAATGTACTAACAGTCCTAGCAAGGGCACACTCATGCTTGTGAACCCTGGGCCAGCAAGGGAGCAGGCTGTTCCCAGCACCGATGAGCTATGTGTCCAAGAAAGAAGCTGCACCAGCCCTTCCTGGTGGGCCCAGCCTCCTGCCTGCCCAGCAAACCCGCCTGACTGTGGGCGTGGGGGAAGCTCCTTGTCCAGACACGATGCCCATCCAGGTCACCAGGGAGGAGGCCGTCCAGGGACGAGCTGGAGAGAGCTTGGACCTCACACTGGCTGGGGAACCCTAAGGGGGGAAAAGCCCTATTTTATTCTTTCAATGCAGTTCCCAGCAGGAAGAACAGGATAGGAGGCTCCCGCCTGCTCCAGATTAAAGGAACCCGCAGTTTCCAAGTGAAGAAGGGGGGTTCCTTGTCCAGCATTCGCCGGGTCGGCAGCTTAAAGAGCAGCAAGTTATCACGGCAGGACTCAGAGTCTGAGGCTGAGGAGCTGCAGCTGTCCCAGAGCAGGGACACTGTCACTGACCTAGGTAACAGAGAGGAGTGGGGTGTGCAGGGACGTGGGGGGTAGGAAGACAGGGCCCAAATCCTGAAACAGCCAAAGTCCATTTTCTTACGCATCCAAAGGTGGAGGGCAGAGCCATAAGTTAAACCATTCATTCAGTCTGAAAACCATACTACCCTTAGAGCAGGGCTGCCCAACCCTTAGTGGGCACATGGGTCACCTGGGAGTTTTGATAAGATACAGATTCTGTTTCAGTCTGGGGTGGGAGCCTGAGAGTCTAGACGTAAAGCTGACGCTGCCAGTCAAGGTCCACAGTTTGAGGAATGAGGACGTAGAGTATCTATTTGGGAGAGAAGACACTTTAGTGACAGGGGCAGTTTTTTGAAATCCAGATGTTTCTTTAAAGCAAGACATAGGTATTCCCTTGGGGACAGCTAGCTAAAGGTCCTCTATGTTTTAAAGTCTATATTTCACATTAAAAGCAACCAAAATATCAGAGAAGGGTGATTGTCTAGAGCTGACAGTTAGTGACCTTCAGCAAGTCAGTGTCTCAGGAATTTTTCTCCCTCTAAACAATGGGAATAATTCTATGTGCTCCATGCCTACTCTGAAGGGATGCTCTAAAGATAAACACCTGAAGGTGAGGTCTTGATACAACCAGAGCATTGGGGATGGAGCTTGTCACTGTAGGATCCAAAGAGACTCTGAATCCCAAAATGTGTTAGTCCTATAGGCTCTGGTTATCATCTTAATTTAAGAAGGTTAAGCAGGCATGCTGATAGGACTCACTAACTGTCTGGAATTTAACTATTAAGTAAAAGTTGAAGCACACTTTCTTTGTCATTCAGTCCCTATATGAGTAGCAAAAGAGAAAGATCTCCTTTCTAGGTGAAATTGTTTCAGAAATCAGTCAGGAACTATCGATAAATGACCAACCAGCCTGCGAAATAGCAGCTGACATATCTATTTGAAGTGAGTTTAAAATAGGAAACGTTTCTACACCCATGGACCCTTGCCTTTGAAAATAGATAATTTATGTGTTAAGATTTAGCTTATGTTTTAAGGAGACAATAGAAGAAACCCCATGACTTCTTTTGGTACAGGTTTGAAACTGAAACAATATCATCAATTAGTTTGGGGGCGGGGGGCATGGATATTCAATTAATTGAATTGGTCAATTAAGCCTGATCAGTTGAGTCAAAATAGCCAGGGTAGAAGCATAGTTTTGTCATAGAGAAAACCCAAGAAAGCTTTTAGATTTGAGGACAAAGCTTCATTGTTTAGTATACTAAGTAGTGAATTCCTGAGCGGTGTCTCCTGCATACGTTCCCACAGAAGGAAATCCTTTTTGTCCACATTTGCTTTCAAATTAGACACATTTGCTTTCAAATTCCCTTCATTTTTCCAAGGCACCTGCCCATCTTTGAAATAGCTCTGCCAGTAAAGCCAGGTGGTGTTAGGGACAGTAGCACCAGCCATAGGCACAGCAGTGGAGGGGGCAGTAGCACTCTGGGTGGCCACTGCAGGTTGGTTGGTGTCCCTATTCAACCCTACCTGCGAGGTCTGGGCAGTCTGGAATGCATTTGGGCACACTCACCCAATAACTTGCTCATCTCAGCAATTCAAGGACTTGACCCTGTTTTTTCTCTGCTCCCATGTCTAAACATGGAAGCCACCTTAACAGGGGTCATAAATGTCTTTGTAATTGCCAGTATAGCTGATGGTGAAGGGAACAGCTCCTATTAATATTCCTCCACTAAAATCGAGGCTATGCCCTGAAACCCACTGGGCCATGGTAGTCTGCCCTAGGATTCAAAAGCATGGAGAATTGTACCATACCAACGTGCTCTCCAAGGAGACCGAACAACATAACCCTCTCTTGGTATTTTTCTTTTGAAGAAGGGAGTCCGTGGAGTGCAAGCGAGCCCAGCATCGAGCCAGAAGGAATGAGTACTGCCGGCACAGAGGAGAATTACCACAGGAACATGTCGTGGCTTCATGTGAGTAGGAATCTGAGATCAATTTCTTTGGGCATTGATCCATGATGGGAGGACAAAAGATTATACTAAAGCCATCAATCCAATTTAGTCTTCAAGAAAAACCAGAGGCTTATATTTCAGTGGAACCTCTCAGTATTCACTATGCGTGGTGTTCTGCTGGGTACTATTCTTTTTAAGTTTAACTAAGACCAAGGGTTCTTTGTTATGGTTGACTTTTGGGTCACCTTAAGTCAGGGAAAAATCATGAATGGCTAGGCCAGATTGGTAGTCAACACAGCTTGAGTGGCACAGGCAAGGCATCATGACCAGCTTTATACAGGTTATCACAGATACTGAGAGCAAGGTCATGGTGCTGGTCTTGAGTCTGCTCTCCATCCAGTCTGGCACGTAGTCTCTCCCAGGTTAGGGTTTGGGGTGGGTTCTAGTTTCAGGAAGGGTGGAAGCATCTAGAGGATTGCTCTATGCATATGTGACTAACCATGTGGCTCTAGGAATGCTAGTGCCTTTGGGGAAGGCACTGAAGAGTTCACTCCTTAGCTTACAACTATTTTAAATCAACTGAGTTCTGGAACCTAACTTAGGAAGTCTAGGAGATGTGAGGATTTGAGCCATATCAAGCCACAAGTAAGGTGCTAGAATGGCCTAAAAGACAAAGAAAAATGTTAATTTGTGGAGAGAGGAAAGAAAACTCTACAGTGGAGTTCAAGGCCCAGCTGAAGGTCATAGGTTAGGGTGGAAGATGCAGGACTGTGTTCAAGTTCCATAAAGGGGGGGCTGGAGTTAAAGACCATCCCATAGCTATCAAAGGTCAACCAAATCCCTTAGGGCAGAACTTCTCATCAGTTTATGCTCTTCTATCTGGCTCCTTCCGAAATAGAAAAGCTGAAAAAATAGTGTGATGTATTTCAAGGTCAGAATCTTCATTTGAAAATATATGGAAATCATATTCTTCAAAATAATCGTTTTAAGTTTTTAAAGATTACAAACGTTTTTTGTTTCAAAAGATCTTTCTATTGCCAAAACCGGTTTGGCTCAGTGGATAGAGCGTCGGCTTGCAGACTGAAGGGTCCCAGGTTTGATTCCGGTCAAGGGCATGTACCTGGGTTGCGGGCACATCCCCAGTGGGAGATGTGCAGGAGGCAGCTGATCGATGTTTCTCTCTCATCGATGTTTCTAACTCTCTATCACTCTCCCTTCCTCTCTGTAAAAAATCAATAAAATATATTTAAAAAAAAAAAAGATCTTTCTATCAAGTGTGAATGGAGGTAGCAAAAATAGCCGAGTATATAAGGCTTATACCTCTTTGTTCTCTTATGGGAATTACTGAATCATTGTGGTTTCAGGACCCATCAAGGAACATTGACGTCCTCAGTTTCCACCTCCCACCCCACATATATGTTCCTAATTTGTGTGCACTCTGGTGGCATGGTTGAGTCTCAGTGACGTCTGTGTTTCAGGTCATGATCTTGCTGTGCAATCAGCAAAGCTTTATCTGCACCCATGTTGACTACTGCCACCCACACTGCTACCTGCACCACAGCCGCTCCTGTGCCCGGCTGGTCAGGGCCATCAAGCTGCTGTATGGAGACACCGTGGACTCCCTCCGGGAGAGCAACAACAACAGCAACGTGGCTCTCAGGGGCAAGAAGCAGAAAGAGGTGAGTAAGTGATCAGTCAGTACAATAATATGCCAGTTTCAGGGAAAGTGATGTTCTAATAGTCTTTCATCTGGAAATAAAAACTTCAGACCACTGTAGTTCTATCACAGGCTACTGGTCTCCCTGATTCTGAGCAAAGGTAGAAGATGAGTGCAAGAAAGACAAAGGATTGGTCTTCATGTCCGTGAACAAACATGGAATCATTTCCAAGGTTTTGTCTTATTTCCATGAGTAAATATGAGCACGTGGGGCGGTAGTAAGGAGTAGGTTATTGTGGTAGGCAGAATAATACCCCTGCCCTAACCGATTTGGCTCAGGGGATAGAGCATTGGCCTGCAGACTAAAAGGTTCCAGGTTCGATTTCGGCTAAGGGCATGTACCTTGGTTGCGGGCACACCCCCATTGGGGGGTGTGCAGGAGGCAGCTGATAGATGTTTCTCTCTCATCGATGTTTCTAACTATCCCTCTCCCATCCTCTCTGTGAAAAATCAATAAAATATATTTAAAAAAAATAATAATACCACCAAGTTGTGTGAATTTTAATCCCTGGAACCAGTGAATATGTTACCTCATGTGACAAAAGGAATTTCGACTATGAGAATAAAGAATCTTATAATGGGGAGAGTAAACTGAATGATCCATTATAAGGGTCCTTATATGTGAAAAAAAGAGGCAGGAGAGGCAGAGAAAGAGATGTGACAACAGACGTAAGGGTCAGAATAAGGCAGGGCTGTGAGCCAAAAACTGCTGGCAGCCAGAGGCTACAAAAGATAAGGCAATGAATGATTCCCAAAAGCCTCCAGAAGGGATGCAGCCATCATAGACCTCAGACCTTCAGAACTGTAAGATAGTAAATTTGTGTTGTTTTAAGACATGAAGGTTGTGGTCATTTGTTAAAGCAACAATAGGAAACTGATACCATTAGGTGCTATCAAGAAATAAATGGCCCAACTATTCACAGATAAATAGATAACATAGTCATCTAGGTCAAATCAGACCTAGAAACTCCTTCAAGAAACTATTACATTTTCTAAGCATTCAGCTGCACTTTCCTGACAGCTGAGCTGGCAGAAGATGAAGTCAGCCGCCAGGCTGCCCTGTTCCTGCCAGGAAAGCCTTGGGTTGCCCACCTGCCCCTGAGCAGGCTTGATGGCCAAGATGCCTGACTGAGTGTCGCTGGCTGCCCAGGCAGCTGCTTCTCCCAAGTGGTTTTGCAAAGAGGTTTTTATATAATACCTATTCATTTCAATAAGCATTCATTGTGCACCTGCTGTTGGCGCAGTATTAGGCCAGACATTCTGGGAGACATGAAAAATAAAGAAGTATGAGGCGAGGACTTTTTGCAAGCCAGGTTTGGTGGGTTGGGGGAATGACAATTAGATACAAATCAAATAGCTAGAGAATATGTGCAAGAACAAAAATTTCACAGCTGAGTTGTGTAGCAATTTGTAATGTTTTAGCACTTGCAAAGGGATTTTTTTTAAAAAAAAACTACAGCTTTTTATTATGAAAGCAACACAGGTTCATTGAAGAAATTTTTGATAATACGAAAGATCCTAAAGAAAAATATATGTATCTCATGCATCTCATTTAAGTGTGCTAACTCATCTTCTGAGATAGGATCTTTTAGTTAGTTTTTTTTTTAATCATCTATGTGGGGATATAAGGCAGATACATATAATTAACAAAGTGCTTTGGATTCTTACAAACCTTGTGCAAGAGATATTGTTCTCCCCACTGTATAGATGAAAACGTCGAGGCTCAGAAAGATGGGATTGCCCATAATTCACATCTATAACCTACTCATCTAGACTTTCATTTAGAAATATGGAATATCAAAGTCTTTTAACTAGACTCTATTGCATCTCATGGTATTCAAACTACACAAATTCTGAGGAGAAAGCAGGTGGGGAATAGATCAATGTGGGTAACAAACTGCATGAACTGCTACATGCTGGCATAAAAGAAAAATATATACATAACGCATGTTTGTGGGTATGCATAGAGACAGACATGTATATAGACAGATATACCTCAAACATACATAAATGACACTACATTCAAAGAAAACCTATTTTCATTAGGTAAGCTCTCCTTCATACAAAAACTTCCTTAGCTTTAATAGAAAACCATATATATTGGAAGTTGTAAAAGTAAACCAGCCTAAAATGAATGTTCATTGTTCACACACTCTGAGATTTCTTTCTGCCGTATCTGCTCCAACTGTACCCTCACCTGTAAATTCATACATGACCAAACCCAGACATCCTTCAAAATCCAACTCAAATCCCCCCTCCTTTCGGAAGCCTTTTCTGATCTCCCTGATGTTAGCCACAGGGCATACTGCAGGTGGATAGGCAATGTTATTTTTCTTCCCTCCTTTCTTTAAATGACACAAGCATCTACTTGTGCATTTTTGATTCTTCATTCAATTGAAGAATTGAATTCATTAATTCATCCATCACCTGTCTATTAAATTTTTAAAGAGCCTATGGCCCATGCTGAGTCCATACTAGGTGCTGGGTATGCTAGTGGGCTGCATAGTGCTGGGGTGTTTCGTGAGTGTCCTCCTGCTCTGGTCCAAACAGGACACTGGGCTGACGCAGCAGGAAAGGTTTCTCGGCATTGCTTACATTTCTGAAAGGGAAGAGAAAGGAAAGAAGTGAGTGTCCTCTCTTCTTAACTTATTTAAATTAGTCATACGTGTGGAGAGCTCAAAGATGCATTGAGTCTTCTGTGGTAAACATTTTATTTCCAAAACGCCGCCTCCTGTTCAAGCTCTGTTGTTGTTTTTCCCTCTCATGATGTTCCCATTTGCCTGGTCTGATTCTGCCACGTGAATGAACAATGCCCACATTTTCAGAGCCAAAGTGAAAACAGAGTGGGCAGTATATCAAGAATGAAAGCAGTGCTTCTGAATAAAATCAAGTATTATGAGCACTGGTATTTTGTTCCTATTTCCTATTTGACTGGTTTTATGGCAGAATATGTGTGTGGCAGTGAGTACGTTTTGTTAACCCATCTCACTCTGATCAACCTGTTCCTCTGATCTCAGTGCTCAGAGACTCACTGTGCATCTGGTAGTCTGTTTCACTGCACTTCCAAAATCGAGCGGTTTTATAAACTACCAGATATATACCAAGGTCACCAACGAATTATTAGATTTTTCCTACATATCTGTACCTCGTCTGGTGGTATGTTCTAACCAGAGTAAATGTTCAGTTAGTACTTGCTGATGAAAAAAGAAGTCACATTTTCCAAAAATTCTGAATAACATCTGTTAAATTAAATATTGATAAATAAGGTAAGTTTTCATTAAAAAATATCCAGACAAAGGATAAAGTAGTGAAATATTTATAAAATTCAAGAATTTATATTTTAAAATAATTGTAATGACCTGGGAAATATTCATTATAAGGTCATAGTGACCCTCACAGGGTAGGGGATTTTAGGCATTTCATTTTCTTCTATACAGTTTTTTGTGTTGGTTTTCCAGATATTCTGCAATTTGCCTGTATTGTTCTATAAATAGAATAAAAGAGAGGTGCCACTTTCTTAAATTCTAAAATTACATGTGACAATCATTGTCTGTATTTATATGGAAAATGATTGTCACATAATTTTAGAACAGTTTTCAAATTATAAAACAACACAAGTTTGTGCTTGTTTATTGCTTTTCATTCACAGAAAATAATTGCAGGATTTCTCTCCCAAAATGATATGTGTTCCCAAGTATGTGCTTCCAAGTTTTTACCTTTAGAAAACACAGCAAAATTTTGAATTCATTTCCAACTCTATTTCATTTTAAAAAAGTTCATTCCACACCAGTCATATAATAGATGTGTTGTCTTGGGTCTTTTTGTCAGAGTTTTGAAAGACTTTCTTGGAGCATGCATGTACTTTTAGATTTGCCTTCCCTTTCAAAATATCTCCATCTATAACACTGTAGCGCACTGTTCGAAAATCTTAAGGAGCTCAGTTTTGTCCTTTGGCATGGAGGGAGAAAGTGTTTCATTGACATGGCACTGGAAAAACAAATGAGCACTTATTCTGTGCAAAGGGATGGATCCCTCTTTGCACAGCCTGGAGTGCAAAAATAGGAGGAAGCTGGTTTCAGGATAAATAAACAAGAACCTGTCACCGTTGGGACCGATCATTCTCCCAGCTGCTCGGTCCACTCCGTTCTGTGGCATTTAGGAGTCAGGGGAAGACATTGTCTCCTTCGTGCTTACAGAGATGAGTCAGGCCTATTCTTGGACCCTGGGGGAGGGACCAGTTTGAAAGGACGATTAGATGAGCATGCTTTTTTTTTAAAGAAGGTAGCCTTCCTGTGCAACTCAGGCCTAGATCATAGATGCTCTGAACTCGTGCTTCCTAGATGAGTCTTTTTATTATTACTTTCTAACACTCCTCCCTGAAATAGTTTCATTCTTATGTGACCAAGTGGTCGACGTGTAGCCTCCAACCCTGTAAAGGGACTCCTAGGTAGAGTGGATTTTAACCGACTTCATATTTTAAAAGATTTGTGTTTTAACAGCTTGGTGGAGTATAATTAGCCCTAAAATGAAAGTCAAGAGGTCCTTGCCCTTTTCTCATTCTGCTAACAACCAGTTTTGCAACTTGGCCGAGTTACTTCATCTCTCTGGATCCCGTTTCCTTCGTGTAAAGAAGACCTGTTGATACATATCCCTATGCTTCCTTTTTATTACAAAGTCAACTTCATTTAATTTTCAAGGAGTGTGGCACCCCAAAAGGCCTGAAATCATCTTTCCCATGAGATGAGGAGGGTTGTTGGAGAATCTGGGGACACTGCGCTGCGTCTTTGGGAGCGAGCACAGCACTCTGTGTGACATATCCCCTGTGTTTTTCAGTGCTCAGACAAGTCCTGCCTGAGGACACCTTCTCTGAAGAAGAGAGTTTCAGATGCCAACCTGGAAGGGAAAAAGGACTCTGGAATGCTGAAGTACATCAGACTACAGGTATTGGCACCTGGATCAGAAACAGTCAGGGAGCCGTGACAGGCAGAGGGCTCCAGCTACTCTATTTGCTAATGTTTGGTTCATACGGTGCCATCTGGCACCATGTCGACATAATGGTTCCTTTAATGGATGAGCTAGAGTGCCACCAAGTGTGCAAGGAAAATACCCCTCCTTGCTAGACAGCCAACTTCCACTGTGACAGGGTTTTGGGAGTTTGGCTGTAACCATGCCTCTCCGCTCTCTCCCTCCACCAATGGAGCTAGTTTCTCACTAGTGTGTGGTGGCGGTGCTCACAGGTCTTGGAATGCCAGTATTTGGGCTCCAATCCCACATCTGCTGCTCTGGCACCAGGCCTTGGGCAATTTACCTAATTTCTCTCCGTCTTAGTTATCATCCCCTATCGGATTATAACTAGTCCCATCTCAAAGGATTATTGCATGGATGAAATAAAAGAGTACTCTTACCTACTTAGTCAGTGCTTGACACTTCGATATATTGTTATTACAACCAAAGCTCTAAATCATAATACATTTCCCCATGGGGGGAAAGATACTTTTTATGATTTTCCGGAAAGTGTTTAAAATAATGGTTAAAGACCTAGACTTGCTTGGAACCTATATTGATTGCCTAAATTATCTGAAATAATGGATTAAATAGGATTTTGTGGGCTAATCAGGGGTAATAACCATAAGGTGTAATAGTATTTCAAGGGCAAAATGCCATCCAAATTCACACTGGTTTAAAAAACTAACTTCCTGAGTAGAACTCCTTTGTAAACTAGAGACTGCTCATAGTTTTCAGTGGAACTCAGCTCTTAACAGGAAAGAAAACAGGATGCTTCAAAAGCCCATCTGGCCTGGCCAGCATGGCTCAGTGGTTGAGCTTCATCCTATGAACCATGAGGTCATGGTTCAATTCCTGATCAGGGTACATACCAGGTGGTGGGCTCAATCCCCAGTGTGGGGGTGCAAAAGGCAGCCAATCAATAATACTCTCTCATCATTGATGTTTTGAGCTCTCTCTCCCTCTCCTTTCCTCTCTGAAATATATATATATATATATATATATATATATATATATATATATATATATTTAAAGCCCATCAGGACTCTTAGCACAGATATGTTGGTTGGAGACTCATTTTTCTCCTAGAGCTGTACTTATTCTACTGTTTATTCCTTAGGTGTTTGCAAAGCCGTTTTTATGGTGAAAGCATCATAAAATTAGTATGATTTTTTTCCTAATTATGTACCAACTAATAAGGTATAAAGCTTATAATATACCATGCCAATAAATATGCCCCATTTTAGAAGGTATTCTAAGGTCATTTAAGGAAAGCCGAGGGAGAAGTGTCACACAAGGCTCAAGGGGAGAAGAGCAATCAAACATGTGAAGCCGTGGTTTCCATCTCTCCCAGGTGATGAGCCTGTCGCCTGCTCCCTTATCTCTGCTCATCAAGGCAGCACCAATTCTGACGGAGGAGATGTATGGGGATATCCAGCCAGCTGCCTGGGAGCTCCTGCTCAGCATGGATGAGCACATGGCTGGGGCGGCAGGTAAGGAAAGACCACCTGGAACCCTGATCCTGCTGCCATGCATCCCAGTGTTTAAACAAGAGAGAGACGCATTGATTCCAGTTTCACTCCCAGGTCAGATGGACAGCAAGTGTTAGGACCGAACAGAGCCACGCACTGCAGTGAGGCAGGCCTTGGCTCTAGGTGTACTCTCCACTTCACTGGATAGTTTGCACAGGAGCAGTGGGTCTCCCCAGGGTGTCACCAAATTATAGAGAATGGTTTTCTCCAGAACCTACATGGTCTCTATATTTCACAAAGAATCAAATTCTTCCTTTTGTTTGATTGCCCAGATTTACCATGAACCACCATCATTTGCTTTCTTAAATCTTATGCGAGCCATGTTCTATATCCAAATTACAATATCAAAACAAATTTGTTGAAACTTAAGTGACATGTCCAAAGGCAGTAGGTACAAAATGTGGGTTCTTCACTTTTTTTCCTGCTTTTTGAACTTATTTCTTTAGTTTTATATACTTATTTTAATTGCAGAATACGCAAGGTGATAATTCAAATAACACAAAAATGTATGAAGGTAAAAATGTAACTCTTTTCCCTTGACTCCCAGTCCAGTTCTTCAGAGGCAAAAATTTTTAAGTATCTCAGGACCCTTCTGGGTATACTAGGCGTATGTATGCATGTATGTATGTATGTATGTATGTATTGCATGTTTCCTTTTTCACACAAATAGGACAACACCATTTACATTTTTCATTTATATCTAGGAAACCATTTTTTTAATTTTAAGAGTTTATTTGAGCAAAAATGCAATTCAAATTGAGCAGTGCCAAACCAGAAGTGATGAGGAGCTCTCTAACCGGAGCTCAGGGAGAAACTTTTATAGAGAAAAGACAGAAGCAAAGTAAGACAGTTATTGACTGGCTGTAACTTAAAGCCTAGTCGACTGTTTGTGATTGGTTTTCCTTAGTGTATTGATTTATATCCTTGAGGCATTTCCAGGCTAAGATTTTGGTTTGCTTACACAGACACCCATGGCATTAAAGCCACATCCCTATAATGGCCTCCTTGTTTAATAATTTAACAATTTCCCCCTTTTGGTTACCTTCTCATCTGAGATATTGATCAAAAAATTGGTAATAGCACCAACTTTCAGTCACCATTAGAGTTCAACTGCTTTTGTCTCATTGTGAAACCCATAGACTATGTTGTCTGATCTGTGGAAGCGTTGTTTTTGCTGTTCATCTCTTTGTTCATTTTATTTCTGTGTCTCTAAGCACAGTGATGTGCAACTGATAGCTGTGAGCGTGCATATCAGACCTCTGAGAGGACATAGCAAACCAGGGAGACTTCAGTGGTAACTATTAGGAGGATAATATCAAGAAACTGAAGTATACTCCTTAGCCAGGGCCCCCATGAACCAAACCAGTGGTATCAAATAAATCAAAGAATGTAGCTGAAAGGGCATGAGCCAGTTGGCCTGTTGGTTAATTTCTTGCATTTGCTACAATACAAAGGTACTGACCTGCACAGTGTGAGGTATTTTTTGTGACACAGACAATAAGGAAATCATTCTAAAACCTCCTTAGCAAGAAACTTCAGGGACTTTCGTTGTGCAGCTATGGCCTTAGCAGTAGATTCAGCAATAGTTGCCAGAGTTAAGGTGCAAAAATCAAGTGGTGAAAAGGCAAAAAAAAATAAAAGTTTCATAGGAAGGGGGGTGGGGGGTGGGGTAGGAAGGGATTATCCAAAGAATTTATATGCATAACCATGGACATAGACTATAGCAGTGATGGCGAACCTTTTGAGCTCGGCGTGTCAGCATTTTGAAAAACCCTAACTTAACTCTGGTGCTGTGTCACATATAGAAATTTTTTGATATTTGCAACCATAGTAAAACAAAGACTTATATTTTTGATATTTATTTTATATATTTAAATGCCATTTAACAAAGAAAAATCAACCAAAAAAATGAGTTTGTGTGTCATCTCTGACACGCATGTCATAGGTTCACCATCACTGGACTATAGGGTGGTGAAGACCTGGGGTGGAGGGCAGGGGCTGACTAGAAGGGGTCAATGGGGAATAAAGGGGACATCTGTAATATTTCAACAATAAAAATAATTTAGCCCTAGCCAGTTTTGCTCGGTGGATAGAGCCTCGGCCTGCCCTGGTTTGATTCCGGTTAAGGGCACATACCTCAGATGCAGGCTCCTCCCCAGCCCAGGCCCTGGTCAGGGCACATGCAAGAGGCAACCAATTGATGTGTGTTTCTCTCACATCAATGTTTCTGTCTGTCTTTCTCTCTCTTCCATTCTCTCTAAAATCAATGGAAAAATATCCTCAGGTGAGGATCAAAAGAATAAAAAATAAATAAATTTAAAAATAATAACGTAGAAATCATGTCACTACACTTGCTATATGATCCTGCCATTCCACTCCTAGCACAAAACAGCAAAAAAAGGATGAAGACCTTGATCTGTGATCATGGAAGAGTTGTTTGGCCACAAGGTGGCGTCTGCTTCTGGGGAGGAACCTCTTAGTGAACTTGAATTTTAGATTTCCCTTGGGTATACGGTTCCAAGAGTCTGGAGGAGCTCTTTTTAGTTGGAGGATGTAGAGCCAACATTCAAGTCCCTGAAGTTTGGCTGCCGTCTGTATAGTGAGGAGGACCTAAAATGGTTCATTTCTCACAGATTTAAGGGCAGTCTTTATTTTTAGTGATTCCATGTCAGAAGGGTGGGAAAAAATTGGAAACGTTTGTTAGTAGAGTTGAGGCGAGATATTTGAGGAAACTATAAGAATTCAGGATCCAGTTTGGTGTATAGATATGTAATAAAATCTCAAAAACAATGAACAGGCCTAGAATCTGATATCTACAATTTTGTATTATAATTTTCTACCGAAACATTTTTTCATCAACAACCACCCTTATTTCTATCAAGGACTATCACAGTAAGATGAATTTGTTTGCAAAATAAATCTAGTCTTGTTAACGTTGGCTTGATCATTTACATGAGTGCAACGAGAATAGTGTTTGACCTCTTTTTAAACGTGCTTTCCTGGAACTTTTCATAAGAAGTCTTAGGTTGGACTTTTAAAAGCCTCTCCAGACTAAGAAACCAAGCCCAAAACTCACCATCTGACTTCACCTACAATAACTATATAGTATTTTGGTAAATTTCTCTCTTCTTGAAGTCCCAAAGATATCCAGTTCCTGGGCCTACCAGGAAGTGATCTTCCTCACTCACCTGGAAGCCTGCAGGGAACCCTGTAAGCAAGGTACCAGGCCAGTTTTTTCCAAGAGGCTTTTATTGGCTCCGTCAAGTCAACCTTCGTTTCTTAAAACTGTTTGGTCATATCTGATTTCATGCATATTCTCATTTTTCATTAGCTTCATAACTCATGGCACCTGACTTTTCTCTTATTGTCATTTATATTTCCTAGAAATTAAAACAAAAAGTCCAGCTAGCATGGCTGAGTGGTTTAGCATTTACCTATGAACCAGGAGGTCACCGTTCAATTTCCCGTCATGGCACATGGCTGGATTGCAGGAGGCAGTCAATCAATGACTCTCTCTCATCATTAATGTTTCTATCTCTGTGAAATCAATAAAAATATATTTTAAAGAAACAGCAATGGTAATATGATTTATTAAATCTCTTTCAGCTTCTCAATCTCTTCTTTCTCAAGGAAGGATAAAAGTTAAAAGAGTCTATAAGGAAGATTTTATTTTTAACCCAACTGATGTAACTGAGATAGTTTTTAATTGACATTTTTATATATTGTCCCTGGGTTATTATAAGGTACCTCTAGCTACTTCCTAAAAGGGATATTTTAATATGCAGTCTCCTTTTTTTTATTTGCCTCCTCTGGCATTCACTTTGCACTGTGAGCCAAAGCAGACTTTGCATAGAATGAGTTATTCTATTGAAATGTCATGTTGTCACTGCCCTCACCCCAGATATCGGAAGACTGAAGTTGGCACATAGGTTGATGTTTGGTTTCCAGTGACTGAGGTTTGCTTTTGCCGATGCTGGTGGCCTGGCTTGATGAGCTCAGAAGTCATTTTCAGGAGATGGGGGCAATTCTCCCTTCTCTCCATCCCCTGAAACCAAGCAGTTAAAAGATGTGTGGCTGATGAATGGCTGACTGTCTCTAGCTGCCATGTTCCTGCTGTGTGCGGTGAAAGTCCCCGAGGCCGTGTCCGACATGCTGATGTCAGAGTTCCAGCACCCGGAGACGGTGCAGAGGCTGAACGCCGTCCTCAAGTTCCACACACTCTGGAGGTTTCGCTATCAGGTCTGGCCCCGGATGGAGGAGGGAGCACAGCAGATTTTCAAGGTGAGGGATCCTTCCCACGTGGGAATTAGATTAACAAACCCCACCCAAACGTTGTTGAAATCCTTGAATCAAGTCTGCAGTGTATGGCCCAAGAGATGCTTCTTTTTGTGTTTCTCTGATTATATCAGTAAACTTAACTCATCCATGAATGAATTCTTATTGTTAAAAAATAAAATATAGAAGAACATAAAGTAAGAAAATCAAATCTCTGTAAACCTCTAGATATCACTACCATCCCCAGAGGTAAGTAAGCACTTAAAAGTTGGGTGTATAATCATCCAGACATTTCACTATATATACACAGATAGATGTATTTTGGAGGATGGGGTGATTAACAAAAATAAGGACCATCTAGTTGAAACCCTTCATTTGATTAATGAGTAAACCGAGCCCTAGAGTGGTTCATCCTATGCTCTATAACATCCTGGGCTCTGTAAGATTATGTCATAATTATACTTCTGAGTCATTCAAACTTATTCTTCATCTTACTCACCTCATTCTTTTGATATCAACTAACAGATCCCGCCTCCCAGTATAAACTTCACCCTGCCCTCGCCAGTGCTTGGAATGCCATCTGTCCCCATGTTTGACCCCCCGTGGGTCCCTCAGTGCAGCGGGAGTGTCCAGGACCCCATTAATGAAGACCAGTCTGTGAGTAATAGGCACTTTCTTTCCCCCAGGCTTCATGGTGTACATGTAAGAGAGAAGAACAAGGAATGTATTCGTATGTTTATTTGTTGTCATAATAACATAACAACAACACAGAAAATCAGCTACAAAGGTCTTTTGTTCTTGTGAATAGCACAGAAGGAACTGACACCTGGATGAGCATTTGCAGACTTTCAAACCAACACAGTTTTGTTTTTATAATCAAAGCAGCAGCCACCTTAGAAAGATATTAAGAGTTGATTTCTTGGCCAAAGGTAACACTTTTGCCTCTATTTGTTATAAAACAAGTGTTTTAAACTTACATTACATAAGCTACCCCAAAAATGATATTGGCCCTGGAAAAGTAAGAAAAAGTGCTGAGTTGGTAGCTCTTGTTTCCTTGTTTTGACCTGAGTCCATTCTTCATCTTGTTGATTTCCAGTATCATCCTCACAATCATCACTGTGAGACCTCAGGTCTTAGGCTGCTCTAGTAGGCCACTGCTCTATGTAAGGTAATTTATAAATAGTTTAGAACACTTTCTTTATAAACAAGAGCCAAGTATATGTGCCTTTTGAAAAAATGAATCTTCAAAATAACACTCTTTTACCTTTTAAATAGCATTTTTCTAAATTACAAGAGTAATGTAGAGAAAAAATTTTAATAAAACAAAAATAGGAAAAAAAACCACATCTCTTTGCACAAACCCGTGATTACAAAAGTATAGGATTTAGGGTAATGGTATATAAATATTAAAGGTTTTTTTAGAAATATATTTTTATTGATTTCAGAGGGGAAAGGAGAAGGAGAGAGAGATACAAACATCAACGATGATGGAGAATCATTGATTGGCTGCCTCCTGCACACCCCACACTGCGGATTTAGCCCACAACCTGGGCATGTTCCCTGACCGGGAATAGAACCGTGACCTCCTGTTTCATAGGTCGATGCTCCACCACTGAGCCACGCTGCCTGGGCAATATTAAAGATTTTTGATACATCTCACAAAATATCTCCAGGAAGGTTGTACCATTTTAACCTTATATAATAGAATGGGAAAGTGCCCCTTTATTCCAATTAACTAGTGTTCTTTTTTAAATGCCATTGTGAATGGCACAAAACATTATTTTGTTGTTTCTATTCCAGCTTGTTTAAAAAGTTAGCTGAATATGTGAAGTCAGGTTAAACATATTGCATATCACACATACATTTTTTAGACATTAAAGTTTTCTTTGGGGAACTGTTTGTTTGAACTCTACCCATCAAAATCTTTTAATTCTTTTGCATACAGTGCCTTTGTATCTAATGGTTTTTATGCCAAAGAGAATGTCATACCTGGTTCTTCCCCCAGATGTGCAATCATTTCATCATTTGAACCACTGGCATAAAGATCTTCGCTTTTTCTCCCATACAGGTGATGGGTTCATTTGAGCCAATCACATTCTTTACTCCACCTTCACAGTGAATTTCAAACCAAGTGCCCTGGTTAAACTATCTTAACCCCGACTCTGAAAATGAATTCCTATTTAGCCCATCAGATGTCCTAAGTTGCTGTTGTGCCATTCATTATATGAAGCCATTAGTCTTATGTTAAGATCCTGCTTAAAGGGACTTCTATGAATGCAGCCCTTCAGAACAGTGACCAACAACTCTTGTCTGTCTCTAAAACCCTATATGACCACTGGCAACAAAGAGATGTGCAATAACTGTTATACATAAACATTACTTCATATCGGCAGTGAAGAACTCCTGTGATCACTGCCCTGCTCTGAGACCACTGACTGTCCCCAAAGCCCTTGACTTGTCTCAGCATAAACATCATGATTGAGGTACAAATAGAATGGCCATTATGTAGAGTGAAAGTATTCTCCTTTATTGTGTCTTTATCTGTTATGCCTTAGCCAATGGTAAACAAAGTCAAATTTTACATTCAATTTATAACACCAGCAATTCTCATAATTTCCATCAGTAACTTTGTTTCTACAAATCTTCAGTATTTACACGGTGTTAATGTATTTGTCTACAAACTAGAGGCCTGGTGCACGAATTCATGCACCGGTGGGTCCCTTGGCCTGGCCTGTGGGAGGGCCGAAACTGGCTCTCTGACACCCCCTATGGGTCCTGGATTGCAAGAAGGTGCAGGCCAGGCTGAGGGATACCACCAGTGCCCAATTGGGGCCAGCGAGAGATGTGGGAGGTTGGCCAGCCAAGGAGGGACTGTGGGAGGGCTCCAGGGCATATCCGGCCCATCTTGCTCAGTCCCAAGCTAACTTACCGATTGGAGTGTCTGCCCCCTGGTGGTCAGTGCACATCATAGTGAGCAGTTGAGCGGCCTTAGCATATCATTAGCATATTACACTTTGATTGGTTGAAGGACCCATTGGTCGACCAGGCACTTAGCATATTAGGCTTTTATTATATAGGATATTATGTATTTATACTGTGGTAGATATGTGAGGTTAAAAAATGAAATAAATCACATAAGTAATGGGTTTATATGAGAGGTAGATCTCTTTCCTCCTCCTTTCCACGATTCTGATTTTCTCTTTTATTAACCTTATGAAATAAATGACCTTCATTTAAAACCAGTTCAAAAAATGTAGAGAGTATTAAAAATAATTTGTCTTTAATGTTTAAGGAGTGAATCATTGATATCACCCCAAATCCTAAAGGTGAAATAGGATTTGTTTTCAGAAATCACAGACATTCTTGAAGAATTACTCTGATTGAGTGAAAAACAATAGCTTAGTTGTAACAACCTGGGAACTTGGTAGAAAAACAAGTAAATCTCCAGGAACTTAGATCATATGATGGAGGCACTAATGTTTCCTGAGGACAGAGTACCACATTTGTGTAATTTATTGGAACACTCTTTATACTTGTGACCTTACAGAAGAGTTGCTATTCAATAAACTTGCCTTCATGTCTCTATAGAAATCCTTTTCAGCCCGGGCTGTGTCCCGTTCCCATCAAAGGGCAGAACACATCTTAAAGAACTTGCAACAGGAGGAAGAAAAGAAGCGTCTTGGCCGAGAAGCCAGCCTCATCACTGCCATCCCCATCACCCAGGAGGCTTGCTACGAGCCCACCTGTACACCCAACTCAGAGCCAGAAGAAGAAGGTGCCCTCTGCACATAGGACTTGTTTGGGGGCTGAGTCACAGGAAAGGGAAAGAGCTTGCTTTAAAAGAAACATTGATAATTTTATGTGAAATAAGGTGATATGCTCCCTCTCTCTCTCTCTCTCTCACCTCCTGACACTGTCCGGAGAAAGAAATGTTTTCGTTTTCTAAATGATCACAGTCGGCCTGTTTCAAGAGGTGAATGTTAGCCACACTGAACAAACCAGTATGAAAATGGACCAAGCAGTGATTGAGATTCAGGAAATAGCTAAATCTAGAGTGTTTATAAAAGTAGATGCAATCAATCTTTCATCGTTAAAAATGGGATTAGTCTATTAACTGCATTCAACCCTCACAAGTACAATTTGTTGGTTGGTATCCGAAAATGACTTAGGAACCATTCTAAAATCAGTGATTCTCTGCCTTGCTTTTGTGGAATCTGGGAGGAATTTTGTCTTTCTGTATATATTTTTTTCCTTTTCTAAGTATACTTTAACTTACATAAGATTTATGCTCTGAGACCACTATACTCTTATAATGCAAGCACAGCTAGAGTTGTGATGATAGCTATTTTATTATGAAACCAAAGTTCACATTCCCCATATTCTTTGCCAGTAGAAGAAGTCACCAATCTGGCATCCCGCCGACTGTCTGTCAGTCCATCCTGTACCTCCAGTACTTCCCACAGGAATTACTCCTTCCGCCGAGGGTCCGTCTGGTCGGTGCGTTCGGCTGTCAGTGCTGAAGGTGTGTCCTCTTGCAAATATGATATTTATTCCTCATGACATGTGGATTTTGAAACAGTTTCCTGTTAACATTTTTTCACTTCACTATACTACACTACATTCATTAAATAACTTGTTTCATGACTTGAACTTCTAAAAAAATATTGGATTGAGTGGTAGCCTAAAAAATTTATCGTTGATTTTATCCAGCAATTATCCTTTATAAGTTGTTGCTGAGGGTTCCATAGACTCAATTGCCAGTTAACAATTTTAAACTCCGCCTACACATTACAAATCAGAATCCCTAAGGGTGGGACCCACACATCGGTATTTCTTAAATCTATTCAGGGTATTTCAGGGTGTGGCCAGTTCCCAGTAGGATGCTTTAAGAAGCTGTTCTGGAATCTTGAAACAACCGAAGATTGTTTCTGTAATGAAATCTGATTCCAGGGGGGAAATGTGATGCTCTTCAGTCCCAAGAATTTAAAAGATATGCTTCTCTGATAATGAGCAGCTACCTGGGCTCACTGCTTCATGATTATACAAATTTCATGTCTGATTCATAAAGTCATTGAAAAGTCATACAGAAATTATGCTTCATAGTTATGCAAATGTTATCACTCATTTATAAAATCATATTAAAAAGTTGTGCAGAAACCAATGGTTATCACCCTTTGGCTATACAACCCAGGGGAACTTAAAAAAATGACCAATGCTGATGGAGACGGTGTTAACATAAGGGTTAACATGAAGATCAACTGAATAGATTTGAACAACCAGAAAGAAACCATTATATGGATTTCATGTTTCAAAGGCGTACCAAGAAAATTCAATGGGGAAAGAATAGTCTTTTCAACAAATGATGCTGGGATATCTGTAAACCAAAGAATGTTAAATAGCTGGTCTTGAACTGAGAAGTGTTGTTGCACTAGAATTACAATACTGAATAAGAGCACCTCGATTATGTCTCCTGCTTCAGATGAGGAGCACACCACGGAACACACGCCAAACCACCATGTGCCTCAGCCCCCACAGGCGGTGTTCCCAGCATGCATCTGTGCAGCAGTGCTCCCCATTGTTCATCTCATGGAGGATGGGGAGGTGCGGGAAGATGGAGTAGCAGGTACGGTTTTATTAGTAAAACCAAATACTTACTCTGTTCCTCTGGAATAGGGTAGTAAGATGTTCTTGAATATATTAATTATTGGCCACATGTTGAGTTGTTTTATGCATATGTTATAGATTTGCAGTACTGTAAATCTATACTGTACTTTAGCACTATCACTATCTCTTCCTCTCCACCTTTATGACTAAAAAATTGCATTTAAACTAAGTAGCTGGGTCCAGGGGCATTGTTCATGACCAGAGAACAGAACACTTATTTGGCCACCTGAAATCAAATGGTGACTTTGGCCACCTTAGAAATCTTAGCTATTAGCTACACATCACTAATGCCATCTTTCCACTTGGTTATCTTTCCAGAGATACTACCCAAAGAGAATAATTGCAATATGAAATGATAAACTAGAGGTAGAGATGATTTACATTTGTAACAGTTTAATATTCTTAATGTTCTAAAAAATACTTAAGATTTTTTTTAAATCCTTCCCCCCCAAAAAAGGGCAAAAGATATAGATACAATCTAATGACAATAACATCTGTAAACAATACTGTTGTTGAAAACAATGAAATCTTACACTTCAGCTGAAAGATCTTCAAAAATTATTTTAAATGAAAATACCCATGGTTGGTAATGATGGGGGTGGGGATTTGCAGAACTTCTTTAAGGCAAAACAATAGAGTCTAATTAAAGCTTAGTAAATTGCTTGAATACTTTATCTAATGGGTTTATTTCCATTTAAGACAAATGGTTAATTTTTTTCTCTTCTAAAGTGAGTGCTGTGGCCCAACAAGTCTTGTGGAACTGTCTAATTGAAGATCCATCAACAGTTCTTCGACATTTTCTGGAAAAACTGACCATCAGCAATAGACAAGTAAAGTCCTCTTTTTTTTATGTGTGGCTATGTGTGTGAACACTGTTAAAAGCAAGCAATGGGCTATATAATGCTGTGCATGCAACATCAGTGTCTTCTGATAATGACAAGGATGAGCAATGTTAAACTTTGTTGTTTTCTTTCTAATTTCTCCATTAACTGATGTCTCCATAGTGTGTGATACACTGCTTATGATGACCCTAAGATACCAAACAGATTCTCAGTCTTTTAAACCAAGATTAAATTCAGTATAATTTTCTTAGAACATCTGTTGAACTCTGCTTGGTAGACTGTGATCGATGCAGGTAGGGTTATTAGAATATGTTGAAACTCTTTATTCAAAAATTCTAATTTAAGAGACCACCCTATAATAAGGCTGTGCCAGATAAAAGTAGTTTTCTGAGCAATGGTAAAATTCACTGATGACTGGAAATTATGTTCATTTATATGTTATGGTCCTATTTGCTGGAAGATTAAGTTTAGATTATGAAAGGTAAGGTTAATTGCATTTTTGTTTATCCTCTCTTGGCCTAGCTTTATCTGTTTCACTCGAAACCTAGGAAGTAGAACTATGAAGTTTAATAAACCTGGTTTGCTTAATGGTGTCTCAACATAGGTTCTCTGGTCTTCTGGGCTAGGCTCCGCCCTTCAGGAATGAGCTCAGGTGTTTAAAAAAAAAAAAAAAAAGCCTAGGTTTCCTGCATGTTTCATCACACCTGGCAGCCATAGCAAGTAGAGTTGACAAAATATACCACTTTCCCATGATGTGCCTGTGACCTGCAGACACAGTCAAAATTTTGATTTTTTAAAAAGTTGTCCAACTGCTGCTCAGAGATTTCATATATTAGCTCCTAGGAGAAGGTGTTAGAGTTGGTTTAATACTGTGTCACAAATATCACATAGACAATGTTCAAATGTTGAACAAAATGCAAGTTAAATGTGGGCAAAAGTAGGGAATATCCATCCCCCTACTTTTCAAGAAGTGAATTTTATTGCCTACAGCATGGCAGCTGAATGACTTAGAATTCTTTTCTTTCAGGATGAATTAATGTACATGCTGCGCAAACTTCTCCTGAATATTGGAGACTTTCCTGCTCAGACATCTCACATCCTGTTCAACTACTTGGTGAGTTTCAGCCTCCAGTAGATTATAAATGTTCATTCCAAGTAGGAAGCAACAGCATGAGAAAAGGCCTTCCCCTTAACTTGTGACTAAAGGTGAGCCGTAGTCAGCGAAATGTCATAGTCAGCTAAGCTCCCCACTGTGTGTGGGGAAACCTCTCCTGGCGCAGTCCTTGATAGGTGGTGGGTACCCAATCAATGTTAGCCTCCTCGCTGTCTTCCTCGGGCATTATACAGCTTCCTTATGTTAGTTCCTAATTTTGGTTTGAGAAAACCTATATGTAGTTTTTAGTCATTTTTCCCTTATCTCACTATTTACACACACACACACACACACACACACACACACACACACGTTGCCCTAGGCGGAAAGTATTTGTAAGTGTATGTTAGTATGGGAACTATCTATGCCTTAAGCCATCCTTTCTGCACCCTCCAAATTTATCAGTTTCTTTGCATTCTCCTTGCACCCTAAATGGATATACAGTTTGGGGACTATTAACATGATGCCTGTTCTTTGGAGTTGCACCTTCATCCAGGCAGACAGATGCCAAATAAATTTCTATGCTGAGAGAAACTCTTCTTTCTCCATTACTGTCATTGGTCTTCTAGCAGGTTGGGAAGTAGAAGAGTTGTTCATGTGCATCTGTAGCAAAATGGTAAATGTAACTTACGCTACAACATTAATGTGCAGAGAAAATTTGTAATTCCTTTCTCCTCTCTATGACTGATTTGGTTTTCCTCCTGGGTGCCCACCTGCTGGTTGACAAGGGAAATAATAAAAATCATGTCCAATCCAGTTTTAAGTTCAGACTGATAAAAATCTATAAATAGTACCTTTGGATGGTGTTCAGTGTCTCTTGGCTAAAAATACTTAGTTTCTAGGAATTCCCTTCCCTTCCAACTGCTTTCATCTTTAAACACCATTTGAAGTTGGGAAGAAAAAAGACCTTTGTTCAGCGTTCCATCCCTTGTTCAATGTTTGCTCTGGCTCTTGCCTTCATGAGACGGTGCCCTCTATCTGACTGGTTGCTAGATGCCCAGCCAGTGGACACCAAAGCCCATGGCTGCTGTGACTTGGGGTGCTTCTGCTCTTCAGTGATTGCTGGGAGACTCTACCTCACCTCAGTCCCTACTGAGTTCTGGTAGTGAATCCCAAATGACTCCAGCTAGAGGACCCTATACAAATGTCACCGACATATGCTAATTCTATCTGGAAAGCTCTCCAGCCAAACCTTCTGCTCCTTTTTGTCCTGTCTACATCACACAAAAGCCAAAGGTAGATCACCAAAGCCAAACCTCAAGGCCTCCCTCAGGTATGTGCTCTCCAGTTTATGTTGCATCCAGGTTGGTGTGGAATGTCTCTGAGGTGAACTCTTGTCAGACATCCTAACAGACTGGGAGCAAGGGCCCCTTCGGTGTGCCTGCCCATTCCCAGGCCACTAGGTATGGGAAATGCTTCCTTGGACCACTGCTCTCCTCCGTCCTTTAGCCTTGAGATACGAAGATGGACATTTCATTTCCCTTCTGCCATATACTTCTGTCAACTCCAAAAAAACTTCAGTGGTAGACACAGTCTTCTCAGCTGGGTAATACATAGGAGAAAAGGGCTAACCATGCTTTATCTTTGCTTTAAAACCTTGTTTTGAATGAATAGAAATTTCTGTCTCTGCATTTCTGTCTAAACCAGGGGTTCTCAACCTGTGGGTCGCGACCCCTTTGGCGGTCGAACGACCCTTTCACAGGGGTCGCCTAAGACCATCCTGCATATCAGATATTTACATTACAATTCATAACAGTAGCGACATTACAGTTATGAAGTAGCAACGAAAATAATTTTATGGTTGGATCACAACATGAGGAACTGTATTTAAAAGGCCAGAAGGTTGAGAACCACTGGTAAACCCTAATCTTTCCCTGAATCCCAAGTACATGGATATTTTAGGTGGACTAGGGAAAGGGTCTTGTACTCAGAATGGCACCATAGTGAAGAGCAGAGCAGTTTTTAAACCATTACCCTTATTATACATCTTTTATCTAACAACTATTATTGATGTGTGTGATAGGGATATTTGGAACACTAATTCATCTTTTCCAGACTTTGTTAGGGACATGTATTTTGTTTTAATATATTTTTATTGATTTCATAGAGGCGGGGAGAGGGAGAGAGAGAGAATCATTGATCATCTGCCTCCTGCCCACCCCACACTGGGGATTGAGCCCGCAAGCCGGGCATATGCCCAGACCAGGAATCGAACTGCAACCTCCTGGTTCATAAGTTGTCACTCAACCACTGAGCCACGCTGACTGGGCAATTATTAGGGACATCTAAATTCACTGCGTAACTTGACTCAGAGATCTTCAACCTGGGGTCTGAGCATATCTGGGCATATGTGCAGACTTTTAAAGGAGTGTGTTGCCCACAAAGTTTTAAGGGAATAAATCTCCAAGTCCTCAACTTACAAATATGTACTAACACTGTTTGAGCAGGCCTGCCATCTCAATCGTCATTCTACCTACAGCACACACAAAGGCCCACCCTGGCCATCACAGGTACCTGCAGGCTACATTGACAGACACATTCGACAGAGAAAGAGTCTGACCCACTCTGTTAGTTTTAAGGAAGCCTCATTCTGATTGATCAAGGCCCTTTGAATCCATAGGACTTCCCACCTTTTTCTGTCTTCTACAGATTTGACCCTCATTAGGTTATGCAGCCTTCAGATTAGATCAGTGACACTGATTTTTTCAATGTAACTGGAAAATTGTATAGCATTAGCAAGTTTTTCAAGAAACAATGGATAAAAGCCACTGGAAGGGTGTGAACTTTTACATTTTTTCCTGATTTTTGTTGGGTATAATTGAATAAGGCAGTTAAAGCTTATTTCATCAAGTTTGATGAAATACACTTTCCAGTTACAGTTAGTCCTCTTATTTCAATGTGTAGAATGTTTAGTATATTCTGTTCCTATTAACAAAAAATAACCTTATAATGAGACATTTTAAATGTCAGCTTAAAATGTACAGAAGGACATGCCAATTTTCAAAGTTACTGAGAGGACACAACAGCTTTAAAGTTCACCAACTTAGCCAAACAGGCAGAGTGTTCTTCGGTTCAGATCAATAGACATAACCTGATCTGCCAAGTGTGTTTGGGCAAACCTCATATAGAGATTATTATTAGGTCACCTAACTACCTGAGCGACAAGTGACTTGAAGCCTGGAAAACTGATCTTCTGATTTCCTCTTAAGAAGCACCATTTTTAGTGACACATATAAATGGGCAGCAATCTATTCTGATCAGCTTTTCACTCTCTCCTGCTTACTGCCATTGCAAGTGTTGGAGAGCCCTGGCCAGTGTGGCTCAGTTGATTGGGCACCATCCCGAGCACCAAAGTGTTGTCCTTCAGATTCCCGGTCAGGGCACATGCCCAGGTTGTGGACTCAATCCCCGTTAGGGGACGCGTTGGAGGCAGCCAATCAATGTTTCCCTCTCACATCCGTGCTTCTCTCTCTCTCTCCCTCTCCCTTCTTCCCTCTCTCTAAAAGTCAATAAAAATCTTTTAAAAAGAAAGTGTTGGAGAAGTATTTTAACAGAAAATACGAAGATACAAAAGACGATTTAAACAAGCAAAGAAAAGCCAAGGAAACGAGAATGTGCACTCAGGATCACTGTGGCTTTGTGAACTCTCCCTGTTCTGCCTTGCAGGTGGGACTAATCATGTACTTTGTGCGGACCCCTTGCGAGTGGGGCATGGATGCCATTTCAGCCACCCTGACCTTCCTGTGGGAGGTGGTGGGCTACGTGGAGGGCCTCTTCTTCAAGGATCTGAAGCAGACCATGAAGAAGGAGCAGTGTGAGGTGAAGCTGCTGGTGACCGCCTCAATGCCAGGTAATCCACCACTGCTTTTGGATGACATGACATTTTCTTTATTGTTTTTTAAATTTATTTTTCAATGACAGTTTCCATTCAATATTGTTTTGTATTAGTTTCAGGTGTATTGTATAGGGGTTAGAAAACCATATACTTTATAAAGTGATCCCCCCAATATTTCTGGTACCCATCTGACAGCATACATAGCTATTAAAATATCACTGATTATATTTCCTCTACTGTATTTTATACCCCCATGACTATTCTGTAACTACCAATTTGTACTTCTTAATCCCTTCACCTTTTTCACCCCCCCCCCACCACCTTCCTCTCCCCTGGCAGCCATCAGTCTGTTCTCTGTGTCTGTGAGTCTGTTTCTATCCTGTTTGTTCTAAATAACCCTTTTAAAGACCAAGCATCTCTCTCATTCATGAGAAAATTTTCAGAGTCCTGACCCTGGTGTTGAGTGCTTCAAAGAATTTTTGTTTAGTACAATCTGAAAAAAAATACAATAGGCCCTTTAAGAGTTAGCAATTGCCAGATGAAAAGGGAGACGTCAGAACTGAGATCCCTGTGAACGAGTCCTTGAAGGGCTGCCAAGGTTGCAGATTTATTTAAGTCTATCGCAGAGGGCCAGCTGAGCTGAAAGCCTTTTTGAATGAATTTTTGGCACTGCAAGGAGAATAAATATTGTTTGCATGGCATGGGCCCCAGTCCTTTGTAAACTCAATGAGAGATGGCTTTATGAAAAAAAGGGAAAAGGGAAAATCAGGAAGAGAATCACAAAAGAACATGAAGTGTGATGGAAACTCTAGATACAGTTTCTTTTCACTTTGAATCGCTTGTCTTTGTTTAAGATGAAAATTTTGCAAAGCCTTTATCCTTGTGCAGTGACTAGGGAAATATGAGATGATACATGTGTTGATGTAAAAAGAAAGACACAATCATGTATAAGAGCATAGGTTCTGGCAGCAAAGAAGCCTGTGTTAAAGTCGGAGAACTGCCCTTTATCGTCTGTATAATTAGTATTAGCTATAAAAAAGTTCATAATTTTTCAGGCGTTCTTTCCTCATCTGTAAAATGGGGCTATAACCATACTTCTCAATCCTGAGAGATAAATGGGTTTAGGTATGTAAAATTCTCACTACTGTACCTGACTCATGGTAAGCATTCAATAAATGCTAGTTGTGTAATTACATATGTTCTGTCGATAAGTTAACAAAGTGATCAGTTTTTATTATAACAAATAAACTCATATTTTCATTCATATTCTTAAAAACAAAGAATTAAAATCAAGGTACATCATAATGTTCACAAAGATTTGTAATTCGTGAATGAAGTAGAGTAAGTACTGCCTCGCTGGCTAAGTAGAATACTGAAAATGTACATTTAAACTATATTTAAAGTACTTGTGTTGGTTTCCCTAATCTTTCTGTTTATATTTTCTCAGCCATTATTACCTGGTCATCTCATTTAAAATACAGGACATGTTTGTTGCAATGCTTAAGGTTTGAATTCTGACTCTTCCACTAAATAAATGTGTTCCGTTGAATAAGTTACTTATAAGTTCTTACTTATAAGAATAAATGCTATTTCCTCATTTGTAAGATGAAAATAGTAATAACCATGCCTGGCCAGTATGACTCAGTAGTTGAATGTTGCAGGTTCGATTCCCAGTCAGGGCATATGCCCTGGTTGCAGGCTCGGTCCCCAGTAGGGGGTGTGCAGGAGGCAGCCGATTGATGTTTCTCTCTTACCAATGATTCCATCTCTCTCTCCCTCCCTCTCTCTCTAAAATCAATAAAAACATATTTTTAAAAAATTATTAAAAAAAAGAAAATAGTAAAACCCATATTAGAGTTGCTGTGAGATTATATATGATCATGCACATAAAATACATGAAAAGGTATTAAGAACTCCGTAAATGGTAGCTTTAATTATTTAGAAAATGAATATATTTAAAATATATATTTGACTAGAAATAGAGGAGTGCAGTTAATATACTACACAATTCACATTAAGCACTAGTAGTAATAATCATAATAATAAAAATATCAGCTTATTGATAGTATTTTAATATTTTGTACTTTACTATTTTTCTATAGTAGAAGTCAGTTCATTATGATTTTTTCCTTCTGTAGGTACCAAAACCCTGGTGGTTCATGGGCAGAATGAGTGTGATATCCCAACCCAATTACCAGTCCATGAAGACACTCAATTTGAAGCCCTGTTAAAGGTAGGGGTGACTTCGACAGGAACAATTTTTTAATGACTGTGAACACTTCCCTGACCATCCAGCTTAGAATTACATGGCACTTTTCTATCTTCCACTCAATATGAACATTTATTTACCACTTCTAGAATCCCTTCCTCTATTTGTGTACTTCCTCCATTTTCTTGCTTAATTTTCCCCACTTTTACTGACATGTTAGCTCTGCGATGAAGTAGGCAAACTCTGCAGCTGCAATAGCAGCATGACCCTGGCGCGTCCCCCTGACTGCCGTGGGAATGCGGTGCACTCCTGCCTCGGAGCTGCCTGGCTCGCCATGGGGGCAGCTCTGGAGGTGCCTGGGTTTACACACGGAGCACTGGGGCAAACTCCAGCTGTCAGCTGAGATCAATGCCAGAGACTCTTCTAGTGGCATCTGTATACAGTCTTGACTTTGTCACTGCTAGAAATTATTGGATAAGCAGAAAATACTTACCTTAGAATAAATCAAGTGAGTTGAGAAATTATTTTTAATGGTTATGGCATGTATTCCCCTCAAAAGAAATGCAATTTATAGCTGCACGTCTGTAAGGTTTTTAAGGTTATGTAGTAAGTAAACTAGTACTATGATTCCCATTGGACTCCCTGATGTTTATTATGTGTAGTTCTAACTTTTGGTAATTGATTTCCTGTAATACAACTCCAGGCTCAGACAGAGTAGAAAAGACCTCTGAAAAATTCCATTTTGCCAAACTTGTATATTTTATTTCAGTAGAAAGGTTGTTAAACCTCCTTCAGGTCTCACCCAGACATCTCCTGGGAATATCTGAGGCCCAATGAAACAAAATGAATAATCCCTCTATCTTCCTACTCTATGTTAAATGGTAGGATAACATGAAGGCAGACAGACCTCAAGCCCAGGCTCCATCACAACCAGTATGACCTAAATCAAATACCAAGACCTCTCTACTGTCGGTTTCTTTTTTAACAGTACTGGGATACTAGTGCAGGTTATACAAGTAATCTACATAGAAGGCCTTGAACTTAGAAAATAGTACATAATAAGTGCTCAATGCATTGTATTTTGTATTATTTTTCATGTTGTTACTAAACTGCTTTCTTCCTGACATTGAGACTAGTAGATGTAACTATGCTTCCATGGTTCCTCACTCAGTCTGAAATATCATTGTACATCTTTTAGCACTATGAGAGTAGATGGTTGATATCACCTTACTAGTCTGTATTATATCATTATTTGGATAACTTCATATCCAAATGCAGTGTGTATCCATATATTTACATGCACATACACACATATATACCCATGCACAATATATAGGAGTGTATAAGATATATATATATATATACATATATATATATATATATGCACATATATATAAAATCCTTATAAAAAGTTACCTTATATTTATAGTATTTGTATTTTGTAGCTTACTACCTGGCAGCACATAGTATGTTCTCAATAAACCTTTATTAAAATGTATTGTTATTATTCTAGGAGTGTTTGGAATTTTTTAACATCCCAGAATCCCAGTCAACACATTATTTTCTCATGGATAAAAGATGGAACCTTATCCACTACAATAAGGTGAGACTGTGAAGCAATGACATTCATGTTGGGTTGTGTCAGAAGCTTGTCATGACTTTTTTGAGGGCAGCAAGCCCTCAGGGAGGCATCATTGTTTAGAGTTTAGGAGTATGGCCACTTAGGTCACACAACTTACTGTCTAGGTAGCTGTGGACAAGCCACTTTACTTTTGGAACCTTCAGTTTCCTTGTCTGCAGACTGAAGGTGGTGATAATAGTATCTACTATAGGGTTGTTGTGATCATCAAAGGAGATAAGCTAAGTAAAGCATAAAGTGATTAATTATTATTAAATCTAGATGAAAAGTTAAGCTGCCCATATAATAACACATGTTTCTAAATGTAATTTTAATGTTTTTCTGATTACCTCTTCTATGATGGTAAGCATGATCGGGGTGACCTGATCTAATGAGCAAAGGGGGACCTCAGGAAGACCCCTGACATCACTTTATAGCGACTTCCTTCCAAAATGTCCTTTAGTCAGCGCCCTTTGGCTCCTTGGCTTCTGACAGCAACGGGGTATTCGGAAAGAGTACTCAGCCTGGGCGATGCGACACTTTCCTGAGGAGGGCTTTTGCCTTCCTTGCTATTTTGTCAAATTGGGGAATGTACCCTAGTAAGAATCAAAGCCGTTAGAAAATACATAACTTTTGTTTGTCTGACCTAAAGAGAAATGAGGTCAAAAGTGTAATCATCTCTTTTGTCTTCGTGTGATCCCATCACAGACCTATGTCCGGGATATTTATCCTTTCCGGAGGTCAGTATCTCCGCAGCTGAACCTCGTGCATATGCATCCGGAGAAAGGACAGGAGCTCATTCAGAAACAGGTGCCTAGCCACCTCCTTTTTAACGTGTCATTGGGATAATTGCTGGGTAAATGTGTTGCCAAGCCTGAAAGTCTGTGATGCTGTTAGATCCTCGCTGGGGAGGATGGGTAGATGGGCCTTTGATCAATAGATAGTTCCCCAAAATAGTTTGTTTAGTTTTGTAAATGGGATCATAATATAAAGTATTAAGGAACACTCACCTGGAGTAGTGCTATGATGAATCATTGGGTATAAACAATAGAAATTTTCTCATTTATTTGCCTGTTTGTTTCTAAGCATGGATTTTCATCCCATAGTTTTGTAAAACACGATTAGAAGTACATATGACATAACTATTAGAAGGTTGTCCTAAAGGTTTATGCTAGCTGGAAAATAAATAAGTAGAGAGAATCAGTGCAGTGATGTCTGAAAAGAATACTCAACGAAGGTCCAGAGATTGGACTCAGACCCAGCTCTGCACCTGACGAATCATCTGACCTTGGGCATGTAACTAACTTCTCTTCAAATAGGAGACATAATCAAGCAGTTGTACTTAGATTTAAGATTGAAGAGCATAGGTCCTGGCTAGGTAGCTCAGTTGGCTAGAGCATCATATACCATATGCCAAAGTTGTGAGTTCGATCTCTGGTTATGGCACAAACATGAAGCAACCAATGAATGCATAAATAAGTGGAACAACAAAACTCTCTCTCTCTAATCAACCATTAAAAGCAAATTTTAATTAAAAAAATAAAGATTGAAGAGCAGAATAATGTTCACATGTCTTATTGCAAATCAGACTTCAAGCTTAAGAAAATTCACTACTTTGCATGCAAAATGTAAGTGTAGTATATAATTCTAACAATATAATTTTAATATGATCCATGCATTACATTGTTTTATTTTTAATTCATTTACATTTATGTTTAATAAGATGTCTAAAAAAGAATTTCAGGATATTTTATAGTTTCAGTTTTTCTGCACATAGCAAGGATGCTAACTCGGTATCAAACTATCCAAAATACCTTCATGAAATGAATAAGAATGGCATATAACTAACTACCTAAATTACATTTAAAAGAAAGAAAATAGTGAATGGGTTACAAGGTGTGAGATGTTGGGCAAAACTGTAAGATCTTACATTTAAATGATTTCAGAAACAATTCTCCCCAAATTATCTCAGCCATAATTTTAGCAGCAAAATAACTAAAGCCGTCATGGATAATGGCACTTCACTAGTTTGTTTTTTAACCATGTTTAAGAACATGTTTCAAAAGAATGGCATAAATGGGGCTCTGGCTCTGTGTGCACTCAGGTTGGACTTAAAGATGTCTTTCTAAGTTCCTCAGAAACGTAGTTCCATTGTTCTGGCTCTGAAGTTTCCTCAACAGCGCCTCACTGCTTATGAACTCCCAAATCATGTCCCCTGTTCACTGAGCATCAACAGAAAAAGAACTAAGAGTAAGGGTCAGAGGCCCTTGTTCATGCCGTCTAAATTTAGGGCTAAAGGAGGACTAACCTAGGGTCCCATCAGCTTTTGTCCCAAGGTAGATTTTTCTTGGATCCCATTTGGGTCAGTGTTAAAGAGGCAAACTCAGAACCAACAAGAAACAGCTTAAGGCATCAATGGAGATGGTAGAAGCAATTGGACGTGACTGTTAGCTCGTTGGAGAAGGTCTTCCATATTTTGATGTCTGGGCAAATGGCCTCTATGTGATTGAACTATTCTTGACAACGCTTGCGTTGTGGTCCTTCCAGCCTGCAAAGTCTGTGAGAAACACTTCCTCCCATAGAGTAAACACATTCAAGAAGTGAGAGTCAATTAAGTATTATTTGCTCTTTCTGTGGAAAAAAAAAAAATACACACACACACAAAAACCACCACACACACATTTCTCCCTCATTTCCCTTCCCCCGCCTTGATTTAATCAGCCCAGTTTGCCATTACAGATTTTCTTCCATTTCTTCACTCTTTGTCATTTCGGAGTTGCTGATGCTATTTGTGTCTGCTCCTGCTTTGGGTTGCTGCCAGGTGTTCACGCGGAAGCTGGAGGAAGTGGGGCGAGTTCTGTTCCTCATCTCCCTGACGCAGAAGATCCCCACGGCCCACAAACAGTCCCACGTCTCCATGCTGCAGGAGGACCTCCTCCGCCTGCCCTCCTTCCCCCGCAGTGCTATCGATGCCGAGTTTTCCCTCTTCAGCGATCCTCAAGGTATCCAGACAAAAGCATCTCCTCTCTCGGGCGTCTCATGCCCTTGTTTAGCCCGTGGCTGGAGGACATCTCCGTCAGCGGACAGTTCTGTAAGCCAGGGTTCTCAGCCCTGACTGCCTCCGAATCACCGGCAGGACTTGATCAAACACAGGTTGCTGGGCCCCACCCTCCACCATCAAGTTTCTGACTCAGTTGCTCTGAAATGGGGCCTGGGAACTTGCATTTCTGATAAGTTCCCAAGTCATGATGATGATGCTATTCTGGGGACCACACTTGGAGACCACTGCTCCAAGCTAGGTCTGAGCAGCTGAAGGAAGTCCTCTGAGGTTGTTAGGTTGACTGAGTGAAGAATTGGTATTTATAAGAAGCTCAGGAGGAGGAAAACTGTTCTCTCATGGCAGAGAGCAGGACAGTGGTGGCCTCCGGGTTGGGGGAGTCAACTTCCTGGAAAGAGGCATAAAGAGACTTTCTGGGGTCCTGAAATGGTCTTGATTGGGGTGGTGGGTACTTAAGTGTGTATTTTTGTCAAAACTCATTCAACTCTATATATAAGATCTGTGCATTTCACTCTCTCTAAATTATAGCTGAATTGAGAAAGAGAGAGAGAAACAGAGACAGGAAACGGAAAGAGGTACATTCTGAAACCTCGCCGTGTTGCTCAGTTGTTCATTTGGGACAGTTTACTGAAATGAGCAGACTTATGCTCAGTGTCTTCATCAAGATGGAGCAAAGCGACCGTGGAAAGAACTCCAGTCTGACCCGAAATTAAAAGACCAAGCAGTGGTCCCAACCCTGCCATTTTCTCTCTGAAATAACTTCTCTCAAAGCCACAGCTTACTCAGCAGCAACCCGCTGCAAATGTCTCCCCTGTCTGCCCACAGAGTTGCATCAAAGAATTGATGCTGAGAGGCCTTTGAGAGCCAGGAAGTGTCACGTGAAGGCCAGCAATATCGTTCTGGGAAGCCTTTCGGCAGTAGATGGCCACATCCCAGAGTGGGAACACAGGGGAAACAGCAGTGCCCTCGGGTTGGATGGCCCTCCCACGCCCACAGGGTCTGCGTGGGGCTAATGCTGTGTCTGCTTTTCTGATCTCACAGCTGGGAAGGAGCTGTTTGGCCTGGACACTCTTCAGAAGAGCCTGTGGATCCAGCTCCTGGAGGAGATGTTCCTGGGCATGCCCAGCGAGTTTCCCTGGGGAGATGAAATCATGCTCTTCCTCAACGTTTTTAACGGGGCTCTGATCCTGCACCCAGAAGACAGCGCCCTGCTCAGGCAGTACGCGGCCACCGTCATCAACAGCGCTGTGCACTTCAACCACCTCTTCTCCCTCAGTGGCTACCAGTGGATTCTGCCCACCATGCTGCAGGTGCCGGGCTCTCCTCTCCCAGCCAGAGAATTAGCCCGAGTACTGCTCATCTAGCAGGTCTACAGGATCTACACGGAATTTTTTTAAAATATATTTTTATGGATTTCAGAGAGGAAGGGAGAGGGAGAGAGAGAGAGAAACACCAATGATGAGAGAGAATCAGTGATCGGCTGCCTCCTGCACACCTGCTACTGGGGATCGAGCCTGCAACTTGGGCATGTGCCCTTGACTGGAATCAAACCTGTAATCCCTTCAGTTAGCATGCCGATGCTCTATCCACTGAGCCAAACCGGCTAGGGCTATACTGAAATTTTTTAATGATAGGGTTCTCTTCTTTTGGGACAGCAGAAAGCACCAAATGAACTCTCCCTAAAATTTTCTAAGAGGTCACAATATTCTATCCTCTGCTGAGATCCCCCAGACCTGGAATATGCTTCCCTGTTTCTTCTGGGCCCGTGATTCTCAAAGTATGGTCTCGGGACCAGCAGTACCAGCATCACCTGGAAATCTGTTAGAAATGCACACTCTGGGCCCCATCCAGACCTGCTGCATCAGAAACTCTGGAGTCGGGGCCCAGTAATCCAGTTTTAATAGGATCTCCAGGTGGTTCTGATACCTTAGAATGAGAACCGTTATCCCAATGTATGGCAAGTGCTCAGCTGATATTTCTTCCAGAAAGTCTCTGACTTCTCTTGGGACAGAGATTTTCATTGCCATTACATTTGGTATAAAGAGGTTGAAGGATTTATTAACAGGAGGACTTTCTGTTTATTCACGTCTGATGTGTATCTGGCCACGTCAGGAGTAGTGAATAAAGTTCAGATAAGGCTGGTAGATCATCCTCGTTCTCTAGTTTTGTGGAAGTTTTCATAAAAGTTTTGAAAGTATTACATGCTCGTGCAAAATAAAATTTCCTCAACCTACAGGGGCAGGAAATTTACTTTCAATATCACTAGGGCTCTCTGACCTGTTTTTAAATAGTTGAAATTTTCTCTCTTTTTATAACTTTTGTACTGATTACTAAAAACAATAAATGCTCATTATAAAATAGAGAAGATAAAGATAAACTTAAAGAAGAAAATAAAGATCACTTATAATCCTCCTTCCCACATGACCATTGTTTCCACTTCTTGAAGACCCTGGCACTCTATCCTGCCTTTTTTTAAAAAAACAAAAGTTGAATCATATCATATATTCAAGTTTGTTACCTACCTTTTTCATTTAAGACTAAGAACACCATGGATATTTTTTTTCCATGTAGCTACATTTAGTGGTATAGCATTTAAAAAACAACTGCATAATATTCTGTTGTATACACATGCCATAATTCACCTAACTAACCCCAATTATGAGTAATTTAAGTTGTTTCAAATTTTCCACTGTTATAAGAAACCTTGCAGTGGACATTCTTGCAGTATATACACCTTTGTACATTTGTCCAACTCTTTTCTTAAGATAAATTCCTAGTTACAAACTCCCTGGGGAAAAAGTATATTTATATATTTTTAGGATTTCTATGTATATGTATTACCCAATTTCTCTGAAGGAAGGCTATACCATGTACCTCCCCTCCACCAGTTGAAATGGCCCATTTTCCTCCCCGTTCCCCATGGCGATGAGGCATTTTCTGACCGTGTGGCATCTCCCCACAGGTGTACTCTGATTATGAAAGCAACCCGCAGTTGCGCCAAGCCATCGAGTTTGCCTGCCACCAGTTCTACATTCTCCACCGGAAGCCCTTTGTGCTCCAGCTGTTTGCTAGTGTGGCCCCGCTGCTGGAGTTCCCGGTGAGTAAACTCTGGAAATCAACGAAGATCAAGCAAATGAGAAAAGCTCTTTATTCACAGCTTGCTGCTGCGAGGGCATCACCCACCATCACTCAGGTTTTGGCAGAGACTCAAAGGCAGACAGAGGAGAGAGAAAACTTTATAGGGAGAGGAGAGAAGGCTTCTGGTATGTTCTGATTGGAGGCTGTTGGCCTGGCGAAGCTGTAAGTGGGCGGAGTAGACACAGGGCATCCTATGTGATTGGTTAGGGGTGCATATTTGGTTTTCTCTGGTTGGTCTTAAATTGGGAGCGGAGACAAGGATTAGCTATTAATCAAGTCCTGTCTGTTTGGGGGTTTATGGGTACAGGGATTATTGTTTGGTTTCCACTAGAGCTAGTACCCTGATTTCCAACAAGTCTGATGGATTGCATGCTGGTTTCCTGGGCTGGTGTCTGTGGACAGTGGGTTTGGGTTGGTTTCCTGGGCAGGTTACTGCAGTTTGGGGATGAGCAGTTTTATTGTTATGTATGGCCTGGCCATTGATCTTTGTATAATCAGTCTCTCAGCTCTCTTTCTTCAACCAGTGGGATAGGGATGCCATGCATCATTTCTCTTTCCACAAGAAACTCGTTTCTGTTCAACATTTCTCTTCAACCCTCACCTCAGCCCCTAGATGTAAATAGGCCAACTCTGCAGTTTTTTCATACTCATGAAAGGAAGGAAAATATAAAATGATAAAAGGAAGAGTTCCTGATTCTACTTCCTTTCTATTCTCTGGCACTTACCTGACTTATCCTTTTTCTCCAGCGCATTTATATAGATCACATCCCTTACACATCTTTGTTTAAGTGATATGGATCTCACCACACCCACAGTGGAATTAAGCTCCATTAAAGCAAGACCCTGGTCTTTTTTTTGGTTTGTTTTTAGCTGTTGTTTCGAGTGTATGGTTTTTTTTGCTTTTGTTTTGCCATAACCTTAGTGCACAGAATGGTGACTAGCACAGAGTAGGAATTTAATAAGGAATTGTTATTTTAATAAAGGAATCAAATGAATAAGACAGATTTGAGATGTTACGTATCTCCATTTTGGAGCTATGTTAGCAAATAGGATTTGTAAAATTCCCAGAGCTATTAAATATGTTACCCCAAACATAGTTGAACTGTTCAATACCCATTACAAATTTGCCTTTGCAAATGCTGAATCCTACAATTGCAGATGAGAGGGGCCATTGGCATGATGTTTTCCAGCAGTTGACATTATACTGTATTTTTATGAGTTTCCACAAATATCTCTTTTGTACTAGGTTAGCATTAAAACTCAAGTGTTCCACTCCATAGACACACAGCAGCATTGTTCGGTGCAGAATCATGTAAACTGAATACGGTTCAATGTTGTGATTGTTATCAACAGTAGTGTTTATGAAATTTGGATTTCTGGTCAAACCATATTCGTACTGAGGTGGAATTAAATAAACTAAAATTGCCTTTCTTTATACAGGATGCTGCCAATACTGGGTCCAGCAAAGGTGTGTCAGCTCAGTGCCTGTTTGACTTGCTGCAGTCCCTGGAGGGCGAGACCACAGACATCTTAGATATCTTAGAGCTGGTCAAGGCTGAGAAGCCGCTGAAGTCTTTAGGTAGAAGCAAAATTCATCTTGACATTTTTTTTCTCTTTGTAATTTTTCTTAAAATAATAACTCTATGTTGAATATTTTGAACTAACTCAAAACAGCAAAAATAAATGGAACAGTGGTGTAAATTGAATGAGTATATTTTCCTATCTCCTGTTTTTCTTACGTTTCTTGTCAATCCTAAAGAGTAAGGAATTCTCTGCCCTGAAAATTGTATCATAATGATGCTGAGTGAACCACTATTCGAGCACTGTACTTCTCAGAAAATGGGGTGTTCCTGGGCAATTCTAAGGGAATAACCCCCCAAAAGGGCCTTTTACTATCCTGTTTGTTAGAAGGCATGTCTGACTTTAGGCCATCCAAACGTATCTTCTAGGTAGTGAGGTTTTTAAAAAAACTTCTCCCAAAAAGTGCTTTTATTTGTCATCTTATTATTTAAAAGTTTTTTTAAAAAAAACAATAGAATTTTTAGTGACTTTAGATGAAGAAATTAATAGTGCTCACAGTTTAGGAATAAAGTCTGATGAAGAAATGGCTGCAAAAGCTAACTGGGAAGAAAATGTTAGGAGTGATAAGCTGTTCTTATTTCCTGGCAGAATCCACTCTGATTATGTGCCTTCACCTTCTGTCCCTTCAGATTTCTGCTATGGAAATGAAGACCTGACTTTCTCCATAAGTGAGGCCATTAAGCTCTGTGTCACGGTGGTGGCATACGCTCCGGAATCGTTCAGAAGGTAACTGCAGCCCTTTACTCGGTGATAAGTAAATATGGGAAAGGAAATAAAATTGAATGCGTAATATCAGCCTGTAACTTTCTGCCAGGTAAGTTTTCAAAAACTAAATTTAGGAAACTAGTCATAGCCGAGGTTCTGGAAAATATAGTAAATCTTCATTAATTTGGAATTCCCTAATTTAGAATTTGTGCAGCAGCTTAGATGTTTAGTCTTGTTTAGAGACTATGTTCACATCTAATAAATTAACAGCAAATATAATTTTAGAATAAACATTTAATCTATTTAATAAAACTCCTTTCAAGAAGCAATGAAGCCCTAGCCAGTCTGCTCAGTGATTAGAGCGTTAACCCGTGGAATGAAGGATCCCGGGTTCGATTCTGGTCAGGGGCGTATATCTCAGTTGCAGCCTGGATCCCCAATCTGCGGGAAGCAGCCAATCAATGTGTCTCTCGATATTTCTCTTTGTCTCTCCTCCTCCCACTCTCTCTAAAAATCAGTGGAAAAAATATCCTCGGGTGAGGATTAACAACAACAAAAAAGAAGCAATGAAAATTGTCACATTAAGAGCTAGAATATAAAATCTTTGGTCATTATTTCTACCAGTTTTCCCAAGTCAAATTTTGGTGTTTCTCTTCCTTTCTCCATGCTTTTAAATATGATTCAAGCCAAAACCGGTTTGGCTCAGTGGATAGAGCATCAGCCTGTGGACTGAAGGGTCCCGGGTTCGATACTGGTCAAGGGCATGTACCTGGGTTGTGGGCACATCCCCAGTGGGAGATGTGCAGGAGGCAGCTGATCCATGTTTCTCTCTCATCGATGTTTCTAACTCTCTATCTCACTCCCTTCCTCTCTGTAAAAAATCAATAAAATATATTTAAAAAAATATATGATTCAACCAACAAAAGTAGGATGTGAAATATGACCTGGTTTCCTTTCTGTTGACATAGTCTTCAGATGCTGATGGTCTTGGAAGCTTTAGTCCCATGTTACCTACAAAAGCTAAAGAGGCAGACATCACAGGTGGAGACAGTACCTGCTGCCCGAGAGGAGATTGCTGCCACAGCTGCTCTTGCGACATCCCTCCAGGCCCTTCTCTACAGTGTAGAGGTTCTCACCAGGTAATCCCATCAGCAGAAATATCCTCAGCCTTGCCCTAGCCGGTTTGGCTCAGTGGATAGAGCTTCAGCCTGCGGACTGAAGTGTCCCAGTTTCTATTCTGGTCAAGGGCACAAGGCCAGGTTTCAGGCTCCATCCCCAGTAGGGAGCATGCAGGAGGCAGCCAATCAATGATTCTCTTTCATCATTGATGTTTCTCTCTCTCTCTCTCCGTCTCCCTTCCTCTCTGAAATCCATAAAAATATATTTAAAGAAAAGAAATATCCACAGCCTTAAATTATATGTATCTACCAAAAAGATGAAAAAAATGTGATGGCTAAAAAATTTCTGAAACCAGTCTTTATTTATATCTGTTCAAATTCAGTCCTTACAGCTTAAAACTGCAAATATCCCTAAGTTGTTTGAATAAATAGTGCTAAGCACTACTATTATTGTTGTTGTTGTTGTTGTACCATGATTGCTAAACACACCTTTGCCTATAGTTTGATGAGCATCTATGGCAGTTTTAACCAATGCTAAACAGATCTTTTGTAAAAGGGCCAATTTAGTGAATATGAAAATGTGATCAACATTTTTATTGGCTCTTATTTTGTGAAAATGTCTGCAATTCCAACTAAGCATTCTTTTATTATTTTACTATTTATAATGAGTTGTTTTTACTATAATTTTTAAAACTACATAACAAACATAATCTGTAAAATTTTATTCTAATGCCATAATTAACAGATTCTGTGTGGGACAAGACTCAGTAGTGCTGAGAGAAGGGGCTGAAAGATTTGGGACTTGAAAGGTAAATTGTCATCAGAGTTCAGCCCTAAACGAAGTTGCAAGAAATTAGTATATCACAAGATTCTTGCGTGCAGAAGGCATTGAAAGACTGGTAAGGGGGGAGGGGCGGGAGGGATTGGAACAGAGACAGAAGATTGAGTGAGAGGGGTCGGGAAGGTAGATGCAGAACACTCTACAAAAGATTGGCTTTCCTTCTCCACTGCCATCTAAAATTAGATGGAAGGGGATATTCTTCCCCAGACTGGAGATGGGAAACCTTCTTCCTGGGTTGGTATCTTTGCTCCTCCATCCCATTTGGCCACATCCTTAACCTAAAATTCTGTCTATGATTTACCCCCACCGAAAGGCACCAACTTCCCAGCCACATCTTGCTCTGCTGATGACAGAGCTAACCGAAATCCCTCAGTCCTTGGGAGGACTTTTCCACATGCACCAGCCAGTAAGAGAGGGAGTGAGATTGTGACTAATTAAGTCAGTATATGTGTAGGTTCTTATCATGAGCTACATCGGCAACCTAGGCAAACAGGACATAACTCAAAAGCCTTGGGTGGGTTATCACTGCCGAAATGCTCATATGCATCTCAACTGAGGAAATGGGAAGCAGTGGAGCAGAGAACCATGGCAAACTGCCAAGTCCAATGGGCAGTAGTCCTAAGGTTTTTGGTGATGGTTTCAGAAAAATCCCAGGAGGAAGAACATCTGAAGAAGAAATATCAGACTTACACTCTTCTTCCTGCGCCATGTGGTTATGGCTCCAGCGCCTCTCTGCAAGTAGAGGAGAGAAGCGCAGACAGCTTTCCCCAAGTGATTAGTTGTTTCTCCTGATCTTCTGCAATAGTGGTGCTTTCCTTCTTTCTATTCTCTTTGCTAAGTCAATTAAATTACTGATTCACCCGAAATGAACATTGACTTACCCAAAATTCCACGAAGAATTATGGATGGAAGTCTGACATTTAAAATTCTATGACTTTAAATATTCCGGTGCATTTAATAATTTTTGCTGAAGTGTAAAACCAGCCTCATTGATTGGTTATAATTATTCACACACACAAAAATGGCTTTGTTGTTTTTACAAAAAGAAGATAATAAGAACCTCATTTCATTTCCACACTCTTAATTTCTTTACTCATGAAAAAAATTAAGTTATAGAGCTGGTAACACATAAGCAAGTATATGACAATTATAATAGCACTAGTTTTCTATTGTTGTGTAATGCATTCCCACAAACTAGAGGCTGAGGACAAAACACATTTATTATCTCATATTTCTGAAGGCCAGAAGTCAGGGCGGGCTCAGCTGTTCTCTTTGCTCAGGGTCTCACAAGGCCAAAATCAAGATGTTAGTCAGCCTGGGTTCTCATCTTGAAGGTTCTGGGGGCAGAATCCACACCAGGCAGCTTTAGGTCTGAGATCCCTTTTGTTTTCTGCCTGCCAGCCTCTCTGCTTTAAGAAGTCACCTGCATTTTTCTCACCTGGCCCCCTCTGTGCTCCCACCAGCAATGGCACCATGAATCCTCCTGTGTCAAATCTTTCTGCCAGAGAAAACTCTGCTGTTTAAGGCTGGTGTGGTGAGAACAGGCCTGCCAGATAATCTCCTTTTGGTCATATAAGGCAACATAGTCACTGGAGTAACACTCGGACTGAGTCTTTAAATGTTGCTTCTCATTTTTAAATCCTGCCTCTCACAATAAAGGCCCAGGAGGAGAAGGTCTGGGGTGATTGCTGAAAGGCTACTCACTTTCTGGCCACGCCCAGCATGCGGAAAATGAGCTTCAGAACAGCAAGCCTTAACCAGTTCCCACAAGAAATTGTTTTTGAAAAGCTGCGCCATCCCGTCCATGTCTCAGTTGCTGATAGAGAGTCAGAGTTTACCTAATCCTTAAAGTGAACCCTGCAGATACCAAATCAGATGACTCAAATCTACTTCTAAGTGTCTAAGTTGCTGACTTATAATAGATACTAATTTACCTACTTCCCTGAGTAGTCTTAGGCATGATTTAGTTTAGAAATATTCTTTCATTCTTTGGTAGTTCCTTACAAAGATAGAGTGGTTAATTATGGTGTTGGTGGCCAAAATGGTATATACATTTTTACTTTTTACTTATTATTTAGAATGGTTAACGTCCTGGTACCTGTAGAATTGAAAAATGTGCTCTTAACTCTTGATTAATACAGACTTAGAAGCCTGATTTCATACATGTCTGGTTTGAGGAGTCAGTTTATTACTCAGAACCAAGTGGAAAAACTTTTTTTACTGTTGACACTATTACAGATGTTCCTCATTTCAAGTGGAAGAACTTGAATCATGGTGAGCTTACAGATCCTTGGGAAGTAATGTGCCTTTTAAAGTATCTCTCAGAACAAAGACAGCAAAAGGGTGTGAGAGAAGAGCCCAAAGCTAGATAGCCTGTCTCTTTGAGACTCTAACTTAAAACTTATGTGAGCTTCAATAACTTAAAGATTTCATAAATGTTTCCACTTCTGTTGTTGCTGTTGTTTTGTTGTGGTGGTTACTGTCCTTGCAGGCCCATGACAGCCCCACAGATGAGCAGGTGTGACCAAGGTCATAAAGGCGCCACCACAGCCAATCACACCATGTCGTCTGGGGTGAACACCAGGTAATTCACTAGCCTTATTCTTCCGTGGTATCTCCATTTCACACAACCTGAATCTCCACTTGGGCATGAGAGGAATCCTGAAAATAGTCAATGTTAAGTGCAAAAATCTCCTTCCAAGGAAATAAAAAAGGAAGGTGAGAGTTTAGAGTTCAAGAAAATACTAAGGCTTCATTTGAGATAACCAAAGAGAAACTCAAGCCCCTTTCATACATTGGCATTTGTGTCAGTGTGTTTGCATGAACATGAAGATGTTCTCTGCCTCCTGGGTGGTCTTTGAACTATTCCAGTGTTGTTTCATTTCCCAAAAAAAGGCAAATAAAACAATAATCATCCGGAGGTGGTTCCTCATTCCGGGGCAGGTATGCAGAGTCAGTTTTCTTTCATCTGGACAGATTTCCACAGATATTTTATCCAAACTGACCTAGGTCCTTGGTGATGTTTTCAGGGTCATTGACTTAATCTCCTTCCCTGTTTTGGTGTAACTCAGACACTGGCTCTCCTAGTTAATACTTTGCCTGCATCATTCTGACTGTGTTAACCTCTAAATAGTCTAACACACACACACACACACACACACACACACACAGAGTTTAATAAGCTTCTTCCTCCAAGGAAAAATTAAAATAGGGCAAACCCAAAATCAGTTTGAGAGAAAGTTCTTTCTTCTTAGTATGAAATAGTTAGTAGGAGCTCTTAAAGAGAAACTAATTTTCCAGTCTCTCTGAAGCACATTTTTAAGTGTGTATTATTATTTTATGTGAAGTTAATTTTCTGCTCGTCATATATATTTACTAGAGGCCAAGTGCACAAATTCATGCGAAAGTGGGGTCTGGCCAGCCCCAATCGGCAGATCGGAGCCAGGCCTGTCAGGAGGAGGAGATGGCAGGAGGTTGGCCGCCAGCCCCATCCCCTTATCCGGCTGGTTCACTGGCCGCAGTGGACGTCATAGTTCAGGCTGTTATGGCGTTCCAGTCGCTGGCTTTTTATATATACAGATATTAAAAATAAAACAATTTCCAACCTGAACTATAAGTTACCACATATGATGGTGAACTCAATTTCTTATATTGAGAAAAAATGATTATACTCTAAGTGATATTTAGGGGCTAGGTTCAACTACTGGATATAAGGCCTATGGGAAAAGATGGTTTCTAAAGTCCTACAAAGCAATATTTCCACAAATGAGAGGAAGTCAGCCATATTTCTTCCTCTGATCACCTTCAAAGCATGTGGTATTAAAACTGTAACCTAGATTCACTTTACTTTCAAAGTTTTTTAAAAATTTCCTTATTGACCACATTTCTTGACTTTGGATGTGTTTTTATAATATCTGTCTTTCCATGGATTTTATGCCAATGGAACAGCTTTCAAAGCAGCTATAATTGCACCATATGTGGCAGCAAATGAAAGATCAAGATTTTATATTTTAGGATTTGTATGGGTGTATTTGTGAGTTTATCAAAATGTATAGTTTTAATGGCTTCTCCTAAGAAAAAGTCCATAAGAAGCCCTATCATAGGGCCTCTGTTCTTGCTCTGATAGTAATGCGACTGTGTTTCTGACTCCCAGGTACCAGGAACAAAGCGCCAAACTGCACTTTATCAGGTACAGAAAGACAACCCTAATTCCACACCCATTCTGACATCTTATGGTGATTGCCTTTGAGCTGGGTTATGATTCTGTTAGATTTCATATAATTATCGCATGGCACCCTTTTTCTGGGTGAATCCTCAGGAATTGCTAATGTAAAGCACCACTACAATTTGGGATGGTAATTCCTTCTAGGATGATAAACTTTGAGATGTGGGTTTCTCCAAGCCCCGCCCTGATTCAGTAGCTGTTATATAAGGAAACTTACCTTTTTCTTCCATGGGAAGCTCTCCTCTCAGAGTGGCCGTACACACACCTTCCCAGGCCCCCAGTTAACCTTTTGTAATTCCCCAGGGAAAACCTTCACTTGCTGGAGGAGGGGCAAGGCCTGCCCAGAGAGGAGCTGGATGAGCGAATTGCCCGGGAGGAGTTCAGAAGACCCCGGGAGTCCCTGCTGAATATTTGCACTGAGTTCTACAAGCACTGCGGGCCAAGGCTGAAGATCTTGCAAAACCTGGCTGGGGAGCCTCGGGTCACGGCCCTGGAGTTGCTGGATGTGAAGTCCCACATGAGGTACTGTTCTCACTGTTCTTACCAAGAGTATAGATGTAACAGGCAGTGACTGGGGTGGGGCGGCAGGGGTGGTCCCTAGACAAGAATTTGGGATACTCAGAATGATGTTTCCAGTGGTTTGATGCATACCATTGCAGGACCCTGGGGGATAGTGTTTATTAAGTTCCTCAAAAAGAATCTCAGGATGGACGGAGGTGGGGGAGGGTGGTGTTGGGGGGCAATATCCAGAAAAGCACAGCCTTAGCTGCTGAGGCTCAGTGGATAAAGCGTGGACCTATATACTGAAGGGCCCTGGGTTTGATTCTGATGAAAGGCACATACTTCAGGCTCAATCCCCTACCCTTGTCGGGAGGCAACCAGTGGATGTATGTCTCTCTCACATCGATGTTTCTCTCTCTGTGTGTCTCCCTCTCCCTTCTACGCTCTCTAAAAATCAGTGGGGAAAAAATGTCCTTGTTTGAGGATTAACAAAAATAAAAAATATAAATAATAAAAATTCTATACAGAGGCCAGTGACCATTTCAAAATTTTTACTCCTGCCTGGCCAGCATGGCTCAGTGGTTGAGTGTCAGCTTATGAAACAGGAGGTCACGGTTCAATTCCTGGTCAGGGCACATGCCCAGGTTGTGGGCTTGGTCCTCAGTGTGGACCGTGCAGGAGGCAGCCCATCAATTATTCTCTCTCATCATTGATGTTTGTATCTCTCTCTCCCTCTCTGAAATCAATAAAAATATTTTAAAAACACTTTTACTCCTGCTATGCCAGGGAGAGGCCCTAGAATTGCATCTCTGTGCACTCATATTTCATTCTTCCTGTGGAGATGCTGTCTCAGTCATTACTCAGATCATAAAGGCTGTAGTACATTTTCAGATTCCTAAAAGGAACATGATTCCAAAGGCTCTTCTACTCAGATTTGCAATGGTGGTAAAGGTTCATACAAATTCCTGGAAACGGAAATTTCCATGGATAGCAAAATATTTACCTGGAAAGTTTAGTATATCTATAAAGCTAAAGCTAGAGTTGGATTCTAGTCATTTAGAAATAATATTGCAGTTTGGCAAACACACCAGCTTTCTAATTATTGACTTTTTTTTTTTCTTTCAATTATCCCTTGAAAATTTTAGAACGTAGCAAGTGAGGGAATATGAGAGTCCAAAATTGTATAGAGAACACAGGCTCTTTCTATTCCAGGTTAATTTCACAGTCTGAATTGTTGACACTCACCCCCCCCCCCCCAGAACCCCAGAGTTTCATGCGTGTTCACTCTCCCCACTGTGCACTAATGGGGAAGAGTTTACCTCACACTGAGAATTTCAGCTCCTAGCTGGGAAAGGGGAGGACAGGAGTGTTAAGATCCTGTTGCCATAGCAACCCAGCGCTCCATGTAATCCATCCCCCTTCCTTTGGCTAGCCAAGCTCAGTAATTCTGTGAACAGAGCAACACCACATTCCCAGTCAGGGAATCACTACTACCAACAGTCATTTTGTGGGAGAAAGGGGAAAACAGTCCTAGAAGATGGGAGAGAGAGGGAGAGAGGGGGAGAGAGGGGAGAGAGAGAGGGAGAGAGAGAGAGAAGGAGAGGGAGAGGGAGAGAGAGAGGGAGAGAAGGAGAGGGAGAGGGAGAGAATGATTGTGGTAGTAACGGTGGGATAAATTGACCATCTCTATACCTACACTTAAGGCATTTGCAAGAAGGGGAAAGGGTGAGTCAGAGAGACCTGGAGCTCCCTCTAGAGGCAGCCCCTATTAAAGGTTAAAGGAGCTAGCTCTAGCCGGTTTGGATCAGTGGATAGAGCCTCAGCCTGCAGACTGAAGGGTCCCGGGTTCAGTTCTGGTCAAGGGCACATGCCCAGATTGCAGATTCGATCTCCAGTAGGGGGCATGCAGGAGGCAGCCGATCAATGATTCTCTCTCATCATTGATGTTCCTCTCTCTCTCTCTCTCTCTCCCTCCCTCCCCCTCCCCCTCCCCCTCCCCCTCCCCCTCCCCCTCCCCCTCTCCCTCTCCCTCTCCCTCTCCCTCTCCCTCTCCCTCTCCCTCTCTCTCCCTCCCTCCCTCCCTCCATCCTTCCCTCTTCCTTTCCCTCTGAAATCAATAAAAATATAAAATAAAATAAAAAACAAGGTTAAATGAGCTGTCGTTGAAATGGTTTAGCTCGGTGCCTGTCACTGAGTTAATAGAGTCCAGTAGATACTAATACTAATGCTGGGCACTGGGCATGTAAAATAACATCCTGGTCCTCAACATAAGCACAGTCCAATACAGAAGGCACACATAAGAAAATAGCTTCAATGCAGTGTTGCAAGTACTGTATCTCACATGTGTATTTATGTATTTATCATTTTACAAAGTACTCGAGGCTACTTAGAAAATTACAACATACAAAGGGATAAAATGTACAAGTTAGAGAATCAGAACAATGTGAAAAATGATCAGGTGTATAATTATGTCTTTGATAAGATTAACATGTGAAATCTATGTGACTCGATCATATTAGATGCCCTTCATGAACCATAACTTTGACTTTGAGTTTCTGAGTTATCAAAGCAATGAAGAGTGAATGGTCAGTTAAAAAAAATCATAGTGTCAATAAGATTAAAAAAAAACTAGGTGTTTGGTAATACATCACTTTTTAAAAAAATACAAAGAACAATAAATGTCTTCTGGTTGTTGTTTATTAAAAGGAAAGAGTGGTGTGATGAGCAATGTCTTCAACAACAGCCCTTAGTAGATAAAGTGCCAGTTTCACTTGGCTGGACGCCTGTCAGTACTGAAAGTTGGCATGATGTCATAATGCAGGTCAGCAAGAGCAACCTGTCTGGAGCCAGGAGATCTCATTCAAGTTATTTTATGGCATGGATCTACCTATTGGAGGGTAGGCAAAATGTACACCACCAGGGAATAGTTAGACTAAATGTCCTCTATTCATGCAGTTTTGTACAACTAGATTTTAATAAAAATGGACCTACCATGCTCGCTGGCCAACAGAGATATTCTATATGGCTGAGTAGGAGCAGATCCATATGCTTTAACCTTACACCAATCAAAGGTTATAATCAAGGTTTTCTCTTATAAATTAAATACACATTTGGATATATGTAGAAGTCAGAGCTAAACATATTTATTTTGGAATTGTGAGCATATAGGTCATAAGAATGGATAGTATCACTCAAGAAGAGAGGGGTGATTTTTTAAAAAGAGGAATGATGTGATGTAAAAGAGAACATATTTGCAAGAAGTGTTTGATTCCAGACAAAGAGCCAAGAAGCAGTGTTGAGGCAATCTATACTCCTGAATATGGTTCGTTGACTGCTCAGCTCTCAGGAAAAATATTCTTGATTAGCTAGAGTCTCTGCCCTAGGGGAGTTGAATTTATTGCCAAATTTGCCAACCTAAGAGCTGCAAAGCAATTGGACAGCAGGATAGTCAGATCTGCAAATATTCTCTCTCCTCCCCTCCCTACTTCTCCCCTATTCTCCCTCTCGCTCTTTTTTTTCTCCCTCTCCCGCTCAATAAGAAAAATCCCTTCTGTTCTGATTGAAAAAGGGTCCTAGAAACATTTTTTATCAATAAATTATTCATGCAATAGTACAGCAAAGATTGTATTAAAGGAAAATTTTTATTTTATGCTCAAAGCAACTTCATTTTGTAACATGACCAAGTATTAGAGAAATTCGGGTAATAATTTGTAAAATGACTCAAATTCAGCTCTAAATATTGTTTCCAAGCTTAAAATATGATGGTTGTTTCCCAATGTTATCTGTAAAATAACAAAGGAAAAGAAATATGGACATATAGATACACTCTTATCTGTCACACACACCACCTAAAAAGCAAAGAATTATTTTTGCTTGGCACATTTGTGAGAAAGAGATAAAGGAATGTGCGGGGTGTTTTAAATGATTTCTTTAAAAGATGCACATTCACCCACAGTTTCCAGAAGGGCTATGTGCATGTTCCGTCTGGAAAGAGAACAAGTGAAGATGAAGAGAACATACTGTTTCTTGCCGATAAAGGGTTACCATGGAGAAGATGGATTGAATTCGTGCTTCCAGATTAAAATAGGAGAAAGAGACTGAGGGAAGTTGGGGACCTACTATGAGGAGAGCTTCTCACGGTGTGGACCCCCAAAGATGGGATGAGCTGCCTTGTCTGGCAGTGAGTTCTTCATCCACGTGCTAGTCAGATGGGGCGGTTGTAGAGCACCCCGAGTGTTAGGGACGCAATGGCTTGGCTGTGAATCCTACACCAGAGCGACCATCAGAGTCTCCTGGGGAGCTCTTAAACTGTAGACCCTTTCGAGCATTTATCTTGTCTCTCTTGTAATAATCAAAAGGAAATTTCTCCTTATTAAGATGCTATAGTTAATGCATGAAAAAAAGGAATGATGGAAATATTACCACTGTACTACTTCTAATGAATTAGTGGATCTGTGTAATTAATGATGGCAGCCATTAATTAAAAAGAGTGACAACTAGGATCATGTACCTCCTGATGAAAGTACACATCAGTGCCTGACCGGTGTGGCTCAGTGATTGAGCATCAACCTATGACCCAGGAGGTCACATTCGGTTCTGGATCAGGGCACATGCCTGGGTTGTGGCCTCTATCCCCAGTGTGGGGTGTGCAGGAGGCAGCCAATCAATGATTCTCTCTCATCTTTGATGTTTCTATCTCTCTCTCCCACTTCCTTCCTCTCTGAAATCAATAAAAATATTTTTTTAAAAAGTACACATCACCTGTGAAGTACACCTCCAGAAAGTCAATACCTAATCTAACCTTGCCTCTAGCCTCGCCCCTAACTACCAATTGAATTAAATATGGGGGTCATGGAATATATTAAATGAAACTATGGAAATTTCATCAGCAGAATCCAGGATGCAGGAAACAGCTAATTCAACAAATAAATTATAAGATGTCAAAAAAAAAGAGCAGGAAAGGGGGAACCTACAAATTAAGAAGACTTAGGAGTCATATCAAACAAGTAAAATATATGGGCCTTATTTTATTCTGATTTGTTGTTTTTAAAAATTTATTTCAAAATTATGAGATAATGTGCCAAAATGTTCTTAGTTCGGGGATTTGGTGTGTTGGAAGGAGGGTGATTAGCATGATGCTGTGTTTAAAAAAATTTCCTTGTGGCATTCTAAGCTTATGCCTAAGAACAAAACCCATTTCAGGTTGGCAGAAATTGCTCACTCCCTTCTGAAGCTGGCACCATACGACACGCAGACGATGGAGAGCCGGGGGCTTCGACGCTACATCATGGAGATGCTACCAATTACCGACTGGACAGCCGAGGCAGTGAGGCCGGCCCTTATCCTCATTTTAAAGAGATTGGATAGAATGTTCAACAAAATTCATAAGATGCCTACTTTGAGGTGAGGAGACCTACTCAGCTGTTGATACTGCAATCCTCCAAGTTAGGCTTTGTCCATTTTTAAGGTGTTGGATCAATCTGGAGTTGAAGGATTGGCTTGAAAGTTTTCTTTTGGAATATGTGCATAACTAATTAGATTTATGACTGCATAAGTAGCAGAGTCTATATTTTAAGAAATAGCATTTTCAAAATATATATATTTGTCATGAAAATTCTTGTTGTTTCTAAGCTATTATGTTCCTTATCTGACACACATAGGAATTTGATGTGTACCCTTCAATTACTTTTGAAGTAAAGCAGGATATGCCTTGTAAATAAACAACTAAGGAAAGAAGAAAAATTAATTTGATGTTCAAAAAAATACTGGATTTAACATGATATTTTAGGTACCAGTGTAGAGAAAAGCCAAGCTTTACAATAATAGGCAACCAGCAGCTTTAAAAAAATCCTAGGATTGATCACAAATACCTACTTTTTAACTTTTCGCCTAATTCGGGGCTACTCAATGGACATTATTACCACCTAATCTCCGTCCAGTGGCCTGAAATGCCCATTGGTAGCCTTCCTGTGAGCAGATGCCTCCGACCCAGTCCACCTGAGATCTGAGCGCAGCGTGGACACGTATAGCCATAGTGAGCAGATAGCTCGACTGATAATGCGAATGGACCCTCTAACTTGGAGTTTTCAAGTTTGGGTTAGTGAGAATATTTTCTGTCCCTTTAAACCAAACCCCAAATTAGTGCAATTCTTGCCTCGAGAGTTTGTAGCTCTTGGTGTTCAGTGTGTCAGAGCTTTTCCGGGTTTTAGCCTGTGCTCTTCTTCATTCATGCAGCCACAGAAATTATTGAATTTATTTTAAGAAAGAAATAGAAAGATTTTACTCTAATAATGAATGGTTGTTCCTATATTAGCTCATGATGATGAATGCCTATGCCTTATATTATCAGTGGCATGAAAATACTTGTCTTTAAAGCACTCCTATTTTCTTTAGTGGTCCCAATAGAACACTTGTGCCTATTGGCAAATGACCAAAGTCTTATAAGTCCTACAAGAGTGTATCAAATAAATTATTTTTCTTAAATAATTTTTTATCTAACGATGTTAAACATACCCATAGGCTGACTCATTTGTCCTATAACTAAACCAATTATTAAATACATCATGCTTCATAAAAGTAGATTTCTGGATTAATGCTTAGACTTGGTCAATTATAGGCAGTCTTCTTGGGGTGCATGCAGTGAATTTGGGATTGCCTTGGACTTAATTTCTTCAGGTGATCTCAATTCAACAAGAGTAATGTTGATTGAACCTGACCTGTAAGTTACTCAGACATCATAAATGTCAATATCTTCCCATTTATGAACATTTCCATTTTGTCATTGCAGATACCTCATTTTGGTAAGAAATGTAAGCCTAGAAATTATATCCAGGATAATATTTGGAAATAGTATTGATAGCAGTAAAGCCCAATCTATTTATTTGTTATGGCAATTGCAGACTGAACTGACTTTTATTACTGAAAATCCTGTGTTCACTTAATTGGGTTATGTATACTACCTTTAATATTACCAAAGTAAGTAGCCAAAAAGTATCATTTCTTAGGGCAAGAAAGAATGCTTTTAAAATAAACTATTTTACTCTAATGTGACCTTTTTTGGCAGGAGTTAGGCCATAAAAGTTCAAGTAAGAGTAGTCTGGTTGGAAAGCCGATGAGATCAACTGTACTCTGCTAGAGAGATTTCAGAAATGCAACCTGGGGCCAGATGAGTTCTGTTGGGGGTAATTACCCCTGTGATGGTTTCCTGAAATGGTAGTCTCCTACCCTCTCTTCAAAGTAAAAATAGGGAACTACAAATGCAACCCATTCATCATCTCTGTCTTTTTCTTCGATAGATTTTGTCTCATTAGTCAAGTGGGGCAGGAGTGCCTCTGCCACGTTTTCAGTATCTCCTTCCCTTCCCAGTGTGCTCTGTGCTTTTGGAACAACTGGGTAAACTTCATCCCATGTGAAGTGCTTTGTTGTCTCAGACACCCATCCCGTCTTAGATGGCGTCAGAATCACTGTCTCACTCACCTGTTTCAGACTGTCTCCAGAAGGGAGCCACGCTGCTAATGGCTCCTGTATTGTATTCCAGGCGACAGGTTGAGTGGGAGCCTGCCAGCAATTTGATTGAAGGGGTTTGTTTGACACTGCAGAGGCAGCCAATCATATCCTTCCTGCCTCACCTTAGGTCACTGATCAATGTCTGTGTCAATCTGGTGAGTAGCCAAGTGGCAATCTTATGAAATTTTGCGCAATTTAACTCTGCTATTGACTTCTCTGAATTGAAGATTTACAGGTCAACCACTTTGTGCCCCTACCTACCCATGAAAACAGACGGCTCAGGTGACACTGAAAATAGTGAGGTACCTTTCAAGGTGGTGCGTGGGGAGATGCAGGGGCCCGTCCCGACACAGATGGGATTTTGGCGTGCTGCTTCCCACACACTACTTTGACAGTTCACCTCTTCAAGTTGCGCTGAGAGTTGAGGGCTGCCAGTTGGAGAGTGGGGTGGCGGAGACCACACGATTGGCTGGAAATTGAGATAGCCTGGGGTGGGCGAGTTTAAAATACAAAGAGGATTTTTTTTTTCTTTTTTTCGTGCAAAATGACGCTCTGAGTTGGCCAGTCTAGGATTTATGTGAAGAAAAACAAATTTTGTATTATTTATGTAATATCTAGAGTCGGGTCCTGACAAGGTTTTGTACGATGTGGAAACCATGTTAGAGCATTTCATTGAATGGGATCTGCTGCTTAACTAGTTGAGCAATAAATCTGTAGCTGGAATGCCTAGTGCAAGTAGAGCTCTTGCCATCCTCATTGTTGTCAGTACTTGCTCCATCAAAAAAATGTTGACTGCATTCCTTTGAATCCACAAGTAAGTATGTCCAGTCTCCTGATTAGAATAGTTTTGGGACTCATCTCTCATTATTTACATAGTTAGCTGTAAACAACATTCTACAAAACCTTGGCTGAATCCAGTGTTATGTTTGAGCTGACTCCAGACATTACATGCCTTCAGAAGAAGGCAACAAGAACAGATTGAAAGTAACATGCCCAACCTTCAAATTATTATTATTATTGAATGACACTCCCTTACAATGGTTGCATGAAATTGCAATAGCCAAGGCTGGTCATGTGCTCTGTTTGTATTTCAGGTGATGGGAGTGGTAGGACCTTCCAGTGTTGCTGATGGATTACCCCTTCTTCATCTCAGCCCTTATCTCTCACCACCTCTGCCCTTCAGCACAGCTGTTGTCCGGCTTGTAGCATTGCAGATACAGGTGTGACTGCCTTACCTGTTTGTCACGCTCATTAAGTTGCTGGTCGAGGCACCAGATCATGGTGTTCTCTTTTTGTTTTCTGCAAAGGCTGGGCAAAATCTGTGAAACAGAAGTGTGAACATCTCCAAACTCTTACAGTTTGGAGTCTCAGCCCTGAGCTTGGCCCTAAGTTGTGCTTCTGTAATTCTTCTTGAGATCTCAAAAATAGCAGAGTCGTTCAGTCCTACCATAACCTCAGGAACCACTTCAGTCATTTAAAATGTTGCATATACCATAGGAAAATAATAGTTCTCAGATAATCAGCACACAATTATTAATTAAAAGAGAGTAATATTCAAAGTCTGGTTTTAAATTATTTGTAGAAAGAATGGCAATATACAGTTCTTTCAAATGTTATTACTAGACTTTGAATATTTTAATTTTCTTTAATGATTGTGGATTGACTATTCTGGGTACTTTTTTTCATTCTCCCAGCTATTTTATTTCTTAAAATTAGAATAATCATTCCCAAGGCAAATCATTCCCAAGTGCAGAATGCAAATTCTCCTGCCTCTTTCTGTGTGTCTGATGTTTGTGACTGATAAATCTTGGGAAGTATACTACTGATGTAAATGGATAACTGACCCATTCATTGTCTGACAGCCATGCTTCATGGGCTATCAGCCAGAGAATGGGAAGATGATAGAAAAGAAATTAAGCAAGGACTGTGGCTCCCATGCAGAGGGAAACAATGATATCCCTAAAGTGATACACTTCAATAATTTGGGTACAGAGATCATTTCTTTCTTTCTGTATTACCTATTGCCTCCTGGCTTGGAGAAGGCCTTATGCAGGGGTCAGAGGACTTTTAAATGACTTCCAAGTGGATCAGGGGGCAAGTTCTCATTTTCTTCCTTTCCTTTTGTCTTGAAATTATTTATTGGTGGACCCATGGAGAAAGCGAATGGGGAAATATGGTTGTTTTGTAGCAGACCATAATTTTTCATTTAATATTCAAGACGTTATTGTTTTTTAGGTATATAGCTCTCAGTTATGTCAAGCAAATAATGGTAAAGTATCAGTTTTGAGTGAATCTTGGATGCTGCACAGATGACAATTGAACTCAGTTTACAGGAGCAACCACCAGCGAGTCACCATCTCGGTCATGCTGTATTAAAACAAACATGAGTATGGGGGTCAATTAATCTCTTTTTCTATTATTGCTGCACAGGCTTTAAAAGAAGATTTCCCTTTAAGCCATGTGATCTCCCCATTCACCAATCAAGAGCGAAGGGAAGGGATGCTTTTAAACCTACTCATCCCATTTGTGCTCACAGTAGGATCTGGAAGCAAAGGTCTGATTAATTTCACTAAAGGAAATTTATCATTGTTTCGTTGTCTTAAATGTCAGGTTTTATTTCTCTTTCTTTTTCCCAAAAAGGCCATCACTGAAGTCGATCTGAATGATTTAAACAGGGTTACCTTAGGAAACAGATTTTCCTTCATTTTCAATTTAGCTACCCTGGGTCAAGACTTTCTCTGCTCCATTTCTTAGAAGATCAGTTGTATTCAAAATCATTTCAGTACAGCAAAAATCAGGAGACCGTTGTTTCAATTAAGAAAATGGTATTAATTAAAGTACAGTATTATATGAATTGACAGATGAACGGGCCATGTAACCTACAGCCACTGGGGTTAGTGTAATCCTGCCACTGCCATTAAATTCCAATATAGTTTCATCACTCATCCTTCTTGGGAGGATTTTTCTTTTAGGAAAGTTTATATTAAATGTAAAGACTGTACATTATGAGTATTTGAGCAGAAAAAGGAAAGGCGATTGGAATGGTAAGCAGGAGATTTGGCTAAGAGCCCAAGCCCTTGGGCGCTGACCATGGAGCAAACAGTGCCAGGAACACTTGTCCATAGGGGAAGCTGTACTTTGTGGGGAAAGACCCGCATTTCTAGTTTGGAATTGGACAGAGAGCTGAGTTGTTCTGTGTCTGACGTGGGAGGTCTACCTCGTGACTTGCTTGTCTTTCCACTTCCCTTTCCCGAACTCTGCCCCTCAGACAGCCCGTGGCTGGAGCAGCCCGAGGTGCAGCTGCTGCTGCAGACGGTCATCAACGTGCTCCTGCCTCCGCGGATCATCAGCACGTCCAGGAGCAAGAACTTCATGTTGGAGAGCTCCCCCGCTCACTGCTCCACCCCGGGGGACGTCGGGAAAGACCTGCGCAGGGAAGGGCTGGCAGAGTCCACCAGCCAAGCTGCGTACCTAGGTGGGTTCTTTCTCCGTCTCCCCTCCTTTCTCTCTCTGTAGATACACAGGTGTATGTAGAGGTATGTATGCAGGTGTATGTATATGAATATACATACCTACTTAGCTACCATCCACTTTGACTCAAAAAATATATATTTTTAAAGGCCTCCATCAGGAAAGTACTGGAAGACTCCACTTGAGCAAGCAAGGAGCACCACCCTTGCAAAAGAGCCTGGTTTCTGTCAATAAACACATGTCCAAAAACAGTCTGTTCATATCTGTGAGGCCTAACTCGCTTGGTCATTTCTGTAAGGGCGTCTGGGCCTGTACGGAAGGCTTCTGCAGTGAGAATTCCTCCGTGTTGACTAAGCGTGAGATCGCTAATGAGGCTATCATCCCTAACTGTTATCAGATCGCGGCTCAGCCTCGTGTGGGAGGACACTGCATTGCACAGCTCGTGGGATGTATTGGTCTGTCAGCTGTGTGAATGGAGCCCCTAGAGTTGGGCAGCCGACATCCTGCACAGCAAGACATATGGCCTTGCCGTATATTGTGCCTCCTACTAGCTGTTTCTCTTCCCTTACAATATGATCTTAAATCTCTATCTTGATCTTCACGCCAGTGATCTTGCTCTCTCGTAAGCTTGCTAATTCCCTTCCCCTCCACTCCTGCTTTCCCATCACCCTGCCCCTGCCTTTCACTTGGTCCTGACCCATGCATTACTGGAAAGCCACTCTCTGGCCCTGAATAACCTAAGCCAGGGGGGAAAGACCACTCTTGCCACAGCACTGAGAATCAGGAGCATGCCAGCAGAAAATCGCAAAAGGAGGAAGTTGAGTAAATCTTGTCTGACATTTTCAATTCATCAAAGCAGGTCTTGGTGAGGAGAATAAGATGGACACATACACCTGTAAAACCAGATGCTTGCTGTTGGGAATGTGTGCGGTGTATGGACTGCATTATGAAGGGGTGTATTTGAAAATGATGTGATTGACAATGAGAATGAAGAAAGGGGTAAAAACGGAAGATGCATGTGCATAAGCCCTACCCACGTGGGGCTTGGCTGCCAGAGGCATGAGAATACAGGGTTCGGGTAAACTCCGGACTCTGGGACAAAGCCCTGTGTGAGGTCTGGGATTATAGAGAGGATGTGGAGAAAGAGGGCTTCACGTCTAAGATGAGGATAGGAGAAAACACTTAAGTGACTCTTCTTAGTTCTCTCCACTTTCTACCTTTTTAATGAAGGCCGCTCCTGCGGTCACCCTGCCAAGCTACTGGAGCTATATTTTAAATTCATTTTTACATTTATTTGAGCATTACTGTGCACTCAGAGGTGTTTTCTATTCTTCACATTATCATCACATTGCACCCTCATAACAACTCTAAGAAGCCAATGTGTCATTTTAGGAATAAAGGGGCTAAAGGCCCAGAAAGATTGAGTAACTTACCTAAAGCCTCACAGTTAAGAAGTGGCAGGTCCAAATTGCAAGTCCAGGCCATCTGGCAGCAGAGTTCCTGCTCCTGAGCCCTTTGCTATTCTGTTTGCGTGTTGAGCTGATGGAGGAGAAGATGGAAGTGGAATGGCAGAAGCCCAGAAAAGGCCAGCAAGAACACAGCAGTAGAAATGTCACCAGGGTCAGGATAGGGGAAGAGCAGGGTTGCTTTTTGATCATTTGTTTGTTTAGTTGCGGGAGGAGAGGAATTGAGATGAGTGGTTGCTGTGAAAAGTGAGATTTTGAAGAGGGTGGTGGGTAAAGAAGAATCTTGCAATATCTCACTCTGTTACATAGCATGGTTTTCTCCTGGAAATGCCCTAAATAGATGGGAAAGGTGTGTGTGACTCTTGAGGACTTTAGGGAGTTAATATCTATGTGTCTTTTAGTTGCTGAGATGGGCTTTCAGTCATGATCAAGAAGGCCCAGGGCCCCTTGACGGCCCCGTGGCAGACTCAGGGGGGAGGGCTGTGGCCAACCAAGCTCCCACCAATCTTTGATGTCTTTATAGCATCCTGGTTGGTCCTGACACACTGGGAATTCCCCTTTCTGTGTGTGTGTGGAGGGGGAGGGGGCGGGGGGCGGGGGGCGGGGATGGAGTGGGGAGTAGATTATGACATGGCTGCCAGAATCTGAAAAAGAAGAGATATTGTGAAAGAAACCCAACAGAGCTTAGTAATAGTCCTGATGCACAATATGGAGGTGGGGCGGCCGGGGGGGGGGGGGGCAGACAGGGAGGAGGGAGGAGTAGTTTTTGTTGTTGTTTTTCAATCTGGAAGGATATATTCCAACACACCTACTGGTTACCCCCTAGGGAGCAGTTCAGGGTGGGGTCCAAAAGAGAGCTGAGGGGAAGGACTTTTTTGTTTTTGACTTTGTGCATTTCTGCATGGTTTGATGTTACTTTTAATAACAAGCATATATTATTTCTATGCTTAAAAGGAAAATACTTTAGAACACTTATGTTTTAGTTTAGGATGTGGGTGATGTGCTGGTATTACCAGAAAGCCGCCACCGTGACCAAATGTTTGGAAAGCAAAATAGTGTCCACACATCATGTGTAGAACACATTTCCCTTTCAATTCTACAAACTGCTTTGCAATGTCTTTTTCAAAAATAGTACTTAAATGCCCCTAAGAAAGATATCTGTGCTCTCCGATTGAGAATGAAAACATGTCTACCACACAAATGTTTGTCTTCGTGTCAGAACACTCTCGCTCGCTCAGGGGTATGTATAGGTTTTGGGAATCATGGAGAGAGTTTGGAAATTTAGAAACATCCTGATGCATAGCGGGCGGTGTGCTGGGCAGCTGGGGGCGGGCAGGGCTCCTCCGAAGCTCCAGACCAAGGCTCCGTCTTCTCTCTCCCTGCTGTGAAGCTCTCAAGGTGATTCTCGTCTGCTTCGAGAGGCAGCTCGGGAGCCAGTGGTACTGGCTGAGCCTCCAGGTGAAGGAGATGGCCCTGCGGAAGGTGGGAGGCCTGGCCCTGTGGGACTTCCTGGACTTCATCGTGCGGACCCGAATACCCATCTTCGTGCTCCTGCGCCCGTTCATCCAGTGCAAGGTGCGCTGCGTGCATCTCCTTCCAGGAGTGGCAGCCCCAGGAGTGAGCTGCTCTCCCGACTCAGGGCCACAGCAGCGATGTTCATGGAGGAACCATAGCTAGTTAGCAGGACCTGTTAAGATCACGCTGGGTGAGGAAACGGCTCAAAAGTGTAGCCCAGGGGATCAGATTTCATGTTAGAAGAACCTTCACAGCCTATAGAACTTTGCATCCTCCCCACTCACTTCCTCCTCTCCTCCTTGCCTGCCCCCCCAAAAAATAAAAATTGACCCTGAGGAGTGATCTAGAAAATGTTCTTTCTTTAGTGGCAGGACTGAGGTCTGATTTTAAATAAACAGAGAAAGATGTGATAGTTAAAGCATGTTTGTCCTCTGAGACCCTCACTATTCTATTCCATTTTATTCCTTTCTTTTTTTTTTTTTAACCTTTTATTCTTCTCATGCCCCGATTTCCTGGGGCAGTGATTCAAAGCAATGTATTGATTAAGCACGTCAACACTGTCCTATAAACTTCATATGGATAACCTTAGTTAACCCTCACGACCAACTATGAAATAAGTGCAATGATTAGCCCATCTAACAGATGGGGAAATGGAGGCCCTGAGCATCTCCGCCTTCCTTCCAGCTTCTGGCCCAACCAGCGGAGAATCACGACGAGCTTTCTGCCCGGCAGCACATTGCTGACCAGCTGGAGCGGCGCTTCATCCCCCGCCCGCTGTGCAAGAGCTCCCTCATCGCCGAGTTCAACAATGAGCTGAAAATTCTGAAGGAGGCAGTTCACAGTGGGTCAGGTGCGTGTGCATGGGCTTGGCCAATAAAGATGCCACTCTTCGGGTCGCTGCTCTCTTCGGAACCATTTGGGTTAGCCATTTCGGAACACTGACAGATTTGCCTATGCGATCATTGGCAACAACAAACCCAATCAAGGGGACATGATCGGTTTTATTGTGCTCCTTTTCTAAACATTGTTTGCGATATTTATTTCAGTAGGTAAGCTTCTTTTTTTTTCTTTTTTTTAAGTTTAACTGGGGAAAATATGTTTTAAGTGTGTGCCTTCATTTCTTTTTTGGAAAGGAGAAGGGGGACTCGCATGCATTGAGCATCTATTCTATGGTAGATTATTTCATAGGTGTTATTTCATTTAATCCACACAAATACCTACAAGATGTCTAACTGAGAGTCCACTTATAGCATGAGGAAGCACACTGATAAAGGATCAGTAACTTACATGCCAGTGACAACAGGGAGGGGACTTAAAGCCAGGTCTGCAGGATTGCTTAGAAAGCCTCGAACCCTTCACCAACTGGAGGGAGAGAGGGTTGAATCAGAGCTGGCAGACGAGGAGATACTTCCTTTATATTTTTCAAGGCATTTTCTTTGGGAATACATTGCTTGCTTTTTATAACAACGATGAACAACAGATTACAGAGGAAGAAAAATAAATCATCTGCCATTAGAGGGCAGTCCACACCCATAAGTGGAATATTCCATGTGTGGCTTTTTTATTGTTGCTTGCAAAGTGTTAAAGACAAAAATTTTGACAAGTACAATCTTGGAGAAATTTCCACAGGGCCATTCAAATATTCTGCTTTATAATAAAAGAATCTGACATAGAACCTTGGGGGGTATTTTATAAATTGTAATTTCCAGAAAAGGAGAATAAGAGAACGGTTTGATTATATATTCTGATTTTTTTTTTTGATAAGGTTTCCATCAGACAACACATTTATTACTTTCAGATGCTTGTGTCAGGTGAGGTATGTTTCTCAGTAAAATCTGCCAGGTTGGAAGCTACAATCCGTGTCCAAATTAATTTGCATTCTACCAGCCTTGGAAAATGAAATTGAAAAACAGTAAGAGAGGAAGCAATGTCAAAGCATTTCACATTGTTGGTAATTTCATGCTCCCACCAGGAAACTATTCAGTTTATAACAGTGGCCAATTCTAACTTTTCACTTTAAAAAATAAATGTTCTCACTTCCCATTTGCTACTTTGTCTTAAAGGTCATTCATCTGGGACACACCATTTAACTGACTTTTCTTAAAAAATACAAGTGCTCAGGGAGGAGTGTGAAGCAAACACTTGTTTTCAAGATCCTCACCAGGGATTTCCTTTGGTCTCCCCGCCCGCTAGCCTACCAGGGCAAGACGTCCATCAGCACCGTGGGCACCTCCACCTCTGCCTACCGCCTGAGCCTGGCCACCATGTCCCGCTCCAACACAGGCACCGGCACCGTCTGGGAGCAGGACAGCGAGCCATCCCAGCAGGCCTCGCAGGACACCCTGAGCCGGACCGATGAGGAGGATGAGGAAAGTAGGTCGCCCCACAGAAGCCGGCAGGTGGGGGGACGGGGGTGGGGGGAGAAGGCAGGGGCAGGAGGTGACACCGCTTGGCCATGCCAGTGTGGGCTTGAGAAGGATTTCTGCCTTTTCAACCCTTGTCAGTTCTGACCCCCTGGTCATTTTCACAACAAGGTTTCAAAATGGAACTGTAGCTGATTCCATGATTCCTACAGCCTGCTCTTCTTACAAATTTCTTGATGTACTTGATCATCTGGGAGGAATTCTGGCAAAAAGTAAATCTTTGCTTTGAGCTTATATATTCAGCTTTTTTTCATTAGCTCTCATTTAAGTTGTGCTTACGTAACTAAGGGAAGCGTTTATGCTCCTTTCTCCTGGCCATCTTGCTTAGAGGGTTGATCCCCTTAGATCAGCGGTTCTCAACCTGTGGGTCGCGACCCCTTTGGGGGTCGAACGCCCCTTTCACAGGGATCGCCTAAGACCATCGGAAAACATATATAATTGCATATTGTTTTTGTGATTAATCACGATGCTTTAATTATGTTCAATTTGTAACAATGAAATTGGGGGTCACCACAACATGAGGAACTGTATTAAAGGGTCGCGGCATTAGGAAGGTTGAGAACCACTGCCTTAGATGATTCCATTGGGCAAGGAAAAGTGAGCAGTGGATATGTTCAGGACTCAGAAGGGATCAGTCGGCTATCCCCATGGTCAGCAAACTGCGGCTCTTTGGCCCCTTGAGTGTGGCTCTTCCTAAGCCTTAGGAGTACCCTAATTAAGTTAATAACAATGTACCTACCTATATAGTTTAGGTTTAAAAAATTTGGCTCTCAAAAGAAATTTCAATAGTTGTACTGTTGATATTTGGCTCTGTTGACTAATGAGTTTGCCGACCACCAGGCTATCCTATCTAGAACGTGAACCAGCATGCTGTTCGGAAGGAATACCCGTGACTGAAAGAGCCCATGAGCTTCTAAGGCAGCGGTTCTCAACCTGTGGGTCGCGACCCCTTTGGCGGTTGAACGTCCCTTTCACAGGGGTCGCCTAAGACCATCCTGCATATCAGATATTTACATTACGATTCATAACAGTAGCGACATTACAGTTATGAAGTAGCAACGAAAATAATCTTATGGTTGGGTCACAACATGAGGAACTGTATTTAAAGGGCCAGAAGGTTGAGAACCACTGTTCTAAGGCATATGCTTAAGATTTGGTGTTGTGAAATGAGGAGTAGGGTGCTTTTTTTTGATTTTTGTTTTTTATTTGTTTCACATTCATGATTATTCTGCATTAGGTTCAGATGTGTACAGCAAAGTGAGTAGGAGCAGGTTTTAAAAATAAGAGGTGAAAGGTTCCATTAAATACTACTATTATTTAATGCTTTTTAAAATTGCATTGATTATTTTCCAAGTGTGTTTTAAACACACTCTGATGTAACATTTATAGTGAAGTGTGCTGTCAATGGATGCCTTAAGAATGAAAACAAAATCTAAATCTTTGATCAGAGCCCCTTCAGAGCAAACAAAAACAAAAAGCCCTGAACTAAATGAAATAGAGGGAATGGGAGCTGACGACAGAATTTTAATTAATTAAGAAGAATGAATGTGTTCTAACAGCCTACTAGAGTTGGAATGGGTGAGAGAGGAGAAGAAATAAATGCTGTGTCAAAACACCTATGAATAATGTTATCAGATTTAGTTTCAGAGTTAATCAGATAACAAAGTGATAATTATATTGTCCTGCACCCAACCTATGGACATACTTGTTTCTAATGCACCCTGGTCACTGCTCGTGGAAATACTCCTAAAACTGTAATTAGGGAAATGTTGAAGGGGTAAACAAAAAACAAGAAAATGAAATGAGAGAGATAAGGATCAGCAATTTGAATATTTGTTAAGTCCTAGGAATAGTTCAGAACTTAAAGTAATATCTATTTTTCTTTAATGTTTGAGGTAGTCTCTCAGCAGTTTGTTTTTTAATGATGGGAAATGATACAACCTGTCTTTAGAAGAGCTAAAGGTATTTTACAGGTCCCCTTATGAATCAGTAGATAACCTGAGCAATAGGAAGGAGCTAGGGGCGTAAGAGTAGAGAAGACATAAACAGAGATGTCATTGACCAAATGCCAGCGCTCACACAGTGACAAGTGTGAAATTTTTTGCTAATATTCTGCTCTCAGACATCACAATCATCCCAATGAAAGCAGGGTTGCTAACAAATGTTGTAGTGTGGTTGTGATGTGAGTGTGTATTGATTTATATGAACTGGGCTATGAAAGCTAGAGGGTTGACTGCTTTGAATTAAACTGTTTTTTCATTTAATCATCAAACCTGTTTTAAGATCCAGCAGGAACAGGGAAGTATGAGAAAGATATGTTCTCTGCCCTCTAAAATCTTAGAGGTCTTGTAGAGGAGATAACATTTTCTCTAATGGAAGAATGGAAGGTAGCACATGATTAATCACCAAACAAATATTGAGACAAATATTGAGGGTGTAAGTGTTAAGTGATATATTAGTTTGAATAAGGGGGGGATCAATAGGAGCTGAAAGGCCTTTGAATCACAATTCTATCCTACTGCTTTTTCATGATCTTTAAGGCCCATTTGCTGGTTTGCTTCTCTGTACATGCACCTAAAAAGTAAATACTGTTCTATAATAAGAATCAACTTCAACCCATCATTATATAGCAAATTACAATTTCTAGCACTTTTTATATTCACTGTCTTGGCTTGAAATAACTTTCATTAGAAATATGACCACTTGGAATATTTTAAATAAATGATATCAGATGACCTTAGATGGTAACAAAAGTTCACCAAAACTCTATGTTAAACAAAATATGTTTACTGTCCAGTGATAAACAATGTTAGCTCACTTAGAATGAAGTAACTTTGTCATAAATTCTGTGCTAAGTTAACCTTCACAGGGATTTGAATACATTGATTTCTGCTTTTATGGAGAAAACAAGACTATGTGCTTAAAACTTAAAATTTAGGTTAATATTATTTATGAACTTTTAGTTTCTCAAAAATAGTTTTCAAAAATATATCTGAAATAGTCTTTCTCTCAGCAGTCTAAAAATCATTAAATGTACTGAATGTAGCATTTGAATATCAAAGAAATGTACTTGATTCTTTCAGTAACAAAGTTTCTCATTTAACTACTCCTGCAATGTTTAAAAAATTATAGTCCAGCTTTTGTGAATTCACAGATCCCCTTGATTTTCACAAATAATCTACTTCTAAAAATGGACAGGAAGTTTATATTTATTTCATGAAAGCTGTTCAAGAATTGGAGATGTGTGGATCTGAAGAATTGTTATTCATCCCTTTGTGCAGATTAAAAACTAAAGAACCTAATGGTCTTTTGTGATTTTTCCCCCCGGATGTACATACTTTCACGTAGCTTTATTTCAGCTAAGTTTTCCTCACCCAAATGAAAGAAGCATCACTTTAACTTGCAGTTCTATTTCCATCCTCAAGGTGACAATGTTCAGTAACTAGAGGCTAAGCTTTATACAAATAGGAAAGGTGTTTAAGACCCCAATGTCTTGGTTTTTAATCTGTACAAAGGTACAAAATGATCATTTCGCTTTAGAGACTGTCGTAAGGTTATATGCAAGCCAAGGATGGGACCCACATGCAAATTTGGATTGGGTTTTCTGATCGATGTCATAGTTTTATAACACCCCATTCTTTGCCCCTCGCAGATGACTCTGTGAGCATGCCCAGTGTGGTAAGTGAACAAGAAGCTTACCTCCTGAGTGCCATTGGAAGGAGGAGGTTCTCCAGCCACGTCTCTAGCATGTCCGCACCTCAGGCTGAGGTGGGCATGTTACCTAGCCAAAGGTAAAGAGCCATGGATATTTTATACTCTGCATTTGGGGGAAAGGTAGAAATTCTGAAAATTCACTCCTGTTATTCTGAAAAGGCTGAAAGGGAAGCAAACAATCGATGTTTTTAAGAAGGCCATTCAGCTAGGGTTGTACAGGCAACAATTAGCAGCGAGTTTTCTAAGCCAGGGCTGTAGAAGGGATTTCAATTTCTGATCCAAGCATCGTTTCTCCTTTAAAATGCTCCATAAATAGACACATGGTCTTCTTTCAAATGACATTCTCATATTTCTGATATATAATTAGCTAAGCTAATAATGAGTACCTGGCAAGTATATAGGACTAGCTTGATATATGTGGTAAAGTTTAGACTTCTGGTATGCCATCAGTATTTACTTGGAGTTAGTGATGCTTAACCAAGCAGAAAAGGACTTATGCTGCTATGTGTGACCTTGGGCAGGTCATTCAACAAGAGTCCACACTTTTCTCCTCTGCAAAATGAGGAGGTTGGCTAAAGCAAATGTTAAGTAACTTCTCTATCTATAGTTCCATGATTCCATGATTAAACCCTTTAAAACATTTTGTTTGGTGTTCTTTGCTTCCTAAGAATATACTATAAAATGTCCTAAAAATATAAAGTCATATGAGCAGTTATTGGTAACTGTCAATATTTTTAATGGTTAGCAATGTGCAAGGTTCCCTCAGGAATAAAATAAAACTATCAATTTATTTAAAGTTTTATTTAAATTAGGGAATTATAGGAATTTAAAATAGAGCTGTTGTTGTTATTGTTATTTACCTAAAATAACCAGGCCATAAATTCCCCTTGGACATATCTGTTAAGGGGTTAACTCATTTCCAGGGACAAAATTTGTTTTATTAGAGACATACTAGCAATCCAGAAAGATAATCTAGTTACACCCTTTGAGCTTGAGTCATGTTTTGGAAGGCTAGTGAAAGTAATAATGTCTACGTGCAGTAGGGAGACAGGGCCCTGTTTTTGGACACAGAGGCTATTTTTACAGTGTACTCGATTAGTTAAATGATCCTTTGGAGGCAGGCACTCCAGTTTTCCGGTTTTCTAAATGGTTTAACAAGTATTTATTGAGTACCTCATAGGTGCTTATAAGCTCAGTACTAGGCAGTGAAGGAAAGAAAGGCAAAGTATGACACAATTTCTGTTCACAAATCCCCAAATCAACTGCATCCAAATAAATCAATAAACGATTAACTTATTCTTTCACCAACCTGACAGGTTTCTTCTCTTGCCATTTACCATTCAGTCACTAGAGGATGGAGTAAGGAGGTAAATGGAGTTCCATGTGGATTTTCCAGGGTTACCTTTCTTCCATTTGTTTACTCGCCTTTTCATTGCAAAATTAGCAGTGGACGTTGGGTTCTTTCTTTACTTTTCTTTGTGGCGTCAGTTCCAAGAGTTTGGTTGTGGCAGTTTATGGTAAGTGGTTTCTGTGTGATGATATCACCACGCACAAGAAAGAAGCAGCGGTCTGCTCAATGAAACTTCACGTACATAAGACAGGTTAAAAACAGTAACCACCCAGCCAAATGGTTACCGAAGGAATGCTAGTTTCATCTTGTACAGACTCACTCTGCAATGTGTTTCCGAGCCCATGTTTTTATTTGGAGCTCATTTTAAGTCCCAACTCTTGCCTAATAAGCAGATCACTCCTCCGAGAGTTGTGTTCATCCCAAGTCCCTCCTATCCCCATTGCCTTGAGTCCTACGTCTTGACAAACCCAGCACAAGGTGAAATGGTTGACCGTCTCCTTTTCCTTCCTTGTTCTGTTAAATTTATTTATTTACTTTTGGTTCTGGGAAGCAGAAAATCGCATGCCTTTTTTTCCCTTTTTCTTTCATTTGTTTGCATTTTCTTTCCCTAAATGCTTCATCTCCCTACCCCTCCTGCAGTGAACCTAATGTCCTCGACGACTCCCAGGGCCTGGCCGCCGAGGGCAGCCTCTCTAGGTACAGTGTCAATCAATGCTACCTGTCTATTGGTGTCTGTGCTGGGAAACTAGCTGTTCCCCGTCTCCTCTGTCTCTGTCTCCTCTCGCCCGTCCTGACACCTCTTTCCATTTCTTGCCCTTTGTTGCTCATGAACACACAAGCCTGGAAGTCAAAGGTGTAGCCTCCTTCATTCTCAGCTTCAGAGCTCAGTCACAAATGGCCGAAAAAGCTTACTGAAAAAGAAAGATCTGAGGAGTTCTTTTAGGGGCTAGTCCCATGGACATCTAAAATGTTTGATATGCCAAATGCTAAATTTATCCCATTTAATCATTCCCTCCCACACTGATATTTCCTTAAGAAATGTTGTTTGGAAGCTAATTAACTCCCCATCGTCAGGAACCCCCTTATTAAATCAAGACAGATCTTTTAACTGATACCATGGATGGTAAGCAAATAATGATGTTATTTAAGAGTAGCAATGTAAATACAGCTTATGTAATCCCCTCTCTTGGATGCGTGCTATGTGGCAGGTTATTATAACAGCTTGTTCCAATAACACTCATGTAAAGAATGTCTGTCCCAATATAAAGATGACTCCGGAACTTGCCATGAAATGGCAGACACAAACATATCTTGGTCAGGAAAAGAAGCCTTATGATGCAAACAATATAAAGTCTTGGCGATTGGTTGAAAGCTTCAGAAAGGGGGACTGCACCTTTAACACTCAGATATACCCCGTCAAACATTCCTAATCTTGTGCTGCTGATTCACACCTCTCAACTGATCCTCATCAAGGGAAATGCTTCTTGTTCATTCTACGAGTGCCATCTCCAGAGAAAACATCCCCTTTCAGGTTTGCATTAGGGAGTGAGTACAACCTACCGCGTTTATTGCTTTATCACAAAGATGAGGAAATGTTGAGAGGCCGTTCCTGTGACAGGTTGCCCTTCGTTTTCTTTGCATCTTGTTCAGTTTCACATTTTCTTCAATTGAAAATGAGAAATTTTATCCATCATCAGGTGTATCTTTTTTTTTTTTCTGGACCCATAATTCATGACATTCATTTGTGTTTGCGAGCCCTTGCATGGACAGATCAGTCTCTTATTGGTGGTGAACATGGACATGCCATAGAGACCAGACTTTATTCCACTATCAAGAGCGTTGGGGACGAGGAAGAACAAAACTGTCCTCAAGGCTGTTTCCCTTCATTGTTCACAGCGTTTGAAGAGATCAGAACCAAGTCTAGCACCGGGACCACAGCTTCCAAAGAATGCATTTGTTAAATGCTTAGTATTGCACATCAGACTGGAGAACCTTGAATAGAATGTCATTTCAGTGGCCTCCTGAGAGGAGACCGTGTTAAATTAGCCTTCCACTTGGCCAACTTTGAGGGCTTTTCTAAATTAGGACAAATTCTACTCTCGTTGAGTAAAATACTAGTCCAGGGTTGGTGAGAGAAGGCAGGAGTTTGAATGGATTGTTAGAAACTCTTCGACAGATTTGGCCCTCTCTGGCAGGCTAACGGTTCAAATGACTAATTTGGAGTTCTCTAACTCAATCCAATCTGCCCTGGGTCCAGTGTCAATGGGAATAAGCCCAAGTTCTTGCTACGTGAGACTGGTTCAGAGCCAAAGCTGTAGACGTTATCTACAGCTGAATTAGTCATGTCGGGGCTTTGATGATTGTTTTAGGTGAACTGTTGTTGACCTGTTGTTCCTGTAACTGTTGTGTCTTAGTTCTGAGTACAGCCTAGTCACCTCGATTCAGTTGTGGTCCTTAAGAAACTGGAAGATGAAGTATTCCCTTTGGGTTCTAACTAATTATATTAAAGCAGGGGCCTTCCACCAGCCAGTAGCACTTCCACCTTTGCCATACACTGCAAGTCGTATCTCTTGAACTTCATCACGTCACCAAGTTCTCTTTGGAGGAGAGCGACTTTTGGCATTTACTAGGAAGTGGGTTTATAAAACAGGATAAATACTTGTTATAATTGGTTTGCAGGCTTTCTTATTTGGGGCATGAAACTTCTTTATGCTACAGACTCTTAAAGTCCTAAAGAAGCAGTACAGCCTGAACAATGTAAATCACGTTCAGCACATACCTGAGCACTTAGGATCGAACATGCATCCAAAGTAGTTCTAAGGAAAATCTGGCACCAAAGCTTAAAGAATATCAGGAAGCATGCCTGCGCAAGAGTAATAAACCCAGGTCCTTCTTCTAGCCCCCATATTTTGGTTAATTTTCTGGGAATTTGCTTTTGAAAAAACACTTGTTTAATTAGGCAAAGTGGGCAATGTGATATGAGGAAGACACCAAGATAACCTGATGAATAGATGGGGAAAAATAACAATTTTGCAGACCTTTTGAAAAGTTCTAAGATTTTTATAAATCTGTGCTGATTTATTTTATATAAAATATTTTTTATTTATTTTAGAGAGAGGAAGGGAAAGGAAGCAAATCATCACTGTGAGAGATACATCTATCGGCTGCCTCCGGCAAGCCTCCTGCACTGGGGATCAAGCCTGCAACCCGGGCATGAATCAAACCATTGACTTTTGGGTGCATGGGATGATGCTCAACTAATTGAGCATACCGAAAAGGGCATAACTAATTTATTTTAAAGATTCAAGACAAGAAAAAGCACCCTGTTAGAAGCACTGTCCTATGGAGAAAAGATTCTTTTTTATAAATTAATATTTTATAATAATATTCCATGGAAGAATTATCTTCTGTTAAGAATGTTGCTCTTAAAGGTATAGAAACTCACTGGAGATGTTTCCTCCCTTTGCCCACACCCAAATACAAACACCATGGACCATAGTTCTTCTCCAGAAAAATATAGACATACCTAAGTTTATTCAAGCACTCAAGCCTGGATGCTTATACTTGAGAATTAGATTTTGTTTGGACATGTTAGAAGATTTTGAAAGGCAGGAATTGACAATCAACTCTAATTTTTTTTAAAAAGGAGTTTGCAATTCTATTTTATTTCATAAGGATGATTGTAATCACAGTGGAAATTAAGAATGTGGTTCAAGTTTCAACAAGATGTATATTTTGGGTGAGAGAAAATAAAAATAACCTTTTTAGTAAACTCATGGTCATACACATTTTCAAAGTATAAAAATTTGGCAAGTACTCTCAAAGTACAAAAAAAAAATTAAAACAACCTTTTTATATAGCTGAAAATGTGTGTATGATACACAGATAAGTACTTGGTCATTACTAAATCAGTTCTTATGTGAACCCTAATATCCAGATTATTCTCTTTTTAATCTGATTCTAGCCTCTAATCTCTAAATTCTGTGGTATTTAAAACACATTCTTGGATGTTGTGGAAGCTGAGTAAATGTTAAACAATAATATTTTACTGGGAAAGGGAAAAATAGGGCTTTTGTCTACTCTTGAATCCCCTGTTCTCTGCAAGCGTTTTATGGCTCCTTTGGTACTGGTTTTATTCATTCACAGGGCAATTATTCAGGGTAAATGGCTATCCCGTGTGTCTTGTGTTCCACCTCTAGACTTATCTAATCAAATTCAAACTAAAAATGCAATGAAAATACCACTTCATTTTCTGTGTACCAGTCTCCTCACCCATAGCTTCTACTTAAATTTTTTATTTATCAAATATATTTCAATCCATAAACTTTTTTGTCATTCGAAATGAGTGATATGAATTTTTATTTATTGCTGAATGGCCCCTTGTTTATCTATTCTTTTAAGAAATACCATTAGGTATATGTATATCCCATTAGAAAGTACAAACATATTTATATACTACAATCCAGCCATCATACTGAAACAAGGGAAAAGAGGTAATTTGTGCCAAAATCATCCCTCTAACATTACCTAAAGTTCATTATCTTACAAATGCCTTCCTTCCATTTTGAGTAAGGCGTCTGTCTTTTGTGGTCAGTTGAGTTACACCAGTTCTGCTAAGCTCCAAGCACTGGCTTCTCTAAAACCCAGATCATGCTATGTTTTGCCACTGTCATGTTTTTCAGTGACTCAAAGATACAAACGATGGTTTTAGCTTCAACTTAGAAAGTTTTATTTGCTTTTATCCTTATTGTTTTGCCCTTTTATTTAGCAAAAGAGTAAAAATGAGCCATTTCTCATTCCCAAGATTAAAAATTTCAGGAAGCCAATTTTCTATAGAGAGGTGCGTAAGGCTAATACCTTGGTCTTTTCCTGGTTAGTTTTAATATTAGACACCTCTGGTCACACACTGCAAACCCTACAGATGCGATGTTACATGATGTGCAGAGAAGCTAAACTGAAACTACTTCTTATATGTGACTCCGATTTGATAAAGACCTGAGAAAAAGAAACAGGCTCTGCATAAATAACGTTCATTATGAACCTCTCTGTTTATTAGTAATATGTCCTAACTGCACATAGTTCAGCCAGACTTCGATGCCCCAAATATAAACATGTTAGCATTACATTTTGAAGGAGAATTTAGCTGGGATATATCTCCAAGGATATGTTCTATAAATTCATCTTTGATGTGTGCATTCCATTGATGAAATGCTACATCTTTTACATAGAACAACTACTTACTAAAGCTATAAACTTGACCTATTTCTTAGAAATAAACATCTCTATCCATAGAGAAAATTTTGGTGCTTATTATGATCCTCCCTTGGAATTATCATCATGAAATTACCATTATGTTTTGACATATAACACTCTCTGAGTAATGTGCATTTTTTTTCTTTTCTTGCGACATTTTTTCTCACACTCTGAATGAAAAGAGACAAGTGGACCGCCTCGACTTCATTTTCTCTGCCCAATTATTAGCAAAACATGTTATTATCCACTCCCTTTTAGTGTTTTAAAAGCAATAAACTCATTACAAACATCAAATGTAAAACAAGGAAGCATGTTATAAACATTACTTTTCATGTTCAAACCATCTTACATCAACTAACTTCTTTTCTCTACCTTAATGGGAGGTAGGTGGTAAGTATTAACCTCCCTTTATGGCTAAGGGAACTGAGGTAACATTTAGATGTCAATGAAGAACCCATTCCAATGAAAGCTTTGCTTGGTATTTGGGAGAAACTTGTTTGTACTTTTGTGCATGTGGTAATTGAATTCTCTTTCCAATTTATGACACATGTTAAAAATGTACACTTAATAAGGAGTTGTCATTTCAAACATTCCAGCAACATAGTCTGGATTGTTTATCAGAACTTATTGCATTGTTCCATTGGGGTAATTTTCTGTCTTCATAGAAAGGTCATAGATGGTACAAGGTCATATATGTATAAAAATAATGCACATTGCTCTTTTGAACCTGATATTAAAAGAACAAGAAAGTTTTAAAAACATGTTCGGGGGACTCCTTATATAATTCTGTATTATCTATCCCAAATGGTATAATTATGATATAATTACATTCTTATTTCATAAGAACTTTGATAAAACTCCATTTGGGAATTATTGATTTTCTTTTGGTGGAAATGTAAGACTTTTAAATTTTGACGGATGTGCCTGTGTTGACCACATCATGATTAACCAGTTGTAAACACAACATGGAAAGCATCTGATTGCCCATCTAGACACCAGTTCTTCTCCCTACAACTGCCACTAGGTATTTAGATAGCTCATTTTTTAAAAATGAAAATGAATGAATATAGTCTTTCTCTTTTTTTCCTGGACAGTTGCTGACTCTGGATTCCCCTGTGGCATATTTAACTCTAAAAACTATTTGTAAATGATTCTCCTTTTGCAAAGGCAAAGCAGAAATGAATTACCCATAGACCAAATAATCACATTGGCATCAACCACAGAATTACAGTGTTCTCTGGGGCACAATACATCTCTTTTTTCACCCCCACTGCCATTATGAACACCTATTATACATGCATGCAGAATGATAAAGAATCATGGACCCATGACAGAATTTTCAGCTTCACCCAACACTAAAATAGTGGCCACTACCAGTAGTCATTCTTGCATATAAAATACACACATACACAGCAAATTTGGGGGGAGCAGGTTGCTGCTTTTATAAACTGCATGATATGTTTGAGTGCAGCTCTTTGATATTGATCATTCTCTTCCGAGTTCTACTGACAGATTAATTACTTTGCCAGCCTTTTAAATCTAAATCCTTTTAAAAAAAAAAAACAAAACAAAACAAAAAAAACCCACAAAACACTTGTCTGCCCATGTGACTATTCACTTAGTAGTCACAGAGACTTCAGGCTGCAAACATGTGCTGAATGTGCCCCTTCACCCAAATGGATTCTGTGTCTGATGTGTTTGATATTCGTCCATCTTACTTTCATTTAAATTGAAATCTTCAAAAAGGTGTTCCCATCCATGTGGTAGAGTTGTTTGTGTTTGTTTGTCACTACCTTTTTCCCTCCCCCTGGGAAAAAAAAATTGAGATTAGAATATGACATCTCAAACTTTTTGGTGGTTTCCAAACCAATGTTTTGCTGAATGATAACTATGACACCGTGATTGAAAACAGAATCTCAATTTTGGCAGCTCGGGGCTACAAAGGCCTTGTCCTTCCTCCCAAACCTTTGAAAACTCCCATCTCAGGGGCTCTTTCCCAACCTTCCTTCAAAGATAACGGTATCTTTGAAGTGACTGTTTCGTGTAAGTGACTTAGGCTAACACCCACCAGAGGACGATCTTCCGTACTGTCTCCAGGCACACTAACACTGTTGGTGCTTGGCAGGGTGGCAAGTGTGCAGAGCGAACCTGGCCAACAGAACCTCCTCATTCAGCAGCCGCTGGGGAGGAAGAGGGGCCTGAGGCAGGTAAGCAGACCTGAGAAGGGCAGGAGAGTCACCCCATGAAATAGATTGAAGCCCTATTGAATTTTGAATGTTCGTATATATTGAGATTATATTTTGCCTACTTCCTACCCAAAACAAGCAGTACAGAGCCCATGTAAAACATGGTAAGTGCTTGAGCCATCTGAGAGCTTTTAGCTCCTATGTTAGCTCATATGAACGGAGCTGATGACTTAGTGAAGTGAGTAGGCCTATACTTCTATCTGTTCCCTCTCCAGAAGCTTTCTTCCCCAGCCAAATTCATGACCCAGGACGATTTGTTTTAAAGTTGATGTTTGTGTAAAGGCATAGACACAGTTGTCCTTTCTTCCTCATTTCAAGGTTAATGATTCAAGTTAAAATTGAAACCAAAGTAAAGATTATCTTTATGAATTTCCTTAGGTGGGTTTCCTTTATATAACTCTCTAAGTAAAAATTGAAGTGAGCCTTTGCTCTCTTATTGTGATGGGAGCATCCCAGCACTGATTTGGACACCAGACACTTCTCAATATCTGAGGTTTTTTTCATCAACCCCCCAACTCCCTTGAGAGGTCACATAGGTTCAACTGCAACTTTTAGGTGAACAAAAGCCGATCTGTAAGCAATAATCGTTAGTTTTGTATCCTAAAATTCATTGAAATTCTCACATTGGCTACTTTAAATGATGTTAATGTTCTTAGCCTATGTGAAGGTGTAATAATCAGGAGATAGGATTGGTTAAAGGGGATGTCAGAATCAAATACTCGTAGTCAGACATGCAGAAAGAAGTTTACCAGCTACAAACGAAAAGAGCAATCATAAGAGTTCACAGAAACCCATAAAGTAGGGAGTAAACCATAGAATCCTCAGAGCATAGCGTTTTCTCCTGGGCAGTCAGCCTCATTCCGCCTATTCTCTTTAGCTAAGACGTCCTCTACTGTCACGTCAGAAGACTCAGAATGAATCCAGAAACCGCCATGGAGCTCGGCTGTCAACCACTCGGAGGAGCATTCAACCTAAAACGAAGCCATCTGGTGAGGTTCCTGTGTCCCTTCTGACTATACCATTGACACGATGCCATGCAACTCAGCCTGGGAGACCTGCAGAAACTTATGCAGATAAGCTCCTTTTTGGGAAGACACTAGGATCAGGGAAGAAGTTTCCCAGAAAACTTTAGTGCCTTTTTTTCTTCTCACCTTTCCCAACCCCCATCCTTACCTTCAAGAATCTAGACAGTCCTAACCGGTTTGGCTCAGTGGCTAGAGCGTCAGCCTGCGGACTGAAGGGTCCCAGGTTTGATTCCAGTCAAACTCATGTAACCTTTGCTGCGGGCACATCCCCAGTAGGGGGTGTGCAGGAGGCAGCTGATCGATGTCTCTCTCTCATCGATGTTTCTAACTCTATCCCTCTCCCTTCCTCTCTGTAAAAAAATCAATAAAATATATTTTTAAAAAAAGAATCTAGAGAAATGGCAAAGTCCAAGGTAAACTATAAATGCCATTAGATTTAACTATAGAAGGTTGTGTTTTCTTTACCCAAGCCAGGGACTGAGTTTGTTATACGTCTTACTGAAGACAAAGACATGGTAGATAATGGGGACTTTAAAATCCTGTTGGCAGTTATTATGAGGACCAAGTTCACCTAATGCTCTATGCAAATCTTGTTCTTGGGCAATTTATGTAAAAATGATTTTTTCTACCCAAATCCTACTTTTTATAAGAAGATGAAATCAAAATATATACATAATAGTCAAGTATGCTTTCACTTATTAATAAACTAACAACATCTTTATTAAGAAAAGCCAGGAGATACCAATTATAAAGCAATGACTACATATTTCCCCTCTATTTACTGCTTTACCTCTCACTTGCAGTGGATCAGAAACGATCTGTGACCTTCATTGAGGCTCAGCCGGCTCAGACAGAGCTAGCAGGTGCCCCAACAGACACACTTCCTGCCACAGTCCAGCCACAAGGCTGCAGCCCAGCCCCATCTGGGAAGCCAGAAGGAATGGACAAACCCGTCCTCACATCTTCCCCGGCCATTGTTGTTGCTGATCTTCATAGACTGTCTCCCAAGCAGGTGAGGGTCCTAGAGAAACAGGCAAGGCTTGCTCCCTGCATACTTATGTCTAGGAACCACTGGGATATGCACACTTATTGCCTAACATTTAAATCTAGACCTGTAATGTTTTGTTAGCCAGACAGATGATGGTCCTATCATCATGAAAAAGAAGACCATATAAAGTATATGGCCAGGAATACATTTACTTAAGAAGCAATAGGAGAAGTCTTGGTATTCTTTATTATGAGAAACCTCAGAGAAAATATTGCACAGTTAAAATATCCATTGAAACCCATATATGATTCATAGTTTAAAGATAGTTCCGTTTTTAAAAAGTTACCAATTTAGATGCAGCCTTTAAATAGAGAGCCTTCTGCATCCTGTAAGATGAGAGGAACTTCTTGTTTTGATCTTTCCCCTCATTGTTATGATATTTTTTCTTCTTTTGATTTTTATAAATGAATTCCCACAGGTCCAACTTCCTCCTCATGTACTTGAAGACAGCAAAGGGGCAATATTACTATATACATTTGTGTAGTCTGTAGTGGTTACAAAGTATTGTAACAGCATGAGCTCATGTATCCTCACAGTGTACGAGGTTAGCAGAGCAAAAATTATGCTCATGCAACAGGTTAGAAAGCTGAGGCTTAGAAAGTTGGAGGGCCTCCAGAAAAGCTCACACCTAACAAAGGCTAGAAATGAGACTAGCCTTGACAAGCCTGTCCAGTTAAAGCTGGACAACATTTTTTGTACTCTTCCCTGGCACCCACTCTACTTTCCCCTGACATTGTGGTCTGTTTGATCATAGAGTGAGACCCTCCCTGCTGAAGAAGGAGAAAAGAAGGAGGACCCAGAAGTACAAGGTGCTGCAGCACACAGCCCCCTCTCTACTCAAATCTCAGACCCTGATGACTTCACAGGCCTTGAGACGTCCATCCTCCTGCAGCACGGAGACACTGTCCTTCACATCAGCGAAGAAAACGGCATGGAGAACCCCCTGCTGTCCAGCCAGTTCACTTTCACTCCCGCGGAGCTGGGGGAGGCTGGTGTAGACCTGGATGAGTCGCATGTTTAGTTCTGTATCTTGTCCAAGTTGCAGGTGTAGACAAGACGAGGGAGGGATCACTTAGCTAAAAGTTGAATACTTTTGCTTGGAAAAAAAAAAAGATGAAAACACAGCACTTTGTATCCAATAGGGGACACAAATCTCAGTAGATTTTGCTGCCAGTGCACATATTGTTTCATAAACATCTTTTAAAAAACAATGGCTAAGATTAGTTAATTGTATGAAGACCATAAAGACCAGGGAGTAATAAGGGGAAAGAGCCGTTTGCACATTGTTTGTGATTCAAGAAGGCTTGAGCAGTTAAAAACATACTATTACAGAGCTGCTTAGCTAGAAATAGTAACAAATAATATATTCTAAAAGAGAATGCATTTGAGGTTATTCACATTATACATCTCATGCAAATGTTTATTTTTATACTTTCAAAAATATTAAACCAGGTGGTTGTACAAGTAGCAATTTACATAAAAATAACAAATAATGAAAATATTAGTTTGGGGGAAACTAAATAATAAATAAGCCCACAGACATTTTTGTTTTGATCAACAATGCAGCCATGTAGAAGACGGAAAACATTATTTTTAGAGCTGTGGACTTTTCAATATTTGCTTTTCAACCGTCATTTTTATTGCATGTTGTAAATCAGAATACTAATGCCATAAGGTCATTCCATTCATAATCAATCACTTTAGAGAGAATACTCTAGAAATTATCAAATGTAATTCTGAATTAAGAAGAACCTAAACAACCCATACTATAATAAAAATGAAATATAACTATAATAGTTAGGAAAAGATGGTATTCCTACTTCTAGCCCTAACTACATCTTGCCAATATTAGGATATACTGCAAAATGTGATTCGTTTCCTTATAGTAGTGCCTACCCTCGGGGACATATTTTCAGATATTAAAGTTATTGTTAGAATAGGTTCACTAAAATAGCTTCCCAATGTTAACAATATTCTTATCATCCTTTAGACATTTGAGTTTATGAGGAAAAAAATATAAATTGCGCAATCGCTTCATGGACAAAGTCAGCTTATGAATTTATTTTAACTTGAAGTTCAGTTACTCAAACAAAGTATAAAACTTAAAAGGCTTGTGAGGCCATATCTAGTATGTTATTGATGCTATAGTAGGGCTAGGTATAATACAGTTCAAAATTGAATTTCAGAAATGTAACAGTTTACATTAGAAAACTGTTACAGAACTACTAATTATCTAAAAACGCATATATTTACCTAAATTGGTATGGTGGTGTGTGTGTGTGTGAGAGTGGGTGTGTTTTCTAGCCCTCCAGTTGAAGTTAAATACAGATATTTATTATTGCAATGAATTCATAACACATTCTATATGCTTAAACTTTGACTATGTTGACCATGAAAAGTATATGTATATATAGAGGAGACCTAGTAAACCCACCCAAATCACAAAGGAAAATTATTTTTCTGTTAGAATCCTTTATTAAATAGGCATTGTTTACACTGTGGTTTGTACTTCCAAATATAATTTGGGGTTTTGGTCCAATTTACTATGAGAACGAAAGGTATCTGTGAGTTAAAGACAATAATGGACAAAACTAAAAATTTCCAATCTAAAGCTTCAGAAAATAGAGCTTCAGAAAGCAGAGGCTTCTTTTATGTTTTAAAATATTTTCAGAATATAGACACTTAACACTGAATTATGCAGAAATATAATGTAAGTGGGTTTATAACTCTTTCTAAACTGATGTATTTTGCCTGTTAAAAATTATGCTGCTCAATTAGTGTTAGAGGCCTTATGTTTGGTAATTACATGTGTCTGAGCTATATGAGTCTCTATATATGGCTGTGTTTTGTCCCAGTTACTTGATTCTTGATTCAAATTCTCTATGTGTAATTGTATAACATATTTAAAAAGTAAAGGGGTCAAAGAAGATGGTTAAATATCTGCTAAGAATACCTTTATATGTAAAAAGTATTGAACATATTTATGCTTACCCGTCTGCCTTTTAGCCTGACTCCTTCACTCTAGGGTTATAGATGGCTGTTGGAAACTTTTCCAATAAGCTAAGTATTGTTGTATCTTGCAAAAAAAGCCACCACTCTGAGAAGCAGGGCCTTGGAGGGTGGGAATGTTTTCATACTGGGATTACTGAGATTTTGCAGATGTATGTATGCATCTGTTCCATTTAAGGTGCCCTTAAATGTGTTGAATGTAATTTATTGAATGTTCATGTGCAATTGATAAAGTATCTAAATGTATGTGCATAAGATTGTCACAAGATGTATTCTCAGGAATACTGTTACCTGGAGTTTGAAGGAATAGCTATTTAAAAAAAATAGTAGTGGGAGATTAGAGAAATGTTTAAGATAGTTAACAAATTTTTGCAATGTTCAAATTATTGAGTATATGACTAAAAATAATTATATATGATAAATACAGTATGGGTAATACTATATCATTTCTTAAGCTATGAGGCTTAATGATATTCATTTTGTCCAGAGGAAAGTTAAAACAGGCACTTACATCCCAAGTGTAAAAAATTGGACTCAACTGAGAGGTTGCTTTTTCAGAAATTAACTTTTGAGAGAAATTGGAATAAACACGTATCATCCATAATAGTGGGTATAGATTTATAGTACTCCATTTCAATTAAAGCAGTTCCATCCTGGGTACAGCATTTTCTATAGAAAAACATTTTACTCTCATTTTTCCAGTATTTGCTGCTTTCTATAATTCTATTAGGTGCGTTATTTGATTTTTTCCAATAGAAGGAATCTGAATTGTTGAGTACATTGGGACAGTGCACTGGGAACTAGTGTCAAAAAGCATAATTGGGCATGGCAGTGCTGGGAAAACAATCTCTGGTATTTGGGGATCTGGATAGAGCTTGTTGAATAGGCTGAAAGTAACTGGTTTGCTATTTCAGGCCTCCAAGAGTACCTAAGGCAGTGTGACAGCTCCCTTCTTTAGTATCTGTCCTTTTAGTCAGTGAAGAATATTCTCCACTCAGCTGTCCAACTCCAACAGGATCTGAGATGAGAATAGGGTGTATATAGGGACCTACAGGAAAGAAAGGGTCAGAAATAGAATTATAGTCTAAAACACAAATACCCTTCCTCAAGTCTGGAATTTGCTGCTGTCACACCAAGCCATGCTGCTGCCATGTGACTGCACACTGCCCATGCCATGGCTTGTCCTTGGCAGTGAGTAGGAAGTCCACTTCCTCATTTACTTTAGTGGACCTCACCTGCAGCAATTCAGAAACAGTTTGGTTTGACACTCAGGACAATAAAGACAAGTTAAGAGTAGAATGTATTTGGAAAAGCTTAAGGCAAATTTATTTATATTGTTTTAGGATCATTTAGCATTACAGATCAATGTACCTCCATAATATATTTCAATAGTCACTGTGACTGAAGGATAAAAATCCTTTATTAGCCATTTTGTAGGTAAAAAACAAATGATTACACAGCCAACTTCCCTCAGATGACTTAAGAAGTCTGTTATAAATAATGGATGACCAAAGAGCATGGAAAAATGCCTATGAATTAATACTGAAATGTTTATGAAAGATATTTATGAAAGATATTAAGACTTCTGTGTTTGAATATGCACATATATAATAAAATAACTCTATAAAAACACTTAAGAGGACTGATTGTTTCATTTCTCATTTCTTAACATAGGGAATAGTTTAACTCATTCAGGAAAGTATTCCCTTTGGAGCCCTGCGGTGTGCCTTGATGTCTCTCCTCAATCCCCTACTGGGCCTGAGGTCCCCCTTCAATTAGACACATCCAATTCCTCCCCAATCCCAACTGTGCTCCCTTCTACTCATATATTCTACCCTAACTTTCAAAAGTAAAGCAGAATGGGCATATTGGGAGACAGATACCCCAGCTTGACTTCTTTGCCCAGGTAATGACCTGGAATGACTGGTAGATTTCCCAGAGGAATGTTAAGGACCTGGTTGTCCTCTGAATGTGGCCAGAACCATCATGGGGTTCAAGTTATTACCAGTCTGCCTTTTATACAGAGTACACAGTGCCCTATCCTTACCCTCCAAGGTATGTTCTTGCTAAATTCGTTTTTTTCCTCACATGGTTATTTCCTGTCTTTTCCTGACCCAAAGACTCTAGACACATTTGGCAGAAGAATAAACACTCTTATTCCTCTTCAATTGTGTCTGAACAGTAAATAAATGGATTATAATCTGTCAATGAACATTCCTGAGAGGGAAAAACCAAGACAATAAGAGGAATGAGGACAAGAAGCAGAGAAGGAGAGTTGTAACCACCAACTTATAACCACCATTATTTTGTTCTGGGCACCAGGCATAACGTGCTGGGCACATCACCAGGATTTGCTTATTTAATCCTCACAACACTGGACACTGTCTTAACAGATGAGAAAACAATGAAGCAGGGAGAAGTGACTTTCCAGGTCATTGTGGACTCACAGAAGAAAGATTTATTTGATGTGAACCCCTAGAAGAAATTTATCTGCTGAGATGGACTCCCCTTGGTCAACTGAGGGCCCAGATTTTGCATTTTATTTTTATTTTCCTGTTATACAGTTCACTTTCAATATTACTTTGTGTTGGTTTCAGGTGAACAGCATAGTGACAGTCCTATACTGTACAAACTGTTCTCCCCAATATTTACAGAACCCACCTGGCACCTTACATAGTTATTGCAATATTATTGACTCTATTTCCTGTGCGATACTTTACATTTTGCAACTACCAATTTGTACTTCCTAATGCCTTCACCCAGTCCCCCAACCCCTTCCCCTCTGGCAACCACCAGTCCACTCTCTGTGTCTATGAGTCTGTTTCAATGTTGTTTGTTCATTTCTCTTGTTCTTTAGATTCCACATTAAAGTGAGATCACATGGTATTTGTAATACCATGGATGGACTTAGAGAGGATATTATGCTCAGTGAATAACTCAGTCAAATAATAAGAGCCAAGTGGCCATTTGCTGACAAGGGGTTCTCATCTACTCTGTACCAGGAAGAACCACAGCGGAATTCTAAGCTTCCTGCTCATTTACTCCCAGGGAGCCAACTGTCATAAGAGGTTTCATTTTCCCACCAATGGACTAAGACCAGCCCAGCCAGAGCAGAACTGCCCCATAACGACCAATCAGGATGCATAATGCTGGCCAATCAGGGCTCCACGATGCTGACCAATCAGATGTGTAGGATTTGGGGTACCTCGTTTACATAAAATGGACCTAATTGAAAACTTGGGCAGAGACTTTACTTATATAAGGCAGCCTCCCCTTTGTCTCAGGGGAGCACAATTCAGGTTTTCTACCTGGGTCCGTGTCTCCTACAGCTGCTCTTGCTCAAATCCATGCTTTTTAATCCTTTTTATAGTCTAACATTAATTTTGGGTTACCTCACCCAGCTAGTGTCTGATAGAGCTATGATCCCGCCCCAAATCTGACTCCTTCTGCTTTTAGGACCAGTTCACGGAGAGAGAAATAAGGAAGAAGTGGTTTTTGCTTTGTGTTTTTTAAGGGTAACAGGGGATGGACAGGAAAGGCACACAAATGATGGAGAAACGGATAGTAAAGCGAGGAGGAAAAGAAACTATAGGAAGGTAACGGGTTAAAAGGTGAAGAAACTCGAGTTCTCAGAGGACTACAGCCACGGTCTTAAAAACGAAGGTCAGAGGCAGGGGCCTTGATGCGAGGCCCCGCCCCCAACCGGAAGGCGGGACTTCCTCCTCCCCGGGCCGCTGCTTCCGGCGGAGTCCGGAAGACTCCGAGGGGAAGAGGCCGTGTCAGAACGGAGCCGCCAATCGGAGCGGCGCCTTCGCCTGGCCCGGGACCTGTGAGGTAACTTGCTCTGGGGAAGCAGCACCATGGCGTCGGGCTGCAAGGTTGGGCCGTCCATCCTCAACAGCGACCTGGCCAACTTGGGCGCCGAGTGCCTCCGCATGCTGGACTCCGGCGCCGACTACCTGCACCTGGATGTAATGGACGGGTAACTCCGCGGGGCTCGGGCCCAGGTGGCCGCGCGGGCGGGAGGGGCTGGGCGCGCCCGGGTGGAGAGCCTGTTGGGTGCGCGGCGTCCCGGTCCCCGGAAGGGCGCCGGGCTCGGGGCCCCCGGCCCTGCGGGGCGGGGAGCGGAGCTGAGGCGGCGTCCGGGCCTCTCCGCCCCGCTCCCGGCGCCGCGAGTGGTCGTCCGGCCCTCCGCACCCGGAAGCGACCTCCACCGCCCGGACTCCGCTCGGTGAGGGAAACTGAGGCCCGAGGGGTAGGCATGACTTGCCCAAGTTCATATCACGCGGGGGGTTGGTGGCCACGCCGGGGGCTCCACCCCCGGGCACCCGGAGCGAGGGCCGAGTGCTGCCGCCCGGGGCCCCCGGACTCGCCCTCTCACCTGGTGGAGCTGGAGTCGCTGCGTGAAAAAATGCGAGTTCCGGAGTCGGACCTGCCGCCTAGTCGTCTTCTTCGGGAGCAGATGGAACGAGGCGGCGGCGCGGGTTCAAGTTCACGGCCCCCGGCCTGTCGTAGATTCGTGAGGGTTGGTTGTATCGCGGTTCCAATCGTGACTTTTGCTGTCTGTTTCCAGGGACCCTGCTCTCCGGGGGGCCCGTTTGTTTTTGTTGTTGTTGGGTTTGTTGTTTTTTTCAGCCTTTTTTAAGCACGGTGATTACAGCACCTGGTACTGTTTGCAGCCAGGAAGGTGCTGGTTTCTTAATTTGAGAATAAAATGAGGGCCCAACCTGGACGAGGCGGTGAGACGCCGTCTGGGTGCAGCTCGGATGTCTCTCCTTGGGTTCGCCCCGCGGATGACCGGCCGCGCGATCCCAGCCGCCTTCCCGAGGCCCGGGGTCGGGACGCATGTATTCCCTGTGGGTAAAACCCCTGCGTGCCCCCATGCACGTTTGCAAGTTGTGTTATTGACGAAAGAGGATCCGTTACTTCTGTGTTTAACGTCGCTCCTCTTACAGGAGTTTTGTCTTCCTTTGCGTGGTTAAATCCGTGGCTTCTCTTTCCCTTCTACCTTCCTGGTTTGACCACCTGAGAATGGCAAAGTCTTGACCTTCGAGTACCCCGGAACTCCAGGCTCAGAGTGTACGAGAATTAGTAAATATCACCTCTGACAAAAGCTTGATTTTTAGTTTGCTATCGTATGTCTTTTTTTTTTTTTTTTGGACAGCTTTGCTCGAAAGCCCTGAACTTTCACAGGTGATATACTGAACGGCGTGTGTACCGCAGCGGTGGGTAGCTACGTTTTTGTGTCAGAGACACCCAGGGGTCTCAGGATGGAACAGGCTGCATGGGTGTGTAGGTAGCCTATCAGACACAGAGAACAGTTTGGCTTTGCATAAGTCGTGTTCACCAAAACTGGGAATATTAATGATAACAATAGCTCTTAGCTATTTCTGTCCCGGTGGCGCTTTTTGGAATTAACTCATGCCACTTTTTAAAAAATATATATATTTTATTGATTTTTTACAGAGAAGAAGGGAGAGGGATAGAGAGTTAGAAAATTCAATGAGAGAGAAACATCGATCAGCTGCCTCCTGCACACCCCCCACTGGGGATGTGCCCCGCAGCCAAGGCACATGCCCTTGACCGGAATCGAACCTGGGACCCTTCAGTCCGCAGGCCGACGCTCTATCCACTGAGCCAAGCTGGCCAGGGCATTCATGGCACTTTTAAGAGGTGGGTGCTGTCGTCAGCACCAGCTTTTGACAGTGCAAATGCGAAGAGATCAAGTCACTCTCCGGGGTGTCCTAGCTAGGAAACGGTGGAGCCAGGATGGAGAGCAGGCAAACGCTGTGTTGTCTCAGAAATACATGTCTTCTGTGGGTTGTGGGCTTACAGAGGATGGCTAAGACATTCTCCCTCCTTACAGAGCAACTGATAATTTATACACTGCTTTTGTTCCCATTTCATCTCTCCTACACTGTAAGCTCCCTGATAACAGAATCTGTCTTTCTGGTTCAACTCTATTCGTTGCGGGTAAAGCACCATAACAAGCTTAGTTATAGTTGATCCAATAAATGAAAGGCTGTATCATAATCCCAAGATGAAGATAAAAGTATTTGTTTTTTATTGACCCTTCTCCCCCCCCTGCAAGAAACATGTTAGTATGAAAGAACTAAATTCTGCACACACTACTTAAAAACCCTTTCCCTTTTAAGCTTCACCCCCTTTTGAGCTAACAGCTACTATTCCTATTACCCTATTACAAAGGAAGAGACCAGTTTAAGCAGGTTCAGCCCCTTCCTGACTGTCCCACCGGAAGAGGTAAAGCCAGGCTGAGCTGCAGTGTCCCCTAGGCCAGGGGCATGAAAAGGTGGGGGTGGGGGTGCTGGTGGACTCCTTTCCCCACTTGGCCAACCACAGTTTCCTTCCCTCCGGGTACTGTTTCCATGCTTTTCTCTCCTGGCTCCCTTTGAAATTCTCCAACATTACACTGAGTTTGGGTGTGCTTGTTCTTTTCTCGTCCCCCCACACTCCCACTAAGACTCCATTTCTCTTCTGATTAAACTGAATGTCTTCATCTTGAAAGTCAGAAACAAGTTCTGGAAACCTGGTGGGAGGTGGAGCACTGGTATGGTTAGATATTTGAAATAAAGGACAAGAGGAAAAGAAAGTTAGAACACATAAATTCATCACGACAGGATGGTAACTGGAAATGTGTTGGTCCTATGTGTGGAAACAGAGCAAATAAGCAATTTCTCTTTTTTTTTTTTTTTTTGTTAATCCTCATTTGAGGATACTTTCCCATTGATCTCCTAGAGCAGTGGTTCTCAACCTTCCTAATGCCACGCCCTTTAATACAGTTCCTCATGTTGTGGTGACCCCCAATTTCATTGTTACAAATTGACCATAATTAAAGCATAGTGATTAATCGCAAAAACAATATGTAATTATATATGTGTTTTCCGATGGTCTTAGGTGACCCCAGTGAAAGGGTCATTTGACCCCCAAAGGGGTCGCGACCCACAGGTTGAGAACTGCTGTCTTAGAGAGAGGGAAAGACAGAAACATCGATGTGAGAGAAACACATGGATTGGTTGCCTCCTGCATGCGCCCCAATCAGGGCCCGGGCCAGGGAGGAACCTGCAACCAAGGTACATGTCCTTGACTGGATTCGAACCCGGGTCCCATTGGTCCTCAGGCCGATGCTCTATCCACTGAGCAAAACCAGCTAGGTTGCAAATAAGCAATTTCTAAGTTAATTACCAGAATTTAAAATTGGGGAGGTTTCATATTAATACTAAAAATCTGACTTTTGAAAAGCATCCAGAGGTTTGCCAGCACTGGTCCAGTCTCACAAGGCCCCTATAGGCTGGAGATGAATGGCAGCCACCACTAGGCAGGCCAGGTGTTCTTTATTCACTGTTTTGCTTCTCCATGTTACCTGCTAGTCCTTGTAAGCATATGAGTTTGTGATTCCTGGTTCACAGGAATTGTTTGCTGGTTAGTCTTTGACATTTTATATCAAAGTTATCATCTTTGCTTTTTTGAGAGCTCTGGTAAAGGTTTGATATGTCTAAAATATATTGCATGACCTTTGTAAACAAAGCTTAGGGTTGATGGAACATGATGAGCTAAAATAATTGTATCCCTGTGTAAATAATTATAGTTTAATTTCAGTAGTTTTCTGGGGGAAAAGACTATTTTATTGAATTTTATTTTTTGCAGACTTTACTCCCAAAAGTACCCTCAAGGAAAAAAAGACCGTAATGTAATAATGAAGCAGACTTTCTTGATAAAATTTTCTTCATTAGAGTGAAATATTTTAGTGTTTTCCAAGCTGGTCTGATAAGAGCTCCCTGTGCACTTAAGAATTCAGATTTCCAGCCCCTCTTTGGTGTCAGTAGGCTTGGAATAGAGCCTATAAATCCTTTTGTTGTAACTGTTCACCTGGTTACTGTTGTCAAGCAAATTTTGGGTCACCCTGAATTGATATTTGCGTTTGTAGCCTTTTTTTGTTATGGTTTAGCTATAAGCCTTTGGTTTCTTAGGGTATTGGTGCATTTTTGTTTTCCCAGTTTACTTGGTGAACGTGGTGCATTTAATTGATCTTCAGTAGCACAATTTGTCATATAATTCGGGGGTCAGTAGTTTTATACAGTCTGCTTCTGTTTCTCAATGAAGTAAAAGTATATTTGTTTCATTCTCATATTTTCTCAAGATGTGGTGATGCTTATTTTCATGATAAAATGAAACCTAAATTTGAGACAACAAATGTACAGGCATACCTCGGAGATATTGAGTTCCATTCCAGACCACTGTAATAAAGTGAGGATTGCAATAAAGTGAGTCCTCGTTATCTTTTTACTGGTGGGGGTCTTGCCTTCAGTTTGTGTAAAAACACCACCAACAAAAAACACACCTCTGAGGTGCAATAAAACAAGGTACGCCTGTATTTCCAAGGCCCGACGGTGAACGAAATACAAATCTTTCAATTCCAGAGTTGTATAATATTCATTAAGCCTCACTGCCTCCTTCTCTGAACCTTACTTCCAAGTTGTAAGTAAACATAATAAGCCTCTTAGGCATAACCCTAGCAATCGTTGCTCTTAGGCAAATGTTAGATGACTTCCTAAATGCTAAAACCCCAACCACCAAGGACCAAGGAGTGTGAGTGAACGTGTCTGTACCCATCCATCACACCAGCCCCTCTCAGATGTGTCCTGAACCCTCACCTCTCTCTCTTAACTTTCCTCACCTGGATTTGCTTTTTTCCGTTCCTTATTAGTTTGTTGGTGGAGGGGCAGGTGAGACTGTAAAGAGCTTGAACTTTGGAGCCAGGTTGCCTGCCTTTAACGCTTGCCTCCAGCACTACCTGGTTGTATGACCTTTGGCCTCTTTTCCTCGTCAATAAAATACAGATAATGTAGTATCTACCTCATAGACTTGTACGTTTTAATGAGTTAACACATGGAACGTGCTTAGAATGGTGCCTGGTCCATACAAGTTAAAAACTGTTAAAATCTCAGTTTGACACTCATTCAGTTGGTCATCTAAACTTAAAATCTTAACCATGGTGTATTCTCTCCACCACACCCCCATCTTACCAGTTAGCAAATCCTTTACCTGTTTTTGTTTCTGTTGTTGTTCCTTGTCACTTGCCAACACCTATTACCTCCCTTCTTCCAATTTAGTCCCCAGTCCCTTCCTATTTTATTATTTGCATCTTATTTTTTATTTGCTTTTTATTTTAAAACCTCATTTCATATTTACAGCAGGATGAAATCTTTTTTTAAAAAAACATATTTTTATTGATTTTAGAGAGGAAGGAAGAGGGAGAGAGAGCTAGAGATATTAATGATGAGAGAGAATCATTGATCGGCTGCCTCCTGCACGTCCCCCACTGGGGATCGAGCCCGCAACCCAGGCATGTGCCCTTGACTGAAATCGAACCTGGGACCCTTCAGTCCACAAGCTGACGCTCTATCCACCAAGCCAAAGCAGCTAGGGCAGCAGGATGAAATCTTAACACTGAGCCCAGCATTTGATACCCTTACTGTGACACAGTCGATTTCCTGCCTTTTTCACACTAATCAATCTGGTAAACACCATCTTCCTCCTTCTTTGAACATAACTTGTTTATTTCTGCCTTTGCTTCATTTATTTTTCCACCTTTAAAATTCTGTTCTGTAAATCTCATGATCTTACCCCCTCTTGTAAAATGCTATACTCCTTGCCTCTGGAACCGGTTTTACCTCATATTTGTCTACTTGTTATTGTTTAGCTTTTCTTGCAATCCTCATATAGGGTAATACCTATTACTTTTAACAAATAAAGCCTATATTCCAGTGGCTTCACATTATCAAGTTTATTTCTCATTCATGTAACAATTCAGTGTGAATGTCCTTCCATGATAAAGTTCAGTGGCATAGACTTTTTTTTAATCTTTATTGTTGAAAGTGTTACATATGTCCCCTTTCTTCCCACATTGCCTCCTTCTAGGCCACCCCTTCTCCCCGCTCCAGGCCTTCATTCACCCTATTGTCTGTGCCCATGGATTATGTATATATAGATACAAGTTCTTTGATTGATCTCTTCCCACCCACCCCCACCTTCCCACTGAGATTGGACAGTCTGTTCCAAGGGCCGGCCATAGACTGTTTATCCTGTGGCTTTTTTATTCCTTAAGGGCTTCTTTATTGGCAGAAGGGTAAAACGAGCACAGAAAAGGAATACTATTTAACCTATTAAGCTCTGTAGACACACATAACTTAAGCTCACAGTCCACTGGTGAAGATTAGTCATATGGGCCAACTGGATGTAAAGGGAGTTGGGAAATGTGGTCCTTGGTTGTCTGCATTGGCTTCCTATCAACTATCCAATAACAGTAGGTCATAAATTCTGGTGAGTTATTAGGCATCTCTTGCCAATGAGATTGTAGCATTTTCTGGGCTAGGCAGGGACTCTTACATGTATTTTTTTTTATAAAATACAGTACTATAAAGCAACCAGCATGGTGCTTAATAGGACTCGAGGACTAACAGGAGTAGGAGGTTGGTTAAGTTCTTTGGGTCTGATACTTGGAAAACTTACTTTGACCCTTGCACCACAAATAATTAATTGGTTGACTTAAGGAAGTTATTCTATGTTTTCCATATAACATGTTTATTTCATAAGGCTGAAAGTTTAAATAAACTGTCATTTAGTGCCCTGTGGTATAGGATTAAAAGTAGCCTCAACCAGCCTATAACAAACTAGGATATGAAAGATCCATATTACAGTCCAGGACTTTCTAACTAGTACAGAGGGACTTTTTCTTAAACATTTCCCATCTGGAACAATTTACTGCTCCACCTGACAACCCTTTCATGCTGATACCTGTATGATCAGTCATGCATCTCAGGTGACAAATAAAGGAAAGAATGGGCAAGTATGAGTCAGTTTACCACTGTTAAAGACTCAGGATTTTCTGTGAATATTTTCATGTTTTTTTTTGTTTTGTTTTTGTTTTTGTTGCTGCTTATAATTATTGCTAAATTTTCATTTTTTTACTGTATATTTTCTTTCCTTTTTGTTAAATTTTCATTTACATTTAATGTCCTTTTTGTTATTAAAGTGTTTGCAGTCATTCTCAACCTTTCTAATGCCAGGACCCTTTCATACAGTTCCTCATGTTGTGGTGACCCCCAACCATAAAATTATTTTCGTTGCTACTTCATAACTGTAATTTTTCTACTGTTATGAATCATAATGTAAATATCCGATATGCAGGATGTATTTTCATTGTTCACGACCCACAGGTTGAGAACCGCTGATTTATAGGTTATACCAGGGGTGGGCAAACTTTTTGACTCGAGGGCCACAATGGGTTCTTAAACTGGACCGGAGGGCCGGAACAAAAGCATCGATGGAGTGTTTGTGTGAACTAATATAAATTCAAAGTAAACATCATTACATAAAAGGGTACGGTCTTTTTTTTTTTTTTTTTTTTTTTTAGTTTTATTCATTTCAAACGGGGGGCCGTAGTTTGCCCACGGCTGGGTTAAACAGTACAATAGACAGGTACTGTATATAAGAAAGGTTAAAACGGAATCATTTGGGGTCTGGAATGGATTAATTCAATTTACATTATTCCTAATGGGAAAAAATGACTCCGTTTTCAAACAGCCTTCAAGGATGAATTAACTTCGAGAGCTTCCACTGTATATGACTTGGGCAAGTCATATAACTTCTGGGTTTTGATTTTGTCATCTTTCTAGTTCTACCCGTCTGGGATTATGAATTACAGAGTTAAATCATTATTTAACATTATTATGATTTCAAATATCAAGGAGATACTGCTTTGTAAATCCAAAATTATCCAGATAATTTTAGTATTGTTTAATACTGATGACGTTAAGTATTAAATTGAAAAATAGTATAATCACAGACATTTCCCTCTACCCCCATCAGAATACATATTGAAAATATTTTCAGAGTAAGATTTTGTTTGTCTTGTAGGCATTTTGTTCCCAACATCACCTTTGGTCACCCCGTGGTAGAAAGCCTCCGAAAGCAGCTAGGCCAGGACCCTTTCTTTGGTAAGTGGGTGTTATGCCATCTGAAGCTGGATGTGTTGCTCAAGTAAAGGAAAAGGTGGTTGATTTCTCAACTTTCAATTTCATCTATAACCCCTTTTCCCCCTATCTGTGCTGGTGCTTCATTGGCTGCCTATAATAAGCCAAACTCTTGCCTTGGGACTTTTGCTAATTTCTTGCCTGGAAAGCTATTCACTTGTCTAGGTCTGCCTCATCTTTTGGCCTTGGATCATTTCTCATTTCCTCAGAGAGGCCTTTCTAAGCACCCTATCTTAAGGTAACACTTATCCAGTTCTATCAGCTTCTGGATATTCTTCTTAGAACTTCCTTTAATCTGAGGTTATTTTTATTAGACTGTAAATTCCTTGATTGTAGCGATTTCCTAGAGCTAAGCATAGAAACAAGATTGGGGCTCAGTGTAATGTTAAGTGAATTTATGGATGGATTGATTTTTATGGTCTAGAAATGGAGCCAATTATTTCATGCAAATTGGAGCTTTCTGCAAGTGAGGCTTATATATGTTCCCACTTCAATGCTGTAGGATATTGTGAATTAAGGTTTATAAGGTCACACAGTAACCTAGAAGTTACTTCTAATGGAAAATGAATTCAGCCCATATATTGTTGCTGCTCTTTTAAACTAAGCTAGCAGTGCCTCACTTGCCAAATCTCTTGTATGTAAGTTTCTCAGTGGTATTAACCATATTGCAAGTTCTTAGGCACATGTGACTAGTGACTACTGTATGGTATAATACCACTATGGAACATGGCCATCATTGTAGAAAGTGCTGTTGGACAGAGCCTCTCTGTAGTATCCATCCACTTTGAGTGAACCAAAGAAAATGTACGTTATCACCTATTTATGTGGCAAGAGGAAAACAGTGTTCCATCAACATGTTCGCCATTTTGCAATTTCCAAATAATAGAATTTTCCAATGTAAATTTGCTCTTCTGACTATCAGAGGTGGATGAAATAAGTAGCCTTGTTTGTCCCCCTATACAGTGGCCACAGAGTCCTCTGTTTCAGCTTTGTGTATGGATTTTTAAAAATTCTTTTTTTTTTCCCCTTTTCTTTCCCTTTTATTTGGGCTCCTAGTGTCACTTCTCACTGCTGTTTGTGTGTCCTACTGTAAGTGCTTCTCTTACCAACCCTACTGCCGCCACCACATACAATCTGCTTTTTCTTCCTGTTTTAGTTTACTTGCTGATAAAGTCACTAATTAACCTTTCTAGAATTGGGTCTAAAATAAAGAAGAATGGACTCTCTCTGCTTTAATGTTGCATTTTGTGATCTTTTCTTTTTTTAATTAAGAAGTATGTTTCGTTTAATTCTTGGATCTTGGCTATTGGATAATTGACACATGAATATATTCTAGGAACTAAACCACAAGTTGTATGTATAACTGCTGGAGTTCTTAATTGTTTCATCTTAGTACTGGGTATGAATAACCATTTAAGGAATAAAGTGGTAGGGAAAAGTCTGTTTTTTGCTATTATCCAGATCAGTGGTCTTCAAGTTTGGTCTGAGGGCCCATGGGAATCCCTTTCAGTTGTGCATGAGATCATAACTATCTTATATTATAGTATTATTGCCATATTTGTTCTGAGGATGCAGAAGCAGTGGTGAGTTAGTCTGCTGCTGCCTTAGCTCGAGTCAAGGCAGTGGTATTCAACTCTACAAGTAGTCATTAACATTCTTCATCGTGATGTGTTCATAGTATCTGTAATGAGGTAGTGCAAATTATTAATTTTAATAAATCTTGATCCTTGGATGCATGTTTTCTTAATATTTTGTGTGACAAAGTAGAATGTACATGTAAGGCGCCTCTGCTGCATGCTGGAGTGTGATGGTTTTCTCAAGGAAAACCTCTTAGGCCATGTTTCTGTTGTGACTGAACTGACTGCTTTTGTTATGAACACCATTTTCACGTGAAAGAACAACTGACAGATTGAACTGTGGTTATCACACTTGGTATTTTACTGACATTTTTAAAAACAATTATCTAAGTTAGCCTATCACTTCAAGGAAAGACCGCATTAGCTTTCGTTGCTCCCTGGTAAAGTCAGAGCTTTCAAGTGAAAATCAGAATTTTGATAAACATATATCTGCTGCTATGAGCGTGACCAATTCCTGCTACTAAGAGTTTTTCTGTAGTGATGAGATCTGTTGTGATGTAATAAATGTGCTCTTTTCTATAGCATTTAATGAAATGTATCTTACTTAGAAGATCTGTGTAATTCAGTGAACCAGTACTTAACAGATCCACTCACATGATAAGATAGACCAACAGGTTTTAGTGCAACAAAGTAGGAAAGGTCACTGGTAGGGTTTACAGATTCCACATTTCAGCCAACCTTTTTAAAAGTGACCACTTGCTGAATTTTGGTGTAGAAATAGAATATCCACACTTGTCTGAAAAGGCTATTAATGTACGCCACCCTTTTTTATGTACTTTTCTTCATATAAAACAACATATTGTAACAGAGTGAATGTAGAGCAGATGTAAGACTACAGATGTCTTCTGTTAAGCCAGATGTTAGAGACTTGCAACAATGTAAAATAACACCACTCTTAACATCATAAATTTATTATTGCTTATTTTTAAATGAATTGATAAGTAGACATAAACATTTTGTTTCTTTTCCTTTTTTTTAAATATATTTTTTATTGATTCCAGCGAGGAAAGGAGAGGGAGAAACAGAAACATCAATGATGAGAGAGAACCACCAATCGGCTGCCTCCTGCATGAGCCTACAACCCAGGCATGTGCCTGACTGGGAATCGAACTGTGATGTCCTGGTTTTATAGGTCAAAGCTCAACCTTTGAGTCACAGTGGCTGGTCAACATTTTCTTAATTTGAATTTCTAATACATTAAATACAGGTAGCATCAGCAGTGCTTTTTGGGGTCTTCAGTAATTTTAAGAGTGTAAAGGGAACCTGGTAGTAGAACATTTGGGAACTGCTCGTCTCGGTGTGTTTACCTACAGGCCGATTCACTGAACCACTGACTCCCTGAAGGCTAGAGAGTCCCCAGTGAGCGCTGCTAGTGGTCACTGCAAGGGAGACATGGAATGGCGTAGCAGTCTGGTAGCTTAAGGAATGAGTGAACCAGATATTTTAAACTAGATTGAATTTTCCTTGTTTATAATACAGAGAAATAAGAAACACCAAATAGAGTCTGTCTTTTAAAAACTGTGTGTTATCTATTAAGATGTGTTCTATTTTTTCTTCCTTTTGTTTAGAAATATAAACGTGAATCTTTGTGTCATTAGTCGAGTGGTATATCTTCCTGACGGTTTTTCAAAGCCTTAGTGCATTTCATAATCTTACTTGACTTCTGGAATACTAGGATTTTTTCTTTAATAAGTTAAGCTATGTCAGAAATGTGCTTCCTTTAGCAAAACAAAAAACTCAAAAGTCTTCTCACTACCATCAATCCTGCACAGGGGTATGTATTTACTGTTTCCTTCTTCACAATGATTATTTCTTGATTTAGCCTCTTTTAACCTGCCTTTTTCTTATTAAATGCTATTAAGTTACAAGTCAAGATATTTAAGGTCAGACCTGTTTTACCTAATATAATATTTATATGATTCAAGCTTCAGAATTAGGATGCATGTCAGACTTCTTTTATGCCCTTCTCCCCTTCCAATTCATGCTTCCTCCTGCAGTTTTGCCTCTCAGTTAATGGAGTTCTGTTCTGGTTACTCCAGCCCCAATCCTTGCACCATTCTGCCTCTCCTTTCACTGTCCAAAATGGAATCCACAGCAACTCCTGTTGGCACTATGTTCAGAACATACCCAAAATCCCACCACTTCCCAACATCCTCAATTATTACCGTCATCCTTTCTCACCTGGGTTATTGCCATGGCTTTCTAAGTCAGATTTTGTCACATCCTCACTTAAAATCCAGTGGTGTTTTTCTCATCTCATTTGGAATAAAACCTAATGGCCTGCAGAACTCAGTACTGTCTCCTCACCCCGTGCCTCTCTGACCTCATTTACTCTCCCCATTGCTCCACACCCCAGCCACACTGGCTTTGTTAATTGTCATCCTAGTGCGTATTGTATTTACTTATTTTTTCTTATGGTTTGTCTCTCCTGCTAAGAATGTAATCCTCATGACAGCAGATTTTTGTTTGTCGTTTTGCTCTATCCCTAGGACCTTAAAATAGTTAATGGTGCAGTAAGTGCTCAATAAAATATTGGTGAAGAGAATCACTTAATTTAGCTTTCTTTTATAAATGAAGAAAGTTTTCACAGATAATGAATTTTTAAAAAGGGGTTTTTTTTTTGAGTCATATTTACTAGACCTGGACCTAGGTTTCCTGATTTCTAGTCATTACTTTCCATATACAGCAACAGATGCTTACTGTACAAAAATGTGTGTGTGTGTGTGTGTGAATGAATTTAACCTTATCTTTAGGATAAAAGGAGGCTATTTATACAGAAGTGTAATTATTTAAAACTTATTGTGATGTCAGAAGAGTATGTATACAAAATGGGGAAAACTACAGGTTGGCTTCAGTAGTATGAGCCAGGTATTTTCCTTTCAGTAATATTTAGGAGACGTGTCTCTTCTTTCTAGACATGCACATGATGGTGTCGAGGCCCGAACAGTGGGTAAAGCCAATGGCGGTAGCAGGAGCTAATCAGTATACCTTTCATCTCGAGGCTACTGAGAACCCAGGGGCTTTGATTAAAGACATTCGGGAGAATGGGATGAAGGTGAGAGGTCAGCCATGACAGTAATGTTTTATACTACTCACGCTCAGAGTTGGGAAGATTTGGTGGAAGGCATTTCTTACATTTCTAAGACCAGACTTAGGCAGCTATTCTTCATTGGGAAGCCAGTGTATTAAGTATAACTTGTTTTTTGTTTAAGTTAAATAATGTGTAATAATTCTTCTGATTATGACTGCTTTTTTAGAAACATTTACATTTAATAGCCTAGTTGACTTTTTAAATAATTATAGAGTCCGAACAATTTACCCATTCCGTTTATGTATGTATTCTCCTTTTTTGAGAATAGGTATTTCTACTGGCCCTGATATGCCACAGTAATAAATGTAATGTGGAAGTGATTGTTAATGTGATTTAGCACATTTGTCTCTGTCACAGGTTGGTCTTGCCATCAAACCAGGAACTACAGTTGAGTATTTGGCACCGTGGGCTAATCAAATAGATATGGCCTTGGTTATGACAGTGGAACCTGGGTTTGGAGGGCAGAAATTCATGGAAGATATGATGCCAAAGGTAAAAGAAGGATTTGATTCTGGGGTGAAGCTGTTATGAGTGCTCATTCAATAAGTATATATTAAATCACTTGTATATGCCCTGTTCTGAAGGTGGGGACATGGAAATGCCTACAGATTACTTAATACATTATGATAAATGCTGTAAAAGATTTAGGTCTGGAAATGAGAAAAGATACTACATTTTAATCTTGAAATTTTCTTCCAAAACCATTATTTCTATAGCCTTTAGAGCAGCGGTTCTCAACCTGTGGGTCGCGACCCCTTTAGGGGTCGAACGACCCTTCCACAGGGGTTGCCTAAGACCATCAGAAAACACATATATAATTACAGATTGTTTTTGTGATTAATCACTATGCTTTAATTATGTTCAATTTGTAACAATGAAATTGGGGGTCACCACAACATGAGGAACTGTATTACAGGGTCGTGGCATTAGGAATGTTGAGAACCACTGCTTTAGAGCTTTTGGGAGTTTTCATTGAATATTGAGGGTTTTGTCTTTTTACCATGAAGTATGTTCTCTGAAAAGCCATGACAAATTTAATGCCGTTAGCCAAAACGAACAAAGCTTGCTTTTGGGAAACTTAACTTGTTTCAGTATATTAAAAGGGAAGTTTTCCCCAGTCATAGTTTGTATTGTTATGAAGTTACTGTGTGAGACATTTGGAGTCCTATTTTAGTGGGTGATATTGGCTGTTTGAAGTTTTTTGGGGTTTTTTTGGTTGTGTCCCCATCCCCATCTTATCTACTTTAGGAGTCACTTATTTCCTTGTGTATATCCAGGTTCACTGGTTGCGGACCCAGTTCCCATCTTTGGACATAGAGGTCGATGGTGGAGTAGGTCCTGACACTATCCATAAATGTGCAGAGGTGAGACACTGCCTCAACTGTGACCTAGACCATTTTCCTGCCAGATGTTATGTCCAGGTCATTGTCTTGTGGGCCAAAGAGATTTCCTTTACATTTCCTAAGTTACCTTTCTATCTTGGAAATGTTTGTGTGTGGTGGTGGTGTTTTTTTGTTTTGTTTTGTTTTTTGTTAATCCTCACCTGAGGATATTTTTCCATTGATTTTTAGAGATAGCGGGTGGGAGAGGGAGAGAAAGAGAGAAATATTTATGTGAGACAGACACATCGATTGGTTGCCTCCTGCTTGCACCCCAACCAGGGCTGGGGAACCTGCAACCAAGGTACATGCCCTAGACTGGAATCAAACCCAGAACCCTTCTGTCCATAGGCCAGCGCTCTATCCACTGAGCCAGCTAGGGTGGAAAAGTGTTTTTGTTCAAATGTAGAACTCTCTACATATAAAAAGCTAATATGCTAAGTGTCCAGTTGGTTGCTATGACACACACTGACCACCAGGGGGAAGACACTGAATTCAGGAGCTGCCGAGCTGCAGTGACTTGGCAGTGGTGGTTCTCGGGTGATGCACCCTGAAACCAGAGAGGAGGGAGCCTGATTCCTCGTGGGGCTGCGTGATTCCACCTTTGGTCGTGGATTATATTGTTGCTGGGGCACTTTCGGCCTAAATCTGGTTTACTGCACACTTGCGTTTGCGCTCCACACCCTGTACGCCAGCAACTTTGCAGAGTGCCCTCTCGCACGCCGGAACCTCTCGGAGGGATGTCAGAGAATTGGTTTCGGCCTGATCCCCGCAGGCCAGGGACCCCCCTCATTCTGTAGATGCCCTTTGAGTTATATTGCACCCCAGGTGTGGCCGGCCAGGGAGGGACTGCGGGAGGTTGGCTCCAGGGCATGTCCGGCCCTTCTCGCCCCACCGGCCACCTTCTAATTAATTTCTTTTCAATGGTGCATGAATATGTACACCGGGGCACTAATAGGAAAATAAAGAGCAATAAGTGAATATTCTAAAATCACATAATCATTAAAGATTAAGTTTGGTTATCTCAGTAATGTTGAAGAAAGTTCCCTTTTGAAAAAGAATATACTGAATGCCAGACTTTAGAAGATCATTAAGTTCCAGGGCCTTGGAATTAGTCATTTGTCCAAATAGAGAAAGAAAGCATACCTTCTTATAAAGGGAAAAAATCATTACTCTGTAGAACTTAGGTATTTTTATTATCAGTTTGTCTCTTGTAAGAACTGACTAGGGCCATTTTTGTTGAAATTGTGGATCTATCTCTGGACACCCTTAACCCTCTGTGTTGAGCTGGGATGAGTTCTGAGTAGTTAGCTGAGCTGAGTTAGGATCCTGAGCTTCATTAAGAGGATGCCAGCCCTTCCTATAGCACTGCAGGTGATTGAAGGGGCCTGTTCTTACTAAGCAACCTTGTCTAATCTGCACTTCTAGTTTTTTGTATAAATGCCACACTTTTCTGCTTAATACTTGTCAAAAGCTGGGCTGTGATAAGTATGGAAGAGGAGCTGCCCAAATGTTCAGTGAGCGTATATGGTTTGACTCCCTGTGGAATTCTTTTTGCTAAACTCCTTGTCATTATGCTATTCCTGTTTACATTAAAAGATGTATTGTAGCACGTGAAACTTTTTTTTTTTCATTTTTATGAGGAATGTTCTTAGACTTGTAGTAAGTACACTGTATCATAGAGTGACAGCATCTCATTGGGAAAATTTTCTTCAGCTGCAGTGGTTCCCCCTTTCTTTTGGCAATGAATCACGTCATGGATTGGGTTTCCCTCCTCAAGTCAAATCCTAGGAAGCACAGAACTAAATTTTGATGGGTATTATTTCCTTTCCTTTATTTTTATTTTTATATTTAAGAACACCTTGAGATTCTTTAAGCCACCTTAAAGCCATTCTGGCTACAGTGAAGCCTAAGTGAGACTTTCCATTCCTTCTAGCCTCAAAATGAGAAATTATTGAATGTTGCCGTATTTTATACATAGCTTCACATTTTAGCAACATTGTCCTTTCAGACTATCCACCAGTTCATCTACATAATTCAAAATTAAAAGGTAGTTTTTTTTAGTAACTATGGAGATATTGGTATATACTGGAAAAACCTTAATAGAGTTGAGGATTAAAGATAATTATTAGCAAAGATGCAGTATAGCTTATTTAGAGTTTGTTACTTAAAAGTCAGTGATTTCTTAGACACGTTTAAAAACCATTTCACAGCCTTATTTGTTAAACATTTTAACTTTTTTCTTCAATCTGTTCATCTCCAAGTGGCTTTTGTACAGTTTAAGTGCTGACTGACAGATGCAAAGGTAGAAACTCGAGTCCAGGAATTCTGTTTTAGGCTTTTCTGTGTCTTTCTTAGAAGCATAACTAAGTGTTTACTTCTTCCAGGCAGGAGCTAACATGATTGTGTCTGGCAGTGCCATTATGAGGAGTGAAGACCCCAGATCTGTGATCAACCTGTTAAGAAATGTTTGCTCAGAAGCTGCTCAGAAACGTTCTCTTGACCGATGAAAGCACAAGGAGTCCAGTGTCTCTGCTCATGAAATGCTTTTACTGGAGAACAAGGATATTGACTACCAACTCATATCACAACAGTGCTGCTTTTCTGAGCAATTCATTCCAGTGACTAACATCTGTTGTGCAGAATGTCCCAAGAGGTTAGAAATTTAGTGAAGGGATTTAAAGATTAGTGGGGTGAAATGCCATTTTTACTGGGAAACTTGATTTTTATAAAGAGTAAAAATACGGTTGTATTAAGGTTATAAATAGAAATGTGTCTTAATGCCTAAGGAAGGCACATTAGCTATTATGAAAAATGTTTTTCTCCACTTCTAAAAAGAAATTTCTATTGTTTTTTGGCTGTTTTCAAAAAGCAAAGTAAGTTCTTATGTCTTTCCTGTTTCTTGTCATTTTTGGTTTATCTCTGTGCATTATGAGTAGAATAGAAGTTAAGGAAAATCTATGGCTGGGATAGCATACCATATTCTTCTTGCTTCTAAAACATCTATTTTTTCACTTTGCACCTTATATTTGATATAAGAAAACCATGTCTGAAGCCCAGGAGTTTTGGGTCTGTTGTAAAATACATAGATTTTATCAGGTGTTCTGTTAGCTTTGCTGCAAGGGCAGATGATTCATTGATTTGCCCACCATCTCCCTTTAATCACACCGACCGTTTGTAAGGATGTGAGGTAATGTGCTAGTTCTGAGCAGAAAGGAAAGAAAAGCCTCTTTTTGGAAGATTGAATTTACTCTTCCCCTTTCCAAATTTGACCTTAGCAAATCAAATCAACATCTTTGAGCTTCTATTAACTGATCTATACATTGAATTTAGTTATAACAACTGTGCAGAGTTGTGTTGAGGATGAAAAAAGATACTCTTACAGATGTAAAGCTTCCACCATTGTTCCTAGAACCGGCATAGAATTGAGGATGCTCAGTACAAAGTAGCTATCATTATAAAGTCTTATGTTTTGTAGGTAATAAAGTACTTTGCTGATCTCATTAAATCTTTGAATCACTCCTGTGAGTGGGCAGACAGGTATCTATCCCCGTTTTTGAAAAATGAAGACACTGAAGCTCAGCAGTAGGCTACGAGCACAGAAAGGACTCAGTAGGGCACAGGAGTTCTGGTCTGTGCTCTTTTTACAAATGGAGGCCTCGGGAGGTGGATTAGGCAAAGGAAGCTTCTTAACATTGTCTTATTTCCAGTCTAACTTGACTCTGTAGCAGAACCAGATTGCTGAGGATATCCCAGTACTATGGATTTTGACCCTAAAGGATATGTATTTTATTAATCCAAGAAAGACCAGGTAGGCTAAGAGATGGCAAGGTACAGAATCATTCCATAAACTAAATATTTATAATTGTGTCCCAAATCATATTTTGACAACAAATATGTCAGTCACCTAATATTGCAAATACTCTTGCTGTGTAATACATATGGCAAGAAATAACAGGACCAGTGTCATTGAACTTCTTTAGACTACTGTGAATTTTAAGAAAAAAATAATTGAAAAATTAGAACATGTATGGAATAGAGTTTGCTTGGTTTTATTCTACATTACAAGGTAAAAATGTATTTCTTAACATGTATTTTGACTTAGGAGGAAAGTTTTGTGCCATGTATAGGTGGCGTTTTATCAAATCAGACAACACAAGGAATATAGAAATAACTTTAATTAAAAAACTTACATAGAAGATTATAATAATAAGACATGACAGAAAGATTTGAGTTTACGTGCCTGGACAACTTGGGTTTGTCTGGCTTTTGTTTCTTAAAAAAATAATAAATGTACAGTAAAACTACAATCAAAAATTTGTCAGTATTGAATTTTTTTCTTCTTAAAGGGGCTAGCATAATTTCTAGTCCCTAACAAAACAGTGTAAAATCCCCCAAGTCTGGGCCAGGATTGTCAGTTATATGGGTACTACAACTTGAATAACCTTTTTTACATGAGAAAAAAACAATTCATATAAATTGTCCTCAACTTTTATATAGAAAAAAATGATGTAATATTTTCAAAAGGAATTTTCCTTAATGTACATACACTTCAGTATCCAGTATTGGTAATACTGAAGCATTATCCTTTGGATAGTTTTAATTCTCACTGTAGAATACAAGTAAGAATAGATGCTTATTTGAATAGAGTAATAAAGAATGACCAAATTAACTAGAAATACATTAATATTTTTATACTGACAGAACTTTCCTATGTTGCTTATTTTGAGTTTTAAAGGAGGTAATAGTTTTAAAAACACCAATATTTAACTCTACTCTGCTTGTCCTATTCTGTTAGGGGTGCATAGAAAGTGACTTGTATTTAGTTCAACAGATATCACTGATTTCAAATAAAGTAATATTGTTTTACCCGGTATAGGAATTTCCATAAATAATTTCTATTAAACATGTTTTTTAAAATCCCTCTTCGTAGCCAAGACTTTCAGGTGTTCACTATCATTGGAAACCTGTGCTGCTTTATTTATACTGCAGCTTATTTCATGGGGTAATTCATACATGTATTTTGGAGTGGTATCTGCCAGTGCATATGTGTGTGTATATATTTATATTCTGTACACACATTTATATATTCCAGTACCATGTGTATAGAAAAAAGACCTGTCATTTGCTGCACAGGTATGTGTGTGTTTCTATATATGTATGTGTGGGTGTGAAATCTTTTAAAAATTCAGTAATGTGATTTGACACCAAATTGCAGCAGTTAATTTTTTGGTGCTTATGATCTGTATCATAAACACAAATGACTAGCCACTTGTCTGTAAGTGAAAAGCTAGTTAGATACTCCTGTGGTCCAAGAAGGAGAGAGAGGAATACCTTGCCTGTTGCATAGAGAGCATAAAAGATTACTATATGCAGTATATGCTCTTACTCTGGAATTGTGACTGGAGGGGCTTATTTTTTCTCCTGTTTTCCATTCAGTTCCATCATTTTTTAAACCTGTTCCTTGTCACCTATTTTTTTTTAACATGAGTAAGTCCTACAGCATAGGTTTTGTATTCTTCCATTCCGTCTGCCTGCCTTTTGGGATTTTGGCCGTTCTCTGGTGCGCTGGTACAGAAGACTTCACCACTGAAAGTGAGGCTTGAACTTTCAATCTGATCATTTTTTTTATCTTGGCATAATAAGGCTTCTGTGTCCTCATCCTTCAGCGGAAAAGCCCGTCGTTCCCACCACAAAGACTGAAAGAGAAAACATGCTCAGTTAAGTTTCAACTAATTTGTTTTGTTTAAATTAATGTATAAGTGATCTGTAAATGTTAATTTCGTGATAACTATTGTGGTGTTCTTTAGCACATAAATGTACAAATTTTCATTTGAATTTAAGTAACAACTCAAAATGGAACATACTGCGAATTGTTAGGGACCTTGGGGAATTGTTCCCTTTGCCTCTTCCTTAAGAGGAAATGCTGCCTTGGGGGCACTGGTCTTCATTTTCAGCCTAGGGCGCTTTGGGAAAGCCCCTTTGATCTCCTTCTATACTTCACTATCTGCATTGGCATCCCATAATTACAGACAACTTGCCTGTTAATTTCTATAGACTCCATTCTAGATATGGTTCTTCTTTTCCAACACCTACGTATGAATAAAGGTGGGAGAACTTTATGCAGTGTTAGAAAACAGTCTCCTTGAGGTTAGACCTCGATCTGTGGGGATGGGGAGACAAAAGAGAAATAGTGGCTAATGTTCACTCTGTGCTAGGTGCGTTCTCTTTACTCAGATTTGTTTTGTAATGAAAGTTTGATAGAATCCCTATTTCCTAACAGATTAATGAGTAGGTGGGATTAGTTATTGATATCCTATATAATAAAAGGCTAATATGCAAATCAACCAAACAGTGGAACGACTGGTCGCTATGACATACACTGACCACCAGGGGGCAGACGCTCAATGCAGGAGCTGCCCCCTGGTGGTCAGTGTGCTCCAACAGGAGAGTGCCACTCAGCCAGAAGCTAGGCTCATGGCTGGTGAGCACAGTGGCGGGAGCCTCTCCCACATCTGGGTTCCTGGAGCGGGCCTAAACCGTCAGTCGGACATCCCCTGAGATCTGGAAGCAAGAGGGCACAGGACACACACACACACACACACACACACACACACACACACACACACCCCAGTGCATGAATTTTATACACAGGGCCTCTAGTGTTCCATAAAAAAGATAAGTGTTTATAGTAACGGAACTAGATTGTTGGAGTACAGATCCTCTTATTTGTAGCCAGCGTTTTATACCGGATTATCATACTGAGTTTGTTATGGAATGAATGCTTAATTTGCAACCAGCAGTTTTTACAAACAGGTTTTAAAAAGGATAAAAGGCAACTGAAAGGTTCCATTTACCTTGGTTTCCTGGCTTTCATTTACTGAAGGTGAGCCATGTGCGCTCAGATCCTGACTCTGCGGACTTTCGGCAGCATCTTGCTGATCACTACTAAAGTCATTAGGGTATTCTTTCAAAAGTAAGTCCTGTCCTTCAACATTTTTACTGTAAGCTCTAGCAAGAAAATTAAGCAAATATTTAATTATTTTTTGAATAAACATGAACAACCCAAGGTGTTACTAAGTCAATTTAACTAGGTAGCTGTTCTTTTAAATATTTCTGCCCCCAAAGTGAAATAAACCCTAATATTTTTAGGACTTATTCCCCCTTCCCTCAAAGTCATGTTCGAAGTATTTTAGACTATTTACTCTTAGACTAGATAGGATTTTATTTTCTTTAGACTTTCTTTTTTAAGAAAACATTCTTTTGAAGTGGTTATATTAAAATAGAATACCCAATTCTAATACCTAGTGTTACGTACATTAAAATAACCTCCTTTATCTGGGAAGAATTATCACATTATTTGCTCTTGAGTGTAAGCTGCAGTATTTCCCTTCTAGTGCACAAATAGCTAAGGGTATATGGTATCTTTTCTTTTTAGTGACCTTCTTCATTCATACAGAATTTTTGTGGATTCCACATGGATGCTATGGTTTTGGGTTTTAAATGTATAACATCTACCTGCTGTTTCTTCTGTGCCACTTGCTTTGTTCCCATAGTGACCATCTGGCTTGCTCTCTCGCTTCATATTTTTTGTGTCTTAGGGAGAAGACTTCATCAGAAAGATCTTCTATCTGGAATTAGAAATAAAAAGTTTGGCTTTTATCAGAAACATTTTGAAATATACGACCAGGTGTCAATTCCTCATGAGTCAGGAGAACAATAGAAAGTAAACTAAAATAAATGCAATTTAAGTCAAGAGAACAAATGTTAGATGAGCTTCAAATTCCTATAAAGAGAGAGTTAAAAACATTCTTAAACTTTTTTTACTATTGGGTCACATTTGAACACTTACATAGATTACAAATAGGATCATAGGGCTTTCGTTTTACATAAAATATTCTCAATGCTCTATTTATTTAAAAGTTTGTACTGACTGCACAATATGGAGTACACTGTTCTAGAAACATGTTACTATCACAGAAAAGTAAAACTGATTGAGATAAATGAAAATTAATTTAATGACTTACCTGGAGTTTTAAGACTTTGGTTATGTTTAAAGAATATGAGTGTCCTGGCTAGGATCATACTGAACTAGGGAAGAGTTCATGAAATGTGAGAAGGGCATTAAAAAGTAGATTTTGGTAGTTGAAAAACACGATCGGTGGTCATACGAACATTGTTACAGAAACAATGTCTTTTACATAATATACTGTTTCTGTATCACTTTCTAATTTTCTTTGGTTAAATATTATGTTTTGTAATGTTTTACCCATATAGATCCATAATCCCTTTCCTGCAATTCAAAAAAATCTGAAAAGCAACAAAACATGGCCAAGTTTTCATAATTCATTTGGTGACACAGACTGATCTCATGGTGTGAAGCTATTCTACTTCCTTATAAATACTTCATTATAGGAACATTAATATTTGATTGTGAGAACTGTCCTAGACTGCTTGCATGTATTATATGATGTATGCACTACATTATTTTTCTAAAGTCCAAATTCCAACGAATTTGTTCCAAGACTTTGAATATGGTGGGCCTGAATATTAAATCTCCTTGTGCAGGAAAATATGACTTAATACAGGAAATGAATGTAGAGATTCACATAAATTCAGTATTTTAACTCATGGAGGCAAATGGTATATTTTCTATTTGTATGTGAACATTTTATAATCAAAATATCCTTTTTTTTAGAATGATGATTATTTTTATTTTTTAAAATTTTATTGATTTTTTTACAGAGAGGAAGGGAGAGGGATAGAGTTAGAAACATCGATGAGAGAAACATCGATCAGCTGCCTCCTGCATACTCCCTACTGGGGATGTGCGTGCAACCAAAGTACATGCTCTTGACCAGAATCGAACCTGGGACTCTTGAGTCCACAGGCCGACGCTCTATCCACTCAGCCGAACCGGTTAGGGCTATAATCAAAATATCCTTAATGAAGAACTTAGTTTTCATAAATAGAAAGAAAAAAATAAGCCTCAAATTAAACAGACTTCATAATATATAAAGTGTAGTTATTCTATCAGTGAAAGGAAACTTACCTCTTCATCTACATTATATTCATCCAAAGGCTGAAGAACAACCATCCTCCAGCTGTAGAAGATACAAATCAATATCAAACAGCTCTATGTCAGTAGTTATCAATAAACTGACTCAGCAGAAACACACACACACAAACACCACCACCACCCTGATCTGTGGGTATTTGCCAATTCTTTGTGTGAAGACTTCCATCCTGGCCTCTTTTGAGTTTAATAACTGAATCACAAAATTCCTCAATATTAAACAACCAGCTCAACCATCAGTTCTAGCCTATAACATAAATTGAAAATTGTTGCTATAGAACAACATAACCACAAATAATAAACATCGCTTATGTAGAATATATCAAAATTCTATGTAGGAATTCTCATCATACCTCAAAATAATTAAGAGAATTACAAATGAGCTGGAATAGAGAAAAGTAGGAATTATGGGAGTTGTCACCAGCTCATGCCCCTGTTTCTATCTCCTTGTGGTGCCAGATTCATATTCTTAAGAAACTCCTTTCATCATTGCTAAAAAAAAAAAAAAAAAAAAAATGGTCTCACGTGGCTGTCAGTAGGAAGCATTCAGGGAGCTCCACAATCTGGTTCTAAGTTCTTTCCTAACATTAACTCCCTGTATGTCCTACACAAAGCCTCAGTCCTCTGGCTGAGCCTTGCACAGGTGTCCGTATGTGAATAGGTCCCCCTCCTCCATGATGTCTTCCCAGCCACCTTTAGGTTTATTGCTGACTTAGCACTACATCAACATCTTAGTTTTATTGTCACAGGTGTTACTGTCTTACAGTGTGAATACCCCATGCAAAGGTACTTGCTTCTTTGAACTCATTTTGCAACCCTGTGTAAACCTCCATTTTAAAGAGCAATTATTAAAGTATATTTACATCCCTAAAGTACCTTTTAAGTGCCATATACATCATAGATAAATAAGTACTGAATGGGGGGAAAAAAGAGTTTCACAGTAAATAAGTCTTAGGAATTCCCAATTCTTTTTTTTTAAAATATATTTTATTTTTTCACAGAGAGGAAGGGAGAGAGAGAGTTAGAAACATTGATGAGAGAGAAACATCGATCAGCTGCCTCTTGCACATCCCCCACCGGGGATGTGCCCGCAACCCAGGTACATGCCCTTGACCGGAATCAAACCCGGGACCTCTCAGTCCGCAGGCTGACGCTCTATCCACTGAGCCAAACCGGTTTCGGCCCAATTCTTAATAGAAACTGAGAAGTAAACTTGTGATACCACATGGCACTTTTTTTCAGCATAAGTACTGTAAAATTTCCTCCATTTTCCCTCTATGGTTATACAAGTGGGAGGAAGGGGGAAAGCAGCATCTTCCTTTTATTAAAATTTTAACTTCACTCTGAAAATTTAAGTTTATTCAAGAAAAGGAAGAAAGAGAATAAAAGGATGTAAGTAATACATACCTTGGAGTTAGTATTTCCTTATATTGGAGTTTCTCTAACTTAGCTGGGGCCACTAATGACATGGGAATCACAATATTATCTATGTCATAAGAACTCTCACTTCTCAGTCTCCGTCGGGCAGTATTCTGCAGCAAAATAGGATTACAGTAGTTTTACAGCAGTATATCCCTGTATATTAAGTTTTATAAATACATCATTAAAAATCTGACTATAAAATGTTGAAAAGGCAAGAAAGTATACTTGTCTTCTATAACCCAGACAATCTTTATATTTTTTGGCGGATATGCAGTATACATTTGTGTGTGCCCACATCACAAACCTATGTTTATGACCATAACAATTAGAAATGCCCTAAAATGCACAACTCTTATCATGAAAGATTACCATGAAGCACCTTAAATGTCAATGAAATGGTCACTTTATAAACTTTTAGAGGAAGGGAGAGGGAGGGAGAGATAGAAACATCAATAATGAGAGAGAATCATCAATTGTGATTGGCTGCTTCTTGCACTCCCTCCACTGGGGATTGTGCCCTGAAAGCCCAGCATGTGCCCTGACCAGAAATCTAACCATGATCTCCTGGTTCATAGTTCAATGCTCAACCACTGAGCGACACAGGCCGGGCAACAAACTCACTTTTTATTGTGAAAGACCGGAATATGAAATATTTCTATGAAATACTTGGTGAGTCATTTAGTAAAGGTCATTATTACAGTCTTCATTTATGTATTCCTTGTCCCCAAGTTTAGCACTCTTTTTCTAAACCCATCCCTCTTTTTGATTAAAAAATAAGTTTTTTATTGATTTTAGAGAGAAATACCCATCGGTTGCCTCCTACACACCCTTTACTGGACATTAAGCCTGCAACCCACGCATGCGTCCTAACTGGCCACCTCTGGGTGCATGGGCTGAACCAACAGCCACACCAGCCAGGACCCTAAACCCACCTTTTGACTTGCACTCTCTGATCAGATAAACAGCAAAGGAACATACTTGTTGGATTCTTACTAGTAAGATTATATTGATCTTCATGTTAAAGAGTAGAGATGCTTATGATAAAGTTTGTTTCTAACAAAAGCCATAACCAAGGATTAATGAACAATTGGTTCCCTACTAAAACAGTTTATCATATTTATTGTTTCCTGATATAATATAGTTCTAAATATGCTTATATGCGCTGGTAAATAAGGCCATTAATAAATATTTTTCTTCAAATCAGCCAGTTTTAAAATTCTATAAAGCAGTTATAGAGTTCAGTGTATAAAACACCTACATGTGTTGAATTTTGGGTTCTTGATATAACGTTGACATTAGCAACAGCAGTAAAATTGCTGTGGGATCCTGGTTCTGCGCGTTGAAAAGCAAATTCTTCAAATTGAGTTCTTTCTCCTGCCGTGGGAAAAAAATCATTGAGAATGTCAAACGTTAACGTGACTTATACTCCTAGTCAGGTAACATGTAATTTCTTTTCTGTTTATTGGTTTTCTTTTTATTATTTTTTAAAATCCTATAGAAAACAAAAAAAGAATGGAAAAAATTTTACCCACAATTCTAGTATTTCCATTTTCTGCCACAGTCCTGATTATTTTCATTTGCTGGGGTAATGACAGTTTTATACATTTTTCTACTTTTTGGAAGATTTCCTTAGCTTGATCTTCTGACCATTAATTTTTCAAAAATGTTCTATGTTCAAAGTACTAATTTGTAAAAGTTCTTTTTCTCTTTTTTTTTTATAGCACCCAGTTTTTATTTTATGAAATTTTTCTTAGGATAAATTTACTTCTTTTTTTTTGGTATTTTCTGTGTCTCACAATCCTGTTTCCCATTTGTTTTGGTTCCCTATTTGTGAGTGTGTGTATAATTTATTCACATACATACTGCCTTTGTTTTACTTTAGCATGGATCTCAAAAAATATTTTCCTATGTAATGTAAAATCTGATACCCAGTCCATATTTACATTTTCCCACTTGTTAAAAAATGTCCTTTATGTAGTTTCTTCAAATCATCCACACTGAAATTAGTACTAAAGACTCAAGACCAGGTGTCCTGCACTTTAACAGAGTTATCTACTTCTTAGTAATATTGCATTATACTTCTTCTTATATCCCCGTGTTTCCATCAATCCAAGTGAAACATTTTATATCTGGTAATTTGTATTTTATAATATATCTTATTACGAGATGCAAGTTTTCCTGTGTTTAAGTACACATGTCTGAACATTCCTCAAAGGCTAAGTTATTTGGTCATCTTAACATCTTTCCTACCGCTCACGAGCTTTCTCGTGTTTCGCGCGCCATCTGTTATGGACCTTAGATGTCAACACACTGTCTTGTCCACATCGAATGAAGCGATCTCATTGGGGGAAACCGTGCAGGTCAGTCTACGAAAAACTATATAATTGCACGAACCCATAAAGCATTGCAGTTACATTGTATTTTGGTCATTCGAATAGTCTTCGTCTTCAAGTTCCTGGCACTTTTAGAAACGCCCTCTCTCAGAAAAAGGAAACCAACAAAACTGATACACTTCCTTTCGTGTTGTTCCATTCTAAGGAAAACGATGAAATGGACAAAAAAAGTAGTGTTGTGCCTTATAAACTGAGGACTTTTCAATTCATTTAGAGTGTACGTCCTCAATCCACAAGCAAAAATGAAGTATAAACAGTTTCTGCTATCGGTGGCAAGAGACTGGATAACGGATGACAATAATGAAGGCTCTCCAGAACCAGAGACAAATTCTATCCAGCCCTTCCCCTAGGGGTGCAAGGAGAGCACCTCGTAAAGATCCACCTAAAAGGCTGTCAGGTGATATGAGCAGCATGAACCTACGTGTATTCCAGCGAGTGGAAAGAAAAAATTTCCTACGAGAGCCTGCAGAGTTTGTGCCGCCCATGGAAAAAGGAGCAAATCTAGATACTTATGTAAATTTTGTTTGGTCCCTCTTCATAGAGGAAAATGTTTTATGCAGTACCATATGTTAAAAAAGTACTAGGAACTTTAATTGTTTAATTGTTTTTGTAAATAAAAATGTTATAATTATTGAAAAACAACACCTAAAGTGCATATGATCTGTAGTTATGATTTAAATAACGTGCAGTTTGCCCAAAAACGTGCGGCCCTGGCGTATGTCTTAGAGATTTCTATGCGGTACGAAATGTGTTAAGATCAAGGCACTAAAAAACATGATGAAATCTCTGGTCAAGGGTGAGTTTAATTTTGTGCTACACTAGATCAGGTAGTGATTGTCATGTAGTGACTTGGCCCATTTTTGGTGGGATTTCTAGAGACAGTGAAGAATGTGCTAAATCCTTCATGTTTAATTAAAATTCTGTACATCTTGGGTATAATTTGTTTCTAATTTATTGGTCATACTGACATTATATCTGGGGAATACGAATGTATATACAGGTGAGGCAAAAGGTTTACAATTCTTCATATGGAAAATAATTCAAGGATAAACTTTCACATCAACTGTAAAACTACTTTTGCCTCACCCTGTGGTGGTATATCCACTGGAACAGTGAACAAAACCTGAAAGTATATAATTTGCTAGTATATATCTTTGCAGTTAACTTTTACTTTTTATCATTAATTTGCATTTGCTGTGAGCACTATCTTATCTAAAATCCCCAACATAAACCTCACTTTTTATTTATTAGAAGGATCCTACTTTTATGATATTCCTATGGTCATCTTGGAATTAATTGTAAGTTACTAGAGGGAATTAAACTAGGTGGTTGAGTTACCTTAAATGAATCTCATCTAATTTCTCAAAATTTTGAGGAAGCTTCAGTGAATTGACACCACAGTAGATAACAGAAATGGTGATACACTTCTATGTCAGCCTTTTACTGGCGTAATTTTAATCCAGAACACAACTGAGACTGTCATGTCCAGAATGATAGTTAATAGATAGCTCTAGACAGGGAAGGAAAGAAGTCCTTACTTGCTATAAAGTGGATGGATGCACAGTCCACAATTTTTAGTTGATACATCAATATGCTGTTTAATGTTCATAGGACCATGGATGTTTTATATAATTCATGGCTACTGGATTATAAACTCCCATGAAGCAGGGGTTTTTTGGAGGTCAGAATTTATTTTCAGTTTTTACTACTAACCTCATTTTAACCTACCTAATGCTGTTTCACTCAAGTGTCTTTTCTTTCTCCCCTGTAACAGCTGTGCAGAAGATTCTGATCTTATTTGAGGCTTGCATGTAGGAGAATATCCATTTCTCCATTGACTCAGAGAAGAATTATATACTAAAACAAACAGAAAGAAAATGTGCAATTTTAGTTCCTTAACACAGACAATGAACATGTGTTTCTACTTATAACATTGCAGAATATTAATATACCGTTTAAATTTGCATATAATACTTAGATACCAAGATATAATACTCATAAACTGAAAATACTAAATAAGATTCCTCAACAACATCTTCAGGAATTATCCAATTTCTTATAATTGCTCCATTATTTGAAGGGGATAAAAATGAAAGTGATCTGTTAACAAGTCTTCTAAAGTGCAAAATGTTATAGAGAAGATTGGTTCAATCTGTAAATATTGGTTAAATATAAACTCTATCTTTAAGTTTCTGCTTACCCTTAAATCTGGAAATAATTCAGGACTAAGTAAGATTTTACAGAATCACAATAGCCTGAGACCTCTTAAGAACATGAACAGATTTCATCAACCTTACAGTGCTTACCATTATTCTTTTCACTTTTTAAAAAGTGATGGCATTTTCTAAATCTTTAAGTCAATATTCTGTGCCTCAGCTGCCTTATCTGTCAAATAGGGATACTACGCATTAGAGGAATATCTGACATGATACGCGTTGAGTAAATGTTAATTTCTTCAAGATTATTGTCTGTCTGAACGCCATATTTTCAGTACTAGATTGATCAAATTGGTTGCTTTTCTTGAAGGATTTGGAAATGTGTAAATAAATGGAAAAAGGAGTATGTGGGCTAAAGTACCAAATTCTCATCAACATTGAAAAAAAGCATGGCCTATCAACAGTAATGGATTCTTGACTTCAAGATGGCAAAGCACTCTAAAAATGCAGTCAATCATCTCAGAGATGCAAATTGAAACAATCAACTTACACCTGTCAGAATGGCTATCAATAAATGACAAGTGCTGGCAAGGATGTGGAGAAAAGAGAACCCTAGTACATTGCTGGTGGGCAAAACAGTACGGAGTTTCCTCAAAAAATTATGGAACACCAATCAGAAAGAATATATGCATCCCTATGTTCATAGCACAATTTACAATAGCTAAGATTTGGAAACAGCCCAAGTGCCCATTAGCAGGTGAGTGGATAAAGAAAAAAAGAAAAATTGGTAACGTTTATTACACAATGGAATCCTATGCAGGGGTAAAGTTACATTTAACATTTGCAACAGCATGGATGGACCTGGAGAGTATTATGCTAAGAGAAATCTCACGTGGAATCTAATGAACAAAATAAACTGATGAACAAAATAGATCCAGAGACATAGAACCATGAACAGACCAATGAATTTCATAGGAGAGATGGGGGTGAAGGAGGAGATATTAACTGGGGAACTTTTCCTATATGCATACAAAGGCTTGGGAGGAGTGGGTATGGGGGGGGGGGGCAGACACCTGTAATACTCAAGAAATTTTTTAAAAATGAAAATGATAGACAAAGTTTTTATAGATATGCACATATACATACTAGTAAGCAAAAGGGAATGTGTCAGTGTGCAGAATTTGTGAGAAATCTCTGAAGGACTAATACCACATGAAATTTTACTGAAGAGCAAACTCCTTACAAAAGCGTGATCAACGTCAAAGGTGTTCTACACCTATAGGAAAGGGAAACAGCAGGACAATTATCTGGAGCAACTAATATGATCTCAACACCTCAGCAAGGCCGATGAGAGACTATCTTACTAGATAAAATCTGAGAGCCTGGAGCAGAGAAATGGATAGATAAGGCAATGTCTATGTTTCCCACTTTAAAACTGCCCATCTTTGCCTCTGAAAAATTGTATAGAGCACTAATTTCTACCCTTTCCACAAAAAGCACTGCATAAATAGGCAGAACAGTCTTAACGGTGATAGGCAATTTAAGAATGAGAACACAAGACCAACAGTCTGAATACCAACACAATACAAAGAGGCACAAACAACAAATGGAAGAACTATCTCGAATAGCTTACAGAGTGTAGATTAACAAGTCTTCAAAATTCTAACATTGCCAAAAGGAATAGGTAGAAAGCCTCTAGAGAGACCTTAGAAATGGAAAACAAAACTTTCAAATTTTAAAAAAATCACTAATTGGGCTGAAGAACAGAATGGACACAGCTGAAAATCAAAGTCAGTAGGCTGGAAGAGGAATTCCACAACTCAAAGGAATATGGTGATGGGAAATAAGACAAACTAAGATGGGATAACAGGAAAGAAAGAATGAATGGGGAGCTATATTTGAAGACATGGTAACCAAAAAATTATCCACAATCAATTATATTAACCCTGGATTGCAAGAAATTGAGTGTCAAATCAAATGGGAAAAACACACGCCCATAAATCATATAGCACATCACAGTGAAGATACCCTAAAAGTTACCAGAAAAGGAATAAGATTTCTGCAAAGAAATGAGGATAAGATGGACATAAAGCAAAACTAGATGCACAAAAAATGACTTTAAAGAGTTCAGGGAAAATGTTAAAATTCCTAGATGACCTCCAGTATCCCCCTTTTTTAAAAAAATGGGGCAGGATAGGTATTTATTATGGGAGAAAACAGGTACCAACAGGCAGCAGGACAGGGGGCACTGTGATACGTGTGGGAGGCAGAGCCTGGGAGTAAGGAGCCATCTTCTGGATCAGGAGATCACATGGACACTAGGCCACAGGAAACCATAGAAAACAAATATCCACCACAGGTAGAACACATTTGCTTAATAAGGAGTGAAGGGATTACAAAGTCAAAGTTACACAACTTTGACCAGCTGGAAAGTTAAACTTCTGAACAATAAAAAAAATGGAAACACCAGACTAGACAGTGTCTGTCCACCACCACAGGCCCAAGACCTACCACCTGTGTGTGAGCCACCAGGTATGTGGGCACACATGCACTTTCAAGGGGGATGTATGGGGGACGCCAATATACCGAGTGCTTAAGCTCACCAGGAAACATACACCAAGATGTGTGGGCATTAAAAACAGAGCCAGGATGTCATATAGGTAAGGTTGCCTCCAAGATTTCTTACCACCCAAAAAAAGAAGGCAGAGGAAGATGTTAAATCGAAAATTAAAATGTTAGGCATAATTCTAAACTCATTTCTAAAAAGGTGTAAGTACAATTGTGAAAGTTAGGTTTTAAAATGCATATGTACCTGGCATGTCTAGGAATTCCAATAGTGCCAACTCTTGTTTTAATACAAATATTTTTGGAGTATTTTAAAACCAATTCCAGACAATTCATCTCTTTTTTTCTAAAAGCAGTTCACCCTCGTTTTCTAAAAGCACATCAAACATTTTGAAGAAAACTTATCTTCACCAACATGATGCTTTTTATTGAATTTTACTCAAGTTTTCTTTACATTTACCATTTTAGCATCTTGTAAGGTTGCAATGAACTCTTGAAACAGTAGGCAATACATGACAATTCAGAGCCTAACTCTACATCTGTTCTATTTATAATAACCATCCCAGCCTTTGGGTTCTTGCTCTCCCAAATCCTCTCCTACTAGATTCCATCCTAAAACACAACTTGACCCAGTATCTCCTATATCCTGCCTTCCCTTTTCATTTATTCAGTCAATAATTTCATAGAGATCCAATTACATGCCAGACAGTGTGTTATGCTCTGAGAACACAATGGTGAGCAAAAACCAGCATGGTCCCTGCCCATGATGTAGTTTATAGGCATTTATCTCCAAAACTGCAACTGGAAGATGGTATTATTGAGAGAAGTTAAGAGTAAAGAGAACTCTAGGAAAGGCTTCCTGAGATAAAGTGATAGATTTAAAATATGAACACAAATAGCTGATGGCAAAGGGAAGAAAGAATGGTATGTGAAGGCAAAAAGGAGTAGGACAATTTGGCAAGAATAGCAGTAGTGTAGAGTAAGGAAGCATGATGAAAATGAACTAAGAACAAGGAGCCAGTCTATGTAGGTAGGGCTTCTCTATTAAGAATATTCCATCAAATATTTGAAGGGAATGGAGTTGGAGAGAGAGCAGGTGTGACATTAGGTCTGCATTCTGAAAAGATCACAGTACAGAAATTGGAAGGAAATAAAAAATCAAATAGGCTATTTTCAGTGGTATAGACGAGTTATTAAGTTGGACTGCGAGAGGTAGAGATGAAGATAGAGTAGCAGATTTGAAACAGATCTGTAAGATTGCACTGAAAATGGGTTGAGATGTGGAATGTGGTGGGTAGGAAGGCTGAGCCCTGGGTTTCTGGCTTGTGTGGTTGTGCCATTGTTCCTCTCATCTGTCCACTCAGAAAGTAACAGACTTTAATTTGACATAATTTCAGATTCACAGAAAACTTGGCAATAGTACAAAGAAGTCCAATATACCCTTTACTGAGATTCCCCAAAATGTTAACATTTATCACATTTGCTTTATCTTCCCGAACTCCAATGAAATTAAGTTACTGACAGAATGTCCCTATATGTCCAAATGTATTTTCCAAAAACAGGCATTCTCTTAACATATTCACATTGATCAAAATCAAGAAATTAATGTTAGTTAACTATAAACCATATTCAGATTTCACCAATTATTCCTATGATATTCTTATAGAAAATTATGATCACTCTGCATTTAGTTTAGGTCTCAAGTTTTTTTGGATCTGAAACCGTTCCATATTCTTATCTTTCATGACTGAATATTCTGATGTATACAGGCACTTAAATGGGATTTTTCTGTTATTTTCTCACAAATGGCCACTAATCTATTCACTCTTAAACCCACTACAATTTGTCTTTTCCCTACTTCCTTGTTACTTGAAGTAAGCAGTGCTGTCACAGTTGCCAACTATTGTAGACAGCCCAGGATAAATCCAAATTCTGGCAAACATAAACATCTCTCTACTTACCTTCACACAATTCACCCTACACAAATGCATGAACACATCACACTCTTACATGGCTCCATGACAAGTCACATGTTTGTTTCCATTTTAAAATTTTGTTACTCAATATAGGCTAAAAGCATTTGAATCACCTGGGACCTTGTTAGAAATACAGAATCTCAGACCCCATTCTAGACTTACTGAATCAGAATCTACATTCTATCAATATCCCCAAGTAATCTTCATATTAAAGTTTGAGAAGCAATGATTTAGTACTTTCCTTCCTCTAAGTTCCAGTTAAGTAAAGCATCACTATCTTACTGCCGTTCCTCTTGCCTTTTTCCCATCACCCTTAACCTTTCTTCCTCTAGGCAGAGTTATACACTCCTTCTTTTTGGAATACTTTTAGATGTGCCTATCATCTCAATTATTTGTGTCTGCTTTCCCCTATCACATTATAATTTGATTTCCTGATTCACCTTTGATTCTTCAGCACTTAACAGTCTACCTGGCACAGAGTAGGTACTCAATAAATGAATTCTAGTTTTACTTAATTCTCTAGAATTCACTAACAATAAAAGAAAAATTTATGACTAGCTACTTAAGACACTTATATACAGTGGGGCCTTGACTTACGAGTTTAATTCGTTCCGAGACCGAGCTCTTTAAGGAGCTCATTAACTCAAATTACTCTATCAACTCAATGCAAAAAATCAGCCAAGAGACAGCTGGTATCTCAAAAAACTCATTAGTCGGACACTCTTAAATCAAGGCCCCACTGTAGGATGAAACCCAATTACTGCTTAACTATTTGGGTTGGGAGTGGTAGGGGAGGAGAGATTGGAATACAAAGATTCCTTCACTGATTTTCCTAATACAGCATTCAACTCAAATGTCCTATTCTTAGCTCTTAATTTCCAATTATTAACATGTCATTACATTATTGAGACATTAATTCTGTGCCTAACACATTTACACTGCCCGACTTTGTAAAAGTTAGGTAAAAGAGCAACATTAGAATAAGTCATCTCATCTCACCTAATAGCATATAATTTTATTTTTGTATATTTCCTTTCAATCATTCCATATTTCAAATGTAATAATTTTTATTTGGATAGATGTGTAATTACATTTTTTATCTGATAACTCACTCTTCATTGTTATTTTTCCAGATGGTAGCCTAACATTCCTCTGATTAGAGACAATATAATTTAATTATTCTCTGGCTGTTAGAGCTTGTTGTCATGATGTTATTTCTATTATGGACATTCTTAAAATAATCATTTCATGCATGCATTTTTCCTATTTTTAAAAAAGTTTAGTCTTAGGATTAATTCTAAGGAATAGAATTATATCATGAAAAACAAAAAACAAACAGAACATAACCTGTATTTCCCATTATTTTTTTATTCTTTTGTTCCTAAGCATAGACCAGCCGTGGGCAAACTACGGCCCACGGGCTGGATCCAGCCCATTTGAAATGAATAAAACTAAAAAAAAAAAGAAGACCGTACCCTTTTATGTAATGATGTTTACTTTGAATTTACATTAGTTCACACAAACACTCCATCCATGCTTTTGTTCCGGCCCCCGGTCCAGTTTAAGAACCCATTGTGGCCCTCGAGTCAAAGAGTTTGCCCACCCCTGGTCTAGACCATTGTTCCTTGTCCCTAGTGCTTTCATTGTTTTTTCTTTAACCTTTACTGTACAAAATTTTCCAAAAAAAAGGAAAATAGGATAATGAACTATCATTCAGCATCAACAAATTATAAATTAGTAACCGATCTTGTTTCAACTCTCCCCACCATTTTTTGCTAAGAGTATTTTAAAGCAAATCCCTGACATATGTACACATATGTCAACTTCAATATCTCAGAAAGTGTGTGTATTTATGTAATAACATGCATTATTACATGTAACAAAATTAACAATTCATTAATAGCCAACATCCAGTCCATGTTCAAATTTCTCTGTCTCAAGAATTGTGCTTGTGTTGGGTGGGTGTGTGTGGGTATACAGCTGAGTTCAAATCAGGATCCAAAAAGGCCCACATGCTGCATTTGCATGATAAAAAGTAACATTTTTACATGGTTATAACTGTACCATACTTAGAAGTAAAACATTTTTGTCCTTTTACATCACTTAACATTCTTTGATAAATGTTTCCATCCTTATATAAACTTAAGATATTTTTGAAAGCTGTATATTCCACTATGTTAACCATATCCCTATTATGCTCTTCAAGTTGTTTCCAATTTTTTTATTAACAAAATATATTAAGTATTTCATATTTAGGATTAGACTAGGTTCTTGTAAATGGATTTATTGGATCAGAATACAGAGTTAACATTTAGTATTTTATTGTGAGCAAGTATACCAATAGGTTCTTTTCCCCCCTCCGTGGTCTTATTTAAAAAATACATACTTTAAAGGTCTTTTAATATAATGCACAATACTTCCCAATAGGTTGTGTCAATTCTTAATAATACCTCAAATATATGAGAGTCCTATTTTACCTACATTCTTACAATAATTGATGTTTATACTGTTTAAATTTATTAATGTAACCAGACAAAGTAGTCTGGCACATAAGCAGTCACTGAATACACCTAATGTTTCTAACTCATAAGACAGTTTTTAACATTTAAGTCTTTAATTCACTTGGAATGTATTTTAATGTTTATCCATCTTAAATTTGTTTTAATATGCTGTGTAAGGCAGAGATCTCATTTTATCTTTTCCCAAAAGTCATTATTTAATGCAACTAATTATAGAAGAAACTGAGTTGCTTAAAGCATGAGCTCTGAGCCAGACTGCTTGGATTTGAATCCTGGCTCTACCACTACTCACCTGTGATCTGGGTAAAGTTAGACATGGAGAAAAATAATGCTTGCTTGCCAGGAGCCAGTCCATCCTTGCTGTTTCAAGGGACCTGGCATATATGGCATACTGTTCTTAATATGTTTGCTCACCTTCTTGGCACTATGTGTTTTAACCAAGGTCACCTCTCTGAGAAAGGTTGTTTCCCCAGGTAGGGATTTTCCCCTGAAGTTAGGGAGGGAATAAAACCCCTTAACTAAGTGCCAGGCAGGTAATTAATCACTTTAACTATGAACAATCATGCTTAAGCTACATAATCTTTACTCCCTGGAATGGAGATAAGAAACGCCCTAACCTCTGGAATAGAGATTGATAGGATTGGAATCAACTGGTATAAATACAGATGTAACAAGATAACAGGGAACAGAACCTAGACACAGAACCTAGACACAGAACCTAGAGACAGAAGAACTTCGTTGGAGAGAACATGGCAAAAGATCCTGGACAAAAACTGGCCTCAGAACCTAGAGACAGAACCTAGTGAGAGAACATGGCAAAAGATCCTGGACTGAACCTGACTACAGAAATTGGCAAGAGAACCTGACTATAACCTGGCTACTGAACCTGGCTGGAGAACCTGGACAGAACCTGGCTGGAGAACCTAGCGAGGGAACATGGCTACAGAACCTGGCTGGAGAACCTGGAGAACCTAGCAAGAGAACATGGACACAGAACCTGGCTGGAGATCCTAACCAGAACTTCGCTGGAGATCCTGACCAGAACTTGGCTAGAGATCCTGGCTAGGCTGCTGATGAACTGAATGCTGCCTCCATGTCATTCCTTCTTCGCCGACTCCGTCCACACCTTTGGGGACCCCTGGACCTGCTGGGGTTGGACCCCAGCACTTGCTTTACAGGGTTGTACAGATTAAAGCAAACAAATATAAAGCCCTCCAACCAGTACTAACATATAAAAAATCCCTCCTAAGAATTGCTTATTATTATTTATTGACTAAGCCATCCTTTTCACACTGATAGGAAATACCATCATATTGTATAATAAACCTTTGGTCTGTCTCTAGGCCTTTTATATAATTTCCTTGTTCTGGTTTCCATTAGCACCACAATATTTTAATTATTATAGATTTACTAAAGGCCCGGTGTACAAAAATTTGTGCACTTGGGCAGAGGGGGGGTCCCTCAGCCCGGCCTGTGCCCTCTCGCAGTCTGGGACCCCTTAGAGGATGTCCACCTGCTGGCTTAGGTCTGCTCCCTGGGGGATCAGGCCCAAGCTGGCAGTCAGACATCCCTATGGCAGCCTGGAAGCCCTTGGGGGATGTCCACTTGCCAGCGGGGAGCAGACCTAAGCTGCAGTCGGACATCCTTAGCGCTGCTGAGGAGACAGGAGAGGCTCCCACCACCACCGCTGTACTGGCAGCCGTCAGCCTGGCTTGTGGCTGAGCAGAGCTCCCCAATGTGGGAGCGCACTGACCACCAGACGGCAGCTCCTGCATTGAGCGTCTGCCCCCTGGTGGTCAGTGTGTGTCATAGTGACCAGTCATTCCCAGTCTTTCTGCTGTTAGGGTCAGTTTGCCTATTACCCTTTTACTATATAGGATAGAGGCCTGGTGCACAGGTGGGGGCCAGCTGGTTTGCCCTGAAGGGTGCCCTGGATCAGGGTGGGGGTCCCGCTTGAGTGCCTGGCCAGCCTGGGTGAGGGGCTGATGGCTGTTTGCAGCTGGTCACACCCCCTTCAGGGTGGGGGTCCCCACTGGGGTGCCTGGCCAGCCTGGATGAGGGGCTGAGGGCTATTTTTAGGCTGGCCACACCCCCTTTAGGGTGGGGGGTCCCCACTGGGGTGCCTGGCCAGTCTGGACGAGGGGCTGAGGGCCGTTTTCACACTGGCCTGCGACTGAAGCTCCCAGCCTCTCCCTGTTTTCTTTTTTTCTTTTTCTTTTTTTAAATATATTTTATTGATTTTTTTACAGATAGGAAGGGAGAGAGATAGAGAGTTAGAAACATCAATGAGAGAGAAACATCAATCAGCTGCCTCCTGCACATCTCCTACTGGGGATATGCCCGCAACCCAGGTACATGCCCCTGACCGGAATCGAACCTGGGACCTTTCAGTCCACAGGCCGACGCTCTATCCACTGAGCCAAACCGGTTTCGGCCCTGTTTTCTTTTTTCTTTTTTTTACTCTGGGATTTACCTTCTATAATTGAAACTCTGTTGCCTTCACTGGCGCTCCCAGCTCTGAGGCCCGGGCTGGCTGAAAGCAGGTATCTGGGGTTTGTTTGGCTTCTATAATTGAAACTTTGTTGCTTTTGGAGCTGTTGCTTTTGGAGCTTAGAGCCGGGCCACGGCAGGCAGGGAACCTTGGCTTCCTCCATCACTGGAGCAAGCAAGCCTCCTGTTCGCTTCAGCTGCGTGGCTGCCAGCCGCCATCTTTGTTGGCAGTTAATTTGCATATCTCATTGATTAGCCAATGGGAAGCATAGTGGAGGCACGGTTAATTACCCTTTTTGTCTTTTATTAGATAGGATAATACATTTTGTTATCTAACACCTCCTTATTAATCTTTTAAAATTTTTACTGGCTAGTCAATATTTTCTCTCTGAGATAAACTTCAGAAAAACTTTCAAAAGAAGAATACCTCTGCAATTCTGTTTAGAACTACATATAAATTGATTTTGGGGAAAATGGCATCTTAAGTTAAAACTGTCTTGACAGGAATGGAGTATTTCTTTTCATAATAGGCACGTACTCATGTTCCTCAGTAAACTCTTGATGGTTTCCTCAGGAGGTCCTTGTTAAGTTTAATCCTCGAAGTGTTATATTTTGATTGTCAGTGTGTCTAGGATAAAATTCCTTTACGTAGCCTGACTCATTATTACTGGTATTTGTAAAAGCTACCAGGTTTTAGAAATTGATTTTTAAATCTACTACCTTCAAAACTTCAATTCCAACAGGCATTCAGTTGGTTCTTGAGTTTTTGAAGTAGATGGTTATTTCCCACGGAAATAAACTTCTTTAGAAGTAAAACATTTTATATGACTTTTTGATATTGAGATTTTAGCTCTGCAGATAGTAAAAACATACTGATTTTCTTTCTGATTACTTGCAAGCATAGACATCGTTTCCACCCCCATTCAGAGTACTTACAACATTTCATTCTAATTTTTCAAGTTTTATAATTTTAGTTATTTAAAATTTTTGAACCAGCTAGAATTTATTCTGATACATGGGGTGAAATGACTGTGCAAAGTTTTTCCCAAAAGACTAACAATACTCTTCAATGAATAGGTCTCCATTTTCTCTTCTCATATAATAAAGTATGAGCTGTTATTTGGCTTCATGGATCTACTTCCCTAAATGTAAGCCAAAAAGAATCTAAACTATTACAGGTTTCTGCCATATTTCCGTATGTGGTTGTGCCAGACTTTCTCAATCCTTTTCCAGCAATTCCTTTTCTATTTCCTCATTTATTTTTCCCAATGGGCTTCACAGTTATTTGGTTAAGTTAAACAATTTGTATTAGAACTCCAAGTTACACTGCATTAAACATTTAAACCAACAGGGAGAACTGATATGATATCCTTATTAATCTTACTATCCAGGAATGCTATTTATCCATATTTATTTAAATTCCCTTTAATATTTATCAATAATATTTCATAATTTTCTTTCAATAAGTACCACATTTCTTGTTAGGATTACTCCCATGTATTTTCTTGTGTGTATGTGTGTGTCTAATTTGTGAAAAGTAAATATTAAAAATTAAGAATTTACATTTATTCCTTTGTTAAATTTTATTTCCATTGAAAGCAAAAGTAATAAGCATATGAAAGATATAAAAGATATATAGAAAGTACAAGATTTGTAAGTAACATACCAGGGGATGGAGATATGATACAGTCTCCTACAAATTTATTTTCAGCAAGATCTCCTTTTATTTCAGTCGCTTTCAACAATGTTTCAAAGTGAAAATGAAGAGGCACATCTGGAAAAATAACGTTTTTAAAAAAACTATCTTTAGTGAACATCAATCATACAGGTTCAGTAAAATTGCTTTCTTTCTATGATTAGCACAAAGCCTTAGAAAAATAAGCAAAGGTTTAAAAAGTCACAACTTTCTCAAGTAGCAGAATACTCTTTCAAAACAAATTAGTAGTATTTTGGAATTACTGGTTATATGTCTTAAACAAATGCTAATGATGAACAACTAAAATAGGACATAAAAGGAACAAAATTATAAATATTCACAGATGAGAACAAATGTATCTGAAAGTCTTTAATAAAACACAGCCAAATCTGACTGATTCTTTTTAAGATCATTCCACTCCACCCCACAACCTTTGCATTTCATTACTTGAAGGAAAAACCACTATAAATCAGATGCAACCTTTTATGAAGAAGTCAGCTTTTACATTACTTAGTTTACTAGTATTATGAATCACAAAATGAATCTTTTACAGATTAAAACCTATTGATTCCTTTTATATATTCATTTTATTTATAGGATTAGATTTTACCATAGAAAATATTCAGTTACTCAGAAATTTCGTTATAAAGAGGCTTACCTGATGGCAATGATAGAACAGAATGGAAAGAAGAGTCTAACTCTGATATATGTTCGCTTAATATTTCAGACTTTGAATTGTGTTCACAGCTACTCCAAGTTGAAGCTGACTGCAGGCAAGGCATTTGTGCAGTATTTAAAAATGTTTCTTTTGAAGGCAAAGTCTGCAACGGAAAAAAAATAATTTAAAGACTTCAATTTTTTTTTCTTGAAAACTGAACCGGAGAGAACGTAACAGTTATAATTGAGTATCTGAATAACAGAGGAAGAAGTCCTGGCTTAAGTCACCATGGAGAAAGACCTTTATTTGTGTGGTTTTTTTTTTTTTCCTGTTTATTGACTTTATTGGGAGAAAGACCTTTAAAATGACATAGAGTAAGAGAAATTACTTAAGGCCATGAATGTGATGAGATTTGACTAGTCCATTTTCAGTTTTTCAAAATGAAGAAAGAGCATTGTCTATGAAAATGGGTCTTTCTTCCATCTTACAAAATCTCAGAAATGAGTTTGAGAAACTTTGGGTGAAAAGAAAATGGTTACAATCCATTTACAGGAAGAATTCTGATGGTGAGCAGGGACTATATTAAGAACTGAGTATATGCTTCCTCCTTGCAACCTATTACAACTAACGAATGAAACTGGAGTCTCTGCCTTAAATTCTAGTAACAGACAATATTTACACTGGAAAAACAGTAAAGTACTAAGAGTATTTTACATGTTTAAGTAAAATTTATTTAAAATAAAACACTTAAAAAGGTATGTGGGAAACATGCAATATGTTACAAGAATTTTAGTTTCTTGAGATAAAGAGTTGAGTCCAGGAATCTCAAGAAAACCATGTTATTAAATCAAAAAAGTTATGTTGCTACATTAAGAAATATAGGATGGGGCAAAAATAGGTTTATAGTTTGGAGTATGCAAAATAGTTTATTCTTGTATTATTATTTATTATTATATTTTCCATATGAACAACTATAAACATACTTTTGCCCCATCCTGGACATATCTGGGTTAAATCCTGAATTTTAAAATTATTTTTATGGTTATAAAATTACTATACAACCAATGGGGGAAATCTATAAAATAGAGAAAATATTTTAAAAATTAATAAAGGTCACTTGTGTTCCTTTCCTCACTCTTACCTATATTTTTGACAATAACATTAGGGCTCATTTTGTTTTTCAAGTAACTGATATTTAAAATGCTTATAATAACTGAGACCCTTAGATGCTATTTTAGAACATTTTTTTATTAGGTTTGAACTTTCTTGAGTTTGAACTTCCTGGCCCACTGAAATTTTCTCTTGTGTTCCTACAGCAACTGGGCATATCCTACCATAGCAATCAGCTAGATTTCCCCTGGACCATTAGCTCCATGAAAGTGAAACTGTAATATTTAATTTTGTATTCCCAGAACCCGACACCATCCCTGACCTATGGTTGAAACTTGAATGCTGACCAACTGAATTCTATCCTATTTAATTAAAAAATATTTGAAGTGAATAAAACTTCAAATGTGTGTATGTCTGAGACTATTTCATTGGAGAAAATCAGTACCTGTTAATATATGCTAAAATGTATTACATAATGACTTCTGTTTACATTCCATTTGGCCATGACTTAAATCAGATAGTCACACCTACCTGCAAGGAAGGCTAGGAAATGCAATCATTTTTCTGGGTGGTCTAGTACATTGGATACATGTGGATACATGAATAAGAATGTGAGTCATTTCCAAGTATTATTCTAATTATATAATATGTATAAACTTATGGGAACAGTTGCTGTTTCTAGCCTTACAAGATGCATTCGTACTTTTGATTAATTAAAATTATTTGCTCTTTTATGATGTAGCCCAGAAAGGTATAAGGAACATTTATTTGAAATTACAAAGAAAAAATGTGCTAACCTCTCTTTTTCCATATATGGCTAGAGCATTATAAATAAAAATTAATAAAATCTGAATATTTACCATATAATTAGTTTTCTCTTGAAATTTTTCCAAATCCAGGAAACCCATTAGCCAATTTGAAACTATCCTAAATAATTATGGAGACAAGTGAGGGGCATCTAGGAAAAGGCCTTTTTTTCCCCCTGCAGAGAAAGTGAAGCCCAGGAGGCTGAAAAGGAATAGATGGAGAAATAAGAGAAAAACCAGGAGATTCTCGCCAATAAAAATGCAAATGTCTAGAGGATGTGATCAATAATACCATATGCTGCATAAAATTCAAGTAAAATCCTGAAAAATATCCACTAAATTTTTTAACTTTAACAATGAAACATTTCATATATGCAAAAGAAAATAGGAAAGGCATTAAATAACTTTAAAAAAAAATGCCTATACTCACCATCCTACTTTAAGAAACAGAACAGTATCAATAACTTTGATGCCTTTTGCCTCTTACACCACCCACACAAGCCTGTAAAAGAGATTGCTACTTTCATCCTGATAAATGCGCTGTCACCCTGTTCAAAACTTCTGATATTTTGCTGGGCACATTTGCTAAGCTTCCTTGCACCTAAAAATTACTAAATTCTAGCCAGAAGACCATGAAGAGAAGTCACGTGCAGTTCAGGAAGTGATTGTCATTCTCCCCTTGCTACTTGTAACAGAGCTGTGGTGGGAGCCACTGTAACCATGTGGAGGAGGGTAATGCTCAAAACATCAAATAGGCAGGAGAGCCTGGCTCCTAGGTAACCACAGGATTAGCATGGCTGTCATGTCTAGAACATTTTCAATCTGTTATAAGACAAAGAAAGAAACTTGTATCTTGTTTATGTCACTATGTGCGGTTTTGTCAAATGCAGCTAAACCTGTATCTTTCACTAATACAGTGTGCCTCCTTAATCATATTTTTCTTTCCACTTCCCGGAGTAACTGCTATCCTGAATTTTATCACTTCTTTGATTTTCTTTATAGTTTTCCTTAATAAGTCTAAGTAATCCTAGATAATTTACTACTTAAACCTATGGTTTAAAATGTATATAGACAGAATGTTAATTATATTTTCCTGCTTTATTCCTCAAAATTATGTGTATTCAATTCTCATTCTGTTTATAAATATCTACATTGTTTCTAGTTTTTTTTATTATTATGGAGAACACTAGTGTGAATATCATTATTACAGGGATGAGCAAAAGTAGGTCTACAGTTTATATGTAAATAATACAATAATAAATAAATATTACTTGCATAAGCCTACGTTTGTCCACTCCTGTGTTTGTGTCCTGACATGTGGGTGTAAAAATTTCTTTGGAGTACACTGATAGACATGGAATTACTAAGTTATACAAATACATGAACGCACACAATCAACTTGACTAGATACATTTTTTTTTACAAAGTAGTTGTAACTGACACTACAACAGAGCAGATCTTAGTTCCCACTGCTTCAGATTTATGCCAACATAAGTCTTATTTTTTTTTAATATATTTTATTGATTTTTTACAGAGAGGAAGGGAGAGAGATAGAGAGTTAGAAACATGGACGAGAGAGAAACATCGATCAGCTGCCTCCTGCACATCTCCCACTGGGGATGTGCCCGCAACCCAAGTACATGCCCTTGACCGGAATCGAACCTGGGACCTTTTAGTCCGCAGGCCGACGCTCTATCTGAGCCAAACCGGTTTCGGCAAGTCTTCTTATTTCTGCCAATCTCAGAGCATGCAAATAGTATCTCATGGTTAAAATCTGCATTGCCGTTTACTATTCGAGTTGAACACCCTTTCAGACCTATAATTGGCCATTCACTTTTCCTTCTTTGGGGAAATACATATTATGATGATTATTTTTATTGAGATGTCTTTTACTTATTGATTTTTAAGTTCACTTTACACACTCTAGAAAGTTACAAATCATTTTGTGTTCTGTATGTCACTCCCTGGCTGAGCTTCTTTTCACTTTCTTTGTCATACTTTTTGATCAAGAGACCTTCTTGACGTAAATGTTTCCTTTTATAAATATTGATAACAGTGGCGCCAGGACCATTCAATGAGGGAAAATAGTCTTAACAAATGGTGCTGGGACAACCAGATATTCACAATTAGGAAACAGAAAAATGAAGTTGAACTCTTACCTAACACCATAAATAAAAATTAACTCAAAATGAATCAGCGACTTAAGTATAAGAGCTTACAGCCATACATATCTTAGTAGAAAACAGGCAAATCTTCACTATCTTGAATTAAGCAATGGAGTCTTAGTTATGGCACCAAAAGCACACACACACAAAAAACAAATAATAGACAATTGGACTTCATCAAAATTAAAAACTTGTGCATTAAAAACATCAGAATCTAAAAAGAAAATCTAAAAGAATGGATTTTTCTACATATCAAGAATATATAAAGAACTCATCTCAATAAAAGGCAAACAACCCAGTTAAAAAATAAGCAAAGGACTTGAACAGACATTTCTCAAAACAAGATATACAAATGGCCAACAAGCACATGAAAATATGCTTAGTATCATGGGTCATTAGGGAAATGCAAATCAAAACCACAATGCGGTACCACATCACACCCACTAGGATGTCTGCAATAAAAAGAAAAGCCCAGGAAATAACAAGTGTTGCTAAGGAATAACAAGTGCTATAGAAATTTTGGGAACCTCATACACTGCTGATGGGAATTTAAATTATTTAACTGGTGTGGAAAACAGTTTAGTGATTCCTCAAAAAAGTTAAACAATTACCATATGACACCCCAATTCCATTACTCAGTAGTATGTGTGAAATTTGCCCCCATATTTTAACACAAATAGTAACATGAACTGTTCCATGTCTTGGTTTTTTTCCCTAGTAAACGATACATATTACACACCTTTTCACATTAGTTTGTATAGAGCTCCCTAATTCTTTTTTATAGATTCCAGTGTATGGATACTCGAATGTATTCAACCAGTTCCTATTGATGAACATTTGGGTTATTTATAGTTTTTGCTTTACAAGAAATGTTGCAATTATTTTATATCATAAATCAATTCACATTTAAAAAGTAACTAATTGAGGTGAAATTCACGTTACATAAAATTAACCACTTTAAAGTTAACAATCCAGTGACCTTTAGTCAATTTACAATGTTGTGCAACCATCATGTCTATCTAGTTCAAAAAATGTTTTATCACTCCAAAGTAAAACTCCTTACCCAATAAGCAATTTCTTCCTACTACCTCACATCCCCAGCCCCTGGCAACCACCAATCTCTCATTATGGATTCATCTATTCTGAATATTTCTTATAAATGAATTATAAAATATGTGACCTTTTATGTCTGACCTTTTTCACTTAGCACAATGTCTTTGAAGTTCATCCAGACTGTAACATGTATTAGTACTTCATTCTTTTATGGCTGAATAATATTCGAATGTATGTATATACCACTATTTGCTTACAAATTAATGATTAACATTTAGACTATTTCCACCTTTTGGTTATTGTGGATAGTGATGTTATGAACATGTGTGTATAAGTGTTTTTAAATTTTGGAGGGATATACAGGCATACCTGGGAAATATTGTGGGTTTAGATCCAGACCACTACAATAAGGCAAGTATCACAATAAACTGAGTCACACAAATATTTTTATTTTCCAGTGCATGTAAAAGTTACATTTACACTATACTGTAGTCTACTAAGTATGCAATAGCACTATGTCTATAAAAGAAAAAAATGTATATACCTTAATTAAAAAATACTTTATTGCTAAACATGCTAACCAGCTTCAGTAAGTCCTATTTTTTAATTTCTTTGCTGTTGGATGGCCTTACCTTCAATTTGTTAAAAAAATGCAACACCTGTGAAATGAAATAAAGGGCAGCACAAAACAAGGTATGCCTGTAAATGGAATTTATCCATGTTGTTGCATGTTTCTGTATACATTCATACAATTTCATTATATGAATATATTATAAGTTCATATAATTATAGTTATATGAATAATTCAAACTGGATTGTTTACAGTTTGAAGCTATTATAAACAGTGCTTCCCTGAACATTAATATACATGTCCTGCTGATACACAAAGTCACACACTGTTCTAGGGTATCATTCTAGAACAGGGGTGGGCAAACTTTTTGACTCGAGGGCCACAATGGGTTCTTAAACTGGACCGGAGGGCCGGAACAAAAGCATGGATGGAGTGTTTGCGTGAACTAATATAAATTCAAAGTAAACATCATTACATAAAAGGATACGGTCTTTTTTTTCCAATAGTTATTCATTTCAAACGGGCTGGATCCGGCCCGTGGGCCGTAGTTTGCCCACGGCTGTTCTAGAAGCATATTCTTAAACTACAAGTATGTTTATCTTCAACTTTACTAGAAAATACCAAACTATTTACCAATATGCTTGGCAATAACTCGCCCACCAGCACTGTGTTACCACTGCTCTACATCCACACCAATACTTGATATTTTATTTTATTTTATTTTTTTTAATATATTTTATTGATTTTTTACAGAGAGGAAGGGAGAGAGAGAGTCAGAAACATCGATGAGAGAGAAACATCGATCAGCTGCCTCCTGCACATCTCCTACTGGGGATGTGCCCGCAACCCAGGTACATGCCCTTGACCGGAATCGAACCTGGGACCTTTCAGTACGTAGGCCGACGCTCCATCCACTGAGCCAAACCGGTTTTGGCGATATTTTATTTTTAATAATTTTCTAATCTAGTGGGTGTAAGATAGCATCTTGTTCTTTTAATCTTAAGTTTTTCAAATAACCAACGAGGTGGCCACTTTTTTATATTTGTTGGATGGGCACAGTCTCTTTTTTATGAACGTGGCATGTTCAAATCTTTTGCTCATTTTGAACTGGTGGACATTTTTCTGTTTTAGTAATTCTTCATATTATGACTGAGTTCTATGTTGGTTATGTATGTGGCAAATACCTTTGCCCATGTAGCTGCTTATGCTTCACTGACTTGAACAGAAATTCTTCATTTTAATGTAGTTAATTTCATAGCTTTATGGTTTATTAAACTATTTTTCTACTTTGAGATCATCATATATTCTGAGGTACCTTCTAAAATGCCTTTTAATGTTTCCTTTTATATTTAATTCTATAATCCACCTCTGGATGAATATTGTACATGGCAAGGGATAGAGATTCTATTGTATTTTTTCCCATATGAATAACCAATTTTACTATCACCATTAAATTAAGAGTATCCTTTCCTGACTGCTCTGTACTACCATCTGTCTTAAACCAAGTGTCCATTATATACTGGGTCTGTCTCTGAGCTCTCTAAGCTTTCACCGATTATTCTTCTAGCCCTGCACCAATACGACATTGTCTTACCTCCTATAGCTTTAAAATCTGGTAGAACAAGTCCTCCCAATATATTCCTTGACATTGTCACAACTACATTTAAACTTTTGTATTGCCATATAAAATTTTTAAAGAATTTGTCACATTCCAAAACAAACCAAAAACCCCACTACACAAATACACAAAACCACTTTTTGAGATTTTAATAGGCAATGTATTAAAGCTATGAGTCAATATGAAAAGAATTGACTTCTTGCATTATAGCATTCCCATTTACGAATATATGTACCACTTATCTAGATGTTCTTTAATTCCTCTCAATCAAGTCTTATTTCTGTAACAGATCTGTACACCTCTAGCTAGACATAGTACAAAGTACTTCATAAATTTTGAAAATATTGTTAATCGTATCTTTAAAAATTAATTATACTTTTTTTCTGGAAAATAATTTTATAAACTGATTATGAAATCAAATAATTCATGTGTTTATTATCTTGGATTTCCTACAAAATACAGCCTACAAATGACCATTTTGATGCTTCCATTATAAACTATACATCTTTTATTGTTTGTCCAACTGTGCTGGATTTCCTTGCAGTAAATGGTGGAATACAAATGACCACAGTGGGAATCCTGTGTCACTCCCAACCTGAAAGGAAAAGCCTTCAGAGTTCACCATTAAGTGTGATGTTTAACATACACTTTTGTAGATACCCTTTAAAAAATCAGATTAACAAAGTTACTTTTCTTTCAATGCAGGAAAAGTAGTTCTTTGAGGGAGGTTCATAGATTTACAGGACTACCTCAGGAAACAAGAAAAATTCCAAATTAAAAAACAGCCCTGTCCCAGTGGCTCAGTTAGTTGGAGTGTAGTTCAATACCCAGTCGGAGCACATAGAGGAGGCAAACCAATTGATGTTTTTCTCTCTCTCTTCCTTTTCCTCTCTCTAAAAAATATCAATAAAAAACATATCCCCGGGTAAGGATTAAAAAAAAAAAAATAGAAAAGACCAATGAAACTAAATTGTTAAATTGACAAACCTTTGGCGAAACTCATCAAGAAAAAGAGAGCCAAAATAAATGAAAGTTAAGTTACAACCAACATCACAGAAATATAATAATTAAAGAAAACTATAATCATATACCAACAAATTCAAAAGTCTAGGAAGAAAAAGACATTTCTAGATACATATAACCTTCTAAGACTGAATCAGGAAAAAAAAAAAGAAAACCTAAACAAATTATTAGCAATGAAATTGAAGCAGTAATAAAACTCGCAGCAAATAGAAGTCCAGGGCCAGACAGCTTCACAGGTGAATTCTACCAAACACTTAAAGAACACCTTCATAAAATATTTCAAAAAAGACTGAAGACAAAAAAACTCTTTCAAACTCATTACTTGAAGCCAGCATTAACCTGATATAAAAACCAGACAAAGACATTATAAAAAAAAAAAATTTATAGGCCAATATCCATAATGAACATATATGTAAAAAATTCTCAATAAAATATTAGCAAGTTGGATTCAGCAATAGAAGAAACATAAGTGTTATATATGTAAATTGGTGTAGCCACTATGTAAAATAGTATGGGATTCCTCCTAAAATTAAAAATAGAACTGCCATATGATATAGAAATTCCACATCTGGGTATTTATCCAAAGAAAATAAAGACACTAATTCAAAAAGATATATGTAACCCTACGTTCATTGCAAGATTACTTAACAACAGCCAAGACATGGAAACAACCTAAGTGTCCACTAATAGATGAGTAAAGAAGGTATAATACATATATATAATGGAATATTATGCAGCCATGAACAAGGATGAAATCTTATGCTCTATGACAGCATAGACTGGCCTAAGAGGGTATTATGCTAAGTAAAGTAAGTCAGACAAAGAAAGACAAATACCATATTATTTCACTTACATGTGAAATCTAAAAAACAACAACAAATGAATAAGTAAAACAAAAACAGACCAATAAATATAGAGAACAAGATGTTATTTGCCAAAGAGGAGGAAGGATGGGGGGGAGGGACAAATGTTTTCTTAAGTCAAAGTTCATTCATGCGTTTATTTTCCAAATATTTGAGGAGTTCCTAAAAAATTACTATTTAAAATCAGTAGTTGAATGGTTTCACCCCAGCAAGCTAGACACTCACTTGGGTGTCATTCATATTCCTGGAAGGAAGGGGATGAGTTCCTCATCCCTGAGTCCCCTACATCCAGTACAGTAGAGGAGTTTGGTGCACATAAGGATGAACAAATTCATACTATACTCGTTGCCAGAGTGGGAGAAAAAAGTTACTTTCAATTCCAGAGTTTTTATCATGAAAAGACAATATTATCAAATTGTGTTTTCTGTACTATTTAGAGATAATCAATTAATCTTATCTACATACTCACTTTTACCTAAGTAGTAAACTAACTTATTTTTCAATGTTAAACCAATCATGCATCCCTGGTATGAAACCAACTTTGCCAAATTTCATGTGTTGTTGTTGTTTTTATATATTGCTGGGTTTAGTTGTTACCATTTTGTTTAGAATTTTGGCATCCGTTAAGAACAGAGACAACCTAAAATTTTCCTTTTCAAAACTATCTCTGTTTATATAAAGAGTATGCTAGACTCAATTTCTTTTCTTCAAGTTTGCATAGAACTGAAATATATTTTCCTTGAGATTACTCAGTGGCATTCACTGTTCAATTCAGTTAAGTCATCTGAATCTCAAGTTTTCTTTTGAGAATTTAAATATAGATTCAATTTTTTTAAATGGTTATGAACTATTTAGGTGTTCTATTTTTTTATTATTTCTTTAACAAATGGTTTTAGAAAAATATTAAGCAGTATTCAAACTAGTACTGGCTTAGTTTCCCTCAGACTTTTTTAAAATTTTAGTATTTTTCAAATACAGTTTACATTCAATATTAGTTTCAGGTGTACACCATAGTAATTAGATAACCATATTCTTTACAAAGTGTTCCCTAAGATCTTAAGACAGTAAAAATATATTATTTCTATTTTCTAAGCAACTCCTGCATTGCATATGCAAGTGATCAATAAATCACTGCACTCATTTATGTATTTATAAATTACTTTCTAAGTAACAGAGAAAGTAAATGTCATTTTAACATGTTAATGTTGATGTGACACCTTAGTCCACGAATAGCAAATAATATAGCACGTCTGTTATTAGTCCTTCTTCATTTATGGCAAACATTAATAATTAATCATAGCCCTCCCCCAAACCCGATACCAACATCTTTCTCAAGCAGAGCTTCAGGTGGTCAACAGCTACTACCAATCAGTTTCAGTAGGTAAGAAAGATGGGGAATATCTGTTATTCTTTCAAATATTTCTCCTTTAAACACCACATAAAGGAGTATGGGTTATAAAAAAATAATCAAGGACCACACAAGTTTAAAGCAATGATTTAAGGTTTGTTTATTTAGGTTCTGAAACATATGTTATACTCATCCACTTCACAATGAGTTTACAGAATTATGAATCAGATGACACCGAGAGCCACATTTGGCTCATGTTCTACTGCTAGGTAATCCCTAAATAATGTAAGTATTAATTACCATTAAGACTTGACTTGGGCATTTTACAAAGTGGACTAAGCAGTATCATAATTTGCTGTGCCTCTTCGTCCTCTCCTCTTTAAATTTTTTCTTTAATCATATTAAGTCAGTTAAAAAGACTAGTCATTTCTTCTTTGAAATGTTTTTAATATCTGTCCATTTCATTCACTCTTTATAACCTTACATCTGGACTACTGTAGTAGCCTCCTAATTGATGTGTTTTCCATTCTCTTCCCTGAGCATGTTGCCCTATTAAAAGGAACTAAGTCAATCTTTCAAATATATTGATCATATCACCTCCCACACCACAATCATCACTGACTCAATTCCTCAGTGCTCTCATAATCATGGTACCATTATCATCGTTGTTGTCATTCACATTTGATGAGGAGTTATATGCCAGACATTGGGCTAGGTACATTTCTTATTAATATCAACACAACTCTATAAAGTAGACCTATTTTTTCTTATTGTGTGATCTTATTAATATCAACACAACCCTATAAGGTAGACCTATTTTTTCTCTTTATTGCTTGATTCAGCTGATGTCTTCAATTGGGGTTACCTAGCCCTCAATACAGACCCCAAGTGAAAGACTGCTTAATGGTGACAAATTCCTCCCATCCCTGTAGTATGTATTCCCCTTTGCGGCAACCACCTTCTATCGGTGGAGTCTATTTCTCCATCCCCTTGAACCTGGGCTGGCCACTTGAAATGCTTTGACCTACACAACGCAGTAGAAATGATGTAACTGAGATCCAGGGCCTAGTTCTTGAGAGACTTGCAGCTTCCTCCTGGCCATCGTGAAGCACTGTCCCAAAGGGCATGTAATAAGGCCATTCTAGCTAGCTATTGCAGGATGAGATGTCACAGGAAGAGAACTAAGTCTCCTCGGCCAACAGCCAACACTACCTGCTGGGAGAGCAGGTGAGGGAACTTCTTCCAGCTCCAGCACACTGTAGCCACATGAAGGCAGCCCTACTTTTATGGATGAAAAAAACAAGGCAGTAAGTGATTTTCACAATACTACACACTATTAAGAAGTAGAACTAAGATTTTATCCAAATAATGTGTTTTCCAGAATTCATGCATAAAACCACTAAAATGCGCTGCCTCCCCATAGAAAATAATTTGTAGGCTCTTTAGGATTTGGTATTTATATATTTACAATTACATAAAACATTTTCTCAAAGATACAATGTTATAAATGCTCTAAATGTAATTCAAGAAGGGACTGAAGAAGCATATTATGGCCAAAGAAACTTTTGTTTAATCTGTAATTGCAAATGAAATTACACTTTAAAGAAAGCTATGAGCCACATTACACTGTAAGACTTTTATACTAGAATGCTATTCTGGAGAACATGTCCGTATCTTAAATGTGCCTACCAATGCATTTTCCTAAATCTAAAGATATTACTATTCTGTAGGTAATCAAGTAATATGATGCCAAGCATAAAAGAACAGATTCTCTAAGAATAAAGTGTCTTTATAATGAATAGGCTCAAAGGCTCAAACAGTAAAAGATGTAATTCAGCTATATGCTATAAGAATAAAAAAGCAAAAAAAAAAAAATTAAAATAGCTTTAGACACAACATGGAGTTTTAACAATTATTGCTGTGGATTGAGATTTCAGAAGAAACAGTCTGAAACAGTTCACAAAATATTCAGATCCCATGTTTTACTCAAGCTCATGAAAGAAGTAGAGTTAAGACAGCACTAGCACTGCAAACTGTAATTTATGCTTTATTTAAATAGTGCTATATGTGTCTTTTCATCCCACTTTGTGCTTCAGTTTCCCATATTAAATGGGTTATAAATATTAAGAAATGTATATAAAGTATTTGTAAGTTAAAATAGTACCTGGCATATGATAATTGCTTAATAAATATTAGTTATTATTTGACATCCTCATTGGAGATTATTGTAAAAAGGGCAAAATCAAGTAAAAATACATACTAATTTATGTTTTTTATTAATTTTGACCAGCAAAGAGATAATAATCTCCGTAAATAATGATTCTAAATAATGACGCAAATCCTTATGCCTCTATTTCTTTCATCCTTTTGTTCTGGTAGAACAAATAGAGTAACAATTGCCTGTAGATATGTGGGGGATAAAAAGGACACCTAATAAACTCACAGATCTGCCTCAGGGGATTTCTAAGCAGAATGTTCAAAATGCTAATTGGTTTCATTTAATTGCCTATGATAAAGTGTGGATGGAGTAGGATGAACTTCATAAGGATCTGTAATGTTTTCAAGCAGAATTTAGAGAAAATAAGAGCCAACACTTGTTGGTTCAAAAATAAGACTGTTCCTTGTTTCCAGCCACCCCAGACGACAAAAAGTTCACACAATAAGAAATAAAATTTATTCAAAGATCAAAATCCACATATGCGAAGGGCCAACTTAAGTTAAACATAGATTTTTAACTATGAAGGCATCCATTTTCTTGAAGGGTAGGACATGTTGGTAGCTGAGTAGCTCCATCAGTCCATTTCCTGCCTGTAAAATTTTTGGAGTTCCAACAACTTTCATTCATTTGGTCCACTTTCTATCCCTTTCTGTCTAAGCTAGAATATTTCTAATGTTATAATATGTTTAAAAACTTTGCGGGTCTCCCTGTATGTTAAGATGATCCATGTCATTAAAAAAAGTGGGTTCTTCTTAGATGTTTTCTTATAGCCCCATCTCTGTGCCTGACTTCTGCTAAGACGGTTAATCTGATCCCTGAGTCACATGCCTAATGGCTCCAGCAAAAGTTTGTCCAGCCACACCCTCGAATTCTTTCCTGAGCATGCCATTACCATTTTTTGCAACAGGATGAGAATTTTCCAAATTATCAAGTTCTGGTTCCTTTTTGCTCAACAATTCCTTCCTGAATCTATCAATTTCTTCTCATATTTTACTGTAAGCAAGAAAAAATCAAGAGTGCAAATTCCACACTATGCTTGATAATTTCCTCAGCTAACTATCCAAGAATTCAATGCTTACTAGTCCTATTTTCCACTTAAAAGTGGAATAATTATTCAGCCATGTTATAACAGGGACCACCTTTCTTCCCCGTCCTAATAACATTTCCTTCAGAAATATTACCAGAAGCACTTTTAGCATTCGTATTTCTAGTAACATTCCGTTCATGATGTCAAATCCTATCTAATAAAAGAGAAACATGGTAATTGGTGTACTACCGCTACCCTTCCCATTGGCTAATCAGGGCAATATGCAAATTAATTGTCAGCCAAGATGGCGGCCGGCAGCCAGACAGCTTGAAACTAACATGAGGCTTGCTTGCTTCAGTGACGGAGGACTCCAATATTCCCCGCCTGCCGCTGCAGGCCTCTCAGCTGCAAGCAACTATGTAACAAACATAGAAGCTAAACAAAACCCCAGAAACCTGCCGGGCTTCAGCCAGCAGGATCGCAACATTGTAAGCAAAGGCCAGAAACCTACTTTCAGCAGCGGAGGCCTAAGAGCTGGAGCCAGGCCTCAAAGCTAAAGCTGGCACAGAATAAAAAAGAAAAAAAAAGAAAAAAAGGAGCGGTTAGGAGCTTCAGTCACCCCCCAGCCTGAAAACAGCCCTCAGCTCCTCACCCAGACTGGCCAGGCACCCCAGTGGGGACTCCCACCCTTAAGGGTGTGTGACCAGCTGCAAACAGCCATCATCCCCTCACCAAGGCTGGCCAGGTACCCCAGTGGGGACCCCCACCCTGAAGGATGTGTGACCAGCTGCAAACAGCCATCATCCCCTCACCCAGGCTGGCCAGGCACCCCAGTGGGGACCCCCACCCTGATCCAGGACACCCTTCAGGGCAAACCAGCTGGCACCCACCCATGCACCAGGCCTCTATCCTATACAGTAAAAGGGTAATATGCCTCCCAGCACCGGGATCAGTGTGACAGGGGGCAGCACCCAAACCCCCTGATCGCCCTGCAGCTCTGTGTGTGACAGGGTGCGGCGCCCCAACCCCCTGATCGGCCCTGCTGTGTGTGTGACAGGGTGCGGTGCCCCAACCCCCTCCCCCCCACGGGCCCTGCTCTGTGTGTGACGGGGTAGAGCCATAACCTCTCCATTGGCCCTGCCCTGAGTGTGAGAGTGGCGGCACCCCAACCCCCTGATCGGCCCTGCTCTGTGGGTGATAGAGGGCGGCGCCCCAACCCCCTGATGGGCCCTGCTCTGTGCGTGACAGGGGGTGGCGCCGCAACCTCCCCATCGACCCTGCCTTGAGTGTGACGGGATGGTGCCCCAACCCCTCAATCGGCCCTACCCTGAGCGTGACTAAGGGTGGCATCACAACCTCCTGATCGCCTTGCTCTGTGTATGATGGGGGGGGGGGCACCCCAACTCCCCAATCGGCCCTGCTCTGAGCCCAACCAGTGGCTGCACCTAGGGATTGGGCCTGCCCTCCGCCACCCGGGAGCAGGCCTAAGCCAGCAGGTCGTTATCTCCCGAGGGGTCCCAGACTGCGAGAGGGCACAGGCCGGGCTAGAAGTCAGATGAGGGTGTCTGCAAGATTGGTTTTTGGAGGACTGTGAAGAATCTGTCCCATACTTCTCCCCTAACTTCTGGTTTTTGCTGCCAATCTTTGGTGCACCTTGATTTGTAGAAGAATAACTCAGTCTTCATCTTCAGACAGCATTCACCCTATGTGCATGCATCTGTGCCCAAATTTTTTTCTAAGGACACCCGTTATATTGAATTAGGGTCCACCCTAATCACCTCATCTTAACTAATTATTTCTGCAACAACACTATTTTAAAATAAGTTCACATTCTGAGGTACTAGGGGTTAGGACTTCAATATATAAGTTCTGGGGGACACAATGCAACCCTACCCATATTTCATTCCACTATCTTTTGGCTTGCATGGATGGTTTCTTTCTTTTTAAAGTTAAATTTTATTTATCAATTATAGTTTACATTCAATACCACTTTGTATTACTTTCAGATATACAACAGAGTGGTTAAACTTTACAAGGTTTTCCCTGATATTTCCAGTACCCAGCTGGAACATGCATAAAAATAATAACGCATCACACATTTGCCTGTCAACCTTGTGCAGACGCCATGCTGATCTTCTCTGTACCATTACAATTTTAGTATGTATGCTACCAGAGAGCACGCCTTCATGGATTTTTATGAGATGACAGCTGTAATTCTTACCCTTTTTTTATTACAGGTAAGATATTTTTATTTCTGTTTTCAAGATTTTCCCTGTCTCGTCTTCTGGAGTTTGAATATGTTATGCCTTGGTGTTTATTTTTTGGTATTTATCCTGCTTATGTTCTGCTTCCTATATATGTGGTTTGTTGCTTGTCATAAACTTTGGACAATTCCCAGCTACTATTAATTCAAGTAGTTTTTCTGCTCCATTCTCTTCTAGTCCTCCTGGTATTTTAATTACACATTTGATACAACAGTTGAAATTGCCCCAAAATTCTTGGATGTGCTGTTCTGTTTTTTGTTGTTGTTTCCCCTTCCATTTTGTCTTTTCATATTAGTTTGTAAAGTTTCTGTTAACCTATCTAAGCTTGCTGATTTTTTCCTCAGCCATGTCCAGTCTACTGATGAGCCCATGAAAGGCATGCTTTATTTAGGTTACAGTGTTCTTGATTCTAGCATTTACTTTTGACTCTTAAGAGTTTCCATCTTTCTGCTTACATTACCATCTGTTCTTGCATGTTTTATACTTTTTCCATTAAAGATTTTAACATATTAATCATAGTTAAGAGAATGCTAACATCCTGGTCATAGTTGAGCCTGGTTCTAATGATTTGTTTCTTCAGTAAATTTTTCCTAGCATGCCTTATAATTTTTTTGTTGAAAGCTATGATGTATCAAGCAATAGGACTGAGACAAATAGACCCTGAGATGTTATATTAATCTGGCTAACAGTGGGACTGTTTTTAATGTCTGGTAGGTGCCAGAGGCCTCACATTCCTTTAGTGTCCTTGCTTTTGTCTCCCCTGTTGACTTTTGAACTTCTTAAGTACCCCTCCTCCTCAGAGGGTATGCCTTACAGCTGTAACCCACTATTACACTGGAGTCCTGTTGGTGTGTGGTTAAGTATGTGTATGGGGGGGGGGGGAGCATATCTACCACAATAGCATAATCTAGTATAATCCTATGATTAAATCTCAGTCTTGGAGTGGCCTGTGACCTTAACAACTGTTTATTTTTCACTCCTATTCCAAATCAGTTGAGAAAGAAAGGCTACCAGGGCAGGAGTGGAAGAAATGCTCTTCTTCCAAGAGTAAGGTTCTGATAAAATCTTTTCACCTCAAGAGTAAGCCTTGTTAAGACCAATTCTCTGGGTTTGTTTCATACAGGTACTTCCTTTCATGTCAGAGCCACTAGGGATCATTCTTAGCTCTTCACTGTGAGAGCTTAGTGGGTTGCCTAGAAGTAAAGCCCATGAAAGTGTGGGGGCTTCCAAAGAGTGTGGTCTCTAGGAGTTTTCACTCTCAAGCTAGTCTGCACTCAGCATCCTGCAATTCATCAAAATTACCATTTTTTTTATATGTAATACCTTAATCAATAAAGAAAAAAATAGTGGAAAAAAATTACCATTTAAGTGTTCTACCAATTACTTCAGGGCTACTGTGGCTTCTGCTCCAGTAAGGTAAGAGGACCTTGGCTGTGACTCTCTGAATTTGCTACCCAATTCTCTTATGAGTCTCTAAATTTTAGAGTCTAAAAAGTCCTGCTCATGTCTTTAATAATATGATAATTTTGGGGGGAGGGGTAATTTATACATTGTTGTTGTAATGAGAGTGATGATCAGGCAACCATATGCTACCTAAGAGCAAAGACTCCCACCGCTCTCCATCACCCTTATATAAGCTTCTTTCAACCAGTGCTCCAATAGAGTTAAGTGCTATAGAAAATTATCTTAAAATTTCTTTTTCATTTCTTCCAAGAATGCTACATTGCTAGTACCATTCTAGGCACACAGAAACTAGTTTATTATATAAAATAAATGACTTAGCTATTTTATCCCTTCACATTTCAATGTGTATTTCTTAGAATAAGGACATTTTCTTACATAAAAGCAAATCACAATGAGGAAATTCAACATTGATACAGTATTTTTATATAATCTACCATCAATAGTCTAGCTTTGTCAATTGTCCTAATAATTTTTCCCCTCCAAAAGCATTCTGATTTGGATCATATATTCATTTGGTTATCATTATTTTTTTAGTCTTTCTTTCAATCTCTAACAGTTCCTCAGGCTTCCTTGGCTTTCATGGCACTGACATTTTTTAAAGAATACAGGCCAGTTGTCATTTTTAATAGCATATTTCTGGTTTTGGCTTTGTCTGATGTTTCCTCATGATTACATCCAGGTTATGTATCCCTGGCCAGAATAGTACACAGCAATATTGTATCCTTAGTTTTGATCACTCAAGCAAGGTTATCATCTGGATCTCTACCATGTAGTTAAAACCTTGCAAACATCCTGCTCCTCATCAAACCTTTCAATCCTGACCCCAGATTTTTCATCCATTTATGATGCTTGCCCAATCAATCTTTACCATGATTACTGCAATGATTCTCTAATTTCACTGCTCACTCCACATTTATTAATCAGCATTCTACTATATGCTAAAGTCCACCCATTCCCCTTTTTATCTCTCTCTCCCTCTCTTTCATTAGTATGGACTAATGGCTCCTATTTTCCCAATACTTCATTACTATCCATAGTTATTTGGATGCTCAAATAGTCCCTAATTTGACCAATGAAAGCCTCCTTAAACTAGCTCCTGGCTTCTTTTGATATACCCCCATCTTTTCTCTCTTTTTTTGAGCACTTTTTTCTGATAACACCTAATATCTTCTTTTACCCAGCCCCAAAATCAGCCATTTCTCCTGGTTCCTTTCAGTAGGGAATGGTATTAGTGCCAGATGTACTCACTGCTATTAGGGTAGTTTGAATCTGGACCTGTCATATCCAATTTGGTAGCCATTATGCACCTGTGGCTATTTAAATCAAAATTTTAAAAAAATTAAAAATACAGTTTCTCAGTTGTACTAGCTACATTTCATGTGCTCAATAACAACATGTATTTAATATCTATTGTATAAGACAGCACCAATATTTATAGAACATTTCCAGCATTACAGAAAGTTCTATTGGACATTACTGTTCTAGACCCCTTCACAAGGCAAATTTAGGCAACACAAGCACATAAACACACATACTCATAAGTTTTCACTCTCCATTACCTTTTAAATATCTTCCTATGTCCCTCTACATTAATTCTTTCTCATAGTAAATAATTATTTGTTGAGCATATACTATTGGGTAGTTACTGTTCAAGGCCCTGTATATTTAGAAATGTACATTCCTTTTCTTTAAAAAATTAAATGTAATGAGAAGATAAAAATAAATGATTATAATAAAAAATGTATCATAATAATACAGGATGTTACATCAATATATACCCCATAGTGGGGATGTCAAGAAAGACTTCCTGAGAGAAATTACATTTATTAAGTTTAGAAAGGTAAATAAATATTAACCTGGAAATTTTAGGATAATTTTTGGGTGGGGGCATTTGCTATTCTCCATCAGTATTTTTTGTCTCTGCTCCAATTATTCATTTAAAATGCTTTCTTTATCTCTCCCATACCTTGTCAAAATTCTGTTTATCTTTGCCAATCTTTTATGATGCATTTCTTAGTACCTCTGACCAGACAAAGCCCAACCCAAACATATACTGTCTTTACTGATTTCTAGTACACAAAAGATTTGGTTTATTTTTGTTGTTATTAATGTAATGGGTAAGAACATGGTCTTAAAATCAGACTTATTGCTTACTAGCTGTGTTACCTTGGGCAAGCTACTTAATGTCCCTAAAACTCAATTTCTGCATGCAAAGGAGGGATTAATAATAACCCATAGTTAAATGTTTGAGGATTAAATAAAACAACGTATTGAACATTCTTAGCACTGTGACTGGGATATGCAAATTATATGGTCTACTAGTAATAATAATCTTATACTTGTTTCTTTTTTTGCTAGAAGTGTTAAATTTGTTCACACCTTTCTATTCCAATTTTTACATTATCAAGGCACACAAACACACATACGTATTTTAATAACATCTAGCAAATCCCCTATATTATTAAGATTCTTTCCAGTCCATATATTATGGCATAGTCACATGTAAAATATTGTTGATAGACAATTCTATTTGTAACTACAAAATTACAAAATCAATTTCAAAAATGTTATTTACCTATTGCTTGCAGCAACTTTAAAAAAAAACATTAAATATGACTTCATATATAAGATCATTAAATAAAAATATATTCCCACTTGTAAATTCTGAAATAAAACAAATATTTTCAAATTGGTGGAGCATACTAATAATAACTGCTACTAAATAGTAAAAATCAATCTATTAATAAAAACCGATTTGTCAGAATCCACATTCCTACTTATAATTGAATCCTACAAAGCCATATTTATAATTGGTTACTAATGAAATAAAGCATCTTGATTTTTATACAAATATATTTTAAATACTTAATGTAGTCATAGAAACAATATTAAGTGACAGCATCAAGATGAATTTCTTTCCTTTGACATACTCTTTAAAAATATAATGGGGAAAAAAGCATGTCATATAAGAACTAGAGATAACTTCTTTTGCCCTTCATCACAGTTTGTTTAAGTATGCATTGAGAGATATATCCCTGACATTTTGCTAATAAATGAAAACTATGTTTTTCAAAATAAATGCTTTTAAAAAATATATTTTATAATTTTTAGAAAGAGGGTAAGGGAGAGGGAGAGAGAAAGAGCAACATCAATATGAGAGTGAGACATCAATTAGCTGCCTCCTGAACACTCCCTACCAGGGATGGAGACTAGAGGCATGTGCCCTGACCAGGAATTGAACCAGCAGCCCTTTGGTGCATGGAATGACGCCCAAGTAACTGAGCCACAATGGCCAAATGTTTTTAATGAAGTGTATTTTATTTGTAAAAAGTGTATGTATGGACATAAAAATTGCACTGTTTATAGTTAGTCTAGAAAAAGAAAATGGAATGCTCACCAGGGTTAACAATTACCAAACCTAGACAGAGAGCAATGCCATTTCCTCCAAAATAACTGACAGCTATGAAGATTTTGCTTATTTTTCTTTACTAAGGAAAAAAATATGTGGTTTTCCTTATTACCCCTACCCATAAAATTTAAAAAATAATCTTGATATGTAATTTTCCTTCAAGTTAGTTTTAGTAGTCAATTTTTAAAAATGGGGATGTGAGAAATTCAGAATACACTGCTGTTTAAAAATTATTAAATTCCACTAATACACTGTCAATACCTATTATGTCACTTATATACTATATGTTTAAAACTTTCTACATGTAATTATTCTAAATAACCGTGCACAATCCATATCCTTTTGTACATGAAATATATTGATGGTAAAAGAGTTCATGTTTCCTAAAGGCAAACTTACCTGCGGAGTCCAATACAAAGTAGGGCTCAATCTGTAGAGTTTTCTTTTGTGGAAACTCTGAAGTGGCCTTGTTCGAGCTGCTGTACTCATGACAGTCAAGGATGGAGATTTCAATCTTGTCCTGTCTTTTCTCCTTTTCTTACTGTGCTTCTGGTTAAGTAACCAGCTACTCGAGGAAGAGAGCTCATCTAAATTCTCTGAAGTACTGAAATGCCATGAAATAATTGGGGAGTGGAGGGAATAAAACAAAACAAACAAACAAACAAAAAAGACAAAGAAAACTAAATGTAAATTGCCTTAATCTATTATGACAGAAGAGTATTAATTTTAGCCAACTTTGTGGTAACAATTGGTGAAAGAATCTATATGAATGGGAAATTACATATTCAAGTTGTGGAAATAATTTCTATTTCTATTTTCTCCTGCAAAACAAATATCCCATAGGTTAGAAATGGTCACATGGGTTCTCCAGTACTTCATGTATGTTACATTGGTGTTGTAACTATTTAAATCTAATGATTTTTGCATATGGGTGAAATTACATAGGATTGTAAGTTTAAAATAGTGCTCATCTCATCACTGCATTAGTTGCTCTTAAGCACTACATACAATTCCAGTGAATTTTGAAACAAAAATGCAATCCTACTATATTTAGGATTTTCTTAAACTTCTAATGATACAGAAGTCATAATTATAAAATAATGAAACAGATCACACAAAGTACATTTAGAAAGCATATTAATTTTATAATTGTTCTTCAAATTAATTTTTAAACATTGTATTTAAATATTTTAAAGTTCAGAACCGCAGGAGGAAGTTAATGTTTATACCATACAAATTTAACTTCCTTTATATCAGTACATATATATAAAATAATTAAGCTTTTCAGGTACTACAATATACCAATTTCAACCTTACTGACATAGACAGAAGCTAGTCAATTTAGTATTCTCAAATCAACAAGTGAATCTGCTATATGTGATATATAAGTTCTAATCAATATCTAAGTTCTAAATGTGCTATTTCAAATAGAATCAATATTTAATGATAAATATAAGATGTGGTTTCTCTATAGCAATATTACTGGTTTTAAATCAAATTTATGGTTGCTATAAAATATTCTATTAGCTTGTGGATAAAACAAGTAATTGAAGAATGAGTGACACAGAAATAAGAAACAAAAAACAAAGGTACCTAAATGGCTTATGTTGGTAAAACCAAAGAAAATAATTAAATATGAATTTAGCAACTATCATACATTCAACAAATACATAATCGATTATGCACTATTGGCCAGGTCAGTATAGGAAAAAGAGCCTATAATAACTATTTCACTTCAAAAATATTAACTTGAGTCTGCAGAAAGCTCTAGTCAATAATGTTTTAAGTCCCAGTTTATAACCACTAACAACTTAGGTCTTAGTTTATAAGACCTAACATAATGCTACTTTCAAATTAACAGGTCCAATATATCCTGATGTTACTTTATGTGAAATACATGTCTTACTATGGAAAATTTTAAGTGCATCACTGTTAAATAACAGTTTTCTTTTGAGAAACCATCCATGGAACTGGGCTATCATGTCAAGGGTAACCAGAAGGCGTAGATGATAGCCTTCTATCAAGTTAGGCACTTGGCAGGGCAGGTGGCTGGCACTGAATTAAGTCAAGGTCAGGAAGAAGAGAGGTTTCAGCTGGTAGTTGGTATCAGAGGTGATCAAGTCACAGAGCTAGGATCCAGGAAGGTGAGCATAGATCCAACACTAAAAAAGATTGTTTGTCCAGCAAGTTAGAAACAACTTTAGGAAGATTATAGTGGATCCTTGAAAGAGCTAAGAGCTCTTATTCTAGGAGCCTGAAGCAGTTAACTAATTCTTCTATTTATAACTCTTTCATTGTTGATGAGCCCTTAGTTTCCCCTTGTCACAGGAGGCTTAGTCCTAAAGAAGGTGAGCCACCATCTCCTCTTTGAATGATAACATAAGCTTTTGCACTGGCTAGAGGCTCACAAGCTGATTTAAAGAAAAGCTTGTCATTTGTGTCACTAAATGTTGTATTTTCAACTTTTTAAGGTAGCTAACATTATCATAGAAAAAATAGTTTAGTTTTATTCTTTTTCTTAATTTAAGTATGTTCCAAGCTGCTGACAATTCATCCTTAGATGACACTAACACTTTTTAACTACTAAGGATCCTTGTAAAGTGTCATCAAAAGTTACCATTCTCGACCTATACACTGAAAACTACAAAACATTATTAAAAGAAGTCAAAGAAGACACAAAGAAATGGAAAGATATTCTGTCTTCATCGTTTGAAAGAATCAACATAGTTTAAAATGGTCCTATTACCTAAAGCAATATACAGGTTTAGGGCAACCCCATCAAAATCCCAAAGGCATTTTTTTAAAAAAATATATTTTTATTGATTTTTTACAGAGAGGAAGGGAGAGGGATAGAGAGTTAGAAACATCGATGAGAGAGAAACATCGATCAGCTGCCTCCTGCACATCTCCCACTGGGAATGTGCCCGCAACCCAGGTACATGCCCTTGACCGGAATCGAACCTGGGACCTTTCAGTCCGCAGGCCGACGCTCTATCCACTGAGCCAAACCGGTTTTGGCCCAAAGGCATTTTTAAAAGAAGCAGAACCAAAAAATCATCAGATTTCTATGGAACCACAAAAGACCCTGAATGGCAAAAGCAACCTTGAGAAAAAAAATTTTAAAAAGAACAAAGCTGGAGTATCACACTGGAAGTATTGTTAAATTATATCACAAAATGACAATAAGCAAAACACATGGTATTGACAGAAAAACAGGAACACAGAACAATGGAACAGAATTGAGACTAGAAATAAACTCACGTGTGTGTGTGTGTGTGTGTGTGTATGCAAATATATAAATGGGCAAATAATTTTTGACAAAGGAACCAAAAACATACTATATAGAGAAAAGAAAGCCTCTTCAATAAATGGTGCTGGGAAAATTGGAAAGCCACATGCAAAAGAATGAAACTAGACTGCTATCTGTCATCATATATTAAAATGAACTTGAAATGGATTAATGACCTAAATATAAGACTTGAAACAATAATCTACAAAGAAGAAAATATAGTGCTAAACTTATGGACCTTGGTCTTAGAGAAGATGTTATGAATTTAGACCTCAAATGCAAGGGAAGTAAAAGCAAAAGTAAATTAATGGGACTATATCAAACTTAAAAGCTTCTGCATAGCAAAAGAAACTACCAACAAAATAAAAAGGCAATGAACTGAATGGGAGAAAATATTTGCAAACAATACCTCCAGTAAGTGGATGATATCCAAATATATATAAAGAACTCATATAACTCAACACCAAAAAACCCCAAACAATCCAATTAAAAAATGGGCAGAAGACCTGAACACTTTTCCCAAGAAGACATACAAATGGCCAACCAATTTATAAAAAGATGCTCAACATTAAAAATAAGCATGTTTGCATATGTTACATACTTCCTATACACGTAATTTTTTAATAGTTACATGACATTCCATCCAGTGGTTATATAACATTCCCTATATACATTTATTTAAACATTCCCTATAGCATTGGGTTTTAGACTTATATTAATAGAGGTAAAAAGAAGAAAGCAATTTTTTTTCCTACTGCCATTACTTTAAAAATACAGCAGGGGATGTTTTGTTTTCTTCCTGATGTTCTGTACATCTCTAATACAATCAGTAATGTCATTCATATGCACCTAAAATTATGTTGAAAATTTCAACCTGGAATGGGCTGCTAACAAATGATGTTTTCTCATAAGTGAGAAGTGACTATAAAATAGTATGAGGGTAAAAGAATTACTTTATATGTGATTAGTTTACCAGTTTAACTGCAGTTTTTCAATTAGGATACCCAATTAGAAAGAATGGCTGCATTTCGTGCGGTAATTGCCATTAGTGGAAATAAATAACATGGCAGTGATTCACTAAAATTTAATTTCATATCATATTCTGGGACTCATTAAAGCAAAACAAACAGCAGCAGCAACAATAAAAATCTAGACATTATTTCAAGCAGAAATTCACTTTCTCTGAGATAATACCCCACAGGGTAAACAAGGATCCATTTACAACATTTTATTTTCATTTTAGAGTCTGAGATCTAAAAACCAATTAACTATCTCTATGATAGTAAAATGTAATGCTTCATTTGTATGAAGACTCAATATTTTCAGTTGCTCTGTTCCTGGTGACTCATCTCAGACCCTGCTGCCAAGATTAACAAAGCCAAAAACAACAATTCTGACTCTGGCAGATACTGCCGCTAAATGAGAAATGGGGGCTGGGAATCAATGACTAACAAGTGGACAAACAGGTGCCCTGGAAAATAATTAACCAAGAGAATTTGCTGTAGCGATTGTGAGAAAGCATCATTAAAATACTTAAAAACTGACCTTAAATACTTTTTAAAATTATGTTATACAGGCAGTTCTATGTGGTTCACTAAAAACATATATAGAATAGGTGGCTAAACTTTAAAAATTCACAGTTTAAATTTCTTCTAACCTACTTATAAATAAAAACCACAAAAAAATGTGATATAAAGCTAGGATATACATATATTTATTAAAAGATCTGCACTTATAAGAGTATTTATCTGGCAATCCAAGTATACAGAATACAGCTGAAATAGCAAAAGTCTGTTAAATAAACTAAAAAGATCTCAGTAAGCTCGTGCATGAAAGCTCACTCCTGTTGCTGTGCTGAGGCCTTCTCTCTTACTAGAGAATGTCTCTTACTACAGTACAGATGCAGCTACCATTCTGGTCATCTGACTTTCTAATCCAGAGTTAAATTAGATGAGAGGAAGCAGGACTGCAGGAAACAGCCCTGAGAGCAACAACTAAAATGTGGAAAAAGAAAGAAATATGGAATGCTTATTACCTGCAAAAAATCTTGAAAGACATTTCATTCATTCAACAAATATGTATTCATGCTCATGATGTGACTCTTACTGCTAGGAAAATAGTAGGTAGTAAGACAAACAAAAAAGTCCTACTCTTATGGAGTTTACTTTTTCATCCAGGAAGACAGATAATAAACAAGTTTAATAAATAAAATATCACACTTATTTCACTTGATCCTCATAAGGAGCCAAGATGCAGACTGTTCTCATTTCAACTGTGACTTATAAAGTTGCCTAAAATCACAATGCTACCAAGTGGCAGAGCTGGGATTAATCTCAGAACTGATTCCAAAGTGATATTCTTAATAGTACATTTTCTTCATAGCACTTTATCAGGCTATAAAATTACATTTATTTGTGCAATTATTCGGTTAATACCATTTTCACCTATAAACTAGACTCTATTCCACGAGGACAGAGAACACATTTTTTTGTTCAACATCGCAAAAATGGTATATATATCTGCTGTGCCCAATCCAATGCCTGATGCACTGAAGTTGCTCAATACGTATTTGTTAACTATTAAGTGAATTATTTTACAGATATACAACTATTAATATTAATAGCCCCTGAGGATGTGGTCATAGTGATGAGCCTGAGTTACCAAAAAATGGAATTAGTTCAGTATCATCCAAGAAAGGCAATGTGTAATAAATTTTATTAAAACAATTCTTCCCAAATGGTTTATTTTAAAGTTTTTGGCACCTGGGTAGAATCATCATTCCTCCTACTGTCTTAGGTACCTTTTTCCATAATACCTTCTAGGTTACTAACACATGTTGGGTAATTTCTACTTACTAAATCTCTTGAGTTAAGCTAACATAAAATTATTATGCCCAAAGCAAAGCATAATAGTGGTGTTACAAAAAAAAATACATTTTAGACTGTATTGAAACTTTTATGTTTTTATTTTTCATGTGTTTGAAAAAAAGGGAAGTCCTCAAAAATAAACATTTACTTGAAGAATATTAGCACTAGAAGCTGTTTTAGAAAATATTTGTGTCCCAGTAAATTTAAAGATAAAGAAGTGAGATGTAAAGAAATGAATGACTTGCCCAAGGTCACAAAATGTCTAAAACAAAAAGAATATATAAAATGTGTATACTCCCATAACCACCAGTTACCCTAAAGCTACTAAATTATTTTTAAAAACACTATATTTGAATAAGAATAAACAAACATTAAAACTTGGGGGGGGGGGTGAGGAGTAAGAGATTAAATACCCCAAGATGGTTTTTTCAGAAGGTATGTTTTAGGTAATACGAGAATAAAACCTAACAGTGTAAGTTACAGTATCCCATACAAGCTAAGCAGACCAAAGGATAGCAACTTTATATCTTCCCAAGAGATGTGACTCCCAATACTTGTATAATGAATGTCTTCAGTAATAGCTGGCCTATAAATCATTATAGGACCCCAAATCTTTATCCTAACTCAAGCCACTTTGAAGCACTTTTTAAAAAAAGTAACTATAGTTCTAAATCAATGACTAGTATGCTGCTCAAGGAAAGAAATAACAGATTGTATCTACAATTATTACATACATTATGTCATTATGTAAAAACATCAATGGCTAATATTATTAAGCTGTTTCTTCTGTACCAAGCATTGTTCTAAGCTATATATATTATCTCATTTACTTCTCACAGAACCATATACTGTATGTTTACTGTATGATAATCATATCTGCAAGACATACCTTTAACTCTTAGTGATCTGTTGAGTAATAAACAATATTTTAATAGATCTAACCTGTACCTTTTAAAATAATATGGCTTTAGAAACTGGGTTAGAGTGAGACTAAATGACTGTCAAATGTTGGTTAAGACTTTATAAAACCTTTTGGAACAAAGAGACTATAAATATTTAGATACCACAAGACTTTAAGAACACATAAAGCAAATATATATTTATCATAATAAATTACTACATTTCCTGTTACTTTTATTTTTTTAACATTTTTATTGATTTCATGGAGGAAGGGAGAGGCAGAGAGAGATAGAAACATCAATGATGACAGAGAATCATCAATTGCCTGCCTCCTGCACACCCTACACTGGGAATCGAGCCTGTAACCCGGGCATGTGCCCTTGACTGGAATCGAACCTGGGACCCCTCAGTACAAAGGCCGACACTCTATCCACTGAGTCAAACTGGCAAGGACTCCTATTACTTTTAAACATACCTTTTGTCTATATCTACAAACATTCTGCAACTTCCTAATTTTAACAATATGATCACAGGATTAGCATGAATAATGTCATTTAAATGTATTTTCAAAATTATGATGACCATTGTATTTTCTAGTTATCCTTTTTTTAAAAATTGATTTTCAAAGAGAGAGTTAGGGAGAGGGATAGAGATAAAAACATCAAGAGAGGAACATCATTGATCAGCTATCTCCTGGACATCCTCTACTGGGGATTGGGCCCACAATCAGGACATGTGCCCTGACCAGGAATCAAACCGTGACCTCTTGGTTCCTGGTTTGACACTCAACCACTGAGCAACACTGGCTGGGCTCCAGTTATTCTTTTGGAAGTATATGACTTGTACCCTCATTTTCTTAACTTTTTATTGTGAAATATAAGGTACCTATAGATAAGTGCATAAAACATTTATGTTTAACTTGTAAATATGAAGCATCACCTACTTGTCTACTCTGTAATAAACACTACTCAGGTCAAGAAATGAAACATTATCAGCACTTAAGAAGCCTCACCCCCCATATGGACCTCATCAAAAGTTAAATTCATACTTTTACCAGCCTCCTGAATAATTCAAGGAACTGAGAACAATGTATATTTAACTTCCTCCTGACCCATATGCTATTGTTACTACAGACTTTTTTAAAAACTCCATGAGACATATTTTACTATTTGCTTACATACACCTACCCAGTTATTTACATTTTATTTGTTCTCTCAGCTCAATGACCTATAGAGGATCATCACTTTCTATGGCCTGAAGCACATCCTTTATCGTTATCAATTAACAATAACTAGAATCTACTAGTGACAAACTCAGTTTTAATGTATCTGAAAACATTTGTACTTCACACTCAGACTTCAAGGATGTTTTCTCTAGATACAGATTTTCTAGGTACACAGTTATTTTCATTCAACACACGGAAGATACCATTCCACTCTGACTCCAATTATTACTCTTGATAAGTCAGCTGTCAGTTGAATCGTGGCTTTAATCAAGGCATTGTCTTTCTCCTCCACTGTTGCTTTTAGATGTTACCTGGGTCTTTCGTCTATATTTTTAGATTTCTTATTTGTCCTGGCTTCCTGAATTTGGTGTCTTTCATTAAATCAGGTAATTTTTCAGCCAGTACCTATTTAAATATTGCTCCTGCTTCATTCTCTATATCATCTTCCAGGTCTCAAATTAAGTCTCATATTAGACCTGCTCAATGTGGTCTCCACAATTTTTAAATAACTCTGTGCTTTCCATTGTTTTGTCTCTTTTCCTACAGTCTGGAATTTGTCTTCTAATCTATCTTCATTAAACAGTCTCTCTTCAATGTATCATTACTACAAACTTAGTTTTTAATTTCAATATTTTTTAGACATTTTATTTGGACCTTTTTCAAATGTGCTATGTCACTTTTATAGTTTCTTTCCTGCAGATATTTTCAAGTTTATCGTTTATTTCTAAAATCAGTACAAGCACTGTTTTTTAAATAACCAGTTTGATCATTCTAAAATCTGAAAACTTTATGAACTCTTTTTGCTGTTGTTTACTCTTTATTCTCACTCTTATTGCTCTGTCTCCTCAGGTGCTTGATTATGTTTGACTGTGTACTAATCACTGACTTAAAAAATTAATCCTGAGAATTTCCTGTGGCTAAGAAAGGTGCCTTCCTCCAGAGAGAATATGCATTTGCCTCTGTCATCTATCTTATAGTATTAACCATTTCAGAACCATTTTAAACTAGAGATTCCTTAGATGACTCATTGATGAAAATTCCATGTGAAAGTCCCTACCATAGTCAGACCATCTCAAAAAATATAAATGCTTTTTTCTTTTATCTTCTGCTCTGCTCAGCACCAAGGCAAATCTATCAAATGGTACCCAAGCAGTGGGAAAGGGGAAACAGTTTACCTTCTGATTACATTTACTGTAAGGATATAGCTCCTGGAGGAGGGTTGTCCTAGCTCCTCTTCCTACCATATACAAGGCCATGGCTTTCTCTTCCTCTCACCCTACAAACTACTAAAACTTCATTTGATTTTTCTGGATTTAGCTTTGATATTTCTCTCTCTCTCTCTCTCTCTCTCTCTCTCTCTCTCTCTCTCTCTCTCTCTCTCTCTCTCATTCTCTCTCTCTTTCCACACAGAGCTAAAAAAACCTCAACTAAACTTTGTCAGAATTTGGCCTCAGACAAAATTTGATTGCTGTGCTTTACTTAGTTTTCTGGGTGCTTGTTTTTTTCTTAGTTTGTGGCTTAGAAATATCATTAAAAACATTCACTAATTTCTCATTTTCAAAATAAACAATAAAATACTATTATATAATCCAGCAATTCTACTTTTGGGTATATAACCAAAACATTAAAAGCAGGGACTCATACAAGTGCTTGTATACCCATGTTCATATTCATAGCAGCATTATCAGCAATAGCCAAAAGGTAGAAGCAACCTGAATGTTCATGCAAGGATCAATGAAAAAGTGAAACACGATCTAAACATAAAATAGCCTATTATTCAACCTTAAAAAAAGAAGGGAATGTTGTTGACATGCTACAATATGCATTAACCTTGACAACATTATACTAAGTGAAATAAGCCAGTCACAAAAGGACAAATACTGTATGATTTCACTTACATGAGGTACCTAGAGTAGTCAAATTCATAGAGACACAAAGTAGAATGGTGGTTGCCAAGGACTGGAAAGAAGGAAGAATGGGAAGTTATTGTTTAATGGATGTTTCAGTTTAGGGAGATGAAAAAGTTTCTGGAGATGAATGATGGTGATTGCTGTGCAACAATATGAATGTACTTACTGCCACTAAATTTAAAAGTGGTTACAATGGTAAATGTTATATTATATACATTTTACCAGAAGTTTTAAAATTCTTATTCAAATGATGAATTTTCTTACCTTCACATTTACTTATATACATAAAATGAAGTGTTTATATGCTTAATAGGGACATCTTCAGAAAGCACTTTGTGTCAAGTCTGAATAACATTAAACAGGCTAAGCCTTTACTCTTGAAAATCTTTGAATATGAAAGATGTTGACTTCATATATAATTATATGTAAAGAAAACAATAACAACATATTGGAAAAATATCAAGATATAAGAAATAAAACTACGCCTCAATTTGACATTAGTCACAGGGTCAAAAGGCTCATAAATACATAAATTACACATTGCTTCAATACAGATACCTTTAAATAAAGCTTTTTCATAAGTTACTATATGACTATAACCTTTCATTAATTTTCAAAACTACTGTAATATCCTCAAATGAGAGTAATGTAAAATAATCGGTTAAATTCGTAGAATATCACTACTAAGCATTTATTTTATAAAAAGGTGAATTAGAGGATACAATTTTAAATTCTTAACTAGTTTTACCAATATCAATTAAGTACTTTTTAAAATATTGTTAAGGGGTTTAAAAAACACACACCTAGAAATCACATAATATCCTTTTCCAGGGATGGGCTGCTCATGCTACAATAAGAGGGCGAGGACAAAAAGAAGGAGCAATGTCTTATTTGTTAATGTCTATCCATATCTTTACCTAACTCCTCTAACTCCATTTCCCACTCTTCATTTGGCTACAATCACTTTATGGACAACTGCATCTACACCCATCTTAATCTCTTTCACGCCACTCTTAAGAACAGGTCCCTCCATCATAAGTTGGTGATATGTAGTTCTACATTCCCCATCTCTAGCTCTTTCCCTTCCCTTTATTTTAATAAAGTTACATTTCTTCCACCTTTAAAGAAAAATACCTTACTTGACCTTGTACATCCAATTTATAACGGCGTAAACTACGATACATTTCAGGACATTTCTTTGGCATCTAACACAACTACCACATAGTCTCAAAATTTACCACTTTTCATTTAGAGTCATTACTCTCTTATCTACAATATATTCCAGTTTCTATGTTGGCTTTATGGAATATATTTTATGGCAGATATTGTCATGTAGAATTTTTACAGAAACTTTAATGAGACCAGGAGTATTTCCCAAATCTTTTGCTTCACACAGCAGTTTGCTGGTTATCTGGCAGCAAAGCATTTAAAATTTGCTCACTTTCTCTTTGATGAAAAGTAGCTATATTAAATTTTCTAGCAAATGTTAGAGAATAAAACAATCTTTCTTTGAAGGGAAATATAACATTTTGATTGAAAATGTGAAAACAAATGCTTTTTGAAAGAAATTTGTTACATAGAAAGTATTTTGAAAAAAGTATTGATTGTTGCCAAAAATAAATTAATACGTTAGTAAAATTAAGAAGATTAATTAAAACACATATCAGCATACTTCAAAGAGGTAGAAAACAGATTTTTATCTACTTTTAAATCTATCAAAAAAGAATTTTAGTAAGTTTGAACCTGTTACGAACTTTCAAAAATAAACCTTCCAAATACTTTATAGGAACAACTATTTGATAGCAGGAAAAATGGCCATTACAGCCTGGTTTCAACAAGAACCTTTGAACTATTAGACAGGATTGAAAAAGTAAGATTTAGTAAACACAGCCAATGTTACATTTCTTTCATTTGGATGTATGTACCTTTACTAGGTATCTTTTTCAACTATGACAGTTATTAAAAATCAATAGGCAAACAACTGCATGTAATTCCATTATCATTATATGATATTTTAAAAAATTACACAGTTCACTACAAGCTCTTTAAAAGTGGTGACTTCGTCTTCTTCATCTTTGTATCCCTAGGACTTTGACTATATGGCATACACCAAATAGTTATACAATAAATACTCTGTGAATGAATGACCAAATATTCAGGCAAGTACACTAAAATGAAAATATATACACACACTCACACACATACCTAAGTATGCATGTAATACCTAGTTAGGTAAACAAAATATTACCTAAAATGGGTAGCCTAAAATCACAATGCACATACATCAATTTGATGGTGTTAATGGCTCAACTCGTAATTATAATTTCTTAATTAAGATATGTTCTCATAAATAAATATATCAGAGTTGTCCTATCTACATATAACATGTGAGGATCTTAACTTACAAAGTGAATCATCAGTGATACAAGGAATAAATATAAAGTAAAAAAATAATAATAAAGCAAAACTGGTAAAAAACTGTTTTTTTAACAAACCAATGGCTAAATGACCCAGCATAAATAAAACTGTAAAAGTATTAAAAATTAAACTTTCAAAATAACAAGTTCAAACTAAAAATCAAATAACAGCATTTTTATTTTAAGACTTGGTTTATATCCAACTATCTCATTAAGAATACGATGGCTACTTAGCATAATTTTCACAATCGTATAAATTTTCCTTTCAAGCTATATTTAACATTTTTAATAATAAATCACATAATTACATACACACTTAGTCCTCTACAGTACATTACAATTTTATTGGAGAAAAATTAGATGCAGCCACAAAATTATATTCTATTAACATCTTTAATTCTAATTGCATGTCTGAAAGGAAAAACTCAGAGAAAGGCAAGCAAAATAAAAGAGAACAAGTGCTGTTCCCAAAAAAGGATTAGGATTCACTATATATATATATATATATATATATATATATATATATATGTATATATATATACACACATATACATATATATATTAGATTTAACATAATAAACTGCTAATTATTTAATGACTATAGGATCATATTAATTATATGCAGAAAAAATTTACCTTATAACACCAAGACACAAAATGACTGAAAATGTATTAAATAAAACAGTAATCAGTAGCAAACAGTAAAACTGTTTTTCTTTTTTTACAAATATCATAAAACTTCCTGAAAAGCTGTCTCCATTATTCTCAGGCTTGTAGTTACCCTACCTATATAAGTTTGATGTTGTCCAAAAACGTACCCATGTCTATTCATTGAACTCTCATAGTGTTTAAGTAAGGAAAAAAAGCAGCTGAAATACTTAAAAATTAAACAAGCGAAGCCAAACTTAGAAGCAAAATGATCTCGTTGTTACTTACCTCCTGGAAATGCCATTAGCCAGACATTTATGGCTACAGGACTTGGAGGGGAGGGGTGATGAAGTTGGAGACATGTTGAGAGGGGCTATCAAACTGTTGATGATCTCAGTCAACTGTGCACTCTGCAAGAAAACAGTCAACTGCTAAGCAAGAAGTGAGTTAAATCTCAGGTCTTCTGTGTCTATTAAATGCTTAACTTCTCATGAAACAAGTATATGTTTTTAGTAAATATAGGGACAGGCAAAAGTAGATTTACAGTTTTGAGTAAACAAAACAGTTTATTCTTGTATTATTATTTATAATTGTTGTATTATTTTCTATAGAATCGACTGTAAACCTACTTTTGCCCATCCCTACTACATGTATTTTAAACTACAAAAATGATTAGTCCACTACTGATACTGTATTTCATATAAGTAAATTTACATTTTAAAGTACTACTCCTTTTTCATGTCCTTTTTTTGTTACAGTTTCTTTATCTACTTATCCTGTCTTCTAAAACATTTGAATTCAGGTAATAGAATCTATATAATAGTTTGAGCTAGCCAAATAATAACAATCATAGTTATGATTTATTAAATGTGTAGTATGTGCCAGACACTATACTAGGCACAAGAATATTTCTAATCGTTACAACTAACCTATAAAGTAGATATTTTACTACATATAACATCAATTACAGATGAAGAAATTGAAACAAATTTCTCATCTGTAATTGATGTTATATGTAGTAAAATAGTTTAAGCTGCTTGACCAAGGATTATAAAGTTGGTAAGAAATGAAGCTGTGATTCAAATTCAGGTTTTAATTTCATGCCACAACTGCTTCTTAATATTTTTCCTAATTAAAAAATATCATTTTGAGGGTATCAAAATTTTTATTGCTCCTCATCTGAAACTTAAATATATGTAATATATTTATAATGTGTAATAAATATTAAATCATTCTCAAAACAATAATCTAAAACAATTAGAATAAACTTAGACCACATCACTGGGAATAGTACATTTCTATAAAAGAATGGCAACTATTTTCATTACATATGTAATGTGTTCATTATAGAAAAAAAGAAAGTACAGATAGATTTACTAGGAAAAGAAAATCACCTGTAATCATATTTCACAGAGAAAACCATTGCAATATCTATCTATCTATACATCTACATTAAATTTTTTGAGCATACATGAGCATTTGTATATATAAATACAACATGTGTACACACACACCTTTTTAATTAATCATGCCACATCAATTTTCTAAGACCTGTTTTCTGACTTAACATCATGTGACTACATTTTAAAAAATACATTGACCTATTTTATCATTTTATTAATTACAAGATATGCTATTATAAAATAAAGGGATATGTGACATTATTTTGAAACTTCATTTGTATGAAACTAATAATGTGCTGTTAGAAATAATGAGACTAAAGAATATGATAAAACTAAATCTAAAATTTTAATTCAAAAATCTTTTATAAAAAAACTGAAATGTTTTCTCCATTTAATTCCTTAATAAATAATACATACCTAATGCCTTTATTTTAAAAATTATTATTCTTTTTAAAGCTCATTTTCAAAATCACCAATAGAGATTCTTTCTTTATCCAGTGATCAAGAATTTACAAATTTATTCATGAAAATAAATGTATAGAGTATATATTTTCCAGTCTGAAACACTGATATACTCTTCTCTTTATCCACCTCCAAAAATATCATCTAAAATACTGTAAGCCATTGGAAGTCATTGGTCAGGTATGTCTGTTAATTGGCCCAGAGAACAACATTACAACCAACCCCTAGTTTTTACTCTAACAACCATCCCACTTCAGCCAATAAAATCTCATATGCCTGAGTCCATATTTGGGATAGTAAAAATTTATTAGGAACTTACTCGACTTTCTATTTACAATCATTTTTTTTTTAATATATTTTATTGATTTTTTACAGAGAGGAAGGGAGAGAGATAGAGAGTCAGAAACATCGATGAGAGAGAAACATCGATCAGCTGCCTCCTGCACATCTCCTACTGGGGATATGGCCGCAACCCAGGTACATGCCCTTGACCGGAATCGAACCTGGGACCCTTCAGTCCGCAGGCCGACGCTCTATCCACTGAGCCAAACCGGTTTTGGCTATTTACAATCATTTTTATTAAAGAATCCATATTCCAATTTTACCTTTCACTAAAAATCTCTATCAATATATTATTCAAATAACCATTCAGATCTATTAGGTGGTACCAGTGTTCTGTCCCTGTGAAAAAAGTCCAATGATAAGCAATTTTGTTTAAAGAAAGATTTTCCAACTGAGTGTAAACGAGTGAACATCCTAAGGCTATGTACTAGTCAATACCTTATATTGTACCTTATATTTATTTTATACCTTATATCAGGGGTGGGCAACCCCTGGCACGCGTGCCAAACATGGCATGCAGTAACTTTTGCTGGTACGCGAAACCCTCTCTTATAATCTTCCATTTACAATTTTTTTCTTAATATCAACTTTATTTTTCAGATAAATTCAATGTCGGTGCATCTTAGATAAATAATTTTACATAACAAGTTATCTTAAAGACCATAGACATGGATTGACGAGAGAGGGAAAGAGCAATTTCTATGCCTCTGCCTTAACTCTCCCTGCCTTCCTAGATCCGACTAGTGTTTTGGTTTCATCCACTTACACTTGTGAATCTTTGTTCTCGATGATGAATTTTGTTAAGTCTCGTAATAGGAGTAGCCTGACGGATGAAAGTAGTAGCTTGTGCATATCTCTGAAGGTCATAAAATATAAACCTGATGTAAAAACTCTGTCATCAGTGATGCAGCAGCAAAAGTCCCACTGATAATATCAAATGGAGTCATAAAGTTTTCTGTCGGACTATCAGTGTACATGTATACATTAAGAAATAAATGTATTTTTCATCATCATATACTGTGTTTTTGTCGCTCAAATGAATTTTATTATTTCTTCAAGGTTCTTCACATACATATACCTTAAGAGATATCAAGTAGGCGTAACATGTTCTCAAAAAATTAGGGTTGGCATGCAGAAGAATTTTGAGTCAGAGATTTTGCTGGTTTTGGCACGCACTCACAAAAAGGTTGCCCATCCCTGCCTTATATTTAAATAACTGTAATTACATCAATATTATAATAAAGGTTAGTCATATACTAAGTATTTTCATTTTACTAAATGTCAGATTGCCAACTTTAATAACCCATATCCCAAGAAGACACATTTATTTTCATGTCACTCACGCTGTACTCTTCTCATTATTTACCTGTTTTTCTATGTTGCGAAGAAGCAGTGTAGGGCTACTTGGAGACATTTCAAAATCTTGTTCTGGTAAAGGATCTTGACTCTCTTGGGGAATCTGAGGATTCCCTGTACTATTTAATGCAGTTGCTTGGTCTGCAAATTGTATTTGCTTTTTCAAATTGTCTTTTGGAAGTTGACATTCTTCTAGGATCACTAGCCCCTAGTCAAACATCAATTAAAGAGTTTAAATGAAAACAAAATTGACTGTTAAATTAACCTTAATGTTATAATACACTTGAAACCATGCTTCTTATTACCCCTTGGAAATCAGAAAATACACACTTGGTAGTTTCACTCTAAAAAAATTGGCTTATTTAAAACATGTGTAGCTAAAATAACATGTACATCTGATGGAGCAGGCTTTATAAAATATTGTCATAAATTATAGGCATCCAGTTTTTTTGTCTTCTGTTGGTTTTAGTTATTAACATTAAAAGCATGACACATTTAGAATAAAGTTAGAAGCTTAAATCAGGGTATGAACATTTCAGACTGAAATTTAGAACATTTCCTGATTTAATCTTGTATTTTTAGTCACTAGCATTTCCATTTGTTTTATATTTGAGTACTCCGAATTTCATAAATTAAAATACCAAACTTATAAATATCCAAACAACAATCTATTATATTAACTCCTTTCAGAGTCCTGTAAGGACAAGCCCCAAGCCTGTGGCTGCCAGTCACCAACCCTGGGCAGGACTGCACCATTGAGAAAAAGTACTCTCCAGGCCAATCAAACCTCTTGTTGTTTACAGGGTAGATAAGTTAATAATAAAGACACAAGTATTCAAATTTGATGGAGTATTTTCTGAAATGTAAGTAATCAAAAATAGGTAGGGATCTAGCTTCCTCTGCACTTCCTGCCACATGCTTGTACTTTTTCTTCGAATGGCTTGCTAAACTTTCTCCCACATTTCCTGGCTGCTTTACTCCTACTGTTATCACCAAGGTCTCTCAGAGGCAAGGGAAACAGGAAAGAAAGGATGAAAAGGAGTGCATAGATATGATCTTAATGATTTTATAATCATTTCTCACTGAAAAACTTTTTCCCTTTCTACCCCTTTTACCCCTGTAAAGAATAATACATGTTCTTATACAATATATATGTAGATGTAGATTTTTGCAAGATACCAAGAAGCCCCTACAAACTAGCTGAAAAGGTATTAAATGCCTAATGTGGCTAAAATATTATATTCCTGTCATGAAAAACAGACTAAAACATTAATATAAGTTATAGTATTTCAAGATGGAACAAATTAAATGATTGTTGTGGATCAGCTTGCATCATCTATAAATGCTATTCTTAGGATGAAAACTGCCTACCTATAATAATTAAAACATAACATGCTAATTAGACTGGACAGCTAAACGACCTTCTGGACAACCCTCTGGACAAAGCTGGGGCTGTGAGGGCCAAGGCAAGCCACCGCAGCTGTGAGGGCCAAACCCCTTGCATGAATTTTGTGCATCGGGCCCCTAGTAGTATAAAATATGCAATATATGAGTAATTTTAGTTTATACTATAATTTAGAGAATCTAAAATTTTACAATGACCATGGTCAGTTATACTATTAAACATACATTTTATAATTTTGTAGTACTATATTACACCTTGATGTTTGGTAAAAGTAAATTATTCTTTTTATCTATATTTACAACAATGCTAGTAACTTTACCAAGAAAAGAGGATCCAAATTTTTTTCCCAAATCCTCACCTGAGGATATTTTTTCTACTTCTTTTTAGAGAGAGAAGAAGGGAGGAAGAAAGGGAAGGAGGGAGGGAGGGAAAGAGAGAGAGAGAGAGAGAGAGAGATCAAGGTGAAAGAAACATATCAATCAGTTGCCTCCCACATGTGCCCCAAGTGAGACCTGGGACTGAACCTGTGCTCAGGTATGTGCCCTTGACCTGAATCAAAATTGTACCTTTCGATGTGCGGACCAACACTAACCACTTAAACACACCAGCCAGGACAAGAGGATCCAATTTTTGTTCCCATTTCAATGACTATTTTTCTAGTATGCACAAATACGGCTGTCAAGAAATCTGAAGAAGTATATTTAAAAGAAGTTTGTTTTATCTGATATTTTCAAAAATTAAATTAGACTTGATAAATATAGTATCATCAATCACAAAAACTCTTTAAAATATCTGAAATGTCCATTCAAAAGTTGTACAAGTCTCTTACTGGGTTTTTCACAAATACTTCATGTAAAAGAAATACATGTTTCCACCAATTTAACTATAATTCTGTTTGATTACAGTTTGTATTATGGGCCAAGTTGCTCTGAATTAGCCTGATTTCATAACTCCTACTTATAATATTGTTTCTATACATAAGTTGATTCTGAATTTCAGAAGCTCAACATACAAACCTTAGGATACTATCTTTTTATATGGTAGGGGACCTACCATAATTAGTTCAATGAAGAATAATACTTTAAAAATTTAACTGGGGATACATTCATAGTCAACTCATAACCTATTTTTTTCCCCTTAAACTATTGCCCTGGTCAAAACTCTCACAGTGTGAGAAGAATGGACTTGATTTTTCTCTGCCATGGCCAAGAATAGAGAAGAAAGGGAAGAGGAATATTTCTTTGGAGTCACTGGAGATAGAGTTTCTGTTTTTAAAATTCAGGAAAGGACATGTGTGTGTTGGGTCATAATGATGTACACTTTAAATATGTTATCATTTTATTTGTCAAGTATATACCTCAATAAAGCTGAATTTTAAAAAATCAGGAATAGTACAATGATACATAAAACAAGGCAATAACAAAAATATAAAAATTCTTTAGAATAATGAATTGAGATAACTGAGACAAGTGAAAACTCCAGCCTGAGGTGAAAGCAAATCAACTGCTCCAGAGTAGACAACTGTTTCTGAAAATAACACTAGAGAGATCCCCACCCCACTCCCAGGGTCCTCATAGAGAAGACATAGTGTGAAAAAATAAACTGTCTTAGCAGCATCTTTATTATTTATATAAAGTCACCAAGGCTAATTTTAAGCAAAAAAACAAATGAAAATTTAAACATAAGAAATGTATAATTTAAAATGTGGAACGTCCTATTATAGGATAACAAAACAAAAATCTAAAAGAGAAATCATAGCTAGTTGCTGTCTTATTGAAAAGCTGAAGCAGAGAAAAGAAGAAATATGAAAATTATACTGTGTTATGAAGCTGCTACAAGAACAAGGAAGAGATATTGTTAACATCTGCTTTCTTCTCTCTAAAAATTGAGGTTACCTGGAATATGTCAAAGAAAGGGCAAATGATAGCTTCAACACCTACACTTGTAGATCTCCTAGTGGATCTAGTCTGTGTTTCCTGACCAGTCACAAACTGGCACTGATTTAAACAGACTATTTACAAGAGAGCATCTCTCAATCTCTTTCCCTTCCCCTTATCTCTAACTTAACCCTAGAAGAAAGGGTTTGTTTTTCTTTCCTTTCAAGATACATTAAACAGAAAAGTTCTGTCTCACTCAAGATAACTACTCTTCTCAATGTTTTTTTCTTATAATAACCCAAGAAACGCTGTAAGAACAAAGAAAGTGCTTGTTTTTCTATTCATTATAGTAACAGCTCAACTAAATTGCAGATAAGCAATTAAACATATTAATTCCTAAGAAATTTAAGGATAAACTACCAAAATAAAGAAATAGTATATTTTGATAGCATAATATTAATGGCATTTTCCATAAAACAAATATAATGGGATTCTTAAGGGAACAAAGGGCGAGATATACATCTAGCCTAGCCCTAAACCAAGACAAATGTAAGTAAGGCCATATAAATTATTACTGGGAAGTTTCGATTTTTTCCCCCCTTAAAACAACTTATTTAAAAAATATAAACATATAATCAAACTTTTAAAAATGTTTAACAACAATTATACAGCACTACTTAGAACAGACAAAATATTAAAATATCTTTTCCCAAGTCAAAGCAATATGAACTAGACTGTCAACGGTTCTCAACCTGTGGGTCGCGACCCCTTTGGCGGCCGAAGGACCCTTTCACAGGGGTCGCCTAAGACCATCCTGCATAGCAGATATTTACATTATGATTCATAACAGTAACAACATTACAGTTATGAAGTTGCAATGAAAATAATTTTATGGTTTGGTCACAACATGAGGAACTATAAAGGGCCAGAAGGTTGAGAACCACTGGTCTAGATTAAAACATAAAACATACAATTTAGCTGAAACCCAGTTTCTTGGAAATTTGTAAATTGTTTTAAACCTGGCTCATGCATACTACTCTTTTTGCTATAAAAATGCTTGTGATATATCCTTTTAAGAAACTGATCAAAGAGGAGAGATTATTTGGTGATCTTGAAAGGACTGGAAAATCACTACAACTGAAGGACGGCCCCAGTGAAGACAGGTTTAAAATAAGAAACAGTCACTACAGTAATTGAATAGGAAACTTCCATCAGGAAACTATTCTGGAACATAGTTCCCTCAAATGCAACAGAGAGAACCATTAAGCCTAAGGTGTTATTTCTGCCTTTCCATAGACCTTCCTACAGATATCACCATCATATTGATGACTTTCTACCTTTCTCTCCTGTCCTTGATAACTCATACTTTCTGCTCATTTGAATACCATAATAAAGTACTTTGTTATCCCTAAAACAGATCATGTTGTTTATTGACTTCAAACCTTTAAGAAATGCCCTTTCCTAATTTCTAGTTCTATTGATTCATCAAGCAAAGTACTATTTACTCTCCAAAGTCATACTGAGGCATCACCTCTTTATTGATGTCTTCTCTGACCCACATGCTAAGCCCTAAAATAAGTGTTCTCTCTATGCCACATCTATATGTTATTAAAAACACGTGCCATTGCACATATGTATTACAACTAACTATCTACATGGTCTATCACTCCTACCAAAATATAAACTCATGACAGACAGAGCCTAAAACTTATTAATCTTTATTTATGTGCAGACCCTAGGTAGGTTGGGCTAACCACATGGTTCCAGAAGTCCTCCCTTCACAGCTTTTTGTTTTCAAACCAATCACCAATATTTCATCCATTACAACATTATCTCCACATTTTCACCATGTTGAATACAATTTCCCACAAAAAAAGTTATCAAGATATTAGCAAATATTTATATTAAATTAGACTTCATGGAATTGCAGAACTCTTTTTACTATTGCTTCTATGGGAAAATATACTAGTTCCAAGCAAATTGTAAATTTTAGAGAAACAATATATCTTTAAGCTAGGGAAATCCCATGTTAAATTTCCCCTGGTTGGAATTAAAACAGCATTTATTTGTGTAATAATTTGCTTAATTTGTATTCCTGTAGACTGTAAATCCTACAAGAGATTTGTAATATTTACAACTGACCAAGAATAGTATCCAAATCCTCAAGGACACACCACCACCACCATCACCAAAAAAGAATAAAAACAATATATTGACTCTTAGAAAAAAAAAAAACCTGAATAATTAATTACACCGAAGCCCAATCTCACAACATTCAGTAACAAATTAAAACAGCAATAAAATAATACTTCACACCCATTATACTGGAGGTCAAAAAATATAAAATGTTGGCAAGAATGTGGAGAAACAGGAGCTCTTATGCACTGCTTCCAGTGGGAATCCAGTCACATCAATGAGTATAACAAAAATTGAAGATAGCCATGCCCAACACCCAGCACTTCCATTTTTAGACATGTAGCCAAGAGCTCTCCACAGGCTCACAAAAACATAAGATAGTCACTGCAGTATTATTTTTACTGGCGTAAAAATGGAAACACTGTCTATCAAAATAAAATAGGAGAAGAGATAAACATTTCATTGTATTCATACAATTCTATTCTAGTCATATAATTAAATAACATACTGGAAGTATAAAAATGCATAAATAGTATGCTGAGCAAAAACAAGCAAGTTGCAAAATAGTTTGTAGTTTTCATTTATACAGACTTCAAAAGCATAGAAAATAAATATTATTTGTAGACACAGATACCTATTTGCCAATACTATAAAAATATATACTGAAACCTATATAATTTTGTTAACTGATGTCACCCCAATATATTTAATACTATAAAAATACATAAAAATAACAAATATAAAAAATGTTGGAATCAGAATAGTGGTTACAGTGGTATGGGGGAAGAGAATGGGCTGCAACTACTTCAATTGAACAGGTAATGCTTTCTTATTCTAGAAACAGAGTCCATACTGGAAAAAATTTAATATTTGATAAATTTGGGGGTAGGTACACAGGTGTTCATCATATTGCTTTCTGCAACACTTTATGTTTTATAAATTTTTAATAAACAAAACAAAAAACTCTAAGGAGATTTCAATAAGATACACACTCAGTATTTCTTACATACAATAAAATACATGACAACAAAATAGAAGTTTACAAAAATGTATATCTTTTCTATTAACTGGAATCCAACAAAGTTCAGAATTGCTTAAGTATGATAAAATAGTCACCATAAATACAAAGGCATTATAAAGATAGCTTCAATTTACAGCAATTAATATATCAAAAGTCTTAACTAAATTTCTATAAAACCTATAACAATTATTTTGTGTGGAGAGATGAGGACGAACTAAATCAGTAATGTTTTTTAAAAAAAATAGAAGAACACTGAAAGTACCTTGGAGGCACGAATCTGCCTGTGAATATCCGTTAGTTGCTGGATTTTGTATTCTAGCTCTGAAATCTGGGCTTGAAGCCACGTCCATCGGCTGCCAACTCTTGCTCTGTCTACAAGCCACTTCCATTCAGTACTACAGTTACTGTGAACAACATAGACATTGTTAGTCAAAGCACAAAGGCAATCAAGTTTTCACAGAGGCTGCTTAATAACTTCCTTGACTCCTGTCATACAATCCCAATTTCCTTTCCAAAACATCTAATTACATGAACTGAGAATGGCATATCAACTTCTTATCACAGAAAAAGATTCGATTTTCTAATCTTTCCATTCCACAAACACCTGTTTTTATTCAATGTTACTTAATCAGCAGTAGGGTAATCTCCTTTGCTACTTAATACTTTATTAATGTGGAAGGGCTGAAATAGGAGTGGGCCAGCAAAGAAAAGGAAACAAGAATAACAATAGTAACACCATGTAAAAACTATTGCATGAGGCTTCTCTAGCAGCCAGATGTCACGTTTCAGACAAGTCATTTGAACTGGGCTAGATCTAAATCCAAGTAACAAACCTTAGCTACGCAATTGTACTCTATGTAAGTTTCATTTGCTAAATCAGAAATCACTATTAGATAATTAAATACTTAAAATCAATTTAAAGAAATTGTCAAAAATTATCAATGATGAATGCTCTGTTGCATTTCAAATATGCATACCAAATATATAGATTTTGACATGTTTATTAAAATAAACAGCTTGTTTAAAACCTGACTCCCAGCATTCACAGGCCAGAGATGACCAGGAATTTAGGTAAAGCCTCTGTTTCATGCATATTTGAACATAAGAACTGAACCTTAGCTCCTCTATCTTTTGGCAAGGGTGCAGCTCTAATCCACATTTTGTAAGATTACCAATTAATTAATGTATTAAAATACTCCAACCACACCAAGTAGAAAACAACTATTTGGATGGGGGGGAGGGGGGAAGAGAGAGAGAGAGAGAGAGAGAGAGAGAGAGAGAGAGAGAGAGAGAGAGAGAGAGAAAGAGATTAGGAACTTCAGATTAAAGGAAAAACCTGACAGAGATTGAAGGTATAACTGAAGGATAAAAATTACTTAATGGAAAAACACAAGCTTTATGAAATACTTGTTTAAAAATGACATTTATTGTCAAAACCCATAGAATGAATGTACAAGACCAAAAGTGAACCCTAATGTAAATTATAGACTTTGGGTGATAAAGATGTGTCAATGTAGGTTCACAGATTGTAACAAATGCACTACTCTGGTGAAGGACATTGATAATGGGGAGATTACGTTTGTGGAGTAGAGGGTGGGAACTCTGTATTTTCTGCTCAATTTTTGCTGTAAACCTAAAACTGCTCTAAAAAATCAAGTTTATTACTTTTTAAAAAATAGATGTAATCGTAATAGAAAGTCTTTCATATATACTTTAGTCAAAGAAAACATTATAAGAGATAATTTATTGTCAGAGAAACATATTACAATTGTAACTTTACTATACAGAATTTACCCATTATCACAGGATTTTACATTATATCAATGTTCCCAAAAGCTATTTAACATTCTAATTGCGCACAAAGTGATTAAGGAGACTTTCATATATATTAGGACTTCTCTTGGAATTATTCTTTATTCAGTTTATAGTCACGATTGTGATTTTATAAATTGACACTCTTAAATCACATTTTTATAATCAGAGACAAAGTAAGAGAATGCCTATTCACAGATATTTAATATCACTAAGTGCCAATCATCAGATCAGTGAGGAAGGCAAGAGCCAGATCATGCAATGGTTACATAGGTGAGGGTAAAGTGTTGGATTTTATACAAAAACAAAGTTATTAGCAAGATCATAACAAAAACATTTTTCTCAGAGCACTCTGGCTACCAGGTAGAGAAAGCATTGAAGTGGGACATGAGAGGAAATAAGGAAAGTATTGGGATGCAACTATAATAATCTGGATGTGACAGAGATAGTGATCTCCAAATATTTCCTTGCACTTAAATTGGAGCCATGAGACTAGTTCTGGCCAATGGGCTATAAGTAGAAGTGACCTAATCATTTCCAGTCCACCTGACAACCTTCGAAGTCACTAGTGCAGATAGTACAGCCACAGGATGGAGGAGGATCACAGACCAACCTACACTGACTTTATGTAAACCAAGGTGAACCTCTGCTGTGTTAAATTACTGAGATTAGGAGGTTAACTTGTCACTCTAAATATAGCCTATTCTGAATAAAAGATAAAAATGGCTTGGACTGGGAAAGGGGTAGGAGATAAAGAAGAGTTGAAGATAGATTCAAGGTTCATTTTAAAGTTGATAGGACTTGTAGAAGTATGGTGTAGTAAGCATGGGGAAATCAACGATGATCTTAGTCTTTTAGTAAGTTTGTTCCAGTTGGAAAATTTCCCTATAACATGCACTTTTGCTTGGCAATCAAAATGATGATTAGCTAATGGTAAAATATAATAAATATTTTTCGTGGAGTTCATGTTATAGTACTCCTAATAAAGATATTCAGATATTCAAGTTTAGAGAATTCATTTTTATGTTCATACACTATATTAAGTTATACTAACATAGAAAAATAGCAATATCATATTAAATTTAGATAAACTAATACTGGGGCTTTGTGGTATATAAAATGAATTATCTGTAAAGGATACATTATCCTACATTTTAATAAGAGTAAATAAAATACATTTGCTATAATTAAAAATGGTAAACAAGCTTTTCCACAAAAAATTGTTTCCTTGGTTAAAAAGTGTATTTCTCAAAAATAATTAACACTGCAAACATGTTACAGATAAGCATGTGGCTATCTCACTCATAGGAGTTTAACACCTGTTTTACCCTAAAGTCAAAACAGATTTCATGTAAACAACTTATATAACCAATAATGTACTGGCTTATTTAATTTAGAGCATAACCAATGAGAACATAGCTGATGCAACAACGAACAAATAAGAATATGAGGAATACCCAGTGTCTAGACTCCCCAATTAGCATATAAGACTGCTAACACTGATTCCCTGCATCTCTGTGGCGTCTGTAACAGACCACCACATGCTGACCCTAAGGAAGGGCTCCTCCTTCCAGTGAAGATTAGGGCGAAGACATCAGTGAGTGGAGACCCCCTGGGCAGTGAGACTAATCAGTTCCCAGAACAGCAGCATATGCTTTCAATCGCCATTCTTGCTTGTTTGCAGTCACGACTTAACTTGGTCAAGAAAACAAGCACAAGCTGCTTAAACCAAGTTGTTTTGAGTATAATTTCTCTTGATACTAACTTCTTGTCAAACATCACGAACCTACACTCCTGTTTTGACCCTCAAGTGTATTCATCAGAATAAGACATAACTTTCTAATATCACATCCTATATTACTAAGACTTAAAGAGGAGCTTGTATAAATTATGCCTTTAACATAAATTTTTAGCTCACTAACAACAATAAATTAACTATGATAAAAAGTCAAAAAAGAAGATCCAGTTGTAGAAAATAACTAGCCCAAGAATAATAAGAATTATATTGGGAGAATTACATTAAATTATGCCAAACTTCCCCACTAGTGTTTGCTCACCTAGGAAGAGCTTATCCTTGCCTGCAATCTGATTCCTTTAGACCAGGGGTTGGTAAACTTTTCCTGTAGGCAGGCAGAGAGTAAATATTTTAGGCTTTGTGAGCCACATAGAACCTTTAACAACTACTCAACTCTGCCATAATAGCATGAGAGCAACCATAGATGATACATACATGAATGGATGTGATTGTATTCCAATAAAACTGTTTACAAAAACAGTCAATGGGCTGAATTTGGTCCATGGGCTGTAATTCTCCATCCCTGATGTAATTCTCCAATCCCTGATGTTGTTAAATTACTTGCTTTTCAGCTTCTTTCTTTTAAGCTTGCTTTTAAGACCTGTTAGAGGTATAGATAGAGTAGCCACTAACTAGGGTTAATTCACACTTGAAGAGTGAGTTTTCTGGGGTCTCTACTGAACACTCCAAATCTTTGACAAAGCCTTTCACTCTACTTATTCAGAACTCAAACATCTCCGAATTGTGTACGAGTGCTGGAAATTGTTCAGATTATGGCTTCCTAATAGTTCTTTATCTGTCCCTGTGGAGTTTCATGTGCACATGCATAGCTTAGTATTCAAAAAGTTATCTCAAGGGGACCACATGATGATTTCTGGAGCTTTTTATTGCATATGTAGATCCCTCAATTTCAGTTCTCTGATCTACTAATTCCAGCTTTTTCAGCCTCCCAAACTCTAATCTTTGTCTCAATTAAGGTCACTGTGTTCTACTTAGCTTTCTATGCCTGCATCAGAGATCATAAAATGCCTTCAAGCAGAACACAAGGGCAACCAGAGTCACTTCATCTGTTTCTCTTTCCTCAGGAATCACTGAACCTCAAACCTTTGCTGCCTTACACCCACTGTGTTCATTTTCTGAAAACAGTGACTGTCTCAAATAAAAGACAGGGCAAAAGTAGGTTTACAGTTGTGAGTAAGCAAAAGTGTTTATTCTTATATTATCATTAATTATTATGTTATTTTCCATACAAACAACTGTACACCTACTTTTGCCCCACCCTGTGTTTTTTCATTTAGCCCTCACCCAAGGATATTTTTTTCATTAATTTTTAGAGAGAGTGGAAGGGAGGAAGAGGAAAGAGAGACCTTGACTGTGACATGGATTGGTTGCCTCCCACACATGCCCCAACCTGAACTGGGGCCTATACCCTTGACTGGGAATCAAATCCGCAACCCTTAGGTCTGCCCACTGATGCTCTCACCACTTGGAAAACTGGCCACGACCCCACCCTCTATTTTGTCCAGTTTGCTCATCAAGTATAGCCAAAGAGCAAGTACAATACCAATAACTCCACTCCATTGTGGCTAGAACTCAAAGAACTTTTATGTATTAAAAAAAAATGAGCCAAAACCGGTTTGGCTCAGTGGATAGAGCGTCAGCCTGCGGACTGAGGGGTCCCAGGTTCGATTCCGGTCAAGGGCACGTACCTGGGTTGCGGGCACATCCCCGGTAGGGGATGTGCAGGAGGCAGCTGATCGATGTTTCTCTCTCATCGAGGTTTCTAACTCTCTCTATCTCTCTCCCTTTGTCTCTGTGAAAAATCAATAAAATATATATATATAAAAAAAATGATTGGGTGTGGAAATCAGATGAAGTACTGGTTAATTATTTTCAACAATTCAGGTAGGGAGAGAATTCTATAGGAAAGCAAAGCCAACAGTTCCCTGAAAACAAAACCAAACAAACAAATAAAAAACCTATAAAGCAAAGCTAATTCTTGACTATTAAATGAGGGGAAAAATCTACATATTCATGTTGAGGTGTCTTGTTATGAAAGTTTAGCATATACATTACTTAATATACCCCTCCCTTGAAAATATTTTGTGCCATTAGGATCATTTAGGTTAACAAGTTCTCATTAAAATGTTCATTGTCACCCTACCGGTTTGGCTCAGCCTGGGGACTGAAGGGTCCCAGGTTCGATTCCAGTCAAGGAATGTACCTTGGTTGCGGGCACATCCCCAGTAGGGGGTGTGCAGGAGGCAGCTGATGGATGTTTCTTTCTTATCGATGTTTCTAACTCTCTATCCCTCTCCCTCTCAGTAAAAAATCAATAAAATATATTTAATAAATAAATAAGTAAATAAATAAATAAAATAAAATGTTCATTGTCTTTAAGAAAACTAAGCCTCATTGACATACAGGTCAATAACATTAATATTCTACCACTAACAAAATAAATCAATGAATAGTTATGAATTCTAGGAAAATTTGACATGGAGATAAATCAAGTGGGGAGGGTTCATTTAGGATGTCCAAGGAAAATCTGAGACTGGAACTAAAAAGGAAGGAGAAAGAAAGGGAGAAAAAACAATCTGAATATATTTTACAGTTCTGCCTAGAACTCTGATAGAACCAAGTTTGTCAACTGTATGAACAGAAATTTCCAGTGTTAGTTTACAAGAATTTACAAATCAGATTGCCAAATTTAATCTTGTTCCCTTACTACCATCTATCCACCCTTCTCCCCCCAGCCAAAGAAAGGATAAGAGAAAGAAAAAAAAGAGAGTTTTGAGACCACTTATGTACTCTAAATACTATTCTATGTCTACTGTATGAAAAAATTTTTGAAAGTTAATGGTCTGTTAAGTAGTCTTAACTCTGTTTTTAAAATCCTTGCATAACATCAAACACTGACAAATAGCATACAAATAAAGCAAATAAATGAATTTTTAAACTAGTCTAAACATATTTGCTAAAGGAATAGTCTGAGTCATGCACTTAGCAGTTAAACAAGCATTGTGTGTTTGCACATGTGCATACCTCTTTTGTTCAGAAAACCAGGCCACCATGTAGTGTTTCCAATGGAGAGTAGCCTCCCTTATCCACAAGGGATACGTTCCAACACCCCCAGTAGATGTCTGAAGCCATGGTTAGTAACAAACCCCATATGTACTCTATTTTTTCCTATACATACATAACTATGATAAAGTTTAATTTCTAAATTAGGCACACTAAAAGATTAATGATAACTAATAATAAAATAGAACAATTATAATAATACTAGAGGCCCGGTGCACAAAAATTCATGCATTGGGGGGGGGGGGGTCCTTCAGCTGGGCCTGCCCCCTCTCATAGTCCGGGAGCCCTCAGGGGATCTCCCAGGGGGAGTGGGCCTAAGCTGCAGTCTGGCCTCCCTCTGCAGAAGGCCACCCAGCTGATCAGGGGAAGGTGCCGCCTCATCATCCTGCTGCTGCTGCTGCCTCTGGCCTCCCTCTGCGGGAGGCGACCAGGCCAATCAGGGGTAGGCGCCGCCCCCATTGCCCTGCTGCTGCTGCTGCCACTGCCGGTCACTGCGGCTGCCTGCTCTCAGCCCTCGGCTGCTGCCTGTCCTCGGCCCTCACAGCCACCACGGATTTGTCTGGAAGACGTCTGGTCTATCCGGTCTAATTAGCATATTAACCTTTATTAGTATAGGTACTATAATAAAAGTTATGTGTGATCTCTCTGTTCATATCTTCCACTCCCAAAGTTAATGCCTTTTCCATTTTAATTAAGGACTTATGTACTGTGGCTTTAAGTCTGCAATTTGAAGTGTGATAACAAAGTTAGCACAAATTTATTTTTTCTTCTTTACAACTTCATAGATAGGAGATTCATTCTTACCAAACATCTAGCAACCTTAGCATATGATTTGTTTCCCCTTTCCTTAAGTCAAGAACTTTACCTTTTCACTTAAAGGAAGCACTTTACGAGTTCTCTTTGGCATATCCAAATTGCCAGCATCACTACTCTTGCACTTTGGGGTCATTATTAAGTAAGGGTTACTTGAACACAAACACTGAGATACTGCGACAGTCAGGGAATAACCAAGATGGCTACTAAGTAACAGGCTGATAGAATATTATTGCATGGATACACTGGACAAAGGGATGATTCATGTCCTGGGCAGGATGGAGTGGGTGGGACAACATGAGATTTCATCATGCTATTCAGACAGTACATAATTTAAAACTTGTAACTTGTTTATTTCTGGAATTTTTTATTTAATATTTTAAACCACAAGTGACCATGGGTAACTGGAGCCAGGAAAAGTGAAACTGCAGATAAGGGGGGACCACTGTTATACACTGCACAAGGGCTTGCCCAAAAAGACAAGCAGAGCTCAAATCCACCATGAGTTCTCCAACCCAAGCCCTGTAATTACAAATCTAAGTCTGTTTAGAGGAAGGAGTACCTTCTTCTATTGCACACAAATGGACCAGTGATGGCCCTGCTGACCACTACAGTGGACAATGAAAAAATGAAAAGAGATAAAAAACAATTAGACTACTCTTGTTTCTCAGAAAGGTGGTTATCACTATCAATCCAGAATTGAGTACAAGCGTTTCTGCTATAACACAGTACATGCATTCCCGAATAATACCATGTTCTATGAAAATAGCTGAACTTATAAAGGGAACAAAATAGCTGAACTTATAGAGGGAACAAAATAGCTGAACTTATAGAGGGAACAAAATAGCTGAACTTATAGAGGGAACTCAAAATCTATGGAATTGTAAAATCTGAGTCCTAAAAAACAGTAAGAATCCTTATAAAAATATTGGTACAGTTTAAGTTTCCACTGGCATTTGTATCAAGCCTGTCCATCCTTTAAAGCTTCATATCCTGGAACTCATGCTTCTTCCTTTGAGAAACGAAAGAGAGAAGATATTCACTTCTAACAGAGACCAGGTTAATAAAAATTTGAAATAGCATATAAAGGTAGCTTTCTTGATCAATTTCTTTTTGACAAAAGTGAACTATCCTCACAGCTACTTCAACTGAACTCAGAACTTCCTGATCTTTTAATATAGTGGAATATATAGAATTTTTAAGCCAATGAACCAGAACTTTATTGCAATATAGCAAGGTAATTTTCAGCATCTTTCTTATACTACTAAGGCTTTCTCTTTAGTTGTGAAAAAAATTTCCCACTCATCATTCTAAAACATTAACATGTTTATAGTGTTTTGGAAAAAACTCCAAACCAAATTCCACACTATTGACATTGTTCCTCTATATGCCAAATGTAAAGTTTTTCAGAGAGAAGTACAATCGTATAGGTTAGAAACAGCGTTCTATATAAAGAGAAAAAAATACTGGAAAATAAGTGAAGGAAAATAACTTTTATTTTTCTTATCTTTAATGGGTCTAAGTGACAATGAAACTAATGATTTGTTCAAAATAATAGCAACAATGTAATCAAGTTTGTATTTGTGTGTGTCTATGTGTACTAGTATGTATGTGTGTGTGTGTATGTGTATGCCTGTGTATAAGTAAAAGTGATACAAGGGACAGAAGAATTAGGATTATTTTGTTATTATAAGGTACTTACACTACCCAGGAAGAGGTATGTTATTTAAAAGAAAACTTGGATTAGCTGTATATGTACATTGTAAACTCTAGGGTAACCACTAAATAAAGAAAAAAAAAGACTGATATGCTAAAAATAGGAGAGAAAGTAAATCATATAAAGTGTTCAATTATAACTACAAAATGTAGACTAGTGGAAGACAAAAATAAGAGCAAAAAATGGACAACAGGAGAAACTAAGATGGCGGCATAGGGAAACACTGAAATTGCTGCCTCCTACAACAACTTCAAAACACAATAAAAAGACAAAACGGACATCATCGAGAACTTACAGGAAGGCTGGCGGAGTGAAAATTCTACAACTAGAAGGAAAGAGAAAAGCACATTGAGGGTCAGGAGCTGCGGAAGTAAAGTGCAAAGGTACGGAGGCTCGAGAGTGCGTGGAAAGGGGCTGGTACCTGAGGACGCGGCTGTCTTTTTGAATCGGGGAGTCACAAGCTCCCGACTGCTCTGAACTCCAGTTCCGGGAAGTCTCTGGGGACCCAGGACTCATATGGGGAGAAACTGGACTGTCTGGCAGCGGGCAGAACTCGGAACTCGAGGGCGGCTTTCCCTCAGAGGTGCTTTCAGCAATTAAATTATCAGGACACTGAGACGCGCACGGCCCCTTAGGGCAGGGCTGAGAATCCGCCATAGCTGCTTGCCCCGCCCTTTGATTCCCTGAGACCCGACCCCGCCCCACCCAGGCTGCAGCAGAGGCTTTTGCATATGAATGCCCTGGCCCTTTGCACCTGAAAATTACCTAACAAACTGCAGCTGGGCCACAGACCCAGAACTTCCAAGAGAAGGCCCAAGGCTCCACAGCAGCTTGCATTGCTTCACAGCTGGGCCTCATCAGGGCACCTCCAAACTCCAAAAAAGGAAGGGGAATCTGCAGTTCTCTTCATAGCTCCTGCTGGGTAACCTCCAAGAGCCAGTGTACGCAGTGGTCAGAGGGAGACCATCCAGATTACAGCTCCTCAGATCCATTAGGGACATACCCAGGGGGCAGACTAAGTGAGCACCAAAGCCCCACTGAAGCAAGTCTTGCCCCAGAAGGCTGTCTTCAGCACAGAAGTTCTCCCACTGCAGACACAGCCGATTCTCACTGCCAATTGGCCTGGAGGTCAATTCCTCCCAGTGATCCTACAACAATCAAGGCATAACTACAACAAGACTGTGCACAAAGCCCACAAGGGGGTGCACCAAGAGTGTCCACCTCAGGTAACGGGGGAGGCTGAGCCACTGGGCCCTACAGGACACCTAGTACACAAAACCACTCTACCAACACAGGGAAGCATAAAAACTGCGGAGACAAAGAAACAGGTCACAAATGACAGAAATGGAGGAAAGCAAACGACTGGATATAGAGTTCAAAACCACGTTTATAAGGTTTTTCAAGAATTTTATGGAAACCGCCGATAAATTTAGTGAGACCCTCAAGAAATCTAGTGAGACCCTCAAGGATATGAAAAAGGACCAACTAGAAATTTAAGCATACACTGACTGAAATGAAGAATAATATACAGAGATCCAACAGCAGACAAGAGGATCCCAAGAATCAAGTCAAAGATTTGAAATACGAAGAAACAAAAAATACCCAACCGAAAAAGAAAAAAGATTCCAAAAATATGAAGATAGTGTAAGGAGCCTCTGGGACAACTTCAAGCGTACCAACATCAGAATTATAGGGATACCAGAAGAAGAGAGAGGGCAAGATATTGAAAACCTATTTGAAGAAATAATGACAGAAAACTTCCCCTACCTGGTGAAAGAAATAGACTTACAAGTCCAGGAAGCGCAGAGAACCCCAAACAAAAGGAACCCAAAGAGGATCACACCAAGACACATCATAATTAAAATGCCAAGAGCAAAAGACAAAGAGAGAATCTTAAAAGCAGCAAGAGAAAGAAACTCAGTTACCTACAAGGGAGTACCCATCCGACTGTCAGCTGATTTCTCAACAGAAACCATGCAGGCCAGAAGAGAGTGGCAAGAAATATTCAAAGTGATGAATAGCAAGAACCTACAACCAAGATTACTTTATCCAGCAAAGCTATCATTCAGAATAGAAGGTCAGATAATGAGCTTCACAGATAAGAAAAAGCTAAAGGAGTTCATTACCACCAAACCAGCATTATATGAAATGCTGAAAGGTATTCTTTAAGAAGAGGAAGAAGAAAAAGGAACTCTTACCATTTGCCACAGCATGGATGGAACTGGAGAGCAGATAAATACCACATGATCTCACTCATTTGTGGAATATAATGAACAACATAAACTGATGAACAAGGATTGATCCAGAGACGGAGAGGCATTGATTGGCCTGTCAGGCCTTGGAGGGAAGGTAGGGGAGGGTGGGGGTAAGGGGGAAAGATCAACCAAAGGACTTATATGCAAGCATATAGGCCTAACCAATGGACACGGACAACGGGGGTGGGGTGGGGGTGGGGGGGGTGAGTACATGAGCGGGGGGGTGGGGGGGAGATAACGTGGGGATAAGGACACATATGTAATATCTTAATCAATAAAAAATATATTTAAAAAAATGGACAACAAATAAAAAACAGTGACAAATATGGGAGATATTATAAATCTACTATATTAATATTCACTTTAACTAAAAGACAGAGATTGTCAGAGTGGATTAAAAAACAAGACTCAAATACGCTTTGTAATACTTTAAGCAATAAAACAATAAAAAATTTAAAAAGAATAAAAATAAAAAATAAAAAACAAGACTCAAGTATCGTTTGTTTTCAAGAAACTCACTTTAAATATAAAAAATACAGATTAAAAGTAAAGGGATAAAGAAAGTTATGCCAGTCTAACACTAATCAAAAGAAAGTGGGTAGCTATATTAATTTCATTCAGGGCAGACTTCAGGGCAAAGTTAAGATGGAGAAATCAGGACATTACATAACAATAAAAAGGTCAACAGTCCAAGAAGGCAACAATCCTTAATGTCTATGAGCCTAACAAAAGAACATCAAACAATGTGAGGCAAAAACTGACAGAATTGCAAGGAAAAATGAATTAATCCACTATGATAGGTACAGATTTTAACACTCCAATCAGAAATGCACAGAGCCAGGAGGCAGAAAGTCAGTATAAATACAGGTAAATTCAGCAACACTATCAATCAACTGAAAATAACTGACTTCAAGAGCTCAGTACATCCAACAACAGCAGATTACACCTTCTTCTCAAGCTGACATAAAACAGTCATCAAAAGAGACCATGTTCTGGGCTATAAAACACACTCTAACAATGTTTTTAAAAAAGAAATCATATACGTAATGTCTGCTCTCAGACTACAATAGAATTAAAGTAGAAATCAATAACAGAAACAAACTGGAAAATCCCAAAATACTTGGAGATTAATCAATACACTTCTCAGTAGCACATGGGACAAAGAAGAAATCTTAACTGAAATTTTAAAATATTATGAACTTAAATGCAAATACAAATCATCAAAATGTATGGGATGTAGTGAGGACAATTCTTATGGGGAAAAGCACAAGAGAAAAGCATAGGATTTATAGTATTGAAATGCATATATTAGAAATAAGAAAGATCTAAAAATCAATCATCTGAGCCTCTACCTTAAGAAATGAGAAAAAGAGCAAATTAAAGCCAAAGCAAGTACAAGAAATAATAAAAATTAGAGCAGAAATCAATGAAACTGAAACCATGAAAGCAATTGAGAAAATAAATTAAACCAAAAAAGTGGTTCTTTGAAAACATCAGTAAAATCAATAAGCCTCTAGGCTGGGCAACTCAAAAAAAAAAAAAAGAGAGAGAGAGAGTGATGAAAAAAATAACTAATATCAGAAATGAAAGAGTAGAAATCCCCTAAAAATCTATGAATACTAAACGAATAATAAAGGAAAATAAACAACTCTAAATACACCAATTTGATAACTTAGATAAATGGGGCAATTCCTTGAAAGGCACAATTTATCAAAACTCACACAAGAAGAAATAGACAATCTGAATAGGTTTATATCTATTAAAGAAATTGGATCAATAATTAGTAACATCCCAAAACAGAATGCACCAAGCCCAAATGGGTTCACTGGTAAACTCTACGAAAAATTTAAAGAAATTTGTCCAATTCTCTACAATCTCTTTCAGAAGATAGAAACAGAGGTACTATTTCTTAACTCATTCTATGAGGCCAGCATTACCCTAATACAAAAACCAAAGACATATGAGAAAACTACAAATATATATGTCTCATAAAGATAAATGCAAAATCCTCTACAAAATATTAGCTATATCAAATTCAACAATGTATAAAAAAATTTATATGCTATGACCAAGTGAGATTTATCCTAGGTATGCAAGGCTGGCTCAACATTCAGAAATCAATTATGCATTCCAAAGATCAATCAATATATCATATATAAAATAAATACCACAATGTCAGTCAGAAAAATAGTATGTGCTCAATAACTATTAACTCCCACATTCAAACAAATGTCAAATATATTGATAACAGAACACCAAAAGACTGTGCTTTACATTTTATTCCCGCCTATAAAAATTAATAAACTGTCCTTTTTATTAATAACAAATAACGTGTTCAGCTTAATTCTATAATGACTCTCATTTATCTTTGAGAAGTAGATAAAAATGTTGAACTTCTTCCTCCCAAAATACCACGTATACACAGTACTTTGCATCAATTTAAATTTAGGAACATTACCAGATTCCCTGGAAGCGAGATTGAAAACTATGTTCTATCTGGCTATTTAAATAAAAGTAATTCAAATTTTAAAAAAATTAAAAATTTAGTTTCTTAGTTGTTCTGGTCGCATTTCACCAAGTGCTCATTGGCCGCATGCAGCCGTGGGCAAACTACGGCCCGCGGGCCGGATCCGGCCCGTTTGAAATGAATAAAACTAAAAAAAAAAAAAAGACTGTACCCTTTAATGTAATGATGTTTACTTTGAATTTATATTAGTTCACACAAACACTCCATCCATGCTTTTGTTCCGGCCCTCCGGTCCAGTTTAAGAACCCATTGTGGCCCTCGAGTCAAAAAGTTTGCCCACCCCTGGTAGTGCCTACTGGGTAACACAGATATAGAGCACTCCATCATCTCAGAAACTTCCATGAGATAGAGCTGTTCTGGAATATTAACAATGATAAGTGAAACTATTTAGCTTTGTTTTTTTGGTTTTGTTTTCATATCTAGAAACCTCTCTTTGAAGTAGATTAGATTCCAAGAGGATAGAGGCTGTGAATATTTAAACTCACTAGGGTCCAGCACATGGTAAGAATTCAACAGGTATCTAAAACCTGACATTACAGTTTGTTTTAGCTACATTAATCTAGCAAAAATTTACTAAGCTGGTGAAGACCAGAGCTGAAAGCTTTGAAAACAAATATATAAATAGTTAAAAATAAATGTAGATCAACTTATATATACTCTCAACTGATAAACTTCTGAAGTCAATGAGGGCTCCCTATGTGTAGACTTTATATTTTTTGAGTTTAGATATACATATTGGCTAGATCACTTAAGCAAAATGTTAGGCCTTGTCTATAGTCTATTCTATTCAAGAATTGGAAAAATGTGTACTTACAGCCAGTTAGCTTTTATTATTCCTGTGTTGGTTTTTCCTAGATGAATAACTTTTTTTAAATAGCATGTATATATTCAAACATAGCAGTTTAAATAACACACGTTTAAATTTTGTCAGTTCTATAACTTAAAGATTAAGGCATTAAGCTTATAGAAAATCTATTTGTTTTTAATATATCTTGAAATAAAAAAAATTCCACTATACATAGAACAGGAAAAGGTCTAATGATAATTTTGCACTTACACTGCCACATTTTTTCTAATGGTATATTCATCCAAATCGTCATCAGAGCTGCTATCAGTTGCATCAGAATCCAGACCCTCTTCAACATGAGTCAACAGCCCTGTAGCAGATAGTGCAAATCTTTGGATTTCTGCAGCTGTACACTGTGCAAAGCCATTTTTTGTATCATTCCGTAATTTATTCTCGGCAGTCAGTAAATTTATGTCTGGCTTAATTTCAGTGCATTTAGGAAAACTGTTATCCAAAACTGTAGTAGGTTCATGAAAAATCTTCATTTTGGGGAGTTGATGTTTCATAGAAAATTTCATTTGCTGACCATAGTGCTTAACAACATGCTTTGCCAGGAGCATCTGCAAATGTTTCTGAGTTCTTCTAGCCTGACTAAGTAAAATTTTCTGTTTGCTTATACAATTAAGTAAACGAGCATTCACTTCCTCTTCTTTTTCAGAAGCTGAGGAACTAGCAGGCACATTTGAATGGCCAGGCCCAATTTTCTTTTGAGCGCAGTGCAATAAACTCTTTTTAATCTCAGCATCAGTAACTTTATCCAAAAGTGCATTCTTTTGGTACCATTTACAGTTTTGTAGTTGTACTTTATCTACATTAGTGCCTTTGGCTATATTTGAATCCAAAGTAATTTTTACATCTGTCATGCAGTGGCCTGTGTTATCTGACGGAGGTTCCTTTTTGACAAACTCTTCAGAATGAGAATGACAAATTTTACTGAGCTGAATGTTGCTGCCATTACACAGTATGTTTTTCAGCTTATTGCAGTTGGGTTCCCCTAATTTCTTTTGTTTATAATTCTTATTGTATTTATTTAATGTAGAATTAGAACCCATTAAAAGAACAGTCTGATAATGTTTTGGAGACTGAGGGGAGCCAAAATGTTTTAAATTCACAAAATGAGTGTTGAGAGTAGGTTCAGCAGTTGGAAATCCCAGCGTCTGAGAGAAAGTGTCTCCCTGTAGCTTTTCATCCATAGTTCTTGGGCCTTCCATGCATAGCATCTTGTCAGACTCCATGGTACTTGGTAAAGATGAAAAGCAGATACCCTTTGTTGCTGCCTCCCTCAGAGCTGGGGTCATGGCGAATCCTGCAGATAATTACTGGAAACCTAAAGCAATGTAAAAATAAGTAATCAGATATCTAGAAAAGAGTTTTATGCTTATACGCCTTCCAGGGGCAACATTTTTAACGTTTCTGATTATAAAATTAACTAAATCAAACTCCTTTTTTTTTTTTCCCAATTCCTAACACTATCTCTGCTCTTTCCTAGTTCATAAGGAATTCAAATAGCACTACACTTCTTCACTCTGACTGTGGGCCTATACCCAAAACTCTAATTAAAGTTTCACACTACCTAGCACAATAAGTATTAGACAAATATTTGTGAATATAATACAGTTGACCCTTGAACAACGCAGGGGTTAGGGGCATCAACCTCCCACCATAGTCAAAAATCGGCATATTTGACTCCCCCAAAATGATAACATAGTTGATTGACAAATATTTTGTATGTTATATGCATTCTTATAATAAAGTAAACTAGAAAAAAGAAAATGGTATTAAGAAAATAAGGAAGAGAAACAGATTTACAGTATTAATTGAACAAAAACAAAAAACAAGTGTATAAGTGGACCGATGTAGTTCATATAGATGTTGTTCAAAGCCCAACTGTACATCTCAAGATTCCATTTTTAAACAATGTTTAGAGAAATGGTTCTCAACCTTCCTAATGCCACGACCCTTTAATACAGTTCCTCATGTTGTGGTGACCCCAACCATAAAATTATTTTCATTGCTACTTCATAACTGTAATTTTGCTACTGCTATGAATCGTAATGTAAATATCTGTTATGCAGGATGTATTTTCATTGTTACAAATTGAACATAATTAAAGCAGTGATTAATCACAAAAACAATATGTAATTATACATGTGTTTTCTGATGGTCTTAGGCAACCCCTGTGAAAGGGTCGTTCGACCCTCAAAGGGGTTGAGAACCACTGGTTTAGAGAGAGTAAAAAAATTCCAACCTGGAATCTGGGAATCATACTTTAAAATGTAATTCAATCCCATACTTTCAGCCAAAAGTAAGAATGAATTATCTTTAAAAAATATAATAAATTGACCAAAACCTTCATTTCTCATTTAAATTTTATAATCTAAACAGTATTAGTAAAAATAACCAAAATATACTAGAAATTTAAGATATAAGTGAGATGAACTACAAATAAAAAAAGTATATAATTTAATAGTTGTTAAAAATAATGTAATAATGAAAACTCGGCTAATCTGCAATGCACAAAATTTTTTCCTGAAAAAGCATCTACAATAACATTTTTTTCCTTCTCACAAATGGGCAGTCATCAGTTATCATTATAGAGCTGTTAATCCTGCATGGAAATAGGGGGACTGTTCCAGATGACCACTAAAGATTTATCTCATCATTAAACAAATTTCATTATATTTTATCAAAAGAAGAAATACAAAACCATATATTGTGAAATAAAGAAAAGTTAATTCAGTTCCATTAAAAATTATGAAGACTGAATAGTTCATGAAAAAATTTTAATCATTAACAATTATGTTTTTGAAGATACTTTGGAACTATGATACTCCCTAATTTTGTTTCAACACATGACAGTTAACAGTCACTTAAGTGGCCACACTAATATATCCTATGTCCCCATACAATGTGCTAGCTGTAACTCTATACCTTTAATTCCCACTTAAAAATTGAAAACCAAAAGCCAATTCCTTGTAAAGACGAGCAAGAATAGTCAAAAGGAAAAAGAGACACAAAAACTTCTATGCAATTAAAAAAACACATATAGGGTTAAAAGCAAGGCACAGATTAGGAAAAAATATCTACACCATATATACTAGACGAAGAATTAGTATCCAAAATATATAAGGAACTTCCATAAACGGGCAATGAATAGAAGTCAGACATTTCACAGATGACAATATCCAAATAGTCATTAAACATATACTCAAGCTCACCAGTAATGAAGGAAATATCTATAATAATAAAAGCATAATATGCTAATTAGACCAGAGAGCCGAACGACCTTCCGGACAAAGCCGCGGCAGCGGGTGCCGAGGCGGAAGCGGTTAGGGGCGATCAGGCAGGCAAGCGAGCAGTTAGGGGGGTGATTGGGCAGGCAGGTAGAGTGGTTAGGGGTGATCAGGCAAGCAGTTGGACATCACCCAAGGGGTCCCGGATTGTGAGAGGGTGCAGGCCATGCTAAGGGAACCCCGCCCCCCATGCACAAATTTCGTGTACCAGGCCACTAGTAGATTAATAAGAAAGCTAGAGACCAGTTTTCCAACTACCAAATTAAAAATAATGTTTTAAGTCTGAACGTATCACAGATGCACAAGAGAGCAGTATTTTTAATAACAAAATATTATTTCAAAGCAATCAGATATCTAACAATGCATAATAAAACACGATGGAATACTATATAGCAATTAAAAGGAGTGGCTGAATCTATATGTCCAATATGGACAAACCTCAAAAAGCATAAAGTTAAAGAAAAAGGATACCTACCATATATGTACTTAGGTGTTTATCTATTTATGTGTTTAAAAAACAAAACAGAAAAATATCCACCAAGGCTATAACAGTAGCTGCATCAAGTTCCATTAAACAAAATAATGGTGGTTTAAAAGAAGTTAAATTTTAACTACAAAGTTTTATTACTTCGGGAAAAACACTAAATAAAAAATGAACGTATGCTACTGGATGTTAATTCTGTGTGATAAAAAAATAAGTGTTTGCCTTTTCTATATGTATAGAATTATTAATGTACTAGTGGCCCAGTGCACGGATTCATGCACATTGAAAGGAAAATAATTATGGCAAGGGGCGGGGCTGCCACCACCAGTCGCCATCTGCAGGGCGCTTGGCCCCCACTTGCACCTGCTCCACCATCCCACCATGGTCCCCCTGTTATCCGGGCCCATCGGAGCGGGCAGTGCCTTCACTGCAGCCTGCTGCCAGCTCCCTGTCGCAGACGCCCATCATGTTCCGCCCTGCTCCCTGGTGGTCAGGGCATGTCATAGCAAGCGGTCGAACTCCTGGTTGAACGACCGCCCGAGGGGACAATTTGCATGCTAGGCTTTTATAGTACAGGATAATGTCTCAAAAAAAATAGAGATTTATGTATTCCTCTTCCAGAGTTCTGTATGTCTCAAAATTTATATACTTTTATATCAGCGGTTCTCAACCTGTGGGTCGATACCCCTTTGGGAGTCGAACAACCCTTTCACAGGGGTTGCCTAAGACCATCAGAAAACACATGTATAATTACATATTGTTTTTGTGATTAATCACTATGCTTTAATTATGTTCAATTTGTAACAATGAAAATACATCCTGCATATCAGATATTTACATTACGATTCATAACAGTAGCAAAATTACAGTTATGAAGTAGCAATGAAAATAATTTTATGGTTGGAGTCACCACAACATGAGGAACTGTATTAAAGGGTTGCAGCATTAGGAAGGTTGAGAACCACTGTTTTCTATAATACCTAAAAAATAATAAATCTTATATATACCATTTTCATTTTTTCTAAATAAAAACATAACAAACAAAAATAACCAGATTATGGGTTTATAATATATATTATAGTATATATTTTTCATTCTACTTTTATGAGAAATATATAATCATAAAACAAGCTATTAGCATTGGGAAATCTCAAGATTCTGTCACTTGATCAACTCAATGACTATATCTCTAACCTATAAATATCTGCAACAGTATTTAAATAACTATTATTGCTCTCTAAGGGAAACTGCCTTAATCAGTGTTCTTTCTAGCGAAGTAGTTATATTGAACAGATACCATACTCTACCCCCTCCCTATCCACCTACTCTCTCTCAAAAGGTTTAACAGAGTGTGAAGGATTTAATAAAAGTGACTACCAGAAGGGAAAGACGTGAAATATGACACAGTACAGTTCTCCTTAGGCCCTGGACAAACTAAAGATAAGGGAAAACTAAAAATAAGAGGTAGAGAATATATACACAGGTTAACAGTTAAGAACTAGAGTTGATAGCAAAAAGGAAAGGGAAAGAAATGTAGATTGAGAGTGGCTAAGGCACATTTATGGTAGAGAACTAGAAAAAAATACACAAAAAAAACTCTGGTGAGATAGCTAAGGCTTACTTGGCATGATAGGCAGCTTCTAAAAACGATTTTAATAATCCCCATCTCCTGGTATTCATGCCCTTGTATAATCTCCTTTGAGTGTGACTAAATGACTTGCTTTTAGTCACTAAAACAGAATGCATCAGAGATGATGGGATGTTCACTTCCGAGAATAGGCTACAAAGGGACTGTGGCTTCCATCTTGCCACTCTCACTCAGGGATGCTAGGTGCCATGCTGTGAACTGAAAGGACCCACATAGCAAAGAAATGATGTCTCCAGCCAACAAATAGCCATGACCTAAGGCCTGTCAACTAGCATGTGAGTAATCTGAGAAGTAGATCCCACCCCAGTCAAGCCTTCAGATGACTACCACTTAAGCTAACACCTTGATTGCAGTCTTGTGAGAAACCTTGAGCCAGAGGCACCCAGCCAAGCCATGCATATTTCTGACCCACAGAAAAATACTCAAGCCATTAAATTTTGGGATAATTTGTTACATAGCAATAAATAACTAATACAATTATATATGAAAACTTTTGGGTGCTAGTCTAGGAAGGCCCACCATATCACAGTTCCTATTCTAGGATTTGCATGCAGTTCCTCTGTATTCTATTCCCAAGTGTATCCTTGTAAGAAATTCTAACCTGAAAATCTGTCTATTTTGCAGCAAAAAGGAACTCATGAAAATAAATGTTTCCTGTAAATTAAAAAAAAAAAAAGGTCAAACTATGTTGGTATAGTTTTAGCATAAAACATAAATGCACTTACTCCAATTATTTAAATATGTAATCATGGTGTATAACAATGTTTCCCAACTGATTATTCTAAACTCTACCACTACATAAACAACTACACTTATCATTAACACTTCTAAGGAGGCTTGGATTTTACTATTTTGTTAACCACTATATGGCCAACATGAAAAACTATCTGACATACAGCAGATAAGTGGATGCCATTTCCAATATAGTAAAAGGCTAATATGCAAATTATCCCTGCCGGGGTCCAACCCCAGCAGGTCCAGGGGTCCCCAAAGGTGTGGACGGAGTCGGCGAAGAAGGAACAACAAAGAGGCAGCGTTCAGTTGATCAGCAGCCTAGCCAGGATCTCCAGCCAGGATCTCCAGCCAGGTTCTGTGTCCATGTTCTCTTGCTAGGTTCTCCAGCCGGGTTCTGTAGCCATGTTCCCTCACTAGGTTCTCCAGCCAGGTTCAGTCACCAGGTTCTAGTCAGGTTCTCTTGCCAATTTCTGTAGTCAGGTTCAGTCCAGGATCTTTTGCCATGTTCTCTCAAGCGAAGTTCTTCTGTCTCTAGGTTCCGTGTAGGTTCTGTCTTCTTTCTGTCTCCTAAGTTCTGACTTGTTACATCTGTATTTATACCAGTTGATTCAAATCCTATCAATCTCTATTCCAAAGGTTAGGGCGTTTCTTATCTCCATTCCAGGGAGTAAAGATTATGTAGCTTAAGCATGATTGTTCATAGTTAAAGTGATTAATTACCCGCCTGGTCTTAGTTAAGAGGTTTTATTCCCTCCCTAACTTCAGGGGAAAAATCCCTACCTGGGAAACAACCTTTCTCAGAGACCTTGGTTAAAACACATAGTGCCAAGAAGGTGAGCAAACATATTAAGAACAGTATGCCATATATGCCAGGTCCCTTGAAACAGCAAGCATGGACCGGCTCCCGGCAAATTCCCCCTTTTTTATTTTTTAAAAGCAGGCATTAAAAAGAAAAACCCCAAATGCTCTCTTGTATCCATTTTAAGAGTAAGATTGGCGCTTTCCGCTATTACCTGAGTTCTGATCTATCACCCCAGGGAGAGCTTGCCAATCCTGCACTTTCCTGGGGTGGAAAGGCTGCAGTGGGGTTAAGGATAAGGCTCCTTGGGCCTACCTTCTCCCATGCCTTTACATTTACCTTTCCTTCCTCAGAAAAGCATGGACATACTTCTTGTATAAAACGTTCTGTCTGACTGGGAGTAACCTTAATTCCTCTGCTAGCAAGCATATGTGGTAAAAGATCAATACAGAGTCTTTTTTCTTTAGACTCAGTATGGCACATCTTCTTAATCTAAAGATCAATACAGAGTCTTCTTTCTTTGGACTCAGTATGGCACATCTTCTCAATCTAAGTTCTGTACTATCCACCTTCTTACCCTACTTATCCTCTATAGGGGGGGTCTGAAGTACCCTGGTGGAGTCCTATCCGTCCCGAATGTGGGGGTTCTCAATGGGGAGGGCTTACTTAGGGGAATCCTGTTCCAGGGGTTCCCAAAGGTGTGGACGGAGTCGGTGAAGACTATCCACCCTCTTCCTACGGTGGAGTCCTATCCGTCCCAAGTGCGGGGTGCTTACCTAGGGGTCCCTGTTCGGGCGCCAGATGCCGGGGTCCAACCCCAGCGGGTCCAGGGGTCCCGAAAGGTGTGGTCCGAGTCGGCGAAGAAGGAGTGACACGGAGACAGTGTTCAGTTGATCAGCAGCCTAGCCAGGATCTCCAGCCAGGATCTCCAGCCAAGTTCTGGTCTGGATCTCCAGAGAGGTTCTGCTTAGGATCTCCAACCAGGTTCTGTGTCCATGGTCTCTTGCTAGGTTCTCCAGCCAGGTTCTCCAGGTTCTCCAGCCAGGTTCTGTAGCCATGTTCCCTCACTAGGTTCTCCAGCCAGGTTCTGTCCAGGTTCTCCAGCCAGGTTCAGTCACCAGGTTCTAGTCAGGTTCTCTTGCCAATTTCTGTAGTCAGGTTCAGTCCAGGATCTTTTGCCATGTTCTCTCCAGCGAAGTTCTTCTGTCTCTAGAGAACGTTCTGTGTAGGTTCTGTGCCAATTTCTGTCTCTCTTTGTTCTATCTTCTTACATCTGCATTTATACCAGTTGATTCCAATCCTATCAATCTCTATTTCAAAGGTTAGGGCGTTTCTTATCTCCATTCCAGGGAGTAAAGATTATGTAGCTTAAGCATGATTGTTCATAGTTAAAGTGATTAATTACCCGCCTGGTCTTAGTTAAGAGGTTTTATTCCCTCCCTAACTTCAGGGGAAAATCCCTACCTGGGGAAACAACCTTTCTCAGAGACCTTGGTTAGAACACATAGTGCCAAGAAGGTGAGCAAACATATTAAGAACAGTATGCCATATATGCCAGGTCCCTTGAAACAGCAAGCATGGACCGGCTCCCGGCAAATTCCCCCTTTTTTATTTTTTTAAAAGCAGGCATTAAAAAGAAAAAAAAAACCCAAATGCTCTCTTGTAACCATGTTAAGAGTAGGATTGGCGCTTTCCGCTATTACCTGAGGCCTGATCTATCACCCCAGGGAGAGCTTGCCAATCCTGCACTTTCCCGGGGTGGAAAGGCTGCAGAGGGGTTAAGGATAAGGCTCCTTGGGCCTACCTCCTCCCATGCCTTTACATTTACCTTTCCTTCCTCAGAAAAGCATGGACATACTTCCTGTATAAAACGTCTGTCTGACTAGTAGTAACCTTAATTCCTCTGCTAGCAAGCATATGTGGTAAAAGATCAATACAGAGTCTTTTTTCTTTAGACTCAGTATGGCACATCTTCTCAATCTAAGAATCAATACAAAGTCTTCTTTCTTTGGACTCAGTATGGCACATCTTCTCAATCTAAGTTCTGTACTATCCACCTTCTTACCCTACTTATCCTCTATAGGGGGGGTCTGAAGTACCCTGGTGGAGTCCTATCCGTCCCGAATGTGGGGGTTCTCAATGGGGGGGGGCTTACCTAGGGGAATCCTATTCCAGGGGTTCCCAAAGGTGTGGACGGAGTCGGCGAAGACTATCCACCCTCTTCCTATGGTGGAGTCCTATCCGTCCCAAGTGTGGGGCGCTTACCTCGGGGTCCCTGTTCGGGCGCCAGATGCCGGGGTCCAACCCCAGCGGGTCCAGGGGTCCCCAAAGGTGTGGACGGAGTCGGCGAAGAAGGAGTGACACGAAGACAGCGTTCAGTTGATCAGCAGCCTAGCCAGGATCTCCAGCCAAGTTCTGGCTAGGATCTCCAGCCAGGTTCTGTGTCCATGTTCTCTTGCTAGGTTCTCCAGCCGGGTACTGTAGCCATGTTCCCTCACTAGGTTCTCCAGCCAGGTTCTGTCCAGGTTCTCCAGCCAGGTTTAGTCACCAGGTTCTAGTCAGGTTCTCTTGCCAATTTCTGTAGTCAGGTTCAGTCCAGGATCTTTTGCCATGTTCTCTCAAGCGAAGTTCTTCTGTCTCTAGGTTCCGTGTAGGTTCTGTCTTCTTTCTGTCTCCTAAGTTCTGACTTGTTACATCTGTATTTATACCAGTTGATTCAAATCCTATCAATCTCTATTCCAAAGGTTAGGGCGTTACTTATCTCCATTCCAGGGAGTAAAGATTATGTAGCTTAAGCATGATTGTTCATAGTTAAAGTGATTAATTACCCGCCTGGTCTTAGTTAAGAGGTTTTATTCCCTCCCTAACTTCAGGGGAAAATCCCTACCTGGGGAAACAACCTTTCTCAGAGACCTTGGTTAAAACACATAGTGCCAAGAAGGTGAGCAAACATATTAAGAACAGTATGCCATATATGCCAGGTCCCTTGAAACAGCAAGCATGGACCGGCTCCCGGCATATCCCCTCTGGAGTTTGATCGACCAGGAATTCGACCGCCCACTATGATGTGTGCTGACCACCAGGGGGTGGTGCAGAATGAAGGAAGGCCCCAGCAGGCAGCAGGCAGCCGGCAGCGGGCAGCCGGCAGCCGGGGTGGGGGGAGGGAGGCCCCGACAGGCGCTGATCTCCAGCCAGGCCTAGGGACCCTACCTGTGCATGAATTATGTGCACCAGGACTCGAGTAGTTAGAGTAAAATCCAAAGTCATCCTTACCACAGCCTACAAAGTTCTCCATTATCAGATCCCTAACTACTTCTACAACTTTCTCCATGGGTTACTATACTCCAGAAACAATGGCGTCTGTGCTATTCTTCCTTCAGGTACTTTGTGCTTGCTATTTTCTAAGCCTAGAACAATTTTCCACAAAAATAATGGCTGACTCCCTCACTTCACTCATGTTTTTGCTCTATAGTCATCTCATCAGTCTTTCCTTGACCAATATTTTTAAAATAGCTAGCCCCTCACTTTGTGACTCTCCACTCCCGTACCCTGCTCTAAAGTTCCTCACAGCACTCACTAAAAGTTTTTTACATTCCAGAGAGTAATACCATTTAAGGACAGACCTCTATTTTGTTCAGTGTTCTAATCACTAGCACTTAAAACAATGCCTGGTACACAATAATTGTCAGCTATTTATTGATGAAATTAAACAAATCATGACTTTTACAAGTGTTCTAGGATTTAGTAATTAATAGTAATAACAAATATTTCAATTATTTTTAAAATAAATGTTACAAACACAGCAATATATAAAAAGGATAATATGTCACAACCTATTATGGCTTATTTATAAATGCAAGACTGGTTCAACATTAAAAAAATAAAAATTAAATCATAGAAATTCATATTAAAAAACTAAAGAAAAAAATCATATTGATCCCAATAAAGAAAAAGCATTTGCAAAATCCAAAATCTTCTCATGATTAACAACAAAAAAACTTTGCAAATTAGGGAAGAAAGGGAAATTGCTTAACCTGACAAAAAGCATCTATGCAAAAACCTAAAGATCACTACATAATTAAATGAAAGACTGAACGCTTTTGCCCTAAGGTTGGGAATGAGGCAAGATGTCTTTTTTCACCCCTCTTATTCATCATCATACTGGAAGTCCTAGCCAGTGGAATAGGAGAAAAGAGAAATAAAAGGCATACCATACCGATTGGGAAGTAAAAACAAAAATGTGTCTATTCACAGATGATTGCATAATTTTTTACACGAAATCTGCAGAAAGTCTCAAGGAATATATAAAAAAGCTCTTGGATCTAATGAGTTTACTGAGGTAGTAGATATAAGGTCAAGATACAAAAGTCATTTATATTTCTATATACTAGGAATAAAAACCTAGAAATAGACATTTTTTAAAAGTATTAATTCCAAAACCATGAAATATTTAGATATATATCTACCAAAATATGTGCAAGAGCTATATACTGGGAAACAAAAAAATAAAGGAATATCTAAATAAATGGAGTGACAGACTGTGTTCATGGATTAGATTAAATGTTATCACAATGTTTATTCTTCTTAAAAGATCTATAGGTTCATCACAATCTCACCAATCAAAATCTTGACAGGATTTTTTGCTGATATCAACATGTTGAAAAATGTATATGAAAAGGCAAAAGTACAAGTATAACTAAAACAATAAAAACATAGCTAAAAGGAGGACCCATTATTACATATCTACTTGCAGTGGTCAAAATAGTGTGGCACTGGCAGAAGAATGAACATACAGAACAGTGATGGCGAACCTATGACACGCGTCGCGTGTCAGAGGTGACACGCAAACTCATTTTTTTGGTTGATTTTTCTTTGTTAAATGGCAGTTAAATATATAAAATAAATATCAAAAATATGTCTTTGTTTTACTATGGTTGCAAATATCAAAAAAATTTCAACATATGACACGGCACCAGAGTTGTTAGGGTTTTTCAAAATGCTATCACGCCGAGCTCAAAAGGTACGCCATCACTGATATAGACCAATGAGAAAAATAGAGCACTCCAAAAAAGGCCCACTCACAAGCACACATGGCCAATTGATTTTTGACAAAGATGTAATGGCAATTCAATATAGAAAGATTAGTTTTTTTAACAAATGGTTCTGGAACAATAGGACATTCAAATGCAATTAAAACAAAAAACAAAACTGAACCTTAAACCTATGACTCATAACTTATATAAAAATGGTTACATCTACCAGGATGCATCATAGACCTAACTATAGAATTTACAAACATAAAATTTCTAGAAGAAAACCTCTGTGATATTGGGTTAGGCAAAGATTTTTTTAAATATGACACCAAAAATATTATTCATAAAAGAAAATAATTTTGACAAGTTTGACTTCCTCAAAATTAAATACTAAATAAAATAAGCACTTAAAATTATTTTAAAATAATTTTAATATAACAATTGAGAGTGCAACTCCTGGAAGTCACTGAGTTTAACATTAATGGTTTTGACCATTATACAGTTTCATATTGTAATTATTTTCAATCACGTATTATTTCATTTTATGCACAATGAACAAGTGGTTAGAGGCGGAATTCGTAAGATTACTGATTTGAGAGCATAAAACAATAAACAATAATTCTGCAAATTCACTTCAAGATGATCTCTATTAATTCCATAAGCTGTGTTTCACATCATCACAATCATTTTATAGCTCTTAAAGATGTCTCCTATATTTCAGAAGCCAATTTAAAAATTAATGTAGTGAAAATATCTAGCTAAAAGTAAAGCCATCAGGTTTTCATTTGGGTATAAAAACTATCCATACCATAACATGTTATTCATAGAGAAGTGCTTATGAATGGCAGCTGAAAACCTATTTCATATTTTAAAAATAAAACAAAATAAAAATTTCCAAAAATTATGGAAATAAGCCAGGTGACATTTTAAAGCAGGAAATGAAGAAGTAGCCAACACTGAGTCATTCAGTATTGTCTATTTTTGGTAGAAGCTAGATTTCAATTTTCATTTAACATATAGTCCATCTAAAACCTCACATTCAATAATTCAGTTAATACATATTTATTGAACAATGTGTAAGAGACACTATCTTAGATAATAAGAAAAATGACAGTGAATATGAAAAATAAAGTTTCTATTCTCATGGACCTTACAATTTAGAAAATGGTAGATTTGGATAAATATTAAAATATGAAGATATCAAGTAAGTAAGGGTTTCACAGTGTCTTTATGAAAACTGAACAAAGTAGAGTGATAAAACATGACTATATTAGGATAGGAATTTAAATTTGTAGATGAAGGAAGGCTTCTGTGTTGGTGACATCTGTCTGCCCTGAGATCTGAAATGTCAATAACAAGCTAAGTAAGACTTAGGGCTGAGAGACTTCCAAGGAAGAAATACAACTAATAGCGTTCAGGCAGGAATGAACTTGATGTGTTTGTGGAACAAATGACAAATTGTCTAGAACATAATGAGCTGAAGAGAGAAAGTAATAGGAAATAAGATTAAATAGACAAACCATAGACATTGTATGTAAATTATAGGATGAGGAAGTAACATGATCTGATTTGCATTTTTATTTAAAAACTAGAGGTCTGGTGCACAAAATTCATGCACAGGTAGGGTCCCTAGGCCTGGCCAGTGATCAGGGCTGATCAGGGCCTTCTGGCTGCCAGCTGGGGCCTTCCTTCCCTGGCTGCTGGCTGCTGGCCCGGACCTTCCTTTGTTCTGTACCGCCCCTGGTGGTCAGCACACGTCATAGCAAGCGATCAAACTTCTGGGTCCTGAGGGACACTTTGCATATTAGCCTTATATATATATAGATTAATTACTGTGACTGTTCTGTAGATAAAAAAAATTGTATTGGAGAAAAAAATGAAAAGAGTTTACAAGAATGAAGGCAGGGATACCCATTAGGGAGCTATTAAAGTAAATCAAGGAGAGATAAATGACAAAATAAATAGCATATGTCACCCCATAAATGACACAATGTATTATATTGCATAAAATTATATATAATAATTAATGGCATACTTACAACAAATAATAATTCATTTAGACATTTTTACTAAAAAGTACCTATTTTTCCCACTAGAATAAAAGCTGAATGAAGGCAAGATTGGAATGTTTTCATTCACTGCTGTATCCTAGAATATTGTTTGGTACATAGCAGGCCCTTAAATATTTCTTCAACAAATACCATCCAAAGTAATACAATTATTTAAAAATTTCAAGGAAGGAGATTCGTGAGGTATTTATTGTGAAAGGAACCTTAAGGCTAGGAAACATTAGCATAGAACAGTGGTCGGCAAACTGCGGCTCGCGAGCCACATGCTGCTCTTTGGCCCCTTGAGTGTGGCTCTTCCACAAAATACCGACTTCCGCACATGGGCCACGAAGTTTCAATCGCACTGTACATGTGCGCCCACAGGTGGTATTTTGTGGAAGAGCCACACTCAAGGGGCCAAAGAGCCGCATGTGGCTTCCGAGTCGCAGTTTGCAGACCACTGGCATAGAACACTGTGTCCAATAAAAATACCATGTGAGTTACATTTGTAACTTCAAATTTCCTACTAGACATATTTAAAAGTAAAAAGAAACATATTTCATTAAACCATCAGATACAAATGATTACTTCAACATGTAATCAATATAAAAATGTCTTGGGAAGGTATCTTACTTTCTTCTATATATGTGCTACATCTTCAAAATCCAATGTTCATTTTACATTTAGCAAAAACCCAATTTGGATGTCACATTTTATGTGTTCAACTGTCACATGTTGTTTAAGTACTACCGTACAGATAGTACACAGTATAAAGTATATGACACACATACATCCTGCTAATTAAACAGGAATCAACCATTAACTAAAGTATTTCCATCCCCCCAAATTCCTAGCCAAACACGTTGTTTAGTATTTGCAGATACCTATAATACGTTAGGTTATACAAAAAGAATATTGGAAATGTAAATCCTCAAAAAGCTAAGAAGCATCTTGACTATTCAGTTTCTAACTATGCACAAGATTGTGTGTGTGGGAAAGTATTTGGATCTTCGTTAAATCTAAAAATGTTCTTTCTAGGTGGTAAAATACTGTACTCTATTTATTCAAGGCACCACAATCATCTTTGATAATTATTTATTTCATATACACCCAATATATTCAGACAAAATAGGTCTCTTCTCTAACAGAGGTTAGTCTAATCCTATGGGACTTCAAAGAATCAGGATGGGATAAAACTGAGAAAAATAATTAAATTTCTTTAACCACAACATATAGAAACTAAAATGTTAAGCTAACAGGATTTAAGAAGCAAAACCATCAGAAACTATTATCAGTACCTTTTCAAAGAAGGCAACTAGATAATTTTGATAATCTGTCAAGAGGCAATAATACTAGATAATCCAAAAATCAGTTATAGTTCCTGGACATGAATTTCACTATTATATTATTACAATAGAATTTTAAACTTACATTCCAGTTTAACTAAAAATAAATACCTCAGCACATCTGCACCCCAGAAATTTTGGGGGTGGCAAGGGAAAAAAAGAAACTACACAGAATCAAAACTTTTCTTTATTTTAGGTTATATTAAACTTCATTGTTATAAATAAAAGCAAATTAATTCAGTAAAAAAAGTTAAGTCTACAATATAAATTCCAATTTTGGTCTGCAATTCAATCCAAAGAACATTTATTGTTAATTAAGAAAGAAATCAGTTGTTCTGATAGTATTACTACAAATAAAAAGCCTCCCTCTGTTGTTTCCAAAATGTTTCCTTAAGTAACCATCTATATTTTTAAGATTTATAAATCATATATATTTATGAATTTTTTTATTTTTTATTTTTTTTATTGCTTAAAGTAATACAAAGGGTATGAATTTAGCATTAAATGCAATCTCCTTGTACATTAGATATGGTAAATATGTCAGCCCTCAAAAGATGTATGTACATAGAGAGATAATTATGATGTCAATAATTAGAATTGATCCTGACATTTAGTAATCAGGTCTATACAAATTAATACATAGGTCACATATACCAAATACTTTTTGACATACTATACTTTCTAAAGAACATCAAGTTCGCCAATATAGTGTACAGAGTTGAAACTGATAATCTAGACAATCTAGATTAAGAACACCCTTCCTCCTAAAAAGGAACACTAAAAAGCAAAGACCAAATCTGATTTTCCTTTCCCTAAAATACTGCTTCAGATTTGACTATGATTTATATTCTAGAATGGGTACGAACATTCCATATAGTCCACGGAAAATATCCTATCCAATCTACCCCTGAACATTAAATTTACTCTCCCAGTTGGAGTCTGGATAATCCAAATTCTCTTAAACGGAGAGCAGAAATACAAACTAGGAATAAAGTACCACAAAGAAGGCTGACTCATCCGTAAGTTAACAGAAAGTGAAAAGTCTATCAATGGCATTCTGAGAGATGGGAGAACCCCGAAGTAGTAATAAATATTAAATTATTTACACACTTAAAACTTAAATGTGTCTCAGAGAACTGTTCCATTATAACAGTTAAAGGAAGTAAGAAAAAAAACTTATTTTAGCAAAATATGAGTTCTTTCAAACATTACTGAAATACACAAGGATTCAATTTCTGATTTATAACTCATGAAGGAAAAATCTAATTAAAACAATAGAAGTAATGAGAAAGAGTTCACACTGGTATAATTTTATTCCTTTAAAATCTAGGAATTAATGGAAGGTATAAATTCAAGATACGGTATTGTGTTTTCAAGATTTATGCCACACATGGACATTCTCAATTTACAGCAGAAAACAATGCAGTAATTGGCGTGACCAGGGTACAGTTACCTCAGTACTTTGTACTCAACAAATTTATAGCAAAAACTTCCACTCTGAAAACTATGCCTAAAAAGGAATTCCCTTTGAAGACTACGAGGATTTAATTACAGATAAAGCCACTTGGGTGGTCACATAACACATCAAACAGATCACACGTCAAGCAGAATTATTACTATTTAGTTATAAGTGCATGACTCATAAGAATATAAATAGTCATGTTTTTTTTCCTGTGTACATCAACTTGGATCCTGAAATTTACATTTAGAAAACACTATCACATTTGCTCAGTCTATAGATTCTGGCTCCAATTTAACTTCATGTGGTTAAACACTGATTAATGACCTACTACCAAATAAAACATTTTAAAAATTACTATGAAAAACATGCTTAGGAATCCTTGGTGATATAGTACTAGAAACATACAATTAAAAGTTCATTAAAAATACTAACAAAGCCTTAATATTAAATGAATGCATTTCCTCCCAATTCTGCAATACTTAGAGAATTTTCACATCCATAGTGTTTCTAAAAACCTACAAATACTATCAAGTATTAAAAACTTCCACTTCGTATTTCTATTATAGACTGTCCACAGGCAAGTGCAATATTACCATTTTTATTAACATTAGTGGTAGTTTATTTATCCCATATGATCAGGGAAGGAGTACAATTCAGTGGAATCTCTCTTCAGGACATTTACAAGGAAACAAACAAAAACAACCCCACAAGTCTTCTGGAAATGGCACAGCTACTTTCTTTGCCTTTCTAAATGAAATAGACTGAAAGTAAGATTTTAATTGATAACTCAGGGTCATCCATTACAGTCCTATAATACAGTAAAGATTTTAAGGATAGAAGTATAAGAGATGATATGCTTTAAAGCAGGGGGGTCCTCAAACTTTTTAAACAGGGGGCCAGTTCACTGTCCCTCAGACCACTGGAGGGCTGGACTATAGTTAAAAAAAACAACTATTAACAAATTCCTATGCACACTGCACATATCTTATTTTGAAGTAAAAAAACAAAATGGGAACAAATACAATATTTGTATTTGCATGTGGCCCGCGGGCCATAGTTTGAGGACCCCTGCTTTAAAGTCAGTAAATTGGTTGCTAATGACCTATTAGCTGTCACTCCTGCTGTAAGCAGCCCCATTCCTTGTGTTTATAACTTGACAAACCAATCAATAAACAATCCCAAACACAATTCTAAACCTGAAGAAAACAACTTTCTCCTCCTTCAACTACCATCTAATTATCCTATATAATAAAAGGCTAATATGCAAATAGACCGAATGGTGGAACAAATGAACAACCAGTCGCTATGACGTGCACTGACCACCAGGGGGCACGTGCATGGAACATGGCGGGCATTGGCCCGCGGCGGGATGGTGCAGCAAGTGAGCAGGGGTGCCAGACCAAGGTGGGGTGCTGGTCGCTGTCACTGGGGCAAGCCTCTGGTAGTTATTAAAAATTCTTTGCTCCCGCGTGCCGCAGTCCCACCTGCACCCACTGCTGGCACCAGCCCTGCTCGCACCCGCAGCTGGTGCTGAAGCCGCCACTCGCAACCACTACCAGTGCCCAGCGCCAGTCCTGATCGCTCGACGCCATCAGCAGGTGCAATTAGCGGCTGCTGCTCCAATCGCCTCTCAGAAGCAGGGGGAGGTGAAGAAGCCCTCAGGGGCGATCAGGGCGGTAGCCACCGCAGCTCGCACTTGCACCTGCTGCTGGTGCCAGACCCGATCACTCAGTGCTGTCAGCGGATGCAAGTGGGGCAGCGCTGTCAGTGCATGGGAATGGCGGTGGGAATGTGGCTGCAGGCAGACAGGGGGCCGCGGTGGGAGGGGCCAGGCGGGGGTGCAGAGTATGGGCCAAAACCCGCCCCTGTGTCCACTGCAGCCTTGTGGCCAACAGTTCCTTCCAAGGTGCACAAATTCGTGCACTGGGCACCTAGTGTATAAATGTAAAAGAAAATAGAAATAACTGAGTAAATGAAAAACGTAAGTTTTACATGGTAAAAGCAGTAAAATATGTTATAGGCAATAAATTGGTGGGTTATCAAGAGCAATATGAATAATGAAACAAAGGAACTTAAGGCAGTAGGCTTTAAAAAAAAAAGACAAGTGAAAGGATGATTAAAGTGAAATTTGTAAGTGAATTCCATACAAGCTAGATGAATGAATAAGGGAAATGAAAGCCTACCTTATCATGATAAATAGTAGCAAAGGTGGATGGAGCTCTTAGATGATATAGAAGTTGGACAATGGAAAGTCACTGGACCTTTTAGTAAATACTGTGATTAAGATCAGTGCCCCCCCACCCCCCCCCCCACCCCCACACACACACACCACACAGGAATGAGTATTCAAAGTAATGAATCAGTGAAACAATAGGTAGTATACTGCCAACAATTTACTTGTAAATTGAGTAAGACCAAAGGAAAAATAAGACAATTTCCTGAGCTTCAATTGGCAAATATTTATTAAACACTATGTGATTTGCAGCATGTCGAATATATTCCTCTCCCTCAAGCTGCTTACAATAACTTAGGAAAGTAAATACATCACAGATATTAAGTGATAAAAATTTTAATGCAAATTAAAGCAAGGCTCTCATTTTAATGCTAATACCAGATTATGATCTGGTATTATGATGCTATGGGAGGCCTGCTCATGCTGCACGAGTCTGAATCAGTACAACATTCACATTCTGGAAGGACCTTTGGTGATGTTAGAAGAGCCTCCACACACACTATGTGCACATACACGTAAACACACACAGAGACTCTTTGACCCAGTAATCCTTCTTTTACAAATTTAAGGAGAATTTTTTTCCCCAAAGATTTATGTAAAGGCTATTAGTGAAATTTACACTAGCAAAACACTGGAAGCATCCCAAACATTGGCCAATAAAAAAAAAAAAATTTAAATATGACAGTTACATGATTTAACTAATGTGAAGCTGCCAAAAATAATTTTTACCAAGACTAATGACATGGGAATGCTTATGAGGTGAAGTTAGATGAAAATGCTGCATGCTTCCATTTTTTTTTAGGAAAAAAAAATACGCAAAAATGCATAGGAAAATATTTAAAGAGCACAAATTATTTGTAGTTTTATTTGCACTCGTCCAGATTTTCCAAATTATTTTGTAGTATTTAACAAGGCACCACACCAAAAAAAACCCCTAAAAATAATAATAAAATCAATGGGAACCGCTGGCTCCACAGGGCTGGGAAAGGTAAGCAATGACTTATCTAGATTAAAACTGTGAGCAAATGATGGCACTGGTGGCACCGATCTGAGTGAGTAGGAGCGAACTGCGGGAGAACCAAAGATGACAGTTACAACAGGTGTGGGAGACACTCAACTATCTACTACTGCAGGATTCATTGCTTGTGTTTTTTCCGGCGGGCTGGCTTTCAAGAAACAAAAAAAATCTGACTTATGTTATGAAAAAACCCTATCGTGTGGCAATTCCTCTACTCGCGGTGCTGGTAAAGATCAGGCTTCACTGTCGCTAACGCGAGGCATTCCAGCTCATAACCACCTCCCGAGGCCGGGACGGGCCCGACAGACACCCCCCCTCCCCCCGCCCCCATCCCCTCCCCCCCGCCCCCCCCCCTGCCCCCGACCGGGAGGGGGAGGCTGCGACCCGCCCGGGACGGGGCCGGGGACCACGGCACATGGCGGGGGCCGCTCCGGCGACCCGCACTCCGGAGCGCCAGGTTTTCTCCCGCGGGAACTGTTTTTAGAGGCGCTTTTCCCTGGTCAAAACAAAACCAAACCAAAAAACAACAACCCACGCTGCGGGGTTCGTCGCCACGGGACGGGTAACTCCCCAGCATCCAGACAGCGTTCCCTGCGGATCACACTCCGCCCCACGTTAGAGCGAACCGGCCGGGAGAAGGCGAAGGCAGCCTTTCTCTGAACCCTCGCCGGCTGACGAAAGTTTGGGGGCACCACAAGGAATGTGCTTCCCACAGTTCAAAAAAACAAACATGTATAAAAAAACATCCCCGCACCGCAGGCCAGCGAGGAAGGGAGGCGAGCTCCGCCCGAGGCTGAGGGGCGCCGCCGTCATCCTCCCGCGGTTTGTGGGACGACCGCAACGCCGCCCTGTACTTCTTGCTACCGGGCCGCGCACACCACCTCAACTTTTCCAGCGACACCGGCCCCGTCGGCGCGCCGAACGGCGACACGCCACGCCTCGGCCATCCTCCGGATTCCCCACCGCCGCCCACCCCGTCTAACCGCCGTCCGCCCCAAATACACGCGGAAAGCAAGGGCCGCAGCCAGCACCGCCGGTTCTGCCTCAGGGACTCCCCCGCCCCCCGCCCCCAAACGGCGACGGCTACCGCCGCGCCCGCTGAGGGGCCGCGGTCGAAGCGAGGGGCAGGCCCCGCGGGCCACGTGTCCCGCCTTCTGCGCACGCTCCCGCCAAAACAAAAGGCAGCCTGGCCAAGCCCCACCCCCTGCCCACGTGACGGCGCCGAGGTCCACCCCCAACACCTCCCTCCACCCCTTCCCTCCCCTCCCCGGAGCTACTGCCAAGGCTGTTCGGTTTAGCCGTTTAAATCTGGCTTCGGTCCGACCCCTGCCCTAGAGCGCAACCCGGTGCCGGGACCCGGAGTCCCCCAGCCCCGAGGATTCGAGGGGCGAGGGAGCTGCCGGCCGGCCGCCCGGCCCGCAAATACCCGCGGCGGTCTCCGGCGCGCTTTCCTCCCCGCGCTGCCTCAGTCCCCCGCAGGGGAGACCCAACCCCCTCGGCCCCCCACTGCGACGCCGGCCACTCGCCTGCTGGGGCGCCCTGGCTCCCCTCCGCCGCCGCACCTTCGGTCCGGCCGTGGTGGGGGCTGCCGAAGTGGTCTCTAGCTGCCCGCCCGCCTCCCCCACCCGGGGCGCCGCTGACTCGTCTGCAGAGCGCGCCCCGCTCCTGCCCCAGCCGCCGCCGCCGCCACCGCCGCCGCGGTTTAACAGTCCGCCCGCTGCCTGCACCTCCGGGTGGCTCGGGGCGCGGAACCCTGCCGCGGTGGAGGGGCAGGGGGCGGGGCGCGGCGCCGGCCAATGGCAGCGGGGGAGGAGCCGCGCCATGCAAATGAGCGCGGGTGGCGGGGAAACCCCGGGGGGCGGGGCCACCCGGGGGGCGGGGCCTCGCCGGCGTTCTGGAAGCGGTCAGAGCCCGACGCCCGAACCCCGCGGCGAGAGCGCGGCGGCTCCCTTGGGTGCGTTTAGCGTCTTCACGGCTTCCTCCTCGGCCCTTTTCCGTGCCAGCCGGGAAAAACAGACCTGCACGGCACAGGCGCGGCTCCGTCACCTCCCGCCGCTGCTTTGCTATTGCTGTGCCTCCGTGAGCACGAAAACAAAGCGCAGGGCAAAGGGAGGCTGCCGTCCGCCCTGCCGCCCGCGCCGGCGCCCGGCGTCCTGGCCATCCCTCCCTGCAGCTTGAGTGGCAAGTTCTAGCAAAGCTTTGTCGTAGGTGCCAAGTTTGCACGTCTCTGTGCATTTGCTTTTATTTGGGCTGTGCGTTCAAACCCGAAGCCGTAATTCTGTGGGACCCCCAAGGGGCCCTGACGCTGGGTGACTAATCTGCCTGGGATCCGGCTGGGTCATGTTACGGTAACAATCAGGAGCCACCGAGTCCAGCCTTTTGAAATCTTCGCAGAGCCGGTTTGAATGGCGTTGGAGTTACCTCCGTTCTGCAGTGGCGCACTCGGATAAATCAGTGGGGTTTTACGTCCAGATAGTTGGCTGGGGACATACAAAAACAAATCTCACTCCTGCACCTAGCCCAGCGCTCCACTCTCCACTAAACTACACCCCGCATTTCCCAGCCACGCACTCATCTAAAAAAAATAACACACACAAAAAAACAAACAAACAAAAACAAAACTCAGCACTAAATATAGCTCTTTAGATGCTGGATTACAGGCTCTTCTAAGCCCCTAATTTACACATGGGATGGTTTTTTAGGGGATGAAGCGCACTAGAATTTTAGATCCAGAGAGACACTTGTCATCATTTCTCAACCTTAATAATTGGATAAGATCATCAGCGGGAGAGGGGGCGGGGAGAGATGGCGAGGGAAGGGAGGGAAAATCCAAGTAATTGGAGTTACACAAAAGCATAATCCATGACACATATTACTGGAATTGGAAAATAACCGGTTTGTTGCTGGTCTTCCTGGCAGATTGTGACTTTACTGAAATAATTTTTAGGACAAGCTGCATTTATAGGAGAGAACTCAAAACAGTAATTGTACCTTCATATGGGATAAAGAAAGAGTTTTGGGAAATTGATTTACCTTCACTGGAATAGAAACTATAAGCGAATGATGTACTGTGAAAATTAAGTCAACAAATATGTATTGGGTATTTACCATATTCAAAGGTCTATCATGCAAACAGAAATGCAAAAATGATTCAGGCATTAAAATGTCTGTGGTTGTTTTTTTTAATTAGTTGGGATACTTCAAAGGAAGATTTTACTTGAGCTGGGTATTTTTAAAGACTTTAGGTAGAGAAGGAAGGAAGGCATCAATAGTTCAGGACATAGTATTCTTGAGTTAGAGTAGAGGTTGTAAATATTACATTATTGGGCTGGAAAAGCATAATATCAGATGAATTGCATAAATTTTGAATAACAGAAATGCAGATTTTAACCTGAAGGAAGTGTAGTGCCAGCAAATCAGTTGAGTATACAGTTTTCTCCTATGAATTACCAAAACAAATATTCAAATATTTACCAAATGCATGTGATTGGTACAGGATATATAACAATAAGCAAAGTTCCTGCTCTCATGGAATTCATAGGGGGTGATGTAAACATTAAGCTTTGTAATTACATGAGTAATAATTTAGAAGGCAGTTTCCCATACATTATCTAATTTGTTGATCAAACAACCCTTTCCAGAAAGTAAGCTATTTATAATTCTCTGAGTTAATTCTTTTATCGTATAGTCAGTCCTGCAGTCTGCCACATTTGCAGACCTTAAATAAAAAATTTAGTCTATCAAGCCATCATACAAATAAAACTTTATCAATCCTTTTATAATTGGCTTACGATACTTTAAAAGTAATAGGAATGGTGGGGAGGAGGTAAGAAATGAACGCCAGTTTTTCAGAAACCACAGAATACCAAAACTCCTTAATATAAAAATTAATGTACTGAACCACTTTTCAAATTGTTTCCTATACTTATTATTCAGGAAAAGCCTGGAAACTACATCGTTAATTTTTCAAATCAAGGATATGTCATTATTCAGAAAGTACATTAAAAGCATTCTGATTTCCAAGAAAATAAATAACAGCGGCTAGGAGACTTAAACGAAGCAGGAGGAACAAGGAGAAGGGAAGGGCACCATTCTTGCTGACATAATTAGTCCCTGTCTGAAAGCTATAGAAGTGTCCAGGTAAGCTACATTACAGTGATTTCATGAGATAAACTTCTTTCCTCAACACTGTTTTTATTCAGTCTTTTCATTCTGGAAGCACGTGTGTGGCACTTAATATACAGCTGACATTGTGATAAATGCTCGCGATACAGGGGGAAGATCATACCCTAGTCTTAAACAACTCACAACCAGGGAGAGTTACAAGCACAGCGTTTTCTACCCCCTCACCCGCTCTGTTTTGGTCCTGGCACTTATCACCATCTCACATAACACAGATTTCTATTCTTTTGTTTTTTGCTTCCTTGTCTCCCTAGGCTGGAATGGAAGCTCTGTGAAGCCAGGCACTTTTGCTCTTTTGCTCACTGCTACATCCCCACAGCCTAGGACAGTGCCTGGGACATGTAAGTCCACACATATTTGCTGGATGAATGTATGTATTTAATTCTCTCATTTTGCAAAGTGGATGTTATATTCATTTTTTTAAACATGCCCAGATTAAAAAATAAAAACGAAATTCAATGAGGTTAAATATTGTATTCTATATTCTCACACTAATAAATGGCCCATCTCAGACTTAAGGACAGACATACCTAGCTCCAAAGCCAGAATTCTTTCCTCACTACCCCCTATAGCAGTGATGGCGAACCTATGACATGCGAACTCATTGTTTTGGTTGATTTTTCTTTGTTAAATGGCATTTAAATATATAAAATAAATATCAAAAATATAAGTCTTTGTTTTACTATGGTTGCAAATATCGAAAAAATTTCTATATGTGACAGGGCACCAGAGTTAAGTTAGGGTTTTTCAAAATGCTGACACGCCAAGCTCAAAAGGTTCGCCATCACTGCCCTATAGAATAGGAAGCTAGTTTGGAAGCTTGTACTATTTTTTCCTTTATATTTCCATGCCTAGGGTGACTATCCTACACTGTCATATTCTAGCATATTTAATTCCTCCTTTTTATGGTCATGTTTAGAAAGTAGAATAGGAGAAGCAGTAGGGGTACAGGTGACAAGTACTATTCAGCATAGATTTAGCTCTAACTGTTCAGTATCACAAGACAAAGGGCAGGGGTAAGTAGCAAGAGTTACAGGATAACGGCTCTATGAGGTCACCAGGGACCCAGGCTTCTTTCTATTATTCTCTTCTGCCTCCATTCTCAGGATACAAAACTGGTCAGACCTGACCCATGGCTATAGTGGAATCAAAACTGACTCCCTGTTTATGCAAATATCTATACCACCTTAATTCACTATAGCCCCAAACTGAAGACTAGCCTAAGATCCATCACCCGGTATGGTTGAAAGATAAACAAATTATGATACTTCCATATAATGGAATACTACTCAGGAATAAAAAGAAACATTATTGATACACAGGACAACATAAGTAAGTCCCAGGCAGTATACTGAAAGAAGCCAGACACAAAAGGAGTAAATATTGTACAATTTCAATTATGTAAAGCATTGCAAAAGACAAATATAACCTACAATGACAGCAGATGAGCAGTTGTTTAGGCCTAGGGTGGGGAGAATTGAGTAGGAAGGGTATAAGGGATGATGGAAATACTCTATATCTTGATCATGATGGATGTTAAATGGGTGTGTGCATTTGTCAAAACTCATAAAAATGTACAGTTAAAATAGGTACGTGTTATTGTATGAGGATTATACTTCAATAAAGTTAATTTTTAAAACAAGGGCTCTCTGATGAAGGTTGAATCAGAACTATCAGTGATAGTTCAAAAGATAGGCAGAAAAATTAAAAAAAATAGTCTGTATCAGTCAAGATGCAGGTAGCCTATGTGAATCGTATCTAAAAGCCCCAAATAACGATGGCATAAAAAACCACACATAAGGATTAATTATCGCCCTTATAAGTTATTTTATCTATTCTAAGACATATTATTTTTCACAACTTAACTTTTCTGAAATAAGAATGACCTCTGTATTGATGCAATAACAAAGCATTGAGTCCATTTTATTGCCAGTGGGCTTTTTCTTAATATATAAATAATGGTGCATCTTAAGATTTAATAAAACATGGTTTAAAAAAGAAACTTTAGAGAAAGATAGTCCAGAGCTGATATAACAGCTCTAGGAGGTCACCAGGGACCCAGGTTCCTTTCTATTATTCTTTTCTGCCTCCATTCTCAAAGTACTTCATAGTCCCATATGGCTACTGGTGCTCCAGCCATCATATCCACTTTCCCAGGCAGGATGCAGAAAAGGGATAGAAGGCAAAGAGGGCCTTTAACTGGCTCCCCTGAAGTTCCTCTCAACAATTCTATAACTCCATTGTGTGGACATATCTAGGTGCAAGGAAGACTAAGAAATACAGCTATTACATTGTCAACCTCCATTAATATAGGGATTATTATCTAGGAAGAAAGGGAGAATAGATGATGGTTAGGCAATGGTCTCTACCCTTTTCGAAAACAAAATGTCTATAACAGCTGAACGTAACAAGCTGGTTTGGGAGGAAGGGAGGTCAAACAAAGAAACAGCTAAAAGAGATTTGTTAAAAGTACATTCCCTTTTTTCAGGCTCTGTGGTTTTGCCCAGGATTGTTAAGAATGAGGAAGATATTGATGTAATTAGAAAGAATATTCTCATTACAAGTCTTCAAAGGTAGGCAAAGGTAGTTTAGGACCAAAATATGGAAGGATATGATGCAGGTTTAAGTAGGGAATGTAAAGTTTATTCTGTAGGTATTAGTGGAAACATTGAAGATTCTTGCATTAGTAAAATAACAAAAGTGTTGTTTTTGAAACACTAATCCCATAAATCGTTACACTGAACAGGCATATCCAGAAATACTGGTCAAAAATAACCACAATTAAAACATATCCCAACATTCTGATTCATTTCATATGAAATGTGAACATCATGGCAATTTCTTGAGGTCAACTGAAGGTGTTACATAGATATTGTAACACCAGTTCTATTTCCTCAATAACATATCATGTGTAAGAGCATATGACAGTTGTATTGATCATGATGGGCCAGGTTAAAATGCAGTAATACATAACCCCAAAGTCACCGGGACTTAAAAAAAAAATGTTTATTTTTACCACACACAGAGTTTGTTGCAGGTCCAGGCAACTTTTCAGAGCACTTCTCTTCCATCTGTTGAATTTTTATTTCATACTTTGATCTTAAGTTGCTCCCACAGCACTTTTACAATTGCAGCTACAAGATAAGACACGTCACTTACATCTATAATCCTTTGGGAAGGGCTGGTCACACAGTCCTGCCCAATTGTAAGGGAATAAAAATAAGTAAACTTCTGTGCAGAGATGAATATTAAAACTCTCTACTGCAAAAGTCATGTAAAAATTTTTTTAAGTGGCATCAACAGATGAGACTACATCTAATCCCAGCAACCAGGATCTAGTTGGCAGTTTTTGTAGCAGGTATTTTTAGTTACCTATTTGGTTTCTATTCCATAATTTCCCTTTCCTAATAGTTTTTAGATTTTCATGCTAGTAGCAGCCCTCCACACAGCTCTTGTGTTATGTATTCCTACCTGTATGTCTCTAAATGGGTCCTAATTGACTTAAGCCAACTAATACATTCCACTTCCCTTGGCACATCATTGATTCAGAGGTGGGCATGTGACAAAAACTAGCCCCATGAGAGGGAATTTCAGCACTTAAGCCTAACATGCTGGGCAAACATGCATTCTTGCATTCTCTCACCCCAGACATGAACAGGAAAGCCCATCCCATGACCCAGTTTTGGAAGTAGGCCTGCACTAGAAATGGTAGAACAGACATGGAAAGCAACTGGTAAAGTGAATCCTATTGACAAAGTGAAACTGTTCAGTCATCCAGCTTTGAGTTTGCCCTAACTCTGAGCTTTCCAGTTTTGTGAGCTCTTTCTTCATCTTTTTAGCCAGATTTGATTTGAGTTTTGTTTCTTGCAACAGAAAAAACTCTAAAACTCTAATATAATACTGTGTGTGTGTGTGTGTGTGTGTGTAAATTATTTATTTCAGAATAAGCCCATAAATGTTGGATTACTTGGGCAGAGCTTCTGTGCATTTTTACGGCTTTTTTTTTTTTTTTTTTTTTTTTTTTTAATTTCAGAGAGGAAGGGAGAGGGAGAGAGAGAGAGAAATAGAAACATCAATGATAAGAGAGAATCATGTGCCTCCTGCACATCCCCTACTGGGGATCGAACCCACAACCCAGGCATGTGCCCTTGACCAGAAATGAACCTGGGACCTTTCAGTCTGCAGGCCAACACTCTCCACTGAGCCAAACCGGCTAGGGTTCTAATATAATACTCTTGTAAACTGAAACATAACTTCACTTGGGATATGTTAAGATAAACTTCTGGTGAATTTAGGTTTAAGGAAAAGTATGATTTTTAATAAAGTAATTTCAGGAGGGATTTTATGAAACAGAATATAAAATAAAATTTAAAATAAACAAATAAATTTGGTAGTAGCTTGAAACTAGAAAAATCCCAACTAAAATAAACTAGGGATCTTTGGAATATGGCTGATTTCAGCTATAGGGCAAAAATTGTAAGTGATGGGCATGGGTAATTTTGTTGTGCTGAAGTACAAAGACTCTATAATAAGTAACACAGTATTACATGATACAGTATCTGGTATTTGCCTTAAAATAATCTATGACTGTAGGAGGTACATGGGGTTATAGATTACTAAAAATTAGTCATGAATTGATCATTGTCAAAGCTGGGTGATGTATCCATGGTGGCTAATTATACTAGTCTCTATTTTTGTATGTTTGACATTTTCTATAATAAAAAAGAAAAAATATAATAACAAACCTGAAGAGACTTTATCAATCATTTTGGCAAGTTGATTCAAAAATTTGTATAGAAAGAAAAATTAGAATGGCCAAAAACAATTTTGAAAAAGAAGAATAAAGTTGGAGGAATCCTATTATCTGATTTTAAGGCTTTCTGTAAAGATACTATAACCAAGCAGTGTAGTTTTGGCAAAGGAGGGAGGGATATACATAGATCAATGAAATGGAAGAGAGTGCAGAAATAGACTCGTACAAATATGGGAATGTAAGAATGTAAGATTGGTTCAAATATAATTTGAGAAATATGGTCAATTAATTTTTACAAAAATGCAAAGGCAATTAAATTTTAAAAAGGATACTCTTTCCAGCAAATGACATTGGAAAAATTAGACAACTAGATGCAAAAAAAATGAACCTCAGCTTACATCTCAAGCCTTATAAAATTACTAACTGGAACATAGATCTAAATGAACAATGTACAATAAAAGTTCTTGAAAGAAAACTTGAGTTTGGTCAAAGAGTTCTTAGATATGATACCAAATAAATTTGAATTCAAAATTAAAAACTTTTGCTCTACAAAATACCCTGTCAAGAGGATGAAAGGACTAGATACAGCCTTGTGACCGCCTCTGGAAGGCAGGTCTTGTTAGGAGCTGCTACAGATCATGTCTCACTTGTTTCCCTATCTACCAAGGAGGCAGTTATGAGACATTTTCTAATTAAGAGTTTAATGGTGGGCCTGGCCGGTGTTGCTCAGTGGTTGATCATCGGCCTATGAACCAGGAGGGAGGCCACGGTTTGATTCCCATTTGGGCACGGTCGGGGCACATGCCCGGGTTCCGTGGCTGGATCCCCAGTGTTGGGCCTGCAGAAGGCAGCCAATCGATGATTCTCATCACTGATGTTTCTATCTCTCTCTCCTTTTCCCTTCCTCACTGAAATCAATAAAAAAAATTTTTTTTAAAAAAGAATTCTAATGGGGTCTGAGGCTTTCTGCCTCACTCCCCACCCTTAAGGAACACCTGTAGCTATAAAACTTAGTAGCATCATACATTGGACCACTCAGCAATAAAATGTCCCATCATTCTTGCTTTTATTTCACTGTCACCCTGTGCAAGGGCCACAGAAAACTAACACCTATGGTTACTGATTTTTTCACTTTCTGTGTAAGCAAAAGACTGAGTCTCAAAAAGGCTTATTGCTACTTTACTGGCTGAATTTGTCAGCCTGACTTTGCCTTGTGCTTGACAGTGTAGGGATATATGAAGAATTCTCAAAGCTCATTATTTAAAAAAAAAAAAAAAAAAAAAAGCAACCCAAAGGAAATAATGAACAGACAATTTGCCAAAGAAGGTACTTAGAAGTTAAATATGAAAAGCTTTTCATTATCATTAGACATTAGGAAAATGCAAATTAAAACCACAAACTTATTAGAACAAAATAAAATAAAAAATACAAGTGCTGAAGAAGATGCAGAGCAATTGAAACTCTTACATTGCTGGTAGGAAGGCAAAATGGTGCTGGCATTCTGAAAAACAGCTTGGTAATTTCTTAAAAAGTTAAACATATGCTTTCCTTTCTGGCACAACAATTCCTTTCCCACGTATTTAGTCTGGGCAACCAAGATGTCCTTATCCAGGCGAATGAATAGATAAACTGTAGGACATCTGTACAGTGGAATACTATTTATCACTAAAAAAGGAAGGTACTATTAATTCATGCAACATGAATGGATCTTAAATGCATTTTGCTAATAGAAAGAAGCCATTTGTAAAAGGTTACTCTTTCCATGATTCCATTTATATGACAGTCTCAAAATGACAAAATTATAATTAACAGAGAACAGATCAGCGGTTGCCAGGGGTAAGAGGTACAGTGAGAATAACCATAAAGGGCATGAGAGAATTTTTGTAGCAATGGAACTGTTGTGCATCTTGATTGTGTTGGTGGTTGCATGGATCTATACACGTGCTCAAATTCAGAAAACTAAAAAAAGGCATTTTTACTCTGTATGTAAACATAAAAACAGAGGGTGGGGATTTGCTGGATGTTAATTAAAAAATAAAATTTAGAAAGAGGAACAAAGAGAAAGTTTCTGTTATAAAATAAAAGACACTTGGGAGACAATACAAAAATATGTAATTTGTGGACTGTTTGGATCCTGATTTAAACAATCTAACCCCAAAAGGCATTCTTCATACAACCAAGAAAAATTTAATGTTAATTTGGGACTATATGTGAAATTTAAGTTTTTAAAGTATGGTAATGGCCTTGTAATTATGTAAAAAAAAAAAAACTTCATCAGTTAGAAATGAATTCTGAAATATATGTGTGTGAGAGAGAAATAGGATTAAATCTGCTACTTGCTTTAAAATAATTAAGAAAAAGTAGCAGGAAAGATACATTAGCAAATGTTGAAGCTAAAGGCTCATTATAATATCTTTCTATTTTTGAGTGTGTTTGAAGTTTTCTGTAATTTGTTTTTCTTAAAAATGGAAAATTAGGTTTTAAAAATAGAGAACTTCTCTTCTACATGTATTATAAAGCAGTAGACACAATAGGTCTATGGTTGGTTTCCACCGTAATGTCAAATCTTTCCAATGACTCAAAATAAATAAATGCTGTGTGTGCCAAAAATAATACTGACATATGAAAAAATCCAGTCTCTCAGAAATCTTATACCTTAAACAATAAACTACTAAAATTACTAGATTAGTAAAGATTTGCAGTTAGAGTTTACAATAGCATATCAAAACAGCTTTTTTCCCCACAATGTCATTTCAATGACACCACCAAAGAAATAAAGGGTAAAAATAATTTTAAAACAATAATTATGATTCTAAAAATCTCAGACAAAACCCCAAAATTATTCAAGATTTTTGATTCTCATTAATTATTTACACAGTGTAGCTTTCTTGCTGTGTTGCTCCAGTCTGTTCTTTTGAGCAATATTGTTAATTGTTGTTTCTTGAGCACTTAGCACTGTGTGAGATACAGACCATAAATTTCCTCCCTAGGGGACAACAATCAAAGCCACACAAGCAAAACACAAAGATTAGCTATTTAAGAAATGAAAACCCAATGAAAGGTTAAGAAGCATATTCTGAACTCCCTATATTTTTCTCAGCTTTAAGCTCATGATATAACACATGCTTCTTTTGGGGATGCAAAACAAGACTAGTTGGCAAGATAAACAACCAGTTTAGAGGAGATAGGAAACATCCCAGAGATCGTCCCAAGAAAATATCCTTCCTTAGAGAGCCTTTCAGTTTCTGGTATATATAAATCACTAGAACCCATTCCCAGCTCTAGTGGGCTGCAATAGCTTTGTATGTGAGTATGATTTACGTCTGCCCAGCAGACATTTCTGTTCCCTTTCTTTTGATAACACCACTGTTTCAGGAACTGCTTCCCCAGTCTCTGTGTTCCTGATGGGACTATCAATCATAGTGCACCTTTCCCAGACCTTATAAAAACACTAGAGGCCCGGTGCATGAAATTTGTGCACTGGGGGGGGGGGGCGGTTGTCTCTCAGCCCGGCCTGTGCCCTCTCGCAGTCTGGGACCCCTCAGGAGATGTCCACCTGCTGACTTAGGCCCGCTCCCTGCCCTCCTCACTCCTTACAACCCACCTGCTTGCTGCTCCTTAGCACTGCAGTGAAGGCGGGAGAGGCTCCTGTCACCACCACTGCGCTGGCTTCTGGCTGAGCAGTGCTCCCACTGTGGGAGCGTACTGACCACCAGGGGGCAGCTTCTGCATTGAGCACCTGCCCCCTGGTGGAAGTGCGCATCATAGCGACCGGTTGTTTTGGTTGTTCCTGGTTGCCTAAGCTTTTATTATGTAGACTAGAGGCCCGGTGCACAAAAATTTGTGCACTTGGGGGGGGGGGTCCTTCAGCCCGGCCTGTGCCCTCTCGCAGTCTGGGACCCCTCGGAGGATGATCACCTGCTGGCTTAGGCCTGCTCCCCGGGGGTATTGGGCATAAGCTGGCAATCAGACATCCCTCTGGCAGCCTAGCAGCCCTCGAGGGATGTCCACTTGCCAGCGGGGAGCAGATCTAAGCTGCAGTCGGACATCCTTAGCGCTGCTGAGGAGGCAGGAGAGGCTCCCACCACCACCATTGTACTGGCAGCCATCATCCTGGCTTGTGGCTGAGCAGAGCACCCCCATATGGGAGCGCACTGACCACCAGAGGGCAGCTCCTGCATTGAGCATCTGCCTCCTGGTGGTCAGTGTGTGTCATAGTGACCAATCATTCCCAGTCTTTCTGCTGTTAGGGTCAATTTGTATATTACCCTTTTACTATATAGGATAGAGGCCTGGTGCACAAGTGGGGGCCAGCTGGTTTGCCCTGAAGTGTGTCCCGGATCAGGGTGGGGGGTCCTGCTTAGGTGCCTAGCCAGCCTGGGTTAGGGGCTGATGGCTGTTTGCAGCTGGTCACACTCCCTTCAGGGTGGGGATCCCCAATGGGGTGCCTGGCCAGCCTGGATGATGGGCTGATGGCTGTTTTCAGGCTGGTCACACCCCCTTTATGGTGGGGGTCCCCACTGGGGTGCCTGGCCAGTCTGGGTGAGGGGCTGAGGGCCGTTTTCAGGCTGGCAGGCAACTGAAGCTCCCAGCCTCTCCTTTTTTTCTTTATTCTTTTTTAATTCTGGGATTTATTTACCTTCTATAATTGAAACTTTGTTGCCGTCACTGGCGCTCCCACCTCTGAGGCCATGGCTGGCTGAAAGTAGGTATCTGGGGTTTGTTTGGCTTCTATAATTGAAACTTTGTTGCTTTTGGAGCTGTTGCTTTCGGAGCTTAGAGCAGGCCATGGCAGGCGGGGAACCTTGGCTTCCTCCATCACTGGAGCAAGCAAGCCTCCTGCTTGCTTCAGCTGCGTGGCTGCCAGCCGCCATCTTTGTTGGCAGTTAATTTGCATATCTTGCTGATTAGCCAGTGGGAAGTGTAGCAGAGGTATGGTCAATTACCCTTTTTGTCTTTTATTAGATAGGATTGTGCTCAAGGATGTGGCCCTGGGGCAGCCCAAGGTCATTTTTATAGGCCCTGTAATGAAATTTCTCTGCAGTTTCCAATAGGCCAATTTGCAAAGAAAAGTAAAAATAAGTGTACATAGTGTAAGTGCTAGCAGGTGTTAAGCCATAGAATCAGGCCCTTGAGACTGTAGTTTCTACAGTTCTTTAGATTATATGAGCTACTCCCCAACCTTTTCAGCTAGCACACTCAAGTTTTCGCTTGGGATGGTGTGAATTGGGTTTCTTTTGTAATTTGCACCTGAAAGAATCCTAAGTTAAATAAATTTCCCAGGGCCCAGTGGCTCCTAAATGACAGGGTTATCATTCAAACTCAGTCTGTCTACTTCTACATGGCAGAGTTTTTCTACTATGCCAATTTACTTTGTATCCTAAAGGTGTTGTATTCCTAAAATATAGTTTTGTTTAAGACTGAGAAAGAAAAGGAAAGGCGCTGAGGTGAGGAGCTTGGTCTATCTGATTCTATACTGTTTCCTGGTGGCATGAGGGAGGTGAAAGCTGCAAATACAGTAATATCTAATAAAATATTATTTTAGCTCATTTTGGTGTTTAATGCATATCATTAATGCAAGCTGGCAATCATACAAACTTCCACCCAAGCACAAATCAAAGGTGTATAATTCCAGGAATGGTATCCAAGTATTTTCTCTCCCCTCTGCTCTAGCAAGTCTGTAAAGATTGCATTAAAAATAATGTTTAAATAAATAAATTACAACAACACCAAGAATACATATATTTGTTTCCATTTACAAACTACTTTATTCACGGTTTCACCAGTATATGCAAAGAAAAACAAGTACTGAAATGATGCTAACAGTTTACAAATTAAATTAATGGCTTATTTTTTGATAAGAATTACTTTTATGTCTCAAGTCAAATGTTTCCTCCCTTTCCTATTTTAAATGTTTACTTTATTTCTCTTACTGCATTTATGATTTGAAATTATCTTGTTTATTTACTTCTTACATTATTTATTATAACTTGTTTCTTCATTTTTTAGTAGGAGTCTTGCCAGTTTTATTTGTCATCATATTTTTAACAGCCTGGCATATAAGAGACATGAAGTATTCATTAAATTAACTTAAAAAGCACACTCTTCCAAAATAAAAGTCACTGTTTTGATACTGATAAAATGTACCAATAGCTTAAATCTAAAGGATGGTGGATTCTTCTGTGTCCTCCTACAAAACTGGGCTGGAATTCTGTTGCAAGCCCAGGTGTCAGCAGATGAGAACAAACAGCATTCTCCAATGGGGTTAGGCAAAGGCTTAGCTGAGTCCTAAGAAGGCTTCCTGATTCAACTAGAGCAGCTCTTCATTTATCAGCATTTTACAGGGACTCTGCATGAGCTTTTGTTTGAAGAACGGGTTCCATTACTTAAAAACAGGATCTTGGGGTAGGTGGTAGAATTCTACTGTTCTAGGAAATTTGGACCAAAAAATAGTTGAAATTATTTACAATTCTAAATTATATTTTTTCCCTTTTAAAGTAAATGTGCTGTAAGTACTATTAATGTTTTTGTAGTATAATAACAAAATTACTTCTGCCTCAATTTTAAAGATTTAAGCAATTATGCTTTATTAGAATTTTAGGGGAAAGTGAGGCACTAAGGCTTCTAGAATCAGAAAAATCTTCACCTTTTAGCTATGTAAAAAATTATAAAAGTTAACCTTATGTTGAAGAATTTTAGAATCTTTGGATTCAAATATTTCTTCTTTCTTTGTGTTAATCTTATATTTACATTTGACTTTTTTTCTATAAGACAGCATATGAAGACATGTTTAGTATTTCCACCCTGTCCAGGTTGCATTTTATCTTGAGTAGATTTAAAACCAGATTAGTTGTAATAGGATTCCAGGATGTGGGCAGATGTCTATTTGTCTCGGACGATGTCTCTTGCAATCAGCTCCTTCATTATTTCATTGGTACCACCATAGATTGGTTGAACTCGGGCATCCACGTAAGCTCTGGATAAATCAGAAGATGATTGAATGACTAAAGATATTAGAAATTATACATTTTGTCTTACGATGTAACTCTTAATTACTTTAAGGTATTCAATTAATGAAATCCAAGTAATACATGTTTTTCATAATTACTTTTTTCCAGTATGGCCTTCATCCTTGACTGGTATAATTATCAAATTCTATTAAGATAGTAATCACCTGTATAGCTTTGTTTTAGTTTGCTTAAAGAGGTTACAAATTCAAAGTAACATCTATAAGTTTGTTTTAATTTAATTTTGTAAAATTCAGCACATATAATAGCATTCTAAAAGAGGGCATTTTAGATAGATATTGATAGAATGTTTTAATTTCTTGTTATCTTTCATTATTCCCAAAGAAGTTGAAATCCACTGGTTTCATAGAAAACAAAAGAGAAAATACATATTCTCTAACATTCTACCACTGCTGCTGCCATCAGGGGTATAAACTGATGCTGTAGAAAATATTACTTCCCACAAAGTTAACAAGTAACTTATTTTTTTGGAAATGGTTAATAGTCACTCCAGTGGTGTCTGAGGTTAAAATACTGAGTGTCTGAGTCCACTAGAATGTGCGCGCGTGCGCGTACAAACACACACACACACACACACACACAGTTATAAAAAATTCACTTTTGGTAGGCATGACCGTAACCATGACACTGTATAGTTGTTTTTACCTGTTCTCTCAGCTCTGGGGGCAGAGAGAATAAATATTATATTGTTTTCCAGCTAAAGGAACTGAGGTACAGAGAAGTTAATACATTTACTATTTAATGGGCAAATAGATAATTGGCAGACTGCAATGAGAAGGTAGGTATCCTGCAAGTATCTTTTTTATTATATCACAATAGTTTCATTGACTCAGGCATATAGGACTAGTTATTGAGCTTTGGACTTTCCTAGTAGAGAAATTCAATGGCATTTCTTTTTCAAGCACAAAATCTTTTTTTAAAAATTGAAATTTGAAATGTGCTAGCTCTCTAGGAACATGACCAATTCTGTATTTATCCTTCTTCATGCTTATCATAGGGCCCTGCAAAGAGTAAGCACTCAGTAAATACTGACTGAGTTGATTTATTGTATTACAAAGGAATTTTAGTGTCTCCATACCAACTTTCTGAAGAAACTTGAAATCTGGAGACATTAGTGTTTTCAAATATATATTTTTTTCTTTTGAACACATTCCACTGTTGCCTGCAAAATCCAGCCCTTGCATTTAGAGGGCCTGCCTAGCATTTCAATCTACTTCAGCAACCTCAATGCTTTCAGACATTTTTGGTCTGGGTTGGTCTTTTTTTTTTTTTTTTTTTTCACATTACAGAAGTTCCAATGGAATTGGTAATGACAAGAGATCAGTAGACCTTTTTATAGGTTACTAATTAAATTCAGTCATCAACTAGAATTAACAGGGAAAGACAGCAGAATAAATGTTTAACCACATAAATGTCGAAGCTCTGTATCCCAGGCTGCTCTTCCTAGCATGGCAGGGAATCTTGAAATGGCAGAGAGTAAGCCTCACTTCTCACAGGCCCCAGGCCTAATGGGTAAGACTGAAGTAATTCATGCTAAAGAGCAGTTATTTAAAAACAAACCAATGAAATGAAATAAAACAAAAAAGCACCTCTTTTATTTGTGAAACCAAGATTCAGACACACACACACACACACACACACACACACACACACACACACACAATATAGCTTAATCTGAGGACATAAGAAACACAAATAGAATGATTTTTTCCCCTATTAAATCACAGTCTGTACACATCCACATACTGCCTACGGTTTCTCATTAAGTTTTTTGATATTATCTATTATGTTCTCTCTTGCTATTTTATATTAAAAAATTCCTTCCCTATGTCTTGGGAAGAAAAATAGCAGTCTCGTTGAACATTTCCAGGGATTTCAAATATGAAGCCATCCAGCTGCAGTGTTTGCTTGCTACTGGTCTGAAGGAATAGCCTTTTGGGCCATGTACGTAGTTCACTCCTCTTCACCTCATCGGCCTTCCTCAGAACCCAAACTAAACCAGACAAACACCGAGCTACCACTTGTCTTCTTGCCCAGCAGTGACAGCTGCTGCACAATTGAGTAGAAAAATACACACACCCATTATTATTCTACTTTCCTAGCTTAGTGAATATTGGAAATGGACTAATATTGTGAGTAAAACATGAAAATGTACAGGAAAAATTTCAGTAATGATTTAATTTGTGCTAGCATAATTCAGTGTTTACTTTTGATTTCATGACAATGCAAAGTAAAAAAATAAATAAATAAATCTGTGTTGGATTAAGACTTGTTTGAAGTAGTTCTAAAAGGATCTACTGAAATCCAAACCCAAGGATTGATTTAAAAAAAATTGTTTAGCTACTTCATGCCCAGTCCCAAGAAAGGAAAAAGCCCTACTTATTGCTGAGATTTTATAAAAGGTTATAAATTATATACATCCTGTGATTAAAGCTTTACAAGCTGCCCAATGGCTACAGAAAATTAGTAAATTATATCTATGCCGAAGCTTCTGTTCTTAATGTAACTTTAATAAAATGTTTATTTTCCTCGTTAAGGACTAAAAGTATATCAAATGTTTTCAATTATGCTTGCCAAAATGATGCATTTGAAAGTCAGTTTGAATGCTAATTTGATAATTTCCCCTTTACATATCTGTATTTAGATTAAAATTAGAAAAGGTTTTTAGAAGTCCATAGCTTTCCCATTCTCTGATTCAAAACTAAATTTGACTTCTCTTGAGACAGCAGAAACTTCCTCGGGAAAATTTTATAAGCTGAAAATATTGCTAAATAAGAGGAGAATATATTTTCTAGAGTGGTGAGAATTGCCAGGGAGAGATTATTGAGGCAAAGATTTATGGAAAGAAGGAAAGAATAAATTATGAGATTATGAAATAGAGGAAGAAATATAGAAAAGGATGCTGCCTTATTGATAAATTGGTATTGCTTTGAACTTATAGCAAGGATATTCATATGTAATGCCATCATTTAAATTATTTTAGTTTGAAGGAAATAAAATTTCTATTTGGAAAAAAATACTTTCATTTTTTTTAGAGAAAAATAATCAAATATTTAAGATATGAAAACTTAAATTCTTTTCATACGCAGGCTGATTTTTCTGTAGGGTCTTTCCTCTTTTTCTAATTTAAAAAAAGTGACATTTCCATAGAAGAAATATAATTGACCAACAGGTATATATATGAAAAAACGCTAACGTCACTAACCATCAGGGGAATGCAAATCAAAATCACAATTAGAAATCGCCTCAAATATTGACAAGGATGTAGAGAAACTGGAACTTTGCCTATGGTTGTAGGGAAATGCAAAATGGTACAGCTGCTATGAAAACAGCATAATGGTTCCTCAAAACATTAAATAAAACTACCATATGATCCAGAAATCCCACTTGTAGGAATTTATTCAAAAGAATTGAAATCAGGACCTGCAGGCAATACTAGCACTCACACGTCCAATGCAGTATTATTCACAGTAGCCAAGAAGTGGAAACAGCTTGACTGTTCCTGGACAGATAAATGGGTAAAGAAAATGTAGTGTATACATATAGTAGAATACTATTCAACCTTAAAAACAGGAAACTCAGCAGCATGTGATAATTTGGAAGGACCTTGAAGACTTCTGCTTAGTGAAATAAGCCAGTCACAGAACGACAAATACCACACTGATTCCACCTATATGAGTTATCTAAAATCCACAGACTCAATAAGGAATCTTGGTTGCCAGGGACTAAGGGGAGGGGAAGATGGAAAGTTACTAATAATGGGCTTAAAATTTCAATTAAGCAAGATGAATAAGCTCTAGAGGTCCATACTGCAACATTGTACCTATAGCTTACAATACACTATAGTACACTCAAAAATTGGTGAAGTGCCTGGCCGGTGCAGCTCAGTGGTTGAGTGTCAACCCAGGAACCAAGAGGTCACCGGTTTGATTCCTGGTCGGGGCACATGCTGGGGTTTCAGGTCCATTGCCAGTAGGGGATGTTTCAGGTCTATGATGTTTCTCTCTCATCAATGTTTCTATCTCTCTCTCTCCCTTCCTCTCTCTCTCTCAAAATCAATAAAAAAAATTTGTGAAGAGAGTAGATCTCATCTTAAGTGTTCTTAAAATGGTAAAATAAAATAAAATAATTAATAGTCAATGCAAATTAAAGGAAGAATGACAACTTTTTTTTTTACCCATTAGATTAGCACAAAGTTTAAAAGACAGTAACATTCATAGCTTAGGAGGAAAGTCATCGGTCTTTGTTCATTTAAGTATGAGTTGCTACTACCTGGAGGAAATAATCTGGAAATTATAAACATTTAAAATATGCATACTTTTGAACTTGCAATACTACTTTTGAGACTCTGTCTTGTTACAATAGAAAACACATGTATCTAAGATACATGTAATAAGGTGTTTGTTGTTGCATTGTTTATCAGAGTAACAAACGGAAAAATAACCTGAATAATTGTGGTTAATCTATAAAATATAACATATTACGTAACAATTTCAAAAGTGATATTAGTCCTGAATAAGAATTCAAATAAAGCCAAGCTTTATGCTTTAGGATACTGCTCTCTTCACTTCCTTTAAAAATGACAAAATCCTCGGGGTGAGCCAATAACAGAATGCTGTTCCATCTGCTTGAATACACTCTGTAGTCAGTTGAAAAATGAAGACTTTGCACCTTCTTTCCTTCAGTGTACAAAGTTCAGTAATTTCCCTTTTTCTTCACATTGGCAGAGGAGTGTAACAGAACAGTCATACTCACTTTGCAATTGGGTACTCCCACATGTATCCCCAACCGCCATGGAGCTGCACGCAGTCATAAGCCACACTGTTCTGTAACTCAGATGCCCTAGATGAACAAAATAAAAAACAGAAATGGAATATTTGAAATGGATTTGCATGAGGTGCTTCACAATCAGGAAACAAGTTATTTATCAAATGCATACATTTATCGAACAATTAAAAGTAGGCATATAGCCCACCAGAGATATAATTGTAATTGTGTATAAATTACACATGAAATAAATCTCAGGAGAATTTTCACATAATGAATACCTTCTTCATCAATTATATTTTTGGCTGAGTTTTTGTTAAAGCTATAAACAAAATGTGGAAAGCATAGACGATTAGGTTTTGGCCACTTTATGCCTGAGAGGGATATAGTAAAAACTTGAAGTTGGTCCACTTTATTTAGATTCTCTATATGATCTAAGTCAGGGGTCCTCAAACTACGGCCCGCGAGCCACATGCAAATACAAATATTGTATTTGTTCCCGTTTTGTTTTTTTACTTCAAAATAAGATATGTGGCCAAAACCGGTTTGGCTCAGTGGATAGAGCGTCGGCCTGTGGACTGAAAGGTCCCAGGTTCGATTCCGGTCAAGGGCATGTACCTGGGTTGCGGGCACATCCCCAGTGGGGGATGTGCAGGAGGCGGCTGATCGATGTTTCTCATCGATGTTTCTGACTATCTCTCTCCCTTCCTCTCTGTAAAAAATCAATAAAATATATTTAAAAAAAAAATAAGATATGTGCAGTGTGCACAGGAATTTGTTCATAGTTTTTTTTAAAAAACTATAGTCCGGCCCTCCAACGGTCTGAGGGACAGTGAACTGGCCCCCCGTTTAAAAAGTTTGAGGACCCCTGATCTAAGTTAACAGTATAATTATACAATTACCTATTTCCTTTTGTCTTTGAATTATGTCATAACCCCCTACCCCCAAAATGTCACTTCCTACCTTAACGCTACTAGTCTGAATTCAAATAATTGTGGAAAAATTTTTTTTAGGGTTTTCAGAAATAAACTGAAAGTAAAAATGAAAGCCTAAGGAGGGTTCACTACTGTTAAAGTGCATGTTATCATATAGGAAACTTATTAAAGATTATGTAGGAATTATTGTCCTTGAGACAATATGAAATACTTGAGAAATATTCTTTTCTGATCTTATCACAATAATTTCAACTATCATTAAAGGGTTTTTATTCATCTTAACATAAAAGATCAGTTAGTTCAGAATTACTTTCAAAATATTTTTCAGTAGTGTGAAACAAAGCAAAGGTAAGCATGGACACATTTTCCTATTAAAAATAATTTTTAACTCCAATAGGACAGGTGAGGATGTTCCCAAGAAATACAATAATGGTATAATGATTAATAGACAAGACTCAAGGGTAATAATATTTGGAATTCTATACATTTTTGTATTTGGTAAGTACTTCAGTGAACTATTTACCAGACTATAACTAGTTGCTTACTCTGCTACAAGATGAAATGCCATATGTTTATGCGTCTGTAAACCCGGTGTTTTCAAGGACAGTGAAGTCCATAATTATCCAAATATCTCTTTTCTGAAAATACCTAAAGCTATTTTTACACTTTTTAAACTAACAAGAAACTTGCTGTAAATGTCTCCCCTTCCCAAAGTGCAAGTTCCTAGTAATTCCACCTCAATTTCAACCTGGCAATTTTATTATTTTGGAATCATTACAGAAAGCACTGTTCTGTATGTTTTCCCATTCTACTTCTGACTGAACTGAACACAAGTTAATGAATAATGACAGGAATTTTTTCTAGGTTATTTTGGGCTAATGAGATGTGAGAATGTTTGCTTTTAAAACAGAGACCAAACCCATGTCCAGACTCTGATTTAAACTATGTTCTTGCATCATAAAGTATACAGAAGCCTTGTAGGAATCTTTTTTCAATCAACTCACCTTTAATACCATTGCTAATCAACTTTAGCACAAATGAAAGTCTTTCTGAACATAATAGGATATTCTTTCCTTTCACTTAATAGAGCATGTACAAGTTTTGAGTGGACAGTCAATTCTTCAGAAATTTTTCTTTGATCTGAAAACACCCTGAATAGGAAAATCCTGTCCAAGCTACTCATTTCACAGATATCAAAATGTTGTCTCAAAAAAAAATTAATGATTGTTATTTAATGAAAGAACTGTGACTCTTTAGGACTTCAAGTTTTACTGTAAATTTTTGGTCTCACTATACTGACACTCTTCAGATAATTTTAAATTAAACTTAAATAAACTAATCAGTCATCCTACTTCAGTCTCTTAGTGCTTATTTTCAATGGCATGCTAAAAGTTAAATACCAACTCGAGTAATTTTTAGCATATTATAAGTAGGCTAGATGGAACCTTTCAGCATTTTTTATAAGGTGGTTCTTATTGCTAGCTTACATTGACTCAGCCTTCTTCCTTCAGGACCCTCCAGGCTGAGTTTAAACTTAAGAGAATTCCATAACAGTCTACACAAACACCACATTTTAATTACTGTAGCCTGCATACCAGTATTTCGCCATGGAAGCCGAGGCAGAGTCCAGACGTTTTGCTTCATGCAGCTGGATACAGCTGTCCACAAAAGCTCTGGTTACACAAATGTGTGTTTTTAATTCTGCTAGTTTATGCTGCACCGTCTTGAGTTGAAAGGAAATGAAGAATAAAATGAGCATGGTAGAAAAGCATGTTTTGAGTTACCTAGTACATCAAACATAATATAATAGAAGATTGTTAGAGCAAAACAAAAGTGGAATTACTGGGTTGTGTGTTTTTCTTTCCTTCAACAAAAAACAAGCATATGTTTACAAAAGAGCTTAAATTTAAATGCTGCTGTATTTCAATGCTAAGGAAACTTGTAAGAAAAAGATGCAAAAATAAATACATAATTATCTGATGTCTTAGATGAAAAAGTTTTAGACCATGTAGGGAAGCTTCTTGAAAACAGCATGACTGATGGGTGAGCACCATCTTGTGGTACAGTCCTGTAGGTACAGCTGCTGAAAAAACGTATTTTCCTCTGGAATCTAAACCCATGAAGACATTTTCTCTATTAGTGAAATTAAGTAATCACATTCCTCTATTTTGCTTCTTTACCTTGGAAAAAAATAAAGTAACAAGCTGGAGTGACAACATACAAAATATTATTTTATATTGCAAAATATTTACTCTAGATCTGTAAAATGCAATAAAAGAAAAGAACTAAAATCTCAAGAGATCAGAGTCCAGTACCCTCAACCTCTTCTGAATTCTCCCCACCCTTCTTCTTCTCTCTCTCAATAGCTTGTCTAGAAGAATCTCTAACTTGAATTAGATGGTCAGGAATTGTTAGCACTAATATACCTATATACCTTCTCCTGTTAGCCATAGACAACCAACAGTGCCCTTGAAAATCATCTCATCTAGACCATTCTCAATCATCTCAACTGCTCTCGCTTCAATCACCTTTTCTTGTATTCCTGACTCTTGGCTCCCACACCTTGAACTTTAAGTTTATATCTGGGCTCTTTACGCACCAACCCTTGAACCTCCTTCAGGAACTGGCTTAGATTTGAAATACTGGCTTTCTACTCCAAAAAAGGCACTGCATTAATTGGCCTCTTGGGTTCCAGGTCCAGCTATGGTCAGCTGGCTCCACCTTCCTTGTGGAAATTCAGATAGAAATAGAGTTCTGATCATTCTGCTGTGGAATATGTGAGTGAGACCTACACTGTGGCGAATTAAAGGCATGGAAGTTAGTGACACAGTGACTCAGTGAAACTTAAACTAGAAATTAAATGTACCCCACACTGGCAAGTCCAAAGTCATGACTGAGTTCTCAGAGGAAGGTTTTGGGGACCAGATTCTCAGAGGATGCTGCCTTTACTCCTGGTTACAGCAATTCTCAAACCATAAAACTAAACCTTTCAGGATAGCTGTGGTGGGGGAAGTTTGGGTACTTTACATTTCCGGAAAAGGGTAGAAAAGGAGTCTAATCAGACCCAGGACCAGGCAAGACCAGGGTGTGTCAGAGAGAGTAGGTACTCTGATGAACAGATTCCTTGTAAGTGTACCAACATAACGGCTGTGCTGAGGAAAAATCCAACTGACTGCCTTTCACTTAGCTTCACACCATCCTGTTCTAGAAACAGACAACGTGACTGGCATCTAACGATTCCAAAACCAAGCAGTCAGAAGGCTGATGACACACTTTTCCCACCTCTGTGCCTTGGACTCTAATTCAGAACATTTAAACCTTCTCATTCTTTCCATTATTTTTTCTATTTCTCTTTCTACTCGCTTAATTAAGCCAACTCCTTACCCTTTCATCAGCACAAAGTTTTCCACCCCCACCCCACATATCCGCATTTACTCATAGAAAATCTAAAGAGGAAACAAGGAATGAAAAAAGGTGGGGAAATACTCTTCTATGCGCTGAAAACAGATGAGGCTATGTTCCACAGAAATCCCTGAAACTCAGTTCGAAGCCTGCTTCCATCTCAGTTCAGTGACCCTCCATTTGGAAAATAAGGGGGAACCTGACAAGTCTCAAGACACTTTTGCCCTATCCACCCCAGTGGGTGGCACGTTTGAGAATTTATGCACTATTTATAGGAGAGGATCAAGAACTCTAAGACCAATTCTCTCATATGAGAGCTGTTCCAATGGGAATGCTGGGAGCTTCCAGAGGCTGAAGTTAAATTTCAGACCAGTATGGGCTCATTTAGAATTCTGTGTCAGCGCATTCAGCGAGGTCCAGAGGTCTGAAGGAATGAATGCCTCCAGTGGTACATCATTCACTCTCCGGAGATACAGAGATTAAATATTTACCTGTTCTTGGCATTGAGTTGGGTGTTACTATTTGCTCTTTGCTTTTCAGACACTGTGTCATACTTTTAGAAATTATTCTCTAATGAACAGCAGTTACTAATTGTACCACACATTAGCAAGGTACTTTTTGTGAATGATCAACATGCTCATAGCAGTATTGTTTAACATTCATTAACAGTTGCTAATAGATAATATTGCAGCTAGCATTAAAAAAATTTCCTTAAGTTATTAAGTAGACCAGATAGAGTCTCTTTCAGACTTCTGAGTAAAAAAAAAAAAAAAATTCTTAGAATCATAGAATTGTGGAAATGGAAGACACCTTGGAAAGTTATCTAGCCCCAGTATTCCATTTAAACAACACCATTAGTTGAACTCTCATATGTTGTGCCTGAAATATAAAATATAACATCTTAGGTTTGCTATCTAATATTGTAGTTAATTAATCCTATACTCAAGATCTTAAGAACTGGATATTCGGTTTTTGGAGGAATGTGAGAAAGAAGTGTTGTTTTCTTCTCCTATTTCTTTTTCTAATACTTTGTGTCTTTAGAATCAAGAGCACATACCACCTAGGAAATAACTAAAGCTTGTGTTAAGAAAGAACACTGAATTTTCACTTCATTGAACATGGGTGAACATGTAGGAAGGGAAGGAAAAAGAATAAAGTCTATCTACCTTAAATTTCCGGGTAGTAAGACTAGTGCCTGAATTAAGAGTGTAGGTTCCGGAGTTAGAATATCTGTGTAATCTTGGGCAAGTTACTTAACCTCTCTATGCCTCAATCTCCTTATCTGTAAAATAAGGATAAATATAATAGTTATTATGCAGAGTTGCTGTGAAAAAAAAAATGAGACAATCCATTTAGCAATGTCTGGTACACAGGCACAATGCAAAATAATGACAAATGACAGTCATTATAATTATTGAATATCAGAATTTTACTGTTTTATTGTCTATTCCATGAAAAATCATAAGACAACATCAAATATGGAAAGTATGAATGAAATGAAATGGAAATCCTATAGCTACTTAAGTATGATAGATCTCCATCTTATAAAAAATTTATTGATTGATTTGAGAGAGAGAGACCAACTTGTAGTTTCATTTATTTACATATTCATTGGATGTGCCTGACCAGGGATCAAATCCTCAAACCTGGTATATCATAATGATGCTCCAACCAACTGAACTACCCGGATAAGACTAAATATGGTAGGTCTCCATCTTAAAAAGAAAACAAATTTTTGTGAAATGCATCCAAAAAGTCAGAGAGGATCAACATGTTCAAAATTCAAGGATAAAAAAGAGAAAGAAAACAGAATTGTTATGTGCTCATAAAATGACATTTGGCTAAGTATAATATGGCATTTAAAGGTCTTCTATTTCAATTTAATAACCAGAACCATAGTGTACCCAGCACTAGAATAGGCTGTGTAGGCATGTATTGGTCATTCATCTTCTCTGAATAGATTAAATTCCTAGATTCAATATGAAAATATTATTCAAATATATTTAGATAAAACAGAAAAATTAGAAGAAATATATCAGAATTCTCAAAACATACATTTACTTGGAAAATACTACTTGACAATAATATAGTGGTGGAAGCAGAATGCTACTTTTGAAACTACCTTTGAAAGAAGGCAACCAAAAAATGGCACCTGCTTTGAAAAGGATTAAAACTATTTCTTCTTTTTTTGGTATTTTACATATATATTACATATATATTAACAAATATTTCCTGCATATTTAAAATCCAGAAAATGTCAAAACACATTTAACATTCTTAGTTATACAATCTGGATAATATTATAGTCATCTTTGTTGTGATTTAATATGAATTCCATAAATATAGGAATTGTCTATTTCTAAGGGGATGGAAAATGTATCTATTTAGTTCATTTTTATTTTAATTTTATTTTTTTTGTTAATTCTCACCTGAGGATATTTTTTCCATTGATTTTTAGAGAGAGTGGAGGGGGAGAGACAGAGAGAGAGAAACATCAATGTGTGAGAGACACATTGATTGGTTGCCCCCCACATGAGCCATGACCAGGGCTGGGTATCAAGCCCACAATCGAGGCACATGTCCTTGACTAGAATAAAACTCCCGGGACCCTTCAGTCTGTAGGCTGATGCTCTATCCACTGAGCCAAACTGTCTAGGGTTTGAATGTGTTTGTTTTTTTTAAGATATATTTTATTGATTTTTTACAGAGAGGAAGGGAGAGGGACAGAGAGTTAGAAACATCTATGAGAGAGAAACATTGATGAGCTGCCTCCTGCACACCCTCTACTGGGGATGTGCCCACAACCAAGGTACATGCCCTTGACCGGAATCGAACATGGGACCTTTCAGTCCGTAGGCCGATGTTTTATTCACTAAGCCAAACCGGTCAGGGCTGAATGTTTTTAATAAGCATTTTTATGTGAAAGTGGTGGTGGCTGGATTTCAGAAGCAAATGACACTAATTCTATTTTGGGTAAAGCTGGGACAGTCACAGAGTGATTCCCAGTAGTATTACTCCCTTCGTATTGCTAGAAGTCTCCTGAGTGTGTACTTCCAGAGTCACACCTATGAAATTACATCTGAGCGCACAACCTTTCGAAGGCGATCAATAAATATTTTCTCAGTGAAACAACGGATGTTGGTGTTTTTCAGGGGGAGACTACTGGCATTTGAGTGAGAAATTAGTTGGTGATCTCTGAGTTACAGAATGTTTAACAACACTAGACTCCAGGGCTCACATCTCAAGTCTCTGTACTATCCTCCCTGACTCTTCTAAATGCCTGGGGAAGAGGGCAGTCATCGAGAATCATTAATATCAGTAAATCAGTGATACATAAATGAAAGGGAATATAAAGTATAATATCTAGGGAGGTCAAATCATACTGTTTTAAAAAATGTTGTCTTGACCAGGTGTGTGCCTTATGTTTACAAATTCAGAACAACTGTATTTAGAGCTGTTATCTCAATAAGGATGGAAAGACATATTTTTAGAATGGGAAAATGTTAAGTTGATGAACATATAGGTAGCAAATAGGTCCCAAAATGACATAGAGTTTGTCCAACTGATAAAAAAGACTCCCTCTATTGGAACAAAATAGAGGAAGATATTAAATAAGGGGGTGGGGTGGGGCAGCTAATTTAACGAGAGCTTACTTTGCCAGACAATATTCTGAGCACTTCATGTATGTTACCTCATCTAGTGCTCATAGTAATCTATGGGGTGATATTACTCACATCTTACAAATAAGAAAATACTCTGAGAGAGATAATACAACTTGCCTAAACCACAGATATTTGAGGAGCTATGCTAAGATTTAACTGGATTCAGTAAATTTAACTGAATTTGCTTTCTATAATGTTGCTTCTAAAAAGCTACCATTGTGTTCATTTCTCCTTTTGCCTTCACAAGGCCTTTCAGCCAAGTCATTCTGTTATGGGGGATATATATGAAATCTTATGCTAACCAAGAAAATAACCTTCTTAATTAAATAACATATAATGAACAATGCATCTCGCCAAATCAGGGAAGAGTAGGTATACCTTAACACGAAGGCCCGGTTTGTCATGCCGGCCATAAATCACTAACAACCTTTTGAGCATATTACAGAAACTATCTTCAGGAAAGGAGGTTGACTCCAACAACCAGATGTTCTGGTTCAACCATAAAAACTGGACCTTCACTTGCCCGCTTTGAAAATAATCATCTGAATGGACTGATGCTAACTTATACATAGAGAACTTTCAACCCTCCTGCCCCTCATTTATTTGTTCTGCTTTCCCTATCCCTCCTGCTAAGAACCCTAGCCTGCACTGAGATGTTAAGATGGCCTTTGGGATGAGAGTCCCATCTTCTCAGGTTGCTGGCACTTGAATAAACTGTTTTCCTTCTTACCAGCACCTGTCTTAGGAGTTTGGCTTTCATTGCAGCAGGAAGCCATACCTGCATTCGGTTACAATTCTACTTAAAACTTTTCAAGTAGATTTCCAAATCCAGGTGTTTTCTTTTTGCTGATAAAATATTTCAACAATTGGACGACTGCATTGTTAATAAACTGTTCCTTCATATAAGGCAGCGGTTCTCAACCTGTGGGTTGTGACCCCTTTGGGGGTCGAACGACCCTTTCACAGGGGTTGCCTAAGACCATCGGAAAACACATATATATTTACATATTGTTTTTGTGATTAATCACTATGCTTTAATTATGTTCAATTTGTAACAATGAAATTGGGGGTCTCCACAACATGAGGAACTGTATTAAAGGGTCGCAGCATTAGGAAGGTTGAGAACCACTGATTTAAGGTGACACTTGAGGGTCTAAAATTTGATTGGAATATTTAGTGATTATGGCCACCATATACTGCATTCTTTTGAAAATACCTTAAAATACTGGCAAAACCCACACTTAATTAAACACCATCATCCACTTCCTCTGTGCTTGAACCTAGGCCGCTAAAACCTTCTAGAAAGGCTGATATACAAAAAATCAGAGAAGGTGCCCCTATAAATTCATGATCAGTAACTGGAATGGGTCCTCAACACTGCTAGCAGGCTCACCATATTTCTCTAGCTAGTTCTATTTTTCACTCTGAAGAGGGTATTTCAAACTTTCCTTACTCTCCTCCAACACTGGCATCCCCCATTTATTCACATCTTTTCCCCTTATTGTTATGTAAGGAAATGCAAGCCTTCAGAAGAGAGCTTTTGTAATTTTCTACCAGTAGAGCTGAACCCATGCCCACCCCTTCCTCTTTTCTTCCTGTTACAATGGAGGAAGCAACTCTCCTGTTGGGATGGGAAGGCCTATCTTTCCATGTGCTTTGGCACCCATATCCTTATACTTCCTCACAGATCCTGTGCAGTTAATTATATGGTCCATACCTACAATCTATCCCTCTTTAGTAAATCCTGTTTCTAGTTCTTAAAATATGCTCCAGCATTTTCATCCTAATAACAACAACAATAATCTCCAAATATCTCACCTGGCCCCAATATACCCTTCCCCTATTCCTTCCCCACCCTTTCTCTCCAATTAATATTCACAGCCAAACTCAGGAAAGAGTTGCCTGCCATCAGTATCTTTACTTCCTCATTTCCATTTACTCCTCTGGCATCACCTCCACATGAGTCCATTAATGGCCCTTACAAAATGACCTCCATATCATGTCCAGGGGGCACTCTTTGACCTTACTCATATTTTCCCTCCAAGTAGCCTTGGGCCTACTTCCTCCTACTTGAAGTTCTTTCTCTCAGCTTCTGTGATGCTTGCCTTATGAGCTGTCTCCTTTGTAGGTGTTCATTTTCAGTTGCCTTTGAAGGCTCTTCCCTTCCTATTTCACCTTTAAGTTCTGTAATATTTTTCTCAGGTTTCTGTCCTAGGACCTCTTCCTGTCTTACTGTCTACTCTCTCTCCCTCAATGATCTCATCCACTTCCATGGACTTTAATACCACCTGGATGAAAATTACTCTATATTTATGTTGAGCCTAGACCCATTTCAGAAGGGTAAATTGATATCATCTAATACTAAACCATGGCAACAGGCTTACCTGTATATGTGCAACTGTTTTCCCAAAAGCTTTTCTTTGTTTAACGTAGTCCCTGGTTTCTTCAAACATGAATTCACTGGCTGAAACTGCTATCTCGGCAATCAAAAGCCTTTCCTATAACCCAGAAATTAGGTCTTAAACGAGTGATTTTCACATGATTTCAATGATAATAAATCTCATAAGTAATCTTTATAAAACTCCAATTAACTTAGTTCTTAACTTTTTTATAAGAATATTTTGACATATCTGTAACAGATCCCTAAAGCAAACCCTTCATTTTTATGATTGATTTTCTTTACTATATATAGATATATATGTAATTTATTAAACTCCCTCTTCTTTCTATGTATCTATGAGAAAAGAAATTCTGAAGTTGTTGATTTTCATCTATTGATCTCTGAACAGCACATATCCTGCAATATTCGTGGAAAATAACATTTTAAAGTACATAGGTTAAATTCTGCCTATTAGCGTAAAAGCGTCCACAGTCAGTTAAATTCCATCTTGCTGGTGATTTTCATATTCCACTTCTGTGCCAGTGTTCCTCGCCCTGGTCTCAGTTTCATGTTTAGCCCATGCCGTGGCAGTTACTAGGCAGGTGCAGCCTCTTATGTAAGGCTCAATGATCACTCAGCCACTACACTCCAAAAACACAGGTGTGAGGGCGGATCCTATGTGGCTAAAACTATTTCATCTGAACTTAACATTTCCCCTTTAGATTCCCAGGTATTATTAAAAATCAACAACAAAAAACTACCAATGTTTTGGCTGATATTTCTTTGCAAAGGGATATAAATTCTTTTTCCCCCCTTCAGCATGTGAGTGAGAAGGCATAATCTACCCAGAAGGAACTTGGGATTGAAGTATACATGTAGGCAGCCAAAGAAAGGCAATGGAAATTATGCATCGCCTTCTCTGAAAACCTGAGGCATGCCAGATTTTATTCCACATTGCCCCTATCCTGAGGAGGGGACTATTAGGCCCCTTGGAGAGAGAATCACCTTGGTTGAGATAAAATGCCTTTTTTAAAAATCTTTTATCCTCTATTCTTCCATTTTATTCCTCTCTCTGCTTCAGTTTAAATGTTTGCCTATTGACCTGTCATTAATTCACTATTCCTGTTTTCTACTGTGCCCAGACTCTATATTCATTCAATGGAGAGATACAAATTCTTGATTTGTGGTTCAGAAGCTAAAATCATTCCAAGAAGGAATCAAATAACTGAAATATCTATTTTCCCTATTCACTTATAAGCTCTGAATGAATATCCCCAAGTTCAGTTATTTACTTATGTAGCCTATAAAATTCGTATTTTCTTTTTACTTTAAGTTACAGTCGAATGATCGGCTATATCACAACTTTTGTATACATGGATTTATATAGTTCTATATTATTCTATTCTATTTAACACTTCTCACCTGTGGAAGCTCTTGCATGAGGTAATAGAAGCCTTTATTCTCTTCTCCAAGCAGGGCGCTAGCTGGCAACCGTACGTCTTCAAAGAATAATTCTGCAGTGTCCTAAGAGATCATACAGCTAAGTACAAAATTATTTCATTTAAATCTCACAATAACCTGATGAGATTATTTCCATTAAACAAACAAACAAACAAAAACAACAAACCAACTGGGAGCCAAGTTGGCATAATTAATAAATACAACTAGTCAGTGGTAAACCAGGGATGCAAACCCAGGTTCAACTAATTCCAAAACTTCTGGCTTTTCCAGTGCAATACACCATCATTTTGGCTCCAATACTGTCAGATCTGTGGGTACTGAGGACTAAGGGTTTCTAATGCACATTAAATAAAATGTTTTTCATTTCAGCAACAAAAAATTACCAAGTCATTAGCAAAGAATAGGAAATTTTTCTGTTCTTAGTTCTTCCTTTTATTTAATCAATTTCATAAATAGGAGGCCTATTATAATTTAGTTAATTTTGCCATTTCTAAAGCAGATATCTAAAATATCCTGATTCACTTTTATTGCCGACCACTAGGAGGAGGTAAAGCTGCATGAACGGTGGAAAAAATCTCCATTATCTTTTCTGAAAAGCATATTTTAGGAATTCAGCATTGGAAGGTATGATTTGCTTTATGCAGTTCTCTATATAAGGCATAATTGAGTAAATTCAATAATTTATAAATATTAATACAAATTGAGTAATCTCAATTATTACCTAAATATGATTCATAGTATGACTTACCTGGGCTTTCATTCCCATTTTATGTAGCTTTCGTCCCTTGATAAATCCTTTCATTCCATCTTCCACCAGAAAAAGGCTAATGCCATGGGCAGGGGAGCGAGCTTCACGATTTGTGACTGCCACTACTATCACGACGTCACTTAGCCACCCATTGGTAATGAACACCTGGAAAACCCCAAGGACACTGTGATGCTCCACTCTAATCCAAGTCCATGTGCAAGTTATGATGAGGGGAAAGCATATTCACGAAGACTAAACCAGACAAGGTATGTTTTTAACTCTATATTTCATCCATACTTTATAACTCTACTAGAGGCCTGGTGCACGAAATTGTGCATCAGTGAGGTCCCTTGGCCTGGCCTGTGGGATGGAGCCAAAACCAACTCTATGACATCCCCTGAGGGATCCTGGATTGTGAGAGGGTGCAGGCCAGGCTGAGGGATCCCACCGGTGCAAGATCGGGGCCTGGGAGGGACCTCAGGAGGGCTCCAGGGCTTGTCCAACCCCATCTTGCTCAGTCCTGATTGACCGGACCCCAGCAGCAAGCTAACATACCGGTTGAAGCATCTGCTCTCTCGTGGTCAGTACACGTCATAGTGACTGGTTGGCTGGTCAACTGTCTGCCCCCGGTGGTCAGTGCAAGTCATAGCAAGTGGTTGAGCAGCCTTAGCATATCATTAGCATATTTTACTTTGATTAGTTGAACGGCTGACCAGACTACTGGACACTTAGCATATTAGGCTTTTATCATATAGGATATTCTATCTGAAGCATTAATTATTCATATATAAGGTTATTAAATAGTAGAAGGAAAATAGCCCAATGCTTCAAAGAAAGAAGCCTATGCAGACCTTATAGGAAATGAACATCTTTTCTTAACACTCAGTCAACAACAAATATTTACAGAGTTTATACTAGATAGTTTTAGGCAAACAAATCCTGTGATCAGTGACATTAGATTCTAAGGGATATATTTACTCTGGAGCCTGTGTGTAAGCTTACTTGGAGAAGCTTTTCAATTTTATCGTGGGTTGATGGGCTCTCAGAAGGATTGAAGGGCTCTCAAATTCGATCAACGGTATCTTTTTCTCCTAAGATCTTTTGAAACTCTTCCTGATAATACAGGAAAGAGTTTTCCCCAGTTTCTCATCAACATCAAATTCATTGCTATAGTTAATCCCATATTTGAAAAATGTGAGCCTTACATTCCCCTTTTCTGGTTTGATGAGGGTTGTTTGGAATCAAAAACAGTATTTTCTATATGAGTGAGGAGGTGTGCAAAATGAAACACGGAAATGGAACAGATCTTATATAATATAAATTTGCAAAATTCTGTTTCCAAAACACAACAACTCAATTCCTATGTGAACTCAAATAATCTCAGTTCCTGTGTGAGCCTCCCTAGATATAATCAATAATCAATAGTCTTTGAGACACTGTCACCCATGGCATCACTCTGGAGAGAAGGGCTATGAATGCCCCTCTATACACACCTTGCTGCCATTAAGAATCCAGTCACTTCCATCCTTTTTAGCATGTGTTCTTACTCCTTGCAAATCACTGGAATTGGGGGGAAAAACATGATGAAATTTCATTAGCTAATAAAAATTGAATTATGCCAATGTTGTTAGGTAAGTATGAATATAACATGATAATTCAAACTGGTTACACAATTATAAAAATTATTCTTTAGTATGAAAAATGCTCACACAAATGCATTAAAATCATATCTGATATATTCTTAATCACTTATACAAATAAATATGTGATTTAAAAATACATAAACTAGCCATATATTATAGAGCACAACAAGGCCCAATAAGCATTCTAGATCCCTAAATTGGCCTCAGGTGACTTTTCAAGGCCCACCATATCCCTGAGATCATTTGCCATACTGTTCTTGCCTATATTCACCTTGCTTCCTTTCCCTACCTCTATTCATCAAAAGCTTAGCTATTTAAAAGATTGTTTCAGCCGAAACCGGTTTGGCTCGGTGGATAGAGCATCGGCCTGCGGACTGAAAGGTCCCAGGTTCGATTCCGGTCAAGGGCATGTACCTGGGTTGCGGGCACTTCCGCAGTGGGGGATGTGCGGGAGGCAGCTGATCGATGTTTCTCTCTCATCGATGTTTCTAACTCTCTATCTCTCTCCCTTCCTCTCTGTAAAAAATCAATAAAATATATTTAAAAAATAAATAAATAAATAAAAGATTGTTTCAAATGCCACTTCTCCTAACAAGCCTCCTCTCAAAGTAGACTATTTTTCTAAATATAAAATAATTTATATTTTTAATAATATAAACAAATATTCATGATTAATACATGAAAAATACAGACAATATTCTAGACAAAGGAGAAATTGATTTAATAAATAATTTTGCTTCCTGGAATGAACATTTAAAAAAATATATTCTTTCAGTATTTCTCCAGGGAAACAGATACACACATATATGCATTTTTATAAAAATGGAACCATATATATAACTTTGATCTCTTAATAATATCTAATGTTTTTCTATAAGATACATTTTATTAGCAGCATAGAATTTCATCCTATGGATTTACAATGCTTTTTTAAAAAAACAATCTCTTCTTGTTGAATGTTTAGGTAGCTTCCAGTTCCAAATATCCTATAATGACGAATGACCTCAAAGAGGGCAGGTCCTAATCCCTGGAATCTGCAAGTGTTACATTATACGGAAAACGGGTGTTGCAGTTATGTAACATGAGATGGGGATTACCTAGCTGGGCACTAAATGAAATCACAAATGTTCTAATGAGAGAGACACAAGCGAGATTACACCGACGGAAGCGGAGAGCCAACATGACTACAGAAGCAGAGATTGGAGCTATATGGCAAGGCAAGGAATGCCGTCAGCCACCAGAAGTTGGAAGACGCAAGAGGTGGATTCTCTACAGAAGGATCACACTATCTCTATATTTTACAGAGATTATGACGATAGCCCAATAAGAAAATCAGCATGAAAGCATATAAATTATTAAAGTACAAATGTACGTAATTATACATAATGGAGTTTCCTATGTATGCGGAAGGGGAAAGGGCCAGGGTTTTTAGCAAACTCAACCTTTTTCTGTGAAAGTCAAATCAAAGCAAGAAAACGGTGCCTGCATCTCTGAAAGCAGGTGACATGAACCATGTCCCATCTGCTTTCCTCTTTCACTCCCATATGCTTTTGCTTTATTTCTCACCGTAATTCCTCAAAACTTCAATCTTCTTCATGTGCGGCTTTTCTCCACTCTTGCATTCTCTTGCCCACATGGCCCCTTTTCATATCTCTAAATAAACAAACTGATTGACTATTTTTCCATTACTCTCACAAACTTCCAAAAAACACTGCCTCTATTTTCTCCATTTTTATTCTCACTTTCCTTCAGAATTAATAACTACAGATAAGGACAGATAATCTAAATAAACAAGAATCAAGCAAGCCTTTGTTTGTATGAGTTCAATTAGAGCTAAATCAAGATCTCTCATTTTGTGTTGCCTCTAACATGAGGTAGGTTGGAATTGGAACATAGAAAGTATGATGCATCAGAATACTGGGCCGTCAGCCAGTTATCTTAGAGAATTATCTTAAAAGCAAAGGAAGAAGATTCAATTACTACTTCTGTATGTCACATTTTTAGGCAAAAGAAATAGTCAAAATCCTTTTATTTTGGCAAAATTAAGTATCAGTGTTGGCTTATAATTATAGATTTATATCTGAGAAAGATAAATACAATTTAAGCATATTGCCAAATGACACTATGAATATTGACATTTAAAAATAGCCCTGGCTGTGTGGCTCAATTTGTTGACACGTCATTCCATACACCAAAAGGTTGTGGGTTTGATTCTCAGTCAGGGCACATACTTAGGTTGTAGGTTCTATCCCCAAGTCAGAGCGCATATGGGAGGCAGCTGATCTGATCGATGTTTCTTTTTCACATCGATGTTTCTCTCTCGCCCTTCCTCTCTCTAAAAACCAATAAAAACATATCTTCAGGTAAGGATTAAAAATAAATAAAAATAAGCAGCACTATCAAAAGAGAAAATTTAAAATATTACGGCCTGAGCTTGGCAGAAACAAGTCTTAGATGTTCAATTCTGCTTTGCCACACCTATACGCTCTTCCTCTGCATTGCCTGTTTCCCATTGGTCTATATGTCACTGCTCTCCTTACCATGCCAGCTTGTCAAACTACTGTCCCCTCTCTACACTTCCTTTTACTGCCCAACAGAAAAAGATTAGTCTCTATTCTATGCCTGTTTCTCAATACCCATATCACACCTTCCAAAGTAACTTCTGCCCTTCCTCTACTGAAATCACAACCAAAGATCACCAGTAGCTTCCCATGACCTTTTCTCAGCTCTCAAGCTCCTTGTGGCCTTGACATTACTAACTCCTCACTCCTATCCTACTGTCTTTTCAAACTCACTTCTTCTTGTGCTTATGACGGAACACTTGGCTAGATTTCCTTCAAAATCAATCCTCTCTATTGCCACATTTTTTTTTTTACAGGTTCAAGGCAAACGTAATATCCAAGCTTTCCACCCTTCTGTTTTACTCCTTAAAATCCAGTTCCACCATGTGGAAGCTTTTCTCCTCGTTCTTGAATAACTGGTTATTTTTCATTTACCAGATCTCAGTGTAAATATAGCAACTTTTTTTCCTGTTAATCTCACCCAAGGGTATTTTTTTTCCCCATTAGTTTTTTAGAGAGAATAGAAAGGAAGGGGAGAGGCATGCAAGAGAGATTGATTGCCTCCTGTATGTCCCCCGACCGAGTCTGCAACCAAGGTACGTGCCCTTGACCAAAATCAAACTCGAGACCCTTCAATCTGTAGGTAGATGCTCTAACCACTGAGCAACTGACTAGCTCAATATAACAACTTTCTATAGGCTTTCTCTAGCATTTCTGGCTCTAACATAATAAAAGTACTTCTCATATCTAAGTTTGTTTTTCCCTTCCCTACCAGGCAAACATGCACCATTAGTCTCTAGCATAGTACCTTGTTTTCCTCACAGTACTTAGTATTTATCCCAATTTATAATTGTGAATATATCTGTTTATTTGTTTTTTACCTCAATAAGGACATAGGTTGCATCTGTTTTGTTCACCACTATATACATGGCACCCTAATGGGTCTTACTAAGTAACAGTCAAAGGACTGAGTAAATAAACGTATTCATTTTTATGAATGGCTTTTAAAACCTATTGCCACTCCAGCCTGTATCCAGAGTTCCAAATCTGTATTTTAAGAACCTGCTTAGCCGAAACCGGTTTGGCTCAGTGGATAGAGTGTCAGCCTGCGGACTGAAGGGTCCCAGGTTCGATTCCGGTCAAGGGCATGTACCTGGGTTGCGGGCACATCCCCAGTGGGGGGTGTGCAGGAGGCGGCTGATCGATGTTTCTCTCTCATCGATGTTTCTAGCTCTCTATCTCTCTCCCTTCCTCTCTGTAAAAAATCAATAAAATATATTTTTTTTTTAAAAAAAGAACCTGCTGAAAATTTCCATGTGAATTTCGCACTACCTCTAAAATTCATTATGCCCCAAATTCAACTCACATCCTACCATTTTATTTGCATTGAATTATGTAAATAAGATCTCAAGCACAGCAGATATTACAATCAGCTTTGTAGCTATCTACAATAATAAAAGACAAAGATGCTAATTGACCATACCTTCACTATGCCCCAAGGCATGCCCACCAGCCAATCAGAGCGACTATATGCAAATTAACCCAACCAAGATGGTGGCTGGCAGCCACGGAGCTGGAGCAAGCAGGAGGCTTGGTTGCCTGGGCGATTGAGGAAGCCAAACTTCCCGCCTGCCCTGAGCCAGCTGCAGCCTCCGCTCATGCCAACAAAGTTTCAATTATAGAAGACAAATAAATCCCAGATACCTGCTTCCAGCCAGCCTCCCTGGGAGCTTGGATGGCTGGGGGCTGTGGCCAGCCTGCAAACAGCCATCAGCCTCTCACCCAGGATGGCCACATCCTCATGGGGTGAGGGTCCCTGCTGGGGGGGTTGGCCAGCCTGCAAACAGCCATCAGCCCCTCACCCAGGCTGGCCACACCCTCATGGGGTGAGGGTCCCCGCTAGGGGGCTTAGCCAGCCTGAAAACGGTCCTCAGCCCCTCACCCAGACTGGCCAGGCACCCCAGCAGGACCCCCCACCCTGAAGGGGCTGTGGCCAGCCTGCATACAGCCATCAGCCCCTCACCCAGGCTGGCCAGGCACTCCTATATAATAAAAGGGTAATATGCAAATTGACCCTAACTGCAGAATGACTGGGAATGACTGGTCACTATGACACACACTGACCACCAGGGGGCAGACGCTCAATGCAGGAGCTGCCCCTTGGCAGTCAGTGCACTCCCCCAGGGTGAGCTCTGCTCAGCCACAAGCCAGGCTGACGGCTGTCAGTACAGCGGTGGTGGTGGGAGCCTCTCCCGCCTCCTCAGCAGTGCTAAGGATGTCTGACTGCAGCTTAGGTCTGCTCCCCGCTGGCAAGTGGACATCCCCCGAGGGCTCCCGGGATGCCAGAGGGATGTCTGACTGCCAGCTTAGGCCCAATCCCCCAGGGAGCAGGCCTAAGCCAGCAGGTGGTCTTCCCCCAAGCGGTCCCAGACTGCGAGAGGGCACAGGCCAGGCTGAGGGACCCCCCTGAGTGCACAAATTTTTTTTGCACTGGGCCTCTAGTGTGTATATAAGGCCTTATTTTCCTATTGGAGTTTGAAGTTACTTGAAGGTGTGAATTACGCTGTGCTCGTCTTTGTATTCTTCCTAGCATATTGCTCAGAGTTTTGTATGAAGCAAGTAGAAAATATTTTGCTTCCTAGACTTCAAAACCAGCTGACTGATCATTTACCTTCCAGCCCCAGGCTCTGTCATTGCTATGGCACCAATACATTTCCCTGCAGTCATCCGGGGAATGAAGTTCTTAATCTGTTCTTCTGTGCCATAGTTTGCAATATAGGGCATGACGATATCTGAATGAAGACTGAAACCTGGGCCTGTACAATTCGAATATGCTCTTAGAAAAAAAAAAAAAGAAGAGAATTTAAAGCACAGAATAGTTATTTTGTTCTGTTTGTAGTTTCTTTGATTTTCACTTAAAACAACAACATAATATTAAAGGGCTTAGTTTTATAATACCCTGTCTCCTCCCAAACCAATAAAGTTCCTGAAGGTTTTCTTAGTTTTTACTATTCTTTTCATTTCTGGTTCTAACATAATAAAAGTACTTTAATGAAGCTCAATGAACACATTTAGTGAATTAAAAGATAAAACATTAAAAATATTAATCACCTACAACTGTATTCTCTAACACAGCAACTATTTTCATTTTGTCAAATTACCTTTATCATAACAATAGATTCTAATATAGCTGCAGTCATGGCATGAATTTTGCACTTAGCTGTCTTCTTAAATTATAGGAAAAATATCTCATTTTTTTACATAGTTGTTGTAATAATAATCTTCAATAGCTACAAAATATTACAAATTGTTTACATACTACAATTTACCTTTTTTATTTTTTCACTGCCAGACATTTAGAGTGCTTCCAAATTTGGGGATTATGATCAAACATGATTAATTATTTCTCTACATATCTGATGTATTTTTCCATTACATTATTTCCTTAAGTTAAATTCCCCATAGTCGCATCCTAGATCAAAGAGCATAAATATTTTCATTTTTGATATGTATCCATATTTTTAATCCACCAAACATATATTGTTCTACTTTATAATGCCACCAAGAGTATATGAGTGTGCCACTTTCACTACAACCTTGTTAGCATTGGGTATTATAATTTTTTGTTTATACTAACTTTTGTAGATACTCCCAGTTAATTTAATTTACATTTGATGGTAGTAAGGATGAACTTTTTGTTTTGTTTTGTTATTTTTCTTGTAATGTCTTTATGTGTTTTTTAAAATCTTTATTGTTGAGACTATTACAGATATTCCTCTTTTTTTCCCATTGCCCCCTTCCATCTGCTTCCTGCCCTGCCCCAGGCCTTCGCCACCCTATTGTCTGTGTCCAGAGGTAATGCATATACATATATATGTATATATATGCATATAAGATCGTTGTTTAATCTCTTCCCACCCCCACCCCTTCCCTCTGAGAATCGTCAGTCTGTTCCATTTCCATGCCTCTGATTCTATTTTATTCACCAATTTATTCTTTGTTCATTAAATTATTCGTTTATTTTGATTTTTAGATTCAATTTTTGATAGGTATGTATTTGTTGCCATTTTGTTTTTCATATTTTTTATCTTTTTCTTTTTCTTCTTCTTCCTCTTCCTCTTCCTAAAGAATGCCCTTCAACATTTCATATTATACTGGTTTGGTGGTGATGAACTCTTTTAGCTTTTTCTTGTCTGTGAAGCTCTTTATCTAACTTTCGATTCTAAATGATAGCTTTGCTGGGTAGAATAATCTTGGTTGTAGGTCCTTGCTATTCATCACTTTGAGTATTTCTTGCCACTCCCTTCTGGCCTGCAAAGTTTCTATTGAGAAATCAGCTGACAGTCATATGGTCATTCCCATGTAGATAATTAACTGCTTTTCTCTTACTGCTTTTAAGATTCTTTGTCTTTAGCCCTTGGCATTTTAATTATGATGTGTCTTGGTGTGGTTCTCTTAGGGTTCTTCTTGTTTGGGACTCTCTGTGCTTCCTGGACTTGTAAGTCTATTTCTTTCACCAGGTAGGGGAAGTTTTCTGTCATTATTTCTTCAAATAGGTTTTCAATATCTTGCTCTCTCTCTTCTTCTGGCACCCCCATAATTTGGATTTTGGTATGCTTGAAGTTGTTCCAGAGGCTCCTTATACTATATTCATATTTATTTATTCTTTTTGCTCTTCTGGTTGGGTGTTTTTTTGCTTCCTCATATTTCAAATCATTGATTTGATTCTCAGAACCCTCTACTGTTGAATCCCTACATATTATTCTTTATTCCAGTCAGTGTATATTTAATTTCTGACTGGTCCTTTTCCATTTTTTGAAGGTTTCTAGAAGATTCTTGAATAACCACGTTTTTCAACTTTGTATCCAGTAGTTTGCTTTCTTCCATTTGTTTTATTTGTTGCCGGGAGCTGGTTTTTCATGCTTGCTGTTTCAAGGGACCTGGCATATATGGCATACTATTCTTAAAATGTTTGCTCACCTTATTGGCACTATGTGTTTTAACCAAGGTCTCCTCTCTGAGAAAGATTGTTTCCCCAGGTAGGGATTTTCCCCTGAAGTTAGGGAGGGAATAAAACCCCTCAACTAAGTGCCAGGAGGGTAATTAATCACTTTAACTACAAGCAATCATGCTTAAGCTACATAATCTTTACTCCCTGGAATGGAGATAAGAAACGCCCTAACCTTTGTAATAGAGATTGATAGGATTGAATCAACTGGTATAAATACAGATGTAAGAACACAGACACAGAGAGAGACAGAAATTGGCACAGAACCTACACAGAACGTTCTCTAGAGACAGAAGAACTTCGCTGGAGAGAACATGGCAAAAGATCCTGGACAGAAACTGGCCTCAGAACCTAGAGACAGAACCTAGCGAGAGAACATGGCAGAAGATCCTGGACTGAACCTGACTACAGAAATTGGCAAGAGAACCTGACTAGAACCTGGTGACTGAACCTGGCTGGAGAACCTGGACAGAACCTGGCTGGAGAACCTAGCGAGGGAACTTGGCTACAGAACCTGGCTGGAGAACCTGGAGAACCTAGCAAGACAACATGGACACAGAACCTGGCTGGAGATCCTAAGCAGAACCTCTCTGGAGATCGAGACCAGAACTTGGCTGGAGATCCTGGCTAGGCTGCTGATCAACTGAACGCTGTCTCCGTGTCATTCCTTCTTCGCCGACTCAGTCCACGCCTTTGGGAACCCCTGGACCTGCTGGGGTTGGACCCCGGCAATTTGTGACATGTTTCTTTGGCTCTGCATTTTGGCCGCTTCGCTGTGTTTGTTTCAATGTATTGGGTAGAGCTGCTATGTCTCCTTGAGTTGGTAGAGTGGTCTTGTGTAGTAGGTGTCCTATAGGGCCCAGTGGCTCAGCCTCCCCAGTCACCCGAGCTGGGAGCTCTAGGTGCACCCCTTTGTGGGCTGTTAGCACAGTCTTGTTGTAGTTGAGACTTGATTGCTGTGGGTGTCCCTGGGAGGAATTGACTTCCAGGCCAATCGTCTGTGAGGACCACCTGCTACTACAGTGGGAGAGCTGCTGTGTAGAAGTTTGGTGCTCACTGAGTCTGCCCCTTGAGTGTGTTGCTTATAGATGTGTAGAGTTGTAATCTGATATGGTCTGACACTGACCACTGGGTACACTAGCTCTTGGGTCTCCAGGGAAGTGCAAAGTTAGCCACTGCCTGGGGCCACCCACCAGGAACTACAGAGAGATCAGCAGATTCCTCCACTTTGTATCAGGTTTGGAAGTGCCCAGATGAGGCCCAGCTGTGAAACAAGGCAGGCTGGTGCTGGTGCCGGGTCTTGGGTCTTTTATTGATAGGTTTGTGGCTCCCTGATCCAGCTGCAGCTTGTTTGAGATTTTAGCCTAAGCAAAGACAGGCCGTTCATATGCAACAGCTGCTGCACACAGCTTGGGTGTGGTTGTAAACTGGATGAGGTGGGGGTCTTAGGGAATCACTGGGGCAGAGCAAACAGAAATGGCTGCCAGTCATCCCTGCCATCGGGGAGGTCCCAGCACAGGAACAATGATCCCTGCAAACACCTCCATCTGGGAGTAAGCCACCCCGAGTTCCTGCCCCGATGCCAGACAATCCAGTCCCTCTTCATATGTGTCTGTGTTCCCCAGAGCCTCAGAGGAAGCAGGACCTTGTAAGTTCAGTTCGTGGTGCCAGCCTTTTAAGAGGAATAGTTGAGTCTCCAGCAGCCTCTGTTTCACTGAGCCCCAATCTGCACTGGTTTTTACAGCCCATAGGGACTTCTTTTCCCAGCTCTGGGACCCTGGGTGGGGTTCGGGTGTGGGTTTGGTACCCCTTGCTTCCCTGGGCGGCCTCCGCAGAGAGGATCTCCCTCCCAATTAATAAAGAGGCACATGTGGGTGCTGGGCCAGCCCTCTCTGGCCTCCGCACCTCCTACCAGTTTCAGGGTGCTTTCTTCTTTACTTGTCTAGTGCTTTACTTCTTTACTTCCATTCAGCCAGCTTTTCAGCAGTTCTGGATGATAGTTGTTCTGTATTTTAGTTGTAATTTTGATGTGGTTGTGGGAGGCAGCGAGTACAGGTATTTGTTTACCTATGCCACCATCTTCCTACTGGTCCTTGAGCTTTTATTCACCTAAGAAAAAAAGCCTATTTGCATTTCTTTTCTGCTGAATTGTTGGTTTAAATCTTTTGCCCATTTATCAACCAAAAATACTTGTATTGTAAACTTTTAGTATATTTGATGGAAATATTTTTCCACTCTTCTTTTCTCTTTCAAATATCTTTTAAAAGAGATAAAAATAACCAAGTGGGTCAATTAGAAATGAAACTCTCTCTTTAATTTTCAACAGCACCCAGTTAAAGAACATAAAAGCGAATTTTCCTACCTTCCCCCATTTAAAAATGTGCAACAGTACATGGGGAGTATAGACCTTCACATTTTATATTGAATTTTCAATCTCAGAAAAAGATTAGAACGCATTCTTTATCATTTCAGAGAAGTGGGCAATGTGCTTACAAACAAGACTTAACTTCACGTGACCCCGTACTTACTGCTCCTCCCAAACCACAGCTGCGGAGAACAAGTCCCCACCAATGCCTCCATGTTTCTCTGCTATGTTGACCCCGAGCAGTCCTTGTTTTCCGGCTTTTTCCCAAAGCTCCCTACTCACTTCTCCAGCTTTCTCCCATCTGCAAATAAGAAACGTTTGAAAATCAGAAAAGCTTTTTTTCATATGATTTTAAAAAGTGACCACTGAAATTCACAAACAATTTTGTGCAGAAATGCCCTTTTAATTTAAGGTAATTTTGTTGACTTTGTTCATACCCTTCTATTTGCATCTGACTTGTTTATTATTTCTCCTCCTCCTTGTTCTCTTCTTTACTTCTTCATTTTGCCACTTTTTTTCACCTGTACTCCCCATTCTTACTGAAAGGTTACTGCCTGTCCACAGGCAGGCTAAATAGCCATCTCAGACGGTGGATAGAGAAAAATTGAATTTATTTAAGGGAAGGGGATGCGGGAAAGGATATTCAAAGAGGAGACCTGCACAACACGGAGCCCAGGGACATTGGGTCGATGATGGCAGTACTCAGGAGCTGGAGTTTCATCCTATGTGCAGTCACTGGGAAACTTTTGTCAGTGGGTTTGCGGGCTGAGGTGGTGGGCTGGGAATGCGGATGGAATGCAGGTGTGAGATCGGGTGTCTTTAGGACACTTTCAATTCCTTATATGGTCTGACTCCTGGTGTCCAGCAAGCTTTTCCTGGCCTTTGGTGGAACGTTTACAAATGGCCATTAAGGATTATATTGCCCTATAGTCTTAACACCTACTATTTATTGGGCCTGCAAATTGCATCCAGGGATATTCATGGGTGTAGTCTCTCTCAGCTGGTACCCTTAGGTGGTTGTGTAAATAATCATGGAATTTGCCCAACCTGCCCTGTAAAGGCAACTGCCTCCTTCATATTTCCTTAAAGTGCCGAATCGTGGGATAAGCACATATAAGGACTGACAGTTTAAGTAGGAAAGCAGAGGAGAGAAGCACCTTGCAGCATAGCTCTGTCAAATGAACTTCTGAAAGGGTTAAAGGTTTGCCTAAGATTGTGCAACCTCTGATTTTCTTCTTTGAAAATGAAAATGGGTCCTACCTTGTTTGGCTCAGTGGATAGAGCAGCGGCCTGTGGACCGAAGGGCCCTAGGTTCAGTTCTGATCAAGGGCACATGCCCAGGTTGCAGGCTCCATCCTCAGTAGGGGGCGTGCTGGAGGCAGCTGATCAATGATTCTCTCTCATCATTGATGTTTCTCTCTCTCCCTTCTTCTCTGAAACCAATTTAAAAAAATGAGAATGGCATGATGAGGAAAGATATGGCTAGCTGGAGGTAGTTAAAGAACCTGAGATTTTTTTTTAAAAAAGTGGTAGTTAGGTATAGTGAGTAAGATATGGGCTATTTAAAGATACTAATTAAAGGTAAATACAGATCAGATACCTCAAGAAACTTTAAAGGAAAGAGTTGATTATCATGTGTTTTTTTGGAGTGTTTTGTATACTGCCTAAATATTTTTACTATCAACTCCAACTTGTCAACTTCTATCATTTTTACTGTAAGTTCTCACCAACAATTTTCTGGAACGGAATTTAAAAGAGTAAAAAAAGGAACAAAAAACTGTCTTAGAAGTATACTACATTTCTTTTGTCTTTAAACATTTAATTAGCTTATTTTTACCTTTACAAATGTTTGAAGCATCAATTTAAACTTCGGAGAATAACTACTTTTTATGATTTAAAGAGTGAAAACTCTAGCTATTTCAGATATCATTGAGATTGGAATATTTACATTTAAATGCCTAACTGCAGGAAAATATTTGTCCTTTGGAAGGCGGCCCTGGTGAAAGGTGCCTGTGGCAAACCGCCAATTACAATGTTAGGTCCTGGATATCTGACTGTACTGCCAGTGCCACCACATCTTAAAAATACTGCATCATTATCATCATCATCATCATGCTCAGCCAATACTCGCTAAGCTCTTTAGGACAGCAGTGGCATTAGGAAGTTTTAAGAGAACATTTACTTGGTAAATTACAGAGGTAGAAAAAGTAATTCGTAGATGAAATGGGCTTAGGAAACAAGTTATGGAGGGAAAGGAAGGGCCCTTGAAGTTTGGAGTGAGGAGGCTAATGGTAAAGTGCCTGGAGCGTGGGGGGAGAGGGGAAAGTGGGGGAGGAGGAGGGCCCCTGCTCCCAGGAGGGAGAGCACCCAAAGATTAGTTATGTGTGGCGCCAGAGTTTAGTTAGTTTTGGTCAGTCTTACCAAAAACTTAATAGAAGCTATTTCTAAATATTTTTTAAAACCACTCTAATTGTAGGAAAGTATTTGGCATTGAGTAACTTTTGAAAACACAGCAAAATCCTATTTTAATAGAAATGACAACTTTTGGTCAATGAGGTTACCCATCCAGTAATAAAAATAGTTTGAGGTAGCCTGTTGGCTACTAAGATTTGCAGTATGCTGGCCTTTGAGCTTTTACGCATTTTAATTCATTCATGAAGCAGAAAAAGAAAGACTATGGAATGGACTAATATTTTATTGTCACTTCACCGGTTTTCCAAAATATTATTCTTAGATTGATTTGAGATTTTCACATTTAAAAAAACTGAGATATAACACTATATTAGTTCAGGTGTTCAACATAATTCATTGGATATATTGCAAAATGATCACCACAATAAGTTCCATTTACATTTGTCTCCATACATAGTTACAATTTTTTTTTCTTTTGATGAGGACTTTTAAGATCAATTTTCAAATATGCATGTAATTATGGTATTAACTATAGTCACCACACTGTACATCACATCCCCATGATTTATTTTATACCTAGAAATTCATACCTTTTGACCAACAACCCTTCTTATTTTAGAATTGTATATTTTAAATTTCATTGACAAAGCTTTGAACTAGCTTAAAAATCCTGTAATCTTACAGCACTATACTGAAAACAGTAAAAAAGGTTTATAAAGCCCTAAACACGATTTTTTTTTTATAGAACAACACACAGCATTCTATGAAATAGTTCTTATTTTACTCCTAGGGTGCATTAAAGAAAATGTGCCACTTACTCTGTGTGATGAGGAACCACTTCTTCTTGAAAAAACTTTCTTACACTTTCCCGGAAAATGTCATGATCTGAAGAGAAGATTCTTCTAATTCCTATATCTGTTAATTTTTTAGCAGAAGAAGTTTCTAGACGATGCTCCCCTCCGGAATGAGAACATCTTAAAAAAAAATGAATATATGTACATTAAAAAATTAAGTAAATTGTGGATTCTCACAGCCAGTTGGCCTGGAGGTCAAATCCCCCCCAGTATTACCTACAATCAAGGCTTACCTACAAGACTGCGCACAAAGACCACAAGGGGGTGCACCAAGAAAGCATAAAAAATGTGGAGACAAAGAAACAGGACACAAATGACAGAAATGGAGGATATAGAGATCAAAACCACACTTTTAAGGTCTCTCAAGAACTGTCTAGAAGCTGCTGATAAACTTAGTAAGGCCCTCGAAAAGACTGGTGAGACTGCCGATAAATATAGTGAGATCCTCATGAAATCTATTGAGACCCTCGATGTTGTGATAAAGAACCAACTAGAAATTAAGCATACACTGACTGAAATAAAGAATATTATACAGACTCCCAACAGCAGACCAGAGGAGTGCAAGAATCAAGTTAAAGATTTGAAATGCGAAGAAGCAAAAAACACCCAACCGGAAAAGCAAAATGAAAAAAGAATCCGAAAATACGAAGATAGTGTAAGGAGCCTCTGGGACAGCTTCAAGCATACCAACATCCGAATTATAGGGGTGCCAGAAGATGAGAGAGACCAAGATATTGAAAACCTATTTGAAGAAATAATGACAGAAAACTTCCCCTACCTGGTGAAAGAAATAGACTTACAAGTCCAGGAAGCACAGAGAACCCCAAGCAAAAGGAATCCAAAGAGGACCACACCAAGACACATCATCATTAAAATGCCAAGAGCAAAGGACAAAGAGAGAATCTTAAAAGCAGCAAGAGAAAGAAACTCAGTTACCTACAAGGGAATACCCATACGACTGTCAGCTGATTTCTCAACAGAAACTTTGCAGGCCAGAAGGGAGTGGCAAGAAATATTCAAAGTGATGAATACCAAGAACCTACAACCAAGATTACTTTATCCAGCAAAGCTATCATTCAGAATTGAAGGTCAGATAAAGAGCTTCACAGATAAGGAAAAGCTCAAGGAGTTCATCACCACCAAACCAGTATTATATGAAATGCTGAAAGGTATCCTTTAAGAAGAGGAAGAAGAAGAAAAAGGAAAAGATACAAATTATGAACAATAAATACGCATCTATCAACAAGTGAATCTAAAAATCAAGTGAATAAATAATTTGATGAACAGAATGAACTGGTGATTATAATAGAATCAGGGACATAGAAAGGGAATGGACTGACTATTCTTGGGGAGAGGGGTGTGGGAGATGCGGGAAGAGACTGGACAAAAATCGTGCACCTATGGATGAGGACAGTGGGTGGGGAGTGAGGGAGGTGGGTGGGGTGGGAACTGGGAGGAGGGGAGTTATGGGGAGAAAAAAGAGGAACAAATGTAATAATCTGAACAATAAAGATTTAATTTAAAAAAATTAAGTAAATTGCTACCCTTCATACCCAAATTAATGTCATAAAACAATATGGAAAAATATTGATCTTTTTTCCTCCAGAGACACTTTAGAGACAGGGAGAATCTGAAATTTGACAAACCTGCTCAAATTTGAGCATCACCACTTTTGAGAGGATCTACCTTACCTGGATGAGATTAAGAAGTAATTTACCCTTCTTTAATGATCTCTTCACTTCCCAATTCATAAAGAGGAAATCATGTCTACAACTAACTACATGTGTGAGTTAAGGTAAAATAGTGTTGTCAACGATGTAGATTAAATTACATAAGATTCAAATATTACAATAAAATATACTGTTAAGTCTTCATGTCATGTACAGTGTTTACAATAATGCAACACTCTCCAAATTAATATTTTATCCAGAATCATATAATTTCAAATGGCAGGTATATAAGACATAAACAATGTTGATGCTACTGCTACATTAGAGAGCCAATTTGGGTGTAAATCTAAATCAAAATGCCCACCAACCTTTATAAGGATTATTATGAAATTACTCAAGGTCTTCAGAAACTGGTCCTTCCCTCCCTCCTTCCCCTGTACTAAGCTGAAAATCAGATGCTGTGTAGTTCCTTTAGTTCAATGGTCTTCAGATTCCTCCCTCCCCCACAAAGTACTCTTAAAAAGGTTTGAAAATAGATGTATCACTTTCTACATATTCAAGCTCCCATCTAAAAACCATTTGATCATATATTCAAATATTGCCAAAGGACATTTTCCTCTTTTGCACAAATTTCTGTTTTGGGTTTCTCTCTTCCTTAGCTGGACCCTGCTTTTTTCAGTCTCTGTCCAGAAAAGACAGTCTTGTTGATTGGCAATGAACTTGTTTAAATCTTTTATTTTCATCCTTCCCCAAATGGATTATCTTGTTCTGCTTTATGTATCTTTGCTTAATGCTATAGACTGAATTGTGTCCCCACCCAAATTCATATGTTGGAGCTCTGACTCCCAATGTGATTGTATTTGGAGCTAGGCTTTGAGGAGGTAATTTTAGTTCAGAGAGGTCATTAGGGTGGGGTCCTAACCCAAGAAGATTGATGGCCTTGTAAGAGGAGGAGAAAGATCTCTGTACAAAAGCCCCAAGGGAAGGCCATATGACAACATAGGGAGAAAGCAGCCATCTACAAGCCAGAAAGAAAGTCCTTCCTAATATTTGAATTGGTCAGCATGTTGGTCTTGGACTATTCAGCCTCTAGAATAATTGAGAACTAAATTTCTGTTGTTTAAGCGATCTAGTCTATGGTATTTTGTTATAGCAGCCTGAGCTGACTAACACACTTAACACACATTTTGTGTCATTTTGTTTTAGGTTTGTCTTTTATGTGCTTTAGTTTGTTAATGCAATCTGAGATGACTTTTAAGTGGTAACCTTTAGTTGTGAAGATTTACTACTACAATTTCTATACTTGGTCTGCCTTTTGTCTTCATAAAAAATGTTCTGACTGGGGAACTTATATGCATATATGCATAGCCCATGGACATAGACAATAGTGTGGTGAAAGCCTGGTAGGAGCAGGTGTGGGGGGGGAGGGGGTCAATGGGAAAAAGAAAAAAAAAGGGGGGGGGGGACATCTGTAATACTTTCAACAATAAAGATAAATTTTAAAAATGTGTGGAATACAACAGTGAGTTAAACAAAGATCCCTGTCTTCAGGCTTACTTTCTAGAAGGGGAGACTGAATAATGGTAAATGATCAATAAATGAGAGAAGCAAATTATATAATACTAGAGGCCCGGTGCATGAAATTTATGCACAGGGTCGGGGTCTCTCAGCCTGGCCTGCACCCTCTCTCAATCCAGGACCCCTCGGGGGATGTCCGACTGCCGGTTTAGGCCCCATCCCTGCAGGAACAGGCCTAAACCGGCAATCGGACATCCCTCTGGCAATCCGGGACTGCTGGCTCCTAACTGCTTGCCTGCCTGCCTGCCTGATTGCCCCTAACCACTCTGCATGCCTACCTGATTGCCCCTAACCACTTGCCTGCCTGCCTGACCATCCCTAACTGCTCACCTGCCTCCCTGATCACTCCTAACCACCTCTGCCTTGGCTCCCGCCGCAGCAGCTTCATCCGGAAGTATGTCTGGAATGACGTCCGGAAGGTCGTTCGGCTGTCCGGTCTAATTAGCATATTATGCTTTTATTATTATAGATATTAGAAGGTAATAAGGGCTACGGAAAAGAAAAGTAGAGCAAGGGTCAGACTGTGTGTGTCTGGACAAGGCAAAAACAAAGGTTTCAGTGTGAAAGTGCAGTGAGGGTAAATTAGAAAAATGGATTTGAGCAAATGCTTAAAGATGCTAGATTTAGCCAAGCAGATTGCAGGCATAAAACGATGTTTGACCAAGAATAAAATTAGAGCAAAGGGTGAAGCAAGGTGATATTTGATGGGCTCTTGATAGATCAAGGAGGCTAAGTGTGGACGGAGTGAGCAGAGTGGCCAGAGCAATAGATGAAGTCAGAGGTAACGGGGCCAGGATATGCAGGATCCTTGCAGACCATTGTCATATTGTATCAAATAGACTAAAAATACTTGATCCCATAATTAAAAATGACTGCTTCCAATTTCTTGCAAGTAGAAATAAAATTGTAATGAGCCATATAGGTTTTCCTTATTTGGTATTTTTCCTGGGCAGGGCGAGGAATGTGCTGAGATGAGGGAACTGTTGCTTTAGGACACTGAATCATTTGTTTAAATAATTAGTAAGTAAAAGAGCAGAATTTACATTCAAGTCTGCCTGGATCTTAAAATTTTTATTTCCCATGCTATGTTAAGGAAACTTTTGGAATATATATATATAATTTTTTTTTTTGAGGGGGAGGGGTAATTTCTGAGTAAGATACACCAGGGCACAGGAAAGTGAAAGAAGTGCCAGAGAGAATATGCAGAGCAAGTTAGTTGGAACGTCCATTTCTTAAAGACCAAGGAACCTGTACTGAATACATTGACCCGTGTTTCCCTAATTTATCTGTCCTAATAGCCTCCTTAACAAGGCATCCTCAGGGAACCCAGTTTATCCGATGAATGGGTTCTACGTGTCAGGCAGCATCGGAAGCTTCCGATCTTACAAACACGACCTTAAGAGTCACCAAGCTGCTTAGTCTCCACTAATCCTCTGCGTCTCGTGAGTGAATGAAAGCATTTGCTAGTCATCTCAGGCCGATATCCTTGATATCCTTGTCTGATGGGGCCGTGGCCAGGAAGTCTTCCCGGAGAGCCTGGTCCAGGCCAGGTCCAGGCCAGCGCCAGCGCTCTCCCGGCCCCGCGAGTGCGAGTCCCGCCCGGGCTCACCGTGGGCCGCCGCTGCAGCCGCGGTTCTGAAGCCAAAGGTCGCAGCCCAAGTTCAGCGCCAGAGTGTGCGGGGCAAGGGGGCACCCCAGGACCCCGCGTGTGGTGCCCACCGCAGAACCTGAGCCGCCGGGATGGAGCGGGAGAGTGGGGGTGGGCGCACCCCCCTTTCGGCTTTCCCACGCTCAAGTGAGTGCCACCCCCTCCCGTCCCCACGCCCGGCCCGGCCCAGCCCCGCGGCCCAGCCCCGCACCGTGGCTGCCACCCTCGCTCCAGCCGCCCGGTTCCTAGTCCCCAGGAAGGTGGGTGTCGCCGCCCGGACCCCGCAGCCTCCCGGCCCGGACGGCGGGACGGCGGGACGGCGGGCACTCACCTCGCGGACCGCGGCGGACACGGAGCGCACCGGCCGCCCCATAAGCGCAGGGACCCACGGAGGAGGCGGGAGGCCATGGCTGGGACAGCGAAGAATGACTGGGGCGAAGGACGCGGCGAGCTGGCGGCCCGGGGTGGGGCTGGGGGGTGGGAAGGACTGTTCGCGGCCCGTCCCACTGAGCGCGCCGGGATCAGGGACCGATGCGTCCCGCGTCCTTCCTTCCGCGTCTGGAGGCTGCAGCCCGGATCCCCAGGCCCCGTGGGCGGAGTTTGCGAGGTTGCAACAGGCGTTAAGAGCAAAAAACGGTTTCTTTTCCCCGCAGCGTTCTTCCTCCTTCTGAGCAGTTGTTCTTTTTGGAATTCTTGAACCGCTTTGAGACACGCGTGCAGCCGGACCCACACACAAACCCACAAAAGTTGCGTTTTGTTTTTGTCCACATTGAAAATTGCTTTACTCGCACAGACAACTATGCACAACTAGTTTAAAGGAATTGGGCCTTTATCATTTTTTTTTCTGGCAAAAATTAGTAACCACTTCCTCGGAAAAAAATTAAAATATGCTCAATATGCAAATAAACCTCTTTAGTTCCTTTCTCCAATAGTATTTGATTTGCATTCATGTCTTGCCATTTTCTCCTTCCTCAAGTTATCCAATACTGTTGGGTAATCGACATTTACATTGAATAAAGTTTGAGCAACTGACATTTATGGGGTTGGTTTTTTGATACTAGCACATCTCTGAACTTTAAAAAGTTTGCACAGTGGATTTAAAGACTGTCAGGCCATTTTAATAATTAAGGACAATTATCAAGAGCCTGAAAGGGTGCAAGCGAAAAACGGAATTTGTGTTAGAAATTAAGAACTAGCCCTGGCCGGCTTGGCTCAGCGGATAGAGCGTTGACCTGCGGACTGAAGGGTCCCAGGTTCGATTCCGGCCAAGGGCACATGCTGGGGTTGCGGGCTTGGTCCCCAGGGGGTGCGTGCAGGAGGCAGCAGATCGATGATTCTCTCTCATCATTGATGTTTCTATTTCTCTCTCCTCCCTTCCTCTCTGAAACCAATAAAGAAATATATTTTTTTAAAAAAAAGAACTAACAACTAACCAAATGCAGGATATAAACAAGTGAAAAAAAGAGTAAGATTCATTTTAAACAGTAGCATGTGATTATTGGTTGACAGGGGCTGCTCATGGCCCCCCAGGCAGGCTTGCTAGAATTCTAGACCTGCTGGCTGGCGGTCCTAATAGCTCCACCACTAGGAATCTATGCCAGGGTATCTACTGGCTTCTTGGGCCCAATGGGGATAATAAAATACTACTTCGTTGTGCCTCTGTGTGATCTGAGAATCCCTACAGCAGCTGCTCTTGTTGAATGAGAATAACTGATGATGAGGTCCAGAATTCTGTATAGTAAACATGTCTCACAGGTGATTTTTTTTTTTTTTTTTTGCAGGCCTAATGCATTCAGTTTATTTTTCTTGTATAAAAACACGTGGTGGCCAATGCTGGAGCCTGGGTCCTCTGCATGGAGACGCTCCCATGGAGCTTGACTAGAAGGTCAGTGAATTCCTGACATGGAAACTTGGTCTCTATAGAGGTGTGTGAGTGACATAGATGCAGATCTTGGAAATGGCATCAAAGGTGGCCTTGGCAAAGTTGCCCAAGGTGGCAGTGCAGCTTCCTTCATACCAGCCATCCTCGCCAGCTTATTGGGCCAAGGGGCCCAGATGATGACCAACGTGCCTGTGGGGGTAGGAATGAGGTGCACCAGCACAGAGATGCAATGGCCTGTCACCTTGCCAGGGATGGCATGGGGTGTGTGAATCTTGATCTCCAGGAGCCTTGCCACCCAGCATCTATGGAGGGGAGGTATCATGGCCCCACACGGTGGTTACTATCTCTTCGGAGCACTTAACACCTAGACTAATACGGCCCTTATAGTTCCTGAGGGCAACAATTGCCTTGAACTTGTTCCAGTGGCCAGCTCAGGTCTGCTTTTGCATGGGCCTAATCTTTTAAGATTTTGCCCCAATTGCCACATGTATGTATTTTTTTCGGTATCATTTGAGAATAAGTTGGATACATCATACCCCTTCACCCCTAGTGTATGTTCCCAGCAACAAAGGAGTTCTCTTAATAACCATAGCACAGTTATCATGTGTAGGTATTTAACCCTGATACAATATTCTTAAGTAATCTACAGCTCGTATTCCTATTTTGACAAATGTCCCAACGATACCCTTTTGTTATAATGAATTCAGTTAAAATAAAAACCAGAGACCAGCCTTGAAAAGTCCCTAGGAAGACAAAACCAGTTTAGTCATGTGAAGCTTAATTTAATCTAACAAAGCTTAAACTAACTTGAAAATCAGATGCAAAACGTGAACTATTTCCCAAGGTTGATGTGAAGTAACCACCAACCAATTCCCTATCATTTTTGAAAATGCTGATACTATAACTGTGAAGAAGAAACAGTCACCATTTCCTCACCATGTAAGCTGCTTTATAACAGTATTTCCCTGAATCTCGTTCCATGTTATGATGTGAGTGCGTCCGGTTCTGAGAACGGTCATTTTGGTGTGTGTGCAATAAACTTATACTGATTACTACTTGGGTGATTCATTGGTTTTACTCTGGCTATTTCTTTTTTTTTTTTCCCCCAGTGATAACACTTTCTTTGAGGCATCAAGCTATATACTGAAAGAGGTGAGTCATGCACAAGTAATGTCCTTATTTCCATAACTGTACATTTGATACTCTCTGCCCTCTTCAAGAGGGTGGGGAGTAAGCAAAGATGAGAAACACATAGCTTTTATACAAAACCATATCTATGTAAGTGCTTGAGAAAGTTCGCTTTTAATTTAGTTTTTCCTTCTTTAAAAGGCATGTCAGTTTTATTTCGGAAAACTAAAATAAGCTAGTTCTGCCACTGAGGATAAAGTTTCTCCCCAGAGTTACTTATGAAATAATGCAGCTGCCTTTTTCTTTAAAGGGATTCTTGTCTTCTGGAATGCCTTTCACCAGAGGGTCCTCTCCAGAACATTCTTCAATGTAGTTTTTATTTCTTCAGAACATTTAGACACCTGTTGTCTCTGAAACTTCACTTCTTTGGAAAGTTGCTCCACTTCCATCTTCAGCTTTTCCTTTTCTGGCAAATCTTCAATGTGCAGGGCCGGCATCTTCAACCCAGAGCTGGGCCCAGAGACAGCTCTCTTCTCTGGCTATTTCTGAACTCTTGACAAGTGCAACTCTGGCATGGTTCCTCCGATTTTCTTTTTCATTCATGTCACTGACATTTTTGGAAGAGTAAACGCCAGGTATTTTTTAAAAAAAAATATATTTTATTGATTTTACAGAGAGAAAGGGAGAGGGATAGAGAGTTAGAAACACCGATGAGAGAGAAACCTCAATCAGCTGCCCCCTGCACACCTCCCACTGGGGATGTGCCCACAACTAAGGTACATGCCCCTGACCGGAATCGAACCTGGAACCTTTCAGTCTGCAGGCCGATGCTCTATCCACTGAGCCAAACCGGTTCGGGCAAATGCCAGGTATTTTGAAGAAATGTTTGGTTGTCTTGGGGTTTCCTCATGCAGAATTGGTGCACAAGTAGCATGGCATCCCCCTCAGTACAATGCATTAGAATGTCCCTGAGGTTAGTTTGTCCCGTTTTTGGTGAGGTTCATTTGAACCTCCTTAATTTTAAGCCCTTAATTTGGTTAAAATAGTACCCACCAGGTTGCTTCACTGTAGAGTTACTGTGTGTCAATTTGTGAAATAAGAACAAATATGCTTCTGAATGCAGAGTGAGCTAAAATGAAATGAAAGGTGTAGCAAACTACGCAGATAATTTAGGCAACTCACCCAGTGTTTCATGAACGCTTTGAGCCATTTATATCTTTCTGGCAGCTTTTACCTGGGAGTTCTACAGGGCGTGCTTTTATTAACTGAAGTGTCAGTTAGGGACCAGAGTAATTGGGAATGTTCCAGTTAGTACATGCTAACTTTAGGCGTTGACAGAAGGGAAAGAAAGATAAGGACACTAGAGGAGGGTGGAACAAAATTATGAAAGGGTTATAGAGAGGAAGGAGGGAAGGAAGGAAGGAAGGAAAGAAGGAAGGAAGGAAGGAAGGAAGGAAGGAAGGAAGGAAGGAAGGAAGGAAGGAAAAGAAACCAGTCTAACTGAAGGATATGTGCTGGGAAGAAGTAGGAACTCAGGTTCACCATCAGGAATTCAGATTTATACATGAAATTACCTGGGTTTGACTCCTGTCTGCTCCCTACTATCTATCAGTTGCCATTGTTGGGATTAATGGGCTGGTGCTTATAAAGGGCATGGAACAGAGGTTTGCTGTACTGTCATTATTCAGTTACTAGAGGCCCAGTGCATGAGATTTGTGCACTGCAGGGGTGTGTGTGTGTGTGTGTGTGTGTGTGTGTGTATGTGTATGTGTGGGGAGTCCCTCAGCCCGGCCTGCACCCTCTCATAGTTTGGGACCCCTGAGGCTTAAGTCGGCAGTCAAACATCCCTCTCACAGTCTGGGAGCCCTAACTCCTTACCACCTGCCTGCCTCAGAGGCGGGAGGGTCTCCCACCACCACCACCGCTGCACTTGCCAGCTGTGAGCCCGGCTTCTGGCTGAGCGGTGCTCCCTCTGTGGGAGTGCACTGACCACCAGGGGGCAGCTCCTGCGTTGAGCGTCTGCCCCCTGGTGGTTAGTGCGCGTCATAGCTACCGGTCGTTCTGCCATTCAATTTGCATATTAGGGTTTTATTATATAGGATTGTTGGCCAGTATGTTTATTATTATTGAATATCACACCAGGGAATTTAGGTTTGATGTGTAAAGAGCTAAAAGTCCCCATTTATTCTCTTACTAGAGGCCCGATGCACAAAATTTGTGCAAGGGGCTCGGCCCTCGCAGCCACTGAGGCTTGCCTTGGCCCAGGTAAATCGCAGCGGCGGCTGCCTCGGCCCTCGCAGCCCCAGCTTCGTCCGGAAGGACATCCGGTCTCATTAGCATACTATGCTTTTATTATTATAGATTCAGTAAATACTTGTTGAGTTCCTCCTGATATTAAGGACAGATGCTGTACAAGATAAAAGCCCTGCTTTCAAAGACTTTGAAATACAGTTGTGAAAATAAGACTATGAGATGATTTAAAATATAAAACTCCACGATAAATGTAGGAGTAAGCCAACGGTCCAGAGTAGGGAGCTGACACTGTGGGTGGCTTACGTGACTTGCTTCTTTTCTCACTTTATTTTCATGGAATAGCAGAAAGCACATGGCTATAGCCTTCCACTGACCAAGATGAAGGTTGGAAACCGCTGCTTGAGGTAATGAACGTCTCTACGTCTCTGTTTTCTTATCTGTAAAATAGAGATAGTAATAGTATCAACCTCCCAGGTTGTGAGACTAAAGGAAGGCAAAATATGCAGAGCATTCAGTCTGCAGCCATAGGAACGAAGCACCTAGTAACATCGTTACTGTTTTACCTGGCTTACTTCTTAGGAGCGGCCATACTCTTCCCACGTTGCCAGGGAAACCCACAGACCCTGAGCCTTCCTTCTGGATCAGTGACATTTTGGGTAGCCAAAGCCTCCTACCATTCAACTGCCTCTCTTTCAAAAGGGAATTTTCAGGACATAGGGCCTGGGTTGGGGCTGGGGTTTGGGCATGTTGAGTGGGTGAGGAAGACTTCCTATCTCAGGGGGAACACTCGTGAACAAACAGCTCACCCCTGCGAAAATCAAAGCCCAGGCCTTCCTGGCTGCAGGGGCTTTAGGGTTGTGAAGTTGAGGAGGAAGGGAAGAAAATGCAAAGGGCTTTGGTGCCCATCACTGGCACAGAACGAGAAGGGTAGATAAAGAACAAGTGCTGGAAGCTTGCTGCTGTGATGCAAGTAGCATCCCAGGGCAGATTACATTACCAGGGCTCATGGGGGAGCAACAGGAACAAAGTGTGCAGAATCCAGCAGAGGCAACCTGTCTGCCAGCCATGCAATGCTGTGCCAGCCCTCGGGGCCCTGGCTGGTTGCCTGAGGTCTATAGGCAGGCTTGTCCCAGCTACAGGCTACGTGGCATCTACAGACTAAGGATGAATGCTGCTCCAGCTACTAGGCCTAGTTGAAAGAATCCAAGGGATTTACTTTGATTACCCAGAAGCTGATAGTGGTTTTTTCTTTTTTTTTTAAAAAAAATTACCCAGAGGGAGATAGACACTAAAAAATGTTTGCATTATGAATTTTCACCCAGCTCTTCTTGTTGAAATACAGGTTATCTATGCTGTAGTATGTCTCCTTTGCTGCCAATGGAAATTCTAGCACAATGTTACCTTCCTAGGAGGCAAAGCATTGAGCAATAATGTCTTGCTTTCTCAATTTAAAGGTATTTGCCTTCTGGGATATTTACCAAAGTAACTTCATGATCTATAAATTAAGCCGTAAGTTTGAAGGTAATTTCATTTAAAGGTTCACTCAAATAAGATATATAGATTCCTTGATCTGCTCCGAAGAAGTATAACCTTGCTTTAGAGATTACCTTTGTCCTGGTGCACTATTGCAAAATTAGAGCTGTACTAAAAATATCCCCCGAGGTGAATAGTTGAATTCCAGTGGGGGGGAAAAAATAAAAGTTTTTTTCTCCTTTTCTAGTATTTTTGAACTTTCTTCCTACTGCAGAGGACAATTTGATCACAGTTTGATCACAGAAGAACTTTGTTTATAAATAATATACTTAAGTTGCTGACAATTAAAGTCCCTTAAAAATACAATAGCAGCAAAGATTGGCTCTCCCTCTAAAATTAGCATTGTTTGGAGATTCTAAACATGGTCTCTTATATTAGGATTTATGAAACTTGGAGTAATTGCTTGTGCTTTATTTTGAATAGGCACTCTATTCAAAGGAAACGTAGTGAATGAATTTTAACCTATTTGGCCATGTACAACCCTTAAGGTTCTTTTTCTCATATAGCAAGTAACTGTGGAAAAGTTCAGGAGGGGCGAAGGTTCTCCATTTCCACACACTTTGATGGCAGGTTATAATACAAGCAAGTCTCTGGCCAAATTCTACCACTTAGACATACATTTATTAAACACATACATTTGTTAAACACGTATTTGCAAGCAAGCACAAAACAACTCATACCACAAGACAAAAACCCCAGCTCTTTGTCCTCTTGAGTGCTTTCGTGACCTTTACATAAAAGTCTACTTGGAGCTGACTCAAAACTATTCCAGAGGCATAGCTGACACCACACATCCGATGATGGACGCAGGACCATTTGAGGGCCGAGCCCACGTGGGATGTGAATTATTCCTTTGTCTAGCGTATCCATGCCGAATATGCCATCTTCCTGTTAGTCACTTCGTAGTGATTTCGCATTAGCTTGACTGTCACATGATCTCAGTGCTTGTGTTCAAGTAACCCTTATTTTACTTCATAGTGGCCCCAGAGCACAAGAGCAGTGATGCTAGCAATTCAGATATGCCAAAGAGAAATTGTAAAGTGCTTCCTTTAAGTTCAGGGTTTGGTATTGTCTGTGTTTTCAGGCATTCACTAGGGATCTTGGGTTGTATTCCCCATAGGTAAAGGGGTACAACTCTATCTTTGACTTGTGGCCTCCAGGGTTGTCAAGAAAATGGAAGAGAGAGTGAGCAGAAAATCTCAAGGGAGACTGGACTTTAGGGCCAGGCCAGGAAGTAACCCACATTCTTTTGACTAATGTTCCATGGGTTATAACTAGTCACATGACCCCATGCGGCCTCACTGAGCTCCGTCCAGATTGAGGAGGCTAAAAAATATTGTCTGTCTTTGTACTTAGGAGGAAGAAGAAGGGTTGGTGACCATACAGCCCTGACAGCATATATACCATCTCCACCTAGTAAAATCCTCCCAATAGATGTGATTTTCCGTATTCTCATTTAAAATTTTTGATTTGTTGAATGAATTTTCTGTGTTTACTTTATTCTCCTTTTAGGTTGACTCAGTCAGTTAGGAACATGTGTAAGTACACATTTATTGAATTCCACAGCTTCAAAGGTGATCATGACCTGCTCCCTGCCCACAGAGCTCACTGTCTGGGGAGAGACATAGATGCAAAAGGCACAGTTATAAAGGTATTTACATTTCTCCGCCCCCATTTTCCTTTTGCACACACACCGTTGGTTTTTGAGGAGTGGATTCGCAATGTATATACTGTTTCTGTTTCTGTATTTACTATATCAGACTTCAACCTGGAGTAGCTGATGGCTTTTCATTTTGTGGATCATCTCTACCTGGAAGGTAGAGAGAAGAACAGGTGCAAAGTGGAGGGAAAGCCTGGTGGGAGAACAACCTGAAAGTTTGGGGTGCTTGGAATGTAATGTAGAGAGTGAGTGGGAGAGTAGTGAGAAATGGGGGGAGGGTATTGCAGTGTGGGACCAGGCCATTGGAGCCCAGGGTAAGGAGGTAGGATTTCATTTTAGGACAATTAAAAAAAAGCCACAGAGGGGTTTGAAGCAGGGCAGTGGATGGATTACTTGCATTTGTGGATTGGTGAGTGGATCTGTGGAGCCCAGTTAAGAGGTTACTGTGCTCTTCTAAGTGAGATCTGATTGTTGCCTAGGAATAGATGTGGTAGTGGAGATGGAAGGAAGTGAGCAGATTCTCAATATGTATTTTTTGGAGGTGGAATTGACAGAGTTTTCCAACTGTCTTAGTCTGTTCAGGCTGCTAGAACAAAATATCAGGGGCTGGGCAGCTTATAAACAATGCAAATATATTCCTCACAGTTTTGCAGATATAAAGTCCAAGATCAGAGGGCCAGCATGGTCAGGTGAGCGCTCTCTCCGGGTTGCAGACTTCTCGTTGTATCCTCACATGATGGGAAGGACAAGAGAGCTCTCTGGAGCCACCTTTATGAAGGCACTAATCCCATTTATGAGGGCTCATGACATAAGTACCTCCCCAAGGCCCTACCTCCAAATACCATCCATCACATTGGGCTTTAAGTGTTCAACATATGAATATTGTGGAGGTTGGGAGAACACAAGCATGCCGACCACAGCTTAATGCTATGGATGGAGGAGTAACATTCTACCAGAATATCAGTGGGAGATATGACTCATTAGCTGGTTGGAAAATGGTCGCTTTATAGTGGCGAAATAGTCATGAAACAGTTCTTGGAAAAGTCTGTCATTTCTTGCCCCTTCTACTCTGAACTGTTAAGTTTTTCTCTGGTGCTCGATTCTAAGTCTGTGAGATTGGTTCAAGGAATTGGTTCACTCTACCCTTTTAAATAACATGGGCCATTATTTAAACAGCAGTTACAGGAAGGAAATTACTCTCTTGTGTTATAAACTTGCCAGTGAGTTAATACAGGACTGGAAGATATAAAGTATAGAGTAAGGAGGGAGGGCAGGTGGGGAAAGAGTGATGAACGGGAGACTGTTGAGTCAGGTTTATAGAAGTCCAACTTTTTCATTCAATCGTACAGGCACCCAGTATGGCAACGTGACTGCAGACTTTGAACCTAGGTCTGACTGTGGGGTGATGCTCTCATTCCAGGAACACATATATCTTTCCAGAATATTGTCTAGGTGTAAGCAATTCAAGGAATCACTTTAGATGGAGATACTTAGACTCTTCTAGAGATCAGATTGTCTGAAGATGTGGACTTTGAGACAGAGATTTGTTGAAGCAGGTGTGTGGAGGGATTCCTTCGGATTTACACTTCCAGGAGGACTTGGTGCAGTCCTCCACTGGGCTTGCCATCAAGGCGACGTGACATCCCCTGCAGCAAACCTCTGAGAACACTGGGTCTGCTAAGTCACGTAGCCCAAGGCGTAGAGCTCTTGGCACTGCAGCCTGGACCTGCTGCAGTGCCTTTTGCTCCAGCCTCTCTCTGAGTTGGCAGCTTTTTAGCCACTGGTATATGTTGGGTCAAGTGTTATTCCCAGGTGTGGAATACACTGTCGGTTTGGAGGGTTTATCTCCCACCCTCTGGGACACAGGTGCTTTATTTCCATTTCTTGCTCATCGGACTGATTAACATGATGTCATTTTCATAGTGGAATGAAGTGATGCCTGGAAATACCCAAATCCCCTGGGTCCCTTCAGATCTCTTATGATAGAGAAGGAGAGATTGTCATCGCCTTGGGGTAGGGCCATACATGTGTACTTCTGCTCCAACAGGATGGAAACTGTTGCTTATCGTCCTTCTTGGTAGGTGTTAACGTAAAAAACCATTGAAACCTGTAAAGAATTTTTGTGAGTTTATTTGAGCCAAACTGTCGACATATGCCGGGAAGCAGAACCTCAATGAATTGAGATAGTGCTCCGGAGAATGGCAGGGTTACATTCGTATTTATACATGAAATTCATTGGTGACAGATTTAAGGAGGTGGGATTAAGCGAAGGGGGGGGGGGAACCTCTGTGATAGGATAAAAAGTAAAATGATGGACACATACTTAGGTGGGTGCAGGATCAATCAACATGATAATGAAGGAATTTGTAGTATCTGCCCTGGCACCCAGAACATTTGGTTATGCCCCAGGGGCTCCAGAAAAAGGGAAGTTACAAGTTACCCAGACACTTCAAAGGAATGTTATCTTAGAGGCAAAAAGGCAAATGGGCTCATAAGGATCAAAGTTGATCTTGTCAGTGAAGATACCGGCCTAGGACATAACTGCCCACCATAACTGCTTTTAGTCAAAGTTTAATTTCAGACCATCCTTTGTGGTTATTTTAGGTCTCTGAGTCTGCTAGGCTGCCATGCAGGCTTTCCCTGAGCTTGTCAGGTCAGTGTGTGGCCCCTTTCATCCACAGTAGGGATGGAAAATGATGTATTTGCCAAGTCATTGGCTGTGTACCATGTACTGAGGTCACTGCAATAGGTGCTATTTTTGTCCCAAGTTTGTCCACTCTTGTTCTCTAGCATCTGTCTGACTTCTGTAGGGGTCAGGCTGCTGAATTAATGGAAATAGGACTTGGACCAACACTCCTGCCCCCTTTAAAGGTGCCACAAATCATTGCTCTGGTATGTATATAGATGTATATAGTTTTTGCTTCACTATCTTGGCTGGGGAAGGACGGGGGCAGTTTCAGAGGCGTCTGTAGTAAGTACTCACTTCTATAAGCCAAGGGGCTCCAAAGATGGCTAACAAACCAGAAGCTAGGCATGGGGCAAGTTCTCTTTTACAAACATCAGCAGTAATCAGTCCTGCTGACACTTTGATCTTGGATTTCCAGCCTCCAGAACTGAGATGGTAAAATTCTATTGTTTGTGGTACTTTGTTAAAACAGCCCTAGCAAATGAATACATTCCCCGGGGCCACCTAAGTTTATAGACTTAACACATTGTATGCAGGAAACGTATTTATACGTTTTACGTTGACTGGTAGTATAGCGCGGGACACGTATTAATACGCTTTTTATAGACTAGCAGTAGAATGCGGGTAACATATAAATACATAAACTAAACTTATTGTAATTTTACTGAACGTTGCCATTTGCTCAAAAAATTAGCAAAAATGGCCCGCGCCACCTGTTAGCGCGCGATAAAAACTACCCGCACACAGTGTGTTAATATTTACACTTTCCCTGAATTTCTCAAATGCCTCAGATTTTGTCCCTTCCAGGACACTCCCTTGGATCAATATTCATCCTAGCTATCACCCATGACATTTTAAACAGTTGCACTGGTAGGCCTGCCTGGGGATATTTATGCTCCTCCTGCCTCCAGGGATGGGATCCTCATTGTCAGATGGTGGTGACCCAAAATGAGTTCCAAAATCTCATTTAGAATCTGCTTCTTCAGTCCACACATGGAACCGACATACTTAGGTTGAATAACTGAGAAATGACTTTGAGATGGACATTTGCTTGTAGGAAGTTTTTTGGGAAGGGAATGCTTTTAGAATCAGTACCAGTGAGTAGGGAAGAAAATTGGGCTGGGCAGAGGCAGGAGTTAAACAGTAATGCAGTTACAACCAAGGCCTTAGCCAGTCCCACAGGAGTGGCACAACCCTTCCAAGTTGTTCAAATTGAGACAAGGGTGCCAGGTCTTTATAGAGCAACATCGACTTGGTATTGGATTTGGGCTGCCACTGGAGGCAGGGGCGGAAAGCTATCGAAGCTGGGGCATGGATGCCCCTGTCATGAGGGGCAGGGAACTGGCCAGGACACAGCATTCATTGCTCTTTCCATTATAAAGCACATACACATATTAAAGAAGTATAACAAATATCCATAGAGAGACATTTGCTGTGCACCTGGCTGCATAAGTCAGCTTCTTTCTTTCTCTTCGTGAAAATTAAACAAAAGCAACAGACAGAGCAACTACTCACAAACACATTTTCTGCTAAATGAGAAAATGGGAATCTTTTACGACTTTATCATAAATATAAAATCTACATGAAGCATCTGCAACCTGATGGAAACCTCAAAACAGGAAGTGGAAAGTTGTGCATAGAGTGGGAGAGGGCTCAGAAGTGATGATCTAAGAAATGGCTTACAGAAATATGTATCTAAATGGGAGGCTTAACCTGAAATGCAAAAGACACAGCCCTTGCTTACAGCCACCAAGTGCAGGATGCTTTGGAGCAAAAGCCACAAAAATATGCTTCCTGAAAGTAAGGAAACTCCCCCTGGAGCCTAAAAGCTTTCTCCTTTGTTTGCAAATATAGAGTAGGGAGTGGTGTGAGTAGAGTTAAAATCAGGCAGAACCTCCTGGGGAAAAAGTGAAAAGAAGCATGAAGGATGGGAAGGGTGTCCACTGGCAGCAGATTTCAGAAAGTCCCCAGAAAAAATACATTTCCTAAAAGTGAGGAACTCACTTTGAGTTGGAAAAGCAATATTTTTGTTTGCAAAAATGGGTTGGTAGCGGGGCTATTGTCAAAGGCCTGTATGAAGTTGTGTGTGTGTGTGTGTGTGTGTGTGTGTGTGTGTGTGTGTGTGTGTGTTTAAGGAATTTAAAAATGGACCTTTAAAAAAATCAATAAAATGGACTTTATTTTTTAGAGCAGTTGTAGGCTCATGGAAAAATTGAGGAGAAAGTACAGGGAGCTTCCAGAGACTTTCTATTTGCCCCCTCACACAGTGTGCCCCACTATCAATATCCTGCAGCAGAGTGGTACACGTGTTACAGCTAATGAACTTACACTGACACATCATTATAACCCAAAGTCCATAGTGCATATTAGGATTCAGTCTTGTGTTGTACACACTATGGGTTTGGACAAATGCGTAATAACATTTTTCCATCATTATTGGGTCATACAGTGTATTTTCACTTCCCTAAAAATCCTCTGTGCTCTGCCTATTTATGTCTTCACCTCACTACCCTACTCCTGGCAATCATTAATATATATTTTTTTAAAAAATATTTTTATTGATTTTAGAGAGGAAGGGGAAGGGAGAGAGAGAATCATTGATTTGTTGCCTCCTGCATGTCCTACATGTGAGCCCGCAACCGGAGTATGTGCCCTGACCAGGAATCAAACCCTGACCTTCTGGTTCATAGGTCGACACTCAACCACTGAGCCACACCAGCCAGGCCAATCATTAATATTTTTATTGTCTCCATGGTTTTGCCTTTTCCAGAATGTCATATAGTTGGAATCTTACAATATGTTGTCATTTCACATTGGCTTCATTCACTTAGCAATATGCATTCAAGGATCCTCGATGTTTTTTTCATGACTTGATAGCTCATTTCTTTTTGGTGTCAAATAGTGTTTCATTGTCTGAATATACCACAGTTTATTTATCCATTCACTTACTGAAGGGCATCTTGGTTGCTTTCATGTTTTGGAAATTATGAATAAAACTGCTGCAAATGTTAATGTGCTGGGGTTTGTGTTTTTTTCAGCTCCATTGGGTAAATATCAAGGAATGTGATTGCTGGGCTGTCTGGTAATGACATGTTTAGTTTTGTAAAAAATTATCGAACTGTCTTTTAAAATGCCTGTATTATTTTGAACCCCACTAGCAATGAATGGGAGTTTCTGTTGCCCCATATCCTTGCTAACATTTGGTGTTGTCAGTGTTTTAGATTTTGATCATTCTAATTGATTTGTAGTGGTATCTCATTATTAAAAAAATTTGCCATTCCTAGTGACATCTCTTCATATGCTAATTTGCGATCATCTCTACTGCTGAGCATCTCTTCATAAGGTAATTTGTGATCTGCTTTCTTCTGTGGTTAGTGTGTTTAGATCTTTGGCCCATTTTTAAGTGGTCTGTTTTCTTATTGTTGATTTTGAAGAGTTATTTATATATTTTTGAATAATGGCCCTCTATCAGGTATGCCTTTTGCAAATATTCTCTCCCAGTCTGTGGCTTGTTTTCTCATTCTATCGACAGTGTCTTTTGCAAAACAGAAGTTTTAAACTTTAATTAAGTCCACCTGATGAATGATTTTCTTCATGATTCATGCCTTTGGTGTTACATCTGAAATGTCATCACCATACCCAAAGTCACCTAGATTTTTCTCCCATGCTATCTTCTCAGAGGTTAGCACTTTTGCATTTCACATGTAGGTCTATGATCCAGTTTGAGTTAATTTTTATGAAGGATGTAGTGTCTGTGTCTAGATTCATTTATTAGCATGTGGATCTTTAGGTATTCCACTAGCATTCGTTGAAAGACTATCTTTTCTCCTTTGCACTGCATTGGCTCCTAAAGATCAGTTTACTGTAGAGTTATAAGTCTGTTTCTGAGTTCTCCATTCTGTTCAGATGGTCTAATTGTCTATTCTTTTGCCAATACTATTTTGATTACTGTAGCTTTATATAATAAGTCTAGAAGTTGGATAGTTCCAGACCTCCAATTTGTTCTGCTCCTTCAATACAGGCATAGCACCGAGAGATTGCAGGTTTAGTTGCAGAGAGCCTCAGTAAGGTGAATATTGCCATAAAGCAAGTCACACAAGTTTCTTGTTTCCCAGCGCACATAAAAGCTATGTTTGCACTATATTGTAGTCTACTACGTGTGCAGTAGCATCAGGACTAAAAACAATTTAAATACCTTAATTAAAAATGCTTTATTGCTAAAGAATGCTAACCATCATCTGTGCCTTCAGAAATTATCATCTTTTTGCTGGTGGAAGGTCTTGCCTCGAGGTTGATGGCTACTGAATGATCAGGGGGTGGTTGCTGAAGGTTGAGTTGGCTGTGGAAAAAACATTATTTTTAAAATCCTCACTCAAGGATATTTTTCCATTGATTTTTACAGAGAGTGGAAGAGAGAGGGAAAGACAGAGAGAAATATCAATGTGAGAAAAACACATTGATTGGTTGCCTCCTGCACATACCCTAACCAGGGCCCGGGCTGGGGAGGAGCCTGCAAACCAACCGAGGTGCTTGTCCTTGACCGGAATCGAACCCAGGAGCCTTTAGTCTGCAGGCTGATGCTCTATCCACTGAGCCAGACTAGCTAGGGCTGGCTGTGGAAATTTAAAAAAATAAGACAATAATGAAGTCTGCCGCATTCATCAACTCTTTCACTTGAACACTTAGAGGCCACTGTAAGGTTATTAATTGATCTAATTCCAATATTGTTGTTCTCACAAAATAGGGAAACCCTAGGAGAGGGAGACTGGCTGGTCGGTGGATCAGTCAAAGCACACGCGACATATATTAAGTTTGTCATCTTATGTGGGCATGGTTCAGGGACCCTGAAAAAATGACAATAGTGACATCAAAGACGCTGATCACAGATCACCACAACAAATGTAATACTAATGAAAAGATTTGAACTATTGTGAGAATTACCAAAATGTGACACAGAGACATGAAATGAGCAAATGCTGTGGGAAAAACAGCACCAATAAATTTGCTTGAGGCAGAGTTCCCACAAACCTTCAATTTGTAAAAAACAAAACACAAAGCATGCCCTTGCATGTGCTGGGGGGTGGGAGTGGCCAATGGGAAAATAAAGGAGACATATGTAATACTACATGTAATACTTTAAACAATAAGGTATTAAACACACACACACACACACACACACACACACCACAATACCTGTGAAGCACAATAAAGCAAAACACAATAAGTGAGGTATGCCGGTATAGTGTTGTCTATTCTGGGTCTTTTGCTTCCCCGTATGGTCTCAGTCTAAGGTTGCGCTGTCTGTGGTAACCTCTAGGGTCCACATTCTGTGATACTAATTCCATGAAAATATGTCTTGACTATCTTCACAACCAGATTGACATTTATACAATGCACTTTCTAATGCACCCAGAAGATGGCAATAGAGTAACGTGAATCTCAACACTAAAGTTGCTTTATGTAGCTCTTGTCCTTCAAATTACTCGTATTGTCTAGTCCTCCAGCCTTTTGTTTTTCAATTCTTGCAAATAGCTTGTTATATAAGTGGGCTGACATCAAAACCCTCATAGTATCAGCATCCCCTGTTGTGTGCAACGGAATATCCAGACCCTTTCACAGCTAGGCAAGCTCTCTTTCAAGAAGTCTGTGAGAACAAACATAAGAAAGTGGAGCCCAGCCTGCATGGCTCAGTGGTTGAGCGTAGACCCACGATCCAGGAGGTCAGGGTTCGATTCCTGGTCAGGGCACATGCCCAGGTTGCAGGCTCAATCCCCAGCGTGGGGCGTGCAGGAGGAAGTCAATCAATGATTCTCTCTCATTACTGATGTTTCTATCTCTTTCTCCCTCTTCCTTCCTCTCTGAAATCAATGAAAATTATATTAAAAAAAGAGAATGTCCTTAATTTCTCACCCCCTCCAACCTACAAATTCATCTGTACCCACATGCAAATTAGGGAAACAAAAGACTTTCAGGAGATAGGAAAACCAGAAGACTAGCATCCTGAAGAAAGTGTTTCAAGAAGGAAGTAGTGGTCAATTTTGTCAAATCCGACCGATAGGTCAGTTAAGTTGAGGACTGAGAAATCGATTATGAAATGGGGAAAACTGTTGCTTTGATCAGAGCAGTTTTGGTGGAGTAGTGGGAATGAAAACCCAGTGGCTTCAAAAAGAAAAATTCTAGAGGAGGAGTTGAAGGCAATGAGTGGAGACAACGCTTTCAAAGAGTTTCATTGTAAAGGGGACAGAGAATTGGGGAAGAGCTAGAGGGGGCAGTGGGGTCAAGAGTGTTTTTACAATATGGGAGGTATTATAAGTGTGTTTATTAATGGAAATTATCATGTAGAGACAGGAAATTAATAATGCCGGAATGAAGGGATTATAGAAGATATTTCCTTGAGTGGCAAGAGGGGGTGGAATCTATGTGCAAGTGAACAAGATGCCCATAGCTAGCTTTTCCAGAGTAACTGGAGGGCAGGCAGAGTATGTGGGCATAGAAGCATGTAGGGTGGTAGAGAGGTGGGAACCTTATGGAAGCTCTCTTCTGATTTCTTCTGTTCCCTAAGTGAAAAGGGAAGCAAGGTCATCCTCTGAGAATGAGGTGAGGCAGAAAGTGTTGGAGATTCAAGAGGAGAGGAGAAAGTGTGACATAATTATCCAAGAGCATGTGAAAGTAAATGTTTGAGGGAAATGTGATAATTGTATTACTGGACTAAGGTCATGTAAGGTCATGAATTAAGACCAGTCACTGAGGTTATTTTTCCAGCCACTGACAACTGTGCAGATGTCGCAAAGTATCTGAAAAATAAATTTCACCAAAGCTGAGGTTTGGCCATGTTAGCACTGCAGATGACAAAAGAGGAAGGATGGATCAAAGAGTTAGGCAGAGGTGTGACTATAATTATTGAACATGGAAGTTAGGTAAAGTGTGAACTGAGGACATGGAAGGGTGAGAGAGAATCTTATGGAAATAGGATCAGTGGTTTACAAAGTTGTTGGATCAAGCTTTTAAAGAGGGTGCAGTCAAAAGTTAGGATATGATGTCTGAATTTGAGATTTTGGAGGGTTTGCAGTTATTGGTAATGGCAATGTCTAGGGGCCGTGCCATGAGATTATGTGACTGAGGTAGGATCAGAAGACAAGATCACTGGAGAGGAAAGGGCCATGGTACTGTGAGGTCAGCATGTTGGAAGAATGATTGCATGGATAGATCACTCCTCAACACTTGTGTGGGTGAGTGACTTGGCGTGTGTAGATGACTACAACAGCAGTTGACATGGCTTGATGGCAGGAACTTCAAAACGGGAGTGTTCTAGGGTGGAGGGAGAAGAATGTTGTGGAAAAGACTCATTTCATCTCCAGACCTTGTACATATGAGGTGTGGAGAGTAAATAGGTACCACTTGCCTGGAAAAAGAGTTTTCAAGGGAAGCCATTTTGGTTAGAAGATGAAAGGAACTTTAAGAGATTAAAGATATACTTCTTTTCTCTCTTTGTCTCTCTGCCTCTCTCTCTTTTTCAAACTGTTCAATGCATTTTTCCTGTAAGAGATTAATAATTGTTCTACCAAGGGCCTTTTAAAGAACATTGCTGCTATCATTGCTACATTAACTGGAGATGAAATGTTTATAAAGTAATCTGTAGTTTCCTTATGAAGCAGAGATTTTTTTGTAATGGAAAGTTCAGTTGAATGGTCTAATGAAGTGTAATGTAAGGCATATTGAACCTATTAATCTAGAAGGCTGATGTAAGAACAAGAATTTTTTTTGGTCAGATGTTCTGAGCATAATTATCCAAGACCATAATTAATAATAACAGTATTACTTAAGACAAGACAGGAATAGTAGGTTCACTTCTGATAAATAGTTGCCTTATCAAAAAGTGAACCAGTTTTTTCCCCTTACAAATGAAAATAAACTTTTATAATTATACTAGGGGCCCGGTGCACGAAATTCGTGCACTGGGTGTGTGTGTGTGGGGGGGAGTGTCCCTCAGCCCAGCCTGCCCCCTCTCACATACTGGGAACCCTCAGGTGTTGACCCCCATCACCCTCCGATAGCCTGATTGGCCCCTTGCCCAGGCCTGACGCCTCCGCCAGAGGTGTCAGGCTTGGACAGGGGACCCCCATCTCCCCCCGATCACTGGCTCTGGTCCCCGCCCAGGCCTGAGGCCTCTGACCCAGGAATCATGCCTGGGCAGGGGACCCCCATCTCCCTCTGATCGCTTGCTCCACCCCCCCGCCCAAGCCTGACGCCTCTGACACAGGCTTCAGGCCTGGGCAAGGGGACCATCATATCCCCCCAATCCCCGGCTCCGCCCCCCACCCAGGCCTGATGCCTCGGCCAGAGGAGTTGACCCTCATCACCCTCCGATCACCAATCACCGGATCAGCCCCTTGACCAGGCCTGAGGCCTCCGGCAGAGGTGTCAGGCCTGGGCAGGGGACCCCCAGCTCCCCGCGGTTGCAGGCTCCACCCCTGCCCAGGCCTAACGCCTCTGGCCTAGGCGTCCGGCCCAAGCAGCGGGGACCTGCAGTGGCAGCAGGGGGCGCCGCGATCGTGGGCTCTGCTTTAGGCCCAGGCAAGGGACCCCTAGCTCCTGGGACTGCCAGCTTCGGCCGTGCCCAGCTCCCATTGCTGGCTCCACCCCTACTTCCTGCTATCACTGGCCAGGGCGGCAAAGGCGCCTGATTCTCTGATTATGGCTGGGGAGCAGGGCAAAGGCGGCCCCAGGGCCGCCTTTGCCCTGCCCCCCAGCTCTTAGCTCCCCCCTGGGTTTCCAATCACTGTCAGTGGCAGGGGGCTTCTTCCTGCTTTCCCTTTCGCCTCCCTGCATTGTGCCTACATATGCAAATTAGCCGCCATCTTGTTGGCAGTTAACTGCCAATCTTAGTTGGCAGTTAATTTGCATATAGCCCTGATTAGCCAATGAAAAAGGTATCGCCGTACGCCAATTACCATTTTTCTCTTTTATTAGTGTAGATGGGTTGTCTTTCAATAAGACTTCCAAAAAATGATGACTCCATTTGTACTTTATAAATCAGTTTGATATACACAACCACTTGAATGGAGCTGAAGGAAATTATCCTGAATGAAAAAAGTCAATTCTATATGATTTGATTTTTATGGCATTCTTGAAATAACACAATTATAGAGCTGGAGAACAGATAAAGGGTTAGGGGTTGGGGGGAAGGGTGAGTATGGCTATAAAGGGGTAGCAAGAAGGAAACGTGTGGTTATGAAATAATTCTGTATTTTGATTGATGTGGTCATTACATGAAGCTACACATATAATAAAATTGTATAGAACCACACAGACACACACCCGTGCATGTATAACGTGATATTGGAATCAACTCTGGATTGTTCTAATGTCAACTTGCTGGTTTTGTTATTATACAATAGTTATGCAGGATATTGTACTGGGGGGGGGGGGTGGAAGAATGAAAAGTTCATGCACTTCTCTGTATATTTATGTGCATTTTCATATGAAAATACAAATATAAAAAGTTTACAAGAGTCCTGCTATATCTCCCAAGAAACAACACACACAAAATCAAACAAAAATATCACAGGAATCAATGGGTGCATAATTAGAAATGAATTGCGGAGGAAGAATGGTATGAAATTTAAAAGCAATAAGTAAAGAAGCCTTTCCTATTGTTATGCGTTGTGTAACACAAATAATGATTAGTATTCCAATTGATTTTCTGACATTTACAGACTAGGACATTACTTTTACTGCTTTCCACATATTTGCCTTATCAGCCCATCATTATCTATCTTTCTTTCTTTCTTTCTTTCTTTCTTTCTTTCTTTCTTTCTTTCTTTCTTTCTTTCTTTCTTTCTTTCTTTCTTTCTGCTTTACTCTTGACATAATTTTCCTTGGAACTGAGTTACAGAAACTCTACGTGTCTAAGAAGAACTGTTAATGCTTCCTTTTAGAAGATGATGATAGTGATATAGTCTAGTGTTTCCATTTTTGCCTTGACTCTGGAATTTCAGAGCTAATATATAAGAAATACAAAAAAGATTTACAGGCGATAGAAAAAAGAATTACTTTCATACATAAGTTTATAAATGTGATAGATATTTATAATATCAATAGAAGTGAGTTCTTAGTGACTTCTTCTGACTTTGTTCTTTTGTAGTCCTCTCTGTTTTATATTTTAGTAATTAACTCTAGTTTGTTACCACCTTTAATACACAGGGGATTTCAGTCAGCTTATTTCTTGTTTCTTAGAGCAGCCTGCCTCTGCTCAACTCTTTTCTTCTTTTATTCTATCTTTATTGTTGAAAGTGTTACAGAAGTCCTCCTTTTCTCCCCCATTTACACCCTCCCCCTGCCCAGGTCTGAGCATCTGTCTTACGGAATAATTCCTCGCTTTAGTTTTACTAAACACCTACAGGAGAAATGTGGAGCGACATGTACAACAGGGCCTCGGAAAGAACCAGGTTTTCTTAAGGTGGTGTGTTGCTCTATCTGTTGAAAGACTATAATCTAGAGTTTATTGATTATGCTTATTTAAGTTCTCAATCATAGGAGTCAGAGGGGAGAACTTGAAGAGACAGACCCTGGTCACATGTATACAGCTGGCTAGAACTGGATCCAGGGCTCCCCACTCCCCATTTAGTGTTCTTTTCATATGTATCACGCGCTTGGGACATGAACTGTTCACATATGTGCACATTGCTGACATTAGCAAGTTATGTAATAATTTTAAATGAAAGGGATTATTATGCTTTGAAATATAGTTATAGTGAAAGTACTCCTGAAAATGTGCTGCAATAATAGATATGCATATATATTTCTTCTATTTGTATATTTACACAATATTCCATTTCAGTAAGTGTCATTAGATGAAAGTTGTTCATTATAAAATGTTTTCTAGGTCCTTGTGGATAGCAGATTATAACAACAATTTACATTTATTTATCCAGTACTGTCTCAAATACTCTTATTTGATATTCATAACAACCAAGTGAAATGAGCAGCATTGGCTTTGCCATCATTTTGTGGCTTAGAAAGTAGCCATGGCCAGAGCCAGTGGTTTGCCAGAGTGAGAACCCAAGTCTTCTGATGCTGAATTTAGTGCTTCTCTGACTTAAAGTGCTTCTCAAGTCAGCAGATGTCGCTTAAAGGCCTGTGGAGGAGCAAGCTGTATCTCTCTCTCTTTCTTTTTTCCTTTGGTAATCCTAACCAGAGGATATTTTTCCATTGATTTTTAGAGAGAGTGGAAAGGAGGAGGAAGAGAGAGAGAGAGAGAGAGAGAGAGAGAGAGAGAGAGAGAGAGATAAAGAGAAACATAGATGTGAGAGAGATGCATTGATTGCCCTTGATGGGAATCAAACCCTTCAGTCCCAGGGCTGATGCTCTGTCCACTGAGCCAAACTGGCTAGGACAAGCTATATCTCCATGCTTGCTGCTACCCCTGCACCGAGGCCTAGAGCATCTTAAGGGCAAGGCAGTGCAACCCAAGGGGAATGTGGACCCTGGAAGTAGTTAATATCTGGCAATATTTATTATTTATTCTTACTTCAATTTCAGGAACAAGGTGCTATTCAAAATATAACATATTACTTCAGAAAGGATTTCATGAAAAATTACATCAAGCATTCAGACACTGAACAGGACTACTTAATGACAGTAGGATTCTAGCTTCTGTCTAAGGGATACTAATCTATAATCATATCTGATAAATTAGGTGAGAGGGCTTGTCAGAAGCTCCCACGAGCATCGAAGACAACTCACTGAGAAAAAATGGAATTGTGCACAATGCGTCTGATGAAGTGAGAAAGCCTTGGTTGGTTCTGGGGGTCGGGTGGGGGCAGGGTGGCGCTGAATATTGCCTTTCATTTGAGTTGATTCCTTTGCCAGCCCCAGTGAATGATTGTGTGTGTCCTGGGTTGCTGCCCTTCTCTATAGCTCTGTCTTGCAAACTACGTAAAGGCACCTCCTTCGGGTTGACTTGAATGCTTAATTCTTCATTTGGGCACAAACTGTAAACTCTTATGCAGGCTCCCATGCATGCCCTATTTAGGGAGGATATAAAACCATACCAAAAAACTAACTTGATTAAACTATCAGCTATCAGCCATATTAGCAGCCGTGTATAGAGACCCTTTAAAAAATTTAACCTTACGGAAGAGTGGCATTGTTGTCTACTTTTAGACAGAAAACTCAGGTCCTTTGACAACTTAAGATGCTTCAGTGACTCAGTAGGGGCAGGAAATAGTGGTGCCAAGCAGACATGGCCAAATGCAGCAAATGCACAGGGGCAGATTGTGGGTGTCCAGCAGATGTGCTGGTGCCTTATTGTTCCTGTGGAAGGTGGCAAGAACACAGCAGGTTTGGTAGTATCCAACAGGTGCCCGCAAGCTCAGGTGCATGGTGGTTGGTATTGGCGGCTCAGTCAGGCAGTGGTGCTGGAGGTCTTGCCTTAATAAGATGGTGGTGGTGGTGGTGTGTGTGGGGAAGATACATTACTTAAACCTGGCTTTTTGCCCATCTGCCCCCACAGGCTGGTGGCAGCCTGAAGTAAATCTGGTTACACAAATAAAATATGAGCTACACTACTTAATGCATCTCATACTTAATACTTTGTTTGAGGTCAAACATTACAAAGATTTTAGAGGAAAAATGTGACCTGGTATGATTCGTATAGGAATGTGATTTTATTTTTCTGGGAGAGCAAATTTGATAGGTTTTTTATGTTTTTGTACAAGCCACCTCCAAATAACCTACAATTAATTCATAACATAAGAAGAAATGATCCTCCACACCCCAGGAGTAACTTTCATAAAAGCGAGCTAGCTGAAGAGGTACAAATTGACAAGGAGTTGATTGGGGAGAGTCATTGCATGTGATGCACGAAAAATAGATTTTAAAATTTAACTGGATGGTCAAATTCAATGAAGAAGAAAATGGCTTTTCAGGAGGTGAGAAAATCACAGAAAAGTAGTTCTTTGGGTATTGTATCTAGTAATTAATTTTGAGAGAAATGGAATGCCTCACTGAAAAGGTGTCTTCCTATGTGAAAGAGGCAGAATAACAAGAAATTACTGCCCCAAATAACTATATTTTTGAGTGTGCTGGCCTTAATGAGGTACACGCAGGAAACAACTTTCTTCAGCCTTGACAATCTCCTGTAGTCTCTGAGTTGAATATCTTCCCATCTAGATCAAATTCTCCATCACTTACAATGCATTTTCCAGTGTTCTTATGAATGAAAACGTTCCTGTTATTTTCAGTTAGCGTATTAAAGCACTTCTTAAAAGCATATGCAACACTCTTCTCAAGAAAAGTTTTACTGTATTTAGTGTATCAATCATGAATGGTACCATTAAATGGATAAGCTCAGAATTTGTGAAAAAAATTCTTTCAGCCAGGTTGGTGTGGTTGAGCAGTTGAGCATCAGCCTATGAGCTAGGAGTCAGGGTTCTATTCCTGGTCAGGGCACATGCCTGGGTTGCAGGCTCCATCCCTTGTAGGGGGCGTGCTGGAGGCAGCTGATCAATGATTCTCTCTCATCATTGATGTTTCTATCTCTCTCTTCCTTTCCCTTCCTCTCTGATATCAATAAAAATATATTTTTAAAATATATCCTTTCATTGGTTGACTTTGTTCCCTGTCTGATGGCATAGGCATTGGACTAGAGGAGTCTTCCTGACAGAGACTGTCTCCAGTTGTTAATTATTTAATGATCATCCTGTTCCAAAATGTGCACTATTACAATGGAAAGAACCAACAATGCATTTGCTTTACATAATTAGAGCTTGCAAGGCAAGATAATAAGTGTCAGTTATTAAGAAAATTGGGACTTTTCCCTTGGAGGAGAGCTTTTATCCTGCTTTTTGAAACATGTTAATCCCACTTCATCTCCTCCACTTCAAAGGCCTGGGTCACTGCAATGACACTGGGATCTGCTGTTGATGTCCTGCAAGTTCAGCTCCTTCTGTTGCTGGACCACAGGGAGTCACTGCAAACCCACCGAATCCCTCCTGCCTAGGCGGTCATTTTAATGGCTCTCTAAGTATTTGTTAAGAGCCCAGTTCTTACAATTTCCTTTCCAAAATTATTTTGTCCTTATCAGTATAGTAAGAGGCATCTTTGGGATAGCAGACAACCAGGTGATTCTCTAAATGTGGGTAAGTAATTAGGGTAAAAGCCACAGTCGTTCACTCCCTAGTATCTTTTGTGTTAAATTCAGAAGGGACCTTTTAGAGATAACTTACCACAAATATTTAATAGTTAACTGTTGTCCTGGCAAGTTGCTCAGTGGTTAGAATGCCAGCCGGAGCACCAAACGGTCTTGGGTTCTATTCCTGGTCAAGGGCACATACCTGGGTTGCAGGTTTGATCCCCAACCCAGGTTGGGGTGTGTGTGGGAGGCAACCAATTGATGTGTCGCTCTCACACTGATGTTTCTCTCTCTCTTTTTCTCTCTCTCCCCCTTCCTTCTCACTCTCTCTCTAAAAATCAGTGGAAAAATGTATTCTTGATGAGTATTAACACAAAAGAAGGAAAAGTTAACTGTAGAAATCAAAGCTGTTTGCTGGGATATGTGATGCATATATGAAACACCGAGCAGTAAGCCATACATGGCCATCAGAATAGTAGCTTAGACGTAGAGAGAGTATCTACTATATATGCCAATTGCAGGCAAGGTCACCTAACATACAAGGCTGCCCAGTCTCCATCATTACTGGGAAGGTGTTTTTTTGTTTGTTTGTTTGTTTTTCAGCTCTGTTTTTATAGAAAAAGAAACCGAAATTTAACAACATTAAGTGGCTTGCCTACAATCTCATTTCTAAGTCTTTCTGGCTCTTTAGCCATAACCTTCTATCACAACAACCTGCCCAAAGAACACAATAAATGCAAATAACTTTCCTCAGTACTTTATAAAATAGTAAGCTAACCATCATTTATTTAATAAATATTTAATTTATAATTGTATATTCCACCTCATTCCAAAAAGGATGAGGCACCTTATAAAGCAATTTGAGTAAACTCATTAGGCTGTAAAAGAGAAAAGAAAGCTAAGCACAGGGAAAATAAAAGCAAACTAAAAGAATCAAGAGAGGTGAAGTTACTATAAAGTGTATACCAAAGCTGTATTGCAAGTATGGACCCAAAGGCTTACATAATAAGGGGAAATCCTCCTAGTCTTTTAGTCACTGCATTAAAATATGCATTTCCAGCCCTAACCGGTTTGGCTTAGTGGATAGAGCATCGGCCTGCAGACTGAAAGGTCCCAGGTTTGATTCTTGTCAAGGGCATATACCTTGGTTGCAGGCACATCCCCAGTAGCAGCTGATCGATATTTCTCTCTCATCAATGTTTCTACTTCTCTATCAGTCTCCCTTCCTCTCTGTAAAAAACAAAATATATATAAAAAAAATGCATTTCCAGTATTTTAAACATGTTCTATTTCATCATTGAATAGTCAACCAGCACACAAGTATGGAATTGAGGCTGATCTGTTGTTGGGTGTACTTAATAATTCCCATCTTTTTCAGTTTATTTTAAATTTATGGAACCTATGCTTCTTGTCAATATCATAAATGCTTTCAGTTTTGAACTAATTATTATAGAATATGTACAAAATACCACAAATATCAAATACTTCCAGAGAGACAGAGGTGCAGGCAATTCCTGGTACAAACCCAGATAGTGTTGTGGGCCAAAGGTGAACTGTTAGTTATAGGAAATGACATAAAAAGATAGGTGGAAGCAGCCACTTGACTGAAGGTCCCAAATAAAGAGGTTAATTTCGCATATGAGGAGTGGTTAAAGAATGTCACTGGGTGGTGCTGAATAGTGTTCAAAGGAATCTACACTAATCCTATCTAATAAAAGAGAAACATGGTAATTAGCCGTACATCTGCTACCCTTCCCATTGGCTAATCAGGGCGATATGCAAATTAACTGCCAGCCAAGATGGCAGCCGACAGCCAGGCAGCTAGAAGCGAACATGAGGTTTGCTTGCTTCAGTGATGGAGGAAACCAACGTTCCCCGTCTGCCTTGCCAGCCTCTGAGCCTGCAGTTTGAAACATTGTAACAAATATAGAAGCTAAACAAAACCCCAGAAACCTGCTTTCAGCCGGCCGGGATCTCAGAGCTGGAGTTATACATTGTTTCGATTATAGAACCCAAACAAACCAGATACCTGCTTTCAGCAGCAGAGGCCTCAGAGCTGGAGCCAGAGCTAAAGCTGGCCCAGAATAAAAAAAAAGAAAAAAAGGAGCTTTTGGGAGCTTCAGTCACCCAGCAGCCTGAAAACAGCCCTCAGCCCCTCACCCAGACTGGCCAGGAACCCCAGTGGAGACTCCCACCCTGAAGGGTGTGTGACCAGCTGCAAACAGCCATCATCCCTTCATCCAGGCTGGCCAGGCACCCCAGTGGGGACACCCACCCTGAAGGGTGTGTGACCAGCTGCAAACAGCCATCATTCCCTAACCCAGGCTGGCCAGGCACCCCAGTGGGGACTCCCACCCTGTTCCAGGACACCCTTCAGGGCAAACCAGCCAGCCCCACCCATGCACCAGGCCTCTATCCTATATAGTAAAAGGGTAATATGCCTCCCAGCACCGGTATCAGCGGATCCGAGAGGCCTCCCAGCACCGGGATCAGTGTGACAGGGGGCAGCGGTCAAACCCCCTGATCGCCCTGCAGCTCTGTGTGTGACAGAGGGCGGGGCCACAACCTCCCTATCCTCCCTGCTCTGCTCGTGACAGGGGAAGGCGCCCCAACCTCCTGATCAGCCCTGCTCTGTGCCTGATACAGGGGAGCTCCCCAACCCCCTGATCGCCCTGCGGCTCTGTGCATGACAGGGTGTGGTGGCCCAACCCCCCCCCCCCCACGGGCCCTGCTCTGTGTGTGACAGGGTAGAGTCATAACCTCCCCATCGGCCCTGCCCTGAGTGTGAGAGTGGCAGCGCCCCAACCCCCTGATCGGCCCTGCTCTGTGGGTGATAGAGGGTGGCGCCCCAACTCCCCCCCCCCATGGGCCCTGTTCTTTGTGTGATGGAGTAGAGCCATAACCTCCCCATCGGCCCTGCCCTGAGTGTGACAATGGCGGTGCCCCAACCCCCTGATCGGCCCTGCTCTGTGGATGATAGAGGGTGGCGCCCCAACCCCCTGATTGGCCCTGCTCTGTGTGTGACAGGGGGCGGTGCCCCAACCCCCCTGATGGGCCCTGCTCTGTGTGTGACAGGGGGGAGCTCCCCAAGCCCCTGATAGGCCCTGCTCTGTGCGTGACAGGGTACGGAGCCCCAACCCCCCTGATGGGTCCTGCTCTGTGCGTGACAGGGGGTGGCGCCGCAACCTCCCCATCGACCCTGCCTTGAGTGTGACAGGGGGCGGTGCCCCAACCCCCAATTGGCCCTACCCTGAGCATGACTGAGGGTGGCATCGCAACCTCCCAATCCACCCTGCTCTGTGCATGACAGGTGGCGGCCCCCCAACTCCCCAATCGGCCCTGCTCTGAGCCTGACCAGGGGCTGCACTTAGGGATTGGGCCTGCCCTCTGCCACCTGGGAGCAGGCCTAAGCCAGTAGGGCGTTATCTCCCGAGGGGTCCCAGACTGCGAGAGGGCACAGGCTAGGCTGAGGGATCCCCCCTTCCCCCCCGAGTGCACAAATTTTTGTGCACCGGGCCTCTAGTCTACACTAATAAAAGAGAAACATGCAAATTGGTGTCACTCCACTATGCCCACCAGCCAATCAGGATGAGTATGCAAATTAACCCAACAAAGATGGCAGTTAATTTGCATATGCAGGCTGAAGACAGTGTAGAAGGAAGCCAAGCACTGTGGAAGGGAGCAAGGTGGCGGAGAAGGGAAGGAGCTGAGGCAGCTTTGCTCCGGCCGCAGGAAGCCCTACTCTTGCAGGAATAGACCTGAGGAAGCCCTATTCTTGCAGGAATCTTCCTGCAATGGGCCTCTAGTAAGTTGTATAAAAGTCAAACCTCAAAGATTCAGACACAGAAACTCATGTTATGGAGTCCTTCCTGCACAGAAGCTAGAGGTGGGTTGCAAATGTGTCCAACAGATCATGGCAAAGAGAAAAAAACAGTTTCAGATTTTACAGTGTTATGAAATTGAAAAAAATCCATTCCCCAGGTCTTTTCCTAATTCTGAGAAAGAGATTTGTTTTTAGTTTTGATGAGAAATAATTGACATACATCACTGTATAATTTTAAGGTGTAGTGCACAATGCTTTGATTTATGTATGTTGTGAACTGATTACCTCAATAGATTTAGCTACTGTCCATCACCCCATATAGATGCCATGAAAAGAAAACAAAAAAACCATTTCTCCTTGTGATGGGAACTCTTAGGATCCTCTCTCTCTCTCTCTCTCTCTCTCTCTCTCTCTCTCTCTCTTTAATAATATATTTTTATTGATTTTAGAGAGGAAGGGAGAAGGAAAGATAGAAAAATCAATGATGAGAGAGAATCATTGATTGGCTACCTACTGCATGCTCCACACTGGGGGCTGAGCCCAAAACCCAGGCATGTGCCCTTACCGGGAATTGAACTGTGACCTCCTGGTTCATAGGTCGATGCTCAACCACTGAGCCACACTGGCCAGGCAGGATCCACTCTCTTAACAACTTTCCTATATATCATACGGCAGTGATCATGTTGTATATTACATCCTAGTACTTACTATTATTTTTGTACATCAAATCCCCAAATCTTATTTATTTTGTAACTGGAAGTTTGTACCTCTCAACTTCCTTCCCCTATTTTCACTCATTAAACCCCTCCTCCTTTCTCCCCTCTGTCAACCACCAATCTTTTTATTCTTTTTCTAAGAGAAAAATCTATGTGAAATGAATAGTTAATTTCTCTCTCTTTAAGAATCAAGAGATTGCCATTTGGAAAAAAAAATGTCTTCAGAGTGTGTAATTGCTTCTTGTTCTACACAACTCAGTTTATAAAGAATAGTATATGTTATTATGAAGGGATTTTCAAATGTCAGATTGGTCTCTACAGTAAGGAAATTCACAATGAGAGTCCATTTTATTATTATTACTCCATTGGGGGTCTTCATATTTTCTACTATAGTATTATGACACTTCTTAATTTCAATGTTTTCTTCAGTTTGAACAGAAATATATTAGAATTTTGTTTATTTAGAAAACTTTAGCGAATTCCCTTTTTCTCTAGGTTTAGCAAACTCAGCAAATAATATATGTTAACTCTTAGTCTAAAGCCATGTGAACTTCAAGGGATATTAAATCTGTTTCTGATTTAGTTACACATTACTCATTGAAATATTATTTGGTAGAAAATGCTTGATGTCCAGAAACCTTACGAACCATTTTATCACCTTTTTTATTTGATCCAGGAAGTTGATTTTCATGGGTAGTAAATAAAGTTTATATCTGGAAAGATGAAACCATGAAGTTTATCAATATGGTTATTATAGTTTGTACCACCAAGCTTTCCAAGCAGATTTGATATGGCTGACAGTAAAAGCATTTCAACAGAGCAGTTAAAGTAAAGGTAATGATTGAGGTACAAAAAAGATATAAAGAAAAGAACAAAATAATTGTATGGGGAGAATTGTGAAATATATTAAATTTGTTCTGAGCTTCCTGACCACCAATGCAGAAAGCAAACCAAGTGGTTTTACTTGGAAGCACTCTTATGCTTTGCTCTAACTTCATCTTGGATAGTGCACACGTCACATTATGAGAGGAAAAGCTAAGCAAAGAAACCAACAGACCAGGAACAAAATTATTTAGCAATAGTTACTGAAATAAATGAAACACTGAACCTTCTTGCAAAGTACTGCCTAACAAAAATAGCTTTATCCTTGTCTTTTCAAATCATGGGATATATCCTTCAGGTTCCTCTTACTACTAATGTAGGAATTTTCACTCATCAGCATATTCTTGTTCATTAGTTCATGAATACATTCACTACATTTTTATTGAGGATTTATCGGGCTTTATTACTCATCTAAACATTCAGGATATAAATGTCAGTAGGACATGTTTCTTACCTTCAAAGTTAAGGGGATAGAAGACATAGGAACAGTTTCACTCAGACATTCAATCATTCTTTAAAAAACATTTATTTAGTGCCAACCATTCTAGGTTCTGGGGATATAGATATCTTGTGATTCAAATAAATAATTATGCTGTATCATAAAGATAATAGGTACAAGGTGCTATAGGCACACAATGGTGGGTGATCATGAGTGGATGAAAATGGGAAAAGTCAATGGAAGAGGTAGGTACCTGAGCAAAGTCTTGGAAGATGTAAAATAATTTTTCTGAATAGAAACTTTTATAGTAATTTCAAGAAATGATGATTATAATAGCCACCATTTTGTATATTTAACCCTTATGGTAAATTTTCCTTATTTAGGCACTTTATCTATGTTTTGTCATTTAATTCTCATAACAGGGCTTTGTAAATATTCTATTTTATGTATGATATAATCAAAGTTACCCACCTGGGGGTCCAAGAGAGTAGTGACCTGCTCTCTGATTCCAACCCCCAGCTCCAGGGCCATGTGGTTAACTCAACCAAACAAGATGTAAATTGGCTTTGGCCACCCCTTGGTCCTTGGTTTGCACACACTTGTGACAGTCTCCCCTTAGGAGAATGGACCTAGGAAGGATACCACAGGTCCTAGAAGAGAGAATAGGGGTCATTTGGGCAGGGAATTCTGGGGTCCTGGGTATCCAAAGTGTGGTCAAGGAATAGGAACAAGAGCTCTGGAAGTAGCATGCGCTATTTTTGGGAAGAATCCTTGGCTGTGGCGGTGTGTGGCTGGAGGAGAATGAGTGGAGCCTTCTCAAGTGTAGGGTCTGGGACATGGGCCGAAGTATCCCTGGACAGTATTAATTCTGCTTCTCAGTTTTGCATGGCCATGGTGGAAGCAAGGTAGCCCTGGCCAGCCTCAGTGTAGGTACTGGCACCTGAAGGCCAAGGAAGGTATAGCCAATTATTTTTCCTCCCAAATGTTAATTTATCTTGATATGGAGTTTATGGAAAGATTCCCAGCAGGTGTTTGGAACCCCATCACTCTTTCTTTGGCACTGACTTTCCTTATTCTACGGATCCCTCATCAAATTGTAAAATTGAGATCATGGCCTGAATTATTCTACCATTTAGCTCTTCCTTAACTGCACTTATATTGACAAGGGAGCATAACTCTTTAGTCTGGACTCCAGATACTTGCTGTTTAATCTTCTCTGTTCCTTTGGGATATAGACTTGGTTTTCTGAACAATCTATAGATTCATGGTTTTCCCTAGGCTTAGAATTTAAAGGAAGACATTTTTTCTCCATTCTATTAAGTTCCAAGTTATATTTTCTAATATCAAAAAAGATATGTAAGTGCAATTAGAGAAAGATATATGAAGAGTTCTTTTTGATATAGTGTTTCTTGAGAAATATTATCATGATGTCTAAAAATAAAAGTTTACTTCTCCAACTTAATAATCATTTATTTTTTTCATAGAGGAAAAATAAATTAAGTTCCTGTGACATAAGTTTCAAATATATGTTTAGGCAAAAATAATGTTTTGGGGTGGTTTTTTTTTTTTGTTTGATTTTTGTTTTTCGTTTTTTTGGTTAGTAAGTAACTTGAAGATAGTTTTAAAAATTTAAAAATATGTGCTTATGCAGTGGAGGCTTTTCAAAAGTTATTTTTAAAGACTGAGGAATTAAGCACCTGTCATTTTCACCAGCTGGTGTAGATGTTAAAAATTACTGTCACTCTTTCACCCGCTACTCTGTTTTGCACCTGCTGCTACTTGAGTTATGGGCACTTCACACATGGTAATTTAATAAGGTTAGGTCCCATGACAGTATACTAGATGTTATCCCCTGTAGAGTTAAAGCAGTTTTATAAAGTCTTGTGGGAAAAATATTAAATATGAAGCTTGAGACAAAAACTTTGTCACATTTTTCTAATTGAAAGATGTTAAAGGAGTTTAAAAGATAGGGAATTTAACTACATATTTCAAAAAAAATTAGCCTTTTATGATTGGACTCTTTGTAACCGTCAACTTCTCTACATGGTGACATTTATAAGTAAAAAAAAAAAAAACATTTTCATTGCCTTATGTATTGAAACTTGCATTGTTCAGTATGGTTGTCATGAGCTACATGTGTCTATTTAAATTAATTAAAATGAGATACAATTAAACATTCAATTCCACAGTCACACTAGCCACAGTTCAAGTGCTCAGTAGCCACATGTGGCTAGTGGTTACCCAATAGAACAATGTAGATACAGATTTACTGCAAGTTCTGCTAGATGGTGCTTTGTGAAATTTCCAGTTCCTGGTCTTAGGCTAATTTGGTCTTAAAGATCTTGAGGCCATTGTGAATTTTCCTTATGACTGATTGTAATGTCCCGACATCATCTTGGCTACAAAAGTCTAAGTCAGAGTTGAATCTGTTGACTACTGGAATCTGAGAGACCTTTGCTAGAGTTGAGGAGCATGTGTACATGAAGCACCTAACATCAGGAAAAAGTTGTTTCAGCTTCCAAAAATGTCTAGGCAGGCACGTACTTCTCCGAGATTTTTATAATCCCATATATTTCTGATATCTTTTGAGAGGGTGGGAGAACTATCACCGCATCTCTTCTAAATATACAACTATTAGCTTGCAAATTCTGCCTTTGTTCTGAAGAAAAGTGACATGATAGCATTATGATATGATAAAGTAAGTTTACACTTTGAGTTTTTCTATGAATTATTTTACCATTTAAGACATGTATTAGAAGATTGAACCAAGATTTGGGGACACAGGCATGTGAAGTAGAGGGGAGCATAGCAGGAGACAGCATATTAATAGATATGTTCTTGAATAACAGTCTCATCCCAGAGAGGTTTTTTAAGTGACAGCTGAAAGGTCACTTTAAATATTATCCTTGAAGACATTCAGTGAGAGGGATTAGGGCTTATTAGAATTTTCTAATAGGCCAGATTATCACTAGAAGTGAAATAGTTCAAACCATGAATACAATGATTTACATGCAACTGAGGAAGCCTGCTTTCATCTTGAATTGCCTGGGTAGTTTATATGACAACATTTCTGATCCTCTGAATTTCTTCAGTTCTCCATTTCACTTTTTCTTTTTTTTTTTTTTTAAAGATTTTTTTAATTGATTTCAGAGAGGAAGAGAGAGGGAGAGAGAGAGATAGAAACATCAATGATGAGAGAGAATCATTGATTGGCTGCCTCCTGCATGCCCCCTTCTGGGGACCAAGCCCACAACCCGGGCATGTGCCCTTGACTGGAATTGAACCCAGGACCATTGAGTCCACAGGCCAACACTCTGTCCACTGAGCCAAGCCAGCTGGGGTTCCATTTCACTTTTTCAATAATATATGATTATCACTACTATTCATTCTGTTATTTTCTATATAGACTGTACTGATTTGTTCTTTTAATTCATCAATATTCTATACATGAACAATAGAATTGAGGTTTTAAAAATTATTTTCTCTAAGAAGATAAAAACACAATGCAACTTGAATATTCCAGACTGACCAAAATTATTTATTGCTCTTTTAATTTAAGGATGTTGATTGACCCATGGTAGAAAATAAAGAGTGGTGCTTGGGTTTGAGATTGTCAGTATTTTATTCTTGTCTAGAGCAGGAGACACTTGGTTTGTGTTATATGAATGCAATTCAGAGAGAGATGTAGGTATAAAAAATTTCAGGAAGTCCTCAGTCTAGAATAGTCTACATTGTTTTGTTTTTCTGAATGATGGTAAACAGATCTGGACATGGGTGTTATAAATAAGTTTCCAGCCAGTCTTCCTAAACAATGCTTGATCTGTAAAGAAAAAGGGAAATGAGTTGGATTTTTATTTTAATGTGAAGTGAAAAGAAGAAAAAGCACAAACGAGCCAACACTTTCAAGGTAAACTATTTCCTCGTTGTAAGAACATGGTTGCAAGTGCTTAACTGTGATAACATGGTTTGCTAGAGCGGTAACTGTTAAAAACTATGTGTTTTTCAGAAAACTTAGGCCCATCCTTTTATTAGTGTTACGTTCCAACTAAATTAATTAACTACTCTGGATTGTTGACTCTCCATTGCATACTTATAGTACAAAGATAGGATTTATATATTAAACTTCTGAGGTTTTTGCTTATACAAAGTGATCTATTTCTAAATAACCCATTTCAGGGAGTTGAAGTTTTCTGGTTCATATAAATAACTTTTAAGAAATAATACTAATTATATCGACAGAATATAAAGTGAAGCAGTTAAAGAAAATAAAAAAAAATCAAAAAAGTCTAAATAGTAAAGAGGAAACATATATACCTTGAGAGCTCCATTTAGATAGACATGATATGCTTGACAAAAGCTGTAGGCACAATACAGACAGTTGAGAGTTAGAAAACAGTCAAATTTAATAAAAAAAAAAAAAAGAGGTTCTGAAAGTTACTTCAATCTTAATTAATCTTAGCTATAACACTGGAGCTTATTTTTTATGCTCTGTACAGCCCGCTGTACTTATTATTAGATTTATGACTTTTCCCTGATTTTATAAATTTAATTTTTGAGTAAGGGGTACATTCACACGATTAAATTTTTCTTCTTTAAAGTATGAAAGAGTGTATAACAAAAAAAAGTTTCTCACCACTGTCTCCCAGATATTTAGTTCCTCCTTTATAGCTAAGTTCATAGAGCTATTAAGTGCATATAAGAGAATATAAATATATGCTTCTTTTTAAAAAATATATTTTTATTGATTTCAGAGAGGAAGGGAGAGGGAGAGAGAGATGGAAACATCAATGATGAGAGAAAATCATTGATTGGCTGCCTCCAGCACGCCCCCCACTGGGGACAGAGCCTGCAACCTGGGCCTGTGCCCTTGATTCACATCGAACCTGGGACCTTTCAGTCAGTCCTCAGGCCAGCGCTCTATCCACTGAGCCAAACCAGCTAGGGCCAAATATATGTTTAAAAAATTTTTTTTACACGAATGGTGGCATACTCTGCAAATTCTTTTGCACTTATTTTTCTCACTTAGTAATATACTTGGAGATGTTACCATAACCATAAGCAAGAATGTCATTTTTTTTTTTTTTAGGGCTGTAGGGTATTTCATTGGGTAGATGTACTGGAATCTATATGATACATCCTACATTGATTAGCATTAAGTTGTTCAAATATTTGGCCATCACAAACAGCGCTGCTAACAAATAACCATGTAGCACTCATTTCACTTGACTGCAAGAAGGTCTACATTCCTTGAAGTAGATTTGTTAGATCTGCTAGTACCCCATCACCACGCAGGGATTTAAATGATTTACATTCCCAGCAGGAATGCATAAGATCGGCTTTTTCTACACATTCTTCTCACCCCAAAGTTTGGTCAAACTGTTAATCTTCAGCAATCAGCTTATTTAAAAATGGTATTTCAGTATAGTATCAATCTGCATTTCTCTTGTTATTAATGAAGTTTAGCATATTCTACTGTATTTGTATATATACTTTCCTTTTCTATGAAGTGTCTGTTCATATATCTATTAGTTTTTTATTAGGTTGTGGTCTTTTTATAAATTTATAATTGCTGTTTATTAGGAAAATGAGCTCTTTGCAATACTGATTGCAAAAATATATATATTTTTTGGTCTGCTATTTGTCTTTTAACTCTGCTTCTGGTGGCTTTTGTCATATAAATTAAAAAACATTATATGGTTGAATTTGTCAAAATTTGAAGTGCCTTCTGGGTTTTATATAAGTATTAGAGAGGTCTTCCAGTTCCAAAAGCTATAAAATAATTCTTCTGTGGCTTCTGTGCTTTTTTCTTTTACATTTAAATGCTTGACCCATTTGGAATTTATTACGGGATAAGATCCAGATCTGATTTAATTTTCTAGATTACTATCCATTTGTCCAAACAGTATTTATTGAATGATTCTTCTTTTATGTAATATACTTATGATAATAACCAAATTTAAAATATTGTTTATGGGAAAGAAGTGAAGTTTAATTAAGATTGTCAGTGAAGGTATGCTTGGCTGAGTACTTTCCTTTTCTCCTGTCCTCTTCTCTCTCTCTCTCTCTCTCTCTCTCTCTCTCTCTCTCTCTCTCTCTCTCTTCCTTCTTCTTTCTTCCCCTCTTCTCTCTGCTTTTCTTTTTTTTACTTTTCCTCTAGTCATCAGACTTCACAAGTCTAAATTTACGTGAAATCTAGCAACAGCCCTGCCAGTGTGGCTCGGTGGTTGAGCGTTGACCTATGAACCGTGGGTTACAATTCGATTTCCGGTCAGGGCACATGCCCGGGCTTCAGTCTGGATCCCCAATAGGGCGCATGCAGGAGGCAGCCAATCAATGATTCTCTCTCATCATTGATATTTCTATCTCTCTCTCCCTCTCCCTCCCTCTCTGAAATCAATTTTTTTTTAAAAAAATCTATCAACATAGCTTTATTGAAATGTGACTAGATTAGCATTTTAGGGGAATAGATAAGTTTCTCAATTTTATTGGAAAATTTTAATTTACATGTTATATCGTGCAACTTTATTTTGCATCTTTATTTTGTGTAGTGTGTTGCTTTTCAAATCCTCTGGGTGAAGCTGCTGTAGATTGGTAGCTGGTAATAGATAATTGGACACTATGAGAGGACTTTCATATAGCACCATGCCTATCATTAATGATGTGACCTTCACTAAGAACTAAACTTTTTGGCCCCTCAATTTCCTCATTTTATAATTCCTTTATGTAAAGGATTTTAAGATCTCTCCAACTTTAATATTCTAATAAATTTTATTCTAACACAACCCTGTCTATATTAAAGAGATGTGATAAATGCCTAACAAGAAAAATACACGTGAAAACACATTTTAAGCTGTATAACAATATACAAGAGTGCTAAAACCCACTGGAATAAATCTTGTATGTATATATATATATATATATATATATATATATATATATATATACACACTAGAGGCCCGATGCACGAAATTTGTGCGAGAGTAGGCCTTCCTTCCCCTGGCTGCCGGCACTGGCTTCCCTCTGGCACCCGGGGCCGGGGCTTCCCTCGAAACCCTGACTTCATCCAGAAGGTCATCTGGTCTAATTAGCATATTATGCTTTTATTATTATAGATATTCAAATCTTCACAAGATATCTTTCTAGAGTTCGAGTTATATAGTTCATTGATAATAAGTAGCATGTGTATGTTAATAAGGGAGGTGAAGAAAAAGAAATTATTTTAAGTTCAAATGGAGTCCATCATCAATCTAATCATTTAAGAGATGCAGTAACTACCAGAGCACATGAGATTGTACCTTCATAGTTGATGCATCCATTGGAGTCTTCTTGACCTTGCAACAGCGTTTCCACTTCTTCCTCTCTCATCTTTTCACCTGATGAAGCAAAAGTCTTTGTTCAGAAAGGAAGTCAGAGAATATTTTCAAAATTCCACTGTAAGTGACCCGTTTGGAACTCCCGGAGACTATGTCTAAGCTCTTGGAGGATAGGAACCAAGCCCTTCTTATTCCTCTCGCACTTAGTGGGTTGCCAATAAATGTTTTTGAGTCAGTGAATTAAGTGCACATTATATACGAACTAGAGGCCCCTCAGCCCAGCCTGCACCCTCTCCAATCCGGGACCCCTCGGGGAATGTCCAACTGCCGGTTTAGGCCTGATCTGCCGGTTTAGGCCCGATCTTGGGCCTAAAAAAGCAGTTGGACATCCTTCTCACAATCCCGGACCGCTGGCTCCTACTGCTCACCTGCCTGCCTGCCTGATAGCCCCAAACTGCTTCTGCTTGCCAGCCTGATTGACACCTAACTGCTCCCCTGCTGACCCAATCGCCCCCAACTGCCCTCCCCTGCTGGCCCGATCACCCACAACTGCCCTCCCCTGCTGGCCCGATCACCCACAACTGCCCTCCCCTGCTGGCCCCATTGCCCACAACTGCCCTCCCCTGACACGACCTGCCTCCTCCGCCAGGACCTGCCTCCTCCACGTGAGGTGGCAGAGACGCTGGGACCAGCCACCTCCATGCTGCGCAAAGCTGCGGGACCCCCAGGCCTCACCACATGAAGCAGCCACTGGGCCGCGCCTCCACTGTGCCCATGGCCATCTTGTGGCAGCCATCTTGTGGCAGCCATCTTGTGGTGGCCATCTTGTGATGGCATCATGCGCGAAGGCCACCTAGGCTTTTATTAGTATAGACTAGAGGCCCGGTGCACAAAAATTTGTGCACTCAGGGGTAGAGGGTCCCTCAGCCCGGCCTGTGCCCTTTTGCAGTCTGGGACCCCTCGGGGGTGACCACTTGCTGGCTTAGGCCCACTCCCTGGGAGATTGGGCCTAAGCTGGCAATCAGACATCCCTCTGGCAGCCCGGCAGCCCTCGGGGGATGTCCACTTGCCAGCGGGGAGCAGACCTAAACTGTAGTCAGACATCCTTAGCGCTGCTGAGGAGGCAGGAGAGGCTCCCACCACCACCACTGCTGTACTGGCAGCCATCAGCCTGGCTTGTGGCTGAGCAGAGCTCCCTGCTGTGAGAGTGCACTGACCACCAGAGGGAAGCTCCTGCATTGAGCATCTGCCCCCTGGTGGTCAGTGTGTGTTGTAGTGACCAGTCATTCCCAGTCCTTCTGCTGTTAGGGTCAGTTTGCATATTACCCTTTTACTATATAGGATTGAGGCCTGGTGCACAGGGGGTTGGGAGGGGCTGGCTGGTTTGCTCTGTAGGGTGTCCAGGATCAGGGTGGGGGTCCCGCTGGGGTGCCTGGCCAGCCTGGATGAGGGGATGATGGCTGTTTGCAGCTGGTCACACTCCCTTCAGGGTGTGGGTCCCCACTGGTGTGCCTGGCCAGCCTGGATGACGGGCTGATGGCTGTTTGCAGCTGGCCACACCCCCTTCAAGGTGGGGGTCCCCACTGGGGTGCCTGGCCAGTCTGGATGAGGGGCTGAGGGCCGTTTTCAGGCGGTGGGTGACTGAAGCTCCCAGACTCTTTTTTTTTCCTGGGATTTATTTACCTTCTATAGCTGTCACTGGAGCTGAGAGCTGGCTCCAGCTCTGAGGACACGGCTGGCTGAAAGTAGGTATCTGAGTTTGTTTAGCTTCTATAATTGAAACTCTGTTGCCATCACTGGCGCTCTAAGCTCTGAGCCTGCTGCCAGCTGAAAGCAGATTTCTGGAGTTTGTTTAGCTTCTATAATTGCAACATTGTTGCATCTGGAGCTCAGAGCTGGGCTGAGGCAGGCGGGGAACCTAGGCTTCCTCCATCACTGGAGCAAGCAAGCCTCCTGCTCGCTTCAGCTGTGTGGCTGCCGGCCGCCATCTTTGTTGGCAGTTAATTTGCATATCCTGCTGATTAGCCAATGGGAAGGGTAGCAAAGTTATGGTTAATTACCATGTTTCTCTATTATTAGATAGGATATTCAAACTATATCCTATGAGGACTACAGTGTTTTACTATTCATTACCAGTAATTTATGTAACCATTTTCCCCAAACTCACTCATTGACACTAGTTAATTGAAATGGTCGTTAACTTTTGAATATTCTTTTACATTTTTCCTTTGTAGTCTTTTCCCTTATCTACCTTAGTTATAACATGATTCCCTCAAGTCATACTCCTTCTTATATATTCTGTCCTACTAATTCCACTAGAACAAATTTCCTTACCCAGTGTGGCTAGAACGTGACGGAGTTCAGCACCCATAACTGTGCCATTGCCTTCCTTGTCAAAGACACGCAGACCCTCAACAAAGTCTTCATAAGTGCCCTGCTCCTTGTTGTTAGAAATAGCTTGCATCATGGGAAGAAATTGTTCAAACTCAATTTTCTTGACATTCATCTCTGGAAGAAATTGCAATTTGGAGAGTGTTAGCAAACATAAAATGCCATCTCTAAGTCTCAAATTAAACTTGAAAGTTTATTCTAGATGACCTGAAAAATCTTCATACAGTGAAAATTTCAGTTGGTAAGTTGCTGATGAGAAAAATTTGGTAATAGTTAATAGCCTGAGCTCTGGAGTCCTAGTCCTTGACCTTTTATCTCCAACCCACCATTTACAACTATGTGATTATGGGCAAGTTTATTAACCAATTTATGTCTCAGCTTCTTTATCTCTAAAATAGAGATATTTCATAGTGTTAGTATGAGAATTACTAGTAAATGAGATGACACAAGCCAAGTTCGTTACAATACCTTGGACAACTGAGTACTTAATGTTAGCTGCTATTTTATTAGTATTGTCAATTTAATATTTTTTAAAATATATTTTTATTGATTTCAGATAGTTAGGGCAAGGAAGAGAGAGATAAAACATCGATGAGAGAGAATCATTGATCGGCTGCCTCCTGCAGGCCTCCCCACTGGGGACCGAGCCCACAACCCAAGCATGTGCCCTGACCAGGAATTGAACTGAGACCTCCTGGTTTGTAGGTCAATGCTCAACCATTGAGCCACACCGGCTGGGCTTAATTTAATATTTTTATAAATACTAGGGAAGCTATATAAAATTATACCGATACAATAGCATGTAAATATAGTAAAACTTAATTGAACTTTAATATATAGTCCAACTTTGTCCTGAGCTTTTGTAGGGCCTTCAATTTCTTTAAATTTTAGCTAATTTAAAAAAGAATCTTATGAGGAAAGAATGTGTCAAATGTTTTGTGATCTTCTGACTTTTTTGTAGTTTAGAGGCCTACAGATGATAGGACTATCTTTAGTAATTTTTGACAAGGTGAATCATATTCACAGGAAATATAAAATAGACTATCCAGATGTATGCAGTGTATAGTTATGTACCCCTAAAATCAGAATTCCCTTTTACTAGTCTCTCCTCATAGAATACAAATCTAGTACATTAAATAATAGTAAAAAGATTGAATGGAAATGCTGAATAAATGAATACTTACTTAATAATCCCATTAAAGGTGGATGTTTGATAAGTTAGAAATGGCACTTAAGAAGGAAGACTTGACTTACTATTCTTTTACTTTATCTCACTCTCTCAGCTATTATTTTGTGTGATTTACCTGGAAATTTTCCTTCAAAGAAAATGAACTGTGATGAATAGTCAGACTGAGTTAGAGTTAGGTTTTCTCGAAGTATTTTTTTCTTTTGCAACACAAGAAAATTGTCATTTTAATTATCAAAGAAAAAAAGAAATTATTTGTTTTCTTTTTTCCCCTGTGGCAAAGATAAAGAGCCCACAAATCTACTTGAAAAACATCAATTTGGTCTTGTTGTTGTTGTTTGTTTTCCAATAGATTATTATATTTTGCCATGAACCTTAGGGATTAAACTTTTTTTTTTCTTGCTCTAGACTGAGACTGGGTTTCTGTGTTGAGCAAATAAATTCTGCAATTTTGCCACTCATGTATGTTATTGACTTTGATCCCATGATTTAACTTGGGTGACTAAATGCAGGTTTGGCTTAGATTTTTAGGTCTTTTTGTAATTCTCTGGACATAAAAAAAATACTCTTATTAAGATGTCATCCTGTTTTTGTTAATTAAGATAGCTGAGTTTCCTTTAAGAGACTTACAGAAGCAGGGTGTCAAAAGATAGGCCATTGGGCAAAGTCAGCAGGTATTTTGTCTCCCTGAAAACATTGATTACATTTCTCTGGCTTTTATCAGAGTAGACATCCTCTCGGGGTGTGCTATTATAATTTACTTGGAGTTATTTGCAAAGTGCATTATGTTTTAGTCATATTTAACATCTTTGTCAAAATGTAATTGTGCCTTTAAAGGTTTGAAAAAAAAAAGTGTAGATTTGGGTATTATTTCATTTCATTAACCTTTAAATTATGAGCATTAAGATAAGATGATGATAATGATGTTAGCATTAAATATTATTTCCTTGCATTAGCATGAAATTTTATCAAGCTTGCAAATTCTCAAAGGAAGGTTAACTTACTTTATGAGGGAAAAAACTGACTCTAGCCAAGTGGCACACTTACCATCAAAAGCCAATTAAGTCCTATTCTGTGAAATTTATTTCTTAATAAATTTCTCTTTCTCTGAAACACACACACACACACACACACACACACACACACACACCCCCCACATATTTCTCAACTTTTTGGGAAAACATAGGGTTACCTTCATTGGTGGGATTTCCCAGCACCTTCTTGACCTCTGCATTGGTGGGATTTGTGCCTAGAGCCCGGAGGACATCACCAACCTGGCTTAAGGTGATTTTGCTATCACCTGTCCTGTCAAACAGGAGAAATGCCTCCTTGAAATCTGCAAGAAGCAAGAAGCATTAGGGGGCTTTTTTTTCCTACCTGAGACCTATAAGTTAACCCTAATTTCATCAAAGATCCAGTTCAAACTCTCTGCTATTTTACAGATTTTTCCAACGTTGTGATTGCTAGATTCTCCCTTTTCCTAGTTCAAACAGTCACGGACACACCCTTTCACTTGGGGGCTGTTTTAAAGCAGCATTTCCCATTTCAAGTCATATGTTATTATTAATCAGATATGGAAATTGGAGCTTCTAGTCATGTTTGTTCTTATTTTCTTCATCTGCGTGGGCAGCAGGAATGGGTTAAGACATTCTGAGGCTTTAAGAATTCCTTATATAACCTCTCATATAATTAAGTTAATAACATTTCAAGAAACATTTTCAAATGGGGTTGTGTTTGTGAGGTTAACACAAACTTCTCAAATTACATGGAAAAAACCTCCTCTTGAGTTACAAATTTCCTAGATACTCCCCTTAACCAGTTTTCTTCAGGAGTAACTTCATTTTTTCAGAAAGAAAAATCTAGAAAGGTGAGACAAATCTCTAAATTCTATACGTGGTCATTTAACCACTTTAATGTGTGACTGTAATAGGCTCCTAGTATCAATTTATTCAGAAAGAGGAATATGTGTTTGGGTCTGTTGCTATGGTAATCTATTCTTTTTTTTCAGATCATACATATGACAACATATGTTAGTTTTAAGTACATATATCCTAATGAAAAATTTATGGAGATAATGGTAAATTCACATGCACTTTTGAGAAAAAGTACAGATGTCTTAAATACTCTGCCTAGTATCCCCCAATAGTAACCTTTTGCAAAGTTATTGTATACTATTGAAATCAGGATATTCACATTGATAGATACCACCAATTTTATTCAGATTTCCATTTTACTTGTACGTGTGTGTGTGTGTGTGTGTATAAGTACATATTCTTAAAGTGTAATTTTTTTTATCAAGATCACTATATTCCTTAATTTTCCTAAATTTTGTCATTCTCCTTTAATAGAATGGTTTTGCCTTTCAGAATTACATTAAAAAAGAATGAAGGCATGTACACCAAAAAGACAGAAAGAGGTACTACTATGGATTAGGGGTCAGTAAAGACATTTTAATAAAACCTTCTAAATTTAACTAAATGAATTTCCTGGGGAACCCAAAAGTACTGATGGCAACGTGTTGGAGTTAATACCAACAACACTCAAAAATCATTTGTGAATGAAAGAGGCAAAAGCAGTCTTCTTTTAGGCCATTAGTTTTTCAGGATCAAATTATACCTTCTGGATAGATTACTCAGCAAAATACCCTATTTTACTGTCCCTCCATCCCCTAATCTAAGATTGAACCAGACATTTTCACTGTCAACTATTGTGATCATGTTTCCCTCCTTTGCTAAAATTTCCCCCTCATATTCTCTGCAATTTGACCATAAAAGATCATTTCCCTAATCTGAAAACATGCCCCAGGCACTGTGGGGTCATTAGTTAAATATTGTTTCATCTTTCTAAGGGACATGTGAAACTGAACTATTCCTGTTACTGGCTCCAGGCTTTCATGCACAAATTGCTCAGCGGGCTCACTATTACCCTGGTCAGATGCTTGATATAGAAATAGGAATTTTATGGGCTGTAATAGAATCTTCCTGACATTAAACCTTCTGTTGATTTAAAGGCTAAGGCCAGAAAGATATTGTTCTTTCTACCCCAGAATTTTAAAGCTTATGTTTTTCTCTTGAAGAGTCTAGAACATGGGTTAGCAAACTCCTGCCTAGGGGCTGACCACCTGTTTTTGTAAACAAAGTTTGATTGGAATACAGCTATTTGTGTATGTATTGTCTATGGCTGTTTTCATCAGTAACACATTGGGTTCTTTTCACAGAGACTGCATTTGCCAATAAAGTTTAACATATTTACTCTTTGATCCTTTAAAAATTTTTTTTTTCCAGCTCCTTGTCTAGAACAATACTGTTCTAGAACTTTCTGTGATGATTGAAATGTTCTATATCTGGGCTGCCCCGAAATGTAGCTACTAGTTACCTGCAATTCTTGAGCACTAGAAGGCAACTAGTACAACTGTGGAAATGGAATTTTAAATGTTTACTATTTTTAAATAGTTAATTTATTTTTAACTATTTACAGTTTAAATTTAAAAAGCCACATGTGGCCAGTGGCAACTCTACTGGACAGCATAGGAGGACTTAGACCTTTAGGACGCTATGATTTTCTAGTTGTTATTTCTTCTTTCCTACAAACCTGTGAAACATTCAAATAGAACAGCCTTGAGTAAAACTATTTAATCATTAAACAAGAAAGTAATCAAAGGAAGTCTTCATTCCTTTCTGAACAAATCAGATTTCCATTTCATTTAAAATGCTAAGAAACATTTGTTTTCCTGGCACAAGAGAAAAACCAGTCCACCACACCAGTGTTTACCAAAACTCTGTATCTAAAACCTATTTCATATATGAAATAATAGGTTTCATTGTAATAGTTTAATAGGTTTAAACTTCCCTTCTGTCCCTATAAGGGTTTTAAAGTCTTCTATTGTTTGGTCCTACCATAGTTTGGCTTTCAAAATGACCCTGTAAAGTAGATATTTAAGAGGACTGGGATGTAATTAGCTGAAAATGTTGCAGCATCACTAGTTAAAAATGTATCAGAAATCAAACAAATTATAGTAGAAGTACCAACTATTTTGAATAAAAAATAGTCCTATTTAGTATAATTTTATACGATATTGAGTTCTGAGTCATGAAGTTATATAATTGTTCTACATGGGGTCATCAACCATGATGTGGATATATGTGAGTCTGTATTACAGCTACGACAGCAAATATCCTCTTTTTCCTTAATTGATGTTTGAACATGAGATAGTCCAGACACTAAAACACAGGAAACGGTGGAATTCTTTAGGTGGAGAACTGAGTCTTTGAATAGGTCCTTATTAATCACCTATATTTAAAATTACATAATATATACCATAACATGTATAATATTGATACTTATTATGACCAATATTCTAAGTTATATATCATACACCTAATTTTTCTTCCTTTCTCTTTCATAGATTATTTCTATCTCACTTTATTTGAATATGTGACACTGTCACTCCATAAAACATGCCTCAGTACACTTCTAGTGAAAAAATAGGATCTTATAGGGCACAGGATTCTTGGATTCCAAGACTGAAAGGAGAAAAAAATGGGAGTGTTAGGGAAAGTATTCTGATCCTCTTGAATCATAAGAGTTTAAGTTTTTTAGTTAGTAACTGTTTTTATGAAAGAAATGCTAATGAATTTAAACTAATACCAGATTTTGATCCTATTATTAATTCTTAGGTTCCTTGAGCATGTCCCATCCCCTCCCTGGGAACCTGTCTTGTGTCACTAAAGATGGACCAGGAGACATCTGTTTCCCCCCACAGTTTTATGACAAATACTCTTCCCTCTTTGTCTGTGAATTTACTTTTATTCTATATCTACTTTACCCATCATTTCTCTCAATGCATTATAATGCCCATTGAGATTATGTAGATTTGGTCATTGGCAGTTTTATAGTAATTATTTTATTTTCCAAATTGAACAATTCAGACTTGCAAAATTTCTCTTTAAGTATTTGATTAACAAATTAGCCATCCAAAATCTGCATCTTTTTGGGATATACTAGTATATATAGATATTTAGAAATCAGTGAATATAAGGGCCTATTTTGTAGTGTTTATCTATTGTTTGCTTTAACCTCTGATTACTAATTATAAGAAAGGGCTGCTTCGGGGTGCTGAGAGAAGTTAGAGTGATTGAGAGCATTTATTTTTAGAGTGGCAGCACCAGTGGGGGGTATTAGGAAGAACTAATCTCATCCAGAGGGAGTCGGCTTTCCAAACCCATCTTTCTGAGTGTGCGCATATCAACAGCAATATCTTTTAAACTTACCATCCTGCTGTTCCTGAGAGAACTCGATCTGTTAGAAAGAAATTAACCACAAAGAATATTTTAACCAACCAAAATGTCCTGACTTTACAGCGTATCCAAGCTCATTCCCTGAGTCATCTTTAAAGTAAGCTCCCAAAGTCAGCCTACTTTTCAGAGTTCAGGCATAGCTTGGACACTAACAGGTTGAGCCAGTTAGTCACATGCCTTGGAGATAAGTGATATTTCCGAAACTAGGCAGTGTTCTGCCTACTTCTGAAGTAGAAAAGCTCAATTCACTTACCAGCAATCTGGTCAGCACTGAAGGACTGCAGTGGCGAGAGGGAGAAAGAAAAAACAGCTAGTACTCTTTCAAATGCATTGACAGAATTGAGTGCTGTCTGTCCTGAGATTTTTAAAAAGCCATGTAGGTTTCATAGAGTAAGAAGGTTGCCTTAGGATACGTCGGAGTCTAGGATAAATAAAAAGCTATTGCAAAAGATAGTTAGGGAACATCTCTCTCTAATGAATCAATGCTTTAACAGAGGCCAAGTCAAATATTTCCTGGAATAAGATAATAATCTAGAGTATATTGAAGATATGTCTAAAACAGGTACACTGTTTTACGAAGTACAGATGCATTGCATTGCAAAGAATCACCATAAGTTGTTCTTCTGTTTAACCATCACATTTTTACTTCATGCATCGGAAGTAGATTACTCAGCTTTAGAAATTGGCATCACTGGGTTGTTTTTTAAGATGTAATATTTTCCTATAGCTGCAGAGGGTTTTTTTCTTTCTAAATTTAGATATAATAAACCTTATGTGATATAGCAAAAATTGATGAAGCATAAAGTGCTACTTTGGAAACTAAGTCTTATTTTTCCAGCTGGCATAATAGCTCAAATTAATTCTTCTAGCCTCAGCCCACCTCACCAAAAACCCAAAGCAGATTCTAAAGACTCATATTGAATATGCTATCTCCCCAATTCTGTTTTATGTCTGCCTTTTTCTCAGTAAGATGAGAGCCCCTATCTCTTTCCTCCTGCAAATGACAAACGCTTTTCTCATAGGACCCACCATGATGGAGCTGCTGGGCTGCAAAACAGCGGCGAAGATGAGGAGTTGAGGGCTGCTCCAATCCCTGAGTGGGGCCACCCTGGTGGAGGCTGCCTTTTATTGTGGGGGAAGCTGTGACCTCACAGTTCGATTCAGGTTTCAGAGAGAGGTGGCCACTCCCTTCGGAGAGCTCTTCAGCTTTCTTAGGGCAAAGAGGAAGAGGGATCTGCACCCTGAGGGCTATTTTTAGGAAACCAGAAACCATAGTAGACAGCCATAGTGAGCCCGAAGCCTGTCGGTACTTTTATGGTCTTTATCTCTGAGATGCTCTCCTGGAGTGTCTTCCTTTAAGAAGCTTATTTGTTCAGTGGCAGAGGAGCCTCGAATTTCTCTAGGGGCCTGAGCTGACCCCTGCTCCCAGTGAATATTAGACTTTGCAAATGTCAAGTGAGCTGTCTTGGTATTAATGAAACGTATTGGATAGGACTGGTTTGGGGTTTCAGTTGGCAACCCCTTGTGGAAAAGTTCAGAGGACCTGAGAGGCATCCCACATTCTGTGAGTTTCTTAGGGTTCACCCAAGTGATAATCTGGCCAATTCTTGAAAATCTGCAGTTAATCAATTTTTACAATCTGTGGTCTCAGATGTATAAAGCTTATCTAAACCAGGAATGGTTTGATCTCTGTTTTTCACCATTCTCCCTTAGTACACGTAGGGTTGGGTATTTTTCTCCCTCCCTGTTATCTTTATGGTGGCTGACCAGTCAAATTTTTTGAATTTTTGAAGTTCTTGTAGGCAGGAAAGCTGATAGACTGTGTGTGTGTGTGTGTGTGTGTGTGTGTGTGTAAGTGTAAGCTTTATTCCTAGTTCTTTTTAAAACAAAACAAAACAAAACATTATGCTAAGTGAAATAAGTCAGTCAGAAAAAGCTAAGAAGTATGTGATTTCACTCATATGTGGGATATAAGACTGAAGCTCGTGAACGCAAACAGCAGTGTGTTGGTTGCCAGAGGGAAGCGGGTGGGGAAGAAGAGGATCCTAATGTAAGGTGACAGGAGAAGATTCGACTTTGGGTGGTGGGCACATGGTGCAGTATACAGATCCTGTAACATTGAAACCCACACCTGAAACCTGTATGTTCATGTTGACCACTGTCACCCCAATGAATGCAATAAAAAATAAAAACAACAAATAAAACAAGACATTAAATTTATTGTGGTGACATTGGAAAATAACATTATATGAGTTCACGTGTACAATTCCACAATACACCATCTGTGTACTGCAATGTGTGCTCACCCCCCAAAGCCTCGTCTCCTTCCGTCACCACATATTTATAGATTCCCCTTAATCTCCTTCTACCTCCCCACTCCCCCCTTTCCTTCTGGTAATCACTGTTATCTGTTGGTAGACCATTTCTGCATTCTTTGTCTCTCCTTCTATTTGAGATTTTAAAATTTTATATAAGTTCCTAGTAGAACGTGCTGATTCTGTTTCTGTCATGTCAAACATTTGATGGCTCAGCCTATAGACTGAGAAACAAAAGAACCCAGAACGGGGCTGAGGAAGGCAACGCTGTACTTTAGAACTTGAAATGTAGCCCAGGGAGTGGCCGGTAATGGGTCACATGGTAGCTTATCTGAAAATAGAGGGCACTCTCTTTCTAGAATGGTACTGTGCAAAATGGTACAGGGAAAGATTGGTGTTAAAATGTCCACGAATGTTCACACATGTCTATCAGTTGTCTACTTATTTAAAGCATCTCACAGGCATAAGAATGTTGGAAGTAAGTTCTAATGTAAGTACGGTTTCTGCACTACTTTTAAGGAAAAGGTCAGAGAAAGCATAAAGTCTCCCCCTGCTAGACAAAGGTGTATTTGCAGCTTTCCCTTAAGCATTTAGAAAGAAATCAGCACTTACTAGTAAATGTGTATTACTTTTTGTTCAAAGACTATGGATAGTGAAAAAAATCTCATAGGGTCTTGAGCTCCAAAATGAGGACTGAAAATATAATTTAAACAATATTAATACCTAGGTAAGCATATCTTCATAAATAGATTGACACTTTGAAAGAGTTAATAAAAATATTTAAACGCTTTGAATCATTAGGGGAAAATAGAAGGGAGGGACAATTGATAACTGTGTACTTTGGAGCCTCATGATTCTGATGCAAAAATTAAAGGCTTTAGAGCAAACCATGTTTCATTGTGTGTTTTTTAGTCTTGTAACTTTATGTATTGAATTGCCTATGAGTAATATTGAGAGCTAGCATATATCTTTAGTAGAGCTGATAAATATAAATAATAAAAAGTAAACTCATCAAAGTTTCTCTACATAATGATCATTTTCTTTTCTTTCTTCTTTCTTTCTTCCTTTTTTTGAGTAGAGATGTGTATCCTTGAGTATATATAGAATATGGTTAATTTGTATAAAATCTGTTGAGTATACTGGGAAGTCATTTTAAAAGTTACGTTTACGTTATGAAAAAGCTATTTTTTACCACTTGGATATCATGTAGAGGTTTAATATTATTAAAATAGAAGAGGTAGGCAGTTGCCAAACTTTTTAACTCTATTTTTTCTCTGAACTTTATCACATAGAGAATGAGAGTTTAGGTTTTTTGAATCTACTGGGAATCAAAGTAAACATTTAAGCAAGTTATTGACAACCATGGAGAAGGCTGCAGTATAGTCTAGTCCAGGGAATAAACTATACTTTTCAAGTTAGAAAACCCAGGTACTGTGCTCATAGAATAAATGGGAAGTGCTATTTATTTTCTGGTACACTTTTACAAATGACAAAAACTTTCTCTGGCATCTCTTCTGGCGTTATAATGGAGAAGTAACCAGCACCGCCGCCCCCCCCCACCCCCCCCCCCCACCGCCTTATTTAAATAACCAGCCCTTTGAACATGACTTTGACAAATACAAAATGGCAGCTGATTTTGAGCTCAGTTTGCTATATCATCATTTGGTTTATTTTAAAAATTAGATTTAAGTCTCTCTTCTCATATCTGTTTCTTAGAAATTAACTATTCTTCAAAGTCCTGATAAAAGATCCTCCTCTTGAAAAGAACCTTTTCTCTCTGCTTACCTAGCTCCCTCCTTCCACTCAAAGATGACCTTTAACCTTCCGATTGTAAAATTCTGGGTAGCTCAGGGCATTACGAAAGCCTTTGTCCATGACATGAGCCCAGGTGCAGTCTTACTCCAACCTCTCCCTCTTGGCGAGCTGCCCCTGCCTTTATTCTTTGATGTTATCCCCCATAATCATAAAATACCTGCCTACATTAGATGATCAATGGATTTTCATTAAGTTAAAATCATTAGAACATATGTCTAGTAAGCTCCTCCTTTGAACATAAGCTCCTCCTCTAGGATATTATATTCCCTGAGGGAAGAGACTTCATCAGTCCCTTCAAGAGCTCACACTCTAGAGGAGGTGCTTACATTCTCCTTTGACACGCCATCTCCAGCCCCGAGAGCTGCCAAACTCATCTTGAGTTATTGATGTATGTGCCTTTAGATTTCCAGAGCCTTTGCTTAGATTCTGTGTAAATGTTTATGATCAAGACCACTACTTTGAAAACCCACAATCTGTTTTCTTAAAGTTTTTTTTTCCATCTTTGCCTACATACTTATATTATACCAATAATAAAACAACTACACTACACAATTTTGTGAGTCATATACTGTTTGGCTTTGGATTTAGGTAGGTAGTAGTATACAAGGTACTGGTATTAAAAATGATTTTTGTTGCAATACTTATAGGTATTTTCTCACTTTGAGAAGCATTTTTCTAAAAGTAATCATGAGGTTTGGTTATCTGAGTAAAAAAAGATAAAGTCTCTGATATGTAGAAGGAATTTGTAGGAAAAATATAAAATGCATTTAATCAAACAGGCTCTGGAATTGATGTATGTTACGATTTGGTAGTATTAACCAATGTCACCCCAATAAATTTAATTAAAATATTTTTAAAAACTGCTAAAAAAGATGTTGTAAAACAAGAAGAGCTATAGTAAAAGGTGGTTTGGGAGATATGTGTTGTTGATACTGAGGGAAAATGCCTGGCAGAGAGACAAAGATCTGGATGTATGCAAACCCTAAGGAAAACTTTATTAATTTTTCAGGCCAAACTCACAGACTCACTAGGAATCACTGTAAAATACCAGTAGAAGTCTTATTTTAAAACTTTGAGCTTTATATTTCAGAATAACTCAATTTAAAGGACATACATATTTTTTGTTGCATTGATTTTACCTCAACAAAGGATATACTTAGGCTGGTGACTATAATAATGGTATAACAAGGTAAAATCAAGAACAATGAGAATATAGTACTGGCCCAGATTGTCTAGTATGAGAGAGAATAATAAATGGCTATGTTGGATAATTGATCTGAACAGATGAAGAAATGATTAATTCTCGCAAAGATGCTTAGACTAGTCAACTAAATTCAAGCCCATTAGAGCAAAGGCTAAATTATTAAAGTAACACAATTCAGACCTACAAGAATTAACAGAGAGACGTATGTAAATTTTAATAAAACATTTAAAATGTGACCCATGTCTACATTTCAGATTTCTCATCAGCTTTCCCATGGTTAATAGTTGATAAATAAATCTAAAATTTATTGTGAATTGTATTTTTTCTAGTTGTATTTGTTTACATGTAATTTGTTAAAAATCCATGTTGTATTTTTGTTTTTTCCTCTTTTGATTTTTAAAATATGGGCATCATAAAAATTTGTGGTGTGTGTTATAAGAAATTATAAGTATCTGCTTTTTCCTACTTATCTGGAGAAAAATTTCTTTTTGTGATAATAGGTATACATGGATATTGGCATTACTATTTTAGAGGTTTCAGGTCTTTTGATATAGTGGAAAGAAAACTAGATAGGGATTAAACCATTCAGAATTTTGTTCTGGTTCTCATAACAAATCATGTGTCTTTGGATTAAATAATTTCTCTTGTCTGTATCATAGCTTCCTCAAATATAAACTATTATACTTAATGATTTCTAGGGTTGCTTAGGATACTACAGTTTTCCATTTTTTTTGTTAGTAGAATCTACCTCAACTCACTTTTTCTAGTGGAAAAGGGTAGGGTGCCTAAAAATTCAATTAATAATATTATTTTGAAGTAGTTTAGTTAAAGAGAATTTAAGCAAAATATAATTTCATACACTGTGTTCAGTTGAGTCAGATGTTTTATAAACAGGAGATAGTATATAACTTTGGTCACCTGATAGATTCAAAGAACCTTATTCACCACAGTGGAAATAAGTATAAAAAGTCGATTAGGATGTGATTTTATCTTTAGGGAGAAGTTTCTTCTCTGGCTTCAGCTCACCATTATTAATTTATGACTAGAATAGCAAGGATTTATCATCCATATAATTTAAATTTTAAATAGTGTCATTGAAGCCCTTCCTATATATATATATATTATAATTTTGTCCTCCAAATTCTGATTTGGGTGATAAGCAACGGATAGAGTCTTGATTGTAAAAGCAAACTCTAAAAGACCTTCTTTTCATACAAAAAGTATTTCAGTGTGAAAAGACATGGAAGAAAGTGCAGTATCAGCAGACTAAATATAATCCTTCCCACAATTTCCATGAGTCAGATGGTGCTGAATGCTGGTAATTATGGACTGACTTCTAAAGACAACTTGCCAGGGGTTGGTGCAGTTGCAGCACTAAAATGTCGAAAGGCTAAATTTGGTACTGTCACTTCATGATCTTCTTGACTTGCAAAGATTTCATTATCTTTAACATTGAAAGTGCTACTCGCCATTAATTGGTGAACACATCTTTTCCTTCCAAACTGCATTTTACTTCACAAAGACATCAGCCAGTTGCTTGTAATTCAGAATATAATATTAGAGAGAGATACCAATGCCCTTTAATATTTTTCCACTCCATTCCACCTATTCTCTCTCCCTTTTTTTTTTTCTTCAACCTTAGTGTTTGAAAGTGGAAACTTGATGCGGACACTCAGAGATAGTCTTAAATAGTTTCTGATTTGCTCCTGAGGTTATATTCACATCACAAATATTAATATTACAATTGATTGACATTATAATTTTATTAAAAATTAACTCATATTATTGAAAGACCAGAGTAAAAACAAACTCTATAATTATATAGTGAAAACGTAAAAACAACTTATATATGTTCCTCCCCTTTCCTTCTAAATAGAAATTGGCCATATGTGTTCTCTTCCTCAAACTGGTTAAGATTTTATTATTATACATGTGGCATTATATTTCTACAAATAACCCCAGTTAATGTTCGGTTGGGATTTCCAGTTTAAGCCATGTTGTTTACTTGTAAATAGAAATCCCATACCATTCTCAGAATATTAGCCTGATGGCAAATTTTGGAGTTCAGATTTAATTTATGTGTATGTTAAATTAAAAAAATATTCATTTAAAAAATTTAATCAGCTTCACTAGATTTAACAACATTTAAAAAATAAGTTGGTATAACTTAATTTTTTTCAGCTTTATTGGGGTATAAGTGACATATAACAGCAATTTTCAACCAGTGTTCTGCAAGATGTTTTAAAATGTGCAATACTTGACTATTTAGTCAGGGGCACTGACTGCTTTTCCCTTAGATTGTCAAATAAAAAATGACAACAGCCAACATAATGATAGCTGTCCAGTGTGAATGAATCAAAATTATATCTATTTTTGTCAGATCAGCAAAAAAATATTTCTTATTGTGCCACAAAATGCTAGTAATTAGTTTATGTGCCATGAGATGAAAAATGTTGAAAAGCACTGGCATATAGCATTGTGTAAGTTTAAGGTGTACACGTGATGATCTGATATGTGATGGTTTTGATACTGTGAAATAATTACCACAATAAGGCCAATTAAAACGTCCATCACTCGCATAGGTATCTTTTATTTAAGTGAGAACTTTTAAGATTTAGTCTCTTAGCAGCTTTCCAGTACACAATGCAGTATCATTAACTCTAGTCACCGTACTGTACATGGATCCTCAGGAGTTATTCTCTTATACCCTGAAGTTTGTATCCTCTGACCACTTCACTCTTTCCTTCCACTCCAACCCCCACCCCTGGCAATTACCAATCTACTTTCATAACAGCATTTAAAAAAATATACATGTTCTGTTTCCAACTTTTTATAGGAAGCTGTAGCACAGTGGCTAGGAGTCTTTCTTAGTTCCTAATATTCCACCTTCCATGTGTAAAAGAGAACACAGCCCATCAGCATCAGATGATAAGATAGGAAAGCTGCGGATAATAGAACGCTAGCGAACGGCCAAGGTTGAGGCATGAACTTGCTCTGAGGTGTGCTTGTCCCTCCCTCTTGTGGCGACACAGGGCTGTGCAGGGTAATATAAGAACCACTCTACCTCACATGCTGGAGAGGAAAATAGTCTCCTTTACACATTCTTCCCAACAGCAACTCACTCTTTATAAACAGCAGGTAGGTTGTAATATGGTTAACACAGTGGACTCTGGATTGGCCTGTGAGGTTAATCCTAGCTTCATCATTGCTAGTTATTTGGTCATGGATATAACACTGAACCTCTTTTAGACCCTTTAGTTTCTTTTCTTGCAAAATGAGGCTAAAACAATCTCATTGCAATGTTTTGAGGATTAAATAAGATAATAGGGCACAGAGTAAATTCACAATGAATGTGGTTGTTCTATTATAAAGAACTTTATAATTTTCAAAACCTTTCATAGCCATGACCTTGTTTGATTTCTCCAACAATTCTCCTAAGTGGGACTGAGTTTGTATTAGCCTGGTTAGATGTGAGAAAAAGAATTTATAGATTAACACTAACAATCTTACACCCTGATCAGAATAAGTTAGGTGGCACAATGTATACATATATTTGCCTCCACTGCATATCCATAAGTAAATAGATGTATTTATCAGGAATGCTATATTTCCACCTTATCCATTAAATTGAAAGTTTAAATTTTCCCAAGCACATGGTCAATTGTTGCTGCGAGGTTTGTTATTGAATGAGTTTCTGTCAATGCATTTTGTTCCTTTACCACTTTTTGTAATATCGCCTGCAATCTAGTCAGAGATGACCTGATTGAGTGGTAAATACAACGAGAATTAAAATTTAAGCCACACAATGAGAGACATGATTCTTAGTCCCATCACTTCACAGCAATCCTGACATATAAGCTATGACATGCAGCATGCAAAATATTCATTTACACATTGAAGAGCTTTAGAAATCTAGTAGCATGGTCATTTCATTACTTATTTATTTTGTTATTTCACTTGGTTGTCATTTTGGGCATCAGGTGTTCATTCTTTGCACCTACAGCTATGCTATTCAGGGTAGGTTTTAATACTACACTTTCAGGCAGTGTTCTTTAGTCAGGGCAGTGTTGCTGGAAGTATCATCTCTGTGAAAGCAAAGAGCTCACAGAATCGCCTGGAACAGTCACTTTAATATTCAAATATCAGCAGAAAATGTGCTTTTGAAAAAGGATACTCATAGAAAATCCATGGAGATAAGACATCATGTAAGCATTTCCTCAGATAGCAAAGGTTTTATGTCAGAACAATTGAAGAAACTGTTCTAAACAAATAACCAACAAATCAGGAGGAAATAAAAATTTTTTAAAAAATCCTCACCCAAGGATTTTTTCCATTGATTTTTAGAGAGACTAGAAGAGTGGGAAAGACAAAGAGAAATATCAATGTGAGAGAAACACATTGATTGGTTGCTTCCTGCACGTCCCCTGACCAGGGCCCTGGCCAGGAAGGAGCCTGCAACCTAGGTACGTGCCCTTGGCCAGAATTGAACGTGGGACCCTTTGGTCTGCAGCCTGACACTCTGTCCACTGAGTCAAACTGGCTAGGTTGGAAATCAAATTTAAAAGCACATTTAAAAAACACACACATTTAAGAAATTGATAAAACTAATTAATCTACAAGATTGTTCAGAGTTTATGGTGAGTCAAATATATGGCTGTTAAACATGGTATGTTATATGAAACACAGATATTGGCTGGGAAAAATATTGAGGAATTCAATATTACCATGATTACAATACTACACAAAGATCATTATGCTTAAACTTTAGCATTACTCAAAGTCTAAAGGACAGATAGATTTCTAAATCATATGATTTATGAAAGTTTAAAATCCAATTACGTTTTTTATTAAGTTTTTAGAAAGTTAATGAACACATAGAATAGCTCTATTAATTTCTCTAAAGTTCATTTTCTCTGCTTGAAGAAAGTTTATAACATATGAGGTAATATAACTAGGAACATCATTACATGATGAAAAGCATCATAATATGAAATGTTTCAATGTGCACTTTAATTAGCCTTGTTACCTACTTGGATGAAATTAAGTTTATAAAGTCCTCAAGTTGCATCACATTCTTGGGCCATGTTATAATGCCTATAAATACATACTCATTTCATCTTGATAAATGAAAATCATTGAAGGCATTGAAATTCCTTCACAAAAATATATTCATTTCACTTATATTTTCTTTCTATCAAGAATTGGCTCTCTGGACTGGCTGGCCTGGCTCAGTGGTTGAGTGTCAACCTATGAACCAGAAGGTCATGATTTGATTCTGGTTAGGGCTTGATCCCCAGTGGGAGGTATGCAGGAGGCAGCCAATCAATGATTCTCTCTCATCATTGATGTTTCTCTCTCTCTCTCTCTCTCCCCCTTTCCCTTCCTCCCTGAAATCAATAAAAATATATTATATAAAAAAGTAATTGGTGCTCTGAATTGAAGATAAAGGTTAATTTCTTCCTGCTTCTTCTAGATTTACTTAACTCATTTTTGGGTTTGTGTCCCCTACTGGGACCTATCACATCTCTGGTTCTGCAGTGAAATAATGAAGATGGGACAGACCCCATCTTTATAGAGACGCCGAGGAGTATTTCCTTCTTTTGCTTAGTTGCACTAGCTCATACCAGCTTTAATTCAACCTATAGAGGAAAAGATAAACCAATTTTCTGCTGACTATAAACAAGGAATCAGTTTAATCTCTTGATTAAAAGAGTGATGTTTTGTCTTGTCTTGGAGTCTTCTTACCTGCCAAGCTAACATTTTATTTATTTACTTACTCTTACACAGTTTCTCAGGGAAGAACATTAATGCCTGTTTTCATTAGTGAGATACTTCTTTTTCTTCTTAAGATAAAGGTACATTTTCCCCTTTCCAGATACTTGTAGTCCCAGATACAAAGAGAGGGTATTGTCTTATAAATCACAATAAATATAAAGAAGAATTGCTTTGACATTAATTTTTATCTTTAATGTTAGGATAGAGCACAGAATCAGAGGATAGAGACAGCCAGAATCACTGGAGTGGCTGTAATCACGCTTACTGTACAATGTAGTCAGTGTGCATCTGCACAGCTACATTAACAAGGTTGTGCGGATGACACATTTGGTTTCCTCTTCATGAGCTGTATGCAGGCAGTCCTCATGGTGGAAGTATATTTATTAGAAGGTCTGACATGCATTTCTCTTCCTAAGTAGATATTCATTAAAAATAATAGTTCCTAACAAAGAAAAAATAATTCCTAACCACCAATATTAGATTCTATGAAAATTTGACTTCAGTTATCTATAAACTCAAGATAAAATATTTATGATAATCTACTCCTACTTTGAAACATAAAATTTCATGTTTAACTGGAACGTTATAAGAATTATGAATGTATTTATTTAACTTCAGCACATATACCTAAAGATGAACTAAGTAAATACTTATGTTAAGAATATTTTTAAAATTTACAATTATAGTAAAATAGTCAATGAAGTGTTTATCTATAGGTCAGTATCACCACTAGAAGTAAAGTGTTAAGTTAGCAAAATTCAGATTTATTGTGTACTGAACTTTTGACTTAAGGGAAAAGAGCACGCATAGGCACTTTCACCCATGAGTTTTCCATATAAGGCAGGGTTCTTTAGATGAAGATTTTAAAACTATCCTTTGGACCAATCTCAGCCCAGTGAATGAGGAGAAGGGGCACATTTGATGGGTTACATCACTGAGAGGTAGCAGCCTCATGCATTGCATCATTGTTCTAAAAGCAGCGAACCTTTTGCTATTCAAGAACTGTGATCACAGGAAAGTGTTGACACAAAAATTAATCACATTCTCCTTAGTTCAAGGATGCAAGAGCTCAGAGACATAAACTAAAAGCCATACAACCAAGTTTTACAGTATTTTTTTGTGTTAGTTTCATTTAGAAACAGCTCACGCATTCTGAATTAAATCCTGCGTATAAATAAACAAGATGACAGTTATAGTCACTGAAACACTTGAGCACATAATTGTCTGCACTGAGATCTCATTTAGTGTTGTATCAAGTTTTATTAAGCAAAGCTGAGGGGGAAATTAGCTTGAATTGCAAAAATCTTCTCTTTTTCAGATGACACAAAGCTGCTGTCAAATAAGGACATCCAGGACAACTGGGTCTTCAGCTGTTTTAAAATTTTTGGAAATCACTGGAGGGACCCAAACGTTCCTTTTGATATAGCTTTAAAGTAAGGGATCTAGTTTCTACAGAGATTTTATAAAAAATTAAAACAAGTATTTGTTTAAATATTTGTAAAGCACCTTTACGCTTATATTAACTACCTCAAATTGCACTTTAACAACTTGGGGGGAGGGGGGAGGGAGAAGGAAACTAGAGAGCAAAAATATAGAGAAAATACAGGTCCCACATGCAATTACCATACTCATGGTAATTTTACTGAAATTATAGGTTAGAGTTCATTTACCTTTTAATCAGGATTCTCTCCAAATCTACCAGTTCACTTAATAATGGCATTTGTCTCGATGAAAAAACATACCTTTTGCAAGTTTCTAGAGTTCCCTACTGTGGAAAGATGTTTCAGTGACCAAACTATTCGCCCGTTTAGTTACCTTAATGGCAGAGAGGTCGATTTTTTCTTCTTTGGGTGGGGCAGGTGCAGGTGCTGGGGCAGGGGCTGGGGCAGGAGCCGCGGCGGCAGGCTTCTTCACGTCCTTCTTTGGTGCCATTTTGTTTAAAAGAATGGGTTTTTTTTTAAAAGAGAGAGAGAAGAAGCACCTCCAAAGAACCTGTCAAAATGCTTCTTGGAAGAGGAGTGGCGGAGCGGTTGATCCACGGCCCAGGCTCTTGAAGGTGGCCCCAGAGTATTAAGTGGCATAAGGGCCTGCATATATATTTCACTCAGTGCCTAACAGAACCTCGCACATGAGGCTGGATTGGACAGCGCGCTAGTCAAGGGGGACGGCATTCCTACTCTGTCTATAAATGGAGTCTCAAGGGTCAGGCCTTCATCATATTTTTTTAAACTCCTCTTTGCTTTTTTTTTTTTTTTTCCCCCCACCTCCCTCTATAAAAGAGAAAGACGTATGCCCAAGCCAGTCTCAGATCCTTTGGTGATAGTAAAGTTGATTGACTGATACTATTTTCTTCGTGGAATTATAATTCTGCTGAAGTTGTAAATCTTTTTTTCTTCACGCCATGCCTAAGAAGCGGACTGAAGGATTCTATTTCAACTCGGAATTTTGGCAGGGAGTGCCACCAACTTTCACCCAGCTCCTTTGCTCATGCTCCTCCCCCCTTGCCATAACTCGCAGGAATATGTTGGTCAGCAAAGAGGACTGATGTTTAAAAATAAAAAGCAGACGTATAAGGAGAGCCCATCAAGTCTTCAACTGGTTTCCTTTCTAGGGAGCACAACCTCTCTCTCTCGCTCTCTCTCTCTCTCTCTCTCTCTCTCTCTCTCTCACCCTCTCTCTTAAACTGGATGCTAAAGAAAAATAATTTAAACATACTTTTTATAACTTAGTTTTCTTTCTATAATTCAATGAAAAATATCAAATGGAATGGAAAGGACAGCAAGATTTACCTTCTTGTCAAATAACTTCTTTTTAGCAGTGACTTTCAAAGTAGACACCCATTTTATTTCCTAAATGGCATAAAGTCTGATTATTTATTTATCACCTACATTTTTTATCCATACTAAGGAGATAAGATAAATTCTTAAATTAACCTAAGCGGCCAGAGAAATAAAAAGAGAAAAGGACTTTAATTATCACTCTGGTGTAAGTTTCTTTGGGTGAGTAACAGGTTTCTTTTCTGTCCTTGGGGTCCTCAGTTTGCAAGGCTAGACTCTCATTTTAAGAAGCATAAGAATGCCCAGCAGGAGTGGCTCTGTTGGTTGAGTGTCGTCCTGTGCACCACCGAAAGGTTTCCGGATTAATTCCTGGTCAGAGCACATGCCTGGTTTCAGGCTGGATCCCCAGTAGGGATCATGTAGGAGGTAGCTGATCAATGATTTCCTCTCATTATTAATGTTTCTATTTCTCCCTCTCCCTTCCTCTCTCTCTGAAATCAATCAAAACATGTCTTTAAAAAAAGCATATTGGTAAGAATAACCAATGTACTATCCTTACTTCTGTTCTTTCAGATTAATTAATGAGTAGGTGTTAATTAATAAACAAACAGTAGTTAATTTGAGATTTTAAAAGAGTCATATTTATTCATTACATATATAAGAGCATATATACACATATACATAAATACATTTATGTATATAAATATATATGCATAAGTATATATATGTATACACATATATATTCTAATTGTTGAATATAGTTGTGTTTAATGATATAGATTCATTAGCTATTTTCTTTTGGTCTGATATAAAAGCATTCTCCAACTTGGAGGTCATTATTCCTTTCAGTAGTACCATTGAGAGATTAAGACTGTCATATTAGCAGGTCACAACTGATCCCTGGTCTCCTTATCTCATATGGTGGCCTGATCTGCTGTATTATTTTATCCATATACTAGAGGCCTAGTGCACAAAATTCATGCCCTGGGGGTGGGGTGTCCGTCAGCCCAGCCTGCACCCTCTCCAATCTGCGACCCCTTGGGGGATGTCCGACTGCTGGTTTAGGCCTGATCCCTGTGGACTCCTGGCTCCCAACCGCTCGCCTGCCTGCTTGCCCCTAACTGCTTCTGCCTGCCAGTCTGATCACCCCCTAACCACTCCCCTGCCAACCTGATTGATGCCTAACTGCTCCCCTGCCGGCCTGATTTCCCTCAACTGCCCTCCCCTGCTGGCCCGATTGCTCCCAACTGCCCTCCCCTGATGGCCCGGTTGCCCCCAACTGCCCTTCCTTGCTGGCCTGGTTGCCCCTAACTGCCCTCCCCTGCTGGCCATCTTGTGGTTGTGGGCACTGCATCTTTGAGGGCGTGGCAGTCAATTAGCATGTTCCCTCCTTATTGGCTGTGGGTGCCGCCATCTTTGAGTGGGGGGCAATTAGCATGTTCCCTCCTAATTGGCTGTGGGCGCCGCCATCTTTGCGACAGCATGAGGGTCAATTAGCATATTCCCTCTTTATTAGATAAGATGTGTAGGAGAAGCTTTTTGATGAGCTTCCTCCCCCATGCTGCCTTATACCCAGAACCTAAATTAGTTGTGACCTAAATTAGCTGCTGATACTCATTTCTTACATCTAAGATAGTCACGAGAATCTGAGCATATTTTATCTAAGTATAGTCTTTGTCTCCAATTTAAATAATTAGAGAAGAATTTAAAAATAATGCCATGTTTTATCATATATACGCTATTTTTGTAATTAGCAGAAATTTGTCCAAAAGTTTCCTTTCTTTTGGATTATCAAAGGGTACATGGGGTTTTCCTGCAATTATTGCATGGTGGATATGTTCTTACTCTAGCTCGCAGCCTGTATCAATACTTTGTTCCACATGCAGAAATCTCTTAAGACCCATGACAGGTTTGCAGATAAAAGAGTTTTGTGTTCCAAGGCAAAAATTCTAAATAGGAACACATTTATTTTTCATATTTAGGGGGAAAATGGCTTGATCTTGCTATATTTCTAAATCCTTTAATGTTACCAAATATATATCACGATTTATGACTTCACAGAAGGAAATGTGCTGATGTAGAATTTTCTACTTGAAAAGTAGAAACACAAAGGTAGAGTGCCATTCATATCATAGGAAGGGTACATGCCACCAGCATATTATTGTTGATTTTAACCTTGACCATGTGGCTGAGGTAGTTCTTGTCAGGCTCCTCTCCTAAACCCATAACCTAGTCCAATCATGCAAAAACAACAACAACAAAAAAAAACTCCAACAAAAAACAGGTCAAAGCCAAATCGAGGGGCATTCCACAAAATACTGACAAGCAGTTAAAAATTTTCGTGGTGCCCTTGTCGGTGCGGCTCAGTTAGTTGGAGTGTTGTCTGTACACTAATAGGTAGTGGGTTCAATTCCTAGTCAGGACACAAAACCAGCTGTGGGTTTGATCCCTGGTTGGGATGTGTTCGGGAGGTAGCTGATTGATCTCTCTCTCTCTCTCTTTCTCTCTCTCTCTCCTCTCCTTTAATCTCTCTAAAATAAAATAAAAAATTTAAGAAGTCTGAGAACTGTCACAGCCTAGAGGAGCCTGAGGAAACATGAAGAGTAAATGTAATGTGCTGTTCTGGGTGGAATTCTGGAATAAAAAATGGACATTAGGTAAAAAGTAAGGAAATCTGAATAAAGCATGGCCTTTAGCTAAGAATAATGTATCAATATTGGTTCATTAGTTGTGACAAATGTACCATACTAAAGTAAGATGCAAACTATAGAGGAAACTGGAAACTTTCTTCTCAACTGCTCTGCAAACCTAAAATTTCCTCAAAGAAAAAAAATATATAAAAACCCCCCAAGAACTAAAAAGAATTCTCCCTGAAACTTCAAAGAAATGAGGTATAAGATCGCATTCCTACTTAGCCACTAGTTTTTGTGTTTTGATCAGGTATATTATAGAAAGAACTTCTCAAAATCTTTACAATTTACAGCACTGAGACCTTGTGGCCTTTTAAAAACTGATTTTCCTGTTGGGCAGAATGAGTGTGTCAATTAGCTATGCATTATTAAAATTATGTGCGTAGAAAGAAGAATTTAGTAGCTTTCTGAAACTATGATCTTGAGTCATTTTATGTGATAATCAAAATGAAATTTCTCTCTTGACCCCTCCTTTTTGAAGGACTGTGTGACAAGAGTGACTTCTAAGGAGAAGGACGGGCAACAGCTGAGGAATCATGTTCTTAGTGACAGCTGATACACTCCGTGCCCAGATCTTCCAAGTGTTCTTCATGCTTAACTGTACCATTTGCTGTAGAAGCTTTTTAAAAAATGCTTGCCAAAGTCCAGGAGAATGGCCGAGAAGGGACAAATTCATTACTAAAGATGGCTCTTTATAGTCTACCTTCTAATTTCATTGTGGGTTTTCCACCCATGATTTGACACACATTAACCTGTATCTTATATGATAGGTTTTAGGATCTTTTTGGCTAAGATAAAATACTTGTTTCCTTTTTTGGGAGATGGGGCTCAGGAAATGAGATTAACTAGTATTTCCCCTTCATTTCACTGGGCCTTATCACAGCCTAACATGCTTAACCACTTCCTAGGCAACCACAGGGATTTACTTATTCCACACATATTGGCCACCTATTATATGCTGGGCTATGTTATAATAGGCATTGGGGTTACTAGATGTATAAGATAGATTTGATTTCTGGTCTCTTAAAGTTCTGTTGGAAACTGGGGGCTGTGAAAGATAGTAATCAATCACATGAAATGATTTCAAGTTGTCAGAAGCAATACAAAGAAAACAAACCAAGTGCCATGAAAATAATTACTTGAGGTGAAGTGGACACCCGCTTTCAGCTGCCATTTCAGCTTAGAAGAAGACCCTTTCCTGGTAGTTGGCAGGTTTCACATAATTACATGCCCTAACAGCTGCTTCCTTAGACTTTAGTCCGAAGTTAACATACCCACTATGCCCAATAATTTGCTTACCCAAGCTCTTCTATCACCTGAAATTTATTTCCTTGTCTGAGCTTTGTCTTTAAATTACAATCCCCATTTGGTGGATGAGACCTACATGGAAATCACATCTTTTTATTGACTTTCCCACTTAACAAATTGAATGAAAAGTATAGTTCCTGGTTCTGAATCTGTCAAGCCTAATACATAGCATTTATTAAGCCACACACTGTTCCAGTCACAATTTTCCCCAGCAAGAATCAGACTGTATTTGTGATTTACTCAGATAATGATTATGTAGCTCATAAAGCCCAACCTCAAATCTAAAGCAAGTGGTGAATGGTTGAATTATTCCTCAGTAAGAATGTTGACTAGAGAAATCTGGTTTACTTCTCACTGACCTGACTCTGTGATCATTGACAAATTATTTTAGCTTCAGAGAGACTTGAATATAAAATGAGAGGAATGTATGAGGTAAGAACAAACATTTCTTTGTGCTGCAAAGTTCTGTGGTTTTTGCTTTTTGAATAGCATCGTTATTATTAATGGCCATCCATTGAAGGTTAATGTGCATGATCTTCATTAATCCTTACAACTCTGAGGTAAATGTATAATTTTCAGATCAAAAGACTCAGAAAGGTAAAGTATTGCTCTAGTTACAGCATAAGTGTCAAAAAACAGAAACAGAACCTGGTTTTGATGCAATCTAAAGCCTAAGCTCTTAACCATTGCTTCCTATTGGCTGAAGGAAGAATAATTAACATGTGAGAAACTATGGGAGGGTTGCACCTCAGCCCTTCAGTTATGACAGAATTAAATCTTGGCTTGTAAAAAATGACCCACTTCAAGGTTACCGTTCAGAAGAAGAGGGGCATTAAGGTGGAATAGAACTACCAGGATGCTAGCAGAGGTGCTAATGGCAGGGACACCTTGGGAGTACTGGGAACCACAGAGCGGAAGAGGGCACATACTAGAGATAGACCCACATTTGTGGCATTTACTGTTCATTAATGGGATCATTTTCCATGGAACTCCTAAGGACAGCCAACAGGCTGGATTTGATCTGGTACCCACTGCCTCCCTAGTCTGCATTCAGGGCTCTGTTCCCTTTGCAGCTGATGCTGTAGCCACAGTGACCTTCCCTGTCAGGGCCTGTAACTGCTGTACCCTTTGCCGGTAATACTTTTCCACACACCTTTTGATGGCAGCTTCCTGAGATCATTTTTTTTTTTAAAACCCTGAGGTCATTTTGATTTCAGCCCTAACGTTACCTCTTCAGAAAGACCTCCAATCATGCTATCTTAAGCAGCTCCTATTCCGGTCATTCTTTAGACCAGCATTCGGTTTTATTTTCTTTGTAGCCTTTATAAGTTTTACATTTTTAATTTGTTTTCAAATATATATAGGAAGTGAGCTCTATGAGATCATGGACTCACCTGTCTGGCTCTACGCTGAGTCTCAAGCTCCCAGATCATAGTAAGCCCCAAACAAATATTTATTTATTGACTGGATGAATAAATAAATGAAAGAATGTTATAGGTTTTGGTGATGGCCAATTATGAATAAATTACCCAAGACAGTTTGGAGTGCCAAAATTTGAGAGCTAGGAAGAACTTGAGTAGCTAGAGGAGAAGAATGGCAATGAGTAGAGAATGGGCTATGAGAACTGTGGGCAAAAATAGTGGTTCTATGGGAAGTAACCTTACAGGGTGATCTGATCATAAATTCATAACTGGGCAGGTCATGGTCAGTAGTTAAGCCTCAGGCATATAATTTCTTTAATAAAAGGTTTATCTTTGCCTTAAGCAAACCCCATTGATTGTTTGGTGCACATACATCTACACACCCTTGAAATAAGCAGCAACCACTCTCCAGGGAGCACATAGTCTTGTTAACTATCCTGCAATGCAATCCCCGCTTTGCTTTCTCCCACCTCCATGTGATCTTCCGTATTTTCCACCCTTAATTCAAACACATAAAAAACTACGAAACTGTTATTCTCCAGAACATTTGAGATCTTGCTCCCCAGCATATGTCATCAAATAAACCCCTATGAAAATTCTCTCCAGGTTTGGGTGTTTTTTATGTGAGTAGAATCCATTCTGAAAAGATAAAAGCTTTGGCATTATATTTAGTTAAAGTAAGAGAAAATGGGGGCTTAAAAACAATTTTCACTATGTAAAGTTTAACTATTAAGAGAATAATCATTAGTTCTTAGTGTGAGGCTAACAGGGATGAGTGAAAAGATTTTATTTATTTAAGTTAAAATAAATAACTTACCAACTGGGGATTATGAGATACTCCAAAAGTGTGCTGAAATGTTGTAAACTATTTTCTCTTAAGCCCTAGCTGGTTTGGCTCAGTGGATAGAGTGTCGGCCTGTGGACCGAAGGGTCCCAGGTTCGATTCCAGTCAAGGGCACATGCCTGGGTTGCAGGTTCAGTCCAATGTGCAGGAGGCAGCCAATCCATGATTCCCTCTCATCATTGATGTTTCTATCTCTCTCTTCCTCTCCCTTCCTCTTTGAAATCAATAAAAATATATTTTAAAAAAATAGTTGGGTGTTCCCAGAAGTGGAATCACTGGGTCATAAGGCAGTTTCATTTTTAATTTTTTGAGGTAACTCCACAGTGGCTGCATCCATCCTGCATTCCCACCAGCAGTGCACAAGGGTCCCCTTTTCTCCACATCCTTGCCAACATTTGTTGTTTGTTGATTTATTGATGGTAGCCATTCTGACAGATGTGAGGTGATATCTCATTGTGGTTTTAATTTGCATTTCTCTAATGACTAGTGACTTTGAGCATCTTTTCATATGTCTATTGGCCATCTGTGTGTCCTCTTTGGAGAAGTGTCTTTTGCCCTTTTTTTAATAAGATTTTTTTTGGTGTTGAGTTTTATAATTTCTTTATAAATTTTGGATATTAACCCATTATCAGATGTAACGTTGGCGAATGTCCTCCCATTCAGTGGGTTGTCTTTTCATCTTGTTGATGGTTTCCTTTGCCGTGCAAAAACTCTTTAGTGCGTTATAGTCCCATTTGTTTACTTTTTCTTTTATTTTTTTGCCCGAGAATATATCAGAAAAAAATATTGCTATGAGAAATGTCCTAGATTTTAGTGCCTATGTTTTTTTCTTCTGGGATTTTTATGGTTTTGAGTCTAACATGTAAGTCTTTAATCCATTTTTTAGTTTATTCATGTGTGTGGTACAAGAAGGTGGTTTAGTTTTGTTTTTTTTTTTTGCACATATCTGTCCAATTTTCTTAACACCATTTATTGAATAGATTATCTTCAGTCCATCGTATGTTTTTGCCTCCTTTGTCAAATATTAACGGACTATAAAGGCGTGGATTTATTTTAGGGCTCTCTATTCTGTTCCATTGATCTATATGTCTGTTTTTATGCCAGCACCATGTTGTTTTGATTACTATAGCCTTGTAGTATACTTTGATATTTATCCCAAGAAATTTGAAACACTAACTTGAAAGAATATATGTACCCCTAGTTCATTGCTATTTACAATAGCCACGATTTGGAAGCAATCCAAGTGTCCATCAGTAGATGAGTGGATAAAAGAGTATATTTACACAATGGAATACTACCCTGCCATAAAAAGGAAGAAAATTTTATTCTTTGGGACAGCATGGGTAGACCTGGTGAACGTTATGCTAAGTGAAATAAGCTAGTCAGAGAAAGACAAGTACCATATGATTTCACTCATGTCTGGAATTTAATGAACAAACTGAACTACTAAGCAAAATAGGGACAGACTCATAGAGAGCAGGCAGACAACTCAAAGGGAGAGGATGTTGAGGTGTGGTAAAGGGATTAAGCAAAACAGAAAGAGAGAGAGAGAGAGAGAGAGAGAGAGAGAGAGAGAGAGAGAGAGAGAGAACTCATGGACAACAGTGTGGTGATGGCAGGGTGAGCGGATGGAGGTGGGAGAGGACATAGAGGGGATAAATAGTGATAGAAAAAATAAAATAAAATAAATTTAAAAAGAATAGTTTAAGTCCAAGCTTGCTAAGAGACTAAAAGTAGATAATAAAGTTTTTTTTTTCTTTCTTTTTTGGGGTTATTTGCACTTCTTTCATCACTAAATTTTTAAGTTGAATTATTTCTTCAGCACTCAATACATCTCATCTGTGTGTAGGTAGGAGACCGGTATTATTTTTCTCCTCTGGTCTTAGTTACCTTGTTAGAGGTCACACAACGTCCCAGGCAAGCATGGCCAGTGCTCAGGAGTCTCGTCTTCCGAGGGAAATGGCGAGCCGGTGGAAAAGGAGTCAGTGTGATTCTTTACTTCCCTTGGCGGTGGGAAGTATAAGGTTTCTCAAGGAGGGGCATTTATAGTGATTAAAATTGCTCAGGGCTTGCTTCATAGTGTCATTCTGGTCCTGTAGTATGTGATTCTGGCAAGAAGGGAGTATGAGAGGGACAGAAAATCCCGGACAGTGGCACAGAAGGGCACGGGGTGTAGATGCTACCTCGGCTCCTCTAATCACGTGGATCAATCTCACACAGTGTTGAGCTAAAGAACTCAGATATGATTCCATTTTTCTAAAGTTCAAAACCAAGGGAAACTAATGATGGCGTTAGAAGACATGACGGTGGCTAGAGGAGGGTGGGCTAGCGAGGGTGGTTGCACAAATAACGTTCACTTTGGGGTAGTTCGCACGCTGTACACTTAAGATTTCTGCACTTTTCTGAATGTAAGTCACACTTGAATAAAAACTTCCATAAGGAAACGACACACGACTTCCCTCCAAAGTAAAAGGAATGACAGTGGATGGACTCAAAGGGACTTACTGTAAGGGACTCAGAGAGCAGGAGGGTGGCTGTCTTCATTCCGGAGACGGGCAGCAACTGCAGAGACAAGAATAGCCCGGGCTGACAGTGCATCTGCTCCTCCTTGTCCCGGTCAAGGTTTTCTAATTCGGGCCCAGGAGAGTATCCGTGTCTCCGGAGGCCACACTGTGGCACGCTGAGCATTCCCAAAGGAGCGGCGGCCTCTGTGGGGTGGGAGGAGTTCTAGAGCCGGGACAGCACCAAGGGCACGCTTGTCTTGCTGTAAACCGGCACCAGGATCTAAAAAAAACGCGAGACACCTGTTTTTCTCTAATTACACATTTTTTTTAAAAATTGAATTTATTGGGGTGACATTGGTTCATAAAATGATATAGGGTTCAGGCGTACAATTGTATAATGTCATTATAAATGTCCTCGTGAGATTTCTAGTTTTTTAATTGCCTGATTCATTCTTGGACATCAAATAATTGTGGGCTCTTCTCCTATGGAGGAAGTCGGGACCATAAAAGCTGGGGAAAAGGCAGAATGGGATGCCCAGGCTCTTTTCTCCGCTGGTAATGAACTATTTGTAGTCCAGACCAAGCGCGTGTATTGATTCTCATCAAGTGGGATTCTTCACAGAGTGAAAACGTTGTCTGCCCTGGAGTGAGCCCCGTGGGACGGTTCGCGCCGCACTGTTTCAAATGAACAGAGTAAGCCCCTCATAAAATGTTTCTTCTGACACATCCGCACTGTATGCAATCCAATCCCCTCGGTGCCCCTTTGGCAGTTAGGACTCTTGTAGCTCCAGCCGCACAGCCCGTGTACCAGCTGGCAGGTGATTTTTTTTCCCTTCCCCGGACTGTGAAAAGGAAGAATGAGATTGCTGTTTGTTGAAATAGATGGTATATCTCTCAGAAGCCCCATTTCAATAATCTTCTGAGGCAAGAATGAATGTGGGATTGGAAAGGGCATTAGGACATGGCTAAGTAAATAGCACGAGGCCCCTCAGCACCTGGCCAGCCAGCCGTGCTACTGTGTGACTTCGGGGCTTTACATTGCACAGTCTCCGTCTTCGGCAAACAGACTCTGAAAGGTCTTGCACAGAGGCAGAATTTTAAGTCCGAACACTCCGGAAAGTCGGTCTTCGAAATCCAAAGCTGTCACATAGTCCCCTGAGAAGGGCCAGAAACTTTCCAACTAAACCTTTTTAATGTCTCCAGTAGCTGTTAAGTCCAATGTGCCTTGAGTTTTCCCCTCCGATTTAGTCTTCTGAGATGTATACATGTTTGTGTACGTTTCTCCAACTTCAGGACTGGACTCCGCCATCACAGGTGTGTGGAAAATGTCCGTGGTGCTGGGCCTTGATATTTCAAGTCAACAAATCCAAGATATGCTGGCAAAGGGAGACCTTGGTTTGGAGGTTGGAGGAGTGAGGAGCCGGTAGGTTCTGAGTGCTCGAGTTTGATCCCATTTGTTTCCGCAAATTATATTTCTTTAAGTGTGAAGTAGAGGGCTATCTAAAGCAGGCCTTATGCCTGGCTGGTGTGGTTCTGTGGTTGAGCATTGACCTATGAACCAGGAGATCACGGTTCGATTCCCAGTCAGGGCTCCATCCCCAGTAGGGGGTGTGCAGGAGTCAGCTAATTGACAATTCTCTCTCATCATTGATGTTTCTATCTCTCTCTTCCTCTCTGAAATCAATAAAAAATATATTTAAAATTTTTAAATCAGGCCTTGTATGTGGTGGAATAATTTTTATGTGCCTTCTCACAATGGTCTAGTTTTCCTAGAATGTAGAATAAAATGGATGAACTCCCACCTCATCTCATGTTACTTTCCTCCTCAAACATTGGACCCTGTCACTCTGGCCTTCTTCAGTTTAGTGGTGGTGTCTCTGCATCTCAGGACCTTAGGATATGCTGTTCTCTCTTCCTGGGCTGCCCTTCTCACCTTTTTTCCCCCTTTCCTTCAAGTCTTAGTTCAGATCGTCTCCTCAGAGAGGCCTTCCCTCTCACACTACCTAACGTATATTCTATTCCCTCCATTCCACAGTGCAACATTTCGTTTGGTGGACTAATGGCATTTATAAGAATTTGAATTGTTTAGCTACTTGATTGTCATGCATTTCACTTATTATGGTGTAAATTCCAGGAGGCAGCATTCATGGCTATCTTGTCTACTCTTGTAGTTATCTAAGTTAAGCACAGTATCTGACATATAGTATGCTCAGTAAATATCTGTTGCGTAAGTGTGTGAAAAAAACTCATTTTAGGTGATTTTTTTTTACTATACCAAGTTTTTATTGAGGTAAGTATCTTAGATGTTTTCCAGTCTGGGACACTGTTATAATTCTTTAAATAAAAATAAAGAGAAGCATTTATTAGAGTTTTAGAGAAAGGAAGGATGAGAGTTGCTCTTATTTCCTCTTTCTAACCCTGAATTAGTTATCTATTGCTTTATAACAAATTGCTTCAAAACTTAGCCTAAAGCACCAATAACATCTATTAGCTTATATACTTTCTATGGATCAGGAACTCAGAACCAGCTTACATGAGTGGTTCTGGCTCAGAGACTCATGAGGTTATAATCAAAATATTGGCCACAGTCATCTGTAGAGTTGACTGTGGCTGGAGGATCCAATTCCAGGGTGGTCCAGTTACATGGCCACCTTATAGGGACTGGATATTGACAAGAGGGCTCAGTTCTTTGCCATATGGGTCTCTCTGAATGACTGCTTGAGTGTCCACAATATGACAGCCAGGTTCTCCAAGAGCCAGTGAACCAAGAGAGCACACTGAAGCTGCAATGTCTACTATGACCTAGCTTCAGGAGTCACACATCTTTATTCTCAATGTGCTGTCTGTTACTCTTCAGCCCTATTCAATGTGAGAGGGGATACAGGATGTCAATATCAGAAGGCAAGAGTCATTAGAGGTCATGTTGCAGGCTCGCTTCCACAGATCCCTACATGATTGTGTCCTTTGATTTCTGAGGTTTTTCATCCCTGTTTCTCTTCCTCATTCAGCCAATAGCAATATCAACCCTCTAATAAGGAGATATTTCAGGACACAGAGACCTATAGTAGAGATCTGCATTCAAGAAAACAGTATGTGCTTACTAGTATCAATTTTCACATGCACAGAGATATCCTCAGGCCAATCATTATGCCTGCTTAAGTAACAAACACCTAGAAAGTTCTCAACAAATAGAATTTTTTTGAACAAGAGAATGAAAAAAATAAACAAAGGGATTGACTTTTCTCCCTCATGCACCTGAGGGCTGGTTTTGTGCTGTGATTTACATATACAATTGCCAGACATCAGAAATACACATCAATTTTAATCAAAAAGAATTAAATGGGCCATTACCTTTTAATTTTCATAGTCTGGGTAGATGCCTATCAGACTTGAATCCCATTCAACACAAACCAGACAGTTCTTTCACTTTCACTCATGGGCAGTTTTATCCCTTTCTTCTTTGTTTTTTCTTAAAAAGTATTTACATTTGGTGAGTTTGATTCAACCATTAAATTTAATGCCTAACACTCAGCATGGGTATTTTTAATTCTATACCTACTGCCTTAGTCATAATCCATCTCTAAAACTATTCTGTAAATGTTATCCCTCTGGCCTCAACTACTATCATTACATTTATATCCTACTTGTAAAATGCTTTTGGAATTTTAAAAGTATCCACACTCCAATAACCTACCCAACTTATCTTTCCTTCAAAGGTTCAGAAACTGTATGATCCAACTGTAGCAGTGAAGCATCGAGTTACATTTTATACCATAAGAATGCCATTCATTATAATTCTCATTAAGTGATTTGGTGGCTAGACTTTGCTAAAGAGATTTTTCTAGAGCACTGCCAGAAAATCAAAACTAGGAGCCCTCATCCAGTGCTTGTGGAGTATACAGTTATGGGCTAACTACGTTGTAGATCAATTAACAGTATCTAGTGCAGTTAAAATTGTATATATCCTATGGCCCAGTAATAACAGTGCTCAGTGTAGAGATGCTCAACCACTTGGGCCTGAAACTGTACACTGCAGTGTTGTTATATAAAAAAAAAATTGGAAAGCATAAAAGGTAAAAACAAAAGCAGATGACAGCACAAGGCATTAAAAATATAAAATATTGATATAATTCATGCAATGAAATATTCCACTGAAGCAAAAGTGAATAAAATAGTACACATATCAACACAGGTGAGTTTCACAAGCACTGTATTGAAGGATAAAAAGCAAGTTGTTCAAGCATCCATAGTGCATGATTCCATTTGTATTGCTTAAAACATGCAAACCAATATTATATGTTATTTATGGCCTAAACAGAATGAAAATACAACACTATCAATAAAAATGACAAACCTCAAATTTAATATAGAAATTTTCTTTGTAAGAGGGAGGGAGAGTCAATGGGACCTGGGGTTGGTAGATAGAGGCATTTAATTGTAGTTTTAATGTTTTATTCCTTGTGCCTGATGGTAGGTATATGGTTTTTACTTTATACCTTTACTTTATACTTTTACTTTGCAGGGTATTTCATAATTTAAAAAATCCAAAGTGGGGACATCATCTGAGAACTATAAGTTGGTGGCTTGATGATGAGAATTGGAATAGGGTTACAACAATGCCTAACATATGTGCAAACAACATTTATGCAATAATTCTCACTGGAGTGTCCACATTTTTTATACAGACTTCTGCTACATCCAACATTGACTTCATCTTTTATCCAGGTAATTATTCTGTGTGAAATCAGATGTAGCCCTCTCTCATTTTCATCTGTAAAAGTGAGTTGGTTGCATTAGGTCATTTTTGACCTAAAATGTATTATTTGGCTGTAATATTTGAGTAAGGTCTAAAATTTTGGGTATTAAAAATAAAGAGCCTCAAAAATAATCCAGGTTACAAAAGGAAGAATTAGCCTCTCAAGAATTTCTCAACTACTTCCCCCACATATTTTAAATAATGTTTAAAATATAAACATTCACCCAGCCAGCATGGCTCAGTGGTTGAGTGTTGACCTATGAACCAGGAGGTCACAGTTTGATTCCCAGTTAGGGCACATGCCTGAGTTGCAGGTTCAATCTCCAGTGTGGGGTGTGCAGGAGGAAGCTAATTAGTGATTCTCTCTCATCATTAATATTTCTATCTCTCTTTCCCTCTCCCTCTCTGAAATCAATAAAAATATATATTTTATAAAATATATAAACATTCAATGAATATTGTTCTCCTGCTCTTTCTATTTGCCTTTCTAGTGTTGCAAAGCTGGTTAGAAAAAGGAAGGAAGAAAGAGATGAAGGAAGGGACACTCTGAGGGTGGCAAACTTCCTCCCACACTTCTGTATATGATATAGTTGCTATACTTTTATCACTAGGCAAGTGCCTAGAAATTTGCAGATTAAATTTGTATAAGTGCTTTGGGGTTTCCCTCATATAGTCTCTGAGCATTCTATCCTTAGTTGGTGAAATACAGGTCTTGATGCTTGGCATTGGCTATCCTGGAATGTCTGTACTACTATAAATTCCAGTAATTATATCTATACTAGAGGCCCAGTGCACAAAATTTGTGCAGGGGTGGGGGTGGGGATCCCTCAGCCCGGCCTGCAACAACAAGTGTTCCGCGTCTGGCCTGGCCAGAGGCCCTTTGCAGTTGGGGTGGAACGCTTGCCTCATTGCCATGGCAAAGAAGCAAGCATTGCACCAGGCCACTCACGCTGCCCACTCTCAGCGCCCCCCCCCCCCCTTGGATTGGGGGACTATGGCAGGGCTGAGAGGACTGTGAGCTGCCATCTTTGTGGCAGAGTGATGGTCAATTTGCATATCCCCTCTTTATTAGATAGGATATCTTTAATCTTTAGAAAATGACACCCCAATGTTCACAGAATGAAATTTCCGTCCTCCCAGCTGTCAGAAATACAGAAAAAAAATCTTATGGAATAAGGAAAAACAAACTCCAGATGCAAGGACATAGTTGTTCCAAGTTTCATTAAAGCATGGGTTCTCAACCTGGGCTGCACATTGAAATCTAGGGGAGTTGTTAAAAAACAAACAAACCAAAAACCCCAAACACTGATGCCTGGTCTCATTTCCAGAGATCCTGGTTTGTGTAGTATGGATGCAGACTGGACATCAAAAAATCAAAGACTCTTTTAGATTATTCCAATGTACAGTAAAGTTTTGAAACACACATTAAATTATTAATATTTTTATAAATTATTTAAAAATGTGATTGAAAACTTATTGACTCCCGTTGAGTTGGTTTATGCAGATTAAAGGTAACTCGTTAAAGGTCAGTGCTCTCCAAAGCCAGGCCCAATGCAGACAGAAATGGGAGCCTCCAGGCAGAGTGTGAGGGAGGAGAAGTAACATTCCTTCCTTCCTCTGTGTGAGAGAAGCAGAAACCTATTACCAGTATTCCTGGGTGTTAAGCATTTGTGAAATGGTATCATATGTACTTAGCAGTGCTTTGGACATAGTGAGATTTAATACATATTCACTGAATAGATTAATGAAAAAATGAATAAAAGAAGGAAATGTTGAATAAGAGGAATACTCAGTGATATAATCACACTCCCGAGAACTAAACATCACCTATCAATTCTATTCCACTTCAGAAATAAAGAAGTTGAAAGCCCCATATCCCTGTTCTCCGTATTCCCCTGGCATTGTAGAAAAGCACTATATCTTTGTAATGCTGATTCTCCCTAGTCCTAATGGAAATGAATATTGCCTCTCATCTCAGCTCTGGTTTGAGTTCACCCATCATTTAATCCCTCTCAGAAAGCTGAAAAAGGGAAATTCTTGCTTCACAGCTGTCCTGAGATCAAGATGTTCCCCAAATAAAATTAAACACTGAACATTCAAGACATTTCAAGATGAGATATGCTTCTTTTTAAAAAATTTTCTCGGCAGTACCTTAAGTGTTAAAAAGAACATTTGCTGAGTGATGGTTTGGGGCTATATTTCCTTACCTACTAGGGAAGCTGGTTCCATGTCCCACTCCCCCTTGCTGTGTCTCTGCCCTCTGCCCTGAGCAGCGGTGAGCTTGTTCACAGAGGATGCGTGTTCGCTTTGAGACAGCGTTTAGCTCCCCTACATCAATTCTGTTAAAGGGGCTTCATCTCAGGATGATATTTACACCACTTCAGGTTCAGCGAAGTCCTCCTCAGCCGTCCCAAGGGAGGCAGGAACACACTGAAGAGCCTGCTTCCCTTATCTCTCTGCTAAATCAATACTGCACTTGACTGCTTCCCACTTGACTCATTATTTGCAGTGTTAGAAAAAAACCTCAGCCCACATTGAAGGGAAGTGGACCAAAAATGAAGTTCCTAAGTGTGTCAGACTAACAAGAACAGGGCGGGGAAAAAGCCAGGAAATAATTTTGGTTGATACTTTTCGCCTTTTATGTGAGTTTTGTTGTCATGATCCAACGTTTCTGTTTCTTTTGGGTCCCCAATACAGAAGGGAAGGAAGGCCCAAGAAGTGTTTGTTTTCTTTTACTTTGAAAACTAGAATTACTGCCACTCATTTACTTTAGGAAAAGTCTTATTTTATGTTAAACAAAAGTAAAAATGTTAACATGAAAACAGGCAAAAGAGTCAATGACATAACTCCTTGGGTTAATTCATTTTTTTTTTTGAAGTTCATTTTTTTCTGTTTATAAAACTACACCTGCTTCTTGTAAAATGATGCAGAACTCTATAATATAGAAAAGGTAAATTTTCCATAATTCCTAGCAAAAATAGTTTAGCATGTATTTTCAAGGGTTTTCTATATATAATCTAACATATATAATCATAATGTAATAATAATAATTGCATTTTTTTTATAAAAACAGGTTGTATTTTACATCTGCAACTTTCTTTGTCTTAGTTCACAGTATATACACTGGAGTATGTTGTATTGCCAATTCTGGGTCACTTAATACAAAAAAAAAAAGTGTTAAGTTTTCATGTTTCAATTGAATCAAAACCTTACCCTCAGGCTCCTGCCTGAGAAGGGATTTTGTTATCAGAATTGTTTATTTGCATTTATAGAAATAAAAGCCTAGTTTCATCTGGAAAGGCAGCACAAGCATTTACTGAACATGAATCATATGCTACATACAAGGGTGACATGAAAATGAATAAATTGTGTTTCCGCCCACAATCAAGTGCAGGTGACAGACAGGAGTAACGACAGACTAAAGTCATTAAGTTTAGGTTCCACAACAGTGGTCTAAGTCAGTGGTCAGAAAACTCATTAGTCAATAGAGCCAAATATCAATAGTACAATGATTGAAATTTCTTTTGAGAGCCAAGTTTTTTAAACTTAAACTATATAGGTAGGTACATTGTTATTAACTTAATTAGGGTACTCCTAAGGCTTAGGAAGAGCCACGCTTAAGGGGCCAAAGAGCCGCATGTGGCTTGCGAGCCGCAGTTTGCCGGCCACAGGTCTAAGTGAACCTTATTAGTAGAATACAGAAGAGAGAGAGACACATTTTGACTGAGGGGAATGGATGAAACATTGAGAAGGAAGTGCATTGTACATTAGACCTCAAGCATAGGGTTGGATTTGGACAAGTAGATAAGGACAAGGCCTGGCAGGGAACAGTATGAACTAAAGAACAGGCACATTCAAGGAAGTGTGAGAGTAGAGTAGCGTGTAACAAGCATGTCAAACTTATTTAAATGAGCCATGTGACCTGTGGGCCGTGAGTTTGACATGCTTGGTAGAGGACGGGATAGAACTTAAAGCTGCAAAGGTATCTCCAGGCTAGATCATAGCGGTCCTTAAATGGAACTGGTGTTGGGTGTGAACAGTCAAATTGATGATTTCTGATCCAGTGGTTGTCTACATCTTTTGCACTCAGCAATGTTATAGAACGTTCCTGGTTTGTAAATATCTTACACACACATACACACACCAAGCTCTTTTGGACTAAGAGTTCATTTCTTATTCACCTGTATTGCCCCAGTGCCTAAAAAGAATTGTCATACCCTAGATGGTTTGGCTCAGTGGACAGAGCATTGGCCTGCAGACTGAAGGGTCCTGAGTTCGATTCTGGTTAAGGGCACATGCCCAGGTTGTGGGCTCAATCTCCAGTAGGGGGCATGCAGCAGGCAGCCAATCAATGATTCTCATCATTATTGTTTCTAGTTCTCTCTCTCCCTCTCCTTTCCTCTCTGAAATCAATAAAAATATATTTAAAAAAAGAATTGTCATATTAAGCACTTAATAATTGTTACATTGGTTTTTAAAAGTCATTTACTGACTAACTACTATGAGCCAAATTCTCACACATGCTATTTCAGTAACTCTTGTAAGATAGATATTATTATTCTCCTTTAAGAAATGAGATGTTGCTCAGAGAAGTTAAGCCTTTTGCTTGGAGTCACACAGCTAAAGAGCTGCAGTTCAAACTGAGATCTGGCAGACAGCCAAGCTCTGTATTTCCTTTATGTCCTGCTCCACATTATTTCCTAATAGACATTCCTGTGCTTAGAGTGAATTTCTGAGTTATGAGAGTACATTTATGTTAGGATATAGCTATACGGAAACATTATTTGTTGTTAACTTGAAGCTTCAAACTTAACTCCGTATCCAGTATGTTTATTTACTCAATCTTGCCACCTCCTTCTGCACAGTTAGCCTTCTCTAGTTTGTCCAGCTGATATCTTCTGTTTCTTTTTCTTAAAACATATTTTTATTGATTTCAGAGAGGAAGGGAGAGGGAGAGAGAGAGAGAAATATCAATGATGAGAGAGAATTATTGCTAGGCTGCCTCCTGCACGCCCCCTACTGGGGATTGAGCCTGCAACTTGGGTATGTGCCCAGTGGAAATGGAAAGTTCATACTAGTAGGTCAGCGTTCAACCACTGAACCATGCTGACTGGTTCGTGCTTGCTTTTTCTTTAACACTTCCACATGCCACCTCTAACAGCTTCCGTGTGCCAGGAAGTGCTGTGATTCAGTGTGGGGGATATTTTGCAGATTTAAAGAAATGTGATGGAAGTCCCTTCATTAGTTGCTTACTTTTAATGCTCTCAGACCCCAGCGTCTTTAGAAAAAGAGATTGTGTTTCTCGTGTGTTGTTTTTTGTGTGTTTTGTTTTGGTTTTGGTAATGAATAATTAGATATAATGTAATTCAATCTCAGGAAATTTTGGTGAACAAAAGACCCATCATGGACTTGAGGCAAGCCCTGTGCTTAAAATATGGTGTGGCGTGCACTAGAAAGGGTTACCAGTTGCCTGCTTCCTGCTACTCATAATGAAAATGTTCATTCTATTTTCTTACCTATAAAATTATAAAGTACTTTATGCATATAAAAATACACGGATTCATAATAAACTATACACATACTGGTGCATCTCGCTTTATACATTTAGCATCGTTTTGAGATTTATCCATATTGATACATTGCTCTAATTCATTCATTTTTCATGACTGTATAATATTCCACGATAATTTACTTACCTTTTTTCCTGTTGATGCTGAAATGAGCATCACTGTGTGTGTGTTCCTGTGCACCAGCATGCGTTTCTTTAAGGTATACAGATGGACTTGCTGGTCCATAGGGTTCAGGCATCTTCAACTTCGCTAGAGATTGCTGTGGGTTGGCCTCCAGCAATGGACCTCGGTTGTATATTTCTGTCATGTCTGAGAGTTCCCAATGCTACAGGTCTTCACCAAATCTTGGAAAAGTCAGGTTTTAAAAATACCTGCCAATCGGAATAGGTATAAGATAATATCCTTTAATTTTAACTTGTATTTCAACTGTTAATGATGATGAGCATTGCTAGTAATATGCTGATTGGCAATTCAATTTACCTTTTATAAATTGCCTCTATGCAGCCTATGCCCATTTTATAACTAGGTAGTTTTTTTTGGTGTGTATTTCTCTTATTCATTTGTAGGAACTCTTTATCTATTCTGAATATAAACCATTTTTATATGCTTTGTAAATATTTTCTCAGTCTGTAATGTATTTTTATATTCATGTGTTGTATACAGCATTTTAATTTTAAAGTTTTCAAATTTATTAATCTTTTGTGCTTTTTATTTAAGAAATCATTTTTAAGAAATCTTTTACAAATCCAATATTTTACCCATATTTTCTTTCATAGTTCTATATCTTTAAGTATGATGTAAAATAGAGATAATTTTTTAACATATAAATAATAAAATGTCTTGAGACTAGGCATTGAACAGTCCATTTTCCCCTCTACTGATTTGTAAGAACATTTCCAAGAAATTACAAGTGTCCATATATCTGAGAATCTGTTTTTGGTATCTCTACTCTGCTCCTATGGTATATTTCTGTCTGCCTGTGCTAAATCTAAAAGGGCAATCACTATAGTTCTATAATAATCAACCTATACAGAAGGATGATTTTCCCAGTGATTCTATCTTGGAGAAATATCATATTCAAGTGTGTCAATGGTTATGGTTAAAATACATTTAGTACTAAATGTCTGATTCATGAAAGAGACCAAATACATTCTTATTCCCTGCAGTTCCCTCATTTTTATATTGTAGAAGGAAATTAGACTCTTGGCTAAAATATCTCTTTAAATTCAAACTCTGCAAAGAGTGCTTAGCATGCTTGAAGGTCACTGCTGATGAATAACTTGGAATCAGGCTATTAATATTCACAGAACATGCCTGTGCTAAGTGACATGATTGTAAAATATTCTAGAAGCCAGCCTTGTAGTGCTTTCTCGTAGTATTAAGTGTTTCCAATAAAATCCCACTAAAGAATGGAGATTAGTGTCCCTAGTAACAACTTTGTATATTTCATCTCACTATAATTTTATTAAAAAATGAATCTACTGTACATGAAGCCATCTGTCTTTGAGAATTGATTACATGTTCCTTAATATTTTTCCTTTTTTTGCTAGTTACTTAGAAGTTTTACACCTATTTTAGATAATTTTACATTAAGGATACTTGCAAATATATTTCACTATGAATTTGAATAGTTAAGTAGTTTCTACTGGCTTTCCCTTGAGAAAGCGAACACTTAAGTACACACTTACCTTCTCCTTCTCAACTCCTAGAGTTTATTGATGTTACCTGAAATTTTAGGTCCAGATCATTATGTTTTTCGTTATGCATCATTTTCTCAAAACAAATTTTAACATTACTAATACTTATTTACATAATTTTCAGATTTATTTTAAATTTTGTATATTCCTCTTCCTCAGGTTCTTCATTCTAGTGTAGATGGTTCACATCCTTAAATGAAAATTTCTAGCAGCGTTACCTAACCGTACAGCTTTTACGTGTGGGTTGTAGGAAGTTCCTGGATCCCCATTCAGTGCGGACTCCTTATCAACCTGGAGACTCGGACAAGAGTGGAATCTTCCCACAGCCATTGCTCCATGTCATCCTCTGATTGAGCGGATTTTAGTGTGAATGGGAGGGCCAAGGAAGAATTCATTATTCTTTTGGTTTGGCTTCCTCTGTGCTGTGATTGACAGTGGTAATGTTGCTTCATTTTATTTATTTATTTATTTTTTAGTTGCTATATTTCCTGCAGAATGTCATGTTTTTTTATGGGACTTAAACTTTGCTCACAGGTAGTAAGGGTCATTCATGTATTCAGGAAATAGCTCAAGTGCTTTTTTTTTTTTTTTTTTAATGAGACATTTTTTTTTTAAAATATATTTTATTGATTTTTCACAGAGAGGAAGGGAGAGAGATAGAGAGTTAGAAACATCGATGAGAGAGAAACATCGATCAGCTGCCTCCTGCACATCTCCCACTGGGGATATGCCCGCAACCCAGGCACACGCCCCTGACCAGAATCCAACCTGGGACCCGCCAGTCCGCAGGCCGACGCTCTATCCACTGAGCCAAACCGGTTTCGGCAGCTCAAGTGCTTTTGAGATATGGGCAAAACTGTTGTCAAACGGGATTGGGAGTATCAGAACTTGGATAGACCTGGCAGTAGTGCTTAATAAATCTTTGTTGAATAAATAACGCATGTGTTCAAATTAGAGTAGGGGCAGCGGGTTAACCTGTCCTGGGGTTTCCTACATTATCTGAGCAAATACTACCTCGTGAGAAATGCCTCAGTTTATCTTTGCTCCTCCTTGTTGACAGGTTTCTGGTTATGAATTCTTAGTATTTTCTTAACGAATTTCATAGTGATTTCATATCCAACAGTTGCAGGATTTTTAAAAATTGAAATACAACTTTCAGTTTATTTAGTAAAATATTGCTAATCAATATAGATAACTTGTAATAAGAATTAATATGCACCCACAACCACTTTAGTATTTTTAATACACCCAAGAAAATGGTTTTGATAACTAAATTTAATGACAAATGTTTGTAAAGATGTGAAGGTCTCTTTGAAGGCATTGATATTTAATGTGTAACATGGGACTCTTTCCAGTTGGAACTTTTGAGGCAGTGCAAAGCTCTCTTTCAAATTCAGCACTATCACATGTAATTGAATACTGTTGTAGAATAAAATGGGCTTAAACTGGTATATGTGTAATTAGTTCTATACTGCATTTTGTTGATTTTGTGAGCAATTCAAAGCAAAAGAGACAAAGCTTCACCTACAGTATTAAAATGAACACCAGCAGAATATTTCTGAACACCTTTTTTTTTTTTTAAAAATGTTTTTATTGATTTCAGTCAGAGAGGAAGGGAGAGGGAGAGATAGAAACATCAATGATGAGAGAGAATCATTGACCGGCTGCCTCCTGCATGCTCCACATTGGGAATCAAGCCCACAACCCGGGCATGCACCCCAGTGAGGAATTGAACCATAACCTCCTGGTTCATAGGTTCAAAGTTCAACCACTGAGCCATGCAGTCTGGGCCTGAACACCCTTTTCCGAATCTGTGTTTACTGTTTTCAGAGAGTATGTGAACAATATCCATTTCTTCTAAGCAGCTCAGAATAAAATGAAGGGAACAGTCCAAGAAATGGTGCAGGGAAATGCTCATAGCCACAAGACACCTGGAATCAGGGAGACTTCCCCACTAGCAATCTCGGTGGCTCAAAAATGCAGCGCTTTGTTTTTTTAGTATTCTTCAGCGTGGAGCCTGTTAGAATATAAACTTTCTTTCTCTTCCTTAAGACATGGTAGTTTAAAAGTACAGTAAATGGGCTGCCACAGAGGATGGGGATTTTTATAAAAGTACCTCTCTGTCCTGACTCATCCCAGTGTACTGTCTCTTGGAGGCCGTCACCCATTTAATTTCATCAGTTTAACAAATGCAATGGTGCTGTAATTGTACAATCCGCAACATTCTGTACTTGTCCTGGAAAGTTTGAGTTATCAGCCCAGTTTTTTTTCTCTCTTCTTTGTCATAACTGTTGCTCAGACACATCTTAAATGGCAAGAACTACTCATCATTGACAGGAAGGAGTGTCTTAGGTGTGCGTGGCACAGCACTAGACTACAGGTTCCGACTTGGACTTGACACCCACTGCCTAGCCACCCTGCTAGAATCCTGAGGGATGCTCCAGGCGTCCGCATAACTTATTAGTCTCTGGGGCTTTGACTCTGAATCCCTGCCTCTAGGTCTTCACCTTATTTTGTCAGATCAATGTGAGTTTTGATGGCTCTTTTTACTTTTTTGTCTCAAGGTCCAGCTAGATTTGATGCTGGTGTAGAGAATCAGCATCTATTTCCCTTTTGCGAAGGTCTGGATGAGATTTTGAAGCTTAACTTCATTAATGTATTTATAAAGAGAGCCGATCTTAAGTACATCAAGACAAAGAGGTGGCCTCTGTGATGTTACAGAGGGTCTGCTGGACCGGGTGTCCCCCTGGACGCTCATGGCCTGGGGCGCTTTAGCCTGGGGAGGCGGCTCAGGGATGAGGCAGGATGTGCTTTGCGAGTGAGAAAGTGCCAGGCCTTCAAATGAGAGCAAAGGGACTTGGGGACTAAAATAAAACCAAACCAAATGGTGGAAACATGCCCCGCTCCTTCATTTGTCTGATTAGAGTCAACAGGTGGCACCGTGTAGAACATTTGCTCCCGTCCCAAATGCCATTCAAGCAGCAGTGGCACTTTCCCTAGGCCTGGCTCCAGGGCGACAGGGGATGGACTGAGGGTGGATTTGGTTTCTGCCTGGAGTCACTGTGACTCAGGGGCAGACTGCAGTCACTGCAAAGGCCTGCGGGTAGCAGTGTTCTCCAGGGCACAAGTCTACCTGGAGGAGGTTCGTCAGCCCCGAGGACCAGTCATCTGCCCAACCCCAGCTCCCGCCCTCTCGTACTCTGCTTTATTACCTTTTGTCTGTTCAGAAAGGCAGACTGCCACGTGCAGTACCTCCTGTGGATGTGTCTGGAGTCTTGGGACCTTGACTACCCTACGTTCTCCTATAGTGACCCCAGCCTTACCTGCATCACACCTATCTACTTAGTTGCAGAACCAGAGTTCTTCACCAAACTTGGGTGGTTGTTTAGCAGATTTGATGGTCTGTGAACATGAATGGAAAACAAACGCACATTGATTTTCACTCAGTTCTAACTGGAATTAAGCATTTCCCCCATTTACTAATATAGGCAACAAACGCAGTTGTCATTGTACTACCTAAGGCTTCTTACTGATACCTCACCCATGTTTTTATACCACATGAGAACAGTTATTTCTTTTCATCAGAGGTATCAGATACTTCACTAGACTTTGTTTATTAGATGTGCTAATAAAGAAAAGCACAGATACTACACACATTTAAAACCACTTTGATGTCTACATTTCAATACAGTTGCTTTCCTTTGTAATCTACATATTAAAGTTGTTTACGTATTTAAAACAAAATCCTATGCGCTTTATATATTAAAGCATTATTCTGATAAGGGATCCACAGCCCTCAGCAGCCTGTGAAAGGTGTCCATGACGCCAGAAAGGTTCAGTACCCTCACGGTAGAAGGTAAGGTTAAGATTGAATTCTGTTGACATCTACTTTACAGCATACATTTGGTGGGAGAATTTCTACAGAGCAGTAGAAAACAATTCAAGTTCACTCTGAATGCTCCAGTTCCCCTTTCAGGAGTTCATAACAGAATAGAATGGCTCATGAGTTGTACAGAGTGTTTTCTTCTATTATTTGTACAAACTGCCAGTGAAACAGTCTTTGATTTCTTGGGCTACTTGCTCACAGTGCAGTGATAGTTAAGCTAATTTCTAATATGGCTCATCTCATTGTACATCCATGCAATAGTCTCTTTCAATTTCAAATTGAGCTTCAGGGAAGATTAAATACTTAGGTATTCCAGTTTGTATGAAATCTCCAGATCCACACAAATTAGACTTCCTCCGTCTAAATGACCCTAATCATTCTAATTTAACTAGATGGGGCTGCTTTCCCTTAGACAGAGCTCGTCATGTTGAATCTCCCCCATGGAGATGAATAGCATGCCCAATGGGTAATAAGTATTCCAGATGTTGCCTTGCCACTTTCCAGCCAAGTTATTAATGAAGTCCGTTGCTTCTTGACTTTAAAAAAAAATCTTCTAATATTGCTGAGAATATAAACTTTCTTTCTCTTCCTTAAGACATGGTAGTTTAAAAGTACAGTAAATGGGCTGCCACAGAGGATGGGGATTTTTATAAAAGTACCTCTCTGTCCTGACTCATCATGGAGTCGTTAGGCAATTTGAGGCTGGGTGGGGCTGAAGATGGGATGGGAGAGAGTTCAGGAAGACATGGAGAAGACTGTGACAGAGCTTTGTGTTTGAGGGGTGTGTATGTGTGTATCTGTGTGTGTGTGTCTGTGTGTGTATATCTGTGTGTGTGTGTCTGTGTCCTGTGTGTGTTGGAGGGGATTGAACACCAAAAGAGCCATTTTCTTTACTCTAAGCTGGAACTAATAAACATGGGAATAGCTACCATGCAGCCCCTTGATTAAAATAGATTTGCCCTAGCTGGAGTGTGGCAGGAAGTCTGAAGGCCCCTCAATTCACCTTCTATCCATACCTTTGCCCTACCCTGTGGTAGCCAGGGTGGCCTCTCAGCAGTGACCACATCACTGAGATTCTTGGGTGTGATTTTGTGTATCTGTCCTCAAGGCATGGAAGGGAAGGTGTGCTGCTGAAGTGCAGAGAGAAAGCTCGAGGGGGACAGGAGCCTGGAGAGAGAGAGCCCAAAAGATACAAGGCCCCATTCCAGGATACTCTTCTAGATAAAGATATGCCTTTCCAGGCTTACTGGAAAAAGCTTCCTTTTCTTAGAAACAAAATAGACATTCAGAACTGGGAAAAACCTCATAATAATGGTAATTATAAACATTTTCCAGTGTGATGAATTCACAAGTCTCTTTCAAAATCCTTTGGGCTTGGTGAATTTTTCTTCCATAAAAACAAAACCACAACACTTTGGGCTTCCTTTTGTCTTGCCCTCTCTCCTTTTAAGCATAAAAGTATGGCTTAATATTACTCTTGAGAAAGAAAAGAGAGCTAAATAATTGGTAAAGTGAATGAAGTCTGAGTCTTCAGCAAAGTCTCAACTCACACCATAATACACATTGGAATAATCTTTTATATGCAGTCCTGCACGTCCCTCATCTCCAGGGATTCTGACTCTAGTTAACAATAACTTGACATCCAGTTTAAACTGTTTTAAACTTTGACGTGGAAGAAATTGATGACCATTAACACCATGTTTGGAAGTTCATACTTGCAGCATTTCCAATATGTTTGAATGCTTATGTGGAATTTTCTTTTTAAATGTAGATGCCATTTCCTCAAACATCAACAGAAAAATGCTTTTCTGGGGGCAAGTGTTTTGTTTTTTTTGCCATCATTGTTATTAATTTTTCAAGCTCATTAACAATTGAAATTATTAAACTGAGCTCTACTGACATCTGCTGGACAAAACCTGTTTTTCATTATATTACCAACTCAGTAATGTTTAGGTTTTGCTAATTTGATGATTACTGTTAATTAAACCAATCAGAGTTGTACTAAATAGAAAAGAGAACCAAGCTAAACATAAGATCATGAATCAGCATGCATACACCTGAGTAAAGGTTTCTGTGTCCATTGCTCTCGCTGGAAGAACCATTTTGCGGTTTGGTGGTTTAACATATTTTCTGAGTGCTCTCTAGGTATTAGACACTGTACATACACAGTGGGTCAGTACTTGGACAGGGCCACTTCTTACAAGGAGCAGAAGGTGTGGTGGGGAAGACATATGTCTGAACAGATTATTTCAGGAAGTATTCTCTCCATAGAGCCTCCTCTCTCAGCAGCAAGTCGGGCTGTACTCGTCGTGGAGGGAATAAAGCAGAGCAGTATCATGTTATCCATTAGGCCAGTGGTTCTCAACCTTCCTAATGCCGCGACCCTTTAATACAGTTCCTCATGTTGTGGTGACCCCCAATTTCATTGTTACAAATTGAACATAATTAAAGCATAGTGATTAATCACAAAAACAATACGTAATTATATATGTGATTTCCAATGGTCTTAGGTGACCCCTGTGAAAGGGTCGTTTGACCCCCAAAGGGGTCGCGACCCACAGGTTGAGAACTGCTGCATTAGGCGATGATTAGTTTTACTTTGTACTAGGAATTTTTCATGGGCCTAAAAATACGTGTGTATGTGTTCCAAAATGTAGCAAGAAAACAACAACTTGTAAATTAAATATCTGTGGGAGCACAGCTCCTCGACTGCTGGGTATTAGATGAAGACATGAGAGGTTGTAGGCATATACAGGAGAGACTTTATTGTAGACCAAGTAGCCATTGCTACTACAGGAGCCACCAGACAAAGTAGTTCTTCAAAAGCCCCACAAAAGCAGCCACGCAAAAGCAGCCGTGCACTGACTGGTCAGTGACAACTTATATACACGCTCAAACAAAAGAGGCCTCGTGCCAGTTAGTGACGCTCGTGCTACATTAACCTAAGCAGTTTACATAAGGGTGCGCTTGCACAGTATGTATATTGCTACTATTGAGTCATTGCCCTCTCACCCGTGTAGGACAAAGGGGCCTTTCACCTAATAATACTGCCTGCATGCACGAGTATGGCAAATTGGCCTTGATCATCCGGCGTACTCTGGTTAGGGTTCCCACAATGTCTACAGACCATCTGATGTTAACCTCACCATTTTTTTCTCTTCTGAATTGGGTATGATTTTTAATGAACATGATCAGGAGTTGAGAGACTTGGGGTATCAGAAACATGCCTTCAATATGCTTAACAACCCCTTGGACCACCACAGAGATGTGCCAGACAAGAAATGCAGCTCGTAAAGACAAGGCATACCCTACGGATCTGCCAGTCGCTAGTGTTGTTATTTGTTTCTACGACGAAGCCTTGTCTGCTTTGCTGCGGACTGTGCACGGCATCCTGGACCGCATACCAGCCTGGCTTCTCCATGAAATCCTCCTCATGGACGACAACAGGGACTTCTGTGATTTGAAAGGAGAACTAGATGAATTTGTCCAAAAACACCTCCCTGGAAAAATTAAATTAATAAGAAATACAAAGCATGAGGGATTGATTTGAGGAAGAACGACAGGAGCAGCCCATGGAGCAGGAGACGCTCTGGTGCTCCTGGACAGCCACCGTGAAGTGAGTGTGACGTGGCTGCAGCCCTCGCTGGCTGCCCTCCGGGAGGACCACGGACGGTCCTGTGCCTGGTGATCGATCTCATCTGTGGACTCGCTGGCCTACAGCTCGTCCCCTGTGGTGCCTGGAGGGTTCAACTGGGGACTGCACTTCAAATGGGATCTTGTTCCCCTTTCTGAGCTCCGAGGGCCAGAAGGAGCTACGCACCAGTCACGTCTCCTACAATGGCTGGGGGACTGTGCGCCACGAATAGAAGCTACTTCAGTGACCTCGGGCAGTGTGACAGCGGCATGGATATCTGGGAGGGGGCACTTGGACATGTCATTTCGGATTGGGATGTGTGGGGTAAGCTCTTCATCGTCCCTTGCTCCAGGGCCAGACACATTGTCCTTACAAATGGCGGCTGAGGAAGTGGATGCTGCACGGGCACGCTCCCAGGTCCACACTGGAATTACAACTAAAATACAGAAAAACTTACTGAATAATCAATGGAAGACTCGCTGGAGAGAACCCTGACACTTGAGGATGGAAAGTGGAGACCACATAGAGGCTGGTAAGAGGGGCGGAGATGCGAAAGGGTTGAAGTTCCGGAGAGCTATCTCAGCTGTGAGGGTTGCCACTGAGAACTCTGGGGTCTAATCCCCAAGCTGGAGCAGAGAACACCAGAACTGAGAAGGGTACCCACATAGTATCTGGCTGTGAAAAGCAGCAGCGGGGTAGCTGTCTGCCAGGGAGAGATGGCTAGAAATTCAGGCACCCTCTTAAAGGGCCAACGCATAAAATTCCCTGTGGAGCCAACCATCTTGTGCGCCAAGGCAGCAGCAGCAGCAGAGTGGACTGGAGCAGGGTGAGCAGAAGCCAGGTTCAAGGGCTCTGGGCACCCGGTTTCCTGTGCTGAGCCATTCCCTCAAGCTGCAGAGGTAGCCTTTCCCACAAAGACAATTGCTATACCGACAACATTGCCTAGGGAGAAGACAGCTGACCCACTCTATTGGAAAACACCTTGCCCCTTACATAGACTGAGAGTAACAGTTAGCCTCCAGGCAGAAATAATTGCCCCACCCTATTGACCTCACTATTTTTATTTTATTATTATTATTATTATTATTATTATTATTATTTTTTAACTCCACTATTTTTAAATTTAGTGGTTCTCAAGCATGCCTGTGATCTGAGTCATTGGAAGGACTGTTAAGGCAGATTGGTGGCTCCATGGCCAAAGTTTCTGACTCAGTAGACCTTGAGTGGGCCCTAGATTTTGCATTTCTAACAAGTTCCAGGTAACGCTAATGAATGTTGCTTCTCCAGAAACTGCACTTTGAGAACCAACAGTCTGAGCATGTTAATTCACCTGTTTTGGCTTGAGCACCCAGGTAGTCGGTAGCACCACTGGCTGAATTAGGAAGTTCTGTTGAAGGGGGCAACTTGCAGACATGAGAGGTAGAAAATATGATAAATTTGACTTTTTAAAGGAAATAGAAGAAAAGGCCATCAAAGCCAGAGCTACAAGATAGTCTTTCAATGTATTTTAATAAAATATGGATGCAACCCGATTTTTAACTGGGCAGGTGAGAGCTTGTAAAATGTAAAATAGCACATGCTATTCATTCAGTGTTAAAAGTGGAAGAAAATTCACTGGTTATGTGAGTCATCTAAGCTTGGATTGATTCCTGGTACAGGGCTCCCAGGGCATATGCGTATGTGAGCAGGAGTAGGAACACACTCACTTGTAGCAGCCTTTCAGTTGAGGAGAACTAATGGGTTTTCCTATTTGTAATGAAGTTTCAAGCTTCCTGGGTCAGTTCTGTTCTTAAGCACTGAAGTGACCCTGGATAAATGACCTCCGAGGTACTATAGACCCGCATCGCCTTATGAAATTCTCACGTAGGAAACATGGCAAGTAGATAATGGCAAATTAGAAAAAAATGAGACTGCTAGTGTACATTTACTGCTCGGAACATGCTAAGAAAAAAATTGGAAAAAGGAATGAGATTGATCTGCTTTTGAGTTTTAACAAAACCTTTAAGAAGTTGGCTGGCTAATAATGTCTCATAAATTCTAAACAGGGGGCAGAGGGGTCTAATTTTCCTCATACAGGCCTTGATTCCAGATGACTCAAATTAATTCTTTAACATAGCTCTCGTCCATATGATTCTCATGTTATCAGAAGCTTATGAGTCTTCAAATTGAGAAAGGTTCTAAATCTTTGGCTATTCCCCCATTAAAATTATAAATACATATTTGTTCCAAGTCCATTTCTTTCACTTGCTACAATCACCACCACAGAAAGTTGGTCACCTCAAGACCGTATTGCCTTGACATTGTGTCTCCATCAGAAATCTTTCCAGCGCTGTCATGCTCTTGCTCCTAGTGATTCACATTCATCTATCAAGTCTTGACTTTATCAGCTGATTCCTTTCCTTCCTTCCTTCCTTCCTTCCTTCCTTCCTTCCTTCCTTCCTTCCTTCCTTCTCTACTGAGTCAGGATCCCATGCTGGTTTGCTTTATCTAGTCCCTCCTACTCAAAGAAAGCTCTGAGGACAGCAGCATGGCATCATCTGGGAGCTTGTTAGGAACGTGGGATCTCAGGCCCCATTGGACTGGCATTTTAGAGTCATTTTCATAAGATCCACAGTTGTACACATAATTCAGAGGCCCTGCCTTTAATGTTTTTTTTTATGTGCTTTTTAACTCTCATACACTTCTTCCTCTTTCCATTACTCATGCAAAGCCAGTCCTGGTGAGGTTCCATATCACATCGAAATTACCTGTTTATATTTATCTCCAGATGTAAACAGTCTTTTGTGAGCAGGTATTACCTTTTCCTAATTCCAGCTAGATGCTGTACTTAGCATATTCTAGCAGCACAGTTAACATTGTTTGGGTTGAAGTTTTTCAAGTAAGTTGCTATGTAAGTCATGAACCAGTTATTAAGGTGCTAATGACTAATAGATATTTTATAAAGAGACTAGAGGCCCGTTGCACAAAAATTTGTGCACTCGGGGGGGGAGGGGGGTCCCTCAGCCCGGCCTGTGCCCTCCCGCAGTCTGGGACCCCTCGGGAGATAACGACCTGCTGGCTTAGGCCTGCTCCCGGGTGGCAGAGGGCAGGCCCAATCCCTAGGTGCAGCCCCTGGTCAGGCTCAGAGCAGGGCCGATTGGGGAGTTGGGGCGCCGCCCCCTGTCATGCACAGAGCAGGGCAGATCGGGAGGTTGTGATGCCACCCTCAGTCACGCTCAGGGTAGGGCCGATTGGGGGGTTGGGGCACCGCCCCGTCACACTCAAGGCAGGGTCGATGGGGAGGTTGTGGCGCCACCCCCTGTCACGCACAGGGCAGGGCCAATCAGGGGGTTCGGGCACTGCCCCCTGTCACGCACAGAGCAGGGTCCATCAGGGGGGTTGGGGCTCCGTACCCTGTCACGCACAGAGCAGGGTCAATCACGGGGTTGGGGAGCTCCCCCGTCACACACAGAGCAGGGCCCATCAGGGGGTTGAGGAGCTCCCCCCTGTCACTCAGAGAGTAGGGCCGATAGTGGAGTTGGGGCACCGCCCCCTGTCACACACAGAGCAGGGCGGATCAGGGGATTGGGGCACCGCCACTGTCACACTCAGGGCAGGGCCGATGGGGAGGTTATGGCTCTACCCCATTACACACAGAGCAGGGCCTGCGGTTGGGGTGCCGCACCCTGTCACACACAGAGCCACAGGGCGATCAGGGGTTTTGGGCACTGCCCCCTGTCATGCTGATCCCAGTGCTGGGAGGCATATTACCCTTTTACTATATAGAATAGAGGCCTGGTGCACGGGTGGGGGCCGGCTGGTTTGCCCTGAAGGGTGTCCTGGATCAGGGTGGGGGTCCCCACTGGGGTGCCTGGCCAGCCTGGGTGAGGGGATGATGGCTGTTTGCAGCTGGTCACACACCCTTCAGGGTGGGGGTCCCCACTGGGGTGCCTGGACAGTCTGGGTGAGGGGCTGAGGGCTGTTTTCAGGCTGGTGGGTGACTGAAGCTCCCAAATGCTCCTTTTTTTCTTCTTTTTTTAAAAATTCTGGGCCAGCTTTAGCTCTGGCTCCAGCTCTGAGGCCTCTGCTGCTGAAAGCAAGTATCTGGTTTGTTTGGGTTCTATAATCGAAACACTGTACCAACTCCAGCTCTGAGATCCCGGCTGGCTGAAAGCAGGTTTCTGGGGTTTGGTTTAGCTTCTATATTTGTAACAATGTTTCAAACTGCAAGCTCAGAGGCCAGCAGCGGCAGGTGGGGAACGTTGGAGTCCTCCGTCACTGAAGCAAGCAAGCCTCATGTTAGCTTCAAGCTGCCTGGCTGCCAGCCGCCATCTTGGCTGGCAGTTAATTTGCATATCGCCCTGATTAGCCAATGGGAAGGGTAGTGGATGTATGGCTAATTACCATGTTTCTCTTTTATTAGATAGGATATTTTAAATATCTCTTTAAAGGGATATTTTAAAGTGCAAATATCTCTTTAAAAATATTTGTACTTTAACAGGATTTCTACAAGAAATGAATTTAATGTAAACTATTGATAATGCTAATGCTGGGAGTTCTTGGGAAGTTGACCAACTGAGTGGGACTGATTTGGGGAGTAAGTGACTTTTTGTCCTCTAATTTCCTTCCACCTTGCCCATCTTTAAGGTGGTCCAAATGAAAGAACTCCAAGTGCTTCTGGGATGGCTGAGTGGCTTTTAAAGTGTCTTTTCCCTACTGGATTATAAACTCCAATATCTCTAAATCAGTATCTCTAAACTTAGCTAGAAACCACAGATCACATGAGAGACCTGGGCATTCTGGAAATTTGTGGAACAAAGAAAAGTGTGTGTATGGGGAGGTAACAGGAATATTAGACTATATTTTATTGCAATTGCTCATCTATCACTTGTCTTCTTTGCCAGAGTGTAAGCTGTCAGAGTAGGGTGTCTCTCTCACACACACAGTGCCCCCCAAGCCCACCAGGTACCTTACATACAAACCTGCATGTATTCAGTGAATTTCGGGGACACAATGGTTTTAAAGCATTGCTCATGACATGATTAAATACAATGACATGTCTTCGTCATATAAACAGACTGCCAGCTGTTTGGATTATATCAGCAAGGGTGTGTGTTAATTCCTGAATGTGGAATCCTGAGAGATCAATATGAACCACCAACTTTCACAATGAGCCAAATCAGTATTTTGGGGGTGACAGATGCCTTTCTTAATATCCCAGCTCCATCAGAGAAATTAGGCAACTGTGACACTACTTTACAAAGGGATGTGTCAAGAATCTTGCCTTCCCTACATAATGACTGTGTACCTCTCAGATGCCGTCTCTAATACTTATTTGTAGAGTGATAGAACATTAGCTGCAGAGTTCATGTCACCAGGATTGTAGTTTGCATGTGGATGAAACGTTAACATAATGTAGGAATGTGAAATTAAACTGGCTGACTCTGAGCAGTGGTCCTGCTAAGATCCATTTCTCTGTTCTCATTATTTCACCTCCTGGTTTATTGTGTTTGCTGTTCTCTCCCATTACTCACAAAATTGTCAAATAAGTCCCCGAGGATGCACCAGCACGGGGCTCCTGGAAAATAGTGTTTCAATATTTTACATAATGAGTCCGATGAAGACAACGTGTTCTCCATTGTAAAAAGCCAAGGTTCTTTCACTTTGTTTATTGACCCCCAGCTTTAAAAGGAAGACAGCGAGTGTGGATGAGAAACAGAGTGAGGAAGCAAATTATAAGGGGACTGACTGTTAGGCTTTTCTCAGTTTAAATGGTGCTTATAAGAGCAAAGAACTCACGAGACTTTTAATAACACTGACTCCACAGTGGAAAATATCTAGGGAAATAGGAATGACACAAATATTATTATATTCAGAGACTACGAGAAGAAGGAAGGAGACAAAGGTCTTTCTAATGCAAAGTTAGAAAACAGTAAATCAAACTACCATTGTTAAAAAGCAGGGGACAAATTACTTCTTCAGGTTTTGTTTGTTCATGAAATGACAACTGTGGTATAACCTAATGCGTTTGCCATTATTTTTCTTCTGGTGGGAAGATGAGCTGGGGCACAGTAAACCAGAGAACAGTGCTAGCTGGCCTTAACAACTGAGTTGTCATCTCGGGGAGTTAGCGGGGATGCTCCAGGCATCACTTGAGGAATCTTTGGGTGGCTTCTTTGAGGCTCTGTCCTCTCCACACCTCACTGCCCATATCAAAGATGTGACTCTGCCATCGACACCTTCATTCAATCAAAGAAGGGATATAAAAATGTGTATTTATCCTTAGTATTATGAGTCATTCATACAATAGACCAGGGGTATGAAGGGCATTTTAATCATATGCACCCAATGACAAAACCTCATTCAGGGATGAAAACAAGTACTGTATAATCTGGCAGGTCTCTGTTGTGCTAAGTGACACTACAGGGCTGTGTCATGAAAATAAATGGGACAGTTATGCCAGGTGATTCAGCAAACTCCTTCCTTCCTAACCTCTGCACAGACAGTTTATAATTATGCCTCATGTCATCTTCTCTATTCCAAGTTCCTTTCAGAACTGTCATCAGGGAAATCAATTTCTAGAATTATGCCTTTAGTTATTAACCACAGGGTGGATTCTCCACAGGGTGCACTGCCCTGCTTGAAGCCTAGTAGATGCCTTCCTCCTAATTCTATAATGATCAGATTTAAAAATATTTTCCTCTAATATATCTCTATTTTCAGAAATACTGCAAATCTTGTTTCACCCAACAATGAAGAAAAAGTCAGGAAGAAACATTAGGGGGTGAGTGTATAGAGAAAAAGCCATCATTTACCACTGAAGGACACTATTCTTAAGTATAAACCAAATCAAACAAAAACTTCAAGACAATATATAGTCCTAATAAAATTTTATTGAGAACCAGTAAGTCAAATCCTTTACAGAACATAGAAATACATATGATCCCAGCCCTTCCCAATAAATGGCAATATAATATTGGGGTGGGTTCCCTGAATATCCCAAACACTTAGTTTTATACCCATGGGGAGAAACAGTTCTACAGCCTAGTAATACAGAAATGGGGTGCTTTGACCTATTTAGGAGAAGCAGAAGTGGAGTTCAGTATAAGTAAAAAGGACTACAGAAGAGTTCTAGTAGCCAAAGGAATAGATGAACAAATGTCTACTTTTCACATGTTGTATTTCAAAGTCAGCTAGTAGAAAGCAGGGCATCACAAGACTAGACACAAATTAGCCTGAGGACATAGGAGCAAAGGATCTCCGTCCATTCAGTTACATAAGAAAGTAGTAACAAGGAGAGAAAAGAGTCTTCGATCCATTTTTACCCAACGCTCTACCTACCATGAAGGCTTTTGATGCCAAATAATTGGAACTGACATCAGAGATGAAAAGGGAGCCAAATGACTCTAAGGATTAGAGACAGACAACCTGGAGGAGACCAAAGCCCAATGGTATTGATGAAGATAGTTATGATAATGTTAGCATTTTTTCCATGATGAAAAGTTAACTACTGCAATTTTCATCACTACAGGAACAAACATAGGCAGGACAAATGAACACTGTGCGGCAAGCTCTTAAGGTTTTACCACCTAGTCTTTTCATGGAGACGAGACATACTAATGAGTTTTCTGGGAGGCAAGTTTTGGGGAGGTTTTTTTTTTTTTTTTTTTCACCAAAAAGAAAAATATATGAGAGAAAAATAATACAACAGAAATACAACTGAAATGATGCCTCTTCCTTTTAAAACTAAGAAAGCTAATGTAAAAGTTTCTTTCAGTTTCTATCATGGTCTTAGTTTATAGCCTTTGCCTAAGTTAAAATCCTATCAACTTTCTCAGCTCTTATGCATAAACATTAAAAAACAACACAAATCCTGCCAGTTTTGTAAGTCCTAAAAAGAAAAAAAAGGGTACTTGAATTGTGTTTATATTGATGAATTTGATAATGGATGACAATAGCCAGATTGTAATTCAAGTATTAATAAGAATCTTATTCAAAATATTATTTTCCCTGCCTTGAAGTCTTCCTGGGGTTTAAATTGACTAAGATGTTTGGAGAAGCACTGTGATCAAGTCTCTGGCTAAGAAATTATGTTTTGTTGTTATTCCTTTAGTAACTATAATTGCTAAAAGTACAGGCACAGTAGAGTAAGATATTTAACTAAACCAAGTGGGTTTTATTCCTTCCAGTTAGACACCCAGCCAAGGCAAATTAGCTTTCCTGTGGATGCTGACACCCCCGCTGAAACGTTCCTGGGAAGGGAGAGCTTGCACATGGCTCTCAGCAGCACTTGAGAAACCCAAGAGGCACAGGTTGTCCGCGAATAGCACAAGTCACAGAGGACAAGCGAATCCTAGGACTTGAGTAGTAGGCTGTTTTTTAGATCCTGTTGTCAGTAGCCTTTAAAGCAGGGGTGGGGAACATCTGGCCCATATAAGGCCCACGCTATCATTTGGTCTGGCCCTGCCAAGGCATTAGGGGTGAGTTAATTAAATGTTTGATCAAATATAGCAGGCTAATTTTTAGGTTGATAATTCTGTTTGGCCTGCAAATGGTGTTATACATATCCAAATGGCCCTTGGCAGAAAAAAGGTTCCCCACCCCTGTTTAAAGGCTTAGACAATTTCTAATAATATTAGCTATTTTGGTGCTTTGTGGAAAACAATAGGGGACTGCAGGAACCAACACACATTCAGTGGGGTTTTGGCTCAAACTTCCAATAAAAAATAGCATGTTTTTATGACTGGGAGAGCTGTGAGATAGGCACATTTAAAACTTTTAGACCCTGTTTTTTTAAAGCTGCAAATGTTCTAAAATTAGTCAAAACATAGAATACGACAAGCTTGAGAAAGGCAGCAATGGAAGGAGGAGTAGAAGCTGATGAGTCAAAACATTTGTACAGACTTGAAGCACCAGGGATTCTGCATCTACTATATAAATACCCTATTCTGAGGGCTCAGAAATTGATGAATATAAAGCCTAACATATGCAAAAAGGCAGGATCCATTTGTTCTAAGCATGATCACTGGATTTATAGCAAAAGCTTAGTGTTTTGTTTTTTTCAAGCTAATGGCTATACACACAGCACCCCTCCCTCCTTTTAAATAGAATTAGAATGCTTTACTACTTAGTGAAAAGACCTACATCCAGATAGGTTGCTAGGAAGAGAAATGTGGCTCATATCAAACAGCCAGATGAAAGCAAAGTCACTGCCAAGCAAGTGAAACAAATCAAAGTTTAGAAGGTCAGTGGGACAGGGTGGACTCAAGTCCTCAGTTACAACATAGTCACAGCCTGAACACTGGTTTCCTGATCTTATACTAATTCTGGAGAACGAACAAATTTAAATAAATAGTTACAAACTGCACTAGCTTACTTTAGAAAAATAACACACAATAAGCTCTTATTGTTAGCTTATCTAGAACTAACCTTCAAAGCATTTTCACCACTAGAGCCTGGATGCTTTCCTAACAAAAAGGGGCAAATGTCAGAGTATGCTGATCTCTAGTTTAAATTAACATTGTGAATTTAAAAAATGGCATTTAGGTCGCTAGAGCAGTTTTTAACTCCTGCAATTTTTGTCCTGGAAGCACAGAGTTATATTTTTGTTCCCTTTCATAATCAGCCTTATAGAGAAAAGCAAAGTCATAAAACTGAACTGTTGGAGGAAAAATACTAAAGAGCAGAGGTACAGGGCAATGTCCAACAATAATCATATATTTATCTGTTATCTACATTCAGTTTCTTTTAACCATTTTTAGAACAGTAACAGACAATTATATTCATAAGCTTAAATAAGAGCAAGACTTCCTCCAAGTTATAAAATATATATACATATATGCCCTCAAAATATTATACATATCACCCAGCTTCCTTTTTGGAAGAAAGTGAAGTTAAAGTTAAAGGATTTCCTTGGATATTTTAAAATAAAATAAATGATAAAAAAAGGAAGTGAACTAAAGACAAATTCTGGAAAAAAAATCAACTAAACCAAGTACACAGTTTGACTGTTTCATTGAAAAGCACTGACAGCATTTCGCTCAGGCCTGATATACAGGAAGGGTCATGCATGAGTTGCAGGGCAGGCTGTCCTTTTATAGCTCAAATGCAGGAAACCGGGCTTTCGAGGGCACGAGGAGATCAGCCAGGAAATATATTGTCCCAGCCATTCCTGAAGGGAGAGAAAGAGGAAAGTTAATATACCAAACGACTCCATTTTAGAGAGTGGCTTTATTTTGCAGCTACAACGTTACGATATTAATGGCAATGATTTAAATGAAGTAGGCATCTGTCTATATTTACGTTCCTTGCAGTTCAGTATTAGAGGAGATCACCAGTGAGGTGTTCAGCCGCTTCATCCAGGGGAAGACAGGAGGGAGCGTGGAGCCAGACAAGTTCAAGGCACAGCCCTGCCATTGGTTGTGTGAGCACTGAGGGTCCCCTACCTGTCTTCACATCTGTGACGTGCGGGTAATGCCTGTATGTTTTCGCTGAGATTTATGACGCCATCTGCATAATGCCTAGCACGTGCCTGGCTCCATAATGGTAGTCATCACTATGACTATTAGTATAAGGATTGTGCTAGTCCACGTGCTCACTGATTTTTAATACTGAGCTGTTGTACTAGGAAATAAGGAAGTAGTTTAATAAATGATTGTAAAATTAACTTGTTGACAAAACTCTGATTGAAATACATTAACTAGCAAGCAGAGCAGTGGATGCTGACATTATAAGGCAAAAAGTCATGTGGGAAAATACCTTCAAAGAGGGAGAAGGGGGTGTCTGGTGTTCTGCATCCATGATCTCCATAATCTAAGCACCATTCAGCAAACTAAAAATGAGACCAAGTTAAATTACTGCTGTGATTTCTTCCAGAGACCCCCACAATTTGATAGACATTGCCCATAAGAATTATTCTAAAAAGTAAAAAACTATCTTCAAGGCAGAGAAAAGGAGTTAATGCAGAGAAATGCATGGCCTGAAAGAGTGTGAAACATGAAGGGAATTTAATAAGCTATCTGAGCCCTACATCTCCAAGGTTAGCATAGAAGAAACGAAGGAATGACACCACCTACATCTTTCTTTTTCTCTCAGAAATGCTGCTGAATAGAATTATGTCCTTTTAAAAGAAAGATAATTCCACTGAATGGTTTTGAAGGTTTTTCTTAAATAATTGTATGTCCCACAGATATGGTTTAACAAATGAATGAATTAAATCAGATTAACTAGAAACCTTTCTACAGCCTCTGGGAGAAGGTGCTTTCCTTTTGGGGCTCTGACTCCTACCTTACAGGCCCTGTACAGGTACTTGGTATCCTGCGTGACGTTGTACAGCGCCAGGAAGGAATAGGCATTCCCCGCAGTGCCATGGCACAGCCCATACCCCTTCTTCAGCAACCCATGCTGCCAGATCACATCAGCACACTGATAGGCATCGTTGAGATACTGTTCCTCTTTGAATACCTGCAGAGTCAGGGAGATCGTTTTATTTTAAAGGATAGGAAAGAAAATTCTATTGGTATTCCTCCTCGACAGGAAAGATGGGGAGATGGAGGAAGGAGGGACGGAAGTGGCTTGGCAAGAAAGGATAAAGGATTTAGCTGTACAGAGATGTGGTACATCAGTGGGACAAATTACAAAACTGCTAGCTTTAAAAAAAATAACAGGCATGACTTTGTTTGCATGGCCTAAGTTTTAAGTGTGTGTGTGTGTGTGTGTGTGTGTGTGTATGTGTGTGTGTGTTATTGGTGAAGTAACATTATTTTACTTGAAACTTGCTGTTATCATTAGTCACTTCCCAAAGAACACATGCTACCTTCTTTGGTAACAATGATGCCCTTGATTAAAAGGAAGTTTCTTCACATACTGAAGGAGAAACTGTGTATATAAAGCTGATTATAAAAACTGATTTGGCTATAAAACCCTGCACTTCGTCAGAAAAATAAAGATACACCTTTACAATCTTTTGTGGACTCCTATATTAATCGAAGACTTGAGGAATATTCTGATTAGACATTTTAATTATCTCATTGCAAACTAAACGATCTTAAACATAAAGGCATTTTTAAAAGATTTCCCAAGTTTCTAAAAGTAAAATTTGATATACTAAAAGCTTACTTAGATTATGAGATACCAATCTGTAGATTTGTAATTTATGTTTTCAATGTTCATGGATGCATGCTATAGTTTAGATCAGGGGTGGGCAAACTTTTTGACTTGAGGGCCACAATGGGTTCTTAAACTGGACCGGAGGGCCGGAACAAAAGCATGGATGGAGTGTTTGTGTGAACTAATATAAATTCAAAGTAAACATCATTACATAAAAGGGTACGGTCTTTTTTTTTTTTTTTAGTTTTATTCATTTCAAACGGGCCGGATCCGGCCCGCGGGCCGTAGTTTGCCCACGGAGGGTTTAGATCCTAAGTTCACTCTATTGCATGGCTGAATACTATTCCACTGTAGGCAGATACCACATTTTGTCTATCCACTCATCTGCTGATGGATACTTGGAATTATTTCTACCTTTTGGCTGTTGTGAATAATGCTGCTGTGGAACACAGGCGTACAAGTGTGTCTGGATCCTTGATTTTAAATACCTAGGAGTGGAATTGCTGGATCAAATGTTAAGTCTAACTTTAATTTTTTGAGGAACTGCCAACTGTTTTCTCCAGCAGTGGCACCATTTTCCATTCCCATCAGCAATGTGTGAGGCGGATTCATTCTATTTTTCCATCGAGTTCCTGCGGACTCATCATGGCTCTGCAACTGAGGCTATACTCTTGGCTACTCTAGTTGTCAGGGAAGCAGTCTCCTGCTCTGTGAAATAATGTCTGCTCTGGTGCAGACAGACACTGTGAGAATGAGTTATAATCCATTTAGCAACGGTGAGCTTAGGTCTAACAAGTGATTTATCTATTGCTCCTTTAAAGATTATGCATAAAACTAATTTTAAATTTTAGAATTTTATATTTTCCAATTTATTTCTAGAAGGAGAAAATTCACAGTACCTTATAGGCCTGGAGGAGCATGTAGATGACCCCAGGGGCACCGTGACACCAGTGGACCAGCAGATCCCGAGTGTCGCCCACACAAGGAGGGTAATTGCCGGAAGGGAACTTCAGCTGGCAGACATAGTTTACACTAGGCTTGACCAAGCTGTGTAGGATGGCAGGGCTCACTTGAAGGCAGGGCTAGGAGTGAGAAAGGGAATTATTAGTTCTGCTGAAGCAAACAGATCTTCCTGAGCCTCAGGAATGAGTTTTAAACCAGAAAGAAAACATGACCAGAAGGAACTGGAAATTTTGGATTCCATCCAATTATTTTGCCTACTGGAACAAATTAAACTAGGCTATCAGTCAACTCTTTGGCCTTATGTCCATATTATTTTTCAATTTTTGTTATCTTACATACATGTAAATAACTTTCCTAAGTCAATGCTTGAGAGGGTGAGTGTAAGAGAAGTTTGAACTCCTTCAGCATACATGAAAGCCCAGAAAGAGATCCACAAAGAAAACTTTATTACATTCAGATGTTTCCAATGGAGAAGGGTACGAACAAGTTAGGAGGCCTGGAACCTAGATTCCAAACTGCTGTGTGACTCTGGACCAAGCCTTTCTGCCAGAGCATTCGGGACGGACACTTACGCAGGGTGATTCTGATACAACAATGTACAGATTTATAGGACACACTGAAATAGAGCACATGAGTCTCCATTTTTGATATAATTTTTAGTTTCTCTTTTTGATTCAAAGCACTGCTCACTTCTTTAAATTACAAATTCCAAGTGTTGTCTTTGCCAGGTAGGGGGTGAGTTTGTGGGACTGAGGGGGGGCAGTGGCGTGAAGCACAGGCAGGAGACTGTGGTGGCAGGGAATTAGGCCACACGGATGACAAGGCTTTCAGACACTGAACCTGCACTGAGTTCCTTAGAGCACATGTAGATTGCACTTTATCCAAAGAATACTGTTCAAATTCAACTTAAAATACTAGTGTAGAATGAATGGATTCTCCTCAAATTTGCAGGAATTATCCAAAATGGCCAACACATACATTGCTTTATGCTGATACATAGGCACCTCCTGGAATGAACTTTTACAGGATTAAAAATGAAATCATTTAAAATAGCTAACGATCTGCCAATGGAAAACTCAGTAGCTGGGTTTCCAGATTTCTTACTACAGAGCTAAGGAGGTAGAGGGTAAGATGCTCCTGATGATCTACTTCAATGAAAGGTCATGTGGCTGTTCAGTCACTGACACGTGTGACTCAACTCACCTCGAAACTTCAGAAGACATGAACTCTCCTTTCCTGAAAACTTTTAAGAGTTATATTTGTTTTTGGAAATAGAGCAATAATAAGGGGATTTAAGTCTATAAAAAAGTCAGAAAATAAAGGAATTTAAGTCTAAACTGTCAAAATCCCTAATTATAAAACTCTAATTGAGAAGTGTAGAATAAATACAACAGTTGGTCTCCTATTGCCACTAACCCTCAAAGTGTGACTCTGCATTTAAAAGCAATAATAACCTTGTGTTTTCCAGCATCACTGTCATTGTTTAGTTATGGGGAGAAGGCAGGTCTGGCATTGATTTTGCATTATTATAGCCAGCTACTCAACCAGTAAGTAGCATGTATGTCTAAGCACTCATGTTGAACATATTAATGAAACACTTTCTTTATGCCACATTGTACTTTGGGAAGGTGAGGGGGACGCCTTTGCTACCATTAAAAATCAATTTTCTTTAGCCATAAATTCTTATTCACAAGTGCCAATTTCTCCTTAAAGAGAGTTAAATAAGCCCCCAGAAATGATTCTCCCATGAGCAGTCCCCTTCTGACCTCGCCCCTCCGATTATGCTGGCTGCAGTAAATTCTATTTGTCCTTAGTCTATTTGACTTTGGCTGATGTCCCACAACAGTATTTGATCTAAATAAAGAATGGTTAAGCATAGCCTATTCAGCTATTTCCCGGGTAGGTTAAACAAAATCCACTGGAAAGGCTCCTTAGCTTTGCTTTTTAAGTGAGCCTTAGGCAACACGTGCTCATTTGTTTTCTACTGATTTTGGTCTTACTTCTGGAATTTGTTCCAATGGGTTGTGCCTTACAATGTGAAATAATAATAAGTATAGGTCAAAACACTTTAGTCTAGACAAGTGGACCTAGGCAAGTATGGTCATCCACAAATCAAACATCATCTGAAGGCACAGCGCCTTTTATGTTTATCCACTTGAAATGCCCCTTGGCAAATATTAATCTTGTTGTTCAGGCCAGGTCATTACAAGGAGGGTGATGCAGGAGTCGACAGAATGAAAAATGGAGCTGGAGCCCCTGTCTTCTGACCTTGTCAGTCAAGTCAGGAAGCACCTGTTAAAGTGTCACCACCATCCCCTCTCACCTGCATCAGGAAGTAGTAAATCCCTGCCAGGCCATGAGCAGCCCCCACATAATATTCTTGGTACCACTCATACATCAGCGGAGTCTTTGCTGTGAAGTTTCTCTTTCTAGCTAGGTTTTCTCCAGATGTTAAGACTGTTTCACAAACCTACAGAGAAAAAACCAACCAAAATAATGAGAATTACAGTAAAAACCCTGCTGGTGGAGGTCAGAACCTGTTTGAATAGCTTAGATTCTGGGGAACATGGCGAATTAGACACCAACTTAGGCCATGGAAGGGCAGTTAACTCAGCTCTCAGAGAGCAGGTCTGACTATATTCTGTCGGGTAGGAGAGGGTATGGAAGATCTTGAACTCTTTTCACGACAGCTTACAAGGATGCACTTGTCAAAGGAATGCATAACTCCTCGGGCACCAAAGGAGTTACTTGCACCCGGAAGCTGAAACCTGCCCTCATCTTCTTGGAAAGGGCCTCTAACTCTCACATGGCCAGACGTCTTACTGAGTCACTCTCCCCAGCGTTTCCAATAGAACTCAGCATGTAGCTATTGTGTTTTTTTTTTTTTGTTTTTTTTTTTTAATCATGCCCGACCTCCAGAGGTCAAGATATACCTTCCAGCTACTTGGGAGGTGCTAACTGGAGGAATAAAGCCAATAGGTTAGGTAGACGTTAAGTTTAAAAAAACTCCAAAAAGCACAAAAACATGGTACCTGCTGAATGTGGCGTTGAGGAATCTTTTCTACTCCAAAGTTCCTGTTCACAAAGAGAAGAGCGTAGATGTAGCCCACTCGTCCATAGAGCATTTCATTTGGAGCGTGGGGATCAACTTTATTTAGGTGAATTAGCCTGGGAAGAAAAATACATGCTTGAGATAATTTGAAAGGAATTAGGTAGTGGTATATACCAAAAATCGTACCTTTAAAAAACACACATGAATATATTTATTATATTTAAAACATTTTTAATATATAGTTATAATTAATATGTATGTTGTTTTACATTAATATTAGTGGGCTGGGCCAGAGCACCAACGATAGTCAGGATTCAAAGATTAACCCGTAACTAAATTTCTTTTCTTCAGTTCACAGTGGAACTGTCGAACAAGATACTCAAAGAAGGAAATAATACAGGAGTAGGGCTGAGGCCACCTGGAGCCTCCCTAGCTCCTCAACGGAGGCCTGCCCTGAGACTAGCAGCTGGGGTCAGAGAGGCTGAGACTGCTGGCTGTTAGGGAATTCTGCCTGGAGAAAGAACGAAGTCAACACTCAAAGCACCTTCTATTTCTGTAAAATGAAATGTACAAGTGAAGGAAAAAATCATTGTCTGTCCCCTCCCAACGCCTCCCACCACTTCCACAGGCCTGTGGTCTGACAAGGGGAGCACACAATGTAAAGTGAAGAAGACGTTTTTATAACCAGAATGAGATGATTTTGGTGACTGAAAGGGGACAACAGTTGTGAAACAGACTGAGAACAAGTTATGAAAGGGTCCTTAAGTGAACTTACTCCCCAGCAAGAAAGAGGGGTTTGAAAAGTACGGCTGCTTGCAGTTACTGACAAAGCTAAGCGCTTCCACATTATATTTCAACAAATGGACGTATTTCAATCAAACTGTTCAAATATGCAAATGATGGCTCATGCACTCTTTTTCTTCTATAAATACAGGCATTAAACTCACAGTGGAACGAACAGTGGTTATCTTAGGTACAGAGACACAGTGGCAAGAGATTGCTTTTGATTTTTTTGTTTTGTTTTTTCCCAATGTCAACATGGTCATCTGGAAGGTAGAATTATGGGCTATTTGTTTCCTACTTCAGTTTCATACACACACACTCCTAATATTTAAAGAATTTAAAAACATTTAATAAAAATTCTTTTTTAAAAATGTCTAACTGGCAGCTTAATAACATTGAGACCTTAAGAAAATAAAATCTGTTTACTAGATATGAATTCACCTGTTGTAGTAAACAGAATAAATGTGTCAGAGTCTTGATAAGAATTTATTATCAAGTTTTTATGTAACTGTATCAAATTGTATAGAGTTTGGATATAAGAAAGCACTTTTGATTTACTTTTGCAAAGAAGATTAAGAATCTATTCAAAAAGAGAAATTACCATGAACTTTTTAATCAATCACTACACTGTGGAAGTTACTCAGAATTAATTATTAATTATTGCATTAACTCCAATGATGTTTTGATCTAAATAAAATATGTTTGAACCACTATATTAGAAAACAGTTTTATTTGCCATCATTATGACCTGCATTACCACTAGGTGGCAATATATAATTAGCATTCCAATTATTTTGCAGCCAAACTTTTTTGCATTTGGGAAGTTTAAAGTAGGTAGCAAATATCTTCACGAATCTTTTAAAATAAAGTATTGCTCAGAGTATCTCCTTAAAACAATACAGTTTAAGGTAAAAAAGTAAGTATTCCATTCTTTTCTGGATTTGAATTCACATAATTAAAATTCATTAGTGTGTCTGAACATTATTAAAGGTAGGACTTTTACAGTAAACAGAATAAATGTGTCAGAGTCTTGATAAGAATTTATTATCAAAGTTGCCAGGAGTTAGGGAGGAGGGAAGAGGAATGAATAGGCAGAGCACAGAGGATTGTAGGGCAGTGAAACTACTCTGACTGATACTATAATGATGGAAACATGTCATACATTTGTCCAACCCATAGAAGGTACAACACTAAGAGTGAACTGTAATGTAAACTGTGGACTTCAGAGACTATGATGTATCAGTGTGGGTTCATCGGTAACAACAAGTGCACCACTCTGATGGGGAATGTTGATAATGGGGGAGGCTGTGCATGTGTGGGGGACAGGCGGCACATGGGGAATCTATTTACCTTTCAATTTTGCTGTGAATTGAAAACTACTCTAAAAAGTAAAGTCTATTAAACAACTAAACCAAACAATAAAACCTTCGCTGGAAATGTAACTCTCTGGATGTTAGCATGCTCAGTGGGAAGCTACCATGCATGCAGAGTTGCATGGCAGTCAGATTTCTTAGCAGAATTCTGAAAGAGTGTTCATTAAACTCTAATAAGGCAAAAATTGTAATTTATTAGTACAAAAGTTTGGTAATTCTTCATAATTCACCACCTTCAATGGACTGCCCTGACTTACATTAAAAATAAAAGGCTGGATTTGCATATCATTTGTCCTTAAAAAAAGCAGTTTTGCATCACTTTGTATATCCTTAGGGGCCTTTCTCAACCCACCACAGGAAGTGAGCTGCATTTTTTCAAAGTATTGATCTTGGATAGCACATTGGGTTAGTAATCATATAAGTAGGCTTTTGATCATTATTGTTACTGAAACTGATGTTTGACCTGTATTGTGTCAGTGTTATTATATCTTGCAATAAAGTAGGGATAATGGTTGTTTCTTAACTATAACATAAGAAAAATGTCAGAATTGATCAAATGATAGTGCTAAGATTTGTTGCTGAGAGGAAAGTAAATTCACTAAAATGTTCTTTTATAACACGTAGAATTAATTAATGCATAATAACAGGTAGTTAAAAATCCGTTAAGAGAGCCATGATTACCGGGTGATGCAATCTTCTGCCTGTTTCTCATTGTTCATCTTGTGATACACCACAGCGGCAACAGCCAGCGGGCCTGCATCCCCACAAAGGAAGGTGATGGAACGCTTGGACAAACAGTTCAGACTTTGCTTTACGTAGCTATGTGCCATCTGGAGGTAGGCAGGGTCCCCGAACACGTCATAGAGATGTAAGTAAAGCACAGCAATACCTGAAAAGCAAAAGGAAAACAATGTAAACATGAGGAAAGGGCAGCTGGCTGTATTATTTTGGTGTGCTGCCTCCTCAGCAGTGTTGATTTTGACAAGCTGTAATAAATATGTAAACTATCCGGTTGTTCAGATGACCTCAGTTCTAGACTCAGCTTTATTACCAAGCAGCTCTTAGAGCAGACACAGGCAAACACTTCATTGTTCTAAGTTTCCTCATCATTATAACTCTAGATTATAGGAACTCTAAGATTCTCTACGAACTCTAAATCTAAGTTTATTATTAATCTTTGTTGCACTCTAGCTATTGTATTAATGTAGTCTTCATGATTAAATGATAGGTTATGAAAACTATGGTTCCAAATAAACAGTCACTTATTTATTTAACAAATAATAATTTACTTAATAATAAACAAGAAATGTTTGTTCATGTGAGCTAAAGAAATCCAAAGGTTAGGAAATGAAAATTCAATTTCTCTTATATCTATAAGCATTTTTTTTTTCCATGAGAAGATGGTAGAGTAACCAAATTCCCTACCCCAGTATCATTCCAGGCAGGGATTACAAGAAAACTAAGTTGAGAAATGAATTAAATTCCTTTGTATTTTTTTCTCTCTGTTGAGAATCTAACTTCTTTAGGAACTATATTGTAAAAGTTGCCAAGGACTTTAGCTTTGGGCCTTTATTGGCTTCCTATCCTACCCTTGAAGCCCTGTATGAAACTGTGCAGTTTTCTGTATGTCCCTATTCCAAATACCTGTCACAGCAGAGAGAGCCTCCCTCTGAAGACTCCTGGTCTCAGGGCAGACTCAAAGATGTGGCACAGGGAGCCTGCCTTCAGCATTTCTATAAACTCATTTTTCTCCTTAAAGTACATTTTCCATCTCATTTACCATTTATAAAAGATAGAGAGCTTCTGTTTAAATCTAAATTAATAGAGCCAATCTCTTCACAAATTTCAATGCAGTAAAAATGCAGTCTGCAAAATTACTTTTCACTGTACTGAGGACAATTTTAAATTTAGGTAGTTTTCTCATTTTGCATGGGTAATCTCCAAAGCTTTGTGCTACAGACAATTCAATTTCACATGTATATTAAGACCAAATTTTCATTTCCTGCCAAAGTTAATAACGTTGTCTGCTCTTTTAAAGTGGCTTGGCATTAGTAATTCCACAAGCTGAGATGATCAGATGTACCAATGCTTAAGGTTTATAGATGTAAGTGTGCAAAACCCCAAATGTGGGTAAGAAAAGAAATCTCCTTTTCACAAATGATCAATGTCAAGAGCTTCTTCTAGAATTAGGTTCTTAATGGGCTTCATCTCATCCACACCAGGCATCTGCAGGCAATCTGTTTAAATTGTTACCCTTTCATTTTGCCCTCCTATTCCCATCGCTGCCTGAACTCCCTTAATTAAGTTATGTAAGCACCAAAGCCAGATAATGACATGACTGAGATCTGAGAAAATAAAAAGTGATTAAATACAAGCCCAATGATTGCTTTCCTTTGCAGACCTTTCTCTCATTATCAACAATTCCTCTTGGCCTAAGTATTTAACAAACAAAGCCCATGAAGTTTTGCAATTGTAAGGTTTGATGTATTTCTCATGAAAAGAGGGTAATCACTTCTCAAGTCTCACAGTATTTCATTTAAATAAAATATTTTGTTTTTTTTTCTTTCTGATCAACAGAGCCAGCCTCTGGGATTTCAGGTTCTATTTCTCTCCTTCTCATTCTGGGCATCAGTGTCCGCTTATTTTGATTAGGCAATCTCATCCAGGTTGCAATTTATGGTGTCTACCTTCCTTGTCACAAAACACCTAAGGATTAAAGGGTTTCAAGTGAGGGGTGCTGTGGCCAATTAGAAAAATGTCTGGAACAAGCTTATTATATTTAGTCTAGGTCAGAAAAATTAGATAAAATGCCTAAGTCAAAGACAATGCCTCATCAGTATTTTATACCCCAGATGCACTAATTTAATCCTGGTCGTGTAGCTAAGTTGGTTAGAGCATCATCTTGATAGCCCAACTTTGTGGGTTTGATGCTGGTCAGGGCACATACAAGAAACAACCAATGAGTGCATAAATAAGTGGAACAACAAATCAGTGTTTCTCTCTCTCAAATCAATCAACACATTTAAAAAAATTAAAATAAATAGAAAAAAATGGAGGAACTACTTGTGGCCAAATGTCTTAAATCTGATTCTTACAATTTTCCAACCACTGAAAATATTCATGTAGGAAAAACTCATCCAGTCCTTCTATATACTAACAGCTCTGGAATCAGCCTAGGCTTTAAAAGACTCTTTTCTAATGTAATTTATCAAAATAAATACAGTATGTTTTTTATGGAAGAAATTAAATACTAGTAGTAATGCCTGGCTTAATATACATATGCAGTCTCATGCCCCACTCTATTCCTGCCTCCCAGAGGCAATCACTTTCAATAATATTAGTCATTTCCTCTAGTATCTGCCTCCATATTTCTAATAATAATATGCTTATGTGCTATCGCATCATTTCTCTTTATCAAATATTTTGACTCACAATCCATTTTGGAAGATGAGACTATGATAGCTGCTAAGTGGTCCCCCAAAATGTACCTCCCTTTCCTTCAACAATAATGGCCTGGATTTTAGCTAGGCACAGGGCTGCCCATAACAGTCTTCTTTACAGCTGACCAAGTGAGACATAGTGGAAGTAATGGGGATAATTTCAGAAAATGTTCTTGAATGGAGGGACTTGCCATTTTTTTCCTCCTGACTGGAATACACTTTGTACGGTGTACCTAAAGCAGTCATTAGACCATGAAGTAGCAGCTCTGTGATGAGGAGGGTAAAGCACCAATATCAAAGCAGCTTAAATCCTGAAGGACTGTGAAGCTGTCCTGGATTGCCTTTATACAAAAGAAAGACATTCTGTCGTGTTAAAGCCACAGCTCCTTTAGGTGTAGCCCCACATGCTGGTAAGCCTAATGCTGAAGGATACAGCTCTTTTTGAAGCTGGGGAGTGAGGCAGGAGGTAAATCACATCATCTGTCTGGAAGGTAAAATCAATGGAACCTGGTGGGGAATGCCTGAGAGGGAGATACCAAGCAGAGAGGCCAAGCAGGCAGCTGGATACTCGAGTTTGGAGTTCAGGAATGAGAGGTTGGACAAATGTCCTCCAAATGTGAGGGAAATGTGTTAACTCAAGTGGCCAACGATTCCCTGATGCATTTCAGGAGCAGCTGGAGTACAAGACTCATTAATCCAATGAAGTGGGAATTGTGTTTGATTGAAAAACAAAAAGAAACACTATGCTTCTCACCTCCTTTGTGGTCTTGAGAGGCCAGAAGAAACCCAGACATTTATTATTTTGGTCTTAGGTTCCTGGAGCCCGTTTGGTTGCTCAGAACTGTGGTGTTCAACATGCTCACCTTTACAGAAACTTAATTAAAAGTAAACAATATTTAAAATTCTTTGTTTCAGTCACACTAACTGCATTTCAAATGCTCGAAAGCCCTGTGGCTAGTGGCTGCCCTGTGTACAGCAAAGTCACCTTTCCATCCCCACAGAAAGGTCTAAGCACAGCACTGCACTGAACAGAGGGGAGATGGTATTCTGCATGAGAAGTTCAGGAAGCCTGGCACTGCCCCACAGTTCCTCCTAGAAACCTCTTCTCTTGGAAATGTTGACAACTACTTGAAAGAAAACAATATATACAGTGAAGACCAAATAAAATTTTGCGCTAATAGAAATCTATTCTGGATTTCAGTATGGAAATGAACTAGATTTTTCTCTCCTGTTTCCTTCTGTAGTTACTACTCTGGGAAGGGAGGGTAAACTGCTTAGGGATACTTCTAAATCTGCAATTTCCTTACTCAGCTATTTACCCCGTAGGACTATAAATATAGCCAGCTGTTGAGAAGTAATTAATACTGTCTTTGAATTTCTCAGGGATCATTAGTTCCATTCATCTTGACCAATCAAGACCTGGTACTCTCAAATGTATATGGAGATGATAAAAAAAACAACTCCACAGATGTAAGCACTTCTCTGTAATTGGCATTTCAGAGATTACTCCTTGACGTTATTCATTTATCTACAATCAGTCCACACTGATGTACAGATCTTTGTCATGGTACTTAAGCTCCATAAGGTATTTCCTTACAGGCCAGGGGCTTTTAAAGACTCTCTTCATGGACCCTGGTAGGAGAAATCATGTTCAGACTACACATACTGGTGGAGTTACTAGAGGTGCTCAGCTAACACCCAATAATGGGTCACAATAGTTTGAGTGACATGAAGACACTAACTCCCTAAAGGAGGGGTGATGGGTTTTTATAAGTTTCAAATGAATGGTTCACTAGCTGAAACTTTAAATGTTCATTAATTTCTATGTTTTTATTTTCAGATTTATGAAAATATGTGAAATTTCCTCTGGTTAACCCCATACAATATAATCATTGGTCCTCGGTCCGTCTAGATCAGGTTAGTACTTTATAATGTGTTATTTTAAAGCTGTTTCTCAATTTTGTGAGTGTTTGAGAGCATGCAATTCCATTTCTTCAACAAAATTATAGTTGTCATACCCAGTCGCTGTAGTTACTGTGCATAGTGTTCTGATGTGGACACTGCTGGCTGTTCAAATATTCCAGTACTACTTTAAATACAGGCAATCTGGGAGGAAACTAGTTGGGAGTCCACAGCCTTAACTTAATATTGCTCCAAAGAAAGGAGTGGAAGAGAAATTAAAGAGGGTAAGTGAGCACTCTGAAGATGTGTCTTCTTTTCTTGAGGACCTATTTGCAGAGTTGACTGTCCAATAAAAAGAGAGGTTAAAAAAAAAATAAAGAAGCCCTGGCTGGTTAGGCTCAGTTGGTTGAATGTAGTCCCAGGGACATAGAACTTGTGGGTTTGAATCCCGGTCAGGGGGAAAGCAGGATGCAGCTGATAGATGTTTCTCTCTCTCTGCCTTCCTTTCTCTCTAAAATCAATAAAAAAAATTAAAAAAAGAAGTCATGTTTCCTCCTCCTCTCAGTGCTCTGCAATGTGCTGCTTCATAATTGTAAAATTAGGAAGCGCTCCTAGTCTTTTATTCAGACTGCCGTGAGTGATAAATCCTTCAGCGCAGTACTCATGAAGAGCTGGAGCTCAGGGACCTGGCTGGGTAGACTGTTGCTCTGATGTGTGTGCTAAGGTTGCAGGGAAAGAGATGTGATTAACCAATATAAGAACTGCATTGAATTCCCATCCTTTGCCCATTCCACCTAGTTTTAAGGTACTGTTTTTAGTTTGCATAAATGGTAGCAAGAATTGTAATGGCAGAGCACTCTCCATCCATCCATCCATCCATCCATCCATCCATCCATCCACCCATCCATCCATCCATCCACCCATCCATTCAACATGTATTTATTAAGCACCAACTATGGACCTAGCCCACTGTGTTAAGTGCTGAAGTAACTGGAATGAAAATGACAAGACACAGCCCCAGTCTCTTTGGTCTGTAAAAATCTAATTGCTTAGATATGTCTTCATTCTTTCCTTCCTGCCATTTCTTCTAGTCGATCTACAAACACTCATCCTGCTCTCTGTGCCTCACCCTAGCACACTGGTGATGGCCTACCCTTACAGTTGTTCCAGCCTGTGTCTTCGCAATTTAAGATAACATCAACACCAAATAAAGTGCAGGCAGAAAGAAAGCAGGCGGCACTCTCGGTGCACTTATCTATCTAGAGGTCACTGTGAAGGGCTCTAAGAAACGCAGTGTAAATCCACACCCTGGATCCCTTCGTGTCCTACCAGCTCCTGCTGGGAGACATAGGGGCTCCTGAAGGTGAAGGACACTTGTTCAGGGCTCAGATTACACACTGAAATGCTGGCTCTGATGTAGAGCTACTTAATAAGGAGATCAAATTGCACAGAAAAGACACCTGGCCAGAGCGATTCCTTTCAAATAAGTGCTACCGGCAGAAACTAAGACCACATGCTAAAGCTGCAGCTCAAAGGCTGCACATTTGGCAGATCAGAGGAACAGCATCTTGAAATACTTTAATGACTTACATTTAGAGCGCAAGTTAATATTACTCCTGGGACTATGCTGCATATCCTCTTATTTAAAATGCTATCTAATACTTGAAAAGAGAAACTATATGCCGATCTTAGCCTCATTAACACTGTGAGTTGGTCACAGAAAATTCGGTCATGTCTTTTAGAACTAAAGCCTCTAGAGTCCTGTGTGCATTTTTTCCCCTCAAAGTGTGAGTTGATTATCATTTCCCTTAGGAATCATCACAGTTAAGAGAGAAAAATGAAATTAAATGAAGGCTAGCACTTTCCCTCATTCTCTCTTAAAGACACTAGTGCGATTAGCCATCCCTTGGGTTTACTTAACCTTTTTACCATGTTACCTGAAAGGAATCTTTTATACTCAATGTTTATTTCTAACACAAAAATACTTCATCTACTCATTTAATTTCTCACCAGTGTTTTGTGCTTTCCATTTTATAAGGAACTTTAAAGCCTTCGCCCCTTAGAATCTATAATCAAGCTGGAACAAAACCCAGAACAGCCTAATGCAGGGGTGTTATGCTCTGTAGTGATTCCCCACAGATCCCTGGACACCACCTAGGACCACTCCGGAGCTGGCCATCAGGCTTGACCTGCAGGGCCTCTGTGCCTGCTAGTTTTCCGCACTGTCTGTTACGTGCACAGATATATAGAACAGTTTTTGATGGGGCACCTAGAGAATCCAAATGCTTCCCTTGCTTCCAAAACTAGGAGCATGTACTATAAAGAACTCTTGATAATCTACCAGAAAAGGAGTAAGGCTAAAAATGAACAAAATGTTTATTGCTGGCATATGTCATATATCAATATCATGATGCATTACACTTCAATGTACTCATTTTATAAAGGAGGCTTTTGGTGATAAGCACTGAAGCTGTTTATTGCAAGTTTGATTTCAGACTTGGGTGATATTTCACATAAGATCCCCAGCAAGCCTTTTCAAATACAAGCAATTACAAGGAAAAGCTTCTGTTTTGGCCCAGTTAATTTTCTATCCTGAAACCATGCTAATATGTTAATTCAGGATTAGGGAGGAAAACACCATCTATAGAACCACAACGGAGATCTCATTTTTCCAGCTGCAAATGCCCATAATTCTCCCAGGGTTTACTTTATGTCTGATCCCTAATAACTTTTTCTTACAGACTTTTAAATAGTAAGTACTCTTGCCTGTCTAACAAGCCATTTCCAAATTCCTTTCTTTCCAAATTCCTTTAATGTTTTATTAGGGCTTATGTTTTTCTATAACACTTAAAACCGACTAGTCATTAGCCATTTCTAAAAAGTTTGTACACGAGTATCATTGTGTTGTGATTGCTTAAATTACTTCACCTGAGAGCTTATGTACAGATCTTCACTTCACTTATAAAATGCTGTAAACTCAAATGTAAAAGTGGAGTAAACACACACACACACACACACACACACACACACACACACACACTCATTTTCATTCTCTCTATAGACATCTCTCTTGGTAAAGAGCAGGAGCTCTAAAGCCAGGCTGGCTGGGCTGAATCCTAACTTTGCCACTTACTAGCTTTGTAACCAAGAACAGACCTGCAATCGCGCTCTGCTTCACTTTTCTCATCTGTGAAACGGGGCTATGAATAGTATCCATGCCATGGAGTTCTTCTGAGACTTAAGTTAGTTAATTAATGCAAAGCACTTAGATGGTGCCTGGCCTGTAATGTTAGTTATTGGCATACACGTACACAGTCTCCGGCTTCTGTCATTCAAATGTCAATCCTAGTAACATTTCATTAACAAGAATCATATTTTAATCTTTACTCTTGTCCTTCAACATTCAAATGATCACAAAACTGCATGTTGATGATCCTCATTCCTTTGGGAACCTAAATTTATTCATTATGTTTTATTATTAAAGTACTGAATTCTTGTTTTTGAATATTAATGTACAGTAATCATTTGCTAATGCTCAACCACTGCATTGTACTTGTCCTGTTTTGTAAATCCTCATAATTTTAAAATGAATAGTAGTGTTTATTAATGAGATTAACTACCAATTATGGCATACCGACAACACAGCAGATACTGAATAAATGACAACTGTTATAACTTCCATTTTGAAGCAATACTTTCATTTTATTCTCATCTTAACATTCCTTGTATTAAGCTTCTAAAATCCACAAAAATCATAAAACAAAACTGTAAGAGGGAGGAGGGCCCATGCATTCCTCATATAAGATACTAGAGGCCCGGTGCACGAAATTCGTGCATTCAGGAGGGGGGAGGGGTCCCTCAGTCTGGCCTGGGCCCTCTCACAGTCCGGGAGTCCTTGGGGGATGTCCGACTGCTGTGAGGCAAGCCTGGCTCTTGGCTGAGCAGCGCTCCCACTGTGGGAGTGCACTGACCACCAGGGGGCAGCTCCTGTGTCAAGCATCTGCCCCCTGGTGGTCAGTGTGCATCATAGCAACTGGTTGTTCCAACTTTGGGTTGGTTTGCATATTAGCCTTTTATTATATAGGATGACCTTCAATGTCCCTGAAAGATTATATATATGGTATATAAGTAACCGAGAAATGGTGAGCCATGGAACTGTGCTTTCTTCAAGATTATAAAACAGTCTTTCTGTTTCTCCACATTAGTAGACTAATTTCAGTTCTTCAACTTTTCTGCATTGGTTTCTCTCTCTTACCTTTTTGACACCTATGTGCCATTCCTTCCCAAATTTTCTCCAACCTCTCAATGATGGGTAAATCCATGAATGCAAACCAAGCAGCAAAGACTATATGGAAGGATTAGTCCACGGAATCTATGCTTTACCCTGTGTTCTGTATGGCTCCCTCTTACATGCAATTTTTATGAAAGTGCTTCTGGACATGTTTTACTTCCTGTAGATAAATTCTCCTTACCTTCACTTCACACAGTATTGTGGGACTCTTCCCACTGAAATTTCATCTCCAAATTATGTAATGCTGAACATCAATTTTTCTCTTCACAAGTTCAGCAGCCATCTACTTTTGTGGCAGGCCTGAATTTCATGAATATGCATATCCTCTCCTAAGTGCAGAGCACTGTGAAGAATCCACAAGATACCATGGCCAGGCTGAGAGCGCAGTGGTCACTCATATGCAGATGAGTCTGACTGCTCTAGACAGGTAATGCTTTGGCTCCCTCTTGCAATGCTTACACCAGCTCTCGGTCAGCACTTCATACCTGTCCAGCCAGTGTAAGCGGTGCCATCCCGATGGTCTGCTGACTTCAGGCCTCTCTCCATTTGCTGCAGAAGCTCTCGAATCTTATTGTTCAAGCGCTGTGAGAACTCAGGAGTCAGCTGTAGACATGAAGAGGAAAACAAACATCACAATAAATGGGCCACTTGACTTCTTGCACTGTAGCTATCAAAAATAGGAGGGTACTTTATTTCCACTTAGGCCACATTTTTTTCTGCCTGGGAGAACTGGACAATTACAGCAGGTCATCATTCAATGTTATTTCATTGGAACACTGATAAGGAAAAAAAAATCGATTCCTTTCAGGTCCAGTCTGCGTGGTTTGCATGTTCTCCCCACGTCTATGTGAATTTTCTCTGTAAACTCCTATTTCCTCCAACATCCCAAAGATGTGCACGTGAGGGAAGTGGCATCTACATCGTCCCCGTGTGTGTGTGTGTGTGTATGTGTGTGTGTGTGTGTATGCATGCTGCCTTGGAAGGAAGGGCATCCTGTCCAGGATGGGTTCCTGCTCTGCTCCCTGAGCTGCCAGGATAGGCTCCCCCGAACCCCGACCTTGAACCTGACTAAGTGGGTTGGAGAAGAATTATCAGACTTTTTATTAATGTATATATAGCTCACAATTATTTCAGTGTTTAAAATTAGAAGTGGTTTGGGTCTTTATTTAGAAGTTTGGTGATGTTTTTGTGACCAGAAATATGCTGTAGCGACTTAACCCTTGTTTATATCACTCAGCCTCTGGTGAAATTGGTTTCCTTATATATTGGTTTGCTTAAAGTCACAGTTAGGACTTACTATGTTTTATTCTTAAACAACAACAACGACAAAGAAATAAAACTTGAAAGTACTACTCAAGGCAGGAAATATAGTTGACCCTTGAACACACAGGTTTGAACTGTGCAGGTCCACCTTTACGTGGGTTTTTTGCACTTGACTGTGTTATTCAAGGGGCAACTCCGAGGTTGGAAATCGAGTATGGGGAGGGCTGACTGTAGTTACACTCTGATTTCCGACTGCTTGGGAGGTCGTGTCACTAACCCCCTGCACTGCTCAAGAGTGAACTGTGTTCTTGTAACTTCAGTGTTTTACATAAAGGTTTTAATTAAATACTGAAATAGGCCAAACATAAACTGGCTCACAGTCATTTCCATCTAGTAGAAATCGTCTATTAGTGAAACTAATATTTTTATTATAATAAACATCATTTTATTAAATTAACCACAAATCAGAAGACGTTTGCTGTTTTCAAGCCATTGGATTTTTAGTATTTAAGCTGCACCAATGTTAATTCCCTAAAGAAATTGGTTTTGTATTCTAAAAATGAGGATAAATATTTATAAAAATCCATTTATAAAAATAAACATCTTTTAATAGTTCGCGGTCTATAATAAGTAATAATTTGCAGGTGGACTGAAGCTCACTAAGGCTGGGGCTTCGGGGTTAGTTGCCGGGAGCCAGTCCATGCTTGCTGTTTCCAGGGACCTGGCATGTATGGCGTACTGTTCTTAATATGTTTGCTCACCTTATTGGCACTATGTGTTTTAACCAAGCTCTCTGAGAAAGGTTGTTTCCCCAGGTAGGGATTTTCCCCTGAAGTTAGGGAGGGAATAAAACCCCTCAACTAAGTGCCAGGCGGGTAATTAATCACTTTAACTATGAACAATCATGCTTAAACTACATAATCTTTACTCCCTGGAATGGAGATAAGAAACGCCCTAACCTTTGTAATAGAGATTGATAGGATTAAATCAACTGGTATAAATACAGTTGTAACAAGACAACAAGACACAGAACTTAGGAGACAGAACCTAGGCACAGAACCTACACAGAACGTTCTCTAGAGACAGAAGAACTTCGCTGGAGAGAACATGGCAAAAGATCCTGGACTGAACCTGACTACAGAAATTGGCAAGAGAACCTAGCTATAGAACCTGGCAACTGAACCTGGCTGGAGAACCTGGTCAGAACCTGGCTGGAGAACCTAACAAGGGAACTTGGCTACAGAACCTGGCTGGAGAACCTAGTGAGGGAACATGGCTACAGAACCTGGCTGGAGATCCTAAGCAGAACCTCTCTGGAGATCGAGACCAGAACTTGGCTGGAGATCCTGGCTAGGCTGCTGATCAACTGAACACTGTCTCCGTGTCATTCCTTCTTCGCCGACTCCGTCCACACCTTTGGGGACCCCTGGACCCGCTGGGGCTGGACCCCGGCATCTGGCGCCCGAACAGGGACCCCTAGGTAAGCGCCCCGCACTCGGGACGGATCGGACTCCACCGTAGGAAGAGGGTGGATAGTCTTCGCCGACTCCGTCCACACCTTTGGGAACTCCTGAAACAGGATTCCCCTAGGTAAGCCCCCCTCCCCATTGAGAACCCCCACACTCGGGACGGATAGGACTCCACCAGGGTGTTACAGACCCCCCTATAGAGGATAAGTAGGGTAAGAAGGTGGATAGAACAGAACTTAGATTGAGAAGATGTGCCATACTGAGTCCAAAGAAAGAAGACTCTGTATTGATCCTTAGATTAAGAAGATGTGCCATACTGAGTCTAAAGAAATAAGACTCTGTATTGATCTTTTAACACATATGCTTGCTAGCAGAGGAATTAAGGTTACTCCCAGTCAGATGGAACATTTTATACAAGAAATACGTCTATGCTTTTCTGAGGAAGGAAAGGTGCCCGAAAGGTAAATGTAAAGGCATGGGAGGAGGTAGGCCAAAGGAGCCTTATCCTTAACCCCACTGCAGCCTTTCCACCCCGGGAAAGTGCAGGATTGGCAAGCTCTCCCTGGGGTGATAGATCAGGACTCAGGTAATAGCGGAAAGCGCCAATCCTACTCTTAAAATGGATACAAGAGAGCATTTAGGGTTTTTCTTTTTAATGCCTGCTTTTAAAAAATAAAAAAGGGGGAATTTGCCGGGAGCCAGTCCATGCTTGCTGTTTCCAGGGACCTGGCATGTATGGCGTACTGTTCTTAATATGTTTGCTCACCTTATTGGCACTATGTGTTTTAACCAAGCTCTCTGAGAAAGGTTGTTTCCCCAGGTAGGGATTTTCCCCTGAAGTTAGGGAGGGAATAAAACCCCTCAACTAAGTGCCAGGTGGGTAATTAATCACTTTAACTATGAACAATCATGCTTAAACTACATAATCTTTACTCCCTGGAATGGAGATAAGAAACGCCCTAACCTTTGTAATAGAGATTGATAGGATTGAATCAACTGGTATAAATACAGTTGTAACAAGACAACAAGACACAGAACTTAGGAGACAGAACCTAGGCACAGAACCTACACAGAACGTTCTCTAGAGACAGAAGAACTTCGCTGGAGAGAACATGGCAAAAGATCCTGGACTGAACCTGACTACAGAAATTGGCAAGAGAACCTAGCTATAGAACCTGGCAACTGAACCTGGCTGGAGAACCTGGTCAGAACCTGGCTGGAGAACCTAACAAGGGAACTTGGCTACAGAACCTGGCTGGAGAACCTAGTGAGGGAACATGGCTACAGAACCTGGCTGGAGATCCTAAGCAGAACCTCTCTGGAGATCGAGACCAGAACTTGGCTGGAGATCCTGGCTAGGCTGCTGATCAACTGAACACTGTCTCCGTGTCATTCCTTCTTCGCCGACTCCGTCCACACCTTTGGGGACCCCTGGACCCGCTGGGGCTGGACCCCGGCAGTTAGTGACATCCATATGAAGACCCACAGATGCTGGGCAAACTGTGAGACCCACAGGATCATTATGTTATTTGTCCTAAAGGCAACGGAAAAGTATTTCAAAAGTTCTGTATACACTGAGTCATGAAGTATCTTAAAAGGTCACTTTAATGGGTCCCTCAATAATTTTAGGATTCTGATTCCCAGGCTTGTATTTCACAAAGCAGTCAAATTTCCAAACAATGTTGGGGAACATTACAAGGGTACATTTTATTTCATCATGTAAGAATTGTAAAAACAAACCTAACTGCTACCTGTTGGCATCATAATCTCATATTCTAAAAAGGACATGTTGACACTGAAAAAAGAAGGCAATATTAATAAGATATTAAGTTTTGCTTCTGAAAATCATCTCTGATAAGGCAAATCGGACTATCCACCACCTCTGGATTATTTATTCGGAAGCACCTCGATGATGCCTTATTTCACACTCTGAAGAAACCACATTGTTTGAAGGACACACTCGCATTACTTAACAATTTCTGCCAAGAGGTTAAGATTTCAAAAGTATTGAAAACACATTTAGTAAGATAAAATATAATTCAGTATTAACATAAAAGATCTATAAACCTCAACTAGATAGAAGAGCGCATCTACATGAGAACATGTCAGCTTATGTTCATAGATCATGGGTAATTGATCATCTTGCTTGCCTTACTTTAAAGGACCAAGAATAATGAGAATGCCTCAGGAAGGGAAGTTACTTTCTATTTGACACATAACTGCTCTTAATAAAGGTGACCTGCCTGAGAATATTGATTACTTGAGGCAGACCACAAAATTATTCAAACTCTAGCAATGTTTGAAAAGTCTCTAAAAGCCCCTCCCCCCATTTTTCTGATAGATGCCAGGAGACAGATCAGTTCCTTATTAACATGTGTATGTTAACAAAATAAGGCGAACAGATCTCCAGGATCTCATCCTTGGTGTTCAATGTTAAATACTTTTAGAACTTGTATGCTAGTTTCTTTTAGGGATTTGTCCAAAAACCATGTGTTACGTAATAAATTACATTGATATTTTTGGACCTGAGTTTAAATTTATTGATATTTTTTTCTCCCTTAGAAATAAGGGAGAGAAAGCACATAATTTATAAGTAGCCTAAATAGTGAGTTAAATGTTTCTGAAGGCTGTGTCATTAGGATATTTCCTTAAATGTTCTTTTTGCCAAGTTGTCATGAAACAGCATGTCTTCCTCCAACAAGATGAGACAAATACTTCAGCTTCAGGATCTGCAGAGCTAGGCAGAATTCAGGTCCAAATTGCCAAAAGGACGCCATCTACCTCAAGATAATTATAAGCAGCTTTGTTTTGGCACCTCAGTTTTGGTGTTGTAAGAATCAGATTGCCCTAGCCAGTTTGGCTCAATGGATAGAGTGTTGGCCTGAGGACTGAAGGGTCCCAGGTTCAATTCCCACATCACCGGGTTTCAGACTCGATCCCCAGTGGGGTGTGTGCAGGAGGCAGCCAATCGATGATTCTCTCTCATCATTGATGTTTCTATCTCTCTCTCCCTCTTCTTTCCTCTCTGAAATCAATAAAAATATATTTAAAAAAAATCAGATTGACTCTAGCTCCATATACACTTTGATACCCTTCTGTCCTACACCTCCTGTCCATCTCTGACCTCCCTCCTCCCAGCATGACTGGCCCAGGTTTATCTACGGATGAGTGCTTTAACGAACAAATCAACAGAACCACATAGAGTTAACTTGACAGATATGAAAAATCTAAGGCCATTATACCACATGTGAAATGCTCTCATATGACTGAGGTTAGAAGAAAGAAACTGGTAAAATTACTAAAAAAAAAAAAAAAAAAGTGTGTGCACTTATCCAATCTAACTCACTCTTAGGATTTCTCAACTAGGTATTCTATATATATATATATATATATATATATATATATATATATATATATATATAATAATTGATTTTTTACAGAGAGGAAGGGAGAGGGATAGAGAGTTAGAAACATGGATCAGCTGCCTCCTGCACACCCCCTACTGGGGATGTGCCCGTAACCAGAACTGAACCTGGGACCCTTCAGTCCGCCCGACGCTCTATCCACTGAGCCAAACCGGTCAGGGCTCAACGAGGTATTCTCAAAGGGAACTCCATTCTCTCTTCACAGTTATGTTTCCCCAAAAAGAGAAATCCCAGGCCTCCGGTAGCCCATATGCAGGTTCTCTTCTGCACAGTAGTTTGTGAGCTGCAAACCAATTTAATTTCCTGGCACTTTTCGGCTGTGGGGAACGTCCTACAAAGAGTGGGAATGGTGCAGAGGATCCCAGCGCTTTCAGTGTGAAGATGCCTTCACCACACAGCCCAGTCTCACCATCACTCCGCCCCGACTTCAGTGCACAGGGCGCCTGTGAAATGCCGCCAGGATGTCTACCTCCCTTTAAAACGCACATACAAAGGATCAAAAGTGCAAAAGCACACGGTAGGCTGCACGTCCGCCTATTTTTGGAACGTAAGATATTGATGACTGAGGTTATTTCCATCATATGAACGATTCCTTATAGATAGTCCACAGGTGAGGGCTCAAACCGTTTATGTTAGCATGCACTTTATCTCTTTGAGATAGATTTTATGTCGTCATCACCGCACTGTAGGTGGTGTTTGTTTTTAAAGGGATGCGCCTCCCTTGCGGGCAAAGCTGAGCTCCTGGCCAAACCCGGGGGCTGGAGGAGGGGATGCGGGCGGCGGCGCCCCCGACTCACCCGCCCTTCGGGATCGAAGTAGCCTTCGGCCAGGGACTTGTTATAGTCGGCGTAGGGGTTCGGGAAGGCCCTCTGCGCCATGGCGCCGGCGGCGAGCCTGCAGAACAGGGGAGAGAGCGAGCCCGGCGTCAGGGGAGGGCGGGGGCCCGGGGGCGCGGCCGGCGGCCGGGGTCCGGGCCTCACTCCCCCGCCGGGCCCTGCGCCCCCGCCCGGTCTCGGCGGCCCGAGGAGACGCTGGCCCCACGGCGGCCCGGCCGCCAGGGCGCGGCACCTCCGCGCAAAGGCCGCCAGGGCCCCGGACCCACCGCGATGCAGGGGACCCGTCGTGCACCCCACGCTCCCACGACCACGATTTGAAGTGACTGCCCCGCCGCGTCCGGCAGCCCCGCCCCGCCCCGGCCTCTCACCCCGCGGCCTGCGGACCGTAACAGAAACGGCGCTGTCCCCGCGCGCTTCCTCCCAGAGGGACCAATCAGAACCTTCGTCACTCGGGAGGCCCGCCCCCTGCTCGCTGTCAGTTCGTTAAAGAGACAGGAGTGTGATTTCTAAAGGACCGGAAGGGATTATTTAATGTCTGGGGAGCTGGAGTGGGGACATAGTTTAATGTAACGTGCACATGGGCCCAATATTTCCTACCCCCGTTCTCTGTTGACTTTTTTTTCTTTTATGAAAACGAATTCAAGTCCAAATATTTCATAAGAAATTAAAAAAAGGAATCTGGAGAAGAAAAAAGACCGCATTGAGAAGTAAACATTCATATTCCTACTACTAGGACTAAAATTGGAGAGAATAATGCCTCTCCAGAGACTTTCCAAACTTTTCTTTCTTTTTCTTTTTTTTTTTTTTTTTAAGCAAAAAGGAAACAGAACAAACAAAAAACCGCCATCACAACTATCAACATAAAGGACAAAAACCAAAGTATTTTGAAGGGCCAAAATGTCAACAGCACCCACGAGGCATGTGAGTGCCCTGGGGACAAGGTAATCGACACAACCTCAGGGAAATACATGAAAACTGTAGTCTGACCCTTAAATTGGACTCTAATACCGTATACTCAAGCCCCTTAAGAAAAGAAAAAGAAAGAAAAGAAGCAAAGTTCAACAGAGCGGGACATCCACCACGTTCAACTTCAGTGTTTAATAGTCTCCATCCTCTGAAAAATCATCCTTTCGTTTAAACTTCCGTCTCACCTGGGATGCGTTAGGCCCATTCTGCGGCTCAGAGCATTGTGGGGTTCGGTTGGAAAGTCAGGAGGCTCCACTCTCTGTTCCTCTTTCTCTGCTGCTGTTTCGGGGAGCCCTAGCCCAACCCCCCAGTTGCTGAAGCTCAGTCTTCCCAACCCCCCACCGCGCACAAGCTTGTCCCTCTGCGGCTGCCGTCCCGCAGTCTGCGTCTGACACCCCCCCTCAACGCCCCCCCCCCCCCCCCCCGGGTCTAGTTTGTTCTTTCTAGCTGTCCTGGGACCCTTATCTGCTTCACCGACTTCACGACTATTTAGTAGAGGCCCCCAGTGAATCTTAAATTGGATTCTCGTCCTATTTGAACAGATGGGTGTGTGGAGGAGCCACTGATGAGAGAGAAAAGGAAGAGGAGCGAGAGGCATCTTAGCAATTGCCTTTCCTTATGAAAGGCTTACTGTCAGTTGATTCCATTCAGTCTTTTCAGGAGCAATTGGAATCTGATATTTAAGTAGATGAATGACGCCTTCCACCAGCGGGAGGGAGGCTCATACACAGAAGACTGCCCTTGAGCAGAAATGAGAGAGGAGCGGAAGGGGCGGATGGGAGAGTGAGATGGGGCCGAACAGAGGAGCTTTAGGTCGAGTGCAGGGCAGCCCCTCCCGCACCCCTCAGAATGGGCAACTCAGAGAGATGGCATGGGGTTCCCAAACGCAGCTCTGCTTCTTTGTCGGGGGAGGTGGGCCTGGTCCATGTGGCAAGCGCAGCCCTGTCCTGGCCCCTATCCAGTAGATGCCAGGAGCACCCCTCTCCCGCGGGGTAACAAATTGCCAACAGCAAATGTCCCTGGGGGGAGAGGGGAGACTAAACGGCCCCTGGTTGTGAACCACTTGAGACGGTGTAACCAGGAGAGTTTAATGAGATCTGACAGTTTTACTAGCATTTCCCATTGCAGATGTGGCTTGCAGAATAATGTGCTGAAATAAATTCAGGAGCAACTTGGGGTGGGGGATGGGGTATGGTGTGTGTGTGTGTGTGTGTCTTTAAATTTCAGATGCAGAACTAAGCTAATTATGCTCCTTGATTTTCAGTATAGCATCATCAGTGCATGCAAGACCCTATTTTATTTTATTTTTTTTCTTAAGCCCTATTCCTCCCCCCCCCCCCACCTCCCCTGGCTTTCTTTTCCTCCATAAGGTAATCACCACAATATGCTAAATTTATATAGTTAATCCTTAAACAGCAAGGTTTGAACTGCTTGGGTCCACTTCTATGTGGATTTTTTTTTCCCAGTACATATACAGTCAGCTCTCAGTATCCCCGGGTTTAGTGTTTGAAGAGTCAACCAACTGTAGAACGAAAATAATATTTGTGCTTCATGGTTGGGTATCTGCAGATGCGGAGGGTCGACTCTACACATTGATCTACACCATTTTCTACAGGGGACTTGAGCTTCTGCAGAATTTGGTATCTGTGGGGTTCCTGGAAACAACCTTCCAAGAATACTAAGAGGGGGATTCTCTTGGTATTCTGCTTTCCAGAACTAATGGACTAGTTCATATTCCCTGCAACAGAATCTAAGAGTTTTTGTCATTCCTATGTTCTCTGCAACACTTGATATTATCCAGTGTTCTCGTTTTTGCAATTCTAATAGACAATGTGGAATACTGATGTGTTTAAACTTTCAGCATTTTTGTTGCTAATGGTGTTTGAGCTTTTCTTCATCTGCTTGTTTTGACATCTGGCCCTTTACTGAGATTTACCTGTTTGTATCTTTTGCTCATTTTCCTATCAGGTATTGCATTATTTTCTTGTTGATTTGCATAAGTTTTTTATTATGTTTTGATTTTTTGAGTGGAGGATAGTCTAGATATTAATGTCCTTTGCCTGTAGATGTTACAGATATTTTCTCTAGGCTGTCTGTTCACTTTTTCTAGGGTATCCGTTCTGAACCCTGAGAAATAAGGTACCTACTAAGAAGGGCTCTGGTTACTAACTGATCTCGAATTAAAAACAAAACAGCCCTAACCAACTTGGCTCAGTGGACAGAGTGTTGGTCTGTGGACTCAAGGGTCCCAAGTTCGATTCTGGTGGGGAGTGTGCAGGAGGCAGCTGGTTGATGTTTCTCTCTCACCCATGTTTCTAACTCTCTATCCCTCTCCCTTCCTCTTTGCAAAAAAATCAATAAAATATATTTTAAACAAAACAGACAGACCTAGCAGCTATTTCTACCTAGGGGTTCTCACGCAAAGTGCACTTCAGGGAACAGCGTGCACTGACCTATTTGCTTTTGCACTGAATTGCCTGCTCGCACTGCGTTTCTGCCATCTGAGCCAACACTTATAAAGGAGTTCCTGGAATCCTATTTCAATCAATAGGACTGAGGTTTTCCCAATCCAACGGGAGCTGTGCAGCTCTGACCAATTAGATCATGCCTCTTGGACCAATAAAATTTTGAGGATTTGGAGTCCTCATTTACAGGAAGATGGACCAATCAAGGACCAAGGATGGGGACTTCTGTCTATAAAAGCCAGCTCCCCTCTGGCATTTTCCCTTTCACCAAAGCCTGGAGACTATGGTTTCCCCAGAAACACCTACACACGAGTAAACCAGACATCTTCAATTTTGACATTGTGATTTGAAGATTTAGCTTCATGTTCAAAAGTCTTTATCCACTCATAGGCTGAAAAACTGACTTCCTTCTACATTTTATTTTATTAGCTTTGTATTTTTTACAGTTAGGTCTTTTATCATGAGTTCACTTTTGAATATAACGTAGGGCATGGAGCCAAACTTATTTTGGGTAAGGTTTAGAATTGTTTTGAAAGTTCAGATATAATCAAAGCATGAACACATTCTTGCTTTATTCTCATTATTCACAGATTTGAATAAGTAGAAATCATATAAAACTGATTTGTTTTGTTTTGTTAGAGAACCATACCAAAGAATGCCTCCTTGGTTCTGGCTTCAGAGAAAAATGCTTGACATTTAGCACCTGTATTAGTCTTCTAAGGCTGCCACGACAAAGTAGCACAGCCTGTGTGGCTTCAACAACACCAGTTTATTGTTCCACAGTCCTGAAGGCAAGAAGTAAGATCAATATTGTTGGCAAAGTTGGTTTCTTCTGAAGCCTCTCTCCTTATCTTGCACATACCAGTAGCTATCTTTTCCTGTGTCTTCACCTGGTTTTCTCTGTATGTCTACATTCTAATATTCTCTTCTTCTGAGAACACCAGTTATATTGGATTAGGGCTCACCCTCGTTGTTATTGGTACCTCTCACAGACACCTTAAAGGTATTACCAGAGAGCCCCCTGAGTCAGAGGGGGAGGGCTGGCCCCACCTGGGTTCTTGTCTTCTCATATGAATGAATTTAAATGAGAGACCCTGGTTATGTTGTGATAAAGCCAATTTATTAAAGCAAGCACATTTATTAAAGAAGCAAGGGGAAAAATATGATGTTCCTTCTTTTAATTTGTGAACCTGTCTTGTATAAACTCTCAGGAAACAACCATTATATTATTGCCCTTATAACAGAATACCTCTAGAAATCAGGGAAGATTTATATTAAACAGAGAAAACAGGTATCATTTGAGGGCACTTTAGATCCATGCTAAAACCTTAATTTCAGATGTTATAATGTGTGGTAGTAAGAGTGAAAGCTAAGGCTACAGTTACAAAGAGGCTCAAAAACACAATCATTGAAATGAATAGAAAGTTATTTTCCTCTTACTTCAGGTTAGCTTTGCTCCATGTGGGCACTCCAGATCACAGATTCCTTTCATGGTGTTGGGTTATCCTCATCTGTGAGCCCCATGCCTGTCAAAGGCATGTCTGCATTCCAGCTTATAGGAAGGTCAGGAGAATAGAGGAGTGCATGTCGATGCCTTCAGCCCCAGACCAGGAATCCATCATATCCCACATTATTCCACTGGTGAGGGTGTAGTCAGCCACATCTGGGAGGCTGTGAATGAAGTCTTCTGCTGACCTGTTGTGCGCTCAGCTACAACGAAAGAGGGGGAGGACTGGCTTTAGTGGACAGTCAGTGGTCTCCAATGCAGAATGGAAGTTCTAGTAACTGATATTATATGTCTCCTACCAAAGTGGCAGCATGCTTAAGCTTTTGTGGTGTTCCCTTGCCTCTGACCTCCTAGCAACCAGGCCTTCTCTGTTTCATCCTGCATATTTTCTTGGCAATTGGATCATTGACCGGTGGTAGAAGGTAGATCATAAGACTCCATATTCTTCTTTTCTTTTCTTTTAAAGAAAATTCTCCCCATCTTAAAAACAAAAGCAAAGCAAAATACACACACACACACACACACACACACTCAAAATAAAGCAAATGCCAGACAGCCCCCTGAATCAGAGGGGCTCTTTTTACTTTTCTCCTAAATATCACATCTTTTGAGGAGAGTACTCTGTTTCGTTTTCAGATCAAAGAAGTATAAAGCGAGAGTTACCTAAGCTTGAGTTTAGGATTAGCATGCAGTTGGTTTAACATGCAGGTGCAACTGGGTAATCCTGTAGCAATTTTCAGTTTCATTCATAGGAGAGAATTCATGAGTTGACAGAAGCTATTGCCAATGGAGGAAACAGGGACATAAACAGAGGCGCACCACGCACGCACGGTACGGCACACTTTTAATTTCCTTGAGAGTGTATTTCCTACGGCGCTGCAGCATTCCCTCCCTTCCTCAACAGGCCTGTTATTTCTGGGCTGACAGATTCCTTCCTTAAATGCACCTGCTGGGTGAGCACTGCTATGATGTGAGACACAGGTGTGCTGGGGTTTCCTTGGGAGATTACAGACTGTGAGTACAGTGGGTAAAAGTGTACAAACATTTGGACTGTTTTTTGAAAAGACATTTGAGAAGGGATCTTGATCAACAGTGTTAGTCCATGTCTTTATAAGCAAAACAGAAAAGAGGCTTTCCCCTTTATGGTTGGAAATATGTACCAATATTATGTTGTGAAAATTATGCAGGTCCCATTCCTCTGTAGGCTTCAAATGAGTAGTGAAGGGAGAGGTGGGAGCAGTCTTCTGCCAACAATGAATCCTCATCAGGAGGACTGTGTTTGCGTCCACCCCCGACTCACCCATACAAAACTCACCAATGGAATGAGATGATGTTTTACCAAGTCCTTATACAACACGGCCCTGTTTTGAGGGGTTCTTTTGACGTATCTGGCAGCCCCACTCCCTGGCAGGGGTAAGGAATCAGCAGACACTCTGGCCCGTACAGTTCCTTTTAAGCTTCAGAATTGCCTACCAGCAGGTGCTTTTCAATCACTTGAAAGAGAAGCTTCAAAATTTCCCAACTTGCCTGGTAGCCACGTTATCTGTATTTCCTTTTTCCTTTCTATTTCCCCAAAGAGGCAAGAGTTAAAATGTATAGGTGAGTAACTATGGTACTAAATTATCTACACTAATAAAAGACAAACATGCAAATTGACTGTACCTTTGCTACACCTTAAGCCATGCCCACCAGCCAATCAGAGCGACTATATGCAAATTAGCCCAACCAAGATGGCGTCCGGCAGCCACGAAGCTAGAGCAAACAGGAGGCTTGGTTTCCCAAATGATGGAGGAAGCCAAGCTTCCCAGCTGCCTCAGTGGGCTCTGAGCTCCACCCAAAGCAACAAAGTTTCAATTATAGAAGGTAAATAAACCCCAGATACCTGCTTTCAGCTGGCCGTGGCCACAGAGCTAAAGCGAGCAGGAGGCTTCCCTCCCGCCCACCCTGGCCGGCTCTAGCTCCTCTCAAGGCTACAAAGTTTCAATTATAGAAGGTAAATAAATCCCAGAATAAAAACAAAAAGAAAAAAAGGAGAGGCTGGGAGCTTCCGTCACCGGAGGGGCTTGGCCAACCTGAAAATGGCCCTCAGCCCCTCACCCAGACTGACCAGGCACCCCAGTGGGGACCCCCCACCCTAAAGGGGGTGTTGCCAGCTTGAAAACAGCCATCAGCCCCTCTCCCAGGCTGGCCAAACCTCCATAGGGTGAGGGTCCCCTTTGGGGGGGGGGGTGTGACCAGCCTGAAAACAGTCATCAGCCCCTCACCCAGGCTGGTCAGGCACCCCAGTGGGGACCCCACCCTGATCTGGGACATCCTTCAGGGCAAACCAGTCAGCCCCCTCCCGTGCACCAGGCCTCTATCCTATATAATAAAAGGGTAATATGCAAACTGACCCTAACAGCAGAACAACTGGGAATGACTGGTCACTATGACACACACTGACCACCAGGGGCCAGATGCTCAATGCAGGAGCTGCCCCCTGGTGGTCAGTGCACTCCCACAGAGGGAGCTCTTCTCAACCACAAGCCAGGCTGATGGCTGCCAGCACAGCGGTGGTGGTGGGAGCCTCTCCCACCTCCTCAGCAGCACTAAGGATGTCCAACTGCAGCTTAGGCCTGCTCCCCACTGGCAAGTGGACATCCCCGGAGGGCTCCCAGACTGTGAGAGGGCACAGGCCTAGCTGAGGGATGAATTTTTGTGCACCGAGCCTCTAGTAGTTTATAAAAGAGGTGGGAGATGATGCTACTTCAGGGCAATATGACATAACAGTGTCACTTACAGGTCTAGAAGGGAATGTCAAGAATTCAGCTGCTCTTGCTATGTAGGATTGTATGGAACTAAGCATGTTACTGGTCAACCAGTGTCTGTGATGCAGAGAAAAGGGGCTGCAAGAACCAGGACTGTCCCAGCAGAGAGGAACTGGCTCTTAGCCATCATCAGAACTCCTAGGCTGAGCCCCAAAGCTTGGGTCCAGAGCAGAAGATCAAATCCTTGGGTCAATTTCCTGCTTCCTGAGGGACAGGACTTGAAGTCCAAGGAGTTATACAAAATTTTTTCCCTGGGTGACTTCAAGTTCTAGAGCAGTAATTCTCATACATTGTGCTATCCCAGGAGTTTATTGAAGAGGTAGATTCTCAGATTTTACGCTAGATATTTTGATTCAGTAGTATTGGGTTGGATCTGAATTTTTAGAAACAAGTTCTTCATATGATCCTCTTGCAGAGTAAAGTTTGAGAAATGCTGGAGAAAGAGAGAGGAGGAGAGACAGAGAGGAGAGAGATACGCACAGAGAGAGAATCTCCAAAGACAAAAACTGATGCTAAATGGCAACAAGTAGACTGAAAATATGTGAATTATATGGCATATCCTCCAATTTCTAGTTGATACATTGCAGGTCCTAAAGTACTTCCTGGGCTACTGTTAAAAAAAAAAAAGAAAGGAAGGAAGGAAGGAAGGAAGGAAGGAAGGAAGGAAGGAAGGAAGGAAAGGAAAGGAGGGAGGGAGGGAGGGAGGAAGGAAGGGAGGAAGGAAGGAAGGGAGGGAGGGAGGGAGGAAGGAAGGAAAAAAGGAAGGGAGGGAGGGAGGGAGGGAGGGAGGAAGGAAGAGAGGGAGGGAGGGAGAAAGGAAGGAAAGGAGGGAAGGGAAGATATTGGTTCACTTTCTTTTGGTATTAAACTAGGGTTTTTAACATCCTCATATTTCTAGAAGTTCTTTCTTAGATCTAACCTAAATATTTCTCAACCAGAATTTTAAACCTGCTTTGAGCAAAGAGAACAACTCATCAGGACAAGTCTTTTGTGAGTTTTAAAACTTTAACTCAATTTTCTTCAGGCAGAATGATTCCATTTTACACCTTTCCTCATGGGGCCTAATGCAGAGCTATTTAATAAAGCTGGCCCCATCAGCCAGAGGCCAGGCAGAATAATGCCCCGTGGTCCAGGTCTGCTGTCCACTGGTGTGTAAAGGTTCATAAACCTTCAAGAGCATCTGGTGGTGTGGGCAGGACTACAATAAGGAAGGGGAGATTGGGCCTCAGTCCCTTCCCGGTAACAGTTCCTGTTTACGGGGTCTTTACTGTGTGCCAGGGGCTTTAAATCCTTTGATCCATGAGTAGTCATTGCTGTTAATATCCTGCTCTTACAGGTGAGAAAATGAAGACTTACAAAGTGAAGTCCCTTTTTTGAGGCCACCATCCAGCAAGGGGTGATTCCAGACCTTCTGAGCGGAGAGCCAATATGCTGAACTGCACTTTCCCCCTTGCCTCCACCCAGGCAGCCCAGCCCTCAGTAGTTTTCCCCTTTCTGGGTGACGTTAGGGCCTATGGCTACCCCTTGGCTACTCAGCCCGTCTCATAAGCCCCGCCCTCCATTATAAATTCCTAATTGACCCTTCCTTTTTCTCTAGAGAAACTATATTTCTCTCTCTCTGAATATTTAAGAGTAGAATTCCAATAAATTGATGCAGATGTACATGGTGGGAGACAAACCCTTTATATGTGTCTGCAAAAATCACATTTTATGTGTTACCAGGTGTTTTGTTTAAACACAAGTTTGGCCTTGCCTGGATATGTGAAGGTTCGGCCTTTAAAATGCCTCCAAACTAATTCTCTGCTTCATCTGTTGGTTCTTTTGTTCAGTAATTCACTCATTTCCTTTTTCTTCCAACAAGTGTTTCAAGTAGATGTTTGTGGATCATCTATTGTGTTCTAGGTTTCGGGCATACAAAAGTAAAAGGTGTGGTTTTTGAACTAAAGTATCTTACAGGCCAGTGAGAAGATGAACACGTAAGCAGAAGATTACAATATATAAATGTTATGCTGTAGAAGAAGCACCGGATACTATGGGAACTCATGGCAGAGGCACCTAACCTGCCATAGGGCAGTCAGAGAGGTTTCCTGGCAGGTGATGTCTGAGCTGAGTCTGGAAGGAAGTAGAGAAATGAGATACATAAAGGGGAGCAGGGGGTGATCTAGATTAACTAGAATCAGTGCATTTTCTAGATTTTATATGAATAGGATTATATAGTATGTATGTACTCTGACTTTTTTCACTCAGCATAATTATTTTGAGATTTAGCTGTATGCATATATCAATAGTCCTTTTTATTTTTCATTTTTATTCTGTCTTGTGGGTATAGCACAATCTTGATTCTCCACTCACCTCTTGATGAACATTTCCAGTTATTGACTATTACAAACAAAGGTGCTAGTAACTTGTACGGGTCTTTGTAGGGTATAGGCCTTAATTTCTCTTGGGTAAATACCTAGCAGTCCAATGGCTGGGTAGTATATTAAGTGTATGTTTAACTTAAAGTAAGGAATAAACTGTTTACCAAAATGTACCATTTCACATTCCCCCCAGCAATATATAAGTCTTCCAGTTCGTACACTTTCTCGTTGACACTGGTATGTGTTCATTCCTTTGAATTTTAACCATCCTAACAGATTTGTAGAAGTAACTCATTGTGGTTTTAATTTTCATTTCCTTAGTTACTAACACTATTGAACATCTTTTCATATTCTTATTTGTAAATCATATATTTATTTGGTGATATGTTTGTTTGAATCCTTTGATGTTCTTTTTATTAGAGTGTTTTTTTATTTTTTAAAAATTATTGTTGAGATTATTACAGATGTCCCTCTTCCCCCCCCCCCCATTACCCTCCCTCCAGCCCTACCCCAGGCCTTCACCACCCCATTGTCTGTGTCCATAGGTAATGCATATATTCATACAAGATCTTTGTTTAATCTCTCCCCCCCCCCCAACCATGTTCCCTCTGAGCAATGTCAGTCTGCTCCATTTCCATGCCTCTGATTCTATTTTATTCACCAGTTTATTCTGTTCCTTAGATTTCTTATTCATTTATTTTGATTTTTAGATTAAATTTTTGACAGGTATGTATTTGTTGCCATTTTATTATTCATATTTTTTATCTCTTTCTTTCTCTTCTGAAAGAATGAGAAAACATTTCATATAATATATGAAAACATTTCATATAATACTGGTTTGGTGGTGATGAACTCCTTTAGCTTTTTCTTGTTTGTGAAGCTCTTTATCTGACCTTTAATTCTAAATGATAGCTTTGCTGGGTAGAGTAATCTTGGTTGTAGGTCTTAGCTAGTCATCACTTTGAATATTTCTTGCCACTCTCTTCTGGCCTGCATGGTTTCTGTTGAGAAATCAGCTGCTAGTTGTATGGTATGGGTACTCCCTTGTAGGTAACTAACTTCTTTTCTCTTGATGCTTTTAAGATTCTCTCTTTGTTTTCAGCCCTTGGCATTTTGCTTATGATGTGTCCTCTTTGGCTTCCACTTGTTTGGGACTCTCTGTGCTTCCTGGACTTGTAAGTCTATTTCTTTCACCAGGTAGGAGAAGTTTTCTATCATTATTTCTTCAAATAGGTTTTCAATATCCTGCTCTCTCTCTTCTTCTGGCATCCCCATAATTTGGATGTTGGTATACTTGAAGTTGTCCCATAGGCTCCTTACACTATCTTCATATTTTTGGATTCTCATTTCTTTTTGCTCTTCTGGTTGAGTGTTTTTTGCTTCCTCATATTTTAAATCATTGATTTGATTCTTAGAATCCTCTACTCTACTGTTGAATCCCTATATATTATTCTTTATTTCAGTCAGTGTATGCTTAATTTCTGACTGGTCTTTTTCCATTTTTTTGGCATTCTCATTAAGATCCTTGAAAGTCTCACTAAGTCCCTTGGAGGTTTCTAGAAGATTCTCAAGTAACCTTAGAACTGTGGTTTTGAACTCTATCTCCACTAGTTTGCTTTCTGCCATTTCTTTCATTTGTGAAATGTTTCTTTGTCTCCGCATTTTGGCTGCTTCCCTGTATTTGTTTCTATGTATGGGTAGAGCTGCTATGTCTCCTTGAGTTGGTAGAGTGGCCTTATGTAGTAGGTGTTCTATAGGGCCCAGTGACTCAGCCTCCCTAGTCATCTGAGCTGGGAGCTCTAGGTGCACTCCTTTGTGGGCTGTGAGCACAGTCTTGTTGCAGTTGAGACTTGATTGCTGTGGGTGTCACTGGGAGGAATTGACCTCCAGGCCAACTGGCAGTGAGGACCAGCTGCTACTACAGTGGGAGAGCTGCTGTGCAGGAGACACTCCTATGGAGCAGGACTTGCTTCAGTGGGGCTTTGGTGCTCACTGAATCTGCCCCTTGAGTGTGTCACTTATGGATGTGTAAAGTTGTAATCTGGTATGGTCTGACACTGACCACTGGGTACACTGGCTCTTGGGTCTCCAGGGAGGTGCAAAGTTAGCCACTGACTGGGGCCTCCCCAGCAGGAGCTACAGAGAGATCTGAAGATTCCTCCTCTTTGTATCAGGTTTGGAAATGCCCAGATGAGGCCCAGATGTGAAACAAGGCCAGCTGGTGCTAGAACTGGGTCTTGGGTCTTTTATTGATAAGTTTGTGGCTCCCTGACCCAGCTGCAGCTTGCTTGAGATTTTAGCCTGAGCAAGGAAAGGCTGTTGATATGCAACAGCTGCTGCACACAGCTGGGGTATGGTTGTAAATTGGATGAGGTGGGGTCTTAGGGAATCACCAGCGCAGAGCAAACAGAAATGGCTGCCAGTCAGCTCTTTGACCTGGGGAGGTCCCAGCATAGGAACAATGATCCCTGTGAGCACCTCGTCTGGGAGAAAGCCACTGCTGAGTTCCTGCCCTGATGCCAGGCAATCCAGTTCTTCGTCTGTGTCTGTGTCTTCCAGAACCTCGCCCTGGTGCTGGAGCTCAGAGGAAGTGGACCTTGTAAGTTCAGTTTGTGCTCACTGCCTTTTAAGAGTAAGAGCTGGGTCTCCAGCAGCCTCTGTGTCACTGAGCCCCAATCCGCACTGGCTTTTATAGCCCGTAATTTTTACTGCCCATAGGGACTCCTTTACCCAGCTCTGGGACCCTGGGCTGGGCATCTGGTGTGGGGCTGGGACCCTTTGCTCCTCCGTGCAACTTCCGCAGAGATGACCTCCCTCCTGATTAAAAAATCGGCCCATGTGGGTGCCGGACCAGCCCGTTCTGCGCCTCCGCACCTCCTACCAGTCTCAATGCACTTTCTTCTTTACTTCTCTAGCTTTCAGCCAGCTTTCCAGTGGTTCTGAATGACGGTTGTTCTGTATTTTAGTTGTAATTTTGATGTGGTTGTGAGAGGCGATGAGTACTGGCGTTTACCTGCCCTGCCATCGTGGTTCCTCCAGGGTGTTTTTTTCTTAATAAATTTGAGATTTCTTTAATATTCTGGACACAGGTCCTTTATCAGAGGTTTGATTAGTAAATGTTTTCTCCCAGGCTGTGGCTTGTCTTTTTCTTTTCTTTCTTTTTAAAAAAATATATTTTATTGTTTTTTTTTTACAGAGAGGAAGGGAGAGGGATAGAGAGTTAGAAACATCGATGAGAGAGAAATATCGATCAACTGCCTCCTGCACACCCCCTACTGGGGATATGCCTACAACCATGGTACATGCCCTTGACCTGAATTGAACCTGGGCCCTTCAGTCTGCAGGCCGACGCTCTGTCCACTGAGCCAAACCGGTTAGGATGTCTTTTTATTTTCTTAACAGTATCTTTGAAGAGTTTCTAATGGCTGGTCATTTGGGGAAGTCCAAGTGCTCTGAACCCTTGATTCCACCTGGGATCACTCTGAGGGGACACTCTGAGATCCAGAGCTCCCTGTAGGATGGGCAGGGGCCTCTGTTGCAATTGCATTGTGGGTTAGCTTCCCCAACTGCTCAATCAGCCCCCAAACTTCACACCTCTCATTCCAGGGGGTACTCTACAATAACCTCTGACCCTCAAGTGTCCATTTCAGGGTCAACTTCTGAGAACCAAGCCGAAAGCAAGACCCATGATTGCTTTTGCCTCTTTAAATCCTACTCTGGAAATGAATCCTGCCCTATACACACAGGGAAATGGACAGGGAAACACATCTGTCTCTAGTTAACCATTCTGGAAATGAAGTCTCTCAAGACTTCATGAATGGACAACTCAAGAATATTCTTAAAGAATCTGTTACTGTTTGAGCAGGAGCTGCTGAACATGCCACTCTGCTTGCCTTTCACATGGCTCTAGATCAGGGGTGGGGAACCTTTTCCCACCAAGGGCCATGGATACTTACAACATCATTTACTTAGTATAATTCACTTAATATAACTTTATGTTGTGATGAAAAAAGCTCCTAGATTTATTGAATTTCAAGTCACACCTGAAGTTGCCTTGGCAGGGCCAGAGCTAATGATTTTGTGGGCCTCATATGGCCTGCGGGCAGGAAGTTCCCCATTCCTGCTCTAGGAGTAGTGTGTCCACTGCTGTTCCCAACCTCTTACTGCTGGCCTATTTGAGCCCTTTCCTGCCCTCTGACCTTAGCCATTTGCACAGTGATGTCTTACAACTAGCTGGTACAAATGGCAGATGGACTCTGATATGTCACAGGTACAATTTGAGTGCTATGAATTGTGTGGTAGCTCCATAATTTATACCGAGAGTGGCTCAGGCAGCTGTCTCATGGGGTGGAGCACAGAACAGAGTTGTCTGAACCTGCATTTGCAAAACACTTTACATAAGACAGACAAAGCATCGGTTGTACATATTAAAGAATAAGGGATGAGGAGGTTGATGGAAATTACACTGTCTCTCCAAGCCACCCATTGGCACTGGCATAATCTCAATCTTACGTTTTAAGATGAATTTGGTGTTGTTTAGTACATTGATGCCTGCCCTCTCCTCTTTTTAAAAGCAAAGTCTGATCTCTCTTTTTAGTGTCCCCCCCCCATGCCTCTCCCCCACCTCCCCATAGTTTGCCTTTCCTCATTCAAGTGTTTGGATAGTGAAGTTACCTTTACACATGTTTGCGCTCCCAGCTATACATATCAATTTGTAAAAAGCCAAATGGAGAACAGCTTAGCATCACTGAAATGTCAGGAAAATGCCCAGAAGGCACCAATTCAATACCGGAGTTTCAAATTTTGAGAATAGAATTAGGCCACTAAATCAGTTTTCCTGCCTGTGTCACAGACTATAGGGATATGTCCTAGTTCTTTTTTTTAAAAAAAGGGGCATTTGAACCTTGCTCAGTATAACTCACAGCTCTGTGCTGGGGACCTGTGGGAAACCTTTGGACTTGAAACTAATTGAAATCTGCATTGAAATGGCCTTTTTCTTTCTTTATTAAATATCTGATTTGCTGTACAACCTTTTTTTTGTGGCTTGCTTGCATTTTATTTATTTTTTATTTAGCTGCACAAATTGTCTATTCTCCAAGGTTGAAAGAGAAGAGAAAGAAAAAATAGGGACTGAATCATGCTGTTTGCTAGATCACAGGTACAACTTTCCCTTTTGTGTTGGAGGAAAGGACACATTTCCTTTGGTTAGAGGGGAGAGGAGCTAGTTGTCAATTCAAAGAATTATGATCATGTTGCCAATGCCATAGTTGAAGCAAAAATATCCTTTCTATTCAAAAAGTGAGGAAAGATGAAAACATATGTCTGGTCCCATCATTGTCATTCATCTCCATACATAGATACTGCCTCTGATTGCAGCCTAAATTTGCTCAGACCACATTTCTTTTCCAGGGCTTGACAGATTGTGGTTTTCCAACCAGCTCCTGATTAGCATGCTGCCTGTTCTCTCTGTGTACTCCTGCTGCACCTGCTGCGGGAGTGATTGTTCTGTGAGCATAGGTGCCATTGCCTTCAGAGATGAAGGGTGCATTGTGAGCAGAAATAAGCCCATTTATTTATCAGGGACTGCACAAATTCTACCCAACTTTTGGACAGTAACTTGGAAAAGTAATGTTTTCCTCTGGGAATTGTGGTTAAAAATGTGTTTACAAACTATGCCTATATTTCCTTCACCTCTCCCTCATTTCTTTTACTTTTAAAATTTATAATTGCAGCTTGGCTGGTGTGGCTTAGTGGTTGGACGTTGACATATGACCAGGAGGTCACAGTTTGATTCCTGGTCAGGGCACATGGCCAGGTTGCCAGCTCTATCCCCAGTGGGAGGCGTGCAGGAGGCAGCCAAGCAATGATTCTCTCTCATCATTGATGTATCTATCTCTCTTTCCCTCTCCCTTCCTCTCTGAAATCAATAAAAATATATTCTTAAAAAACAAACAAAAAACAATCCTCTTAAAAATGTATAATTGCATTTTATAGCTGGAAAATGGTAGAAAGGTTAATTTTTAATGTCCTATAGAAAAAAATGAAATTTTTTTTTCCAAGTGGATTTACTGAGATTTATCTAGCAAATCTAAGAGAAGTCTTAGAGGCCTGCAGATTCATACCTTTCATGACTATCCCTCTAATTCTTACTTTCATACAAATCTGGGAAACTAAATATGCAACAGGCTAAGGATTATTTCGGTTTGTTCAGTGGGGAGCTTAGTAAGAAAAGCATATTATTTTAGTATCTAAAAAATTACTGGTCTACACGGTGCATTTCCAGATGATGGGAAAGCTGATCTCTAAGGCCTGGTTCAGTGCAAGCAACTCTGCTGAAGAAAATCTTTTGTTCGATTTACCCTGTAGGACTGAAACGGATGTATGCCAGGGTTCAAAGGGTTCTCCCTTCTCTCTCCTGCGCGATGCTCTTGGCGCCTAGGGTTAGTTTAACCTGAGGCGTGGGGACTCCGCTGCTGCTGACTTTGATTGGGATTTCTGACTACAGACCTTTTCAGAGGACAGACCAAATATCTGGTGGGGTGCAGTGTCGGCGCATGTGTGTTGACAACGGCTTGCTCCCTGACATGTCTCAGGAATGGGTGCTTTTCTCCTGCACCTTGACTTTAACAGCAGTGGTGCGACCCAGAAATAGGGCTGTTCCACTTTGATGTGTGAGTAGGAGAGAAACGTCCCTTCCTTGGAACAGTTATCTACTAGCACTTTGACATTTTCAACTTGGAGATTATAGGAGCAAGTCAGTAAATATTAGGTAAGGAGCAATCACAGATACAGTAATCTAGTTTAAGCCAAACATCATAAAATGGGGAGACAGAGCCATAAACCAGTCACAGGACCTCCGTCATACTTGATTTCCCCATTACTATCATCAGACTGAAAGAAAGGAGGGAAGGAAGGAAAGGAGGGAGGGAGGGAGAAAGAAAAGAAGGGAGAGCGGGAAGGTGGGAGAAAAAAGGGAGGGAGAAAGGAATGGAGAGAAGGGACGGAGGAAGGAAGGGAGATGTGGAGGGAAGGCGGGAGGGAGGCTCTTACCTTGAAGTCACTTGAAACTTTGGTCTCTGGATTCTGCTTCTATAAGATGAAGAATGTTGTAGGGGCAAAACTGTAATCGCCCTGAGGGCTGTGATGCTCTGGGCAGAACACTTTATAATGTTTCCAGGGAGCTAGTTTCTGAAGGCGATTCATTGGTTTATACAAAATTCTTTTGACGTGAAGGTTTGAATTGTGTTTGGGCAGGAATTGTTTGAATAATTGACTTAAATGAGTTTGACTGGTTAGAAGAGAGTGCTTTTTTTTTTTGATGATGTAATTACTGCTTGTGTTGAATTCCTGCGGGAATGATTTAAATGTCGGATGTATTTGAATTGCATTGGTTGAACAAGTGTGCATTTGATTTCTGTGAGTTTGTTCAGTTCTCCCTGATGTTCGGAGTGTCCTGTTTCAATGGGCTGTTATTATCTCACCATCACAATTGAGGCATCAAGTCTCCACCGGTTAGTCCTTAAAAAGAGGTGCAAGGTCACCTGGAACAGATCTGTCAGCCCTGGGAAGTTGTGGATGCGTCTCTCCTAAGGAATCTTCTGGTAGGAAGCCCTATGCCATTTGGAAGACCAGCCTTCCCTCAAGCTTGTTAACCTCAGGAATAGTCATATGGTTCCACTCTCTCAATTTTTTCCTCCTCAACTTGGCAGCGTCTTCAGTGGAGATGTAAGGGTGGTGGTCACAAAGCAGATGAGACTACAACTAAGTCATTGGCAGCAACCAACACTATGGTATGAAGTGTTGCTGGTAACCAAGAACCTGGCGGCAGGGCCAAAGCCAACAACAGAGTTGACTCTCACAAATTTAGGTTGAGGCCAACCCAATGTACCAATCCACAAGGGTTAAGCTTCACTCTTTACAGAATTCTTTTTCTGTGCTATGCCATTTTATGATCATATGTAACAGCAGCATTTGATGGCTGGAGAACCTTTAGACATACTAGTTATATAATTTAATGATCCACAGCTTTATGCATTTTACATATAGAAAAGTAGAAAGTCCAGGAGGTTTAAGTTAATTGCTGTAGTCCTCTAGCAAGTCACTATAGAAGTCAGAAATAGGATAGCTGCTGTGAATGTGCAGCGAGTGGAAGCATTTCATACAGTTGAAGTTTGACCATCTGTAGAAAATAACTTTTAGTGTGTGATTTGGAATGAAGCATAGAGGATATCTGCGTTCTTTACCCCACCATGGAGGGCCCACTGGCAGCAAAAAATCTAGCAGAGGGTATTTTGTTTCTTGCTTGCCTTGCTGATAAGAATTTTAAGATTATACACTTGGGATATGCAGTAAGTGTACACAAAAATCTGATCTCCAGTAACTGCCATGAGAGGAGAAGCTTCTCTATTTCAGGGGTTCTTAAACTTTGTGTCATGACAGCTTTGGCAGTCTGTTGAAGCTTGCTAGTCGTCCTCAGAATAATGTTTTTAAATGTACAGTATAAAATAGGAAGAATGCAAAGAAGCCCCAAAGCATTGAATACAAGTTATCAAAATAATTTTAAAATTGTGATGCAGTAATATGTGTGCACCTTATTTATACATTAAAAACAGAATCTAATGGCTGGCTTAATAAACATCATAAATCCAAAGTAATGACATGCATAGGGTTTTAATATATCTTACAAAAACTGCAATGAAAACTCAAAGTATCAGTAAATTCTACTGTGAAATAGTTACAGGTATTGCTGATACAACTGTGGTCTGGTACGCACATGTATATTTGAATGAAAGACCGAATTTCAGTTAGATGGTAGTGAAAATAAATGATGTAATTTTTTTTTCTATTTCAAGTTTATGGATCCTTTGAATTCTATCTCTGTGAGTTCAAGATGAAGAACTCCTCCTCTGTTGGGTTTCCAAGTCATCTTTTATCACTTGCTTCACCGAGATGGTGTTCAAATAAGTTTTCAAATAGGAGCAAACTGGCAACTTCATTAGAAAAATGAGTGGAGTCAGCAGAAGATTGCAGTAAGAACACAGGCTGGGGGAATTCTAGATCAAATTATAAAGTAATAACTTTTTTTCTGTCCCATGCATAATTTTTCTCCAAGTCAAGAGTTCAGTGCTTCTGAATGCTATGAACAATTCAATTAGATGTAATTGTTAGCAACAATGCTTTAACCTTTACATGGATATATTAAAAGCGTATCTTTATACACAGTCTACAGGGAGATGGCACTATTTAACCCAAAGGAATTCATTACCAATGATGGATTCATGATTCTTTGACACTTGGCTGGTGGGTAAAGGGATGTTTTTGATCATCACTGATACCTTTCAACCACCTTTAATTGACTGTGTCTCTTGCAAGTCATAAGCCAATTACAGGGTTTATTTTAGCAAACAGGGGAAGTAGTTCTTTTTCACTTTGCTCTTGGTTCTACTTATCCTGGCAGGAACATTTCCCCAGGGGCAGGAAAATACTCCTTCAAGTTGAACATCTCATTTGCAGCGCTGTCATGTGAGGTGATAGTCATTTGTAGTTTGTAGAGGAATGATTTCATTCATATGAGTGAACAGATGGGTTAATAAAGCTGTCTGAAATTGTAACCTGGACCACTGGCTGTTTCAGGGACATCCATCATGGTGTCATGATGCTGAATGCTGAACTACCAATAGACTCTTAGATCATAAGCACCTTGAAAACCAGGGTTAAACCTCCTCTAAACCAGCTCCTTATCAACACAGAGTAGAGAAAGTTTTACTTCGAGGCTTTAAGAGGTAGAGGTGGTGCAGTGTACATTGCTGTCATGTAGAATAGGGTAAACATTTATGCTATGACAAATCTATAATAATAAAAGTGTAATATGCTAATTAGACTGAATAGCCGGACGACCTTTTGGATGTCATTCCAGACATCCTTCTGGACGAAGCCGCCGTGGTGTGGGCTGAGGCAGAAGCGGTTAGGGGCAATCAGGCAGGCAGGCAGAGTGGTTAGGGCGAACAGGCAGGCAGGCGAGTAGTTAGGGGCAATCAGGCAGGTAGGCAGAGTGGTTAGGGGTGATCAGGCAGGCAAGAGGAGTTAGAGGTGATCAAGCTTGCAGGCAGAGTGGTTAGGGAGATCAGGCAGGCAGGCAGGCAGGCGAGCTGTTAGGAGCCAGCAGTCCCGGATTGCGAGAGGGATGTCCGACTGCCAGTTTAGGCCAGATCCCACAGTCGGACATCCCTCAAAGGGTCTCGGATTGCAAGAGGGTGCAGGCAGAGCTGAGGGCCCCCTCCCTGCCCCATCTAGTTAATTCCATAAAAAAGAACTGCAATCATCTTTGTGCTATTGTATTCTAAAGTGTTTTCTCATTTTCTAACTTTTCTAACTATAAAATAGCATTGGCATCTTGAAAGAAATGATCACATAAATCCACATACACTTTTTAAAGAATTGACCACCTCTGAGCTTTAGGTGAAGGGATGCTTTTAAATTTGTTGTTTTACTTATGTTCCCTAGCTTTCTCACTGTTTGTGGCGAGCTTGCTTTTGTTTTATGCTTCACTGCAGTATGCACTGAAATTTGTTTTGAAGCCACATAAGAAGGGAAGATAGGAAGACAAAGGGAGAGCCCGTCCTTTTGCTGGGCTTCTTCTAGGCTCAGCTGTCAGGGTGGACACGACATGCTGCACTGATGCTTGATGGGATGGGCAATGGCTTCCAGCCCTGGCTTCATGTTAGAATCACTCGATGAACTTTTAAAACACACCATTTCTATGCGAACTTCCACAGGTGGGCCTTTGTCTTTGGTATGTATTATAAGTCCTCCAGGTGAATCTGATATGCAGCTAGGGTTGAGAATTATTGGTAAAATGGGTGTGAATGGTCCATGCGCTCAAATGGGCAAGATTTAGAACTCAAGCTATTTTTTTATTTCCAGCCTCAATTTTGCTTTTAAATTTATTTTTTTCTTATGGTGTACTTAATCCCGTAAGAACTGTGTTAGTTCAAAGTCCTTACATATTGTAAAATTTGGGGAGTCAGAGGAGCCTCTGTATTTGTAGGTCATCTATCCATCAAGGTTACCACTGGGTGTCCGTCGCCCCATTAGCATGCACGGTGGGTCTTGTGCTGTGGCCTGCTCGGAGCATTGGCATCTTTTTGTGACATGACACTGAGACAAGGCCTAAGGGGGTGCCACAAAACTCAGTATCACATCGGTCATATTCTAATGCAAAATTCAAAAAACTAAATCAATACAAAATGTCATGATACGCAATCTGGCAAAATTCTAAAGAGAGACAGGATTTGTACACTCTCTGTCACTAGTACCTCTCCTTGTGGAAAATATGACCTCCTTAGCAACACTATGCTTTCTTCCTGTCTGTCCCTTCTAGTTGAGGAAACTCTCATTGAACCCCCCAAAATCCCTTTGCCTTTGTGTTTGCATATTTGTCTTGCATATTTGATCTCTTCAGGAGTATTTTCTTTTATCTCTGTTCCCAAAATGGTCTTAGACTTTCAAAAGCAAAATATATGAAGAAAAGTACTTAGCAGGCAATTTCCTTTTTTATTTTTCTTTCAATCTGCCACACCTTTTTTCTTTGTCACCGAACACAGAATTCACTATTTGAGGTATGGAGTGTGTGTGAATGTAATATGTTTGCGTGTGTACATGAGTGTGTGTATGGGGGAATATGTAATCAGTCCATCCATCCTTCCTCCCCTACCCTCCTCTTTTTCCCTCCCTTCCTCCCTATTTCCCTCCCACCTCCCTCTCTCCTTTCTTTCCTTCCTCCCTTCCTCCCTTCCTCCCTTCCTCCCTTCCTTCCTCCCTTCCTTCCTCCCTTCCTTCCTTCCTTCCTTCCTTCCTTCCTTCCTTCCTTCCTTCTTTCCTTCCTTCCTTCCTTCTCTTCCTATTAAAGATACATTGGTGGGGAACACAAAACATTACCTTTATTTCTTAAAAACACAGATTCTTGTTTTCACCCAAATTCTCCGCTTCTATACCAAGTTTTTCTTGGAGCGTGTCTTATATAGGTTACTCACCAAAACATTCAACTCAGCAGGGCACTGCCAAAGCATCAGAAATGTCTATAGCATTTGCTGACCCCTTAGGTGCTATGAATTGCTCAGCATTTTGCTATTTGAGGAATTAAAAAAACCCTGTATACATCTCTGTCTCCAGAGTCCTTTGTGGAAACAAGCCCTCCATCCATCTCTCAGAAGAACTTTGTGGCCTAAGAAGAGCTGCCATCTTGTTATCAATAATTTTCTGCTTCCGTTACCTGGGTGTTAAAAAACCTTCCTCTTACTTTGCCCAGAAATGAGAGCCACATAGGAATTAACTCAGGCAAATTGAGTTCTCAAGATGCCCTTGTGCAGGAATGTCTGAACATTAGCAGTTCATCTGTTTGGCTTTAAGATGGACTCCTCTGCCCAGCCAGCATGGCTCAGTGGTTGAGCTTTGACCTATGAACCAGGAGGTCACAGTTTGATTCTTGGTCAGGGCACATGCCGAGGTTGCAGGCTCCATCCCCAGTAGGGGTCATGCAGGAGGCAAGTGATCAATGAATCTCTCTCATCATTGTTGTTTCTCTCTCTCTCTCCCTCTCTCTCCCTCTTTCTCCCTCTCTCTCCCTTCCTCCCTGAAATCAATAGTCCTGTCTAATAAAGAGGGAATATGCAAATTGACCATCATGCTGTCACAAAGATGGCGGTGCCCAGTCCCCTCAGTCCCACTGGAGTCCCCGGGTCCTTTCAGCTCTGCCTGGAGTGGGGGAGGTGGCAGGCGCCAGTGCAGCCGGACCTGCCCTCAGCCCCCCAGCCACCCAGCCACCCAGGGCTGGCCCAAGGCGCAGGCAAGCCTCAAAGGCAGCTGCCCAGCTGCCTAGGGCAGGCTCAAGGCTCAGGTAACCAGGGCCGGCTGAGGCTTGTTCTGCCGGCAGTGGCAGCAGCAGAGGTGTGATGAGGGCATCACCTTCCCCTGATTGCTGGGTTGCCTCCTGCCCCTGAGGGCTCCTGAAATGTGAGATGGGGCAGGCCAGACTGAGGTACCCCCCCTCCAGTGCATAAATTTTTATGCACTGGTCCTCTAGTATATCTATAAAGATGGACTCCCCTCATTTCCTCACAGTCAATATCCAATTTCTCAGTAAACTCTGTTGACTCTAGCTCAGGATATATCCAGAATTTTTTCATTATGCTGGTCCCAATCAGCATGTTCTTCCCTGAGGATAACTTCAGTCACCTCCTGACTGCTTGTGGGCAGGAATTGCTGATGCTCATCTCTATGCACACTCTTCCTGCCTTTGGCACACCATGTGTCTACATTTCCCAGGCCGTGCATCTCCGTGGAGCTGTGTGACTGGTTCTCATTGGAGTGAGAGAGGATGATGCTTGTCTCCTCAGGTGCAGGAGTGTTCTCCTCTTCTCACTCTTTTTCTTTCCACATTATTCAGTTGAATGGAGAGAGGAACCCAGAGGACCAGGCAAAGAGCGAGTTCACAACATGGAAAAGGCCTGGTGCCCTGAATTACTATATGGATCAGCGTCATCACCTCGACCTGTACTGGACTTCACGTGAGTAGGAAATAATATCATTGTACAGAGAGCCCCATGGCTCGGTGCCTCACCTTCTCAGCAACATCTTTCCTGGCTATGCCATTTAATACTTAACTCTTACCCTTCTTCTCTGCTTCATTTTTCTCCTTAGCATTATCATCTAATATATCTATTAATTATTTTTTTTCAATAAAACACTCACTCTTATTCTAAACAACTGGTATTTTAAAAAGAATCAAATAGGCAATAGGAATCTTATAATGGAATCTTTATTTTTTATTAGCTTTAACAAGCTCAGGAGTATTTGTGTAAGATCTAATTAAGGAATTGTATATTAACTCCTGATTTTGTTTTACTATTTGGATTCATTATCTTTCACTCTAATTTGTTTAAAAATTAAATTAAAAATTACTGTTTTATATTTATTTTTGTTCCTTTTTTTTTTGACGTGAGGCAAATTATAAAGAAGAATTTATCTTTGTAACTCCTAATGCTAGCAAACTTTGGGCACATAGATGTCATTAAAAAGAAGTTTCAAAAGTCCATTTTTTAAAATTCTACTTTCTATTTATTTTGGGAGATTCACATTTTTTTTTAACTGTAAAAAACACCTTTGCAAATGAGTACATGTTCATTTATGTTGGCATTTGTCAATTTAGTTTGAACATATTTAGAACATATGTCAGGACAGGGGATGGAAAAAACTAAAGCAAATCCACTCTAAAAGGAAGTCATAGTTCTGGTCTGGGTGGTGTCTGGCTTCTTTTTTGCCTTGACCCTTCATAGTCTTGTGACTTTCACCTTGGTAAGACCTCACAATTTGAGTGAGAGCTTCAGTTCCATCTCTGCTGCTGCAGCATCTGAAAGACAAAAGAGCTCACGCCTCCTTTTCACTCCTTAAAATAAGGAGGGGTAGATTAACTCAATGCCTCTCAAGGCTAGATTCAGTTTAAATGACCTGAAGAACTCTTAAATAACAGTATCAATTCCTTGGGCCTGAGTTCTAGAAATTCTTATTCATTAAATATGAACAAGCTGTTTTACTTTTTAAAATTATTTTTTATGGCAATAAGTATTTGGGCATGAGGCCCAAGTACTAATATTTTTTTTTGTACTAATATTTTTTTTTACAAAGTTCTCCCTATGATTCTCTTGTGCAGCCTGAGTCGAGACCACTGTCTCACTAAGGTCTCTCCCGGTATTGACATCTGTGACTGGGAAGATAATTTAGGTCTTTCTGACTCTACAGAAAATAAAATCAGAAGCTCTTGTAATTCTGTTGATAATCTCTTGGAGGTTATGCTACATGCTGCCGCTAGATGGCAGAGGCAATTCTTGGGTTGAAGGAGGTTCTGGTTATTTGGGATTTTTGCTTTCCCTGAGCAATATACTTGAGACATCCAGTTTAGGCAGCTTTGTGGGGACATGACACTTAAGTTCCTTTCTCTGAGCTAGAGGCACAGAAGGTGCAGCTGTTTTGCTTGACAAGTTGATAGAGAGAGACTCATTAAATAAACGTGCTATTGTCTGCAGGGAGAGAGAAAGTGAACCTTTGCATAAATATTAGCTCGCCTTTTTCTTATTATTTCCAGCAGGTGTGTGTTCCTTCCCTCTTCTCTGTATTTTCCTCTCTCTTTTTCTTTCTTTCACACCTTTTCTTAGTTTCTGCGTCCGATCACATTGTATTATCTGGTCATAGTAACTAATGCTGGAATACATTTCACTTGCTACCTTTGTGGTTGATAAAATTTTTAGAAATCTAAAAATTACTCAGACACAGCATTCTTAGGAGGGTGGACATATTCAGGTTACAATGGTAAATTCTTATTCTGGGGCTTCTGCAACAGCTGTGGCAGCACCAGCCAAAGCCAGCAAGAAAAAAAGAATTTTATGCCGTACCAGGGAAAAACAGCCCAAATCCTCTCCTTTTTACAGTACAATTCGGGTGATGGCCAAAGCTCTGGGTGTACATATAAGTAAGGGTTTTGCACAATAATCCGGGATGCTTCTCTGCTGCTTTTTATTGGAAGACCTCAAAATGCACTTGCTTCTTTATTCTGTATAGCTGTCCTTTCCCCCACAGGCTGTCAAAATGGAGGATGTGTTGTGATTTTTCTTTAAGAGATTGCATTTCTTCCCTGGCTTTGTTCTGTCTCAGCTGCTTGTCATTCAGGGAGAGGCTGTGCTCTTGATGCAAGGATATACTACTGTGCTTTCTTCTTCCCTGAGTGACATATACTGAGGGGTCACTGCCTGGAACAGTGGAGCAAAGCCTGGTGTGTGTCGATCCATGAAGATCCCTTGTTGTGTACTCTACTCTGGTTTCCATCTGGCAACGTTAGAACCAATATTTATTTAAAAAGCAAAACAAACAACAGAAAACAATGCAAAAAAACAACAACCAAGAAAAAGTCTTTCTTTAAATTAATAGCTGTTATTGATTGCTTACTGTATGCCAGGTATGCTTTAAACACTTGACCTATATCATATCATTTTATCCTCACATCAACATCATGATGTAGGTTCTGTTATTATCCCCATTTTACATATGAGAAAGTTGAGTAAAGGCAGGGTTAAGTAAATTTCTTAATGCCACATAGGTGATAAATAGCTGAGCAAAGCTCTGAGCCCAGGCAGTCTGACATCGGAGATTATGCTCTCTCAACCCTACACGCAGGTTCTAAAGGATAGACTCCAGTTGGATACTCTTTAGGAACGGGTGTCTTCCTTGTTAATGTAGCTATATTTCCTTTGATACATGATTGGACAGATGCTCCAAATTCACTTTATTTGTGGAGGACTAAGTGCATTCTGGTATACCCATTTCCCATTGGTGAGGCAATCAGGAGGAGGGAAACCTCCTTCTTAATTGTGATTGGCATTGTGCAGTGTGTCTATACCAGAGGTTCTCAACCTGTGGGTCACGACCCCTTTGGGGGTCGAACGATCCTTTCACAGGGGTCGCCTAAGACCATCGGAAAACACATATATAATTACATATTGTTTTTGATTAATCACTGTTTTAATTATGTTCAATTTGTAACAATGAAATTGGGGGTCACCACAACATGAGGAACTGTATTAAAGGGTCGCGGCATTAGGAAGGTTGAGAACCACTGGTCTATACAATCCTAATTAAGTTTAGGAAATGAGCAATTGGGAGGATGATCTTTGTTTGTTTCTTGCTGACTCACTTCTGAATGACCTGAGTGGAGGCAGAAGGTAGGGACCAATATACATAAAACTTTAACAGATGGATTTGGGAGCTCTTTCTCATTAGCCATCCACTACCTTCTTTAGGCCAACAGAAGTCTAGAGGAAAGAACCCATCCACTCAGCCTGGAGGTGTGTGATAGTGTAATTTATGTCATTTTGGGCATGAAGAGAGCAGATGGTAGTATTCTGAATTAGTTACTTCCAGGGGTATATAATAGTTTTGTGAATAGAAGGAAGAAACTCATATAATCATTAGGGCTTTGAAATCTTTTCAATTGACATATGAAGAAAGTGTAGTCACTAAAAAGAGAAAAGGAACACAAACCTTGCTACTGAAGAACGATGACCTCAATAGAAGAATCCGAGTCAGCATCGCTGGGCAGACATCCATGAGAGCCGACGAAGAGAGGCTCAGTATTCCAAGCTTTCATGACTCCATAAGCAAAGCTTGAGGCTTAGAAATAAGCTTACATCACAGTGTGGGTCAAACTTAATGGGATAAGGATAATGTGGTGCACGTGTAGAACAACATAAAAAGGGTTTTAGAAGTTATTATCCTCAGCCACACTGGTTGAGGGGCAATGCGAATTCTTTAGTGAGGAAGGACTATAGAAGACTCAAAGCCGATTAATGCTTATTTATACATTGTAGTTTGATAATTCTCAACAAATTTATTTACATCAGTGTAATTCTCTAGTTAAAGAATTTCTCTAGGTTTCATTTTCTGTGAAACCATAAGAAATTGCACCATGAGTTATGCTGTTTCAGATTCACAATCATTTGCCTCCTAACATCTCCTGATGATCTTATTAGGCAGCTCAAACTGAATGTTACCAAAACTGAACTTACTATTTTTCCCCTAAATCTTTTATTTCCTTGTAAATCATATTTGAGAGAATGACAAAACCAGCTGCCTAGTTGCAACCAAACCTGAAGTATGGATCGAACCATTTTACACTATTCTCTTTCCACCTCCTATCCAATCAATCTACAAGACCCTTAGTTCCTATCTCCTAATACTTCTTGAATCTATCTTTCTTTCTACTTTCACAGTGTTTGTAAGTTCAAGATCTTGTCACTTCTCATCTCTGTAATTGTCTTTTTGGTCTCATTTTGACCACACTCTTGTGTGTCCTCTTTGGTTTAGTGATTTTCCTAAAATGCATATCTGATCATGTTATTTTCTTTTGCTTAAACTCCTTCAGGAGTTCCATAGAGCTTTCAGGATAAAGTAAACTCTGCCTCAGTACATGAAACCCTTGGGGATTTGAACCACAGCTCTCTCTCTACCTTTATACCCCCCTCACCCATGGTGTATAGTTCCTTAGATGGATTGCTAGTCACATCTTTCTATCTTCATACATGCTGTTTTTTTCTAATGACTTCTACTTGTCCCTCGAAACTCACCTCATGACACCTTCTCCAGAAAGCCTTCCAGTGAAACTCCTTAACTGTATAGTTAAGATTTCAATTTTTGTTTATTTCTCATTTTTGCAATTCCCTTCTTTACTATTTTCTTTTGGTGGTAGGCGTTTCTTCTTCTATCAGTTATTTATTAAAATGTTCATTTTCTTTCTTCTGTCCTTTTAATCTCTCTCTTCTTTACCTTTATGCATGCCCATTGACACCACGTTTTGGCTTACTCTTTTCTATGCTTCTACTTTATTTCTCTACATATAATGTTTTATAGAAGAGGAGACATTTCATTAAGGAATTTTAAGTCTCGCTTTGTTAATGACACTAACCTAAGGAAAAACCAGGAACACATGCATTGACATTTTCTACCTAATTCCTTTAACTTAGCCATCTTACTGTAATAATACTATTCTCAACAGTTAAAGGCTCGGCGGTATCAAAGATAAATATACTTTATTGGCGCATAATCTTCAAAGAGAGTCTTAAGGTCTCTGAACCAGAGAGCCAGCATAGAAATGGGTCAGAAGTCCAGGGTGTGCTCATGTGTATGACTTATGGTAAGGTAAAGGTTTCTATTTGTCAGTGATAAGACAGGTAGGTCAAGAGCAGCCCCATTCATAAATCTGCTCTGGGTCAGATCCAATTCATAGATATTCAACCAGTAGAAGTGTGAATTGCAATTGTTAGTGGCCTTGAACTGCCCCACCTTGGATCCTGGGAAATCAATGTGGCTTTGTTCAGCAGTGTCTGCCTGAAGGGACCATAAATCAGGAGCTTCCATACAAACCTTTTATTGTCAAGGCGATGGCAAAGAAAAATGATAGCAGTTATTCCATTTACACAGTTTAGTCTTTTTTCTTTCTCATTGATGTTTCTTCCAATTTTCTTTCCATTTATTTATTTATTTATTTATTTATTTATTTATTTTGGTACCTCACTAATAGGAGAATAAAACTTTTGCGTTTTTTCTCTCTAGAGAAATATGTGGTACAAAACAGCATATAGTTCTTAGATAAAAATGTTTTAATAATTTTATTTGCTAAAACTCATTCTGGCTATCCTATATTTTGAACTGGTCAACCAAGAGGTTATTCAAAATGAGAGTTTTGGATTTTGATCACTGGAAACCACCTTTTATAATTTCATATCATGATTATATCTCAGACCTGCGACATTATACATGCTACCCACATTACAGGGTTTGTTCATTTGCCCCTATAAAAAGTGATTAGTGATTGGTAACCTCAGATGGTTATGCTATGGCAGTTTAATTGCCATTGATGTGGCATTGTGCACTCAGGATGCCCTGACACTTTGATTTGTTGTGATCTGTTGTGGCTTACAAGTAATTGGTCACTAATAATTGTTAAGGTCCCAAATACTGTGAGTGATTTTCTGTTTTACAAATTAGGCTGAATTCGCAGTGATTCCTGTGATGTGCTATTAGTGTTATTTACTTCCTGTTGTGGGAGAAATGGTACTGCTATAGACATTTGTCCTGGGTTTTCTTTTAATATAGATATTTTAATTGATTTCAGAGAGGAAAGGGAGAGAATCATTGATTGGCTGCCTCCTGCATGCACACTGGGGATGGAGCCTGCAACCTGGTCATGTGCCCTGACCGGGAATTGAACCCTGGCCTCCTGATTCATGGGCTCACGTTCAACCACTGAGCCATGGCAGTTGGGCTATCCTGGGTTTTTATGCTAAATATTAATTAATTACCCACTTTCTTCCCTTTTCTTAGTAAAAGAAATCAGGATTTGTAGCTTGGTACATGTGTAGTTAGAATAAAGACACTATTTCTGAGCTGCTCTTGTAGATAGGTGTGGCCATTGACTTAAGTTCTGGCCACTGGTTTGAAGGAGGAAGTGATACCTGTAATTTATAGGAAGTATCTCTAAAGGGAGAGGATGAACTCTTTTTACTTCTTTCTCTTCTGCTGATTGGATTGGGATATGATGGTTTGAGCTTCAGCAACTCTCTTGCACTATGAGATACTCTGGCGAAAGAAGCCACATAAAAGGAGGTGGATCCCTTACTCTGTGGAGCCTCCTACCAAACTGACTTCTTGACATAATGGTTGGGAAAGAGAACCATGTTTGTGTCTTGTTTAAACTTCAGCTATTTTCTCCCCCGAACTTAATTCTTCTTATTATAATATCCAAACAAAAAAAGTGAACTGAAAGTAATTATTTCAAAATTCTAGACCAAAGTTTCTGGTTTCTGAACTTTTCCAGTGGATGACCCATGGGGCCTTCAACTCTAATGTTTGCCAAATTTAACTCATTAGTTTTCCCTCCAAATTTTCTCCTATTGTGTTCCAAACTAAAACTTTGAGAATGCCTTCAATTTCTTTCCTCTCTTATTGTTTATGAGAGAATTCACCACAGTCAAGATTTTCTCCCTGAAGTGGTCTTCAAAATCAGAATACATTCTTGATTGAGTTTTTTGAGCAGTTTCTGTAGAAAATTAAATGTATTAATCAAGTTGTGCCAAGTTGTTTCTTGTGCTTTATATATCTGTCCCATTTTTTTGCACCATTAATTGTTAATTCAGAGTTGCTATTCAATACTTTAATTCAATTTCTGGAAACCTGATTGCATTTGCCCAAGGTATGACCACTGCTTTTGAAATTACAGATAAATTATGGGAAAAGCCTTAAAAAATGTAAATGGTACATGAGCTAAGTTATTCCTAATACATTTTATATTCTGTCATATCTAAATTTAAATCATTGATGTCTGTAAAGTTTCCTTTTGTATAAAGTGATGGTTGAATAAATGTTAGTAGTTTTGTTTGGGTCTAATTATGAATAATCATCTTACTGGACATTCATCAATATTAGTAATTGCCCAATATCTTCTAAATGACCTTTCTGTCTATGGAAAAACTAATACATCATAAGTATCCCCTGCGCTTCATGGAGTTTGAACTCAAGTTTTCAGCCTTGTTTGCAGCTAGATACAGTATATATCTAGATACAAGTTCTTTATCAATAATATTATTTGTAAATATTTTCTTCCAGTTTTTGTTCTGTCTCCCCCCCCTTTTTTTTATCCTTACCTGAGGATATGCTTATTATTTTAGAGAGAGGGGAAGGGAAAGGTAGGTAGATAGAAAGATAGATAGAGAGAAACACTCATGTGAGAAAGAATATTGATCAGTTGCCTTCTGTATGTGCCCTGACCGGGATCAAACCCAAAACTTGAGTATGTGCCCTGGCTTGGAATCAAACCCACAACCTTTCAGTGTAGCAGACATCACTCCAATCAACTGAGCCACACCAGCCAGGGATATCTTTTCACTTTCTTAATGGTACCTCTTCAGTATAAATACTTTTAATTTTTATTAAGTCCAACTTATTTAAAAATTTCATGGATGATGTTTTGGTGTAGCCATGACTATTATCATTTTAAGAAATTATTTTTTCTACTTAGACTAGCCAGAGTGGATTTGTTGTTTATAAGTAGGAAATTTGATGGATGTGATAATTAATGAAGATCAAAAGAATTATATTTCCATTCCTGACATTTTGAATCTAAAATGGAGGCAAGCCACTCTGGAACCACAAAGCTTTATTTTGGACAGTTACAATTTTTGTTGCTTGACTTTGCTGCTGTCAACCAGAGGGTGCTATTGGCTCAGTTAACAAGGGACTTCCTTATCTGATGCTTGAAACCGTTTAGATCTAAAACACTCCAGACATTTTAAGTTGCAAACTCATGATTTTGGTCTCTATGGGTCTTATGAGAAGTTAGTGCTCTGTTTCATTGGACATCATTTGGACTGAGAAAGACAATTCTGAAATATTGAAGTGAATAATTAAATCCCATGAAAAATTAAGGTATTTAAATCACTATTTCTTATTGTAAACAACTTAAAGCCACCCTGGAATCTCAACATCTGAGCAAACTCTGGCGATATAAGAAGAGAACTGAACTAGGAGATGGGAGACCCAGGTTCAAGTCCATGTCCTAAGAATAACTAGTTCTGAGACACTGAGCAGCTCACTCTTCTTATCTGAGCTTTTGTTTGTGATCTGTAAATTAAGCATGGAATAGATATTGCAGAGCTCTGTAGGCCTTCCTTAGATCTGTCAGTATAGATAACCATCTGGAAACACTTTTTTTCCTACCTCAAATCATCCCTCTTTATTTTAGGATAAAATGAGCTGGATTCTCTCCACTTTACGGGCCAGAGGAGAAGAAAGTTTCTAAAAACCTGAGCTGACTGGAGTTCCATTTTTAATTTGACCCAGTGATCCCACTTCTAGGAATATATCCTAAGAAACATCAATAAGAAAGAATATGTGCACCCCTCTGTTCATAGCAGCGCTATTGACAATAGTTAAGAGATAGAAACAGCCCAAGTGTCCATCAGTAGATGAGTGGATAAAAAAAACAAAACTGTGGTATATTTATACCATGTGATACTATGCAGCTGTAAAAAATAAGGATCTCTTACCCTTTGAGACAGCATGGAAGGTCCTGGAGAGCATTATGCGAAGGGAAATAAGCCCGTCCCAGAAAGACAAGCATCACATGATCTCACTTATGTGTGGAATCTACTGAATAAACTGAGGAACAAAATAGATCCAGCGACAAGAAAGCTTGGGACAGACTGACAGATCTCAGAGGGAAGGGGGCGGAAGGGGACTGGGAAGAGATTAACCAAAGAATTTATATGCCTATATGCATAACTCATGGACACAGACAACAGTGTGATGAAGGCCTGGGGAGGAAGAGGGGTGGAGAGGTGCAATGGGAGCAAAAAAGGGACATCTGAAATACTTTCAACAATAAAGAAATATTAAAAAAAAAGCCTGAGTTGACTATTGTGTCTGCAGATGTTTAAGGAAAGAACGCTCATGTAGGCACATAGGAAGTGCTTGGTATTATTTCCTGAAGGAGGAAGTGATACCCGTAATTTATAGGAAGTATCTCTAAAGGGAGAGGATGAACTCTTTTTACTTCTTTCTCTTCTGCTGATTGGATTGGGATATGATGGTTTGAGCTTCAGCAACTCTCTTGCACTATAAGATACTCAAAGCATAGGGTTGCTTGATTGTGGAGCAGAGATGGGCAAAGACTGTTGTTCCTTTGACCACTGCTGTTGACCCTTTGCTCTTTATCAGAGCCAGGGGCCTCATTGTGCAAAACAAATGTGTGCTCAGCGGAGGGTACCTCAGGCCAAGAGCAAGCCGTACACACAACTATGAAGTAAATGAAGCTGAATTCTGCCGTAGTCATTACTTTTTGTGAATTCTCTGAAGTTTCGGTACACCGTATTTAGTGAGACACTATAAGCAGAAGTGCCTATCACAGCAACTGTCAGAAAGTAGGCACTTTCCCCAGCTACCCTATGCCTTGCCCCCTAATGCACTATGGTACCTTTCATAAGCCTTTGGAACCTCCATTTGGTTCTCTGTTCACCCAGGGTTCTCATTAAAGTTTGCCTAAGGCTTTGATTCTTTTTTTGTACTTTTGCTTTGACTCAAAATTTACCTACTCTGTGTAATTTTCTTCTGGGACCCACTAGATAACTAGCTAATAGAACCAAAGGGCAATTTATTTAGAGACAAGGTATTAAATTACTTTAACTCATTTTTTATTGAATGCTTTCTATCTGATAGGTAATACTCTAGTGATGAGGATACCTTAGGGCAAACACAAACGATCCTGTCTCCAAGGAGCTTACACTCTAAACAGTGAAACGTAGGGATATGAATCAGTAATGGATATGTTGTTTTTGCTGTCTTCAAATCCATTGAACTATTTCCTTATTTCCTGGTCACTGTGCCCCAATATTTCTATGGGAAACTTGTTATCCTCCTTTGATTGGAGTCCTGGTGAAACTGTCCCTCAAGTACTTCCAATTTTCCTTAGCCAATTGGTGGGCTCATGACCATGCTGGACCAATCAGATGCTTTGTCAGATTGAGTAACAAAAGGATTGAACAGTACTGGAGTGTATTCAGTACAAGGATGGCGCTCTGACAAAGGCCATGGATTCTTGTAAACCTCGAGCTTCACTAAGGAGTGAACCTCAGAACTTCACTAATGCTGGTTGGCTCCTAAGGCCTTATTCTTTGTTCCCTCTGTGCAAAATCTCCTTCAAAGCTTCTTAAGTTATTGAGTCTTGTGTTACTTGGAACCCAGCAACCCTAACTATATTAAATTGGTTAAGTAGGATGCATCACATTTATTAAAAAAAAATCTCTATTTGTTAGCTTAAATTCAACTCCAAATCGCATCCACTGGATTGGCAGAAAATTTAAAATAATTTTATTGGGGTTCTCCTTCTCTGAAGGGATAAAACTAAGGAAACTCCTGTTGTCATCAGTCACTTGTCCACATGGGTCGTTGTTGAAATAGCCACTATCCCAGCATTTATGCTACATCAGGGACAAGGGAATCTTTGATATGGCCCCTGAGTTAGGTTTCAACTGCTATAGGTGCACCTGTAAAACTATACACTTACGTATATATCATTTCTCTGAAACTTTGTACTCTCCGGCTAATTATTCTGATGCAAATCCTCCCTCAGACAGGTAATTTATCTGAGAGTTTTTGCTATCTTCTAAGAACATAGGGCAAACTATCGTATTCTTTCTGCTTTGTTCATTTACCTGTCTTCTCTAAATGACCCTGATTTGTGTATTGAACTCTAGGGAATAATTCATTTATTTATTCATTTAACATGTATTTATTAAGTTATGCCCAGTCCCAGGTCCTATGTCCTGTATAAGGCTATGGAATTACAAAGAATAACTTATTACAGTTTCTATACAACAATGACTCATAGTCAGGGCGAGAAAGGTTGTTACTGAGGTGGTAGCTAAACAATCAAATAATTATGGCCCTGATAAGTGCCACAAGAGAGGTGTAAAAATAGGCACAATGAGAGCACAGAGGAAGCTCTCGAGTGTTTGAAGATGTCATGTCATGGGTGGTTTGCAGAAGGAAAGGATAACTGAGTTAAGTCTGGAACAAATAGGCATTTGCTTAATGTACATACTAAACAAAGTAATATGGAGAGGGGGAGGAAGGGAGATTAAGATGATTGAGAGAGAAGAGAGAGAGAGAGAGAGAGAGAGAGAGAGAGAGAGAGAGAGAGAGAGAGAGAGAGAGAGAGAAAGGTCGGAAACAAAGAAGAAGGAGGTGGTGGAGAAGAAGAAGGAGAAAGAAAAAGAATGGGTGAGGGAAAGAGTGACTTGTGCTAAAATATTAAAGTAGTTCTATGTGATGGATGTGACTGGAGTGAAGAGTTCATTGGGGCCTGATGGGAAATGAGCAGGAAGAGGTAGGCAGAGGACAAAGCATAGTGGGTAGAGGATGAGTTTTATAATTGGGCTGTTCTATGTGAAAACTCAAGTTCTGCCCTTTTGGTGTTGTCAACTTGAGGAAGTTACTTAACCTAGTGTTTTTATCTGTAAAAGGGAAAGGTAGCCATACCTTCATTTTAACGCTATTATAAGGATTTAATGGATTCATGAATGTAACGTATAGCAGGTCCTCAAATAATGTTTGTTTCATTCAATGCTGGTGGAGTTTGCATGTTCTACCCATGTCTGCATGAGTTGTCTCAGGGTACTTCAGTTGCCTCCCACATCTCAAAGATGTGCACATGAGGTGACTGGCATGTTTAAGTTGTCCCGTTGTGAGTGAGTGTGGGTGGGTGTGTGTCCCCTGGGATAGTAGGGTGTCCTGTCCAGGGCGGGTTCTCTCCTTGTGCCCCGAGCTGCTAGGAGAGGCTCAGGCTACCTGTGACCCTGAACTGGAATAAGCAGGTTGGAAAATAATAATCTTACTTGTGTTTGTTAATCTTTCTAAATAATATGTATAGCTCACATTTATTTCCATGTTTAATGTTAAAAAATATTACAAGTATTTTGAGTATTTATTTAGAAGTTTGGTGATGTTTTTGTGACCACCAATATGACATAGGCACTTAACTCTTTTTTTTTTTTTTATCAAGTAGCCTATGGTGAAATTGGTTTAGTTATACATAGTTTCGCTTAAAGGAGCAATTTCCAAGAACCTGTAGGTGACGTTGAGTTAGGACTTACCGTACCTAGCACCGGTGTCTGCCAGACAGCAGGATTCAAGAAATCTCTCTCTCCCCCCCTTCCCCACACACCCTGACATTTATCACAAAAGCCATAAAGCTGAAGGTTACTGATAAAACGTGCTTGGTGAATGCATGTGGGAAGGAGTGGGAAATTGATTGAAGGCAGGAGGATGAAGCTGGATTAAAGAGAGCCTTTGAAGCTGGGGAGAAGCTTTTGTGAGTTAATATCACAAGCTTAAACATTACTTAATTACAAGCATAGTATTAAAATAAAAACAGAAACCTATGATACAAATGGCTATAATCCTGTCAGCTAATCAATCAATACTGTGATTTATCTCTGACACCTTTGTTTGGTAAAGAGCGAAATCTGTACCATTTTCAATTTTTACAGATTTGCAGAAGTAGTATAGATGGGAAATTTATATTTGAATTGTTACTTAAAATTAAGCCGTGACATTTTTTTAAGTTATTTGACAGCCATTTTTAGTTCTTCATTTCTTCTTATCTTCTTTCTTCTGCTTAGGAAATCATTGTTAATAACTGGATGTGTTTCCCTCCACACCTTTCCTTGTGCCCATAAAAGTATATACAAACAAAAACACGTATACTAAGTATTGTCCATTTTCCTAAAAATGGAATAACTTACTTTCTTACATAAAAATATGTCAAGGAAATCCAGCTAATTGCAGGAATCCCATAAATATGGAACACTATGCATATACTGAAAAGCAATCATATCATTGTGAGATCTATGAGGGACTTTTGAGATCACCTACACCAGTGGTCCCACAGGTAGGTTTCCCCAGTGTACTTATCTTCCTAGTGGGCAGAGATTTTGAGCATAGGGAAAGTGTTGAAAACTTTTAAAGATTAGTCTAGCAGTAGTGGGAGAAAGGTTTAGAGAGAGGTCTCTGGGCCATCTTCCAGGTCTCAATTTGAATGTTACTTCCTTGGGGAAATGTTCTCTGATAACCCTGACTAGGATAATGTCTAATAGAATTATATGTTCTAATAGAATTTTCTATTTATTTTTTCTTATATTCACTGGCATACTATTTATAAAGTATTTATTAATAAACTATTATTATTCCTATTTTGTGCACCTTACGTCTTCATTAGCTAATGTAAAGACTAAAAAAAAAAAAAAAAATGAATGAATGAGCAGGGGATTGTGGGAGTGGAGTGCAGGGCAATTATACAGGTATTGAAATTTGATGCAGTGGAGTGGGAGTGAGGATGACAGTCAGTGCAAGGAGGTGGCATCGAGGGCTCAGAGACTGATTCTTTCCTTGTGAATTCATGGCAGTTAAGGTTATATTCCTTAACACATTAGGACCATAAACTGGCCTTCATTGGTCCTCTTGGGAATAATTGGACTCTTGGTAACAGACTCATGGTAACCAAATGTGTAATTTATTGGAAACATGCCAAGGTACCTCAGAGATGAAAAGGATAAGGCAAGCAGTAGTGCCTCCGGAACTTAAGTGGTGGACCTTCCGAGGTCATTTCAGCTGTGTCTGCTACATTCTTCTTCCTTTAGTTCCATGTTCATGGGTGTGAGAGAGGCAGATCTGTCATCCTATTTACTGCTGACTATAATAGGTCAAGGGAATCTAAAGTAAGGTGGTTTGTAGTAGCAATTGAGGGGAAAATGTTGTTATTGGGGCAAAATCTGTCCATAGAAAAATTGGACAGAATATAGTGGCTAAATAACTATGGATAAAGAGTCCCCTGGCCGGCATGGTTTAGTTGATTGTGTATCATCCCATGCGCCAAGAGGCCACCGGTTCAATTCCCAATCAGAGCACATGCTAGGGTTGCGGGCTTGATCCCCAGTAAGGGGTATGCAGGAGGCAGCCAATTGGTGTTTTTTTCTTTCTCTCACCTGTCTACCTTCCCCTCTCTCTAAAATCAATAAAAACATATTTTAAATAAATAAATATGGGACAGGAGAAAAAGGACTAATGAAAGAAAATGTTAACTTTTACAGCCTGAAATGATCAAGAAAATAATAATACTAAGAAAAATTTTGAAATGTAGAATGATTTTTTTTTGGGGGGGGGTGGTGGTGAAAGGGAAGGAATTATTATTTGTTTAGCTTTATGCATATTTGAGTTTATTGTGATGGTGAGAAGTCCAAGTTAAGAATTTTAAAGGGATAGTAAATATAGTAAGGGACATACAAAGTCAGGTGTTGGCAGCATAGCTTGCCTTGCTTAATTCTGTATATCTCTACCTTTTTTATTTCCTTTGAACATAGGAACCATGTCTTAATTATCTCTCATTCTCCTAAGTCTTGCTGAGCACTCAGTAGGTGCAGAAGAAGCCACTGTGACATTCAATTGAAATCTAGAGAGAAAAGAGCAAAGAACTAAGAAATTTCCACTTTCTCCTAGGAAAATGTTCAAAATTTTACCTTCATTTTTTTTAAGGCTCTGCTGGAATTAACCTATTTTAGAGACTACCGCTTTTGCTAGCCAGAGAATCCATCTGCATCATTTATTTCCTTCAGTCAAATTTATGGCTAGGAGAAGATTCTTTGCTTTCATTCATCCTCTCTTGGATGTTGGGTTTATTGCATTACAAGATGTTTATGCCTTAAACATTAGCTTCTTCAGAGAAAACAATGAGACAATTTAGTCTTGGTTTTTCTTTGATTCTGACAACAAAGAAAAAATCTGGAAAAAATAGCATTCCAGAATATTTTTGCTTACACTTCACTTCTCAATCAATACTTGCACCAGTCGCCAGAGACAGAATGTCTTCCTTCACTTGGAAGTAGAAACTAGGTTAGACACCCAGATAATAGGTGACAGACAGTATTTAGAAACAGATGGAGATGGATAAAATATAGATTTTATTTGATTTCATCTTAGCTGCATTTATTCTATCCCCATTTTATTGCCCATTCATTGTTCCATGTCAGTTCAATTCTATTCTATTTCAACTTGAGATATACACACAATATAATGCTAGACATTTTCACTCAAAAGCATTTTTAGATCTTGTCACCAGCTAAATCTTCTCTTTTTATGGATTTCAAGTTTCCTATAATGAATTTTAGTGATTTCAGGTTTCTAACTTTTTAAAACTTGTAGACTGTAAACATTTTATTAAAATTGTAATTCTATTATATTTTGACAAGGGTTACCACTTTATACTTATTTCCATGACAAAAAGGTTGATACTTAAAGCAGTTTAGCGACTTGCATAAAGGCATAAAGTCACTTATCTAAAAATTGCGCAAAATTGCTATGTTCCTGTACAAAATAGGTTGTTATATTAAGTAAAATGCAATTTTTGGCAGATGAAGTTATTAACTCTCTAAATGAGTTAGTTTCTTCTGATTTGGAATTATGTCTGTGGCAAATACCAAAAATTTGCTCTTCTAAATGTCATTGATACTCAATAAAGTAAATTACATATTTTTTCTATCCTTGACTATAAAGTAAAATTATCCACTCTTCTCCCTCAGATCCTCTTTCATATTTTGCAATAATATCAAAATGATTGAGCAATGGCTAGAACTCTGCTAACCATTTTGCCTGAGATAGGTGCTCAGGCTGATTTTACAGAGGAGGAAACCAAGGTGCATAAATGTTAATTAATTTACTCAAATAAGTGGTGGAATTAACATTTAAATTTAGATGATCTAACTTCAGAATCTGCATGTTTGACCACTACTGCCACCCATTTCAGACATAGTTGTCTTTGGTACACACATGAGATATATGAGGATAAATATGACAGTTCCTGAAGCAAATATTTTTTGTTCTGGCCTGCTGTGAGAGGTGTTCAACCACAGGGCAGTTTATTTGAGGTAGCTGTCTTTTATTGAGTGATTTTGGTAACGTAAAACCATACTTATAATAACAGTGCTGGGAAGTAAGTACTATATTAGCATTTTTATTCTTCCGATGAGGAAACTGTGGCTGAGGAAGATGATATAGCTCAATCTAAGGTAGTGGTTGTGAATGTTAATGGTAAAGTAAGCAGTTAGATCAAGTTCCAGAATCATCCTGCACTATCACAGATACTGCCTACTTGTTTTTACCCAATCTCCATTCATAATCTAGTTCTGGTGGGTATATGGCTGACTGTCAGCTGCTTCAGAATCAGCTGAGGTGCTTGTTAAAAAGGAAGCTCCTCCCTCTCTCCTTGCCCCGCCCCCCATTCCAAGTGTAAGAATTCAGATTTAGTAAAACATGGCCCAAGAATCTGCATTTTAACAATAATTCCTTGCACAATAAGCTTGGAGCACAACTGTTTTGGTTACTAATAAGAAACTGTTTCTGAGCGAGATAATGATTTTCTAATCTTTAGTTTTAGGTCTTACATATGTGTTTTGAAAAATAACTTAATGTTGTCCTAAAAACTCTTTCCATGTCACCAGTTGAATAAAAGTACAAGGCTTGAAAACTCTTTAGGAAATGACTGAAAATTTCTGGTTTCTAATACAGGAAAAATGATGACAGAAGGAACAACTCGCATGCAAGTTGGAAGACCATGGCCTTGGGCTGAAAGCCCTAGGCAATTAATTTAGGCCACAGTGGGAAAAGACGGGGAAAAAAGTTGGAGCTCTGCAAAAAAGATAATTCTATGTTCGGTTTGTAATTTTGGACAGAATTCTTGGGCCAGCCGTTAGCTCCAGTGGTTTCTATTTAGCATTGTGCAACGGTCTCTCAATTGTCTAGTGATTTACCAGTTATTTTAGGTTTTCTATTTCTTTGGTACTTATCATTCCATGACTACTGAAAAAGTGAACAATAAAAGTAATCAACTGGGAACATTTTAATGAGGCAGTCCAATCTGAAGCTTTGCATTTAAATATTTGTTCAAATTTGAGGAGATTACGCTTCCAAACTCTGTTTTACTTGGTCTAATGCATGAGAAAAGACAAAAAAGATTAGAGGATTTCTGGTAACTTTGAGCTACAGAAAAAAAGAAAAAGGTTGTTTATGGGGAAGAGTTTTTAGTAGAATGCTCTTTGAACAGATGGTTTGCTTAAATTGTTTACACTCCACTACCAAAAAGATTTGAGAGCAAGATTTTAATTTGGCCTTGATATGAGGTGAAACTCTAACCATGTTGGTACTATGTCCTAAATGTTAAAATTTAAGCACAAATGAATCATTATAACCCAATTTTTTTGTTCCTCTGTGCTGCACATGGCTTTCTAGACTGCATTGTTCTTGGGAGATGGAGACCCCGAATATAATTCCCCCGATTTAATGACTGGAAAAATGTACACTCACACATTAATTAGTAGGTCAAGATCTTTAAATCAGTGAGGAGAATGAGGATTTCCAACTGGGTCACTTGATTTCTCTTCCAAAGATACAAAGGTTTGTTAATTTTGAAAATCCACATTTTCTTGGTAATCTTATTTAGTTACGTTTCTGATTAGCACTATATTTCCACATCACAGTTTTCATTTAGGGCCTCTTAGGTGAAAGTTTAAGAATTTCATTAGTCTCAACTAGATCACAAAGAACTAGGAGGCATTCTGGAGAATGTGTAATTAATTTTGGAGGGTTGTAAGACTGCTCCAAACTTTAAAATAAGGCATCAAGGTCTGTATCATTGCCAGATTTAAAGAGAAAAAGGTTAATTGGTGTTTAACCTTAGAGTCATTTGAAAGGGGAATATGTTACTTGGAAAGTGTTACAGGAAAAGTTATTCCAAAGAATGTAGAAAGAGCCTGGTTTAAAAAGCTCCAAATGAATGGCTCTCTACTTAGCAGCCCTAAATTCTGAATTACTCTCTTTTCTTGAAATAGTCTTATATACGACTGAAGTAGATGCAGGTTTTTCTGTCTTTCCACTATTTCCTATTAGGAATAGGGTGGTTATTAGAAAGGGTGACTTGTGCAGGATCAATAGCTAATAGTTATGTCTGGCTTTTTAAATTGAAGTTTGCTAGGTCAAAAAAGATAAGCAGATGGTTTAGGTTTTTATGTAGTGGTATATATTCTGATGCTCAGGATTCTGAATTATTCTATTAAATTAAGTTTAGTTTGAAGTTATTTATTTAGAACTTCTTGTTTAAAAGATAGCTATTTCTTAATAAAAATCCATGTTTACCAGTGAGCTTAGTACTAATTAAACAGTTCCTATGCGTGGTGCCTTATACCTGGTAAGCAGTTCTACCAACTTGACTATAGGTCTGACTCACAGTCCAAATGAGATATTTTTTTTTATAGAATATAGTACTGAGCAATGAAGATCACACCCTTTGACTGTGGTTGACCGAGTTTTCCAGATTAATAAGGTCTTCAATAAGATGATCCTGCAAAAACTGATCTGTTATTATCAATGACCGATAAAGTTAAGAAAGGTCGGGAAGAGCAGTGCTGAGGAGGGAAGAAAGGAACTTACGGGTGTGGGATTTTACTGGAGAGTGGCATGACCACGAGGGACAGGGAACCAGTAGCATCGCCCTGCACTATCTCAAATCGTTGGATTCTTATGGACTTAGAGAATACCCTAAGAATTAAAAGGGTTTCTGGTTTCCAAAGGCTTAAATTTAGGTCAGAGGATTGGAAAACTGAAAGCTTCTCATGATCAGAGTGTCTTGAGACTGCAAAAATAACAACAGTGGTAAATAGTGGTTAGCACTTCTGTGGCACTTATTACGTGCTAGATATTATAGACACTGTCTAAAAATCAATCATCTAATTCTCACTACATTCCTATGAGATAGGCAATGCCATTATTCCAGTTACACAGATGGGAAACAAAGGCACAGGGAAAGTAAGTAGGCCATTTTCCCAAATGCACAGATTTACTAAGCAGTGGAACCAGGTTCTGAACCAGGCAGTCAGGCTCCTGAGTCTGTGTTCTCACTTGCAACCTGTACAGAGAATGAGATTCCTCAGGCATATACCCATCCATTGAAGCTGTGCATGCCTAGATTCATGGAAACAGTGGCAACAGGCTATTTATCTGGCTTTCCAAAACAATGCAAATTAATCTATTTTCTGGAAAGGAATCACTTTGTATATTTCCTAGATTTGCAAGTTCAGGGCTTCTGGGATGCTCTCTCTGTGTCTGGAAGGTACCTGACAGTGGCCTAGCAAGGGAGATCAATCAAATGATCATTAATACACCCCATGGGAGCGAGTTCATTTCGGAGTAATCAAAAATGATCTTTTGCTCCTCTTCCTCTTCAAAGGAAAGCCGCTGGGGGGCAGGGAAACCAACTCCCACAGCTCCCCCTGTCTGGCTGAATCAGATGGCGATCTGTTGAATCAAGCTGGTGTCCTCAGCTGTCCTTTGCTGGCTGCCCTCTGGGGAGTCCAAGTGTAGTGTGACTGATAAAGCCATGTTGGATGTTCACGTTCTGATGAGTGAGCACTTGGCTGCTGCTATCACACAGCTTCTTAGAAGAAGCATCAGAACCCCCTGTGGGGAAATGAGCAACGTTTCAATGGCAAAAATGCTGCTTGTGGAGGCGCATGTTGCTTAGGTGACCAGCTAGCCCTGCAGTGACTGATGGATACCCCATTCATGTCAGGGGTGATTCACTTGTGCTATGAAAGGGATGAAGGGCACCTTTGAAGGAGGAGGGACCTTGCATCATCACCCCATCTTTCTTCTGCTTAATGCAAACTCATTCTGGAAGGATAAATGACTGTTCGCACTTGCATCAGCTACCAAACCCCATTAATATCTGTTGCTGCGGCTTGGATTTGTACATTTCCAGGATTGTCCCACTGTGGCTGTTATTGACCTCCGTACATGGCATTGAGTGGATGCTTTTGTTAACTTGAAAGTATCTTAGAAATAAAAAGGCAGTAAGTTTCCAAGAAGTCTTATCAGTGGATCTACTTTAAATGGAAGTATATCATTGATAAGACAATATAGTGGGTTTGAAACTTTATACTCAGATGTACAGAGATGATTGTTTATTTTTCTATTCCTGAACCCAACTCAGCTCAAGCCCCTATTTGCTCAGTTGGCTCAGAAGTGTTACTCTTGCCATTTCAACTTAGTTTAGTTACTTGCTGTTTATTCAGTGAAATTCTGAGATTATCTTTTTGACCCCTTCTTTGATTCTCTCTAGAGATGATATAAGTTCTTGTGTGACTTAGACTTTTCCCTGGCACTGAGAGAGGAACATCTTGTGTCTTAGGTCTTCTCTGGTTCTTGCTGGTTTCCAGTGAGGTCTAGCTGTGAGGTCTAGCTCTTGGACCTGATGTGCAGTATCTGAGGTTGATATAGTTGAACCTGGCTAAGCATCTGTTCTAGAGGTTCAGACTCTATACCCCATGTTTTCATTCTGCTGCCCTTCAGGCCACAGCCCGCTAAGCACTTCTCTGGTTTTCCTTAGAAGATGCTCAAGAACTCATGGCTGCTTTCTGTGTAGAAAGTGGACTCTGGGGCACTCCAGGAAGCTTCCCGTGGCTCATCTGTCTAGCAGCGGTTCTCAACCTGTGGGTCGCGACCATCGGAAAACACATATAGCATATCAGATATTTACATTATGATTCATAACAGTAGCAAAATTACAGTTATGAAGTAGCAATGAAGATAATTTTATGGTTGGGGGTCACCACAACATGAGGAACTGTATTAAAGGGTTGCGGCATTAGGAAGGTTGAGAACCACTGGGAGCCTTCCCCAGCCATGGTATTAGCTTGTGTGCCATGTTGCTTTGATGCCACACACACCGAATAGGGAATTTCTTAAGAGTTTGTGGGGCTCCCTAGTATGCTTTGAGAAACAAAGCATTTGCATTCTGCTCTGGGTGTATTAATTGATTTTCTATTCTGGGGTTTTAATCATAGTGTAGTGGGTGGGTAGGTAGAGAGCAGGTTAGGCATCCACCCATGTCAGCATGCTACAACATGCTCAGCCTCTTAAGACTCTCACCTGGCTCATCTCCTTTTTCCCTCCCTTTCACCCTCTCTCACCTCTCATTAAAGGCTCTATCAACCTTTTACTGTTGGGAAAACCTTATGTTTTATCTCTGCTCTGAGTTTTACGCTAAAAATATAGTGCTGAGTCATTTAAGCTTTGGCTCATTGAAACCTACTAGTCCGTTTCTTCACAATCATACCTGAAAGCCTTGCGTTCCAGAATGTTGTCTCTGGAAATGCTACTGGCTTTAAAAAAAAGTCAGATTCAAATATCAAAGCTGAAGGATAGCATTTTGGTTCTCTGCTGTATTTATCCTCTCCTGGAAGTAAGGGATGCAGTTGTTTGATCCAGTGGTAGAGTGGGAAATACAGACTCTTGGGGAAGAAAATGCATCAGTTAATAATTCAAAAATATTATCCCAGCCACAACACTTTTCCCTTTTAACTGCATGTCCCTGTAAAAAAATCCAGGTTCTCCTCCCTTTTTCCTTCTCCAGAACATTGGAAGTTTCTCATTATTGGGTAAGGTTTTATGTAACTGAGCTTAACCCCTGCACCCCTAAATAAGATTGTTGCCCATCTATGGACCATCTAAAGTGGGTTACTATGAGGGAGGAACTATTGTGATCTTCCCTTTTGAGAAGAGGAGACTGAATTGAGGAGATTATGACTAGGTTCACTCACCTAGAAAGTAACAATACTGGGATTCAAACCCAGTTTGTAACTTATCTAAAATTTCTAAAGTTGACATAACACTGGCAATTCCAATGTGAGCTTACTTCAGCCTTATCACACACACATGAACCTAAATCATCCTGAAAACTTTACATAAAAATTAAGTTCCTACAAAAGGATTTTATGTGAATACAATTACAAGTAATTATATAATTTTAAATTTGAAAGAAAATCAGTTCACAAGTTTCTAATAATCTCAAAGTTTATTTTTTCTGAATAGTTTAAAAAACACATTCTAATTAAATAGTGCTCATAGATAGTAGCAGTTTTTTAAATATAAGCCTGGTGGGTTGGTAATGCAAAATGACTCAGCAAGTCTTCACTGGAACCATAGTAATACCAACTGCAATATCTATTGTCATAAGCCTTCTTTGTAGGGAAAAATTTAGTTTTCCTGATAGATCTTACATCTACTCAGCCATTAGAGAAGATGAAATACTGCAATTTTGCAACAATATGAATGGATCTTAAGAATATCATGCTAAGCGAAATAAGTCAGGCAGAAAAAGTCAAGAACTATATGATTTCACTCATATGTGGGATATAAAACTGAAAGTAACAAATGAATAAACAAGACAAACAAACAAAGACTCATAGACACAGACAACAGTGTGGTGGTTACCAGAGGGAAGCAGGGTGGGAAGTGTAGTAGAGGGTAAAGGGGGCCAAATATAGGTGAGGCAAGAAGATTTGAATTTGGGTGGTGGGCACATAATGCGATATACAGAAGAGGTACCGTAGAATTGTACACTTGAAACTCATATAATTAACCAATGTCCACCCCTATAAATATAATTTTAAAACTGAGAGGGAAATGAAATTAAGGCAGAAAGAATGTAAGAGTGAATAGCTCAATAGAAACCTTGAATAATTTTTTATTACTTCTTAAATTAAAGTTAAATATTACAAGAAAAATAAACATGAAGAGCAAAAAGCTCATGTATTATTAATGGGTGATTTCAGTGTGTGTTTCAAGTGGTAGAAATGTCAGCAGTTGAAAGTGTGTGATAAATTTATGTCATATTCATGAGCACACCAGAAACCCAGAAAGATATGAAGTTCCCCATTCCCTTCCTTAATGATACTAGATGCATTTTAATAGGAATTTCTTAAACTTGTGTACTTTGAAATGCTGATAAGCTCTGGTGGTGTATCATATATTATCTGATGATGAATTATCGGTTTTGGATTTCTGTTTCCTCAAAGCACCACCAGGTTCAGTTACAGTGTATTATTACTAAGGGGTTAATTTTCAAGCCAATGAGTGGTGAGAATGGCCAGTGATAAGGGAAGGGGGAAAAAGCAATTATAGTTGATATAATTCTTTCCATGTGAATACTTTATTCTGTTTTTTTTTCTTCTTTCTTGCATTTGCTGTGTATTGTGGGAGGAATGACAATTGCCTAATTTAGTCTGGTCAGAGAAATAGGCGTGGGGTTAGTAAAGATTTTATGTGCAGGATGGGGAGCTCACGCTAGCGTGGAACTGTCATCCGCCTCCAGTGGTGGGCCTGCCACACATAAATAACATAAACAACACCTGCCAAAACAGCCCTCTGAAGTATTCAGTAGTGACATGCCTGAGTATTGAGTAGGTGTTCCGCAGTTACATTCAACTGCTGTTCAATTATAGTCTTAATCAAATATGATACCCTGATTCCAAGGTGGATATTTTATGCCATCAATTTGTAGCAAACTACCAAATTTCCCTGAAGAGTGTGTCATTTTATATGAAAATTATAAGACAGCAGCGATTCTTTTAGGATCAGTGGTGATATGATTCATCGGGTAGTGTTGACAGGTGATGTGCTGTGCTTAGTCTGCCCTCATACAGAGGCTGACACAGTCTGCTATCCTACAAAACGTGACATTTCCTCTTTCATGCCATTCCCAGTGCCACTAATCTTTCCAGGCTGAAATAGCAATACTCTGTTAGAGCTATAGACAATGATTTACACACACACACACACACACACACATTCTCTGCTGCATAGACAAGTATAAGATTAAAACTTAAGTGTTTAACTCTTACTTAAGTGTATTTCTCTGGTAATGAGCAGTGAGTTCTCTTCCCATAGATGATGACTTTCTTTGATCCTCCTGCCCTGGGGACAACAGCATCATTAATTATCTTTTCTGCAGTAGCCATTTTTGTTTATTTGTGGCAGGATTTGAAATAAGAATAGAGATTGTACAATTATATAATGAAATTATCTTCCAAATTTACAAGGTGCCATTTTCAGAATTGCTATCTTGTCCCAATATGCTATCCAAGTTATTTTAAAAATGTGTTTTTGTTGATTTTAAAGAGATGAGAAGGGAGATGGATAGAGAGATAGAAACATCAATGAGAGAGAAACATCAATCAGCTGCCTCCTTCATGCCCCCTACTGGGGATCAAGCCCCCAATCCATGCTTGTGACCTGACCAGAAATTGAACTGGTGACCTCTTGGTTCATGGGTCAACCACTGAGCCACCCTGGTTGGGCAGTGCTATTCAAGTTTTAAAAGTCTTTATAAACTTTATAGGGGACCTACATTTCCTATTACAATAAAGCCTATATCCTTATTTTTCCATATTTATTTATATACCTACATAATGATGCTATATTTGAAATGTTCTGCTTCTGTATATTATAGATTGTATAATATAGCCCAGACTCAGGGTTCAAGTTATCTTTGAAAAAAATCAGGAAAAATTAATTTTGTAGTGGCTAAACTTATTCAGTATATTGAAATAAGCTATCCTTATACATTTAAGTAAAGCTAGGTATTTTAACTATTTTTGTTTATGTTGGTATTTTTGAGAGAATGCCATTGATCCTCATTTAATTACTATTGCATGAATAAAAGTCAGTCCATTGACATCTAGTGAGGATGGTAGGACGAACAATGTGAATTTATTAACTGTCAACCTTATACACACACACACACACACACACACACACACACACACACACACACACACACACACATATATACTAGAGGCCCGTTGCAGGAAGATTCCTGCAAGAATAGGGCTTCCAGTGGCTGGAGCGAAGTAGAGAGGGGAGTGAAACTCTCTGAGGCGGGCTTCGCTCCCACTCCCAGCCTCTCCTGTTGGGTTTCCCCTCCTGCTCCCAGGCACTGTGGTGGGTTTCCCCTCCCGCTCCCAGGCGCTGTGGCGGGTTTCCCCTCCCGCTCCCAGGCGCTGTGGTGGGTTTCCCCTCCTGCTCCCAGGCACTGTAGCGGGTTTCCCCTCCTGCTCCCAGGCACTGTGGCGGGTTTCCCCTCCTGCTCCCAGGCACTGTGGCGGGTTTCCCCTCCCGCTCCCAGGCACTGTGGCGGGTTTCCCCTCCGGCTTGCAGCGGCTGTGGCTGGGCTTGCCTTCCCACCTCCTGCCTCCCACCTCCACAGCCTTGGCTCTGTTTCTGGTAGATGCAAATTAACCTCCATCTTTTAGCTTCTATAATTGAAACATTGTATCTTTTGGAGCTGTTGCTTCAGGAGCTCAGAGCTGGGTGGTGGCAAGCGGGGAACGTTGGAGTCCTCTGTCACTGAAGCAAGCAAACCTCATGTTCGCTTCAAGCTGCCTGACTGCCGGCCACCATCTTGTCTGCAGTTAATTTGCATATCTCGCTGATTAGCCAATGGGAAGGGTAGCAGACATATGGCTAATTACCATGTTTCTCTTTTATTAGATAGGATATATATATTGGCATTTTCTTATAATTTATTGTAATACAAGCATATTGCAGATAAAGTAGACAATAAAAAACATTACTTATCATCCTCCTCTGAAACTACCCTTTTTAGTATCATACTTATTATCTACTTTTAGCAACATGAGTAGCACATTGCTGTATTGTCCATGTGAAACATTAAACCATTATGGATGAGGTTAAAATGTTCCTTGACAACACTCCTCCCTGTGGAAACCTTCCTGGGGAGAATATTATTACCAATTTGATAATATCCTTTCAGATTTTTTTCCAGTCATTCACAGATAAACATTTTATGATGTTGGTTTTGTATTTGTACCATATGTATAGTTCTATAAATTACCTTTCTACCAATATGCCTTAGAGATCTTTCTTAGCTAGGCTTCACCACTATTGAGTAGGGGAATCTTGAGAAGACAACTTAACTGTTGTGCCTCAGTTTCCTCATGTGTAAAACGAGAACACCAACAGGACCTGCTCATAGGGTTGTTGGGAGATTCATTAAGTGAAAATATGTGAAATGCAGAGCCAATACCAGAGGGAACTCTGTGTCAGTTTTTTGCTTACTCTTTGTATGTAGATATCTAGTTTAATCTGCTGCAAACTATTCCACAGAATTGGCAGACCATGCTTTATTTAGTCATAGCCATTGACTCTTTTGAAGCAACGTTTGGAATAACCCTCAGAAAGCTCAAATGTGCAAAGAAAATGTAGCTTATTATTGTTTTAAATAACTGATCTGATCTGTTTCACCTGCTAAAAAAAGTAAACTTTAGTTCAATCTGGTAAACTCTGCCTTGAGTCCAATGCTGTAATCCAAATACTCTCCTTAATACCTCTGTCCTTGCTTGGTTGACTGAGAGAAATGCTCCATTTTTTCAAGCTCCATTTATTCAACCGATTCCTCATCAAGATGGCATGTGGCTGTTTGGCTTACTGGTTTGGTGGTGGAGAGGGAAAGGGTGCCAGATTGATGTGGTGTCCTCTGCGATGTCTGCAAGGGCCTGAGCTGGTTTGTTCTCTCTGCTGGTCCCCGCTGTGGTGTTATGTTCCATCTGCTCTTTGGGGTGATACTGGGTAAGCTACTTGTTCCTCGTCTGAAATGATCTGCTTGCAATAGTCCTTTTATCCCCATCCCAGGCCTCATAACCCCTCTGGTATCTCAGAACCTCTGTGTTGCCACAATGTGGACTTGGTCGGTTCTGGGTCTCCAGTTTCTGGACCTGGAATGCCATGATCTCTGTCTCAGGGTCATGTACCTGCTGGCCTGCTGCTGTCATTTCTGCTCCACGATTTCTTTACTTCCTTGAAGAGCTGTCCTGGATGAGGGCCCAAGGGTGGGAGTGGGAAAAGGAGATCCGTGTTGGTCCCCTGTGTTCCTGTCTTTTTCCCTCCCTCGCAGCCTAGATGTGGTGGGCTTCAGGCTATCCACCCCTCTATGCCATTTCCTCCTGCTACTTTCAACCTCAGTGCCCAGTGATTATAATAGAAAAGGTTGGCCTCTTTGTAATATGAAATGATGTTATCTAATCTGAGTCTTCTAGGCTAGGATTGATAAATTAATAAGAGTTTACAGGTTTTAAAATATCTTTTTTTCCTTCGACAAATCTTATTTTATAGTACTATTGTCTTTGCAAAATACAATTAGAATACCATGAAAGAAATATTAACTTTTTCTTTTTCTTTGTATTGCTGCTAGAATAATCTTAAACTACCCCAAAGCAAATGGGATGTGTATGTGGTGAAGGTCAGTAAAATAATTTCTAAAGGGGAAAGAACATTAATATGTTTCAACATTATTCCCACTGGTTCATTTCTGCTGCAATGAATGATCTATCTATGTATCTATTCCATTTTGTGCCAGTTTTAGTATCTCTCTAAGTTACACACAGAGAAATGTAATTGCCATAGGGTATGCACATTTTACATGCTGTATTTTACTATATAATGACACATTGTGCTACAAAGGGACGAGACTGATTTGCGCTTACACTGTGAGTGACTGAGAGTAACCTTTACTCACCAGTGCGAGGCATTTTACATAACTTACCCCACTGAGATTCTCTCAAGGATCCTCCACAACAGGAAATCTCATCCTCATTTTTTATAGGAAGGGAAGGAGGTTCAAAGAATTAAAGCGACTAGCTCCAGGCTGCACAGACAATAAGTGGCAATTTGGGAACCTTTCAAGCAAAGCACACGACACCAATTATTTTATCCCTTGATTCCGGAAATCTGTATTTTGGGTTAATCTTTATAATCTGGCTACTGTCGTTTTCCTCCTGTCCTAGTAAGTAATCTAGAAAAAAAAAAAATAGAAAACGATATCACAAATAATGCTATCTCATTAGTAAACTCAGTTTAAACACCTATTAACTGGTCAAGGGCAAATAGTTGACCTTACATCTTTTTGATTTATAGTCATTAGTTACACAGGCAGAGAACAGAACTCGGCTGGATGAAGGGCTGCAGCTCCAGGGAACTTTAGCACTGGGGATTGTGAGGCCCGAGGCACAGCCCCAAGACTCTAATCGTCGGGAGAGCACGGTGTCCAGAGGGACACACACCTTCTGAGTCCGAATCCCCTACTATTAAAAGCATTTTTATTGAGACTGACAGGAGTGAATTCCTCAGGTCAGGAAACAGAACTCTTTCAGCTGAGTCGTGATATTTAAAACTCTCTCTTTTCGAGTCTCTTGCCTGGCCAATCAAACTGTCTTTGCAGAACAAATCGCTGGATAATGAAACGCATATACTTAGCTGGAGAGTGCTGTCCTATTTACAGCACCCGCTCCAGCCCGAGGCACATCTCTGGCTGTTCCACTTCTATCTATAAGTTAAAGCAATGGCCTCGGCAAGCAGTACACTCTGTACAGCAGCTGCAACTCGTTATCGGCTTTGTCCAGAATTACAAGTAGAACAAACACATTTTGCAAGGCCTTTTTCCCCTTTTATGTGGAAAAGGAGGAATTAAGCAATCAGTGAAATGCTGATTGATCAGTTATGCTGACTTGGTGAAGTCCAAGGCCACATTAGTACTATTAACCCCTGGAAAACAACAGCAAAAAGCTCTTGGAACTTTATGTAAAGCCATCTTTCTGAGAGGTGAAGTTGTAGATGCTCCCACAGGGACAATATCTGTGTTTCACTGAGTACAATTTACTCATCCAGATTGCTCTGTAATGTCATGATGGTTAATTAATTTTGTAAAGAGAATTCATGTCATTTGGCAGATGTTGGTTGACCCCAGAGTACCGCAGTTATGTTAAACCGAATGACATGACGCAAATCAATTTCAGTGAATCATCCCACTCCTGTGCCTTGACTTTGACTTCACCTACCAATCCTGGGGTGGCATTTAGGCCTCTCTTTACCAGGAATTGCGCCACTTCCAAAATTCAAATATCCTTCTTCCCATGTACCCCTTTCCTTATTCTTTGACCTTATATACTCAAGTAGTCCCACTGTTAACAGTTTTTGAGAATCCTCTCCTATCCAGCTTAGAGTCTAGTGTCTACACTTATAACCATTTCTTTATGGATACCCTCAACGTCCACACCCCTGTTTCTCTCTAACTGGTCTGGCAAAACTTAAATCTTTGGTAAATAATCCTCCATCTCTATGCCTGCAGCCATGTAGTTGAATGGCGGGAGAAAACCACATACAGGGACATTCTGGTGTCGCTCTTCATGACCAGTGTCAACGGGAATTTGATATTACTGGATCACCTGCTACGGTTGTCTAATGAGAGCATGTCTTGCTCTTCACAGAAATTATTTTAAACTTTCCTATCCTCAGTCAAAAACTATATATCCTACTTCCTTATAGGGTAGACGCCATGCTCTCATCTTCACCATTACCAAATGAACCAACCTTCAGCTCGAGAAGGGATATTTCATGCATCTACACCTACTTCCCTCCTGTTACAATGATGGAAATGTCCCTTCTCCTACCATAAGCCAATCCTTTTCCATGTTCTCTAGACTCCATCTTGACCCTCTTTCTCAGTCTTCACTTTCTGGCTCTTTGTATTATGTATTACTCCTCTCTTTCAGATAGAATAGTCTCATCAACTGCAAATATGGCCTCAGTCACCATCTGTTTTAAAAGCAAACAAACAAACAGAAAATAAAACCCTTCCTTGCTTCACAATCAGATTGAGTTTTTATAATGTAAGTAAAATAGTTTCATTTTCTATGTGCTATAGTCTGAATGTTTATGCCGCCCACATGCACAAATTCATCTCTTGAAACTCTATCTCCAACATGATGGTATTTGGGGAGGGGTTCCTAAGGAGCTAATTAGTTCATGAGGGTGAAACTCTCATGAGGGGGTTAGTGCCCTTCTAAGAAGATTCAGGACAGGAGAGAGCTTGCTTTCTCTCTTTACAATCTAGGGAAACTAGAAAGAGGGCTCTCACAGGAACCCAAGCCTGCTGACACTCTGATCTCAGAATTTCCAGCCTCCAGAATTGTGAGAAATAAATGTATGTTGTTTAAGCCACCCAGTCCACAGTATTGTTTTTAGCAGCCTGAGCAGACTGACAGGTTAAAATTCTTTGGTGGCTTCCTATTGTATGATGAATGACAATCTATATCTTAACATGCCCTAACAACCCCTATAGTATCTGGAATCTGACTCTCTCACATCTCTCCTGGTCATAATCCTCCCTTGTTCACCATCCTCTTAACCCACCAATCAGTTCCCAGAGGGTATCATTAATTCCCAAATCAAAGCCTTCATGAATGGTGTTTTCTCTGGCTAGCATGCTCTTTCTCCACATTACCTATTTAATTAATATGTATTATTCATATTTTGGCTTAAATATCACTTCTCAGACAGTGCCTAGTCATCCAATATAAAGTTTATTCTTTGTTGTTATTTTCTAGCTAAATACCCTGCCTTTTTCTTCAGAGTTGTAATTATTCATGTAATATAATTTGTAATCATAAATGGTATAATCATGTAAACTATCTTACTACACCAAAAGCCCTGATTCATTTATATTTGTTAAACATCTCCTATGAGGTATCATGAGGTTTGGGACATGCCTGTTAGTTTCACCATTGGAATACCCAATGTCTAATAGAAGACATTCAACTTGTTGAATGAATAAATAAATGAATAGATACATGATGAAGAAATTAGAGATACAAATTCAGGTGATCAGGAAACACTTTCCCCCTCCCCAGTTATCCCTTAATTCTACTAAGGTTATCAATATAGGACTAATCAATGTTTAATCAAATTGGTGTTCTTTGGTGCTGTCTTCTGAGATCATAGCACTTGATAGATATGATCTCATCGACTCTTATACATCCTGTCATTTATGTGGCAATGGCTTGCCCAGTGTTTAGAGAGATTATGATATAGAAAGGTTAATTGGCTTGGCTAAGGGATAGAACATGTTTATGACAGAGCCAGGGATAGAATTTACCTCTACTTCTTGACTATTTTAGTATGCTGCACACTTGTTAATAAAAAAAATATATTGGGAATAAATCCACATCAGTAGGTTTGTAAAACTGCTAACTTCCTTCTGAAATGTATTACTGTAAATAATTATTCCCTGCACATAGCACATTTGATGAGATACACCTTTAGGCCAAGTACTCTTTTTTTACGATCATTAACCTTTCTCAATCTCCTTTCGAGAAAATGATGCAGACAAAGGTGAAACATCTCAGCCGCTGTGATAAAATGAATTAATGTCAAAGCTCTGTTTTGGGGTTTTGAGTTTACTTCTATAAACACACAGTTATGTTTTTCATCCTCATTTGAAGAATAGCTTATACCTTTAATATTAAAAATCCTAACTCTTCTGATTTTTGAGACTTAAACATATGAAAGGAAGATTAATAGGAACTAGGATGCATTGAGTTCTTGGGAAATGTTTTGTAAAATATGCTACTTAACTCTTTATCATTCATACATATTAATATTTTATATATTTTAAAGCTGTAAATTATTTTCAACTGGCTTCAATTAGAGTTCATCTCATGCTAGTCTGAGTGTATAAATATTCCTTGAAGTAAAAAAATTGCATCAGGCTTGAAATATAATTGTAATTAAAATTTGGAGCTTATTTCTGCTGGTTTGTTTGAAGTGTGGTGTGCCACTTGGAAGTGTGATACCTAAGTGTGTAAGAGAATGGTTGTCACATTTCACCTTGAAATTTATGAAGATATTTAGGACGTGTGTTTAGTGAGCGAATATTTTAACTTAGAGAATTTTTTTAATTGAACTGAAGTGTCTAGTATATTTCCCCCCACTCACTAAGACAGGTGACCTGACGAGGCCTGTAAGCCTATCAGCATTAGACTGTTACCTGTCTCCTGGACTTTGGAGCCATGCATTTTCTTTGCAAGAGATAAGGAAAGGTGCCTCACCTTAGGTCTGGAGAAACACGGAGTCCAGTATCAAGGTAGTGGAGTAGTTATTTTCCCAGACTTAGCACAGTGTTTTCAAGCCTGAAGAAAAAGATTAACCTCCTTAAAAAAGGACTTTGCTAACTAGGGCCTGGACATGGCAATCCTGTTTCCAGCCATCCTGTGTATAAGCTTTAAAAATCAAAAGTTTGTTTTCTTTGAGTTTGATGTGGCTCATCTTTCCTTAGCTTCTCGTATTCAAGATTTGGAAAAGAAGGAACAGTGGTGAGCTGAGTAATTCATTGGATTCTGATGAGAAATTCTTGAGGATTTTTATTATTCCTGAGTTTGAAGCCCTCATAACTTTAATATAACTTTGGTATGAGCCTTTACTTTTCTCTCGGTGGCTTAGTTAATTGTATTTGGGTATTCCTATTGGGTATGATAGTAGATATAGATTTATAAATTCATGGATGTTTAAGGTTTTATTTATTTTAAAGCTTGCTGTTTTTTAGTATATGCCTTATGTGTTTATAGCATTCAATATTAATTTAAGTTCATTTTAAAATACCTTTTAACATTAATTTTTTCTGACTTTTATGTGTTTTTCAGAAAATATTTGTTTTTTTTTAATAAATTGATGTGAGATTTCATGGTTTATACCAGGGGTCTTCAAACTACGGCCCGCGGGCCACATGTAAATACAAATATTGTATTTGTTCCCGCTTTGTTTTTTTACTTCAAAATAAGATATGTGCAGTGTGCATAGGAATTTGTTCATAGTTTTTTTTTTTAAACTGTAGCCCGGCCCTCCAACGGACTGAGGGACAGTGAACTGGCCCCCTGTTTAAAAAGTTTGAGGACCCCTGGCTTATACCTTGTCTTTATAGTAATGAATGCAGTAGATAATTACAATTTTACCCTAGCTAATTTGACGAGGGTTGATCTCGAGACCCATTGGCCAAAATTGGCTGGTGAAAAAGTGTGGTTATTTCTGTTGGCTTGAGAAGTTGTTGGGTGAGGGTCAACTCCTTTGGGAGATGAGAGATGACATGAGGGTAATTTACTTTGCGTTAACAGGTGGTCACATTTCATCCTGTGAGAGCTGCTGCAGAGGAATATTGTTGACTTGGCCTGTTATGCGTGTGTCTTATGGGTCTTGAGTTTCTTAGACCTTCAGTTCTTTGTGTTATTATTGAATGGTGAGAGTAGAAAATTTAAGTTGTGTTTCTTTTTAAGACTAAATTTGAAAGGTTTTTCAAAAGTGAATATTTGGGGGGCAAGTCTGTGTTTGAGTCTTGTTTCTATCCTAGGATTTAGCACCATGCTTGGCACATAAAAGGCCTTCAATAATTGCTGAACGAAGGAATTGGACAATTGATGATAACTTACGGCCTAGGAGAGGTCACAGTCACTACTATTTCCAACCTGTTGATAGAAAATAGAGACAAAGGAGAAACTAATTTAGGATCACACAACATGAATGAGACATAAAAGAGTAGCTGTGCAAAAGTGTATATATTATATTTTTAACTTTGCACGGTAGTCCATATGCAGTATGGAGCTATTTAATGATTTTATTCAGTGTATGAAATAAGAATATGTAATTGCAACTTAACTGTGTGGTGCAAATAAGATATTCAAAAAGTTCATAAAGGAAGTATGATTTCACATACATGCTGTGAAGAATTAACAGGCTATAGACATTGAGAAAATTAGCAAATGTTCAGCCTCAAATTTCTTCATAAGATAAAGTAGTGCAGCATTGTACATTAATTATTTCTCATAGTTTATTTTATCAACTCCATTTTATAAAGACAAAGCTTCAGTAGACAGAAGTTGTGTGGCCTTTGACTGTTGGCAATGTGTCAAGTCATGTGAGATTCATTTGTATGTTTTAAATGTATTGTTTTATAGTTGCACATTACCCATTTGACTTCTTTCTTTTCTTGTTCTACCTCTTGTATCTTACCCGAAGTATTTTCTCTGATGAAATAGTGTGGCAGGGTGAGGAAGAGAAGAGAAAAAAAGAGTGGAGAGTACTGATATTTGATCTTAGACAGAGAAGGCTGAAGTGTAGTAGAAGAACATCCCAGGAGAGCTGGACTCCAGTCTCTGCTAGGAGTCTGGCTTGACCTTCAGTGTTCATTGTTTTTAGATTTCATACCAGTAGGTCTGTGGCTTGATTTCTTATTGTATCATTCTGAAATAACTGTGTCTTTCCTTCAGGCTTTAAGGCAGCAGCTCTCAACCTGTGGGTCATGACCCCTTTGGCGGCCGAACGACCCTTTCACAGGGGTCGCTTAAGACCATCCTGCATATCAGATATTTACATTACAATTCATAACAGTAGCAACATTACAGTTATGAAGTAGCAATGAAAATAATTTTATGGTTGGGTCACAACATGAGGAACTGTATTTAAAGGGCCAGAAGGTTGAGAACCACTGGTCTAGTGGATAGCAGTTCTTTTTGTATATTGTTCACATAATGATCATTAATTACCTTATGGATGAATTTTGAGTCATGGCCGATAATAATTTGAGGAATGCGGTCACCATTTTTAGTAACTATTATTCTAACCTGATAAGTTTTCCGTTTTCCAAACTACATATTAGCAGACCATTCTGAGTAACATCGTACTAATAATTCTCCCATTACACAACTTCATTTCTTTCATTTGTATTACTTTTTACAATATGTCTGATCATTCTTTTTATAGAAACTTTATTATTACTGTTTGACCTCAACTTCTAATTCTAGTCAATTAACTTTTAAAAGCAAATTTTCAAAACCTTGACACAATTATCAACTTTCTAGTACTTAATTCTTTGCTTTTTCAGTTCACAGACTTTTCAAGACTATTCTCTGAAAATAATCAACTCCCTAATCCAGGATGAATTAGCAAAAAATATTACATATTTTTCTCTTCCTATGAGCTGAGGATGATCTTGATGAGGTCAAGCATAGGCTAAAAATAGATGTCATGAAATAAACAATACCAGAATAAAACATGGAATTCTTCGACCCCAAGGGAGTGTCAAGAGTTGAAATCCAAGTTGGCATTTTTGACTGTTTGTTACAAGTTTGTAGAATTCAAGAACCAGGATTTTTTTCTGTTTTTCTTTCTCCCCACCTTGGTCTCCTTTTTGATTTTCTTTTTTTTCTCTCTCTAGAACATTACTTTGTTTCAAAAATTTTAACTTCAGTAAAATTTAAAAAGGCACCCTGCCTTTCAATGACTCAACTCAGAACTCCCCAAATCTGGACAAAGAAATAGCTATATGGTTTCATAGAAAGTTGCAGTAATGTTTTAGTAAGGATGAAACTTAACTGTTTGTGAGGGTAGTGGTCTGATTGCTAGGAGGCTGGAATACAGCTTCCTGGACCATGTTCCTCTGAAAAGAGGAGACCATGGAAGAAATCAAATGTGATATAAAAAGGGGTGGAGTAGGAATATGCGTGGGTGACTTGTTTTTAATTAAAAAAAAAAGTCTACGTCATTCGAATGTAATCTGCTATCCCTTACTTCATCAAGTCGGTAACTTTAAAACACATTGCACAAGTTGCTTCTCTGTGATCATCAAATATGTTTAATTTAATGAGGGTCCAACACTCTTCTACCACATGACCTAGATTATTATAGATAAACCCTCCTCGTGGCCAGAGTTGGTCTTTGGTGTCTTGCAAAATCATCTGCGTTATCTCTTTGCAAAAGTTAAAAAACAAGCCCAAGCCCTTCAGAGCTGCCTGTTCTGTTGAGAGCATTAGAAGATGGTTTTGTTGCAATGATAATCGTTGGGCAAAAAGGCTGATGAAGTAAATTCTTAAAGCTTTTTCTTAGAAGTATTTTGCTACATAGAGTGACAAGGGCCTAATGATTTAGTCATTTCATTTATGAAGCTTATATTGTGGGTATGGTAAGCCAAAGTTTAAGAAGACGTTTAAGTCAACACTAAGTGTAGAGTTAGATTTATGTCATTGGTAGTTCTTTCACCAATTGTTCCTTCATTTAAAATGTATTTTTATTTGAAATGTAATTATTCAGAACTTACATTCCTATAGTTATTTCTACTAAAGGCTTTAGATCTAGTATTAAATTATTCAAGAACAATGAGATGACTTTGCCTCATTTAGATGTTTCTTATATCTATAAAACAAAGGAATTAGGAAAGATCATTTTAAAGATTCCTTTCAGCTATCTACATTTTTAATATTCTCTTTTTGTCTGATGAGAATTTAAGCAGTAAATTAAAAGTTTTCCAATTTTCTGAGGCATCTTTCAGCAGAAAACAGTTCTGTTTCCCGATTTACAGAGACTGATACAAAGAAAGTACTAAATTAATACTTCTTTAAATGGTTATTATTATTTTTATTATTTTTAGTAATTATAGACTTTATAAATGAACAACCATGAACATTCCATGGCATTTAATTATTCAGATTCTGGAATAAGTAACTTTAAGCAATATTACATAAGATAGAAAAATATAAAATATCCTTTGCTATTTTGAGTAAATCCAGCTAAATCAGTTAGCCAGCTGGAAGAATGGCTCTCAGGCCAATCAGTTCTACCAGGTAGATTAGTAGAAATAATTTATAGTTTTACTCCTATATTATTCTTCATTTCTTATGTTATCTTAATTTAAACATAATAAATCAGAGAAGTTATGGATTCTTCTCATTGTTTGGTTTTACTGGTTAAATTTTTCTTATTGCCAGGCAATATAATATTTTTTAGTATTGCTACCTCTAGAATCACATATTCTTCCCATCAAATTAGATCTTAACCAACCTTTGACATGCTGGAAAGAAGATAGATGTTGGCTAAGAGTTGAGTTCTGATCTTGGCTTTGTAAATTATTAGTTGTGTGGTCTTGATCTGGAACTCACTCACCATCATTATCTGTGAGATAGGGATAGTATTAGCTACATTCAGTTGAGGGATTCCTTTTAAGATTAGCAAATAAGTCATGCTAAGTGCCTAAATCAGTAGGTGGCACTCTGTTGGTGAGCAACATATGTCAAGTACCACAACTTTCAGGAGGAAACATATTTATCATTATTTGAGCCATTAAAATTTATTTATTTAAATACCTATTTGCACTAACTGGCATAATAGCAAGTGGTGTATTTATTTCTCCACATAGATATATGTTAATATATTGTGCTTTATAAATTTAAGTACTTTAACTTCTATTGTAGGATTTTTCTTATTTATTACACAAGGATTTCCTCTTTTTTCCAATCCTTTCAGGAAGATTGAAAGATTTGATTAGGAATCCTACATAACATGATTTTAAATTTAAGTCATCCCAGGGTCAAAATTCCATTTTTAGTATTTTAAGTTATCTAATATTTAAAATTCTAGGAAACTTTGTGTTTCTTTTTTTAATTTTCACTCTTAATTTTGTTTTTTTATGTATGGCTTTAATGATTATAACTTACTATGAGTAACTTTGGGCAACTTGCTACACTGTATGACTACTATCCATGGGTTTTGGCCTATTTCCATATAATCAGTCCTCCACAACTTGCATTTGAAGCTTGTTTTTTTGTCCATTTTGGACTAACTTCCATGTGACCTCACTTTGCTTGCACTTTACTCTGTTTGTGTTTGACTATGACTTCAGTTTGCCAAGGTCACTGAATTCTGAACCAACTCTTTAAGGCATTGTCCACTCTGATCTCATCCTACAAAACAAGCTTGTTTTATTCACTGGCTAATATGTCCTCTTGCATTTGTATATTCTATAGCAAAGATGTGTGCACCTAATCATGATCTAGAAAATATATTCAATGCTCTTGAATAAAGGTCAATTGTATCTAACATTTCCACTTAGTCTAGAAATGTCTCTTTTTTTTAAAGGAAGAAATTAATACAAGATTTATTCTTTATAAACACATGTCTCTTTTTAAGGTTTTCAAGTGGAGGTATTACGCATTGTAGCTTTTTTATTATCCTAGTATATAAATCACATGTGCCTTGAATTTTTATGTTTGAAACCATTTTTACTAGGTCTGTTTTCAACTTTATTTTTCAACTACCTTTGTTTCACTTCAACCACTCTTTATGTTACCAAATGTTAGATTGACAAGCACATTCATGAAAATTGGTTCCTCAATTTCTATCCCTCAAAATACCAATTGGATCTTAATGAATATGTCTCACTTGATTGGATTTCCAAAGACTTCAGATTATTTAAAAAACACATCATCTAACAGCCTGATATCTATCTATTGTCATTATTGATGAATCTTCTCCTTGGTCAACTTTATATGAGGAAATTTTCTACTGGGTTCTCCTAGTTTTTCTGATGGGAGAAAATATATGCCTTTTATGTGCATACAAATCTATACCTTTTCCCCTCAAAGAGTAGCCTTGTTGTCTATACGCTCATTTAAGACAGTGCCCCTTGTTACATTAAGCTAATACAACTCAGAATTAACCACAATGATCACTTCTACCTTTTATATTCCATTTTTATGCATCTATGCTCAAACACAAAAGATAGCTTTCTTTTTTTGGAGGTTTGCTTCACCTTTTACTCTGGATTTATTTGCTTTCCAGACATACCTTGCTTCTTGCTTTAAATTTACCTGTTTAATACTTACCTAGCAGGGGAGATAAAATGATCACGAAGGTGGTTTTCTCAGGGCGAGGCTTACCCATTGCATTCCAGATGTGCTGACACCTGCGATTTCCCCAAATGTGGGAAACTCGGCTGCATAATTTGTGGTAGTAAGGGGGGGGGGGGGTTTATCTCTTTAAACTAGCCTTTCATGGAATTATTAATTGACTCTTTTCTTCAGTATCTTTATTTTGTCATATGTTCATCTGACATAGTTTTATTTCCTTCACTTAAATAAACATCATTGATCAGGCAGAAACTCGGTATAGAGGAATTCATCCATCCCTTCCATCATTTCCCCAGAAGCGCCTCTTTGCATGTTTGCTGTATTGAAGACGTTTTGTAGATGCATCATTAAGAGTTGTCTCTGGTTCATTACCTCGCAAGACACACTTCGAGAGGGCAGTTGGCAGTTTCTGTACCTTTAAAGAAGGAATAGCTAACACCAGTATTTTCACTTTATTCCAAACCATGAGGCTTTTATTCTCTAGGATGAGCAATTTTTCCGAATTGGTAGGAGGCTTCTCCTTGCTTATGTCGATGGATTATCCAAATGAAGAGGAGACAAATATAGGCTATCAATCAGGTTGCTTTATGTTTCCTTTTAAGATGATTATTAACATAAATAGATTAATGGGAACAAAAATGTGGAAAAAAGAAGAAATACTACTAATTAAAAGCATATGAAAGTATGTGACTTCATTAACAATTTAAATGAAAACAAATTATTGTGTTTTTTGTGTGTGTGTGTGTGTTCAAAGAAGCAAATAAAAGATAATACCTAATGTTGGTGAGCATGTATCAAAAGGGACACTCATATATTATGATTGATATCTACATGGGCACACTTTCTTTGGAAAGAAATTTGGTAATATCAAATATTGATATTGATATGCATTGTACAACAATAGAAACAATGAAAATGGAATATGTTGCAGCCATTTCAATTAAAATTTTAAAAGAACATGTAATGCCAGGCCAGCATGGCTCAGTGGTTGAGCATCAATCTATGAACCTAGAGGTCATGGTTTGATTCCCAGTCAGGGTACATGCCTGGGTTGCAGGCTCCATCCCCAGTGTGGGGCGCGCAGGAGGCAGCCAATCAATGGTCCTGTCTCATATTGATGTTTCTATCTCTCTCCCCCTCTCCATTTCTCTCTGAAATAAATAAAATATATTTAAAAAATAAAAGAACATGTAATAATATTGAACATATTTATAATAGTATCTCATGAAAGCCTAATGAAAGTTAATCACAGTTTTCAAAATTATGACCTGTGCATACAAATAAATGCTAAAGAAAAATACACTAACTTATTAGCAAAGGTTATGTTTGAAGGGTGGGCTATTATCTATTTTTCTGTATTTTCCAAATTTCTTTAATATCAAATGAAAATAAACACTACTTTGTACTTGATAAAGTACCATTTCCAATACTAGATATCCCAATGATAAAGTAATCAAATTAATTCTCTTAGGGATTTGGAAGGCTGAGTGCTTTCATTCCTCTAAAGAAATGATAAATTATGATGTTAGTGAAGGATACTTCTCTCTGCCCCCATATATATATATATATATATGGGCAAATTTCTTTCTTTGGAAAGAAATTTGGTAATATTTATGAAATATTGATATTGATATGCATTGTACAACAACAGAAACAATGAAAATGGAATATGTTGCAGCCATTTCAATTAAAATTTTAAAAGAACATGTAATGACAGGCTAGCGTGGTTCAGTGGTTGAGCATCAATCTATGAACCTAGAGGTCATGGTTTGATTCCCAGTCAGGGTACATGCCTGGGTTGCACACACACACACATACCTACATATATATATATATATACATATGTATATATAATCTTTCTATGTATATACATATATTTATCTATATACTGGTATATATATTCAAGGAATTTTCCAATTTATGAAAGAAATAGAATAGTTTTTAGCATTAAATTAAAAACTACCAGAATGTTATTTACTCCACCAAAATTGAGAAAAATAATGTTTAGCTTTAATTTAGTTTTAATTTTTCTACATGGGATTGTGCAGAGCAAAGTAACCCAATCCTGCAACTATGATGAATGTTAATAGAACAGAGGGGCTATATATAAAATTTTGCTTTTTTGAGTGAGTGACTTATAAGATTAGAGAACCTTTAATGGCCTGGCTCTTACAAAACGCATTTCAAATGCATGGATTTCCTCAGCCCCTGTGTGTGTGTGGGTGTATAGGCGTCACACTGCTTACTTGTGTGCAGCTTAAGTGAGGTGAGAACCGTGTAAATGCAATCAGAGGGAATAATATCAGTTCAAATTAAAAACACTTTTTAAAAACATGCTTTGAAAAAGTGTCATTAATCAAAGTGAAACATCTTCACTAAATTTTTCATGTCAGACTTAAATGTCACTACCAATCCACTCATCCTTTTGGTCTATCCTAATGTAAACATCCTCACGAATAAAATAATTTGTTTTCCAATTTGGTTGTAGATTTCAATCTGTTCCCAACTATCATATTTAATAAAAGCACAGACAATAAAGGGAGGAAATATACTACAATGTTCATTGCATGAGTACTTCTGGGTAAGGGGACCATCTAAATTTATTTTGCATTAAATTTTTAAAAAAGAATAAGTAGATGCCATTTTTTTCTAATTTGGGAAAGGCAAGTCTCTCTCTCTCTCTCTCTCTCTCTCTCTCTCTCTCTCTCTCTATATATATATATATATATATATATATATATATATATGATGAGACCAAGGCTTAACCTAGAATTGCACTAAGCCAGTAAATACTGTTTCTAAGTCTTTAATTGTCTAAGTTGGGAGTTTTCTTTCTGACAGTTTTTTCCTCCAATTCATTTTTTATCATCTGTCTTTCATATAAATTTCACCTTTGCTCAAAGCACTTCTCTGTAGGTACCACAAACACCATTTATGGATTAAGGGCAACCATGTTAAGGCATGCAAAGTCTTCCATGTTATGATTTCTATTCACTTCCCCACCCTATACCTTGCATTTAGGCTTTCTTGGACTGTTTCAGAGCTTTTTAAAACATACGCCATAGGATTCCATGTTTTTATGCTATTGCTCATGCCATCCCTCTGTCATTCTCCCCTCTATCTACGTGGTATACTCTTCCGCATCCTTCAGGATAACAGGGTTCAACACAATCCCACACTTAAATTTTATTGCACATGAACAAGGGAGTTTATCTATTTATTTATTTTCATTATATTTGGACACCCTACCATAACATTACCTATTTTATTCATTACTTCTGTACACTAGATTAGACTATTTTTTCAGTTTTCTATCACCAGGAGCTGTGATAGTAATTTGGATTTGGAGAGTGTTTATACAGGAATACAACAAGTAAGACAGATGATTGAACTTCAACTTAGTTCTTTTTTCAAAAACCCATCCTCATCCTCTACCCCCTAGTTCTAGCACTCATCCTATATCAGTAAAAGTTACAATCTCTGTCATTTGATGTCAGATTTTCCGTGTTGGGAGGCCCTAGGAGGGAGCCTTTATTCCTTGGCCTCCTTTGCAAAGTATCAAAGGAAAATGCTGCAGCATTTCCTGATCTACATAGACACATGACAAGTGAGAGCTTCCCCCAACCAATGGGAATCTTTGCCTGTGGATCAACCATGGGATTGAAGGGCTAAATTATGAATTTCAACTCAGTTGAAACATGAATGCTCAAGTTTTGAGAAATTTATATGTAACATTTTAATAATTAAAAATCCTTTTTTAAAATTCAAATCAATGTTTGCCATTGTTTCCTACACTTACATATCTAACACTTGAGAGGGATTTAAATAGGCTGCTTTGCTCCAGCTGTGTTTTACTTACTATTACCCGTTGCTTTAAAATTTGGAACACAGAACTTTATTAACCCAAAAGATCAAAATGAAGCAAAAACAATATATTTTACTCTCTATTTGTGGAGTAAAGTCTATTCTGATGTCCTTTTTGGCTTTATGTGATTCCCACTGTCCTTTTCCAAGCAGAAAATGCCAAGTCTTCAGGTTTCTTTAGAAATCCAACATTTTTTTTTTGAGACAAATTAGGCATTACCTCTAATACAAGTAAAAAGCCTTTGATCCTTGGCATTATTAGAAAGTTGCTACTCTTTAGGGTGAGATGCCTAAGGTTGTCTAGGTCATTCTATTCAGCTGCATAAGCAATTCCTTTGATGGATGACTGGTTTTCTACAACACTAGCGTTATTTCAGCAGGAGAAGGTAGTGTTTGATGTTTTGCAATTCGTATTACATGTCCATAGAACATCTCCGGGCATTACCTTGGGAGGAGGGGTTAAGAGAAGGAGGAGCTGTGGCTGAAGACATTTAATAACAGAATGAATGGAAATTCAAAGATCCCTGTGCAGTCAGCCCGCAGCACCTGACTGTACTCCCCTCTCCCCAGCTTTCCTTCCCATTGATTGAAAATATTGTAACAAAATTCTCATAGAATATATGTAATTTCATTTAATTTTAGTCACAAATCCACATCTTCAAAATGACGAGGATTTTGACAGCTTGCAAAGTAGTGAAGGCCCTGAAGACTGGTTTCGGCTTTACCAATTCGACTGCACAACATCAATGGAAATTTTCAAGACCTGGCGTTAGGCTCCTTTCTGTCAAGGTAATATTCTCATATCTATTGCTTCTGAGAAAATTGTACGGGATGTAGGTTAGTGTGAAGCAAATATCTGAATGTAGTTCTGAAATGTGAACTTCTTAGTATTTACCATAGAACCTAGTGATTTACCTGATGCTTGTTTATATCTGCTCTGAGTAAAAATACAGCAATTTTCACACACTACAAAAGGAGGGTCACCATTCCGGTTAGCATGTAAACTGTAAGTGTTCTGTTTAGAAAGCAAATATTTTAAAGGCTTTTGGGGCTCTGTGTGTGCCCAGACACTACTGCTGACAGTTTGGGTTCAAACGTGGGGTTGCTTTTATTCATGAGCCACATGACGGTGTGTTAAGCCCCCGTCCTATACTGTCTCACTGTAAACTTTTATCTTTTCAAATGTCTTCTTTTTTCAGAAAATGTTTGAAAGGAAAATATCTGATACTTGCAGATCTTCATGTAGACAATGATTTTCCCTTTTTCCTCTTAGCCCTTCTTTAGAAGGCCACATGTATGAGTTTTAGTTTGCAGAGTAAGACAGAGACAACTAGCAGCTGATGCTTCTGTTCCTCTGAGTGTATATGTAACTGAAGAGCAGGTCCAGGAAAGGAGTATTAAGTGCTCTTCCTAGCCCCCGCCCCTGAATTATGAGAGTTCACTAGGCTTCTGCTCCTTTCTGTACCTTTGTGAAGACATTTATTAACAGAGAAGTCTGAAGCTACTCCAAGGGAACTTTGACAGTGCAAATCTCCTGTTGTGAATATGAAGCTGGGGTAATCTCAGTAGTTCTTTAGTAGTAAGAGCTATGAAAAGTGAAGTAGGAAAAAACCCCTAAGCAATTTCTCTCAGTGGATATAAAATTAGGTTGTAATAGTTTTAAGTATTCTGCTTATACTTTATATGTCCACTGGGTTGACTAAAAGTCCTTCAAATGCTTCTACAGATTCTACTGCTTAGGTTGTTCCAGTCAGGACTCAATATGGTTGTAACTGAGTGACATCTGTAGGGCTTAGCAATGCCCATAGATTCTTATGGCCTCCACTGACAGGAATGGGGAAGGGACAGGAGTAAATGGGAAGGAAAAGAGAGAGACAGACAGAAAAAGATAGGAGGTGAGGAGTGAAAGGTGGGAGGTGAGGGTGGGAGAGGGCAGACAGACAGACAGACACACACACACAAACACAAACACAAACACAGAGTGAGAAAAGTAAGTCAAGATCTCAGGATAAAGTATTAAAAAACTATCATTTTAAATTAAGAAACCCAGGAACAACCATTTTTTTATAAATTCAGTTTAGTTGTAACAAGAGAGCAGAAAGGACATATGTTCTAAAACAGCGGTTCTCAACCTGTGGGTCGCAACCCCTTTGGGGGTCGAACGACCCTTTCACAGGGCTCGCTTAAGACCATCAGAAAACACACATATAATTACATATTGTTTTTGTGATTAATCACTATGCTTTAATTATGTTCAATTTGTAACAATGAAAATATATCCTGCATATCAGATATTTACATTGCGATTCATAACAGTAACAAAATTACAGTTATGAAGTAGCAATGAAAATAATTTTATGGTTGGGGGTCACCACAACATGAGGAACTATATTAAAGGGTAACGGCATTAGGAATGTTGAGAACCACTGTTCTAAAACATACCAAAGATACAGTGAGGAGCTATAAATTATGAGAGTATCTGGTTTCAGTTCAGTGTGAGTGACATGTCAAAAGTACTCATACCCTAACCAGTTTGGCTCAGTGGATAGAGCGTCGGCCTGTGGACTCAAGGGTCCCAGGTTCGATTCCGGTCAAGGGCATGTACCTTGGCTGGGGGCACATCCCCAGTGGGGGGTGTGCAGAAGGCAGCTGATCGATGTTTCTCGCTCATCAATGTTTCTAATTCTCTATCCCTCTCCCTTCCTCTCTGTAAAAAATCAATAAAATATATTTTTAAAAAGTACTCATATATAACTTTAAAGAGAATAAGTAGTAATGAAAACAATATTGCTTAGAGTTAGATTGTGTTAGATATGCTGCTCTCAGGTCAATAAACATTGGCCTTGATTAGTTGCCTTTCAATGTCTTTGAAGGTCACTCTCCCCTTGGTAACAGAGGGTGGGTGAGACAACAGCAGTGACACACTTGCACTTTTTTGTGGCCCTTCCTTGCATAATTGTTTGTGGCTAATATTTACATAGCATACCTGCCAATAGACAGCTATATTTCACTTATGGGAAGAGCAACACATTTCAAGGTGCCCTTCATTTAAAAAGAATTTGATATGGCCCTGGTCAGTGTTGCTCAATGACTACAGCATCAGCCTGCTCACTGAATGGCTGTGGGTTTGATTCCAGTCAAGGGCACGTACCTGGGTTGCAGATTTGATCCCTGGCCTCAGATAGGGCGTGTGCAGGAGGCAACCAATTGAAGTGTCTCTTTCACATGGATGTTTCTCGCTCTCCTCTCCCTCCCTCCCTGCCTTCCACTCTAAAAATCAATGGGAAAAAATATCCTTGGGTAAGATTTACAAAACAAACAAACAAGAAATAATTTGATATTAAAGGTATACATGATCAACCACTGTAAAATATTAAACCATGAAGGTTTTAGAAACCATAATCTCTTTATATTAGTAGTATAAGATGTTTGGTGCTCATTATTACATTCAACCAATTGTCGTTGATCTGGATTCTAATCCCTCCCCTGCATTTATCAATGCTCTAAACTTGGTCAAGTCATATATTCTCTTCAAACCTAAATTTTGTCATCAGTGTGTGGAAATGATTCCTTAATCAAAGGACTGTGTGATCTTCACATATGATCAGTACTTAAAAATCTATAAAATACTTTAAAAGCAAAACTGGATACTTGAAAAAATAAATTCTGTCCTATGCCTTTCAGTAGGATTTAGTAGAGAATTAGATCAGAGTTTGTTCATGTTATTCATGGGCTACACATTCACAAATGACAAGATATATGATACAATTTCTCAAATACTTGTAGTGGTAATTTTTTCACCTTTGCCTTATATTAAACCTATCTTTGGGAAGATATTGCTTATAATGAATTAGACTCAAAGATTATGAAGCAAATATTTTTTCCACGATGGTGAATTCATTTCCAAAAGGCAAGAAGTACAACCTAATATCCTATTTCATTCATTCATTAATTCATTATTTCACAAGTAAACATGAAACTTTTATCCTGATAGTATGCAGATAAAAAAATAAGTGGAAATAAATAGATAATGTAGATAGTCTCTGATTTCAAGAAACTTACAAATTTAAAATTCTGAGTTCACAAGCCTTGGAAAGTAGCCAAGAATTAATGATTTTGTTTTTACTTGCAAATGAATTTGGAAATTGAAGTGATTAAATTAGAAAGGTTAAGCTCCCTATGAATAGAAAAGGGTCCAATAAATACTGCTTCTAACATTAATCCACTTATTTTTAAAAATTGTGACTTGTGTTACAATTAAGACAGGAACCTAACTGTCCAAGTATCCTTGTCTCTGGCACTTCAGATACAAATCAGTCACAGGAATCATTATTGTCTTTGAAAGGTTTTCATTTTGTAAGATATTATATTCTGATTCTAACGTAGAAGTATCTATTTAACTCAGCCTTGAGGAGCTATTGTGATTTGATTAGAATTGGCAACTACAAAAACTCCTGCAATTAGAACCATTTAGTTATATTGTAGTAGCTACAAAGACATTCACAGAAAATAGATTTTATTGTTATATTGGAGCCTCTGTACATAGAAGATGTGGGATACCAATATGATTATCACACACTTTAAAAAATAACTGTATTATACTTTTACTAAAGATAGGTTTTAGGACTGGATTCATCCAGGATAATCCAAATTATTGAAATAATAAATTAATGTTCCAATCCCAAGTGAGCTGTTGCAGAATTAGTTGGAATAGATGAGTGACTTTACATATTTTTGTTGGACAATATTTCTTTAAATTGGAGGTGGCCTCTCTTTTGAACATTTTAATTTATGTACTCCACTTTTCATAGCCCTCTTTCTAAAGTATAGACTCACTTGTTTGTCATCAACAGATATTTTGAGCTTCTTGCCATGAAATCTTTGAGAAAAAAAAATAGCCGAGAAGAGCTTAGACTAGGGTAGGGAGTGAGATAGCTAAGGTGCAACATGGAAGGAGGCTCTTGCTACCAGGACCAAGGATGCCTTTCTTCCATGCTGCACTTGAGGCACCTCACTCGCCTCATCCTAGTCCCAGTTCTGGGTCAGAAACCAAGGATTCAGGTGAGGGAAATGCCCAAAGAACTGGCACTAGTCTTGGCCTCAAGCTTCCCTCTCTTGCTGATGATGCCTGGAGTTTCTATTTAATCATGCTTAGCCAGACTTACTGCTGGTTTAAAGGCTAATTTAGAACCCACTTCTGTGGAAATAGAGAACATTCCTTTGCCCTCACATCTTCTTTAGATGTTCTTAATAGTTCTGATTTGTGCTAAAGGTTGGAGTGTAGTAGAATGTTTCCAATATCTCTCAAGCAGTGATCATACCAGAGGTCACTTCAAGGTTGTAGGAGTTTTCTATGTAAGACTGAACGTGCTCCATGTGACCAGTATTCCTCAAGGTTTCTACAATGACGGAGGATTGAAGACAGCTACATGGACCAGGGTCACACTTGGTGTTGGACTCTTCAGCCCTGGTGATCTCAAGTTTACACTTGATTTCCTTCATCTGCCCTAAGGAGTTCAACTCATGAAAGTATTTCCAACTCCCCTCTATGCTTTTTTCTTTTAGTCCCAACTTAATAAGTGCTATATGATGGTCTTTAAAATTCCATAGAGAGCTTATTGGTTAATGTGAAGCTCTTACCAATGAATCAATAGGGTTGGTGTATCACTAAGAATTTTACTGAGCAAGTTTTTTCTATGATGTGGAATTGAATAGAAGACCATTTTACTTTATTCTTATAAAGTAAAAATTACCACATAGCATTGGAGATGCTCTAAGATTCAGAACATTGTACTGCATAGCAGATGTTAATAAACCTACAATTTTTAAACATATTTTGTAATGGAATTTTTCTAAGTGCCATATTTTATTTATAATGAGAAGCATAACTGGAATAAAAATCACTTACAAATCTGACTCATTTGTTTATAAATGGCCAGAACATAGAAGTATTAAAGAAAATCAGCTTCGTGATTTTTTCCCCCCTAACACTGGCTGAAGTTTAACCAAAGGCAGATGACTGAATATTAACTTGGGATGTTGTAAGGCTTAATTGATTACTGCTGCTACAGTACTTTGAAATCCTGAAATGTTGACATTATAACTACAGCCAAGTCTCATTAAATATTCTAGAGAGCAAATTGTGCTGTAATTCTGAATTGTGAGTATCCATATTTTGATAGTGTAACTTAAAGAATAAAAAATAAGCTTTCATGTATCAATAGAGAACATTCCAAAGATTTTAGCTTTTTACCATATTACCTATGCAATAAGAAATTGAAATAAATTCTGGCTTTAAGCTTCCTTCTTGCAAATCTTGGATCAGATTTATTTGATTCTTAAGAGGATGAGTACTGACAGGAACTATTAGCTCAGAATCATGAGGTAAGCCAGAAATCAAACATATTATATAGCTTTAGGCCTTGGTGAAAATGAAATAAGCACATGGGGCTTCTACTTTTTCTGATATGCAAATAATTTACATATGCAAATAATTTACATGACAATCTGACAGTAATAGAGTCAGATTCCCAGAGTAGATCATTTTTATTTTCACTACTAGCTTAAGAGGATTACTGTAGCTATAATGTTTTATATTCAGATCTTTTATGAAACTTACTGCTAAATTAGCCTGCGGCTTAGTCAGAGAAAGACAAGTGCTGTATGATTTCACTCACATGTGGGAATCTAATGAAGAAAATGAACTAACAAGCAAAATAGAGATAGACTCAGATAGAAAGCAGGCTGACAGCTGTGGTTAGGGGGGTGGGTTGAAGGGAAGGTGGAGGGATTGAGAAAAAAATGAAAAAAGAAAAAAAAACCTCATCGACACTGCAAACAGCGTGGTGATTGCAGGGGGTAAGGAGTGAGAAGGTGGGAAGAGGGGGAAATAGAGGAGGGTAAAAGGGAGATAAATGGTGATAGACGATAGACTTGACTTGGGTGGTTAACACACAGTACAATGCACAGAAGCTGTGCTGTAGAATTGTGCATCTGAAACCTGTATAATTTTGTTAACCAGTGTCACCTCAATAAATTCAATAAAAAGAAAAAATAAATAAATTAGCTTGAGAGGCTTTGCATCCAGAACATTTTACTTGTGAATTCTCACACCCGGGGGTGTGAGATGTGTACTTCCCATTTCAGAGATGTGTAAGCACTGCAGTTAGCACAAGGACACAGGGAAGTCTGTTTTGTACAACTATACATGTAGCAAATCTGGTTAGAATTATAATTGGGCCTCAAACATCACATGGATCATTTTAATTTGGCATTTTTGTTACTGTGCTTATATATCTGAAGCCATAGTTGTTTAACTTGGCTTCAGACTGCTCTAAATCATTTCTCCTGTTGTAATTTTATTGCTTATTCAAAAGCTCATTTATATATTGCACTTTACCTTAATACAAAATAAATTATATTTTCCCTTTCCTTTTATTGGCTGTATTTTGAGAACACATTGTTTAAATCAAAGAATCAGTAAGGATTCTTATTTTATATGGCCATTAGTAATGCTTTAGGTAGGATATTTTAGGGCAATGCTGTTTAGAGTTGACATATTTCTTCCACTTCAACCAAAATATTGTCATGTGTTTGGAACAGAATATGCTGTTTTTCAATTTGTTTCTTTCTCATATATTCCTGCAAGTTCCACGTATGCAAAAGTCTAACATGATAGGTGTTCACCATAAGCAATCTTAGACTGCAAGGAAAATATATTTTTGATTTGTCTCCAGTGTTTTGAACTAAAAGGTCCAAAGAAAACTGATTCAAAGTAAAGAATCAATATCCTCGAAGCTAGCTCAGAATGATGCTGGGATGTGGAATGATAAATGAACAAGTGGATGATTTTTAATAACAATACCGAATGCAAAGGACAAGCCTAAGACAATAATAAACACAGGCTGTTTCAAAAGCGTTTCTAGGTTAAATTATACATTGTGTTTTAATGTTGACTATTACTTCCTAAGACTAAGCCCTCTAAATCAGCTAATCACATCACCATGGGCACATTTTCAAAGCTTCTTGAAAAGGGAATTTGGTTGTGTGACTCCCATCAATAGTTGTTGCATTTTCCTTATTATGGAAAATGCTTTGAAACATCTACCCTTTTAAACTTGATCTCAAAGAGAGTATCCTATCTAATAATAGACAAACATGGTAATTAACCATACCTCCGACACACTTCCCATTGGCTAATCAGGGTGATATGCAAATTAACTGCCAACCAAGATGGCGGCCGGCAGCCAGGCAGCTGAAGCGAACAGGATGCTTGCTTGCTCCAGTGATGGAGGAAGCCAAGGTTCCCCGCCTGCCGCTGCCGGCCTCTGAGCTGCACTCTAAGAAACAATGTTGCAATTATAGAAGTAACCCAGAAACCTGCTTTCAGCAGCCGAGGTCTCAGAGCTGGAGCTGAGCCTCAGAGCTAAAGCCGGCACTCAGTTCCAGTGACAGCCAAAGAAGGTAAATAAATCCCAGACTAAAAAAATAAAAGAAAAAAAGAAGAGGCTGGGAGCTTCAGTCACCCGCCAGCCTGAAAACGGCCCTCAGCCCCTCACCCAGACTGGCCAGGCACCCCAGTGGGGACCTCCACCCTGAAGGGGGTTTGACCAGCTGCAAACAGCCATCATCCCCTCATCCAGGCTGGCCAGGCACCCAAGCTGGACCCCTACCCTGATCCAGGGCACCCTTCAGGGCAAACCAGCCGGCCCCCACCCATGCACCAGGCCTCTATCCTATATAGTAAAAGGGTAATATGCAAGCTGACCCTAACAGCAGAAGGACTGGGAATGACTGGTCACTATGACACACACTGACGACCAGGGGGCAGACGCTCAATGCAGGAGCTGCCCTCTGGTGGTCAGGGCGCTCTCACATGGGAGGAGCTCTGCTCAGCTACAAGCCAGGCTGATGGCTGCCAGTACAGCGGTGGTGGTGAGAGCCTCTCCTGCCTCCTCAGCAGCGCTAAGGATGTCCGACTGCAGTTTAGGCCTGCTCCCCGCTGGCAAGTGGAGGGCTGCCATGCTGCCAGAGGGATGTCTGATTGCCATCTTAGGCCCAATCTCCTGGGGAGCGGGCCTAAGCCAGCAGGTGGTCATCCCCTGAGGGTTCCCAGACTGTGAGAGGGCACAGGCCGGGCTGTGCACAAATTTTGTGCACTGGGCCTCTCGTCTATATAATAAAAGCCTAAGTGACCGTTATGGTGGAATGACCAGAACAACCGACCGCTATGATGTGCACTGACCACCAGGGGGCAGACGCTCTATGCAGGAGCTGTCCCTTGGCAGTCAGTGTGCTCCCATAGGGAGAGTGCTGCTCAGCCAGAAGCTGGGCTTTCAGATCCACAATATCTGTATGCTTCAGGCTAAATGAAATCAAACTATAAGTATAAACTAGTTTTAATGCATTTTCCTTGCTATCCATATTGGTTATAATCCCTGGGCTATTTTTTGTGGGGTGTGGGTATGGCAAGGGCTTGTTTGTATGTTTTTCAATTTAATTATATGGATGGGAAAAATGTAATTCTGAAGAGTTGTAGATGTTAATTGCAGATACAATTTAAACATTGGTTCAAGGTCAATCAAGAGATTTTTAGAAGGCATAGAGAAATACTTGTGTGTGTGAATTTCATTTGAGATACTTGCATGCTGACTTTGTGCTTCTTAGGCCCCCAAAAGTGAATGTCCATTCTTGAACATTGGCCAACTTGGGGGCACCTAAAGACTTTGGGCTTTGACTGATGTTTAGGAGGTGTGTCAAAGTCACCTGAAGTCTGGGATAATTTTTTTTAAAAAAATATATTTTTATTGATTTCAGAGAGGAAGGGAGAGGGAGAGAGAGATAGAAACATCAATGATGAGAGAGAATCATTGATTGGCTGCCTCCTACAACCCCTTTCCCCCCTACCCCACACTGGGGACCGAACTCACAATCCAGGCATGTGCTCTTGACTGGAATTGAACCCGGGACCCTTCTGTCTGCAGGCTGATGCTCTATCCACGGAACCCAACCAGCTAGGGCTGGGCTAATTCTCATGTTTTGGGGCTATACAAAGAAAGAAAGCACGCAGGTGTCCTGCAGTGCTCTGCATTAGAATCCCCATTAATAGCAGAACTTTATTTCTTGAGACTCTCAAAAGCCTTTGGATTCTTATTCTATATTTGGATTCTGAGATTTAAAAGTTGTTATTTCCAAGAGATATTAGGAAAAGTTTCGAGAGAGAGAGAGAGAGAGAGAGAGAGAGAGAGAGAGACTCTAATATCTTCATATTAGACTTAATATCTTTGGATTTGAAAGATTTGTAAGACTCACCATTTCTAGAAAAAATATTGAATAAGAAATTTATATTTCAGAAAATAGTTCAACCAAAAAATAAGACAAATGAATTAAGAATTTCAAATGTAATTAAAAGTAAAAGAATTATATCAAATATAAAATGAAAAATATTTAATAGCATCAGTATTAAAATAAATAATGGGGAAGGTAGGTATGGAAGAGAGTGTGTGTATCTTTTTCTTTCTGTTATAAATTTCCTCTTTCACTAAATTCATTATTTAATCATTTAGCGGTACTCTGCTAAATAGTAGATTATCTGACTAAAGTAATTTTACTAAAGTGCAAATAAAGTTTAATTATGATATAATGGCTTTATAAAAAGAAATTGCTGTATCTACTTACATCTCTACTTGGTGGAATATGGAAGAGAAAATACTACTGAAACAGGTGTTCTTTATTCCTTTACCTAGTCTCCAGGAAATAGATCATGTGGAATTAAATAAAGCTATAAATTGCCCATCACTTCTTATTTTTGTGAGCAGAGTGTAAGGGGAATAGTCTAAATATGACTGGGAACAAAGCAAGAGTGTTATTTGCAAGCCAGTCTGTATCTCTCAGAGAAACAAAAGTAGAATTATGCACCATCTTTGACACTTGATAGCCATTCATTTATTTATTCATTCATTCAACCAATTAGTATTTGGTAGGTATTTAATACTAGTAGGATTTTAGGGGTGATAATCACACCTTCCCCTCAACCTCTAAGTTTAGAATCTATTGAGAAATAAGACATAATATTCAAACAGATAGGGATCAGATCATCAGATTTATTATTGTTTAAGTTGTTTGGAAAACAGGGCTTTTAATATGTAAGGACATATTAAAAACAACAACAAATAAAAAACCCCGAGTAGCCAGGTGGAAATAATGGTCCTATAAGTATTCATATTTTAAAAGGAGAAAAGTTGTTCTCCATATTTAGTGAGAGCAAACCAAAGTAAAATCCTTCTCAATTCTACTGAGATTAAACTCCCCTTAGAATTTGTTGCTTGCTTGTACTGCTCGGTAATGATTGGTTCACAGCAGCAAGCTATACTCACATTTCTTAATGAGCAAGGTAAAGTAATACATGTCTATACAATTAATTTTGGTGATTAAAAATGTAATAGCTTTTAGTGTTTAAAATAACTTTTGATCCATTTTGAATTAGATTTAGGCATTTCATTTCAATTTGTTATGGCAAATAATATGAGAAATGTAACATAATTTTTCTGCAAGATTCATTTGTATAAATTATTCTAAAACTAAGTTGAATAATACAGCATTTTCTTCCTTTACTCCTCTATTTTAGAATGAAACAGTTAGTTATGTATTTCAGACACTGCCTAACTCTTTCATGTGGAATAACTAGTAAAATGATATAAATAATCCTTTTGTTTTGAATCACCATAATTATTTGTCTTAACTCTGCCCAATATGTATTTTAATACTAATATGTTTGTTTTATTGAACACTAGTATGTTAATATACTTATCCTGGTGTAACCATCCACTGACCTTTGCCTTCTCACTCTCTTACCCCTCAATGACACATCTCTTTTTCACCATTAACTGAAACTACATTTAAGATATTATAGAAAGGCACTGTTAAACATAACGAGAAGACAACTCAAAACAGCTACTTGCTTGTTTTTGAATTCATATTTCAAGCAAACTAAAAAAATGAATGCATAAAAATACATATTAAAATGTTATCACCTTCAGATTGACACTCAATGATTCTTTATCCAACAAAAATGAAAAGATTGTCTACCCTGTGCCAAGCACTGATGTAGGGATAGGAGGCACACCAGTGAACAAAGCTGACCCTGTACTCTGCCCACATGGAATTCACTCTCTAGTGGGATAAGACAGATATTTTAGATAAGACACCAGGTAATATATTCAGAGGCAATGAGTGCTATGAGAAAAGAGTAGACTAGGGCATATTGTCATTTTGAAAAGGAGGGTCCAGGTAGTTCTCTCCAAGAAGATGGATGACATTTGAGCAGGGACTTGAAGGATTCTTTAAATTTTGGTCTTCAAATTCAAAATTTGACATGTTTTTTTTCTTAAAATTTTTAATTTTATTACTTAAATCATGGATGGAAAAGAAAGTGTGATTTTTTTTAAAAAAAAATTATAGAGTCATCTCCTGGGGGAGTGATGAAACTTTTTGTGTCTTTGTATATCCAGGTGCTTCAGTGTTGTTCTTGAGGTTTCCCCTCTTTTGTCACCCATGTGCATATCTAGCCCTTTTACTACATGGGTGGACCGGGGACATTTATCCATGTATTTCCAGAGCTTAACATAGTACTTGGCACATGTTGTGACTTGAATATCTAAACTGTCTTGTTGGAATATTCATTTAATTAAGCACTCATAATAGAGGTTCTTTATTTTGTAGAATCATATTTATATAACCTTTCAGTTATTTCTCCTGACATTCCACACGTGTATATATTCTTCTTTATCAAAGTTTCATTTGCATTTTCAACATTTAAAGGACCACAGTGCTCTAGCAGTAGGCACTTATATTATAACTTAATATTATGGTCTAATTCCTAGGCTACGGACCTTTTTGTACTAGGACTGAGGCTACTAAAATACCTTGCGATAATAACAACGTGATTTCTTTTGGATTTGTTGGATTGAAATAGCATTTGGGGAACTCTTAGCCAGCAGAGGGGATTCCAAATAATAGCTCTTTGCTCAGAGTTCCTCATAGGTAAGTCAGTTGGCACTCATCATTTTAAACTCGTTGGAGGACAATGGAGTTAAGTGGAATATAAAGGGTACTGTGGGCAATACACAGAAGCCTTGTAACAATATAGTGTGCAGTTGGAAAGAAGATTGGAAGGTCTATAAAAGCTGCCAGAAAGAACAAAAAATATAATTAAAGGAGCAAAAAGACCTATTGAGCACAATCTCAGGGACTATTCCAGGCAACAGTAAATGTCTCCTCAAATATATCTTTAAAAGGTGGAAAGCCAAGTGGAAAACTAGTCCCATGGAGAAAGGAAGGAAAATACCAAATTAAATTATAGGAACAGGTAACAGGAGTTGGATTTGCTTATGTTAATTTTCATCTTTCTTTAAAATAATTAAATGGTGACTAACAGATCAGACAATTTGAAATTCTTAGATGAGAAGAGGATAAAATAGAAGAAAAGTATTAATGAAGTAATATTTTTAGGCAGGTATGGCTCAGAATAGGATGGATAAACTGGTATATAGAAAACATCTGGAATTTACACATTTTGTGAACTGAGAACAGTTATCTTAGATTCTATCAAAGTTATTATTTAAGAAAAGGTTTTCCTTTTTCCTTCCATTTTATAAAAGCATCTAGGCTATCCATGACTTCCCTGAGAAGATCATACTTTCAGTAGGAAATATTTTTTGACTGTGAAATTTCATCACTTGGACCAAAGCGCTTTACCTGGTGAAACTGTCAGAATTACATGGGGATTTTTCCCATTAAACATACCCTGTTGAGAGCCATCACCATAGACATTTGAAGAGCTTATAATAGTCTTTGGAAATATGCTAAGCATTACACTCTTACTTTCTAAAATTATCAACCTCTGTCTTGAATTATAAATAAACAAATAATAGTTGAAACATTAAAATATGAAATAAGAATATTAGATTAGTAGAAGTGATATGCAAAGGTGATTTCTTGGATTCGGAAGCAGAGTTCAGAACTCGTGCATTAAGCTGATCTCTGTCAGCCAAGTCTTATCGTCACTTATATTACATTAATTATTGTGGTTTTCTTTATGCTAATTCCGAAAGCTTTTTTAGTTTAGTGGCTGAGAAGATAAACCACAACTATCTCTATATATAAAAGCCTAAGCAACCAAGTGACCGGTCAGCCAGTCGATATGATGCACACTGATCACCAGGGGCAGACGCTCAATGCAGGAGCTGCCCCCTGGTGGTCAGTGCACTCCCACAGCCAACCTCCTGTGGTCAGCCAACCTCCTGCAGTCCATCCCCGGTTGGCCAGCCCCAATTGGCCCTGATAGGGACTGGGCGAGACAACCCTAATTGGCCCAGATTGCCAATGAGGCCATGGGACTCCACCTGTGCACAAATTTGTGCACTGGGCTTCTTGTTGAAAAATAAAGTGTCAAGCTTGAAATGTCAAACACTGGCTTCCAGGCTATAGATAAAACAAAACTCAACATCAAAGGTAATTTGATATACTAAGAAAAGGGGAATTTTTTATGAACTCTATCCATGTACATACATCCACACACTCACATGCACAAAAATGTATAAAATGTGTGGCACAGCACTTTTCCAATCTCTCTCAGAAATATAAACTTGAAATTCATGCATTGTACCTCAGACTAAATATATATACTGACATGTTGAAAGAAGTACCTTATACATATCAACTGTAATAAAAACTACTAAAATAGTCTTGTGTGTATATAAGTTAACTAGAGGCCTGATGCACAAAATTTGTGCAACAGGCTCGGCCCTGCAGCCGCTGTGGCTTGCCTCAGCCCTTGTAGCCTCAGCTTCATCCAGAAGGACACCCAGAAGGTCATTTGGCTGTCCAGTCTAATTAGCATATCATGCTTTTATTATTATAGATGTGTATGCACACACACACACATACACACAATAGTTAGGCTCTTGATGTATTGGTTTAAAGATACACACTACTTTACATTGAGGAGCAATCATTCCAATGTTGAGACTTACGTACTTTGCACATAAAAAAGGCATCATATTTCTACAGAGAAGGTCACTATAGAAAATAATGTTATTTTTTCTTTTTAACACTTGAAAAGCTGAGTGCATGTTATAAAGCTAGAAGATCTTAGAAACAGAAATCTAGAAATAATTTATTGAGTTCCTGCTGCATACCATGGTGTGTGTGTGTGTGTGTGTGTGTGTGTGGTGGGAGTGGAGGTTGGTAGCAGGATACAAAAGGATTAGACACTATGGATCCAGTCCAAAGAATGTGAGGGAAGAAAAGCAGAGAATGTTTTTATCTTTAATGATCACACTTAATCGTTGCAGAGAGAACAATAGTACAATAATCTCCCTTACTTCAACTATTTCAACTCATGGCCAGACTTGTTTCATCTATAACCCTGCTTATTCTCCCAATCCCTTTTGAAGCAAATATCAGATCTCATATTATTTTGTCCTTAATCATTTCAGTACTTCAGTGTATATCTGTAAAACAAGAAGGAGTCTTAAAAAATAACCATAATATCATCTTAAATCTTAAAAAAATATATTGAATATTATTATGCAAATTTTCTCAATTATTAGAGTTCTTTCTTAAATAGTTTATTTCTTTAACCATGTTCCAATTATTGTGTGCCATAGAGGTTTTCACAGAGTCTAGATTTTGCACCCGAAGGTGTGGTTAAAACATTTCTCTTTCTCCTGAACTTTGTGGACATTGAAAGTTAAGTTTAAATTGTTTCAACAATAGAATTTAAAATATGTATGAGGAGTGGATAAATCCTTCTTCTTAGATAAGTTTCTCTAATGGTCCCTCTTCTAAGCCAATAATTTTATAGAAGCTGTTTCAAAGATTAGTATGGTAAAGCAATCAAATTCAGAATGCCTTATAACTTAAAGAGAGAATCAGACATGGATATAATTAACTCTACTAAAAAGCAAAAGACATGTAATTTTAGATGTTCCATAGTGCTTGCTTTTGTATCAGTATTAACAGAGCATAAAGTTTCAGCTTCTTTATGACCATAAAGCTGGCAGAGGAGGCAGCCCTTGGGACAACGCCATCAAACGCAAGAACTCCTTGGAACACAATTTGGTAGATAACCTTAAAGATTCCTTCCAGCTCTAAACCTCAGAATGATGATGAGCTGTGTGGTGCAATTTACAATGTTGATGCGAACCCATGAACTTTCCTTCCAGCAATACTTGAGCAAAGGGGGAAAAGATAAACACATAGCATTCAGCTCAGTGGAAGTGTTTCTGGATTGACAAGAACTCTACAAGTAGACTTAGAACCGACAATGTATTGACATGCTTCAGTTCCTCTTTGAAGCAAAACAAAATAAAACAGCTGCCAGTGACAAGGGCCATACCTTTGAAGAAAAGTGACAAGTAACAGTAGAGTGACTCTGAATCTAGGTAATAAGTTTTCATCAAATATACTGTGCATTTATTTAATCGGTTTTTGTATTGTACCTTTGGGATTTTTTCAACTAGCGGTGCTTTACATTGTGTAGTCTGCTAAGAATCATGAATCTGTCTCTGTAGGCACAGACGGCACACATTGTCCTGGAAGATGGAACTAAGATGAAGGGTTATTCCTTTGGCCATCCATCCTCTGTTGCTGGTGAAGTGGTCTTTAATACCGGCCTGGGAGGGTGAGTAATGCTTCCACTCCAAAGCTGTATTCTTTCTCTGTATGGAGGAGTAACTGGATGATCTTGCTCATGGGGGGAAGTCGAAACCACTGCATCAGAGTAAGACCTCATATTGCCCTGATGGCGCGCTGTGCCTGTACGCAGCCTACTGCTGCCACCCCTGACAAGAGGCAGCGACACAAACTCCTCTTTGCTGTTGTAAATGAAACAGAACTTGGACACTGGTGTTTCCCCAGGGTAGAAAAAAGGAACAAAACTATTTCCAGAAACATAGGGTGCAAGGACACAGTTTCTGTGAGATTACTCAGTGGATTCTGCCATGCGGGGTATGGAGCTGATGAAAACTGGATCAGGGCAAAGGGTGGGAAGCAAACTCTAGTGCCATTCTATTTGCGAAGTTGAGAATCAACCTTGCACATCTAATATGAACTACCCTAAGGAGCTAACAGAGTCCTTGGGTTTTTAAACAGTTTTGCGCTCCAATAAGAAAGGCAACATAACAGATACATTTATTGTTTTGAAGTATTCAATGGGAGAGCAGATGCACAGAGCTGATATTTTCAAAATTTATCAACTGAGACCCAACTTAGCTGTTAAGATCTGCTAAGAGATGTCCTGCAACAAGGATGCGAGTTGCTACAGAAATCCTATAGCTGTTCTTACCTAGCCAGCACATGTTTGTTCACCTGAGAGCCACGAGACTGAAGTTCTTGTCTCAGTCCTAATGATAACTGATTATGTGATATTGAGAAAAATCACTTAACCTTTCTGAATCCTAGTTTCCACATATAAACAGTGGGGGGTGGTGGTGGTGGTGGTGGTGACTATACAGTCATTTACAGCTGGGAGTTAAAAAAAAAGTATGAGTCTTTAAACATGACTAGATGGTTTCAGGAGGTTTTCATTAGAGATTCAAAAGACCAAGCTATAAAATATTTGATGAATTCTTTAGTGAAATTCAAGTTAGCCTTATAAAGACAAGGAGACACTGGGTTAACTGATATTGAAGATATTGATTGGCCAAACCTCCATGATATAATTAATGTACATTTTCTCTAACCCCTTGGCTCTCTGTTTGAAATGAAGAATATTAGATGGTTTTTTAAATAGTTCCACTGGTGAGAACATTAAATTACAGTGTATAAAACCTGCTTGAAAAGTTTTCCTTCACCAGGCAATTATTTAAGCTTTTCGACAGCACTAATTACTAGCCGTGTTAATATACCTGCCAACAAACAACTGTTTAATATAGATCAGAATGATGGAGGGCACTGGAGTTTTCTTCTGTGTGATAGATTATGGGTAATAAATCTTGTCACATCACAGAAGTCAAACAGGACCTGATGGATTAATTTGCTTCCAACACTGCAGTTCCCTAGGACAAGCTGTATTTATTCATTTACTGGAAAGTATTGTAAGCACATGCTCAAAGAAAACGGACAGTTCTTTTGCGGAAAGAAAAAAGAAGGGAGGTGAAATTAAATTGATTAAGGATTTCTTTTTATGGAGAATAAGGCATTCGTTAATAAGCTTAGTCCACAAACCCTATTTGTCACTGAGAAATGCTGCTGCCATTCATTGTGTGGCTCACTCGGCGAGGTGGTTGATAATTAAGGGAGTTATTTTGTTTTTCATCTTCAAGAGGTGCATTTATATTGTATGCAAGCCTTGGCTAAAAAATGATCAGTTCCCAACAAGTGCGAGGCATCTGAGAAATGAGCTGATGGAGGTGTGGATGAGTATCGCAGCACTTGAGTCATGTTAGGGATGCTGAGGGGGAGACAGCATTCTGCCCACAGAGGTAGCTCAGGGAGGAGTTAGTCTGGATGGGTGTTGAAGAATTCACGTTGACTACTGCCCAAGCTGAACTTGATTGGTTTCAGGGTTGTCGATTCAGTCCCCCTCAGATCCTAAGTTCACTTTCAGTAGTAATCTACAAGAAAGACTTGGTTTAACTCTTTCTGCAGAAAGTGAAATGTAAGAGGGGACAAAAAACTTACTGCAATGCATTCCAATGCGTGAAGTAGCTACTATAGATAGCTCCTGGCCTTTATGGGGGTGAGATTTCTCAAATATTCTTATATTTTTCCTTCCTAGAACTTTAAAAGAAAGCCCTTTTGCATTCCTCCCTAACTCCACAGCAGGACTTTAAAATAGTTATTTGGCTATTTTAATTCAGAAGTCAGAAATGCTTCAGGTCAATTTTTGTGGGATTGATTTTTTTCTTCTAAGTTGATAATAATTCTCAAACATATACCTTTTTCTTAAACTAAGCTATTTTGAAAATCAACTATGTTAAATATATATTTCATAGAAATTAACTCTGTGTTTTAAGTGTTCAGTAAATGTTCATAAACATATGCACCCATGCAACCACCACTGATAGACTCAGTGTATTCTTCAGTATCCTACAAAGTATTAAAAAAAAATCCTTTTACTTTTTCACAGTTCATATTTTGATGAAACTGGTAGCCTTCAACAGCAAATACCAGTTTGGGCTCACTATGTCTGGTAGAATAAAGGGATTTTCAGGATATCTGCAAACTTTAAAGCAGTATGTTTTAAAGTTAAAATTAAGACCCTATAGCATTTTTTTTTAAGGACTTAAAAATTTAAGAAATTGAGGGAATGGAACTTATATGAGCATATGCCTGAGGACTTAAGAGTCAGTTTTTATTTTCCTTTCTGTCATATCATGAAATAAATTTCCATATTCTATCATAACATTTCCTTAGGTTTGCTAAAGTCTAGAGATAGGTTTGGAGGATTTTGAGTTCTTGTTCTGTAATTTTGAAGGGTTCGGTAATTAAGGTATTGTGGTTCTATACATAGTTTTGTTGGTAATTTTTTGGCATCTTTACCCAGGTACCCGGAAGCCATTACTGACCCTGCCTACAAGGGACAGATTCTGACCATGGTCAATCCTATTATCGGGAATGGCGGAGCCCCTGACACTACTGCACTGGATGAAATGGGACTTAGCAAATATTTGGAGTCTGATGGAATTAAGGTAGTACCAGTGACGACTGTTAAAAAGTCACAGCTTTAGGTTACTTTAAGACACTAGGGTAAAGTTTCTTCCTCAATACATAGTATAGACTGTTAAATGTATGTTCTCACCCTCATTCTAGATACATGAGAATAATCTTTAACATGATATTACTTTGAGTTTTATTTCCCAGGGCACTTCGGATTTGTTCTCTAATGCCTTGCATGCAACTTGATTTCATTTGGGAAAATATTGTTATAAGTCCAAATAATAGTAATGGTACAAGAATTGGTGATGAATCACCTTTTAATTGATAAGTCTGTATTATTTGCCTCTTTATCTTATTCTCTTTAGAAGATAAATAAAGGATAGTTGATATGCTAGTCTGAAAGTAAACACATTAAAATTTCCTACTCATGATAAATTTTGATCATATCTTAGGAATGTGGACATACAAACAGCTCAAAAATTTACTTTAGCTCTAATTCTCACAATTTTACCCAAAATTCTCATTTACCTTTAAATATAAATTTAAAAATATTTTATCTTTCATGTCCATTAAATAAGTAATTACTTATTAGATTATTATAAATGCCATTGAGGAAAAATATAAGGTGCCAAGAAGGGAGATCTAGCTTAGTCTCAGGATTTGGCAAAAACAGGTAAAACTGTTCCCTCAAATGATATATAATAAGGTAACAATTATATATTTTAAGAGCAAAGTGTTGATCATCTTTTTTTCTTCATCTCCAAAAATTTAAGCCTCATATCAATGGATGTAATAAAGCTTAAAAAAATAGCAAGCTGACTCTTTAAGATATGTCACAGGAGTTGGATAATATTTTGTGATCACCCCTTTTAAATGACTGCTTTTCTTTCTAGGTTTCAGGTTTGCTGGTGCTGAATTATAGCAATGACTACAACCACTGGCTGGCTACCAAGAGTCTAGGGCAATGGCTACAGGAAGAGAAGGTGAGAAATATGATAGGGCATCCAACTTCACCTAAGCATGATTGGTGGGGTCTGTGGTAAGGTGGGACCATGTATCTAATTTAAAGGGACAAACAGATGAGGCAGATCATGCAGTTTGGAATCTTTTTTTTTTTTTTAAAGCAGGGAGCACATTTTATTTATTTTATTTTTTAAATATATTTTTTATTGATTTTTTACAGAGAGGAAGGGAGAGGGATAGAGAGTTAGAAACATCGATGAGAGAGAGACATCGATCAGCTGCCTCCTGAACACCCCCCACTGGGGATGTGCCCGAAACCAAGGTACATGCCCTTGATCGGAATTGAACCTGGGACCCTTCAGTTCGCAGGCCAACGCTCTATCCACTAAGCCAAACCGGTTAGGGCATGGTATCTTTTTATTTTTATTTTATTTCAGAAGCTATTTCTTTCTCTTACTACACAGGCTGAGCTGTCTGAACTCATTTTCTTCTAAACATGTAGGACCACATATTTTCATCTTATCCACTAGGTGGCAGTCATACATGCTTGGTTGCATTTCTAATCCTGGAAAGGGGTTTGAGAAAATTTTAGAATTTTCTGTTCTCTCAAGCAACCTCTCCCTTCCCTTTTATCCAGGACCCAGATCTGCAACTTTTGTCATGGGTGATAGTACCAGCTCTATCATTAACTAGCTGTGTGGCTTTGTACAGGTTATATTATCACACCATACCAGTTTTATTTTTAATTCTTAATCAGTATGAACAGATTATCATTGATTCTCTTTGGGCTTACATATTATGACTCTATAGACTTAAATATAATCTCATTTGAAGTTATAAATAAAAATTTTATAAACCCTATCTTATATTTCCTTATTTTAACTATTTTCTTCTAATCAACTAAAAGGATTGTCCTGATTTGAATGTCAGACAAAGTTAATGGGCCTGCTATATATTTAGCTTCATATTCAATGTTGCTATAGATGCTTTTTGTTGACTTGTTGCTGGCCCTGTGATTGACAGAATATTATTCTACTAAGCTCCACCTCTCCAATAAATGTCTACCTATTGGCGCTAAATGTTGCCTCTGTCTGACAAATACAAAAATCTCCATCCTGGCTTCCCTGTTCTCATTCTTTCTAAATATTAGCAGAGATAAGAAGGTGATATCATCTCCTAGGTCATTACTATATTCTTCTCAACCATCTGAATTCACTTCCAGAGCTCATCTTTGTAATGGTCATTCAGAAGACCCCCACCTCAACCTCCACCCAACCTTTAATGTTTCTTTGTGCTATTTAGGGCATCTGGTATTATAGCTGCTCTGTGTCAGAACTTGTAACTTAAATTTAAACTTTCATCCATGGCTTGTTAGTTTGTTGTATAAATGTGCTTTGACTCTTCTTCTGTGATCACAGACATGTAGAATAATGGAAGTATAAGATAAAAACCAATTTATCTCTTTGAGGTACAGGTGAGAAAATCAAACATCACTAAGATAATTGGTGGGAAAAAAGACATGACAACTGGTTTTACTGATTCCTGACTCATTGCTCCTTCATTATACCACATCTGTCTCTATCCAGCTTAGTTAAAGAAAATAAAACAAATGGTGGTGCTGCCTGATTTATTGAATAGATGGGCAAATTTTACTTGACAAGGACCTCCAGAAAAATGTGTAGAGTGCCCACTATGTGCCAGGGACATTTGACTCAAAACATGGATTTGCATATTATTTACAAATCACTGCATATGAAGTTCACAAATGCCATTAACCTCAATATATGTGTGTGTGTGTGTGTGTGTGTCTGTGGGGTGTGTGTGTGTGTGTGTAATATTATTTAACATCCTTTGCTAAGAGCAACAAAACTGTAGCAGAAGATTGATGTTCAGAATTTCTCATTTTTTATTCTGAGGACGTGCCAGGGTATTAAGCATACTGTGCCCAACTGGAACAGCAATTCACCGTGTTCTGACAACACAGTCACCTGGGTCAGAAAAAAGAAGGAGCAAGGAAATTATTTACTGCTCAAGAAGATAGATGATGCTAAGTTTGTAACTTGAAAACAATATGCTGGGTCTAATTCCCTCCAATTTCACTGTCACTACAATTTCTTTTATAGATCCCTGCAATTTATGGAGTGGATACAAGAATGCTGGCTAAAATAATTCGGGATAAGGTATGATCATCACCTTTTATCCAAATTTCTGTTTTTTTTTCATATATATATATATGAAAAAAATATATTTTAAATATATATATATATATATATATGTAATTTTTCTCAGTGCCTGAGGAATCCATTTAATATGTAAAATAACAAATCTGGCCAATGTACGCCATTTGGGTTTCTGTCCTTTTATTTCACTATCTCTGATGTAGTTTTTGAGACCGAATACTTGACTGGGGAATTTGTTACTGAAGGGCTGTAAGATTAATTCACTCAACAGCACTTTATTGAGAGCCCACTCTCTGTTCATGACCCTGACAAGGCATGGCCTGTATAATTCGTCTCAGGGCCAGTGAAACAAGTGGGGAAGGTTGTGAGGTGCACAGCAGTCTACCTAAAGTGAACACCCCCATGCTGCAAATGCAAACCCAGAATTGTATGGCATTGGTGGTGTTATTGGTTTAGTCCTTTTGGAGAAGTTGTCTGTGAAATTAGTGATTTATATTTCATGAGTGTGTCAGATGAGCCCTGCCTGTGTTAACTTAATTGCATAGTCTTCCTTGAGACTGTTCCAATGCCCTGGATTAGTTGTTGGCAGACTGCAGCTCGCGAGCCACATGCGGCTCTTTGGCCCCTTGAGTGTGGCCACGAAGTTTCAGTCACACTGTACCAGTGCACGCCCGCACGTGGTATTTTGTGGAAGAGCCACACTCAAGGGGCCATGCCGACCACTGCTAGATGATAACACGTAGGTTTTTTTTTAAAATATATTTTATTGATTTTTTACAGAGAGGAAGGGAGAGAGATAGAGAGTTAGAAACATCGATGAGAGAGAGAAACATCGATCAGCTGCCTCCTGCACATCTCCCACTGGGGATGTGCCCGCAACCAAGGTACATGCCCTTGACCGGAATCGAACCTGGGACCTTTCAGTCTGCAGGCTGACGCTCTATCCACTGAGCCAAACCGGTTTCGGCATAGGTTTATCTTTTGCTTTCATGTTTCATTGCTGAAACATCTAACCTCCCCTCTTAAAATATCTCCTCACCATCGGTTTGCTTCTTCTTGTTATGAGGTGGACACTTTTTTCTCCCCTGCATGAAACTTTCATATCCCAGATCAGAAAGAAACTTTACCCAAGGTTGACTACATTCCCCAAATGCCACTAAAGTTGTCTCATTGAATTATATTACATAAAAAATAAGAAAAATAAAATTTACAATTTCGAAGTGAAATATTCTTCAAGAAAATCTGTTGCAGATTTCTTGTTAGAATATATTGACACAGGATCTCTGTAAACAGAAATAACATCTTTGAAAATAAGAACATGGCTAATTACCCATGACCAGAAGGACGACAGTGGAGCTTATATGACCCTTCTACTCCACCTCTGACTTTTCCCCTCCACCTTGATTTTCCTGAGAATAGATGTTAGTGTGTTTAACTATATCAGTAGATTCTTGTGTTTTCTTAACCCAATGACGTTTTGGGAACAGTAAACAATGATGAGACTACCAGAATGAAAAGGGAAATAAAATTGGGAAATTCAATTTGGGCTATAGAATTCATATGTTGAATAAAATATAGCGAGCCTTATTAATTTGGGAAAACAATTTACAAGACCATACTGTGTTCTTTATGTTAGTTTAGGATGAACCCTTCTTTTATCAGAGGCAGTTAGGTTTTTAAAATTTGGCTGAATAGGCTAGCTCAGACAAAATTGTAGTATTGCCTATTATATTTAATGTTGAGTCGTGCTGGCTTATATTAAAAATGTATACTGTAGTTTTTAGTCTATTACTTTTAGGTTGGAACGTAAGATTGAATTTCATTCAGCATGTTTTAAGAAGGAAATGAGAACTGAACACCAAATTTCAAAATTAAAGATCCATAAATATAGTCAAGAGATTCTGTGATTTGGACTCTAAAAGTAAATAAAGTCCATTATGAAAATTAATACCACAGTGTGGGAGTGAAAGGTTATTTTTGTAATTTTCCCCCAAGAATTTGAGGTAGCACTCTGATTTTAGTAATTTCACGAATAACTGTCATGTCTGAATGGTGTGCTGACACTTTCTACCCTCACTCACTCCCAGTGACTTCTTCCTCTAAGGAATAAATTTTAAGGGAAAAATTAAGACTTTCTTTTATTTTTTTCAATGCAATAATTTCTTGGAGAAAGGCAAATCAATGAATTATTTTGACATCCCCCCCAATAAAGTCTTACTTACTAAACATAATATGCCATTTTTCTAAATAGATCAAATTAGACTTACCAACAAATAAAGAAATCTCATGGCATATAATAATGAGAAGAAAACATTTGCCATGTTCAAGCTAGCAAGGGTAATTCATGAAAGCTTCACAGAAGGCTAAACATTTTACTTTTAATGCTAAACATTTTTAAGTTCAGGTTCTTTGGGACACCTAGACATTAGCATGTCTAAAGTAGTGACAATTTTCAATGCCACTTCTCTAAGTTTTTGACTTATATAGCATTTCACATGTTTGTGAATTAATTTTACCATCACAATGTAATAAATTCCTAATCTTGTCAATTTTCTAAAAATTTTTAGGTTTCTTACTTTTTTTTGCTCAGTAGATTGTTTTGTCACGTCTTCCATGAAATATCGTTAGGTTAGATGCACTAAGGAACAGGTGCCCTAAATACTGGAAGCTGGAGACCTAAATTTCGATGCCTTTGACTTTGCTTACCCGGATCATGGTCTCAGCCTAAAATAACTGATTGTACTTCTCAGAGTGGTTTCCAAATGTACTGTGAAAATTGCTTTATCTTTCCAGGTTGAGATAAAGATCTCCTGCTTTTGGTTATGAGTATTTATAAAGACATCAAACTCTTAGAGCAGCTGTTTAAGTCCCCATGAACTGATCCTGTCAGCACCTTCATCACTGCTCCCTCCTAATTGTCTAACTTTTTAATTTGATAGGGCACCACGCTTGGGAAGATTGAATTTGAAGGTCAGTCTGTGAATTTTGCGGACCCCAATAAGCAGAATTTGATTGCTGAGGTTTCAACCAAGGTGAGAAATTTTCTTTCAGATTTTGTAGTTCTGTTTATCTTCCTTTCTTATAATATCAAAATTTTCATTTAGGTCAAAGTCATTTTAGAAGCACCATACTTGAAGGAGAAATGGGTCTTAAGCAACTAAAAAATATATATATTCTAAACCCGTCCATTTAACATTAGAAATTGTTTAATATTATTTTTAACTTCCTTTTTTTTTGGTTCCCCAGTTCAAAACTTTAACAATGTCAAATAAAGGAACTGTTGACTTGCCAGAGACAGGCATAGTGCCGATCAGGAGTCAGAGTAATGGCCTGACAGAGAGTGGAGAGCACTTTAAAGAAATCAGATACAATAAACAGAGTCTGGGGTCACTTTGGGTAGGGGAAAGTATTCCTTGAGATACTGAAGATTTACTGTATTATAGCTCAATTCAAAAATGAGTGTTCATAGTAATCACTGTGCCACTCCAAAGTCAGATATGTTTAGTGTATATTTATAAGAGGGTGTAGAATACATTTTAGAAAGATGTCTGTTGGATGTGATTGAATATTTATTAATGTAGGTGTAAGTCTCTTGGGCTATAGTCTCTGTCCTTGGGACAGAGCTAGTGGGACAGGCAAATGAGTAATCACCATGGACAGAATATTGTGGTAAATGCTGTCCTTAGAATGCACAGTTTGCCACAGGAGCAAGGGCATGCGTGGGGCAACGTTGAACTAGACAGCTGGATCAGGGAAAGTTCTGCAGAGGAGTTGGGTTTGTTCTGAGACATAAAGAGCAGGTAGTTAAATGGATGCACTAGGAGAACTGAGTTTCAGGCACAGAGAATGGCATGTATTTGAGAGGCATAGAGGTATGCAACAACATGGTACTTTTGAAGAGTTATGTGTTTTTGGGTATGGTTGAACCAAAGCGTTCACATATTTGGTTAAAGATGAGTGGAGATGCACTATGGCTCGGTCCAGCAGGGGTGGGCAAACTTTTTGACTCGAGGGCCACAGTGGGTTCTTAAACTGGACCGGAGGGCCGGAAAAAAAGCATGGATGGAGTGTTTGCGTGAACTAATATAAATTCAAAGTAAACATCATTACATAAAAGGGTACAGTCTTTTTTTTTTTTTTTTTTTAGTTTTATTCATTTCAAACGGGCCGGATTCGGCCCGCGGGCCATAGTTTGTCCAAGGCTGCACTCTAGAGGGTTTCTTGTCATTGGTTAAGTCAACAAAACTGGAAGCAATTGGGAACTCATTCAGGATCATTTCGGAGAAAAATAGACTGGATAAAAGAGCAATTAACTAGGTTATTGTGGCTAACCAGGACAAAACCCGCGAGAGCCTGGGCTGAGCCATAACAGCAGAAAAAGAGACATTGAGGTGAATTAGACAAATGGGAGAAGGAGGCACTGGGTGTGACCAGATAAAAGATCAGCCTATTTTATCAGCAATTTCAACTAGTTTGAGTGAGCACAGTGATGCTTTCAATAGGAGTTTGAGATATCTGTTGGATTTGCTATGGGAAAAAAATTTTGTACTTTAAACTTAAAGGGTTGATTGCTACTTTCTGTTTTTACTACATAAAATAAGAGACAAGGCAGAGTTTTCTTTCCTAGGAATATGAATTTGGTTACCATTGAACTTTAAATGTGGAGAATTCGGGCCAGTTGAAACCCTTTTGAAGTCATTACTATTGGCTGGCTCTACACTGGAAATTATATTCACTATAGAAGAGATGCTATAAATGTCTCTTCCTTCATCACTGGGGCAGCAAAGCGTATCTCTTTTAAATTTCATTTTAAATAGAATTATTCACCACAACATTTTATTCCTCTATACATCAAACATACAATTTCTTGCATAAGATAGCTCATGGTTATAGTGGTCCATTTAAAGAGGCAGTTTTGTCTTAGAAAAAATACAACCAACATTTTTTGACTACTCAGTTAATTCTTATTAAACAACAACAACAACAAAAAACAATAAAACACAACTCTGTCCAACCAGTGTGGCTCAGTGGTTTAGCATCAACCTATGAACCAGAAGGTCATGATTCTATTCTTGGTCAGGTCCCATGCCTGGGTTTCTGGTTCCATCCCCATCATTGATGTTTTATTTTTCTCTCCTTCTCCGTTCCTCTCTGAAATCAATAAAAATATATTAAAAAAAAAAACCCTACCCAACTCTATTTCATGGCTGAGGAAACCGAGGCTTATCAAGTAAATCTATTTAAAATCAAATGAAATTTGCCAAAGTCTTTTTAGAGCTGGCCTAACTTGAACTCCAGTGACTCTTCATGCTAACCTAATGCTATTTTTGCCTCTCATGTTGGTGTGGTTTGACTGAGACATTTCCAGAAAGCGCCATTTCTAGGATCTTGTTAAGAAGCGTTCTCAAGGCTCTTGGTGACTTTTGTTCTTCTTGACCCACATCTGGCAGGGTCAGGATATGTTTGCATATTCTGCTCTTCTGCCTGGGATCTCCATTTCTCTCTCCTCCCTGCTTGCCTTCAAGAAGTCAGTTCCTCTGTGAAGCCTCTTATGACTTACTCCACCTTTGTATTCCATGTCATTTTATAAATAGCTTTGTTTAAAAACAAAGAAACACAACACATCATATTTAGATCCTTGCAAGAATTGTCTCTCTCACTTTTCTATGGTTATCTGTGAGTTTTAAAATTAGACACATACTTGTTTATATATCTGGAATGTGATCATGCCAGATGAGATATTCACTTGTTTTAATTCTAAAATTTGTCCATTCAAATGGCATGATGCTATATTCTTTGTATTTGTTTCTATGCATTTCCATGTGAGTTGATTTAGTTTGAGGCACAGCATGAGAAAGGGCTATTTTTCCTTTTAAATTTTAGAATTGAGAACTATGTTAAACATGTAGTCTAGCATTTTTCAAACATGAAGGATATTGAGCCTGGAGACATTCACCTTAAAAAATTTCTATGGTCAAACAAGGTTGAAAAACACTGCATAATATATCCCTCCTGGAGTGTCCTAATGCAAATTCATATAGTCACATGTCTGTGAGGTCCTGGGTAACTTCTATCATTCTGTAGGGAGAGTATGTAATGTGTTTGTGTAGAGATCAGTTAAAAGGAGCCTATCTGTATCTTCATATTAAATCAAGGGAGAGAGTGCAATGGTGAAAGCTGGTTCTGTTTCTTAATGCCAGAACAATTAAATAATTTCATTTTACCTGTGATAAATGTATATTGGAATCAAATCATATTTATTCTATGAATTTTGCTTTGGTGTGGTTGATAACTTAATTCATTGTCTTGTAATTGCAATTTGATGTAGCTACAACTAGACCTTAATGTTTCTTTGTTTTTTAGCAGAAGCCTAAGGTTAAGAATAAATCTATACTTTTCAGATTATCTGAGGAGAGAGATTATCTGTAACATTTATGGAGCAGTTCAGCAATAAATCCTCCGGATCACAGATGGACGGGGGTATTTTCTTCTCTAGAATAGTCAACAAGACAAAAAATATAAACTTCTTCTGAAATATAGTCTAAGGATTATGATTTCACATTCTGTAGACTTTGTGGAGAGAGAGACATTCCAGTGAAAGTAAAATGCTTTTTCAAATATTCAGATTGCAATTTTAATCTAAAACCTTTTGCAAGCTTTGAATTATCCTAAATTCAGAATGTGCCAGTGAACTCTGAAAGCTGGTATCCCTATGGATACCCAGCTCTCTAGGCTTCTCTCCCTGTATTTCTATTATTTTTCCTTTTATGACTTTGGGAAACTACTTCTCAGGTAAAAGCCTGTGAAAATGGATCTGACTCCACACAGTGCTTAAGACATAGGTAATGATTATGTTATGCTCCGGGATCCTTTTATGAAGTCTACCATTTAAATGCAAACGATTGCACAGTAACCTTGAGGGACCAATGGTCTACACTAGCCCAGCAATTCTTCAGACTCTCTCTCATACTGATTTTATCCATTAGCCCCACTGCATAAGCCTAATGCTGTACCCTATCCCCACTTTACTGCAAGTTGACGATCAAGTGGTATTTAAAGCATGATATACCTATTACCACATCTGTCTAGTGCTGAATTGAGCAATAATACTTGAAAATTCCATTGCTACTGTTTGTTAGTGAGGTAAAGCATGAGAAACATGGTTGTTAACTATGGAAGCAACCAATTTCTTAGCGATCATTGTTATTACTGTAATCAAAATTTTATATAAAATAGTAAAGCACTTTTTTTAATCATAAAAAGGATACAGACTGTAGCACTTGCTGTGTCTTTCTTAAAAATTGATTAATTGCCAGTCATTCCCAAATACTTAGCAATCAATCTGCCGCCAATCTAAGTGTGAAGCATCCTCAGATATGCTTACGATATTGATGTATTGCTCATATCTGGAACTTCCCTCTCACTCTTTGGTTTTTAAAATGGCAGGATGTTAAGGTGTATGGCAAAGGAAACGCCACGAAAGTGGTAGCTGTAGACTGTGGGATAAAGAACAATGTAATCCGCCTACTTGTAAAGGTAAGTAAATCATTCCATCTCAAGGGTAAGGATTTGTAATATTGATCGTTTAGTGTTAAGCTGATTTCCTGTTTCAGAAAAGCTTGTGCATTCTTCTAGAATGTCAGGGAATCTGCTCTCTTCTTGTTGCCTTTGATCTACAAAATGATACACTTATCCCTGTTAAAATGAGAGAAGTGGACCATGTTAAAAAAAAAAAGACCTCAAAGGCCACAAAAACAGAGGAGAAAATGATGACTGTTCTTATCACTTATTGATTGACATTCTGAGACATGCCATGTTCACATTCTTGGGGTTTAGAGATAAAAACAACAACAACACAAAACAAACAAAAAAACTAGAGTCGGTTGGAGAACTTCTCTATTGGGCTTTATTTATTATGCACATCTTTGCAGAGGTCATTCCCTGATACAGTGCAAACTTTCATGCTGTTTTATATCAACTCTTGGACAACCATTAATATTAAACCTTAAAAATCCTGTAGGAGACTTTAACTATAGTGTTTAATTACAGTGTTTTCGTACATAGTTGTTTTTGTTGAGTTTTCTCCTTCTCCCCCTTCCTGTCCCGGTCTCTGTTACTGCCTCTCTGGGTAAGTCTGCCTCTGTTTCACACACACACACACACACACACACACACACACACACACGCACACACACACGTACACGTGCGCGCACACACACACAGGCACACACAAGCACACACACGCACGCACACACAGAGATATATGTGCATACTATCAAATTAGCATGAGTATCGTAGAATTCTTTAGTTCTTTGTTAGAGAATATCAGAAGTGTCCAAATCATGATTTTTAAATTCTGGTCAAGTTTAGTAACAACAATGTCCATGGACTCTTCAGTAGCAGATGCTGTGGATGGTCTGTCCATATTTCCCTCTGCGTTCAACATTTTGCCTGACTTCCAATTGCAAGTGTCTGCATTTCATTGACTGAGGGCTCTCTGTGGTTGGTTGGAGGCTGCTGGCATGCAAAGTGCCATCGAATTAATGATCTTGCTGCAGCCCCAACCAATGACTAGAGAGGGTCATTGTGTAAATATCCCAGCTTCTTTGCTCCATAGCTGGGCTGTCTTCAAGATGGATGTTCTCACTGGCGCTCAGAGTTCCTGGGCTGAAGCTCTGGTTGTCCATATGGTAACTGCCTGAGAATGCATACTTGATTGGAATGCCTCCCGGTGTCATTTTCTATTGGTATTTCTTGAAAACACTTCAAAATAAACTTCTTTTTCTCAAATCCTTGTCTCAGGAAATGTGTCCAGGAAACCTTCAAAGATATCTTCTTATTTATATTTATGTAGAGAAGTTCTAACTTTTCAATCAGAATATAAATATAGGTAATGTGAGAAAACCCCTGAAAGAAAGCTGATTAAAATGTGATCAGACAAAAAAGGCAAAACTGAAAAAGGTGGTAGGTGACCCATTTTAAGTTTTGCAGAAAATCAATTTACCATTTTTTGTAATTCTTTATCCCATAATTCTAGGTAAGATAGCCTGTATTCCCGTGTGCCCAAGCATGAAGCTTTTAGGCTCTGAGACCTTCTAAAGTGCGGGAAAGTGTATTATCTATCTTTTCAGGATCACATTTTTATTAGTGTTTTTTTTTCCCCCTCCACTTTTTATTGACCATTGGCTCCATTTACATCACACAAAAACAGTGATGTTTTTGTCTGTCTCTGTTAAGCTTTTATTTGAATCACATGCTATTTTTTCCTTCTCTTTCGGGAATGGTTACTCAAGAGACGGTCTAGTGAAATTACACTTTGGCAAAAACAATGTTATTAAAGTCTGATCATTCTTGTTTTTCCTTTCTAGCGAGGAGCCGAAGTGCATTTAGTTCCCTGGAATCACGATTTTACCAAGATGGAGTATGATGGGCTTTTAATTGCCGGAGGACCTGGGAACCCAGCTCTTGCACAACCACTCATTCAGAATGTGAAAAAGGTGTGCAAACCTGGGGGTAGTGTGTATCTGTGTGCGAAGTGGAGGTAGTCTGGTCTATTACTGCTCTCAGCTGCAATATACTTTATTTATTCAGAAATTTTTTATTACTCCTACTTGTGCCCTCAGAGGTAATGTCAGCACAGACATGTATTAGGGCGAACCAATGAGGAAAAAGAGCTATTTTTTTTTAAGATAAAGTAATTGGGATTGTGTCCTTAAGTTCAGAGAACTGGAGCCCAATCTCCAAATGTGTCGTTCCTTACAATCATGGAATGACAACTTGTGTTCCTCACCATGACCTTGGGACCTATAACACACCCAAGTTTCTAAAGAAATTCTAAACTAGATTTATTTTAATCTGTATGTTAAGTACATTTTATTGAGTTCTAATGCTATAAATTTGTCAATCATGTTCTGATTTATAATTTACCTTTTTATTCAATGATCATTCTGTTTACCTTGTTAGTTAAGGGAAAAAAGGATGCTTCCTTTTTATTCCTTGAGAAGCACTTTTTGGGACTGTACTTCTGGGTTAATAAAAATTCTTCCTGATTTAGATTTTGGAGAGTGACCGCAAGGAGCCATTGTTTGGAATCAGTACAGGAAATTTAATCATAGGATTAGCTGCTGGTGCCAAATCCTACAAAATGCCCATGGCCAACAGGTAAGGCAGTTACACTTTGTTTATAGTTAGACTAGCCGTAAAATACTATTAGAAACTAAATCCAGAAGACTTAGTGATCTCCCATGCCACTTTCTTCAGAATAAACAGATAATCATATATGGCTCACAGGTGTCTGACTACCTGATACCACTTTCATTGTATTTGTGAAAGGCAGCCTTTTCTAACAATAACATTGCTGTATTTTAAAGTTATTTTTCCTTCCCTCAGCATAAATTGAGATTATAATACTCAATCAAATGGCATTCTAAGGAAACTGTTCTGATTTTAAACTTGATTTCAGAGCATTGATAGCGTTGTAAGGCTGGGTGACTTAAGAACTGAGAAATCTTCAAATCCTCTAGTCAGCAGCTCTCAACCTGTAGGTCGTGACCATCGGAAAACACATATAGCATATCAGATATTTACATTACGATTCATAACAGTAGCAACATTACAGTTATGAAGTAGCAACGAAAATAATTTTATGGTTGGGGGTCCCCACAACATGAGGAACTGTATTAAAGGGTCGGGGCATTAGAAAGGTTGAGAACCATTGCTTTAGGTTTTACTAGTACTTTCTTACCCCAACGATGTTAACCTATTGTACATGGAGCTTTCCCTCATGGATCACCTTTCACAGGAAGTATAATTCAAATTGATTCCAGACTGAGTCGTTTCTCTTTATTATCTCCTGTAAACTCTCATCTGCCTTTACAATTACTGTGGCTCCTTAAAATAAGTCGCTTAGATTTGTCAGTCTTTGTTAAACTGGTAGGCAACTCTTAAGTTCTTCGTATGAGTGCAATTCTCCCTTTTCCAAAACTGATTACAGAAGTTTAATAGATATGATATTTAACACACAACGAAGCTTCCCGAATTGATTTTTGTTGCTAAGATTACTGGGATTAACAATCTGTGATTTTTCTTACTAAACAATTGAAACTTTTGAATTTCAATAGTCTTTTCTTTTTGCTATTTTACAACGAATGTGCTTATATTCTCCCCCTCACTTTTCCTTCTCCTTCTTTCTTTTTTCTCCAGAGGGCAGAATCAGCCTGTTTTGAATGTGACGAACAGACAAGCTTTCATTACCGCTCAGAACCATGGCTATGCCCTGGAAAACACCCTTCCTGCCGGCTGGAAGCCACTTTTTACAAATGTCAATGACCAAACCAATGAGGTAAGTTGGGGATGAGAAATGCAGGGTTTTTAATACTCTTATACAGATACCTTTCTCCTGTTTATGTGAGCTCTTTGGGGGGTGTGTGGGGAACAACTCTATTTATAGGAGTTCATAGCCCTCTGCTTTTCCAAAAGTAACTTCTCGGTCTTATTTTCTCATCAGTTGACTCATTAAGATCCATTCTTTGAGTGGTTAATCAATGACTGTCTTGCACACTCATTGTTAATGGGGCATTGGTAGAGATCTGTTGAAACCACTCAGTGAGCCTCTGGGACTAAGCACATGAAGTAGCCTTTGAGAAGACCCCTGGAGAAGCAATTTAGGAGATGAAGATCAGAAGAGGATTTGGGTGTATTATGAACAGAGCTTTGAAGGGTCCCAAAGGCTATAAACCAAATCAGTTGTTTTTATTAAGGGGACCACATTTGGTTGAATCTTTGTTGGATTATTAGCAGTTAGTTTTTTCTAATGTTCTTAAGCATTTACCTCAGCTTTTTGATGTGAATAATATGTAGCCTTGGTTGGCACCCATTGTTTCAGAAGACATTTCTCCCATTTCTCGTTCCTTAGGGGATTATGCATGAAAGCAAACCCTTTTTCGGTGTGCAGTTCCACCCTGAGGTCAGCCCAGGGCCAACGGACACTGAGGTATGTTAGAAAGATGAAGCCTGTTATAGAATTTTAAGTCTTTAAATTAGAAATGTATTTATGTGAAAAATCGAGAAACCAAAATAACCACCTTAGATGATCTTGTTACAGAACATTCTCAAGATGGGTGTTGTGATAATATTCTCATTGTATCAAAATTTCCTCTCCATAACTGTCATGGAGGAAGTGCCTGTCCTTTTTTTGTTTTTTTGTTTTTTAATTCAAAGTGGGGAGTCCCTTAAGAAACCTGATGCAATGCTATTTTTATTTAAATTATTATCATTCTGATATATTTAGTTCTAAAATTTATAATTGTTGTCCTATGCAAATGAATTTCCCCTTGCTCTCTTATTCTCATAACTGAAATGAAATTTTAATCCCCCATCTGTGACTTCACGAAATCTCTATGGCAACTGGTTGTGTAGCCATAGAGGGAGAATAACCAGCCGCAGGAGAAGGAAGGAGGGCAGCAGTGTTGGGCAGAGAAGGGGGCATATACCAACATGCATATGAGTTGAATGACTTAAGAAAAGAACCATGAAGAATTCTTAGAGATGTTTTGTTTGTAATTTAAATATCTCTACTTTTATTGTGTGAGCTTTTGGTTCAATGTCAAGGACATCTTTGCAAAACAAGAGCTTGCAGTGATACTCAGAAAAAGTCTGGGAAGTGTGGTGTGACTCTGCATCTCTAACACCCCAGGGCCTCCAATAGTAATGCTGATGATTCTTCCCTGTCAGCAGATACTCTCAGAAAAGACACCTAGGCAAAAAGAGGGAGAGAATAAAAATTTTCTGTCTGTAAACTCTACTACCTCATTTAGTCTTCTACTGAATTGTGTTTTCAGATTTGTGGGTTTTTTTCTTGTTTTATTATAATTAAGAAATAATGGTTCTTGATAGCCAAAGTGAATATAGCATTACTTACCCACAATAAAACTCATAAATTAAAGTGACTTATGTACACATATTGTCTAATGCATGATACTTTTTTGAAATTTAAAATGTAAATATTGCCTATGTAGTACTTCAAATTAGGAACATTGAAATCAAGATATATAATATGCAGTATCACTTAATCCTTATTTTTATCCTGCCAAATAGTTGCAAAATGAATATTTTTGTTGAAATTTCTTAAGCCTGTTGCAAAAATAAAAGTAAATTTATTGGTAAAGTTTAAGAATAATCTTTAGAGATATTTTTAGAGCTTATAGAAATTTTAAAAATCCAATTATTTCTAACTTTAGGGAGCACAAGAAATATAGCATAAGTAAATTATCACCAGAATTTTACTTAGAAGAAGAAAATGATTCATAATTAAGAGGCTGCAAACTTAATATTCTCCAAAGGCATTATCTGAAATGTTCACTGTCTGCTGAAAAATTTTTAAATAGGATGTCACATAAGCAGTTAGAAGTGTTTATTTGATCTAATTTCCGTAGTAATAAATATTTAGTTTTGCCAGAATTGGCAAAAAAAACAAACAAACAAAAACAAATATTGCATAGAAATACTTACCCTAAAAATTATTTATCTAAAGTTCAAATTTAAGTGGGAATACTGTATTTTATCTGGCAACCCTGTGAGTTTTGAAGCTTCTAACTAGTTGGTTACATTTTTTTTCTAGTATCTGTTTGATTCATTTTTCTCACTGATAAAGAAGGGGAAAGGAACCACTGTTACATCAGTTCTACCAAAGCCAGCCCTGGTTGCATCTCGAATTGAGGTCAGTATGTGTGGCCTTCTTTTTGGTTTATGTATTTTGGATTTGCTCTATCATGTAATGATATATTTAAGTTAATATGTAAACTTTTCCAATGTTTATGAAAGATGATTGGTATTATTGTAATCTCCCATCACTTTAGCATCTAACTATTTGGTCTGTTCTTGATTATGTTCATTGGAATTTTCATGTTTAGATTTAAACATCTTTTAAAGTTTAATTCTTCTAGGATGTTTGTAATAAAATAGCATAGTAAACAATAGGGATTAATTTAGCTTAGAATTTGATACATTTTTTCATTACTCAATAAAACCATAGCTTTACATATGCTTGAGACATAGTTCAGACTACAGAATTGTTATAGGTGATGTAATTTTTTAAAAAGGATTATTATTCAATATTATGAATTGAATAATATTTACCTTTAGAAAGCAAATGGATAAGAATTAATATATTCTTGAACCCTTACCTGTTTGAACGTATACTTTAATATAAGATCTCTACCCATTTCTTTCGTGGTTTAACCACACAAATACCCACACATTATTATTCAAAATTTAGAGAGATATATATGTATATAGTTTACAAACAAAAATAATTGATTTACATGTTTACATGAAATAAGTTAAGTTAGATAATTTAATGAGTTCCATGACAACCTTTTCTTTTTTTTGAGATGAAAAGATTGGCCAAAATCTAGCTTCTCAATGTGGAGTTAAAGTGTGGGTTCTTGGTAGTGAAAGAAGCCACATACCATATAGCATTTTTTCAGATGCTTTTCTTTTTTTTTTTAAATAGTGAAGGAAATGTATAATTTAGGATTTCAGTGACTTGCAGATAGTAGGTGCCCAAAAAATACTTGGTGAAGCAAATCAAGTTTTCCAAGCCATTGTCTCTTGCAGTAACCAAGAACATCTTTCTCCTCTGGAGGGCTCGGCAGTTTAGGAAGACCCAGAGGCTTGTTTGTTTTTGTGCCAATCTTTTGTTCAGAACAAACCTATGAAATATTGAATGCAATACACTTACTCAATTAAATTTTGGGAGATTTTTATCTAAAAACATACATATATGTACACACATGAGATTTATGAACCAAATCTTCTTAATAATAAAAACAATGCCTTTTTTTAATTGCTTGCAGGTTTCCAAAGTCCTTATCCTAGGATCGGGAGGTCTGTCCATTGGTCAGGCAGGTGAATTTGATTACTCAGGATCGCAAGCTGTAAAAGCCATGAAGGTGAGAGAATATGATCTTTGCTAAAATTTATTTTCACCCTTTAATGAGTCTAATTAGTATTGCATAATTTAGATTTATGACACTACTTCTTTTCAAAGTCACTATAATTAATTTCCTTACCTATTCTACACATCTTTTATTAAAGGAGGTTTGATCACAGACAAGGTATTTACTTTCTCCAATGTGCACACCTATACATTAATTTAGATTGGTCCTCAAAATTGTCTACATTATCTCCTATTTATAACAAAAACATATAAAGCCACACTTATAGGTGTTTCTAATTTCTTTTGAGGTAGTGAGCTTTTTGTCTTTTGTGTGAAAGAGTGAATTTAGGCATCCTTGGTGCTCTAAAAGTACTTCAATGTTCTTCGGATGCTTCAGGCATTTCTCTGGTTGAAATGGGAAGATCCAGTTGGAGAAGCAGTGCCTTTTGTTCAAGCTCTAGAAGTTATTATCTGTCATTAGGGAACCCAGTTGTCCCACCTGTGACTTGGAATGGATGACCTATCAGGATGGTGTGGTTGCATTTCCAAGTGGAAAAGAGGATTTGATACTACCCAAGCTGGGAAGAACATCCTCCCTATTTCCTCAAAGTCTCTTGAGATCTTCCCAACTCTTCACCTAGTAAATGAAACTTGAGAAAAATTACACTGTAGATGTAAGGTATTTCTATTAAAGAGCTAACCAGGCTTCTTTTGGTGTCCTTATTTCCCTGGATAGTCCCCATTTAGGTGCTCATCAGGCCATCCAGAGGCACAGTGAGCTCTCTGTGACCTTGCCTGAGGCTTTGCAGTGTGAAGCCATTTACCAGAGACCTGACTAGGAGAGAAGGACATAGGGAAGGCAGCAGGAGACTCAGACAACAAACATGGGAAATAGTTGGCATTTTTTAAATTTACTTTTTGTTTTATTTAGTATTCTATATACAAAGCTTTTCACTTGCCAGATGCCTGATAAAAAATGTAGAACATAGCCCCTAATTACCTTACTCTTCTTCCCATTTGTTTTTAATATTTTCCTCCATACACACATGGGTGTTCGTACATATGCACACATATTTTCCATGTATATTTTAAAAGGATACTTTATTGTACTGTGATTCAATTGATCTTTAAATAAATAGTGGATGTCCAATGGTTTAGATTGATTAGAACATAATCCAAGTGTGTTCTGGATTTAGAACACATTTTACTAGCAAATTTTTTTTAAGCCTACTTAGTAGTTTTATGAATAATTAGTATTTTCATGGCTTGTATTTTTTATGTGCTTTAACATTCATTATGTGAAGTTATTTAAATAATATAAATTATTTTATATAGTATTATTAATTAGGAAGTTAATAGAGATACATTTATGAACCAAATATTTTAAAAGAATTAAATTTTGCATGTATTATAGCCAGAACTATATGAGAAAATGATGTAAAATTTATTAAAATTGTTTGAAATTATTCTTAAGTTTTAAAATGAATACCCATCACATGCACATATGGGACTTTTACTATATAGTTTTATTTATGAAAATACCTATATTCATCATACAGTCCATTCAGGAAAATACAAATATATTTAGGCCTGTTGGTACTTTTCTGTCGTAGCAAGACCTTGTGCAACTTCTGTTAATGGTCCAATATCAGTTTAGACCTAATTACTTACACTCCAACCCATATTTTTAAATGAAATTGCTTATCTGTATGTATCTATTTAATACTTTGCTAATACACCTGATAATCCTTTTAAAATAATTCCTTCAAATTTTGAAAGATGACTGGTATTGCGGAAGGGCATAGGACTTGAATCATAAGAGTTGAATCAAGTTTTAATTCTGGATCTTTCCAGCTATATGATCTTTGGCAAGTTAGTTAACTATTGAATCTCAATTTTTTTTTTATCTGTAAGGTGGAAATTTCTCTTGTAGTCTTGGTATAAAAATCAAGTAAGTTAATAAAAAGTATAAGTTTTAAGGCACTATTTGAAAATAGCATGAGGTATATTTAATTTTTTAATTCAGATTTCCCCCCTAGGATGTGTAGGGCTTTCAAAGATAATTTCTGTACTTTCAACTGAATATTGTTGACTTTTTAGAAGGTTCAAAATTGATATGCTAATAGGTAAAATAATAAGAACCATCTGGCCATATTTTATAATCATTATTTTTGCTAAGTTTCACTCTCATCCTGGTTTATAAAGTTATTATTCTTAGTAGCCTACATGAACAATTATTTTGGTGGTCTCTCCAGATGTCAAGAATGAGATAGGCTATGAATACCTTCAGACACACACATACACGCACATATTTTTTCTTTTTCTTTTGCCATATGGTCATTTTCTTTTTATATAATATGTATAAACAGTTGTATAATGCTCTTTGTTAAAGCACTACAGCAAGCATGAAAATATAAAGAAAATAGAAACCAGCAGAAGGCTCTCAGTGCTTCTAGCAAGAAGGGAACACATTACCGTGCATTTTAAATGTGCACCAATGTTCTCCGACAAACATTAGAAAGGGAAGCAGCTTTGATGATGCCTCCAGTTCCATTTCATAGTTTACTCATTAATTTTTTTTGGAATATTATGTTCTTTTAAGGTCGATTGAACTGTAAAGTTCAGTAGTACTCAATGTCAATGATAGGGTCTTGGAAGCTGTGGCCTTAAGCAAAACAATGTATAATGAAACCAATTTTACCATAGCCTAAATGATATAAATAAGAGTTAAGTCCCTATGGAATTTTTCTGGCCACCAAAATTAACACCAAACTTCTAAATGAAGATCCTGAATACTTCTAATATTAAACCTTGAAATAAATGTGAGCTATACAGACATTTAAGAAAGATGAATGAAAACAAGTAAGAGGATTATTTTCCAATCTTCTGTCCACTTCAGGGTCTTGAATGGCCAGAGCCTCTCTCAGAAGTTCAGGGTATAGACAGGACCCACCCCTGATAGGAGGTCCTTCCATTGAAGGGTGAAATCACATCCACACACACTCAAACTGGAATCATTTAGACCCACCAGCTCATCTCACTGCACATCTTTGGGATGTGGGAGGAATTTGGAGCACCTGAAGAAAACCCATGCAGACATGGAAAAACGTGCAAAATCCACACAGACAGTGGCCCCATCCAGGAACTGATCACCCTGCCCCATTCATGTTATAACAAAATGACTTGAACAAAACCACATTATTTGGGGACCTGCTATATTTTTGGATATCTGGTCAAACTCTATAGAAATCATTTTCAGCGTTGCTTGATAGCTTCAGTGGCAAGAAATTCAGGATGATCTTTATGAGGGAGGCAGTTCTTTTTTGGATAGTTTTATTTTCACTCAATTTCTTCCTTCCTTTCACCAAATGTTTGTTTCCCTCTAACTTCCATTTACTCACTCACTCACTCACTCACTCACTCACTCATTCATTCAGTACCTAATCCATTACCTAATCTAGTCATTACCTAATAATGCCCTGAATTGAAATATGGCCATTCTCTTCTTTAGACCATGTTTTCAGATTTCTGGATCCTTTTGTTTCAGGAAGAAAATGTCAGAACTGTCCTGATGAACCCAAACATTGCGTCCGTACAGACCAACGAAGTGGGCTTAAAACAAGCAGATAGTGTCTACTTTCTCCCCATCACCCCCCAGTTTGTCACAGAGGTCATCAAGGCGGAACGGCCAGATGGGTTAATTCTGGGCATGGGTGGCCAGACAGCTCTGAATTGTGGTGAGTTCTTTTAAGTTTGATTGTAGAATTTGGGTACATGCACTTATGTGTAATATTTTTTTGCTTGATTCGACCTAACAATTTATAAAAGATTTCCTCTAATGTGTGAGGAAGCAGCAAATAGCTACCTGAAAATGTCATATGATGAGTAGAATGTCTGAGGAACAAAATGAAACCTTTTGCTTTAAGGCTCCAGAGTGGCCAAGTAGGTTTCTTGGGTCTCCATCCTCTATCCCAGGATATTGCTTCTCTCTGTTACCAGTGAAGTCCTAAGAACTATTATGAATGAAAAATGAGAATTAACATTGATAAGTGCCTGGCACCCTTATGTCTCAGCTATTTCACGTCTATCTTCATGGTCATCTAGATCAGTCTCTCTGCCATCCCTTCATTTATATGCTGAGTCGAGTGCTCTGTCCTCTTTAAAATGCCTCAGACCTTTGGAACTAGATTGTGAATGAGGATATCATTAGCTATTTGGGGTAAGGAGTTGGCGATGTAATTTGTATGACAAATATAAAACACTTAGCTAAAGTTAGCTAGTGAGTTAGTGAAAACACAAACCGTCTTGATAATTTTTAATTCATATCTCTGGGCTTATTTAAATCTCATTAAGAATGGACCTTAGAATGGAAGGAAATATACTAAAATCTTAAAGCTCACTATAATTCTATGATTTTTATTAAAGACAATAATAAAATCATTTGAAGTGGTAATAGAAGGAACAGTTATATCAGCAGAATATTTTGCTAGAATATCTTCAGAATTTTTAATTCAAATTTTTTTTTTTACCTTAAGTACAATTCTATTTTGTATTGTGGTGGCTTCTTGAAGTTAATTTTAAGATTTAAAAAAATGGTATTAAAGAAGACATAAGAGTTTAAGATAAAAAAAAAAAAGCTGATTTAATTTGTTCTTCCCAGGAGTGGAACTATTCAAGAGAGGTGTGCTCAAGGAGTATGGAGTGAAAGTCCTGGGGACCTCAGTTGAATCCATTATGGCCACAGAAGACAGGCAGCTGTTCTCAGATAAACTAAATGAGATTAATGAAAAGATTGCTCCGAGCTTTGCTGTGGAATCGGTAAGAAACCTTTGTTCTGGAGAGACAAGGCCATTATCTGTTTGGTTGTAGGGAGAATGTTTGTCATGCCTAAAAGAAAAGTTACAATTATTATACTTGCATATGTGTTCTTCCAGAAATGTATTAGCACCTCAGAGATATTATTTAAAAATATATTTTAAAATAGATTTTAGAGAGCAAAAGGAGAGGGAGAGAGAGATAGAAACATTAATTATAAAAGAGATCATTGATTGGCTGCCTCCTGCATGCGCACCATTGGGGATCGAGCCTTGGACCCAGGCATGTGCCCTGATGGGAATCAAACCGTGACCCTTCTGGGTCATAGGTTGATGTTCAACCACTGAGCCATGCAGGTCCAGCAAGATATTGTGTATTAATTGCACCATTCAATGCTCAACTTTTAGGGTTAGGTATTACTATTTCATTTTATGAAAAGAAAAGTATAAATCAAGAAAAATGATTTTATCAATGCCATGGAATCTCAATCTCCTGAATTAAAACTAAGAACCATACTAACTTGCAATGCCAAAGTAATTTTTACCTTCTTCCCACAATCAGTGACACATCTTGTGCGTGCAGACGACCTGCAAATGGAAAAATCATTAGATTTAAATTTTCTTATTAAAATGAGATAAACATTTAAAAATGAGATTATTAAGATAAAAAAGCCATTGGACCTAATTAGTAAGATTTATGACTGAGAAATCCATGGCTTAGATGTTGAAAGAGGACAGATTATATTGCGTTTCTATTAACCGTTTTCCATTATATCCTGTGTATATTGATGGGCATGGAGAGAAAGTCAGCTTTCCATGCATTTGTTTTTGCCCCTGACTTTAGTCCTGATTTCCACATATAGTCAGTGGAGTGGGGGTGCTGGATGCAGTTTTTGATGCAACTTCCCCATTGAAGAAATTGGCAAACCCTTAGGGATAAGGGGAGTACAGCTGGACTGACTAAATGTGGGTCATGCATGTTTCAGTAAAGAATGCTGTCAAGTACGTGCTATGTTACAAAGCTGTCAGTCAGGAATAATCCCAGGACAGCTCTGCTGAACATTTGGAAAGCTCCTGCCATCCATTCATTCTTTCATTGCCAGATTTAATTATGTCCTTGCTTCCTCAGGATGAGAAACAGGCATATGGGAAAGGTGTAATTACATTCCCATTGGTGGTGTAATAATATTCCATGACAGAAAAATATAGCCATCATGTGTTGTATTTTGTAAGTTATAAAAAAGAATTCCAAGCTTTTGGGACTGCTCTCTGACTGAACTTGAAAAATTTTCTCTATATAATATTCCTAATGGCTTATTGCAGTAATAATAAGTTAGTTTCAGCAACAGAAAACCTTGTTTCATTAAAAGATGAAGACTTTTAAGCTGAACTAAAAATTCAATATGGTGTCCATTCTCAAATTAATGCAGGATATTTTATTTTGGGCCATTGTTTTATGTTGGGTTTTTTTAAATGCAAAAATAAAATTCACCACAAAGAAATTAAAAAGGGTCTTCACTGTATACTGAAATAATCCTAGAATTTTACTTAAAAATTGTAAAACAACACTTGCTTTATGGAAGGAGATGAGAGGATAATAGAACATGTCCATAGTCATTCCCCTCAAATAAACTGATCTACCTGAATGGCCAGACTCTCTTGGAATGATTGTTTCTGCTAGTGTGGTCAGCTTTTAAACTCTGAGCTCTTGTTCTTGTTGACAGATTGAGGATGCGCTGAAGGCAGCAGACTCCATTGGCTACCCAGTGATGATCCGTTCTGCCTATGCCCTGGGTGGGTTAGGCTCAGGCATCTGTCCTAATAAGGAGACCTTAGTGGACCTCAGCACAAAGGTATGTATCTTCATAGACCATCTTAACAATCGAGACACTGATGTGACATACCCTTTCCATTAGAGAAAGTTATGTAGACAAAAATAACCTTTTTTCTATTTATTAAATCACTGTCATGTTCTCTAAAAGTGTCCAAATACAACTCCTTTGAAAAGGAAATGCAGTATAATTACTTACATTGGAACAGAGTGGTAAGCCAGCTAGTCCTAGGTCAATCTTTATTTTCCTGGCTATTGATTTCAGTATTATGAAGTCAATCCAATTCTACCTTCCTCTGCTTCATAGTCTGTTTTAAAACATTCATAATGCTACAATATATTTTAGTGGTTTAAAACAACTAGAATATAATGTTCCATGTTCCATTATTTTTTGAAATAATATCACATGAATGACATCCAGTAAGTGAAACAACACACATTGACTAGTTTAACTTTACCTCAAACTCAGCTGTTTAATGTGTATGTAGTATAAACACCTCTTAATAACATAATCAAGTGAGCTCTCTGCCAACTAACATACACATATGGGTATAAGCAAAAGTGAGATTTGAATGTTTATAATTTATTACTATAAAAATGACTTTAACATACTACTGAATACTTCTTTTCTTAAGTATTAGAAGGCAAATCTGGACAAAATTAATATGTGGTCCAAAAAATAAATTAGAGATGAACACAGAAAACATGCTTTATGAAAGCAGATAGTTTTGCCCACACTCCATTCCCTCAGAGTACAGCAGCGCCTGGCAGTCCTGGGGGCTTGTTGAGTGCATGCATGTTCAGCCAAAGGGCCATGTAACATACATGGAAGTCATGCAAGAGAGTCTCTGTGAAGGCAATTTTGGGGAGAGCTAAGTAAAGAGCCCAACCACAGCTTTTAGCTTTATCGTACTTACTTTTAGAGTGAAACAAAATGAGGCCCTTCAATTGTTGAAGGATTTTGAGAAAAAAATAAGTAAAATTAAATATACTCAAATAACTATAATGACAAACTTACATGTCAACAACTTGGATTTAATATGTATTTATGCTCTATTAAAATATATACTTTTTACAGTATAGAAACCTTTTGAATACTGAATTGTCTAATAATTTTTACTAATGAAGACAATTTTGTATTGGGATACTTTTTATTCATATTCATATTACTCTAAAATAATCAATAAGCTATTGAATGATTTTCTTTGATGAAAACCTTGCTTTTCTCTTGAGAATAGCTACTGATATCATTATATCCTAAAGTACCCCTATTCTCTTGAGGTTATAATTAGCACCATAAGAAACTGCACTAACTCATCTGAGTCCCTAAGTCAATGTTTTGTATAAAATCTGAGATTTGAAAGGGGAAAAAAAAAGAAGTTGAGGCAACAGGTGAATATGATGTAAATTGCCCCTGTGCCCAAATCTTTAGTCTACTTCATTAGAATGCAAAACGCTTTCCCAATTTCACATGCTTTCTTTCCCAGATTTCTTCTTTTAGCAGGCAATTCTAACAACAAATTAATCATTATTAAATTGTTGACGCTGGCTACAGAATTTCCTAACCACTTTGAAAACCTTATTATGGGCAGCTGTGGGGACTAGTGTGTTCCAGTTTCAATTGCACATGTTGGAGCCAATGGTGTTGACTGAGGTCAAAACAATAGTGTTGAGACCCATTACGGACAAACTTACATTGAGTTATTTCATTTTACTGCCTGCTAATAACTTGAAAACCATTTACTTTCCCCAGTTGCTTTCTCTTCTTTTCAATGCCATCACAAATCAACTGTATTAAGAGACAAAGGACATTTCTGTCTTGGATTTCAGCCGCTAAATGTCCTGAGGTCAGAGACGGCCTCTTTTATATTTTGAGTTCAGTTCTACCTACCGCTGAGTACTCAGTAAATATGAAATGATGATTATACTAATTCATATCTGTTTAATCAGGCATACATGATATATGACTCAGAGTACTTAAGCACTTAGGCAGTGATTAACCATAATAAGAATTGCATATGATTCTTCTAATTCCCAAGTTTCATATGCCATCTTGGCTCACTGTTTACAACCATCATCATCGCCTTTCTTCTCCTCATCAACATCAACTGACTTTCATTGTGTATGTCGCCGTACGCAGCACCCCGAGCTATTTTGGAGAAAGCCAGAGTCTTTAGATTTATGTTTCTATATTTATTCACACTTATCACATTTTCTGGTTTCACAGAAGCCTAGCTGCCGAAATAATTTCATTTCCCTCTGCCTGATTGCTCAATTATTTTCCCGAATTAGTTTGATTTAATGTCATATCAGCACTTTGAATGGCAAGCCTCAATAATGTAAATCAAGCATATTCACTGCAGGATGCTATTCCTAGTACCTCACTGATTTTTTGACACATTGCGCCTTCCGGAGAGCAGAGGAGGATGGAGGCTGGGCTTGAGACTTCGGTGCTGACCAGTATTTAGGCCAGGACGCTGAAAATATTCATGTTTAAACCAGTGCCTTTTCTTACTCTTTGATACCTTTTGTTACCCATTTTTAGGCCTTTGCTATGACCAACCAGATCCTGGTGGAGAGGTCAGTGACGGGATGGAAAGAAATAGAATATGAAGTAGTCCGAGATGCTGATGACAATTGTGTCACTGTGTGTAACATGGAAAATGTTGATGCCATGGGCGTTCATACAGGTAGGCAAAGAATCTTTAAGAATTATAGTAATGCCTTCAGCTCATGTGTCCGATAGCCCATAGCAGTCTTTATTAAGTTTTTTCCTTTAAATTGCCATTCTTAGCTGACAGTCTAGTGATAAACATTTTTATACATAGAGTAAAATTGAAAATACTCTCACATTTTATTTGATCATCAGAAAAATCCTATGAAGTAAGGCAGGGATTATTATCCTGATTTCAATCGAGGAAGGCATCAAATCTAAGCAATATAATGTGAAGGTGAAATCTATAAGACTTGATGTTGAGAAGTAAGTAGCGATGTTAAGAAGACTTAAAGCAGACTGAGGTGTTTGTCCCTAGTGAATGAGAAAATAGCCACAAGTAATAGAAATAGGTTTCTCAGGAAGGAAACTAGTTAGACAAGGGGGCACAAATATTGACTTAGGATTTAGAAATGCTACATTTGATGTATGGGTGAAACTCATAAGAAGAGGGTTAAGAGTATAGGATTAGAATTCAAGAATGTGATAGAAGTAGAGAATTTGATATAAAGTCATTGAAAGTCATTGGTATAAAGGTAATAATTGAAGCTGGAAGCATTTACTAAGTATTCAAGGGTAGAGGCATAGAAAAAAAGAGAATAGGGTAAAGGATGTAACATTAAGATTTTATAAGGCAGAAGAAAGAGGAAGGGTTAGTGTGGAATAAAAATGAATGATAGGAAGAAAAGCAGGGGAGTACAGTATCAAGTAAGCCAACCTAAGAAAATATTTTATAAAAGAGCTTTGGTTTCGGCTGTATAAAATGCTCTGAAAGGTTAAAAATGAGTTTTTAATATGGCTTTGGATGTTCAAGAGGATAGTTTAAGTACAAAATTGGTTATGTGAGCCATAGTGAATGGAATTATATCTCAATGAATGATAAGCAGAATTGGTAAACGTTCAAGAAGTGTAGGCATGTAAAGAATGAGAGATGGGTTCTTGTGATTATCTAGCAATGTTGAGGGAGGGGCTTCTTGGGCTCCTAGAGATCTGTCATGTTTTCAGGCAGAAGGGATGGTGACTACAGACCAAGAGATTAAAGATACAAAGGACTCTGATTGGAGAGGAGTGAGAAAATGGGAAGGAATGAGATATAGAAACAGGTGGAGAGCCAGTCTGAGTGAAGGGGAGATGATATTTTATGAGAGGAAGAACTTGAGAGACAGATAATTTGAGATGAAGAGAAGGGAAATTGAAAAGTTAATGCCAATTCAGTAAGTAGATGACCGAAGCCTTGACAGCTAGATGAGTTTGGGAAAGGTTAGGAGGGTTTCTGTAAATGTCAGAATAATACAGGTAAAACAAGAATCAGAGGAATTAATACCTGATGTGCCTTATGTATAAGATAACTCTTCTCCCAACAAACCCTTAGACTGTTCTGTGTCTTGTATCACACACACAAATTAATGAGTGCTGCTTGGCTGTACAGGTGATTCGGTTGTTGTGGCCCCTGCCCAGACACTCTCGAATGCGGAGTTTCAGATGTTGAGACGCACTTCTGTCAACGTCGTTCGCCACTTGGGCATTGTGGGTGAATGCAACATTCAATTTGCCCTTCATCCTACCTCCATGGAGTACTGCATCATTGAAGTGAATGCCAGACTGTCGCGAAGCTCTGCCCTGGCCTCCAAGGCCACTGGGTAAGACCAGAATGCTCGGCCATGGGTTTGTGGATGGTTCACAGAGAGAACCGGGAAACTGGCAGCTACTGAAGACTGTGCTACATTTACAAACTAAAGTCCCCATTTCTGTATGCTGGCTCCAAATCATTTAGGACCCTCAGGACATGGTTATTAACGAGCTTGCTGCCAGATTGAGGCAAATGGTATTGCTAGCTGGCTTTGTTTGCTGGCTAATCACAAACTAATCAAAATCTGGGTGGTCAAAGCAGGCTGGGGAAAAATCTGCTTCTTAATTACACTTTGCAGATGTTGTTAAAAAGTGCAAATTAATCCTTAATTTTACTTCTCAATCGGCTTTTTCACGTGTAGCAAATGGTGGACAAATAATATATATAGTTCACTTGACTCAAGCATTCAATATGCATTATTTTATTTTAGCAAAAATTCCACAAGACCAAACAATATAGGATTTTTCTATAAATAAAGGTTGCCACCAAATAAATAAATTTGTCCTCCACATAACAACTGCTGACAAGCATCATTAGAGGAAAAATTAATTAATACTCTTTATTACTATTAATGTTATGCATCTGGCATTTAAATTATATGCCATGTAAATGAATAAAATATTTACCTCTAAATAGAAGGCATGTTGCTCTAGGCCAGTGATGGCGAACCTTTTGAGCTTGGCATTTTGAAAAACCCTAACTTAACTCTGGTGCCGTGTCACATATAGAAGTTTTTTGATATTTGCAACCATAGTAAAACAAAGATTTATATTTTTGATATTTATTTTATATATTTAAATGCCATTTAACAAAGAAAAATCAACCAAAAAAATGAGTTCGTGTGTCACCTCTGACACGCGTGTCATAGGTTCGCCATCACTGCTCTAGGCAAAAGACAGGAGACCCGAGTTCTCTTTCTGGTTCTTGTATTGACTGTGAGACTTGGAACACATCACTTATTATCTCTCTCAGTCTCCTCACCTGTTAGATGGTGGAATTGTACTACAGAACTCATAAGTAATTCTACAGTGTCACACTGAAACTATAGTTATCACACTGACACTCCAGAAGAAGCTAGTCCAGTTTCCAGAATGATAGTTCTGTGGAAGCCCAAAGTTCAAAGATAATTTGGAGATAGAGCAAGGACCTAAACTTGCAATGCCTACTTTTTCTGACTATTACATAACCCATAGTTTCAGCTAACTCCACTGTGTTCTCAGGTGCAGACATGCATATATTTTGGAGGTTTTACACAAGTGAGCACTTTATCAAGGCAACTATTTATTTTGGGTTGAAAAGATGAAGGTTGGGAGCTATAGCGCTGCGTGTCAGACAAATTAACCTTTTATTATATAGGATGTGAGTCACAATAAAGTATAGGGATTTCTGCCTCTATACTTTATTGTGATTCACATCCTATATAATAAAAGGCTAATATGCAAATTGACCAAACAGTGGAACTACTGGTTGCTGTGATGCGCACTGACCACCAGGGAGCAGATGCTTAAGTCAGTGCACTCCCACAGGGGGAGCACTGCTCAGCCAGAAGCTGGGTTCATGGCTGGCTAGCACAGTGGCCATGGTGTGAGCCTCTCCTGCCTTCGCGGCAGCGCTAAGGATGTCCGACTGCCAGCTTAGGCCTGCTCCCTGAGGGCTCCTGGACTGCGAGAGGGTGCAGGCTGGGCTGAGGGACCTCCCCACCAAGTGCACAAATTTCTTGCACCAGGCCTCTAGTTATTTTATAAGTAGCTATTCAATATTTATCCCAAATGGAGAATCATGTGTGTTTTAGATCCTGATGTAGAATAATATCAGAATTTCTAAGAAAGACCAATTTATGTTTTAGGCTCTTTTTAATACTTATTGCTGAAAGAAAAAAATAAATTTATCTCTTCCTTTATAGATACCCATTGGCATTTATTGCTGCAAAGATTGCCTTAGGAATCCCACTTCCGGAAATCAAGAACGTTGTGTCAGGGAAGACATCAGCCTGCTTTGAACCCAGCCTGGATTACATGGTTACTAAGATTCCTCGCTGGGATCTTGATCGTTTCCATGGAACATCTAGCCGAATTGGTAGCTCCATGAAGAGTGTAGGAGAGGTGAGTCCTTGGTTTATTTCTTTATTTCATCCTTATTCCCAGTTATTTTGTCTCATTTTGAATATCATTGAAAGTTCTAAGGTTGCCTGGACACTGGGTTCATAAGTGAAGGATATAGAGGAATTTAATTTCCTCCCTAGTGTTTCTCTATCTCTTTATTAAACTGTTAACATTAGGCATGTAATGACCATTTAATGGATTTAAGAGCATCTAAGCATTCTAGTATTCTAAAGGAGCATTCAGAAGGAGAGGCCATATGTGTAGGCATGTAAAAAATACACATGTATTAAAACACATGTTTATATTTAATAGTATATAACTGAATTGTAATGTAATTTATAACTAAATCAAGACAATAATAATATATAAAAGATAACATCGTGTACAAAAGACCAATGAACTGTGATTAAGAGTTCAACCTTAGTTTCTGAAAATTGTGGCTGTCATCTCTGGACCTTACTTTTCTTCTAGAAAAGAATGCAGCAAGAGTGGAAGATCTCTCATGATCCTTCCAGCTCTAAAATTCTACATTAAGATGAGCACAGTAGAGTATTAAACCCCTTTTATTAAACTGAAATGTTCCAAGCTTTTAGCACCTTTCAATTTTACATAATGCTCTATTTTAAATTCTAAATTAAAGTTAGCTTTTGATTATTCCTTCATCCGAGAAGCAGTGCTCTTTGTGCAGGAAGAAACAAAAGAATTCAGATCCCCACCTCTGAGATTCACTCTCTTGCCACTTCCACCAAGTGTTTATTTCTTTTTGCATCCAGGAGGCTTGGTATAGTAGAGAGAACATGAGAGTTGGCACCAGATGAACTTGGGTTTAACTCTTGGCATTGCCACTTACTAGCTAGAGACACTTGTGTGAAACACTGAGCCTCAGGTCCCCCATCTGAAAAATGGGAGATGATAATACTCTGTGGGGCTCTTGTAAGGTTTTGGATTAATACATGTAAGTGCTTAGTAATAATTTTTAAGGTAGATTCACAGCACATTTCCAATAAATGTATTGCATCAGTATTATTGTCATTGTTTATGAGTAGAATTCTTTGAACACAAGCAGTATGTACAAATCTCAAAATCTATCTCTATCTGCCTGTCTGTTTTACTTTAATTCATCGCTATCTCTGTATGGTCAATGTAGGAGTTCTTAGTGTATGTCTAGATATCGAAGCCAGTTTAGATTACACAGCAAAATAACCCCTACTTGTGACCTAATGTTCTATTTGGCCTTCATTTCCCCAAGATACAGGTTATAGCATAAACTCAGACTAGTCATTTTAGAAACTCAGACTAGTCATGTCACTAATTATAGGAAATACAGTAAACCATCCACTAATGCAGGGGGAAAGAAAAAAATGACATTTTACTGATCAATCATATTCATATGTGAAAGGCAGACCTATTACTGTTTTGGTTTCCTTAGTTTCCACAATATTAATGGAAAATTGTAAAGTAATGACAGATAAGGAACAACTTGACCTTTTAAATGAAAATGTCTTACTAGTTGTAAAAGACGAGTAGTAGTTTTTCTTCTTATTGTTGTTTTAAATCTTATTTTTTTCTATAACGCCTCAAGGTACACAATAGAATTAGAACTCAAATGCCATGAAAAGTTTTGTTGGTAGTTTGTTTTGCCAAAAAACAATGTTATTTAGTTTACATTTTGTGTGAAGTGTCCCTTTTCATAATGTTTAGTTTAAAATTTGTAGGGAAAAGAATATGAGATAATATTATAATGTTTTCATTTAGGGCTTAATATCTGAGTTATTGTCAGTTAATTTTAACCTTCAGTTCATATAGTTTAACTCAAGTTAGTGTATACTTCCTGAGGTCTTACTACCTGCAGACACTGGGACAATAAAGCAATGAGTAAGATAATTATTGTGACACATTAGTTAGTTTATAGGGTTAACACTTAAATATGTAATACTTACAAGTGTTATTTAATATTTCAAACATATTTTCTTAATTTGACAGTACCATGAAACATCTTATATCTGGCAGCCTCTCCCATGTCTAGCTGAGCAAATCTGTGAACATATTGTCTAACTCTTCAAATACCACTATGCCTTGCAAATTGCATATCTGAATTGCACTAAGATTTCATCTATTCCCACTCCTGAGAATCTTCCCTTATTTCTAATTAAATTTGAAGCAGTGTAGAAAGGTTATCTGGCATGCTTTAGTGATCTTTGAATATGTATCTTGTCACACAATTGACAAGAAGATTTACCAAACTGATATTCATTAGAATTCAGGTCCATTTGAGGAATCATGGGATTTTACTGACAGCAGCATTAATACTATTATTATTTTGAATTGGCGACCAAAAATGCATAGCAATCTATTATTTCATGGAATGATTCAAAGACAGTGTTTATCCACTGAAAATAACTAGGTAGGCTTCAAAAGTCAATTTAAGTTTAGTTCTGACTTGTAACTTGTTCAAACTAAATCACCACGTTGTTTTTCTAATTGATTAGTGTATCATCAGCTGTAAAGATTGTGGGAAGACACATTGAATTTGTCATGGAGAATTTAATTTCCACCTACTCTTAAAATCTGAATCTGTCAGTATTTGTTACGACTCTCAAGGTTCTATTAATATTAATGCTTAGCTATAAGAAAACCAGCCTGTCTTGGGTACTGACTGATATTTGCTCAGAATAGTTCTATTTATGTGTTAATGTATGCCCAAGGACGGGTCTATATGTTCTGGCCACAGATTCCTATTTTAATACTATGGTATGGAGCAGGTACATGTGATGTCCTCCTCAATCTCAGCAAATACAGCAAAATTCTCTAAGTGGTAAAAGACTGACCTAATGTTGAAGTCTTTATATCAAAATCATTGAGATAAGGAGAGAAGAAAAATAAAACCTAAATTTGAGTAGTATTCTTCTGATATTTGTTTTATTCCTAAGTCTTTTCTGAAAAATATTCCTTTTCTAGTTCTGTTACAAACTAGAAACAAATAAACTCTTTCTTTAAGTGAGAGTTCTTAAATGTGTATTACAGGTCATGGCTATTGGGCGCACCTTTGAGGAGAGTTTCCAGAAGGCTTTACGGATGTGCCACCCGTCCATAGATGGCTTCACTTCCAGGCTCCCAATGAACAAAGACTGGCCATCGAACCTAGATCTCAAAAGAGAGCTGTCGGACCCATCCAGTACCCGCATCTATGCCATTGCCAAGGTAATATATGACAAAGGGTCCAGAGACACTATTTTTTCAGAATATAGGCAGCCTGAACATTAAAGTAAAATCTTAAATTCAGGGACTCGGGGAAAGATTTTAATTCTCTTTAATGCTATTAAACTGGAGATTTCTATGGATTTAATCAGATTATTCTACGTTAATTAAAAAATTACCCTTTTTTTTTTATTGGGCTTTAAGCCTAGAGTTAAGGACACATTACAGTTTTAAGGGATGATCAGACAGATGAAATGTTTCTCCTTTTTAGTGTATATAGTATCAATACTCTTAAATAGTTTTGATAATATTGGCTTGTCATTTCTTATCACTCTCATAACTTGTTCCTTGAAAATATGTTAAATTATATTTTAGAAAAGAAGATGTATAAAATAGAATCACTTAGTATGGGTTACTTAAGACTCTAGAGTACTCTATTTACTTGCTTCTTTTTCTGTGTTTAAAAAACAATAACAGACTATAAAGAACTTTCATGATTATAAGCTTTTCTCTATGTAATTATTTTATTGGTTTTACTTTTAGAATAAAAAAAGACCCACAACTCTCACTTCCACTCCGTAGTTCCCTTTTATGCAAATTAAATGCCACATTAATCTCCTTTCATGTTTACTATGCTTAGAGTTTTGAAGTTGGAGCTTATCTGATTTTATAAAAGGTGACTTGGCCAGCTGGGATCTGTCTGGTCAGAAATCCCTACATGGCTCTTTGACATTTAAGGAAGCTTAGGCATTAATCCTCCCATAGTATCAAACCACACTGGAGTTACAAAGCCCTGCTGACCATTTTTTTGCCTGGGTGTGTGCCTGTGGGATGAGTTGATGGAAAATATGAATTTTGTCTTTAAAAAGGGAATGTGTTTTTGTAATTTGTCTCCTTGTAACTACAAAAGGCTGTTAGTGATTCTGAACTCACTGCAACTTTCATGTCCAGATATTGAGAGTCCTAGCATATGATGTATACTCTTCTCACCTTTATGGCTTCTAAATGCAGAATATTTCATTCCCATTCAAATTCCGGGAGATACTAGTATCTTTTGATCAACATTTCTCAATGTTGAATTTCAAGGTACTAGAGAATTAACATTTTTCTGTGGTGGAGGGGTGATAGTAACGATGAGAGGTTAACTCTAGAAAGCCATCTCACCTTCTTTATTGGTTTTATTTCAGTCTTTTGTTTAAAAAGCAATGCACTATATTCATGTGTGTATGTGTATGTCTATATACATGGATTTCCTCCCTTAAGTCTAGTTATCATGCTTCTGCCATTTTGAGGCAAATGAAAAAAAGGAAGTATTTCCAAGTTCCCAGCAAGGCTATAAAACTCAAGCAAACCTTTTATTCTTTTCTAACAGATTTATAAAGGATGAGAATTCAGGGGAAAATGTGCAGAGATTCTTTCTTGCACAGAATACCCTATGTTTGAGCGAGAAGTGCGGGGTCTGGGGTATAAATTATTGTCTACCAGAGTGCCGGGAGAAGGAACTGATTTCTATTTGTTAGAGGTCATCATTACTGTTCATTTCCACAGCAACCAAGCACTTGGTGATTTTGACAAAGAGTGTGAGAACTGTGGAGGGCTGAAGGGGAAAAAGAATGAAGGGAGTGTGTAAATCTTCGCTCGGTTTCATGATTCTTAGAAAAGGGCAACTTGCTCTGAGGTCTGATTTTTGCAGCAGTCTTATTTCAGGATGACTGGATCATCACCTATTTTGATTTGGGGAGAACACAGGGCATTACTTTTGGTTTGAGGAACATTAGCGTCACCTCAAACTTGTTTGGGGTCATTATGAACTTCATTATAGCCGTGCTACACAGCAAAGCCTTGAAGATGAAGTCCCAAGACAGGCGGGATCTTACCCTCTGTTCAAAACTGCATGTGTGACTGTATTTGTCCTTCCTCATGGTGACATGATTACAGTATTCTAGGTCTTCTGTCACAAGCAGGGCTATCACCGTTATGTGATTATATGCAAACTTCCTCTGGTCTGTCAACAGTGCTCCAACTTCAGGCTCTATCCTCCTCACAGTGTTGATAGCCAACAGCTAATTGTGCTTTAATTGCTTGGAAAATAAGACAGAATAGTAACTTCTTGGGAATCTGTCTGTAATTACAGGGAGAATTATACTTACAAAATGAACATGCCTTTGAGTACTCCCATTAGATGTCATCTTATTCCAATCAACAGAATTATGAACTGTGCTATCTCTCTCCACAGTTATAATTATGGTCTCTCTGATACTAGAAATAAGTAAAAGTTTTAAGAAATTTCAGTTCTGTGGGTTGAAATATTTAACACCAGAGTGCTAGTCACATCTACCTCTTAATGGGATTTAAAAAGATAGTGTGCCATTCTAAAGTATTTTGTTTTGGAATAGTATCAGATTATTTTTTATTTGGTATAAGTATATATCTAAAAATAGTTAAAAATAAGAATAGACATCTTTTGAATATGAAAGTTTTGGTTTTGAGAATTTATCTCTTCATTTAGTCGCTTTTTCTACTTAGCCTAATGACCCATAGCTGTAATTTTACTTTTGAGAAATTGCTAAAATAAGCTTCAGAGAAAGGCTGAGCTGCCTATCAGAACTGAAGCTATTACTAAACTGTTTTGGAATATATTAAGATTTTGCAAAATGTCTGTCTTAGTGCTACGTCAAAGTAACTGATTCTAAATAATTTCTTGTTTGAAGTCCTTTGTGAGGGTATAGTCTAGAGAAATAAGACCAAGACAGATTTGACCCATATATTCTCACTGACTAGTGTGCATGCATTTGGAATGAGGTGATAAAAGGATGCTATTTGCTAAAGGGTAAGCATCCAAAATACAAGTCAAATGATCATTATAAAAATTCTAGATTTTTCTTACCAATTTGGCTTAAATGTAGTTTCAAGAGATTTCCTTTAATTCCAAAAAGATGTCCCAAATTTAGGATATAATTGGTAATATAGACATATTAAGAGCAGGAGGCAGAGCCTGTTAGGGTGATTTTTCTGAGTACATACCACTCTGATTAACTCAGCACACCTCCTTTGATGTCATTGTAAAAATAGTTGGCAGTATCTGTAGGTTTATTGAGAGGAACATCAGTGATATGGTACCAGTTTCATGTTTTATGTCTCAGACTATAGCCTCAGGCTCTCTGAGTAACAAGGAGAGGGATGCTGCTCAATGTTTTCAACCAAATAAGACATTTATAAACTGTTTTCCAAAAAAATGTATCTCTTCTCCTTTTGGCAGGCTTTGGAAGACAACATGCCCCTTGATGAGGTTGTGAAGCTCACATCCATTGATAGGTGGTTTTTGTTTAAGATGCGTGACATTTTAAACATGGAAAAGACACTAAAAGGGCTCAACAGGTAAGGCAGTATGGCTCTAGTCACTCCAGATATCTCCTGGGTAATTTTCAAATAGTTTTCCTCTTACCCTTAAGCATTTGGACAAAATTACGGTTCAACAAGGTAAATAGTGCCAAGCTTGAAAAGCAGTGGCCATAGCCAGAAGAAATGGCAGTTTTAAAATGTTTACTTATTAGAAGGTACCTATTAATATTTGAACTGTCTCCTACCCCCATCCATGCCATCAAACATAATGATGTTTTTATTAGGTCTTTTGAACTTATGAAAAGCAATGTACGCTTATGATATCATGTGCTATTTAACTACTAAACATTACCTAGTTTAAATTTGAATAATCAACAGAGTAATATTCCTATTTTCTATACATTTTCTGAATTCCAAGTTTTTCTCTTTTTAAAAAAATTGGTTTAATTGATATTTCTTTTTAGAGAGAGAGGAAGGAAGAGAGAGACAGAAAAATGGATGAGAGAAACATCAATTGGCAGCCTCCTGCATTCTCCCTTCTGAGGATCGAGCCCACAACCTGGGCATGAGCCCTAACTGGGAATCTAACTGCAAGCTCTTGGTTCCTGGGCCGATGCTCAATCCCTGGGCCACACCAGACAAGCCTATTTCTCTCTTTCAACATCAACCTACACATCGCTGTACATTGATGAGCCAATGTATTCTGCTTGCATTTTACTGATTTTTTAACAGTGGGACTTCCAGTTCAGCCTGTAAATAAGCCACATTCCGGTTACTGTTAACAGACTCTTTACCTCTCACTAATTTACATTTTTTTACCTCCTTCATGGCCAATGACTTTTAAAATTTCATGTTCACAATATTCAGATAATGTCAGTTCTTTAAAATGTTTTTAGTTTATGAGGTTAGGCCATTTGTTGGGGCACCTCAGGTTTATGGAATCATAGATAGGTCTTAAAAATCTATTTAAATGCCTTATTTATTTATTTATTCATTTATTGTTGCTGATTTATTATTTTTTAAAATTTACCTTTATTGTTGAAAGTATTACAGATGTCCCTTTTTTGATAAGAGAGGTCATTATCAATTTAAGGGACATAGTATAATCCTCTTCAGCACTCCCCTTTAAGAGAGCTCTGAAATATACTGCTATTGGAAAGAAGCCTCACCTACAAGCATATGTTTAGGGAGGGAAAACATTTTTCCAGTATAAATTGTTCTCCAATGATTTGAGAAAATGTAGGAAAATTCATTAGTAAAAATGTGGTTGAGGACAGAGGAGGATCTCGAAGCCTTGATTTTCAACTGTTTAGCAGCCACAACATATACTGTGTTTACTTAAACAAGATGCATACAGACTGAGCACTAAAAACACTTGCTTTTCTTTTTGAGCAAAATGAGGTTCTTTTTCATCTATTCAACAGTTGCCCAAAACAAATGCTTGATTTTGAGAACTGGCAATTCCGATCTTGCTTAGAAGTCATTCTTCCCAGTGATCACATAAAATGAACAGTAGAGAGCAAAGGAGTTAAGAACCGAGCCTATACATTCATTTTAGAATTTTGCTGACTCAGAGTTTCCTTTCTGGGTTTATGATGCCAGCAGAACTTCCATGTTGAATTATAGTCAGTTCCACCGTTTTCAGTTTCAAACAGCTGATTTCAAATGCCTGTGAAACTGCTCCAATGAAACCACAAGAGGGTGCTAGAAACTTACAGTATGCCTGTTGTAGCCCTGGAAGAGACAGGTTGAAAAATAGCAGATGTTATTGTGATCTAAATTTCCACTTGATAAACATTCTGATTTTTAGACAAATTCAATGTTTTGACTGAATAGTTTTTGTTACAACCAGAAGGCAGCTTGAGATTCGAGCTAAACAGAAATAAGTGTATATTGATAGTGATTAAGTTCCTAGGAGGATTAGAACAAGTCACTGTTACAGGTCACATAACAGCTTTCTGACTTCCACATCCTGTTGCTGATAATTTGACATTTTCAGTCATAATTTTCTTGCATAGGTCTATTTTTAAATAAGGGTATTTTCTATTAGTCATAATTACTTACACCAAGCACTTTTATATAAAGCTTTTAATAATTTAAAAGATTCCAAAAAGTTATACTTACAATGATCTCAACAAATGACTCATGGTATTAGTAAACTTAAACCCTGAATTCATTATTATCTGAGTAATACTTCACTATTTAATTCATTTCTTTCTGGTGTGTCATAGATGCACAAATAGCTTTTTGATAATGGTAGCTATTTAGAGGTATTAGATAAGTGAAATAAAAATAGATGGCCTCTGAAGCTATCTGTCTCAGTCTTTCTGTGGGGGTCTGAAGGTGAAAGCATATTCCAGCTGATGGCATGTGTAGGACTCCAGCTTTCTTGCCCTCTTTTGATGAGCTTCACCATCAGTATCTTCTTCTTGTATGGATTATGACATCTGCTTTTTCTCAGCCTCTAAATATCCAGGGAGGGTTAGTCCTTAGGCATATATAGCTCGATCAGTAATAGTAGCTCTCTAGTAAGAGTTGGTGCTCTATAGCTGAATTACGCATTGCCAGTTTAGAGAAAGGGTAAGAAGATCACTTGTTCTTTTTTATTTGCATTTATTTGAGGTTCACTTATTTTTTTTTTCATTAAAAATATATTTTTATTGATCTCAGAGAGGGAGAGATGGAAACATCAATGATGAGAGAGAATCATAGATCAGCTGCCTCCTGCACATCCCCTCCTGGGGATTGAGCCCACAACCTGAGCATGTGCCCTAACCTGGAATCAAACTGTGTTCTCTTGGTTCATAGGTTAGTGCTCAACCACTGAGCCACGCCGGCCAGGCTGTGGTTCACTTATTTTCAAGATCTCAACTTCTTCAGCATCGGAAAGTCTGGCTTTAGGCATAGGCCTAAAGGAAGTAGCTATGTATATGGTGTGATTTGAGAGATTCCCCCAAATTCACTTGCTTCAACATATCTCTGGTACCAATGTGCCCGGTCTCTCTGCACTTTTCTTATGGGTTCTCATAATAGGCATCGGGGGTCTCAACTGGGAGAAAAGGAGAAACTTAAAGAGAAGACATAGTATAGATACTAGATGTGGAAGAAGGTTCACCTGGTTCCTTCCCTGTGCACCGGAAGGGGCACAGGCTGTGGAGCCAGTTGGCTAGACTGCTGTGCAGTCTTTCCCACTGAGGCACGTTACCTCCCTCACTTCTTCAGCCTCACAGTCTTCCTGCTCCACTTTATAGTTTATGGAGCTTAAACGACATAAGTGTAAAGGAAACCTGGCACATAATGAATATCCAAAGAGGTTTTCCCTTTTTCCCCTTGAACATGAAAATACTACTTATTCTAATGAAGACCATTTTGTGACTTAGATATATGCATTTAAAGACTTTTTCAGAGTCACAGTTTGCATTTGCTTATCTATATTGCAATATATCATTCCTTAATTTTCTTTATGATGCACTGTCACTTATTTTAATACCAGATTATACTTTTTTTAAAAGGAAGCAACGATATCTCATCATACAAATGTTGTTATCCTTATCAAAAGATCAATAACACTTCATATGCTAGTAAACAAAATTTCCCACTCTATAGCAGTTAATCATGCTATAATTCTTCTAATATTTAATAAACAGGGGATGAGAATATCATTCAGATTGATGGCCAGTCTATACTTATATTTACAGATAGTCATCTCAAATGAGATCTAGAACTTGACTCCCAAATTGAATATACCCACATATTTAGAATATATGCTAATGTCCACTGACTGGAATGGGGAAAACAAAACTGATCATAGCAAGGTCAGCATTAAGGAAATAGATGAGCTTTCCATGTATTTGAGAAAGTGAAAACTTATGGTAAGCAATCCCTTGACTTGAAGGGTGGAGATAAACACAAAATATAGTGCAGATGATGAATGAAATCCCATCCTTCTTCTGGGTGATGAGACAAATTAGGTGGGTGTTAGGATAACCCACTCAGCTCCTGGTTCTGAGTCTTTGCTCTCATCAGAACTTGTCGTCTCCAATCCATGAGGATAGCAATGGCGACCTCATGAGACTTCCAGAGCAACATCCATTCTTACTGACCTAGGAGATAATCATTACTCAGACAGCTTCAGCAAACACTTTCTCTTCCCACCTGAGTTCCCTGACTTTCTCCTTTTCCTCTTAAATTGTTTATGGTTGCCCAGGGGTATGCTAGGAAAGTTGACTGTTCCAGGCTATTCCCTAAATTTATAAGCTGGTGTAGTAGTATCAATTGACCTAGAGTGATAATATATTTTGTAGTGGGTTTCTTAAGGCTTTGAAAAGTTTCTCTTCACTCAGTTTGATGTGAATTGTATCATGTAGGATTCCAAGGCCTATTACATACATACATTGGGATTTAGATGTTTCATCTATTAACTTCACATTACCAGATCACTTTGCCAGAAGTTTAAGAAAAGTTAAGTCTGCCAGAATTTTTAATGGAGTGGCATTTATATAAACCTTATCCATTGGCCTTTACTACTGAGATAGCCAACCTTTAGTATGCTTATTTTCACCATACTTACCCTATCAATACCGAGTCAAACATAAATGCTCCTCCCATATAGCATTTTCACCAATATTCACTAGAAGGGAAATATGCTTATTTTCATCTATGAAAAACTACAAAAACTCACCTATAGTACTTTCTTCCATTAGGGCATTGACAGATTCCACTTTGGTTATGCAAATAGATCTGGTGTAGAGGGCAGAATTGCAAGTACCATAAATCAGATACTTATGTCAAGTGTCTTCATCTATGAGGTTCTCCTGATATAGCTGATTCCCTAACGTAACAAAATAATGTAATTAGAACTCTGTTAACATAGAGACTTGGATTTTGATTCTCTCAAACAGTTCTGAGTGCCTTCCAACTGTAAAATAATAATCACCAAATGTATTGACTACATATTAGGCACTATTTTAAGCTTATTGTTTTATTTAATGCTTACTACTACGAAAGGGAAGTAGCAATTACCCTGATTTTATATACAGTAAACTGAGACACTGAGATATTTAGTAACTTCTTTGCTATCACATGCAAATAAATGACTTACATGAGATCAATCCTGAGAGGGACTACAGAGCCTAGGATATTGGATATTTAATCCCTATGTGATCTATGCGTATGCATGTGTATGTACACACGCATGTATACACACACATGTATGTTTAGTTGTCTGGAAAGGCAAATTATAGATAACATCTGGAGGAAATAAGATGACATATAATAGAAAGTTTCAGTAGAGTAACAGTAGTAAATAAAGGATGATAGTCCTATCACCATAGAACCAGCACATACCAGTATGTTAAGGTTTCAACTAAATTCATAAACAGGCACAGGAACAAAGATCTCACAGCGGAACCCCTTTTGTCAAGGAAGAAAATTAACTACAGTAAGGCTTGTTTGTGAGCAGGAACTATTTCAGGACATTTTATCCCAAACATTTTTATTTATAGCAAGTTGGATTAGCAATTTTTGATGGAAAGGCAACCATGATACTTTAAAAAAATGAAACATGAACAGGCAAGGAAAAAAAATGTGAGTGTTCCAGTTGCCAGCTTTGAGCATCCATTTACCTTCTGCTCTTTTTCAGTTTTTACAAATTTCTTTATTTTGATTTTTGAGGTTATTTATCTATTTTTGACTGCCATGTCTAACTCAAGGATTTTATTATACCTGCCTAAATTATATAATTTTTTCTTTTACTGGATCAAACTATGTTGAATTAAGTTTTGAATTCTTCCTACGTTTAAGTGATTGCTTAAAGGAGATGGCCAGCCTCTACTCTAGCGGTACCGTGTTAAATTACCCGAGGAAGGTTTCCGTCATTTATCATGATTGCTTCTTCCTTTGCATGTACTTCAATTTGGGCAATTTTCTTGGAATGGCCCATTTTGCTTTCTGTATCTTTTGTACAATCGCTGCTGTTTCTGTTAGCAACATTGTGGGTTACTATTTTTTTTTAAAAAAAATCTGTTTCATGCATTTTAGATGAAATTAGGGGATTTGATCATTGTGACACAGTTCATCCCATACAAGTATAGGAGGCTGAGATTTGGATCTCTTTCTCTATTTTTGATATTATCTTAATTTACTGTGGGTAATTGTGCAAATTATCCAAAAATTGTTTTTACCCCCACCGTTCTATAGGTTTCATGCGTGGTTGTTTTTTTTTAACTACTTTAATTCTAATAATTAACATCCATTCCCCCTTCATGGCCACTTACTGCTATCTTCACTATAATAAAAAAGAGAACGTGTCCTTTTGAAGGCCCAACGACAATAACTATGTTCAATGTGATAAACTATGTGCATTGGTTAAGTGCTGAAACATCATAGGTGTGCCTATGCCTCAGAACAGCCTAGGGCAAGCCTGGTGAGTTCCACTTGGGCATTCAAGTGCTAAATTGAGCTCAGTAGAGTTGGCCATTTCCCTGCAGCCACAAACTTCGGGCAGATGTAATAATGCAAGTGTCACCTTAGCTGGAACACTCCCTGTGAATGTCCTCTCCTACACATGTTAGTTTCTATTAACTTTTTATTTAACTTGCTCACGAAGCATGAACAAGCCAGACAAGAAAGTTTTGTACTTATATTTGATTGAAGTTTCAAGAGAAAAAATGACACCTAAAAGATGTTAAAACTTAGATATAAGACAGAAAAGAGCTGGCACTTATTTCTAATGATAATTTATATTTTCTTGTAGGAGAAAATGAAAAATAAACAACTTTAGCTTTAAAGTATACTAAATATAGAAGAAATTAAGGGAAGAAATATGTATGTCTTTTTTATAACATATAATTGCATGTTATAATTTTTAATGATACTTTGCTATGACATGTCACTGTTTTCCCCAATCCAGTTTGTGGACATTCAAATATATACTACCTTTGTGGGTACTTATTATTTTGATGTAGAATGGAAATGGAAATGTTTGCACATTTTAGTGGAACCCATTGATTTGATTTTTAGAAAATGAGTTATTTCCTTTGACCTCACTATCAACTCACACTATATTTCTACATCTCCATTTCACCCTACTCCTTTCTTATTTTACTGGGCAGCCATGAAGCTAGATGGATATATAATATATGTGAAGTAATTAACTCTAAAGGAAAATACTTTTATCAGTTACTACATATTACCATTCTATGATTTTAGCCCTCATACCCTAAACCACTTATCTAATGAACCTCATTAAAAATACTAGAAATTGGGATCACATAAAAGGTTATTTTCTCTCTATAAAAGTGGAGTATTACTGTGGTAATTTCCATGCCTCTGTGAACTAATGCTAAAAATACACTTTATTTTAATTTTTTTATGTTCCATATGATAACATAGGTTATTGTAGGTAATGTCATAGATTTGATAGCCCTCCATTAATTTTTTAACTGATAATTTGTTGAATAAGATAGAATAAAATTTTCATTCAAATGCTTAATGTCCTGAGAATTCTCATTGAATTCATTATTTAAATAGTATTTTCATAGTTTTGACAAATAATTATGCAGTTTGAAAGTATGAGAGAGTAGTTGATTCTGGCATGGGCAAGATGAATGTTTTACTTAAAATGTTTTCAGAGTGATTTCAGATCATTCATAATATGAATCTTGTATGCTTTCTTAGTATTGATTCTTATATGCTTAATCATTCCAAAATTTTTGTTGATTTAAAATAACATATACTCATAACTTGCACGTAAATATCTGTCAATAGTCAATAATTAATAGATTTCCCCTATGTCAATATCTCAGCCTGATGGGTTATGCATTTACTTGATGGAATTTCTCTTTATTAGGAGCTGTTATTAGACCAAATGTTATTTGTTCATCTATTCAGTCAATGTTATTTATTACCTATTATGTACCAGACATGGTACTAGGTCTAGTGCTATTTGTTGATGAGTAATTGGTAGTCCTTAACCTGCCTTCAATGAGTTTGTAATCTATATTTGAAGATTAAATATATGCATAATGATATATAAGACAGGGTGCTTTTTAAATTTTTTAATTAATTTTTAGAGAGAGAGAGAGGAACAGAGGGAGAGAGACAGACAGACAGACAGACACACACAGAGAGAGAGAGAGAGAGAGAGAGAGAGAGAGAGAGAGAGAGAGAGAGAGAGAGATGTCGATTTGTTGTTCTACTTATTTATGGATTCATTGGTTGCTTCTTACATGTGCCCTGATCAGAGATTGAACCTACAACCTTGGCATATTAGGATGACACTCTAACCAAGAGAGCTACTTGGCCAGGGTAAGGCAGGATCCTTTTAATGTACCAATAAGAGGCAAAAGCATGAAACCATGAAAGTTTATAGGAGGTTAAAAAAATCTCTAAGACCTTTGCATATGTTAACTCATATAAGTCTCAATTTAAGAGTTCCTAGAAGGTATGCATTCCTACCCCATATTTTATAGATGAACCAATGGCTAAGAATGTTTAAGTATGATTTTCAAGAGTTCAGAGGTAGTGCATGTTTGAACCAGGATTTGCGTTTTCAGGACTTTTGGAATCCAAGGACAGTGTTTTTCTTTCAATATATCCCAATGTCATGGGAGCCAAAGGAAGAGAGACTTTAAAACAAAAGAAGTAAAATAAGGAGACACTTTCAACAATATTGCAGTTTAGGGAGAGCAGAAGGGAATTCAGCAAGTCCTCCAAATTTGATGATAGGGGGTAGGAGTAGTAGCTGGATTATAAGGATCAAATGTACAACGAGAAAGAGATAAGTAAATGAAAAAAATTTACTTAGAAAGTGACAAATCGTGTTTGCTCTTCTTTTGTTATATTTATGCTATGTTTCATAAAAATGAAAATCTTTTTATAAAGAAATGAAGTATATGAACAGAATTGGGTGGATATTATCTACCTACTAGAGGCCTGATGCATGAAATTCTTGCAAGAGTAGGTCTGCTTTCCCCCGGCTGCCGGCACTGGCTTCCCTCTGGCACCTGGGACCTGAGTTTCCCTTGCAGCCCCAGGGGTCGTCCAGAAGGTCATCCAGAAGGATGTCCAGTCTCATTAGCATATTACTTTTATTATTATAGATTTGCTCAATATATATACTGGAGCCACACTCTTTCACTTCATTGTTCTGTAAATATTATATGCATGCTAGTGACAGTCTCCAATTAAATTGTAAATTCCATTATGACAAATTCCAATATACTATTATAAGCTTTTCTTAAGAGCTTTTGCTATGTTTGTATGCAGAATAGAATTCACTATCCTAAAGTATAGTGTGAGTTCTGAAACAGAGGACCAGCTTCCAATTCTTTATTTACCATATGTTTTCTTGGAAATTGGCCTTGCATAGAGTAAACACTCAGTAATATTTGTATGATAGCATGCTCATTAAATAAATGAAGAACTATTCCTGGTAGAAATTGAAAACCAGAATTTCTTTGTCATGCCAAAGGAGAAAAATTGAAGTGAAAAAAATGCATTAAAATTTTTGGTTGATCAAATGGACCCACAAATTTATTAATTGAAAAATATATAGTCCAATATATAAACTCACTCTGTGTTAGAAAACATTGTAAATTAGCATCTCTAGTTTTTCATTTTTCTAAGTGACTATATACCTACTAATTAGTTGGGAAGGTTCTGAGTAACCTGTTTTCTAATGAAAAAGGACTCATTTAATTGTTTTATATTGACAAATAGAGATTATAGACACTGTAAGCATTATCATACTTATATGGACATAAAATCTCTATTGCCCTTTGAGAACAACCATTTGTATTATTTTGACAAAAAATTATCCAAGTTTTCAAAATTGTAACTTTTAGAAAAGTGTTTCTGAGAGAGATTCATCAATATTTATAGTTGTAGTGAAGTCTCTGAATTAACTGGCAACAGCAAAGTCTTTATATACTTATAGTATTTATAACACAGAGATCTCTGTTTCTCTGGTGACTTTAAGGTACATTTCTCTTATAACACAGGTAGAAAATGATCACTATTCTATTTTTGTGGATGGTGAAACTGAGTCACACTGAGATGTGGGTCATGCCTCATGTCACACCAGTCAGAGGAAAGCAAGAAATGTAGCCCAGGGCTTCTGCCTTTGGTTCTAGTCACTAATTTTCCAAAGCTTCTTTTCAGAGAGATGACTTTTAAATCAGACAGCTGGAGATCACTTCCTCCTTAGCTGTCAAGTGGTGAGCTGTGTGTTTTCCTGCTTGAATTGCTGACCCCATTTAGAGCAGGAACGCTGTAAGAGATGTGCCCTTCTCTAGAACCCTTATGAGGAAAACACGAGGTCTGGCAGAGAGAGCCCCCACAGGTCACCTTTGAAAGACTTAAATGGAATTTCCAAGGGTACGGGGATTTCCTTTTTAATATTACTATGCTTATAATCAAAGACTGTAGGTACACATGCATGCATGCACATACATCTATTTTTTTTCTTTAAATAAAATGCAAATGCCTAACTTCCCATGTTAATGCAGGTGTGAGTGGAAAACTTCTGAAGCATATAATAGAAATTGAATTTAGGCAAAAGAGGCTCCATGAGCTAAGTGACAGGAGCTAGATCATCACCGACTGACCCCCAGAATTTGTTCACGTGCTCATTCATACCTGAGATGCCTTTAAGGAGCGTAGAGCCTTCTCATATGCCCTTGGCAATGAAGTGGTGTCTGTCCTGAGGAGCATAAGGCAGTGGTTGTGCCTCCCAGCAGAGGAAATGCCTGATGCACATTCTCTCCAGATTGCTTGTAATTGGCAGGGAGTCCAAAGAGGTGGCCCTCACCACCACAAGGTGTAGAGACAGGAATGGTTCAGGGAAGAGGGAGGGGACTGCGAGGAGCTGGGTGCAGGGGACAGGTTTAGGTGACTTGCCGGTTCTGTTCTGCTTAACTGCTGCTATTTCTTTTCTTCTTCTTCCTTGTTCTCTTCTCCTGTAAGGACTGCTCCCCCCTTCTCCTCCTCTGGCAGGAAGCACTTATTACCAGCTTGGCATTGTGCTAAATAAACTCTTTATACTTTTATTGTTTCATCTGATTGATTTTTTTTTCAGCATAGTCGGAGGCTGACTCTAGATTTAGCCCGTGGTATTTGCCTAGCAAAGGTTGGAATAGGCAGTTAGGCATTATTTGCTGATGTGAATATAATGATGATGTAATGGCCATCACATCAGTGTCAAATTGGCCATGTTGACATTGCACATACTGCCTCATCTTCGACCCTACTACATACTCTTTAGCTGATGGAATGATTTAATTGACCACCCTTTGCTCTAGGCAGCTTGAAGAGTGAACTACTCAATTTGGTCTTGAATATATATATATATATATATATATATATATATATATATATATATGTATAGTCATTAGTGTGAAGTACATGAGAATTGTTGCTATGATGGCTATTAATGTGCATTTATATGTCTTCTTCTACAAAAAACTCTCAGGGATAAAAGAGTTTTGATTGCCATGTAGGTAGTAACCCTCCTATTAACATAGATCTAATATGACATGTGCCAGGAATTTAAATCTAGAATTTTTCCACATTCTCTTAGAAATGCCTTCTCATTCCCCCTACATTTCTCTATTTAGAAAAGGCATGATATTTCTCATTCAAGGACTAAAAAAATTGGTCAAAAATTATTTCTATATATCTTATATTTAGTCATACATATAATTATATTGTCATCAATAGTATATAAATGGCCTTACCAGATTAAAAGCAACATCACAATATTTCTGAATTATTGGGATCACTAAAAATTTTTTAAAAAATTAAAAAATTGCCTACTTAAAAATATCTACAGTATCTATTTCTCATAAGGTTTTCTCCTTTGTTTTGATTTTGTTGTTAATAGACTTTAAAGTGAAATATAGCCGAAACCGGTTTGGCTCAGTGGATAGAGCGTCGGCCTGCAGACTGAAAGGTCCCAGGTTCGATTCTGGTCAAGGGCATGTACCTTGGTTGCGGGCATATCCCCAGTAGGAGATGTGCAAGAGGCAGCTGATCGATGTTTCTCTCTCATCGATGTTTCTAACTCTCTATCTCTCTCCCTTCCTCTCTGTAGAAAAATCAATAAAATATATTTAAAAAAATAAAGTGAAATATAGTTTTATATTTCACTTTGTATAGCTGTCCTTAAAAATCAATACTTGTGCTAGTATAGCATTATTGTGATAGTGCTAAGTGGACCCAGATTCTAACAGGTAATTTTCCTGATGGCAGCCTTCTGAACATATGGACAGTGGATATAGACGTTGTTTGTCCTGCGCGTGAGAGAAAGATAGAGGTTTTCTTAATTCCCCCAAAGGCCTTATTGCTTTATAGAATCAGGGCATGGTGCTCTCAAAAACGGAGAGAAAAGAGTAGTATTTATCCAATTGCCTGGGCTTTCTAAATGCTGTGCTGCTTTTGAAAAAAAATATTTTTTTTGCATTTTTCTTAAGGAAAGAGGTAACAAGCTATTTCCTTGAAAGAAAAGATGAGAGACATAACTTCTCCAGTGATTGCATAATTGTGATTGTGGCATGGTCTTGAACTTGTGAAACACCACAAGATAACCAGTGAAGCTGTGTAAAACTCGGGGGAGAGGCTGATGAGGGGTCTCAGGGCGGAAAACGTTTATCTTACTCAGTTCTCTTTCCTTAATACAGCAGGTGTCATTCCTGAGCACCAGGCCTAGGGTTTTGCCCAGCTTCTGCCTTTGGGGGGATCTTTAAAAAGAAGATAATAAAACTGCAAGTCCCTCCCATAGTTGTAGGCCAAGTGAAGTGCTCATTTTCACATTAGAGCTTGTGCAATCTGGAAGGATATTTGTTTAGTGTTACTTGTGAGTTGGTGGATTAGATAAAAGCCAGTCAAGTGTAAGAGTGGTCTGCGTGAAGTGCGCTGTCTCCCTGGGTCATTGCCATGCTGCCGGCGTTCCTCCAGTCTGCTAATAGATTTCCCCAGCTCCTCCATGCCAGGTGAAAATTTCCTCATTAACGGGAATTTATTCCATTTCCTTTTATCATTTATTATTGAAGACTAAGTGTGAGTGGAGGAAGTTTCAGAGATGAAGGGGTAGAATTTTAAACAACAAAATCTACATTGGAACTCAAAGAGAGAGAGAGCAGAAAGCCTGGTATTGTTTATAAAGCCAGAGAACACACTAGAGACTTACCCCTGTAGCAGCTGAGCTGAGCTGTCTAACCGTTCAAAGATTATGGCCGAGTGTGTAAAAGTCTTGATTGTCTGTTTTTCAGATGTTTTTTCCCTTCTCAAATTTCAGACTGTCATTTTGTGCTGCTGGGTAGAGAGAAATTGAAGATTATGAAAAAGCCAGCATCACAGTTATTTGGTGTTTCTTTGTTTTATTGTTTAGCATGATAAAAGAGTAACCTTTGAGGAGTTTGCCCTTGAACTCTGAAAGCAAGGAAAGCTAATAGGGGAAAGAAAATTTGGATATATAGAGGACACAGCTCTGAAATATGGATTTAATGTTCCCAGAAGTAAAAACAAACAAACATATTCAGTACACACAAATCCCTATTAAATAACAGAAGGATAATTTATTTATTACATATATTTTAAAACTGTGCTTTAGTACAAGGTACTCCATTCAGCTGATCACATTTCTCACTTGGTATAATGCTCCTTTGATTTACAATACAATATAAACGGAGCATTCCCTACTGAGGTTTCAAAGAGTGAGTAACAAATTTAGTGTTTATATTTCTTTTAGCAATTATTCTGTTTCGAGTTTGTTCCAAATTAAGGTATTCATTTTCCTTTGGAAAAAATAGAAATATTATAGCCCTGTCCATAAGTATGCTTCTTTTTAGCTTGATTTAAACAAATCTTACTCTGATGAAAGTTCTTTTCAGCAGACAAAATAGAAGGCAGCCCAATCTGGGCAGATAAAGATGAGGATCATGTATCTGAATCTCCACATTGTTAAATGAGCTTTTATGTTCACTTCAGATTATTCATCTTGTATTTGACTCTGAAGAGGTTTAACCTTATCTGAATCACTGGCCCAAAGCTAATGAATTGTGTCTTCAAACTGTCTCTTCTTTTATTTTATTATAATGGGGCTCAAAATAAAATTTTGTATCCGAACAAGTAGGGAATAAAGTCAATTTTCTTCTGGGTGTAATGGTATGCCAGCCAGCCTTGTGTTATGCAGAAGCAGTAGAGAGAGCAGATGAGGGATATATATAGAGAGAGGGGCAACCTGCTCTCTGTCTTGGAGTTAGGGTCATTCTGCAGAATTAGGTGGGAGGGATCTAACTTTTCTCTGTCCTTGTAATTGCCAGAGTAGGTCATAATCAACATCTCTTTTCTCAGTGAGGGGCATTGTAAAGTGCTTTATGCTATTTCATGGACATGTCTAAAGCATAGACATGAATAACCAGTGAGACCATGAATGAAAAACTATAGAACATACGTCACATTGAACTTCACATGAACATTCCTACCCGATATTTGCATTCAGGTTGAGATAGATGAACATGAATATATTCACATGCCATTCCAATTAATACATGCTAATTTTCAAGATGTTTAAAAAATATCAAATCATGCTATTGATCTAATTATTTGAATATTGGACAAAAGTTAAAGCAGTTTTTGGCTCACCAAGAAAATATCCTGAGATTCAGTTTGTGAGCTTAAAACATGCACTCTGCAGGCCAGCTTGATGCATCTGTTTCAGAATTCTCACCTGGTATGATTTGAGGGGGCACCAATGGAGAAGGAGTTTCAACTACCATTCTGAAATTCTGTCATTCATGATTCATTATTTTGTGTTGCTGTTGCTCTTCTCAGGCATCCTGCTAAATAATGAAAACTCTCTGGGGTGGATACGCTATGGGGAACAGTAACAATTGAGTTATTCCTAATGACAGATATTTTTTGCCACCAGAGCTGAGCACAAAATTAATTCACTTTACTTTTTTATGCATAAGGTCAGTTCTATCAATCAGCCTTCCTTTTATTTAAAATTTTTGTTTTGTTAGTAGGAGTTCAATATTTGGTGGGTGGAGAAACACTTTGTATATTTTCTGGAAATATCTTTACATATTCTATTGGACTTTTTTTTAGTGGAAAAGAATAAGAGGAATTGTGCATATTTCAGCAAAAGAAAACATTGCATAGCCGAATGTGGACAGAACAAATGCAAATGTATTGCATCCCTAATAGAAACGTGAGGAATTTGAGTGGTTTCTTGTTTGCTTGGTTGTTTAACATCATTATTTATAACTTTCATTTAAAGCAATATAGGAACCTTTGAGGAATTATTTTCTTATAATTATTTTCTTATATGTTATTCCATATAAGAAAAAACAAAAATCACCCAAGGCAAAAAACAAAATAACAAAAACCCCAAAACATGACCCAAAGATTAAAGATTAATATATTACTTCTGGTCATCTTTGGACTTGAAGAAATTGCATTTAAGCTTGTCCATAGTCAAAATTATAGGCACGGTGGTTCTTTTCATGGCATATTTCCTATGTGTATGGTTAGGCTTAGTTATTTAGGTTGGTGCGATGGTCAATATAGTAATATAGTGTGGGTTTTGCCTCAGATAGTTTTTGTAATAAAAGAAATGTCTTACTGAAGATCTACTTATTCTTTGCTCATCTTTTCTTTTACGCTATCCCACAATGATGGGAAAATGCTCTGGCAAATAGCTAGAAAAATCTATGGGTAAGAATTGATGCAATGTTATATGTAGTGTGGTTCTCCACTTAACTCAACCTTCATACCTATGCTTTTAATATAATTGCAGATCACAGAGAAAATGTGTAGCTTTTCCTCATGCAGGCAAACATTAACATGATTTGAGATCTTCCACAAAAGTCATAATTGAAGATATTTATTTGAAAAGAACATCATTCAAATTTCTAATTTAGAAAAGGAGCTTATTTTTCAAGCACTTCCACTTTGGGGCTGAATGCTCACTTGCACATAAACAAATGAGCAATTGGTTTACGATCGTAGTCTTGGCACGGAAAGTGGAAATATACCTTTCTAAAGCAAATATCAACAGCAACAAATCCCGTCCTCTGCTTTTGTCTCAACAACATTTTTGGGGGCAACACTAAAGCTAACCGCCATAAAGTTGTATGATTCAAAGACTCTCAGACGCTCAAAGCCTTTCCAGACTTTCCCAGTAGAAGCTGGACACACTTCCTCTGAGCGAGCGCCTCCTGTTGTATACTTTTCTCTTATAGCACCTCTCACAGTGTAGATACATCAGTAGGTATTTGGTTGCCTCCTAATATATTCTAACTTCCTTGAATGTAGAGATTCTATACTTTATCTCTCTGCCATTAAAATAGGTAGCACAGAGCCTGATACACAGCACATGTTTACTAAGTATTAAAGAATGACAGTGAATGTAGCCCTACCTCCACCATCCATAATTTCTTACTTTTTCCAACTATAAATCCTCCATTTGTTTCCTACACCTATGATATCTATTGCTGCCTCACATGATTGCAATGAAGTTGCCCTTGCTTATAGCACATCTGTCAACTCCTTCATCTATATAACACTACATTTTCTTTATGGATCTATTCTCATCCTTCTACTGCCATAGTATTTCTCAGCTACAACCACTCACATTGTTATCTCCTTTTTCTGACCTCACATTTCACCACACAGCTTATCTCCCCATAAAATGTGTTGAATCACTCTATCATTCCATTGTTTCAAATATTGTTTTGTATCTTCTTGAGAAGCACTGTCTAGTAGAAATTTCTGAGATGATAAAATATTCTGTAATCTGCACTGTCCCGTGCAATCGTCACTAGCCACATGTGGCTATTGGGCACTTGAAATGTGGCTAGGGTGACTGTGGATCTAAATTTATAATTAAAAAATAGTTTAATTAATTGACACTTAAATTTAAATTTTTATGTGTGGCTAGTGGCTACCATGTTGGACAGCACAGTTCTACAGCATATAACACAGTGCTTGACACACATAGTGAATGAAAATCAGATTGTGTTCAAGAATTTGGCAGGAAAATGTATTGCTCTGATAGAATGCTTATCAGTTACCTGGGAAGATTAAAAATCTAAATGGGAATATAAAAATAAGAAATGAAATTCATTGGGAGAAATAACAAATTGATTTGAGAGACAGAAGGGAATTTAGATGGTATAGGAAAAAGTATATTAAATAGGAAGAGCTGTAGCTGCAAAAATGTAAACTAATATTGATATCAAAAACCCAGAGAAATCGCTATTAAATATACCAGCAATATTCTCTTTTTTAAACTCAGAATATGAATTCATTAAAAATGATGGAAGAACAGAATGAACAAAATGCAATGGATTTCATTCAACTACATTCTAATAGGAGAATTTCAGTGAAAATACTTTATTTATTATTAGATCATCTGATGACACACTGTTATGTTTTAATTTTATTTAATTGACTATCAAACTATCATAACAGAATTTTATTGTACTGACTATTGCTGGTCACAGTTACTTGGTTAAAGATGCTTTTACAGCAGTATTCTATATTTCTGAATATTGGGCCTGTGTAAATTATTTTTGTGTACATTTTGAATTCTAGTTACAAGCTGATTTCAATAGCTTATTTGTCTTTTCTATAAAATAAAAAGCCATAGAATTATAGTTATCTTAATTTATTTAATAAGTACTTATTAAATGTTTGTGGGCCAGACAATGTGCTAGGCTTTGGGAATAATTTGGTAAATAAGTCAAATGTATTTTTTGCCCTTGTGGAACTTGAATCTAGCAGAGAAAAGTCTGGTTGCTAAAAATAAAATAAACGAAAGTAAGAAACATTTAAAATACCAGGTGGTGATGCCATGTTAAGCAGTATGCGTCCGAATTCCAACTTGGTTTAAAATGTAAGCATCAGTTAGGAGCCCAGGAAGGTCATTGTAGATGAGAACAGACTGAGAAGTCTTCGTGTTTGAAGCCTGGCTTTTATTGACCTAAGAAGGGTGCTTGGGAGGTGGAGAGAAGCTGAGTAGGTAACAGGAATAGCCAAGGCTTTGCAGATGAGAGAAACAGCATGGATCCAGTCCAACTCATGGAAATGAGGGTGGGGAAAGTGAGGAGATAAATCTGGCTTGAGTGGAAAATAATCATAAGGCCAAAAAATAACTTTTTAACAGAATGATATGTGATATTAGTAAATAAAGGCAGTTTATGGAGAGAATTTTTAGTCTGATACAATGTTGGGATGCCCAGGAAAAGGTGATTCTCAAAGTTCATGTACATAAAGACCTGGACCACAGGTCAGACACTGGAGAAGGGGCTGCAGATTTGGGTGTCATTGACTGCTCGTGAGCCAGACTAAAACTTGAGGATAGAGCCTTGGGAATAAATAGTAAATGGTTATTGGGAATAATAAAGTAGGGTGAGAAGCAACTTATCATAAGCCAGAGGAAGATACTTTAAAAATGGCGCATCAAACATGCTGACAGGATAGGAGATGAACATTGAGGAAGAGCTCCTCAATTTAGTAAGGGGGGGTCCCTGATTATTTTTAAAGAGGAAATTCATCAGGACAGTAAGTGCAGGAACCATTTTTTCAGGAAATAAGAAGAGGGTGCATACGATGTGAAAGGAGGAATCCACATATTTAGAAGATCAGCATTGCAAATAGTAGACTTCATAAAGGCCATAAGTGTTAGTGGGTTATTTGTGTATTTTTAAAAGATAGATCTAAACAAGTTGAACCTAGAAAATAAAGACCTTAGTGTTTTTGAAATTGAATAGTTCATGGCTGCTTATTGTGGTTGTTTCAAACGTGAGTCTCTTTCTCATTAAATCCCAGTGAGTCCGTCCCAGCAGAAACCCTGAAAAAGGCAAAGGAGATTGGGTTCTCCGACAAGCAGATTTCCAAATGCCTCAAGCTCACTGAGGCCCAGACAAGGGAGCTGAGGTTGAAGAAAAACATCCACCCTTGGGTTAAACAGGTAAAGTAGTTTCCCTTTCTTCTCAAGATTCCTCAAGTGAAATGTGGGTACCAACTCATAGGGTCATTGTCAATAAAAAGTGGGGTGGAATTTGAATGTGACTCTGCTTGTCCCATCGAAGCCCAATTTTATTCGGCGCAGGATTTATTTATGCTTAAAAGGGAAAGGATTAAGGGGTAACTGGGATGCAAAGGTAAGAGTGAGTACATGATTTTCTTGGCCTAAATGAAAAAGAAAAGTCAAAATGACTTCTCCTCTGCTTTTTGACCAAGTGCAAATATATCTGTAGAAAGAGAAATCCTTAATGTAACAGAAGGACTTGTAATACCCTAGCGTGTTGGCTGAGGCTCTTGAAAAGAATACTTATCTCTTTTGGCACTAACTTTTTACAAGGTAATACTTTATTTTAAGTGCTCCATCATTATGGATCATTTAGTATTCATTGTGATAGGGTTGGGCATAATGAGCTCATCTAGTATTCATGACAATCACATAAGAACTTCCATAGGTGTACCATTGCGATTTTTTTTTTTTTTTTGGCCTTTAATAGTAAAGCCATCTCTGGCTTAAAGTACCACCAGCTGGTTTTGTCCTTTAAAATCAATGACCTTTCCAGTGTGCTCAGGGGGCACATGCATACCCTTAGGTCTCAGGCTTAATGCTGAATATTTTCTATTCAGCAATTATTATCTATTTTCCTTATCACCTGCTTGACACGAGCTTGCCCTCTAAGCTGAGCTTCTGGCCCTTGAGAGCTGAATTACCTCTATTGATTTTACTTTTTTTGTTAAATGAAAACTTGTCTCCTTTCCCCCTCCCCCAGGCTTTATGAAATTTGTGTCATCCAATTGTTCATTGCCATAGGTACTTGAATCAGACGCATTAATTTGTGAAGACATCCTACATATAGGTCTTTTGTTCTGATTTTAGATTTTATCTGCAGCTGTTTTAGACCCCTTGGCTGAGTAAGCCTTGGTACCCTGCTGATTATATGACCACATTGTTGTGTTCATGAGAGGTACTACCATAATGACTCAGTGATACTCTGGGATGTATATTGTCATTATTGCTCAAGTGATAATGAAATTCTTTCATTCCCCCCACCCCTCTTACTTTCAGAATTAGAAAGCAATTGGATTGTACAACATTTGTCTTGTCTTTATTTATGGTGGTAATAGGCATTAAAGGAATATGAGTAGAGCACCAAGAAAAACCCCAAATCATTCTTTTAAAAAAATGTTAAAAAATCATTTTTTATTGATTTCAGAGAGGAAGGGAGAGGAAATGAGAGATAGAAACATGAATGATGAGAGGGAATCATCAATCAGCTGTCTCCTGCAGGGCCCCTACTAGGGATTGAGCCCGCAACCCTGGAATGTGCCCGTGACTGGAATCAAACCTGGGACCCTTCAGTTCTCAAGCTGACGCTCTATCCACTGAGCCAAACTGGCGAGGGCCCACAATCATTTTTAAAAAAGAAATTATAACAAAGAAAGAAGAAAACTCCTTATTTATTTATTTGTTTATTTATCTATTTATTTTCTTTTTCAGATTGATACACTGGCTGCAGAATACCCATCAGTAACAAACTACCTCTATGTTACCTACAATGGTCAGGTACAAACTGCCACACTGCCATATCAGAAATCTCTAGATTTAGTAAATGGTACACATGGGTGAATATCTGTCTTTTGTCTTTGGTTATCCTATATAATAAAAACCTAATATGCTAAGTGTCTGGTCGACCAGTCGGCCGTTCAACCAATCAAAGTATAATATGCTAATGATATGCTAAGGCCGTTTGCTATGACATACACTGACCACCAGGGGGTAGATTGTTGACCAATTGACCAGTTGCTATGATGTGCAATGACCACCAGGGGGCAGATGCTCCAACCGGTAGGTTAGCTTGCTGCTGGGGTCCTGCCGATTGAGACTGAACAATTTGGGCCAGACATGCCCTGGAGCCCTCCCACAGTCCCTCCCCAGCTAGCCAACCTCCCACATCTCTCCCCAGCCCCAATCGTGCACCAGTGGAGTCCTTCAGCCTGGCCTGTGCCCTCTTACAATCTGGAACCCCTTGGGGGATGTTGGAGAGCTGGTTTCAGCCCAATCCTGCAGGCCAGGCTGAGGGACCCCACTGGGTGCACGAATTCATGCACCGGGCCTCTAGTCTAGTGGTAATAAAGACATCATGGGGATCAGATGTGATGATGTCTTTCTGTACTCATCTTTGAAGAACTGTCTTAAGATGATGAAATCAAAAATCTTAAAAGATAAGGACAATCATTACATAAACCATACAGTTATGCCATGTTCTAATGACTAATTTAAAAATATCAAACTTATTATTATTATTATTATTATTTTACAAACAAGTAGAGCTTTTATAGCTTTATACTTGGAAGTTCCCAGACTCATAGAGGATGCATGTCAGCAAGAGGAAGAACGAGAAAGACATATTCAAAAGCAGGACACATAGTTTAATTAGAGGGAAGAATAACAATGATTTTCACATCTTCTTTTTTGTCCTCTCAGGAGCATGATATCAATTTTGATGAACATGGAATGATGGTGCTGGGCTGTGGTCCATATCACATTGGTAAAGTGATAACTTATATTTACATAGGGCTTTACAGGTTATGTAGTACTTTTCACATGTTTTTATTCTAAAAACTATGTAAAATAGATGCTATCATAATAAATATTTTGCAAATTAGAAAATTGAGGTTCAGAGAGATGAAGCCCAAACATATGCAGCTATTAAGTGGTACAAGTGGGACTCAAATGTGGCCTCCGCACAAACTCCATCTCCTTTCATTTCATCATCATCCCTTTATCATTTTCATCCTCATGAACTAAATTGAGTCTTTCACTGGGGTTGAGGAATGAATTTCACTTTGACTTTTTTCTCTTCTAGCATAATATTTCACAAAGATCTATATACATCAGCCAGAATTATGTTTGTAGATGCAATTTCTGACTTAACATATAATTTCTGTTGACATCAAATGCAAAGAGCTTTTCTTATTGGTGCATAGAGCATTATATGATTTGATTAAGACATTCTCACCAGAAATTGTTATATATTCCTCCCAGACACTTAAACATAGATATTTAATAATGAATCAAGATCTATTACAGTTGCAAAGTATGTGTTTAAATAGACAATGATATTTCCTAATAAGTGTATTTAACATTTAGTTTCTGTAAGACATTCTAAAATGGAAATGATAAAATAGATTACTTAAATGTATATAGCCTTACTTTGTTACTTTCAGCATAGTCTATTTTAGCTTTTACAATTAACTAAGTGCTTTAGATATGCCAGTTTACCAATTTTTGGCTAAATCATGGAAGACAAGTGTTTATACTTTTACTACTGTACCTTCTTATGGCCCAAACTCTGTCACCAGGACCTACCCTTTTCTTTTCTAGACCTATTTTCCTTCCTCTTCAAATTTTACCTGATTAATGCAAAAATTCTGCATTACCCGATGGCCCAGGGAAAACTAGCTGAGATGACAGTCAAATCTATATTTAATTGATAGTGAGAATTAACTTGCTACTGCATTTGCATAACTTATTCTAACAACAATTTTTAGGAGACAAAGACCAAATGCCAAGGATTAGTACAAATCCTAGAACTTTCAGTTCTATGACATCCCAGTAGAGGTGATATTTTGAGCCATTTAAGGCCATTATTATACTTCAAATTACTTCTTAGAAGGTCACTCACTCTGCATGGGGTGGCCTTGCCAACCTTAAAAGGATATGCTTGGAAAGGACAGGATTTCTAATCGATTAAGATATGTCAGAGCTACAAGGCACCTCAGGGGATCATTGGGTTTAGCCTTCAGACAGCAGCGTAAGTGGAAGGACTGAAACAAAAACTCAAGTATTCTGATCACTAACTGAACTACTTTTGTGTACTGAGGTCAGTATGTTTTCTTTGAATTTCTTTTCAGTAAATGAGGGCTGTTTTTTGTTCTCATTACAATGATCTCCCATTCACTCTAAGGTTCTGTATGCTTCAAATATGGATATGACCTATTGCAGAACTTAGCATATAAAACAAACCAACATGTCATTGTTGCTTAATTAATCTCTGTTTTTCCTGCTATTAAGATAGTACACATAATGGATCTGAAATTTATATGTTGGAGTTTTAAAAATTGAATTGAATTGAGGAAAGGAAGGGGCAAATAAATCAAATGTAGGCAGAAAAAAAAAATGGAAAGGGCATTAGCTACCTTAGCTTGAACTGACTGGCAATATATTTCTGCTACTCTTTGTGTTGTAACTTCAAGCTTCTCCTACCTCTCTTCCCAATCTCATTGTCTCCACAGGCAGCAGTGTGGAATTTGATTGGTGTGCCGTCTCCAGTATCCGCACGCTGCGTCAACTTGGCAAGAAGACTGTGGTGGTGAATTGCAACCCTGAGACCGTGAGCACAGACTTTGATGAGTGTGACAAACTGTACTTTGAAGAGTTGTCTTTGGAGAGAATCCTAGACATTTACCATCAGGAGGTAAAAAAAAAAAAAAAAAAAAAAAGAAAAAAAAGAAAAATATAGGCAGTGCACATTTTATATATGTGTTCATGTATATAGATTTAGATTGTAATTCCCCTCAGGATAAAAAGCTGTCAGTGTCTTCTGTTGTCTAATTTTGTAGTGAAATTCTAAAAATAATCACCCCAGTCTTAGATTCTAGAGGCCCTGGCTCAGAGTGATTATTTTTCATATAAAATTCACTCTTTCTTTCTAAGCATTCCAGCTATATTAAAAACTCCTCTTGGTAACAAGTGCCAGGCACATATTAACTAGTACAAAGCAACCCCAATAGATATTTTGCAGAATGATTGAATTGGTCATCCAGACATACAGCAAGCAGCCTCTCTCTAGTTCATGAACTTGATAATGAATCACAGTTCCCAGAGGAGAGAAGTTGCTTGTTCACAAAGGACCAGTTAATTCTTTGTGCTGTCAGATGAAGCCATTAGTCTTCCATTTAGATCGACGAGACCATTGCGAATGATTTTGTAGGAGCATTTTCCTACAGATGCTCCTCCACTCCCACTCTAATATTACTGAGTGTATCTTCCCTGTGGATTCAGATAATCAGTACTTATATTGTTCTTTTCTTAATGAATTATATGAATGTAAAAGTGCACTACATGCATGTACTGTGAAGGTAACATAAGGTTTGTGGTTGAAATCCCATTGTAAAATATAAAGTATAGTGCTGGAACAATGTGCTGATTTTTAGTGTGAAGTAAAATGGACAGAAAAAAAGAAAAATGAACAAATTTAGGATGATGTACCATTAGTTGTCTATTTGGGTCTGGTTTACTAATTTTTGAATATAATACATTTTAACCATTAGGTAGAATATGCACAATTTTTAGTTTTCTCCCTACCATGGTTTATCTAATGATTCTGTAATATTCATTTCAGATGCATAGATGGGGATAAAAAATAAACGTAGTCTACAAATGTTTCTTGAGCACCTTTTAAATGCCAGGTTTAGCAAGATAGAGAGCAAAACGGCCAGGTCCTCACCTTCAAGGCATTAAAATAAAACTGGGATTCATGACATAAATATGGGAAAAATTACATAATTATTTAAAAATATTAAGCATTGCAGGCAGTAGCAGCAGGCATTTTACACACATAATTAATCATTTCCCCAGGAATTCTTTAAGGAAAGATTAGAAACGTTTGTGACTGCCTTTGGATATAGTTACATGTGGATATTAATGCGTTCTTTTCACATATAACTGTATTCAGTGTGATAGAAATAAATAAATTGCCCTTTTTGAAGCTAATTGGCAATTAAAGTGCTACTATATATTATAATGTTATTTTAAATGTTATGTTGGAGAACATAAGAATAATATTCCATTAATGCACTCTTTAGACTATCTTAGGAAGTTACACAAATCACACATACCTGTACATATATGTGTATGTATTTTTCTTTTCATGAGGTGGTGGTGTGTCTCCTCATAGCAGGCTGCACAGTTGCTCATAACAGGTTTTTCTCAACCTTTAGGAGACTGTCCTTATCTGACCTTGGATGCCCCTAGTGAGGCTGAAGGCACTGAGGCATTCCGTAGTAAATTTGCTGAAAATTGGAAGCACATCTAAACTTATTCAAAAGCACACATTTCAGTCACTTAGAAGGGCAATGGGCTTTCCCAAAGATCTATAGCTACACGAGATGATAGAAAGTATGATGGGTCTCTTGGTGTAGTTCAGGATCAAAATGGTTTCCATGGCATCAAGGGAGCACCTCTAAAGAAACATGAGGGAGAAGTAAAAAAGGTGACCTGCCCTGTGAGTAAAGCTGGTTGCTTTGAAGGGAGTCTTGATCAGAGGCTGAGTGAGAGGAGATGCTAAGAATGCTGAAATTTCCTTCCTACTTGCTCTTGTTTTTTTAAAATATAAAATGTTATAATGATATATTCCTTTGGTTGCAGACATTAGTTTAGTGCTAATGGGTTTTAAAAAGTAGGAAGCTAAGCTGGGTTAAAAAGATACAAACACATGTAGGTGAGAGCAATATAACTTTGGGAGTCAATGGAATTTGTTTAGGCTAAAGGTTTTACATATTTGTGAAACAATATTTAAATCTTAGAATATTTATTTCAGTAAATTACTTGAAACTATTTAGATGTGAAGTGATTACGATGATGATAATTTACCTGTGTGAGATACCAGGTTCTCTTCTCTAAGCCCTTGCAAATTCTGTACTTGGAGTTGGGGCTATTTTCAAATAGAATTCTATAGAGTTCTTCTAGAAAACTCTCCTATATTAACTTTGTCTTACAAACATGTTCTTTTCTACTGAATTCCTTTTGCTATGTGAGCAAAACTTGCACTACACCATCTCACCATTACTCTCCCCCATTCCTATGGGGATGATTTGTCATCCCCATGATGATCTGTATTTCTGGAGGTCAATAATGAGAATAGGGCTTTGCCAGTGAAAGTTTTTCTATCTACCACTTTTCAAAACGAATGTTTTAGAATAGCTCTTCTTGTATTCTGTAACATTAACCATCTCTGAAACCAGCTAGAAAAATCGTTAGCTTAAGATACAAAGATTAAACACAGCTGCTTTACAAAATGTAGAATTGAGTTCAACTAAGAAAGATGGGCAAGTCATTTACCTTTACCAAACCTCAGTTTCTTTAGATGTAAAATGGGGAGAGGAAAAACCGCCTCAGAGAGACACTCTGAAGGTCATACAGATGTAGTAACAAGTAGCAGTTTATATTATTATTGTTTTGCAAGTTGCTAATTTCTTAAAAAATAAAAATCAATTTCATACAACTAACTACTTTGAAAAATGTTGATATATTTATTAATTAAAGGCTTTTAATTCAATTTTAAGCTCCTATTTAGTCCAGTTAACTCCAAATTTTTCTCCCTTAATTTTAGAAATTATTTTGGAGTCATTCACATAAGAGACTTTTGTATACATTTATTTGAGAGGAATTTGTTTTTTAAGCTTTTAAAATATTAACAACATTCATAAGCTAAAAATGAGCAAATACAAACATTATAATCAAAAGAATTCTTAATTTTTTGAAAAGTACATATTGAATATAAAAATGATGATAAAAGTAGCCAAAATACATTTGTAAATATACAGAACTGTGGATTATTATTTTCAATACTATTTACAATGCATTTAAGCACGCAATTGCAGGTGTTTGTGTAGGCAGAACTATAATTTCTGAGAGAAATTAGCTTCATTTTTTTAAAAAGAGTATTTCATAATGATTTCAAATAATGATAAAATGCACTTGGTACATATCTATTACTTCAGCAATTCTAATATTTCATTAGTAGGTCATTAAAGTAAACACAAATTATGTCAAAATCAATGGCCTAAATATTAATATTATATTTCCTAACCTATAATAATAAAAGGGTAATATGCTAATTAGAGCAGACGTCCTTCTGGACAAAGCTGGGGCTGGAGGGAAGCCCGGGTCCCGGGTGCCTGTCTGTGGCCAGAGTGAAGCCCCGGTCCCAGGTGCCAGAGGGAAGCCAGTGCCAGCAGCCGGGGGAAGGAAGGCCTAGTCTTGCACAAATTTCGTGCATCGGGCCTCTAGTATTAATAATAATGTCATTTATACACTTGTATTAAAAACTTTACTGTTTATTTCTATGTAATCTTTACTGTTTATTTCTATAGTGATCTTGTGAAGTAGGTAGGTACTATTGTCTTAATTTTACAGATAAGAATTCTGAACCTTCAGGTGGGTTTCACAGAGGGAACCAAAAAGGGAAGGGTCTTCCAACTTCAAATCCAGCTTCCAACAGTCCACATTAGCTCACCCTCACCACTAGAACACCAGTCTTGAGGAACTTTGAGATTTTATGTGTGTGTTTTTTCCTTTTTTAATTCTAAAGTTTTGACTAATAATAGAAGATTAAGGTTAAAGATTTGGGGCTGATTGTAAGGCAAATAATAAGGAAATAGGATCTAAAAATATCAGTGAGTCCTGCAGACAGGCTCCAGGGTAGCAGGAAAGCAGAGAAGATGTTAAAATAGGAGATGGGATTTAGACTGGACTTTGGCGTAAGGAGAGTTAGAGTTTAGATAAGGGAGAGGAGAAAAAAAGGAAGGAAACAATAGTAGGGGGAAGTGAAGTAGTGCAGGAAGCTGTAGCTGGGGACAGTGAGCCCAGTCTTCTGCCTGGGGCCAGGTGAAGTGATGATAGATAGTTTGGAAAGTTTTAATTGCTCTGTTGGTAATGAGTTTACACTTCATCCTTCAGGTGATGAGCACCCTTAGAGAACTCTGAATATAGGAGTATCTTGTAGGATAATTAATCTCAATGTGAGTGGGTGGGCTGGAGGGGAACGGAAGAGGCCAGCGTTCGAAGGATGGATCTGAATCCACTTAGGAAGTTACAACAGTAGTCCAAGAATAAATTGATTTCAGTGTAGAATATGTGATAAAAATATTTATGGGTTTGCTTTTCTTTTTCTAATTGTCACATATGCAAATGTCACACATGCATGTGTAATTGTGAGGAAGTCATATATGGTAGTAATGTGGAATTGTATAGGACCTTACATGTAAGTGCCTGGCAAGTCAGAATTAAGTCCATCTATCTCTTTGTGGCACAATCTAATATTATCCATTGACAGGAGAAATGAAACCATCATGTTAATTATTTTCATGTTAACCATCATGTTAATTATTTTTCATAAGGAAATGGAGGCAGTTTCTCATGATGAAGGTACCCCAGTGGCTGATGTTGCACATGTCTTTTCCAGGCCTGCAGTGGCTGCATCATATCAGTTGGAGGCCAGATCCCCAATAACCTGGCAGTGCCTCTGTACAAGAATGGTGTGAAGATCATGGGCACCAGCCCTCTACAGATCGACAGGGCTGAGGACCGCTCTATCTTCTCTGCAGTCCTGGATGAGCTGAAGGTGGCTCAGGCACCCTGGAAAGCTGTCAACACTTTGGTAAGGAGAGAAACACATGTCTGTTTTCTATGTTCTCTTTTGAAGAGTCACAACCTAAATGTTAACTACTGCAGGTGTTAACTGCAGGGCACATAGAACACACTCTGCTTAGTGAATTTAAAGTTGTTGTATTTCCATGATTGCAGTTAAATGTTGGTTGTAAATTGATAGGAGTCTCATAAAGATTCAGACAATGAAAAAAAGTTCAAACTCGTTTTGAACTAGGTTTGATATTTAGAATTAGACACTAGAAATTTTATGTATTCCGATGTCCAATTTACATTTTAATGGTGTTTTTTGAGAATAAAAAGAGTTGTGTTATTACTTATAAGGAATCTGTTCTGCATTTTCATGGAATATGTTCAACTACTTATACATTTTTTTGTTGTTGTTTCCATTCATTAGAATGAGGCGCTGGACTTTGCGAGATCTGTGGGCTACCCCTGCTTGTTGAGACCTTCCTATGTTTTGAGGTAATATCTTGTTTTCCAAACAATGATTTAAAAATGAAGAGATAGAGAACGGCATGCTGTGTGCTAATAGCAATAGGCTCTGATGTCTAGTAATTTGTAAATCCATCAACAATCCCAAAACCAATACAGCCAAATTGAGGACCTATGCAACAGTCCTTCAGTTTAATGCTTTTCCTTCAGGGAGTGGCAATAGGAAGATACTGCAGTCCTATATCTTAGAAGCATGGCTTCAGGCATCTTCTTGCCAAACTGTGGGAGGATAATTTTACATTAGAGAAGAGGACAATTAGAGAAAAAACAAACCAAAACAAATGTGAGATAGCTCTCCTCAGCATCTGTTTTCTATTACCTGGAAATGACAGCTTATTTTTTATTGTTGTCAGCACCTTCTGATGGTGCCTCTGGTTTGAATTCTTGAGTTTTTGAGATCACATTTTTTAAATAGATGAATTATAATGGTGAGGGAATGGGCAGTGAGGATCTTTTATATTAAACCTTGAAACTAAAACCTATCATCAAAGGAGAAGTTGTGAATTATCACTTCCTCTCTTCAGATGTTGCCACATGTAAGGAGCTACTTCACTGAACAGGGGATAATAAGAGAAACAACAATTTGCTGTGCACAATTTGAAAGTGTAAATGGAATTGGAGATGGGATCCTTTAAAATAATGAAAAATTTCAAATGAGGTGGAAAACTTTCCTTTTTATTCAAATGACATTTTGTATAAACCACAGTCCAGTAATACTATTCCTTTGAGATACTACTGTTAGTTTAGTTTAAACACATAAATATTTAAGGGGGGGTTGCAGAAAGCAGTTTTGACTATTGCATTTTCTTTCTCATCTTTATCTATATCTTTGTTTTAGTTGCCTATACTGTGAATTATCAGTGTTATAGCCTTAGCTTTCCTGTCTTAAATAGATAAAGAAATTGAAAGCTCTTTATGCAAAATTTTGCAATAAAGTAGAAAAGGTAAAAAAAATTTACTACTTTTAAACATGGAAGTAGAAAGTAATTTGTTTTCCTTATTTTCCCCCTTCTCTTAGTCTTCCTTCCAGTCCACTTTGAAAACGTCAAAATTCGGAGTAAATAGATTTCAGATAGCATTCTTTCTGAAATATTTAAAAAGGACACAGTTGAATACCTTTCAGTCACATACTGTGCATTATATTTTCAAATGTTACTAAAAAAATAGATTCTTGTGTAACCTGGTTGAGATAGTAGTCTGACCTGTTTTGGCTGGGTAATGAACTCTGAAGAAACAGAGTTAGAGAAACGAGATCCTGAGAAGAAACTGTTAAGGTTCAAGAATGAACTGGAACCACTAGAGTGAAAACAAGGACAGAAATCAGAAAGGACAAACGTTGGGGATGTGCCATCTCTAGAGCTACCGTGGTTTTCTTTGGGCAGTTATCATAGGTCTAACCCCTCCTCTTCCTCTACTTCAGTGACTTTTTACTTTGGTCACTTGTTCTGTTGATTTAATGGAGTAAAGTCTCAATTTAGAAAAAGGTATCTTTTTATTTATTCTGGACCAAAACTAGAGGTTTCCTAGAACCTTTCTGAGAAGCAATCAAGTCTAGGATGCTCTACTTCCAAAGTGGTAATGAAACTGACCTATTTTTCCCCACCTCTTTTCCTAGTGGGTCTGCCATGAATGTGGTATTCACTGAGGATGAGATGAAAAAATTCCTAGAGGAAGCCACTAGAGTCTCTCAGGTAGTGTGCAGTTTCCTCCTGTTGATATCTACCTCTTCTGCTCATTGCTACTGTATTTCATGTGTTGTTTTTCTTTGCACATGATGTTGTTAGGATGGTTTTCCTTCTTCTTTTACCCACTAGTCTCCTACAGGTGGGGATGAAAAAAATCAAGTGAATTTACTTTTAGATTCTTAGGGTGAGTTGAAGAAGAGGATAACTAGTGCGTATTTGATCACAATAGAGGTTGATATGACTTTAGATAGGAGCTGGTTGGATAAACATCCTGTCTGATCATGAGTGAGATGCTGGTTAAATGATCCCTGGACTCCCCAGCCTCAAGGGCTGCCCAACCATGCTCATGGACCCTGATTTTTAATTCTCATCTTTGGAAAGATTTTGCCTAAGTCAACCTTGCAACTTTAATGGTAAATGCCTTCCCTCACCTGTTGATTTTTTTTCACTTTGGTATATTCTGTTTTAGTTAATAAAAATATTTGTAATTTTGTGGTGATTCTACCACCTTTCCACACTAATGCAGCTTTTACTTTCTCTTTTGGTGTTACCTCAGTGCAATCCATTTAAGATTTGCCCCAGTTGGGGTATTGATCTGCAGATCTTGTAATGTAGTAGATGAAAGTAATGTTTTCCTTTTAAAAGCTTTCAAAAGCTAGTTGTGGAGATTATATATATATATATATATATATATATATATATATATAGAGAGAGAGAGAGAGAGAGAGAGAGAGAGAGAGAGGGCACACAACTTAAAGAAAGAAGTTTGATGCTAGGTGAGTGGAATTTGGAGGGAGCTAAAGAGTGAAATTAGAGGCATTTCAAAGAGGAATAAAGAGCATGTGTTCCTGTACACATGAAGCTTGACCTCCCTTCTGTGTGATGGTTGCCCCGCCCCCCCCCCCCCCCCAACCAAGGACATTTGGGCAGTGAAGAGAATAGATAAACATAAAGAGTGATAAGATACAAGAAGTGTAAAAAAAGAAAACCAAGTGGATTTAGAATTCACTTTTGTGTGAAAGTCAGATAACCAAGGGCAGAATCTCTCCAATGGGCCAGTCTTCACTCATGTGCTCAGGAGTGAGACACTACCCTTTGTTGAATTCTCTGCCAACAGTCCTGTTGTACTCCCCTCTGGAGAAACCAGCAGCTAGATCAGCTGGTCTCATGTGAGTGATGAGGCAGGTATTCCCCCACCCCACCCCCCCGCTTTTTTTTTTGCCTGAACAATGGATCTCATAGAGCTTCTACTTGTTAGAATATTTTTAAAAATATTTTTTTTCTCGCTAGCATGTAAATAGAATGCTTGCAGGACCAATGCGTTAAATAGAGATCCTGACTGAGTACTTTCTGGTGCAAGTCTCCCCATCAAACTATAGCAGAATCTTGTATACTCAATGCAGGGACTCTAGAGTAACTGCTACCCCACTCCCTTCCGTCACTCATCTATTTATGAATTTATTCATATTTAGCACCTGCTATGTAATGGTATTGTTCTCAGTAACAGGGGTTATATTCATCAAAAGATAGATCAGCCTCTGTTCACATGAAGGTCTCTCTTTGCTAGAGTCATCAGAAAATTAGAATTAAATACAATTAAATATGATGAGCATTACAATAGAAAAAGATATATGATGTTGAGGTATAGTGTATAGGTATTGGGTTCCAGTCCCTAAAGAAGAGATTTTTAAATGGATTTAAAATGGTTGATTCATAATTAAAATATTTACATCGTGGGTGTGAGAAGAAAGAAAGAACAGCATTGTACAGACCCAAAAGCTGAGGAAAAGCATGCAGTTTCTACCATAGAAACTGGTCAAACATTCACTATATGGCTAAGGCGCCAAGCATGGTGAAAAAGATAAGCGTAGGAAGACAGAAAGAACCTGAAACAACAACAACATATAATTATTAATAAAATACATATTTCATTCCATAAGTTATCTGTAACTCTGGAAACAGAAAAGGAACCCCATGCTGCCCTCTCCTTAGTTCCCTCCTTTTTCTAACTCACCTAGAAGCCTATATTTGAAATTCCAAAACTCGTGTTCCATTCACTGAGTCCTTAAACTTGGAGAAGCAGCCTCTGTCTCGCTGTAAACAGAGAATGACCCGTTCTTACAAAACAAGTTGGCTCGTGTGTTTGTGTAGTGTGAGAGCATTAAGTTTTTTTGCAAGTATTGCCCTGATTTTTGCTTAAGGTACACAGCTTACTTGACAATACACAGATAATTTCAGCTAAAGGTTCTGTCGTCCTGTTTTCCGTGGTGACAGGAACACCCAGTGGTGCTGACAAAATTCGTTGAGGGCGCCCGGGAAGTTGAAATGGATGCTGTCGGCAAAGAAGGGAGAGTAAGTACTTTATCTCCGTCTCCCCCATCCCTGTCTTCCCATCAAATATCACTTTCCTTGGCAGTTTTGAAACATAACACAGATCAGAGTTTATGATTTATACAAAACAGGTCTTTAATAATAATGGACAAGCTGCTCAGTCGAAATAATTTTCAAATTCACTGACAACTCTGTTGGTGTGTCATGGGTACCACATTTCCTATCTATCATACTGTTAGAATTTCTCTTTGATGATATTCAAAATTAATTATCATCCGGTACTCAACATTCTTTTTGAATAGATTTTCTCTCTCATTTTCTTTTGTTTAAGTTTCCTTTTATGTTCCAGTGGATATTATAAAAACATCCAATACTTTTCTTTCAGAAGTTCCTAATTGAATCCTTAGTTTTTCTTCTCTCTGGATTTTCCATCTACCCCCTTTTTAATAAGGTGATAAAGGCAAAACCAAACAGACTAGGGTGGATAATGATAATAACATAAAATTGGCTTACACATCACGTCTCAGATTGCTAATGCAATGAATGCATCCAACTTCAGGGAGAAACAAAAATGTGAAGAATGTGTTCCTTCAGTATGCTAGATGTGTAGTCAGGAATTTATGATTTATCTGGCAATATAGGAAGTTATGTTTTAAGAAGCTCATGTCATTTTATTTGCTTTAAGAAAATATAAAAGGTTGGCCTTTGTCTTCTACTGTGCAGATGCCACAAAACACTACTGAAGATGTAAAAAAAAATTGTCTTCTAAATTAGCAGTTCAAAATGAGGTGCTTTTTTGATAAAAAAATCTATATAATAATGATGACTTCTTACCACAGAATCATATAATCCTTAGGATTATTTATTTTAACCCCACATCCAAAGATGAACATTTTTTTTTTCACTGCATTTGGGAAGGTGGTGATTTTTGTTGTTGTTGTTGTTTAACTCTTGGTGATACAGAGCACAAAAAGTCATAAAATTATATATATATGTATATATATAGTTTTGTTTTGAGGGTTTTTTTTTGATATCTCACATATTCCTTCTTTGAACGAAGGTGTGCTTTCCTATAAATTTTTCTCCCTGACTTCCTGACGTCCAGAATTGTAGAGCATATGTAAAAAAAAAAAAAAAAAAGGAAGAGAGTCTTTCTACTTTTGTAATCGTTTAAATATCTGAGAATGAGTTATAAATAAGAGGAATGTAGTCATACCAGTGGAAGTGGGGAATACAAGACTGGCTTAGAAAAATTAATATTTTTGTTCAATTTTGTGCTGGTAAAGTTGGTCTGTTGGTCTGATTTGGCTCTAAGTTGCAAGATATGCTTTTGCCCTAAGCTTTTCTCAGACAGGGACCACTACTTATCATCCTGGCCTACCTCTTTTTGGAAATTTTCCAAGTTATTCACATTATTTTAAATGGACACAGTACTTCGGATATATAATATTTGCAAAGCTCAGTTGGACTATTGCCTCCTTATTTCTGGACACTGTAAAAAATTAAGTGCTTACTATGCACTAAATATCATGCCAGACACTCTATACGTTTTCTCTTTTATCCTCACAAACATTCTATGAAACAGACACTACTGTTATTTCCATCTTATCAGATCCTGCCCAGGCCACAGGACTATAAATGACCGTGGGACTGAGACTCAGATGCCACTGTGCTTTAAGTCATCTATAAATATGATAAGCAAATTGCAGCTATAGTTTATTTAAGTCTTTTACAGTCACCCAATTATTCTCCAAGACTCTAAGCTTTATCGTTTCCCAAAGACACACATTATTAACATTCTGGTTATAGTGCTTGAGGCCATAAATATTAGGCTCTGACAGATAAAAGTTCAAAGTCCTGACTTGGCCCCATAGTAGTCACATGTACTTGAATTATTTTATTCTTATATTACCTTAGTTTACTCACCTATAAAGGGGACAAGAATATTGTCCTTTAACTTCCTTCCTCTCTCAGATTTCAATTTGATCTCTTGATCTTTATACCTGAAGTGTTCTTTCTGGTCCACCTGTTATGACATTTACCTCGCTGGCTATTGATCTATCCCATCTTCTTTCCCTTTCCAGTGTCTAAAACCTAACCTGGAAGGAAGAGATAAAGATATCTCCAGTGCCTCCCAAATGCTTTCGTTTTCTATCTGTTCTTAAACATCAATAGGAGTTGGGTTAGTTGTCCTCTTTTCCTATTATTTATACCTGTTCCAATCACTGGGAGAGGGAGGTATGCTCTTCACCACTCTCAGGCTCCCCTAAAGGCAATCTGTCACTGCACAGGGAGGCTTGACAAGTCTACTGTGCAGCTCCTTCTACTCTGCTCGTCGGGGACTTGGCAAAGAAACCGGTCAATGCTCGAGGCATCTTTCAGAATCAAAGGGGTGGGCAAGGCAGTAGCTTCATTGAAGTAGGTGCCTGACAACTCTTTCCAAAATCTTCTCTTGGCCAGGTCATCTCGCATGCCATGTCTGAACATGTGGAGGATGCAGGTGTCCACTCGGGAGACGCAACTCTGATGCTGCCCACACAAACCATCAGCCAAGGAGCCATCGAAAAGGTCATCATTTATAAATAAAAGTCAAAGGGGAAAAGCAAAGATAAAAACATTTTTTAAAGCCAGATAGCAATATAGGATGTGATTCAGGCAAAAGTTAATTATGAGGGGAACTTCCTTGCTCAGAGTCTGCTCAGTATTTTGGAGATAACAGTTCCCATCACTGCCTTTGGAGTCATTTGGTTGTGTGCTAGCCCAGTGGTTCTCTAACTTCAGTGTGCCCTATGGCCACCTGGGGAACTTATTAACGTGCAGATCCCAGGACTCACCCCAGTTTCTGGTTCTGTAGTTCCTGGCAGAGCCCCCAAATTCACATCTTTAACAAGTTTCCAAATGATGCTGTTGCTACTGGTCTGGCGACCACCTTTGGAAAACTATGCTGCAGATGATGCTAATTAATGTTTGAGAGCTACTTATGGGTGAATAGCATATAAAGCAGTGTCTCATGGTTAGAAGCAGGTATGCAGCAGTCCTGCAGGAGTCTTCTGGAAGATTTCACTATTCTCCCCTAACTCCACCTGAAACCAGAACTCTCTGAAATGTCATTTTTTTACCTCTCTATTAGAACCACTGCTTTAAAGACCTTCCCAAGAATGAAGACTGACTCAGTTCTCAGTATGCACTGCTAGGTGTATTCTTAGAGACTCTCATATTATTTCTGGCAGATGTTACTTTAGTCTTCAGGTATTTTAGGTCTAGCTTGGCTTTTTTAGTGAGTCTTTCTAATAACCCTGACATCAGAATCTAGGCAGGCCTGTCTGGCTGGCGGTACATTGGGTGTGATTCTGAAGGTCTTACCTTATTCTAGAATGAGAAGGTAGCAGGATGCTTTATAATACCAGAGGCATCAAAGAACAACATTCCAGGGATACTGAAGCATGCAATTGACTGACCTATTTGGGGGGTGGGGAGGGGCAAGAAGAGATAACCAAGGAACTTCATATACAGACAATAGTGTGGGGAAGGCATGGGGAGGGAATGAATGGGAGCACAGTGAAGGGGACCAGTGGGTGGAGGGAGAAGGGGGACATCTGTAATACTTTCAACGATTAAAAAAAAAAGAACATCCCCGGATTTCAAATGCGTTTCATTTTCTCTTATCAGAATAAATGGCTTCAAGAGCTCTGATCTTTCCAAGTCTCTCAGAGCTCAATATGCCATGACCTCTACTTCCTTTAATAACCAGTTAAGTTGCCAAACCACTGTTGTAAGTGTAATGAATGAGGAGTTCTTGCTTCTACAGTTAGGGCCACCTCTTATCTTGGGTATCATCTGGCCCTGGCTATAGACATTCCTATATGTGACATGCAAGCCCTCCCTGCAAGGAAGAACTATTTCCTTCTGCCCATGATATCTACCCTTGCAAAGTGCGGGGCAACAGAGAAGCACATAAAAGAAATCTCTCTGGTCTCTTTGCAATACCATGTAATTTCAGGCCTGCACCTCTCAGAAAGAGGGTCTTTAGATTAATATAGAGTTTGGTCTCAGTTTCTGGTCCTAAAGCAACTAAACTGGAAGATTCCATTTAGCCCTCAAAGTGAAACCAGAATATATTATTGTAGGTAGATATGAGCATTTGGCAGAGATATAATTCTGTAAATTATTTGCTTTTTCCCCATGGTATTCTGGTGTGAATATTTAGCACATATTATTATTTTGTTAAAAGAAGCCTAATAGTGTCTATTACTACTACTACTACTACTACATCATCATCATCATCATTATTATTGGAAATGTAGCTCTCTATACAGAGAAATTGAAGACATACAAATTTAAGGATCTTTAACTTTTGGGGAAATTTATCTAAGATATGCTCTTAACTCTATATTATTGTTCTTTTGATTTAGGTGAAGGATGCTACCCGAAAGATCGCAAAGGCTTTTGCCATCTCTGGCCCATTCAACGTCCAGTTTCTCGTCAAAGGAAATGATGTCTTGGTAAGAAATGCCAAAGCGTGAGAGGAGAGCACCGCTGTGTTAGATGTTGTTGGTTTGTGTCCTTCTAGTAATCTTCCCTGTGGACACAACACAGAGCAAGTGAGACCACCTGCCGCTGTTAGTAACTGGGTATAGGATGTTCACAGTGTATAAAGCCTGCCTAGTTTGAAAGCACAGGCTCTTGGAGGCCCTGATGTGTCAGTCACAACTTTGTAAAGCACTCTGATCCATTGGAGAGATCACTGTCTGCCACCTACAGTATAGTATAGATGGATACAGTGACTACCATAAAGTAATCAGAACACGACATGTGTAATAGTTATACATTACATGCCCTGAAGTGTTGCTTTACTCTTTTCCAAAAAAAGAAAGCTGTTTTTTTTATACCATTTACCAAAATATAAAAAAAGGTTAAATCAACTAGGTTAGTTTTAATTAATTTAGTCTATTTCATTTTGCCAATCAGTAAACAGTATTGATTCAGCATCTGCCATGCAAAGTCATATGATGGTTACAAAAATTTATAAAACACAGTCTCTGCTCCAAAATATCTTTAATTTAATGAGGGCTAGGAAGAAGATGAATTTGTAGAAAATCAGCCCAGCTGGCATGGTTCAGTGGTTAAGCCAGGGGCTCATGATTCAATTCCGATCAGGGCACATACCCGGGTCTTGGGCTTGATCCTCTGTATAGGGTGGGTAGAAGGAAGCCGGTCAGTGATTCTCTCTCATCGTTGATATTTCTATCACTCTCTCTCTCTCTCCCTTCCTCTCTGAAATCAATAAAAAATATATATTTTAAAAAAAGGAAACCATAATATAAGTTAGAGTACAATAGCTGCTAGAAGGGATGTACAAATGAAATGGTATTGGCATCACAGAATAGAGAGAGCATATCCACTGGTGTGCATGTGTTTGCATGTGCACAAACGTGCACACACACATATGTGCATGAGCATGTATTTGAGTGTCATTTGTCTGGTTGTTTGGTTTGAAGTGGATTATAAAAGATTTCAAGGAAGATTTTGTATTTTGAGCTCTATCTTAAAGAATGGCTAGGAGAAAGTTAGAGAGGACATCACACATAGAACATCTATGAGAAAATTCGGCACATTTTAGGAGATAATGACTAGCTCAGTTCAGGAAGATCATTTTTTTTCTAGGGAAATAATGCAAGGTAAAATGGAAAGCAAGATTGGGGCCATGAAAGTGGTACAAGATAACACAGAGGGGCATACTGAGACAGGAGGGTAGAAGGCCTTCAAGGATTCCGCTTTAATCTGATGGCCAGTGAAAATCCAATGACAGCTTTCAGTAGGGATGTGGGATTATCTGAGCTTGCATTGACATCAGTCCGTCAGCAATGCAGGGCAATGGAACTGTGGAAAAGGAAAGAAAGTCAGAGTTAAAGTGACTAATTGAAAGCAAACCAGTTAGAAAAGTGCAAGCAGTGGGAGTAGAGGGAGAAGCTGGCAAAACAAGGGCTGGTCCCAGGCAGGAAGAGCTGGAACTCAATTGCTGGGGAGAACATTAATATTATTGTTATTCGCTCTCACCATCTTTGTCTTCTTTTGAATTTTGTTATCTTTGTAGGTGATTGAGTGCAACCTGAGGGCTTCTCGATCCTTCCCCTTTGTTTCCAAGACGCTTGGGGTTGACTTCATTGATGTGGCCACCAAAGTGATGATTGGAGAGAGCATTGATGAGACCCCTCTTCCAACATTGGAGCACCCCATCATTCCTTCTGACTATGTTGCAATTAAGGTAACATTTGAAAAAATGTATTAGTCATTTTTGTAAGTTCCAAGGAAATGAAAGGAACAAGTTTTCATCAATAGAACCTTGATATTTTATGAACCTTCTCACTAAAGTGCTGGACTGGAAAGTTAATGATATTTCCTTTGAATATGTAATGAAGATGCACTAGAGTCAACTTTATGTAAACCACTGTGCATTTCAAAATAACTTTAAAACCATTTAGAACTGAGTCAAAACTGACTAGCTGAGTGAATTATAGACTACGTTTATGAAGCTGATGCATGATGGTGCCAGTTTAGTTGGTAAACAGAAATCATGGATATATAGTGTTAGGATGAGGCTTGAACTGAGCCACATTTGAATTGTGCCAAGACTTCAAGAATGCATGAATCTTGTAACAGTCTTTCTCCTGTGGTGTTGGTTAAATTCTTGCCACCTTGCCAATTGTTGCTTAGTCTCTACTTTCTTTAGTGGTACAGTTTTCCCACTTGAAAACTTGAGATAGCAGTTGCGCTGTGAGACTGATGAAGTTGCCAGCACCTTTATGAAGAGTGACCAAGAAAATTTAAGGGTTGTTCACTAATTTCATATATATGTGTATCTCATATTTTAAAAATATTTTTATTGATTTCAGAGAGGGAGGGAGAGAATCATTGATTGGCTGCCTCCTGCATGTCTCCTATTGGGGACTGAGCCCAAAATCCTGGCATGTGCTCTGGCCAGGAATCAAGCTATGACCTCCTGGTTCATAGGTCACTGAGCCACACCAGCTGGGCTATATGTATATTTATAATGATAACTCGTAATGAAGCCATTGTGCTTCTCTAGCTGCTTCCGGGTATCCATGCCCAGAGCATTTATAATTGTGACTTTAACTACTTTAATGGACAGGCATGAGGATTAGTGAGATATTATATCAACATATATGAATTTTTTAGTTGAAGCACACATGAAATTAATTTATATTGAGTGACATATTTATGTGACACATGTTTTAGATGCCTTCCAGAAACTTCCATTCCTACATGTACTAGTGAACTCAGTCACAACTGTGCTACAGTGGAGACTCTGACTTCTGACTTACACAGTGGAAGCCTTACCTTGAAGCTATAAATAAAAGTTACTTATTAATCTTACTTAAGTTAGTAATTTAGGATGCTTGGATTTTATAGTGTACTGAAATAGAATGTCACTTTTTATGTTGGGGAATGGTAGCATTTTAAACCTGGAGACTATGACAAAACATAAATCATTAAAGCTTTCAAGGGAACACACACACACACACACAAACACACACACACAGACATATGTGTGTGTGTGTGTGTGTGTGTAAATTATTTTGAGACCAACAAGGTCCTGAAAAATATTTTCCACTGAAGATTCTATATAAATTTCAAATTCATGTTTCTTTATTCATAGATACAGGAATATGTATACACATGAAACAAGGTATACATATGAAACAATTTCCCACTAAAAATAATATTGATGGGTAGATATGCATTTTCAAAATGTACTGTATCTTTTAGTTTACTTCTTTCCTAGTTATTATTGAATATGAATCTACTTTTTTCAAATTATTTATTTATAGTGAATCTTAATATAGCCCTGGATAGGTAGGTAGACATCAATAAATGAGGGTATTGAGAAGCTAGAGGGCAGGAATGTATGATAAGTTGACTAAAATGACTCAGTAAAATGACTCCAAGTTAGAATTCCCATGACAACTCAAAGGGTGCCTGAATCTAAGGAGAAATAGTCTAGACCAGATAAATGGATATATGCAAGAAATAAGAATTCAGTTCTCACTGAGTTGCACTGATAAAAATGAATGAAAAGGAAGCACTCCTGTCCATGTTCTAGTTCATATGAAAGTTCTGAGCGAAAGTGTTTCCAAGCAGAATGTTTTTTCAAAGCTTTTAAAGAGGTGTCAACAGCAGTTTAATATCTCAGAAGTCAGCTCACAGACAGACATTTCTGGCAAGGTGGCTTCTTGCAAGTTCAAATGATCAAAACAAGAAGAGGAATGTTTCAAAAGCCAACCAAGAAAAAAATGTGTTTGAACTCTGTGTTTGGGTAGACCAATGCCCAATAGACTTCGTTTGAAATCACTCCAGTAAGACTCTGTGTAGGCCAGATTAGAAACACTGGCTTAGACTGGTCACAGGGGCCCTATTTACAGAAATAATTTGTGATTATTTAACCCAAGTTTTTGGCTAAGAGCTCAGGAAATTCTTGGAACAGAGTTTTAAAGCCATTTTTCAAGTCAGATGCTTGGACCAAAGAGATTCTTTTTCCATGTCTACCATAGCCTAAATGAATTGTGTGAGAGATGATTCACTTAATATATTTTTTCTCTCTTAGTCCTTTTAAACATTTCTCACATGCGTTTTCCTCCCCCTTATTTCTGACAGGCTCCAATGTTTTCCTGGCCCCGACTGAGGGATGCTGACCCCATCCTGAGATGTGAGATGGCTTCCACTGGAGAGGTAACTAGTTAATGATAACAAACACTTTCATTAAGTCTACTTTGAAATTTCTGGTTTTCTGATCTGAATATAGTAAAGTAAGTTAGTAAATAGTAATGAGGACACAATCTTCTGTTATTAGAATAAGTCTGAAAAGGGCTTAAGAATTTTGAGCTAAAGAAAAATCTTTTACTTTTGGGGACCAGATTCTAAAATCAACTTGTGAATATAATACATGTATTTCTAATTGGTTTCCAAATTACACATTGAGAATAGCTTTCAAATATTTTCTAGGTCTTTCTTTTTATTTTAAGGTTTTCAGGTCTCTCTGAACCCCTCCCCCCCATTAGATCAGTGGATTTTTACTAACAAAATGTAAAATAGATGTGCATCATCAGAAAGATCATGGTCCTAAATATTGTGCAACATGCAAATATATGCAAAATTTTAGAACGACTTTCAAAGCAACTTTAACCTCTTGGGGATTATCTAAAAACTATAATGGGAGTGGCCACTGGATGTCCCTCTTCACTTGTGTTGGGACTCTGTCAGCTGAAGGTTTTTTCAAGAATGTGAAATGTGTTTCTTGTAGAGAGCTGTCAGATTCTAGAAAGTTCCCTACATGTCAGTGTCAGGACATTTTATGAATCACCTAGCTCTTGACAGACTCACCAGATACAACCTTCACATTCTCATCCATGCACGCAGGACTGTCAATATTAGACTGTGAGGCATCATTGCTTCCTCTTGGTATTGAGGAAAACCTGAAAGGGGAAACGTTTAATTGCAACAAAGACGTGATGTTTTATATGGTTGCCTGGTTACGAGCATGGTCTGCAATGAGGAACCATGTGAGACAGGAAGGCAGGCAGTGAGGAATAAATGGCTATCTTGTTTGTATGTGGATTGACGACTGTATTCTCTTAGCTCCTTTGCTGCTTCTTTTAATTTACTAGGTGAGAAAACCCACCATGAAAGCAAAAGGCCTCCATTCCATTTCCAGTCATTGAAAGAGACTCTCTTTGGGTTTATCTTGAGCCCATGGGCACTCAGTAGAGGGGCTATTTTCAGCTGGCCCACGGTTCAGAGCAGGGAGAGAATGTTTTCCTTCATGCCATTTGCTCTGGTGTGGCAAATCCATTTTCAGTGCCGAAGTCCATTCTGCCTCCAGACGTACATTATTGGTGTTGTTGAATTATGGAAATATGAAAAAAATTAGAAATTAGGCTCTCCCTCTGTTATATCTGTTTCAGAAATATAAAAAGATAATTCTTCTTCCATTATTAGAGTCATATTTCCAAGTGTCACTAAGTCTGATGTTACAAGCTCTATTGTATAAGCAAAATCTGAACAATAATTCTAGCTTAGTGCAATGTCAATTATGTTTCAAAAAGACATTTTCAGTGTTCAAATGGCTTATTGAGGGGTGGAATGAACCTTTAGCTCCTGATCCAGGCAAGGGCATTTTATTTTCCTTGTGGTGAGGTAAGGATGTCAGTCCTAATCTTTACTTGAATATCTGACCATATGTTTTTCGGTAGAAAACAGCTGAAACCTCTTATGTGCTGTTGTACTTATATGCACTTATGATGGGATGGCCCAGGTTCTTTCATTAAAATTTGGGTACCATTAACTTAGGTCCCATTAAGTTAGTTGGCCAGAACTTGACCAAAGAAAATGTTTACTGTGGAGTATACAGGGTGGGGCAAAAGTAGGCTTACAGTTGTTCATATGGAAAATAATACAATGGTTAATAAATAACAATGCAAGAATAAACTCTGTGTTTAATGTACCTGCAACTGTAAATCTACTTCTGTCCCACCCTGTATATTGGTGGTCAACTGAAGGTCAACCTGATTTGAAAACTTTCCTTTCATAGTAAAGGAGTCATTTGCTTAAAGAATGAATTTAGCCATCAGTGTTATTTACTATAATGGTGGCTCTGTACCTGTGCCAAATGATGATGTGCATGGCAGAATCTACTCCCATCCTACTCACATATACCACTTGTTCTATAGTTGTGCTGGCCATGTGACTTGTAGTTATATTGTAGTACAATTATGGTAGATAAAGCCTCTATATATCGTAATGCTATATGTTATTTTGGAATTGTTTTTTACTTATGGCTGCAAGTTTCAGGGCTAGCAGTATGGTATGTAGGTTCATTTTATGGAAATTATAAAAAACAAACAAACTCCTTTGAGATTTTCATGGATTTATTGAATTGCTCAGAAGGCTTTCGCATACACTGTGTGAAAGGACTCCTGAAGGATTGATCAGCAGTTATGCATTTGTGCTACTGACCTGTGAATTCATGCACTGTTGCATAGCATACACAGCATACACTGTTATTTAAACATTATGTCAATTTAACATTTGGTAACTCACCGCATTATGGACCAGAAGCTGTGATTTGTATCCAAATAATTCACGGTAGAATCCAGTTATGTTGTTCCGTGGAGTGCTGTTGGATAGAGAAAGAATTGCTTATTCATTCATTATGTTTAATTAAAAACATAAGATACATCTGCCCTGGCCAGCCTTTTCATCCCTGAATTCCAATTGCATGGGCAATTTAATAAAACCTGGAAAAGGTATCTATGAGTAAAGTGCTTTCCATTTGTAGTTGTTTTTCGGTAAAGGTGGTTGACTATTTGCTTCCTTTTATTTTATCTTTTTTTTCATTTATTCTTAACAGGTTGCTTGCTTTGGTGAAGGTATTCACACAGCTTTCCTAAAGGCAATGCTTTCCACAGGATTTAAGATACCCCAGAAAGGCATTCTGATTGGAATCCAGGTACGTGGTCTGTGGTTGTATGCATGCCAGTGGGCACATGCTGGAAATGGCTGGGGGAAGGGACCTTACTTATGGTATCGAAGAGGGAGGTGAATTTGAAGTTCCTCTAAAGAAAACAGCAAGTTATAGAGAGAGTGGTCATTTTTCTCTATATGTTCCCTGATTTTTGCCTTTTTCCACTGCAGTGGCCAATACAAACAAGTAAGTGGATAAATAAAAAAAGAGAAAGAAAGTCTCTAGTGAAAGGGTATTTGTTCTGAAAGGAATTTAGGGTGCCTTTGAAAGGAATTCCTTGGTTACATCTTCTCTGTATGTTTTACTCGTAGTTTTCCTCCTTAGCCTTAAACATGGGCTTTCCAAAAGGTTGGGTCTTCCCTCTTCTTTCTCTTTCTATGTCTGTGTCTATCTCTATCTCTTAACTTCCCCTTTTCCAAGTCATCTATGTATACAATATCCATTCTCCTATCTAAAACAATCACCTTTCAATCATAATCCTCAGCCACCTCCTATTTCCATCAGTCTGATAGATACCTCTCTCTGGTTGCTCAAAACTAACACATCTCCCCAATATGAAGTCATATTATCCTTATCTTGACCTCTGTTCCTTCTTTTCTTACACTCATTCATTCACATTTCAATTTTTACTAAACATCAAAAATTCAAAGTTGAAGAAGATGGGGATTATTTGAGAAATTTTCTCAGCCTAGCTCTCCATCACTGATTGTAAGTTCTTAAAGGGCAGTGACTTCATGGGCTTAAGAAAATCAGCATATCCCACAGAGTACCATGGAGGTTCTCCAAATATTATTATTTGGTAAGCCTTCTAAGTCAAAGCAGGGTGCCATAATTATAAGTGAATAGCTTCATATAAGGAAAAGGGCTTTATTGGTTTATTGTTCCAGGCCAAATATCAATCTTACTGCAAAATGATAGTCAGGAAACTTCTATTACCACTCCTTGGAATAGTTATTGCAAGAATGTAAAACCTGTTCTGTTTATAAATTTCCTGAAAAATACTAGATGCTTCCAAAGGGTCATTCTCTTTCTTTTGAGAGTAGTAATTCTTGGATCCTTTGCAAACAATAGCTGGTCTTATATATCACCCCTGCTGTACTTTTAATAATCTCAAACCCTGCATGATTACATAAAAATCATTAAAATATAATTAGAACAGTACTAGGTATTCTCAAGCCAGTGGGGGATTATTATACATGCCATCTTATTAGGGTGTCTTAATATCTACAAATTAGATCCCAGAGACTGGATAGGTAGTGGCCTTGGAGAAGTTTCTGCAAAGAGTAACTTGGGATTTTGCTTTATAAAGGTGCCACGAGGGTGAAGGTGAACAGTTAGAGCACAGACTAACAAGATGACTTGCTATTGCAAATCTTAATGGCAGTTTAGAGACACATCCCACCGTATGAGAGAATCATTACGTTATAAATGGGTATTAAGTATTATTAAGTTGCAAGTGTGAGAGTTTTTGCCCAACTTCCAGTTATGGCTTAAAGTTTAATGTGAGACCTGGGGGCATTCAGAGGAAGACCATGCCCTTAATCCCCATCTTCCCAACTAATCATATAGTGCTCACATTTTAAAATACCAGTTTAAAAGGCAGTGATGTATAAAATTGTGCTTTGTTTGGTTCTAGTGCTGCAGGGAAATGTGAGGCAAAAATTAATCTGATCCCTATAAAGTATTTGTGCAATTTTGGTATCAGGGAACATAATTTTTGCTTTTCAGAGGAAAAAAGGGGAGGGGGTTGGAGAAAAAAGAGTTTTCTTAAGCAAGGGATTCTGTCCACTGAGCTTCTACCTTTCCATGTACTCTTTTATTTAATTTTATTTTTTTTAACGAAATAAATGCTCCAGCAGCTACATGAGTTAAGAACTTTCTCCCTGTGCACGAGTGCATAATGTTAGAGATTTAAATATATATGTATTTTAATTACAAAGATACAAAGAAAATATTTAAAGAAATATTTAAGAAAATATTCACAGCTGTGCTAAATTTGATCAGCATGACTCTATGCCTTCAGAGATATATAAGAATCACTTCCTTTGTTCTCTCCCGCTTACCCCCACCAAAGGACTTATATGCAAGCATATAGGCCTAACCAATGGACACAGACAATAGGGAAGTGAGGGCATGAGTGGGGGGGTAGGGGGTAATGTGGGGATAAGAACACATATGTAATAACTTAATCAATAAAAAAAGAAAAAAAAGAATCACTTCCTGATTTACTTTATATGGGAAGCAAGGAAAGCTGCCATCATCAACAATTAATGCACAGACTCACCATTACTATATGAAAGACTTTCACTGATAGTGATTTTAAAAATATGTAGTCATAAATTTAACACAACAATATGACAGAATATATTAACTAGAGAGTTACTATCCAAAAAGTCACCGGGCATTTCTTAACTAGAATGGGACCAAATCTAATCAAACTTTTTACCCAAACTTCATAGCAACTGTGGGCAAAGTAATTAGGGTTCCATATCTCAGGATACACTGTACTTTTAAAAATCATTTTATTTAACATGATTCCATTAGGTCAGAAGAATTCATATAAACTCATTCGAATATGTAGCCAAAACTTAAAAGTATCTAAAATATAGAAATGAGGGTTAGGGCCAGTAAAAACAAGGGAAGGCATTTAGGTGAGTATATAAGGAAGCTCTAAGAAAGAGAGCCCACAACTGCATTTGAATTTCTTAAGACAGCCATTGATTTAGCATGGGTGTGGCCATCACTCACAGTGAATTTGCCCCATCATTCCTTCATGCGTAAATGGAAAGGATGGTCAGTATGTACCGAATGTATTTGAGGCAAAGGTCTTCTTTTCTCTTCATCTCTCCACCTGGACCCATCTGCCTGCTATGAGCAGAACAATTTAATTGAAGATACCTTAATGTATCATGAATATTTTACAACAGGTTATAAGATAAAATTAGGGGGAAGAGAGCTATGGAGAAACGTAAAAGGGGTTCTGAGCCAGGGAGCATTTTTCTCATTGTTGGTGGTTTAATGTATATGTTAAAAAGTAATTATTACTAGTTAATATCAGCTTCTTCAAAACATTTAGTAAATAGTTTTTTTGGGGGGTCATGCATATACTCATTGGTGTTATTGTAGTCTTCTTTTTTATGTATATATTTTATTGATTTTTTTTTACAGAGAGGAAGGGAGAGAGATAGAGAGTTAGAAACATCGATGAGAGAGAAACATCGATCAGCTGCCTCCTGCACATCCCCCACTGGGGATGTGCCCGCAACCCAGGTACATGCCCTTGACCGGAATCGAACCTGGGACCCTTCAGTCTGCAGGCTGATGCTCTATCCACTGAGCCAAACCGGTTTCGGCTATTGTAGTCTTCTTAACATTTTTTTTTTTCATTTTGCTTCTCTTTCCCCCGGAATCCTTTACACACAGACCCCCTGTGTCTGCCCTTCCAAGGTTAAATCCTATGAGTCAAGTTACCCAGGAAATTTGAAATATTTATAATATCAACCTGGTGTAACTAGGGCTTTGGAAAAAAAAATCAGGATTTAGATTTTGTCAAGGGATCCTTGTCAACTTAACTACTACATGCATGCTGTCTCTGCCAAGAGGCTTTCTATAGGCATGGATGCTAATATAAGAAACACATAACGCAGTTTACGTGGGAACAGAATCATCTTGGATTCCCTTGTAGTGTTTCCAGCCTCTTTCATCCCATCAGGGTTTATCTCTAGTTGCTTGGAGCAGGCAATCTGCCTCGTTTTGAAGTTTTCTGGAACACCCTTTAACGATAAACGATTTACTCTAGAGTAGATCAAGAGCCCTCGCTGTTTGTTCCCCTCTGATTGGGCTATTCAGCGATGCTTGTGGAGAGGCGAGCGCCATCCGGACAGCTGCGCTTTGGCATCAAGCAGAAACATAAAGCAAGCATTTTATTTGAAAAAGACAACTCCGAGTGACTTGAATAACCTTTTATCTTCAATACAGAATCATTAGGAGCAACCGTAGAGTTGTCAGTCCAGACGCCCCTGTAGGGTCCACAGGCATCGCATAGGATGAGCTTGGCTTTTCTGCTCCGTGGGCAGAAGTTGGAGTAATGTGAAAATGATAATTGGAGGAAAATACAAATATTAAAAGGCTTTCTTATAAACATGTTCCAGGCAATAAATCAGCTTGTACTTCTCACCTCTAGTTACAAATGGTTTCTTACCCAGGTATTTCCAATCAGCTCTTAACTCTGGGGCCGCTCAGATGCAAGCTGACAGCTGTAATTTCTTTCTGTAGAGAGGCTGTTTCATGTGTCACAAGTGCTCAATACACGTTGGATAGAAGCTTATAATGTGGCTATGAAAGCCGACACCCCGGACCGGGAGGCAGAGTGGTTGCCTGGCTGGGAACTGCCAATACTGTCATGTAGGATATTTATCTTTTCCAGCACCGGATCAGCTCCATAATGGGGTTCTGACTGGTGTCTGCAGACCTTAGAGGACTGGCTGACTTATTTGACTTTAAAATGGTAAAGAAAAATATTATATCCTAGCACTCCTTCCTCAACATTTTCCACTGTGTCTTTGGCCAAGGATAGTGCCTCTGCACCTCAAATTATAAAATGAGAGGAAGATGGCCCTCCTGTCTCCTATGGCCTCCTAGACTCCAGTGTGTCTCGGAATCACCAGGAGGGTTTGCTGAAATGCAGATTACTGGGATCCATGCCCAGAGTTCCTGATTCTGTTGATCTGGGGTGGGGTGTAAAGTTTCATGTTTTAAACAAAATTTCAGGTGATGCTGCTTTCCCAGGGGACCATATTTTGAGAAACACTGTACTTAAAAAATGGTATTTTTAGGAAACTGTTTCAACATTATATTATCATATGACCACATATTATCAGTGACTTTTTGCTAGGGGAAAATTGAAGAGATTGAGAATAGTTTGTGCAGTTCATGGTTAATCTATTCATTAGTCAATAAGTGTTTGTTGGATACCTTTATGTTGTGCCTTCCAATGTACTTTGGCACTTACTTAAGTCTGTTCTGTGTTACACACAATGTAATGTTCCAAAATTCAGAATATTTAGAATATTTCATGTATATTTGCTGTATATCAAGGAACTTTAAACATGAAGAAAACCTAAAATGCCATCTAATTCAGTACCTTACTTTCTGAGCAGAATCAATGTGAACAAATGAGTCCTATTCTTCTGCTAACCTGTTCTTAAAGCGACTGCCACATAGCTCATTAAATTGCCCTAACACCACTGAGTTACTCTCTGCTTTTATACTTTTTTATTTTATTTTTTTGTCTAGCCATGAGCTTCTTACAGCTAAGCCCATTTCTTGTTCTTTGGTCCTACCCAGAAATGGAAAGCTACTTTTCTGGGCATGGTTACAATTCGTGTTCTAAGGCTGTCATGAATAACCCTGCGCCTGCCTTAGCTGAGATTCATCCAGTTGCATTTATCTTTTCTATTTGCTGATAGTTTCCTGTCATAAAACTGCTGTTCTGGGAGTGAGTGGGCCGGGATCTGAAAGAATTCTATATTTGAACACAGTCTTTGGGATCTTTTCTTAGGATTTAGATGCGTTCTCAGAAAGCCTCTGCAAGTAAATATTAGGAGGATTTTGCCATGTTTTGTTATTATAATGTGTAGTTTCTCTAAAGTTCTAAAATAAAATTATATCCATGATTTTTTCAACCAGTGCTAATATAATATAACCATTACTAATGTAATAAATAGATTATAAACATTTACCAAAGTAACCAAATTAATGCCATCTGTGTATAAACTTTTTACAAGGGAAAACAGCCAAAATGCTCTCATTTAAAGCAGAATAGGGGTTTTAAACTTTGCATACTGTTGCATGCTTGTTACTGTATACTTATGTTTATGAGCTCAAGGTCATGGGCCCATTCTTTTACTCCTTGCCTTAGAGTAAATGCAAAAGTGAGTTCTATATGATTGACTTATTGCAGGGTGCTTTGCATGATGCTAGGACAAGGCCTCCTTTCTGAAGGGCAGTTCAAAGTTCGAATTTGAATTCAGCAATTAGAACGGCTTGAACAGGCAATACATCCAGCAAGGCGGAGTTGGCATTGAGCTCCTAACCTAGGTGTCTTTAAATCCTCCCTGATCAGAAAAAGGATCCGTGCAGAACTGGGGTCTATCTGTCTCTACAGACAGAGATTAAGTGGATTAAATAGGGAATAGAGGAATTTGAGGGCAAGGTAAAAAGCAAGAAAGCAGAGAGTAAGACAATGTGGATGGAATTTTATCTATATTGGAAAATAAATAAGCACTTGCACTTGCTATAGGACCTTGGCTGCACATTAGAATCACCTGGGAATCTTTTTAAAATCCTGATTTCTGGGCCTCATCCTCCGGAAATTGTTTCTTTGTTACTAATGTTGTGGCCCCACCCCATAACAAAGAAACAGAATTTCCGGAGGGTAAGGCCCAGAAATCAGGATTTTAAAAAGATTCCCAGGTGATTCTAATGTGCAGCCAAGGTTGAGAACCACTGCTATAGGAGTATAGAGAATAAAACTTGTCATCTTTAAATAGAAAACACCTGGAAATGTCTGGCATTACCTCTCATGGTGGCATGAGAGAATACCATATTACATATGACTATATAAGGAACATGTATATTTAGAAAGTGAATTGTATTAAATTCCTTTAATTTCAGCAATCATTCCGTCCAAGATTCCTTGGTGTGGCTGAACAATTACACAATGAAGGTTTCAAGGTATGTGAATTTTTTACAAGTTGTTTTCTGTCAGCATTGAACTCTCTCCACAAAAGAAATATTGAAACATCTTAGAGAATTAAATAGATCAAAATATATCCTAACTTAATAGTTTCATATCTTCAATGGAATCAAATAATTAGAAAGACCAGTTTTAACTTTAAAAAATGTATTTTTATTGATTTCAGAGAGGGAGAGAGAGAAACATCAATGGTATGCCCCCTACTGGGGATCGAGCCTACAACCCAGGCGTATGCCCTGCCTGGGAATCAAATCATGACCTCCTGGTTCATAGGTTGACTGGACTAGTTTTAAGGTTTAGTGCATTTATCACAAATGTAGAAAGTTTAGCTTACACAGAATTGGGACACAGTTCCAATGCATTTCCATATATTTCCTCTTTTTCATTTATCTGTTCCCATTTGTAGTCATAATTTCCAGCTGTTACAGTTATAGGCAAAACTTCTTGCTGTAGTAGTGTCAACAATAAACATAAAGGAAAAAAAACCTTCTTTGCTTGAATACATTTACACAAAGCCTGGCTTAGTTATTAAATTTTTTATCACAGCAAATAATGCAGAAATATTTGAAGTGCCCATGACTCCGGGTAGTGAGTCTAAATCTGTATTCATGGGATCACATTGGTTCTCATATTTATCAGTTTCTTCTCCTTTATGTTTCAAGTGACACGTGTGTCCCAGCAGGCTTTTTTTGCTTCCTGAAAGCCTTCCTTGTGATCCAGTAACTGACTTTTCTGTTTTAACCGCAGCTCTTTGCCACAGAAGCCACGTCAGACTGGCTCAATGCCAACAATGTCCCTGCCACCCCAGTGGCCTGGCCGTCTCAGGAAGGACAGAACCCCAGCCTCTCCTCCATCAGAAAGTAAGAACTGGGCAGGATTGTCTGAGATAAGGAAACAGATAGAGGATCAACTTTGGGAACCAGTGTGATAGGAATACTTCATCTTACCCCCTTGCAAGTCTTCTAAACGTCCTCTTGGGCACCCAATTTCAAATGAGTGAATTTGTGGATGATAGTCAAGTTTCATTCTCGTGAACTCTGCTATCACTATGAACACATAATGCCATATGTGCACATGGTGATACGTAGCATCTTCAAAATAGTTCCTAGTAAGGGTGCTTTCCTTGACAGACACTGATGTCTCAAGTGATGAGAATCATGGGCATGAAGACTGTAACACAGAACTTTATCTTTCACACAAACTTATATTATGTATATATGTGTATGTCAAGTACGAGTTTGACCAGCTGTCTTTCACTGAGGTTATGCTTCAATGACTAGTCAACTTCTTGAGCACTTGCCACATGTAGAAGACTCTGATGAGAGCTATGATAATGTCAGTCATTGGATTACTTAGTTTGCTATTCTTTGATCAGGTGGGTTACTTTGCCTTAGGCTAGATTTCTAAGACATACTAATTCAGCACGCTGTGTGAGCCTTCCAGAACACCATTACAGAAACACAGAACTATGTGGCATAGGCACATAGGAGATAATTCTCAGGGATATTACACCTCATTGAATGGCTAAATCACACCAAATCTATGCACTATACTACTTGTTAGAGCTCCTAAGAAGGTAGCTATAAATCATTATCAAATGAATAAAAGGGCAAATTTTTCAGACCTTAGTTAGACTTCCAGTGATGTTATAAGCTCTCGTTTAGAGCTTTGCAAAACAATAATTAGCATTACTTCATGCCTTTGACATTTAAATGTCTCCTTTGTGTGTAGCAGCCCAGCAAGAGAATGTGAAATGGTTTTACTCAGAATCAGGTGACATGAATTCTCATACCATCACCGGAGAGGCAGGGGGATGCAGGCATGAAAGTAAAGTTAATCTGGGAGTGGAAATATGGGGTGGGGTGGACTTCAACTCTGGGGAATCACCTCCTTGTAAAATAATTAAATACCTGTCAAATTACCAATTCTTACTATGGATAGATAGCATTTTTAAAGAGAAAACCAACCTTTCCATTCATTTTGTTAGACTTTAACCAGAATTCTTTCAAGAGAGCAATAATAAAATTATAACTCCCCAAATAGTGTTATGTGAACATTTACTCTGAGGAGGACAAATGGCCGTCAGCTCAGTATGGCATTGATTCAAATGGCTAAGAGAGTTATTTACGTTAGTATTTTAGAATTAATTATAAAATATACATGGTCACCTGCAAGCTTTTGTTTGTTTTGTTCATCCTTCCAGATTGATTAGAGATGGCAGCATTGACCTGGTGATTAACCTCCCCAACAACAACACCAAGTTTATCCATGATAATTATGTGATTCGGAGGACAGCTGTTGACAGTGGGATTGCTCTCCTCACTAATTTCCAGGTATGTCCTTTTCCTCAAATACAGGCTGCATGAGGAGTTTTATTTTTGTGCCTCCCTTAAGAGTGTTTATCGATCTATGCACATGTCTCTCCTACCCTTCTTGTAACATTCAGAATGGAGAAGAATTTCTAAATAGAATCTAAAATAATGATGCAATTATGGTAGGTCGTGGCCTAACTGAGACAGCTGGTGATCAAGCAATTGAGATAATCAAAAGCCACGGATAGCCATAGCTCTCTCATTACTCATACAATTATCCTTTAAATAAGAAGTGTGGTGTGGCATGGAATCAAGATACAAACTTTTATTCCATTGTGTCTAAGTGAAAGCCACCCCATAAAAGCAACAGGTTAATGATTGAAGACCCAAGATATATGCAAGCCCTTGTTCAATTCACAGAAAATGATCACATGAGGCATGTTCAGTTCTGTGTGGACGTGACTCCTCAAGTTCTTTATTACAGAGAAAGACTATTCTTTGAGGCTCATTATCTTTCTGCCCATCATATTTTTTTTCCCCTGGGTCAGTTTCAATTCCTATTCAGGGGGTGAGGAGTGGGGAGGGTGGTGGGATAAACTCACTCATGGTGATGTCTGAAATATAGCAGAAAGTCCCCATTACATAAAAGAAAAAAATTTCTTTATTTCATCTCATGCCCCTTTAAAAATTGGGAGCAGAAACTGACTTTTCACTCCTGCTTCATTAAACATTCACTTTCATATCATCTGGGTTGCTAAGACTCCTACGCTTACATTTTCAGGTGACCAAACTTTTCGCTGAAGCCATACAGAAATCTCGCACGGTGGACTCCAAGAGTCTTTTCCACTACAGGCAGTCCAGTGCTGGGAAAGGGGCATAGAGAAGTGGACGCCGGCTCCATCCCCAAACCAACCGCAGCCACATTTTATCCCGAGGAACTGATCCCCAGCTTCCTTTCCCAGAGATGAATGTTGATGCCAAACCTTATTTCAGTTTACTCATTTATGCCTTAATGTTCTTTCCTGTCGCCATTAAATTGTCGTCAGCCTTGCATAGAGTCCTTCCTCAGTCACTTGTTCTTCGCGAGAATGCATCTCTGCGCTAGTGCCTTATTTCCGGTGGCCAAGCTTCCCCACGTGCTTACTTGCAGCTAACATTTTATGGTGCTGATGAATGATAATCAAGGTAGAAGAAGTTGCTGCTCTGTCTTCTGAACTCTTTCTATGTCAACTTCACAGGCATTATTGTTGTTTATCAATAGCAGCTGCCACCTCAGGACCCTCTCACCAGGCACAATACTCTAAAGCTTTGTTAAAATGAAGCCTGGATTTAATTTATGAAGCCCTTTATCATGATGTTTGTTTATTGCTCCTTTTTAATAATCATTCTATCTGGTTCATCCAGGAATATCATTCTTCCTTCCCATGGTACTGAATTTGAGAAGTGTGACAGAGGTCTTTAAGCAATAAATTTCTTTAAAAGACACTAGTTTGCAGTTTTGGGTTTTGGAGGATGTCAGCAAAGGGTAGATACCGCTGAGGTGGTTTTATTCCTGTTGTTCTTTCGAATTTTAACCTGAGCCAACTGTAATCTTCAGATTTATGCCATTTCCCTGCCCTCCCCACTTCCTGCCAATTTTGGATACACTTGGGTGTTACATTCATTCCCTTCAGATTATGGATTCTGATGATCTTCTGAGGCCCACACTGCACTGTGAGTTCCACACATTTTAGGCACAAGATCCCCTTCCCATCTGCATATAAGAAAAGCCCTTCCTTAAGGCAGCCTTTGTATCTTTAACCTTTTTGTGTTATTAATTGTGAACTTTTAAATAAAATACTGTTAAGAGGCAATGACATTGTACTCTTGCATTTATTTACTTATTTTATGTTGATGTATCTGATGAAACAGGGTTTGAGGCCAAATAATTTCACTTTTTCTTTTTTCTGTACAAAGAAATATAAAGTATGAACAAATAAATATCTATACAAATGAATATCTATACTAGTAATATCCTAATTAGACCGATAGACCAGCAGACGTCCTTCCGGACAAAGCCATGATGGCAGGGGTGGAGCCAAGAGGTGGTTAGGTGCAATCAGACAGGCAGGCAGAGTGGTTAGGGGCGATCAGGCCAGCAGTCAGAGGTGGTTAGGGGCGATCAGGCAGGCAGACAGGTGAGTGGTTAGGAGCCAGTGGTCCCGGGTTGTGAGAGAAATGTCCGACTGCCGGTTTAGGCCCAATCCCTGCAGAACATCCCCCAAGGGGTCTCAGATTGGAGAGGGTGCAGGTCAGGCTGAGGGAGCCCCCTTTCCCCATGCACAATTTTCATGTACCAGACCTCTGGTTAAAAATAATGAAGCCTAGGCTGTTGCATTGTTTTTCTTGTCTCCCTCTGGTTTATAAGACTCATTAAAAATTTTAAAAGGAAATCTTTTGAGACAGCATGGATAGACCAGGAGAGCCTTATGCTAAGGGCAGTAAGCCAGTCAGAGAAAGACAAGTAAGATATGATCTCACTTATATGTGGAACCTAATGAACAAACAAACTGACAAAACAGAAACAGAGGCATGGATGCATGGAGCAGACTGACAGCTGCCAGAGGGAGGGGGGTGGGGGATCTAGATGAAAGAAGGTGAAGGGATTGGCCAAAGAACATGTATGTATAACCCATAGACTCAGACAACAGTGTAGTGATGACTAGAGGGAAGGGGGACCAGGGGTGGGTGGAGGTGGGCAAAGAGGATGGAAAATGGGGACATCTATAATAGTGTCAACAATAAAGACAAAGACAAAAATTTTATTATGTGGTTATGTGATTATATACCACCTTTGATCCAAATCCTTGCAAATATGTAGTTACAATCACATGCGGACTAAAGGTTGTCACACACATAATAAACCGTTAAATAACTAGCCTGTTATGGAGAAAAGTACTTGGATCCAAACAGAGGATCATCCATATTGCCTGGTGGAGACAATACCAATTACCACGGTGATACCATATCCTAGAAATACCACCTGCAATGTGACTTTATGAAGGTCCTAAGATAATGATGACATAATAGCTTATATCCCTTCTGTCTCAGTCTGAAATCAAGGTTTTACTATTTAATATAGACCTACACAAAGGCTTTTCAAATTCAATTTCTCCTTCTCTCCACTTTGCTATCACTGTGAGATCTTCATTACTTCTTCCCTGCAATACCAGAATAATGTATTCCTTGATCATCCATTCCTTTACCTGAAAATATTTAATATATTTCTGCAATGTTTAGTGTGGCTATCCCACAATCCCTCCTACTACTATTGTCCTCGGGCTTTTCTGATAGTATACTACTTGTCGCCATCTTACCACAGTACTACCATAACATGAGGAACACCTGTTATTCATCAGGCATGTTTAACTTAGCATGAAGTAACCCATTTAATCTTCAAAATATCCCTCTGAGTAGGTGCTGTCATATTCCATATTATAAATTAAGAAACTGGGGCATACATGACCAAGTCACACAAAATCTCAGTCTCATTTTTATGTCTTATATGCTAATGAAGATAGACATGTAAAAAAATCATTTCTCACAGTGAAGAAAATACTTAACTGGCTTGAAGAGATCAGGGAAAGGATTTTCTGCTGAAATGGACTACTGTGTTGTCTTGAACAGTATGTCATAGTTCCTTGGGCAGATTAGAGGATAAGGGTATTCAGTTGAGGAAATGAGTAGTATGGCATGGTTGGATCTCAAGGTATGTGTGGAGAGAAAGTGCTTGGGGCAGGTGTTGAGACGGATTCTTAATTGTGCATGTTTAAACCACATGGGAGTTTTAAGACATTTTATTTGAAAATAATTTTGGACTTAAAAATGCAAAAATAAAAAAAATATAGTACAGCCTTTACCCAGACTTACCTATTGGTAACATTTTACTCTATTTGAGTTATTATTGCTTGTTCTATCTGTCATCTATCTCTCTACATCAGTGGTTCTCAACCTTGGCTGCACATTAGAATCACCTGGGAATCTTTTTAAAATCCTGATTTCTGGGCCTCATCCTCAGGAAATTCTGTTTCTTTGTTATTAAAGTTGTGTCCCTGCCCCATAACAAAGAAACAGAATTTCCAGAGGATGAGGCCCAGAAATCAGGATTTTAAAAAGATTTCCAGGTGCCCTAACCGGTTTGGCTCTGGATAGAGTGTCAGCCTGCGGACTCACGGGTCCCAGGTTCGAATCCGGTCAAGGGCATGTACCTTGGAGGCAGGCACATCCCCAGTAGGGAGTGTGCAGGAGGCAGCTGATCGATGTTTCTCTCTCATCAATGTTTCTAACTCTCTATTTCTCTCCCTTCCTCTCTGTAAAAAATCAATAAAATAAAAAAAAAGATTCCCAGGTGATTCTAATATGCAACCAAGGTTGAGAACCACTGCTCTATCTAAACACGCAGAGGAGGAGGAAAAGTAAACTTTGACAAAAACTAAACGGGCTGCAGGTGAGCGATGTAGAAATGCCTCTCCTACGGTGAAACCAACAACTGCTTCCTGAAGGTTCCCAAAGTTTGAAGCAATACTTAATGTTTGCATTGTGGGGATTTAACAAAAGTTCTCAGTTTTTATATTAATTTGAACAGACTATTTGCAAAATATAGGAAAATAAGCAGAGTAACAATAATTAATCAAGCAGCATTTTTCCCCCTCTAAAGAAACCCTATGTTTGTTGCTGGAAAAAGAAAGGGTCTTTGGAAAACCAAAGACAAGATTTACTATCTCCGTGGTTCTGAAAATGGAATTATATTAATGTTTGGTTTTGTTATCTTCCCGTTTTCTAATGTTCAAAACCTTAAAAAGACTTAAAGAACAAGTAGTGAATGCACCGACGAGCTTTGGTTGGATGAGGGAAACGCAGGAAAGTGGAGGCACACTTGTATTCCGACTTGGCACGGCTTTGTCCTCTCGGAACATTTTTATTCTTCCGTATAAACAGGTTAACACGTTTTTAAATGTCTGGTTCTGTTATATATCACAAGTGCAGACAACCTCAGGTCTATGTCTGTAGAGCTTGAGTAGAAAATCGAAGTCGCTTTTTCCACACTGAGAATTTAATAGCAGGCCAGGGGGACCGGCTCTGCTGGGTGGGGGAACAGGAGCTCGGCCAGCTTGTGAACTGAAGAGGAATAAAGAATGATCCATATATAGATTTAGGATTTTACGGCTTTGGAAAGGTAAGTAGACTGTTTTAACTGCACTTTTGTCAAACTTTCCTCTTAAATAGTATTCCCACTGGAAACTTTTGCAAACAGTACAACTGGAAACTTTAAAAACAGCTACAGCATTCATTTATCTCAGCAGCTGCAGGTATTTGAACCTCAACTTCTACAGTGCCCACAGCTTCTTGAACAATGAAAATGAAAATTCTCAGAGAAACAAAGTGTGCTGACTTCAGCTAAGTGCTCTGTCATTGCACCCCAGTATTACCATTTGGCTGCCGCGGTGGCCCCCTGCAGGCCCAGGTGCCATAAATGCTCACATACACCCAATCAAACTCACAAAGACCTTTCATTACACATCATTGGAGGCACCCATAGCTTGGCAAGGACTAGCTGAACTTAATTTTTCCCCTTCTTTCTCTCAAGGGTCCTTTCACCATTGTTATATATAAAAATCCTCTCTTTCTTAATGATATTACCATGCTATTTTATAAGAAGATGCTGCAGTTGGCGAGTGGGAAGGTCCTGTGGCAGGAGGAAGAATGTCTATCTTCCCACCGAGTGGCTCCCCGGGCTCTGTGAAAAATCGGCAGTAATTGTCCCTACTTCTCTTGTGCATAATGTAGGGTGCGAGGGTTCCAGAAAGAGAGTTTAAGTACCTACAGCTGCTGAGATCTATGTAGTAATGAGAGAGAAAAAAACCCTCAGCAAATCAAAATCAGCACTATTTGTGCATGCTTCTTGATGCTCAAAGATCATTTTTGTGTCTTTACAACTTTCATTTTTATAAAGGCCTTGTATCCACAAGAACACTATTGATTGTTGACCAAAACAAAAATAGGCTTTTCTGGTAGCAAAGGTCCACTTTTCCTCTCCTGAAACTGCGAGCCTAGCTAATTATTTCTTTAAGGTGTGACCTAAAAGAAACACACAAACCACAGAGAAGTGCTTTGTTCATCAAAGGAGAAAACACCACCAGTCTCACAAGACAGCGTAAGATGTTTGGGTCCCCAAATAACAGTTTCCCACACAAAGCTCAGTGATGTTTGCAGCCATAATGAAGACAAGCAAAACAGCAAAGTGGGAAAAGAGGAAAGAAGTAAAAAACCCCCAAAAAACCTCAACATGCATTATAAAAGGAGAGAAATAACTTGAAACATGTATGTATTTTATTGGTAAAGATACATTTGAATATCCAGTGTCTAAATGACTATATATATATATTTTTTCTTCTAAAGTTTAAGGGCATTGTGGAATGTCTTTTATGGCCTCTCTACTGCCTGCTGTTGGGAGACCTAGAAGGATAAAATATGGCAGGATTTCGGGGTCGTTAGCATAAGAGAAATATTCTACTAAATGTTTTCTATAATCTTTACAAATGTTCACAAAGAATGATGCAAATGAAATTTATATGGAATAACTTAATTTGACTGTAACATTTATTTTAATCTCGCCATTCAAGAGGATTTACATATAAATTCTTTAAAAAATGTTTTCTAATTAAATTGAACACATAGTGTCATATCCTTTGCCAGGTTTGATACACTTTCTTCCCCTCTCATAATTAAAATATATAGGGAGCTGCAGGGGAAAAATAGGGTGGCTGCAGTTAAAATGTGAGTAGCAGTTTTTAGAGATTTTTAAAACCATGAGGCATAAGTATTTAATGTAAATGAGGCTCATACTTTATTCATTGTATCAGAATAAGATGAAGCATAACTGACTTGACTTTCCTAACATTGGGGCCTCCAGAGCAAAAAATTACCTTGTGCTGAATCTATCATTACATGCCTTGTGGTACTGTGTGGAGTCCTGTTTGCCTCAGAAGTAATTCACTAACTCTAGTGCCTGGTTCTGTTGAAATCTGTGGGTATGTGGGGCCTTGGGGATTTCTGAATGCAAACAGGTGGTACATTGTAGACTGACTCATCAGGGAATGGTCCCTGCCTTACCTTGCATTTTGCTATGCTAACCTCCGTGAAGACTGGTTTCTAACAGATATTCTCAGAAATACATGAAACAACAGGTTCTTGGGTTACTGTACTCATACTAATAATGTCCATATGATGAAGCTGGTTTTAATCAATGATGCTTTTTTGTTGACTCATGAAGATTACCCCACTATATATACTTTCAGATTACTCAGCATCTCTTTTTCTCGAACCTAGAGCTGAGAGCCAATCATGAATTCTGGTGCTCATATAGGTACTAGTATATGGAAGGTTCAGCCATATTTGTTATTGATTTTTGCATTCCTGGAATGTCATTATAGTAGATGTTCAAACCCAATGAATTTACACAGTTTTGATTTTTAAAAACTGATTGTGGTGAGAAGTGTTTGATCAGAATGACTATGTTCCTATCCTTAGTTACAGGTTTCTATTTCCTCTCTTCATTACCGGGAACTTGATCCAGTTTACACTGGGCCTCCAGTTTTAATTTTGCTCTTCATGTATTCAGGAGGCTGGGACAATCTGTAAAGGAAACACTGATAAACACTAATTTTCCAAAATCTTAAATCTACTTTCTCTCCGAGACTATCATAGATCAGTAGAACTATATCTTGGTTATTGTTTCAGTAATCTTATGAATGCTTGTGTATATCTCCTTGTCCATGATATTAAATAAGCATGTATTTATCAACCTCTGAAAGTTTTATTTTTATCTATTCCTTCATTTATTCTTTCTCCATTTATCCATTATAGTTTCATCATGGCCACTTACCATTCCTTTTACTTCTCTTTAATTTCTTATTGTAGAATATATCACACTAAATATGGGAATGCATTTTTGACAGAAAATAGACAATTTAAGAGTATGTAGTTTTTTGAATATAGTATCTCTGCATCACTTTTCTTTAACCCTTTTGCGCTTTAAATTTATTCACTAATTTCACAAACACATTTTGGGTAACTACTTTAAGAAAAATAAATCAGTTTTGTACTCATGAAACTTACATTTTAGTGGGGAATGCAGATAGTTTTTTAAAATTATGCTAATAGAGCTTGATTGATGCTGTAGTAAAGGAAGTTTAGGAATTACATGAAGACATGCCAGGGCAGATTAGGGCAGGCTTCCACCGGAAGCAACATCTAAGCTGAAACCTGAGGGATAAGTAGAATTTGTCCAGGTGAAGAAGTTGTGGTGTGTTCTGCAATGTGCACACACAGTAGAAACAGGATGCATGAAGACCCCGAGGCAGGGAAAACGAACGCTATTCGAAGAGTTGAAGGAAGCTGAGTGTGAATGGAGCATCAAGCCTGTGGGGTGGATGAGTAGGTTAGGGAGATATTACACTAAATCGTAAGAGCCCTGTAAGCCGTGTTAAGGTATGTGAACACTTTTTTAAGGATACACGGAAGCTGTTGAAGTGTTTTAAGGTAGGAGGTGATATAATTAGATTTGCATTTGGGGAAAATTTACTTTGACTGCAGAATGGAGAATGGATTGAATAAACTGGGATTGGAGGCAGAAATAAACTAGTTAGGAGATATTGCAATATTACAATGATCCAGGGGAGGAGGGGAGCGAAGGGGAAGGGAATTAGATAATTGAAGAGAGAATTAAAGAGAGAGAATAGCATGATGTTTCTTGGTGCTAAATAACCAAGAAATTAGAGAAGATTTATGATTGAAAATGGTAAGTTTTGTGTTAGGCACATGAGTTTCAGGTGTCCATGAGAGGCAGAACAAAAATGGTATATAGTTCGTGGAGCCAGTCTTCTTGGGTTTGAATCCAGGCTCTGACATTCAGTAACTGTGAGCTTTTGAGTAGGTTATTTACATTTTTCATACCTCTGTTTTCTCTGTAAAATGAGAACAATAATGCCTACTTTTGGGTTTTTGTGAAGGTTATTCAGAGAAAATGTAAATTAGGCTCCTGGAATAGTGTTGGGTACAGAGTAAGTGCTGAGCATTAGCTGTTATTGTTGTATTGTTATGATACACCTAAATAGAGATGTCCAGAAGGCGGTTGTATATCCATTTTTAAAGATTGGAAAGAGATCAGTTATCATTAAGTACATGTCTTACTGAATATCTCATATTCTGGGGAGGAGGGTGAGCCCTAAAAAAGGACATTCTAATAGTTATCATTGATCTAGTAGCAATGTTAAAGTGAAATTGATACCGTGTTAAAATGTTTAAAGATTCCTGAATAACATATATTCTAGGAAGACAAAATTGCAATTTATTATTTCTCTTAGTTGATATGTAAAAATATATTTTACCCACGTTATACTATTTGGACTAAGCTAGCATGTTTTATGTTCTGTAACATTGGGTTAACCCAATTTAAAATAACTGCTATGTCTATCAGAAATGATATAATTAATTGAAAAAAAAACTATAGAATTTTAATGGGTAATTCAGTTGCACAAATTTGAATTTTTGGACTAGACTCAGGGACAGTTTGGCAGACAGTTCTCTGTATGATGGGATTGGACATTATACTTCTTCACTCCATGACATGCTATGAGTTTCTGGGCAGTGTGGTTACTTTGATTTGAAGGGTTAGATTATGGTAGAGGTGGTTCCGAATGAGCCCAAATTAGATTTAGATTGTTATAGGAAGGAGTGATGACACATTGTAGTTGGTAGTCAGACAGATATTTATTGGCATGGGATAACTGGCAGGGCCACTATTATTTTAGGCTGACAAATAATAGTAATGTTATAAATAACTGTGAATCTATTTTGAGCAGTTACTCTGTATCCTGTGCTATGCTAGCAGTTAAATTATGTGATCTTATGTTAATGCTCACACCATTCCCAACTTACAGCATGGAGAGAGGTCAAGTGACTGCAGGGTCATACAGAGGTAAAGGGAGGGAGTATAAGAGAAGCAGGAGATCTCAGAAAAGGTGGATCTTCAGAGGAGACCGTAAATAAGAGCAAGGTGGACTTCAAAAGAGTTGAGAGAGGAGGGCAGGGGGAATGGACAAACAGATAAAAGAAGAGTTGGACGTTGTCTGAATACCTATTTGGTTACAAGAGCTGATTTTGGATCCTTGATGAAAACCTGAGTTATAGTCATAAGCTGGGAGCTGGTGGCTTTCAGTGGACCCAGACAATGTAGAAATCTGCCAGGACAGCAGTCAGCTTGTGTGGATTCATTCCTGAGTATGTTGGAGACGCGCTCTGAGGGGCCAGTTGTAGGGAAGTGTCAGTGCTTATTTAGCTTGATCCCTATAGGTAAGGCGAATCTGCTTATAATTGTGAAATGACCTGTTTAGGGCCTGGGAACTACAGGATTATGTGATGATAGAATCAGAATGACAGGTTTGATTCCCTTGCGACAGAGCCAGATATCATACCCTCTGTGGTTATCCACTGCTGCATAAAAACAAACAAGCAAACAAACAAAAAAACCCCCAAAGCTTAAAACAACTATTGTATTATATCCCATAATTATGCTAAACAGACTTTGAACCAGACTTTGCTATGTAATTCTTCTGCCTTTGTGACACTGGTTGAAATCCTTTTTTGAACTCAGCTGGTAGTTGGGCTGATTTTGAAGGTCCAAGATGACATCACTCCCATGTGCAGTGCCTTGGGAAGGATGAGTGGAAGAATGAACCCCGCTGAGACTGTTGACCAGAGTGCCTACATTTGGCCTCTCCAACATGGTGGTCTCAGGGCAGTTACACATTGTAAGTGGTAGTTGGCTTTCTCCAGAGTAGCATTTTGAAAGACCTAAGTGGAAGTTGCAAATCTTCTTATGACCTATCCTTGGGATTCCCAGAATGTCACTTCCATTTGCATTAAAATTGGTCAAAAACATCACTAAAGCCAGCTCAGATATGAGAGAGGAACTAAACTCCACCTCTCAATCAGAGGAGTAGCAAAGAATTTGTAGCCCTATTTAAGTAATAATGCTCCCTAACTTTAACTAGATAACTTGCAAATCATTTCAATCAATCCAGAAGTCTGAGGACCTCTGTGCACAGTCACCATCACAGCCGTAAATGCCATTCACAGTGCAAATCTCATCAGCCGTGTATGAACAACATTTTCTTATTTGAAATACATCTCCCACAGCACAAAATAATATTTGCTGTTGAATGCTAGGTGGTACTTAAAGTCAACTGGGGTGAAGATCTGTAATAATAGTAATTTTAACTGATTCAAGAGCAAATAAAAATCTTTGCTGGAAACCTATTTGGATGAGGTTTAGGAAAGAGATAGGAAGTTCTGAAGCAGTTGCATAGCTAGAACTAGGAGCAGACTGTGTATGTTTGGCAATAACCGTTACTTTGGACATGATCTACCAAAGAGCCCCTACATATATATATTCTTATGATATTGACCGTGGTGCTTTAAAAAAGTAAGCACATGACAAACTTTAAAAAAGCAAGAGCACATGCATGTGTACATCCCTTTCTACCCTCTAGTCAAGTGCGAGTATTGGACTATAAGGATTAAAACCAGGGTTCTTGAGTTTAAAGTCTGACTCCATCACTGACTTGCTGCATGACTTTGCACAAATTGTCTAAACTCCTTGTGCTTCAGCTTCCTAATTGATAAAGAGGGGGCAGTAATAGTACCTGTTTTATGAACAGTGGTACAGGTAAATAAGATAACCCATGTAGACTGCTATAGAAAAGTACCTGGCACATAACAAAAATTCAATAAATGTTAGTTCTTATAGTTACTTTTTAAGAATAAACTGCTGGTTTCTGGGGACAACTTAATCCTTTGTGGGTAGAAGAGTCATCAAGTTTACAACGTCCTTGTTAATACACTTTCAAGGGATGAAGTTCTCATTCACAAACAACAGTTGACCCACTGTTGAATCTGACAAAATCAGAATGAATTATGAAATCTTTTGCCCTGTTTGCACTCTCAAGCTCAGAGATTAAAAAAATTAAATGTAAAGACAAATATCCAGCTGTTCAGAGATAGAGGGAAATATTTTTAACAGATAATAAAGAAAGAAGGTCTCTAAGGTACAGAGAATGCCAATTACATGAAGACATCCAAGAGTTTACTTCTTAATTAATAGTTTTTCAAAATACAGGGACTAAAGTGAAGTCAATGGATGTATTTGACATACCACCACAAGGCAATGTTATACCAAGTCTACTTAACTAAAAATAAAATTATATTTTAAAAAATCTTCTGTTGGAAAAATAGCCTCAACAAATTTAACTCACTAGCTACAATCAAGAAAAAGCCTATTAAGCATAATTGGTGAGTTCTTCACTTTTAAGAATCCATAATTAAGTTTTATTGTCTTGTAAGTGATTTGGATTAATTACATCCATAATAGACTGATGCTCATTCCCCACTTTAAGGGAGGAGATAGCAGCTTCATGGAACCGAGTCATTTATTGCCATCCTCAAGCATTTTGTTTCCTGCCAAGGCAAATCTGCTGTAAAGCTCCAGCTCCTCTTAGGATTTACTGAAAAGTGACAGGTGTTGATACACTGGTATCTTTCTCAACAGATCCGAGTGAGCTAAACAAAATGACTTCTCTACCCATTTAGGCAGAAAAATAAATGGGGACACCAGCTAATGAGGGAATGTAGAGTTAGCTGGACTCAAAGCCTTCCAAGCTGTTGGCAGCTGGAATCAAAAAAGGAATCATGCAGACAGTTGCTCATGTTTATTGCTGAACACGAAATTAGAAAGATGCTTCATCTTCCCCACAGGTGCAAGAACATATAGTTATTAATTACAGCAAAACACATTTATTGACAACCTCAAGCCTACAAAATCTCACACTCAGCAAATAGCTTTCAAAGTTCATCCAAAAAGCACTTTAGAATCAATACAAAAGCATTGCAAAGTTGATGAATTGTTGTCTAGTAAAATTCTGTATCCTGAAAGCGTGGCATAGACTGTCTCTTAATATTTATGGAGTTGAACATCATCAATACTTTCTTTGTTCTTGTAGTAAACCTATTAGACAACAAATTTCCTAAAGTCCCATTGCTTTTATAGGTATGATTCCAGAATATTAGGAACTGGTTTGTTTTTTAGAAGTTTTAAAAACAATATTACCCCTTCATCGAGCAGTTTGTTCATTCATTAATTTAATAAAGGTCTATGGAATACCCATATGTGCCAGGTACTTTGGAGAACATATATACATATATAGGGACTTACGATATCTATACTATGAAACAACTAGAGCATACTATAAGACAGCATTTGATCGAATGCTGAATTGTAACCAGTGGACTTTAAGAGCTACTTTAGTTAAAGGATTTGCAGGGGAGAGGAGCCTGAGGTAGGCTGTCTACAGACATCAAATGGACATACATATTTTATATATTTGTTCTTTTTTATCTGACTTGTCTCATTCTAAAAAGGATTTGAGAAAACTTACAGAAATACATACAGTGCAATGTGTTAAGATAAAATAAAGAGATGGGTAAAAATGATACTACGCAATAATTCTAAGACTGCATTCAGGACTCCAGATGTGCACCCTAAATTTCTTTTTCATTTTTGGAGGAGGATCTCAGATTTGGTTCTGTGTTTGTCAGCCAGGGATAGAAGTAAGATAGGATACAAGTGATATATGATCCCAAGTCAAAGCACACAAGTTATTAATTGATCTTGTATGTAAGTATGCAAGATAAATATCCCCTATAAATCCTTCAGAGGAATACTGAGGGATATAATGAATTAAATCCTCCAAATTTTATTATAATATAAAAGCTAGTTTTTATGGCTGCTGTCCCTCAATGTAGGTCACTACGCTGATAATCTAGCTTTATTTATTTATTTAAGAAATATTTAAAATATTTATGGAGCACTTACTCCACTGTTCTAGACACTGAGATAGACAGGTAAATGAGATGGATAAGGTTTCACAGATGACATACCACTTGGAATATAGGTGACCAACGGACAAATCACTAAACTAATTTTAATAGTGATAAATATTATGAAAATGATACAACATGTTTAATTTATGGAGAGTAACTAAGAGATTGAAAAAGGCCTCTTTGAAAGACGATAATTGAGGCACACTTAAATGATGAGAAGAACCCAGTCATGACACATTCAGGAGGAAAGCTATTACAGCATAGACAATGACAGTTGCAAAGTTCCAGAGGGGAAAACCAGTCTTGGTGAGTTGGAGAGATAACGAGAAATGTGGTCTGGGTGAACCACAGTGAATGAGAGAAGGAGGCATGCTAATTTACGGAAAAACATGCAGATTTTATCCTAAGGACAATGGGAAACAGGTTATATGATTTGGCATATCTAGAAAAATATGTAATTGAAATCATCTTTGAGTTTTATTTATCATCCAACAATTGTAAAGAATTGGACATCAAATGACTTGAAAATATTTTCTCTGGCAAAACTTGTAAGCCAGAAATTCAGTAAAGGTCAGGGCTGTTCCTCACTTCTAATGGCTAACTGAGTTTAGGAAGAATATCTGACAAGCCATATGATGCCAAAGCAATTTAGTGTCGGGCCCATTCCAACAAATGAGCGAAGAGGCACTCAAGTTTCCAAAATTGTATGTCAGAGAACTCTATAACATGGTTATAATAATTGGAGTCTGAAAAAGAGTCAAAGCAGATGTTCCCAATTGTTCATGATAGTCATAAACATATCAATAAGGCAACAGCAGAATGCCTAATATTAATCAAAGACAGCTCCTGGTACACCTCCAAGATAAACTGGTTACAAAAATATACCCCTAGGTAACTAAATGAATTGACCTATGCTATAAAGTTGTTAACTATAAGCCAATTAAGCTTTGGAAGTCTGCCAAATGATTATTAAAGCTTTTGAGTAGGTGTTATTAAGCCACACTTTTTGACAGTAATTAGGTGACAGGTTCAGTTATCCACTGAGGCAACTCTTAGTTGATGACAATAAAACACATGGTCAGCATATACAGACATTCTTTCCTCCACCCCCACCCCCACCCTTTTTGGTCTTAGGATAGAGAGAAAACTGAGTTTTCTCACCAATCAACCAATAAACAAAAACTGCTTTCCATAACCTGGGTTGTCTGGCCTTCTTGATAGAAAGGGCTGCCGTGGGAATAAGAGTTGGATAATTATTCCAGGCTAGCTAAAGGTTTTCAGCAAATAAGGAGATTCAAGCGATCGACAGCCTCACCAAACTAGCCTTGAGGAAGTTCAGGACAGGCAACAATAAAATTTTTTATTATATCCGAAGAACAATGGAAAGATATCATGATTTAAAAAAAAATGATTGCTTTACTTTTAGGGTCAGTAATTTATGCACATGATGCAAAATACAAAATGTAAGCAGAGCACATGATGAAAAAGTATGTCATCCTCCAAAAACTGTCCCCCAGGATAGTCGTTTTAATTCTCCAGATCAGCTATTCTTATGAAAATATTCAGAGGTACACAAATATACCACAACACACTTTTTAAACACCAGCTCAAGCATACTGTTTTACTCCTTGCTTTTTTTTTCATTTAAGAATATATGTTATTTTTGCTGCATCTTCTGCAAGGATGAAGAGCATTCTTGGCAATCAAACTGTTGGCATCCCAGAAAATGTCGATATCACTCTCAGGGGATGCACGGTTATTGTGAAGGGCACCAGAGGCACCCTGCAGGGGGTCTTCAATCACATCCATGTAGGACTCAGTCTCCTTGGAAAGACAAAGAAGAGACTCCAGGTGACAAAGAGTGCGGAAACAGAAAGGAACTGGCCACCATTCGCACTGTCTGCAGTCAAGTGCAGAACATGATCAAGGGTTTTACCCTGGGCTTCTATTACAAGATATCTGTGTGCGCTCACCTTCCCTTCACCATCATTACTCAGGAGAATGGTTCTCTTTTTGAAATCAGAAATTTCTTGGACGAAAAATATATCCTCAGGGTTCGAATGAGGTCAGGTATTGCTTGTTCAGTATCTCAAGCCCAGAAAGATGAGTTGATTCTTGAAGTAAATAACATTGAAATTGTGTCAAATTTAGCTGCTTCAATTCAGCAAGCCATAACAATTTTTTAAAAAAGGAGAATCAGAGAATTTTTGGACTTATCTATGTCTCTGAAAAAGGAACAGTTCAGCAGGCTGATGAATAAAATCTAAGTTGTCCAGCTATAGAAACAGCAAGATGCCAAATGTTTCCTCAGACTTACTTGAGATATTTTAAAGATGCAATAAAGGCCATGTATTAAAAGTGAGAATATATTTTAGATATTGTTCCGTATCCATGCATCAAAAATTACCCCAGTCTTTATACAAAAATACCACTGTATAAACAAGCTACACTATGTTTAATTATTCCTTATTAATGAATTTATAGGTTATTTTCAATATTTTACTATTATAAAATTATGGTAATAATATCCTTGTACATGTGTGGGTATTGGGTGTGTCTGTAAAATAATTTTCAATGAACAGTATTGCTGGATCAAAGTGAATGTGAATTTTTATTTTTGATATATAGACAAATTTCTCTTTGTCACAGTTTTCATTTGTATCGGTAGTTAGCCTTTGCTGTGTAATAAGCCATGCTTCTAACCAACAGGTAAAACAATGGTCATTTATCCGTTCAAGATTTGTAGTTTGACAATAGGGATAGGCTCACCTGGGCAGTTCTGCTGGGGTTGCCTGGGTTTCTCTATACGGTTGTAGTCAGCTTATGGCTGTTTGATGCTAGATGGCCTCACATGTTTGGAGGTTGGTGGATCAATGGAAGTGATGGAGCCATGCGTCTCTATCAATTAGCAGGCTAGCCTGTGTTTTTACACATGGTGACTGGGCTCCAGAAACCCCCAAAGCAGAAGCCCCAATGTTTAATGGTATTTTAAGCCTCTGCATGTATCATGCTTGCCAGCACCCCATTGGACATGCTGTACTAAGTGATTTCTAAGAGGATAAAGCGGAAGAAATGATTCACTTTATCATTCTGGCTGCAGTATGACAATGGTTTGTAAGAATACAAGACTGGACATGATAATGTCTTTTGGGAGGCCACTTGCAGTATTTCAGGTGATAGGTAATGTACTCAATACTGGACTACAGGGAAGCTAGTTCAGTTACTGTGCAACAAACTTCATGTATTTCTTAACTGAGGAAATGTTTGTGGTAGATACACCATTTAGTCTAATTCTATTCTCTTACATAAAAATCTCCCCCTTTTAGGCCAGCAGGTGGATTTTTATTTTGACAAATAAAAACTTCAACTAGGACCACTGTGGATTTTGAAGTAAAAAATTAAAATCTGCCTTTCATTGATTATGCCATCATTTGCTTCAGTTTTTCACTTCAAATTCAATTTCAGTGCTTTTTATATACTAACATGTGCCTAGCAGGCACAAGAGATAAAGCCTAGAACTTCCTTCAAGGAATTCATGATGTTCTAAGCATAGTTTTAAGAGGCTATTTTCTTAATATTCACATAAAAATGTGTTAACATCTCAAATATTAAAATTTACACATATAAATCCATGATTAGACTAGAACAAGTCATGTATAGGTCAATAAGTTTTATAATAAACTGTTTCTATAACAAATTAAACTTAGAAATGTCTGGTTTTACTGGTATCCTGGTAACATTTCTCCTTAAAAGGGGCACAAACTACCTTTGTAGAGCATACCTAAAGGGTTTAGGAATACTTAAAAAAATAAATTAGAAGGAAAGCTCCAGTTTCCAAAATTCTCCTTTTTATTATCTGTATCAGAATTTACACTAATTTCTCTTTCTCCAACTCTCAAACAATGCTGAGGAATGTTATAGGGTTAAAAAAATTTAAGGTAATATTTGCATGAGGTGGTAGTCTGTGAGCCACACTTGAGCAAGGAAGTGTAGGCAGTAATATTAGCAGACCATGTTTTCCAGGAGGTAAGAAAGTTAATTTCCTTATTGCAGCATAAGTACTTGTAGTCATGAAAAAATTTACTGTGTATACCCAAACCCTCCACACACAGAGTGAAATGAAACCTGTGATTTTCAGCTGCATTGGGTGACTTATGCAGAATTACTAAGAAGGAGAGATATAGTAAATCTTTTTGTGCAAGAATTATTTTTGTAAAAGGCACGTGCGGGTAGCTTCACTTAAGACTAAAATATTTTGACAAATAAAAACTTCAACTAGGACCACTGTGACTAAATTTAAGTCTATATGTTGAGATATCATATGGCACTAATTACATATCTCAGCTGTCAGAATCCCTGGCAGAGAAGATTAGTGAAAAAAGAAGCCATAAAAGAACAAGAAAAAAAATTTTGACAGGGAAAAAGATGGTTATAAATGCAAAAAATTTTCTCTGTAGATTCTAATGTTTTCACTAAACAAGTCAAGAAAAGTTCATTTAAAATCTCTGTAAGAGAATTCAGAAAGTCAAAAAAGACATGAAAAAGACTGACTATACAAATGGCAGTTAAGAGAGTGAGGATAAATCCCTAATAATTCGTATCTAAGGTCTTTTAATTTTATTGAATTTGAATGTATTCCTAAGTTGGAGACATTAGGAAATCTAAGATCAGATTTGTTTTTCCTATTGATATTCAGCTGGAAGGGTAAGTCATACATTATTTAAATAAAGAATAATAAATGCATTTGAAGGGACTAGATCAAACTCATAGAGATATGTATTATTCTCCCAGAATTTCAGACTCCAAAGGCAAAAAGAAGACCTCAGAGGTCCTGTAGTTCATTTTCCTGTACTCAGAGCACTCCAGAAAGATAGCTTTGTTTCTTCTTATTAATTTTGCAGACAGGTAGTCACTATACTGCTGGTCCAATTTCACCCATTAAATTTGGGTTCAATGATTTCTTCTTTACTGTCTTCAACATCCCATGTATTCATTAGCAAATACCAAGTATATGTCAGAAACTGTACTGATCACTGAAGAAACCAAGGTAAATAAGAAGTCTTCTCTCCTCAGGAAAATACAGAGTGCTAAGTGAATTAAGTGGGTGTCCCGGAAGTTTGGGCAAGGCATCTGAAAGGAAAGAAAATAATAGAAAAGAAACAAAAAAAAAGAAATCAACAGCAGAAGCAAAACTGGAAAACTCACAAATATGTGGAATTTAAACAACATGCTTTTGAAGGACTATTGGTTCAAAGAAGAAATCAAGCCCTAGGCAGTTTTGCTCAGTGGATAAAGCGCCAGTCTGTGGACTGAAGGGTCCTGGGTTTGATTCCAGCCAAAGGCATATGCCCTGGTTGCAGGCTTAATCCCCAGTAGGGGGTGTGCAGAAGGCAGCCAATCAGTGATTCTCTCTCAACATTAATATTTGTTTCTCTCCCTCTCCCTTCCTCTCTGAAATCAATAAAAATATGTATTTTTTTAAAACGAAGAAATCAAAAGGGAAATTAGAAAACACCTTGCATTGAATGATTTTAAACCAAGAAACAGACATGACCAGATTTTTATTTTGGAACTTTGCCAGCTTTGGAGACACATTAGAAAGGAGTGAAATGGAGACAGAGAGACTGGAGGCTACCATGGGATTTACAGACAGCCATGCAAGCATGAACTAAAACAGCAGCAATGGAATGGAGAGGAGAGGTTAAACAATAAACAAGAGCAATATTGATGTAGTTGGAATCTGATGGGAGTTCCCAATAAAAATAGTGGGTTCTGGAGGCTATAGGAAAGTTTGGATGGGGAGGCAGGCATGGGAGGAAACACCAGATGAAGAAAGCTTGGAGGAATCCTATCTAATTAAAGAGTTATATGCTAATTAACCATCAGTCCAACACACAAGATGGCTGCTCCCATGTGGACACAAAATGGCTGGAGGGGAGGACAGTTATGGGTGATCAGGCCTGCAGGGAAGGGCAGTTGGGGGGAACCAGGCCAGCAGGGGAGAGCAGTTAGGGGTGGCCAGGCCAGCAGTGGAGAGCAGTTACGGGTAACAAGGTTGGCAGGGGAGGGCAGTTAGGGGCAATTGGGCCAGCAGGAGAGCAGTTAGGCATCGATCAAGCTGGCAGGGGAGTGGTTAGGGGCAATCAGGCAGGCAGGCAGGCAAGCAGTTGGGAGCCAGGAGTCCTGGATTGTGAGAGGGATATATAACTGCTTGTTTAGGCCCTATTGGAAATTCCTCGAGGAGTCCCAGATTGGAGAGGGTGCAGGCTGGGCTGAGGGACACCCCCCTGCCCTGTGCATGAATTTTGTGTACTGGGCCTCTAGTATTGAGATAACAGTCCAGGCAAGGAAATAAAACAGAGGAGCTGAACATTTAAATCACTGTCTCAGGACCATGAAGCCAAGGGTAATATCTGGAGCTTTAGTTCCTCTCACTACTAGATGGAGGTACCACGGCGATATCAAGACTATATGATGCTTCAAGTATGTGGTCTAGTCAAGCTTTGTCCACAGAAAATGTCCTAAGCTTTGGCTCTCCCCCAGCTGATATAATTGCCTACACACTTGTTTGGCTTCCTACATACCTTCTACCTCCACTGGATGTCTACAGGGGAGTCACTAACACTCTATAAAGGGTTCTTCAAGGGCAGTTTACAGTTCCAAGGAATCTCGAATGGCTCTGATAGCTGCTTACTCAGCTGATTGCCCTAATACTTCCTGTTTTTAATCCAGTTCTTGATTCCCTTGAAAACCCCTTTAGAATCCTGTCATTCTCACACTCACTTTGATTCAGGTGAGTGATGATAATTTTGCTCTCCCTTTTGGCCACTCTGTGAAACGACAGTTTCACACTGTGGTCAAGTCCTTGCCGGCATCTAGATATAGTTAGCCTGATTGTTAGGTTGATGCTCTCGTAGGATGCCCAATAGTCCTGGTTTGCTTGTGGCTTAGGAGTTTCTGAAATGCAGGACTTTCTTTGCTGAAACAAGGAAATTCTGGACAAATGATGACAGTTGGTCGCCCTAAGTAGCTGGGTCTGGCTTATTCACCACTATCTTCTGGCACAGGGTCTGCCACATGGTAGGCCTTAAATACTTCAAATAAATACTACCTGTAATTAATTGAAGGTCTGTGAATACCAGATATCTATATGCATTATATTGCTGGGGTCCAACCCCAGCAGGTCCAGGGGTCACCAAAGGTGTGGACGGAGTCGGCGAAGAAGGAATGGCACTTAGAGTTCAGTTGATCAGCAGCATAGCCAGGATCTCTAGCCAAGTTCTGGTCAGGATCTCCAGCAAAGTTCTAGTCAGGATCTCCAGCCAGGTTCTGTGTCCATGTTCTCTTGCTAGGTTCTCCAGCCAGGTTCTGTAGCCATGTTCCCTCACTAGGTTCTCCAGCCAGGTTCTGTCCAGGTTCTCCAGCCAGGTTCAGTCACCAGGTTCTAGTCAGGTTCTCTTGCCAACTTCTGTAGTCAGGTTCAGTCCAGGATCTTTTGCCATGTTCTCTCACTAGGTTCTGTCTCTAGGTTCTGAGGCCAGTTTCTGTCCAGGATCTTTTGCCATGTTCTCTCCACTGAAGTTCTTCTGTCTCTAGGTTCTGTGTAGGTTCTGTGTCTAGGTTCTGTGTAGGTTCTGTCTTCTAAGTTCTGTCTTCTGTTGTCTTGTTACATCTGTATTTATACCAGTTGATTCTAATCCTATCAATCTCTATTCCAAAGGTTAGGGCGTTTCTTATCTCCATTCCAGGGAGTAAAGATTATGTAGCTTAAGCAAGATTGTTCGTAGTTAAAGTGATTAATTACCCGCCTGGCACTTAGTTGAGGGGTTTTATTCCCTCCCTAACTTCAGGGGAAAATCCCTACCTGGGGAAACAACCTTTCTCAGAGAGGTGACCTTGGTTAAAACACATAGTGCCAAGAAGGTGAGCAAACATATTAAGAACAGAATGCCATATATGCCAGGTCCCTTGAAACAGCAAGCATGGACTGGCTCCCGGCATTATATCATTTTATTATGATTTGAACCCACCTCTAATTTTAAACTTGTGTTATTTCCAGAATGCCACAATGCTGGTATAACCTCCATCCTCCACTTGCGTAAGCTTTTGAGTCAGTGTTGAGCTTTGGGAGCTGTCAGAGAAGGCACCCAGGGAATGAAAAATGTTAATAGAGAACATCACTTTGTAAAATCCCAGTAATAGCTACTACCCCTTTCTCTCCAGGGCACCTTTCCCCAGGGTGGCTTGTTATCTCTAAGAAACATGAATTCATGAGAAAGAGAAAATTCCTAGTTATCAGCATGAGTTAGAAGTCAGACATGTGTAGTTACTTTAATCTCTGTGCACATATCATAAAACATAATGCTTAAAAAAACCTGTCTTTATATACTTTTAAAATAACAGTTTTATAACTGAAATTAAGAGGCCATAAGGATAAAAGAAAAGATTTCTTTGCTTACTTCCAGTTATCGTCACAATAGAATTGATGCCTTATGTATTTTTTATTGACCATCTCATGATAATAATTGACATGACACCTTCAATTTTGGAACAAAAGAACTCTCCAATCCCTCTGAATTCTCTTTGTAGTTAATATTTATAATGCACTGTTGAATTATCTTAATAGAATATTAATATCAGATTAGTTACTCATATGGCAGCTATTATTTTAGTAATAAACAAATGTAGCTCATAATGGTAAACTGTATTGTGATTAATGAATATGTCACCCTCGCATAGCAGTAACATATTTGCTCTTTTTAAAATCAAATTTGGAAGATGAAAGAAGAAAATATGACAACCATTAGAGATGAAACTGATAATGTAGCTGCTTCTCTTTCCTGTTATGAACAGTTTCCTTGATATAAATTATATTTGTAGCCAGAGTTCACAGTGCACTAAAATATTCACAGGGTCACACATGCATCATTAATTAAATAATCCAGTGTGAAAAGTCCTCTTTCTTTAAAAAAAGGGGGGAAGGGACAATAAAAGTGAAAATAACCAATGCTTTGCCTGATTAAAACACACACACACACACACACACACACACACACACACACTCTTCCAAATTGTCACTGTTTGTCTTCCCTGGTGTATGAAGTACGGGCAACTCTAAAATTCTAGACTAGTTGTGTTAGCAGGTAAAACTTTTCAAAATGTGTCTAATATCATAGCCATTATACTGTTCACTAATTAAAAAAATAGCCCAATGCAGAAAGTAATAATTGGATACCAAAATGCTTTAAGAAATAGTTCCATGATTAATTTTAAAAGAGAGTATTTTATAATACCATAGCAAAACAAAAATGGCTTTGTCACTAGAAATTGAGGTCTTCTGTAGCTTTTGTTTTTGAAGGAAATGAGAATGTCCTTATTTCTATAACTAAGCATAAAGAAGGATTTAGGCAGCCAAAGTGAGGACCATGAGTAATAAACCCAGTGAGTGATAATCTCAAGAGCAATATGATGGTTATTGTTCAAAGGAGAGTCAAACCACTCATTTGGCATTCTTATTATCTCTTTCTCTCTCTGCTTTGAAAAAAAAAATATTTCATTTATTTAGTTTCTAATTATCTGTGACAAAATAAATTTTGTCTTTCCTTGTATGCCCCATAAAGTCCAGCATAATAACTCACACCTTTTTGACACTTGTAAATATACATTGATTGCTGGATCTATAATTTTGAAATAACTGTATTAAGAACATGGAAGGATTACTATTGAGACAAGCAAAAGAAATTGATGTGACATATCTCCAAGTAAAGGATTAATCAATTATGCTTCAAATTTGATAGAAGGAATAATATCCCACTAATTACAAGGATTTAATGATCCTTGCCATCAATTTATTGTTGCTGCCTTGAGCGAGGAGAGGGTCTGATTCCCAAGTTAGATGTGGTTGGCTAAACAAAGGCTATTTACTAATGCCCAATACGTTTCGGCCTGTTACCTTACTCTACAAGCATTATTTCTATGTGAAAGTCTTTAAGTTGTTCTCACAATATTATGAGCATTTATAAATTATTGGTAATAGTTTATATGAATTTTTTTGATAGGGGATACCACCAAAATGTAAAAATATACTTAAGTTCCTTAAGTTCCATCTGGCTCCAGTTTCAGAGTCAAATCATTGCTCATACAAGGAGTTAGAGTAAAGAAGTGCTGGGTTCAGGAGCACATATTCTAAAATGGGAAAGATACCGAGAAGATTAGCATGGCCCCTGGATGACAGGCAAATGCATGAAGTGGCCCAGATTAAAAAAGAAAAAAAGAAAAGCAAAAGAAAGAGTAAAGAAAAGAACTCAACAGCCCTGGTGCCCGAGAGAGTGGGCTCTGAGGGACCATGACCTGGTGGGAGATGGAGGGGAAGGTGTAGAGGTTTCTCTATTCTACTGTGTACAGGGAAGGATATAGAACTTCCAGATGCAAGTTGTTTGCAAATGTAAACCATTTTTCTCTAATTAATGTGGACACTGATTAATAATCTATGGCTGTGAGAGAGAAGTTAATGCTTTAAAAAAAAATGTTCTTTTTTACTTCAGAGAGGGAGAGAGAATCATTGATCGGCTGCCTCCTGCACACCCTCTACTGGCATGGAGCCTGTAACCCAGGCATGTGCCCTTGACCTGATTGAACCTGGGACCCTTCAGTCCACAGGCCGACACTCTATCCACTGAGCCAAACCGGCAAGAGCAGTTAATACTCTTTTACTCTCTAATCCTGAGGACAGTTGAGAATATACTGCTAGAGAGGTTTTTAACCACCAGCTGAGATGTGTAACGTGAGTTAAAAGATCTTTTACTTAAAAGTAATTATTAAGAAATACATTTTAAGTCTTTATTTCTAAAAGACATTTTATCTCGAAAAATTATGCTTCATTGGCTAATGTTACTTATATTTACTTGCTTTAACAAAGAGTTATGTTTTGGTATCAAAGGATACATTTCAATCTCTTTTCTTAAATATAAATGACTAAACTCTGACTTCTTAAAAAGCACAGATGTGGTGCGGTGAGCTGAAATTACAGGCCCAGTGTTTTCCAGTGGTGAATAAGCCTAATTTTACAGATCGCCTCTCCTAAACTTAAAACAAAGCATAGAAGCACATCGTATGTCTGAATAGAATCACTAATAATGAATTAAGCAACCCACTGATTTGAGAGCAGAAAGGACACTATGGATCCTATTTACTAAGCCTCAGAATCTTTTGAGGCAAACCCCATATCATTGAGCAATATTGAACTTCTCCATTCCTGCCCATGTGCTCATTTATAGAAACATATGCTTTATTATTGAAACAAATATATACCTGCAGAGACCAAGTAATTAAAAGTTCTCCTCTTTCTCCATCATACAACTAAAAGGAATGCTCTAGAAATTCTTGGGCAAACAAAATTTTAGATAAAATCCTAATAGCATAAATATATTAATTCAGTTAGAAAGGTAACTGGTTGCATTTCCAGTTTTTATTGAACAGTTTTATTGGGTTATAATTTACCTACCATACTCTCCACTCATTTAAAGTGGTATACAATTTAATTGCTTTTAGAATAGTCACAGATTTTCTTTTGCAACTATTGCCACAAGCATTTAGAATAGTTTAATAACCCCAGAGAGAAACCCTGTAACTATTAGCAGTCACTTCCCATTTCTTCCCAACAGCCCCAGGTTTAGGCATCCACCTCACTTTCCATATCTATGGACAAAATGTGCTCTTTTGTGACTACTTCATTCATTAGCATAATATTGTCAAGGTTCATTTATGTGATAGCATGTATCAGTATTTCATTCTTTTCTTATTGCCAAGTAATACATCATTATATGAATATACCACATTTCACTTATTCATTTTCTGGTTTATGAACATTTGGGTTGTTTCCACTTTTCTGGTTATTATGAATAATGAGCATTTGTGTATATATTTCTGCGGAAATATGTTTTCTTGCGGGGGAGGGCTATATACTTAGGAGGCGGGTTGTTAAGGTCATATGGTGGCTATATGTTGCACCCTTTGAGGAATCTCCAGACTGCTTTCCAAAGTAGCTACAGCATTTAGCATTTCCACAGACTTTCTATGTGGGTTCCAATTGATATTTACTAGTACACTGATAGGCTCCTCCAGGCTCACGGTGGTTGATGATATTTTTTGTTTATATTTTTAGTTGCTTGGCTGGAGTATTTCAGTGAAATCTGTTTCCCCGACAGTATGCTGCCTCCAAGGATGCAGCCTTCAGCATCACACACACCCTGGGGTAACTAACAGTGGCTTAGCAGGGCTGTCTTCACCTTTTCCCAATCTCTGATGGTATCACACCCAGCTGCCAGCCTCCCCTAATTGCTGGCTGATTGTTCTATGGCAGTGGTTCTCAACCTTGGCTGCACATTAGAATCACCTGGGGATCTTTCTAAAATCCTGATTTCTGGGCCTCATCCTCCGGAAATTCTGTTTCTTTGTTACTAATGTTGTGGCCTCACCCCATAACAAAGAAACAGAATTTCCGGAGGATGAGGCCCAGAAATCAGGATTTTAAAAAGATCCCCAGGTGATTCTAATGTGCAGCCAAGGTTGAGAACCACTGGTTCTATGGTTTCAACAATGTCCCACAGCCTAAACCAGTTAAACTCCAGTCTTTGCTGGGACAGTTTTTGAAGCCAGCCTTTGACGGATCTTTTTAGCTGTCTTTTCCTCCCGGTTCTTTCTGTTTACCTAGTCTGTGGCTTAGTTTGTTGCACCCATGAAGCTACCAGCCTCGTTTTAACTGCTCACCACTAAAACTTCCGCATCACTGCTCCAGAGCTGCGAAGGATAGCAACCCACTTCTCTGGAGGTGCGATTCCCTCTTTACAAGTGGGATACGGTATAAGGCAATTAGCTTTTTGGACTTGCCTCTTCAGACATAGAAACTGCCCAACCTGCAAGCAAGCAGAGACAAGGCAGTTGGGAAGCAGTTTTCTTGGTCTGGCGCAGCAATTGGAGTGAGGGCCAGGGGGAGGAAGGGAGCACCCCAGGCCCCTCAGCCACTCTTGCCTGGAATAGAGCTTCTGCAACAGGAAGCTGGAAGGCGAGAAGTACTGTGGGCCTGCCCTCCCAGGGGCATAGTTAACGCTGGACTGGGAGCTGGGCTGCGCCTGCCTGGAGTAGAGCTACGGTCACGGTCACCTGGAACTGGGGAAAGGCCAGGTAAAGAGGCTCAAAATGTCACAGACCACCCTGTTCTTACCGAGATCGCATATATTTTCTTAAATAAGTGTTTCTTCATTGGATGTATGCTCTTATGACAATACCCAATATTTTTTCATAAATTTTCTCCAGTTATGGTTGTTTTACCAGTGGTAAGGTCAACAGAACTCCGCATGTTGCCTTTCTAAAAGCATTGCTAGCCATGCCATCCAGAAAAATGTGTAATTTGTTTAAATGCCTATTTGGTTCCGTCAAAAAGAAAATTCCAACAGCTACAAAAGAATAAGGGCAGATCACCTAGGAACGATAAAACAAAGCAATTGTATGTCACACGTTTTGCAACAGAAACCTGATGACAAGAAGAAAATGAATATTACAAAAGTATTGAAAGAAAATAAACCAGCTTTTTATTGTTTCACAGTTTTGGGGTCAGGAGTACAGACGCCTCGTAGCTGGGGTTTCTGCTCAGGCTCTCACTATCTGCAATCAAGGTACCAGCCAAAGTTGCATTTCCTTCAGAGCCTGGACTGAGGCCAGTGCTGCTGCCTAGCTCCCTCTGGTTGTTAACAGAATTCTTGCAGCTGTAGAGCCAAGGTTCCCATTTTGTTGCTCCCTGAGGGCTGAGGGCTGCTCTCAGCTACTAGGGGCTGCCACCCACCTTTCCTTGCTGTGTGAGCTACCTCTTTAGGCTCACAACATGGTTGCTGACTTCAAGGCCAGCAGGAGAATTTCTTTCTCCAGTCTTCTAAGTCACAGTCTTATATAAGGTGACATAATCACCAGAGTGGCGTTGCTATCTATGCCAAATAACCTAATCAAAGGCATGGCATCTGATCTCTTTTGCCATAATCTCTTTTAGAAGCACTTGCCAGTTCCACCTACACTCAAGGGGAGGGCATGACTCATTGGGGTCACCTTAGGGTGTGTCCACCAAATGTTTCTATACTAAGAAAAATTGAAAGGAATATTTAATGAATGCCAGTATGCAAGCTGTTTGTTTAGTTTCAGAATAGCCAAAGGAGGTTTACTAGTTGAACAATCAGTTCACAGTGAAGAACCAGCCAAACATCTTCCTTCTTAACCTCCCTGGTGCAGAATCTCTTCTCTCAGGGCAATACCCCCACCTTTATGTATTTGCTCTGAAGGCGCTGATGGGAATCACAACATCAAATTACAATATGCATTATTTATTTTTCATTTCTACTTTACATTCTGTGGCTTCAGCTTCCAAGGAGTAGGTAGGGTATATTCTTGCAATCTTGTAGCTCTTAAATTGATCTTTAAAAAGTAGAGGAGGAACTTTGGGAGAGGATGGTGTAAAAAGGAGGGCCTGGGCTAGCTAAGAGAAGGAATTGAGGAGGCAGATGCATACTTGAGATAAAGAAAAAGAGAAATAGCCAGGGACCAAATGGCAAACTTTGTAATCTTGTTTATAGCTCAGTAGCAAATCAGAAGAGAAATAAAATCAGCTCAATTGTTTACTCACACACCTTTTTAAAACAATCTCCAGCTAATCTGTTAATGATACATTAAAAAGAAAGTTTAAAAGTTTAGAAGATGTGAGAACAGGCAAGGTTTAGGCATTCCTCAAGATTAACACAAAGACTTTCATTCAGCAGTGATTCCAGCTAAAACTATTCAGGCAGCCAGTGGCTTATCAATGCAACACAAAAAAGGGCTATTTTTCTGTACAGATTTTGTGTGTGTGTGTGTGTGTGTGTGTTTAATTGTTCTTGTCTTTCCATATGGTTCTAATACTTGGTGGACTGCAAGGCTATGTAAGCAAGGAGGCTGTAGTTGGCTTTGATTTCCAGAAGCTGATTAATGGTGTCTTCCTAAGTAAGCAGAAGTTACCAATAAAATTGACTCTAATGGGTGCTCGGGGTGTTGTTAGTACACAGATGCCAACAATAAGCCAAGAGAGAAACAGCTGATGTACATCTTGAGATCAAGATAAGAGGTGGTGCTTAGAGCTATAGTTTAATAGAAATTACAGAGTATTTATAGTACTTACTGTATTTGTGTGCATTAGGGGAACTGGCAAGAGTATAGTATGAAGAGAGCCATACATCTAATGCTCAAAAGCATGCTGAATAGAGGGTGACAACTCCTAAATCTAGCCAGTCTTCTAATGTGTCTGTGCAGTCACTGATGTGGGCGAGCCTTACAAATCCGAAAATCTGCTCATACCTTTCATCAGCTTAATGTCTTTGTTGTTGAATTTTTTGTTCTTTTAGGATGAATTCCCAAAACTTTACATGACCTGCAAAACTTCCCATTATTTCCTTTTCAGCCCATCCCTAAGCCTTTGCTTCAGGTGCCCCAGCCTTCCAGGATCATTCTTTTCTTTCAAAGTATCTTACACACTCTGGCTTCAAGTTTTTCATACATGCGGCTCCTGCCATTCCTACTATTCTCCCTTTCTCTTTCCCTCGTTGACCCCACTCATTCATCTCTCAGGTTGTATGTTTCTGACTTGAGGATGCTTTCCTTTATCTCCACAGTAAAATCAGCCGCCCTGCTATTTACTTAGAACTCTTTATACCTCCTATGGTCCATAACACTTAGAAACTGTTTGAGATGCATTCATTTTCCACCTCCTCTGCTGGATTGAAAGCTCCATGAGGCCACGTGACTGCTGTGCCCTTAGCCACTAGGTCAGTGTTGAGCACCCAGCAGGCTCCTTTGTATCTATTGCTCAGGTGAAGTGATTAAGAGCGGGCTTTGGAGCCAGAAACAACCAGCCACCAGTTGAAGGTGGAGTATCACCATGGGCAAGTTAGCTAATCTCACTAACCTATTTTTCTTCCATGTGAAAAGGAATAATATCTTCCTTGCACAGTTTTCTGAGAATTAAATTAAATGAGATCACGCTTCTCTACCTGTAGGAACAGTATAAAAACTATGGTAGATGAAAGGCATCATTTGGATGGGGCCTTCACATGATACGACACTCATTATCTCCCTTGGTTTTTATTTCTTTTCTTGCTGAAAAAAATGTACATATATCAGAGCAATGAGAAACACAACACATTTCACAATAGGCTTGTCTAATTTAATTCATTTTTGACAGTTGTGGCTGGTGTCTGGGAGGTTCTTTTTTCCCCCCTCTCTGGGTCATCAGCCTTTATGTTGTGTAATTGAGGGTCATAAGATCTAAAACTATTTTTTTCTACAGTCATTTGTGGACATTCCTGCCACACATAGTTAGGTCTCTTGTGTTGTTCTTATGTTTTTGTGCCATTGAAACATTCCTTGTCTGTTTATTCTCTGCCTCTCTTTCAGGAGGTTGACAGTGTTAGAAGTGCCATTTAAAAAGCAAAAAGAAGTTCAAGAAATTGTAAAAAAATATTCTTCAATGAGGAATGTCTAGCATGTTGCAGGTACTGCAAAAATGCAGTAGCAGAAAAGGGTCGCCACGTGGATTTCACTGAGACTCCACGTTTTTTGCTGACTTAAAATTTTTATCTAAATAATGTTAATGTTAACAAGAGCCAGGATTTATTTCCAGGCACTGTTAACATTTTTGTGTGTTAATATTTGCAACAATATTTGGGGGTAGGAACTCTTAATATCTTCATTCTAGGAACAAGATACAAAGGAAGTAAAATGACTTTATCATATGATGGAGCGGGCACACAAACGCTTAACTACTATACCACTAAGCAAGACACTAGAAGTAAATTTCACATTTTTTATAGTAATTAAGAAAAACCCGATAAGCATTTTTTTAAAAAAAACATTTTTTTTTCCCTAAACCCACTACCAAAGACTGTGATTTTATAACCTGGGTTGGGGCTTAGAAATCTATTTTTAACCCATGGTTCTAATGAATTAAATACAAGTGGTCCACAGGTCACTTTGAGAAACAGGTCTATATATCCTTTTTTGACTTTTAATTTCTTTATTGATTAAGGTATTACATATGTGTCCTTATCCCTTCATTACTCCCCCACCCCCCACTCATGCTCTCACCCCCCTGTTGTCTGTGTCCATTGATTAGGCTTATATGTATGCATACAAGTCCTTTGGTTGATCTCTTCCCCTTACCCCCACCCGCCCCTACCTTCCCTCTGAGGTTTGATGTTCTGATAGATGATTATCTGTCTCCAGATCTGTTTTTGTTCATCAGTTTATGTTGTTCATTATATTCCATAAATGAGTGAGATCATGTGATATTTATCTTTCTCTGACTGGCTATTTCACTTAGCATAATGGTCTCCAGTTACATCCATGCTGTTGCAAATAGTAAGAACTCCTTCTTTATATATCTCTAAAGAAAATGTAATTGCCCTAGCTGGTTTCCATTATGGTCAAGGGCACATGCCCAGGCTGCAGGCTCAATCCCCGGTGGGGGGCATGCAGGAGACAGCCAGCCGGTCAGTGATTATCTCTTTTCACTGATGTTCCTATCTCTCCCTCTCCCTTTTTCTCTGAAATCAATAAAAATATATTTTTTAAAAAAGAAAATGTGATTAATCTTTTGAGTTTTATAAGATAAAATGGAGTATGAAAATGTCACCAAAACCCAGGTTTGGCTCCTGCTACAACAAAAGCCAATCTTGTGAGACAAGTGCTGGTAAGGGGAAAAGAGGTCTATTCAAGCATCATATACTGAGAAGATGGGGGACTCTGGTCCCAAAGCTCATCTTAACATCTCATTGCAGGCAGGGGTTTTATAGGGAGGGAGAGGGAAAGCAGAACAAAGAGATCAAGGGGAGAGGGTTGAAAAGTTCTCTCATGCAGACTGGCACAGTCCATTCTGATGAGGGCCTCAAAACTGGTCTAGCCATAGTCTGGTGTGCATCATCCTAGTTTTCATCATCCTGGTTTTGTAGTTGAAGGTCAGCAAATCTCCCAGAGCTGGGATGACTAAACGTCAGAGTCTGTATCTTCTGAAGTTAGTTCCTAGAATTCTTACACAAACGTGCTGTTTATCTACAAGGTACATATGCAGAGTCAGCATTTACAGAAACACTGTCTGAAGAATGGTGGGGTGGGTTATAATTTCCCACTGTTACAAAAACTCTATAAAGTTTTTTTCTAGGTGAAAAAATCATTTCAATGTGTAAAACCATTTTTATCTTTATACAATGGAAACCAATATTAACCAGGTTAACTGTTACTGCTTTCAAAATCCAGGTTTCCAGAAAATAATATCATATGTGTGTATGCTGGTGGGAAAAGACTGTCTTCAAATTCTAGGAATCAACACTCTATCTGTAGTATATTGTGATTTGGGTCCCTCAGGCAAACTTGGCCCTCATCCGTGTGCCCAATTCACGCCATATAGCTCTCTTAGTTTTTCTTCTGTGTTGCAAGCAAGAAAGAACTTCCAAAGAAAACCTAATTAAGTATATTTGGTTAATTCAGGTGAAGGAAAGCCAGGGTCTCCTATAAAATAAGCCCATTGTCTTATAATAATTCCCCCTGCTATGCTTCCATCTGAGAAAATAGGATGGGTCTCAGATGACTTGATTATGGTTGACTATGCTATACCCCAGTACATCGTTTCCTTTTTTAACCTTTTTTTCATAATTCTCAGTAAAAATTCCTTCTCCAGTCAGACAGATATATAGCACCTGTCTTGGCTTCAGGCTTTTTATTTGCCAGGTTGCCCTTGGTGAATCCATGATCAGATTCTCCTGAGGCCAATCAAACAGGCTAATCAGCCTGCCCAGACTGACCCAATTAAGTTTAATTAGTTGTTTTTTTAATCTCTAAATTTTCTAGCCAGGTAGATTTTATGGTTTTTATTAAACAGTGAATAAGAGTTGAATCTTTGGAATTAGTTGGTCTCTCAGGTGCTTTCTGTTGGCAATAAAACTCCAGGAAATCTTTAAGTCTCCTCAAGGAAGTCAAATGATACTGAAAAAACAACAGGTTGACTTCTCTTCTGTTTGACTCTTTCTTTTAAAGGGAAGTTATTCCTACCTCAGTTTCAACACATATCAATCATATTATTTTTTTGTTTAAGTCTCAACACTCTCCCCTCCCGCCCCCTGGGAAACTTTTACGACATTTTCTATTAGTTGGAAAGTCAACTGGATAAGTTTGAAATAGACAATAAAGTGGGTTTCAAGGAAGTAATGAAGGATCTAGAATGAAAGCAGAGTGAAAGTAAGTCATGAGGTGAATTACATGGAGAATAGGACTCCTAGGAGGTATATGCCTTGGAGAAAATTTTTAAAAAAAATAATTGTTAATAATGGAGGAATATAAGGATTATGAAAGTATATGTTGAGCTACTTTCATATTGGGTATTTTGTGACCCAAATTTTTACATAGATATTGCAAATATTAGGTGCCAGGGCACCTGATGTTTTACTTTAATTTTCTCAATTCAGAGTACAATACTGTGGAGCATTTATTATCTACTTCCAATTGGGAGACAATCATTTATTACCATCAAAGGATACTTATGATTCTCCCTTTCTTTGCCATTCCTCTTTCTTCTCTGGTTTCTCACTTTCCCTATCTCTTGTCCCCTCCTTCTTTCCTCAACTCCTCTTTCTCTTCTCTCTTTCTCTTCCTTCTCTCCTGTCCTTCTTCTTCCCACCCCTTTCTTCCTCACCTCCTTGGTATTCTTTGTCCTGCCCCCTTCCCATCCATCTACTCAGTGTTTTGCAAGCTTTTCGTGCATTGTAATCACCCAGAGAGTTTGTTCAAACACCAGTGGCTGGCCTGTATCCCGGGTGTCTGATTCAGTAGGTCTGGGTGGCGGCCCAATAATTTGCATTTCTAACCCTTTCCCAGGTGATGCTACTGGGAGCATACATTTAGAACCACTTCTTTAACTGACATCGATAACCTGGTCTGTTTCCAAAGTTAAACCAGCAAGACTTTAGATCAGTCTTAGGATTTGTTTGTAAAATTGCCTGTAGTGTCCTAGGCAATCTTTATTGTCATTCCGTGTAATGAAAATGGATGTTATAAATACTTAAAAATAAATATTTGATAGCTCTTCTGATGCAATATTATAATATTAATGCTATCAATCAGAATTACTTTCAAAGTGGGAAGAACTGAAGCTCCCAAATTGGGTAGTCCCTGAGCTGTGTGTAATGCTGCTGAAGGAAGTTGTAGAGACAAGAAAATTAGAAAAGCATAAAGGATTGCAAAATTTTTCACCTGACTTAAACAACTTCTAATTTTATGTCCAAGGTAATTGCTTTTGGAGTCTGTTTTTCTTTGCCTCTGCTATCTCTTGCACTATTAAACCATTGCCCCTGATACATATTAAATGTGATTTAGTTTCCATGTCTTTGGGAAGAGAGGCTAAAACTAAAAAGGGCTATTTTTCTGGTTGCTACAAAAGAACCAGCTGTTGTCAGGTGGCAGGATCACACTGCAGATGAGTAAGTCAGGGTTAAGGCCAGGGGGGCACAGAACAAGGATAGAATGAAATTCCTGAAAACAATTTTCAACCCTAAATTTAAAGATAAAGTGCCCAGGGGCATGTGATTATTCCTTCCTCCTAAAAACATGCTCTCACACAGTCTTTTCTGATATTCCTTGGATCTCACCGGCAGCTCTTTTCTCCCCATTTCTTCCTCTTCAACCTCTAAATGTGGAAATGGTTGTGCTTCCTGAGACCTTTTCTTAAAACTCATTTTATAAGTGACCTTACAGTCTCATAGCTTGAAATAATGTTTATATGCTAGTGCATTCCAAATTTGTATCTTCAATCTATTAATCCAGAATGTTATATCCAACTGCCTGCATAATATTTGTATTTAAATATTTAATATTTATCTTAACATGCCACCTTTAAAAACAATGTCTTTGCCCCCCTCAAAAACAGTTTCATTCCCAATCTTTTTAATCCTTATAAATTGTTTTTCCAGAGTTGCTCAGCCAAAAATGTAGGTGTCATTCTAGTTTCATCTCCATTAACCAATCCTTTTAGCTTTAAAATAAATACTTCTCACTATATTCTGCCTTGTCCAAGCAACACTGCTTCTCCCTTGGACTCCAGAAATATTGTCCTGATTTCCCAGCTTTAGCAAGATAGAAGTTCAGGAACATTTCTCCTCCGTGGAACTTTTAGAGACTCGCTCACATTTATTCTCTCTTATTATTATGACGTGGGACGGCTCCATTTGCAAGCGCTTCATAGTTCAACATTGCTGTCCCAGCTCCACCCTCCAAATTCATATTCCATCTAGCAGGAAAGATGTGCCATAGGAAAAAGATGAAATGATAGTCTTTCAAGAGGATTGCAGAAGGTACCTCATGAAGCCATATCCCATGTGCCAAAACTTAGACACATGACCTTTACAAAGAAGACTAGGAAACAGTCTTATTGTGGTAGGCTATTATTTTGCTGTGTTTTTATGGAAATAAAAAACAAAAACATACTTTCAAGAGTTCCTGCTAATGTAGCATACTGTGATTGCTAGCTTTGCCACCACTTGTGAAGATAACAGATGCCTATTAAAAATATGCCTTCCAGTTAAGTCCTGAAGAAAGCTAGAAACCTTTCCCCAATGATTTATATTGTATCACTAACCTTTGATTTTATAGTCCCATAGTGAATCTTGTCATCTTTCTATTAAATATCTCCGCACTTACCACCTAACCCATATTGGTCTACCTGTCCTACCTAACATGTTCTCCCAGTTCTTCTTAATTTCTTCCCATCACTTTCTAAAATTCATCACTTTGATATAAAATTAAGAATTATGTGATAATTAGTACTAATAGTACAGGGTGGGGCAAAAATTAGGTTCACCGTTGTGAGTATGTGAAAGAGTTTATTCTTGTGGTATTATTTATTAACTAGAGGCCTGGTGCACGACATTCATGCACTGGAGGGGGGTGAGGGGTTCCTCAGCCCAGCCTGCACCATCCGGGACCCCTCAGGGGATGTCTGACTTAGGCCCGACCTCCCCTGAGGGGTCCTTAGCTCTGCAGTGGAGGCAGGAGAGGCTCCTGCCACTGCTGCTGTGTTCGGGAGCCATGAACCCACTTCTGGCTGAGCAGCGCTCCCCCTATGGGAGCACGCTGACCACCAGGGGGCAGCTCCTGCATTGAGCATCTGCCCCCCTGGTGGTCAGTGCATGTCATAGTGACTGGTCATTCCACCGTTCCATCGATTTGCAAATTAGCCTTTTATTATAAAGGATTATTGTATTATTTTCCATATGAACAACTGTAAACCTACTTTTGCCCGACTTTGTTTAATACTAAGATGTCTGACTCTGCCTCACTTTTTCTTTTCTCCAACAAACACACATACCGCCACCTCTCTCTCCCTCTCTTTCTTTCTTTCTTTCTTTCTTTTTTGTTTCTTTCTTTGTTTCTTTCTTTGTTTCTTTCTTTGTTTCTTTCTTTGTTTCTTTCTTTGTTTCTTTCTTTCTTTCTTTCTTTCTTTCTTTCTTTCTTTCTTTCTTTCTTTCTTCCTCTCTCTCTCTCTCTCTCTCTCTCTCTCTCTCTCTCTCTCTCACAAATTTCTATAAAACAAGCCCTCTTAGGGTTAGCTAACTAAATGGATGGCCACTGCTTTTTCTTCCCTTTAGTAGTGTTCTACCTCCTACTGGCCTTATGGGTAGAATATTAAATTGATGGTTATTAACCCTTTGAGGACCACTTGAGAATTTTATGGAACCTGTAAGATTCCCACCAATGCACACAATTAATTAGTATATATGTGTGTGGCAGTACTAGATTTTTGGACTTCCTGAATCATGTTTGTGAACCCCAAATTGAATTCTCTTAAAGTGCCAACCCAAGTTTGTTTGGGAGCTATTTTTCACTCTCCTGAGACAGAAGGACACACACATTGTATGCTGAGGGTCTTTGCACACTCTTTGCTCTTTCTTGGCAGAACAACAGCGCTCGCTGCCAATCATAGTTAGCAGGACCAATAACTGGTTAGTAATGACTGCTGTGATTTAGTCTTCTTCCTTGTCCTCAAACATGTTACACCTATATGTGTAAAATAGAGATGCCTGCAGGGGTGGTGGGGGAAGGGGGAGGGGAAGCTATGGAATCTCTCTTTATGTTCAATAGAGGATCTGATGATCCGATTCTATGACTTTGAATATTCAATAAAGAGAGATGAAGATTTTCTTCTCAGGTGTTTCCCTTCACTTTATGGTGGTTTATATTTTGTTCATTCTTTTTCAGTTTCTAGGATTCCTCCCACTCCCTCTCCTCTCATCTTTCCCTAAATTCATTTTGTGCAGTCCAAGGTCTGTTCATCTGCTCCCATCAAATAGAGCAGAGAGAACACATTCCCGAGTCACTTCCTCATCCCCTTCTAATAGGATCAGCGAGCACACAGGACAGGTGCCTTCATGTGCATCCAGTAGGAAGGCAGACAGATCCTTCCCTGGAGGTCAGGGGAGGGCGAGTCCATACCTCTTGTCGTTGTAGTCACAGTACTTTGTGATCTTCCCTGAGAAAATTCTCCATGAGCATCACAACAAATGGCCTCTTTGCTCTGCCTTTTGACATCTGAACCCCTTGACCCTGTGTTGATTTACTCCCCTTCCTGTTGATTCATTAATCATTTGCAAGGGGCATTCACAGGACCTGGATGTTGCCTCCTTTCCTTCAGCAGACCCTTGATGTTGTGTGTGAGAAATCTTTTGTAGTTAGTGTCAAACTGGACATTGAATGATTTATTTTGGTTTGGGGAAAAGATAAGCTTTGTTTCTCAGCTTTAACATGATAAAGAAACACTTCCCAGCCTGGTCAGTTAGAGTGGAGGTAGTAGGTATGTTCTCTCATTGAGTTTGAAACTTTGCTCTAGGGACCGATTTAAAGGAATGGAACACAGTTTCCAGTAAGTACTCTTATCAGACATAGTGGATAAGGCAGGAGGCTTTGAAAACAACTGCTGCTTTTTCATTTGTAAAGCAGTTGAATCCATTTCATGAGCCCTTAAGACATCAATTAGATAGATAATGGTCAAGTTTTACATTTACTATTCTTTCTTGGCCCTGATGTTAAGTGCTAATAATTTTGTATCTGGAACGAGATAGTAAAAATCCCATAAAGATTGACTGGAGTACTATGTGACATTTGAAACTGGAAAATTCTTTAATATTTGGAAAATAACAGTTTTCCAAATATCTATCTTCCTTTATTGATTGTCTTTCTAAAGATGACTTCAGCCAAGTGGAATATGGAATTTGAGATAGTGATGAGATTTTCACTTATAAATAGAAATGCTTCTCACTTTTAAAATGCTCCATTTTATTTCTGGGCTTCTGGGTTTCAAGTATCCATAGCTTCTGATGTATCAAATATAAAAAATAAATTGCTGAGAAATTACAATTGATTATAAATAAGGCTTTATAGGATCAGAATGTGGTTTTCCTTATTGATTTTAGTAAATGCAAAATTCAGTTACACTGAATTAGTGTTGTAATTATTAATAATAATTGTCAGCATAATTATAAAACCTTTCACCCAGACAATCAAAGCATTCTACTCATTTCTCCAATTAATTGAATGCAGGGAGAGTTAAATAATTAGTGTAAATCCAGAGAAGTAGAGCAGCAACCAAACATGTGGTTATTTATTGACCTTTTGTTTAAAAACATAATTTTCTGAAGACTCTTTAAACCAATAACATCCAGAAAATTATTTGGACATGTGTTTCTTGGAAAAGATAAAGTTGACACAGTGTTTGGATTATATTAATAGCATGAATAACAACAAATTAAGACATAGCTTTTTATGAAAGGCTGATTTTACAGGAGTGGATTTTGAATTACAACAGTTCTAGTGAATCTGAATGGTTGACAGCACTTTTCTTCTTTCTCCTCTGCCTCCTCCTCTCTTTCCTCCTTTTTAAAAATAAAATCCTCTTTATGCCTATGTTCCTTTGCATATTGAGAATCTGGGAAGAACTGAAGCAAAACTACTGCATGGCCTAACAAAACTATTACAGATCTCTTAATGAGGCCACCCTCTGGGTAAGTAGCCCCAATTTTTAATCCAATCAGATCTTTTTTGTCTAGAAAAGTGCAAGAGTTCATAGCTGACTTATCGAACTTAATGTGCGTGATACACACATTTGACTTCTGGAAACACACCAGAGAGTTTTGATGAAAATTTTCTCAGATCAGGCAATCACTCAGTTAACAATACATAAAGAGTTCTCTGCATGCCCAGCTCTGTCAGTAGCTTTCAAATAAAGATTCATGCTTTCTTGCCTACAGTTCTGAAATCCCAAGTCTCAGAAAATGAAAATCTTTCTGTTAATTCATTTGTCTACACAGTCTGACCTCCACTGAGTTTAGGTGAATTATAATTTCTTAAAAGCTATATTCAATTTGAATATTCATACATTTCACTACAGAATATTAATGTGTTTACTGTAATCAGGGGTGCTGCCTCAGACCTCACTGGAGGTATGAAATAGAGATAGAAGAACTCTCTACCAGACTTTGCAGTGTATTATCTTTCTAAGATCTGAATAATTCTGAATTCTAAAATTTGTCCCAAGAGTTTTAGTTAAGGGACTATGGACCTCTGCTACTACTATTGTAAATCATTTGACAAAAAGTTTTATTTTTAAATTTAATTAATTTATTTTTTCTTTATTGATTAAGGTATTACATATGTGTCCTTATTCCCCCCATTGCCCCTCCCACCCCCCACTCATGCCCTCGCCCCCCTGGTATCTGTGTCCATTAGTTAGGCTTATATGCATACATACAAGTTTTTGGTTGATCTCTCCCCTTACCCCCACCCCCCCACCTCCACCTTCCCTCTGAGGTTTGACGGTCTGATTGATGCTTCTCTGTCTCTGGATCTGTTTTTGTTCATCAGTTTATGTTGTTCGTTATAATCCACAAATGAGTGAGATCATGTGGTATTTATCTTTCTCTGACTGGCTTACTTCGCTTAGCATAATGCTCTCCAGTTCCATACATGCTGTTGCAAATGGTAAGAATTCCTTCTTTTTTACAGCAGCGTAATATTCCATTGTGTAGATGTACCAGTTTTTTAATCCACTCACCTGCTGATGGGCACTAAGGCTATTTCCAAATCTTAGCTATGGTAAATTGTACTGCTATGAACATAGGGGTGCATATTGACAAAAAGTTTTATAATCAGTTTTTCAGCACTTATTATTATTATATTTAGAAATTTTAAAAATTGATTTGAGAGGAAGGGGGAGAGAGATTGAAACATCAATGATCAGGATCATTGATCAGCTGCCTCCTGCACACCCCTGCTGGGGATCAATCCCATAACCCAGGCATGAGCCCTGACTTGAGAATCCAACTGTGACCTCCTGGTTCATAGTCAGACACTCAACCACTGAGACACACCAGCTGGGCAGTACTTAAATTTTGTTAAGTATATTGATTTCATATTATGATTGATTACTTGTTTGGCAGACAAACTTTCAAAGAATGTAATATATTTTAAATATTTTTCTATTGAACATTTATTATATGTGTGGTTCCCACTGAGTTATATAATTTTTACATATATATATATATATATATATATATATATATGCAAATATGTATATTCCTCCACCACAGATACTTTTCTTTTAAGTCTAAAGGTTAGCATACTATCCATATCTTCTTTATCTTAATATATTTTGCACATAATTTCATATCTGGAGCATGAGGACATGTCTCATTTAAAATATACTTTCATTTCAAATATAAAATAAAAGTAGATAAATAAAAATTATAAGAAACTTTCCTGAACTCATTACACAGCATTTTAACAATAACTCACAGCCAGTCTTTTTCTTTTTAAAATTTTTATTGTTGAAAGTATCAATATGTCCCCTTTTGCCCACATTGACCTCTCCCACCCCTCCACCCCCCACCCACACCCTGTGCCTTCACCACCCTATTGTCTGTGTCCATGGGTTATGTATATATGTATACAAATTCATTGGTTGATCTCTTCCCACCCACTCACCCTCCCCTGCCTTCCCTCTGAGGTTTGACAGTCTGTTTGATACTTTTATGTCTCTGGATCTATTTTTGTTCATCAGTTTATGTTGTTCATTAGATTCCACATATGAGTGAGATCACTTGATACTTACCTTTTTCTGACTGGCTTATTTTGCTTAGCATAATGCTCTCCAGGTCCATTCACGCTGTCGCAGATGGTAAGAGTTCTTTCTTTTTTTATAGCTGCAAAGCATTCCATTATGTAGATGTACCACATTTAATCCACTCACCTGCTGATGGGCACTTAGGCTGTTTCCAAATCTTAGCTATTGTAAATTGCACTGCTATGAACATAGGGCTGCATATATTATCTCTGATTGGTGTTTCTGATTTCTTAGAATATATTCTTATAAGTGGGATCACTGAGTCAAATGAGAGTTCAATTTTTAATTTTTTGAGGAAACACCATACACAAAAATAAACTCAAAATGGATAAAAGACTTAAATGTAAGACGTGAAACCATAAAAATCTTAGAAAAAACCATAGGCAGCAAAATCTCAGACATCTCTTGTAGCAATGTGTTTACCAATACATCTCCTAGGTCAATGGAAACTAAGGAGAAGATAAATAAATGGGACTACATCAAAATAAAAAGCTTCTTCACAGCAAAAGAAACCATCAACAAAATAACACGAGAGCCCACTGCATGGAGAACATATTTGCCAATGATACATCTGATAAGATTAACCAATTTCCAAAATTTATAGGAAACTTATACAACTTAACAAAAGGAAGAGAAACAATCCAATTAAAAAATGGACAAAGGACCTAAATAGACACTTCTCCAAAGAGGACATACAGAAGGCCAAAAGACATATGAAAAAGTGTTCAAAGTCATTGATCATCTGAGAGATGCACATCAAAACAACAATGAGGTACCACCTCACACCTGTCAGGTTGGCTATCATCAACAAATCAACAAACGACAAGGGTGGTGAGGATGTGGAGAAAAGGGAACCCTTGTACACTGCTGGTGGGAATACAGGCTGGTGCAGTCTTTTGCATTTATATCCTCACCTACTTTCTTTCTTTTCTATATTGTTTTAATGCAAATCCCAGGAACTTTATTATTGGAGAATTAATGACAAAATGTTCTGTCAACCCTTAGTTTTATTATCCCAACTAGGGGCCCGGTGCACAAAATTCGTGCATGGGGGTGTGTCTCCCTCAGCCCAATCTGCACCCTCTCCAATCTGGGACCCCTCGAAGGATGTCAGACTGCCCGTTTGGGATTGGGTCTAAACGGGCAGTCAGACATCCCTCTCACACTCCAGGACTGCAGGCTCCCAATTGCTTGCCTGCCTGCCTGCCTGATTGCCCCTAACCAATCCCCTGCCAGCCTGATCAACACCTAACTGCTCACATGCTGGCCTAATTGCCCCAACTGCCCTCCCCTGCAGGCCCGGTCACCCCTAACTGCCCTCCCTTGCCAGCCCGGTCATCCCTAACTGTCCTCCCCTGCCAGCCCGGTTGCTCCTAACTGTCCTCCCCTGAAGGCTTGGTCACCCCCAACTTCCCTCCCCTGCAGGCCTGGTGGCCCCTAACTGCTCTCCCCTGCAGGTCTGGTTGCCCCCAACTGCCCTCCTCTGCAGGCCTAATCGCCCTCAACTGCCCTCCCTTTCAGGACTGGTCCCTCCCAATTGCCCTCCCCTGCTAGTCTGATTGCCCACATCTACCCTCCCCTGCCGGCCATCTTGAAGCGGCCATCTTTGACCACATGGGGGCAGCCATCTTGTGTGTTGGAGTGATGGTCAATTTGCATATTAATCTTTTATTAGATAGGACTAGAGGCCAGGTGCACAAAAATTTGTGCACTCGGGTGGTCTCTCAGCCTGGCCTGTGCCCTCTCGCAGACTGGGAACCCTCGGGTGATGTACACCTGCTGACTTAGGCCCCCTCCCTGGGGGAACGGGCCTAAGCAGGCAGTCAGACATCCCTCTGGCAGCCCAGGAGCCCTCAGGGGATGTCCACTTGCCAGCGGGGAGCAGGCCTAAGCTGAAGTTGGACATCCTTAGCACTGCTGAGGAGGCAGGAGAGGCTCCCATCACCACCGCTGTGCTGGCAGCCGTCAGCCTGGCTTGTGGCTGAGCAGAGCTCCCCCTGTGGGAGCACACTGACCACCAGTGGTCAGCTCCTGCATTGAGCATCTGCCCCCTGGTGGTCAGTATGTCATAGTGACCAGTCATTCCCAGTCGTTCTGCTATTAGGGTCAATTTGCATATTACCCTTTTATTATATAAGATAGAGGCCTGGTGCATGGGTCGGGACCAGCTGGTTTTCCCTGAAGGGTGTCCCGGATCATGGTGGGGGTCCCGCTGGGGTGCCTGGCCAGCCTGGGTGAGGGGCTGAGGGCTGTTTTCAGGCTAGCCACACCCCCTTCAGGGTTGGGTCCCCACTGGGGTGCCTGGCCAGCCTGGGTGAGGGGCTGAGGGCTGTTTTCAGGCTGGCCATGCCAGTCGGCTGGAAGAAGGTATCTGGGATTTATGTTCTATAATTGAAACTTTGTAGCCTTGAGCGGAGCTCAGGGCCCACAGGGCAGGCGGGAAGCTTGGCTTCTTCCATTGCCAGGAGCAACCCAAGCCTCCTGCTCACTCCAGCTCCGTGGCCACCGCCATCTTAGTTGAGTTAATTTGCATATTCACTCCTGGTTGGCTTGTGAGTGTGGCTTGTGGGCGTGGCTTGTGGGTGTAGTGGAGGTACAGTAAATTTGCATGTTTCTCTTTTATTAGATTAGATAATGGTTCTTATATATCTGACTCATTATATTGGGTGCTAATGTTAATTTTGTAACTTTAGCATTGTTTCTACAGTTGTTAGTTGGATTCTACTATAAGGAAAAGATTTGCTTCACCTCACTATGTGAGTTTATTTATATCAGCATAGATTTATAGATACATGTATTACATCAAACTGAGGTATAATTTACATATATAAATGTATCTATTGTATGGGTGCCATTTAATGAGTTTTGAAAAATATAAATACCCCTGCAAACACCACTACCATTAAATTAAAAAACAGTGCCTGGTGCCAGTGCAGTAGGTCCTCCCGCCCCACCCCAAACCTAGGCAAACACCGACTTCCTGTCTGTAGGTAGAGATGATAGTTCCCTTTTGTTTTGTGTCAGGCATATTTCAGGCAGCCTAATGTTTTTGAAATTCATCCATTTTGTTGGCTCTTTTTTTGTGACTTTTTATTACATTTCATATGAATAGACACTCGAAAATCCTATTGAACAGTGCTGCTTTTTACTCATTCATTTTTGCTATTTATTATTTCCTTCCTTATGGTTTCCCTAGGTTTACTTTATTGTTTCTTAGCTTTTAATTGTGAATTTAATTCATTTAATTAATTTTTCTATTTTAATTATTATGAGTTTTGGTTTATGAATTTTCATGATTACTGCTTTCAGTGGAGCCCAGAGGTTATGCTACATAGAATTTCTCAAGAGTAATGATAAGAAAGTGTTTATCATTTTGGTTTGTGCTTTGCCTTTTATACAAGAGTTGTTCAATATGCTTTCTTAAATTTCTATATAGGAAGGCCTTTACAATTTGTGTTATTCATTTCTAGTTTTATTTTGTTTTGAACAGAGTATTATTTATAATATTTCTAGTTCATTTTTTGTGTACTTAATTTGTTCTTATATGGAAAGTAGTACATTAAAATCTCAGTACTTACATTGTAGGCATTTGAGCTTAAATGAAATGTTTCATTGTGGCTTCCATAGTTTTAATTATTAATAGTGGCTACTCTGTTATCTGACTTACAGTCACAACTGTTTCAACTTTATTGTGAATTGTGATTTTTTGCATTACAAACTGTCTTTTTTATTCAGGTAATATGAAGTTGGTTAAGTTCTCTATTGTCTAGTTTTACTGAATGACTGGTCACTATGACACACACTGACCACCAGGGGGCTGATGCTCAATGCAGGAGCTGCCTCCTGGTGGTCAGTGCACTCCCCCAGGGGGAGCTCTGCTCAGCCACAAGCCAGGCTGATGGCTTTCAGTACAGTGGTGGTGGTGGGAGCCTCTCCCGCCTCCTCAGCAGTGCTAAGGATGTCCGACTACAGCTTAGGCCTGCTCCCCGCTGGCAAGTAGACATCCCCTGAGGGCTTCTGGGCTGCCAGAGGGATGTCTGACTGGCAGCTTGGGCCTGATTCCCCAGGGAGCAGGCCTAAGCTAGCAGGTGGACATCCTCTGAGGGGTCTCAGCCTGCTAGAGGGCATAGGTCAGGCTGAGGGACCCCCCCAAGTGCACAAATTTTTGTGCACCGGGCCTCTAGTGTATGTATATGACTCATCACCATATTCTTAAGAAATATCTTCTGTTGGCAAATGGGAAACTCAAAAAGCTCTTCACCATCTTATAACATTGTTGGGTAGCAGGTGTAGCTAGTTTTTGGTTTCAACCACAAAAAAACAAAAAGTACCAGGGAAGGAAGGAGTGGTTACTTTTGTACTATAATGGATTGATCATCTATAGACAAACAATGAGATAAATAAGATTGAATCACGTAAAAATCAATGGAGAAAAACCCATATACAAGTCATTTAAAAACAAGGCAATATTTGTGGTACATACTATAATAATGCTATATTTGAGACATGGGCAAAAAGATATAGGCAGTGAAATGTCAGGTGTTGGGGGCCATCTGGAGTTTTAGAAGCGGGAATTTTCAGAAGCCTTGGGAAATTTGTACTTGGGGAAATGTTCATTTCTTTGCATATTAAAACTGATTTAAGTAAACAGTCATGTCAGTTTCCCTGTGAGGGTAGATTTTCATTTCCAGAGTGAAACTGTGAATTCGGGGAGAGGTATAAGCAGGATTCAGAAAGGGCCTATAAAGCTGACTTCACTAGCCAACCTCTCAGTATTTCTGAGCTAGAAAGTTGGCAGGACTTTTGACTAGATTGCATGCTGTAATTATTGTACTTGTGAAATAACTAAATGAGCTTTTCTTTGCCTTTGTAAAAGGGATGCGGGTACGTAGAAACCTACAAGCTATAACTTATGTGTATGTCAACTCAAGATTTATTTCTAGGTAAAAAAAAAATAGCTGGTTTGCCAGTAACACTTTTAACTGTTGAATCTGTTATGATTCTGGATTTAATTAGTTGTTTATTGCTTATTTAAAACAGATTGATGATGTTGATTTGAAACAGTTTGTGATCATAACAGAATTGCTTATATAGGCTGTTTCTTGATATTTTTCTTCTTAGACTATGTTCTGCCTGTCAGAACACTGTGTGTTTGCCTAATTCAAACAAGCCCACCCCAATCCCATTGCATGTGTAAGGTAATCTTGCTCAATTAGTTTGCATAAATTTACAACAGGATTCATATTTATTTTCTGTATTAGTTTTCATAAACTGAATCAGAGCTCATAGTTTTATGTCTAAGCATCCGAGAGGTGTAGCACTCTATTCCCATTAGTTAAGGAAGGCTGTATGATATGAAATGAATTTTAAGGATTGTTTGATCAAGAAATTGCAAGCTAGTGGTGAGAGTAATTATATCCAGGTTCCCATCACCTACCCATCTCACTATTACACACAGCTTTGAATGTTAAATAAATTGTTATTCATATTTTAAAATGATACAAAATTTGGATTTCAGGCTTTCTTGAAAATTCAAGGTGTCTGGCCTTGCTTGGAGAGGTTACCATATGGTAAATCTCAACTAGAGTGCAGAACTCTGTCCCCTTCACATGGGCCACATTCTCTAGCTTAACAGTCTGTACCACTGCCTGGTCGTTGTAGGCATTTGAGCTTAAATGAAAGCATATCTGGCCCACATTTCCATCCAGGTCAGGAAAAGTTTTAAGAAATCACACTGGTGTTGCTCAGTGGTTTGAGCATTGGGCTGTACATCAAAGGATTGTGGGTTCAATTCCAGGTCAAGGGCATGTGTCTGAATTGCTGGTTTGATCCCACATGTGGGAGGCAACCAATTGGTGTGTGTGTCTCTTTCACCTTGATTTTCTCTCTCTCTCTCTGTCTCTCTCCCACTCTCTCTAAAAATCAATGAAAAAAATATCATTGGGTGAGGATTAACAAAAAATAAATAAATTTAAGAGTGGCCATATGTGTTCATATCTGGGAAATACTAGAAAGCGATAAAGAAATGAGACCCCCAAAAGCATGCATTTAACATTAGTCACTCTCCTGAAAACTACTCTTTAATGTATGAGAAAGATTCTTCATTTTATTTCAGAAATATTTAGTATGTGTATACAGGTAGGACAAAAGAAGGTTTACAGTTATTCATATAGAAAAGGATAGAATAATAATTATACAAGAGTAAACTCATGTACTCACAGCTGTAAAACTACTTTTGCTCCACTTTGTGTGTATATATATATATATATATATATATATATATATATATATATATACATATATATATATACACACACACATACAGTAAACACTAGAGAAATAATAGAATTTCAGAGTGGGTGGAAAACAATCATTAATTTATTTATGTTTATTTTGAATTTAGATATACATTAGCTACATATTCTGATACATTGTAGTTTACATCTTTATCCCATAAACTGGCAATTATGTGTTTGGCAATGTATAATTACTTTTTTTAGTCAGGAAGATATGGATTACATATCTATTTATCTTCACTTGGTAGAGATAAAGGTCTTACTAGCGACTTAACATGCCCAGTTATTTTTCATTGTCGTTGTTGTTGGAATTTAATTATGTAATATCTTGATGGAATTCTGGTCAAGAAAAGGTACTGACTACAATGTAGTTTCCCAGAGATTTAAGACAGAGTCAAAGGTCCGTGATGGGTTTTTCCCCACAAATTTATAAGTGTAGCAAGGGAAGAAGATTTATGAGCTTAAACTTTCAAGTGAGGACATTTTCCTTTCTATTCTTCTTCAAAGTTTAATGTACAGATCATAGGTGAGAAAAGCAGGTTGGAAGAAAAACTGTACCACAAGAATCAGATCTTTTTAAAAATTATAACTTCCCTTCTTTTCCTCTACTATTTTTCACTAGAGCAAAAAGTATTGTAAACCAAGTCCTGATCTTCAGCGGTGCTGCATGGAACACTAATCTTACAATTCTTCTGCGGTCCTATGCAACTTCTCTAGCTTTTGCCTCCAACTGCCTATCATATCAGGTATACTAGTAACTTTAAAGACTATGTTTTTGTTAGTTTCTACTTACTAAGATATTATCAGTAAATTTTATTTTTGTAGTTATTGCAATGTTAACGAAAATCCAATATTTTTAGACACTATTTTTGTATTTTTCTTGAAACATTTTTCAACATTTATTGAGTATTTACAGGTATTCTGCTTGGAGCTAGAGTTAAGTGATTATGAGTCTAGATATTTTTTTTCTGGATCATGGTTAAAATCCCAGGGCTACAGAATTCCTTAATATAAGAACTTTGACAACTTACTTAAGTTGTTTGAATCTTGTTGGCTTTATCTGTACAATAAGGAGAATAGAAACTATCTCAAAACAAGACAACCGCACCCTCTAGTATTTAGGTTTCTCTTGAGAATTGATGGAGAATTCACTCAATTTTTATGATTCAAGTTACGCCTCTGTTGACTTGATCTGAAACTTCCACATATACAGATGAAGTAAGAATTTGCCCATCTACCTTACATCTAGCATTACCATGGTCGTAGGTATCTGTGAGTCAGACTATTCTGATTATTGCTTTGACTCTGTCCATTATGGTAACTATGGCCACCTTGACCCTTGACCCCTGCCACCACATGATCCAAAGTTTCCTATTGCACTTAGGTTTCTGATTCAGTGGCAGCAATTCCCACTGTAATTTCTGACCTACAGAAAGGAGCACTCTTTGAGAATGCTGGAGCTCCCCCCGGAAAATTTATTGCTTACAATCCTGGTGAAAAATGTGTCCTCTGGACCCTTCCAGGATGGGTGACTAGGACTTAAGTGATAAATGCACTCTAACATTCAAATCTCCCGGAGCTTCTGGATCCCTTCCTCTAGTGTATTCAAGGCAGTGTTGACATTTTGTCTTATTTATTATAGGCTACCTTTTGGTTCACGCTTCAGCCAATCAATCAAACTGCAACATTAAATTCAGAATACCTGCATAGTAGAGCCCTGTCAATAAATTTCACACTGTTAATATCCATTTTCACCCCCTACCCGATTTATGTCTGTATAAATTAGAAAAAGTACGTAGTTCTTTTTTAGAGTGTAGCTCACCTCCTCACGAGTCACAATTTGCATATAACCTTTTTAGGCCTGCTGGGACATGAGTCTACTTTAGGTTTAGAAGCAAAGTGGGGTGGTGGGGGAGGGTCCTGAGGTGAACTTGAGTGTCTTTCAAGGCAGTGTCTCAGGGAGACCCTCTCAGTTTCCTCAGGCAAATAAGGGTTAGTGACCTCCGATGGGTGTTGAGTGGCTGCTTCTACCAGCAAAGAAGTCTCAACAGAATTTAAGGTTTCAGTGTCCTCAGGATCTTCCTTTATGTCCCTGTTCTAATTTTCAGGGTCTCATCATTTCTTCCCATCTATGCCCTCATGTAAACAGCAGACACCCTGTGAGATGGGGACTTCGATTCGTGTTGCAATTCTTCCACAGAATGAGATTTGGGTTTAGTCATCAGGATCTCAGTCCTGCAGCTGCAGGAGCTAAGGGTTCCTTTCAGGATGGACAGAAAATGCAGGTCATTCCTGAAGTGCTTCAGCTGAGAATGGGAAAACCTGAGCTGAGTCTTTCCTCTTCTTCATTTTCCCAGCACAATTAGGCAACTGGCCAATTTCATTATGCTCATTAGTTTGGCAAAAATTTTCTAAGGTATCAAATACATGGTCACCAAGAACCTTGTACCTTATAAGTATTTGATTAGCAGTGGTGATAGCTTCTGTATCTCTATTGCCATGTCACACTATGAACTATCAGTACTCTCTTTGCAACTAGAAATAAAGCCAGTAGTGCTTTTAACTCTAATCAGAGCAGAACCAATTCCAGAAACCCCAGAACCAGTTCAGAAAACTCACCATTCAGATTCTGTTTCTATAGAATTACTCTCAGTACCAAAATCTGTGTTAATCAAGGTTTTCCAGAGAAACAGAAGCAATAGGAGGTATATATATCAATATCTATCTCTCTATTATCTATCTATCTATCTATCTATCTATCTATCATCATCATCATCTATCTATCCATCTATCATCATCTATCTATCATCTATAATCTATCATCTATCTATCTATCTATCTATCATCATCATCATCATCAACTATCTATCATCTATCTATATCATCTGTGTATCATCTATCTATTGAGAGATTTTATGGAATTGGTTCACACAGTTGTGGGGGCTAGTAAGTCTGAGATTTACCATTCAGGCCAGCAGGCTGGAAATTTTGACAAGAGTTGAGATTGTAGTCTTGTGTCCAAAAGTAATATAGGGGCACAATTCTCTTCACTGGACCTCAGTCTTTTAAAACATCTAACTGACTGGATAAGATTCATCCCACATTCTGAAGGGAAATCTGCTTTATTCAAAGTCTATTGATTTAAAAGGTAATCACATCTTAAAAAACACATCTAGATTGGTGTTTAACCAAATAACTTGGCATGATAGCCTAGCCAAATTGACACATAAATTTTGCCATCTCAGCATTGTGACAATAATGTGAACATAATATAATCTATTGAAAGGCTTGGTTTAGCCCATAGTAAGCATTCATCCAAAGTTACTATTTTTTTAAAATATATTTTATTGATTTTTAAAAAAAATATATTTTATTGATTTTTTTACAGAGAGGAAGGGAGAGAGTTAGAGAGTTAGAAACATCGATGAGAGAGAAACATCGATCAGCTGCCTCCTGCACATCTCCTACTGGGAATGTGCCTGCAACCCAGGTACATGCCCTTGACCGGAATCGAACCTGGGACCCTTTAGTCCGCAGGCCGATGCTCTATCCACTGAGCCAAACCGGTTTCGGCTTTATTAATTTTTTACAGAGAGGAAGGGAGAGGGATAGAGAGTTAGAAACATCGATGAGAGAGAAACATCGATCAGCTGCCTCCTGCACACTCCCTACTGGGTATGTGCCCGCAACCAAGGTACATGCCCTTGACTGGAATCAAACCTGGGACCCCTGAGTCTGCAGGCCGATGCTCTATCCACTGAGCGAAACCGGCCAGGACCAAAGTTACTATTAATAATTACTCTTCATTTAATACATGCTAAGTGCTGTGTTCGGTTTTCTCACTTAATACTTACCACACACTGTGAAGTATGTACCACTATTCCTATTTTACTGATTAGCTCAGAAACTGGCACAAGGGAGTTACAATCATTAATACAAAACTGCTCAACTTGTCGTGAGGTAGTGAATGCAAGGGAGTTACAATCATTAATACAAAACTGCTCAACTTGTCGTGAGGTAGTGAATGCAGTCAATACGTTATATTTTTGCACCCAAATTCTCCATTTTTTCTCCAGTAATCAAAGCACTGTCAATTTTATTGTTGGACTGCTGTTAACTGACTTCCAGTTCCGAGGCTGGACATTGTCATCGACTTATCTAGTTATGCGTATCCCTGGCTTCAGTGATTGGCTTAGGGTGGGCAGAGGATTCAGTCAGAGTTAGAGTGACAGGGAGAAATATCATATTCTTTTTGCTGGGCCTGCTCAGAGAGTAAGAGGAGGACTGAGGGATATTGGTGGAGGCCTTTGCACCTGGAGAGGCCATGCTGCCTGAGAGTGAGCACCACAAGGGAAGAGACATAACTGACAGGTAGAACATGAGGAGGTCCTGACAATATTTCCTAACCTTTCATGACAGCACAGTTCTCAGGGACCTCAATAATGTCGTAAGCCATTAAATCAATAAGCTTTTTTTTTAAAACTTGGCTTGTGGTGTTTATGTCTTAAATAATGCTGGCATTAAAGTCTCCTTTCCCTTCACTGCCAGGGCACTTGCTCTCTGGCATCACAAAATAAGAGAGGGCATTGGGTACAGGAGGAGCAGTGTGCCCTGGAAGTGCTGTCTATAGAGAATGTCGACGACAATCACAGAGATGAGAGCTGAGTCTACTTACTTCTCATTATCACCAGGAGTCGGGAATTCTTAATAATGTCAGTGATAAAATACTCCTTCCTAAAAAATATTTTGTTGGTCTATGTTTCAAATAATTTTTCTAATTACTTTTGAGTTTTAATACTATGTATGTAAATACAGTTGACTCAAGAAGTGCAGTCTCAGATACACATTTTCATTTTAAGAATAAACTGAAGAGGTTTTCAATAGATTCAGAATCAGCTGGGCCTGATTTTAAACTGTTCTCTCTAGTCACTCTACTGTTTTAATGTGAAACACAAATCTCCAGAATGACAGAATGACAGATTTGAAGTAACTCAAGTTCTTTTTTTACAATCACTGTGCTTTCATAATTTATTTCAAATCTCCTACTTAAATGGAGGAATATGTGATATCACGTGGGTTGAAGACAAGTGAGTGCTCCATGCAAATGGAAACATTTCTGACCCTTTACAAATATACCAGGAGTTCTCCAAATTAACTTCCATTAAAACATGGCAATTATTAAAGAATTTATTACCACAAAACAGCTAATGTGAATCTTATTACTGGATAGAATTTTTGTCATATAGAGAAGGGGCAGGCCTTGGGTGTCAATTATTCTAAATATAGCACTTCCGTATGGATCACCAGTTGGGCATTCTCACATACCATTTTATCTTGAAATAGATTTTTCAACCCTAAGGACAGGAAGAAGGCTTGCATTTATCTTTATCCCTCTGGCGATCTTATACAAGAGGTCCTCGTAAGTAGTTGTTTTGGGTGAGTGTGTGTATGAGACTGATGATGGGGGTGTATGGTGACAGCACTAATATTTAATGAGTCCCAATGATATCATAGGTGCTTTACAAGTTAAAGATAAAACTTAGCCTTGATTGGTTTGAGCACTAGGTCATAGACTGCTGAGATAGATAGATGGGTTTGGCTGCCAGCCTATGCTATGTAACCATCTTCCGGTGCGCTTACTTGCCCTTACTGCAGGAGGGGCCCACGTAGCCAGGTTTATATCACATGGATTCAGAATCCAAGCTGAGAATAACAGGTTCTCTTTCTCTAAAGAACTGACATTTTCTTAAGAGAAGCAGAATCTGAATAAGTTTGGAGACTTAAATGTTTAGTGAATTGAGAATTCAACATTAGCATCATGGCAATGCAAAACCAATCATTACCAAATGTTTGAAGGAGCAAAAGTTGTTCTCTATTAGAGATAGTTGGAAGACTAAAGAATGGATCAGGTTTATTGCAGAGTTGAAGAGAGATAGAGAACAGAATAGGATATTTCGGTTCCTATGCCAGCTGTATTGCTCCTGGCAGGTGGGGTCAATACAATTCTCCTGATTCCTTAGAAGAAAATTCCTTTTTATTTAATTCAGTGTGATTGGGTTTCAGACCTTTGCTCAGGTCACTTCCTTGCCTTTCCCCTGAACCATTTCATGTAGATTCTATTTATCTTTTAAAAAAGAACATACGTTTTAGGAGCCTTAGATCCTTGCCTTTGTGATAACTTTAGAACTCTGCATGTTGATGAACCTAAAAAAGATTTCAGAATAAAACTAAATATTTGCTTAAAATCTTACTTGTCCTGTGACTATAATCATTTCTTCATACTGACTATATCATAGTTCTTAAATATTTTAGGTAGAGATTCTCTTTGAAACTCTAGTGAAATCTATGACCACTCTTTTCAGAAAAATTCATATTATATACACGCATTCACGCACACAGGTACCAACACACAAAACTCTGCATATAATTTCAGGGGTCTTACAAATTCTAGGAAATCTAATAAACTGTAGTAGGTCAGGTTAGAAATCTCAATTTTTAAAGTATAACTACATTTCTGTAAAGGTGTTGATATTAATATATTAATAATTCATCATGGGAGCTTTCTATTAAATATTTTGTAAATTAAAGAAATCTTCCTTAAACATAAAGATTTTTATAAGTTTTTTTTCATTTATAATTCTGAATTTTAAGGCATATAACTTCTTTAATACCAATATTATAGAACTCTAAGCGGGTATGAGATTTAAATTGTTTATACTAACCTAATTATGAGGCTGCCTCACCATATGCCTGGTCCAGAGAATGTTGTTATATCAACCTTTCATATGAGAAAAGAAATCCACTTATTGAGGAGGGTTTTTAAATTTAATATTAAATAATTAAAATCCATCCTCACATAGACATCTTAAATTAAGATTGTTTACATGCTCTTTAATTAGATGCAATTAAGAAGCTCTCTCAAAGCGTTTCTGCCCAGAGGGAGCATTGGCTGCTTTGACAGAATGACTCTTAATATGGGAAGTTGCCTTGGTTTGTAGTTTCCCTTGGAAGACATGATAGGTGCACTTTTGTTTTTGCCACAGGAGGAAACAGATGCTGAGAATTTTCATTAGACAAAGACAGATGAAATGGTCTGCCTGACAGTCCTGGACAGTAAGAGGTCTTCTCTGCTCTGCTGTTCTTTCAAAACTCTTTTCTCATAGTGATACCTAACCCAACTCCATTACTCACCATGATTAATAATTTTCCTGTACATAAACTCCCTCTGTCATCGGGAGGGCCAGGTTTTAGAGAGCTAGCTCACCTTTTTCTCCAGGCCTTGTACCATTTCCTTAAATTAACCTTTGCTTTCTTTGCTGCAAACTCCTATTCACATTTTAATGGGCTTTGATGCATGCAGGCAAATAAACAGACCTCCTTCAGTTCGTATCACCGTGCTGGCCAGGCCCTAGTGCTGTGTGGGATCATGCTCCTCCATCCCCAACTCACACCGCTTTTTGTTGTTCTATCTCCTAATCCTTTTTCTCTGGTTCTGGCTTACTTGGTTCAAGACACGTCTGTCTGAAATGGTCCCTGAATATTCACCTGGGTTCCTTCATCTCTGTTCAATATTTGCTCACGTGCCAGCCTTTAGTGGGTCCCTTCCCTGCTACCTTCCTGATCCCTTCTAGATCTTCTCCAAAGGCCTGCATTCTGTATGCCACTTCCCTACTTTATTTTTTGCCATGATAATGATTACCATTTGACATATTCCATATTGTATATGTCTAGTCAGTTTATCTTTTTTTTTTTCTGGTAAGGTATAAATTCTAAGAAGGCAAAGGTTGTGACTAGTTTGCCCCACTATCCCAGCTCCTAAAAGATGATCCAAAGTAGATGCTCAGTAGATTTAATGCATGAATGAATTAGTGCACAGATGAATGAATGGAAAGGGCCTAATGGGATTTTCTGATAAAATTAATTACAGTTTTTTAGTTTGTTAAATTTTTACTTTTTAAATGATATATTTTATTTTTTGGGAGCTTGATCTGGTCTGTGACTGTTTAATTGCAAAAGAAACCTACTTCCCTCAAATACAATGGTGAATTTACTAGTAAGGTTGCTTTAGGTCATTGTGGCTGAACTGCCTTGGCCTAAAGTAGGAACTTCAGGATTTTGTTACAGTAGTTTCTATAAACAATTATTTACATTTAAACAATAAGATCATTCAATATGGCCCCACTGTTTACAACAGTGTAAATTAAATTCAGGAAAAAAAACAATACATTTGAAGAAGCGATTAGAAATCATAAGACAAAAATATCAAGTTTGAGAATGACCTTGGCAAAGAAAATGGGCCTTAGATAAGTCTTACTCCTTTTTTGATCTGATTAGTAATCATTAAAAGCTCTAACTGAAAGTGGATGAACTAGAAAATAAAAGTAAGTAAACTTTTATTCATGTTTAGCAAAATCGCAAGAGACTTGGTTATGGCAGGGCTGCAATATGTTCTGATTTCTGGATGATGAGTTCTTACATCAGAGAAGAGAAGCTCTACTTTGTTGTTAGGAATTGTTCTGTGTTGGAACAATGTAAGAGGCAAAGGATGCACAAGTTTTTCAAAAACAGACCTTTTTGCTATAAAAATTACTCTCGGGCTAATCCTTTTCTAACTACAGTGTGCAATGAATGCTGGGAGAAACTCCAGAGAGATTCAGAGCTCTAAATTTGAACCATAGTTTGTTGTGTATGAAACATCTGCATCTCTTGCTCAGGGTCCAAGTTACCAGGCACCTAGAATTGGGTCATATTCATAGACATTCTTTGGGTTATAATGATTCTGTTCTTATACCCAAAAACTTAGAACATGAGGTCTGAAAAATACATTGGAAGTACTGCTGTATGCTATTAGACATATGAGACATAAGCCACGCTTCTGGCAGGTACTGTCAGTGGATCAGATTGGGTCATTCTGCAGTTTTGGTAAGGGACTAAGTTCACCTACAGTCAAATGTATGTCTCAAGAGTGGCAATTTCAGCAATGAATTTTCCTTGAAAAGATAGGGAATTGAGCAGTCACTACCTGGGCAACCCTGGCAACTGCAGGGTAAGTTAAATGACCTTGTGGAATTTAATGTAAAATCAAATGAGAAGAGAGATTTGCTTAGTTTGCCTTTGCAATATATTTAATTTCTCTGTTCAGTTTTACACTCCAGGGATTTGTGAAGCTATATCACCATCATAATCTGTTGGTGATTATTCACATAAATGAGTTTATAGATCCTGCAAGGACAAGCATTATATTTGTTTTCTACAAGCAAATATTATCAAAATTACTGGCATATAAAAGAATTGAGATCAGTGGTTAAACTGGCGAGACATTAAAATAAATTCTCTTTCTACCTTGTAAAATACAAATGGCAGATTATTAGGTCATTTAAATAAAGGGAATGTTCTGATTTGTCAACACATCTCATGATTCAGAATATTTAGGAATAAACACATGATGTTCCAAATTTTAAATGAATGTGAAAGAAAAATAATTCTTTCACTAATGTCAGTTTTTTTGTTTGTTTATGTGCTTTTGGTGGGGGCTGGAATATTCAGTCTGTTTGAATCTATTTTTCCAGAGTAGTGGTATGTTTCATTTGAATATTTAGCTTGTGGTTTTAGCTATTCCTTCAAGCTTATATCACACTAGCTGCCCTCTTGTCATAGGTAATCATTATTGTTAATACTCATTTTGGAATATACATCACTGAAGGTAACAAAGTTTCAATTATAGAAGGTAAATAAATCTCAGAATAAAAAAAATAAAATAAAAGGAGAAGCTGGGAGCTTCCGTCACTGGGGGGCTTGGCCAACCTGAAAACGGCCCTCAGCCCCTCACCCAGACTGGCCAGGGACCCCAATGGGGGCCCCCACCCAAAAGGGGGCTTGGCCAGCCTGAAAACAGCCATCAGCCCCTCACCCAGGCTGGCCAGGCACCCCAGTGGGGACCCCCACCCTGAAGGGAGTGTGACCAGCCTGCAAACAGCCATCAGCCTCTCACCCAGGCTGGCCAGGCACCCCAGTGGGACCCCCACCCTGATCCAGGACACCCTTCAGGGCAAACTAGCCGGCCCCCACCTATGCACCAGGCCTCTATCCTATATGATAAAAGGGTAATATGCAAATTGACCCTAACAGCAGAACGACTGGGAATGACTGGTCACTATGACACACACTGACCACCAGGAGGCAGATGCTCAATGCAGGAGCTGCCCCCTGGTGGTCAGTGCGCTCCCACAGGGGGAACTCTGCTCAGCCACAAGCCAGGCTGATAGCTGTCAGTACAGCGGTGGTGGTGGGAGCCTCTCCCTCCTCCTCAGCAGCACTAAGGATGCCAGACTGCAGCTTAGGCCTGCTCTCCACTGGCAAATGGACATACCCCGAGGGCTCCCGGGCTGCCAGAGGGATGTCTGACTGCCAGCTTAGGCCCAATCCCCCAGAGAGCAGGCCTAAACCAGCAGGTGGTCATCCCCCAAGGGGTCCCAGACTGTGAGAGGGCACAGGCTGGGCTGAGGGAACCCCTCCTCCCCCCATGCCCAGTGCACAAATTTTTGTGCTCCGGGCCTCTAGTAGTTTTATAAAATTAGATGTTACCAAAATTTTTTTAAAAATAATTTTATTAATGAATCCATAAATACTCAATATTCCCATGTGGCCCAGATGAAGTTTAGAACATGAGGCTAACCCCCATGTGGTTATGTGAGGAATTTCCTGAAGAGAAACATTCTTTATGCTAAGTCCTAGATTTAAGCTATTATTATTTATGGGCAATAATAACAAGGATCATTTTGCAGTGAAGAAGGGTAAGTGCTACCCTTAAGGAATGATTCTCTTTCCTAAAGGAATCATCAGGTAGTCTTTTCGTTAGTTGGTTGGTGTTATAAGTAGATAGTTGCTAAGCTACCTTAAATTATCCAAGTCCAGCCCATGTGACTAAGTGTTTGAGCATCAACCTATGAACCAGGAGGTCACGGTTGGATTCCAGGTCAGGGCATATGCCCAAGTTTCGGGCTTGATCCCCAATGGAGCTTGAGCCTCAGTGGGGGCCATGCAGGAGGCAGCTGATCAAGATTCTCATCATTGATGTTTCTCTCTCCCTCTTCCTTTCTCTTACTGAAATCAATAAAAAATATATATATTTAAAAATATTTTAAGGAAAGACTTATTTGAGTCAAACTATGGTATTCAAATACTATGTAACTATTTGGGTACTGAATTTGTTGGCTCTTTTTTCTAGCATGTCTCCTTTATAAAATGATATGAGGACTCAAACAACAAGCTATTAGGAATGAGTTTTTCAAATGCTAAGTATATACTTTGTCCAGGAGTCCCACGATTTCAGCCCCATCTGATGAACACCAGAAGCATGTGCAGCCAAAACAAAGGCTGGGAGTCCTGTTGCCCAATCACTGCAGATTCTTCAAATGATCATTAGTTCCTTTACCCAACACATTGTGTGCTACCATTGTAGCAATTTCACCCAACTGTGCAGATGACAAAGGATCCCTCATACAAGAACCCAAATATGACCGGAACAATTTTCTAAAGTGTCTATTTTCTTCAACACTCTTAAAACAAACATATATTGTGATAGGAACTAAAGGGAAGCAGAATATGCCATCCCAAAATATGATTGTAGGAGTGCAGGACAGGCCACCCTAAAATAGGCTGCTTTGGTACATTGATTATTTTGAGCTGTAGGCGCTTGAAAAACAGCAAATGCAGGGAGACACTTTCTCTGAACTCCTCTTATCTGCCTAAAAACAGATCCTTCAAAAGGAACTCAATTGTCATTAATTCCCAGGAGTTCATCAACCAAGAAAGATTGACTCTTGAAAGGAGAGAAAAGACTAGAAGTCAACACTATACCCAGACAAACTCTCTCAGAAACTCTAATTTCTTTTGTTCTTCTAAGGGCCCATTCATCTTTTCTAAAAATAATTTGTTTTCCCCTACGAGTCCTACATTTTTTCTAAGTCCCTTCTCTTTCCCTAGTAAGATGGTATTTAAGCCTAAATCCTAAAGCCAGCTTGTGTGGTTACTTAATGTTTCCCCCTGAGTCTTGACCATGTATTCAGGATGTATGCATGTTAACAAACTTCTGTTTTTCTCTTGTAAATCTGTATTTTACCACAGAGGACTTAGCCAAAAACTGAAAGGGGTGGAGAAAAATTATTTTTCCTCCCCTGCAGAACTGAGATCAAAGGCCCAGTCAGGAAACATGCAAATAGTATATAATAAAGTGTGATCATAACTATAATAAAAGGAAACTTAAGAGAGACTTTTGATCCACATTGTGTTTGTGGGGGTTAGGGAAGGATGGGAACAAGACAGCACCTCTGAAATTACATTGGAAGGATGTGGTTCATTACCCATGTGATTCAAATAGGGTAAGATTAAGGGCACAGTGGCATTAGAGAAATGGTATAGCAGGGAAACAAAACAGTTTTGATATGATTTATTGTGAATGGAAAAGTACAATAATAATTTAAAAGAAATAATCTTCCAAGAAGACAAATCTGATCATAAGAAAAAGAAACATGAATAGCTTGAAGATAAATGCAGACATTTTTTCATTGCTACCCTATAGTGTAGAAAGATGAAACTTATTGATGTCTTTATATCAGTAAGCTGGAAACGGAAATGAGTTATTGCCAGAAAAGGTGGTTCATCCCTTGAAAGGAAAGAGAGGGTACAGAAGCAGTTTGAAAAGAGCATCTTAAAGAAGTAGAGGACAGAACAGGGGAAAGGATTATCTGGCTCTAATTGAGAAAGTAGTTTGGGAAGAAAAAGGCATCCTATTTAATAAATCTGAGACAGCAGAAATTAACATTAAAAAAGGGTTTATGGTCTTTGCTTCTTAATAATGAGTTGATATTAGTAACACTATAGTTTATTAATACTTCTCAGTTTATTTTTTAAAAAATACCAAAGTATTTCTCAAATGTGCATTTTAAGCATATTTAAAAGATATCACATCTGCTATTGTTTCTTGTGGCAATGAAAAGAGCTGGCAGCTGGATCCTTCTAGCTAAGATTCAGCTGCCTTTTCTTCTCAATAAGTGTAGAACCAAATATAGGGATTACTTTTATAAATATGTAATTATGAATTTTTTCTGATTCTGATTAATAATTCATCCCCAACTTCTGTAACAGTATGTTATGAATGTTAAACGATTGGATGAGTCAAAATTTGATATTTAAGGAGATTAAGGGGAATATTGTGCATTATATTTTAGCTTCCATGGCTTCCTGGTAGAATATTAGCAAAGTATAGTTTGAAATAAATTTGTTTCTCTTAGTGAAGCCATGTATTCATATATTTCAGTCAAGAAAGGTCATTGTTCTCTATGGCTTTTAATACTCATTTGGGCTACATGATATGGTTCTGACCCAAAACGATGATGCTTATTTGTACCAGAAAGGAGATCCAGCTCAAGTGTATTCCTCCCTCTCCCCATTTTTAACATAGACTCTGAAGTCTACTTAAAAAACATTTCTAGAGTACAACATAGCAGTTAAAAGTTAGAGTTTGCTCATTCAAATTTTAGTTCTGTCTCTTGAAATAATTTACTTAAGCTCTCCCTGCTTCTCCTGTCAATAGGCATAATAAAATTATTTTCTCCACAGTATTGTTATAAAAATTAAATAAACCAATGAGCAGAGTGTGGGGTTCAGTGGATAAAGAATTACTAGGAGGAGACATTAAGGGTAGGGGGATTCTTGCTAAAAGGCAGGCCAAGGACTTAGACATCAAAGGTGGGAGATGGAGTCTTGGTCAGTTATCAAGATGGAGGGTTCTCTTTAAACTCAGCAGGATGCTTTGCTAAGACCGGACTGAGGAGCAGGCCAAAGACAGGAGGGGTGAGGGAGTGGAGGCCTAGTCACAAAGATGGCTCAGAAGAACTCAACTAGATTTTGGTTAAGGAAGAGAGAGTGCAGAGTGGTGATGAAGCCTAGGATCACTTGTTCAAAAATTGAGAATTTGAAGACAGCAACCAAAAACATTAAACCAGGATGCGTCCTGCTAAGCCTGTGGCCTATGTGATTGTGCAGGTTGCATGTCCATGTTGCTGGCCTAAGGCAGGAGCAGTAGAAAGCATAAGAACTGACTTGAAAGAAAACTCCAGAGTGATATACAGTTATTTGAGTGAAGTTATAATAATAAAGTTTGCCTGAAAGTTGTCATAATTGTGCTTCTGAATCAATAATTGCCTAAGTGATTATCAGAGAAAAACAAAAAGAAATAAATATAGGGGAGACCCATAGTACATAAGGAGGTTTCAGATATAAGGCGAGCTATGATCATTTTATGTGAGTACAGCCTTTTAAAATGCATTTGTCTATATATTAGGGCCCAGTTTTCAGTAAGGATCTTCCTTGACACTTGAATTTTTTAAAGAGTTCTGAGAAAAGTTAGAAAAATGCTTATATTGCCTGTTTGTTTTACCTTCCTATGGCTTTCCCTTGATGTATAAAGAATATAATAAACAAAATCCTTACTAGGGTTTATAAGTATATCTGAGTCAGGATAGTGCCAGCTGCTATAATAAATACCACCCCCCCCACTCCTCCCCTCCCCCCACCCCCCCCCACCCCCCGTGGTTAATGCCATTAACATTTTTAGGGATCGCAAGCTTTTCAAAGGGAGTGACACAAAAATACTTGTCATTGACCTATTTTTTTACTAAATTTACCAACATTTATTCAAGAAACAAAAGGGGCTTCTTCTAAAAATGTACGGATGTGTCTCAGCCAATCAGAGCTGTGGTTTTTTATTTTAGTAATTCTGGCCTCTGCTTTGCCCAGACTATTTTTTGGCTGAGTGCTTCAGTATGAAAGAGTATGGGGTTTATTTGCTCACCTAACTTCAGGTATGGTTCGATCCAGATACTATAGCATCATAGCCTAACTATGCCTGCAGCCATTCCAGACCGTAAACCTCTATACCACCTTGTCCTGAAAAAGAGTGAGAACTTCTTCAGGTAGTTCTCTGAGGTGATCACGTTACTTTCCCCATAAGCATCTTGTATTTATTGAGCCACGTGGATCATGTTCCCATCTCTGAAATGATCCCTGTGGCCTGGTCTGTGCCGTTTGCCTCAATAAATCAAGATTTCCCTCTGCCTCTCTGCACTGAGGAGCATCCTCGGGAGCACATGGGCTATTTGGAGACAAAGTAGATGCCCAACAAGTTGACAGGATAACGGGAGTGAAAAAAAAACACACAAAAAAAGGAGGAGTCCAATAGAACTTCTAGTTGTATTTGCAGAAGCCACCAGAAGATGCTACCAGGGAAGAGCAGATAAAGAAACAAGTTAAGGAACTGAAAGGCAAGCATGTTGGACGCTGTCTTGGGTAACAATATGGAAAAGGAAATACCCTTTATGACACAAGTGGTAGTTGTAGGAGTGTCAGTGAATCAGTCTTAAAGTTCACAAAGCAAAAGGGAACTGTGGTCACCCCGCTGCCTTTATGAGTTTGTTACTGTGTGATAAGGAGGTGTAAGTGGGTGGTACAATCCCATGGAATAAATTTTCAAGGAAATAGGAGAAGCAAAATGAGCCCCTATCTCACCTCCAAAGACAGTAATGTGCAGAGTGTGCCACTACCGCTCAGAGGTGGTGTCTTTATTTTTTTATTTTTTAAAAATATATTTTTATTGATGAGAGAGAGGGAGGGAGGGAGGGAGAGAGAGAGAGAGAGAGAGAGAGAGAGAGAGAGAGAGAGAGAGAGAGATACACCAATGATGAGAGAATCATTGATTGGCTGTTAGAGGCAGTGTCTTTCAGGCAAAGACAGGTTTCAGTTAGAGCAACCAATTAAAGGGAGATTTAGAGAAAAGGCTGTGACTAGTAGGGGTTTGCATATGAAGAACCAGGGGTTTCAGAGCCTCTACTGATGCCTTGTTTTTATCCCAGGCTGACTCCAGTCTATGAATTCTCACAGCATGTGCAGTGCTTGCGCACTGCAGCGTGCCTGACTCAGGGAGGCCGCACTGAGGCACTGCTCAGACACAGCTACTTTATGGGGAGTGTGCTGCCGTGCCGTGTTGAGTTTAGTACTGTGCCCAAACCAAGGTTTCCCTAAACACCCAGTTTCCCCCAATCTGTGTGCAGGCTAATGGGGCTCTAGGTTTTGTGTTTTTGGATATCCCTGAACCTCCTATACTGCTTCTGCCTCTCATCTTTCTCCTGCACCAGCCCTTCACCTTATGCTTTGAGTTTAAAGAAGAAAGTGAAATGAGTTATACTTTACCCCTTAATCTGTCCATTATTTTTCTCTCAGGGATCCACCAACCTTTTTCCCAAAACACTTGTAGCCACTCTCTCCAAACCAAGTTTTTCCCTTAGCTTTTATTCCTTCGAGGTGGATGACTTTCTATAGTACATCTTTCTTCTTCCCTGTTTTAGGGAATAAGTCTAATGAGCCCACCCCTAATGACACAGGCTTAAAGAGAAGGGGAAATCTGTATTAAAAAGTGATAAAATGTAGCCGGAGGTTTTTAAAAATACCATCCCCATCACACACCTTTCTAGAAGGCACATCTCAGCAAAGTATGTTTGTTTGCCTAAAAGTTGACTTGGAAGTAGCTCTATAAGATAATGTTTTATTTGTTGTATTTTCACATTTACTTAAAAGTACATAAAAACAGTTTTCACCCAAAAGGAGAAGTTCTCCTGGCCTGTCTTACTTGTATTTTGAGTTGCTCAGATTTTATGGTGCCTGTTTATTGCTTCCCTTTCTCTCTTTAATTGTTCATTTATTGTCTGTGAATAGATTTTTTACTACCATAGAGGCTCCCTGACATTTTTTCTGCATAAGTGGGCTGAATAACTTGTATATAAAAATCAGGAAAGAAAACAGGAACTGTCTAATCCTTTGCTACTGGCTTCCTGGTTAACTTTAAGGCAACCAAGTGGTTACTCAGAGCTTCCCCTGCAGTGTGCTATCCCTCAGCCACCACTTCCCAGAGCTCTAGTACCCGCTGATCAGTAAAGGAGAAGGTTAATCAAGGTCCTCTCTAGGTGCATTCAGCTCCTTCGTCTACTATGAACTGGATGTTTACTTTATATGTTTTTTCCTCTACATGTTTATAAACCCCGAGTTTATAAAATTAATTTATTGCTGATATAACACCCTAGACTTCATTAAATATAAATAGGCAAACAAGTATGCTTTTGCTTTCTTTGTTGTTGTTTTTTTCCTCCTTTTTAATTCTGTACAGAGGATGACTTCCTAACTCCTTTTTTCCCTCGCCTGTGGAAAACTTACCTGCGCAGGCATCCAATGAATACACCGAGTAGCCAGATTATTATGACCACCCCATCAGTACAATGAAGTGAATTAGTTATGCAAATAATGATAATAATAAAACCTTGAGAGTATTTGCTTAGGAAGTTTTCAATATTCAGTATTTTTAGAAGTGTCAGTGAAGTACTGGTGGGGTGGTCATAATAATCTGGCCACTCAGTGTATTTGTGAATTGCACGCACGATCCACTCCCTGCATTTCTTTGAGATGAGGAACAAAGGCGAACCGGGAAGCTCTTCCCGTGGGGTGCCTGCGGAGAGGTGCGCTGAGGCAGCCGGAGGAGGAGGTTGCCCTTTGTCAGCCAGGCCAGGGGTCTTCCCATGCTGCTCTCCACGCTGCGCGCTGGGGATAGCCTGTCTCCCGTTCTTACAAGATGCCTTTACCCGCAAGACTGGAAAATACCAATATGCTAAGGTTAATAGACTGGCGTGACTTCTGCAAACCGCCCTCACACCTCACGGAGTCTGTGGTGGAGGAGGGGTGCCGAACAGAGCACACTGCACTCCCCGGGTCTCCAAAGGAGGCCCTCAGACCAGGTGGCACCGAGAGACAAGGAAGACTGACAAGGCTGGGGTTTGCCAGGGGACATGAATGACTGTCACACTGCAAGTGACAGGATAGCATCTTGCCTTTGCCATGGGGTTTTCTTTAATGATATGGAAATGACAGTAACACTTGAATTCCCTCCAGGTTCCTGTGAGTCCATATTAAGGACTCCCATTCCGGTGGCAGTTAAATATTGTAGAGAAATGACTAGGCAGGCAGCTGCCTTCCCCCTGGAGAAATCCCGGAAGACAGTGCCTGTAACAACGGATCATTAAGGGGAGTCCAGAGTCAGGATTCCCCGAGAGCGCGTGGGATTCCTGGATGTGCTAGAGCAGCTTTCAGGGCTCCAGGCTGAATCCCTCTGGCTGCTCCTGACAGAATCTCTGAGCCACCTTGATGGCAATGACCTGGTGACAGTTCCACAGGCTGTCAGTGGCCATTGGGCCTGAGTGGCCCTGCTAAGGGCTAATGGGCTTTAATTGCTCTTTGTGGGGGAGGATGTGGGAATGCTTGGGGGGAAGGGTGGGAGGGTGTTTGATGAAGAGGTATTAGGCAGACAGGGAGGAATCATATATTCACCTACTGTGTGGGATGGCGCTGCTTAAAATAACAGCCTGAAGTTCCCAGAAGCATTCGAAAACTAAGCTTAAAAGAATTGCAATGAGCTTCCTTTCTTTTTCTGTGCATTTGGTGGTGGTTGTTGAGGATTTCTGGGAAAGATGCCTGCTTCAGCCATGTCCCCATCACTTAGCCAAAAGGAATGCTGAGTGGCCCCACATCTAGTTCTTTGTCCAACCCTCTGCTGCCCCCCCCCCTCCCCCCGTTGGCATTTCAATCTGTTTGAGAACAGAAGTGGAATGAATGTGACAGTCAAATTTGTGTCCCTCGTGAATTTCTGTCTCTGTCAGGAGAACAAATCATGCCCACCAAGCACAAATTTAGCATGTGATATTGTCAGCAATCTCTATGCAGTCCCGCATTAGAGAGGAACAGAGTGAGCTGAGGGTTGTTGCCGTGGAAATGCTTTCGTGCTGGATGTCTGGCATGAGTGTGTAGAACTATAAGATCGATCTCCATGTGGGGTAAGTGGAGGCAGAGGGGTTTTTCCTCACCCTGTGCTTTCCTCTTGCCCTGGAATCAGACAAGGCCACAGTAGCCATTTCTCTTTGTTCTCCTTCTCTGCTTCTCTGATTGGTGATGCAAGCTCTGGCAGGTCCAATTTGTTTATTCATTTTTCATCCTTACCTGTGCGTTTGAAGCCTTACCTTGAATTATGGGAAATGAGCCATACTTTCTGAGCACAGTCCCTTCAGGACCAAGCTCCAGTCTGAGGTCCTGAGAGGCGTGAAATGTAGATGGAAACCCAGGCTGCACTTCTCAATGGCTAAAGTAGCTCTAACCACATAGCATTGGAAATTTCCTAAAAACCAACTAAAATCACGACTTGGTTAAACATGTAGAAATATCAATTTAACAAATATGAGAAATGTGTCTACTGTTGGTTTCATTTCTGCCGACAATTGCACATACACCTTAGAAAGCTAAATTCACAAAATATGTACTGAGCTAAAATAGAAATTTGGTAGTTATCTAATCATCTATTTTACACCCATTCTCTGAATTTTTATTTAAACTACAGCAAATATCCTTACGTTTTTGAACTAATTTTAATATAATAATTTTGTCATTTGTCAAAAGCCTTCATAACTTAAATAATAATAAAAAGTCTTGCAGGAAAGCAATGATATGAGTAATTAAGCTGCTGCTTTTAGACATAAAATGCTACACATAGCATCTCTGAGGCATTCCCCATGACACTGTGACTGTACACACCTGCCAGGTGATGGAGAGATTAAGTTGGGATGTACTGATATGGGATAGAGGAATGTCTAGAGGCTGCTTTCAGATCACTATAAATGTTTCTTTAAGTTTAGAGTTCTTTAAGTTTATGAGGAAAGAGAAATTATGTGTGAGATACAATCTTAGACCCATCTGAATGCAATGCTCATGTTCTGCCCCATGAAACAGGTTATCTTCATTCTCTTCATCATTTTCATTTGGAAGGTAATAGGTTTGGGAATCAATGAATTTTGAGTCAACTTCCTTCTGTAAAGCTATTTTCAAAGGAGTTGCTATAATGTGAGTAACATTAAAGGTATATATGTTATATTTCTTTTTGCAAGTCCATTTTAAACCTTCTTGAGTGGCAAATATTCAGAGTTTTAAAAGCTGGATACCAAGAGCCTTTGACCAATTTAATTCTAGCCATTTGTTAAACTCCATGGGTTCCTATAAAAAACATGTAGGGGTGTCCGTATATATGTGTAGGTACATATACAACCTTAGGCTTGTAATGAATACCATCTACCCTAGAATTCTAGGAAAAAAGTTGTATATACAGCTTCTTTTTATTTCGTAACCTGTGTAACTTGATATTGAATACATGCTACATAGATGTCACTTATGAAGCATAATAAAATAAAAGTTGATATTTGAGAATGAAAGATTGAGGATAGTAGAGATATGGAATATTTGAAGGGGAAGGCAGTCGAATGGGAGGCAATAAAGTCATGGATACTTCCCTCTCAATTCTCCATCCAGTCTAAAGCAGATTCAAGCAAAACTCTTCATTGGCCCACTGGCTTTTGGGAAATTTCACCCACTCTCTGCTATATGATATGAATATCCTACCAGAAGGATAGTTTTAAAGAAATAACAGCATATGTTTATCACTTTATATTGTTTTCCATGGTTAAGTCTTCCTTAAAAACATTGCAAATTAAAAGAAAAGAAGCTTAGGTAAAAATACACCACATGTGTACTTTTACATTAAGTAAGGATTTTCTTATTTTAAAATATTTTAAGTGAAAATGATCTGCTTTGCTTTGTTTATAGAGCATACTACCAGTATGCAAACAACAGGGCAAATTCTGTAAGTTGATCCTTTAGTATGAATTGTCTGTGCTTTCCCTTTAAATTGTAGAGCAACCATTTTATTCTGGTACAGCAGGGCTGGCACCCAATACATCCACCTGGTGCACAGAGGAAGTCATTTAACATCGCTGGCCACCTTCACGGCCATTTAAGTGCTTTGAATCAAGGTTTCAACTAGTTAAGTTGCTGTGGTTTCTTCTTGTTAAAGCGTTAAAAATGAAAAATCTGTTTTGCCTTCAGTCTTCATTGGTAAGACCTGAGCTATAGCCTTTGAAATCAGCATTTCCTACTTCAAGACTGACTGTTCAGAGTCTCACTTTAAGCAACAAGTGGACTGAACAGAAATGCTATGAATGTGTGTGGATCTATAGGCAGGACCAAGTACAGTCTCTTCCACACAGACTGAGAGCCCTTTACATAAAGAGACCCATGGGCTTTCTCCAAGTAGAATGGAAAACATTTATAGGTAGGCCTGCTTCTATTGTTGTTAAATTCTATTCTTGCTAACAAAAGCCACGTCTATTAGTTATTTTGAAGAAATTCTGGTACTTTACAAATAAATGCATCCTTTGGCTTGGGTTATAAAAGACTTTCTTGCTGTGCAAGGAAAGATACAGTTACCAAGGTGTTTTATTACCCTATGGTTGGAATTAAGGAAGCTCTATGCTTCCTTAGCACATTGTAAGTGTCCGTATTACTGCACTTATCACCATCTGCCTCCATTCATAGTTGTTAATGTGTATTTTTAGATTATGAGTTCCTGAAGGGCAGGGACATGCCTTTTTCACTTATATGTCCCCTTAATGCTATATGCAGTGACTTGCATTTAGTTGGTGCTAAATAAATATTTATGAAATTGACTGAGTGGGTGGCATATTCTTAGAAATAGACTGCTATTCTTTGAAAGAAATGTCTTATTTAAAAATCTTGGTTGCCAGGAACATTAGAAAACAACAAATAGGCTGCAGTGTTAGGGGGACTTTTGTAGAGCCAAATGCACTCTCTTGGACAGTTTTCTCTGCTGTCACATTGTAATAAGCATTAACATATGCTATTTACATGGACTATTAGTCAGGGTTGTCCAGAGAAACACAACCAATAGAATAAATATAGAGAGATATATAGAGATTTGTTATGAGGAATTGGCTCATGTAATTATGGAGGTGAAGTTCCCCCAACCCGCCATCTACAAACTGGAGGCCCAGGAAAGCCAGTGGTGCAGTTCCAGTTCACATCTGAAGGCTTTAGAACTAGGGGAGCCAACAGTAGAAGTTCCAGTCTGCAGTTCAAGGGGAGGAGAAGATGAAAGGCTCAGTATAAGCAAGAGAGCAAATTTCCTTTACCTTTTTGTTCTACTCAGGCCCTCTGGGGATTAGAGTATACCCATTCACCTTGGTGAAGACAATCTACTTTCTTAGTTTACTGATTCAGATGCTGATATTTTCTAGAAACACCTTCTCAGACACACCCAGGACTAATATTTTACCAATGAACAAGGTATCCCTTAGCCCAGTCAAGTTGACACATAAAATTAACCATCACTTATGTATTACTGCATTAAGACTTGGACTTTGAAGTCAGCCAACCCTGAAATCTAATCCTTTTACTTTCTTCCCAGGTATCTGATCCCATATGATTTTCCTAACCTCTGAGAGCCACAATTTCCTAACTGAAATGGGAATAAGAGTATTAGTGTCATAGAGTTCTTGTGAGGCTCAAATAGACTATGTATGGACATCAGCTAACACATTTTCAGAGTTAAATAAAGTGTCACCTATTATTCCCTTTTCTCCTTCTCTTCCTTTTCTAATTTTTTGATAAATTATGATATTTAAATGTGGGAGAGTTTTTTTTCAATAATGATGTATAGAACCCTATGTTGGTGGCCATGTGAAGCACCGGAAGCACAAAGCTAACTCAGGCATGTCTAGCAGCACTCCCAGTTGAATGTGGAATAGTCATGGAGAAGATAATGTCAATGTAATGCTGAGTTACAATAGAGATGTATTTGGGATGCTACAAGAGTGGAGAGTATGACCCTCTCCTCCCGCCTCCTCCACCCCATCCTGTGGTCTCATAAAAGGCTCCCTGGAGGTGGTGATCCCCGAGCTAATTTTAGACACATAAGTGAAGTTATTTAGGCAAGAAGAAGTGAGAGGAACATTCCAGGCAAAGGAAATAACAGTGTGAACCAAGGCAAAATCAGCATAAACTGCGCTCTAGGTTATAAACTATAAGAATGTACCAGTAAAGCTAGAAAGGAGATGGCAGAAGAAGAGATAGGAAAGGGATAGTTCATGGGGATCCTGACTAGCTCTACTAAGGAGTTTGAGACTACACTATAAGCCAGTGCTTTTTGATTTATCTTAAAAAATTTTACCTGAATGTTAAAAACATGGAAATGAGCAAGAAACCAAATGCTTTTCCATTTAGGTCTTACAGGACATGAGCTATTGACCACTTAATAGTTACAGAATGAAACCTGCTGTCTATGTTGATAATGTTCCACCCGTTGGCAGGTCCGCAGTTCCTAAATCGGAATAAAAGTCTATTATGCTGATTGTTCCACAGCACATATGCAGAAAGAGCTCTTTAATGAAGTCTGGTGGTGTTTGGTTTGATCTCTACAGAAAGCACATCAAATTATAGGTTTATTTTCTATATTGCTTTGTACAGTTCCCATGTAAAGAGCCACTCATAACCATCATAAAACCAAATTCTTCCCTCACACATATTACCTATGGAAGAGCCACTCATTCCCATTACAGCCTATTCAGGGGATACTTCTTTTGTCATATTGAAAACGGGTTAATATTTTTTTCTTGAAACAGATGCACTCTTGGCTATATTGAGACATGCATAGATTTTAGCTGACTTGGTATTTGCTGGGGTAGGATTTGACTTGGTATTTTGCAAACAGATTTGGGTTCAAATAATTATACTGGAGGTTAATCCAGGAACCCAGGGATGGAGAAAAATCTCAAAGAATATGTCTGAAAAGCCACTTCTAATAAATGAGCTTTTTTCTTAAGGACCTAAATAGGACTTCTTAACCTTCTTCAGACTGTTCAGTAAACAAACTTTCTCTGTAGGAATGTGCTCTCCTTTACCTGAATCTTAAATTTAATGTTGATGTTTGGCCAGATGTTAGTTAATTGAAACTAATTACATTTCCAGAGTAATCCTAGCATCTGGAGTCAGCCAGCCTGTAAAGTAAAGCTGAACTGAAACTCGGCATTGCCCCTGCCTTTCTGCAGCTGCTGCTGAAGAGGGAGATTAGCCGTATAAGCACTTTTAAGGCAAAGAATCCAATTCAGCTTATTTATTTTATTTCAATCCTCTTGTAGCAAGTAACTTCCTGCCTGCTATTGTTAAGCAGGATTACCATTTTAGGCTAAAGAAAAAAAAATCTTAAAGATATACGCATGAAAAGCCACATAGATCCTGTGTTACTTTCTTACCAAGGTAAATATTGTGCTTACACATTAGTACCTGGGATGTCGTCTCATGTGGTTGTAGATCTAAGCCAGTGATGGAGAACCTTTTGAAATCGGCATGTCAGCATTTTGAAAAAACCTAACTTAACTCTGGTGCCGTGTCACATATAGAAATTTTTTGATATTTGCAACCATAGTAAAACAAAGGTTTATATTTTTGATATTTATTTTATATATAATAAATATGCCATTTAATGAAGCAAAATCAACCAAAAAAAAAATGAGTTCGCGTGTCATAGGTTCGCCATCACTGACCTAAGCTATAGCCACCAGTTTGCATTCCAAAAAGGAGGTTTAGGATTTTTTTTAGTCATTACTTTGCTTATCAATATCAATATCTTGATAAAGAAACTCAGAAAAGTTTTGTTTTAATTAACTGATTTTTAGTTCGCAGGTTGTTTTCATTAACTTCCAAAAGGCTGAAGAGAATTTTCAGTGCTCTTAATTTTTAATAATTTTCATGAGTTCATTGTGTAGCAAAAGAGCCTTGTCAGAGATACAGAGTGGTTTTGCCACCTTGTCAGCAGGATGACAAGTGATAGAAAATAGTTGCCCTCATGATGGGACTGTGTTCATTCTGAGACTAGCTGATATGGTGTATTGGACTTCAAACCACTCTAAACACCTCACGTACAAGATAACTACATTCCAATACAAAATAAGCAAGTGAATGACTGAAGTAATTATTAGGTGACCCTATGGTATATCTGAATATGTGAATGCTGAGAAACTTTTGAGAAATAGAATGACTCCTGGTAAGTTTTCTCCATCCACCCATCCCTATCATTGGAACCTTGAGTAATTTCCAGAGAGAAGCAGAGCCCCAATGAGAAGGAAGTCAGGAGCTGGCAAGAAAAGCTGAATCTGAGAAAGGAAACGTGTGTTAAGTTTTGTCTCAATAGAGGCACAACGTAGATACACTTAGATACAGAAGAAAGCTCAGAGGAGATGTTATCTGGAAAATCTGTTTATTTATAATGCTAATGGGGAGTGTAAGATGACCCCCTCATTAAGAGAGGATATTAGTAGGTGTTGGTGTGAACAGGTGACTCGGGAAATGAGAATTTTTGAGGGGAGTTGTCCTAATAAGCACTTTAGCCATCAGAGTGCAATTTGAATTGATGACTGTATATACGAGAGATCAAATTCTTTACTAATAATTATTCTGTTACCCAATTATAAAATACTAGTGGCCTGGTGCACGGATTCGTGCACATTGAAAGGAAATTAATTAGAAGAAAGATTCGTGTGGTAATTACATTACTACAAAAAATTACATGTCAAAATAGTGTATATATATATATATAAAATATAGTATTATAAAATTAAAATGCAAAATATTTTAATATGCATGGTGCATGTGTAAGTCAATGTTCATTTTTAAATTGCCAGTGTGCATCACATGTACTGGCTGGTCGGTTGGTCACAGCCTTTTATATATATAGATGTGCTCCGTGTATGAATATTGTCATTTTGTAACTTAGGGAGGAGGTTCAAACTATACTTAAGAAGCTTGATCATGACCTATGTGAATCAAAGAGGGAGAAAGAAAAATTATGTATCTTTATTTCTAGAAAGCTCTTCTTGTGTGGGGATGAGCTCCAGGAGCTATCAGAGTGAAGGACTTGTAAGATAGTAGGGATAATTTGGGGGGATCTGAAAATTTTCTTGAGAACTGGAACTCTCCAAGCCTCATGTTGGTTTACTCTACCTGTTAGATTTTTGGAGGAGATAAATTTTACTACAGATTTCAGGCTTTCTGCCAGAGATTTCTCTGCACCCTTGGTATGGCTATTGGAAAACGGGGTCTTCATGGGGAATAGCAATCCTGCCCACACAGAGGTTTGTCCATTCATTCATTGAATAGTATTTAATGAAGACTATTTGATGCTACCTAGTAGGTGCTGCAGGATCTAAAGACCATGCTCGGGAGTGGACAGAAACGTCTGGGACCACATGTTCTGATCCTCTGCCCTCCTCCATCAGCTTTAAAGCCTAACTCTGGTCAAACCATTTCTGCTCTTCAGGATTGTAGGAAGTTGTCTTCTGCTGGAATGAGACAAGAGCCTTTCATACTCCTAGCTTTTTCATCACTTCAATCCCTAGAGCTGTGACACTTTTCTTCCATCTTCAAATTCGGGCCTGCTTTAGGTTTGGGCTGCCTCATCTGAAGGGAATTTTGAAAAGCCCCAGCCCAGTGGCAGAGAAGGCATATATGTGACAAATCAGTTTTGTTGTTGATTATTGTCATTTCTCAAGTCACCTCTGACCTGCTTCCTACTTCAACCTGTGCCTGCTTTTGCTCTTTCTTCTAACCAGTCTTACTGGATCCATTGCTCTAGGTATTTGTCAGTTCTTGGTATTCTTAGAAATTTTAAATCTTTGCCAATCTAGTGGTTTCAAAAGGCATCTCACTCTGGCTTTCCTTTGAATTTCTATGATTATATAGCGTTTGACTTTTCTTAAGTAATCATCTTTTGTGTTTGCTCACCTGTGACGCTCTGTTCAGGAATTTGCTTTTGTTCTTCTCCCTTATAGTTTTTGTCATTTTCTTATTGATATTTTGAACTTAGTTAAATTTTGGATACAAATTCTTTGTCAGTTATATGCTTTGCTTCCTGGTTTGTGACTTCTTATATCACATCCATTATGATATATTTTAATACACAAAACTCTCAATTTGAATAAAATTTGCTATTAGTTATGAATGCTTGAATACTATATATCTTAACAAGGTGACATTCTAAGCAGAGCAACAGAATGAATGGTCTTTTGAGAAGCTTTTCAAGGATAGCAGCATTGTGGTTCTAGTATAAATTATTATGGGTATTAATCTACTTACCCATACACACACACACACACACACACACACACATACATACACACACACATATGGCAGTCTCCACAATTTTGAGAAAAATCATGATGTGACTACTAATAGTGAAATGCTGCAATGTCTGGATGCTAATATGTGAAACACATTCTCTGGGATAATGCAATATTCAGATTAATTTATCCATTTATTATCTAAAGCCATATAATTTTTGGCTGCAAGCATATCTAACATGGCTTAGCTGTTTTTGGTAATTAGCAGCAGTCATTAGAAGTTAGCAAAGAACCTTACTTTTGTTAACTATGTCATATGAACCTACTTTAGTTTTATTCCTAGTAAAATTTAAAATTATTGATTTTTAAGAGATTCTAAATTGAGCTTTCTGAGGCTAAACCTGAAGGGTTTCTGAGGTATAATTTTGAGTTTAATTCATTGGCTTCTTTACCTACTGTTTTCTCTGAAATAGCAAACTTCTCAAAATACCTTTCTATTGGTATACTTACTTAAAACAACAAATCAAAACAAAATGCCTGCACTCTCCTTCCAGAGACACATGAGGGTTATGAAACCTAATTTAAATTTAAATGTATTCATCCATATGCTAGACATGAATTGAATTCCTCCCATGTGGGAGGTACTCTGCTAGGGACCCCTTTCATCCTGCTGGAGGCTCCGATGGACCAGTGGAGAGTCCCAGCTGAAGACCTGTAAGCATCAGCATCTCCCACAGCTTTGCTCAGTGCTCATGGTCCTCAGCCCTGTTGGACTCAACATTCTTGTTTTCATTGTGAGGGTTTTTACACCACCTCTGTATTCTTCTGATATAAAAGTCGTAGATAATGAAACTCATCTATTTACCTAACTCCTAAGAACTCAATATAATATCCTTAGAGCACTATAAAAGAGAGTAAAGTAATTTAAAGTGAAATAGTATGTATGTCAATATTTAAAAACTCTAATGAAGCCTGTGGTATAGACCATACCAAGGGGACATAACATTCATGAATGCCTACATCTAAAACTCTCAGGGCTTTCTAGAGAACCATAAATAACTGAAATTGTCTTTTCTCATATCCTACTTGTTCTGTTCAAAGTCAGAATGCTTCCTTCAGTGTTAGTTTCCAGCCAATAGGCTTAACCAAAAGTTTGTTCACAGAAGTCACTATTTTCAGACTACAGCCTCCCTCCTTCTCATATAACTTCCATTTGCCTTTATTACTTGCCTCAACCTGCCAGCTTACTCTCCTGCATTGGAGAAGCCAACTTTCTGTGGGAAAAATAGCTATGTGGACATCTCCCAGCTGTTCTTTGACAATAGGAGCATGTTCAGGAACCACTACAATAGAATAAATAATGACCGAGTGAGGTGCTTGCACATATTCATAATGGATGGGTTTTAAGATTTTAAATAACCTTTTTCTTATAAAGACAAGTTGAAGTCAGTGAAAGGTAAGTGCATTTTTGTGTATCTGTACAGTTGTTATAAATACAATAACTACAAATACAGGATGGTTTAGGAGTTGTTATAAATACAATAACTACAAATACAGGATGGTTTAGGTATAGAGATGGAAATAACACATGTTGTCTTGCCAAGAGGGCCATGATATTTGGAAGAGATGAGCAAGCCTTGGGGAAGTTACAAATATGGTGTAAAATTCCATTTATGTTAAAACCATACAAATTTACTTTGTGTTTATATTAAAAACCTCAAATAACTATGAATAGGGTGATCACTCATTCTGCATCAACATTTTGATAGGGGCAGAAATAGAATGTTGGGGACCAACTATAATTGTTAGAAATATTAATCATGTTCTGTTAACCATGATGGTTTTATTTTGATAAAAGAAGGCACATTCTAACCTGGTTGGGAATCACATGTGGGACCTGGGAGCTTACCTGGAAATGCAGCCCATCCCCTAATCTGGGAGCTGCCTATTATCATGGAAAGATGAACAACTTTGTTGCAAAAACCAGAGCCACCAGCCCTTTGCATACCTGCAGACCTTTGCAAATTTAATGGCCCATATTAACTGTAAACTGCCCGCTTGACATACCCTTTTGCTTACTTTCCCATATAATCTCTGTCCTTCTACCCAATATAAGCAGTTGACTTATGGTCGGGGGGAGGCAGGCGTGGGAAGAGCAGGTTTTCGTGGATGACCTGCTACTCTCCCAGTACTGCCAGGAATTATTGGAATAAACACTCATATATGATTAAATCCTGTCTCTGCTTAATTGGCTCAAGTAGTGACAGGCGGTGTGGACCAATTGATTGTCCAGTTACAATTTGAAACTAGTGCTGAGTGTAGAATGGTCCTTTCTAGGTTTGCCTGGTCTGCACATTGAAGACCATCTAGGAACCTGCCCCTGCTCGATAGAGCCAGCAGTGTTCCACAATCATTGCAACAACCCAAAATATCTCTGCATATTTCCAGAACATCCCCTATGTATGACATGGCTCCCACTGAGAATCGCTGCTCTGTGCACTGGTTTTCACCCTGCCCTTAGCATCTTTTGGGTCAGTAACTCCAAAAGAATACTCGTCCCCTATGTCACCATTGACTTGTCAAAGAGGGCTTCAGATATCCCAGTTTCAGCAGTTCTTCTTGCTAACTCCCTGAGACATCCCCTAGGCACTTACCCCAACCTTCCTATAGAAAATCAACACCACTGAAATGCAAGTCTATTGAGAGCAGCTTTCCTAAGAATTCTCTCTGTATATTGTGAGATTGCCTAAGAAACAAATTCAAAAACATCACAGTGTCACATTCCTGACTCCCCAGGGCTTTCTTTGCTGAATCCTGAAATAAGATAAAAGTAAGTTTACAGTTGTTCAGATGGAAAATAATACAGTAATTAATAAATAGTGATACGAGTGTTAGGTCCACACTGAAAGATGTTGTGAGTGTTTAAGAAATTTTATTACATTCTCTCACAGCGGGCTGAGACCGGTGTGCTGGGTGTCAGCCCTGAGGGGATGGTTAGGTTCTCTTACATAGAATAGAAGTATGCAATATAGGGTCAGGTTTTGGGTGCATGAGTCAGTCAAGCGGAGGGGAGGCAGGAGTTGGTAAGAGAGGAGAGTGAGGAAGGCGGTCAAGTAAAGGGGGATTAATTTTATCTTGCTTCTGCAGGCACCAGCTGTCTACTCCAAGCTATGGGAAAAGGCTTATAACAATATATATTTCAGAAAACATGTCCAAGCAGGAGAGATTTAGGGCAGTTCATCCTAACAACGAGAATGAACTGTTTTGTGTATTCACGACTGCAAACCTACTTTTGTCCTACCCGGTCTATTCCTTTAGCTCCAAGTGAGTGTCATCCTCTCTAGATGCCATGGTCTTGACATACCTTGTGCTTTCCTCTAAAGCCCCCCTTCCAACAAAGCCAAATCAGGACGTGTGGAGCCTGAAAGCTTTAAATCTGAAGGTCTTCTTTAAGAAAAAATATAAAATTCCAAAATAAAATAAATGTGTATGTACTGGTAGGAAGAAAAAGAAATCACAATAAAGTACCAATGCTGAAAAGGTGACAAAAACTAAAAAACTCACAAAACCCAGGAAAATAGCACACCACTATAAATTAATTAAATGTTTGACACACTAATACATTATACCAACATTTGGCTACATGATTTTTTGACAATTTTGCAATATCATTTTCTACAGAGAAAAGAGAAAATGATTAAGTCTTTTCTTTATCTGTATTGATTAAAATATTATATTTGATTATTGGCAACTTACAAAAGTATTTTTTGTTTGTTTCTACAGCTATTGGTGTTGTCATGTAAATTGTTAGAATTTTTAAATTTAGGAAAAATATGTCTTACTTGAGTGGTAAGATTTCACAGCATAACAAATTTATATATACCATGAGTGTTCTTAAATACTGTTTGATTTGACAACTCTTTCTAGGCAATTATCATTGGCATCCCATAGTGTTAGCATATTATGAATATAGTTTTTTTCTTTTTTCAGTGTCAGTACTTCACGTTAAATGAGCAGAAACTTAAGAATTTGTAGAAATATTAGATCAGACCATTTCAGGCCAAGAAAAGAGAGTGTGCAAAAAGACCTATATGGAAAACATATAGGGAACTGTAACATATTTATGGTGTGTACAAAGAGGAAGCAATCAGCAATTAAGCTAGATAAGAGTGTCTGGCCAGGGAAAGAAATGTGATCTGGTGACAAATGTTGGTGAGTGACTAGGCTCTCTTCTCCTGCCCTTAGGTTTAGGAATCAAATGCCTTTTGATGGATCACTAAGCTTATAAAGGGCCATAGAGTGTAGTGGTAAGTTCATTAGCGTTGGAGACAGACAGAGGTTAACCAGAGTACCACCTCTTAAACTTAGTAGCTAGGTAATTATTTTAGCATAACATAACTGTATGGAGAGGTGACTATAAGCTACACAAATATATCCTCTAAACCTCATATATGTATCTCAGATTTAATATACTCTTAGCCAATCCCCCAAAGTGCCAGTAACTACGTCAATGCCACCAGACACCAGGGAAAATATAGTGGAGGGGTTGTTAGGATAGAAATATACATAGCAGTTTTATAAATGTTAAAAAATATATGACCATGTGCAGATATTATTAGGACCCTTCCCCAGGGTCTTGGAAGATGCTCATGATAGGGAGGGGCCATGCAGTTTAAGCTTTTTAACTTTAGGTTGAATCTGTCTCCCTTAAAGGACACAGGAACATATCAGCAAATTGAATCCTCAGGCCAGCCCAGGTATCCCAGAGCTCCCCCAAACAATGCAAAGTAGCTCTAATTACTACCCTAGGCTACTTATAAATACTGACACTCTCCTTGCACAGTGCCAAGCTGACCTAGAAAGCCACAAATAGACTGTCTCTGATGGGTGTGCCAACCGAATGTCAAGGATGATTAGTGAGAAAGGAAAGAAGCCCTCCTTCCCCTTCTGACTTCAGGGCATGCAGAGCAGAGTGCGACAGAGGTCTAGAAAGCAGCTGCCACATGGTCTGGAGGGTGCGCATCCCTGCAGAATTGCAATTATCTCCTTCACTTTGAAAGGTTGTCCACTTTTGCCTTTACATACTTCACTGTCTTCTGCAAAGTTTCCCGATTTTTACTTTACATAGATTTGTTCATAGTAGAGGGCTCATTTGTAAGAAATGAAGGCTTATTCTCTACTCTTGTCATTTTACTCCTCAAAGGGTTTGCACAGCAATTTGGGATTGCATACAATGAGACATATATCCTTGTTTGTTGGCTTGTTTGTAAGTTGCTAAGTATATAACTCTGTGGAATGCATTTGGACCTAAAGTGCTAGATGGAAAGCAGATTTCCAAAGGGAAGGGTTGGGGCAGGGTCACACTTTGGTTACCTGTGTGTTCCTTAAGCAAATTGTCTTCTCTTGGCTTCGGTTTCTCTTTCTGAATGTTAAGGAAATCAGATCTTCCTGATGCTACAAAAAAGTTCATGAAGATTAAATAAGGTGGTATATATAAAAGTGATTCCCAAAGTGTAATTGTGGAAGTGGGTAGGTATTATTTCACCCTCTTGCTTTGTCACCTTTCTCTTCTCTCAGTGCAAGAGTCGAAATATACATAGCAGTTTTATCAATTTTACAAAATATATGGCTAAGTGCAGATATTATTAGGAACCTTCCTCAGGATCTTGGAAGATGCCCAAGGTATCCATTACAGTGTGTCACTGTTGAGTTCCCAGAGGAATACTGCCTCAGTAGGAGTACAGTTAATGATAAATGTCACCACTGTATTGCTTATAGTGCTCTCTTGTTCAAATGGATTTTGAATAAGGGAAACATAATTTGGAAAATAAGGTATTAGATCAGGAATACATGTAAGCAGAGGATCACATGGAGGAATGAAGCATCAAAGGCTATGTGTTTGACAGAGGTAAATGGAGCATGAAAAATGAGACAAATACTTAGTGTCTACTATATGGTGGACTCTGTTCTTAGAGCTTGGAATGAGCTGTTGAACCAAATGGCCAAAGATCCCTGTCCTTGTGAAGCTTTTATTCTAATGATTTAGAGCAAGCATGTCAAACTCAAAGGCTAACACGGGCCAAATAAACAAGTTTTAAGTTTATCTGGGCCCCAAAAACAAACAAACAAAAAGCTTCAATTTTCATAGAAACATAGGTTTATTTCAATAGAGACATGCTGAATACAAAGGGCTGAAATAAATGAGTAATCATTAACATAAAATAATAGAACATTTTAATAAAAATTAATATATTTTCTTGAACATTAACTTACCAGACACTGAATAACTGCACAAATTAATAAGCGTCACGCAAATAAACCTATTTTTATTGTTCTCTGAAAGCAAAATATTTCCTGTTGCGCACACCAAACAAGTCAGTCCAAGACTAATGACGTGGCAATTGGCTGCTAAAATATTCGCTGCCAGTATTAGTGGAGAGAAATGATGCGCCTGCGCAGAAGGCACAGAAGGGAAATGAATGCAACACGATTATAGTAACCAGTCATTAGCAAACATTGTAGTTCATTGTTAATAATTATGTATAACAAGATATTGTAAAAATTAAGTTATGAAATTTTTATTAAAACGTTTCTTACCGTTATAATGGCTGGGTCGCAAAAATATTTGCCATGGGCCACATGTGGCCTGTGGGCTGTGAGTTTGACATGCTTGATTTAGAGTACTCAAGAAAGGCTATGCTATGGCAGACTTGTACAGAATATTCAAAATATTAACAAAATACTTGGAAGGAAAATGAGACTAGGTAAATTATGGATTTGTCTTTGTTGCTTATTTAATTGCAATACTGCACTTTCATTATGAAACAAGTCTCATCTCCCCTATCCCACTACTGAGCTAATTATTTCAGGCTAACGTGGTTTCTTTGAGTCATTAAATTGCTCAAATAATTTACTGATTTACTCATTCATTCATTATTTCATTTATTCATAAACTAACAAACAGCTACAATATACTGATTATTATGCCATGAAGATTAATAAAACAGCGAGCACTGAGAAAATTCACATGTAGCTAAGGCCTAAGAGTGACACTGGAGAGGCAGTGGGGTCGTCTACACATGTAAAAGTGTTTTCTAAACCTCCAAACGCTAAGCCGTGGACTCCACGCAAGGACAACTCACTTTAATCCTCTGCCCTTGCCAAGGGTCATTTAATTAGAGGGATTTTGCTTAGTTACTCTACTGTTCAGAATCCTTTCTGTCGTGGCTGGTCAAGAAATTGCCGGGATGAGCTAAAAGGCAAAGTGACAATAATTGGAAACAAAATGTCTTTGTTCCCTTTCCCTCTGAGCAACAGACTTCACCTTACAAGCACCATATTGGTGGAGGCGGCCTCTTTATTGAGCCTGCTGACAGGCACGCGGCATATTTATAACAGCTGAGGATAGCATGCCCTGACGAGTGAACTTAATTCCTAGACTGCCATGTAGTCTCCTGTGACTGACAGTGATTTGTCCCCTGTGATTCTTTCTCTTTCTTCCTGACTATTCATAAAGCAGCGTTTGACAGCCTAATTTTATATTGCTAATAATACTAAAGAGCAGTGTAATTTTCAAATTTCTCTTAGACTTTTCCATGTTAAATTATTTTCAATAAACACTTCTTCCCTTGTCCCATCTTCTATGGCTTACCAAGGTTTGATGATAGTGTTTATGCTTCTTGCTAAATAATTTCTCAGAGATGTAAGCTAAGGATCATATACACTCTCTTTGATTCTGCTTGGCATTAAGTCAAACATAGATTTGAGGGTATTAGAGAAAAATTTTTATGTAATTTAGAGGTTGGATTAAAGGAGTACTTTATTTCATATTTATTCAACAAATTTCAGAGAGAGGAAGGGAAAGGGAGAGAGAAATAGAAACATCAATGATGAGAGAGAATCATTGATCAGCTGCCCCTCACAATCTAGACATGTGTCCTGACTGAGAATCAAACCATGACCTTCTGGTTTATGGGTTGATGCTCAACCACCGAGGCACACCAGCTGGGCATATTCAACAAATATTTTAATGCCTATTACGCATTAGACACCTTATCAGGACTTGAGTATGTAAAGATGAATACATATAACTGTGAGTCCTAGAAGAACTCACAGCTAAGAAAGGGAAAAAACATCATATGACCATGACATACTAGTACAACGGTTCTCAACCTGTGGGTCGCGACGCTTTGGAGGTCGAATAACCCTTTCACAGGGGTCGCCTAAGACCATCGGAAAAGACATATATAATTACATTATTGTTTTGGTGATTAATCACTATGCTTTAATTATGTTCAATTTGTAACAATGAAAGTACATCCTGCATATCAGATATTTACATTATGATTCATAACAGTAGCAAAACAGTTATGAAGTAGCAATGAAAATAATTTTATGGTTGGGGGTCACCACAACATGAGAAACTGTATTAAAGGGTCGCGGCATTAGGAAGGTTGAGAACCACTGTACTAGTAGGTACCAATGTTACCTCTATTTTATAGTTAAGAAAACCCTGGCTGAGAGAAGTTAAATGATTTGACAAAAGCCATACTGTTAGCACATGATGAAGCTAGGATTCAGTCCTAGATGGTTTGATACTAGTACCTAGGCTCTTAAGCACAATTATATATTTCCTTTTTTAGTGTCTAAGAACACATTGAATTTATATCCATCTTTATTCTTATTTTGTACATAACTATCCATATTCTTTCAATTATGCCTCTCTGTTGGCTTTCTGTTCACTGATTTCTGTGATATTTACACTCAGAGTCAGTAGAACAGGAATGAGGGAGAGAAAGTCGTTTGCTGTTCTTTCTCTCCCAAGCTAATAATAGTATGTTTCCTTAGACTGAAGCTATGCCCAGGGACCACAGGTCATCATTTCATCATTTCTACCCCTCAGCTGTAATTTACTTTTATGTGCTGTTGGACTCCCGCAGGCACCCTTGAAGGAATTTGTTTCCATTACAGGACAAACTTTGCCACTCAAAGGTCAAGCTTCCATGCTCGATAAATAAGTTTACATCATCATCCCGATTTCCTCCAGAATCTCATTTTTATGTGGCTTTGTTTTTTGAGTCATATCCTCCCTTCCATGCCTTTAGACCAGCGGTTCTCAACCGGTGGGTCGCGACCCCTTTGGGGGTAGAACAACCCTTTCATAGGGATCACCTAAGACCATCAGAAAACACATATATAATTACATATTGTTTTTGTGATTAATCACTATGCTTTAATTATGTTCAATTTGTAACAATGAAAATACATTCTGTATATCAGATATTTACATTACGACTCATAACAGAAGCAAAATTACAGTTATGAAGTAGCAACGAAAATAATTTTATGGTTGGGGGTCACCACAACATGAGGAACTGTATTAAAGGGTCGCGGCATTAGGAAGGTTGAGAACCACTGCTTTAGACAGTGCTGTTACTGTTGAATGAAAAACATCATCTTCACTGTGGAAACCTCCTTTTAGGACTGGACTCCTCCAGAGATCGGCTGAATCAGGAGGCTGTGCATCATGTTCAGGATAGAGTCTTCAGTGGTTAACTCTACAGTGGCAGGTGGTAATAAGTCCTCCAGAACATCCAGAGAAATAGAATTGCCTTCCTTTCCTTGGTGACTTCAGGTTGGAAGAGAAACGTTTTTTCAGATGAGTGGGCTGGGTCATCCCACAGCAGGGCTGACCTGTTAGAAGCAACATTGCCCTGTCGTGTACGAGCAGCATGGCTATGTGTCCTTATTGTGAATATCCACCATTCCAGATCAAGTTACCTTGTCATTCAGCTACAGACTCCAGGGTGTTTTCAATGCACAATCTCTATAATGTAAATATGGGGTTATTTTTTGTTCTTTCATGAGTTTCAAGCATAGATCTTCACGAAATCTGGCTTGACTCTCATGCCCTTTGGCAGCCAACATATATTTTTCACCCAATGAGACCTCTAGCATCGTTCTGGTGGAACATACTCTGAGACAAATTTTTGTAGCATCTCCTTTGGTATTTCATACTCATACAATCTCCAAATACTTTTAAGAGAGAAGACCTGTTATAATTTCCCTCTTTTATGTCACTCTAGTAGAAGATAATAGTTATGATACCAGTGAGAAAGATATCTGTCACCAATTAAGTATTTACTATGTGGCAGGAACTATGCCAAGATTTTGCATACTTTATATCATGCATCAGGAGGAAGATTCCAATTCTCTTTTGTCAAATGGGGACCCTGGGGCATAAAGAGGATAAATAACTTGCTTAAGGTCATAGAACATTGACAATATGATTCCAAACCCTACAGTCCCACCCTGTATATACTTCAGTGTTTGAAGAATTTCCTGCTTCCCATGCTGATTTTCTAAACATGTTCTGTCGCCACTCAATTTCTCCAGTCAAAATGGTTTTTAAATTGTACTCACAGATCTATTTTCTCCTTTTATATAGTATTTATAGTAGCTGATTTTGACAGCTGAGAATAGTACCTTATAAATAATGATGTAAGACCTCAGGCAAATCACTTAACCTTTTTGAACTTCAGTTTCCTCATTTGTAAGATGATGAAATAATAATACTTGCCTCACAGGCTTGTTCAAAGATCAAATGCAATAACATAAGCAAAGTACTCTCAATGAATAAATGTTCACTCAGTTCCCTTCCTTTCCCATCCCTTTCCTTGTAAGTCCCAGGATAAGGAAATGTGGCAAGGCTCATGACAAATTTGAATAATATAAGGATTGCTGAGTGATTAAATAGTTTCTCATCTGATTCCCAAAAGGATTTGAAGTAGCTTAATGAATATAGAAGTAACATAATTATTATAAACATGTTATGCTTCCCTCATTTCATCCTACCTGTTACACTATTCTCCCCATTAATTCATTAATTTATTCTGATAGTCATTCAGTCATGTAGATCTTCAATACTGATTGCATACTACTGTTTGTCAGATACTGTTTTGCATGCTAGACTACTCTTTACTATGACCCAATTGTTCTTTCTTCTTCCTTCATTCCTAGTAGTAGTAGAAAGGAAGTTTAACCTTCCATTCACTCATCACTGTACTATAATTTGACTTTAGACTTTTTTGTTATGGTCTTCAAATGTCTTCCTAAATATTAAACTCAAATATGTAATTTGCTTCTTTATCTTTGTTGATATGTCTGTTGCATTCTCTTCTTCCTTCTTAAAACTTTCTGGTGGTTTCTCTCTCTCTCTCTCTCTCTCTCTCTCTCTCTCTCTCTCTCTCTTCTTTCCCTTTCTTTCTTTCTTTCTTTCTTTCTTTCTTTCTTTCTTTCTTTCTTTCTTTCTTTCTTTCCTTCCTTCCTTCCTTCCTTCCTTCCTTCCTTCCTTCCTTCTTTTTTGATAGTACAGTCTCCTTTTACCCCCCCTTTTCTCCTACTTTAAAACTTTTCTGACTCTGTTAAACACCTTTGCATTATCTATTCCTTAAATGTTGTTGGCCCATATATTGTAAGTCTTAATACATTTTTCTGTCTATTGCTTTGTTATTATTTTACTTACTATTTATATGTTAGTGATACTAGATATGAATGTTCAAACTAAAATTGTCTTTAAAGACTTAGACTCATGTTTGTTATTGTTGACTGAACATCTCAAGCATCCCAACCTAAAAATAAGTAAAACAATTTATTTCCCCCGACAAATATATACTTGTTCCATTTTCATTTTCCATACATCTACACAGTCATAGTGCTTGGAACCAACCATATATATCAAATGCATTTGAAAGTTCTCAATTTTTTTAAAAAAATATTTTTATTGATTTTTAGAGAGAGAGGAAGGGAGAGGAAGAAAGAGAAACAGAGGGCAGAACATCGATAGGCTGCCTCCTGTATGCCTCCCCACCCCCTCACCCCCCACCTGGGCATGTGCCCTGACCTGGAATTGAATTGGCAATCTTTTGGTACATTGAACAATGTTCAACCAACTGAGCCACACCAGCCAGTGCTTAGGATACATTCTTCAACTTTTCTAATCCCTGAATTTTCCTTGTCCAAGCAATCACCCGGTCTTCTCATATCACTTTCCATATATCACCCCTTCATTCTGATGATCTCTGTCCTGGTTAGGGCTGTTAGCCTTCTTTATCCACCCCATACTTCAGTCTCTCAACTCATTCCTACGCTCAAGCTCACAAGCTCAGGTTCATCCTCTTTACCCATCTCAGAATGATGCTCAGCATAGAAATCATAATCTGGACATGCTCGTCTTTTGCTTGAAGTTTCCAAGTACTCTTTATGGTATACATCAGTAGTTTTCACAAATGGTTCTTTGAAAAAATCAGGGTCCATGTGGTGACGGACTCTGCGTGGGGAAATTTGAGTGGGCAGGGCTAGTACAATTCCTGCATTCTGGTTGTATTCTTACTCTGTCTTCCCTTCTTAACTAGGTTAGTTCTACTTTTCTTTTTTTAGATTGTAGTTCTACATGACATTTCATTTGGGGCAAAATGATGGAGGAGGTGGAAGGAAGGGCATTGACAGTTTTTATGAATTTTGAAAGCCACCAGCCTGCATGGTACTCAAGATCAACAACCCTCTGCATAACCTAGCCTCTGACCTCACCAGCCTCACCTCTTAAAGCTCTCTTGCCTTTTAATTTATGCTCCGTCACATTCATGTAGCCACTTACTTAATAAAGGAAAGATGGGATTTTACTGTGCTACTGCCCTCAGAAGTATATTCAGTTTGAATTAGGCCAGTTCTAATTTTGTTTCCTCTTGGATGCATGAATTTGCTTTACGTTGCACAGTTGTTTCATAGAATCGAGATCCTGAATACTAATCCTTTCAGTTTTTCATGCTTATTTCCAGGAGGTTGGCTTTTTTCCCTTGCTATTCAGAGCGATCCCATCCTTTTCATCAGTATGACAGGTGGCCCTACAAAACTGAGCAGCTGTGAGTCTTTCTAAGAGACCCTCTGGGATGAGTTGAGAGCCACATTTGACCTGTTTATGCTTTAGGAAGTTTTATTTTTTTTTTTAAATTCTCTTTCTAGATTACTTTAAAAATGAACCATACAATGCTATCCATTAAATAGGCAAGTATTTCCTAGTCAGGAAACTCAGCTGAGTGGGAAAGTGAATCTAAAATTAAGATGGCTTCCATTTGCCTAAGTGCCATTCTCGGTATAATATACTTTTTCAAAAACATTCATTAATATGCATTTTGAGACTTAATTTAGAAGCAGAGCCTGTCATTGATCACCTCTCTGTTTACATTTTAGCAGGCCGCTGAGAGTGTACTGTTAGATTCTCTTATAAGCTTTTTCCTTCACCTTTCCCTCTTTATTAGCCCCCAGACCATCCTCTGGGATCTTAATTAAAAAGATCAAGAGAGGTTTTAGATTTCATAAATATTGCAGTAGCTCCATGCTCTTTGGAGAGTGGCTTCTTTAGATCGAAATGGCTTCCTATGGGGTAGAAAGGCTTGAAAGCCAACAAACCAGAAAGAGTAAAACAAAAAGCTGTCTTCAGTAAACACAGAAACACCTCAGTAAATGGGCCAAATAAGTATGTACCATCATGTAAAAGATACTTAGTTATTTTTAAAACCTAGGGATTGTCTGCAAAATTATGATGCTGGCATGCAGGAGTCTCTGGGATAAGGTCCTTAAAAAGTTAAAGGGAGTTCTGTTAACCTTTCAAAAAATTGATCGCCACTGTTGTAAAAGTCTCTGGTGAGAAAATATGCCATTCTGCTGAGGGCTGTATATTTTGGAAAAGCTGATTGGTGTTCACTTTTGTTTCTGAGCTCACACAGACTCAAATTCCAGGATAGGGAATGAGTAGCTCATGAATGAATGGTTATGTTTATGATTAGTTGGGGAATCTTCAATACCTGGGTCTCAAGTTTTGCCAGTGAGTGTCAGAAGTTTTTGGTACAGGGAAGGCAAGGGTGAAGTGTGAAGAACAGAGAATGAGAGAGTTAACAAAAAGGCACAAAACGCTCACATGAACAGTTGTGTGTAGAGATCCTATATAATGCTTTGGCAGCTTTTATAAGGTCTTGAAATGGAATTTATATCCAAGGAGACCTTACTGTTAATTTGCGACAAAATAAAGCAAACAAAGGAAATGCTCTCCAGGTCTGAGAAACTCCAGCAGCTACGCTGTTGCCCAGAGGCTGGATCCTCCGAAGCTTCTCAAAACATGCCTGGTGGTTGGTTATGAAGGTTTTTGCTTCTAATACTGGCCCATTCACCTGAAAGATGAACATGCAGAGGAAACAGAGTCAAACAGGCACTGACTTGATAGTCTGGAGTCTTACCCATACTCATGATGTGACTGGGGCAAAGGGGTGTGAGGGGCTTCCGGTTTCTTCCCCACACCCCCGAATTCATTCTTATGGTGGCTACCATGGAGGCAAATGACTATCAAATTGATGATCTGGAGCAATGCCCTTGCTCTCAGTGGCCAGCAGCCATAACTAAGTGAGGCAGCCTACTATAGTGGGAAGAACATGGGTCTTACACCACCCAGACAGCCTGGGCTTGAATCCGGGCTTTTCTATAATTTAGCTGTGTGAGTTTGGAGAATTTAGCTAACCTCTTTGAATCACATTATTATTTTGTTGTAAAATTGGATAACAATATCTATTTTATAACAATTACTAGAGGACTAGAGAAAATAAATAAATGTAAAGCACCTAGTTTAGTTCTTGGTTCATAAAAAAAAATAGTAAATAATGTGGCTTAACATGTAGTGTGGTTTTAGAATGGGTGCAAAAGGGCAAGCAGTGGGTGAGAAATTTAACCCAATTTAACATCCTTCCTATGTGACACATTTACATCCCCCCCCTTTAAATCAATAGTTTCAGGCTTTAAAATAATTTCTCTCCTTCACTTGCCAAGTAGCAATCATTATATCTGGGTTGAGATTAATAGTACAAGGAACCACTAGTAAATATAACGTGATATATCAAGGCTAACATGAAAATTTCAGCTAATTGTTTGAGGTTACAAGTCTCCATAAAACCTATATCAGCATTATCTTTTGATCCTCAGACACCTATTTTGTGTGTTTCTATATGTGTGTATGTCTGTATATTTTTTTAAAAATATGTTTTTATTGATTTTTAGAGAGAGGGGAAGGGAGGGGGATAGAGAGACAGAAGCTTTGATGAGAGACATTGATAGGCTGCCTCCTGCATGCACCCCACTGGGGATGGAGCCCACAACTTGGGCATGTGCCCTGGCTGGGAATCAAACCACCATGACCTCCTGGTTCATGGGCCCATGCTCAACTACTGAACCACACTGGCTGGGTAATATTATCATATTCTTGAACACAATGGCCACTATGACTGAAGGGGATATAGCAGGCATTGAAAAGTAGTAGGAGATTATAAAAGTAAGCTGGACAAGATGATGGCAAATGATGTAGTGCTCAGTATGATTTTGCAAGCTATTTATCCGATCTATTTATAGAAAAAAGCAGGTGGATCACAAATAAATAAGATGTGATGGTGTGATAACAATGAAACCCATAAGGAGAATAGTACATCTCAAAAAGTGAAATATTAAAGTAAGTCAGACTGTAGTAGTTTATAGTCTTATAGGGAAATTTTAACATGAGAGGGTAAATCTTCCTTGGTAAGGACTCTACTGGCCATCAAGTGTTTAAACATTAGGCTTGATCTCTATTCTAATCGATGACACATCTCTTGAGAATGGAAACTTCACGGCTCTTATAATCACATTTTTAAATGTTAATAATTGCTCTTCACTTTCAAAAGGATTTCCAAAAACATTTTTGCTGCTATTTTATTTTAATTCTGCTGCGTTTTTAAATATATTTCTTCATAGTCAGTACTCAGTGGAAATGAGGAACAGCTGGTCAACATCTTGCATATCATAATCTATCATGTATATAATAATTATTATTAATGTGCCGGGAGAATGGCCTCTTTTCCCCGATAACATATACTCTTCCTTTAATCTACCTTCATAAATCCTCTTTCATATCATTTTAATTCTTTGGAATTATAATTACTATCTAAATTTAATATTTTCTACCTGATTAGTAGTTAATTTTTTTCTAATTTACACCAAATCAGATTAAAATTATTCTCATAAAGAATGATCTGATAAATTATCTGTATAACCCATGCTAAAATTACCTGGCTACTGGGGAAAGACAATTTTTAATGTGTTTTTAATATTGCCAAAGTGTTACACTAAATAGGTTAATTCCTACACTTTATCTCATCGTATTAAGATAGTCAAAGACACCTGGAATGTGTTGGTTGTTCTTTGCTGTGCTATTAGCCAACAGCTTGCAAAATTCATAAATGTAACATAAAGTAAAAGGGTCTCATTATTCCCAAGGCAAACTATACATTCATTGGCCTCTCATCCAATTCCTGGGGCAAAGAAGGTGTTATAAATTCATAGAGAAGAAAGGTATTCCTTAGGGCTCTGCTTAGGGTATAAGAAGTTGGGGGAAGAGCCACAAGGGTATCTTTCTCAAATATTTACTATGCGAACTCTGTGGGGCCCCTGTAGGAAAAAACTCATGAAAGTGTGGAACCGCTTCTAAGACTGTGGGTCCCCAGGAGTTTCTCACTTTTAAGTAGTTCACACTCAGCCTTCATCAGTTTGTCAAAGTGACCACCTATGTTTTCTACAGCCTTGGGCTCCAGCCGCTTCTCCTTCAGGTAGAAGATATTTTCTGTCTCCAGATACCAGGTTTGCGGAGACCTCAGCTCTTTCACAGGACCAAGGAAAATCACTGATTTTCAGTTTGTTCTGTCTTTTCTCCTCCTCCTCCTCCTCCTTCTCCCCCTCCTGCTCCTCCTCCTCCTCCTCTTTTTTTTTTTTTTATAAGAAGGAGAATGACAACTTCCTACCTTTTTATACGAGGGATCTAAAACTGGAAGTTCTGACTGCTATTTAAGTCTTGGAAGTTTAGATTTTTCTCTTATGTAGTACTTATTTAAAATAAAAATAATGCCATTGTTAATGACTTGTTTTTTTCCAATTAATTTTTTAAAATGGCATTTCCTCATATTTCCAGTATTTTTCTTTTTGCTCATCCATAGTTCCATGAAATGGGGACTTAGGTGTAACTAGAATGAAATGGACAAATAGTGACTGATCTTAGCATCAGGGACAAGGTTCTTTTACTTGCAAACCTGAGCATTCTGAAATTTATTTTGCTTTGGTTTCAAGTTGCTTTCATAAACACTTTAGACAGGCTAATGGTCACGTGCTTAAGAGGAAAGGTGAATGGTATAAACAAAAAAAACGAGAGCAGGTAGGATAGGGCTGGCCATTTCAATGGGTCATAAAAGAAAGACACAATTTGACTATATCATTCCCTGGAGAGCTCCTTGGTGTGGGTTTATGAACACTGGGAGAAAGGCCAAGTTAGGTCTAATTATAGGTAGTTTAACACTGCAATTTAAATGCTCAATCTTTTTTTAGTTCTTTTTTCCTTCCTTTCTATTATTATTATGTTTTTAAATTTTGAATTGAGCTCAGCTTTATACTTTGACCTTTCTATTATGTTTGCTAAATGCTTTAATTAGCCATCACTTCCCTATTTTTCTTGAAAAATTAAGAGATGAGAATCTATTTACCTATAGGCATCAAAAGATAAATATATTCATAATAAAATTTAAAAAATAAAAACATGTTGCAACAAATACAAGCCCACCATTACTCCTGCTTCTTTGCTGACTTTGTGGTTTAGGTGATTGATTTCTCTTTAAATACAATCCAGAAAAATATTTGTGAATAATATAATTTGGGCTCTGGACCTTATTGAGGGAAAGGTTCTTTTTCTCTATGACTATTTAGAGTATTTCTCCTCTTTTTATTTCTCCCCCCAAAAATGCTTGTTTTTCCATGTTATTTCTTAAGATGGTGAGAAACTCTTTGCTTTTCATTGTGGATTTTGAAGTGGCACACATATGCTTTCTTTGCATAATACTATAGTTTAGTAGTTCTCAAATTTTGGGGGAGAGTCACAGGTTCCTCTAAAAAATTATGAAAGCTAAAGAATCTTTTTACAGAGTGACAATGTTCTTTACCTATGGACTTTAGAAGGAAGACAAGAGGATGTGTTGGGAATGACTGGACTAGTTGTGCACAGGAGCAATACTGCATTTACTGACTTATATAGTAAATTATAAATGACACTCAAGTAGTCTTCTGTTCCCCTTTTCAAAGGAACTAAGCATAATCTTGACCAATGTGACTAAGGAATGGCCTTGCTATGACTGGGTTCTTTTGTTTTCCTTTGATGTCATCTTATTTCACTGGAAGGCTGGCTTTTTGCTTCATAGACTTATTAGCAGTTCTTAGATTTTGCTTATGAATTTGAACAAAATACAGATTTTGACAACTGAGAATTATCTCTTACAGAAGACTGCTTTGCTCTAACATGCGCTACAGTATTTTGACTTTAGCAGGGCGAAGCTTCTATATCTTTTCAACTTGATGTTACAGAGTTGCTGTCCGTGCCCTTTAAATAATTATTTAGGTATAGAATAAGGCATTCAGCCAAGCCTTACTGTCAGGAGCAGTGGGGAGCAATTAGCCTCTCTCTGCCTGTGTAAAAATGGTTAAGAAAAAAGCAGTTCCATCACAATAGGCAAACACCAACGGATGCCATAGGTCCTAGCAGGCTTGGATTGACTTTGATAAATTTTCATGGTTTGTATTCTCGAAATATGTGTATAAGCATGTGTAATTTTCTAGTATATCATTATATGCATATACATTTATAGTTTGTACGTATGAATGTAATCACTGTTCCAGTTAGTTCTCTAGAATCTATGAAAAATGTGCTGTGGTTTTAAAAATGACTTGGTACTATTTGAAAGGAGAATGATAACATTCATGTAATTGACATGAACTAATTAAACTAAAATGTCCTAGGCTATTGTTTGTGAGGCAATGGTTACATGGTGTAAGGGAAATGTCATGATGGTGCTTTCATATGGGATAGGCTTTCATGAACAAAAATAAGGTGGTAAAGGTTTGTTTATATCATCACGCTTGTTGTATAATTCCTCTGTATTAAGATCTGATAGTGATTACATAGAATACAGGATTTGGAATTAAAAATTAAATACTGAAAAACCAGAAATAAAAGTCCCAGGTTTACCACTCACTTGCTGTGAGACCTTTATTACCCTCAGGATAGAAACTTGTGAGGAAGGATAATAAAGGGACTTTACTCACTGGGTTGCTGGGGATTACCTGACATAATTCATGTGAAGAGCTTTGTGGAGTGCCCGGCATATAACACACTCTCAATAAAGAATAGCTATTATCACTGCTACTGCACTGCCTCCTCAGGGGCAGTTCTCACCTAAGACTATTTACCAGGGTTGGAGCTCTTGGGTGTGAGGGACAGTTAACCCACACGGGCTAATCCTACCTCTGTATAAGGTTCAGAGTAAACGTCGTCATTTTCTTGTCTATTTTTATGAACAGACTAAAAACTGCTACTTCTGTTTTCTTTGAAGTCTTACTTGCTAGAGCACTCTCATCAACTCTAGAATAGTGTCTATAATTTTAGTAACTGCCTCCTGTGCTCAGCTTGTTAATTAAAACAGTTTATTGCTTAGCAAGGCATATTTTACCTTTGAGCTTTAATTCCTTCTGCTGTTCTCTCTGAAATGGATCCAATTCCCAGAGATGTTTGTCAGACTAGGTTGCTGATGCACCATAAGATAACCAGATGACTCCATGGTTGTGTTTCTGATATTCTTACAGCCATGAGTTAGACCTGGCATATACTTTTCTCCTCCTTTTTAGTAAACTGTTCTCTATTAACCAATATATTATCAAAGCCCTCCAAAGAGATACCTCTAGGAAGGAATGATGGTAATTCTCAATTACATTCAAGTTATCTGGCTAATTTTTCTAAGTATTTTGTTTCAAAGATGGTACCAAGGTTAAGCCTACTTTTGAAGCACAAGTATTAATATCCTCCATAGGATGTGCCTATGCAAGCTTAGTGAAGTGTCCAATAAAGACCAGAACATTTCTGGTTCACGTAGAGTTTATTTTTAATGTCAGAACATCCTCTAAACTGTTCTACTAGGACATGAGCTTCTGTGTTTATTCCTTACGATGTCTACCCTTTGCTCTGTTATTTCCCCATACACAATTCAGTGATTTTCAAAATTCAAGAGACCAAGTATTATTTGTTTCTCCTTCTCTTTGTATGATGGAATATAAGCTTCTTTTTCCTTATTATATGATTGGGGTATATTTTTCAATTATAATTTTATTTTAATTTCTCCCTAAAGGAAGTTTTAATATTGTTTTAAGAAATACGATAGTTCATGCTTCTCTAGAAATGACACCATCCAGGGATTTTATGCAACGCTCTGCTCAATATCCACATCTTTCACGGGTTAGGCTTTGTTGAATATTATCCAGTTAATTCTCTTAAACTTTAAAGGGAATACTTCTCCTCCTTATTTCATATATGAAGAAATCGGGGAACAGAGAATTATAGTAGTTTCCCATGGTCTTGGATTGGGTAAATATTTGGAACTGAGATTCACACTCAGGACTACACATTTGAAAGCCTTTGCTCATTTCTCTAGATAACACCAAATTCATAAAAGTGACATTTATGTTGCTGGAACTAAAGTCTACAAAGTCTCAAAGGAAATGCTCGACTTTGAACATGCACTTCCATTATCATCTGCCTTTCCTATCACTGACATTGAGCCCTGAGAGAATGCCTTTTATGTGCCCAAACACATAACAATATGGGTTTCTAAATGATAGTAATGTTAAAAATATTTTCCGCAGTGCCATTTCAGGAACTAATCTATGGTATAATAATAATCTCTTCCGTGTGATGCTTTCTCTGCTGTGAAGAGAAAGCACGGGCTTCAATATGTCGTGATGTCTCTTTTATTTGTGTCTTTCAAGTTTTGGTTTAGTGCTTATAAATTACTTATAACAGATTTGCAAGTGATACCTTATGTAGTCATCACATTTGTAGCATGATCTAGACACTTGCTAAATGACTTTATGCAAATTTCATATGCTGAAGCGTCCTGGTTTTGGATGTCTTTATGTATACAAAAACCTTATAACCTGGCACCCTTAGGACATTGAGATTTCAGAGTTAGGGCTAATTTACACTTTGTGGGCTATCTGTGTTACCTAGGTTTTATTTTATATAGCTACTAATTTTGGCTGCCATAATTTGAACTACTTTTGAAGACATCTGATAACAGATTTAAAGTAACTGACACACTAGTCAAAGATCTTCAGAGAAACAACCCATTTATGCACATGTGTGGACACACACTTACAAACACACAATATTTATATATAGAACCAAATATCTATCATCTACCTATTAATCATCATCTACTAATTGATCTATTTACCTATGATATTTTAAGGACTTGGCTAATCAACTATCATCTATCTAATCTATCTATTCAGCTATGACATTTTAAAACACTGGCTGTAGTGATTGGCTGGCAGGTCCAAAATCTGCAGGGCAAGACTACAGGTTAGAGACCCAGGAAATAGTTGATGTTGTTCTCTGCAGTTCAAGGGCCAGGAGGCAGAATATTTTCTTATTCTCATTCTTTTTCTCCTCAGGCCCCCCAACCACATTACCGAGGATCATTTGTTTTACTCAATTTAAGGATTTAAATGTTAATCATATATAAACATTTTTCACATCAACATCTAGACTGTTTGATCATACATCAGGGCTTCCTAGCCTTGAAAGTAGACATAAGTAACCATCACAGCAACTCAGTTTCAATTTCTTATGTTGATTTTCTCTAAAAAATTGGTATCATTTAATTCTAAAGATATTGGGCTATAAAACTTTCAAAGGCTTCTGTGATACAAACAAAGTTAATGCAATTTAATATAAATTAGCCTGTCATTTTACAATGGTAAAAATCTATAAGCTAAATTCTTTGGGGGTAGTGATCACTATGACATAATTAAGATGTGTTGTGTAACTTTGCTAGCACTATCACTAACTAAATCAAGGGTCAAGACTTGATTAGCATCTTCTCACATTGACAAGAAAGAAAAAGAGTATTTATTAAGAATGAATATTTTACCTAACTGGTTTGGCTCAGTGGATAGAGCGTCAGCCTGCGGACTGAAGGGTCCCAGATTCGATTCTGGTCAAGGGCATGTACCTTGGTTGCGGGCACATCCTCAGTGGGTAGTGTGCAGGAGGCAGCTGAATCGATGTTTCTCTCTCATCGATGTTTCTAACTCTCTCTCTCTCTCTCTCTCTCTCTCTCTCCCTTCCTCTCTGTAAAATATCAATAAAATATATTAAAAAAAAGAATGAATATTTTATGACATTCCCCAAACATTAATCTGAATTTTTATTTAAAATGTTCTTGCTTAGAGATATATTTTAATAAAAGTACCATCATTATTTTGTGTTTGGAACAGTAGTCATGGTCTTGAATCTTCAATTTATACTTTATTATTTTCTGTCTAGTAGACATTCAATAAATATTGCCTTCCTACTTTCCTTAGAGTGAGAATTGAAATGCTACCATGCACAAGAATATTCTATTGAATATTTTTTTAAACTGTTCTTATTGGTCCTATTTTTCTTCTATTCCTGGAATCATGGATTTTTGTCCTTAGGTCGGTCACCTTGTGGTTTCCATGTTCCTAATATTTAACATGTTTTAATATATTAGTGCAGCTAATCCTGAGAAAGGAAGCCTGTGCCATCACCTCATGACCAGTGATTCTGTTACATCAGGGTGAGCAGAGAGAGAGAGAGGCTAAGTTATACACACATAAAACAACTACAAAATCTCAGTGGCTTTTTAAACCAAGGGTTTGTTTCTTGCTTATCTTCATTTCCAGCAATGGTCATTACAGAAGCTCTGTGCAACATATTTATTCAGTAACAGAGGCTAATTGAGACTCAGTTTATACACATCAGGCAAAGGACACTTAAAGTGAGCTGTACGTGCTGTCCTTAAAGCTCTCACCCTGAGGTGACCACACCACTTCTCACATTTTGTTAGCCAAAGGCAAGTGCATGGCCATGTGCCCTTCTGCAAAGCAGGTGAGAAAGTGGGATTCTTCTGTGAACCCGGAAGGAGGGGGACTGGAATGTTTGTGAACAGTCAGATGCTGTTGAAGGTGTGATTCTGTATTGAGAATGATTTCAGCTTGAATGTGTGGCTAAGAGTGGCTCATGGAGACATTCAGTTATTTGACATAATCAGAGTAAGTAGGTAGACAGTCTCTGAGTTGGTGTGGGAGCTAAAATACTTTATGAAGGATCAGGCCCTTTTGTATTTTTCTTCTATTCCTGGAATCATGGCTTTTTGTCCTTAGGCCGATCACCTTGTGGTGTTAGGAACGTATTTACAGCTATAACAATCACATTCTCATATCTGCTCCAAGATCTCTCTCTTTTTTTTTAGCTAGTAGTAAAATATTTCCTAGAAGAAACTTGTCTACTTTCTTGACAGACTTTTCCTTATTTTTCATTAGTCAGAACCATGTTACCTGGCAACTCTGCTACTGGGAAAGTGAGGACCTGAGAAGGGCCAAGGATATCTGGTTTAGAGGGTTATCATGCTTTACCATCTTTCTTCCTCTGGAGCTGGTCATATTGACCGTTGAACAAATTTGTAGGTCTGATATCTATCTATATAAAGCCAGTGTCTATGACGACCAGGACGACCAAATGACCAGTCACCATGAGGTGCATTGAGCACCTCTCGGTCCCTCGGTCCCTTCCCCATGGCCCGCAGTCTCCAATTGCAGCATGGCAAATGGGAAACCATGGCAAATGGAGCAACAGGGCTGGACTGGTGAGCTGGCGCAAAGGTGTCCCTCCCCGTGGCTGCAGGCTCTGGGGAACCAGAGCCATGCTGTGATCAGGGAACCACAGAGAACAGAGGTGAGTGGCAGTGGGGTGGGGTGGGACTGGCGAGCGGGCAAACTTTGACCTCTTGGTCCCTCCCCACCCCTGCCCCGCCCACAGCTCCTGGGAACTGGAGTCATGCTGTGATGGGGGAACCATGGCAAACCAGGGGGTGGCGGTGGGGACTGGCAAATGGGCAGAAGATAGCCTAGGGACCCTAACTGCACGATTTTGTGCGCACTGGGCCTCTAGTTAAAAATAAAGGGAAATGGCTGGGAGAGAAAATAAGTTACCTTTCACAAAAAAAGAAAAAGAACAAAAAATTTATTATTAAATAGGGAGATGATGATAGTTGGAGGTAAACTATAAGGAAGATAGATTATCATGTAGTCTAAGAAAGTTGAAAAGCAGGCTAGGACATGGTGGGATTCTTGCAGACAGGGGGTCTGATCAATCACTGAGGCAGTAGCAGATAAGTAGATTCTTGAGTAGCTGATAGTATTTTAAGGACAGAAAGGGCATTCCAGGTGGAAAACACTGAAGGCAAAGAGCCAGAAAAGGGGGAGGGAGACTGTGATTAGAGCTTTGACTCTTTTGGGGTGCTTGTAACATTGGGGCATTGTGATGTAGTGGTTGGAAACATTTCCTCTCCATATAGATGATCTCAATTCAATCTCAGTTATATCCCTTACTAGCTATGAAAAGTTGAGCAAATTCTCCAACCTAAGTCTCATTTTCTTTTCTGCAATAAAGGAGTTAGGATATGCTAAATCGCTGTAATGATTAGATGCAAAAAATGAAAAGGTTAAAATAAAATAGTTTGTTTCTTGTTGATATAACAAGGTAGTGGGCAGGCTCTACTCTATGCAATCATTTGGGGACTCAGGTTGAAAGCAGCTTTGCCATCTTCAACAAATGCATTTCAAATCTCTCTGTGATAGTTCTCCAGAAAACCTCATTGGGTTCTAGGGAGCATTGAATGGTATAATGCATATTAAGCATTCAGCGTAGGGCCTGACAGGAAGTAAGCAATCAATAATGTTAATGGTTATTAATGTTAGCCCTAATTTTGGCTTAGAAACCAAAGGGCTTAAAGGAGAATTGAAAGAAACATAAGTCTTATTAAACCACAAAAGAATATTTTATGTGTTAATTTATTTTGAGCAGAAAAATGAGGCAATTAGAACTGAAATAAAAATTATTCTGGCAAATGTGTAGGATGATTCTACAAGGGATGTGATGATGGTAGGCAGACAAATCAATTAGAAGATAGTTGTAATGAATGGTATAGGTAAGAAGTAATGAGATCAGAGGGAGAACAGGAATGAAGAAGAGGGGACAGAGCCAATACATTTTATTATCTGAAGGCTTTGAGATACATAATTCTAGATGTCCCAAACTCAAACACGCATTTGGCATCTACATTCATAACTGGAAAAATCAAAGTATTTCTTTTATAACCCAAAATTATTTTTATAGTAACATTTGGGTTTGATGGCAGAAACATAGAATGGGAAGTTATCATACGAGATCCCTTAGACCAGGGGTCCTCAAACTTTTTAAACAGGGGGCCAGTTCACTGTCCCTCAGACCGTTGGAGGGCCGGACTATAGTTTAAAAAAAAACTATGAACAAATTCCTATGCACACTGCACATATCTTATTTTGAAGTAAAAAAACAAAACGGGAACAAATACAATATTTGTATTTGCATGTGGCCCGCGGGCCGTAGTTTGAGGACCCCTGCCTTACATTTTTGAAGTTGTGCATGTTTTCACCCATTGACATTCTGTGCTGGTGAGTTTATGTCTCATGGTGGTGCTCCACCTCAGTGAATCAAACCTTGTCTTGGGTTATTTCTGTGGAAAGATGGTTTTCCAATGCACTTACAAGGGGTTGAATTCAGCTTCTCAAACTAAATTGAAACCTGGGATAGTTAGGGTGAGGGGTATCTAAAGCATACACTCCTTTATGTAGGACAAGCTCATGTCATTATTTTGACAAGTGCTTCTCAAACTTTAATGTGTGTTGGGGTAGGGGTGCCAAGGAGTAGTAGGGATGATATTCCAAATGATGATATAACTGGTCCATGGATGACAGTAAGAGTAGCATGTAGCCCTACTGTGTTGTCCCCTGGGCTACAACATTGACTTATGTTTTCCTATGAAAGCTGTATTGGGGACTCTGAAACTCTAAGTGTCTTAACTAGAACTTTTTTTAAAAAAATGAAATGTTATTTTAGAAGCTATTTCTCAAAATGAAATAAGCCAGACACTTATTTCACCCGAGATTATTGTGCATCTAGGACTTACTTATATAAGAAATGACAAGAATATAGACAAAGATAAGCTACCATTTATTAGGTCTTTTATTTTCTCAGTAATTATTTGTAGTTATGTATGTAATTTATATAATTTGTTAGAGCTATTATTTAGTAGTAGAGGCTCCGTGCATGAAATTTGTTCATGGGTAGGGTCCCTAGCCTGGCTGTGATCAGAGCCTCCCTTCCCTGGCTGCCGGCCACCAGCTGGGGCCTTCCTTCATTCTGCACCACCCCCTGGTGGTCAGTGCATGTCATAATGAGCGATCAGTCTCCTGGTTGAACTACTGTGGAGACAGTTTGCATATTGGGCTTTTATATAGAGAGATTTGATGTTTCCTGATGCTATTATATATTGTATCATTTATCCAACTTTATTTTTTTCTGCTGTGTATAAATAAAATTGATATTAATGTTTTATATTGGATTCATATGCAACAATTGAGCAAATTGACTCATTAATAGTAACAGTTTTCTGTACAGGGATGATTGTATGATTTCACTCTGTTATTCAGTGTTGACATTCATTGATTGCTTTTTATACTTATCAACCAACCTTGAATTTGTGAAATATTTTGTTACAGAGTCTCATTTTTATATATCAATTGATTCTGTTTGCTAAAATTTTGTTTAGGAATGTTATATCTATATTTGTGAAAGAAATTGGGCTATGGTTTTCTTATCTTGTAATATTTTCTTGTTTTGTTTTGAGGATAAGTGCTATACTGACTTCACTAAATGAATTGCAAAATAGTCCCTCTTTTTATATCTCTGGAAGAGTTTGTGTAAGCCTTGTGTTGTCTTGACCTATAATTTTATTTTTGAAAATATTTCTAATTATGGATTGCATTTCCTTAGCAGTTATAAGACTATTTAAATTTTTTATTCCTTGATTGATTGATTGATTAGGCAATTTTTTTTATTTTTAGGGCACACTTGATTTATTAATTTATGCAATTTATCATTTTCTTTTCTCAACTTTCTTTGAGCTTAACTTGCCCTTCTTTCAAACATTTTGGGATGGTTAATAAGTTTATTGCTTCTCAAGCTTTTATTTCAAATATACTTATTTAGGGAAATTCATTTCTCACTAAGCATTCTTTTAGTTCAATACCACGGGTTTGATATGTTGTATATCGAAACATTTTATTATGACCAATGTAATTTCTTGTTTTATTTATGGTTATGTAGAAGTTTATTGCTTACTTTCCAAAGAATAGAATATTTTCCCTTTGTATTTTGCTATATATTTTTATCTTAGTTTCACAACTGTCAGAGAACATATTCTATTTTAATCTATTAAGGCCCAACATGTGTTTTTTGGTTTTTTTTTTTATGTCCAAAGTCCTTTGAAAAAAATGTGTATTCTGAAGCTGGTGCAGTGAACATTTCTGCTGTTAGATTAATCTACTGAATTCTTAATTTCTGTTATATACACAGAGTGGCCAGATTATTATGACCACCTGACGTTTGTAGACAAATTAGCTATAATTTCGCGCTGAAGTTGCTGGAGGGCTAGGCCATTACAAATAGGGAAGCAGGTTGTTTACCACAACAGTAGAAGTAATTTTCTTCTGAAGATATGAGTAAACAACACGACTTAACAGCCTTTGAATGTGGGATATATTTGAACGTGAGTGGCCAGATTATTATGACCACCTGATGTTTGTAGGCAAATTAGTCGTATACTGCATCATATGGGATATGGAAGCTGAAGACCTGTTCGAACACCTTTTCTGTCTGCAGTTACCAAGATAAAACATCTCCAATTTGCACAGGAACACAAGGATTGAACAGTCGAGCACTGGAAAAAAGTCATGTGGTCCGATTAATCATGTTTCCAGTTGCATCATGCAGATGGCAGAGTGAGAATTTGGCGGAAACAGCATGAAAGCATGCACCCCACATGCATGAGTACAACCCTTCAAGCTGGTGGGGGCAGTATTATGGTTTGGGGCATGTTTTCCTGGCATGATTTGGGCCCTTTAATTTGTGTGGAACAACGTCTGAATAGCACAACACACCTAAGTATCGTTGCTGATCAAGTTCATCCTATCATGTTGATGGCATATCCCAATGGAGATGGCTTCTTCCAACAAGACAATGCGCCATGCCACGGTGCTCATATTGTGCAGGAGTGGTTTCAAGAACATGAGAGAGACTTTACCTTCCTTAGGTGGCCCCCACAATCACCAGATCTCAATCCAACTGAGCATTTGTAGGACGAAGTTAAAAGAGCCATCAGGCAGCTGGTTCCACAACCATCAAATCTCACAGAGCTGGACAGTGCTATTCATCAGGCATGGTGTCAGATTCCTCGCATCACCTTTCAACATCTCATGGAGTCAGTGCCAAGAAGAATCGCCGCAGTATTGAAGGCAAAAGGTGGCCCAACAAAGTATTGGTGGGGTGGTCATAATAATCTGGCCACTCACGTTCAACTATATCCCACGTTCAAAGGCTGTTAAATAGCGTTGTTTACCCATATCTTCAGAAAAAATCACTCTACTGTCTTGGTAAACAACCTGCTTCCCTATTTATAATGGTCTGGCCCTCTAGCAACTTCAGCATGAAATTATAACTAATTTGCCCCAAACGTCAGGTGGTCATAATAATCTGGCCACTCAGTGTATATTTTCAGCTGTCAAATTTGTATTTGGTACCTTTCATAAATTCCTATTTTCTGGTAAAATTCTTTTTATTTTATTGAAACTATTACTCACTGTTATTTTAAAGTCTAGTTCTGACAATTCCAATATCTAAATCACCAATTCTGTTTTTACAGGTAATGCAAGGTCCCGATTTATGCTCTCTTCCTCTTAGGATTTGATCTCAAAGTCTACAGTGTGTTTCAGGATGCTCCTCCTTTATGAGACCTGGACTTCGTTTTTTATGTCCCATGCTCTGTGAAATCTTGGAAAGCCATTCCTGTCTTCCCAGTTCTTAGCTATCACTGCTTAGTTCTTAACTCCTCATTATGTGCTGTTTGTAAATTGTCAAATGCCGCAAGGGAAAAATAGCTGCCGAATGTAGGGCTTACCTTATTGCACTTTCCTTCCGCCCAGTGGGTTGACTTCTAATCTGGGCTGTTTTGATTGTTCCAAACTCAATGCTTGTCTCTCTATCCCTTTATGACTGCAGACAATTTGGCTCAGGTTTTCAGGCTTTCAGCCACTAATCTCTGCTCTACTTTTTAGCCTCTTGGTCCTATGCCACCTACCAATTAGCAAACGATATGGAGTAAACACACCACCAAATACTGGACTCATCTCAATCTCCTTCCCTTTTCTCAGAGACTCTCAAGTCCTGGCTGCCTTAGTAGCTTTTTGATGCGTTGAAGTTTTTGATTGCACAATTTTTCTTTCTTTTAAATTAAATTTGGACCATTTCTCATCTTATTTGCATGGGAATATTGCCAGAAAGAGAAGACACTCAATACATTTAAATTTCTTTCTCTCATTTGTCTTTTGTAAAATAATAATACCTGCTCATGTTAGCTCAAATAATCCTATATAATAAAAGGCTAATATGAAAATTGACCAAACAGCAGAGTGACTTGTCACTATGATGCGCACTGACCACCAGGGGGCAGACGCTCAACACAGGAGCTGCCCTCTGGTGGTCAGTGTGCTCCTACAGGGTGAGTGTCACTCAGCTAGAAGCTGGGCTCATGGCTGGTGAGAGCAGCGGCGGTGATGGGAGCCTCTCCTGCCTCTGTGGCAGTGCTAAGGATGTCCAACTGATGGCTTAGCCCGCTCCCCGGGTAGTGAGCATAAGCCATTAGTCGGACATCCCCCGAGGGATCACAGACTCTGAGAAGTCACAGGCCTGGCTGAGGGACCCCTCTGAGTGCACGGATTTCATGCACTGTGCCTCTAGTGTGATATCCTATATAATAAAGAGGGAATATGCTAATTGACCCTCACACCATCGCAAAAATGGTGGTGCCCACAGCCAATAAGGAGGGAATATGCTAATTGACTGCCACACCCTCAAAGATGGTGACACCCACAGCCACAAGATGGCGGTGCCCAGTCCACTCAGCCCTGCTGGGGTGCCTGCCTCCAGAGTCCCCCAGTCCCTTCAGCCCCCCAGCTGCCCAGGGCCGGCCCAAGGTGCAGGCAAGCCTTGGATGGCAGCTGCCCATCTGCCCAGGGCCACCTGAGGCTCAGGTAACCAGGGCCGGCCGAGGATTGTGTTTCCGGCAGTGGCAGCAGCAGAGGTGTAATGGGGACATCATCTTCACCTGATCGTTGGGTCACCTCCTGCCCCTGAGGGCTCCCGGACTGTGAGAGGGGGCAGGCTGGGCTGAGGGACACCCCCCCACCCCCTGCCACCTGCATGAATTTCATGCATCGGGCCTGTAGTATTTTATATATTACAAAACATGAAAATTCAAAGTCACTATCTCCTTGAATTAATATTCTTTTTTTATTTTAAAACTTTTTTCTCATGTTCAAACTCTTGTTAGAGCCCATTTTTCTGAATTAAATGTAGGATTTTAAAAAATAACATTTTCTACATTTATTTCTTTTTTAAAATATATTTTTATTGATTTCAGAGATGAAGAGAGATATAGAAACATCAATGATGAGAGAGAATCATTGATTGGCTGCCTCCTGAACGCCCCACACTGGGGATGGAGCCTGCAACCTGGGCATGTGCCGTGACCTCTTGGTTTAAAGGCTGACACTCATCCACCAAGCCACATCTGCTGGGCCCTACATTTATTTAAGTGATATGTTATGATTTTTATCTTGAAAAGAAAGATATGGGAGATTTCTAGTATTCCTCATGTCTGCATTATATCTCATTGAATAAATGCAGCTATGTCATGGGAAATAAGGATTTCTTCCTTTCTTTCCTCTTCATTACTTTCTTTCTTTTTTGAATATGAAAAACTGACTCTGAGTCTCTTGTCATTTGCTTTCTGTATAATGTAATAGATTTTTCTCATGAAGCCCACTGAACTCACACCATTTTCTAAGACCTGAGAATATACTCTCTGAACCCTAAAAATAACAATTTCCTCACTATTTTCCAGACCTGACATGTTTGAATAAAAATGCTTGCTCAGAAGCTGGCACGTTACCTTGTTTCATGCCTTTCATGACATTGATGCTTTTCTGCTCTATTCCCCAGGTCACCCCATCTGATAACAGACCTTTCTAACAGATCTCATGTGTGCTACCTTTTCTGTAAATTATTGTAAACATTCACTTAATCATGTTTTGATAATCAGTGATCTACATTTATAAGCATGTTGTGTATAAATAATGGATCAGAGATTTCATTATCAGCAAGAGCTAGCTTTGAGTGTCTTTCAGCTGTGTGACACGTTGTGTGTCAGGTACTTTGGGAACCATTCTGACCCCCACCCAGATGTAGGGCATAGCACTGGATTTTGTGATTCGAATTGTGAAAATAAGGACCATATGTTTCAATGGGTAATCCAAAGAGAGAGAGAGAGTCCAGTACTTGAGAACTGTATCCACTTAATTGTATTCCTGTTATTTAATATTTTTGTGCTTTCTTTTTATGCCATGCTCCCCTTTTCATGCTTCGTCCTGGTTAATTCTTTCATAGAATTCTATTATGCTATTATTAATTATTATTTTTAATTGTAGTAAATTGTTACAGGGTCCAATTCCCATCTTCAAATGTGAGTGCCCTCGAGAATCAGAATAGTTTGCTATTTTATTTATCCTCTATACACTTAATGTACATTTGCTAAATTGAAGTAAATAGATTAAAACAAGGAAGTAAATGGGGATATTTATTAATCTAACCATGGAGCCCTTTGGTAAAGTGCTTTAGAAAATAGCGTAATACTAGGTGGGGATTATTTATCCCTTTCCTCTTGATTCATTTTCAGGACACATCTCAGTAATTTAGCAGATCCTTTAAATTCTGAGTATTTATTGAGACTGTGCTCAACTTGCAAGATGTTGAAAACCTACATTTTGGCTAATATTAACAAAGTCATTTTACCTTTCTGTATAAACATTCACAAATGAAATGAAAGGTAATAGGTAAACTTGATGCACATACCTTGCATATTCTTGTATAGTTTTATTCCAAATTACTTTTTTTCTTTTTTTCTTTATTGTTGTACAGATGTCTCCCCCCCCCCCATAGGGACCCCCCTCTCCCCTCCCTAGGCCTCCACTGCACTATTATGGTTTGTTGATTTATTGATGGTAGCCATTCTTTAATTGAATCTTCTTGGCCCATTTTCAGAGTTTCTTTGTTCTTCACCTAGACTGTAGTGAGAAAAGATATTTGGCCTTCTTTCTCTTTCGCTAACAGGATTTTTTCAGCTGTGCGATACCAATGATATTTTTGATTCATTAGAACGTTTCTGGCCTTAATGTGACCCTGAGCCAATCTGGTTCTGGTGGATGTTTGATCACTTCTCCAGAGACATTCATAAGTGTTAATGGTCCAAAGTCACCCCATTGCTTGTTTGTTTACTTGTTTGTTTGCTTGTTTGTTTTTCTGGAGAGCAGATGGTCCTCACATTACGGGATATTTTATGTTTATCAATTTTCTAGGTCTAAGCTTATGTTATAATTCTTATTGCTATTTTTCCTTTTATTTAATTTCTGATTCAAGATAAAATCTAAAAAATGCATATGTAGATAATAATTGTTGTATCAAGTAGTAAAGTTTGATTGTGGGTAATTTATAAGGTAAGAGGATTTAAACACAATTAAATACATGATAAAAAAAATCATGGTGCCCACAAATGATATTTGAAGAATTTTATGACTTCAAAATATATAACTGGGAGTATATACATTTTAGTTTTAGTATTATACTTTGGTTATTTTTCATATCAATGGAAACAATGGGATTATTGAGACTAAGAGGCAATAATCACAAATGGAAAAAACACATATATAAATTTAAAAAAGTCACTGCTTAAAACTTAGCCTTGACACTTATTAAATAAATGGCTTTGGGAAAATAACTTGTTTGAGCTTCTCAATCCTAAACTGTTCAACAGAACTAAAGATAATATTCAAGGATTTGTTCTGTTGATTTGTTAAACTAAAATTAAGAATCAGTATTTATATCTTCATAAATAATGGAGTAGCTCTCATATAATCTCATTTCCTTTTATTTTGTTCCTTCTCACTTTTGTATTGACATGCAAATTTATCATTTCTGTTAAAATGAGCTAGTTAGGATGGGAATATTAACAACAACATCTCCACTAATTGGGTGTTATATATAATATAATAAAATATAGTTGACACTTGAACAAATGAGTGTGAACTGTGTGGGTCCACTTATATGGGGATTTAAAAAAATACATACAGCACTCTAAGTGTATTTTTTCTTCCTTATAATTTTCTTAACATTTTCTTTTTGCTAATTTACTTTGTAAGAATAGAGTGTATAATACACATAGCATGAAATATGTGATAATCGATTATTCATGTTATCTGTAAGGCTTCTGATCAAGAGTAGTCTATCAGTAGTTAAGTTTTGGGGGAGTCAAAGTTATATGTGGACTTTTGACTGTGTATGGGTCTGCACTCCTAACCACCACATTGGTCAAGTATCAACTGTATAATTTTAGCTCTCATACAAGCTCTTCACATAGTAGTTAGGTTTTTATTGAGAAACAATAACTGCCCTGGTTGGTGTGACTTAGTTGTTTGGGCATCATACAATGCACTCAGAGGTTGCTGGTTCAATTCCCAGTCAGGGTATTTGCCCGAGTTGTGGGCTTAATCTTCAGTGGGATTTGTGCAAGAGGCAGCCAATCAATGTTCTGCTCTCACATTGATGTTTCTCTTTCCCTCTCCTTTCTATTCTCTCTGAAAATCAATAAAATATTTTTTAAAAAGGGTTATTAATGACACCCTACCATTTCGCTAAGCACTAAACCAATTGAGAAATAGACATATGTGTTTGAAGGGATTAAAATATCAGATTTTCAGTGGAAAGCAGGATTGGATAATGCTACTATGAACAGGCCTCTGGGTACAGCACTGTTCCCCCTGAATTTAGACCATCACGACCTTCATTGCCAGCTGCATGAGAGAATCTTGGTCTCTCCTACAACTTTGAACTCAGAGAACCTCCAGATTCTAAATTTTCACTGATTTTGGCCTCCAGACTTATTTCTAGAAGAAAATTTTCAGATCTAATCGGGAGTGTTAATGCATGAAGGCAGGAGGAGAATGATATGGTTCTACACATAAGATATCATTGACAATAGATGGGAATAACTTCATCCTTCCCAATAGTAGGAGGTAACCAATGAGTCAGAATCTATCCCTTCGATCAGATAACTATCTCAACCTCCTGCCGGGTCGTATGTATAGCAAAAGGGGTGTAAAGACAGATAATTCCAAGGTGTTGCTTCAAAACTGTTTCTTCCTGGGAAGTAGAGTAGATATCACCTTTTGGAAAGTTGAGGAGAAAAAAAATGTGTTTCCCTTTAGTAGAAGTTATTATTTCTTGCAATTTACAGATAAGATCATGTGGTCTCAGAGTAGTTAATTCAGACCTGCACAAGGTCTGACAGGGAGTGAATGATAGAGCAAGGATTCAAATCCAAATTTTCATATTTCCATAGTCTATATTCTTTAAAAGTAGCCAAGGAGACAGATACAATAAAACTGATGTGAAAAAAATGTTTTGGGACCCTGCAGCTGCATTTGACCAATCACCATGTGCAAGTGCTTATCTGGATCATTATGCAAATCAAATTAGTTAATGCCTATTAAAGTAATTTATAAACTTAAAGCTATGAACATATTACTGATTATAATCACAGTTAATGTATCTCTACATCAACTTCCTTTTTCTATAATATAAGGTTAATGATTCTTACCTCAGCAACATCTTGGATTGCCAGAAGGATTTAAATGCAATAATGTACTTGCAAGTTCCTTGTAAGCTGTAAAGCACTATACCAATGAAGGTTATCAGTATTGATTTGGACATTAATTGTTAGTCCTCAAACATGAGTTAGTTAATGCTTTACTGAGGAAAATTTGAACTACAAAATCTGTTAGAGAATGTTTTTATAGAGTAAATAGAGGTTGAGACCATAATTCCAGGGGGACAAAATGTGGCCAAGGAATTGATTAGACTAATTGAACATTGCATCTTATTGATTTTGTGGTTTCTCTCTACTTTCCAGCTCAGCATGCAGAGAAACTAAAAGGTGTGGACATTGGAAAACATCCATGTAAAACCAATTCATCAACTTGATGGCTCACTTGCTACTCAAAATGTGGTCCCTGGACCAGTAGCTTAGGGATCACCTGGAAGCTTGTTAAAATGACAGGATCTCAAATCCATCCCAGAGACACTGAATCAGAATCTTCAGAAACAATGCTCTGTTGAAAGTAATAAAAAAGTGAGTCATTGTACCACTAAAATTATACATGATTATTGAATTTCTGTAACACAGCCAGGAACCTTTTTCCTCCATTGTATTATGATATAATTAATATCCTTAGTACTATAATTTCCATGTTCTATAATAATTATTTAGAAAAACAAAAATGCTAGAAGTTTGATTTTTTAAAATTTTATTTCATGTTTGCACTTTCTCTTAACTAATAGTTTCCAATGCATCTTTAAGCCCTCTTTGGATTCATACATTCATTCCTTTATTCTATAACTATAAACCCAGTGCATGGATTTGTGCACTGGTTGGGGTCCCTCAGCCTGGACTGTGCCCTCTCACAATCCAGGACCCCTTGGGGGATGTAGCAGTGTGTGAAGCAGTAGGCGGCGGGGAGGAACCCAAGCCAGGCTCGGCACTTGACGCTCACTCCTAACTGCTCACTCCTTACTGCTTGCTGCTCCTTAGCACTGTCGCAGAGGCTGGAGAGACTCCCACCACCAGCTACCACCGCTGTGCTCACCAGCTGTGAGCTCGGCTTCTGGCTGAGTGGCGCTCCCACTGTGGGAGTGCACTGACCACTAGGAGGTAGCTCCTGCGTTGAGTGTCTTCCCCGTGGTGGGTAGTGTGCATCATAGCAACTGGTCATTCTGGTCATTCCAGTCATTCCGTCTTAGGCTTTTATATATATACTAGAGGCCTGGTGCACGAAGTTTGTGCACTTGGGGGGGGGGTTGTCCCTCAGCCTGGCCTGTGCCCTCTTGCAGTCCGGGAGCCCTGGGGGGATGTCCCGCTAAGCCTTCAGTCAGACATCCTTAGCACTGTCATGGAGGTGGGAGAGGCTCCCACCACTGCTGCTGGGCTCGCCAGCCATGAGCCTGGCTTCTGGCTGAGTGTTGCTCCCGCTGTGGGAGCACACTGACCACCAGGGGGCAGCTCCTGCATTGAGTGTCTGCCCCCTGGTGGTCATTCCAACATTTGGTCATTTGCATATTAGCCTTTTATTATATAGGATATATATATATATATATATATATATATATATATATATATATATATAATTTTTAATGCAACAAATACTCTGCTATATTCTGAATATATATTGGAAATAGAATTAGTATGGATCCTTTATCTCATGGGGCCTATAATTTAATGGTGGAAGACAGGTACAAATGAAAAAATACAGAAATATAAACTGAGAAAAAAACCAGAAAAGTAACAGACAGGATAGCAGGATAGGTGCTATTTGAATGCAGTTGTCTGGGCAGACCAAGGTGGTGATGTTGTATCTGCTTTGGAAGTTGAGAAGAAGGCAGCCACTTGGTAATTGAATAGTGGCACGACTTCTAGAGCTCTAAGGATGAAAAAAGTTTGGTATCTTCCAGAAGCTAAAAAGGAGGCTAGTATCTCTGGAATGGATTGGTGAAGTGGATAGTAGTTGGAGATGAGTTTGGAGAGATTAGCAGGGCCTAAATGAAGTAGTCTTATAGCCTTATAGTTAAGTGTTAGTAACTTGAGTGCAATAGGATGCCATTGATGTGCTTTAAATAAATGGGGAAAGAGTGAAGGTCGACAATTAAATTTGAAAGAGGTCCAATTTATACTTAAAAAAAAAAAGAATTACCAGTTGGATGGAAACATGTGAGAAGCCTGCAGGTGTAATACTTGTGACTTGGATGAAGGTGGTATATAGATTTTAGGAAAACTTGTATTGTTGGTTGTGCCCTCAGATCCATTGCTCATCCTCACCCTTTTGATTTCTGCATTTTAGACTGCTGTATGTGGCTTCCACTGACACAAGGCACCAGTTGGAGATTGGAAGGAAAGTCATTCCTGCAGGTATTCCATTTTACCTATGGCTTCATCTCATGCCAGATTGAATAGCTTTGGTTCCAGTTTCTGCCAGATACTCCTAGCCTCTATTCCCTAGTAACACCTTATCCTCCCATGATCCTGCTGTTAATCTTTGCATCATCAATTTTTGTTTAGCTTTTCAGCTTTATCACCCATCTAACCAATTCTTCACATTAAATGTCCTTTTCTATAAACACATAAGTGGTTTTTCCTTTACTATTTAGACCAGTGATGGTGAACCTATGACACGCGTGTCAGAGGTGACATGCAAACTCATTTTTTGGTTGACTTTTCTTTGTTAAATGGCATTTAAATATATAAAATAAATATCAAAAATATAAATCTTTGTTTTACTATGGTTGCAAATATCAAAAAATTTCTATATGTGTCACGGCACCAGAGTTAAGTTAGGGTTTTTCAAAATGCTGACACGCCGAGATCAAAAGGTTCGCCAACACTGATTTAGACCCTAAAGGATGTAGAATAATGAAGGAAAAGAATCAAGAATGTCACAAGTATTTTAACTTTGATGGAGTGAGCATGGAGATTGGAATAAGTATACTTTTGGGAGAAAGAGGTCAGCATTCACTTTTGGACATGCTGGTCTTGATACATTCAATCGCAAACAACTAAGAGGTCTAGAATTCATACCATATTCTGAGATATAAATTTCTAGATCATTGGATAGTGATGATGCCTGTAGTCATGGGAAAAATGGAGAAACATAAGATAAAAGAGATTTGGACTGAATCCTGAAGGATTTGATGTTGGCTGGTGGAGAAAGAACCTAAAAAATATATCATGCATGTTAATAAAACAACTAGAATATAGAATACTTTAACATGTATATCACATACAAATGATACTGCAAATGAAATACCAACACAAAACCAGTAAAACTAACTGTAGTCTGGGGGAAAAAGGAGAAAAACAATAAGACAAGAATCTTTGCAAATGATTCCATCTTAATTGTAAAATAATTTGGCAATCCTGGTTCTGATGCTAATTTTCTTTTTTATTTATGTGTGCTGGGATAATGAAAAGACTGTAGCCTGCAGTTGGGTAGCCTCTGTTGTAAGGCCAACCACGTCTGAAGGGTTAATGTAGCTGAAATTCAGTTTGTTGTCCCATAGCCAAACCATTCATCTTGGTTCAGAGATATGCCTGCTAGAGGAAAGGAGCCTTTATGTAAACTCCTATCCAAACACACACATAGGTATTTGTGCAATGGGACAGGGCAGGACCAAGTTTGCTGTGCTACCAATCACAATTTTAAGCTAACCCACCTGTGGTGTCAAGTCTTAGGTAAAGTCCAGGCCATGCTGCTGAGAAGAGATTTTGAGAATGGATTTTCTCAAAGTATGGTCCTTAGACTATCTGCATCAGAATTACCCAAGAAGGCAAATTTGAGGACCCCACACTAAAATTCAAGAATTCAAATATTTAGGAGTAGAAATCAGGACTTCAAACTTTTATAGGCTTATTAGGACATTCTTATGAATATTGCAAATATAAAACAACTGCTCTAGGACCATCAGGATGTCCCAATGACATACACCTGATTTTGATAATATCTGGTTGACCTTGGTTTTAAAGAACTGGCAATCTTCGTTTTGAAGACTGAAGGAAGACACATATCACATTGGTTCTGGACCTTTTCTTCTGGGGATTGATTAAATCTTGAAAGTCTCTAAATTATTCCTTCATGTGCCTCTTACCCTGTAAGATCTCGCCTATGGACCACTCAGGCCTTCCCCTTACAGCAGCCTTGACTGACCAGCTGTGTGCCTCTTGCTTTTCTCCATCCCAGCCATGACATCCTGTTCATGCCCTACTGGGCCCCAACTTCAGTCTGCACTTTTCTTTGTCATTTGTTTATTTATCCTATTGGAATGTACTCAACACTAGGATATAAACCTCCTCTCCCTTGTTAACCATGGGAGATCCAGTGCCTAGAGTAGTCAATCAGTGTATATTTCTTGTGTGAATAAACACAGAGAAATGGGCCTCTACTTAGTCTGGGAGATTTACCTGTCCACTTTCACCTTTGTTTTTGACATGATGATGCTTAGTTAGAGAGATGGTATAAGTTAAGCTTAGGGGAACGAATTGGGTGTCTTTCAGAAGTCACTATTAGGTCAGTAGTCTTCACCAATCTCCGCAAAATGACTTCAGTTAAAGAATTTAGAGCGTAGATCACTCAGATGAGAGCCTTTTCCAGCACTTTAATTTCTAATTTATAATGAGGACCCATGAAAGCAACCCTGATGTTTGCTCAGTTTCTCTGTACTCCTGAGTGAGCATCCAGCTCCTACCTTCCTAGAAAAGATGCACATCTGGAGGGAGGTGAGACAGCCATTAATCCTGGAAGGTATTTGTCCTCCTCTCTTTTGACATTTTATTGCCCTTTAGCTCATTTGTGAAAGATATCAAAGCAGAATCAGACTAGGGAATAAAAGGCCTTTTCATTAAATGGCTGATCTGTGCAGCTCTCTTCGTTCTTCCCTGTAGAAGGTCTTTGATCAGTACATGAGAGGAAAATTTATAAAGAAATAAAAGTTAGAAAATTTTACATCAACAGATAAAGTACCACAGCAAAAACACACAGGTTTCACTCAGGAAGATAAAGTTAGTTAATTTCCAGCCGACATTATAAGATTATTCCTAAAGTGTTAGCAAAGTTAGAAAAGCAACGTGTCCATCAGTGGTGTGGTTATTTTGAAACCAGGGAAAACGAAGGCATATATTTTCAGTAGCCATCTGATTGCTGTCTGGGGGAAATGCAGCATTTGTAGGGCTTAAACCCTAGATAGGACACCTTTGGCCATTGTTTGTTTTAACTTCCATTCTGCAGGGAAATAATAGATGCTCTTTTCCCCTATCAGTGTTTAAATCCCCGCCTTTTACAGTGCTGCTTTCCCATATGGGACTTGGCAGTCACACACATAAACGACCTATGTTTGTGAAACATGGAACAGGGTTTGAGATACGGAGCGATTTTAAACATACAATATTTGTGATTATAATCTGCTATATATTAAAGTATTTTTATTTAATTCATATCACCAGGACATATTTCTATAGATTTTGAATTCTATTTCTTTGGACAGCATTGTTTGGTTAATTCTAATTAGGTAAGAAATTTACGAACATAGAAATATATGAAAGAGGAGAAAATCATGACTTGTAATAACTTGAACCAGGTATAGATACTGTTGATATTTTTTTGTAAATTTCCTTGTAATATCTTTTTAGAGATGTGTGTAGGGCATATATATGTAGGTATGTAAGTATGTATTTAAGGGTGGGGCAAACGTAGGTTTACAGCTGCTTGTATGGCAAACTATTACAGTAATTAATAAATAATAATACAAGAGTAATCTTTGTGTTTTATGTACTCACCAGTGTAAACCTACTTTTGCCCAACCCTGTATTCACTTATATATTAAGTCCTAATGTCTAAACTTCTTGCACACGAGTGTAAACTGAGGTGACTTTCATAGGGTCTATAAATAATAATGTAAAAGCACTGTTTTAGTCACTAGGGATCTAACAGTGAACAGAAACGAAAAATCTCTGCCGCAGAGGGTTGATCTGGGAAGAAAGACCATAACTTCCAATGCCAGTAATTACAGTGGTTTAGGCCTTAATTCTAGTTTTTCTTCAAAGACCTCACAACCTTTCCCGAAAATCTGTCCTGTGCTCAGCAGCATGACCATTAGGCTCGCTCCTCTTCAGCCTCCTCTTCATCCCACCGCACCCCTGTGAGTTCGGCCTTTGGCCTTTGGGGATGGTCTCTGTGCTGGTAGGGCCCCCCATGGCTCCCCAAAGTCAGACTCAGTACATGACTGGGGACAGGCCTGGGCTTGGACACAACTCTGGGCAGGCTTGTGGTTTGGTGCCAAGCGCTCATTTCTAAATGTCTTTTATTTTGTGGAAAAGAGGCTGACCACTGCTGGGAAGGAGGGGGGCGGGTTACATGTTATTCCAAATGATTCTGCAGAATTGCATTCCTTCCTCTGCACTTTAAAGTCTTGAAATTAACTGGAGCATCATCTTTAAATTAAGTTGGGTCCCAATTCTCTGGTTGAGCATCCCACTATTGCACGTATGTGTTTTAAACTCAACACTAGTGGCTTGTCAAAATATTCCTTGCAAGCATCGATAGTACTCAGAAAGTATTCTTGGAAAGTAATTGCATTTTCTCTATCTCATTACATTTTTTGCGATATTTTTGGTGCTCTGTGAGATTGGAACTCTGAACAACTGCCTTAAAGTCCCATTCCCAAGACTGGTCTTCTGCTGTCATTACTGATCTTTGAGATGAGGATATTTATTCTTTGCCACTCTAGCCCAAGGGTGGGGCATAGGGAATTTCTTAATTCCCTATAGCACTGTACAGACTTGACACATAACCAAACACTATTAGGTTCAGGAATACATGCCAGGAGAGTAATTTTTAAAGTTGTATTGGGTTTGGGTACTCTTGGGGTCTATAGACTTAAGGCCAAGGAAATGCAGGTCAGATTCCTGTCTGCTGAGTTCCTGCTTGCCACTCTATGCAAAAGTGCAAGTCTTCTTTTAGTAATAGTGGGTTGTCCCCATGTGTGTCTGTCCAAAGTCTGGAAAACCTCTCAAAAAGCAAAGGAAATCCCTTTCTCATTGCCTAAGGTTTACCTCCACAACTCTCTTTCCTAAACCAGGATTTGCCATATCCTAGGATGATATAGTGTAAATTAAAATTCTCTTGTAGAGAAACTTCTCTTGTGGACATAGTTGGGTCCCAATTCTCTGACCAGACAGTACAATTAAAGCATTCCAGCAATACCAGTACATATTGAGATATCTAGTCTTAGATAAAAAAGTTAATATTTACAGAATCCAGCATGCTAGTGTGATTTCTTCAGTCCCATCTCCTGCATGAGGTGACCATCCCTGCATCTCTTTATGTTCTTCCTCTGGTTTTCAAAATCTCAGTTTTGGATTTTCTGTGAGCAACTATTTAAACAAAGATATGCCACATATATGCACTCACGTGAGTTTGCAAACATTTATCTTCAGAAGAATAAATAGAATATCCAGGCATTAAATATTCCAAATCTTTAAACAGCAAAAAACACTTTTACCAAGGAAGCAGAAAACCATTTACAGTCAAAACTGCTAAAAAATGTGCATAATTTGCATTGCATTCTCAGCCTAAATATTGCTATTCACAGTCAGGTAAATATTGTCTTCACACATTTCTCCAAGGTAATGACTGGGGACTTGTTTTACATTCATGAAACTAAAGAGCTCACTCAAGTGGATTTCCTAGAAAAAAAAGAACATCACCTTCTCAAAAAATATTAAGGTTTTTATTACATATACATTACATTTTATTACATATTGATATCATTACAAAATTAATGTTATATCTTTTAATGAGTTTTATTTAATGATTTTTTCACTTACTCTTATAAGTGTTTCTCAATATCATTAACTATTTTAGAAAACCTCATTTTAGTGGCTGTATTCATAATATGGATGTGCAATAACTTATTTTATCCCATTGATTTTGTTTAGCAGAAATCTATTTATTTCATTTTTTTGTGCTATAAACAACATTGGAACAGTCATCATATACACTCACTTGCTTCATTATTTCCTTAAGATATATTCTTATGGGTGAAATTGTTGTGTCACAGGATCTATGGTTAAACCTCAGGAAAATGAGAGCCTATTTTTCTGCTACATAATAATGTGTCCTTTTTTGCAAAACCAATGAGGCTAATAACTCACAATGATTGTTATTAAGCAATGTTTGTCAAGGCTACTATATCTTCTTCATAGTTGCACTAAGGGCAACTCAGTAATATCCTCAATTATCTTTATGAAGGAGTTATCTATTTTACACAAGTGGTATTTACTCATAACATTAATTAATTTAAATATATATATATATATATATATATATATATATATATATATATATATATATTTACTCAATGTAATCACAATGAAAATTCTCATTTTTTAGGCATAATGAAAAGTGAGGCTAATCATCAAACTTTAAAAGGGTAGCATATAATAGTGGCAAAATACAGGTCTCAGAAAGTATAGGCAGATTCTGCTAGATGTCTTGCCCAGTACTTATGGGTGGTTATTGGAAGAACAAGCCTGCAAACACCATCTTCTTTTGACTCTGAAAGGGGTGTTAGCATCAGATGAACTGAGGTCTGCACTCTGTCACAGGAGGCTTCAGCCCCCCTGTGTTGGCAGTCCTAACACATTTCCTATGCAATGTCGGTCCATGCTGATTACAGTGTGTTGATTACTCACATATGGGACTCAGATTTGATTAGGCTCACTGAGTTTTTCTCTTTTTCCTATTTCCAATCATTCTCTTTCCTCAATCTTCTCTGTCTCTGTTGTCATTGAATTTCATTTTTGTCTGTAGTTAAATTGATGGCTTCTCTAAAGTTTCATTAAAATTTTGATTTGACTTCTTTCCCCAAGGTTTTGCTATCTTTGCCTTTTCCAAAATGTTTGGACCTTTGATTGAGTGAATGCAAATTCAGAAATGCATATAATTCTATAGTCACTCAATGGCACCAGTCTATTGTTTGTAGATCAACAAGTATGATTTTCATTTCATTTCATTTCATTTCATTTCATTTCATTTCATTTCATTTCAATGCTTCCTTCTTCATTAGATTAGCTAAAGTGGTCACAGGAAAACTGATTAGAGCTTTGGAAAACACGTTAGAGTAATCTCTGTCTGTCTCTCCATCAGTCTCTCTATATTTTATATGTATATGCACACACATATGTAAATAGATGTTAGTTATAGTGTGCCATATACATGGTAAACACTAAGTATACATGAGTTCCTTTTGGATTCCAAAGTTTTTATATTTTAATTTAGTAATATAAATTATAGCTTAGCTAAGATATGTAAATTACAGGGCCTAAAACTGCATTATATCTGAAGTGGTTAAGTGAACATTTTTATAGGTTACAAAACTCCATGTAAGTCAGTAGTATCTTCATTTTACATATCTAAGCACTAACAATCTAGGTCAAATTTCATACTACATTAACACATTTTCTGTGTGTGCCTTTGGCGAAGTGATTACACATATACAATTTAAAATATGCCCTCCCTATACAGGGAGCCCGGATGGAGGTTAACAGTGAAGAATTCTTACCATTATGCTAAACTAAGCAGCTATAGTTTATGCTAAATAGGAGGTTTGAGAGGGCACTGCTTTCTTGTATAGCAATTGACAATACAGTTTCACCCTCGCAACATAAACATGATACATTTTCATAGCGTTAGGCACACATAGGCTATGCTGTTATGTTAGTGTTTAATAGATGGAGTTTTATTTTTAATTTTTTAAAATATATTTTATTGATTTTTTACAGAGTGGGAGGGAGAGGGATAGAGAGTTAGAAACATCGATGAGAGAGAAACATCGCTCAGCTGCCTCCCGCACACTCCCCACTGGGTATGTTCCTGCAACCAAGGTACATGCCCTTGACCGGAATCGAACCTGGGACCCTTCAGTCCACAGGTCGATGCTCTATCCACTGAGCCAAACCGGTTAGGGCAATAGATGGAGTTTTAGGAAAGATTTAATGTATTTTTTTTAAAATTATTTTTGAAAGTATTACATATGTCCCTGTAATGTATTTTTGAGATATCATTTAAACACTGCATGATAGTATAGCCTTCAAGAGATGCTTGTGAATTTGAGAGGAATAAGAACTTAGTACCAGTGACTAGTCCAACTGTCTTCCATCCATGCAATAGTTATCTTTGAGCATCAACTACTTGCCAGTCAGAACTATAATATTAAAAACCAATTTTACTAAATGCTAACTAATTAAAGGAATATTTTATCTATTACTCCCATTTGTACACATGATGCTGGGACCTATAGTAAAGTGAGTGACTTACTAGTACAGGGAAAGAAATATTTAGGAATATAAAAGGACAGCATATCACATAATCTACCATATTACAGACATCCAATGAAAAATGAAAATTGCAAATTATTACCACTGTTATGATTTCATGCAATGTTAAGAAATTATTAATATATTGTGAATACAGAAGGTCATTTGACTTGCCCAAGAATATGCAGAATGTCAGCTTTTTCTCAGAAATATTCCATTCTAGTTTTTCAGAGTCAACACAATTATTTTTGCTGCAAGGGAGTTGTCAGGTGATCTTCCTGATATCATATTATTTATTCTGCTACTAAGCTAAAGATCATTACTATTAATGTGAGAGGTATTAACCTGCTTTGTTTAGATAATACAATGTGATCTTTCTGGGCAATGGAAATAATCAAAATGTTCAAACACATACACAGACACACACACCTAATATATGGCTAATTAAACTGTAAGGTAATCATGAAATTTGTTCGATTGCTATTTTTTATTTCAAAGAATAATTATTTTTTTCAGTGTAGGAAAGGAGTTATGTGTGGTATGAGAACTTGTACTATTATAAAAAAACAACTATTATTGATTGAATTCGAGCCTATCAGATGAACAGTGGCTGTGTTAAATTAAAAAAGGATACCACTGAAGTAAAACATTGCATTTATTTATGAAAATGCAGAATTTAAATGAGAACTGGAAGTTTTAATTAAAATAATTGATTGGTTTAAATGATTTACCCAAGATTCTAATTTAGAAATTTACTGTTTTTCTCTGCTATCACCATTCTTTGATAAGCTGACTTCTAATTTGATTGTACTGTGGTAAGTTCTGAGAAGTAATTATTTGGTTTGTTATCATTCCTTTCAAAAAGAACACAAATCTTTTCTTCAAAGAATTTGAGTATACAATCACACACATATACCTTTTACATTTCCTAATTCTTTTCTAGCAAACAAATCAAGAATATAATTATTTTTATTAAGAACAAATATAATGTTAGCTTTCAACTTCCTTAAACTACTTTCAAAATCTTGTGGAAGTGATTTGGGTTTAAAAAGTAAGTTAAAAAAATAGGCAAAATATTTTGTTGCTTTTTCCGTTATCATAATTGCTGGGGGCCAGCCCCAGCGGGTCCAGGGGTTCCCAAAGGTGTGGACGGAGTCGGCGAAGAATGTTTTACACGGAGACAGCGTTCAAAACTCTCTAGCTTTCCTTAGTCTCCGTGGATCTTCCCTGTGCCTGGCTGAGGCCACAGAGAGAGAGATCCCAAGGCAAGCTGAGCCTTTATTTTATAGTGAGAGGTAAACAAGGTAGTGGTTTCCATTAGTTACACAGTTCTTGTGAGTTTCACTTGTTTTGACCATGGTTATACTTCCTGCACTTCCTCAGCCCATTAGCTTCCCAGATAAGATCTAGGGAGTGTCATAAGGTCAAGCCTAATTATGCTAAGAGGACTGTGCCCTCTAAGCTGGGAATTGTTTGTGACTTTGCCCATAGGTCAGTTCGAGTCTTAACCCTATATCAGCTCCCTACACATGAACCTCAACACTCACGCAGAAATCACAATAAGTCCTCAGAGTTTGCAGCAAGCTTTTAGTTTAAAGTGTTAAATAATATTGACTATGTCAACATTTTTATTCATAACCAGAGACCCCTCAGGGAATGTCAGCTGGTTTCAGCCTGATCCCCACAGGCCAGGCCAAGGGACCCCACCAGTGCACAGGCCACTAGTATGCATATAAGATTTTTGGTTAATCTCTTCCCGCCCTCCCCACTCCCTCCTTCCCTCTGAGATGCATCAGCCTGTTCCATGTTTCCATGCATGCGGTTTCCACTCCTACTTTGAGCATCTGCCCCCTGGTCGTCAGCATGCATCATAGCTAGCAGCCGGTCAGCTGGTGGCTTAGGCTTTTAAATATATAGATGCCTAGAATTGCATTTCACATTACATAACTTTCCTTTTCATCTCTGCAGCAAGATTCCTTCTTTTGGTTTTAAAGTTCTTTTTAAACTTCTTCATGTTACATCTCTTTATCTTATCTGCTTTCCCATCCTTAAACCTTCCTTCATGTGTGAATTGCCTTCATTGTTCTTGCTTACCTCCCAATCTCTTCAAAGAGTCTGTTAGATTCCAGTTCCACGTCTATCTGAAACATTCTGTCATCAATTTTCTTCCTATCCAGTCCAAATCCAAAGATCACTATTAGTTCAACTATTTTCATGCCAATGGTCTCTGTTCCTATGTCAGTTTGTCCACACTTCTGATGAATCTTATCTGCTTCTAACTAAAGTCACTCACATGACTGCTGGTAGCCTCAGAAGATCCTTTCAAGCTTACTCACCTGGGCCTCTTCACACAACTGTCTCATGACACGGCAGCTGGCTAACCCAAAATGAGGGCTCCAAAAAAGAATAAGAGAATATTCCCAAGACAGAAGCCACAGTCTTTATATGTAACCTATTCTTGAAAGTGACATACATTACTTCTGCTGTGTGTCTTTTCTTAGAAAAGAATCATGGGGACATAATTACATAAAGTCATGAATACAGAAGGTAGGACCAACTTATTGGGGTGTGGTGGGGTCATTAACTATTTTTAAATATAAATTCCTGGTAATTAAGGAGAAACCAAAATATGTATCAGATTATTATTTACTATTTAATATTAAGAAAATAAACATAATCTGGATGTCTGACACTTTCAAATTAAGCACCCCTACATGGCACATTCTCTAATACTTTCTTTAATCGTTTGCCCTGTTTGCATCTGTTCTCTCAGTGTTATAACAGTCCTATATAGTGTTTGGAAACTCTAACACAGCAGTTCTCAACCTGTGGGTCGCGACTCCTTTGGGGGTCGAATGACCCTTTCACAGGGGTCGCCTAAGACCATTGGAAAACACATATATAATTACATATTGTTTTTGTGATTAATCACTATGCTTTAATTATGTTCAATTTGTAACAATGAAATTGGGGGTCACCACAACATGAGGAACTGTATGAAAGGGTCGCGGCATTTAGGAAGGTTGAGAACCACTGCTCTAACACAATCCCACTCTCAAAATAAAAGGGACAGAAAAAAAAGACAATCTGCATTTCACACCCTGCCATGTTCTGGCTGCTCTAGGTGATTAATGATAATGCCCATTTGCCCAAAATATAGAGTCTGCTCACAAATGGGACTGGAAAACAACTTTATGATAAATGTGGAAAATGTATTATTCTTCTCCCCTGGTATATACCTTTCTTTATACATAAAATGGAAGATATTCTTAAATTCTATTTGCACATAATAATGCATGAAATTACAGCAGTTATAATGCTGTGTATTGAGAGGAACTGGTTTGATTTGGTCAACCAAGGGGCACAGTCTATTTTCTTCAGAACTGTGAGAATTATGTATATTGATACCTTACAACCTGCAGTGTTCTCCTAAAGGAAAAATTATATATTACACATCTATGGAGACTCTGTACTTTATATGGAAGAGAGAAGTTTGGAGTTTTCATCCTGATACCTACCTGATGGGTACCTACTTATTTACATAAAGTTTGTGATGATGAGCTTTAGAACAGAAAGGTTAACTGGATCGAAGGAAAAATCATCCATGAAGTACTGAGTCCCTCTGGAAATGATCCACTTCTCTTGACTCCTCTTGGTGAAAAGAAGTGGAGGAATGGCTCCCTGTGACCCACTTTGTAAATAATGTAATGTTCCAGGCCTTCACTGAGGCAATGGGGAAAGTCTGTTCACAGTACTTGTTATGCATCTGATTGTTCCTCTCGCAAACTAAATGTAATTAAAAATAGAGCAGGGCCATTGCATTTTAATAGCTTGGATCCTTCCCTGTGGAAGAGTCAGCAAACAGTGAAAGAATATGAAGATTCAGCTCGCTAACACCTGCCAGGCAGCCTTTGTCAAGATTAACAGCATCACACCAGGTTATTAGAGGAAACATAAATACTTTTGAGACTCTGTGGGTAGTTATGATATCATGTTTTATTATCTCCTCCTAAAATGGAATCACTCACTGTAATTGCTTGCCAGTCACAGGCCAACCAACATGACAGAAGAAATCCTATATACTGCGTGAGGGGCTACAATGCAAAGGCAGCTGACCCAGAGAATGTTTGTAAGGACATAAGTACATTTTGATGGCATGTTGCAGCTTCTAGGATAGGCACATATTGTGCCTTGCAATTAGGAGTGGGCATAGCAGTTATTTGAATTCCTATTTGAATAAGGAAATGGAGGTGTGAACATGTTGAATGATGTGCTCAAGAATCCTGCTGCCTGTAGGTGTGGCTGTGAGAATGGGCTTGTCTCTTAATTTCTGTCTGTGTTCTTTCTGCCGATCTGCATGTTCAACAGCAAACATGTAATGTATGCAGTTTCCTTCTGGACCACGGCCTTCTTTATAAGAAGGTGGCTTTGGAGCATCTAAAATTTCCTGAAAGAAATGATAGAGGATAAGCTAAAATGGAAAGAAACTGCAGTTTAGTAAGTGGCCTTCCAGAAGAAGGGAGATTTGATGTTAATTGTGGGACTTTTGAGAAAATATAGGAAGGTACTTTAGTTTTAAGCAAACTAAAACAACAATGAGATACTGCTACACACTTCCTGCCACTTTGGAATACACTGTGACAGTTCCTTATAAAACTAAACTGCTCTTACCATGTGATCTAGCAATTGTGCTCCCTAATAGCTACCCAGGGGAGTTGGAAACTTAAGCTTATACAAAAACCTGCACATAGATATTGATAGCAACATTTTTCTTAAAAGGAGAAAAGTGATGCATGAGGAGACACTTTTTATTTTTTATTATTTGTATTTTTATGGACTTTATTTCTAAAACTTGATTAATGTGGGATGAGTCATGAGATTAAGAAGACATAGACAGACTGGGAGAAAATATTTGTAAAACTCATTATTGGGTAATAGACTGTTATTCAAATTATACAAAAGTACTCTCAAAACTCAACAATAAGGAAATGAACAGCCCAATTACAAATGGATAAAAGATTTGAACAGATAAATGAACAAAGACGATATACAGATGACAATAAGCATAAGAAAGGGTGCTCATCCTCATATGTCATTAAGGGGTTGCAAACTAAAACAACAATGAGATACCACTACACACTTACTATAATCACTAGAATATAAAACACTAATAGCACCAAGTGCTGATAAAGCTGTAGAGCAACAGGAACTCTCATTTATTACTTGTGGGAATGTACAATGACACAGCCACTTTGGAATACACTGTGTCAGTTGCTTACAAAACTAAACTGCTCTTACCATGCGTTCTAGCAGTTGTGCACCCTAATATTTACCCAAAGGAGTTGGAAACTTAAGATTATACAAAAACCTGCACATAGATATTAATAGAAAATTTTTTCATAATTGCCAAAAAATTTGAAGCAACCAAACAAAATGTCTTTCAGTAGGTGAATGAATAAATTGTGTTACAGTCAGACAATGAAATGTTGTTTAGTGTTAGAAATAAATGAGCTACCAAGCCGTGAAAAGACATAAAGAAAACTTAAATGCATATTTCTAAGTAAAAAAAAAAAAGCCAACCTGAAAAGGCTACAGACTAGATGATTTTAACTATATGACAGTCTGGAAAAGTAAAAAAAAAAAAAATATGGAGATAGTAAAAAGATTAGTGGTTGTCAGAGGTTGAGAGGAACAAGAGTGGTGGTGGTGGTGGTGAATGGGCAAAGCACAAAACATTTTAGGGCAGTGAAACTATTGTGTATGACACCAAATGTCATTATACATTTATCAAAACTCATAGAATGTACAATGCCAAGAGTGAACTGTAATGTAAACTAAGGACTTTGGGTAGAATGATGTGTCAATGTAGGATCATCAATTGCAAGAATGGTACCACTCTGGAGCAAGATGCTGATAGTGGGGGAGGCTGTGCATGTGTGGCGTTAAGGGGGGTTTGTCTATGAGAACTCTCTGTTCCTTCAATTTTGCTGTGAACTTAAAACTGCTCTAAAAAAGCTTTGCCTTATTTTAATACTGTTTTTTTTTTAAATGTGGCATGGGGAGCATCATATTGATGAGGGGGAATGAGTGCTGTTTCACTCAGCAGCATCATGTGTGGCCAGGAGGGAGCGAATTAATGATACCATGTTTTAAAATCTGTTTGAGGTTTGGAGGAAATACAGAGATGTTTAAGTTAAGACTCCTGGATTCCATACTTAGCTAATGTATATCATGCCAGAAATTCTGACTGGACATGTAACAGTACATGAAGACTCATTTCTTTTATTACTGTACAAACTATCACTGTCTGTTACACCTGAAGCCTAGACTATCTAGAGAGGAATGATTCATTAGGGTCCAGTTAGTCAAAAGAATGGAACAAGGGAATATGCTCAAAATACAGAATTTCTGGCAGAGACGCAGTCTCTGCTATAATTCAAAGAAAATAAAACACTTTGTGTGCTCAAATTCTTTATTTCTAACATTATATGCTAGAATCACTGATGAAGTCCCACAGCTATAACCCCTATACCTTGATGTAAATAGCTGAATATTAAGAATGTTTTCTTCTTATTTTTTATATTTTTTAAATGTTAAGTTTTATCATAATATTTGAGTCAGATTATATTGTTGAACTTTGAGTATTTTAGTGCTTTAAGTTTTCTGATCTTTTTCCTCTTGAGTGTAGCCACCTGTCAACATGCAAGTTATTTTCCCTTTCGCTATTTTCTTTCTCAAGCCACAATCTGAAAAGTTCTTTGTCAAAGACCATTTGCCCACATATTTAGCACATTAACCATTGTGCCACCAGTTCTTACTTCAACCTTCCAATCTTTGATGGAAAGAACTCCTTGTCTCTTACTCTGTCATGACTGGGAGTCCTTGCACATACCTTTTTTGGGGGTTCGTGAAGGGGTTTTCTATTGTCCCAGAACCCACCATGCCTCTGCATGCTTGTTCCTACTCCTGGCTACAGATGACAGAGTCACTTGAAGTCTGATTACTGCCTCTGCAGCTAGTGTTCTCCTACAGGTCATTGACATTTTTGGCAAAGTGTTGCTTCCTGACACATCCTCTAGGCACCCAAGCCAAGTAGTTCATCAATCCTCAGGACACAATCTTACTTGGGCAGCAAAACAGTGTATCCCAGGGTGAAGAGAGATCTCAGTTCCAGCCCCATGGAGTTCAGATGGGAATCTTTGGGCCTGAGCCAACATTTAAGCCCCCAGTTAAACATTTTATCTTCCTTATTGTCTTCTCCTGTCATCGTCATTAGCCTCTGCCTGTTGTAAATGTCACTGCTGGAGTCTAATAGTGAACAAAGCCTACCTAGCATCCGCAATATACCTGTCACTCTTCATCTGGCTGTATTTTATACGAAAAGATTTCCTTTCGGAACATACTTCATGCCTAAAGATTTCCTTTCTTTAACAAAATCAATTTTTTACTTTGACTTACCAAGCATGTATGAACTGAAGACTGACACTGGACCAGGGCTATTTTAGGAGAAGGAAGAAAAAAAAAAGGCAAAAACTACAGTCCTGTGGGTGATGTTTTCAGGTAGACCCTTCAAGAAAAACAAACAAACAAACAAACAAACATATTCTAGAATGGTGACATAAGAATATGCAAGTTCTGCTTTTCAATGCTGTTCATATTCTAGCTGTTCTAATTCTTAGCATCTTCATTTCAACCACATATATGATGAAGTAGCAGAATATAAATTGGGTTCAGAACCCTGAAGACATTGCTAAAATAAATAGTAAAGAACATGAATAAATATGCCACTCTTTAATCAGCTACCTTGTGGTTTATTCATTATCATAGTGAACATCACGGGTTTAACTCTATGGTTTCTAGTTAAGGTCACTAGTTTAGCATACATTAATGGAGAACTACGGATGTGCATGTGCGAGGTAATGTACAGGAAGCAGAAAATTCAAGATGTTACTGTCTAGCATGGATAATATTTCCTTTGTTTTATCATCCTAGTATGTGTCTTGTCTTTGTTAATTCTAATGAGAGCATGCATATTTTTGGAAATTTACTTTAAACAATGATTTTGTCACATAACTCATTTTGAATGAAACACTGAGCTAACCTACTATATTTGATAGTTTTAAGCCCAAATATAATTGCCATCTAATTGACTGCTTGTTAAGAGTTTTAGTTGTAAATTCAGTAGCTTTTAAGCTAAGATTAATAAATGCTCCTGATTTGCTTTCTAACCTAACTGTGAAATGAAAAAACAAGCACTCAATATCTTCCCCCCAAACTTAGGACTTGTTGGCTATTTTGGCTGATGGTTTCTATCCTAGCTTTCATAAGCTAGTTTTTTATTTTTATTTTAATGTCTTATTTTCTTTGTTTATATCCTTCCTTTGAATTCTTCTAATATACATTCTAAATAGATACCCTTACACATAATGTGTGTATATGTCAGGTGAGTTTTGTCTTTGTGGAGTAGTAGAGAATAAGCCATACAAGCAGCCCCTCCCCAAAGCGAGTGAGCTAGCAGATGGAGAGCACAGTATGAAATTAGAGGTAACTGGCAGGGTTTATTTTTTTTAATGATCCATCTGGAATCCAAGGGTCAAGATCATCAATTTTGACACTTACAGAGGAACACAACCTCACTTTACATTTATTTCTAAGGTTACTTTCTTTAAAAAAAATAGTCCTCAGTATTAAAATTTTTAATTTAATAAATAAATAGAGTAAGTTACAAATTACCACAGAATAAATGCTACATTACTATAGAATAATGAAGTATACTCTAACATAAGATATTATATTATGAAATATATTACTATAAATAGTATTATTAATAATATTTTAGGTAACATTATGAATTGCTGCAGTTAATCACATGAACAATTCTAAACATATGCTAAAATATACAGAGCTACAAAATGGAAACATTAGAGTAGGTTAGAATGATGGTAACTTAGAGTGACCATGGCCAACACCATGACTAAAGTCAGTGGTTATACAACAAAGAAATCTGGCTTTTAGCAACAGTACATGATGCATGTTGTTAGGCTGGTGGGTGTCTCTGCTCCATCATGGCATTTAGGCATTTTGGTTCATGGTTGCTGAGGTAGAGCAAATAATGCACCCCTCTAAGATGTCCACATTCTATGCCCTGAAACCTGTGAATACATTACCTTCTATGGGAAAAGAAAACAAACAAACAAAAAACTTTGCAGATGTGATTAAGAATCTTCAGATGAGATTATCCTGATTTATCCAGGTGGGTCTAATATAATTCCAGGGTCTTTATAAGAGAGACATAGGAAGGTCAAAGTCAGAATAGGCAATGTGACTGCGGGAGCAGAGAGAAATGAATAATGGAAGCAAAGGTGAAAGATGTAGAGACATCTGATAATGATGCACTTCTGGCTTTAAAGATGAAGCCAGGGACCACAGGCCAGGGAAAGCAGGTTGCCTCTGGAATCTAGAAAAGACAAGGAAACAAATACTCCTCTAGAGCATCATCCAGACATGTTTTGTGCAGAAGAAGCCAGCCCTGTGAACCTTGACGTTAGCTCACTGAGACTGATTTTAGACTTCTGACTCAAGAACTGGAAGATACTGAATTTGTGCTGTTTTAAGACACTAAATTGTGGTAATCTGTCACAGTAGCAATACAAAACTTGTGCTTTGCCTTAATTTGGAACTTCCAAGGTTGCTGTTGTCATTTCCATTACAGAAAGTGCTAGTAAAAGGAAAAAACATATTGTAGGCACAGCACTAACTTTAAAATGGATAAGAAATAACAATTGCAAAGATATAGGCAAACATATTGTTAGCTTCTGTTAATTTGAGGGGAAAGTAATCCACATTCACAGGAGCAATGGGAAAAAACGAGAGAGAGAGAGAGAGAGAGAGAGAGAGAGAGAGAGAGAGAGAGAGAGAGAACTCTTCAATTTTTAGAGAACAGGTTGATAAGTTATGGTCAATAAGAAGAAATCTGGAGTTCAGCAAAATCATGATGACTATCTGAGGCGTTTATACACCAATCAATGAGGAATAAAAAACTAGGAAAAATTTATAAACTTAGTTTGTAATCATTAAAACATGTGAGGACATCATGAGTCTTACTCACGTAATGGCACAGACCTTTATTAGTCAGGGTGGGGGCTGAAGCACTCTCATGCCTTGGATTGCTCAAGAATCAGGAGAGTGGTATGATTACTAATGAGCAAGAGCTCTTTTACATACAGCACCTCCTACTGACAACGTATTTTCTCTCTAACCCTTGTGGTCCCACCCAATCCAGCAACTCTGCTTTTACTACGCCACACTCGCCACACTCGGGGATGACCATGTTTGCATAAGTCCAGAGGCTTGGGACCAGAATCTAGAATTATCTAGATTCACAGCCATCTCCCTCTTGGGTCCAGAGACTTCTCTGGGCTGTCCCTGATGGGCTACAAGTACCTATGTTTCTGATCACTTAATTTTGTTCTTCCTCAGACTTGGGAATCTTATTGCTCTCATGACATTTCTTCCTTTTCTTCTTTCTACTTTTGGCACACCCTACCTACCCCGATACACAAACCAAGCATAATCTCTTCAATGAACTACTGCACACAAAATTTTCCAACAGGGGCATGACTGTCTTATTGGAGGGAGAAAGGAAGAGACATCACATTGGAAACATAAGACAAATCAACAGCTCAATAAATTATTCCTCTATGACTGTATAATCAAAGTAGTACGGGAAAGTTTACTCTGTTTCCCTAAATCATTCCCAGCAATTCTTCATTTCCTCTGAACCAAACCTGTGGAATTTGTAAAACTCTACTTAAGTTATCAGTAAAATAAGGAAATGATTTTCTAGTGATTTTCATCAAGAATAGAGCTCATACACACCTGTTCACTGGTTCTCAGTAGGCAGCATTGTGTTAATTTGTTTCTAGTGCTTTGCTAAAACATATTCAGAGGCAGAAATACAATTTAGGTGGTATAAAAAGGCCCTATTACACTAACATTGTCTTTGGTGCCTATATTATAAGCACCTAGGTAAATTTTCCTACCCCAAATTATATATATTTAATAAGTATATTTTGTGTTATTTTGTTGTAAATGAGCCTCTATAAAAGAAGAGAGCAAAGACATTTCAATAGACAATTACCAATAGAAAACTTGAAAGGTTTTCTTTGGTAGGATTATTAGTGATTATTTTTATTATTTTATAATATAGGCTTCCCCTTATTCTTTAGCTTCCTTGTTTGAATGTTAGCACGTTTGCCTAGCTGCATTTTCTGGTATATTTTAAGATTCTTCCACTGGCATGTGGCTAATAGTAAGTATTCTGTCTGAGCCTCATAAACTGGGCCTCAAGGAAAAGTTTCCTTATAATACAGTATGAGAGATTTTGCCAAGTTGAGAAAACCAATTAGAGTAATAAACTATGTAGAAAAATTATAAAGATACATTTCTAGAACGAGGGAGGATACGATTAGATCAAGGAGAGGAAGCATCTAAACAGGACAGTTTATGGCAATGGAAATACTTTTGTTTGTTTGTTTTCGCAAGGAAGGCTTTAACCTGTCTGAGTAGTTCATCAGAATGTGACTGGATCCAAGTTTCCGTAAGGCAATACGTTGCCCCACAAAATGAAGGTCAGTATTTAAGTGAATAAATATGAATCATATCTATTTTGTAACCTAGATATATTGTTACATATCTTCCTCGATCTAATAAATGAGGGAATTTGAACTATATAGAATGTTGAAGCTGTATAACCAGAGGTACCACGTGACAGTGTGGTACCCTATGTAACCGCTGCTTATGTTTTACATATGCACACATGGAGTTAGCGATATACCAGAGAATTAATCTTATTTAATTTCTGCTTCTCCCTTCCACCTCCTAAACAACCATTCACCACACACACACACACACACACACACACACACACAGACCACATGCACGCACACGCCCTTCAGATAGGTTATCTCATTTAAGTGTTTCTGCAAACAGGAAGTGTATACAGAATTCTTGTTCAACTATTAGAACACTCTTAATACCTAATTCCACCAATGACGGCCTGATAAGAACAGGTGACCTGAGACTTCAACCCCTCAGAAACAAAGTTCTCTTCATGCCAATGGGCAAGTTAACCTGCTAGGCAGCGAGGGGAGTTTAGATTGGGCCCAGTTATCCGCACAGAATGAGCTGCTGCATTAAGAGATGTAACAGGTTTCTTTAACCCTGTGTTTTAAGTTCCATTTTGTCAAGAGATTCTTTTAAAACATTTATATTTTTATTGATTTCAGAGAGGAAGAGAGAGGGAGAGAGAGATAGAAACATCAATGATGAGAGAGACTCATTGATAGGGTGCCCCTTGCACTCCCCTCACTGGAGATCGAGCCCCCAACTGGGGCATGTGCCCAGACCAGGAATCAAACCGTGATCTCCTGGCACATAGGTCAATGCTCAACCACTGAGCCATGCCAGCTGGGCTTGTCAAGAGATTTTTGACTGGCCACAATGCTGAGCAAATGGACAGGAGGATTTTACGTGAGACATGAGCAAACTAGCACTACAAGGGTATTTTGAAGCAGATGCCACTCCACATTCTCTTGCCCCACCCAAGTCCACCTGCAGCTCTGGTACCATCAAGCTGACAGCTTCCTGCTTTAAGTACTTGACTCTCACTTCTCTGTTGAGGGCTTTCTCAAATTTGTTAGTTGCTTGTTTCTCTGCATTTAAGTAATCCAGAAGGGTGTGTGTGTGTGTGTGTGTGTGGGGGGGGGGGGAGTGGGGTGGGAGGGGGAGTGAGAGGGAGGGGATGAGGAGATTTAACCACCCTGGGGGTAATCCTCAATAATGGGAGATAAGAGTCCTTGATAAATGACCCAATCTCCCATCATTCAATGAAAATCTTGATACCTGTTATAGGATTCAACATTGGTAGCCTAAAGTAGTAAGCTGCTCATTAACATGTTTTTATTCCCTCTCTCCCTTTCCCATCACATCTTCTCCCTTGTTTATTTGTGCTTCCCAAATTCTTGCCTCAGGGCTTGATTTTGGGAGGGATCCAAATTAAGGCTGCGAGGTTCTCACTGTTTCTTAAACACATCAATTTTATATTGAAAATGCTTGTTGGGAAAGGGGTTAAGCGTGACCATGAGACCAAAAATTTGGGGGCTTTCTCTTAAGGGAGCTCACAGGGAGATAGTTGTGGTAAAATTCTCTCCCGAGCCTTTTAAGCATAGAATCCTGATTTTGTGTAACAAGAAGCACCGTACCTACCAAATTTCCCTTCTTTGCTTCTCCTTTGCCCTGCACTTTCGGAGAAGACCAAAACCTTTCTTTCTTCTTTAGGTACACTAATAATTTCAGGAAAAATGCAGGCACTTTTCCATGAGAAACATTCAGTTTTTTCCTTGAATACTTTGCCTTTATATAGCTCTTTAGGTTTTGATATTATACTTTGACTCTTAAAGGGCACGTTTATTACCACGCCTTCTAAATTCCTGCAGGGCATCACTGTAGCAGCCTCTGGGTAGTTAGGCCTTTATCATATTTTCTTAAGCCTCCATGCTTTTGCTCATGATCTTTCATACTAGAAGGCTTTTTATTATGCTTCCATCTCACTGACTTAAAATCATAAGGTTGAGGCATTTTCGCGGAACTTTTTAAAAAATATATTGTTATTGATTTCAGAGAGGAAGGGAGAGGGAGAGAGAGATAGAAGCATCGATGATGAGAGGGAATCATTGATCGGCTGCCTCCTGCATGCCCCCTATTGGGGATCAAGTCAACAACCTGGCATGTGCCCTTGACTGGAATCAAACCCGGGACCCTTCAGTCCCCAGGCCCACGCTCTATCCACTGAGCCAAACCAGCTAGGGCATGAACTTTTCTTAACCATTGGGTAGTTAAATTCTCTTTTTGCCTCCTGTGTATACTTTCATCACAGCAACAATCCCATTAATTGCAATTTTCTGTGTGAATGCCCTTAAGGTCAGAAACTATGTCTTATTCATCTTTATATCCACAAGACATAATGAGTACTCAGTGCATGCTTTTGGAATGAATAATTATGTGAATTATAAGAAGAAATATTAGTCAAGAATCTGCACTGACCTGATTCTTGTTGCATAAATTTGATGTTGGACAAAGGTTTAAACCACGTTGAGTGGTCTCCACGATTTAGAAGTAACATTCCTAAAATCAGAATGGCTTCTTGTTGAGTTCACAGAGAAAGAAAACCATCCTGAGTCTATTAACTTGACACGAACTATATAATTCTTGCTCAACTTTTCAAAAGCATTTTTTTTAGGTCATAAGGGCAGCTGTCAGATGATTCTTTTATTCTTTATTTTCTGCATATGAAATAGCCAAGATAATGTCTTCAACAGTTTGTGCAACGCCAGTATTTCTGTTATTGTGAATAACAAGAAAAAATATCTAAAAATGCACAGGTAACACAGATGTATGGCTTATGAAAGGAATTTTAGAACTCCTTAGGTAATTTTCTAAGGCATGGGTTTATCTAAATTACTGTTTATTTGGTTTTGCCAGAAAACGAGATAAGTAAAACACCGAAGTATATGATGAAAGTACTACGTGACATTGGGTAGCTAGAGTAGATAATTGTTTTTAAGATTTTAGTGGTAATATATTTTTTTAGAAAATTATTAATATTGAGAAACGATAAAAAACAAAATGAAGTGTCAACGTAATTAACACTCTATGACTTCTTAAGGGAGTATTCCACATAGATAACCTTTGTTATAAAATAACATATTACTTAATTTAATAACTTTTAATGATCATCTACTATAAATCAGGTAGCATAATATATAATCAATGTGGAAAAGTGAGAGAAATCACATATAATAACAGCTAAATAATCAGTACTCACAGATAATCATTATTACTGGAATAATCTCTTTCTCTCTCTTACACACACACACACACACACACACACACACACACATCTTTTAAAACTTCAAAGTGAGGGGAGCCTATTTCCTACCTATTTCAATTGCCATAATGTAGCTATACTTATAAAAAGATTTTATTTTTCTTTTCTTTATTTTTAATTTAATTAATTAGGGTGACATTGGTTAATAAAATTATATAGGTTTCAAGTAATACAGTTCTATAATACATCATCTTTATATTGTATTGTGTGTTTACCACCCAAGTCAAGTCTCCTTTTTATTTAATTTAAAGGATAATTTATCCCGACTAATGTGAATTCATACACACACACACACACACACACATACACACACACACACACACAAAACACACACAGGTATTGTAGCCTCTATCGGTTTGTTACCTGCCTACTAATAATTCTTCATTTTTCCCTTTTAAGAAAACTCAATTTTTTTTTCAGATGTGGGGGGACCATGTTCCGAAGGGGGGGCTGGCCCCTCCTTAGTCCTAGAAATGAAATCTTGATTAATAAAAGTCAATCATGACACTTCCATTTCCCTTGCTAGTGTTGGAACCAAGAGTAGAAATAAGGCTCAAATATATTGAATGAAGCAAAGAGTTTTAGGAAACTTTTGAGAAAGATTCTGTGACTTTTAACAAGGGGCATGAGGTATGCTTTCTGCATGGGAGTTCTTAAGGCATTTGTATAGTAAATAGCATTCAAAGATAGAAATAGTTTTGAGGCAAAGGGCAGATTCATTTACTGTTCAGACTAATAAAGATAATGTTTCCCTCCAGCACAAAAGTCAAGTAGGTGTGCTGAAAGTCTATTATAAAAGATTGTGATTCTCTAGTACCAGACTCCTTTCCTGTAGAACAATCCAGAGAGCACGTAGGCATCTGCCCTGTAGGAATTGAGACGTTGGGAAATAGCTAAAAGAAAATGATGATACTGTGGCTGTTGTTTTTGTTGTGCGTAACAAACTGTCCATCTCTCACACACTCAAGGTTTCTTGCTTCTTCTATCACATCCATGGAAATGTGGCAGGTTAATTTGCTCCTCTGCAAATAGTGTTAAATCACAGACCTGCACAGCTCTTGGCCCTCACTTTCCCAGCTTTGCCCATTGCACAGTGTCCTGTGAAAATATGACAGCAGAGCTGTGGCATCTACTTTGTTATCATGAGGCAACAAGTCTGAAGACAAATGTCAAAGCTGTGCATGGCAAAGCCAAAAAAAAGAAAAAAAGAAAAAAGAGAACGTGTGTTTTTGAAGATATTCTTAAATCTATAAAAACAACTTCTGGAATTATTCTACTTTTACACTCAGACATTTCCTCTATTTTTAAAATAATTTGAATCAGGTTTCCTGTTACCTGTGGCAAGAGAGGTTACTCCAAATCATCAAGGAATGCAAACAGTTCGGAATGCCCGTGTACTGCCACTAAATACAGTAACATCCAATACTTACTCAGTACTTATATATGCAAGTTTAGCAATACATAATTTGGGTACATTTTAAAATTGAATCCTTATGCAATAACCCTAGATAGTTGTTATTAATATTTTAAAAGACAAAGATTCGGAACCTCTATTGGGGAAAGAGTAAGCCTAGGACAATTCAGCTAATAAATGACAGACCTAGGATTCAAACTCAGGTCCACCTGGCAACAAAGCTGAGGTTCCTAACCCTGACAGAGTATAAAGTAGTGATAATACCCAACACTTGTATGGCTTCCCTCAGTCCTGACTCTGTATTAAGCATTTGACAATAAATTCATCTTGCATAACGGAGGGAGAATTTTGACCAGTTACATAAGTCTCTGTGCAAATGAAGGCCAGGAAACATTTTGCCTGAAAACTAACTCTTCAATTTGTCCCCAAACAGTAATTTTAAATCAGAGATCTGCTTGGGTTTTCAGGTCGGAACTGGTCATTGGATGCTTCCTAGCTATCGCTGAAAGTGAATTGGCACCGCTTGTTGTGGACTAATTTTGTCAACGTATATTATCCTTATAACTGGAAAAGATGTTTTGTTGTGCTGAGAAATAAGCAAAAGAGAGATTAGTACACTTCATATTAACCCTTATTCAGTAGTCCTTTTTTATTTTTTGCTTGAAAATTACTCTACCTTCCACTTCAACCTGAAAACAAAGATAGAAACAACCCCCGGGACTGTTGGACTTGAAGCTGTTTGCTGTCACGAACTTGGTTTGACCAGTTCAAGTAAATCACTATCCCCTAGGTACACTCATGAATAGATAAATTAACTAATAATATCCAAGGGAATATATTTTCTTACTTTGGAACATAATGCTCCCCAGAGACACTATATCAATGATACAGTATAATCTGAAATTCTGGGTAAAAACAAATCTGCATGAAATGGAAGATTTCTTAAGTGTATATAGTAAGTTGCTTTTTGAATAATAGTTGCTCGCATTTGGTTGCTTACTATGGTCCCTGGATGATTTTTCTATTATAATTTTAGAGTGTGACAGGTTAATAAACTGTCTAGTTTTTTTGAAGTGTTGGAAAGTAAGATTTGAAATTTGAAAAGATGCCTAAAATCTCCTAAAGTTTTTCTTTTTGTATCTGTTGTGCCAGGAGTGACATCAGAATGTAACCTGCTTCTCAGCTGCAATATAATTTTTAATATCAAAGTTATTTGTTATCACTCTCTACCATGGCCCCGAAGTGAAACATAATCCAAAGGCATTATCCATTGTAATATAGCCTTGACGTGTATTTCCCTACTGCTGTTGTTTTCCAGGGAACCTCGTCCTAATTATTTAACACTTTCAAAGTCAATAAATTATTGGAGGGGGCAGAAGGCCTGTTGGTGCATGGAATTTCTCTGAGAAATGAAAGTCCTCTCATAAAGTGAGAAGGTGCAACAAGGTATTGTTTAATAATAGCAAGTAATATTTTTAAATTACTGTTTAGAAATGTATTGCCTGATATGAAAATGACTTTATATAAATGCTGTGTCCTCAATTTAAAAGGACATTGGTAACCCCCCTAGGACTGAACAGGCCTTTTCTATACCTAATTAAATTAAGTGCAGTGTACAGTGCCTCTCTGCGAAGATTAATAGAATGCATTACTTGTCAGTTTAAGTGTTGCCTGTGGCGGTATTTTTTCTAATTTAATTAAAAGCTGTTCTTTTATGAAGAACAAGCTTGCAGCATAATTCCTCTTACATTTACATTTCTTAAGGCTATTTGGGAGAAAGTGGAAAGTTAAAAGAAAGAAGAGAAAAGAAAAAGAAAGGAACCCTAACCGGTTTGGCTCAGTGGATAGAGCATCAGCCTGCGGACTTAGGGGTCCCAGGTTTGATTCTGGTCAAGGGCATGTACCTTGGTTGCAGGTACATACCCAGTGGGGAGTGTGCAGGAGGCAGCTGGTCAATGTTTCTCTCTCATTGATGTTTCTAACTCTCTATCCCTCTCCCTTCCTCTCTGTAAAGAATCAATAAAATATATTAAAAAAAAAAAAGAAAGGAAAGAGAACCAAGTTGTAGGTACCCAAAAAGAAATTAACACTTATTTCCTGATTTTTTTGGGGGGGAGGGATTTTATTTCAAAAATGAAAATGAGTGGGGATAAACCAGGAGTCTGGAGAGGCAACAGTTTTCATTGTTGTGTGTTAGGTCGTATCTCTATGTAATGCCAAGTAAACAACTTTGATAAAAAGATTGGGCATTTGTCAAACAAGTAATTATACCACAGACTCTCACACATTCACACATTTGTTGTGCTGTTGGACCCTTGAAAGAGTGTGATTAGCTGTGAAGTGCTGTTTTGAACACCACTTGGTGCTCTGGTATAGGCAAACAAAGTTCATGCACCAACATCCTGAAGATATGTAAGGGTCAAGAGAGCCAACTTCAGAACCCTTTCCTGATATTAATGGTTTCTTGATCAGGATTAGACAATAGTCAACCCATTGAACTCTTCCTATTTTTGTCATGAGCCTAGAATATCTATCTCTATTACTAAATATTTGTCATCTTAATATAACAAGTCTATATTTTTTCTGAGTTTAATCAAAGAGGAGAGAATAAAATATGGTATAGAAGAAGAAACCTTTTAATAAAGAAAATATCTGATAAAGTTAGAAAAGTAGGGAAAATAAACAAATGGCAAATAAAAAAATATGAAAAGGTGCTCATCATCTTATATTATTAGGAATTGCAAACTAGTACAGCAATAAGACATCACTATAAACCTATTAGAATCACTGAAATCCAAAACACTGACAACTTCAAATGCTGGAAAGGTGTTGGTAACAAGAACTCTTACTTATCACAGGTGGAAATGTAAAACGATACAGCCATTTGTAAGATAGTCTAGTGGGTTGTTGTTTTTTATAAAAATAAACATACTCTTTACCATATGATCAGTTAATTGTGCTTCATGGTATTTACCTAAAGGAGTTGAAAATTATGTCCATAAAAACCCTGCATGAGGCTCTTTATAGCAGCTTTTTCCATATTGCCAAAGATTGGAAGCAACCAGAATGTCCTTCAGTAGGTGACTAGATAAACTGTGGTACATCTAGACAATATTATTCAGCACTAAAAAAAAAAAAAAAAAAAAAAGAGAGAGAGGGAGAGAGCTATCAAGCTATGAAAAGACATGGAGGAATCCTAAGTGAAAGAAGCCAATTTGAAAAGGCTACATATGGTATGATTCCAACTATCTATAATAATAAAAGCAAAATATGCTAATTAGACCAGACAGCCCAATGACCTACTGAACATCATTTTGGATGTCCTTCCAGATAAAACCGTGGTGGTAGGGGCCGAGGCAGAGGTGGTTAGGGGCAATCAGACAGGCAAACGAGCAGTTAAGGGTGATCAGGCAGGCAGGCAAGCAGTTAGGGGCATCAAGCAGGCAGGCAGAGTGGTTAGGGGTGATGAGGCAGGCAGGCTAGTGTTTAGGGGCAATGAGGCAGGCAGGCAGAGGTGGTTAGGGGACGATCAGGTAGGCAGGGAGGTGAGCAGTTAGGAGCTAGCAATCCCAGATTGCGAGAGGGATGTCTGATTGCCAGTTTAGGCCCAATCCCACAGTCAGACATCCCCCGAGGGGTCCCAGATCATGAGAGAGTGCAAGCCCAGCTGAGGGACCCATCCCCCCCTCCCCATGCATGAATTTCATGCACCAGGCCTATAGTATGATATTATATAAAGACAAAACTATGGATACTGTAAAAGTACCAATGGTTACCAAAGGCTGGGAGAGGGAGAATTGAATAGACAGCACAGAGGATTTTCAAGTCAGTGAATCTATTCTGTATGATACTATAATGGTGCACATCTGTCATTATGCATTTGTCAAAACCCATGTATACAACACTAAGACTTACCTTTAATGTAAACTATGGACTTTGGGTAATAATGATGTGTCAATGTAGGTTAATTGATTGTAACAATCATACCACACATGAATAATGCTGATAGTGAGGGAGACCATGCATAGGTGGAATATGTGAGGCATCTCTGTATCTTATACTCAATGAACCTAAAACTTCTAAAAAAATAAAGTCTGCCAAAAAAAAAATCAATGTAATACACCATATGAATAGGATAAAGAACAAAAATAACCTATCAATTGATTCAGAAAAAGCATTTTACAAAATCTAACACCCAATCATGATTAAAAACTCTCAAGGATTCTGGGCAAGTATTTTAACTTGAGACAACAAATCTACAAAAATCCCCAATATCTAACGTCATGTTTATTGATAAGTAACTGAACACATTTCCCCTAAGACTGGCAAGAATGTCCTTTCTCACCACTCTATTCAGCACTGTATAGGAAGTCTTAGTAGCTCAATAAAAAGAAAAGGAAATACAATGTATACAGATTAGAAACAAAATTCTCCTTATTTGTAGATGACATAGTTATCTATGTAGAAAATTTTAAGCAATAAAATTCTTTAAAACTTATAGAAATAATAATTATAGCAATGTTATAGAATATAAGATTAATTTTCAAAAGTCAATTACTTTTTGTTATACTAACAATAAGCAATTGGACTTGATAACTTAAAAATGGTATATATTTCACCTGGTTGGCATGGCTCAGTGGTTGGGCATCAACCTATGAACCAGGAGGTCACAGTTCAATACCCAGTCAGGGCACATGCCCAGATTGCAGGCTCGATCCTTAGTAGAGGGTATGCAGAAAGCAGCTGATCAATGATTCTCTCTCATTGATGTTTCTATCTCCCTCTTCCTCTCCCTCTCCCTTCCTCTCTGAAATCAACAAAAATACTTTAAAAACAAAACAAATAAATGGTATATATTTATAAATAATTTACAATGGCACCAAAAATTGGAATGCTAGATATAAGTCTAATAAAATGTATTCCAGATATATAAACAGAAAAATAAAATTTTGATATAAATTAAAAGAGATCTAAATGAATGGAGAGATATTTTGTTTTTATATTTGGAATGCTCAGTGTTGTCAAGATGTTAATTCTTCCCATTTGATCTGTGGAATCAATGAAATCTCAATCAAGATTCCAGTAAGCTATTTTGTGGATATCAAGAAGTGAATTCTAAGGTATGCATGAAAAGGCAAAATACCACAAAATACTGAAGGAGAGAGCAGACTTGGAAGACTCACACTACCCAATGTCAAGACTTACTGTAAAGCTATGGTAAATAAGACAGCATAGTATTGATGAAAAAATAGGCCTGTAGATCAATGGAACAACATAAGAGTCCAGAAATAGATTCACACAAAATAGTTAACTGATATTTCATAAAGGAGCAAAAGCAATTCAATGAAGAAGTAAGAGGCTTTTCAACAAATATTGTTTGAACAATTGCATGCATATATGAAAAAAGAGCTTATACTTGTCACAAAAATTAACACAAAAATGGATCATAGGCCTCACTGTGAAATGCAAAGCTTTGAGCAGAAAAATCTATGTGACCTAGTATTTACTGATGAATTTTTAGATCTAAAACACAATCCATGAAAGAAAAAGATTGCTACTGTAACAAATATACTAGACTAACAAGATGTTAATAAAAGTAGAAACTGAGTGGAGTGTAGTGGTGTATATGGGGACTCTGTACAACTTCATAATGTTTGGTAAATCTAAAGTTTTTATAAAACAAAACAGTTATTCAAAACAAAGTTTTAAGAGTAGAAAGGCAATGTTGTTTAAAGACACAGAAAGAAAGTGTTTGACAAACAATCTCAGCAGTGGTTACAGGTAATAAATTTTCTACTTTTTGGTAGTCAAAAACCTGCTTGTTGGGAAGATAAAAAAGGTGAGGAGACAGAAGAAGGATAAAAGGTTTAGCAACCTGACTTCCCTAATCCCATTCCTTGGCCCAGTTTCTGGTTCAGGGACATAAAGGAATAACAGATGTGCTACTCGGATGTCTTCCAGTTTTAAGGAGAATATGGTGGTGAACACAGATTCCAGAAAGCAGTTCCTCCCGTCTGCCAAAAACTTCCACCACGAACAGTGAGGCGATCATTGCAACTCACAACAAAAGGGGGTGATATAAGATGAAGGAAATCAATTCCAATGTTCAAACCTAGGGAATAAAAAGTCCACCTTTTGGAGGCTAGTGTAATCACAGTTCAGCCCTGTCTTTTCTTTAATGAGATCATAATATTAATCATCTGTCTACTGCATACGTTTTGAACTTCATAGGTTCTGTAAATTAGTATGGATTGTCCAGTAAGAAAGTCAGAGCTACAGATAATGGTATTTGAATTTAAAAAGTGTTATTTTCTCTTTCTGAAATAAAAAAAAATGGCACCTACCAAAAATATTTATCTGTTATTTTAAAAGATAGATGATTAATTTGTGCCCAATGTTATAGTTTTATAATAACAGCATTTTATTCTGTTTGGTTCTATAGTTGCCTGCCATAACAATTTAAGACAGAAAGATTAGTGGAGTAATTTTATAGCAATAAAGGCCACCTTGCGGAAGGTCAGTTCACTACTTGCTTCTCGTTTCCCAACACCAGACCCTTCCAGCAACAAGAATTTCTGTTGAAAGGACTGGACACAGAAATCAGAGAAAAGCCACTTCCTTTATGTCATTGAATATGGTCTTATACATAGAATTTGGGTAGCTTTTTGTAAAAATGTCTACTGGAGGCATATGCTTCCCATAAAATATATACTGTGAGTTTTTTGTTCTGTTTTAAGAAAACAAAAACAAACAAAAATAGAAAGCCATAAAACATGTTGTTCTCTAAAAAGTTCATAGAATCCCCAAATATACTACAATATTTTCTTTACTTTAAGAAATTTCTTTTAAGCCCTGAAATTAATTGAAGTATCTCTCTCTCTCTCTCTCTCTCTCTCTCTCTCTCTCTCTCTCTATATATATATATATATATATATATATATATATATATATATATATATATATATATTGATTTCAGAGAGGGAGGGAGAGGGAGAGGGAGATAGAAACATCAATGACGAAAGAGAAACATTGGCTGCCTCCTGCATGCCCCACATTGGGGATTGAGCCCACAACCTGGGCATGTGTCCTGGCCAGAAATCAAACTGTGACCCCCTGGTTCATGGGTCAATGCTCAACCACTGAGCACCACCGGCCAGACTGAGGTACCTTTCATAACATCAGCAGAATCATTTCAGAAGGGGTTTTAAGTTCACCAGTTGAGTCAACAGCTCACAGGGGTCTTGCTCCACTGGAAAGCTTAACTCTTGAAAAATTGCAGTTCTTAAGAAAAATACAAGAATTTATTTAATATTTCCTAAGTGACTTGTCCTGTAAAAGTGTTCTTTTGCTTAGTTCTCATAAAAGCTTTGTGAATTGTCTTCGTTACAGTTTACAAATGAGAAAGCTGAGGCCAATGGTAATTGGCTTCTTCTCAGGATCACAAACCAGAACTAAATAAATTAATTAAGAGGAATACACACATATATTATATATACATAGATGTGAAAACAGGCCAATCTAACTTTCAAATTTAGCCCAGACTACGAGTGTTTATCTTTGGCAGATCTAAGTCCCTGAAGTGCATGAACCCTACCTCCTTTGTTACTATTCCATCTACCCCACTGCCTAGAAAATAGTGGACCCTCAATGATCATCTTTGTCTGACTAAATGAAAAATGCTTGGAAATCAAGTTTCTCATAGTTAACATCATTTTCCTGATATTCAACCAGAGGAGGCAGTTGTATTAACATTTGCTAGTGGCTCAGTGTTGTAAGACATATATCACATGATCTCTACTTCAATTTAGACATGGGCTTTCAAGGCAAAAATACAAATATATTCAGGATTTGGCTCTTTCTGCACCTACTCTGTTATTACGTTTGTCACAGGAGTTTGTTGTTGTCCAAACTAGGGAACTGGACCAGGTGCCCAGAATGCAGATGATTTAATGAATCATATTTTCAGAGTCAGATCATGTGTGTGCTGTTCCATCTCAACTTCTTTTTCTCTTTTGTGGAAGGTGTGTTTGTTTGTTTGTTATTTATTTATTTTCGGTTTATTTTGAACATGACTTAGAGTAGTTTAAGGTTACCCCAAATGAGTTGTAAACCTAGAAACTATGAATGCTTTCTGCTTCTTCTTACTTCCTCTGCCTTCCCAGCAAGTAGACTGATCACTGTGACATGACCTTCCAAACTCTTTTAAAGAAAATTCTTCATCCAGAAGTAAGAGACTAAAAATTTCTCAATTTTAAAGGACAAATATAAATGAGTGATCTAGGTTATCAGAAGAACTTCAAATACATAATACTTGCAGATGTATCATGTGCTGAGACTACAAAGATGAGAAAAACGTGGCTGTCAGCAGTCAGTGAGTTTTGTTTTATTGGGGTGTGACATGTTACAGCAATTTAAAAATTTTTCAACCTCAAGTCAGTTCAGCATTTTAGAAATCCTATCTCTACTGTTACTGTTTGTAAGGGAATCAAGGACAAACGTTACTTATTCCATGGTGCCTGGTGTATGCTATACAGCTTAAGGGAAAAGGACAAGAAAGGTTCTATTCTGCTTCTGTCACCAACCAGCAAGGGGACCTGGACAAGTCATTTTAAACTCTCCAAATCCCAGGTTTCTTGGGTTAAATTAAGGGTTTGTTTTGCAATGATATTTGGAAATGCTTCTGTGCATGAACTAGAAGGTCTGCATTAAAATATATACTGCACATAATATACATGATGCATATGTAATAAAGAAAACATCTGCTTATATTTCAACTAGTTAAATCTCTTTATAATTAAGTGCTCTTATGCCATCCATCTCGTGTGTTCCTGAAGGACAGAATATAACTCGATATATCAGAATGGGGTTTGATTATCAGCACCACTACTGCCAAGATCAATGGCCTTGCATGTATTACATTATTCTATGGACCTCATACCACATGTCTGAAGAATGATGAAAAATAAGAGTGTTCAGTAAAACTAATTATAGTTTCTTCTAATTGAATGCCCTGAACATATTTTTAAAATATTCCTAGTACAGACATACTTTATTGCATAGACATTTTGGCCATAGTAATCACCACATTTCTGTATGAAGAAACATACCAATGTTGTATATAGGTAACCATTGGTCCCCAAATGTTTCATACAATGTTTAATACATGTTATTCTCCATACTCTTCCTCCTATTCCTTTCCTTTCTCAAATGTTAGCCTCTCTAAGATTTATGCAATTCTACATTACTAACTTGCATAATAAATATCTATATAAACAAAAGGATAGAGGAAAAACACTACTTTCCCTCATTTCAAAACCCTAATCTGAAGTGGTGATGTACACAATTTAGTCTTTACTATCAGGCTGAAGTTTTCTCAATGCTACCAGTATGCCTTTTATAATCTTCAAGATGTATCTGATTTTAAAATGTCATCACTGATTAAATTATAGATATTCTTCAATACTGACAATAACTGGACCCTATGATATTTCATGTCTCTCTTCTGCCCAGGCAGCATTTCTCTAGTTGGGTGTAGGAGCAATAGAGCTTTGAAGCTATCAGAAATGACTCTGAAGGGACTGGTTGACATCCACTTTTCACATCAGACAAAAGGCTCTTGTCTTTTAGTAGAGGTTGCGGTGTCTTATGCCCAGGGACACTTGAGTATCCTGTTGTGTCTTGGCATTAAAACAAATTTATTGATGTCCTTCTGTGGGACTGCCAGCTGGCCTTTTGTCCATTATTATTACATTTTATTTGTATAGGTATCCCGCCATGCTATGTGCTATAAATAGTGATGTTTTTATTGTTAGTACCGCACACTTAATAAAGCTGCAGTTTTCCTGGCAATTAATTGTGCTGACAATCAATGCATGGCTGCAGGCAGTGTGTTTATGTGCTGAGCTTGGGATGAGGAGAGCCCTGAGAAGTCTGCTGCTCAGACAGAAAGCCACATTCTGTTCTTGGTTTCACCAAATCACAGTTGATTATAGGCTAGGCCTAGACCTGGTTTCGCTTATAAAGTAGAGATTATTTGGTCACCTTTAAGCAATCAGGTTGGACATTTATTTGGGACAAAATACATGATAAAATTACTCATTTCTGATTTTTCTCAGGGCATGGACTACGTTTGATAAATTTCCTTTCTTTGAAGCACTCTAAGCAGCTTTTAGCTTTCCACCAAACTTTAAGATAAAATACACATATATGTTTGGTGTTTTGGTAGATACTTCCAATTTTCTCATATAATTTCCCTGGGTTATATATGGAGGAGGACTGCTCAACATTTTCCCCCCTTCTTCCATGTGCTGATATAGAAGAAGAATATTATAGTAAATATTTAAAAATCCATCAAACTACTAATTTTAAAATATAGCATTTTAATTTAATTTTATGAATGGATTTACTGACAGTGTTCAAGTCATAAATAATGTTCATGCTGTTCAGTAAATAGAAAATGATGGGAACTTCACCATTTCTTTTATAAAGTGACAATTATTCTGGAATTAAAATGACAAAGAGTGCATCTAAGAGACAACTATCAAATATAGGCATTGATAACCTAAATACAATTTTAGCAAAGAAAATCACCAAATACCATTTACGTTGCATAATGGGAAAATATACTATTCTTCATATTTTCAAAACCACAAATACACGAGAGAAAATTGGACAAGATATAGATAGGACATGTGTAAGAAATATTCAAAAATTTCCTGAATGACATAAAACAGTGAATAAATGGATATATATATATATATATATATATATATATATATATATATATAGTCATATGTCCTGGATATTAAAGCTGAGAAATAGAAAATTATTCACTTTGCTTGAAAAAAGATATTCAAACAAAACAATTCTAATCAAAATGCTGGCGGGATTTTAGGGGTTACTGAACAACATGAACCTAAAAGCCATCTGTCAGTATGACTAAGAAAGAACAGCAAAGGGAATCATGCAACTAAAGAATAATGAAGCAGGGTTGGGCGGGGAGGACCAGTCCCGTGCTAGATGTTAAATGAGAGTAAAGATTTCTAGAATAAAGAGGGCATGAGAAACTGGTGTGAGGAAAGGAAGGTCATGAAAACAGAAATGAAAGTAAAAAAGGAGATTAATTACACATATTGTAAGTATTTATGATCTGATAGTCCTATTCTTTCATAAATGAGAACAAAGAATATTTATAATGTTCAATGATGCTGAAATAATTGGTTAACATTTTGGAAATACTTTAAAAAAAATAAAGCACCCTAACCATTTTTTATAAAGAACTTATCTCCATATACTTTAATGTTACAAGTTCTAAATATAAATTTAATGTTCATCTAGTCTTAAAAGCAGCTAAGGCTATTTAATTATAACTCACAAGGCTGAATTCTTAAACAAAAAAGAATGATAGAATTGACGTAAGCAATAATAGCATGGCATAAGTACTCTGTTGATAAAAATATGCCAATCATTATAGTATATTCCAAGGAAAATAAAATCCTAGGGGAATAATATTTGTGACATATATGGCAAAGAGTTGGATTCACTTTTCTGTTATGTCAAGAATCTTTACTAATCAAAATAGCAATGATAACATTTACACCTGTCTAATCTCTTTGTAAACATACTAATAACACAACTCCATTCAAATATATTAATAATTTTTGCTGATGGGTGAGTCCATGAAATTTTTTATTAGGATGCATATTGTCTAGGAATGCCTAAGGGAATTAAACTTAGAAACTATATTTATGAAATGCAGTTTTGTAGAAAATATCACCTATGTTATATAATCGAGTATAAAGTAGTGTTTCAGAGTCAATCTAGCTTCCTATTGTGTAAGTAACATCCTGGCTGTATAACGTTGAGGCTTCATATGATAAACCTGGGAAATGGCTACGTAACACAGCAAAGAAGGACCTGAGGAGTGGCATCGGCAGGTCCAGACTTCTCTATGCTTTGTCAGTGTCCCGCAATTACCTGTATCTTTGATATTATTAGTGAAGCTTAAGACTGGGTGGAATCACTGATTTTTGTGTGTCTGACTTGGCAATCACATGGCTCAAAGAGAACAATGAGAAAGAATATGAATAGAAATGTAACCACAACCAAAAAAACTGAAGATTGATATGCCAATAATAACTAGCATTTTAAGCACTTACCATTTGCTATACAGCGTATTAAGAGTTATTTTTATCTCATGTCATCCTAAGTACCAATCAATAATACAATTTTCTTTTTCAATTTTACAGAAAATAAACAACGACTCTGAGTGTTAAAGAGTTTAAGTGGCTGGTTCCAAGTCACATAACTAGTAAATGTCATAACCAGAACACAAACCTGTTTGTGTAACTACAAAATCTATTGTCTACCCCCAGCACCCGCCAATTTTGGGAGCAGCAAAATTGAAAAAATTCAATTTATTAATAAAATAAATAAATATAAATTAAAACACAAAAACATGTTATTAATAAAATTGAAAAAATTAAATATTGCTAAAAATTGGGACAATACTAAAAACAATTAAATTGGTATAACTTTTCTAGCAATATATGTTTCTCATATGCATCCAGAGCCTAAAAATGTCTAAAGAAATTTGATCCAGAAGAAATTCATCTTGAGAGAAACATCGAAGTATTTGTATAGAATTACACTTTAAAATTATTTATAAAAATGAAGAAACCTAAACTTTCAATACTACAAAATTGGTTAAATGCATCATAGTACTTCTGATACTTTTACTTATTATATTTTAATAAATGTTAAAAAAATCTTTGTTTAGCAAAAATATCAGTTAACAAATAACTTATAGTATGTGCAGAACAGCCAAATTTTTATGTGTAAATGCTGCATTTTTATAGTTATGTATTTATGCATACAAAGAAAAATACTACATGTTTATGTAGCAAATATCCATGATAATTAACTATGTTCAGTGTGATTATGAATCATTTATTTTCTATTCTGGCCTTTTATGGATTTTCCAGGTTTCTTTGGTAAATATGAATTCTTTCTTAATTAATACAAACCTTTTAAATATATATATATATATATATATATATATATTTATTTATTTATTTTTTTATTTTTATTTTTTTCAAAAACCTAACTTTGTAAAGGCAACGATTGGCCATAGTGTTAAAACTTGGAATCAATTTGGTTTCAATCAGTTTTGTAAATAAAATAAAGGTTTAATGCACAAACTGAAAAGTTGCATGTATTGTCAGAGTTTATAGCATAAACTTTAGGTGACATAAAAATCCAGAATGGGAAACCAGTTTTATTTTCAAATTATAAGTAAATATTTTATGGAAAAAATTGATATTTACATTTGTGGAAAACAAAGGAGAACATTTTTAGAAGTAGTGAGTAGAACATTTATTCATTCCCACTTAGGATCTAGAAGACTAGTCATATTGAAAAAAAAAGTTGTGCTTTTTGTTTGTTTGTTTTTAAATTTTTTTATTGAATTTATTGGGGTGATATTGGTTAACAAAATTACATAGGTTTCAGGTGTACAATTCTATAATATATCATCTGTATACTGTATTGTATGTTCACCACCCCAAGTCAAAGCTCCTTCCATCACCATTTATCCACCCTATACCTTCTTCTACCTCCCCTTCCCATCTCTCTTCCCTCTGGTAATCACCATACTGTTGTCTGTGTCTATAAAGTTTTTGTGTTTTGGGTTTTTTCCCCCTTAATCCCTTCATCTTTTTCACCCAACCCCACAACCCCCCACCTCTGATAAGTATCAATCTGTTCTCTATCTATGAGTCTGTTTCTATTCTGTTTGTTAATTAATTTTGTTCATTAGATTCCACATGTGAGGGAACTCATATGATATTGGCTTTCTCTAACTGGCTTAATTCACTGAGCATAAAGTTCTCCAGGTCTATCCATGCTATTGTAACACATTTTTAAGTGTATTCACTTTTTTTTAAAATAGCAATGTGAAAATATTGGAAGACAATGCAATTGGGACTGCTTCTGAATGACAGACAATGGCTAGGAAGTGGAGTGAATCTGCTCATGGTATGTTGAATCAATTAGAAAACTTTTTTTTTAATTAAGAAATTGTGTTAGTTTATGTCATCAGAGAAGTAAATTCCCAGACTGAACTAGATATGCTTGTTGTTTATTGGGGAAATACTTGTGAAGTATAAAGGAGGAAGAAGCAGGTCTAGGCGAGAAGACCTTCCCACCATGTTGAAGATCTGACAGCTGAGATGGGAGGTGGTGAGAAAGCTTCGGGGGGGGGGGGGGTGGGAAGAAAGCAGTGGGTAGAAAAAGGTTTGCAGTGAAGCACAGTTCTGAGAAAATTTTGTCCAAGCTAATGAGGAGTGCACAAATAAAAGTTTCCTATTCGAGTAATCAACTTGGGGTAAGGATGACAAGATTCTAGTACACCTTGCAGGGCTGGGGTAATGCTGGGGATGCCCAGTGGAAGGGTGGTTGACATGAATACTGTGGTACATTCAAAGCTGTGGCTGCAGAAGTCTCTGAACTCACTCTGCTGCCACAGTGGGTATCCATGAAGGGCATTCTGGGCAGGACACCTTCTCCAGTCCCCTTGAGATGCAGAGATCCACTTCTCCACTTAGACGTGGGCAGTTATCCCTGGTTCTCCCAGGCTGTTATTCTTGGGAGGAAACTGAAGTAGAAGAGGCATGTTAGTAGTTAGTGAAATAAATTGTAGCTCTCTCAATTCCCTTGAGCTTCACCTGTTACTTGGACATATCTTAAAACGATGACACAAATCTTTACTCCTGAGAAGTCTGAGTGTTTGATAATCACACATTTCTCAGTACCAGGTGCTTCATGTTTTTATTCTCTGTTGCTATTGGGCAAAGGAGGATCTAGAGGGACCCTCAATGGCAAGACCAAGCTCAATTCTCAGGAGATTTATGGGGTAAAAGCCTGTGGAGGATAAAAGGAACATAGGCAGAGAGAGACTTCACATTTGAATTGTAAGGGAACAAAGGAGGGAGTGGCTAGGAAGAGCCTCAGAAGGCACTGCTCTCCTGAGAGTTTCAGCCAGACTGAGAGTAAGTCCCCTGGCTAAAGGCGAAAGTAAGGGGAATCCCATATGTAGGAATGCTCAAGCAGGTGAGGATCCTACTACTCGCCCCTAGGCCTGCCATGTCCAGCCACGGATTCAAAGCAGCAGACTGGGAGTGGTCTGGCACTGACACTGAGGTGGGGTTAGAGTTGTTGTTTTTGGAGACTCTCAATTACCTGGGCTTCCCAGGCAGCTTCCCTTAAAGGAAGATGTGAGCAGTCTACTTTGAGGACTGCTGCAAAAAATTCTAGGTTAATCCAGGAGAGGGAAAATGGTCTAAAAATGTACAATTTGATTGATAGACGACAACTTGAGATACATTTACATGGCGTGAAAGAGTCTAAACTTGGAAGATTTAATCCCTACTCCATTGTAAAGGTTGTGCTTTGATGTATACTTGTCAAGCAAAATATGTTAATATCTTCTTTATCATATATATATATACATACACACACACACACATATGATAGCCTGAGGGTGCTAATAGTGTATTCTTTTTGGGTAATTTATTATCAAAATAAGTATTAAGATGTAAATATTTAGACTAAAATGTTACTCTTCTGTAGATATTTTGTTCACTTGAAAAATAGTTTAGTGATATTTGCTCTGGAGATATTCTTTAGTATTTTTATTTTTTATTGACAGTCAACATCTACCAAAAACAACACTAACTGTATTTGTCAATGTTTTTACAAATATTTTATTTTGTTTTATTATTTTATTTTGTCAGGAGAGTCACTACCTAAATGTTATAAAAATATTGTGGGAGCTGGCCATATTATATTGACTGATTGATATTTATGTGTGGATGTATTTATATGCAATGGGGTCAAGGATGTCTTGTATTAGTGAGCTGACACTAATCTACAGAACTGCTCATAAATGAATTCTTATAGACCAAGCATCCTTAGAAATTTCACTCACTCCCAACCCCGATGAACTGTCATAATAATTGATTGTATTAACAGAAATAAATAGTCCGAATTTGGCTCACTCTCAAAACGACCCTGTTTCAATGGACACAAATGAGGAATGAGGTTATTTAACGTCGCCCCAGCCAGGTCAAGGCTCAGGGAAAGTCGTGGCTCATGACTTTAATTTGATCCTGCAGACAAGAGAATGCATCGGCTTTGTCAATCTCTTTCTGTTTGGCATGGATACCAATAACCTTGCTTCACTTTCCTGTTTCTCCTAGAGGGAAGGATTTTTGGCAGAATACTGCTTACTTTTACAGTTATAGAAGTCACACAGTTTAAGGAGGGAACAGTAATTACACGCCATTAAACTCAGAAGGCCATCCGCGTAGATGAACATTCGGAAGAGGACACAGCTTTCAAGTTCAGTAAAGGATGATTACCAGAGCATTTTAGTAGAGAGCTGGTGAAGGAGAGGAAGGAATAACTCTGGAAATGTGCTAAGGCAGCAAACCTATGAAAATGCAGTTAGACACGGCAGTGACTACATCGATTATGCCCAGAATGATTTAGCAGAGGTGTTTCACACTTGCCATTAAACAAAGTGCCATAATGGGGTTTAAAATGTACTCAGATTCCACTTGCTATATCCAGCTTAAACCATAGAGGTGGCACTTACATTGTTCCTTCACGTTGGCTTGTGGGAAAATCCCTCGCCTATTGTGACAGCTTTCTTCTTGGCTCTGAACTCAGTAGTTGCAGAATTTTCTGTTTTTCTCCTTGCCAATCAATGACTCTCTTTTGCTTAAAACACATCTTAAAATGTACCTCTTCCAGGAAGCTTTCCTGATTAATTGCATTCAACTACTTCCCTTTGTAAACACTGCTTTAAATTATTCTGATATGTTGGTTTGAAAGATTTAAAAAATATAAGTACAGGTGTGGCTCAGGGGTTGAGCTTTGACCTATGAACCAGGACATCCTGGTTCAATTCCTGGTCAGGGCCCATGCCCAGGTTGCCAGCTTGAATGTGTGGGGAGTGCAGGAGGCAGCTGATCAATGATTTTTCTCTCATCAATGATGTCTCTATCTCTCTCTCCCTTCCTCTCTGAAATCAATAAAAATATATTTTAGCAAATGTAACTGCATATATATCTTAAAACTTCAAACCAATTCAATATATATTTAGATTTACAATGAAAGTATCATTACCTTCGTAACTAGATCATTAGCTCTGACTAAGCTGGAATTCTTTGATTTCTTTTGTATACCTCCATAAGCATTATGTTGTTCTGAATAGGGTACAGAGAATTCAGGTGACAAACCCTGTGAATTCAATAGGAGATATTTATTTCTGACACAAAAGAAAAGAAAAGATGTCTGAATACCTGATGTGGGTAGATCATTTTCCCACGGCTTTGGAAGAAAAGAGTATTGCAGCATTTCTTTCTTGCATTCTTATTTTTAGACACTATTCTTTACATATGCTCTGGGAGAAATAGGAAAGTGAACTCCATCCCACTCAACTCAGAAGTTGCTGACTTTATTAAGATTATATGACCAAGTGTGGTAATATACACACTTGGTCACATAATCTTAATTAAATAAGATACACAATACTAAGAAAGGGGATAATATTTGTTCTACTCTCAAGAATGCCCTGCCAATGCCCTCATCTTCTTTCAACATCCCTTTTTATTTTAACTCCAGAATGAGATGCTGTCTAATGCCATCTATATTCTTGCTCTTTGCTTTCTAGCACAATTTCTGATTGGAATGCACAGGTATGGATGGGATTCAAATGACTAAATCATCTGTATGATTACTAATTATATTAAGTTCTTATTGCTGCTATAACAAATTACCATAAATCTGGTTGTTTAAGAAACACATACACACAAATTTATTATCTTGCCATTGTGGGAACCTGAAATCCAAAATCAAGACTGAGTTCCCTCCAGTGGACCTAAGAGGATGTTTCCAGGGCTTCTTCACCTTCTAGGGCTGCCATTTCCTGGATTCTTTGGCTCCTGTCCTTATCCCCCATCTTCAAAGCCAGCAGGGTAGCATCTTGCTTCAACCATCTTGCCTATTCTTCTGTCTGTGTCCTATCTCCATCCACCTCCCTTTTATTAGGACACTTGTGATTGCATTTAGGACCCACCGGGATAACTCAGGATAATCTCCCCATCTCAAGATCATGAATTTATCACACTTGCAGGTCTATTTTGCCATATAAGTTAACATTTGCAGATTCCAGGGTTTAGGGCAAGAACAGGTTTGAAAGACAAAGGTCAGTATTCACTTTTGGACAAGTTGGTCCCCATACATTGAAATGCAAACATATAAGAGGTCTAGATTTTGAGTTAGAAAGCTATAGGTCATCAGACAGTGGTGGTGCCTGTAGTCATGGTACTGTATAGGCGATCTAGGGGAAAATGTAAAGAGTTAAGAGAGAAAGAGATTTGGACTGAATCTTAAAGGATTTGAAATTGACTGATGGAGAAAGAACCTGTAAAAGGTATCAGGAAAGAGCTAAGGATATCCTGGATTTGGATTAGTAAAACAACTAAAATATATGGAATATCTCTAACATGAATCTCTCACATTATGTCAATGACCAGAGGCCCAGTGCACAAAAATCTGCACGCGGGGGGGTGGGGGGGTCCCCTCAGCCTGGCCTGTGCCCTCTTGTAGTCTGGGACCCATCGGAGGATGACCACCTGCTGGCTTAGGCCTGTTCCCCAGGGGATTGGGCCTAAGCTGGCAGTCAGACATCCCTCTAGCAGCCCAGGAGCCCTCGGGGGATGTCCACTTACCAGCGGGGAGCAGGCCTAAGCTGCATTCAGACATCCTTAGCACTGCTAAGGAGGTGGAAGAGGCTCCCACCACCACCGTTGTATTGACAGCTGTTAGCCTGGCTTGGGGCTGAGCAGAGCTCCCCCTGTGGGAGCGCACTGATCACCAGGGGGCAGCTCCTGCATTGAGCATCTGCCCCCTGGTGGTCAGTGTGTGTCATAGTGACCAGTCATTCTCAGTTGTTCTGTTGTTAGGGTCAATTTGCATATTACCCTTTTATTATATAGGATAGAGGCCTGGTGCATGGGTGAGGGCCGGCAGGTTTGCCCTGAAGGGTGTCCCGGATCAGGGTGGGGGTCCCACTGGGGTGCCTGGCCAGTCTGGGTGAGGGGCTGTTGGCTGTTTGCAGGCTGGCCACAGCCCCTTCAGAGTGGAGACCCTCACCACATGAGGGTGTGGCCATCCTTGGTGAGGGACTGATGGCTTGTGCAGGCTGGCCAAGCCCCACAGCCACCCAAGCTCCCAGTGGAGGCTGGCTGGAAGCAGGTATCTGGGGTTTATTTATCTTCTATAATTGAAACTTTGTTGCCTTGAGTGGAGCCGACAGCTGGCCAGGGCAGGTGAGAAGCTTGGCTTCCTCCATCGCCGGGGTAACCAAGCCTCCTGCTTGCTCCAGCTCCTTGGCTGCCGGCCGCCGTCTTGTTTGGGTTAATTTGCATATAGTCACTCTGATTGGCTGGTGGGTGTGGCTTGTGAGTGTAGCGTAGGTATGGTCAATTTGCATGTTTCTCTTTTATTAAATAAGATACTGCCAAATGAAATACCAGCACAGGATGAGCAACACAAAGCCAGTGAAACTAGCCACAGTCTCTGAAATACAGGAAAAAGACAACAAGAAAAGAATCTTTGAAGTGATTCCAATTTAATTGTAAAATAATTTGGCATTCCTGTGATAGAGAAACAAAAATGACACTGATGGCTTAAAGTTTTAAAAGTTTTGATACCAAGTGAAAGGAGAAAAGATAAGGGTTGATTCAAACACCAGGGCATTGTTCATCTGATGAATTATAATTGCAAAAATATTCTCACTATTGAAAGCAGAGAATGCATGATTACTTATCTCTAGAGTCACATAAAGCAAGAATCAGAGCTGACATAGCTGGAGAACTTAAGTACAGTCTGTATAAGGCAATGGTCTGTGTACACTGAACTGTAGAGAGATTCCTTTCTTTTATTCATTAGTTGTAGAATAACATGAAGATTACTGGGTAACTAAGGGTATTGTCAATTTCCATTACTTTAAGAAACAGAAGATCTGAGTCTATGGACTTATACAAACTAAAGACTTAAGCATAGCCTGGCCAGCTTGGCTCAGTGGTTGAGCATCAATCTATGAACCAGGATGTTGCAGTTTGATTCCTGGTCAAGGCACATGCCTGGGTTGGGGGCTTGAACCCCAGTGTGTGGCATGCAGGAGGCAGCCAATCAATGATTCTCTTTCATCATTGATGCTTCTATCTCTCTCTCCCTCTATCTTCCTCTCTGAAATCAATAAAAATATATTAAAAAAGACTTATAAATAGACCTTGATTGTTTAATAAATGTCAGTTGCTAAAAATAAGGTCTATTTATCAAAATTGCAGAACTCATAATCAAAGAGCCACTTGAGCTAACACATGTGTAACTTATTTTTTTAATATATGCTAAGACTAAAACATGAGCTAATATTATCAGTGACAAATGAGTTGCTTAAGATTGATGAACTTTCTTTACAATAGTAATCATTAGAATTCAAGTCCTCTCCCTTCATTAAAATAATCAGTGCCTCCCAGTTACTGTTAAAGTGCTTGGGTCCCCATAACTATTTTGGTTTGTCACACGAATTTTCCCATAATGAGGGTCAGCTTTAGTCAAAGTTTTTCATAATGATTTTTATAAATAAGAGACATAGCAGTCTCTGTTTATTTGATGGATATTTCTTCTAGTATTGTAGTACACAGCTTTATAATTTATAAATTTGCAAATACTCTATCATGTAACTAGACATTATCTAGAATAGTTACAAACCCATACAAATATTTACCACCCATTCCCTTGCTTCTCACACCCATTGGAAAAATAAAAAATATTAAATATTTTGCATTGCTCTTATTAATATGGCAGAAGAAAATTGGTTCAGAGGTTAAAAATGCACTTATTAGTTCTTTGTCATTAGATTCTTATGCTGTAGTTTATTATATGAAATATGGGCATTAAACTCTATTTTAAATATCAAGATATTTTTTTTAAAAAATCAATGATATTTTTCAGTGATTAATGGACATATTATTTGGATGTAAATCTCCATTATTACCATATAGGATATAACCATACAGGAGGTAACCCATGAGAAACAGATACTGATATTTGTCCTCCAGGCCTTATGTTCAGAACTTCAGCAGTATTACTCTGGGTGGTAAACCTATACCCATTACACAATTCTAAAACAGCTCTGTGGTTCATCTTACAGGACCAGGTTGGATAAAGTAAGTCTGAATGTGGGCTGGTAACATGCATGCATGAGGATTTTTCTTCATCTGTAAAAGTGTCTTTATATTTTTAAAGTAACTCATTTTTAAACAATATAATATACGGTCAATATACAAATTTAAATAGCCTAACGTAGGAGAGAAAAGATTTTCCCTTCTTCTTTTCTAGGTTCTTTGGCTAGTTTAAGAATTAAATGGCCAAGAAAAAAATCACCAAATTTCATTACATACATATGTACAGGAACCCCAAGTATATGAGAGTGTCAGAGACTCCACACATACAGGGTATGCATGTGAGGTTCAGAGACAGAAATGTAAAATAAGATACATGTGATATTCTGAGCGAAGAATGAGGTAAAGCACTTTGTGGCTTCAGAGGGGAGGAGGTTAATTCTCAGGAAAATAAGAAAAGCAGATTTTCAGTCATTGGAAGTTTGTCCTGCTCTATAGATAGCTCATAAAAAGTTATTTCTGTTAATGACTCTTACTATGGGCAAGGCCCCCGATTTAAATTCCCTGAGGGCCTTAGTTGCCTTCAGCTCAGAATAATTCTCTTGCCAAAGTGGCGCATCTATCAGAGGCCTATTCTGGACCCTTTCAATACTGGAACCAGACAATGGCATTAAGAGAAAAGAAACTAATGGACCAATATGCCTCATGAACACAGATGCAAAATTCTGAACAAAATTTTCGCAATGTCCCCCAGGCACCTCTTCAAAATTCAGAGGATCTCTCACACCATCTGACCAATGCAAAACAATGACTCCATTAAGATCCCTAAATATATATTACATTTGAAAGGACCTTCAAATGACTTTATATTCCACATTGCATGATGCTCTACTCTTTGCCCAAACTCTTATCTCTTTTCAAGGTAGTAAATTTTATTTATTTGAAGTATATAGTCTTTTTAACTTTAGTCCACTGGTAGTTATGAGGAGAAGGGACTTCTCAAATTCAGCTTTTTCCCCTGAAACTAGAAACTGGCATGCCGTAATATTTTACTAGAGGAGATGGAACCATAACTTTTTGCTTTGTAAAAGTCTTTTATTATACTCACTGGTTAGAGTGATAGAAGACTTTCCTGTGGCAATGACTGTACTCTGCACTGGTGTCTTTCATGAAAGGCTCTACTGAAAGTTAGTGCCTTTCAGTTTGTATAATGCCACTTCCTGGAAGGTTTGAAAATCCCACTTTTTAAACTGCATGAAAGACACCAGCTTTTCCCACAGTGACCTTAGACATGAAGAAATTCCAGCATTGTAGCCTGATTTCTACATTTCACTAAAGTTTAAATATATTATAGGAGATAGTTTTGCTGTGAAAATTTGGGTAGGAATGGATAATCTAAAAGTCTAACTCAAAGGTTCCAATTCCAACATTCCTTTTGGACATGTTGCTCGTTGCATCAGTTTTAAAGTATGCCATAATTAAATATAGGACATGATTAAATGAAGCATGGGTGCTAATATTGCAACCCTAATTATGGGGTAAACTTTGATTTAACTATAATGAGAACCCCAAGGTTAGTAGCAGCATGTTTTCCACAGAAACTGAAACTTCTAAATAAAATACAGCAAGAACACAAGATGAGCAATAAGTGTGATTTATTTCCTACAGTAGGTATAGCTAACTGATGTCAACACAGTAATAAACAACTTAAAGTTGAGAAAGAAAGTAAAATATAACTATTCTATTGTCTTCTGGCTGAGCTGTTAAAAATCTCTAGTCTGAACATACAGACGAGGCCACACAACAAGAGAAGTTTGTGCCTTTGGAAATTCTCATATGAAAAATTGATTTAAACTTTCTGTTTACTTTTGTTATTCAAACTTCAAGGACAATATGAACAGAATATAAGACCACTTTGAGAGGCCTATTCTACTTTAATAGTGTATACGGTGCGGTCAAGGATTTCTAATGCATTTGGTGTGGAAAATGAGCCTGGACAATTTTAGCATGCCTAGGCTGGCTGCCTGCAGGAGAGGCAGCCCTGAAATGTATTCTACACACTGAAAGGGTTTTAAAGGACTTTGGCTTCTTTCAGTATTACAAAGCTTTCCTCCTTGTATTGAGCAGTTTGGTTTGACTCTGTAAGCTTTGTGTCAAACAAACTGAGACAAAACTTTCTATCTCTGGAGGAAAAAAAATCTCTTATTTAAAGTGTTACATAGAGTCCTTCTAATTATGATATCACTTCAGTCTTTTTTCATTTTCCGTGTCCATGCCTTACATCTTTATAATTATTACAATGTTTGTTATTCCCTCACCTCTCTTTTAGGATTTTTTTTTTAATATATATCAGCCAAATTGAGAACCAGTTGGTCTCAGAAAATATCAAATATTTCCTCATTTCTGCATCCTGGCTTCCTTCCTAGATCCCTTTTAATAAATACTTTAAATTTTCTCATTTTACTAATTAAGTTTTTTTCAATAACTATTCTGAATTTCACATTACTGTTCATATCAAAATTCATTCAGCTTTTGGTTTTTAAATCATAAGCTTCATGAGACTAACGTTTCACAGCATTTAACGTAGTCGAACTACAAACATTTCACTAATTGGGTCTAGTTAAAGAATATTTGTTTTGTATTCCTGTTAACATTTTCTCATATTAGCATACACAAGAAAGAAAGTTGAGCTAAAAAGAAACAGAATCATAGTTTAAAAAATTATCATGACACTTTAAAAAGTTTTATGGAAAACATAGAGCTAGGAATTCATTAGCACCAGACCAAAATATAAGTTTAAAGGTAAAAATTGAAGGAAGTTGGCTTGCCCTGAAGCCTAGCTCTGTGCCTATCAGAGACGCTTGCTGCGACGGTTGGCAGGTTTGCAGAGCTCAGGACTGGGGCTGCTTTTCCTGTCATTTTCACATTGCATTTCATAATCAAATGGTGCTGCAGGGCCTGCAAGTGGAGAAAATGACTACATTTCTCAGGGGCTCTATGTCTCTTGTGCTTTATATTACCCCCGTGAGGCATGCAATAATCGTCTGGAACATGTATCTGAATGATCACATCAGCTGTGTCTTATAACTATATACTATACCACGGCACAGACGTTCTCACAAATTCTAAGCTCATTGAGTCCAGAGTAGTCCAACAAATCATAGCTGGAATGCATTTATTTTCAGCATTCAAGATAAAATAAGCCCAATCTTCATTCCCAAAGATTTAGTGATACTACTTCTAATTTTTCGTAAAGTTTATCTGGGTGAACAAAAAGTAATTTTCTCTGTGTTATTTTATAATTGAAGAGATTTTAAGATGACAAAGGTTAATATTTTATGACTAGTCCTTAAAAAACATGTAGTTATAGATATTTCAGATATCTCTTTTCAATGAAGACCAAACCTAAATAAATTAATAGTATCATTTACTAATCAATGCAGGCAACCTGTTGGGGATTAAATTATAGCATATCTTTATGGCAATAAAAGTGACAGCCCTTGAGCCCAGCTAGTGTGTCTCAGTGGTTGAGAGTCGACCCATGAACCAGGAGGTCATGGTTTGATTCCCAGTCAGGGCATATGGCCGGGTTATGGGCTCAATCCCCAGTGTGGGGTGTGCAGGAGGCAGGTGATTAATGATTTTCTCTCATCATTGTTGTTTCCATCTCTCTCTCTCTCTCTCTCTCTCTCTCTCTCTCTCCCTCCATCCCTGCCCCTTCCTCTCTGAAATCAATAAAAATATATTTTTTATAATAGTGACAGCATTTTACATGTAAGATAGTGACAATTGGACTTAAATCGTTGAATAGAATTTTCTATTATGTGTCTAATTTATATGTCACACAGAATTTCTTTCTCCCCTACCTATTCCCGAGGTTGATTTAATAAATCTCTTTTCTCAGGATTTTGGCTTTCCGTGTTTATTTTAATTAGTACTTGCTTTCTAATCTACTTGCTATACTTTTGCTCCATTTCTATGTGTCAAAATATGGTACCTGGGGCATTCCTTTCTGCTTCTCTAATCACATAGTAAGAAAACTCACCTGATTTTTCTCTGCAAAATAATACCAAGTGCTGTGGCTTGATGTATTGTTTTGTTCTGTTCTGTTGTCTAATAATATGATAAACTTCTTGAGATAAGACGAAAGAAAAACGAAAGATTTGGAAACATGGCAACATATGGGAATATAAAAAGTCACAATTGGAATTTTGAAACACAGACTGAAAGAGCTTGAATCTATTTACTATGAACTGCTTAAAGGAAATACCAAAGTACCATGTGAAATACATAGCTTGCTTTATATTGAACACATTTTCTAAATTTGAAGAATTTGACAGGTTTTACCTATAACCTTTTCTTGTCAGTAGCAACAGTGTTGTTGATTGTTATTATAGAAGAAACACCCTATCTTGCTTTTCCTACTTTTTTTTCCCTTCAGTTGGTACAGTCAGATGAAACAATTAGAAATACCTGGGGGAGGAAATTCTTTGCCCATCAATCAATATATGTATGGAATATCTAAATACTTCACGCTCTGCCAGGTAGAGAAAACTTTCTCCAACCCTGAGGAGTTAGTAATGGAGTCATTTTACCATGAACTTTCACCATATTTACATTTTTCTACTTAGAATGATCAAAATTAATAGAATGTATTCATGTATAAAAATAATCCTAAATTTACATCAATAATCCTTGAATTTTTGAATCTTATTTTCATACATTATCTAAATATTACTTTTATTCTCCTTGTCCTTACCACATTTGCTACCACTAAACTTCCATGACTAAAAATATCAATGGAATTCCACTGTGGATCCAATGCCTGGTTTATGTGGATTGAGTGTTTTGGGATTTCATTACATACTTTAAAAAATGTTTAATGTTGACATTGTTGCAGGGGTCCTCCTGCCCCCCTCCATGTTACTATCTTATAGATTTCTTTCCTTTTATTTCACTCTCGAGCATTCCTTCACTTTGTTCACAGCCAAAAATTGCTCAAGAAAATAATGAGGCTGAGTTGGTCACAACTGAATGAGTATGATTTGACATCAGGAAAGTCATTTTTGTTGCTCATGTGTTTTATGCTAGTTGTCTTTCCAGATTTATGATTGCATTCCTTAAAATGTCTATACAAAGATGAATAAATCATATTGCCCTCTCTCAAGGACCTCAGAATAGATTAGGAAAACACAATGGACGTGTGTTCTCTTAATTATCATGTAGTAAAGGAAAAATCAATATAGGGATTCGAGATTAAGCAAGGGGAAGCTTGCCTAGCCAGTGGTTGAGTGTCCACCTATGAACCTGGAGGTCACGGTTCGATTCCTTGTCAGGACACATGTCTGGGTTGTTGGCTCAATCCCCAGTGTGAGGTGTGCAGGAGGCAGCTGATCAATGATTCTCTCTCATCATTGATGTTTCTATATCCCCCTCCTCTTCCTACGTATCTGAAATAAATAAAAATATATTTAAAAATATGCTTAAACATAGACAGCACACTTGGTTATTTACTAGAGTTTTGAGGGATGGTTTACCGGGGAAGGTGAAACTAGGCTTTTGTGCCTGGTAAAAAAACACATAGGAAATCACTCAGGGCCTCATTTTGCTTTGCATCTCTTTCTCTGCATTTTGTCTCATACCCTCCTGAATTCTTTAAGACAGGGTTGTCAAATTATGGCCCATAGGCTAAATCTGGCCTATTTCTTTTAAAATAAAGTTTTATTGAAAAGTGGTTGACACTGGGTTCAGACTCAAAACCCTACCCTGGACCTTTGTCTCATATGATGCAAAACCTTAATCTTCTGGGAATGGGTAAGAACCCTCCCATCCCCAGGGCTCAGGCAAAGAGCCACTCCTTTTGGTGGAGTGTAATCAAAACCCAACTGCCTAGGAAAAGGGATAGACGAACTCTGGCCACCAGACACAGGTAAATATATTTTGCTTTGGGGGAAGGAAGAAGTCAAATGTGTGACCCCGAGGAAGATAAAGGAAAGACTCGTTCCTGCGTGGGATGGAAGCTGAACAATTTCCCTTGGTGTAATTGAAAATTTCATAGTACTATGAAAATCCAAAATGAATGGAGAAACCATCCTGAAGATTGCATCATATAGAAAAATGTTCCTTAAATTTTTAATGAATTAACTTTGACTAATACATCTTCTAGGATAGTTTTAAGTAATAGCAAATATAGGAAAACGTTTTGATGTATTGTAGTTGGGAGTCTTCTCTATCTAAATGGAAATCAAGCCCAGAATACTAAGAGCTTCAGAAAAAAGCCACACACACACACACACACACACACACACACACACACACAAGCAAAGAGTGGCACTAGCATTGTTGGTAAGATTAATAAATAAAAATTTTGACTATGCTATTAGATCAAGCAAAAATTACATTGTGTAAATCTGTGAGTTATTTGTGCAATTAGGGCAATATCCTGCACAGAAATCATAGTATCGCATTCTCTTTACTGGTTAATGGAGAATGGAGGGGGAAAATGGCATTCGGGATCCCAAAACGGAAGGAGTGTGTTTAGAATGCTCCAAGTTTGCCCTGCTGGTGTGGCTCAGTGGTTGAGCATAGACCAGAAGGTCACGGTTTAATTCCTGGTCAGGGCATATGACCAGGTTGGGGGCTCGACCACAAGTGTGGGGCATGTAAGAGGCAGCTGATCAATGATTCTCTCTCATCATTGATGTTTCTATCTCTCTCTTCCTCTCCCTTACTTTTTGAAGTCAAAATATATATAAAGAAATGCTCCAAATTCATTAGCACATTCAATGTCCATGTAAACAAAAACATCTACTTGAAAATTCTCATTAACGGAATTCATGTGCCAAGTTAAAATCTGCAGTTTAAAAGATGTTGAAAGAAGTCTCATTGAGAGCACATCTATTTCTGTTAGCTCTGTGTTAGCTTTGCAATGATATTTATGTAATCTTTTCTTGTATGCAAATTTATGTTAATGGCATTACCGATGCTTGGAATCTAAATTGACATGGAGTGAAAGCAAAGTGTTGTAATTAAAGCTTCGTGAGTATCAGCCTTCCTAAAAAGAAACTTTGAAATATCAGTGGAATTCCATTGTGAATCCAGTGTGCCTGGTTTATGTGGATCGACTGTTTTGAGATTTCATTACATACGCCATTGCCAGCGTCAAGCTTGAAATAGATGTGACAGTAGAAGGGTTTCTCTACAAAGATAGTCGACAAAGTCCATTTCTGGGATTGTTTGTTGTTTTAAAAATACTGCTATTTTTTTTCTTAAGTAGATGGTTCAATTATAAAATAGTATGATTTTTATCAATAATAAACTAACTTTGACTTTTGGTATAATTAACTGTAAGCCTTAAATAAGACTAAGATTCAGGAATATTTATTCTAAAGAAATGATAACTAATATTTGTAATTTATATAATAAAACCAATAACTACCATTAGGGACAAATCTGATTGGGAAATAGGTGGGGTTTTGAAGAAGATATTAATTTAGAGGCTCCGAGACTATAGGACAGCACTGTAGGTGACTGTAAACTGATTGGCTCCCTAAGTAAATGACATGCTTGTCTCTTGGCCTTTTTTCTTAATTTGGGAATGCCTTTCTAAATGCACAAAAGTGTTTTTTCTGCCCACTCATCACAGCCAGTGTCTTATATATTTTATTTCACCTTTCTATTTTATGGCAGCAGCTGCATTGTTATATCTGACGGCAGTAAGTTTTGATCACATACATACAGTTTAATTGACCTTGAACAGCAACCCTCTTAATTTTACATCATCAATAAAGCTTTCCACAAAATTCCATCCTTCTGTGGGGGCCTCGGGAAATCTTTTCCCCATTCATCCCAAGAACTGCACTTCCACCAATAACATTTTGTTTCAAGGGCCCTTTATTTCCTCTTAAATCTGAACAGAGGAGAAGATACTTTTTTTTCGTTAAATGTGAAGTTGTTTTCTGAGATTTCTGTACTATCTTAACCTGCAACTGAATATAATGCGCTCAAACTTATGAGGTCAACTGTTAGCTGCTTGCTGAGAAGTGTTTGGAGTATTTAACTAGGTAGAACTGATTATGCAAAAGAAAAAAAAATTCAAAGCACACCATTTTAATGTTTGCTTCTCAAAATATTTTAATTTGATGTTATCTGTCTCACACTTACTCCCTCTCCCCACTGGTGGGTAATGAGTGTCTAATTTCTTTAAACTGTGTTTAAAACTGAGTCATTCTGCCAGAACTGAAGCTACATCTGTTGCCCATTCCATCCTTGCACTACCCAGATTTGCAGTTCCTGTCATCAATAGTGCTGTATGTAAAAGCTGAGTCTCATTATGATTTAAAGGCCTGTCCTCTGGCAGCATGCCAAATAAGGCTAATTTGGAATCTGGGGAATGATAGACAAGAAAATTACAACTAGAAGAAATGCACATTGGGTTCTAATTCAAAGCATGAGGTTTTGGGTGTCGTGCTTGTATTTTGCAGTGTGTTGTTATTATTATTGTTGTTGGGGAAATTTTAAAACCTTCAGTTCTGTTACAAAAAAAAATAGCACAAGGCAGGTGCAAAATTATGTATTTTGATTCATTTTCAGGGATAATGGCCTAAATATATTTGATGTCTTTATTAATATAACTGTGAGCTAGACTTCACTGAAAATACTGCCTCTGTTCTAAGTAAACCTGGTTAAATTGACAATTACTGATGATGTAGCTAAAAATATTAATAAAAAATTTACCATTTGTCTTTTTTCCAATTTATACCTGAGTTAAGTCTAAATTTTTACAGTTTAAGAATTTCAATTCATATCCCCAGGTGAAACTTGGATATCTTGTGTTCCTTCAAATTTAACATGCCCAAGATAAAATTCAACTGCCTCTTTTTCTCTTCAAATTGACTTTTCTGTGTCTATTAACATTTTCAAAATATTTTCCAGAAATTTCAGAGTTATTTTATTTAACATCCACTTATAAGAACCATGTTTATAGACCTTCACTCCCATTTCTTATATCCAGTACTCTTATAGGAAATAAAAGTCAATTCTTAGGAAATGCCCTAGGATTTACTCCTCTATATCCTCCCCCTTCTGTTTCTACATAAATCTAACTCTAACCCACATTTCCTCTCTGTGCTACTGTACTTCTTGACTGGTTCCAATCTCTCTCCTATTCTGAGCTCTGTAATTTACCCTGAATCCCTCCTTCATCAATCAAGAGTATGTAATGCCTACTTATTGCCTACCTCCTACATTCTTTTGTTTGTTTGTTTGTTTTACACAAAGACAATTATTTAAGACCTTTATTAACAGGTGCTTGCAGTTTGTTAACTTTTTTGAAAAAATCAAGTTGTAAATAAATTTTTAGGAGTTCTTAAAAATTTCAATTTGACCAGATCCTAAACCTAAATTCTTTTTAAGATTTTATTTACTTAGATGATTTAAATTTACAATAAAATTGAGAAGAAGGTACAGAGATTTCCCATATACCCTTGCCACCCCCACACCGTAACTTTCTCCATAATCAACATCCCCTTCTGATTGGTAAATTTGTTACAGTTGATAAATTTACACTGACATGTCATAATCACATAATATCCATAGTTTATCTTAGGGTTTACTCTTGGTGTTGTACATTATATGAGTTTGACAGATGTTTAATGACATGTATTCATTATTGTAGTATCATACAGCATATTTTCATGCCTTTAAAATCCTCTGTGCTCCATCTATTCATTCATCTTCCACCTCTAATCCCTTGAAACATGGTGGGTAATTTTACTGTCTCAATAGTTTTGCCTTTTCTGCAATGTCCTTCAGTTGGACTCATACAGTATGTAGTCTCTTCAGACTTGCTTCTTCTGTCAAGTTTTCCAAGTCCCTTCATAACTGTCCTCAGACTGCCTAACCCCAATGCACATTCTTATGCAGGCTTCTTTGCTTTTTTTTGTCTCCCAACATCCAATGCCAGTTATAGTGAATCATAGCGTTGTCTCTGGTGTGTCTTGAACCAATTCAGAATGTAACCTTTATTTTAAGGGACTCTACTGCCATGTAGAGAGGTTCTAATTACTAGGTAATCCCTAATCGTATATCCAGGCTCTGTGAGTGTTAATTTATTCATATGTAACATGTGATATATAACACATGGAAGAGATGAACCATTACACATGAAGCACCCAGCATGCATTATACACTAGATCAGGATTTCTTAAATTGAGTGTTATGAAGCATTTCTTGTGAATTGAATACATGTCCTGAGGTAGAAAAAGGTAGTCAGATAACTTGGGAAATACAAGGTCAAAGGGATGTTGTGTATTTACTTTAGGATGTGTTGGCACTTTAATTTGTCAATAAACATGACTCAACAGAGGTGAACAGATAGCATTTTCCTAACGTATTGACAGTGAAATGTTTTCTGTGTGGAACATCTACTACAATTCATTAGACTTAGTTTTGAGAAAACAATGTGAAAATGCTGCCTTAGTTGAGTACTGACTCCTTTCCTTCCCTCTTGCTCCCACAGCCACACTTTTCTGAAGGATGCCCACTTGAGGTCCCCAGTATCACCCCACCTCCTCATTGTGTGTGTCTCTTATTCATCCCATTCAAGGTCTTCTCTTTTGCCTGTATAGAAACCTAATTGAATGTACTAAAGACTGCTAAATGTAAGAAAAATGTCTTACACATTTTTAACTCCTTAGACTCTAACAACATAGGGCTCATATACATATACTCTATGTTTATATATATCACATATCCCAACTAAAATAGTATATGATATTTTCCTCTTAATTATTAAATCAGAACTAATAAATAGCAAGCCTATTTAGAGAGTTTTAGTATGCCAACCCAGCTTCACTGAAATCTTACATGAAATTGTGAATAATCATTGGTTTGTATACAACATTATGTACAGACATTATCTACTTTGCAGGAAACTGTCTATTTTTTTTTATCTGGTTGAAATACTTGAGCAAAGGTAGTGCAAGAATAACCTGCTTTTCTTGATACTATTGTCCAATATTTTATATAACAGGTATATGTTTATGACTCTCACCATAACAGAAGAAGCCCTACTGTCAAATAGAATAATGTGTTATTGAGATACACATTTTGAAGTGTCTCTTAGAAATATCTTCTCATTTGGTGCCTAGGTATGATGCACAGTCACTTTTGTGCATTGTTCAACAACGTGAGATCACACCAATTACCAAGATTATAACTGGTTTTCCTTGACATTCCTTGGGCTTTCCGTGTATGTAGCATCTCTCAGAGCCACATACCAAAGTTTAAGCAATGTTTCCTCAATTATTAATTTCCTTAAGCAATAATATGTTTTATCTACGGGCCCCAGAGGTGTTGGGCAAAAATAATTACTCTATTTTATAGAGAATATTTTCTATATTATTACTTAAAAATGGATTAGTTGAGACAAAATAACCATCCCCTTTGTCCCTGTACTAAGAAAGGAAGAAAAACAACATTTTTGTGTCTGTGCGATGGAACACAACTGACCCGGGAATCTCTACAGTGGGGGATATTTAAATGTTTTCCAAGATATCAACAAAATGGTTTTGCCTTCTTATTTGAATGCATATAATTTCTTTTTTAAAAATATATTTTATTGATTTTTTACAGAGAGGAAGGGAGAGGCATAGAGAGTTAGAAACATTGACGAGAGAGAAACATCGATCAGCTGCCTCCTGCATGCCCCCTACTGGGGATGTGCCTGCAATCAAGGTACATGCCCTTGACTGGAATTGAACCTGGGACCCTTCAGTCCGCAGGCCGATGCTCTATCCACTGAGCCAAACCAGTTAGGACAATGCATATAATTTCTTATGAATCTCAGAAAATAGGAAGCAAGTTGTTAGATTATCAAGACATCAACTCAAACCATTAATAGGAGATATGGTGGTTGTAATTTGTTACCTAATTTTTACATTTTGTTTTATTTGGACCATTTTACAATTCTATATAAGTATGCAAGAACTTATAAGAAATAAATGATCTGTGAATTGATCATGTCTTGAAGGTATGAATCATGTCTTTATTAGAATTATTTTAAAATAGTTCTTAACCAATTTTATCAGGGCCTTACTAAGTGTGTAACCATTTAGATGATAAACACTTAGAGATCAATTTTGTGTTACTAAGGCATTGCCTAATTCAATATATTTATTGCCTTGCATATAGGTATTATTGACACAGTATCCTGTTTTTCATGTATTCTTTTGTGATATAAACAAAATTTCTTTCTTTAGACAGGTAAGACTAAACAAGCTAGGAACTTTATCATGTGGAGAATTGAAAACAAATATCTAATAGCAGTATTTGAAATCTGGAGCCATTTTACATTTCATAGTGTTTTCAGTGTTTTAATGGTTAGAGATATGCCCAGGATGAAGATGAAGCCTTAGGATCACCCCTTTAAATCATAGCAATTTATTTTAAACCTTTTCATGGAATAATGCATGGAATAATGAAATGGATGTCAAACTGAGATTTCTGATATCTATTATTATTAAGGTGTCCTTAAGAAAGAAAAAAATCGCTTTTCCTTTAAATTTAACCATATATATATATATATATATATATATATATATATATATATATATATCCTAAATGGTTAAATATATATATATAATCAGTTTCTCTCAGCTGATTGATGTTAGGGTAATGACAGCTCTCCTCCTGAGGGAACTCATGTGGCATTGTCCTGCCTCACTAGGGCAGGTCTTATTTTATGTCCCAAGTAGCACCAGCAGCACCCTGTGATATAAAACTTTCTTAGTCACAGAGGCCTAATGTTGTATAGTGATCATAGATTCTCTGTGACCTCATGTTTGGGTGTCTCTATTTATCTGGGTTCAGGAAGGAGGGCATCTGGGTAGGGAGTGCTTTCTGCACTTGACTGAGGAAATCTATTCAGATGGCCCTGGCCCTGTGACCTCTTATTTTCATCGCCAGATTTAATAGGCTCTTAACGGGGCCCAATGATCTTACAATCTATAAGCCATTAGCTGAAGTTATACCAATCCTATGAGAATCAATGCCAGCATATGTGGGATTTCAGTTTTATTGCTCACCAGTCAATAATGAATATTATCCCTCAGTATAACAAGAGTGCAAAGGCTTCTCACTTCTCTGACCTTTTTTAGATTATTTCAAAGTATTACTCTCTTCTTGGAAATCCCCAACAATAGCAAAGGCAACTAAACTATTTTTAAGACCTAATGTTGTCGATTTGCCTAAAATGAGTTTTATTTCTGATTGCTTTGTTGTTTGCATTAATTTTTTCCACTCTTGGGAGGGTATTTACTAAACTATATTCATCTTTCAGAAAACAATACATTTCTAACATTATGTCTATGATTTCTATTTATTTTTTGGCCTACATTAATTTTCCCTTCTTTTGTAGATGAAAAGGTGGTCTCTTCTCACTGAATTTCTAAAAAAATAGTAATGAATTTGGGGCTATTTCCTTGGGTTTTCTATATATTATCTCACTTCTGATACAATAAGAACTACCTTGCATTATTTTTAGAAATGGATCAAAGACCACAATAGTGCCTAAAACTGCATGTTCACTCTCTGATTTCCCAGACCTATAGGACTGTGCATTTAGTTCTCATTAGTAGGCTATTGGTTGAAGGGACAGTTTGCTCTCGTCCCCTGTCCTTGAAAACAAGGACATTTTGTGTTTGGTTGGTGGAGACACAAATGAAAGCAATCTGGTTTCTGGAGTCATTCCATCGTGGAACATAGTTACCTTGAAAGTGGCCTAGGTCTATAAACATCTTTCCATTGCCAGGCTGGTGTGGCTCGCTGGTTGAGCATCGACTAATGAACCAGGAGGTCAGTGTTTGATTCCCAGTCAAGGCACATGCCCGGGTTGCAGGCTCGATCCCCAGTAGGGGGCGTGCAGGAGGCAGCCAATCAATATTCTCGCTCATCATTGATGTTTCTATCTGTCTCTACCTCTCACTTCCTCTCTGAAATCAATAAAAATATATTTTAAAATCTTTTCATGTATGAGAAATAAACGTTTCAAGCTTTAGGCCCCTAATGATGGGGTTGTTTGTTACGAAATGGAAACTTAGCCTGTCCCTGACTCCCTAAGAGCTCTTAGTAATTGATAAAGACTGTTTGCAACATTATTTCATTTGCTGCCTGAGATGCTGAGATTCAGGGGAGGCCTGTCTTGTCTCAGGTCACACTCCTAGTAAATAACAGTGACAGATGTCACATGTAAATTATGTGTGGCTCACTATATTATAATCATTGCCTTTATATCGCTGATAGCTCACTATATTATAACCATTACCTTTTTCTTAAAATGAAATCCCCTTTGTCCACCTACAACACCTGAATCTAAAACTTGACCTTGAAATATCATCTAGTCTAATTCTTTCTTCTTAGACAGGGTGGTATCTGAGTCACTCTAATCCCTAAAGCGTCTCCTCTGTACATAAATATATCTTTTAGTATTCAGAATTGTAAATGTGTACAAACAAAATCCTCTTATTCAGAAGATATTACTGCAGGGAATTACACTTTGTCTTAAGGACATGAAAGCATCTGAAATTATTATGAGAATCACAACATATTTTGAAAGTGAATGGTTTGTGTGGAGGGAGTGACATTGAGAAATCTATTAAAGCAAAATCTTCCAGATACCTTCTCATTGTTTTTGCTGCTGTTTTATTTATTTATTTTCAAATTTTATTGCCTGCAGTAAAAAATTCCTGCCTCATAATGAGCACTGCTATAATCAAGGCCTTCAGTATTCTATATAGCATTTGTTGAATGAAATGGGGGTATAAATGAAAGTTAATATAGGGTTGAAAGTTTTTGCCTTTTAAACTGGATGCATTGTTCTTATGTCTGCAGTGTTTACCCTATTGTGTTTTTGTTTAAACATGCTTGATTTCTGAATGGAATTTTTATTCTTGCTGTTATAACACTCCCAATAACTGTTTATATTATTCTGACCTGCTTACTAAAATAGCGAGTTGGGGAGACACTTGAAAACCACTAGGAAGCAGAATCTAAAGTATTAAGCAGATTACTCAGATTATAGTTACATTTCAATTTAAGTACTCTGCTATTTCTTCAAATTAGCATCAAAACACTATGTCTCACTAGAAAAAAAAAGTAGGAGAAGAAATATGTTATGGAAGAGATTAATTATTTTGCATAGCTAAGAAAAATCAAAGACAAATCTAGTCAGGTAGATCTGAATATATTATCTCTTTAATAAAATATAATTTAAAACATACATGTTTGGGTAGAATAAAAGCTGATGGAAAATCCTAGTTGTAGAAAATAGCTACAACCAAGGACTTATTCTTATTAAAATAACACAGAACATGATAGGAATTTTGGAATCATAAATGTTAAAAAAATCCCATTTATATCATAAGTACATAATCATAGAGAATGAACAAAGGTAATAAGCTTCTGAGTTCTTATTTCAAGAAGAATGTGCTAGAAGAGGTATCTCTGTGATGCATTCATGATTTTATGTTATAAAAACTAAAGATATTTTTGACACTTTGAAAGTGTTTACATATAAATCTCTCATGAATATCTTCTGTGTGGGGCTCCCAATGAAAAATAATTTTCAAAAATCCTCCAATGGCCAACATACACATGTGAACACCCATATAAATTTCCACACCACCTTGATTGTATTTATTTTTGGCTCTTACACCTTTCTGCTTATATCTGTGTATCTAAATCCTCATCTCCAAGAGACAAAGAGCAGCTTGCCATTGGAATGATCTTTTGTGCATAAAAATTACCTGCTGCCTATGCAGCTGGATTAAGGAGTTGCTTGGCTAAGCAGTAAAGTGTTTCTGGAGTCAGTAACCATATGGACCCAGAGTGGTCCTGGCAAGGTTTGTGTGTCATGCTCAGACTGGTTGTTCACAGTGGGTGTGACGTGCCATCCTCAGGTTTTTGTCACCTGGGATGATGCCAGCCATAACCTTTCACTGCTTGTGTACTTACTAACCCCTTTTCTTTGAATCTTCCTTCTCAAGAGAAAGATGCCATGCCATGGAATTAGGTCACTGAATCTCTTTAAGCTCTTTGTTATTCAGTGATTCCAGTCTAACACCTAAATCAGTATGGGTTACACTTCCAATATCCTGATTTGAAATATCAGTGAAAAACATGCACTATGGATATTTTGTCACTGATTTTTTTTTACCCTGTTCACTTATAAGATTATTTGTATTCTCAGCATCTCTCTATAAATATCCTCTACTGCCGCAGTATTAAAGGGTCCCACCTAGCCCAATGAAACATACCACATTGTCTAAATTTATACCTGACCTTGGAAATATAAAAGCCTTTTCTTTAGAAGAGTTGTTTAGACAATGGAAATCTATGGCACTGGTAAAAAAGTGTAAAATGAAAAAGAACATTATTACCACTGAATATTGTTATTAATGTATAATTTTGAAAAGAAAAAAACAACAATACAATCTCAGAGTTTAAACTATTCATTAAGTTAGACCCATGTAATCCAGAAAGTAAATCACTCGGTGAAAACAAGTTTGTTTTCAGATCTATTATTGATATCAGACAAAATGGAGGTGGGGGGGGGTCCTCTTTCCCACTGGGTGTTGCTGGGGGTGGACCTCTTATGATATCCTGAGAAAAAGAATTTTCTGAGACTCACACAGGAAAGTGATTTTTATTTTCATGGAATTAAATCCCTGTTTCTCAAGTCCCATTTCCTTTAGTCAAGTCATAGAAGTGTAGCTGGGGTTTCAGTGGAGCTAAAATCAAAACCAGTGTCCAGAGTTTCCTTTCCATGTTGGAGACAGGTCCAGTTCAGCATCAGACTAGTTGTAGTCATTAGTCCATTGTGAGTAGGGGGCTGCATGGCCATGGGCCTCAGAGGAAAATTCCAGAAAACCAAGCTTAAGCCATGAGCCAGGAAAGCAAACTTCTTTGATAAGTGGATTATAGGTATCTGAAATTTCCACAGGCCTGCAGTAGCCACGCCCATTCTGGTTAATGACCTCTATTCCCAGGCATGACTGACAGCAACCACTTTCCTTATGTACTGACAGCAACCACTTTCCTTATGTCATTCCAACTTGACTGGGCAGTTCCCTTCCCCATTGTTTTGCAGGGAACATGCATATAATGTCTGGCCTTCCCTTTGTTTCTTTCCTACCTATAATAATAAAAGTGTAATATGCTAATTAGACCAGATGTCCTTCCAGATGGCCTTCCGGACGAAGCCACGGGGGCCTAGGCAGCTGCCGCAGTGGCGGGGGCTGAGCCCCTTGCACGAATTTTGTGCACCGGGCCTCTAGTCTATAATAATAAAAGTATAATATGCTAATTAGACTGACAACCTTCTGTACGTCGTCCTTCAGGACAGCCTTCTGTCTAGACAAAGGCAGGGCTGCGAGGGAAGCCCAGGTCCCGGGTGCCAGAGGGAAGCCTGTGCTGGCAGCTGGGGGAAGGAAGGCCTACTCTTGCACAAATTTCGTGCATCAGGCCTCTAGTTATAAATAATTATCTAATTACAATGGTGTAATTATCATAACCTCCATCAAGGAAGAAGAGCAGACCAAGTAAAAATATGTAGGGCACAGTGCTAATGAGTTAGTTTAATGCCACCATCTAAATGTTCTGAAGTAGTCCCTTGGAACCTTAGGATTTTAAAGCTTTTATCACAGTGAAACATTTCATACATATAAATGAACATATAGGACATATATAACTAGTAAAGAACTACTAAAATTAACTGCTATGTACCACTACCTAGCTTACAGAATAGAATGATTTTACTTGTTCCTTCCTGATTTCAGCACTCTCACCTCCTCCTAAGCATTGCATACTTCTATCTTTGTCCTCAATATTATTTTCGTTGACATAAGAGATTTTCCACACTATAGATCCTAACAATGTGTCATTTACTTTTCATTCTTTGAACTTTCTATATGAATGAAATTATATTCTGTGTATACTTTAATTTGATTTTCTTATTTATTATTATATTTCTGATATTCAACCATGTTGATCTTAGAGCAATAGTTGTGTTATTTTTATTTCATATGAATTTTGTTTATATATAAATTCCTTTTTATGATTTAATTTTTTGTTAATAATGTTTGGATGAATATAACATTCTTTTCTATAATAAGAAAGAATAGATCCATGCATGTGTACATGGCTTGCTCTTTACAATTTACCTTGGTGTGTTAACAAAAGTCCTAGAGTATGGGCAGCCTGAGTTTGTCTGATGATGCCAAGTTGACTAATTTATGGTTCCAATTTATATTTTGTGGTCATGTGTGAGAAGTGTTATTGCTCCACTTCTCTGCAATGTTTGAAATTCTCAAACATTTTTATTTCTGTCTGTCTTGTGTAGGTGAAATGTCTCATGGTTCTAGTTTGTATTTATTTTATTAGTTTTGAGCATCTTGTTATGTTTATTAGACATTTGAGTTTATTCCATAAAATATTTACTAATATTTTGGCCCATTTTCTATCAGCTACTAATCTTTCTTATTGTTGTGGTTGATGCAAAAGTTTTTTTGGTGACACATGTTATAGATATTTTTTCCCAGGCTGTGAATTATCTTTTTATCCTATTTGTGGTGTCTTTTAGTAGTGTTTTGTTTGTTTGTGTTGTGTTTTTTATATTTTGCTTCAGAAATCATTTCCTCCTATATTCTTCTAAAGGTCTATCTAAAGTGTTAAGTTTTTGTTTTTCACACTTAACTCTTTAATAGACCTGAAATATATTGGTGGAATCTTATATACATTCAGCTCTCTTCATATGCACAGTTGTGCAGCTCTGCACAAATAGGACACTGTTTTAATTATTGCTGCTGTATAAGTACATTTGTTAGCTATTTCACCCGCCCCTCCACAATTCTCTTCTTCAAAGAGCTTTGTGTCTGCTTGGCCCTTCGATGTTTCATAAAATATTTATAAGCAGCTTGTCAAAGTCCACACAACTTCTATTGGAACTTTGATTGGAATTACAATGAATCTATAGATAAATCTGCAGAGTAACGACTTCTGAGTTTTTCTATCCAGGAATAAATTTGTCTCTTCATTTATTTATGTTTTCTCTAAAGCTTTCAATAGGCCATTATAATTTATATCAATAAAGATCTTTCACATCGTTTGTAGAAATGTTTCTAAGTAACTCATAGTTTGGAGGTTGTTGTGAATAGAATCTCAAAGTATTATTTATTAATTTAACTTTTCACTGTACTATCTAGGAGCTCTATTTCAATATTGCATAGAAACAGTGATACTTCAGGGATAGAAATTTGGTATAGGCTGAATATTTTTGTCCCCCCGCCCCCATATTCGTATGCAGAAATCTTCATGCCCAATGTGATAGTATTAGGAGGTGGAGTGATTAGACCATGAGGGCAGGGCTCACGTGAATAAGATTAATGCCTCTATCTAAGAGGCTTGAGAGAGCTCCCTCACCCCCTCCACCCTCTGAGGACACAACAAGAAGCCTGAGACCAGGAAGAGAGCCATCACCCGAACATGGACACCCTGATTTTGGACTTCCAACTCCCAAACTGTGAGAAATAAATTTCTGTTGTTTAATAAGGCACTCAGTCTGTGGTATTTTGTTATAGTAGCCTGAATGGGTAAGCCAGTCTGGTTAGATATAATCTCATTATTGATCTGATAAGGAAGGAAGTCCTCCCAAATAAATGGAAATGATAGTCATCTCAACAAATCCAGCTAAAGCAAAAGAACTGGAAAATGTTTTTCATTGGCTTTCCATTCTATCTAAAATCTCAGCATTTAGAGATTCTTTGGGTTTTAATTAAGATTAAAATGTATTATATATATGGAGAAGTAGCCGGTTTGGCTCAGTGGATAGAGCATCAGCCTGTGGGCTGAAGGATCCTGGGTTCAATTCTGGTCAAGGGCATGTACCGAAGTTATAGGCTCCTCCCTAGCCCAGGCCCTGGTCGGGGTCGTGCAGGAGGAAACCAGTCGGTTTGTTTCTCTCACATTGATATTTCTCTCTGTCTTTTCCTCTCTCTTCCACTCTCTCTAAAAATCAATAGAGAAATATCCTTGGGTGAGGATTAAAAAAATATGGAGAATATAACTATTGAAGCACCTTAGTGATTTGTATCTTAGCAAACTTTAATTTATATCAGATAATAAAAAAGGTTAATTTTGACTAAGAAAAAAAATGAGCAAATAAAAAAAAATTTCTATCCTGAGTCACCCAGTGGAAACAAATCCAGGTACCAATTTTTTTCTTCTTACCTTCCTGATGACTCCGGATGGAGAATTTTGTGTTCTATAGGTCTGGCATGTGCAACTGATAGATCTTTGCAAGAACTACATTTTCCAAGCTGCCAAGCCATGTACACTGTATAATTTGTCTTTTAAGGGGGCTTTCCTAGAGCAATGGAAACAGATGTCTGTCTGAACTTTGCTTTGAAGAATGTGTAAACAGAACCTCTTGAATTATCAGGGAAAGTACAAGGTAAAGTAATATACACATTTGAATATAGAGGCTGGTGCCAGCTTTGTACATATATTTCTCTTTGGAGTTCTTCTAAACATGATGCCCCTTCTCTATCTATTAACATACTATTTTATAGTTTATAATAATAAAATTTATTGGTAATTTATTAAATTTAATGTAATATTTGTGTGTGTGTGTGTGTGTGTGTGTGTGTAATACATAAATACATTTAAATTGAGTTTTGCATATATTTTTAACACCATAAGTTTTATATGAATACTAGGGGCCCAGTGCAGGAATTTGTGCATCTTGAAAGGAACTGTGGGCTACGAGGCTGCGGTGGGCACAGGGGTGGGTGGGTTTTGGCTCATCTTCCGCACCCCCACCTGGTCCCTCTCGTGGTGGCCCCCAGTCCTCTATCTGTTGGCAGCCCCACTCCCGCCTCTGCTCCCAGGTGCCGATGGTGCCAGCCCTGCTCTTACAGGAGCAAATAATTTTCATTAACCAGCAGAGGCTTGCCCCAGTGACAGTGACTGGCACCCTGCCTTGGCCTGGTGCTCCGCTCACCTGCTCCACCATCCTGCCAAAACTGATGCCTGCCATGTTCTGTGTATGCCCCCTGGTGGTCAGCACATGTCATAGCGACCAGTTGTTCGGTTGTTCCGCTGTTCAGTCTATTTGCATATTAGGGTTTTATATATATAGATGAGCATTAGTGGTAGTAAGCTATCATAGTTAAAGATCTTGCAGCTCATAGCTTCTTTTATTGGGTGAAATATATGAGTAAAGATAAGGTAGTAAATGGATTGAGGTTAAAATGAGTGGCAGTTAGGGCACCAGAAGGTCCCATATTTTAGTTCTATGATAGGATTTATTAACAATAAAATTACAGCCAGGTTTGCAAATTGTTTTCTGTAATACCCAATCCAATTTTTCCTTGATGAAGCAGAATACTATTTTAATCAGAAAAAAAAATAAATGGTTGCCTGGAAAATATCAAGTAGAAGTAATGGATGCCCATTTTACTGATCATCATTATTTAACAACACTTGTTCTAACATATAAAAGTCATGATTTTATAATGCAATGAGCCTAAACAATAAACTTCTCAGTTGACTTCTGAGACAACAGCAGCCTGAGTCCTCAGGGCTCCATGTCACCCCAGGCATATTTGTGAACATGGAAATAATTTCAACCTTTTTGCCAGAACTCCAAAAAGAAAAATGCAAAAAGAAGCCAGGTCACTAGAAATCAACCACAGGCTGCCAGGGGTTTATACCTTCCTTCTGTCCCAATGACTTTTGAAGAAGAGAAGAGGATAGAGTGAGGAAAAGCGGATTATTTCCTAATACCAACTTTCTTGGGCAATAAAGATAATAAATTGCATCACAGACCTTTACAAATGAATAAAAATATGTTTTAGAAGGAGCTCTACCACAGAATAACTGTGTGTTATGACCAGTTCATTTCACAACTCATGTTCTCATCAAGGATCATATTAATAGACCAGGGTTCTTCATGAATCTCAGGTGCATAAAACATCAGTAGAGAGAAAGCACGTCACCATTGCTGACCTCAGGACCTAATAGAAAACTAGGTTTGCTGAACTCTATACCATCTGTTGTTTAATCCCTTTGGCAAAATGCAATACTTTAAAATGTGATTTTAAATAACAAGAAAAAAATTAAGTAATATTATGGTATTATTGGATTAGTTTGCACCCTGCCAGACACATGTGCATCATTTATGTGCACATCACTAATTTGACCTACTGCAAGGTAGATATTGCATTTATTTCATACACCAAAGGGTTTTGCTCTTCCCAGATTGTAACCTGAAGTTATGAAGATTGCCAGGACTGAGATACAAGCCTGAGTCTTCCAGAGCCTAAAGTTCGGGGTCCATAGTGAGGAATTCCATTCCTGTTCCCCTGAATGTTTGCTGAAGCAAAAAACAAACAAACAAACAAACAAAAAAACAAACAGGATATATTCATGCTGCTAGATTCTTTGAAAGAAACTGTGAACAATTTCACCACCAAACATTTTCCTGTCTGCTGATGAATGGATTTCTAATAGTTATTATTGTTGCAGATGAGCAGAGTTCCATGATTCTAGAAATCCATAAAGCCGAGTTGTATTGCGTTACACTTAGCATCAAACATATCCAGTGACTCAGAAAGTGATGAAGAGTGTGCTGAAGTTGTAACATGGCTGTTTCTAAGCTCACATGGTATAGGACTCCCTGATCATCCTTCAATACAATCTCCTATTTCCTGAATGGAGATAATGCCTTTGGCAAGTGAAATTCATACCGGAACAGGCTCTGGTGGATCATATTTGCTACTGGAGGGAATTTTCATAATGATTGTGGTATTAGCTATGGCCAATGAGGCTGTACGTTTAATAATGGTTCTAAAAATTTTGAATTGCTCTATTAGACCTTTCTCTCTCCCTCCCTTCTTTCTATGCATTTCTATTATTCATCAACTACCTATTGACTGCCAATTATGTAGCAGTCACTATTGTAGATGCCAGAGGTAGAAATATCATTGAACAAGACAGATAAAGTTAGTGCCTTCAGGGCACTTCCAATTCATATGAGACAAAAAAGGACACTAACAAATAAATGCATATTTTTTTTGTTAGGTGATAAATGCTATAAAGAATAAAGCAGCGGAAGGTATAGGCAGTGGTGGAAAGAATGGTATTTTATATTCGTGGGCAGGGACATTCCTTCTGGTAAGGAGATGTATTAGCAGAGATCAGGATGGAATTGGGGAGAAACCGCAAAGGTATCTGGGACATGAACACTCGAAGAAGAGGGAAAGCAGGGCAAATGCCATATGGTCGCTTTGTGAATTTGTTTTTGAAATGTGGCTGAGAATGAGAGGAAAACTAGGAAATACGATTTAGAGAGGTAGCTGAGGGCCACGTAGTCTCTAGAAAGTTGTGGCTTTTCCCTGTTTGACATGGGAAGGAATCAGTATGTTTGGAGATGCTCCTGAGATGATCCATTAAAAAGATGACTGACTGACGTGTGGAGACTAGAACATCTAGAGCCAGGAGGGACCAGACTGGTGGGTGAATTCAAACTTTCCACTACTTTGGGAGGTATTTCTGAACTACTAAGTAGGAGAGCAAGTGTTCAGCCTTCAAGTTCCTGCTGCTACCTCTGAGAGAAACAAATTTCAAAATGCTGGCACCTTGACCTTCCCTTCGTGGAGATCTGCTTTTAAGTACAAGGGATCAGATACTAAGATCTGAGCATTTTCAGAGCTAGTGTTCAAACACCTCAGCATATGCTTCAGCACAAGCATCCAGCAATCTCCGCATCTTGGCCCCCACTGTTCTTCTTTGAAGTTTCATATTTTGTGTGCTGCGGGCACAGGGGGTTAGAGAGTAAAACCACACCGCCCACAGGAGAGCCCATCCAGAATGACACATGAGAGCTTCCAGTTGTAAGTCCAAGTGAAAGACTAGAAAATGCTCTGTTTGATCATCTGAAGCAACTATCTATTTTTTAAAACCATGAAGTCAGCTAATTCCTCAGATTTTCTATAAATTATTTCACTCAGTGTCTCTCTGGGCTACCAAAGTTCTGATAGTAAAGTGATGCTCAATTTACCCCAATGTCAACAAAATATTCCTGTTTAGAATAATGTAGACAATGATTTCCTTCTGAGCACAATCATAGAAATAATTTTAAAATAGAGCTATTTTGAAAATACAAGTTATACCATAATTTTAATTTCTAAAATGCTGGGATCCAACTAAAATATATTTATGAAGTGCCAATTATTAGAACTAAGATCTTTATAGTGCCAGAAAAAAAACAACACACCTACATATATCAAAGGAGATGCTGTGTAACTTTAATCTTTACTCTGTGTATTAGGTTTTTTTCCTAAAGGAGATATATAATTTATAATTTTCCTGGTTATTAAAAATAACAGTGAGGATTTGAGTTTTCTAAGTATAGTCTAACATAAGAGAGATATTTGCAAAGAAGGACAAAATGTTTGCAGCCACTGATTATATATATATATACTAGAGGCCCGATGCACGAAATTCATGCAAGAGTAAGCCTTCCTTCCCCTGGCTGCCAGCACTGGCTTCCCTCTGGCCTCCCGCCAGCACCCGGGACCCGGGCTTTGCTCCGGCTACCAGGAGGCACACGGGACCGAGGCTGGCTTGCTGGCTTTCCTCTGGCCCCAGCTTCATCCAGAAGAACATCCAGTCTAATTACATCCAATCTAATTAGCGTGTTACCCTTTTATTATTATTATATATACTAGAGGCCCGGTGCACAAAAATTTGTGCACTCAGGAGGGATCCTCAGTGGCCGGTGCCCTCTCGCAGTCTGGGACCCCTCAGGGGATGACCACCTGCTGGCTTAGGCCTGCTCCCCGGGGGATTGGGCCTAAGTTGGAAATCAGACATCTCTCTGGCAGCCCAGGAGCCCTCGGGGGATGTCCACTTGCCAGTGGGGAGCAGGCCTAAGCTGCAGTTGGATATCCTTAGCGCTGCTGAGGAGGCAGGAGAGGCGGGAAGCCGTCAGCCTGGCTTGTGGCTGAGCAGAGCTGACCACCAGGGAGCAGCTCCTGCATTGAGTGTCTGCTGCCTTGGTGGTCAGTGTGTGTCATAGCTGATCAGTCATTCCCAGTCTTTCTGCTGTTAGGGTCAATTTGCATAGTACCCTTTTATTATATGGGATAGAGGCCTGGTGCACAGGTGGGGGCTGGCTGGTTTGCCCTGAGGGTGTCCTGGATCAGGGTGGGGGTCCCACTGGGGTGCCTGGCCAGCCTGGGTGAGGGGCTGAGGGCCATTTTGAGGATGGCCATGCCCCCCGTGACCCAAGCTCCCAGCTTCTCCTTTTTTTCTTTTTTTTTTCCAGCAGGTATCTGGCATTTATTTATCTTCTATAATTGAAACTTTGTAGCCTTGAGTGGAGCCCAGTGCCAGCCAGGGCAGGCGGGAAGCTTGGCTTCCTCCATTGCCAGGGACAACCCAAGCCTCCTGCTTGCTCCAGCTCCATGGCCACTGCCATCTTTGTGATAGAGTGATGGAGTGATGATTAATATATATATATATATATATATATATATATATATATATAGAGAGAGAGAGAGAGAGAGAGAGAGAGAGAGAGAGATACATATATGAAATATATAAATAGATAATTACATTGGCCTACTGCTGAATAATCTTGATAGTCATTTTCGTTATATAGAGGTATTCATTTTTAGAAATGCATAATCACATATTATCATTTTGATAACCAAAATATTATTTTGATACTATATTGGTAATTTCATGTTTTACTTTGAATGTGGTTCAGGTATTTTACATTAGAGATTCTTGTAGCGCAAAGCACAGTCCAAAATTATAGATCAGCATCACAGATAATTTGTATCAGTAGATTTTGAAAGTGTGATTGATTAGATAACATTACTAAAATGTAAAAGAGATGAGAATATTCTCTTTTATCTGAATCCAGCTGGTAAAAATCCATAATTTTTTACCATTAGAGAAGATATTTGCCAAGCGAAAGTGATTCTACCAAAATGTTATGGTGTTCAAAAACAGATTTAAATGGGTGGCATTTTAGCTATTTTCAAAGATTCAGAAATACTTGTAAACAACATGGCACACGACATGAAAAGTTTGGGTTCCAAAATGCCTGTAGAGTTTTTTTTGTTGTTGTTTGTTTTTGTTTTTTTTAGACTACAGAGAATATGAATCTCACCAGTGGTAGCGCTTTAGGCAAAATAGCATTGTGACCAGCTGCAGGCTTGATCACAGTTTCTGTTCTATATTTACCAGAGCAAAGGTAATATAAAATAATAAAGCTTAAAAAACACATTTTAAAACACAGATATCTGAAGCCCTAGAAAGCTTAATTTAATTGGTATGAAGTGAGGTCTTGGAATTCATATCGCTTTAAAGAATCTTAGGCAATTGTAATTGAAACAAAGGTTGGAAACTACTACAGCATTGCTCCATCTCAAAAAAATGTTTCTCTTCCAATCAAAATAATTACATGTGCCAATATGTGAACAGAATGATCATTTAGTAGTTGATAAATGTACTAAAATGAACTTTCCATGAACTTGGAAAAGCATTACAGATTTTTTTCCCAGGATAATTGGACTTAAAGCAACAAAAACAAAAAATTCACAGTATCAATTCAGGGCACATATGTGAGATAAAGCGGTATGTATGGATTTTAAATAATCAGTTTGCTTCTTTAAATTTTATACTTTTAAATGAGCACACCTGTGAGAAGGTTATATATGAGTAATTATTATTTTAAGTTAAAATTATAAAATGAAATATTGCTTACATTACGCAGAATACATTTCAAGATATTCACTGAGTTTCTACTTTGCCACACGCTGCTTTAGGCAATAAGGTTATAAAGATAAAACCAGCCCCATAAAAATCTCTTCCATAATAGCATCTACATTTCAATGGAGAAGATGGACAAGAGACAAATGAACAAAATAAAGTAGCTCCCTTTAAGATCATGACCTCTATCAAGCGCTTAATGCTGAGCCATAGTCATACTACATTTACGTTTTCCATTTCCTCTCCAATTCTCCTAAAGTGCTATTTTATTTTTCTCCTTTCTTCTCAACCTCCGACAGCCTTACCCTTCCCTGACTATGCTCTGATGTTTGCTTTCCAGGCCATTGTGAATATGAATGCTATCCGAAGGGAGTTTTTACATGTGTACCAACATGACTGCCTCTGCACTCCTCATTATATCCCCTTCCTGGTTTAACTGTCCCTGATGTTCATTGTGTATCAAATTTCATCTTCTTCCCCCTTCTCAGAGTTCTCTCTCCAGCAACAACAACCCCCCCTTCCCCCGCCCACTGTCTCTTTCTCAGCAAAGTATAAATAATCTGTGATGTATTGGATCTCGTAAAACAAAAGCAATACCTCTCTTAGTGTGACTAACTATCATCTCTGTCCTGGGTAAAAAAAGTTTTTCACCCTACCTGAGGTTACATTTCTCTTTAGGTACCATCCCAGTTCCTTGTTACAGCAAAATTTATTGAGCTTTCAATATTTACACACTCTAATCCTCTCTCTTTAAAAATAAATTATTGGGGTGACACTGGTTAACAAAATTATATAGGTTTCAGGTGCACTATTCTGCAACACATCAGCTGTACACTGTATTGGGTGTTCGCCACCCTAATTCAAGTATCCTTTAGTCACCACATCATTTATCCCCCCTCTCCCCTCCTTTACCTCCCCCCACTTGCCTCCTCTCAGCAATCACCACACTGTTGTATGCATCCATTAATTTTTTCTTTGTTTTCATTTTTGCTCAGTCCTGCCACCCGCCTAACCCAACCCCTCAAAATCCCAACATCCCAACAGCTGTCAGCCTACTCTCTATGTATGAGTCTGTCTCTATTTTTGTTGTTAATTTATTTTGTTCATTAGATTCCACATATGAGTGAAATCATGTGGCATTTGTCTTTCTCTGACTGGTTTATTTCACTTGGCATAATACTCTCCAGGTTGATCCATGCTATCACAAAGGGTAAGATTTCCTGTCTTATTTAATGGCTATACACACTCTAATTATCTTCCTTTCATTCTAAGTTGTATACAGGCTTTCATCCCAACTACTTTATTGGAAATGCTCTTATCAAAGTCAACAGTGATATCTGTGATGCTAAACCCATTGGTCAGTTTATTCTCATCATCGAATTTGATCTGTCAATTGCATTTGAGGCAGTTTGATCATTCTTCCCTTTGAAACACTTTCTTCACTTGACTTCCAGACAGCTGACTTCTTTGGCCTTCTTCTGGTCATTATCTCACACTTCTTTTACGTTTCCTTATTTTCCAGTCTACTAAAATAGGAGTTTCCTAAGACTCAGTCCTCAGGCCTCTTCTTTCGTTTATGGCCCATCATCAATGCTAGCATACAAAAATGAGAGAAATAATAAGGAAGAGCTCATGAAAGACATCGAACGCTCTACTTCAATGTTTAAATTAAGATATGGTTATAATTCATTATATCACAGTTACTGTGTAAGGTTTTAGGGATATGTTATATACAAAATAAACATGGGCTGTATAATTTTAGTTCTGATAAAAGGCTCACACTTGAGTTAACAACATTTCAAATATTTCAAAAAATATTTGTTTGGAAAAAATATGCAGCCCAGACTGAATCTTTGAAAGACTTAAGGATGACTTTAAAGTATATCAAAAGAGTGCATAAATATAATAATAGGTAATATAGAGATAAATACATGCATATAATTAAGATGTGAAATCAGGTGAGTGATGAAACAAATGACATTCATTAAATTAACCATCAGAGTACAAAATAACACCAAGAATAACTTATTTGTTATTGATGTTTACATTTTAAATCCTTTTATGAAGAATCTAGAGAGAAACTAGCATTCCAAACACAATAGCTATTTTCAGAAAAACTTGAACAATCAGGTTTTCATAACCAGCAGAGATATATGCAATTGTAGTGCTATTAAAAACAAGCAAATAATGTAGATTTGTTCATTCACCATCTATTTCTTCCCTCTTTCTTCTTGCTTGCTTTTCTCTACTTGAAGGTTGGTGAACTATGTAAAACAAAATATAAACTATATATTTCAGTTTCTATTGCGCCTGGATTTGCCATGACTTTATTACTTAATTTTGGTGAATGAGATGGAGGGAGTTAGTGCTATTTCTTCAGCTTGGAACAAATACAGTACTTTGAGATGCAGAATCTGGTCCTAGGGTTGCCAGACCAGGAAGATAGAAGGAACCTGGAACTGTTGAGCATCATTGACTGACTGATCCAATAGACTTTCTGTTCCTTGAGATACATAAATGCCTTAGTCAGAACACTGTTAGATGCAGTCTAACAGAAATCCTATTAGAATACAAAGGTAATGTTTCTCTTACATCTAATAGGGTTGTAGTAAAATAGATCATTTTACATATTTTCAGAATAGAACAAAGTTAAAGAAGTTCTCATTGCTATTGTTTGTATTAAAAATAGAATTTCTAAATAAGTCACACACACACATACATACATACAGAAGTACTTAAAAATGAGAAACAATACAGCAAAAATTGTGGGAAACGGGACAGTTAAATTTGATGCAGAAAAATGTGGGATGATGCTCAAAGGAAATTTCTATTTAAATTATGTGCAAAGTTTGGTGGACTCTGATGCAATATTAAATTTTTAGGTGAACAAATTAAGTAATAGTTTAGAAAATTTAGTAGCAATGTTTATAAAGAAGAAATCAGATAGTGGGTAGTGAATAGGGCATAAGTAATATAAAAATCAATATTTTTAGAATACTCTTTATAATGCTGTTTTATAAATTAATGATACACAATTTACTTTGAATGCTGAGTGAGGATTAGTCTGTATGTGATAGGAAACACTACAAGCTGTTCATTGGTGGAGACCATTTTAATTGCAATTATTTATAGTCTTGTGTGTGGTCTTGTGTCCATCTGTTTTTGTATTTGTGCTTTGATGCTTGAAGTACTTGGGATAGACATCTTCTCAAGAGGCAGCACCGTCTAGTGGTTAATAGTCATGCCTTTGGGCACAGACAGCCTGAACTGGCCTCCCAGCTCTGGCACCGACTTACTGTGCAGCCCTGGGCAATGGTTTAAACTCCCTAAGCCTCAGCTTTCTTGTAAGAAAAATGAGAATAATAACTTCATCAATGGGTTATTGCTTGAATATTAACTATAATATTACATATAAAGTATTTAACACAGTGCAAAAATGCAGTAAGTACTTAGTAAACATGGGCTGTTATTATATTAATGACCCAAAGAAAACATTGAGAATTAATTTAAATTTTTCTATGCTCTCATCGATTTCATATATTTTCCTCTCATGTACAAACTTTACTTTGATTTATTTAAAATTTCAACATTTGGGGAATACATTTTGAAAACTCAAAAATTACTTGAGTTTGAGATTTATTAATGGCAAAGAATATGTTTTTGCTACATCTCAGGTTTTTGTTTTTTTTTAAAATTCCATTATTCCAAAATGTCAATTAACAGGAGTATTGAGTCTTATGGGTATTTGTCACTCTCTGGAACAGAGATCCTTTCAGGAGTGTCAAAGTGTGGGGCAATCCAGTCCAAAACAGGCAAGGATAGTATCTTTTTGAAGTAGTTGGCAGTGATTCCTGGCTAAAACAAGGCACCAGCAGGAATTAATCTTGTCTGGTATTGGAGCCCATGCAGGATTGGATTCATGAGAAAGCATTAGCTGATAAAACAGTGTCCTGGTTCATGCTGTTCAGATATTTATCAGTGAGTAGGATTATAGAAAAGGCAGTGAATCAGAAAAATTAGCTTCTTTCCTCTCAGCAATTCTATGTCACAATCCATTGCTGTTATTTAAAAATGGAAAAGAAATAACATATTGTGGTATTCATTTCACATAATATTTGTGTATCAAAGCCTCATGTTGTGCACTTTATCTTACATATGTTATATGTTGATAACATTTCAATAAAGCTGGGATAAATGGAAGAAAAGAAGAAAGAGAAACATTATTTGGCTGCCTTCTTCTACCTCTGCACAGACAAGAAGCATTGAAGTTTTACCATCTTTTTTTCTCCCAATTTTCCCTTTCCTTAAAAAAAATATATTTTTATTGATTTTAGAGAGAGTGGAAGCGAGAGAGAGGTAGAAACATAGATAAGAGAGAAACATCAACACCTATCAGCTGCCTCCTGCGCACCCCCAATTGGGGATTGAGACCTAGTCCCAGGCATGTGCTCTGATCAGGAATCGAACCCATGATCTCCTGGTGCATGGATCAATACTCAACCAATGAACCACACAGGCTGGGCCAATTTTTGCTTTATGGTTAGAAGTTGATCTTGAATTACAAAACAAATTTATATGAAGTGGTTGCTAGATAGAATAATTTTGTATACTTGAGAAAAATAACATGGGCAGTTCAAAAAACTTAAATGAATTCAGGAACTCTCACCCCTCTCATATACAAAAGTCTGGAAGATTTTTGTTATAGTTTTATGTATTTGTTTTCTTAATTGAATAATGAACAAAGATTGAACAACAGTTCATATATTGAGGTCTTAAGAATATACTAAAAATCACTTGTATTTAAAATTTTTATGCTATATATTGACCATCTAATTGATTTGGTAATCTTTTGCTGTTTATGTCAATACATATACAAATCCTAAAATAATTCTTTAAGATTAGTTTTGCTAAATTCTGCCAAATTTATGAGGATGTACTCTAGTTTTTTGTAAGCTTCTCTAAAATTAGCTGCATATCTACTATGTGCCAAATCTGACTCTAGTTGTTTTCATACATACACTTTATCTCTTGTTCCATTAATTACTCAGTTTCTCCATTGCATTTTTTATATGCCTGACTCTGTCTTGTTTTCTTACCCCTTTTAAAAAAAATAGACTTTAATTTTAGAACAGTTTTATATTCAAAGCAAAATTGAACAGAAAGTAAGAGTGCCCATATATTCCCATATAGATTTTCTCCTATGTTATTTTCTAGAAGTTTTATAATTTTGTGTGTAACATTTAGGCCTATGACCTATTTTGGGTTACTTTCTTAAAAAGTATATTTAGATATGTTTTGTTGTGTTTTGTTTGTTTTTTGTGGATCTCCCATTGTTTCAGCACCATGTGCTGAAAAAATAATTCTTTTATACATACACAAATGCTCAGTTTTACCTTAGCTAAACAAAATACTTGTAAATGGCCTATTATTTTCTCAAACTCTAGCCAAAGTTATTCACAAAAAAGAGTTGGTGCTTTCAATCTCCACTTCTACACACTCCTTTGATGATCCCTGAAATCTGTCTCACAAACTCTTCACTCCACTGAAATAATTACTGGAAGGTAAGAGTTGTTCAGGAATTCTGAGACAGAATTCCTAGGTGAGCTTATGTTCTTTGTTTTCTTTGCTGGCTTTTCTTCCTCTCTTTCACCCCCATGGAAGTTCCACAAAATTCTATTTGCATCTATTCTCTCCCTTCTCTCTATTATGTCTGTATTTCATTGGGCTTTAATAAATTTAAAACTCATTCTAATAACCATGGCCCTTCTTCTTTTCCTGTCCCACATCTATAGGCACAATGGAACGTATCCACCTGGATAATATAATAAAATGTTGTACTTAATAATAGTGGGGGGAAAAGGTCATTATTTTCTTCTGATGCTAACTTCCACTTGATTTCCCCATTAGCATAAATTGCACAATCATGTGCTCAAACTCCCAGGATTGAAATACCCCGTTTCACTTGTCCTTCCCCCCCATTTTGTCTGTTGCTAAATCTTGTCAGTCACACAGTTTTATTTCCACAATGTGTCTTTTTATCTATCCCTTTTGTCCCAATTAATGGAAGTAGAATTATGTTGTTGTAAATTTATATAAGAATTCTCATAAAATAAAATAGCTCACAAACAGTACTTAGGATAACAATGTAGGACAAAGTGACACTAATGCACAGGGAGCAAATTATGATCTCACTAAACAGTTCTGGGTAAACTGAATATTTATATGAAAAAGAATGACCCCTTCACACAGTTCACTAAAATTAATTCCGGATGGATCTAGATGTAACAGTTTTAACTGGAAACAACAAGATTGCCAGTATAGTTGAAGAAGAAAGAGATTTTCAAGTAGAACACAAAAAGTGCTAACATAAAGGGAACAATTAATATGTTAGACAACATTAAAATTTAAAACTTTTGTTCATTAAATGTCTCCATCAAGAGTGGAAGCCTTAGATTGGGAGAAGATATTAGCAACCCATATAACCAACAAATGACATATTGCAAACATACAAAGAATGCAAATCAATAACAAAGAACAGAAGAGCCATTTTTAAAAAAGGGTAAAATACCGTTTCATAAAAGATCATATTCAAATGGCTGAAAACAGAGGAAAATAGACTCAATGTGATTTTTTTTTTAACTCAGGGAAGCACAAAATAAAATCCCAGTTTCACTATTGCACATCTACTAAAAAGCAAAAATGACAAAGCAGGTAAGTGTTGCTGGACATGTGGACCAACTAGAATCAAAAGTAGTGTTTGCACCAATGAAAATGGTACAATTAGTAACCCACTTTGGAAAACACCTTTTTCAGTATTCAAGCTAAATATAATCGTATCTGAAGCATTCATGGGAAGGAAAGTGAGACTATGGTTTGAGTTCCTTTTTATAATGTCATGTTCTTTTTTCTTTGCCTCTCTTTTTTTTTAGATTTCTCCTCTAATTCAATCTTCTGACCATCACCCAGCCCCCAGCCCCACTCACCTCCTTCTTCAGAGACACTTCCCATATTTTTGGGCTGACAGACCCCTGTTAAGCGCATACATTATCTGCAGGTTTATATCCTGCTTAAACCAGTGTGGTTCAATAAAACTTTCTGTGATAATGATAATGTTCCCTGTTGTCCAACAGAGTAGATACTAGTCATACATTTGAACACTTGAAATATGACTAGAATGACCGAGGAATTAAAATTTTAATTTTACTGTATTTTAATAAATTTACTCTTTTCCAATATAATTAATATACAATAGACTGTGAATACTTAATGTGTGCAATTTTACAAATTTGGGTGTATGCTTATATCAGTAAAGCCAATACCACAACCATGATAATGAACATACCTGTCATTCTCTGAGAATTTTCTTGTGCCTCTGGTAATCTTTTCCTCCTGTTCCTTTCCAGGATAGAAAAGCCTCTGCTTTGACTATAAGATTATCAAATTAGCAAGAATGTACTTGTGTGTAAGGTAAATTCACCATTGGCACTGAGAGTTGATAAAAGTTTTCTCCAGTTCATGGTGAACTAAGAGAAATCTATAATAGCGTGGATTTTAAAAAAAAGGGTTCTGTGGAAAATAACCTCACAAGGTGATCCGATCATAAATTCTTAACTGGGCAGGTCATGGTGGGTACTCATATCACTTCAGCTTTATCTTTACTGGAAGCAAGCCCTGTCTATTATTTCTGTGCATTTAGGTTAACACACCTTTGTAATAACCCTTGATGCATATTTTTGAGTTTATTCTCCTATAATCTAATCACTGTCTTGCTTCTCCCACCTCCATGTAGTCTTCCTTAAAATCCCTCCTTCATTTCAAATGCATAAAAGAAGCTGCAAAACTGTCATTATCCGGAGCATTTGCGATCTTGCTCCCTGGCATATGCCATCAGTTTGGCTCAAATAAACTCTTATAAAAATTCTCTACAGGTTTGGGTGTTTTTCACATCGACAATAGCAGGGAAGAATAATGATAGGAATCAAAGCTGAAGAATATTTATATGAACATGTATTATATTGGTACCATAGATTATTAGGAAATAACATGAGAAGACAGGGTTAGAGTGATAGTTCTGTAAAATAAACATGAGATAGGGAAAGGAGGCCAGAACCTCATAATGGCTATAGAAAACAGACTCCTGATTTTCCTAGGACCGGCTCTGACTGTCACACCTCCACATTTTTGTGGTCAAAATAAGAGATGTGCCTTTTGCTCATTATAACTGACAGTTATTACCACTGGGAAACATCTGTCATGATTTATTTTCCATGTGGTTCACTGCTGTGGTTTAGAGCTACTAATGAGGATGGAAACAATCAATGGACAAACAAATAACTCATGGACAAGCTTGTTTGCCCTCTTAACTTTCTGTGCTCCTCTCGAATCAACTACAACATGGTTGATTCCCATTAGGGATTCCCTGTCTATTGACAATGCAAGGATTTAATAGACACATGCCAGGTAAAGCTTCAAGAGTTCATAATATTGATAGCCATTTTACATCCCATAATGAAGTGGGAGTAAAGGGAGTTCGGCTTAACTTTTCATTATTTCAAGGAAAAGACACCAAAACATTCTAGTTGTCCTGGCTGTGAAATCTTTTTGAGTGCCTTGAAGCAGTAACAGCTTGTTTTTTGTTTGTTTAGTGTTTGTTTTTTTGTTATTGGGTTTTTTTGCTTCTGTTTTTTGTTATTTTCAAAAATATTGTATCTCAGTGTGAATAGGTGACATGGGATTTGTTGATATCATTGTCCCCAAGCAGTCTCACTGTTAGACCTTAATCATTTGTGTTCACCGTGCTTTGTCATATTGTTAGGATATTTTTCTACCTGTGCCCCTAGGAATGTAATTAAAAATGCTATTGCAACAGTAGAAAGAAAACAAAAATCATAAAAGACCCTCACTTTATTTTATTTTGCTTCATTTTTTTAAACCTGAGTTTCCACGTGTTAGTTGTTATTAGAATTTAATCCCTGATCTTTCTGTTGTTATGTTAGAGGGAAAAAGAGGTAAATGTAGATAGGTTTGACTTTGATAATTTCAATAACAATGAGTTTGTATATACCTCAAGTATACTTTCAGAAATGTATTCTTTTAAAAGATCTGTAGTGGTATCCCCCAAAAGAAATGTCTACCCAGAACCTCAGAATGTGATCATATTTTAAATAAGGACCTTTGCTGACGTAATGACGGTAACGATCTTGACATGAGATTATTTGGGATTAGGGTGGATCCTAAATCAAATGACAAGTGTCTTTATAGGAGACCAAGTAGGGTAATATGGAGACACCAAGAGAAAGCCATGTGAAGACGGAGACTGGAGCTAAGCCGCCATAAGCCAAGCACCACCTGGGACCACCGGAAGCTAAAAGAGGCACGGGAAGATTCTCCTCGAGAGCTTTCAGATGGGATGTGGCTTCGCCAACACTGTGATTTCAGATTTTAGCTCCAGAACTGTGAGAGAATACATTTTGTTGTTTTCGGTCATTACCTTGTGGTTATTCATTTAGGTATCCCTATGAAACTAACATGGATTATATTAACAGAATGGGATGCTGCTACAAAAATACCTACAAATATGAAAATGCCTTGGAATTGGGTAATGGGTAGATGCTGGAAGTATTTGAGGCATCTGATAAAAAATGGTTTACATTGGCTTATGTGATTGTTGGTAAACATACGGGCAATGAAGAGTGTTCTGGTAAGGGCTCAGAAGGAAATTAAGAGCGTGGAAGAGAAAGCTTCTATCGTCTTAAAAGAATATAGTCATGAACAGAATGATGGTAGAAATATGAACATTGCAGATGCTTTTCATGAGATCTCAGAAGGAAATGAGGAACAGATTATTGCAAACTGGAGGTAAGGCAACCCTTGTGATATACAGTGTCAGAAAACCTGGCTAAATTGTACTATACTATTAGATGCAAAACACAGCTTGTAAGTAATAAACTTGGATATTTCACTGAAGAGCTTTCCAGCCTGGTTTTTGGTGTTTTTGTTGTTTGTTTATTTTCTCTCAACTTATTTTCATAAGAAGAGAGAGGAAAGAAAAAAAAATTGTTAAGCAAAAAAGAACCATCATCTAATGATTTGGGATATTCTTAGCCTATCCAGAGAGCAAAGGATGCTAATGTTAGGAAATTCACTGTTGAAAAAGTGTGCCCTAGAGAGAGAAGGCACATTGTAGCTGGACAAACTTCTGATAAAGAGATGAGGTATGTGACTAATAGATCTAATTATCCATCTGAGCAGAGCCAGGAATAGAGCTGGGGTTTTCCAGGAAAGATCTGTAGAGACCTTTTTGTCTAGCGGTGGATTTCCATGACGTACATGGGAGACTGGCAAGGTTTTGGGGAATGCTATATCAGCAGAAACACTGCCAACTTGGACCTAAAGGGACAGAGTCTGGATGAAATGAAAGGAGGTTGTAAGGTTCCCAGAATTCCTACAGGCAGGAAACAGGCTGATAGAGCTGCTCAGCTAAAAACATTTGTTATCTTTCAAGAAAAGAGAGAAAAGACTCCGAGGCAGAGCTTTGGGTGCAGAGGCCAAAGCCAAGGGTTTACAGGCAGAGGCTGGAACAGTAGGTTCAGAGGCATAAAGCATGAAACCAAGAGCCATAGAGGACATGCAGGAGACAATATCTATTTATGGAAACAATTGAACAAAATATGTAGGGAGATGATTTCCATATCGAGCATCTAAAATTATGAATAAATGTGTGCTAAAATTCTCTTTGTAAATCAAGTCAGATCCAGGATAATAAACAAGCTGTGAGGCTGCCATTTCCTTGAGGGCATCTGCCAATACATGGAGCCCAGATTTGAATGAATATACAGAGGGGACAGGAGAGAAATTTCTGGAGCTACTGAAATGCTGAATCAGAGACTCTGCTACACTAATATTAAGTACTGAGTAAAATAGCAGAGTGGGGAAGCTCTACCCTGCAATGGGAGGTCTAATAACACATGCTTATTTTATCAAAGAAATAAAAGAGAATATAGAAAGTGTAAAGAAGGAACAAGAAAAAATGTACAACAAAACGAATACACATATACAAAAAATAAAACAGAATTTCTAGAAATTATAAATATATTAAAATAATGAACAAGTTGAATGTAGCTGGATAGAGAATTTAGAGTAATAGTGAACTTGGAAAAAGATCTAAGTAAGTTGCACAGACAGTAAAAAGGTAAATATTAAACATGGGTAAAGAGAGTTGCACGAACACTAGTGTGGCCGGAGCAAAGAGGAAAAAGAGCAGAAGATATGATCTAAGAGATGACCAAGGGCTAGATCACATGAGCGTTTACAGGCTATTGCACGGAATTTAGTAAAATTGGGAGCCATGGGAATGCTTGTAAAGTAATTTCTGCTATGAATGGTGCTTTTTCAGATATGATTCTATTCATAGAAACTGTGTAGGAGCCTGAGACATATTTAATTAACATAGGATGAAATTTTGTACAAGTAGCCCCCATCATTGTGTACAGAACATGCTAATAAATTCATAAATATTTTGTAAATGAAAGTGAGAAAAAGTATATGATGGCAAATTTTAGCTTAAAAGTTCAACAGACAAGTAAAACATATAGTCCAAAGGACATGGAAAGCTTAATAAGAAATATTTGTGAGGCCATATTGGAGGGCGGAATGACCACAGGAATTTGAGTAAGAGACCCAAGTCAGAATTTCCAGGCTTCCCTTGCCTACCTGATTTACGTGGGTTTTGCTTGCTTCCCTTGTACAATGGGAATAGCACTATATTAGGCAGATATTTATTGCAAAAATGCAATTTGGCTGGAGGGATTGAGAAAAAGAAAGAGAAAAAAACTCATGGATATAGACAACAGTGTAGGCATTGCCGTAGGGAAAGTAAAGATGGGTAAATGGTAATGGAAGATTTGACTTGGATGGTGAACACACAATACAGAATACAGATCATGTGTTGTGAAATTGTGCACCTCGAACCTGTATACTTTCGTTAACTAATGCCACCCCAATAAATTCAGTAAAAAGGAACAAGAGACAATACAAAATCTGAATGGCTTACAATAAGCATATATTTCTCATTCATGGATCTGTAGGTCATCTGGGGAAATTTTCTTTCAGCTATAGGTTATGTTCAGGAGTGTTCTGTGTTTCTTATTCTGGATGCAGTCTTGAAGGGCATCCATTACTTGGAGTAATTCTTTTTATAGTGGAGGACAGAGCTCTTCAAGGGGCCAGCTGAGAAACGTGACATCTAAGGCCTGAGAACTAGTACACCATCACTTCTGCCAACATTCATTTGGCCAGAGAAAGTCACAGTGCAAACCCAGTACAGGGTGAATTGGAGTTGGAGAAAGAATAAAAATAAAGAATAAACAAAAGACATATGGGTAATCCAGGAATAAACAATTAAGCCTTGAACTTAGATGGTAAGGTCAATGAGGAAATTAGGCCCTACATGGATGAAACAGAATATTAAGCCTAAAAAAAAAATATGCCAGCCTCAGTTACCTAGAAAGTTTTAGGTTAATGTGTTGTTGTAGAATCCAGTTGTTGGAAGATCGTCAGCAATGTCATTCAAAAACAGAGAAATACATGAGAAGATACCATTCAGTTTGTTAAGGCATGTTTATTGGTCATTGGTGATCTTTACACGGATAGTTTGTCTATTTTTGTGAGCTTTGTATAGGTTCATAAGACAGTAAAAAAAGCGTTATTACCTAAAAAAGATGTTATACTACTATCAACAAGTATAATATCTATAAGCTTTGCTTGGCTTTTACAAGTACCTGTCTTCAGTAGTTCTGATATCCACTAAGCAGCTACTGAAATTTCATTTAATTTAGTAAAACTTAAATTAACTAGACTGTGTATGAAACAGGTTCTCTGATTAAGTTTATTTTCTCCTTAGATCAGAAGCCTCTTTTATTTTATTTCTGATTGTTGGCAATCTTCATAAAATACATATATCTACTTTCTTGTGAATGGAGGAAAATGAACATAATTTACCTTTCCTTTCAATTTGATGTGATGATGTGCACATGTGGGATAGGCATTTGAGTAGAATGTGAATTCCACTTAGATCATCATTGAGATTGAAGAGATCTGATCACCTGAATTTTTGAGGTTGTTTTGAGAAACGGTAGGGTCAACATTTCAGAAAATTGATTTGCTAAATTGTATTGTGGCTATTATTTATTTTTATGCAATCTGTATTAAAGATGATTTTGTCTTTCTTTAAATTTCTGGGATACAATTTTTAATACACACAAAACAACATGACATTTTGTAAAGCAAATCACATTGGCATACTTTTCAAGTATTCGCAAATGATGCCAATCTTTAAAAAAGACTAAGAAATATGTCTCTTCACAAACCAATGTTCTTCATACCACTAGCTTCAGATACATTGTAGGAACTCACCATAAGGTGAACATTAAAGGTGGTATAGATGCGCTGAAGCAACATCAGGCAGGAGACCACTGTTGCGATCTGTTCTGAATGAGCACTCACTGGAGATAGACTGACTCCCTTCCTCATCTCCCTATACTTATATACCTTGCAAATGATCATATCCTAAAGAAAATCTAGACTCAGTGTCTTAAACACTCCAGGGAATATTAAAATGTATTCTATTTTTTCCCAACTATTCACTAGAGTTTTTGAATTCAAAATAAACGAGTCAGTTTGAAGAATTTTATAAGGTCTCACAAAGGATATACCTAGACAGGAGAGAGTTGAAGCCAGTTAAACCTAATGAAACAAAGTAAAAGACACAAACTTTTCATTGACTAAGTGGTACTACCAGCGGCCATTGGAACTAAGGGAGGTGTTGACCATTAAAGACTAGAAGAAAAACTAGAAAGATTTTTGATTTATTGCTTCCTCTGAGGACCATGGAGCCAGGAGATGATTTATGCTTGGTTTTATTTATGGTCTTGAAAAAGAGAGATTCATTTGGTCAACGTGATAAGTTTAAGTACAGCTTTTATGTAATAGGAATGACAAAAAAGTTTTAAATGCACCAATTGAACATCTAGAATGGAAATTAATTCTGCATGAAATCATAAATGCAGTGTACTTTGTTTGCTGGCTGAGGTTGTACAACTTAAATTCTCCTAAAAGCTCATGCAGTTTAATAAGTGTGTCTTCCTACATTCTATGTGGGAAGGAACACAATATACACTGCATCCGTTGATACTGCAAGTGTGTATCGGGAACAGACCTCTGCTTTTTTTGTGAAATCAATTTGGCTTTCACCCTCTGCTCTCCTCCATGGGTTTGTCCTGCTGAGTTGCATTATTTCCCTTCCTGCTCCACCCTCCCGCCCCCTTTATTCTCTCTGCTGCATTTCCCAAACTACATGTGACCTCACTGTTTCTACTCAGAGATCTTACAGCCCTTTCACCTTCTAAAACTCAGTCTCCCACACATACGAAGGCAGCAGAAACATGTTTTGAAATGCTCTGCCAAATAGAGTGATAACTCTCAAAAGTAAGAGATAAGTTAGCTTTGACAATGATGAGTACAATAACTTAACATTAACTAGACCCATGCAATGTCTTGTATAAATATCTAAAGTGATGCATTATAAATGTGTTTCCATTATAGCCCTGCCTGAAAATTAGATTTTTTAAAAATTTGTCTTCCAAACATATTGACTTGCAGCTCTCTCACAAAAATGAAATTGAATTCACTATCTTGTGCTTGTTACCAAGGGCATGGAATTGGCAATATAGCATGATTAGTATTGATCCCGGGGGATAAAACTAACAGCGCTTCTGTTTGTAGAGAGAAAGAGAACTTTGTTTTCTTATCAATAAGTATCAGAAAGACGAACACATCCATGTCTTCAGACTCATGTTGCACTTTTTTCTCTATCACCTCTTCTCGGTGGAAATGTTGAATGAAACCTTGGTCTAGGTAAGGTTCTGTTATGGGACCTACCACTCCAATGCACTCTGATTATTAAGATTAATTCTCAAAAAAATAGAATGAGATTTTATCTATAGTAATACTATTGCTCTTAGAACAAAAAAAAAAATGGTTTTGCTGAATGTTTTGGAGAATTTGAAATGTGTTTAACATTTACTTAAAGGTAATAATAAGACTAACGCTGTGGTATTCCTAAGACTCAGAAACTCTAAAGCTATTAATATTAGGAAAGAGACAAAGGATAGTGTGCATTAAAAAATAAGTTTTTAAAGCAATTTAATTTACTTTGGTACCACGCACAAATGTTTTGGATATTTTCATGTGTTCATCTGGGATAGCCTTTGTGTTGCTGGTAGAATTTAACACACTACTTCACTGCTTTGATCTTTCTGAAACTATGCTGCTGAAAAGATGGGCTAACTCTTTAAAGGGACAATATTTTAATGCTTCCCATTCATGCTATAGGCTACTTTAAAATGAACCTATTTTGCCCAGTCTTAAATTACACAGTATTATAGGGGATTTGAAGAAAAATTAGAGGATTTGAATTTTGTTGCATGAAGGATATAGAAAATGACACAAACAGCAAGATTTGAAGGTGTCTCCTTTTGATTCTGTTCAAAGACAAGAGAACATTAGGAACAGACAGTGGGAATCAAGATGCTACAAATAAATCAGAAAGACAAACTTTTAGGACTAAAAGACTTTCTGAAATGTTCTCTCTAAAGCGCCAAAGAATAAATCAGTATGAACCTTCCAATACTGCTATAAACAGTCCATTTGCTGCTTAACTTCAAGTTCTTGTGCCCTGAGAGTGCTAGAGAGACACAGCAGAGTTTTCTGAACCATGAAATCTAGTAAGTTTTTGGCAAAAACAATGATTACAGTTGCCTTCCATCTTTAAAATGCTTGCAGCCTTGGTTTCTTTTCCCCGCAACACCGGGAAGCCACTGACTGACTTGTCACTTGACCTCAACATCCTCTTCATTGCCCAAAGCATTCACCGTTTCTCAGGTTATATCCTTTCTGGCTTCTCTTTAAAATGTATTGTATTGTTCCTGTGTGAAAATCCATTTTCTTTGGAGATGGATTCTTGTGAATCACTTCTATGGGTTTTTCCTGTTGACATCCCCAGATTGTAGTTTATTCTTACGATTTTCCCACGTAGATACTTTTTTTTTTCTTAATAGTCTCTCTCTGCAGATATTTCTTCTCTTCATTCATTGATTCATTCATTCATTTTACCTCTTCTTTGTAGCTAACCTCCCACATAAGAAATAGGTCTTCCTTTTCTGAATATCATTTTTAAATTTCAAAATGGGTGTTTTGAAAGCAAATGCCCTTTATAAACTAATTATTATTTTTTTTTCTTTAAAACTAGGGCATCTTCCTTATATTTTAAATTCTATTAAAGGCAGACTCTATTAGTCTGGTGTCTCATGATCAGCATTTCAGTCTCTTTAGCTCCAAAGACAACACACATCCACTGTATTGGGTTGGGCTCCTAAGAAACAGAGCCTGAGGATAGAGCCTCCATGGTACGTTTAGTGCTCCCATGAGAAGTTGAAAAGGCCAGAGCCCTTTCTCTCTCCGTGCGCACAGCTCTAGGAAAGGCCAGGGCAGCACCCAGTGAGGAGGCAGCTGTCTACACTCCAAAAGGAGGACCCCTCGCCATAAAGCAAACCTGCTGGCTCCTTGTTCTTGGACTTCCCAGCCTCCAGATTGTGGAAACAAATGCCTGATGTGTCATCACCCAGCCTGTGGCAGTTTGTTCTAGCAGCCCAAGCTGACTAGCTAACCCCATTACCTCCTCACTGAAGTGGCCCTTGTGAGGCTGTGCTTGTGGTCTATTAGCTGGGATCATGTAGAAAGAACTTTGCTAAGAATAAAATAATCTAGAAGTGGGCCTAGTGACAAAAGTCATCTGATATTTTCTCAAACTTGTAATTAAATATTTAAGGTTAATTAACTAAAAAATAAAAATTAAGCAATACCAATTTCCATGTAAACCACATGTTAAGGTTTTACATTTTATTCCTCCAAGATCTCACCACAATTGCATTAGTTCCTCGTTTCCCCCCCCCCCCGCCCCCCCGATTTGAAAATTTTCTCTAAAAACAAAGTCAGAATTTATTGCATGGTACCTCTCAGTAGGGAAGTTGAAAGTGTGTCTTGATCTTTGTGGGGAATAACAAATGTAATGGAATTTGTTATTTCTACTTCAAACTGATGTTACTCAGTATATGCTTTATGGCATATTTTTATTATTCTGATATATTCCTTGTCTTTTACTATTTGATTTATATTTCATTCCCAAATGTTTACATATAAGTGTCTTAATATTTCCTGAATTAATGCATGCATGCATGAATGAATGAATGAATGAATGAGGAATATTTTTCTCACTTCAGCTCAAATCACCACAGTTGAAAGTTAGATCCCAGATGAAACTTAATTACATTACAGTTGAATATGTTAAAATAATTCTTTTTGATTACCCTAGAGTGTCTTAAAATGGATTTAAACTGGCTGTGAGGATTAGGTATATAGAACTGACATATCGGAAAATGTAGGAAAGTCAAACAGTGTCTCAGCACAGGCAGAGTTAAATTCAGTTTTATATTGTTATAACCAAGCAGAACTATAAAAGAGAAAGGTGAGAATTGAAAGGTGAAATCTAAGAAGCTAACTTAATGTGGGATTTATGCTAATTGATGAAATTAGTTAAAGGGAAGAATAGAAATGTTTGAAACTGGAGGCTCTGAGGTCCTCTTGGTGAATCCTGTGATGGCAGGGATGGCGATAAAAGGAATTCTTTTCTTTTTGAAAACGATGCATTTTACCTATCAGTTGCTATTTTATATATAGCACTCAAAGTTTTTTGGTGATTTAAAGATGTTACCAAAGGTTATTTCTTTGAAAAAGTTTCTCTAAATTTTATAGTATATGCAATATAGTACAGTATATTCTTTTAAAACTAATCCAGCGCCAATCAAATATGCAATGATGAACTCACCCTTAAGAATAGTGTGAGCCCAGATGGTGTCCTGTTCTTCTGCTATTACTGACAATAAAATAATTTTTCTATCTTAGATATTTCCCCTCAGGTTGCAAAGATAGTGGAGAGAGAGCTGGCTGTGAGGGCCTGAGCTCATTGCCACAACTGTCATCTCCTGGCAGCCTGCTCTCCTTTCCTCTGCTCACATTAGCCAATGAACCCATTTTCCAAAGGCAGGAAGCCTGGCCATTCTGCATTTCTCCTTTGCTCTAACACCCAGCACACTACTGATCTCTAAATGCTACTTATTATACATTAGAGGCCCAGTGCATGAATTCGTGCATGGGTGGGGTCCCTCGACCTGGCCTGTGATCGGGCAGATTGGGGCCTTCTCGCCCACTCCAGATGGGGGCCAATCAGGGCCAGCTTGCTGGGGGGGAGGGACAGAGGGAGGTTGGCTGTGGGAGTGCACTGACCACGAGGGGGCAGCTTCTGTATTGAGCATCTGCCCCCTGGTGGTCAGGGACCAGTCGACCAGTTGTAACGGTTGCTTAGACTTTTATATACCCACTAGAGGCCCGGTGCACAAAAATTTGTGCACTCGGGGGGGATGGGGGGTCTCTTAGCCCAGCCTGTGACCTCTCGCAGTCTGGGACCCCTTGGGAGATAATGACCTGCTGGCTTAGGCCTGCTCCCGGGTGGCAGAGGGCAGGCCCAATCCCTAGGTGCAGCCCCTGGTCAGGCTCAGAGCAGTGCTGATTGGGGAGATGGGGCACCGCCCCTTGTCATGCACAGAGCAGGGCTGATCAGGAGGTTGCGATGCCACCCCCAGTCACGCTCTCAGGGTAGGGCTGATCAGGGGGTTGGGGTGCTGCCACTGTCACACTCAGGGCAGAGCCAATGGGGAGGTTATGGCTCTACTCCGTCACACACAGAGCAGGGCCCGTAGGGGGGCGAGGGGGTTGGGGCGCTGCAACCTGTCACACACAGAGCAGGGCCGATCAGGGGGTTGGGGCGCCACACCCTGTCACACACAGAGCCGCAGGGCAATCAGGGGGTTGGGGAGCTCCCCCCTATCAGGCAGAGAGCAGGGCTGATCAGGGGGTTGGTGCGCCTTCCCCTGTCATGAACAGAGCAGGGCGGATAGGGAAGTTGTGGCCCTGCCCCCTGTCACACACAGAGCCGCAGGGCGATCAGGGGGTTTGGGCGCTGCCCCCTGTCATGCTAATCCCGGTGCCCGGGAGGCCTCGCAGCTCCGCTGATCCCAGTGCTGGGAGGCATATTACCCTTTTACTATATAGGATAGAGGCCTGGTGCATTGGTGGGGGCCGGCTGGTTTGCCCTGAAGGGTGTCCTGGATCAGGGTGGGAGTCCCCACTGGGGTGCCTGGCCAGCCTGGATGAGGGGATGATGGCTGTTTGCAGCTGGTCACACATCCTTCAGGATGGAGGTCCCCACTGGGGTGCCTGGCCAGCCTGGGTGAGGGGATGATGGCTGTTTGCAGCTGGTCACACATCCTTCAGGATGGAGGTCCCCACTGGGGTGCCTGGCCAGTCTGGATAAGGGGCTGAGGGCTGTTTTCAGGCGGGCGGGTGACTGATGCTCCCAACCGCTCCTTTTTTTCTTTCTTTTTTTAATTCTGGGCCAGCTTTAGCTCTGAGGCTTGGCTGTAGCTCTTAGGCCTCTGCTGCTGAAAGCAGATATCTGGTTTGTTTGGGTTCTATAATCAAAACACTGTTTCAACTCCAGGTCTGAGATCCCGGCTGGCTGAAAGCAGGTTTCTGGGGTTTTGTTTAGCTTCTATATTTGTTACAATGTTTCAGACTGCAAGCTCAGAGGCTGGCAAGGCAGGCGGGGAACGTTGGAGTCCTCCGTCACTGGAGCACGCAAGTCTCATGTTCACTTCAAGCTGCCTGGCTGCCAGCCGCCATCTTGGCTGGCAGTTAATTTGCATATGGCCCTGATTAGCCAATGGGAAGAGTAGCGGAGGTATGGCTAATTACCATGTTTCTCTTTTATTAGATAGGATATATATATATATATATATATATATATATATATATAGAGAGAGAGAGAGAGAGAGAGAGAGAGAGAGAGATTCTTTACATATCTTGGGTCTTTGCCTTCCTTGCCTTTACTTCTCTTACTGCTTCTTTATGATCTCCTCATATCTCAACTAAATGATAGCAATAAGTGTCCCTGCTTCAAGTCCCACTGAATTCATCCTCTGTGATACTGTGGGAGGAAAGGAGATCTTTCTAAAGTACACTCTGAACCTGTCACTTAATTATTATATTGTTTTAGTTGCTCCTAATTCACCCTGAGAATGAAATCTAGATCCTTTGACTTGAGATGCAAAACCTTAGTCATTTTTATTACTACTTTACTATAATGAACAACTAGATTCTGTTTACCAACATTACTTATCTATCTATCATTAGTCTATCTAACTACCTATCATTTATCTCATCTCTTTGTTGACAACCCTCTTCATTGCAAATAGTATTGATATTATTGTCAATCAAGTGTCAGAATGGCTAACATCAACAAATCAACAAATGGCAAGTGCTGGCGAGGATGCAGAGAAAAAGGAACCCTCCTGCACTGCTGGAGGGAATGCAGACTGGAGCAGCCATTGTGGAAAACAGTATGGAGTTTCCTCAAAAAGTTAAAAATGGAACGCCCATTTGACCCAATGATCTCACTTCTAGGAATATATCCCAAGAAATTAGAAACACCAATCAGAAAGGATATATGCACCCCTATGTTCATAGCAGCACAATTTATCATAGCTAAGATTTGGGAACGGCCTAAGTGCCCATCAGCAGATGAGTGGATTAAAAAACTGTGGTACAGCTACACAATGGAATATTATGCTGCTGTAAAAAAGAAGGAATTCTTACCATTTGCAATAGCATGGATAGAACTGGAGAACATTATGCTAAGCAAAATAAGCCAGAAGGAGAAAGATATATAACACACAATCTCACTCATTTGTGGAATATAATGAACAACATAAACTGATGAACAAAAATAGATCCAGAGATAGAAAAGCATCAGTCAGACCATCAAACTTCAGAGGGAAGGTAGGGGAGGGTGGGGGTAAGGGGGAAAGGTCAACTAAAGGATTTGTATGCATGCATATAAGCATAACTAATGGATACAGATACCAGGGGGGTGAGGGAATGAGTGGAGGGGGGGGAGCAATGGGGGGATAAGGACACATATGTAATACCTTAATCAATAAAGAAGAAAAAAGATGTTCTACTCTCCTTTTGCCAAGTAGAAGGCACATAACCCAAGATAGACCCAGTCAGGCTCTTTCAGAAAACTTGAATTTTAGATGCTACGATGAACAATTAGCATGTCCCTGCGTTCTCCCTATCTTCTTGCTTTGAGCATGGCTTTACTCTTCATGGAATACTCTCTTATCTCTGCACTTCAACTCACACTTTGGAGTTTTGTGGAACTCCACTCTGAAATAGAGATACTTCATTTGTACTTCACTGCCCTTAAAGTTCAGTCTGCTATTTCTGACTTATTTTTCTATGTGCTCCTCTAGAATGTTAGCTCCTTGAATGCAGGGAGTAATGAACAGGCGTAAGGAGATAAAAGGCAAGACATGGCCAAAACCGGTTTGGCTCAGTGGATAGAGCGTCGGCCTGCGGACTGAAAGGTCCCAGGTTCGATTCCGGTCAAAGGGCATGTACTTGGTTGCGGGCATATCCCCAGTCGGAGATGTGCAGGAGGCAGCTGATCGATGTTTCTCTCTCATCGATGTTTCTAACTCTCTATCTCTCTCCCTTCCTCTCTGTGAAAAATCAATAAAATATATTTAAAAAAAAAAAGGCAAGACATGAACTCAGTGGCAAATTAGAAAAATGAGAAGAGTGAACAAACAGTAAGATGCAGAGAACTATAGCGTGCTGAGAGATTCTAGTTAGTGCAGCAAAGCATAACAGTTATCTTCCAGGCTGGGAGGAACTTTGGGAGAAAGCATATGAGATAGTTATTAGTATTAGTCACTAAATATCTCTAAGTTATTCCCCTCCCAGGCCTGTGATAAAACTGTGGCTTTGGCAATGAGTTGTGAACAGAAGTTATTTATGTCACTTCCAGGCCTGAGCAGTTAATTGCGGGAGAGGGAGCATCCACAATCTCTCTCTTGTTCTGATATTGGCCCCAATAGGGAAGGAGGCCACGCCATCAGGAAGAGCATCAGTGATGCGGGACACACAATGGGCATGTGCTATGAGACAGGAGTGAATTATTGCTGTTTAAAGTTGAGGTTTTGGAGCTGTTATTCAACAGAGCATAATCTGTCCTATCCTGGTTTCTCCTGAGTGAAACCAAGCAGATAGACACAGAGTGGAATGGCCAATAAAAAAGGACAAAAAAAAAAAATGAAATGAACAAAGAACCAGACTCGATTTTATTTAACAAACTTTATCATAAGCTACTTAAATCTGACTTTGATTGTATTTACATTTAATAAATTGAAAGCAGCATGATGTACTCTCTGCCCCATTAAGAAGGGGGAGATGCTTTGCTTCTCTTGCTGCTGGAAGAGCCACAGACAACAATCTTCACAGCCCTCAGCCTATCCTGCCTGCTGTAAAGAAGTGGCATTTCATACACTGATTGTGTTTACAAAGCAAATCATACACATTAAGGGGAAGAACTAAAGGAGGATGAGAGCAAAATGCATGCGAGAAAGTGAGTACAAGAAAGAGGGTGAGTGATTTCACCCACATCTGCCCAGCCCCTCCCAGGGATATATCCACCTAAATGATGGAGGTACATCAGGAAAATTACTCTGCAATCGGCATTTCACTCATCAACAAGCAAGTAAGAAAAGTGTTTAATGACAGGTGCTTATAAAATGTAGTTCTCACTGTCCTATGATCATATTACATAAGCAGCCTTTTAAATCTCTGGTAGGAGGCCTTCCTTAAGAGAGGGTGGCAGAAAGTGCTACTAATTATACCTGCAGTATACAGAGAAGCACAGACATTCTATTAATGTTCAAACAAATGTAATGTCTGAAGAATAAATCTATGCCTCATAGCAGAATTGTCCAGCATTAAAGTAGTCCAAAATACAACCAATAAATGTAGCTAAATGCAGCAATTATGTAACACACTGATTTTTCTCAAATTCTTTGTATTGCTAGATAAGCACAACAAAGCCTCTGATTACAGCGAATAGAGAAGTGGAAGACTGTCTCGGCATCTGGGGCTTGTAATTAAATCTCCTGGTTTATTTCCAATCAGGCTTTTTTATGCTAGTGGCTTGAATAATACAATTGCAAAATTAGTTATATTTAAAATTGTGTTAAAGTATGACTAAAAGAAAATGAAAGATCCTTTATTGCAAATATTCATTTGGATAAGCACTGGGTTAGGTCCATTATTCATTATCAAGATTGCTGATTGACTCATAACCTTAATTCCTTATATGTCAGCAGGCAATATCTACCACATGAGAGCAGCGAGTGAGTGCTAGCGATTTAATGGGAGTCAACTTGCCCGGGATAATCTTATTTTAGTGGCATTATCAGACTAACTCGCAGAGAGATATCATTAACAGGGTTCTCTTATCATAGCGACAACTGCCCTGGCCTCATTTGCTCCTGAATTATTCTGGTCACATAGCTTAATTTTCCATCCATATCTTTTAAGATGAGAGAGGAAGAGAGAGAGAGACAGAAAGAGAAAAAGAGATTTTCCCTAGATAAATCCATGTCCTTGGAAGACCAAGATTCAGCAAATGCATACAATAAGATACAGTTAAATGTATACATAGATAAAATATTGTTTATTGGTTCTTCATGAAGGAAGAATATAAAGGTGAATATTTTTGAGATTTCAATATGACCTGCTGAATTTGGAGTATAGATTAATAGATTTCCAGTAAATTTATTGTTATAACCAATGAGTACACCCTTTCTATTTGGAGGAAAATAAAGTTAATTGAACCAAAACTAATCTTTCAATACAGATTCCAAGCAGTTCGAAACACCTGTTTGAAGGCATGAAGTAAATTTCAATTTATCATGTGACAAAACAAAACTATGTATATCCATCTTGTAGATTAGTTACCTATAAGCTCTGTCAGCAACTCTACTCTTCCATTCTAACAAGAAATCACATCTCTTAATGCTAAAAACTTAAATTAGTTTCTCAAACTAGTTTTTGTTATTGCCTATGAGAATCATATAGAATACTGGTGTATATTGGATATGTCATAAATAGTGATTTACAGTTAAGTGTATACTGGAACTCAAGAGCATTTTTTTTTCATAAGTTGGCTTTATTGTTTCTGGACAACAGTTATTCTTGCCAAGCATGACCTTGGTTCAGAAGCTGGATTTTGTTTTATAACTGGAACAAGTCTGCTTTTGGCTCTTTTTCGTCATTCTTTTGCTTGGAGAAGAGTAAAAAATGTGTGGCTCTGTGGAAGATATTGAATGATAGATACATCATTGTGTGAATGCTCTGCCAGTCTTAAAGCTGAAAATTATGTTAAATGGTTTATTGGAGAGCTGATCAATTGGGATTGGTTTCAATTTTCTACCTTATCCAAATGTTGACACTCAGTAAAATGTAATTAATGTTAAATACTAGATTATATTGCTACCTAGTGATGGCTCTTCCCATATTCCTTCCCTATACAATATTAGAGAGAGTGTGTGCTGGGGATCATCTAATAATTTTACAGAATTATTAGAGGGCTAGTACATTATCCCTTCTGTCCAATTAGGACTTCCATAATTCCATCCATAATGTCTGATGAGATATCCTAACTAAAAACTACTGAACGACAAAATTTGCATTGAAAATGATGAGTGATCACAAATAATTCCTACTGTATCATAGGCTGAATATACTGATTGTATGCTTTCTCCCTTCTAATAAATTTGGAAAACAATCATTATATAATTATTAAAATATTTTAAGAATTTTTAAGCAACTATTATCCTCTGAGAACTCTGCTAAGCAATTAAGCTATATTATATATTATTATTTATCTCATACTAATAATGGAAAAATTGAGAATTAGAGAAAGATATTTTCCTTCTGCAAAAGTTCTACATGAAGAAAAGAACAAAAACAAACAAACAAAAACCTCTGTTAAGTTGGATAAAGCAGATCTTGTGGCCAAACTCATTATAATTAGATAGGTTGTCCCTCAAGAACCATCTCATCAGGGGAAGGCAACAAATGTTTTCATATAAAACCATCTAGCCCAGCAGGTGTGGTTGAGCGTTGACCTATGAACCAGGAGGTCATGGTTCCATTCACAGTCAGGGCATGCCCAGGCTGCGGGCTCCATCCCTAGTGGGGTGCATGCTGGAGGCAGCTGGTCAATGATGTTTCTAACTCTCTCCCCCTCTCTCTTCCTCTCTGAAATCAATAAAAAATATATTAAAAATAAAACCATTATATTGTATACTGAATATAATGCTAGGTGAGCAAATGCCATCAGAGAAGATAGGAAAGGACACTTGCTAACTACTGCCTGCTGGAGACAGTGAAGCTTTCATAGAAATGATGAGGTTCATAAGGAAAAAGGGAGCTTCCAGGAAACAGGAACAACAGGTAGAGAGATACAGTGATATGAAAATGCCAGCTGTGTTTGGGGAAAAAATGAGCAAATCAACTTGATTGGAGCATACATTTGCCTCAGAGCTTATCGGAGACGTAGCTAAAAGTGTATTTCTGACACTCTTTTAGGCAGTGTGTGTGTGTGTGTGTGTGTGTGTGTGTGTGTGTGTGTGTGTGTGTTTCTGTGTCTCTGTGGGTCTGTGTGTCTCTATGTGTGACACTGGGAGAAACAAAAAAAAAGAAAATCAGAATTTTTAAGTTCCATAGCAATGGGAACATTGAATTAGGTTTTACAGAGATCATCTGACAACAATGGAAGGGAGGGTTAAAAAGAGAAAGGAAAAGGCAATAACTAAGGCAACAAATTCTTACTGGTGTTCATTGCACAGTCAAAATAATAGCTAAGGCAACTCTAACATAAGACAAATGCATGAAAGTTGGAGAGATAGAAATATTTAAGGGGGTTTTAGGATTAAGTATGAAAATGTTAAGGGTTATTCTTTTTTAAATAGAGATGCTCTAAATATAAAATAAAGTTTTGCAAAGTAAAAAAAGATATTTGTTAAAAAAAAAAAGTTTGCATATTGAAAGTACAAACTTGGCCATGCTATAAATGGAGTGTTAGAATTTTTCTTCTAATATGCATTACAAAAAGATGTACACAGGTCCATTTTATGGGCAAAAGCTGGACAACATAATATCGACTTTGTTTATAGAAGTAGTTAGAACTAAGCTTAACCTTATTATGGAGAAGAAAGGGTGCAGACATTATAGGTAATTATTATTTTGCAAGTAGTTAAAATGAAAAGACTTTTGAAGGCTTTTGTTAAACTAAGGAAATTGGACAAGACAAAACAAACAAGACACAAAATCTCATTTCCTCAGGAATACACTAATTACTTATATTATGCCATGTGTAAAAGTAAAATACAAGCTTTGATGCTTCTCTCTCAAGGTTGTTTTGTTTGTGGATATTTTTTTTCTGTAAAAATCTGAAAACCCAGTTGCTTGTGCCTCCCACATACAAAACACTTCCAGTGATATATTTAAGAAATGGGATTTTCCCCTTTCCTCCTACTCTTAACAGCATTTCTCCAATGTTCTTTTTTAATACTTCATTTTTTAGAGAAGTTTTAGGGTTACAACAAAATTGAAAGGAAGGTACAGAAATTTCCCCTGCCCCCACACAGACATAGCTTCCAATTATCAACCTTACTTACCAAAATGTAAGTTTCTTACCAAGAATAAACCTACATCGATACCTCATAATCATCCCAAATTCCTAGTTTACCTTAGGGATTCATCCTCGGTACTGTGCATTCTTTGCGTGTGATTAAATGTAAAGCAATGCGTATCTGTCATTATAATACCATCACAGAGTATGTCACTGCCCTCAAAATCCTCTGTGCTTTGCCTATTCATCTCCCACCTCTCCGACCTCTGGTAACTACCGATCTTTTTATTGTATCCATAGCTTTGCATATATGCTCTTTAGATTGGCTCCTTTCACTAAGTAGTAGTCAGTTTACTCCATGTCCTTTAATGGCTTGATTACTCTTTTTTTTTTTATTCGTGAATAATATTCCATTGTATGAAATATTGGAAATTCTTCCTCAGGTACTTGATTTAGTTTCTGTAAATTTGCTTAGAGTATTATAATCAATCAATGTGTGTCCTTTATCAAATATGTCAAATGGAATTGAGATTACTAGTTACATATATAATATAGTCCCAAATTTCCTATTATTCAATTTTTAAGTAAGTCATTTTGTGTGATGAAAAATAAATAATTTAAGTATACTTTTCTGAATCTCTGAAAGAATCAGTTGCCCCAAATTTTTTAACCTGTATATTTTTATTTGAAGCTAGATTTTTTGAGTTAATGGGCTCATTCTGTTTCTAAATCAATATCAGTTTCCGGAAAATCTACTCTAATATAAATAAAAATCCTATATATTTTGCTTCTTTTCTGTGAAATTTGTATAACATCAGGACCATCAGTTATCTATGTAAATAAGTTTTATTCTTTGATATTAGATATTGAATTTTAAATGTTTAAATATTCATAAAACTTGAGAGTTTAAAGTCTTTAGAAACAACAGAATTATTGAAAGTTCAAATTTTTGCTTATATCTTATACATTTTACATGTATATTTTATATATTTTGATAATAGAATGATTTACCTTAATTTTTTAGAGATTATTACTGGGGTTCTATGTCCAAACTTATAATATAAAACATGATTTGGAAAATAAGCAATTGACAAAAATATTATTGTACTCTATATGTTAAGAGTGTGATATATGTCAGGTGCTAACGTGAGCATTTAATCTTACTGTTTTATTTAAGACTAGTGGCCCAGTGCACAAAATTTGTGCACTCAGGGTGGAGGGGGGGCTCCCCCAGCCTGGCCTGTGCCCTGTCTCAGTGCAGGAGCCCGCAATCCATTGCCCCAATGAGGTAGGCCCTGCACACCCATCTGGGGCTCCTCGATGGATTGCCCCAAAGAGGTAGGCCAGAGTCGGGGGAGGCCTACGGACCCCTGGTGCAGGCGCACAAAGGCCCCGCCCCCGGACCGGGCTACGTGGTGGAGAAGCCTCAGTGTGCGCCTGCGGACCCCAAGCTGGTGCAGGTGGGCGGGGATGTGAGCCTCATGTCCCAGGGCCTGTTGCTGGGGGCGGGGACACGAGCCTCATGTCTCTGGGCGGGTGCTTGGTGGGGATCTGAGCCTAATGTCTTTGGGCTGGCACAGGGGGCAGGGATGTGAGCCAGCCCAGGGTGCAGGACGCAGCCTGCTTGATAGGCCGTTACGTGATGGTGTCCCAACCAATTTGCATATTATCCTATTATTAGATAGATACTCAACAGCCTGGCAAAATGAAATTATTGTCCTCTTATTATATATAAATAAATGAGTTTTAAGGAGACATACCTATTTTCAAATTCACTCAATTGGTAAATAACAGGACTGGGAATCTAACTTAGATATAATTCTTTTCATTACAGAATGGAAAAACTACCTATCCCATTACTGAGTGATAGGAAGCATTGGGTATTGACCTAATACACGTTGCTAAAATGAAGTGTTCGTAAAGCTGACAGTTGTCTTAGAGAAGTTGCCCAGTATCTTTCCTCATGGAGTCTCTCTGAAAGGATAGTAGAGCTGGAAATAGGAAAGAGGCTACAGCAGATGAGAATATCTGATCAGGTCCTTCTATATTAGACCTGTGGCCCCTCTTATATGAACTACCATGGTCAGATCAAGAGGTAAATTTTGAAAAAAAAAATATTCTCAGGTGAGGATTAACAACAACAACAACAAAAAGGTAAATTGTAAGGTATATTGTGGCATATATAGAGAATGCATACACATATAATAGGAACCAACAAGACAAATAGTATAATTGAGGAGTAAGTCCTGAACTCTGGATATGCTATAAAGTACATATTTATTTATGAGGTTTTCTGGTAGCTGACCCAATTTTGTCTGATTCTACCTGTTTTTTTTTGTTTCTGTTTGTTTGTTTTTTTAGAAAACAACTAACATGTACCAATTAATAGCATTTGCTTCATTGTTTTTAAATTTATCTTCATCGTTGAAAGTATTGCAGATGTTCCTTTTTTTGTTTGTTTCCCATAGACCCCCTCCACCCCACACTGACCCCTCCCAGGCCTTCACCACTCTATTGTCTGTGTCCAGGGGCTATGCATATATGATTCCAGACTAATCACTCCCCACTCCCATACCTAACCCCTCCCCCCAACCTTCCTTCTGAAATTCATCCATTTGCTTCATTTTTCAATGCCTTATATATAAAAGTTAAGTGAGTGTAATATATTTTTGACTGTTAATTTTCTATATAAAGAAAAGCAAGATATTTAGATGATCAGGGAAAATAATTAATTACATTTAAATTTTATTATTATTCAAAAATAGCCAAGAAAAAGTGGAAAATGAAGGCTCATGAAGAAGGAACTTTATTATTAGATATCAAAATGTATTACAAGGCTTCATAAACATGTTATTGTTCAAAAAATAAATCATCATGCCATAATGTATGTGATAAAGGTGAGATTTTTTTTAATCTGCATGGAAAGATATACTCATGAACAAATTGTTCTAGAGCATCTTTTTGTGTGTTTTTTGGACATTTGTTTATATCTTTTTGTGGAGAAATATGTATTCAAGTCTTATGCCCATTTTAAAGTTGTGCTCAGAAGCACCATGAGCCTCAGCTTCCTCATCTGTAAAATAAAGGCTTCTATAGGCCAAACTCATAATACTTTGTACAAATTAGATATTTATGAAATACTAGTTTCCTGCTCCCTTGTCTCTTTGAGCTTGAGTTCCTGTAAAATAATCATTTGTTCTAGATAACTTAGAAAGTTATCAGTCTCAATCACCTGATTTTACAAATGGAGCATGATTTAGTTAATGCACATATTCTAGATCAAGAAGTGGTAAGATAAAATAAAAGAGAGCTTGATCTATGTGGATATCCAAATCTATTGCTTTCTTGGGAGCCACATGAAAGCCTTGCTTTGGAGGAAGAGGTACATTCAATAGCAGAAAAATGTAGTGCTCTTTTAAATCCCCGAGTGGACCATCCACAGCCTGCCTCTCTCTCTTTCTTAGATATGGCTTTAGACTCTGCATTTGATATAATGGCTCTGGGCAAGAAAAACGCATCTCTGATCCTTGGGGCACCTGGTACATTCATGTGCCCCTAGAGGAGTAGGGATCAGAGTTAAGCATGACTTACAAAGGGCAACAACTGAACAGTAGAGTCTCAACTGTGCTTGTAAAGCACTGGGTCAAGAGAAGAGGACCTAGAGGATTTGGGGAAGCAGTGAGCTCGCTTCTTACTCGCTGAAAGGCAAAAATATAGGCGATAATCAGCAGTTTGGGGAAATATCTGGGAAAATATGTTCTGAAGTGGTAAGAAAAAAAGGCAGGAAAGTGGACAGACAGAACAAATTTGAGGGTCTTTTGTCGGCAGAGATGATGGTTTATCAATATTTGTAAGACTGAACAAAATCTGTGTTTTTAAGTGCCACTTGCTATTTGTTGGTTGAATTCTTGAAAATCTTAAAGGAGGGAAATCTGAGGGAGGTCCATGATTGAGGGAAGCCAGGAGCATTGTCTATGTGGAGCAGTAACTAGAGATGGGGAACTGTGTCATAATTCATGCATTCTCTCTCTCTCTCTCTCTCTCTCTCTCTCTCTCTCTCTCTCTCATGCATGAATGAACACACACACACACACACACACACACACACACAACTCATGAAGAAAGCATTATTATCCTCTTTTTAAATTTGAGAGAATTGAAGCTTATAGTTTCTTTCCTCAGAAAGCAAATTGAATAAGTAAACAAATTGAGTTTACGTGAGTAAACTAAGCATTCCCATTCAAGGTTGTCTTGCCCCAAGTTTCCCAGACCCTCCTTTATCTCCTTGAGACCCCCTCTTCTAAATACTCTTCTTATTGAAATTCTTCTGATGATGATTATTACTGACTTGGTATATAAACAATTAGAATTTATTATTCCTTCTCCATGTTTTATGTTTACTAGGCAAGCAGTGTGAAAGTTGCTAATCCTATCTAATAATAGACAAACATGGTAATTGACCATACCTTCGTTATGCCTCCCATTGGCTAATCAGCACGATATGCAAATTAACCACCAACAATGATGGTGGTTAATTTGTATACATAGGCTCCAAGTGGTGGATCGAAGCCTGAAGGCCCGGGGCCGATGGAGCAGCGAGGCCTGACGTTTCTGGGGCCAGTGGAGCAGTGAGGCCTCACGGCCTAGGGGCTGGCGGAGCAGCAAAGCCTGACATTTCCAGGGCTGGTGGAGCATTGAGGCCTGACATTTCCAGGGCCAGGGGAGCAGTGAGGCCTCATCGCTCCGGGGCCGGCTCTGGCCAGAACTCAGCCACAGCGAAGGCATGGGCCCTGGGTGCCAGAGGCAAACCGGTGTCAGCAGCCAGGGGAAAGGAAGGCCTATTGCATGAATCTCTTCATGCAAGAGACCTCTAGTCCTATATAATAAAACCCTAATATGAAAATCGACCAAATGGCAGAACAACCGGTTGCTATGATGCACACTGACCACCAGGGAGCAGACGCCCAATGCAGGAGCTGTGCCCTGGTAGTCAGCGCACTTCCACAGGGGGAGCGCCACTCAGCCAGAAGCCAGGCTCATGGCTGGCAAGTGCAGCGGCAGTGGTGGGAGCCTCTCCCGCCACCTCCACTGCAGGTGGGCGATAAGGAATGAGGGGTCCTGGTCTGCAAGAGGGCGCAGGCCGGGCTGAGGGACCCCCTCCCATCCAGTGCATGAAATTTCTGCACTGGGCCTCTAGTATTTATAGAGTACCCTTCATAGCACTAATCTATTTACATAAGTGTTTCATTGAGTAATACTTTAAAGAAAACAGAAAATATAAAGTTATGACCAATGCACATAAAACAGAGAACTGAAGATTTCTAGTAATGTTTTAATTCTCAAATAGTATAAACAAAAATAATACTGTTATACGAAGATATTTTCAAGAAGTTTCCTGCAGGAACTGTTGGTAAACTCATTCTTTATTGGTCCAGAAATAACATGATGATATCATTTAATAATTGATGTTTTAATTTCTTTACACAAATGGTATTTTTCTTTTTTGTCCCTCTATTATCTCTTTTCTCTGGCACTTTTCAGTGTTGTTTTGATTGGATAATTAATAGCATGGGTGTTTATTTAAAAGTGTTTTCTGTCTCAAGATACTCTCAAAAAAACCCCATTATTATTGCGGAAAAGTGCACCTCAACAATTAACTGTTAAGTGCTGGTGTAAATTCAGGCTCTATATGGTTAGATAAATGAGGCTGTCACATATATAATTGCCAGGCAAAGTGGTTACACTTTTAGCCATTTTCATTAGTTTGCTAACACAGCTTTCTGTTCTAAAATGATAAATCATTTGTTAAGAAATAGGTCTTCCCTCTGGAGTGAAGGAATATGTTTTCCATCGTTAATATAGACTGTTCGAGGGGTTCAAAGAGAAGGGGGGATTCTTAATGGTGAAAAGCAATGTCTTTGTTTTCTCTATGATGCAAGCCCCTGGTGGATGATTTATAATTATTCATGGACCAAAATATTAAATGAAATGAGATTTTCATGCTCCAGATTACATAGTCACAGCTGAATACTATAACCCCAGAAAAAAGTAACCCCTGAGGTAGCAGAAGTTCCAGTCTGTGTGAAATGTGCAAAGAATGTGTTTTAAGAACAGGTCACCTTTCAATTCTTTTAAAAAGCCTCCTGCCTTTATGCTGTGTCTACAGGGAGCCTCTGATTTTAATGTCTGAATGAGAAGCTTTTCCTTTTCTTCTTTCTTTAAATTTTTATTCTTGCTTGCAACATGACAGTGACACAAATGTTTTTAATGGGCAAATTAATATAGTCTCGGGATAAACCCATGGAACACTCTAAAAACAAATGAGTTAGCAGTTCACCTTTTGGTTTGCAGCAATTAATTGAAAAACCTGAAGCTAGGTGAGCTTTGGTAGTGAAATGTCCACATTTTGTTCGGGAGTTGTATTTACATAGTCTCTTTACTAAATGCTGACTGCGTTTTCATGATATTGAGCTTTTCCCTTATAGCTTGTGAGCCTTAAGGAAGAAAAAACCATAACCAGTGAATGAGGAGGCAAACGGTGAAGTTTGCTGATATTGTATGAATGAAAATAACTGTATTGAGGTCTAGATGTCCCCCAAATCGGGACTTCCAACGAACATTTGCATATGTGAGGGGTTTACAGAAAGCACTCTTAATTGCATGATTTCTTTGAATTTTGGAGTAGCAATTTTCTACTACTTTTGACCTTTCGTGTTATTTGGTGTTTACTTGATTTCCATTGTAGGCAGAAGGTTTAGCTGAAACCTTTAGTTTACAGTTGTCCTTTTTAGGAAATACAATTCCCAGAATGTCCAGGAGTGTCTCTAAGGGGAGAATAATTCAGATAATGAGGTAGAAAAATCCAAAAATGCATTACAGGGAGCTGTATATATAGTCAGAATGTTAGTGATGTTTACTAAACAAAAGAATTTATTAGAGCAAAAAACGACTTGGTCATTTGGCAAGATACTCAGAATATTACCCAGGTAACAAGAATAATGAAAGATGTATATAAATACATTTCATAGAAAGTATCTCAAGGAATAAATGTGTATTTAGGAGAGTAGTTATCTCCTTCTCTCTCTCCTTTTCTCTTTTCTCCATTGACCTATCTTGAGAGATTAGTATCCTATATAATAAAAGCCTAATAGGCAAATCGAATGACTGGTCACTATTATGTGCACTGACCACCAGGGAGCAGATGTTCAACACAGGAGCTGCCCCCAGCCCACAGGCCCCAGGCTAGCCAAAGTGGGTGCCAGCTGGGGGAGGGGAGCAATCGCCCTGCTGGTGGCCCTGCAGAGGGAGGTGACCAGCGGTGGCAGGGGGCAGAGCTGGCAAGCGCCAACACCAGGCCAGCCAAGGCAGGAGCCAGCGGGGGGACCCCCGATCTCCCTGCCGGTCCCCCTACAGATCGGCCCTGATCACTGGCCAGGCCTAGGGACCCTACCCGTGCACAAATTTCATGCATCGGGCCTCTAGTAGCTAATATATAGGGTTAAATAAGTAACATATAGGATTTTTACAAAAATGTGACAAACATTGGAGGGAAATTCCATGGTAACAAAATTTCTTGTTATGATACCACCTGATCATTATGGGATATCACTGAAAACAATAATAAGTGACACAGAATGTATCTCAATTGAATTGAGATCTGGTGGATAACCTCAAAGACTTACAGTGCTCTAGGACATAGTCCAATGAGAGACCCGAGCTGAGGTTAAAAGCAAGAGTAAGAAGAGAGACAATATTTAAACGTTTATTAAGCATTTCATCCATTATAGATGCAAGTTGTCTCTGTGTGTATTATTCTACTAACAAAGAGGTTAGATTTAGAAGAGGAGACATTTGAAAGTAAAACCATAAAATCGTTAATAAAGAAAGCTAATTACATTGTAATAGTTTGGCGAAAGACTCATGTTTTAAATCTTCATTCATTTTTAATGTCCTTCTTGAAAATGTCCTCTCACATTTTTATCTATGCTCCTCAACTCTTTCAATGATCTAGTTTAAAATTTATTCTTGCCAGGGAAATTTGTATATTAAAATTATTAGTAAGAGAATGGCTTCCCATTCCGTCAATGTTTAAATAGCCAGTTTGGCCTATATTAACTGTCATGGATAAGAAAACTGGGCTGGACAATTAGGGAATCCAAAGAATGAAGGGAGGAAAGAACTGAGGACTTCCTTCATCATTATCATCAAAATACAATTAAACCACCTTGGTTGGGAAGATGGATGACTCCAAAATACTGAGAGAGCCACCTGGTCAAATTGGGATGGGAGCATGGGGACTCTTCTCTGCTCTAGGTACTCCCTCTTGACAGTGTCATTATATTAGAATCACATTCTTTCTCTCAATCTACCATGCTGATTTCATTCTCCCTTAAGCAGATCACACAATCTTTCTATGCATTCTATTCATTTTTTCCTGCCCACCCAAACCTCCTCTTCCATCTATACAAATCTTGCCCCCCAAACACACACACACACACACACACACACACACACACAAGATTTGGGCACATTTGAAGTTACCGTCACTATAAATACCACTTTAAAGGTGAAAAAATATATTTTTTAAAAAATAATGACTCCTGAGTAGTCCTCTTTATTATATTGTACAACCTATTCAAAATTCTAGGCTGCGTGAAAATTTAGTGTATGTAACTTCTGATTACCACTGCCTCCAATAACTAATTGTTTCAAATAGGTTTCAGCAAAATAATTGAATTAGAATTAGAATGAGTGCTTACTTGAAGTCAACATTCAGGCTTTATTTCTGAAAATAGTGCTGCCCTTAATGATGAAGGAAAATACATAATAAATGACTGTTGTGATGTTTCCAAATGAATTTGGTTTTGTAAGATGTGCAGGCGTAGGAAGTGAATAGAGATGAAAGAGAGAGAGAAAGAATACTGTCTTTGTAGCAATCTGAGGTTAGCCAATGTCTCCAAATACATTTTGGGAGCCAGATGTGTCACACTTGTTTATTGGGAAATTCTCTTCTGTACCACTCAGGCTCACAGGAGCGAGTAGAAGGCACACTTTATCATTCTTTGATGACATCCTGCACTCTGACTCAAAATGGCTTCTTTAGATGCTAATGTGCCTTCCTTGCAACTGTTTCCTAGAGCAGATTCCCTGAGCGGAATTCAGTTTGCTTCCTTAGTGGAAGATGATTTCCTAATCTTCATTCAGAGAAGCCTTGTTTCTAGCAGGAGTCTCAGGTGAGGCTCTCGTTTTACAATTTACTTTTATCTCCTCACTTGGAAGCAGATCATATTGTAGGATTTTTTCCAGTCTTTTTATCATTGATGTGAGAAATTACTCTAATGCTGCTTAGAATTGTATTACTCTCTAGAATATATGTAAAGAAAATAATGGCCTTTGCAAAGCTAAATAGTTTGGGTTTTTCCTTGTCAGTTTTGGTTCTAGTTTTGTTACTAAAACAAACAAACAAACAAACAAAAAAACCCACCTACAAACAAACCTATTGATGTTTAGAATTCAGTCTATGGGTATAGATTGCAGTTAACTCTTCCAACGTCTCTAAAATTGCTGATATCCAGTATAGTTATTCTGAGTCCTTCCAGGCTTTTGATTTGACAAAGATAAAGGCAATAAAATATGGCTGTGCCTAGAATAGACCTAGTTTGGATGCCAGCTGTATACAAAACAAGCTTCTAACCACAACAGTTCTCTCATTTGTTGATTGAGGTAGTTGGAACAATTTTTTTTTAACAAATAAATCAATGTTTTCACAGGAATAATTTCCTTTGGGACTTCTTGACATGGTTGTGACATGCAAAAATGATGGATGCTCATTCTGAAATATTTCAGCAACCAGACCTTTCATTTTGAATTAAATACTATATTTTGTGTTGCTTTGTTTTCAGTAAACCAAACGCTGGGCTGCAAGTCAGGACCCCTGGGATCTGTTCTTGGTCTCACTGCAATTTGATGCATTTGGTACTTTATTGCATTCAACTTAACAGTTTGTGGTACACTTTATTGTTTTTAAGTCTAATTATATAGGAATTTTACCTGCCCAACAATGTTGAAAGTAGATAAGGTTGTATAATGCAGGAAGTGTCTCTCTAGATCTGGGCCTGGAGAAGACATTTGATAAAGATTATTGAATGAATAAATGAATCAGAGTAAAAACTGAATAAAATAACAAGTGAATGCACTATTTTATGAACTTGATATCATATATATATGTATATATGTTTATATATATGTATATATACACTAATAAAAGACAAAGCTGCTAATTGACCATAACTTCACTATGCCCATCAGCCAATCAGAGTGACTACATGCAAATTAACTCAACCAAGATGATGGTTAATCTGCATATACCGGCTGGGAGTGAAGACGGAAGACAACATGGAAGCGAAGCGCTGCAGAAAAGAGCAAAGTAGAGGCAGTGGAGTCAGGAACGGAGCCAAGGTGGCGGAGGCAGGAAGCAGGAGGGAAACCAGCCAGGCAGTGGGGCAGGAGCGAAGCCCGCCTCAGTGGGTTTCGCTCCCTTCTCTGCTTCACTCCAGCCACAGGAAGCCCTATTCTTGCAGGAACCTTCCTGCAATGGGCCTCTAGTATATATACACATATATATTCTACCATATGTAATCTCCTATGGCGTGGTAGATACAAAGAAGTTGAGTTCTTTGCTACTTCCCTCCCTTGGAAACTCTGTGGCCATAGTGATTTGCTGAAGGGTTATTCTTGGACTTCTCAGGGCAGCGTAAAAGAAGTCTTGCATAACCTGCCTATTTCTGTTGGAACACTTTCCCTTGGAGACCAGTCACCATGCCATGAGGAGCTCAAACACCATGGAAATATCAAACCCCATGGAGATAACAAATCCCTTGGAAATATCAGATGCTGGTTCTCTTTGGGAGCCCCAGCTAAACCCCCACATGAGAATCAGCATCAATTGAGTTCAATGTGGAGAGAGAAACCACACAATTATTTGAGCAGGGAAATGTAATATATAGAATCATTAACTATCACAGAAGAGTGGAGGAATAAAGGATGGACTAATATGAAACGAGAATATAAAGACTGTTGGATGATAGCAAGTACAATAGCAGCTATATTATATAGTATGATCTATATTAGTCATTACCACTAGGATTGAGATAGAGTGCCAGAAAGAGCCAGCTCCCCCTGCCCCACCCTGCCCCTCACCTGGGATGAGATTCAGACTAAGAGAAGGCACAGCTACTGAATAGCAGAAAATTTCTGGAAATTGCCAGAAATCTGTCCTCTAGGGACTCGGGGGAAACTGCTCATGGGGTGGTGTCTGGCCAGACGTGCTCTACTACAACACTACCCAAGAGGAGTGTTGGGTGAAGCTGCAGCCGCTGGGTGCTGCTGGCTGCCATGCCTTGCAGACACCAGGTGCTGGCGGAGCCGCGTGCACACTGCAGAAACCTGCTGAGCAAGCACATGGAACAGGAAGCAAACCCTTTTCTCCTAAACTGTCTCTCTAGTGCCTCCTACTGATAAAGCCTCAGTGACGGCTGGCAAACAAAATATAAAGATCCAGTTTCAGGCAAAAAGGAAGGATTGGGAACAGGGCTAATAAATTGATAACTGGTGCACCATGCACATGCGCCATCTTGTTTAAAATACTTTACAACTGGGTTACATGGAATATAATAAATGCTTAGTTAAATATAAAAAGATAAAAATAGTTTGGAAAATGTCAGTTTAACCTGACTTTTGCTTGTGTTTATGTTCAGAGAGATTTTTTTTTGGAATATTTGATGATATATTTTTCAATATGAATCTCCAAGAGATGAGAGGTGAGTCAGTTATTCAGGTGTTCCAGCAAATATATTTGATTACAGAATTCAAGAGCTTTCTTTGGAATGGACTAGATGATACTGAAATTCCCTTTCAGCTGAAATGGACTCTGCATTGCCGGGAGGAGTGGTATGTCAACATGTTGAGTTAGAGATGTGTGCCTTTCTCCTACTGCCTCACTTGCATCCTCATGATCCTAGTAATGATTTCAATGCTAAGTGCATGCATTTCCATTCCATAGCTCGGTAAGAAAGGAATTGTAGAGATGACAGCATGCAGACAGGAATTCAGGGGTCTCTGTGCGTATCCAGATTTGGTTATTTTTATCAAATACAAGAGCCCTAACATCCCCATGTATGAGGGCACATGGACTAGGCAGTCACTTGCTTTTCTACTTAGATGTCAAGGAATCATATGTCAGTTAAACTTGTTAGTGGTTCTCTGTAGAATACAGGAATTAGAACTAGAAGGTTTGTGTGTTGTGTGTCTATTGTATTTTTCTAAATCACGGTAAAATGCAAATTTTAATCTTTTAACTTTCTTGAAATGTACAGTTTGATGGCATGAAGTACATTCACATTGTGGTGCATCACAAGTATCCATCTCTAGTACTCTGATCATTTTGCAAAACTAAAACTCTATACCCACTAACCAATAGCTCCTCATTACTGCCTCTTCCCAAACCCTAGCAAACCCGATCCTGCTTTGCAGACAGAAGATTTTAATTTAGTGCCATGTGTTACCATTTGCTTTGTTTCTTGATCTTACACAAATATTTTTCTATGCTTCTGTTCTCTTTCATATAAAATAACAATGAAAATATCTACCCTGAAAAAAAAGCATCTTCTATGTGGGAGCATCAGTTTATTCATTATCTATCTATCTATCTATCTATCTATCTATCTATCTATCTATCATCTATCTATCTATATCTATCTATCATCTATCATCTACCTATCTAATCTACTTGTCATCTATCGACATTTGTGAGTAAAATATATATTTACATAGGCATATACGTAGTCCTACGAAGTACATGAATTTCTTTAAACAAAGTAATTGTTATCTTTTATATTATTCACAGGAGTTGTTTTACTAAAAATATCTGTCAAATTCAGGGAACTCCCTGAGTGAAGTCAGGAGCATTAAAGGAAGCAGAAGCTATTATTATTATTAAGTGATTTATTATTTTCTTAACTAAATTTTCACTAAATGTAGGTCATAGTCAAGGTTTCTTAAACTTTATTTTACTCACGTATGTTTTTTTCTTTTTACTCTAGGGCAGTGGTTCTCAATCTTCCTTCTGGCCCTTTAAATACAGTTCCTCATGTTGTGACCCAACCATAAAGTTATTTTCATTGCTACTTCATAACTGTAATGTTGCTACTGTTATGAATCGTAATGTAAATATCTGATATGCAGGATGGTCTTAGGAGACCCCTGTGAAAGGGTCATTCGACTGCCAAAGGGGTCGCGACCCAAAGGTTGAGAACCGCTGCTCTAGGGAGTCTGTTAACTATTAACCTGTGATATTTTTTTAAAAAAACAATATATTTTATTGATTTTTTTACAGAGAGGAAGGGAGAGAGATAGAGAGTTAGAAACATCGATGAGAGAGAAACATCGATCAGCTGCCTCCTGCACATCTCCCACTGGGAATGTGCCCGCAACCCAGGTACATGCCCTTGACCGGAATCGAACCTGGGACCCTTCAGTCCGCAGGCCGACGCTCCATCCACCGAGCCAAACCGGTTTCGGCAACCTGTGATATTTTTAAAGCTGTTTTTGAGGCTGGCAATACAACTTTTGAGAATAAAAACTTATGTGATGTCTCAAATATTGGTTATAAACTGCAAAATTTAAGACAACTGAACAGGTTTGATTTTTTTAGAAAGCTCTTGGAAAATAATTTCCTTTCTTTTTTATGTACCGTGCTTGCTGAAATCTCTAAGCTCTCATTTCTATTAAATGCAATCAGAACCGTCTCCAGCAGAGCTGCGGAAGACCAAATATTTTGACTTTTGGAAAATTTGTCTTGTTCAAATATTTTTATGTGTAATTGAAATTGTCATCTACCCCCTGAGGTTACATTTTATAAATGTCCAATGTTTTATCAGGACATTTCTCAGTTTGGAACCTAAGATCATTTCTCACCAATCAACAGAGGAAATCTCTATTACCATAACATTCATCAATCTATAATGACGTTTCATCTGCTGTTGTGAATAAACTGTTCCCTCCACTCTCCTTTTATCATGAATATAATTGTCAATTTACTCATAATTTTCCACTTATTTTATATTATTTCATCCTTGCCTCTATGAAATGGAATGACCAAAGCTCTGGGAGTAAAAATAAACCCAAAATTTCACTCTGTATTGGGGAATGGAGATAACACTCTTGCTTCTAGTTACTTATCTCAAAGCTATTCCTGTATATTTAACTTTCTACCTCAATATATTACATCTTACCTGTAAAAAATTTGGACATTTTTGTGACTTTTTAAATACTAGAGAGATTTTACACAATAGAGTACCAAGTTTCTATAAAAGGCAATTTTAAAGCTGCATACATGAGTGAGTGGGAACTATAATTATAAGTATCACAAGGCTACCTTTGCTAATTGCTTTTTTCTTTATGGGCTCAGCATTTTCCTCGTGCACAGAATTACTCAGAGAGTTGAACTTGGTATCTCTATATATGCAATAGATCTCCAGGCAAGAGTACCAATCAGAATAAGCTAGATTATGAGACAGTACCAAACTACCATGAAATCTCAGCAACATAACGTTCTTACTCAAATTTTTGTCTACTGCAAATCAGCGGAGGGACTCCACCCATCGCAGCCCCTCCGAGATCCAGGGAAATGAAGCAACCACCTTTGTGAACATTTTTAGAGGAACAGAAATCTCTAGAGCAGTGGTTCTCAACCTTCCTAATGTCGCGACCCTTTAAAACAGTTCCTCATGTTGTGGTGACCCCCAACCATAAAATTATTTTCGTTGCTACTTCATAACTGTAATTTTGCTACTGTTATGAATCGTAATGTAAATATCTGATATGCAGGATGTATTTTCATTGTTACAAATTGAACATAATTAAAGCATAGTGATTAATCACCAAAACAATATATAATTATATATGTGTTTTCCGATGGTCTTAGGCGACACCTGTGAAAGGGTCATTCGACCCCCAAAGGGTCTCGACCCACAGGTTGAGAGCCGCTGCTCTGGAGAGTCTCCCATGAATGATTATATGTGCTAACCTGACAGTACAATGTGCCACGTGTGTTTATGACCCGTTGGCCAGAAGGAGTCACACAAGGGATGTCTTGCCTCCTCCTAATATTACACAAAGGGACAGGGGAATGCAATGCTGCCATGGGACTGGATAGTGAAGAGCCAGCAGTAGTGAGTGAACAGCAGGAATGACTGCCTCCGTTTTCATGACCAAGTGCTTGGAGGAGCAGGAAAAACCTGGTGTGTCTCTGCCATATCTGCCCCTGCCCTTCTGTAGCCTGAAGCAAACAGCAGACGCTGACAGCTGGCGGGAGAAGAGGCACAGGAGGAACCAGCAAACTGCTTCTTGCCTGAGGGTTGATTGAATCCTGCCAGCACTGAGGCACAGGGAGGACACCAGAATGAATACACTAAGAACACTTTTCTTCATCCTTTTATTAGTGGTTATCACAGGCTCATCTCATTGCCCCTTTTTCTCACTTGTATCCACAACACAGACTTCAGGTTGTTTGGTGCTATCAAATATTATAGCATGGTGAGGAAAATGACAGAATTACAGTATGCAAGGGGATGGTTTGACATTCATCCATTAAATATGACCTTTTCCCTACCATGTCCAAGGGAAAAGTACATTGAGAAAGTTAGGATGGAAAATGTTTGACAACTTTTTTCCAAATAGGGAAACACAGGTTTATTGGGTTTGCCCATATCTGTGGTGTAAATCCTCCCACCATGGGAGTTGGGAAGAGACACCCGCAATCGACGGGCTATGGCCAGCTAATAGGAGTTAGGGCCAGCACTGCACTGAGAGAAGGAATTTTTCACAGGGTTTTCCATAGTGTGTACCCATTTCCAAAACTATACTCCTTTCTGTATCTCTATCAGTACACACACAAGCACATACATCATAACAAAAATAAATTCTCAGACACAACACATAAACTCCCAATAAGGAAGGGAACTTTCTTAAGTGTTCCATTATTTTTAAAGCCTTCTCTTAAACAACAGTGTTGATTTAAGATATAATGCTATAATCCCCCAAAGAATTAATTGATTAATTGTCCCCACCTCGAACTCACTCCCTTTTTAGATGTCTTGGAAATAGAAAAACACCCATCTCTGAACCATAGGTCTCTGTATGGCTGCTCCCTTTGCTACAGAAATTTCTGATTAAGGTTTTGACTGTTGGGGAGGAATGGAGATGGAAGGTTTAATTTTTCCATTTGCTTCTTGGTGCCCCAGAGTGCATAGCTCATGCAGCCCGGCCTTAGCGCTCTACTTCATATTCTGAACCTAGTGACCAACCCACCCAGGTGAACCATCTCCTCATAACTGTCATGTCTGCACTCAGTCCAGACTCCTTGCGGTGTCCTGGATACGTCACAATCATTTAGATCTCTGCTCTTAGCTCATGGAATTATTCTGTCCCTAATATATATTTCTACTCTTCTAAAACTTCACAAAATTCAGAACCCTCTGTCCAGTTTTATCGTTGAGACACCTCACTTCTACTTATTTATGAGTGTAGCTAATTCCCCTTCATAGCAAGTACTTTATATCACAAATGTCCAATTTTGCTAAAATTTCCCTTAAGCCATATCTGTCAATGTGTTCTGTTTGTTATATATATAATTACTTTATGTAAGTCTTACTTCTCCAAAAGATTATAAATTCTTGATATTATGGACTGTAATTCTCTTCTATCTCCATTACATTTAGCATAGAGTTAGGTTGATATTAAGCCCTTAATAAAAACTTCCAAAATTAAATTTCATTCCAATAATATTACTTATTATGACTCCTGTGTCTTAAAATATGAGAAACTTGAGATTAAGTGCTGCAAATCTTAAAAGCTGCAAAATATAGTTGAGTACAAGCTGGAATTCTATAACTGTTGAGTATTGAATAAATAAATTCAGACAGAAAGCAAAATTAATAAAATAATATTGATAATGATTAAATTTTGTTGTAGCTTAGGGGTTACCATTCAACACACTCAATTCATCAACTTTAAAACAAAACAAAACAAAACAAAACAAAAAAACCACAAAAACTTTTAAGCCAAGACAACTTGCTGCATGTCTTGGTACAGTCCTATTAAGGAGCTAATTTTATTTGTAGTATCAGTACCTTTTTTCTCCTCACCTGCAACTGATTTTCCTGCCTCTCTGAAAAAACAAAATATTTAGGTGTGTGGTGAATAGACCTCTGTTCTTAATAGAGAATATCAAGAAATAAAAATGTGGGTTCTACAATTTTTTTAGAAATTGAAATTACTTTTGTGTGATGAGGCATTTGCAATTTTCAAAATCTACCTGGAAAGACAAATGTTTTAATCAATAAATATTAGCTGGATGCTTTCTCTGGAAAAACCCTGAGGTATAGAGTTCAAAAGAGATGCATATATGACTCTCATCTTTAACATTTTTTTTTTATTGATTTCAGAAAAGAAGGGAGGGAGAGAGAGAGAGAGAGAGAGAGAGAGAGAGAGAGAGAGAGAGAGAGAGAGAAACATAAATGATGAATCATTGACCGGCTGCCTCCTGCATGCCCCATCCTGGGGATCAAGCCCTCAACCCTGGCCTGTGCCCTTGACTGGAATCAACCTGGGATCCTTCAGTCTGCAGGCCGACACTCTATCCACCGAGCCACACCAGCTAGGGCGACTCTCATCTTTAGAAACGTTGTTGGAGGAAGTCATCAGGAGGACATGATGGCCAGTTAATCTGCAAACTGGACACATGCCATTGGAGGCTTCTGACCCCACCCCCTGTCCCTGGAATGTATGTTCCACCCACAGGGGCCACAGTGGGAGCTGTCTTCGAGGACGCAGCCTGGAGAGAGCAATATGTTGTTGAGAGCATCTGCACCGTGTATGTGACTGAACCGCGGGAAGGCCTCTATAGAAATGTTTAGGGTTTGGCTGGTGCGTGGGGAGATCTACTTGTCTTACAGCTGCCCAAAACAAGCCTCATATGTGAGCTCCCTTGGGTATTAAACCTGCCACATACCAATCTAAAGCTGCCTCTTTTCTTTAGTCTCTCCTTTCCCTCTGTGTATGGGGGCCAGTTTGTAAACCAACAGACTTTTGTGAATCATCTAATATAAAGCAGGAACTAAAAGTAAAGACTTTGAAAACACAACACTAGATTTCTGATTTCTGTAAAACTGTACCATTTCCACCATTTTCTGGCTGTGTTATCATAAAAAATGTATTTAACCTCACTCAATTTCAGTTTTCTCATCTGCAAAGTATAGATAATCATAGCTACTGCACATGCTATTGTAAATATTCAATCTAATCATGGATGTCAAATTCATAACACAGTGGCTGCTACTTAGATATTGCTCTTTTCCATCAATGTTCAAGATCTCGTGTTTTTTTTCTCTCTCTCATTCTTGGTTATCTTCTCACTTTCATTACAATTAAATACTAATTTTTCAAATACGTTTAACAATATCTTAATCAATGAAAGATGACAGACTTTGTACACTTCTCTAGGTGAAGAAAATGTTAGGATCATAAGAAGAACATGGTTAGGGAATAAAATAAAAACAGATACATGCTTAAATCCCTAGATGATTTTTCTTAGTATTGTTTTTTGCAGAGAATCTGAGGCTAAGAATAAAGAAAAAGCTGAAAAGGCACTATTAGGATAAATGAACTATGGATGCTGATTATTTTTGTTTAAGAAACAGGAGGGATAATTGTGGTGTTTCATTGGGTATCTTTTGGATAATGAAGCTTTAATGGGAGGATAAATAATCTGCATGAATCAAGAAGGCCCCTGAGTGTTAATATTGTTCTTCTTTGTCTTTGGCCTTTGTGTGATGAGCCATTTGTAATTTTAAAAAAGATACCTGGAAGGACAAATGTAATAATGCCTCGAACCCCTACGCAGAAAAGCCCCATATAATTACATCATTAAGATATTATCACCACAGTTCTGTCCTAAAATTTATGTTACTTATGGACAAATCTTTTTGTAGGCGAACCCCCCTGGCTACACTGCTTCTTCCCTTTCTGTTTAGAAGTGTGTAAAATGAGCTGAATATGGTCTTTCAGGGAAGCACCATGTCCCCCTTGGGGAAGCAGCTCGATTGGGGGAACTTGATCTTTCTGAGCTTCGTATACAGAAGGTGCCAATAATGATCTTAAAGGAAAGGAAAGTGAGCTAGAAATCGTCTCTTAAAGCCTTAGATAGCTTTGCTCACTGACTTTGTTCCAGCTGACAGGGTTGAAATCTAAAATCTAGGATCTAAAATGAAGATCATTCCTTGTTAAAATGTATCTATTTAAGAATAGAAGCCAGATGGCACTTGTGGTTTTAGGAGATAAGTGTGCTTGTTTGGGAAATACATTATTCAGCATGGCAATAAATATTAACGGAATGTACCCTGCGCTAATTATTGGGGACACAATGGCAAGCAAAACCTGGAGGTTATGGTCTGGCAGCTGGAGAGCCTCTATCAGTTGTGGTATTGTAATCATTCCAAGTGTCCCGAAGGAGAAGTGCAATGTTGTGACATAGAGAGCAGGTGCCCCGACCTCCTGGAAGGGTGGTGGTGGTGGTTAGAGAAGGCTTTCCTGAAGGATGTATGTGTGAGTAAATCGATAGTATCTCATTGTTTCTTACAAAAGGCATTTTGCCATCTAATTATATTATTCTTCTCAAAGTGCCTGCTACAATAGGTTAAATAAGGAGTGCTTAGTTACAAGACAAGGACAAGAGAAAGCACTTCACAGTGGAACTCTTGAATTCCCCTCTCTAGCTTGCTAGAGAATTAAATATGTTGTGGTTAGGCATTAAAACGTATTAGTATAATTGGCTCAATGACAAGCAATTAAACTTTAACTCTTGAAGAATGTTATAAGGATTAGTTAGTTTGAATCCTGTCGTATTGTATCTCTCCTCCTCATGTTGTGCGTCCTAGAAAAATCAGCTTGGATGTCATTTTCACCTCCTGGTTGAAAATGAAGAGTCAATAAGACATGTTTTCTAAACAATCATATGAATCTCTGCCCACATAAAAATAAAACAGAAGTGGCCTCAGCATTCTTATTAGCAATTTCTAGAATATAGCCAGAGGTCCTTCAATGCCAGCAACTGCCTCTAGAGTGGTGGACTGTGTTTCATGTATACTTGTGGGAAGAGGTTTGCATTGCCACTGGACAGGCTTATATCCAGCTGCAAAAACTGTTGTTCATTTCTGTTTCCGTCATTCAAAATATCTTTCTTGAATTCTCCTTTCCATTTTTAAAACACAGGGCACATGAAGGATGCTATATAAAGTCCAATTCATTTTTTTTAATCTCCGATGGCATCTTCATCCTGTAACTGCTATTCTGGGATTTTGTAGCGTAATACAAAGAACAGCAATCAACAGCAAAGTGCCAGATGAGATCAGAATTTCCGGGCCTGCTCACCAACTGCCATAACTTCGCGGACCACATGCTTTGTGCCTTAAGACTGTCCGTTCGCAGAGATTGCAAATAACCTTTTATGCCAGTGTGTAATCAGTCACTTGATTCTGCTGCTGCTTTTTCACTCCAGAGTTCAATCAGAAGTCCCACAGGTCAGCACTTTGGAGCTGAAATTGACCACTTCTGCACAAACTTAACATGACAGACCTGTTCACATGTCTGTGGAGGAAACTTTCAAAATGGTAATATCAATTATGTTGCTTGGAACTATTTCATATTCAACACTTTATTAATAAAGTCCACATTTACAGCTAAAAGATGATAACTAATTAAAAATAGCTAGCCATGATTAGTACTAACAACTTTTGGAGGTGGCGTAGGATGTTGGGGTCTCAAACTACCCAAATGTTAAACTGCCTGTCATTTCCATGCCCTGTCCCCAGAGAGGAAACCAGGATTAAATGATTTGCACAGGGTTGCAAACCAATGTAGCAGCAGATCTGAGAGGATAGTTGAGCACCCCTCCTTTGAACAGTGCTATCAGCATTGTCAGCTCTATACCTCCCTGAAATAGATAAGGCTCTCTCTTTTGCTGAACAAATGCTATAGTCACACATCGACTTTGATAGTCTTCCTAAAGTTGGAAGTAGTCCCATTAGAATAGGTTAGGAATATTAAAATAATGCCCAAGATTTTCATGTTATCCGGTATATTCTTTCTCCAAATCATTCATCCATTAATTTATTCAATGAATATTTATGAAGAGATATCCTACACTAAACATTGACACTAGTCAGATTTGTAGCTCTTTATTAAGAGATTCTTATGAATTTAGATCATATGTATTTATACAGTTTATAATTGCATATATTAGGAAGAAGGAAATACAGAATTGTGGTTAACAGTCTTCAGACTACTTCTTTCTGACTCAAGGACTGAGGGATTTCAGGCTTTCCTTTTGTGCTTTGCCCTCTCTGTCCGTGAAGCAGCTTTTTTCTTTCCTGAAATGTCGGTCCCACAGTTGAGGGCTATGTTCTGAGAATAAAAACTAACTATGAGGTTTGTATGCATTCTCTCTGGATGAAATGGTATTATAATTTGTGGCATCAAAGTAGATGGGAAGAAGGAACAAGAAGGCGATAGCTTGTGAATGCTAGTGAATTATTCTTAACTGTTAAAATTTAACAAAATAAGTCACCCTATTCTTCTCAGGCCCCTCCCCATTAAAAATTATTAACACGACCCATGGTTCTATGATTCTGCTCTGTTTTGCCTTTTGAAGATATTAGGACAATATTAATATCCAATGGTGAATTTCACTGTTGACCCTTCCAATAGTCCTCAATCAGAGTTAATCACTCCCATTTTGCATTTTTGTGTTAGTGAGTTTGTTACTGTGTGCGTAGTTCTATGGTTGCATATATAACTGAATCATAAATATTTGCTTTGGGATACATATTTATGTGTATTTCTCAACGAGATTCAAGCTTTTTGAGAACCATCATTTTTCCTAGTCTTATTCTTCTCCTAATTTCCAAGCCCCAGTACAATGCCTACCACATAACAATAACCAAAAAATAATAGGTAATTAAATTAAATGAGTTAAATTGATTTCAGCTGTCTTTAACATTTTCCTCAAAGGTAAGAAAACTTTCAGTACAAACACTCCACCTTCCAAGTAAGTTGTGGCAGTACATCAGTTCATGCTAGTACATAGCTTTAGAAACTAGTAGGACATGTATTGTGCCTTCTATATTAATACTACCTTCTATATTAATACTACCAATGCTGCCTGTGACCAGCCCTCCTTCTCTCAGCAGATCTTTGTGAAGAATTGTTGAATGTCTAACTTACTTTCTTTTCAAATAAGTTGAAATCTGAAAAACCTGTTTCTCTGAATATTACAGATTGTTTGGGCTCCTGACATAAAGATTTGAGTCTTCAAAGATGGGGGCGATTAAATCATATTTTCTCATTCATCTCTGCGACAGATATGAGCTTGGTTCAGATTAGAGGAAGGGTATCAAGAATGAAAACTCAGAATGATATTTTTAAATCTTATGGATCAGCCTCATCTCTTACTGCCACTGTTGCATCTGCTGACCTTTAGTTCTTCCAGTTTTGCATTATTCTCCTGTGGCTAAGCCCTGGTTTTCTCTCCTATTTCCCCAGCAATGAGCTTCTAGATTTTTTACCTATGGGCTCAGTTACCTGCTCTGATTTCCTAATAACTGCTTTAGCTCCTCTGTCTCTAGGGCTTTCTTATACTTTTACAAGATCAGGTGTCCTTATAAGAATTTCATTTTTACTGATACTAGTTCTCCTTCTGCTTGGACCTAAAACTCATAATCCTGTGCTCTGCTCAGTTAACACTATTGCTGCCATTACCTGCTATTCTCCTCAAATATGGGCAGCACTCCACCTTGACTATGCCATTTCCTTTCCTTACACCTTGACATCCTGGTGATCTCTTCAATACCTGTTGTTTCTGACCTGTTCCTTCGGCTGTCTGCTCTCTGGCTCCCAGCCATTTCTAGCAAGGTTAGTTCTGCTATTGACCACACTTAATTAGCATGACCTGGTCCTGAATTCATTCCCCAAAGACAACAGGCCTAGGTATTATCCACAGGCATTTCTGGTCATGCAGCTCCTCACCAGTGTGGATTTACGTGCAACCTGCAGGTAAATATCTCTACACCCAAGCTCAGAACTTCGCATAGAAAAATCTCAAAGACTTGTACTTTGACTCTCCTTATTCTGGCTGGAGTTGTGTAAATCATAAGAAACCATAATCTCTTGAAACTTAGAAATGTTAGATTTAGTGTCCAACACTATCTACTTCTAAAGTCTCTGTGAAATAACTTGTCTTCCAAAATTCCTTTAGAAAATCATTTGGTATTTAGCTATTTCCAGTTATGATTTCATGTAGACTACCAAATAATGTGTTTGCCTCTTCAGGACTTGTGCCTGTAAAGTAACCACAGTTGTTAACGTACCTCTTTGCTTAGTTACTGTTTGGTCAAGTGTTTTAGTTTTGCCTTATCTGTTTGTTTTCTCATTAAAAAAATCTTTGTTTCTACTCATCTCTCAAATTCTTATTTGTTTTTTATTTTCCTCAGAATGAACATAGTTCTATTAATGAGAGTCACAGAAAGTAGGGAGAAATTCTCTCAACCAATTTATTTCAGTGGTTATTTACCCAGTTGCTTACTGGAAATCATATATGTTTTATGTCTTGAAATCCATAAAGAGAAAATATTAAAGTAGTGAATCATACTCCCCACTGACATTAATGTCCTTCTCAGCAAGCATATGAGACAATGTTGAACATATGCATAAGTTCAGATACTGTGATACAATAGCTTGGGGAATTAGGCAGTCTTTTTTCATTAGGTCCTGTAAATAACACACAAAAAAGATAAAATGCCTTTATCATTAAAAAGCACCCCCTGGTTCAAATCCCTTAAAAATAGTTCATTTTCCTAAGTTATAAAATGCTCAAGTGATTTCTTTTATAAAGTATTGGTTTCTTATTGAAATTTAGCATGCCAATAAGAATCTACTTTTTGAAATATCTAGTCAAGAAAGTTGGAGCAAAGAACATATTCTTATTTATAAAGTCTGGGAAACACTATACACTAAGCAGAGTGAATTTTCTCAGTATTTAACTTTTTAATTAAAATCTAGTAATAAGGTAAGTATTTTGCAGATATACTAGGTAATAGAAACATACGATTTCAGATCCAGAGTGTATCTGTGCATCTCCCCCCCCCCCCCCATTGGAGATGAAAATGAGAATTATTCTATAACATAGATAATGTGTCCTTTAATAAGAAGGGGAATTTTATATTTGAATAGTGTTTCATATAATGCAAATCATTCAGTTATAGGATTATTATTTTTGTAGTTAATGGATTACAATTTATTTTATTTAATAAGTTTATGGTATTATACAGTAGCTTTTTAAAAAACTGTCCTTTTTTGTTAAAATAGAAAGTTGGTAAACCTACAACTGATATGTGAAATTCAAAAATATAGGAACTATTTTAAAGAAGTATAGGTAAAGTGAGAAGACTATCATAGATTCATACTGAAATTTTAGAAGCTAAGCTTATGGTTATTTACAGTGCTCTGTATTTTTTACAAGAAGAACTCCAGCAAACAACAAAAGAAAGGTATCCCTAGAAAAATATTTACATTGATAGTATTCCAGCAGATTTCATTTGCATTTGAATGGCATTATCCCCTTTGTACTCTCAAAAAGCATTACATTAAGTATTAATGCAACATTTTACCCCTGTTATTGTTCGTTGTCACTTCTGCTAAACATTAACTTGCCAGTTCATACAAGAAAAGATGTAGATGAGAAATGGTGTTTTGTGATACAATATAGAGAATCTCAAATTATCACTTTAGCTCCCAAACACTGTTTATTGTGTAATGCTGGCAATTCAAAAGACTGACACTATTCACAGGGAGATGTCACCAGCATGCTCCTTTGCTGACCATATTGTGCTTCTTTTCTATTATTTCTTTAAAGATACAATTCTTGGAATGGATGCCATTATAATACAAAATAGAAAAAAGATCAGTATAGAATATCTTTTTGCTTCCTTTTCTGGTGAAGACAGAAAATAGAAGAGAAATAGTCTTTCTAATCAAGATTCACATATCCTAAAGGACATTAGCTACATAAGCTATTTCAATCACAAAAGTCTTAAGTGTGAAGATTCATAGAATAATAACAATACAAATAATATGATATCTAGGAGTTCTACAACTCTAAATTTTACTTGTCTGCCATTTCTACCTATAGTATTTTATTTGACCCTCATATTAGCTAAAAAATCAACAATGCATTTCATCAACGTTGCGTAGCTAAGCCCTCACCGAGGTCTTGCCTTGAGTAAAGAAAAAAACTCGTGTCAGATCATTTAGCTTTTTATTAGCAGGATTACCTTCAATAGGTTTGGTTTTTTATTACCTTCTTAAAGCTTGGCTTCTACGTCTTTTGTGCTGCTATATCACAGAATTGGTCTGTGGATGCAAAGGAATAACAGTATTTCCCAACCTAATATCTAGTAGTAAGCTTTTAAATAATGGAAACTGGATAATAACCAATTTATTTTTTCACTCAAATCCTATATTTAATAGCATATTCTTTATCCAGGAATGAGGGAGTGTAGGATCTGTCATTCTCCCCTTCAATAACAAATTCTCTTAAATCCGATAGTTTTAAAAGCTTGTGTCTTCTACACAAAACAGATAACAAAAGCATAGCATTGAGGAAAGATGAGAACTCAAAAAAAAAAAAAATCATATGCGCATGTTTAGGCCAAGCAGGAACAAATCACATCAGAACTCTAGCTTCTATTTCTGCAAATGAGGATTTTGCCACTCTGTCAAAAATAGACAAATCCAACAATTCATTTTTTCCATACTATTTTTTCATCATGCACCCTGCTGCTATTTATAAAAGAGATGAACATTTTTAGGGTGAATGCAAAATATTGCATATCTTGATTAAGTTACATAAAATGCGGTAGCCTTTGAGAAAAGGATATTTTATGACAGTCTATTCAATTATTTAACAGCTATTTGTTAACTATCTTCTAAGTGCCAGTCACTGTTTTCATGTTGGGGATATAACAATGAAGTTATATAAAACTTCCCCTTTACTGATTTTCATTTTGTTCCTAGTTTAAACCCAGTGGAAAAATTTAGTTCATATTCTGTTTAAATGGTTATACTGCCTATTTTATTTATTTTTATTCTTTTAAATTTTGTTTTATTGCTTAAAGTATTACAAATTACATATGTCTCCTTTTTTTTTTCACCTTGACCTTCCCCTGGCCTCCCTTACCTGCCAGTGTCTTGTGTCCATTGGTTATGCTTATATGCATGCATACAAGTCCTTTGGTTAATCTCTTACCTCCCCCCAAACCCTCTCAAATCTGCAGGTCTCTACAGCCTTTATTAGTAATATACTGTATTTATTTTACTGTGACAGTGAAACCACTAAGGACATTGTTTTATAAGTGCTATAGCACTGTTATACCATTTTTTGTTTTTATTAACATTGTGGCTTTATTAGGCAAGCACTGATTTGGAAAGTCACCTTTGTTCTACTAGTTATAACTCCCCTAAACCTTATGTTTCTCAATCATGAGCAATATTGTGCTTAGGAAAATATCTTATTAATTTTCCTATTAAGTCTTTTCTTCTGCCTAGTCTATTCTATTCGGATCAAACAAAAGAATCTTGTGCAGATGTAGTGTGAAACATGACCATCTTTCAAATTAAATAATTTGATAGCTACTGGAATAAGAGGAGGTAATAGTGTGTCTCCAAAGCCAATAAAATATTTATTTATATCTAATAGTTTTAAAGTTCTCTGTTCTAATTGGATTTAGGTTTGGTGAGACATGCAAATTTACACGATTTACTAAATACAGTAATTGAAAGGAAAATATTAAAAATATTACTTTTAAGCTGCTATTCCATATTTTCATGAACAAGTGAATTTACTGTTTTAAAATAAATGAGCATCAAACTGGAGATCACAATGATAAGCAATCCTTTAAAAAACTTGCTATCAAGTAATGTAAGCTGGGTCCAACAAAATTTTTTAAAAAAATATTTTTATTGATTTCAGAGAAAAATGGAGAGGAAGAGAGAGATAGAAACATCAATGATTTGAGATAATAATTGATCAGTTGCCTTCTGCACGCCCATACTGGGGACTGAGCCCACAATCAGGGCATGTGCCCTGACTAAAATGGAACCATGACCTCCTGGTTCATAGGTTGACACTCAACCACTGAGCCATGCTGGCCGGGCCCAACTAAATTTTAAGAAAACATTCACCATCCACGTCTCATGCATTTTCAAGAGCATTTATTTTAAATATCTTATATGCCCAACACGGATAAAAAAATATCATGGAAGATGAAACTGGATAGTTTTTTAAATGACATATTGTAAGAAGTTTAAAGAGTTTATTTTCTTTAGTAGCAACTTGTCAAGGAGTTGACACATCAGTCTCCTTTCTTTCTGAAGAATTATCCCTGAAAGGACCTGTTGAATTTGAAGCCCTAATTAAAGACTTAATTTGTTGGCAAGCTTGTTAAGTTACGTTTTGTAGAAGCGCATGATATTTAAGTGGAATTAACAATATGGACAACGCTACTTTTATCTGCCATATGCAATTGTCTGGATAATGGCCTTTCCTCGCCACTTGACCTTAATTGAAAAGGGAAGCTACCACACACAGGTCTACAACCTCTGAAGAACCAGAAATGCTGACTTAGCCAATCCACATATTTGCATTACACATCCTAAACTATCAGACGATAGTATTTACAAGGCTTCACTAAATGCTTAAATCTATTTTGTGGACAAAAGGAATTTTAAGTTAATTCATTTTGTGGAGAGAATAATTTAACCAAGTTAGCATGTTGTTGACAGAATTAAGATGAAATTCACTTTGTCTATATAATTGATTGGACAGCTAGCAGAATGCATTTCTCCCTCGAATAAAGCATATGCCGAGGTTGTCAAATGGCATTTCCTCCTGGTCTCAAATCATTCTGTCAACAAAATGAATACAAGATCCAATCGTCTACAGTACTGATGTAAGTGTTAATTATTGGGGAGTAGACTGAAAATATCTATATCTAATCTGTGTAACAAGGTAGGTGTATGGTTTGTTTACTTTGCAATCAATGCTGCAGACATGAAATAAATAGTTTTGCTAAAATGTAAGTTGAATGACTAGAGTGAGAAACATCTTAAAACTATCAAGAGATAGAATACAAAGAAGGTCATGGATAGTACATGATAAAAAATATTGAAAGCTATATAACAAGTTATCAACACTACCTGTAAATTTGCATAGTTCTCCAGATGTACTTTTAATTGAATTAAATTATTGTATTATAATTAACTTAAACCTAGAGGCTTGCACAGTGAAGACAAGGGTTGTCACAGGGCACTAATCATGCTTCTCTGCATTTGCATATCGCCTTATGCCAAAAGGGTCTGTGAATACTAAAAATAGATCCCTACAATATGAGTAGACTGGGCCATTCATAGGACACATAATTATTGGAAATTCTTTTTCAGACAGCCTTTGGTTTTGAGCTTGAACCTCTTCATTCTGGATGTTAGAGCAAGAAATAGAAACAGAATACGTTTTGTAAGAAGAAAATACTTTTAGGGCTGATTACCCAGAAGATGAATTAATACATATTATATATTAAGAATCTCTGATTATTTAGATTTGTATTTTTTCCTGCTTAAATAAATGTTATGGAATCATTTCCTGTCAGTTCTCCACTCTGAATCCACTCCAAGGAAAATCTACAGCTTGCAAAATCTAACATGAATAGATGAATTAGTCACTGTAGATTAGCTATCTGGATAATGTCTATAATTTGGCTCAGAAGGCCAGATGTTAACTATTTTGAGACATAGGATCACTTCTGCCTCTGTATTTTGTGGGTTATTAGCAAACTTCTGCCAGCTACCATTTGTTTTGAAATTGAAGACAAATGCCAATGCTCACCTTCAGGTTCAATGGACAGAATCAGGCAGTTGTGTTGAAAGTTGTCTTGGAATAAGCTAGCAAATGCTACAGGCAACTGCAGACCAGTTGAAAGTGACTCACTGGGGACAGGTGTAAATATTTGAATATAAAACTAGAACATATTTAGTAGGAAATATATTTCAGTAGGAAGGTTGGAGAAGTTGCATAACTGAAAAGGGAGAAATCACTGGCTGGTATAAAATTGAGCCATACTGTTGGATTTGTAAAATAAACTGTATTCTCCATCTCTAATTCCCTACCTGGCATTTTGCTGGAAAAAATTTTGCCAAATATATTCTGTGTATATTTAAAAATTGCTTCTTGTCCATCTAAAACCAATTGGATTTGGAAAAAGAACTAAGTACATTGTGCAATTTCTCTATCCTAAATTGATCATAATTAATTTTGGAATATAATACCCATGTGATTCATTTAGGAAATAATTCTAGGCAACATAATAAATGTATGTAGTGATACACATATATTCATTAAACTACATGGCCTAAAATAGGGTTTAGAAACACATATTATTATCGCTTCTTGGCCTTTTGGCTAAGATCAAGTGTAGAAACACATATTAATAGAATTCTAATCTAAATATGTACACTAAACATGTTTCTTTCATTAATTTAATATGTAGACTTGATGCTGTTATTTCCCAGCTCTCTTTCCCCCTTAACTTCCAGAACGCAAGATACTAGTCTTGATTCTCTCAGCAAGATATTTGAAGATTGTTTTCTGGCAAATCTGTCCAGCCCAAGTTTGACATCAAAGTTCCCCAACTAAAATGATAGGCTATGACATCCTACAGCAAAGCACACACCTGCAAGCCCAACACATGACCTTCCAATCACTTGTTATACACGTTCAAAGGCTGTTAAATCGCATTGCTTACCCATATCTTCAGAAAAAAATCACTTCTATTGTCGTGGTAAACAACCTGCTTCCCTATTTATAATGGTCTGGCCCTCTAGCAACTTCAGTGTGAAATTATAATTAATTTGCCTACAAACATCAGGTGGTCATAATAATCTGGCCACTCAGTGTATATAAACAGGCAACCAATGACTACTGCATAAGTGAGGAAATCCTCTAACACTAAAAGTAGAGGGGGAAATTGGAGAAAATTGAGCCTGCAGAGAGAAAATAACAGTGAAAAGGGGTTTCCAATAATATTCTTAGAGTGATGAGAACAGATTTTACATTCACAATGAAACAAAAAGGAATAATACAGTAAATTTATATTCCAAGAATATTAGATTTGAGAGATAAAGTTGGAGATAAAATTGAAATAGAACAAAATGACAAAGAAAGGCAAGGGAAAAATATAAGAAAATTATGGATTTATTAATTCAGAAAATCTAACATCGAAACGTAAGAATTTAGAAAGAAAAAAAGGAGAGTAAACTATTAATGAAATTATTTAAGAAAATTCTCCTACAAGAGGAGGATGTAACTTTTCACATTGAAAGAACCATTAAATGACCACCTAGTAGGTTAAAATTGATATGCCACAAAGGCTATTGCGATACAAATCCAGAGGATTCAGGACAACAAGTTCCTACAAGTTCATTCAAAAGGTCAGGAATTATAATACTTTTGGACCTCTCAACAGGAACAGTGAAAGCTAGAAGGCAGTGAAAGAATGCTTTCAATAACCTGAGAAAAATATCATTTCCAAACTGAAATTATACACACAGCCAAACTATCAATCAAGCATTAGAGTACAATAAAGTATTTTGACAGGCAAGGTTTCAAAAGTTTACCTCCCTTGTATCCTTTCTCAAAATGGGCTCTTAGAAATAGGAGAATAACCCAAGAAAAGAAAAGAAAATCAAGGGTTAGAGAAAGCACAGAATCCAACCCCAGGAAATGAAGGAGGGACATTTCAGGATGCTAGCTGCACTCCAGGCACAATGAAAGCCAGTTCAGACTGAGGCAAGTTACAAGGTTCTGGGGGAGAATTCCTTGATATGATAGAATTAGTAGTTTAAATGATACAGAGGATGTCTTTATCATATTTCATATTTCTTGTTATAAATCTAAAGAATTGGTACAAATGTAGGGCCTGAATCAACAAAGTTTGTTTCTTTTAAGGACCCTTGTCAGTTACAATGACACCCTTTGTCTCTAAAGGTAAAGGGATAAATTCTTAGTACCTTGAACATATAAGGAATAATACATTTCAAAAAATATTTGATTGAAATGACCCTGAAAATTGTCTAACATGGAAACAGACAATATAAGCCACTTATTTGAGTAAGGTCAGTTTTAACCTAAAGTGATTATAGAGCAATGAGAAAGAATACACAAAAACAGAGTCCCAATTTATCCCTAAGAACATAATAGACATATCTCATAGAAATAATATCAAATAGATTTTTTGTAAAATACATCGTTTTAGCAAAAAAAAAAATGCATTATGTATTAGATTTCCCCTTTACTTCTAAGTTAAAGGCTACCACCATCCCCATCTTCTCTGTCATAATTACTCTCCTTGTTAACACCTCATAATGAAGAAAAAGCAAATCAGTTGTGTCATTATACCTTGCTGCTAAACAGAAGCAACACAGCCATTAATGACTTTAACATATGTTCATGTTTTCCTGGCCACTGGAACTTCATTCATCTGTTTCTCCTTGAGGCAAGACATGTCTGTTAATAACATGATTCGGAATTTCTTTCTCTGGGAGTTAATATTCAGAACAAAATTTTCAGGTTCAACCTTAGAGGTGAAGCGACTGAGAGATAAGATGTCCATAAGGGATGGATGGCTCATCTGTTCTCACATTTCTTCTCTAAGCCATATGTCTGCCTTCATTACAAATCAGCCCACTGGGTGGCGGTATAAATATGTAACACTTCAAAAATAAGGCATCAGAATCTTTAAAGACAATGCAAAGGGTTTATAATTTTAATAAGAACATAGTATTGAGTAATTCACTAAGTATTTTGTCATTGACTTGGGGAGTATAAATTTTAATCTTTTTAAAAGTATACCTATATTGATTGCAGAGAGGAAGAGAGGAGAGAGAGATGAAAACATCAATGATGAGTGAGAATCATTGATCGGCTGCCTGCTGCATGCCCCACACTGGGGATTGACTAGCAATCTGGGCATGTGCCCTGGGGATCGACTAGCAATCTGGGCATGTGCCCTGGGGATCGACTAGCAATCAGGGCATGTGCCCTCACTGGGAATGGAACCATGACCTCTTGGTTCATAGATTGTTGCTCAACCACTGAACCACACCAGTGGGGCTGAAATTTAATCTTACTTAGAATTGCAGTTTAAGTGATTACCAGATAATTAGTTTAGTCATTTAAACTCCTCACACCACACCCTCCCCCAACCCAAAGATGTGTTTTTAATCGTACATGAATCATGAATCATTTAGCTAACTGTTTCAGTTCTCATTTTTTCCCCTGTCAATTCAGTCTAGTCTTGGTCAAGTTACTTAACCTCTTCATATCTCATTCTTTTGACTGGTGATCTACTGTGAAGAAGCATTAATAAAAGTAATTATAAAACACTTTGCAAATTTTAGTGCCAAAGACAACTACACTGCTTTGAAGTCACCAGAAGTGTGACACATGTTTGGACAAGCACATAATTAAACTGTCCAAACTGCATTAGCTATTGATGGCATTTAACTAGGGCTGTCTCGACAAACTCTGAGTTTAAATTGTAGCCACCTCTGTAAGTCCCCCAGACTTTCCCAGAAAACTGGGAAGGGCATTGAAGTCTGAAAGTTTACCTTATCTTTAAAGGCAGCAATGAAAACATTATCAGATTGAAATCTCTTCAGTTTCCCCTTTTGTTTCCCGTAGAAAAAAATGCGAACTCTGTTAATTAGTTTTTAAGGAAAATGTTGAGTGGCATTACACATAATGACAAATCAATAGCACTACAATTCAAAATGGAATGCTTTTTATAACCTAAATGTCCCAGCTTTCACCACTCCATGAGTATAATTAAAGTCACGTTCATATTTGTGCCTGAGTCTCACTGATACCACGCTCTCACCTGTGCACAGAGGAATTTTATTACTCACAGTGTTTCTGAGAATTCTCGAGATATGACTGAAATGCTTCCTAAACTAAGCCTGGTTACCCCTCACTCTCGCTGGTAGTGGAGCCTGATCCCTGAAGTTGTCAGCATCCCTACAGCACCTGCAAGGGGCCGCTTACATAGACCTGCTTTGCTTCCTCTCATCTGAGGTATTATCACCCTGGTCAACTAAAAAAGTAGAAATCACTTCATATATATATATATATATATATATATATATATATATATATATGAATTTGATATATAGAAGTAGTTACTTAGATAGAGGGTATAAGGGCTGAGAATCCCAACAGATGATCATGAACAACCCTAAGATTAGCAGCAAGAAGCCAGTATGCACCCAAACTGGAGGGACAGGAGGAAGTGATGACCAGAAGCCAGTAGGTAGAAGCTGCTACCACAGAAGGAGAGCCTGTCGAGAACTGGATTCATGAAAGAGATGCAACTACTGCTCAAGAAGCTTCCAGAGCAGAGTGGAGGTAGGAACTTCTTTCTCTCCCTTGAACCTCCCCCTGGGACCTTTCATTGACTTAACCCAGATGGCAGCCAGCTCTCACAGAGTCCTGCAGGGGAAATACACAACGTTGTTGTATAGAGTGTAGCAGGTCAAGTGTGAAAAAGGGACAGTAGAACAAACACGAAGACAAGAAGACTGGCTGCTGCTGCTGCTGGATGGATGGATGCTATCAGCTCCTCAGCTGTAGCTCAGACACCTCTGCTGGCTGACAGTAGCTCTGTGTCACCCACTCTGCTCTGAAGAATTAGTCATATGCCCTACTTCTGGATCAGGAAGCTACTCCATGGTCTTGCTGCCTCAGTACCTATCTTGTTTGGCCAAGTGGCCTTAAACTGACACTAGCCCCTTCATACAAATGCATACCCTAGATAACAGCCCACAGACTCACAAACAAATGTGAGATCCTAATACATCTTCCCCAATATCCCTTGTGATCAACAGTCTTTCCCTTCTCCTTGTGTGCCCCTTACAGAAGACCTCCATGGGGCTTATCAAAACCCTGCTCTTTAGTTTGAATTACCAATAACCAATCTGCCCTGAACTTGGGGACCCCAAAAGCACTCCACCTACAGAACTTAATAATGGCATGTGCCCCCCCTTTGTGTGTATGTGTGCATTCTACCTTGATCTCCCTGTATGGCCCCTTGAGGGATGCCATGTACCTTCTCCAGAACCTGTGAGTAATAAACTTTATTTCACTTTCTCTTGTGGTCTTTCGTTGAACTGTGGCTCACCATCCAGAAGCCTGTGCTCCAGGGACTTAGGATACAACTATGGAGGAATTGTAAACACAATCACATTAGAATGTATGTGCTAGTCTTGCACAAGGATGATCAGTGTGACTCAGTTCCTCTACTGAGATCTGTATATCCTGACAAAATAGATTTTCAGAGATCATCGTCAACTGTTCCCAACAGTTAACTTTCTTCCTCACTGAGCAGTACCAGGTTTCCACTTGGATAAGTCATGTTGTAATCTGAATGTGTAACAATCAGTGTAAAAAGATAAAATTTTTGAGAGCAACTCTGATGGCAGAGCGTTGCCTGGCTATACAATGATAAATACAGGAAACTAAGAGGTAAAGGCATGGGGGTGGGGAAGAAGTTTCTCAGAATAAAAAACAGGACAGAAGGCAGAAAGGCAGGATTTATGAGAGCTCCATTCATGGGTGATATTGTATCAAATGAAATAGGAAAACTGTGAATGAGGCTGTAAATGCATGTCAGGATTTGGAAGAATTTTATTGCCCACTAGAGTTACATTCTTCTATATTTTGATATTACTAGGTCCTTTTCAGAGTAATATACACTTTGAATTCTTCCCCAACCACATCAAGGCAGTATTCTGAACAATAGTTGCTACTATTTCAGAAGTTATAGTTTTTACTTTTATTTTACTGAAGTCAGCATTTCTGAAGAGTAACTTAAAGCTCTTAAAAAAAAATGATCCATCTTTAATAGTCTACTTTTTAACACTTTAGGGAATGAAGGAGAGAAATATGAGGCCATATCTGAACATGAAACAGTAATATCGTAGATAATAAAAAAGAAATGTTGATTTTTTTCTCTTGTTTTCTGTCAGGAAATGGCAAATTTATAGCTTTTGTAGTTAGGACATGCTTACTGAATATAGACTGTATGGCTTTTTGCATATTGTCATGTCACAGAATCTTTGACTCAGAAGTTGGAAGGGCTAGTTCCTCTAGTTTTACATTTATCACCCAACCAGCAATCAGCTGGTCACAATCTCTGACAGAAGCACAGAAGCTCTGTTTCAAATGCCTGCAGAGATAAGAACATTCCAATTTCACAAGATGAATCTCTACTGAGTTATCTAGATAACCAGAAAATTCAACCTTATATTGATCCAAATCTGTTTACTTGTGGCTGATGTACATCTTCCCTGTTACATTTATGAAACTATCCAGAATAATTCATCTTTTAAACTAGAGTCCTCCAACTATTAAGACAGTACAGGAGGGACATGCTGAATTGCTATTCTAGAACCTCTTAGACATATATAACCTGGGGAAACATTCCTAAACTGTGTCTTAACCAAATTCAACCTTTAAAAAGAAGCACATGTTAGATTCCAATCAAATTTACTCTTTAAATAAAGGCTAACTTACTTAATTTATACGTAATTTAAATGCCACCATATCGTGTGTGTGTGTGTGTGTGTGTGTGTGTTTACCATGGATTTTTGTCTTAAATTGGTGCACAGATAGATCCTTTACATAGCAACTCTGTCTGAGGTGAGACAATCTTCACAATTAGTGTCACTGGGGGAATAATGGAGAGTGAAGAGTACAGGGAATGATAGATTTACTACTGTATCTTATTGGATCTAACATGCCATTGGTTACAAGACACACCTTATTTTATGGACTGCTATGGATCAATGAATAATGGTATTCACTAGTTTGAGATATTATGTAGCTATGTGGAAGCTGAGCCAGATCATTCTTTCTCTTTCTACTCTGGTCAAAGGGTAGGGACGGCTAATGACTGCAATAGGACCACCTGAGGTCCTCTCCTCTCTATATTTGTGTGATTTATGCCAAAAACTTAAAGTCAATCTTGAGAGTGACTAGGAATATAGCCTAAAGGACAACATAAATATGTTCCACATTTTTTTAAAAGTTGCATCATTTGAAGGGTAACTAACAGCAATTTTAATATTTCTTTATGTTAAGATGTTCTACACTCCTGGCATGTAGACAATAAGTGTACATTCAATAACATTTATCCATTGCACACCACTTTGTGTAAAGCTTTTTTCTTCCTATTTTTAGATCTTATAGAAAGTAATGATGGCAGAATAAAAATAGACTGAGAACTTTGGGGTAGGGTAGGTAATCTGGAAACATAAAAAAGTGGTCAAAAAGGAGAAGCAAAGACATTCCTACAACTGATTTGCTTCACAACATGCTAGTCAATGTCTTCCTCAGTGTGTTTAACTTACCAAGTTCAAAGAACAAGTTGACAATACCACACACAGGAGGATATAGTAAAAACTAGAAAGTAGAAGAAGAATGTGTAAGTGGAAGGATTTGGCATTGATAGTAGCAGAAATCAATATTTTCAAATATTCTGCTGTTATTGGATATACACAACCTATTGATAAATAGTGTCATGTTTTAAAAACTTAGGCTTAGATTAGTTTAGCATGTATTACATTGCCATATCAATGCTGACATTCTGGAGAGGGAATTTCACTACAGAAAAGTCCTTAGAGAAAATATAAATGGATTTTTTTTTAAAATAAAACAGACTATAACTGAGAGCTACATGCTACAATACTTTAGTAACCCTTCACTGCATTAAGTAAATCAGGTCATCTGAAAACTTTCTTGAGTCTTTAGAAGACAAGATTGTTTTACTAAACTTGTTTATTGACTTGAACATAGCTCAGGGGTCTATTATCTGGTAGTTAGGAATCATGACTTAAACTTGCTCAACTACCTTTACCAAATCACGTACTCTCTTTTGAAGTCCCTTGGAATACAGAATGTTGACCTGCTCAAAAGGACCAACAAAATTATTTTAAAGGCTCGCCTGATATATAAATGAAAAAACTCAAGCCTTGGGCAGAATCAGAAGTTTCATGTTCATTACAATGGGGAAGTGTTCACTCCTACTCTTGTTTTTCCTTTTTCTCCCCTCAATTTTTTAACTTTGAATTTTATGAAGAACCATACAGTTTGTACTTTCTCTTAACTTTACACTTAGGGGAAAAACAAAACAGAACAAAACCAAACAAACCATATTCATCCTTTTATCTCTTGGCTACTGATAAGGAACTCTGCAGATACCAAAACAAAACCAGGAATTATTGGCAGAGAATAAAAATAAAGATTTGCTCAACTACTGTAAATGTTGGGTAACAAAGGTTTGGAAAGCCATCACCAGCAATCCTAGCCTACAGAACCTATCCAGGTATTTCTTAAGAAGTTAACCTGAAGTTTGCTTCTAATTTTACCTCTGACACCAGCCTACATGTCTGTACACAACTGTCTCTGGAGATTAATGGTTTGTCCTTGTCTTGCACTTTCTAGATTTCTGGCAAGTGTCTCTCATTAGCTGATACTAATTTGCAACCAGCTGGAGAAGGGGATTCTGGGAAATCTATTTTCTAGCTTCTCTTAGTGATGCAGAAGTATCTTAGTGTTATGGACCAACATTCGTGAAAGTAAGACCACCAACTCCAATTAGGTCTTAAGCAGTAAGTGAGGATTTATTGAAAGCTGGCCAGCGACTGCCATAGGCATTTCTCCTACGACAGCGCCGACCCTGGTTCCAGGCCAGGCTTTTAGTCACAAAAACCACAAAACGGTTGGCTAAACACACACAAAGTTCCCAGGGATACAGACACAAAGTTACTGGAAATACATTAATCCATACTGCCCCGTTACCAAGGTATGATTAATCAACTTTGCCCCGTTACTCCAGCTACTAATATCAACTTGCCCCATTTCCCAGACTACCCTTAACCATAGTTGGTTCCTTTCCCCCAGTACAAGGGGGGCTTAACTGTAATAGTAGATGGGTCTGGTAATAAGGCTAAGTTGACAACAGAGAATCCAGCCCATAACCATTCCTTGAGGTAGTGATACTAAGTCTGATGTCTAAAGATTTTAAGGGGGGAAAAAAAAGCCTCCATATGTTGGTAGGAAGTGTAAGTGATATCTAAATATTACTTACACGTAATTTTTGAGAATTAAACTAGGAAAAGATTGAGTTGGGCACTCCTGTCATACTGTATAGATATCAACATTTTGTTATTCACAAGGGGCTAGGCAATTTCTATTTTTCATTACATATTTAGACTTTTTCCTGAAACTCACATGCTTTGGTAAGCTTGGCATCCTGTTTTCTGATCATGCAGTTTGTTAAATTGTTTCTTCCTAAGTTTCACGAGATAATGTGCAGTAACATTTGACCATCTCTTACCAATTTCATAGAAAATATTTCTAATATTTCCACCGTATTGCTTCCTCTTGTAGCACTGCTGGCACTAACACTGCTTTTGTATTCCTTGGACAATAATGGAATTAATATTCTTTGTAAAAATCTCTCAAAAATAAGAGGAAATACAACAATACACTGGAGATAATAACGTAATTGACAAGTATGATTAGTGGTGGTGGGCAGATTGCACAGGTTTTTAAAGTTGCTAAATTCAAAGTTCATGAGAAAAGGATATAAACATATATATATGTTTCCATCTCAAGCAAAATAAAGGTCAGTTGTGTGGCAGGGAATATGTGTCAGGAATTATGTTTACACAATTTATTAAATGCCCCAAACAAGCTGGCCAGGTGAGTATTATTCCCACTCTGTACATGATGGAGTTGAGGGCCTGCGAGGGTAAATAATTAACCCCAAGTTTCACAGTTTATAAAAGAAGTGGAATTTAAACCTCTGACTCAAAACTGTGTGCTTTTCTTACTTCATCTCTTTGCCTCCGTAAATGCAGTTTTCCAGTGCACAAAGTCCTTGCTGTTCTGCAGAGAGGAGAGTGCGGCTCTCTTTTCTGTCTTGCTCTTAGCCGTACAGGCCCCACTACTGAATTTCAATTTGGAAGAGAGAGAACGCTTCAAATATAAAGTGTCTACCTTTCCTCTCTGGGACTTCTCACTTTCTGTCACCAATGATGCCAAACAAAAGTTGCAAATGAAACTGTATCTTGCCTGGCTGGTGTTGCTCAGTGGTTGAGCATTGACCTATGAACCAGAAGGTCACAGTTCCATTCCTGGTCAGGGCATATGCCCGGTTGCAGACTCGATCCCCTGTGTAGAGCAAAGGAGGCAGCCCATCAATGATTCTCTCTCATCATCTATGTTTCTATCTCTCCCTCCTCCTACCTCTCTGAAATCAATAAAAAATATATTTTTTTAAAAAAGAAATTATATCTTACTTAATTGTGGAGGACATTTTTTTTTCACTCCTTTCAGGATCTATTCTTTCTTCCTGCCAGTGCATTGATTTCTTTTCAGAAGATTCCCACTGTCTTCTGTGTGTAGTCCTAGTGGAATGTTGAAACCAGGTGATTGCCTCCTACGGAAGTGGCAGATACCTCAGCTCCCCAACTTAATACATCGAGGGTATGGATATGTGACTCAATCTAATGGTCTCTTCTAGTGCTTTGAATTTTGAGTAAGGGATGGAAGTCACTCAGGCAATTTGGCTATTCTATATAATAAAAGCTTAATATGCTAAATGTCCAGTCATCGGTTGGCTGTTCAACCAATCAAAGCATAATATGCTAGGCCACTCAAACACTCACTATGATGTGCACTGACCACTAGGAAGCAGACAGTTGACTTGTCGACCAGTTGCTATGACATGCACTGACCACCAGGGGGCAGATGCTTTGACCAGTAAGTTAGCTTATTGCTGGTGTCCAGCTGATCTGGACTGAGCGAGATGGGCTGGACATGCCCTGGAGCCCTCCCGTGGTCCCTCCCCAGTTGGCCAACCTCCCGCTTCTCTCCCCAGCCCCTATCTTGCACTGGTGGGGTCCCTTGGCCTGGCCTTTACCCTGTTGCAATCCAGGACCCCTCGGGGAATGTCGGAGAGCTGGTTTCGGCCCTATCCTGCAGGCCAGGCCAAGGGACCCCACTGGTGCACGAATTTGTGCACTGGGCCTCTAGTTATGTGATTAAAAGGCAAACTATTTCTGCTGTAAAAATGGCTTCTGCAGTCTATGTTTCATTGTTGGTTTAGTTTCTATCAATTTCCAAATAAATTCCCTTAAATTCTTGGAATGTAAATTGCTACAATACTTACTTTTCTTATTGAAGTTAGACACATTCAGTTTCTAGGTTTGCAATTAAAGAATACAAATTAATATAATCTCTGTAATTATTAATCCCTTCACCTGCCTTAACTCAGTTGAAATGTAAATAATGAATATTAAAGTAAAAATAAATTAGAAAACTGGAAAAATCACTTTGTATTAGGTAATTGTCATATATTTAATATATGATATGTATAACAATTAGTAATGCTTTCAGTTGCAACTAGAAGAAATAATTTCAATTGTATTTAAAAATATTGAAAGTAAAGGAAAAAACTGGGGATAAAAAAGAAAAAATGGAGATGTGAATAATTATGGGACAACATTTATGCCATAAGTACAATAATAAAAGCGTGCCTCCACTTCGATTAAGAGCTCTCTAGAAGTCTAAGCAAGAAGAAAACATTGTCAACTGCATATGTCTGAAGATTCCTAAGAAAAAAACTAATTACTTGCTAAGAAGGACAATTTCTCCTCATACTAGGTCCAGGGAAAAAAAATTCCATTCTCACGTTCTTATGTGGGAACTGTACAAATCACCTCTGGAGGAAACACTGACTTGTGATTCACAGACTGTTTTCAGTAATGTTCCTCACTGTATTTCAATAGCACCATACCAGAGTGAAATGGCATCAAAAATGGTTCTATGGGGGACAAAAATATGACCCAGGTGTGTAACTCTGTAGTGCTGCTGTCTTATCCATGGACAGATCTTACAATATTTAGAGGAATGGGTAAGCTATTGACATTCAAGAACTCCTCCAAAAGTATTGCTGAGAATTGAGTTTAAAATTGCACTGCTTAGCAATTATTTGCTGGTTAGTGGTTGTATGTTGGCAGTGGAGCAGATGGCTAATCTGGCCATTGTTAAATTGCAAGACAGAAGTATAAATAGGAACTGTTTTTCTGTTTGGAGAAAAGGAGAAGCATTCATGAGCAAGAGACAAGATTATCCTTACACAAGAATTAGGCAATTTAATGAAGGACTAGTCCAGCCAGCGTGGTTCAGTGGTTGAGTGTCCACCTATGAACCAGGAGGTCATGATTTGATTCCCTACCAGGGTGCCTGCTCCGGTTGTAGCTCAATCTCTAGTATGGGGCATGCAGGAGGCAGCTGATTAGTGACTCTCATCATTGATGTTTCTATCTCTCTCTCCTTCTCCTTTCTTCTCTGAAATTAATTATATATATATATATATATATATATATATATATATATATATATTAAAATGAAGGACTAAAGACAGCATTAAAAGTATTAAAAGTAATGCATAAGGGGGAAAATGGTGGTAAAAGTAAGAAATCAGATAAATAGCTCTCTCTTTGCAGGTTTATGTAATTAATTATACAACTCATTATCTAAACAAAGCAAGGAAGTTATGAAAAATTCAAACTGATTAATTATTAAAAAGAATCAATAGCAGATACAGAGAAAATTAAAGCACATTTAAAAGTTTGCGTGGCTCAACTATATAAAAATAGAATTATTAAATCTTGATTTAAAGGGATTATTTCTAAACATATAGTTTTTATTTAATCTGACCTTAGGAAAATATAAAAAGAACAGTTACTAGGAAACAGCTGTGAACTAGGAAACAGCTGAAACACAAATGTTTGTGTCCCCTCAAGATTCATATACGGAACACTAAATCCTCAATGCGGTGATATTTGGAGGTGGGGCTGATCTTTCATGAATGGATTAGTGACCTTATAAGAAGAGATGTCAGAAGAATGATCTCCTTTTCTCTGCTCTGAGGATGCATTGAGAAGATAGGCATCTGCACACCAGGAAGCAGGTCCGCACCAGAGCACGACCATGATGGAACTCTGATTTGGCCATCCTAGTCTCCAGAACTGTGAGAAATACAGACACCCAGTCCAGGGCATATTTGTTACAACAGCCCCAACTGACTGAGACAGAAATTGTATAGTGGTTTAAGCCTCTGCCGTTGTGGGTTGAGCAGCAACCGAAAACATATACATACCCCACGTATATGCTAGAGATTTTCAGTCTGAATAAAAACAGCAGCATGTTGTTCAAAATAGAGATGCTTATATAAGAATACTGGTAGATAAAGTTAAAAACAGGAAGAGAGATACCATGCAAATCAATTAACCACATGAAAGCTAGTGTGGCTATATCAATATTAGACAAAGTTTACTTTAATTCAAGATAATTTAATTTAATTATCAATGATAGAGAATAACATTATATAGTGATAAAAGGTTCAATTCAATAGGAAAACATAATCTTAAATGTGCATGTAGCTGATAACAGAGCTTCAAAAGTACATAAGACATAAATGGTGAACTGAAAGGAGACATATACAAGTCCAACATTATAGTTGGTAATTTTAACACATCTTTTTTATAAATTAAAAGAATATGCAGACAAAAATATCAGGAAGTTATAGAAGATTTAAAAAAAAACACTATTAACCAGGCTGACCACATTAACATTTATATCTCTACAAAGAAACTACAGTAAACGAATTTTTTAAGTGCCCATTAAACATTCACCAAATTAGAGAGTATGCTGGGTCATAAAACAAATCACAATAAATTTCAAAGAACAGATATTATACAGCATATGTTCTCTAACTATCAATTATTAAGGGAGAAACCACTAACAAAGAAGATGATTAAAAAAACACCTATCTGTTTGAAAATTAAGCAATATGCACCTAGATGATTCATTTTCCAAAGATGACATCACAATGGAAATAGAAAATATTTCAAGTAAAATGATAACAAACTCACACTTATTAATGTTTATAGGATGAAGCTAAATCAGTTCATAGAGAGTTCTCTTTTAGCTTTAAATATACAAATTAGAAGGAAAAAAAAGGCAGCTTGAAATTAATTACTTAAGCTTTAATATCAAGAAATGAAAAAGAACAGTATAAATATCCAAGTAAATCAAGGACAGAACTAATAAAGATAAGAATAGAAATAAATAAAATAAGAAAGAGGCATTCCATAGAGAATATCAACAAAGCCAAAAGTTATTTCTTTGTAAAGACCAGTAAAAATGGTAAAACTTTATCAGGAGGAATCAAGATAAAATTGTGGGTGGAAATAGAAAAATCAGAAATGATAGAAAAAATCTCATAGTAGATCTTACAGACATAAAGTATAAGGACATGATACCATGAATAAATTATGGCAATAAATTTGACAACTAATTTGAAATGTGAAAAGTCTTGAAAATGCAACATACTGAAACTGGCACAAGCAGAAAAAAATCTGAATAGTCCTACATCTACTAAATATGTTTATATATTTCTTCAGCAGTTCAAAAAATTCCTCTCTCAACACAGACAAACCAACAAGCCTCTAGACCTAGATGAATTCACTGGTAAATTCTATAAAATATTTAAGAAAAAAAAATAATACACAAACTCTTTTAGAGTAAAAAGGGAGGAACATAGCTTTTAACTCCTTTTATATGTCCAGTAGATTACTAATACCAAGGTCTGGCAGGGATATTTCTTGAAAAGAAAGTTACAGGACCAAGTGTCATATGAACATAAATATAAACTATTAATCAAAATTCTAGCAGTTAGAATTAATGGTACATTAAAGGCATAAAGTGTTATGGCCAAGTAGATTTTATTTCAGAATCATCATTTGATTTTAATGTTTGAAAAACAATGTAATTTCTCCTGTGACATAATAAAAAGAAGAAAGCCATTGATTTTTTTAGACGTATAAAAATTATTAATAACATTTACCAGTTTTCATAAGAAATATCTCTCCTCAAGCTAGAAATAAAAGGAAATTCTTTCAATCTGATAAAAGAATATTCACAAAAAGCCTACAGGTAATATCTAACTTGATTATGAAATACTGACCACCTTTCCCCTAAGGTGAGGGGAAAAGAAAGGTGTGCATGATCACTGTTTTTATTTCACATTGTATTAGAAGGCCTGACTCAGGGAATAATGCAAAAGAAAGAAAGAAAAAAAGGACAGAGACACCAACACAGAGAAAGAGGGTCTGAGAGGGACAGAGAGAACCCTGAAGGGAAAACTAAGAAGTATAACTGTCATTGTACACAGACAACATGATCATGAATTCAGAAAATACAAGGAAATCCACAAATTACAAGAACTAGTTAGTAAATTTTCCAAGTCCTCAGGATACATAGTCAATTGCATTTCTATTAATTAGCAACAAATAACTGAACAATAAAAAATTTTAAATAGCATTTACAATTTCATCAGAGATAAAATATCTAAGAATCATACTAATAGCCTATGTTCAAGTTTTTTTCTGAAAACTATAGACATTTTAAATATTCAGATATCTAAATGAATAAAAGATATGTCACGTGTATGATTAAAACTCTCTAGTTTGATAGATGTACATTTTACCTAAATAGAGTTGATGCAATCACAATAAAAATTCTGGCAAATTTTTTATGGACATATATAGGCCAAGTCTAATAATTCTATGAAAATGTAAAGGACACGCAGAGGCAAGACCAATCTTAGAGCTATATTAGTAGAAACAGTGTCATATCTGAGTTAGAATAGGTAAAAATTTGAAAGAAGCAGAAGAAAGTCCAAAAATAAGCCACATGTATACAGCCTCTTGATGTATAACAAAAAGCACCAATGCAATTCAATAAAAATAAATATTATAAATTTAATTTCTGGTAAGGTGAAAACATGATAAAATTTGGGAATAGTAAAACATTTCTAGTCTTAAAAACACACTCGTATACACTATCTGTTAAGTTCAAGCAAATATGACCATACCTGTAAATCAATTTGCTAGTTATATACTTATTGTTTCTAATCCTTAAGTCTACCTTTCTATACACTTTTCTTAGCTAGTATTTAGAGTCTTCAAAATACGTTTACTGGACTGTCTTGCTATCTGCCTTTTCGTTAGGTTCTACAAAGAAGAAGTACTCACAGGAGACTAGATCTCTGGATAAAGGGCAAAGGAACTCTATTTCTGTTTTCACATCCTGTCAGCTTCTCTCTAGCTATGGCTTCTGCTTCCAGCTTCTCTTGACATAAGGAATAGCTGCTGTTGCCTTTCTCAGAGGTTCCAACCCAGAATTCTGGTGACTCCATCTCTTCCCTACCAACCACAGGAGTAGTAGCTGCTTCCTGCAGTTATTAATATTGAGGTTACTCAGCATCCCTTTTTATTTTTTCAATTTCAAACCAATGCCTTGTATCAACTCACACTATTTTATCAATACCTGATGTTTTTCACTTTTCTGGCTGGGACTTGAATCATACAAAGCCTATAAGGCACAAGAAATGTTTCTCTTGAGGCAACTACATAAAAGTTTAAGATATTCCTTTTGGGTTTAAATTTAGTTTTTAAAAACCCTCAGGCCACCTTAACCTTCTCAGCAACTAATCTTCCCAGTTCACTAATGAGTACTAATGGATGTCAGGTCAGTTAATGCAAGAATAAAAATAAGCAGAAGATTGCTTTCTACAATATTCAACATATCATTTTTAGAGAGAGGGATAAACATCAACTAGACTAATTATAATTTAATTTGTGATACAATAAAAAACTGCAATGTGGACGCCTAAGATTTTTCATACTTTCATACTTGCTTTTCATTTCTCACCACTGGTTTCTGTTTATAGGCTATTTTGGCAACATATTTCTCATTTAGGTTATGACAATTGTCCTTATGGCCAGTAACAAGATAATCAATCATTACACAACAGTTGCAGATGGGATCCCAATATATCTGTTTCCAATCCCAGTATTCAGGTCCCTAGAGACAGTTGGCTTGTAATGAACAAGCCAAAGTAAATTTTTCATATGTCCAAACAAGAAAAACTATTTTGTTAGGAAAAGGTAAGAATTAAAATAATCATGCTCAGATTTACTAGAAAAGAAAGCAACACTTGAAAGAATCAAAATATCTAAAGACAAAGTTCCTGCCTTCTATCTGCCCAAGTTCTTTCCCTTGACAACCAATAGATGAGAACTAAAATCAGGTAACTAATACAGGTGCATTTCAAATTTCATATATTTTATAGGATATAACTTTTAAAATGTGTTCCAAGAGCCCTTCTGAATCTGATCACTATAATTCTTCATCATATTATAGGAAGGAAATCTTAGTCATTTAAAAAGTCCACTTAGGGCATCTACCAACTATCCAACTAATATAGTCAGTGTTTTATTAGTAATGACAGACATATGTCAACAATTATTCTCATTAAAGACCAAAAGCCATTTCTACTTCAATTAGGCATACTGTCTTGATTTGTTTTTTGAGGATTTTGTCTTTTCCTAGGTGAGTTCAGTCTTGAAGGAGCTGTTGATTAAGGGACTCTGTCCTAACAGAATTAAATAATGGACACATGACCCACACTAAGTTAAGTGAACTCCTTCTCCCAAGAACTTGGAATCTTGCTTGGAGCAATTAATTAGCAACAATACCCTGATCAGATTCTCATATCTACTAGACTACTAGTAAATACTGGTTTCTGCCTTTCTTGAGCCTCAATTACCAACATTTCCTTTGATTCTCTAAGCTACTCAATATCTATCCCCCAAGTCATTTTCAGCTTAAAAATTTTTATTACCTTGAGTACTGCATATTCTTTTTTTATTTATCTTTATTGTTAAAAGTATTACAGATGTCCCCTTTTTTTTTCCCTCCCATTAACTCCCTCCACCCTGCACCTCCCCCTCCCGGGTCTTCACCACACTATGGGCTATGCATAACAGTATATGTATATAAGGCTCCAGTTAATCTCTCCCTACATGCTCTGCTTAAATGTATACAGAGTCCGTTTCTGTTGTGTGCAAGAAATTTTTTTCTAAGGGATAATCTTGTTTTTAAATGAGAAAATTGATGCTTAGGGTGAATAAGGAAATTGTCTAAAGTCAAACTGTTGGTAAAATGCAGAGCTGTGATCTTTTTTAAAAAAATATATTTTATTGATTTTTTACAGAGAGGAAGGGAGAGGGATAGAGAGTTAGAAACAATGATGGGAGAGAAACATCGATCACCTGCCTCTTGCACACCTCCTACTGGGGATGTGCCCGCAACCAAGGCACATGCCCTTGGCAGGAATCGAATCTGGGGCCTTTCAGTCCGCAGGCCGATGCTCTATCCACTAAGCCAAACCGGTTAGGACAGAGCTGGGATCTTAACTCAGGTACCTTTGATCTAATAAAGCCAGTGTTCTAGATAAAATGGCTTTGTAACTGAAAAGAAAATTGTATTCTATTAAAGGTAGAATGTTTTTTTTTTGCTATTTTTAGAAGTCTGGGAGGCTGCTAGCATTGGTCCTGGTAATTTATATTGTGAGGGAAAGGCTTTAATATGAATGGGTAAAGATGGCTACATGGCCCAAGTTCTTCCTATGGTTGAGACAGGGGTATAGCTAATCAGGCTGTATAAAGATGAGTCAGATCCCATCTGGGAAACAGTATTCCACTAGGATTTGCTTAGAAAAAATAACCCTAAATAATATAAGATTTTGGTGAGAGAAAATAGTAACAGTTTAAAAGTATTTTGTGGTAAACAGTTTGTCAGTTCTTAGAGAAGTTAAATAAAGAATCACCATATATGTTCCAGCAATTCTACCCTAGTATGTACCCAAAAGAATTAAAAACAGAGTCTCAAACAGATACTTGTACATGCATGTTCATAGACACACCATTCACAACAGCCAAAAGGTAAGTCACCCAAATATACATCAATGGAATAACAGATAAACAAGAAGTGGCATATATATATATACACAATAAACACTACTCAGGCATAAAAAGGAATGCTGATACTTGCTACAATGTGGATACACCTTCAGAGCATCATGTTAAGTGAGAGAAGTCAAACACAAAGGCCACATATCATATGATTCTACTGTATAAAATATCTAGATCAACAAATCTATAGAGACTAAAGCAGATTGGTGGTTTCTAAGTGCTGAAGGAAGGGGAGAATAGAGAGTGACTGTTTAATGGATATAGGGATCTATTTTTAGGTGAGGAAATGTTTTGGAACTAAATAGAGATAGTGGTTACTAAATGCCATGGTATTATACAGTTTAAAATGATTGGTTTTATTTTATGTGAATTTTACCTTAATTCTAAAACGTGCTTCCTATGTGCTAGGTACAGTTCTAAATACTTTATATATAATACGAATTTACTTATATAAATAACCAGTCAGTGGTAATAAACAACAATCATCTTACCATCACCTTGCTGAAAAGCAAGATGGAATAAATTTAGAATAAAATATTAGGGATATATTTTGGAATAAGATATATTAAATATTTGCTATAAAAGATTTGCCATAAATGTAGTTGCAGACCTCAGTGGTGCTTCATCCTACAAATATCTTTGATAAAGTTCATTTCTATTTGTCTCTTCACCAAAGTTAAATTTATTTTTGTTTCCGGGCCCCAGTTGTCATGTTATTTGTTACATTTATTTGTTTGTAATGCCTATCTCTTCAGTACAAACAACCAGGATTGCCAAGGCAAAATAAACATTTTTCAGCCAAAAGTACCTCAGGCACACACCAGTGCACAATTTATAACCATGACTAAAATTATTCTCAAAAAAGCAAAAACAAAAGATATTAACATTACCCTAAGCCATAGCCAGTTGTGTTAATTTATCACAAATTAACCTTGTACCTTGCATATGTCTAATACAAATAAATTACTTTTATTTGTTAAAAAACAATATATGAGTCATCATGCCAGATATACACTAAACACTGAAATGCAACAGCAACGAACAAAGACAAACATTCTTGTCTCATAAAACTAGAAAAATAACTCTGATAGCAATTAATAGTTAATATTTATATGGAACTTAGCATGTTCATGTATAAGTTGGGGGGGACAACTATAGGAGTAGTGTGTTTGTGGATAAAGAGTGGGTGTTCTACTTTGGGCATAATAAGTCTGATGACCAAAAGATATATAAGTTTAGAAGTTGAATAAACAGTGTTATGGAGGGGAGGGAGAACTATGGTAATAGCTGAGTATGGTTAAAAAAATGAGGCTGGAGAAAGAGAGAAAGGGATGGATCAAGTAGGAGCTTATGGATCATAATACAACCTTACTAGTTACTTTTTTTTTTTTTAATCTGAGAACCCAATAGTGTGTTTTGAGCAGGGAAATTATCTGAGTTAGGTTCTATGAGACCAGTTGATTTAATGTGTTTTTTTTTAAAAAAGATGCTGAGTCCTAGCTGGTTTGGCTCAGTAGATAAAGCCTCAGCCTGAGGACTGAAGGGTCCTGGGTTTGATTTCAGTCAAGTGCACAAACCTTGGTTGCAGGCTTAATCCCTGGTTGGGGTGCAACCAATTGATATGTCGATATGAGTCTCTCACATCAATGTTTCTCTCACTGTGTCTCTCCCCCTCCTTTCCAGTCACTTGAGTGAGGATTAACAAAACAAAACAAAACAAACAAAAAAGACCTTGGGAGATTGAATTAGAGGCTGGGAATTTGTGACTTCTGTTAAAAATGCTAGTGGATATTGACTGGAGTTTGAATAGTAACATTAAATATAGGTCTGGGTTCGAGGGGAAAGTTCTATACTGGGGTACTAATTTGGGAGTCATCAACATATACAAGGTACTTTAACCTATGAGACAGGATGACATTTCTCAGTGGATAAGGGTAGGTAGAAAAGTGTGGAGGTCCAAGTACTGAGTCCTGAAATCTTAAAACATTTAGAGGTTGAAGACATAAATAGGGATTGATAAGGAAAGGCCAGGAGAATACCACGAAAGCAGGGCAAATGTGATATCCCAGAAGGCAAGTGAAGCAAATGTTTCAGCAGAAAACTCCAGTCTCTATTAGTGGTTTTCTTGAAGCCCCCAGTGGGCTTGAGGTGAGGTAGGAGACTGGGGGCATTAGGAAGTGAGGTGGTGGGTGAGGGAAAAAAAGGTAACTCCCTCCTCTCCCCAGGAATGGGAGGGACAATGTCCCAGCCCTTCCTAAAAAAGGTCCATGGTTCTTTGCTCCTCTATACCCCAAATCCTAGACAAAAAAATGAGGGGCATTCCTCTATCTCATGTCCTGCAGGTCCTTCAGAATCTCTCTTAAGAATGTGAAATTACTTTCCCTATGCGCTTTGGGCATCGGATAATAATAACATTCATATAAAACCTCTCAACTAAAATCCAGCAAATATATTTTGTGCTCCTTTAACAAATATTTATTGAGCGCTCACTGTTCTTGGTATAGAATGTGTCTAGGAGGATATAGTCTTCTCTCTCCCCTGGTTACCTCTAGGGAATAAGTGGCTGGGTTTTTACTTTCTCTTTTCTCTCATACAATTTTATACTGTGGGACTTTTTTTTCAGAATGGTAGAAAATTTTTATTTCTTTTGCATACATACTTTTAATTTCTTTACCTAATATAACAATTCGGTTACTGTATTTTGAAAATGCAGGATGCTGGTCTTTTCCCTTAAGTTCATGACATTCTATGACCACTGCTTACAAGCTTTAGGAAAAGAAGAATCTCTGCTGTTCCAATGACTTGTTTTATTTAGTAAGTGTAATTACTCCTCTATACGGCATCGATTAAACTTTAGAAAGTGAAAGGGCAGATGTAGATTTATGCAAGATAAGACCACCTGTTACTTGCCAGCCCATTCAAAAATGACATTGCTACTTGCCTTGCCCTTCTTTGTGTCCCTCAACGATCTCTTTAGGATTTATAACCACTAATTAGAATGTATATCCTAGCTGCAATTAGCTTCTCTCAAAAGTCTCACTTATCTGGAGGAATTAGCTATTTATTGCATCCCTAAAATCAATGAGAAATAGATCTTTTGCTTCAAATGTGGGAGTTATGAGAAAGGGGAAGAGGATACACATCAAACACCATGTAGGAAAATATCAAATACCTATGCATTAGTTGTCTATTGCAGTGTAACAAATTACTCCAAAACCCTAGTAGCTTAAACATTAACCTTTTTTCTTATAACTTCTGTGAGCCAAGAATCTGAACATGACTTAGTTGGGTACTTCTCTTTCAGGATCTCTCATAGTCTGCAATTAAGATTTTGGCTAGCGTTACATTCCTCTTGGACAAGAGAAGGATCTGTTTCCAAGCTCACTCACAAGGTTGTTGGCAAATTTTCACTGACTACTGTCCTCGGGCATCTGTTCTGGGCCATGTAGGTCTCTCCTTAGGGCTATGCACAACATGGGGGCTGGCTTCCCTAATACTAACAGATTAGAGGAAGAGAAAATCCGTGATCCCTCAAAATGGAAGCCACAGTTTTGATAAATCTAATCTTGAAAGTGATAGCTCATTGCTTTACTCTAGTCTGTTATAAATGAGACTCTAAAATGAGCCCATCCTCGGAGAACATTATTATATTCTTCCTTTTCTGCAGAGTTAGTAACGAATAATGCTGTACAAGGGTATGGATACTAGGAGGCTGAGATGTTTGGGGATAATTTTAAGGGCTGCCTACAACCTATTTGACATTTTTATTCTCTACCCTGATCATCTCCACTGCCTCAAAATTCCTATTCTTCACCAGACAATGTCTCTCATTCTTTCCTTCCTAGCCAGTCTAAAATTCTCTTTGTTTTTTAATGTTTCATCTCCTCAGTTAAGACATCCCACTTAACAAAGGAAAAATACAGTAATTTAGCAGAATGTGGAAACTGTTGTTTCTTAAATATGCCCCTTGAGAGATCTCAGCAGTTTATATGGAACCATATAAACTTACTATAATGTTCTTCTTAGGATTAATTATTTCATATAACTATATGGCAATTAAGACTTTATTACTATAAAACACTGGCAGTAATCTCAACAATTGAATCTTTTAGAAAAGAGAAGCTATGCTCAGTTGAATTCTATGTTACCATTGATCATATTTACAATGAGATTTCCCTAAATGAGTTGTGATTGTCAAAAGAGTTTTTCTTTTTTCAAGTTAAATTTTATTCAAGCAAAAATGTATGTATGTTTCCAAAGTCTCTCTTTATCGCTCTTCATGCGCCTCAAAGTAGTTCAATTACAGTAAAGAGGAACACACAGCTTTTGACATTTGGGCAAAGAACAATGTTGGTTATTAAACTCAGTCTTATCTCGGACCAAGCTGCCTCTCAGAGAACATTATTATATTTTTCCTTGTCTACAGAGTCAATAGCGAGTAATGCTATACAGCCGTGAGTGCTCAGTGAACAAATGATACAGGCCTTTGAGGCTCTGTGGTTTCTTTTCCTTTGCTGTTGATACTGTGATTTTTCTCTTGTTGTTCTTGGTTAAATTTAAGCTCTTTCCTAGGCTTGTCCAAATTTCAGAGGGAATAAACTTTTATGTAATAAGTCTCAGACAGGCTTTTGCCTATTTTCAACTTCTCTCTAAACTTTGGAAATGAATTTTTTGCTGATCTCAGCAAAGAGAAATCACCCACAGCCAATCAGCTAACTATCTATAATATCATGAGTTGACTATCCTAGGATTCTCTTGCCCAGGAAGAGAATCAAAAAAAAAAAAAACTTTATTGGTGTTTCAATATTTTTTTAAAAATCCATTGATCTGAGTAGAAGACTCAGCCAGCCTTCATGAAGGGACTTAGGACAATGTCAAATGACTGTTTACTTCTCCAGAATCTTAATTTTGGAACTGCAAGTTCACTATCCATGGTCCAATATTATTATATCATGAATTTTACCTCAGCCCCAAAAGACCTTCACAGTAAAAGACCTTCTTTAAATAAGATTCCCCAAACCTCATAAATATTTTGTCTTTTTGTGCCTTCCCATCTCTGGACAATATTAAGACTCTAATAATGGAATGATCTCTCTTAGTTTGGCAGAGAACAATCTTATCTACAATTTAGTTACTTTATCTGGCTTCATCAACAAGGTGTTGCAGTTATTTTGAGGGAATGGATAGTTGACAGAAGCAACCAAGTTATGCCTAAAATGGGAAAGAATTTATGTGTTAATCACTGTTTATTCATCTCATATGAATCCTAATTTCTTCACTGAGGGCTATAACAATATACTCAAGTTGTATAATCTGAAAGTGATGAAATCAATATGTCTAGGAAAAGTAAAACGAATTCCTTAAGTGAAAATTATATAAAGTTCTATAGTGATAATAGTGACATGTCAAATTACCTGAGATGAAATATGAGACATCAAGGAAGTCAAGCAAACAATGAGTTGAGGAATAAGTGACAAAGTATGTTGTATACATTATCTCCTTTCATCAGAGTTATGCGGAAAGGAAGTAATAGAAAGGAAGATTTAAGAGAGAGCTTCTACACGCATGCAAATTGCATGGTCCTACAACTAGAGTGTTTACTTTGCAGATAATTTTCATTGCGTGTGAACCTGAATGGCCAAGACTTCAAGAAAGCTCAACAAAATGTTTACTATTATAAAGTTGAAAACATGAAAATAACACATTGGTTATAGTGATGTTTATAGCAGTCGGGGTGGGTATAAGTCACTGTCCCCTTAAGCACTGCTATTGAACATAAATTTCCCTTCCAGATATAGATATGCATTTTCATTGTACCAGCATATCTAAGAACTCTGATGATCAATTTTCTGTCTAGTTCAATTAGAAAAGAAAGATATCACCTTGTTTCTCTGCTGAAGTTGTCCTTGAACAACAAGCCCTAGCTCTCCAAAGATGGTCTTCATGTCATTGGATTCCTGCCACCTTAGTAAGCAATATTCCACCCACTCAGCATTGCATCATGTTTTAAACCCAGTGAACATCATTGTCTCCAAAATAGAAGAACACTTGATTTTCTTATCAAGGAGTTCTTGGTCTTCCTCTATGAAAAACCAGAATAATGGCAGACTGAATCTCAGGTAACATAAAAACAGGCTTCAGGAAGGGAGTTAAGAAGCCATTGATTTGTTCCCATATTAATATTATATGAAGAAGTATGATGAATACATCTTCTCGCTAGTTCCCTTTTTTTCTCTATTATTTTACTAATAAAGAAAATGTACATGGGCAAAACTTTGCATTGTTACTTGATGCTATACTATTAATTTTTTGATTGTGTCATCCATATGCTATTTTGTGAGTTAAGAAAATTAAAGCAAATAACTTGATAAATAGACTACCAATGGTCTAGCAAGTATCTTTATATCAATAGCAGGAATCAATGTAAATTTTCCTTATAGAATTGTGGTAGCCTTCTTATCTTTGATGTGTACCATTTTTATTTGGAATAACATAGATTTTTCACTTCATGATACCAATCTGTTCCTGAAAGTGTTTGTCAAATTCATTTCCAATTCATGTAAGCATACTGAAATGCAATGTTCAAATTAAAATATACATACCTTTATCTATCACAAGATTTAGGGAAACTAAATACATGCAAAGAATGCATAGACATTTATAAAATTTTATTTTTTAATCTAAGACTTACCTTTTCTGATATTAGACTCTGATTTTAATTTATGTTGCAAATAGTATTCATAGATATTTTCAAAATTCCACGTTAGTGAAAAAAAATCATCTCTAATTTCAACATTCTTTTTCTGGCATACATGAATATTTCCAATTGGTCTTTTTTAAAACACCCTTTTCTAAATAAAAGCCAACAAAATAATGATTGTTTTCTTGTCAAAGCCATATCAATGATCAGTTTTCTAGTGCTGCATAAACAATCACCCAAAAACTTAGTTGTTAAAAGAAACCATTACGTGCACATGTTTATTTATGTTGGGCTGGGCTTAGTTGGGAGCTTGTTAAGCAGGGTTGTTTTTGGTCACCTATGCATTAAATTGGGGACAGGACAGCTGAGGGTTGATGCATCCTGGATGGCCTCCTTCGTGTCTAGAACTTCAGTAAGGATAGCTTGAAACAGCTGAAATGACTGTCACATGAAGATAGCAGCATCCTAGAGAGAAAAAGTAAAAACTGCAAGGCTTCTTGAGATCTTGTTCCGTCACATAACATTCCTTGTCTCGTTGTATTGGTCAATCAAGTAAACCCAGGTTCAAAGGATAAGGAAATATATTCTGCATCTTGATAGAAGAGATTTCAAGAAATTGTGTCCACTTTTATTCCATCACAGTTAGTATCAGGAATGTTATATGAACAAAATATTGTAAATTCACTTAAATATGAATAAAGACATGTTTATAAAGACTATATTTTCCCCTAAAGGAACACTATAACCAAAATATTATGATTTATTGCTGAAAGTTAAATCCTAAGCCCAAACAATAATAATTCTTATTTTAATTAGAATTTAAGATGCCTGATCAGTTCTTAAATATATGTGTTAGAATAAATATTCAGGATCTCCTATTAATATTGAACTTGAAAACAACATATTTATTTCAAAATATTTAACTACATTAATGAAAGACTTAACATAGGTAAGTTATTTTAGAATTTATGAATGTGGTAATCAAACTGAAATCTGAAAATGTGACACATGCTTAACTCCTTAAATACAAAAACAGAATACAGAATAATGTAATCGATTTGGTAAACTTGAATGATTCACCTCAGATTTCCCTTTTTTCCCCATTACATTTCTCATAGATAGAAAAACAAACATAGAAATACACAGAAAAGCTGCAAAGAAACAGCAATAAGAGGAGACCACTTTTATCAGGTGTTAAAATATACTATAAAATCTCTATAATTAAAAGCATATGGTACTAATGAATAGATAAAAGAATTTATTGGATATATTTCCAGGATACCCATATAAAAAAATAGAAAATATTTGTGACTTTGGGCAAAGGTTTTTTAATTAAGACACAAATAAAATAGAGTAAGTATAACTAATTCTACTTTTTGAAAATTAAAAACATTTGTTTTTCAAAATAAACTTCAAAGAGAATAAAACGGCTATAAAAAATGGGAGAAAATATTTGCTAAGTATATACCTGACGAAGGACTTGTATTTAGGTTATATAAAGTACTCTTACAACTCAATAATAACAAAATAGCCCAGTTAAGAAATGAGCTAAGTATTTGATCAGACACTTTACAGAAGTAGATATGTGAATGACCAATAAGCACAAAGATGCTTAACATCATTAGTCATCAAGGAAATGTAAATTAAAACCACAGTAAAATACTAACACACATCAAGGCAAAGGTTTAATAAATACATTTCAATTAAACAAAAACTGTTTAAAAAGATTATATCTTCATTTAATGAATTCTAGAGAACATACTTCATGAATATGGAGAATGACCCCAAAGAATATTTGGTATGCAAGAAGGAGCAGTAAACAAACTCATAAACATGTATGGAAATGTAAGCAAGCAGTATACGGGGAAGTATTATTTATTATAAAATCTAAATCAAAGGGTTAGAAAATCAAAGAGTCAAGAGGATGCAAAGGAGTGAGCCCTGAAGCCAGGAGGGTTAAAGCTTAGGTTTCACTCCCTAATTATTGATGCTCATGGCAAAATTCCTTTAAACTTTATATCTGTAACTTTATATGTTTAACTCGCCTTCCCATTTTGTAAAGTGGTTTTATGTATCAAAGCTATTAATGAATACAAAGATTTTGAAAATTGTTAAATATAATGATTAAAATATCATGACTGTTATTAAATCATAAAATAACTAGAAAACACTTTTAAAAATCATTCACCCTTTCTTATGTTAGACGGGAAATAGAGGAAGGCTAAGTGGCATGTCATAGATTATATGTCCAGTTAGTGACAATGCTTATACTAAAATAAAATAGGTTCCTTGACTCCTAGTCCAGTACAGTTATGTGCTGCTTATTGACTGGGATACATTCTGACAAATGTGTGGTTAGACTGTAGTATAGCCTATGGCTCCTAAGCTACAAGACTGTACAGCATGTTACTGTACAAAACAACATGAGATTAAATCCAGCACAAGAAAAAATGATGTGATCAAGATACTTGGTAAACAGGAGATATATGAGGTCGCTGGCAGTGTAACAGGGCATACTGTTTTACACCAAACTTTCTTTATAAGTAAAAAGAATACATTCTAGATAATGATAAGTTATAGTATAGTAAATACATAGACCAGTAATGTAATTGTACATGCCATACTTCCATATACCTGGTGGCCCAGTAGGTTTGTTTATTTTTATTATTAATCCTCACCAGAGGATATTTTTCCACTAATTTTTCAGAGAGAATGGAAGGGAGGGGAAGAGCTAGAGAGAGAAACATCAATGTGAGAGAGACACATTGGTTGCCTCCCACATGCGCCACAATTAGCAGATCGAGGAGCCTGCAACCGAGGTGTGTGCCCTTGACCAGAATCAAACCCCGGTTCAATCGTGGACTGTTGTTCTCTGTAATGAGACAAACCGGCCAGGGCACAGTATGGTTGTTTATACCACGATCATCAGGAACACATGAGTAATACATTGCTCTCTGCCCTAATGGTGACTCTGACATTGGTAGGATAGGAATGTTTCAGCTCCATCATAATCCTATGGAACCACCATTGTATCTGTGACCTATTGTCGACCAAATGTTGTTATGTGGGCACATAACTAACTGTATATGATTTTTAAAGCACTAACAGCAATGGACCTGGATATGAAGTAGAAAGAGAATTGTTCCCTGCTACTATTTTTTTCAGGCTGTTCCCATGCCTTTGTGAAGAGAATATCATGGACACATTGAGCATACAATGCAAAGGTCTTATATAAATATCTCAGCTTGTTTCTCTTAGGCCTATTATCTTTATAAAATCAAACTTATTATAAAAATTCAGCTGAAATGTAATATCTTCATATACAGATACCCCTCCACACACATACACAAAATTATTCTTTGCAATTAGCTTAAGTGAGTACATTTGATGAGCTTATTAAGGCTAATATGGTACCATTGCCTTCTTTATTATCATTTTTTTTCATTAAGCCTTTATCAGAGGCTTTTTTCTAGATGTGGTGCAAAGACAGAAATCCATTTCAGGCCAGGGAGCCAAGTCATTGAAAAGAATATGAGGCAGTGTTTTTCTTTCTTTTTTTTTCTTCTTTTTTTTAAAATATATTTTATTGATTTTTTACATAGAGAAAGGGAGAGAGATAGAGAGTCAGAAACATCGATGAGAGAGAAACATCGATCAGCTGCCTCCTGCACATCTCCCACTGGGGATATGCCCGCAACCCAGGTACATGCCCCTGACCGGAATCGAACCCAGGACCCCTCAGTCCACAGGCCGACACTCTATCCACTGAGCCAAATCTGCCTCGGCGAGGCAGTGTTTTTTAAAAAGCCTTTGGTGTCCCATAATGCTTTACACCCTTCCTGAGGAAAATACACACACACACACACACACACACACACACACACACCATGCACACTCACTCATCCAAACTTTGAATAGATTGTCAGGAGACTCAAGGGCCTAAAGTTAAGAATTCGTGGTCTGGAAATGGGGGGTTGGGGAGGAGGGGAGAAGCAGCCTAACATATGTCTGTTCTTCTAGGAAACGGCTCAGTTTCTGTGTCAGCAAGCACCCAACTCCAGATGGAAGTTATATTCCCTCAAATAAAATAAACCCTCTCAACGCACCATTCCCAGAAACTACAGCTGGCAATCTCAATCCCAATTAGCTTAAAAATCACTTTGTTCTCCAGTAACCTTAATCTTTCTCTCTACCAACTTGCCTTTTCCCTGTTGTCTATTTTATGTTACACCATGGTATCTGTATCTATTATTTATTTATAATTTAGCTTAATGCACTTAGCTTTAGAAAAGAAATCCTAATGCTTCAGTGGCCCACATACTAGTAAAGCCAATGAATCTCCTGGTGGAACTCAGAACATTTCAAAAGTCTTCATGTTACTACCAAGAAGAACATCACAAATGGTTAAAATGTTGTGACCTTGAATAACCTGACCGCATGTGAACACAGGCAAATTGTTAGTGATCCTCTGTCATTCCTCCAGTCCTCCATGTCCAGGTGTCAGGTGGGGACAATTCATCATGAGGAGGGTCCAACGATCTGTTGTTTTTTTCCCCTCGGGTTACAGGCTTGCAGGATTTCGTCTCAGATTTTCCATGAAAGCGCTTCACTGCTTTCTGCTTTCTTTGCTGCTGTGACCAGATGGAAGCATTCCCTTCTCTTCCAGAAAGTCTATGAGCAGGCAGAGTAAAGGTGACAGCTCACACGGAGTAGTGCCAGATGCTCTTGTTTATTCCAGAGGGGTAAGGGGTATTTATTGGCCAAAGTTCAATGGTTTGGGGGAGAATTTTCCAAAGAGGTACATTTTTGGTGGGTGGTGATGGCAAAAATGTGCTTCTGTGTGCAGTCCCAATAAGAGAAACATACTAGCCTTAGCTTTGTTTTTTCTTGTTTTGCATTCTTTCCTCAAGATACAGGAAGGTTTTATAACCCAAGTATGTGTACTTTACAGGGATGCAATATTCTTGTCAACCTGCTCTCTTTAAGAAAATTGAAAATAGGAACTCAGATTTGCAAATTTTCCCCTTACCTTTCTTTAATTTTACTGAACCTGGGCAATAATTGTATTGAATTGAAGTAAAGGTTATTTAAAAAAATTGAATACAGAATAATAAGTACCAGGTCTGTTTATTTTACTATAAACTCAAGCTGCCTTAAGACTTGGGAGAATAGCTATCCTAGTTTTGTTTAATCAACAAATGTCTCAGAGTACTACAGAGGATGCAGTATTGTTAATGCTTAGGAGTGTGGGCTTTTGAAGCTTACTACTATCACCTTGGCAAGTTTATTTAACTTCTTTGTTCCTCAGTTTCCTCATATGTAAGATCATCATACACCTAGTACCCATCTCATAAGATCTTTGTGTTGGCTAAGTGAGTTTTCTCATAAAACATGTTTAGGAAGGTACCTGACACACAATAAGTATTCAATAAATGTTAGCCACTACTACAACCATTGTTATTATTTTATTATGCAACCATTTTATTTTGACTCATTACCTTATAAAATGTGTATTCTTTTTTCTTTAGGTAACACCTGTTTTAGGAAAAATGTGTCAAAAATACTCTATTTAAGATGGCAAGAATCTAAAAATATTTTGTAACAAATAAATTACAGAAGAAAATGTTTATTTTCGGAGGGAGCTTTCTCAAGACCCAAAAACCAAAATTAGCATTTCTTCCATGCTTTATAAAAAAAAATTAAGCACCCTTATGAGCAAAAAAGAATAGTCTCTCTCTCTCTCTCTCTCTCTCTCTCTCTCTCTCTCTCTATATATATATATATATATATATATATATATATATATATAATCACCCCATCTATTAATAAATAAATCCAATTTTTAAAATGAAGAGTTAAATTACTTAAATTTTAAAAAATAATTAAATGATAATTTTTTTAAAAAAATGAGAAGCCTTTGAATTTTATTAAATGAGAAATCCTTTACTAGTATGACTATTTTTTCACTTTGGGGGAAACCAATTTAGTCATATACATTTACAGCTATATATAAAAGGAGACATTTCATCAGATAAACTGTAATGAAAATATCTCTACCTATTAATTCTCAAGATTTGGATTTCAAAACTCAGGTGACTGATTTGAAAAGAAAGATTAATTTATCTTAAAAGTTAACTTAATATAGTTAATTATAGAGCTACAAATAATATTTAAATGTGCTGAAGTTTGGGTAGCTTGTCAAAGTGAACCAGCTTTCATAATTCTAGAATGCTTGTTTTTGTTTTAAAAATATGGATTGTTTTAAAATGGTAAAATACAGCTGTTAAAAATGTAACTTTTGGCTGCATATACCATAAAAGCATGTGATGCCAACTTTGATTGTTTATATATAAATCATTTCTTTGACTCTCATTAACTCTGTTCCAAGATAATAATAAATACTTCTTGAAAGAATGAATCTAAAAGAGGAATTTGGAATGGAATCTACAAATCTCAGTTGTAGTGACACCAGTTATTGATGGCACCCCTTTTGCATAACTGCATAATGTGCAATTCCATCCACATTTGTCCCTGGCTCTAGCCATATGGCAATTCTTCCTGAATGTTTTGGCTTCTTCCTTTTCTTTCGCTATCATTAGAATTATTATGGCTTTATTCCCATCAATCCTTGCCAGCTGGGAAGCAAAGGGAGTATTATTTTTGTCTCACTTATTTTTGATCCCTATTTGAATATTCTTGGTTGCCTTAAACATGAACTTCAAACTGCATGTATCTACAATTTAAAAGACCCTATCCTGTTCATAGGAACTGTTCTATTAGGTGAGTTTTAGGATCCATATTTCTTTAATACACCTTATTGTTCAATTATCTTTTAAAGTGAGAGCTATGGATGGACACTTGAATTCCTTGGGTTACAAATTCCTACAAATCATGTGTATATAGTGGGAAAAAGCCTTGAACACATCAGTATTTTTATGGGTTTTTTGTTGTTGTTGTTTGCTAATCCTTACTAGAGGATATTTTTTCCATTGCTTTTCAGAGAGAGTGGAAGGGAGGCAGGGAGGGAAGAGGGAAAGAGAGAGACACATCAACTGGTTGGTTCCCATAGGTGCCCCGATCTGGGGAGGAGGGAGCAAACTACAACCCAGGTATGTGCCCTTGACCAGGAATCCAACCCACTACCCTTCAATGCTCAGGCTGATGCTCTAACCAGTTAGCACACCGGCCAGGGTGTCAATGTGTGTTTTTTATAATGTGATCTCCTAATTATAAATTCCACTGGAGTTGGCTCATTATGGCCAAAAGAATATTCCTCTTATGGGTAACAAGCTTGTGACTTGTTTTTTATTTTTTTTTATTTTTCACAGCCATATATAATAATGCTGGTAGATTGGACAAATTGGAGATTACCCCCTGTCTTAGAGAAAGTAATGTATAGCACTGCATTTTGTAAATATGAAAGTTCATTTCCTAAAAGCATTAACCTGAATCCAGCAGCAGTAGGCCGATGGCTTTTATCATGAGTTAATAGGGACACAGGCCTCTGCTTAGTTATCACAACTAAACCAGCCTCACAAGAGTACATGCACACCTAGAGAGGGTATCTGGTGAGTACTTTCCTGTGCCCACAGAGCTGTCCATTATCAAAGGAAACATCTGTAAATGTTGATCCTTAAAAGGAATTTCTTAACAAAGAACTATAACCCTAAAACCAGAAAATGATCCACCATTTATTAAAATAAGGGACAGAAAAATAGACAAAACATAACTTTTTTGAGATGCATTTGGGGAAAAGATTTACAGTGATTCACATTTTACTGACCCTGAGTCACCCGGGTGTTATGGACACTTTTATTATACAGGGCTGCACTTGTTTGAGATTCACAACCTCCTCCAATTACATATGGTCTCCGCAAGTTACCAAAATGTGTTCTTTGAAATTAATGTTAACTAAAAGGATGCCATAGGTTTAGTTGTGTATTTTTTTTTTGGGGGGGGGGCGGGGTTCTTTTGTGTGGAGGAAGGAGAGAATTGATTCAGGAAAATGGAATACATAGGAAATTGCCTTAACGGTCATAAAATAGAAATTATCATGCTTTAGTTTTCCAAGGGTTCAAAACAGTAATCCTTTCCCTGGTGATCAAATCTATAGTAATACATGTATTTATTTAATAATCTATTCAGTGTAATATTTGTAATCTGCAAATTTTCATTAAATTTTTGAGCCCTAAAGCTATTTCTATATGGTCTACCAGTCAAGAAATACAATATAAATGTTGTACTCCCAAAGGATGTGTCAGATGCATGTTCTGTGGTAAAACATGGCTGGTCGATAAAGATCCAACAGTGTTATGAACAGAAATAGATAATTGCTTTCTAGATTTTTCAATTATCAAAGCATCTTAACCACTTGCCGGGGGGTGGGGGGGGGGGGGAAGGTTAGCGAGCTTGCATTTAGATGATTCTCTGATTCAGTCAAAATGTGTTTTGGCTAGAATGTAACTTCATGGGCATGTGTGAATCTCATCCATATTTTCACAGTGTTCACACTGTCCACATTTAACATGTGAGAACCTATAACCTCAGCTAATTGGGATGAACTTGAGCATACAGTATATTTTTAATAAATATTATTTTCAAGGAGCAGTACCCTCCTCATCATTGTGACCACATTTATTCATTTTTTTGACATTTATTGGCCACATAGAATATTGCCAGAACAGAGATGCTCAATACAAAATTGAAGAAGACTCAATTATGGCTATCAGAAGGTTAATTGTCTCGTGGCAAAGAAGCACATTATGCTTTGTTGCTGCTCTGAGTGATGTATCTTATAACAATAATGCAGAGTTCAGTGAGAAGAGAAAAATGGGGATTCACGTAATAGTCATAAGAAGGCATCAGGGAAGGAGGCTTCCTTGAGAAAATGGCCCTTATTTTAATTTTGAAGAATTAGATAACAGAATATATCTAAGACATGGAAATCACTCTGCAAGTCATTTTATACTCTATAGAAGACTGAACACCCTCTACCCCCTCGCACACAACAACAGTGAGGGTACGAATAAGAGTAAGAAAATGAAAGAGGGGTGTGTGGGGGTGAGGCTGTGCGTGTGTGAGTGGATGTGTGTCCATTGAGGGCTGGAGAGGAGGGAAATGGAAGAGGGCACACAGGATTTTGAGGAGGGATATTATGTAATAATCTAAGCTCTCTGTGTTCCTTTCTGAATGCTGTAGGGCAGATGTCAAAGGATTTTAAAGAGGGGAGTGGTAGGATCAGGTTTGCCTCGCTAAAGGCAGCAGTGGAAGCTTGTTTGGAGGGTGCTAGGCATGTATCTGGGCCTCATGGAAGTCAGCCTTGTAGGGGTAGCAGCCTGCAGTAAGGCAGGAGGGAAGAACCAGACGTTTTCTGTAAAATATATACCTTTTATGACTCTTGGCTCTTTGGAGAGCAAAAGCATGTTTTCTTCTTAAGGAAAAAAAAAATGAGGTTGTCCCTCTTTTCTTACAGAGTATATTATTTTTCTATTGCGGCTGTAACAAATTACCACAAACAGTAGGTGAAATAACACAGATTTATTATTTTATAGTTCTCGATGTCAGAAGTCTTAAATGGGCCTTGAAGGCTAAAATCATGCTGTCCACAGAGCTGTGTTCCTTCCGGAGGCTCTAGGAGACTGTTTCCTGGTCTGTTTTAACTTCTAGAAGCCTCCTGCCCTTGGCTCTTGGTCCCTTCTGCCTTCATCAAAGTGCTGTTTCTGTTATCATATATCCTTTCTCTGATTTTGACTCACTTACCTCCTTGGGATTGCATTAAGGCCCACACAAATAACCCAGGAGAGTCTCCCCAGCTCAAAATCCTTAACTGCATCCATAGTCCCTGTTGTCATTAAGGTAAAATGTTCACAGCTTTCAAGGACAGAAACTGACTACCACACTGAATATCTAGGAATCATTGAAACCCCTCCCATAACTGTGAAATAGGACTAAATTTAGTGCCTTTGTCTATAAGATCAGACTGAGGACCTGCTGGAGTCTTATTCTGCCCTTCTTTAGCCCTCCAATACGCTCATTCATTGGTTTAGCATACAAAGAAAAAAAAAAAGAAAAAAGCTATTTAGCTACTATAAAACACCTAACGTCCTTTGCCCACCTGCAAGGTAAATATGGATTGCTGTGTCAGATACGTGTCATATGAGCAGCTTTCGCTTATGTGTATTAGACCAGTGAAATATTGAGGTTAAAGCATGTTAGTCATCGAACAGGTTTTTTTTTTTTTAATATATTACCTAATTGAAATTTGCTATGCATGTTGCTTCCAGTTAAAAACCATTCCAAGAAGTTAGACTAGATGCTAGAAAATCATTTCTTTTTTTTCCTTATCTTTAAAAAAATTACATTTAAAGAAAACCTAAAAATTGTTGTTCTCCATAATGCAGTGGGGAATATTCATGCTGTCTATATTATCTCCACTTTCCTGATGATATAATAGAGAAATTGAAAAATTAAAATTCTGCCAATTGTAACACATACTGAATCAGTACGAAAAACAAGCTGTGTTAACTAGCTCACTATTCTTCTTTAAAGCTTGAAAATATATATTTTTCTTTTTTTCATTTCACCCCTCTCTCCTATAATAGATTCTTAACTGTACTATCTGACCAAGCTACTTTCACTCAGAAAGGATTACTAGTACTTGGACTTTCTTAACCATGAAAGCCAACAAATACGGCTAGCAGTCCCTAAGGACATCCTCAATCCTGTTGAGGAGAAATAGCAGACTTAGGTCTTAGCTTTTCAAAGTCATCTCCCTTCCTAAGCTCATGTTTATCTGAAAAGGAATATAATTTGGGTCTATCGGCTGTAATAAATATGAAATATTTTGTAGGTGATGTTATAAGGCAGGTACACTTTATGACTTACATTTTATAGGCTGTCCTCTGGGTCTTTCTATTTATTGAATAAAAAACCAAACACCTAGGTACAGGGTGAGGCAAACGTAGGCTTACAGTTGTTGAGTATGCAAGACACAGAGTGTATTCTTATATTCTTATTTATTAATTATTACATTATTTTCCATATGAACAACTGTAAACCTACCTTTGCCCCACCCTGCAAACACATGCACAAACTCACATTCTTTGCCTTCTTTCAGCCCTGAGAAAGAGCAGCAAGTTTTACCATCTTCACACTTTTTGAATCAGAATATCGGATTTCTTTTTTAAAAAATATATTTTATTGATTTTTTACAGAGAGGAAGGGAGAGAGATAGAGAGTTAGAAACATCGATGAGAGAGAAACATCAATCAGCTGCCTCCTGCACACCTCCCACTGGGGATGTGCCCGCAACCCAGGTACATGCCCTTGACCGGAATCGAACCTGGGACCTTTCAGTCCACAGGCCGACACTCTATCCACTGAGCCAAACCGGTTTCAGCAGAATATCGGATTTCTTAATAAGGCTTCCCTGTAGTATGCCTAAGTGAACTGATTCTAATATATACAATTTGTTTTCCTTATGTTGCCACTCAGCACAGGAGTAAATTAAATCCTAAAATCAGAAAACATACACCTGTCATTAGCTTTGAGAAAGGTTGAATCTTTTCCTAGTAAATCATAATTCCTGATGACTGCTTATCTCATGCACATTTTGACATGTGTGGGGCTATTAATGTGGCAGTGCCCTCAATGACATTGTACAGCTGCTACTAAAAGGGCAAATTGTGAACAATATGGTGTATTTCCATGGTATAGAGGGCCAAGGCAGTGACTGGAACGCTCCCATAGCACTGACTCTGTTCTACATAAAAGAGCGTGATAAAAACAAAACAGCACCATTTTCTTAATTTTTATTTGGAATTAATTATGAATATTTTAAATCAGTTAACTTTAATTATAAATGCATTTTGAAAAGGATTTTAGAATGCTTATGTCTGAAGCTCTGATTTAAATAACCCACCTTTCTATATCTCTACAGTTTTATGATATTAAGATGAAGTCAATACTGACTTCTCTGTTCTATTAAGATTCCTGAAATATTTATCTATAATTATCTAGTTGACTCTTAACTTGCCTGTGATTGTGTCTCTACTGCATTGTTGATGCCTTAGCACTAGAACAAAAAGGATCATGTGTATACGCGTGCGCGTGTGCTTTAAACTTATGTTTAACTCTGTATTGGTAAGCATGCAAGGTTAGTTGATTAATAAGATAAAGACCAAATAATAGCTATATGTAAGATGGAAGTGAATATCTCTCAGTAATTGAACAAGTTTAAGAACTATGTTGTTTATTTTGTCATTGAAACTCTTAGGATTTAGGTTCTTTTTCCCTTGTTTTGTCATCCTTAACATACAGTTTCCACTTTATAGTTCAAATGGTTCCTCTAGCCATATCAACAGGAAGGAGAGAGGGACAGTGGAAGGCACAAAGTTTCATTTTAAAAGTATGATCAGGAAATTTCTCATATCACTTCCTCTCCCCTTCCACTGATAAGAACTTAATTATATTATCAATCTGGCTGCAAAAGAATCTTTAGCATAAGCTCTTTTAAAATTAGAATTTCTATCACTAATGAAAAAGAAGAGAATGGGTATTGCTATCCAATCAGCAGCCTCTGTCATTTACTCTAACATTACTTTGAGTGCTTTGAAAATTACTATGTCAAGGAGATCCAGAGACATAGAATCACACCAAGAAAATGTTATCATTGCGAAATTTGGCTGTCCTAAGCCAATTTTTCTTTTCTTGTTTCCTTCCTTTCCTTCTCTCTTTCTCCAAATTATCTCTTCCTATATTTCACTTCTTTATTATCATTTATATTTTAGATATTATAGCACAATATGGTAAGTGTTATTTCAACAATACACTGGAGAGAATTAAATCTTACGTGGATCAGGATAGCATCCCCAAGAGGTGACATTGAAATTTGATCTTCAGAATGGAATATGAGTTGCTACATGATACATAGCCCTGTTCTTTTCCTTTGCTTGGTTGAGAGCTCAAATCCTATCTAAAGACTTTATTGATCCCTAGAATACTGATGTCTGGCATGAATGACACCACATTTCTCCCTGTTATTTCCAGTTTACCTCCTTCTGGGCATGAAGCAGGGCCAACTGGGGAGTTGGGGCACTGCCCCCTGTCATGCACAGAGCAGGGCGGATAGAAAGGTGCACCGCCCGCCTCTCCGGGGGTGCGGGAGGAGGAGTCTGGCCGCTGGGCTCTGGAATCCCTCCGCGCCTGTCATAGGGCCTGGCCTCCCCTGAGCGGGTCCAAGTGTCCCTACCGGCTGCGTGGCCGGCGGCGGGCCGAGGGGTGGGTCCAGGCGGCGACCGACCACGGGGGAGGTCATGGGAGCAGAAGGCCTCACCGCCTGGCTCTTTCCTCCCTTCCCCCGTGGTCGGCTCCCCGCTTGCCCGCGCTGGGGCCGGGGGTCCATCCGGCCCTCGGGACGCGGTCACGGGGCCTGCGTGGGCCGGCCGCCACCCCCATGAGGCACGGCCCAGCAGTGCTGCTGGCAGCCTCGGGCATCAGCTCCCCGGCCCACAGCGGGAGCCCAGCGCAGGCTGCCACCCGCCCGCTGCCCCCCGGGCCGGGCCCACATGGGCCGCGTGGACCCCCGGCCCCAGTGCGGCAGCGGAGTGGGGCGCGTGCCCTAGCCTGGGGAGGCCGCCGTGCTGCAGTGTGCCAGCCTCGTGGGCCGGGCCTGCTCCCAGCGGATGCTGCTCTTCCGGAGCTGGGCCGCTCCGCCAGCCGCACCCCGTATGCTGGGCCTGTGCCACCCAGATGCGCCGCTGCGGGAGTCCCGGTCCACCCGCAGGCCGGCTGCAGGTGCTGTGCGGGAGGGCCATCCTGCCTTGCGGCATGTTCGAGAGGCAGCAGCGGGAGCCAGGTGAGGACTGTGCCCTCCATCTTGCCTTGGGTCCTCCATTTTGGTACAGAGCCATGTGCTTCTTCCCGGAAGATGCCGCTGCTAGCCACACCCAGGATTTCTCTGGACTAACCAATAATAATCAGGGGAAGTGCACGCCATCACTATGACCACATCCTGTCCCGACTCGCGCCTGGCCAATCGGCGGGGCCCACAGTCCCCTCTCCTGCCCTCACTCCACCCCCCTATAAAACCCCCTGTCCCATCAGGCCTCCCTCTCTCGGCCACTGGACTTTCCGTTGTGTCGGTGGGTCTGGTGAATGGGGAGCGCAAGCCAGCTTGCATTGGGGGACTCTTTGCTTTTGCATTGGGCTGACTGGCTCCCTGGGGGTCTTGGGAACCTTGAAATCTGGGCACAACAGGATCGGGAGGTTGCGATGCCACCCCCCAGTTACACTCAGGGTAGGGCCGATTGGGGGGTTGGGCACCGCCCCGTCACACTCAAGGCAGGGTCGATGGGGAGGTTGCGGCGCCACCCTCTGTCACGCACAGAGCAGGGCCAATCCGGGGGTTGGGGCGCTGCCCCCTGTCACACACAGAGCAGGACCCATCAGGGGGGTTGGGCCTCCTTACCCTGTCACGCATGGAGCAGGGTCGATCAGGGGGTTGGGGAGCTCCCCCCTGTCACGCACAGAGCAGGGCCCATCAGGGGGTTGGGGCGCTGCCCTCTATCACCCACAGAGCAGGACCGATCAGGGGGTTGGGGTGCCACACCCTGTCACACACAGAGCCGCAGGGCAATCAGGGGGTTGGGGAGTTCCCCCCTATCAGGCACAGAGCAGGGCGATCAGGGGGTTTGGGCGCTGCCCCCTGTCACGCTGATCCCAGTTCCGGGAGGCCTTGCAGCTCCGCTGATCCCAGTGCTGGGAGGCATATTACCCTTTTACTATATAGGGTAGAGGCCTGGTGCACAGGTGGGGGCCGGCTGGTTTTCCCTGAAGGGTGTCCTGGATCAGGGTGGGGGTCCCCACTGGGGTGCCTGGCCAGCCTGGGTGAGGGGATGATGGCTGTTTGCAGCTGGTCACACACCCTTCAGTGTGGGGGTCCCCACTGGGGTGCCTGGCCAGTGTGGGTGAGGGGCTGAGGGCTGTTTTCAGGCTGGGGGTGACTGAAGCTCCCAACCGCTCCTTTTTTTCTTTTTTTTTTTCTTTTTTATTCTGGGCCAGCTTTAGTTTTGAGGCTTGGCTCCAGCTCTTAGGCCTCTGCTGCTGAAAGTAGGTTTGTGGCCTTTGCTTACAATGTTGCAATCCTGCTGGCTGAAGCCCAGCGGACTAAAGCAGGTTTCTGGGGTTTTGTTTAGCTTCTATATTTGTTACATAGTTGCTTAGAGTTGCAGCTCAGAGGTCTGCAGTGGCAGGCGGGGAACGTTGGAGTCCTCCGTCACTGAAGCAAGCAAGCCTCATGTTAGTTTCAAGCTGCCTGGCTGCTGGCCGCCATCTTGGATGGCAGTTAATTTGCATATTGCCCTGATTAGCCAATGGGAAGGGTTGCGGTCGTTCGCCAATTACCATGTTTCTCTTTTATTAGATAGGATGTTCATACTTGTGCCATTTGCTCATTTCTGTTGCTATCTCAAGCAATCACCATCCCCTTACTGAAAACTATCCACACATATGTCTCATATTACAACAATAGACAAAACTTTTATGGGATTGCATAGGTGGAAACTTAATCTTTATTTAATAGGAGGTTAATTTACATAATATTCTGAATTTAAACATATAAATGTTCTAGTCAATTTGATAGAGAAATATTTGATTTAGAAAAATCAGATATATATGTCTGTCATTGCTATTATTCATTAAAAATGTTCAAGGTTAACATAATTAAATGGTAGAGTAGGATGAAATATAAAAATCTATCAATAAAGTAATATCTGAAAAATTCAGCACAGGTAGTGGGAAAGAGGATGTGATCAGGAAGGAAAGGTTTCAATTACTAAAACATTTTTCTTTCTCAAACTGGATTGAGAATTAGAACATGAATTTTGTAATAATATTTCATGCCATTTTGAATATCTGAAATGTTTCCTAATAATTGAAACAAATTTTCAATCTCATTCTCTCATTATTCCCCTTAACCTATTTCATTTTTCAGATATTTTATTTTATTTAAATATATTTTTATTGATTTATAGAGGAAGGGAGAGGGAGAGAGATAGAAACATTAATAATGAGAGAGAATCATTGATTGGCCGCCTCCTGCACACCCCACACTGGGGATCTAGCCTGTAACCCAGGCATGTTCCCTGACTGGGAATCAAACCATGAGCTCCTAGTTCATAGGTCAACACTCAACCATTGAGCCACACCAGTTGGGCCATTTTTCGGATATTTTAGAAGTTAAAAAGCATGAAAACAGTAAATCACTTTTAAAAATTATTCCAATCATTGATTTTTTTTCTTATTTTGTTTGAATTCCTTTGTTTCCTCATCTTTCAGCTACTTCTGAACCCATTTGATCAATTCTGATGTAAATATATTATTACTTTGTTGTTACTGTTGTGAACTATCAAGAGTGTTACTTTACTTTGATGAAGTAAAATTAAAATACACATCGTGGAATTATACTGATAATGTAGACAAAAAGTGTGTATTTGTGCTTTTATAGGAACTTTTGGAGTAGTGATTTGAGGTTTAAGGGCCTAGATTTTCTAAGTAACTGCAATAGCTGTCTTTTACTTAGCCATTATAGATCAAAACAGTGAAACCACTAGTTCCAAAAGATCATATCATTTCTATTTTTATTTCATTGTTTTCATCTATTCATCTGTTCTCATCAGCAGAGAAGCCATATAATAGGTTATGTTTTCTGATGACAAAGAGATTATGTCCTGTGGGCTAAGATAAATGGGTCATGTTTTGAATATTTACGGAAAAACAACAACTGTGCAGAAAGTGATATTTTAAGTGTGTTTTCTTGCATTAAATTGTGATTTACAAAGTCTTATTATGAACATGGGGGAAAAGGCCTGCTATTTCCATCTAGCTGTGTTTGTTTCTTAGGTGTAGCCTCACCTGCTCTGTTTACATTTTTTGTACCTCAAAGTATGTACTTCTCTAAATTCAGGGTTTGTTTGTTTGTTTTGAGGGAAAGCAGGGTCAGAACTTGCATTGAACACAAGACATGTCAGATTTTAGGCCATTTCTCTGAGTTTATCTTATGCAAAACATGCACATTAATTTACATTTGACCTTTGTAAAACCAAACAAAGAAGGTGACGTGAGGGTAATTTCCTAAGCTTAGCTAATGAACTGTTTATCCCCCAAAGCCTGGGAGTCTGAATTACAATGGAGACTGGAAAGTTCACTTCAAATCCCGAGGGGCAAATTAATCCCTGAAGTAGATTTTTAATAAGCAGTTTGTATATTACATCAGTATTTTAATTGTTTGTTACCGAACTGCCCAATACCAAGAGATCAATGTTTTGCCACATAGAAGTATTGTCAAGGCTTCAAAAAGATAATTTTTAATTATTTCTCTGTATCTGAACTATTGCTCTTTCAAGTGTCCTTTTTATTGGAGGAGGAAAGAAAGTGACAGAAATTTTCCAGAACATATATAGTAAGATACATTTACAGACATTTTCACTTAAGTTTTATTTGTTCTCTAGGGCAAACAAATTTGGTGTATAAACAAATTAAGAATATTTTATTATTCTCTCCCCATATATGTAATTTCTATACAAGCATATGGAATAATATTTCTAAATAGGTATCTTAAGTGGTTGCCATGGAAATTATTTTGACAGCATTCCAGTATGTAAATCTTCCCTATCATAGCAAATTCAAAAGAAGAGAAATGATTTACATTTGAGACTTTTAGACTCAATCGACACACTAAGGTTTTAAACTCATCTAACCTCTCTGTTTAAGATTTAAGGGTAAGGTCTGAACCAGAGACAGTAATGTGTGATAAAAAGGACATGATTTCACATGCTTGCCAACTTAACACTGATGTTAACTGATTGATCAGTGTTGACTGATGTTAACATTAACTGCTTATTTTCTATTAATTAGCTGTATTAACAGCTGTATTAGCTGTTTCATTTAAATGTTGGTCAGACTGGTCTACTTATACAATTATGGATGAGTGTTTCACATAATTGATGTCTATGTTCCCTAATATCATACGACTTCTTTTCTCTGTGAGATATTGATCTAAGACCTGAGTGCCTCAGAAGTTCTCCCACTTTTCAAGTTATTCTAGCTAAAGGTATTAATTTAATATATATGAAAATGTCATAATCAGAAGCTGAAACCTGGATTTTGAACTTCACTGAATGCTTTTCCTGTATCTATTAAGATTACTATATTTGGCCGAAACCGGTTTGGTTCAGTGGATAGAGCGTCGGCTTGCGGACTGAAAGGTCCCAGGTTCGATTCCGGTCAAGGGCATGTACCTGGGTTGCGGGCACATCCCCAGTAGGAGATGTGCAGGAGGCAGCTGATCGATGTTTCTCTCTCATCGATGTTTCTAACTCTCTATCTCTCTCCCTTCCTCTCTGTAAAAAATCAATAAAAAAATAAAAATAAATAAAAAATAAAGATTACTATATTTGATAAATTGTGTTAATAAACCATAATTAACATGTTCTTATATTCCTGAATTAAATTAAATATATATAACTTTTTATTATTTGCTGGATTTAGTTTAAAATATTTTATTTCCCTTTTTTTGGAAGAGTTTTTATAAAACTGGAATAATCTTTCCCTTATTGTTTGTTAAAGCTGGTTTGGGGAGGTAGGTTTTAAACTGTGGATATAATTTATTTTCATGGTCATTAGTTTATTTACCATTGTTAATTAATTTTGAACAATAAGTTATATTTTTCTAAAAACTTGTTCATTTTGTCTATTTTTCAAATTTATTTCATAATGTTCTTTGATTTATTTACTTTTGCTTTTATTTTCCTTAATGGAATAAAGAGTTAAGCTTTTTTCAGATAATTCTTTTTTAATTATATTTTTATTGATTTCAGAGAGGAAGGGAGAGGGAGATAGATACATCAATGATGAGAGAAAATCATTGATAGGCTGAATCCTGAACACCGCATGTTGGAAATTGAGCCCATATCCTGGGCATTGCCCTGCCAAGGAATCGAACCATAACCTCCTGGTTCATAGGTTGATGCTCAACTGCTGAGCCTCACCAGCCGGTCTCAGTTAAATTTTAGACAATATTTCAGATCCTTTTAGTCTCAAATGCTTGTATAGTGACCAGCTCTACAGAGGAATTAACCAACTTCATGCAGGTTAAACCTTACAGTGCCTTGATATCTACACCTCTTGTCCCTTGCTCTAGGTCATCTTTTATACTTAGTGGGGACTCCATGGGATCACATTCAGGCCCTTCTCTATGATCACATTCCCTAGTAAAAATGTAGCACCTTTATTTACTGTCTTTGGACTTGCATTTAAGTTAGGACTAAATAGTATTTAAACACACACACACACACACACACACACACAGCTTCTGGCTTTATTGAGCCTCTTTATTGGATTATTCTTTTGTGCATATAGTTATTTCAGTTCTTATATTTATTATTTTCTGCTTTCAACTTTATTGAGTTTCATTCTTTTGTTTTTATTACAATGTTTGAAACTGTATACTTTGTTAGTTTTAGCCTTTCTTGTTTTCTAATATAGGTATTTATTGCTTTAAATTGTAATCTTTATTCCCACTGACTTGTATTCCACAAGTTTTGGTATACAGAGTTTCATGTTAAATTTCAAGTATTTCTGACTTCCACTTTTAATACTTCAAGTTAAGAAGTTCTGTTATTTTCAAATATATGGTTTGTTTTGTTTTATTTTTAATTTCGTGTAGGTTTCCACTTTATCATATCGTACCTATTGTATCTAATTCATCTTTATGATACTAAGCTTTACAATTTGTTGAAGTTGTTTTATGGCATAGTATGTGACAGTTTTCCAATATATTCCACATGTGCTCAGAAGATATTAATTTCCTAATTGTTGGCTGCAGGATACCACATATGTCCTTTAGATTAATGTTGTCGTGCTGCTCAAATCTTCTATATCATTATTAAGTTTATGTCTGCCTCATCTATCAGTTACTGAGAGAAATATATTAAAATATTCCACTATGACGGTCAATTTCTATTATTTATGTACAAATGCACATACATAAATTTGAGGCAATGCTATTAGCTGCATACATGTTTACAATTACGTAGAATTTTAGTCTAGCCTTTTATCCTATTCTCTATTTCTAAATCTTTTTTTGCTTTAAGTCTCCTTTGTTTGACATTATTATAGCAACAGCTTAATTTTAAAAATACTTGTTCTGCACACTTTTTCTATCCTTTTCATTTCAATATTTTCTGCCTTATTTTTTTCCCTCTAACAAACATCATATAGATGACACTTAAAGAAGAAAGTTTAATTCTGTAATATTTTTATTTTAACTTGCAGATATTAATAAAGTGTGACTCTCGGACCAAATAAGGCAGGCTTTCTGTTTTGGTAAATAATGGTATATTGGAACAGAGCCACACATGCTCATTTTACATATTGTACATTGCTGATTTCATGCCACACAATGACATAGTTGAATGATCATGACAGAGACGATATGGCCAGCAAAGCCTAAAATATTTACTATCTGTCCCTTTGCAGAAAAAGGTTTCTGACTTATGGATGAGTGAATTGGTATTCACGATAATTGCTTATATATTTGGATTTTGTGTTTTTTATTTGATTTGTCATTGTTATATGTTTCCTGCTTTCTTCTGCATTTGAAAAATATTACACTTTCTCTGTACTAATAAATGGAAACTTATAAAGCCTATTTTTAGTGTTTATTTGTCACACTTACTGTTGGCCACACAACTCACTAAACAGTATTAATGAATAGCTCAATCATTCTTCAGATCAGTAAAAGGATTTTAAAGTATTGTCATGTTATTACCTTATTCATAGCTTATATATTATTTGTTTCAAAATTTTAGTCCAATTTGTATTTTTCACAAAAGATAGACATTAATGACATATATATACACTAATATATATTCTATTGATTTATATTCATCTTTTGTTTACTAATTTTTTTGCTATCCATGCTTCTTGCATTTCATACCTTCATTCTGAATTTATTTTATTTTATATTTTGTTATTTTATCCTCACCTGAGGATATGCTTATTGATTATAGAGGGAAAGTAGGGGGTGGGGGAGAGAGATGAACATCAATATGAGAGCGAAACATCAATCAGTTTGCCTCCTGTATGTCCCCTACTGTGCCCTGATGGGGGATGGGAACTGTATCTTAGATATGTACCCTGACAAGGGGTCAAACTCACACCTTTTGGTGTATAAGATGACTATCCAACTAACTGAGCCACTTAGCCAGGGCCATTTATTTTATGTATTTTTCCTTATTTTATTTTTTTCATTACCATTTATTCCCTCTATGCACTCCTCCACTGCCACCCACCCACCCTCAATCATTCTTTTTTATGTATTTCCTTGATCAGTTCCTTTACTGTTGGTAAGTTCCTGAAGTATTTTCAATGTATTTCTTTTTTATTCTTGTATACTTAGTACGGTTTATATTTAGAAGAGAATGTACTTTAGTTTTGATCATTATTTTATCTTATGTTTTAGAAAATACTAGAGGCCTGGTGCATGAAATTTGTGCACTTGGGAGCGGGTGTCCCTCAGTCTGGCCTGCACCCTTTTGCAGTCCAGGACCCCTCGGGGGATGTCCACCTGCCAGCTTTAGGTCCCCCAGGGAGCGGGCATAAACTGGCAGTCAGGCATCCCTCTGGCAGCCCAGGAGCCCTAGGGGATTTTTGACTGAAGACTTAGTCCCTCTCCGCAGTCGGACATCCTTAGCTCTGCCAAGGAGGTGGGAGAGGCTCCTGCCACCACCGCTGCACTCGCAGCGATCAGCCTGGCTCCCCCTGTGGGAGAGCACTGACCACCAGGGGGCAGCTCCTGCATTGATCGTCTGCCCCCTGGTGGTCAGTGCGCATCATAGCAACCGGTCGTTCCTGATTGTTCCACTGTTAGGGTCAATTTGCGTATTATCCTTTTCTTGTATAGGATTCCTCTACGATCTTTCAGTTTTTATTAATGCCCTCTAGAAAATTACTACTTCATAATGATCTTCCTTTAGTAGGCCGCTTTCTCTTTTCCATGGCTAAATTTAGGATCAGATTTTTGTCTTTTGTGTTCATCAATTCCATTAAAATATGTATATGAGAATGTTTTTTATTTCATATTTCTGTGTTTCATAAATCTAAATATTTATGACATTTATCTCTGATTATCCTCTTAGAGGTTCTTCATAGAAACATTTTTTACATGAGAAAATGTATATTAAGCATATTGCTCTCCCTTGTTTTGTCACTTAAAGATCCCTAGCACATCATAAAAATTTTGGGATTGTCATAATGTTTAATCTTTATACATGTTTAAATTACTTTTAGTTTTTTGTTATAAGCCTTAAAATGAGTAATTTTATGCACATACCATTTTATATGTGTAAATATAATAGTAAGATAAATTCCCATAAGTGGGCTTTTTATTTTCAAGAGTATATATATTTTTAATTTTGATGGATATTTCCAAATTCCCCTGTAAATATATCAATTTTCACTCTGACCAACAATGTAATTTCATATAAATTAGTGGTTTTAGGTCAGTAGATGTGGTCGGGGTGTGTTTTTTAATTCTCGTTGTTTTCCTTTGCTTTATTTCCGAAAGAAAAAAAAAAAGGAGAGGTAATGGACTATAGCCCTTCCATATTTATACTATAATTTCTTTTATAAAATTTTAACTTGGAAACCAACTGTAGAAAAAGTAAAACTTTAGTAAGGTAATTTGGAAACAAAATGATTTTTGGAGAAATAGGAAAAACAGAGGAAAGTGATAGAGTCCAAAGTGGTAAGGTCACTGATCACTGAAGATGCTGATAAAATACGCTTACACTGTATCTTTCCAGTGAGAAAAGGCAGCGAGCCAACTGGTCCTGAATATTATTCACTACAAGGACAGTTGAAGCAGGGAATTTAAGAATCACAAACCTATGAAGCATTTCACCGGCTTTCTTAAGCAAGCTTGGAACAGCAGATACTTTTGTAAGGACAGAAAAAACAATCTTAATCATGATTTCAGTACGGACATAGACCTTGTTAGGTAAATTTTTTCATCTTGGAAAAAGCCTAATTAGTCAAAGCAGCATTAATCTACGTGACCAATACATATTACCTTTGATTTGTCCCTTCTTGATGTTGAGAATAATTTTATAAATGGGACCAGCTGGCCATAATCCTCCTCCGTTCTATGAAAAGGCACTATTTGTAAAAGTTGCTCATAAAAAGGCTTTTCCCCTTAATCCAGTACAGTAAAGACAATCATGTAGGGGTATAAGTTTGAGTAATGACTCCTTCCTTCTCATGAATTTGGGCTTCTCTCTTGTTTCTATAAATTGCACACAATTTAAACAAAGAAAGGTAATTGGAAGAACTAACCAAAGACTTAATTTTGTTCAGAAAATGAGAACTCATCAAGTATAGTTATATGATGCTCATTAACATCTAGTGTTATTCCTATTAGAATAAAAGCTATTCACCTGGTATTATAATTAAAATATGATTACTCTGGATGGTCTGAAAGGTTTGTAATACTGTACTTACTGGAACTCACAGCACCAAAGTATTCATTGTCACATCTGTAAAATTGAACGCAATTATTTATAAATGATAAGGTTCTTTCGAGTATCTTCTCCCAGCCCACACAATATTAAAGGCAATGTGTGGTCAACAAAAAGGCATATGAGAAGCCCTAAAACTATGAACATTACTAAATACCTTTTATGTCTAAAATCTGAAACTACTTAGAAGGCTTTACAATTTATGAGTACTTTAGCTATTATAAATTTTTATCAAGTGTGGCCTTTACAACTAAAGTTTCTATATATATTATATGTAGGGCTTATTTTTGTTTGTTTGTTTGTTTTTTTGCACAGCTAACACCAATTCTATATAAACCCTTATTGTCAGAGAATAGCTCATCTGATAACTGTATGTTTTGAAAACAATTAATTCAAGCCTAGTTTAGGAGCAACTTGAATTGATTTATAATCATTAACTATACAATTTCCATGGGAAGGGGGAAAGAAAAGATGAAGCAAGGTCATTTCCTACATATTCCTTGATGATTATCTTTTAATAGGTCTCTCCAAGTCAATCCCCTTTGGAAACACATTGTTAGAATGCTTTTCTCTTCCAAGAAAGTAGGAAAAAAGTAGAGCTAAGTTGGTGAATTTTAAAGTTGACTTTTATTAAAAAAACAAAATGATTTGGGGAAGGGATATACATTTTACTATGTTTTGGCTGGTTCTTATAGATATGCCATGTTTGGGCTAGTTCCTGTAGATTCTTCATGTTATATTTCATTTCTTCTCTTAGAAGACACAGCATTTCCTCAACCAGATTATGTTTACATTTAACGCTACTTTTTGATTTGGTGTCTAGAAGAGGTGAAGGAACCTGAGGGGGCTCATTCATCTCAATATATGATCCAGCCTGGGCAGTGTGGCTCAGAGGTTGAGCATTGACCTATGGACCAGGAGGTCACAGTTCAATTCCAGGTCAGGGCACATGCCCAAGTCGTGGGTTCAATCCCCCATGTGGGGCATGCAGAAGGCAGAGAATCAATGATTCTCTTTCATCATGATGTTTCCATTTTTCTCTCCTTCTCCCTTCCTCTCTAAAATCAGTAAACATATATTTTTTTTAAAAAAAAAATCAATATATGAACCACATTTTACTCAGTAACTTCCTATTGGCTTTCAACTTTTCAGTTGAAATCATCCACCAAAATATGGTAATGATATGTTTCTATAGAAGCAATTGTTTCCAGTTGCTGATTATATCAAAATCTCATTTTGAATGCTAGTAACACTAATCATAGGGCAAACAATAAATATTTTACTATTACTCTGTTCCGAGATTATTTTGAAAATAACTAAATCAATTATGCCTTTACAAATAATATATTTAGGTAAACAATGAGTTTTAATGTGGAATGCTACGGAACAACTCATTTAGAAAATGTCTGATTTTTGTCTTGAGGTGTAATTACTAGGAAATATATAATAATTTTGTAAACTGAATAATGTATATTGACTTTTGAAGTTTCTGCTTCTTCATGGGAGCTCAGGTTTGAAAGATGTTAGCTATGAAATATTACAGTAGACATAGTGAAGCAGTTTGAAAATTGTATCTTGATTACCTGTGTAAGACACTATTTTGTTTTCTGTATTTCCAATAAGCATATGTTTGGAAGTATGTAAGGATGACTTCAACTTCAAATAATCTCACTCTTCGTATTAACCACCAATGATTCTGGAAAAACCTGTTTCTTTTAGTTTTGGTCTCTAAATATCTCTCTCCACACCCCTGTGTTGCATGTCCTATCTACCCTATCTTCCATGATCAATTGAAAGTTGAAAGGAGATCTAGACATTTGATCTAAAAAAATGTATTTCATCAATATTTGCTTCCCTTATTATCTTTGTTTCCTATGGTTGAGATATATATATTGATTTCAGAGAGGAAGGGAGAGGGAGAGAGAGACAGAAACGTCAATGATGAGATAGAATCATTGATCGGCTGCCTCCTACACGGCCTCTACTGGAGATCAAGCCTGCAGCCTAGACATGTGCCCTTGACCAGAATCAAACCAAGGGCCCTTCAGTCCACAGGCCAACACTCTATTCACTGAGCCAAGCCAGCTAGGGCTGATTGAGCTTTCTTATTTTTTGATTCTTCTGATGTCCAATACGACTAACTTTATTAACTCATTGGCTATGTTCTAGGCTTTAAAGTGTGGCTGTGTTTCTTGATTTCTGATCTTATCCAAGTCCTGTACCATAAAGTATTTGGGAATCATTCTGTAGTTTGGAATGACTCAAAGTCCCAGTGACTGATAGTGTGTGTAACTCTTACCCAGTTCTGTACACAAACGTATCCTGAGCCTCTGCAATTGAAAAATCAGCATTAGAAAGAATTCTAATAACTTGTATTAAAATATAAAAGCATGAAAACAACACAAGGTCATAGCCTGAAGTAAAATTGCAATTATCCATGAAAATTCATGCATGTTTGCTTTTATATTAAGAAACAATGAGACCTGGAGAGACCCATCTGGAATGCCACTTAAAAAACTGTTTTAAAGAGAAATACAATAAAAGAATAGCGCTCTGCACGGAGGCTAAAACAAATACTCATTGCCAATACTACATCAAAATACTAAGAAGAAAACAACGGCACTTAATTCTAGAACTATACTCCAGATATATACATATATTCTATAAATATATAGGCACATTTACATTTTACAATATTTTAATAACATATAATCATATATAATAAGAATATATAAGTTTAATCTTTTCAACTAAATTTTAGTTTTGTTTAAAAAGTCACTGGTAAAATAAATATTTTGTATTTTTCCACAATGTCTTTTACTTGGTTTGGATTACCTGTACAGTTATTGCTAACAAGGCATGCTTAACTCTGAAATCAAAATATTAACAAAGACTAACTTGTTATGACTACCCTTTACCTACTTGAAGCTATCAGTTTGTGGGCTATGGTACATATTACTTTTGCATCAAAGCTAGCAGCAACTTGGAATGAAATCTTTTTCCTCAAGAAAATCTTTAAGTATGTGAGGATTATGTAGATGTATATGTATCTTGCATTATGTATTTCAATATTTCAGTTTTATTATTTTTCTCTTTCTAGTTTATTCTCATTCTTGGCAAGAATAAAAATGTGCCAGAAATCATACATTAAATTGACTCTGAGCCTTAAAAAAAAGTCACTGGTTATGAAAGCTTTAGTTTGGTATTTTAAAAAAGAGGTTCTAGAACAAAAACTTATCACCAACCTTTGGCTTGGTTAATTCCTTTTCTTCATGGGGAAATAAAAGTTAATTATATCTCTCAAATGAAGATAATTTAACAGGATAGGATAAGCTGAGAACATGTGCAAACTTCAAAGGGGAATTAAATTCCTAATGTTCCTATTTCTGAAGAAGAGTACGTCAGTATAGCCTTTGTTGATTAATTATAAATTGGTGACCTATACATTACATTTCCAAGACTAATGCTGAAGTGGTACACTCCCTACAGCTGCTTGGCTGGCAGCTATCCTGATTGAAAGTACCTCTGCCATATAGGCAATTCAACATTTTTTTTAATCCTCATCTGAGAATATTTTTCATAATTTTTTTAAGAGAAAGTAGAAGAGAGGGGGAAAGACAGAGAGAAATATTGATGTGAGAGAAATACATTGATTGATTGCCTCCTGAACATGCCTTGACCAAGGCTCGAGCCTGCAACCGAGGTGCATGCCCTTGCTTGGAATCAAACCGGGACCATTTGGTCCACAGGACGATACTCTATCCACTGAGTCAAACCAGCTAGGGCCAGGCAATTAAACTTTTGGAGAACACTCCTGTGAGCCAAAAATTCCTTCTTGTGGTATGCTCTCATTCAAAAAGAATATATACATATATATTCTTTGCAGTAATTCTTTATAATATCAGAAATTACAGTTAAAGACATTTTACCAACATCTGTAGACATAGGAAAAGAAGATTTTGATGTGAACAATCATGTTGCTTAAGTTTTGACTGGAAACTGGAACATCAAGTTACCAACTGCTGCTCCCAAATGGAGCCTGGTGGGCCCACTGCTTTAAGTCAGGCATTGTTGGCAGTGTTTCCACAATCTAACACCCAGCCAGCCTTTAGGAGTGCAGCCTGAGAACTCTATGGTATTAGCCCTTCAGATATGATTGTGCTCTGAGGAACTGATTCACAGTGGCTAACCTCCCAATAAAGAGGACAGATAAACTAGAATGGCAATTTATGCATTCACCATGCACAGATATCTGCCAGAATAAACAGCACCTGTCATTTCCCTGGATTATCCATCATGATTGTAAATCATCCCAGGGCAAACAAATTATAGATCAGAAGGCTGATCTGTGTGCTGAGGACTAAAACAAAACAAACAAAAAGTCATATGTGTTAGAGATATGTAATCTAATAAAAGACAAATATGCAAATTGAGCATACCTTTGCTATGCCTTAAGCCATGCCCACCAGTCAATCAGAGCGACTATATGCAAATTAACCCAACCAAGATGGCGGCCGGCAGCCACAGAGCTGAAGTGAGCAGGATGCTTGCTTGCGCCAGTGATGGAGGAAGCCAAGCTCCCGGCAGGCTCTGAGCTCCACTGAAGACAAAAACATTTCAATTATAGAAGATAAATAAATCCCAGATACCTGCTTTCAGCCAGCCCTGGCCACATTGCTGGAGCGAGCAGGAGCTGGCTCTGAGTTCCATTGAAGGCAACAAAGTTTCAATTATAGAAGGTAAATAAATCCCAGAATTAAAAAAGAAAAAAAAAGAAAAAAGGAGAGGCTGGGAACTTCTGTCTCTAGGGGGCTTGGCCAGCCTGAAAATGGCCCTCAGCCCCTCACCCAGACTGACCAGGCACCCCAATGGGGACCTCCCACCCTAAAGGGGGTGTGGCCAGCCTGCAAACAGCCATCAGCCCCTCATCCAGGCTGGCCAAACCTCCATGGGGTGAGGGTCCCTACTGGGAGAGGCTTGACAGCCTGCAAACAGCCATCAGCCCCTCACCCAGACTGGCTAGGCTCCCCAGTGGGGTCCCCCACCCTGAAGGGGGTGTGACCAGCTTGCAAACAGCCATCAGCCCCTCACCCAGGCTGGCCAGGCACCCAAGTGGGACCCCCACCCTGATCCGGGACACCCTGCAGGGCAAACCAGCCGCACCCACCCCCCCACCCCCCCGTGCACCAGGCCTCTATCCTATATACTAAAAGGGTAATATGCAGACTGACCCTAACAGCAGAAAGACTGGGAATGACTGGTCACTATGACACACACTGACCACCAGGGGGAAGATACTCAATGCAGGAGCTGCCCCCTGGTGGTCAGTGCACTCCCACAGGAGAAGCTCTGCTCAGCCACAAGCCAGGCTGCCAGCTGCCAGTACAGCGGTGATGGTAGGAGCCCCTCACGCCTCCTCAGCAGCACTAAGGGTGTCCGACTGCAGCTTAGGCCTGCTCCCCACTGGCAAGTGTACATCCCCCGAGGGCTCCTGGGCTGCCAGAGTGATGTCTCTCTGCCAGCTTAGACCCAATTTCCAAGGGAGGGGGCCTAAACCAGCAGGTGGTCATCCCCCAAGGGGTCCCAGACTGTGAGAGGGCACAGGCCAGGCTGAGGGACGCCCCCTCCCTGAATGCACAAATTTTTGTGCACCGGGCCTCTAGTTTAAATATATGAATCATAATGTGATAAATATTGTTCTGCTTCAAATTTTTTTCACCCACATAACTGATAATTGTTCTTAAAATTTCTCACCCTTTTCCTGTTCTGAAATATAGAAATATGTATATATCCCATTATTTGGGAGAACTATAAATATGTATACATTCTATTATTTGGTAAATTAAGATAATTATAGGCCATATAGGATATTTCTTTTATTTTATTTTATTTTTTGCTTATAGTTACTTTTAATATGTTTGGATATATTTGAAAATATCTAGCTTTTTTTTTCTGGTATACACCTGATCTCAGGACAGACTTTTGTCAACCTGGCTATGCTTGAGAGCAATTTGTATGTCTATTCAAGATTCATTCAGCAAACTCTTATTGCCTGACATGTTGAGCATTGACAGACACAAAAATAGCCACTCCTGGCTTTCAGAAAGGTTAACAGTTCAGGGAAAAGAAAGGTTAACACAGAAACACTCCTCATTTCCAATGACAATTACTACAATCTCTAGTACATATGGTACTATAGATTCACAAGAGAAAAGACAAAAACAAAAAACACTTGAGACTTAGAAAATAATTTATAGAAAATGAAGAATTTGAACTGAGCTGAATCTGTCAATTGACTATCAGAAGGAATGTACTTTAGGTCATAGGTAAGATGATGTACAAAGAACAGATTTTTGATTTATGAGAAACCCTAGGTTTCTTGATTAGAATTTGGAAATATTCCAATCTCAGTAGCACCTCTATTCTAAACCTCTTAAGTAAACCTGTTCATTGAAATGAGAAATACCATCTTTCATATTTATTAACTTTAATATCAGAGGGTGCTTTTTTCAGTTTTCTAACATAATTCTCAAGGTTCACTTTATTTGGAGTTTTAGTCCATAATGGAATCATTATAACTAGAGACACTCATATCTGACTCTTACTGGCTAATTGAAGAGTTTGATATTATTTGAATTCCTACTTTATTGCTCTATCCAAGCAAATTCTGTACAGTTGGTAACACTGGCCTTGAGGCTATGAGAGCTAAAATAACCCAGCATTGATTTATTTGGTGTTGAGTATGCATATTTTAAATTTTAATAAAAATTCTACATTTCTACTGTTTCAAAATCCTGCATAACTTGGGTCAGGATATTACTAATTGTATGCTATCGAACACTTTAATGTTTAGCCATACACAGCTTTCCCTTCTCTTCTTCTTCACTTGCCAACTTCAACAGCAAAGCCTACATCATACCATTAGCCTGTTCCCCAAAGGAAAAATACAACTTTTTTAAAAAAATATATAAATCCTCATAATGGAAAGACAGTTTACAGCTGAATTCATGCAATACTTTCAGTAATCCTATGAAACTGATGAAATAGGCACTATATTGATCCCCATTTTGCAGATGTGGAAACTGAGGCATTGAGATGTTATATAATTTGTTAAATGTCACACAGCCATTTAGTGACAGAGCTGAGATGCTAACCTAGTGTTGACTGGTTCCTAAGTACCATACTTACACTACTTTCAGGAGAAAAAAAAAATCCTGGATCAAGGGATGAATGGAGGAAAAGGAAGGTGGTTGAAGAAAATAGAAATCAGTAAGACTTGTGTCCATGACAACCTAGGTGGACAAGTGACCATGAGGTACTAGGTTCCATCATGCATGTCTTCAGCACCAAAAACGTTCCCCTTCTACCAATACTTTGATGCTATATGAAAAACACCTTGTCTACAGAGACCTATATATTACTCTGCTGGGGCCGTGTTTTTTCTGAAACCCCAAAATACTTGAAATTGGAAGGTAATTCAATATAGAATAAAAATAAGATATTTATCACACATCCAAGTTTGTGGACCAAGATTTATTTAGTTTCTCTTCAAAGAGCAATAGGAGGCTCATTTAACAAATTAACAGGATGGTTAAATGGCTTACCTATGTCCACTTAGCCCTCTTCAGTGTCCTTCACTATATCAATCCAACATGATGTGACAGGGACTTTCAAAATTAATGCTTAGAAAGCCTGTATTTTTCATACTTAAAACTTTAAATTAATAATTTAAAATTGTAATTAAAGTTATTACACATATTTGTCATAGACTATTTGGAAAATGCAGAAAACTTAAAAAAAAATTATCTCTAAGTTTTTCCACTTAGACATCAGCATTTTGAAAATCATGTTGCATTTCCCCAGTCTTTTATTATGTTTCTGTGTACATGTATGAATGTGTGTGATCTTATAACTTGTACTAGTAGCCCGGTGCACGAAATTTGTGCACTGGGGTAGGGGGGAAAGGGGCCCCTCAGTCTGGCCTTCACCCTCTCCAATCTGAGACCCCTCAGGGAATGTCCAACTACCTGTTTGTGCCCACACTTTTAACAGATAACAGCTCCATTGTTGATTCTTTCTTATTTTTAAAACCATTGGAATTAATAGGTATGCAAAGTGTGTATACATTTTGGGGGGACACCCTGTGTATTTCTAGTCAGCGGTGAAAGAAACCAACAGCAGATTTGGAACCCCCAGATAGGGAACCTCGCTCACTCCCCACATGTCACCCCACTTCACTTTGCACCTTCGTGGGCAGCAGGAGAATCAACGTTTTCTCTCATTAATTTGGAAAAGCATGTCCTGTCACCAGCTGCCCAGCAAGAGTGCGCTAGGCCCCAAGCAAGCGAGGCTCAGTCAGGGCAGCCTTCGCTCATGGGTGCTGGCACCCAAAGTGCACATTCCTCCTCTATAGTCGCCCCAACTATCCCACTGTTTCACTGAGAGGACGGAATTCCTCTCCACCTCTGGGTTCTTGATCTTGAACGCTGACCAAAGGCACCTCAGCGAGGGCCGCCCGTGTCCACCAGGTGTGTCTGTCTGCACCTGCTCCTGCCTCAGCACCTGCATTAATCCCCTAGAGGTGATCTCGTAGCTGCACTGGCCTCCGTGGGAACAGGGCATCACCACTCCGCCCTCTCACTGTCATCTCACAGGCGCCCACCCTCAGCACCCGGAACACCCAGACACTCTCCAAAGGACATGAGCGCATCAGAGGGGATGTGTGCACATCCTGTGGGGGTGTTAGGCATGCCGGGTTGATGGAAGTGCGGTGGAGAGGCAGGGGGAACTTGTGCACGCTTTGGTTTGCAACTGTTGCAGGCACCTGAGTGTGACAGTGTGCTGGGGGATGTTCGCATGCCAGGGGGGGATGTGCACACCAGAGGCCTCTGGCTTTGCAGATCCGCAAACCCCGTGGTGCGGCCAGGAGGACGTCAGTCTGGCCCACCACGGTGGCTGTCCCTGCGATCCTGCATCTTCTGGGCCAGGAGGTGGATCTTGTGCAGCCACTCCTGGGCGCTGATGGCCTGCAGGTGCTACTTCAGCTCAGCCTGCAGGCTCCACTTGGCGTGCTCACTGCTGTCACCACCGCCATGTGGGGAGTACAGGCCGCCCTCCACCGGCCTGCCTCCCCTGTCCAGAGGCTCTCTGTGCTGCTCACCTGCCCAGAGTGACTGGGGCTGGGTGGAAACCAGGCGTCCTGCCCTGCCCAACACTGGCGGATCTGCCCCTGTGCGAGTTACTGCCCCACCGGGAAGGGTCACGAAACCAGGTCCCGGCACCGTGGACAGCCTCAAGCACTGCCCCCCGCCCGCCAGGTCATGGATCTGGGTCCCAGACCGCGGACAGCCTCAGGCGCTGCCCCCCGTCCGGCAGGGTCACAGGTCCGGGTCCCGGGACAGTGGACAGCCTCAAGCACTGCCCCCCCACCCACTAGGTCACAGATCCGGGTCCCAGACTGCGGACAGCCTCAAGCGCTGCCCCCTGCCCGGCAGGGTCACAGATCTGGTCCTGGACTGCAGACAACCTTGCTCGCTGCTGCCCACCTTCAGTATGCAAATTAGCCGCCATCTTGTTGCTTCAGAGTGGGGGTCCCCACTGGGGTGCCTGGCCAGTTTGGGTGAGGGGCTGAGGGCCGTTTTCAGGCTTGCGGGGACTGAAGCTCCCAACTTCTCCTTTTTTTCTTTCTTTTTTTTTTATTCTGGGATTTATTTACCTTCTATGGCTGTCACTGGAGCTGAGAGCCGGCTTTAGCTCTGAGGCCTGGCTGCAGCTCTGAGACCTCAGCTGATGAAAGCAGGGATCTGGGTTTGTTTGGGTTCTATAATTGAAACACTGTTGCGATCCTGCTGGCTGAAGCCCGGCTGGCTGAATGCAGGTTTCTGGGTTTTGTTTAACTTCTATAATTGCAACATGGTTTCTTAGAGTGCAAGCTCAGAGGCCAGCAGCAGCAGGCGGGGAACCTTGGCTTCCTCCATCACTGGAGCAATCAAGCCTCCTGTTCACTTCAGCTGCCTGGCTGCTGGCCGCCATCTTGGTTGGCAGTTAATTTGCATATCGCCCTGATTAGCCAATGGGAAGTATGTCGGAGCTATGGTTAATTACCATGTTTGTCTATTATTAGATAGGATATAAACTCTTGAAAATTTGTTTTATCACCTTTACATTTTCTTTATATACCTGTGACCTTAAGTAATTTTAGATATATACTTCATAGTGCTGCACTGTGTCAAATCTATATTTAATACATCTACTATTTCTCTGTATTCTTTCTAGACTATTATAATAGTCAAAACTCTAAGTGAACAGGTTTTAATGAATTCTTGATAGTTTTTTAGGAAAAAAAATCTTAGAAGTTATTAGATTAAGGGTCTAAGCATATGTAAAATTCTTGATATAAATTGTCAAATTGCCCTCCAAAAAAGCTGCGCTATTTTTCATTGAGTAGCTTTATATAAATTTTAAAAACATATAAACAAATAAGTCCTGTTTTCACCTCATTGAAAACAGATGTTAGGTTTGCTATTAAATTTTATTTTCTTAGCTCTGAAAAAATCATAACATAACTAGCAAATTAATTTAAATAGCTACAATATGGTTCAGTCAGTAAGCAAAAATCTTGCTTTATTCCCTATATTTTGAAGCTGGCTGTTATGTTTGTAGAAGAAAGGTGAGTTTTGTTTTCTTGTGTTGCTTTTGTTTCTGGTTTCTACATTTAAACTCTATACTTTCATCGGGTTAGCTGAAATGGCCTTGTTTTTTAAATAAATGTGTAGCACCTTTAGGATTTCTATACAAAAAATGAAGCGAAACAATTTAAGTTCTCAGTATTATACCAAACAAAATACATGCAATAGTTTATTTATGGTTTATTTTGCTTTTCAAAACAGTTTGATACATAGGATCCTAACTGAGAGAACTAAGGAATAGTCATAGGCCTGCAAGTTTAATCTAGCCCTTACCTTTGCCTTAGGAATAAGGATCAACTTCCAAACACCAAATTGTAATGTTGTTAGGTATTTCCAGTCTGGCTTCTCTATCTTTGATGATTTCAAGATGTTCTTTCTGTGGAATTTAAAGCCTTTATCAGGAAAAGACTTGCAGCAATCTGCTAATTATTTCTGACCCTGACAATAGTGGGCCTGTTTTCTTGATCACAATCAGAGATGATGTTGGTGACTAAAAGAAAGGTGTGATTTTCCTGTACCAAGTTGACTTTTAAAAAAAAAAAACACAAAAACTTATTCAAGTCCTTCCTACAATGAGTGAATAAAACACATATAAACTTCTAGAAAGCCTTTCAAAATCAAAATATGTTTTGTTCTTCAAATTTCAGGGAACCTTGTTTTAAATTTCCACACATAATTTGCAAATGTTTTACACTCTAGTAGGTGGTATATTCATTTAGAGTTCAGGCTTTTGTGTTTACTTATTGATTGTTGGTTTTTATTGCCTTGTTTCTTTTTTTCTTCAACTTTTTGTATTAGAAGTATTTAGTTAGTTTTCAACAACTTGAATTTGAACACAAGCAAATAATAAATCTATAAACTATAACATCCTTGATTTTTTACATATTTTACTTATTGCCTGGTATAATTTGGACACCATGAATACAATGGCTTTAAGATAATTATTCTTCCTTAATCATAAGCAAAATAAAACTTATTACTCAAAATTTGCTTCAAAATACAAATGGTAAATTATAGAGATGAGATTAACTTTCATGTCCATGTATTGCAAAGTCTAAAGTCATTAATACAAGAACAGATATTATCTAAAACGATATTATATGAAACAATATTATAAAAATTGTTTCATGAGCTAACAACTCATGAACAGTTCTGCTAAGTTTCCAAATGACATACATGGGAAAAAACAAAAACTAGAACAATGGTCAAGCACATTAGCTTTGCAGGTTTTCCCAATGTAGTTCTCCATTTGCAAAAATTATTAGTGGTCATCCAGATTTGAAACAGGCCCCCTTTTAATCATGATCAAACACTCGTCCCCTAGGCAATAACTGTGGTAAATAAGTTTATAGTTTCTTTTTTTTTTTTTTTTTTTTTTTTTTACCAATTTTTAGTTTTATAGCTATAACTAGAGGCCCGGTGCACTGGGGGGTGTGTGGGTCCCTCAGCCTGACCTGCACCCTCTCCAATCTGGGAGCCCCCTGGGGAGCCCTCTCCAATCCGGGAGTTTCTGTCTGTCTTTGCAATCATATGAGCGAATTATCTGAGATCCCAACTAAGTTTGGTTTGTTGCTCACAAAATAATAGAGGCATTTTTTTTTTCTTTGCTCCATTGGTGGAGATTTCCTGGAAGTTTTAGGATAGCTTCCCTTTAATTTTTCCTAGACACTCTGATTTTACTTATGTCTTTCACCTTTGCTTTCCCTCCATCCCCCACCGCAATAGTAACTTGGTCCAGGCTCACTTTGCTCTAGTGCAGTGGTTCTCAACCTGTGGGTCACGACCCCTTTGGAGGTCGAATGACCCTTTCACAGGGGTCACCTAAGACCATTGGAAAACACACATATAATTACATATTGTTTTTGTGATTAATCACTATTCTTTAGTTATGTTCAATTTGTAACAATGAAATTGGGGGTCACTACAACATGAGGAAATGCATTAAAGGGTTGCAGCATTAGGAAGGTTGAGAACCACTGCTCTAGTGCCACCAGAACTCTGATTCCCAACATTCCTGGTGCTCCCCATGCTCTGGGCTTCCACTTCCGGTCCTGGGGCTGCCACCATAACTATTATTCCCAGAATTCCTGGTGCTCCCCACGCTGCTGGGAGTGACCAAGGGAGCCACGTCCCCCCAAGCCTCTGGCTCTCCCACTCTGCTCTCCGCCTGGTGCCTATGTATGCAAATTAACCCACAATCTTTGTCAGGTTAATTTGCATACTCACTCCTGATTGGCTGGTGAGCATAGCAGAGGGATGGTCAATTTATATGTTTCTCTATTATTATATAGGATAATACCTTCCACATGCTAAGAAATAAATAAACTAATTAAAAATAAGTGGGGATTTATATCTACATCAACAATATCATTACCCAGATTTCACCTTAATGTAATAAAAATAGGTATCTGATAACTTTAAGATATTTCATAGAATCGTGGTAAAACATACTTATTTCTGAAATTTTAAATTTCCTAAATGAAAGTGATCAGATGAAGGCAATCCTATATAATAAAAGGCTAATATGCAAATCAACTGAAAGGCAGAACAACCAGTCGCTATGATATGCATTGACCATCAGGTAGTTCAACACAGGAGCTACCTGCTGGTGGTCAGTGCACTCCCACAGGGGGAGCACTGCTCAGCCAGAAGCTTGGCTCACAGCTGCCGAGCACAGGGGTAGTGGTGGGAGCCTCTCCAGCCTCTGAGGCAGTGCTAAGGACCCCTCTGGGGATGTCCACCTGCGGGCTTATGCCTGCTCCCCCGGCAGGCAGACAATCCTCAGAGGGGTCCCAGACTACAAGAGGGTACAGGTCAGGCTGAGGGACCCTTCCCCCTAGTGCATGAATGTTGTGCACTTGGCCTTTAGTTAAATTTATAAAAGTAAAATAAGAATTTCTAAGCCCCTAATAATGTTACAATGTTGAATTTCATACTGTGCCCAAAAGTTCTGAAAAATTGTCAATTATTTTGTGGAGGTATCTTCTGTAGCAATATCTGAACTCATATTTCATAATATTTTATTATAAAATTTTGCAAAAGTACAAAAATTTGGATAGAGCATCTGCCCAAGGACTGAAAGATTCCAGTCAAGGGCATGCCTCTTGGTTGCAGTCTCTTCCCAGGCCAGTCCCTGGTTGGGTGGGCACGTGCAGGAGGCAACCAATAGATGTGTCTCTCTCACATCAGTTTCTTCTCTCTCTGTCTCTCTCCCTCCCACCCTAGAAAAGAATAAAATTCCGTAATATTCAACAATAAGGATTGGCCCTGAGGCCATTATAGTAAGTGGAATAAGTCAGACACAAAAAGATAAGTACTAAATGAGTTTACTTTTATGAGGTCATCTAAAAATAGTCAAATTCATAAAATCAAAGATTGAAATGGTTATTGCCAGGATCTGGGGGAAAAGGTAAGTAAGGACTTATTAATCAATAGGCATAAAGTTTCAGTGAAGTGAAAAAATAAGTTCTAGAGATCTGTAAAATATGAACTATAGCAGCCGTGGGCAAACTATGGCCCGCGGGCCGGATTCAGCCCGTTTGAAATGAATAAAACTATTGAAAAAAAAGACCGTACCCTTTTATGTAATGTTGTTTACTTTGAATTTATATTAGTTCACACAAACACTCCATCCATGCTTTTGTTCTGGACCTCCAGTCCAGTTTAAGAACCCATTGTGGCCCTCGAGTCAAAAAGTTTGCCCACCCCTGAACTATAGTCAACAGTAATGCATTGCACACTTAGAATTTGTTAAGTTTTCTTACCATAATAAAATTTAAAAAGAAAATATTATGAAATTTTATGGCATAATGTTAATAATTCTGAAATAGTTATAATTTACTACAACCAACTCAAGAAGATTAGAAGCTTAAATATCTTAAATCTAGAGGCCCAGTGCATGAAATTCAGGGAGTGAGCCTAAGCCAGGAGTTGGATATCCTTAGTGCTGCTGCAGAGGCGGGAGAGGCTCCTGCCACTGTTGCTGCACTTGCCAGCCATAAGCACGGCTTCTTGCTGAGTGGCACTCCACCCTGTGGGTGTGCACTGACCACCAGGAAGCAGCTCCTACGTTGAGTGGGATCAGGTCGAAACTGGCTCTCCAACATCCCCCAAGTGTCAAATTGTAAGAGCCAAAGGACTCCACAGGTGTACGATCAGGGCCAGAGAGGGACATGGGAGGTTGGCCAGCTGGGGAGGGACCATCGGAAGGCTCCAAGGCATTTCCAGCCCATCTTGCTCAGTCCCGATAGGCCAGACCCCAGCAGCAAGCTAACTTATAAGTCAGAGCGTCTGCCCCCTGGTGGTCAGTGCACGTCATAGCGAGTGGTTGAGCAGCCTTAGCATATCATTAGCATATTATGTTTTGATTGGTTGAATGGACAACTGGACGACCAGACATTTAACATACTAGTCTTTTATTATATAGGATAATTAATAAATTAAATTGGTGACTAAAAGGTATTCAAAGTCATTCATATCCATTGCTTGTGGAATTGCACAAATCTATAGTATTATACCCCCTTTGAAAAAGGACTTGACAGTATCTTGCAAATGAAAGCACATACTTACCCTGTGACCCCTTGGACAAAGGGGCCACAAGCCAGGGAATACAGGCATCCACTAAAAACTAGAGTCAGGGAAGTGTACTTGCCACTCAGAGCTCCCAGAAGCAATCAGGCCTGCTGACACCTTGACTTTAGCTTAGAGAAACAAATTTTGTACTTGTGGACTCTAGAATCCTAGGAGAATAAATTTGTGTTGTTTATGCCATTAGGTTATGGTAATTTTCATAGCAGCAATAAGAAACTAATATAGTCTGATAAAACCATGTGTTGATAAAGATCTATATTTTTATACTGAAGAAAGTAAAGTGAATTGATATTACCACTATATAAATATCTTTAAAGTTCAACACTTGTTTGCAATATAAGACCTAAGGATCCCAATCCTAAGTGGTTAGTCAGAGAAAGCTTTAAACATGTAAACAAGTAGATATGTACAAAAGCTTCTACATTTTATGTTTGACTTGTAAATAACTCTGAACAAATAAAATAACCATAAATAGGAACATCTATATAATGAAAGCCTAAGCAACCATTACAGCAGAACAACCAGAACGACCAGTCATCATGATGCACACTGACCACCACGGGGCAGATACTCAATGTAGAAGCTGCCCCCTGGTGGTCAGTGCACTCCTACAGGGGGAGTGCCATTCAGCCAGAAGCCAGGCTCACAGCTGGCAAGCACAGCAGCGGTGGTGGGAGCCTCTCCTGCCTCTGCGACAGTGCTAAGGAGCAGAGAGAACTGAGCAGTAAGGAGCAGCGAGCAGGTGGGCCATAAGCAGTGAGGGGACCCAGATTGCGAGAGGGATATCTAACTGCTGGCTTAGGCCTGATCCCTTGGGGAAATGGGCTTAAGCCGGCAGGCAGACATCCCCCAAGGGGTCCTGGACTGTGAGAGGGAGCAGGCTGGGCTGAGGGATTCCCCCCTCCCCCAGTGCACAAATTTTTTGCACCAGGCCTCTAGTCTATATATAAAAGGCTAAGCAACCATCCAACCATCCAACCAGTAGCTATGACATGCATTGACCTCCAGGGGGCTGAAACTTAACACAGGAGATGCTGAGCTGCAGTGACTTGGCAGCGGTGGTTATTGGGTGACACACTCTAGAACCAGAGAGGAGGTTGTCTGATTCTGGGGTGCATCACTCGAGAACTACCCTCTTGCAACCCAGGACTCCTTGAGGGATGTTGGAGAGCCAATTTCGGCCCTCTACCTCAGACCAGGCCAAGGGACCCCACTCACTCTGCAGATGCCCTTTGAGCCAGGGCACTGCCCCAGATGCAGCCAGCTGGAGAGGAACTGTGGGAGGTTGGCTCCAGGGTGTGTCTGGACCGTCTCCCCCAGTCCCACCCTGCCGGCCACCTTCTAATTAATTTTACTTCAATGTGCATGAATCTGTGCACCAGGTCACTGGTAGATAAATAAATGGTGATGCATTTAAATAATCCAATAACACCTAGCATTAAAAATGAATGACAACAGCTACTCACACCAAAATGGTCTTAGAAATATGGAAAGTGAAAACCAGCATACTTTGAATAAATACACAGTGTCACTTCAAAAGCAAGAGAATATTTTAAAAAATCTATTATGGTGGTTCATTATGATGGTTCTCTAAGGGAAAGCAGAAGCATATGAACAGGCAGGAGCTCAGAGAGAGCTGCAAGTTTGACAATGTGATAGCTCTTTAGGAGGGTAGGGAATTCACAGATGTGATGGCTTTATTGAGGTGGCAACTTGGTGAGGCTATAATCCCCCAGTTACTCAATCAAACACTAATCTAGGTATTGCTGTGGAGGCATTTTGGAGACATAAACCCCATAAGCAGGTGACTGGTAAGGGAAATTACTTTGGGTAATCTGGGCATACCCAATTGCATCTATTAGAAGGTAAAAAACAGGGTTTGAGTTTTTCTGGAAGAGAAGAAAAAAATTCTGCCAGTTGTGTAGGTTCCATTGTGCTCATTATCTTTCCATCTTCACTGCCTGTTTAGACAGCCCCCATAATAATGTCAGCCAACTCTTTGTAATAAATCATATATTCATCCTATTAGTTCTACTTCTCTGGTGGAATCTTGACTGATACAACAGATGCTGCTTTAATATTTTCTTATATTATTTACATACTAGAGGCCCAATGCACAAAATTAGTGCAAGGGGCTTGGCCCTTGCAGCCCCAGCTTCATCCGGAAGGTCATCCTGATGGTCATCCAGAAGGTCATCCGGATGGTCGTTCTGCTGTTCAGTCTAATTAGCATATTAGCTCTTTATTATATAGGATGGAATCATAATCATTGTTTTGGAGCAGTATAAAAGGTAGGCTAAGTATGCTTTGTTTTTATTTTATGTATTACTAGTTTTTGTAGATAACCAGGTCATCAAAAATCCGTCACTGTTTGGAATGAAGGGCTTACATTGTTTTGTAATGATCACTGATAAAAAATAGGAGGTTTACATTTTCAAAATTAATTAAAATAATCTCATAATTCTGAAGGAACATGTAAACTAATTATGGTTTAGATAAGTATTACACAATATCCTCTGCAAATAAGCTCTCATCTTAACAAGTGGGATTGTTTTAAAGCATTTATACACAGATATCTGGCCAGTCTAATTTCACAATCCATTTAAATAAAATATAGGAAGCAGACACGCATGTACAGAATAAAATTTTAAAAGTGGATTTTATTTTAGGTCACTACACTGTCCCTTCTTATGTTTGCTGGGAGCTGCCATAGTGCCTCAGAGGTTACCTTCACCTGCCACCTGTCACCTGTCACTTGCTTTCAGGATGGGGCAAACTGATGTTGGAAAAATACTAGTTTGAAAACACTCAAGGGGCTACAATAGGCTACTTTCATAGTGTTGTGAGAAAGAGGAGAAAAAGAAGCCTGAATTACAAAAACTGCATCAATAGGAGCATCTTTTTTGTAGGATGGATGAGCTGAATGAATAAATGATTTGATTAACCAAAGGTAAACTTTCCCCAACAATTTCGTCTGCAGCAGGTAAGAAGAGAGGGAAGGATTAGCATAAATTGAAGAAAGAGTAGGTGGAGAAAGTGACTGTGCAGTGGGTGACCCCACTCTCTCACATTCCCTGGATGTATGGCTTTGGATAATTAATCTTCTTAGAATTGCCTCCCACTCTGCAAAATGGGAATGCTAATAGAATCTACAATACAGGCAGTGGTGGCTTGTGACTGTCTATATCAGGGGATTTTGTGTGGCAACCTAATGACAAGCGGAGAAGAAGATGGAGGGTTTTCTTAAAGCTCTGAGAGCACACACAGTATTTTACATTAGACTCTTTTTATTTACTGCTATTGAAGGGGAAAGGTGCCGGGACTGCTAATAGGGCTGCGGTGATGAATAATGAGATGATGCATACAAGGCAATGAGCACACTCCTGCCCAATAATAAGTACTTTTTAAATACAGCAGTAATTATTAATATTATGCTATAATACTTTCCTCCTTCCTTTCTTATTTCTATATTGAGGTTTGTTAATAAAGTAATATTTGTAAGTGAGGTGATTGTAACATAAAAATGACTTTATTTAATCTTATTTTGACTTTATGTTATGTGATATAGCTAAATACATGAGAACTAGTGAATATTTCTATTTGAAAATATTTTATGATACACTCATAAAATGTTTAACTTCTATTATCTTTATAGTGAAAAGCAAAAAATCATAGTTTATTTTAAAGTAAAATATCTTAGCTAACTTAAAAAAATTAATAGTGCTTTTAAAAGCAATTCTAAATCACTTCCACAATCTCCATTAGACATTATATACACACTAAAGTAGTCAATATTGCACACCCAAAAAAGTCCAATTATTTATCCTAGGTATGTGACCATATTTTGTTGCTTTTCATCTACAATATTCCCTAGTGAACATAAATGATCATTTTATCAAATTCAAGTGATGCTATTACTAGCACTTTTTACACATTCAATAAAATAATGAGACAAGCCAAAACACATTACTTCTGGAAAATCATTTCAATAACATACAAGTGATATAATATATATATATATATATATATATATATATATATATCCTCAGTGATATAGTAACTAAAATGGTTATTGAAGTTACCACTTATAACACAACAAACACACCAAAGCATTCCAAACTGAAAATGCACTCAGTGTACAGAGAGGTAACTATCATCATCATCATCAGCAGCAGCAGCAGCAGCATCTTAGTAATAATAAATTATACCTCACCTGCAAAGAAATATGTTTTCCATGATTTATATAGGCTGACTGAATTTAGGTAAATCCATTATAGTTGGAAGATTAAAAATATCATGGGTAGTGAACTATGACATGGTTCTCATGAAGGCATAGCATTGGAAAACTTTATTCCAGTGAAACTAGCTCACTTTGGAAATGTACTGTAAGATTTTTAAATTAAGAAACCATATTAATTGCAAAGTACAATTATCAAGTGTGTGTTCCTAGTGATCTTAGAGTTTAGCACAAATTAAACATGCACGGTGAAATTATTTCTTTCTCTGTTTCTCCAACTTTATATAGTGAGTTCAAGCTCTAGAATCATAGGTATAAGAACTGGTCAAATGCATTCACTATTCCCTAAGAACATCATTAGATTTTCTTCAAACTTAAATTTTCACCTTATTAACATTTATCCCTGTTGTAGCTTTGCATATTTCTCATATATTCAGTTTACTCTCCTGATGTTCCTTCTCATGCCATTTAACCTCTTGCTATACCAATTGATGGTAATAGCAAAGACTTATATTGCATATTTCTGGGTCAGGCAAGACTCTAAATGTATTACGCGAGCTAGTTTATTTAATCCTCACAACAGTCTTATGGGGTAATTTACTATTGTTTCTATTTTGCAAATACAAAAAATGAGCTTAAAATAGTGATTTTATATAATTTGTTCACAATCAAACTGCTGGTTTGTGGGTAAGTGGCAGATGCAGCATTTTTATCTTTTACATTAGGAATACTTCAAAATAAGTTTACTTCCAGTTCATCAACAACTCATGTCCACTCTTGGTTTTTATATATGTCATTTCACTTTACTTCCCACATGGACACTTTTGAAACATATAGTAGAAATATTATCTATTTGTAAATATGTCTGCATGTATGTCTATAATATAGGAGCTTTTCTTAAACATGACAACAATGTCATTGGCACAGCTACAAATTAACCATTATTCCTCCAAATCCAGTCAGTATTTAAGTTTCCAAGATTGCCTCATAAATATAATTTATCAAGTGATATCTAAATATTCCATATTATTATTGTCTTCTAAGATATCGCTTGAACCTTAATTCAAACATCCAATTACAAATTATATTTATGAGGCAATCATGGAAACTTAAATACTGACTGGATTTGGAGGAATAATTGTTTATTTGTAGCTGTGATTCTCACTGTTTCTTTATTTAATACAAAAAGCAGATCTTGTTCTGTAAGGTTTTCTAAATTGTGGATTTCTCTAGTTGTATCCTAAAATTCCTGCTGTTGTCATAATTAAATGTGTTGCCATTTAATATGTGCTTCTGTCCCTTGTATTACCTGTAAACTGATAGTTACATCTACAGGCTTAATGTGAGTGTGTGTGTGTGTGTGTGTGTGTGTGTGTTGTTTGTTTCAATTTGGTTTGGTTTGAAAAACTATGTCATTGATGAAGTGCCAGGGTTTAAACTCAGTCTAGCTCCTGCGTCTGTGTTTGTAACTACTCTACTACACATTCTAACAAACACGTCATGCTCCTTTCAACCTCATTCACAGCCTAGTTGCCCCTGCCTCTGAGGAACCTTCTGTTATACCACTGAGCTATCACAGAATCTTAGTCCTCTATTTCCTAGGATAAGATACTTACTTTGTATGGAATTTTTGTATCTTTTATCATACCTAAACATATTAAAACAACTGATTGGTGTATCGCATCAGTGATATTTTTAAACAAAATGATGTGCCTTTATCTTTGTATTTCTAGTATCTGGTCTATATCTGATTCACAGTGAGGGTACTAATAAATATTTCTGAGGGGAAATGTGTAAATGAACAGATGAATACAGGATTGACTGAAATGGAGATGTTTAAAAACCACATGACATCTAGACAAGGAAGGATTAAGGTTAGAGGTTGAGAGTTATCAGTTTAAAATACTAGCTACAGAAAAATTCAGGACCCTGATTCAAAATCCCAAGCATATCATGATGTGTTTTTGACATATTAAAAGAAAGAGTAGAAACTTTGCATTATATTGTAATATGTAGAAAACAGCTGTGGGTAACTTAAGAAAAAGCAAATCGGTTACCAATATAGAACCCTGAGAACTAACATCAGAATCGATGTAATAGTCTTGGAAATGGGAAGGTATGGAGCTGAGAGAAAGGAAGTTCAAGAGCACGCATAGTGTCTTCACTGGAAGGAAACCGCGTCTCGCGTTCTCTTTTGTTGTTGTTGTCATTTGTTTGTTTGTTTTCGCCACTACGCTTAAGATTCAGTTTTCAGGAAGAGATCATCAAATCATGAAAATGTAATCTCTTCTCTGATCTTGGACTGAGGGAAGGCCAGGTTCCTAATTTCCAATTCTACTGGATTACACCCCATGGAAAAGAGACAATTCCACTAAAACAAAAATGGTGCTGTTAAGAAGGAAAAAAAAATGTATACTTTAATTCCTTTACAAAATTCCCAGAGCTACTGATATTTCCAAAATATTTCTGAAGTGCCTTCACTAAGAGTACAGCTAAGAACTAGACAAACATGAAACCTGCCTTTATGAAGTTAATAAAATGTACAAGTATGGTAATTGTCACAAAAAGACAAGTAGAGAGTGCTATGGAAACATACAACAGGAATAGCTAATTCAGCTGGGTATTCAGAGAAGACCTCCCTGAAGAATAAACGTATAATCTGAGTCCTAAAAGATGGGTTAGAGTTACCCAAATAATGAAAAGATGAAGGATGTGCCAGAATAGAGGAATAAAGTGTGCCTAGATATGTCCAGGCTAGACAATGAATCTCCTTTACTGAATAGAGACAATCCCTTGGAAAAGAAAATAAACTTCGGACAGAGCCCTAAAAATCAACAGATTAAATGTGGTTGCTGGTTTAAGAGGTGTCAAGAAACTGAGGACAAGGAAAGAAGAAATGCAGTAATGTGTGTTGTGATGAATATTAAGGAGAGAGAAGGTTGAAGAAGGAGAAAGTGATCAGCAGTACTGTGGCTGCTAGAAAATAAAATAAAGATTTAAAATTATTGGCTGGATTTAATTATATAGAAACAGTTGTTAATCTAAGTAAGGCAAATTCAATAGATTGGTGGGGATGGAAGTTGAATGGAAGAAAGTTAAGGTTTAGATGTGAGAAACTATAAATAAAAAATAGAGGAAACTTGTTTTAGAAGATTTGATGAAAAGGAGGCAAGATAAGTAGGTGATGGCAAGGGAGAAAAGTTTCAATCCTGTTGCCATTGGCTGTTGGAATTTTGGAAGCCACTATTGGATGGTTAACATGTGTAAATCAGTCTCTTTAAATGGGCATGATACTGAAATTGGATTATTTTTATATACTTTGAGCCATTTTGTTTTATATCAGTGATCTTCAACTGTTTTAACCCAAATAGCCACCCAAAACTGGAATGGCACAAATACAATCCTTTGCAACACAATTCTTCAGGCAGCTATTCTAAAGAGTAATGGATTTGGAACTCATAGTGGTACCTAAGGCGGAATTGGACTCAACAAGAAAGAATGCCATGATTGATTAGCCATGTCTGCCACTAGCTCAGAACTAGAGACTGATCCTGCCAAATACTTACTGACAGCAGCCTAGAAACTTCATTTGGCAGCATAACCTTCTTAAAGGACTGGTTTAGATGATAATCAAGGAAAAGTAATTATGATGTAAACTAGAGGCCCAGTGCATGAAATTTGTGCACGGAGGGGATGGGAGTCCCTCAGCCTGTCCTGCACCCTCTCATAGTCCAGGACCCCGCAGGAGATGTCCGACTGCTGTCTTAAGCCCACTCCATAGGGCGCGGGCCTAAGCTGGCAGTCAGACATTCCTCTCACAGTCTGGGACCCCTTGCTCCTTACCGCCCGCCTGCTTGCTACTCCTTATCACTCAGCTCGCTGCTCCTTAGTGCTGCTGTAGAGGCAGGGGAGGCTCCTGACACTGCCGCTGCACTCGCCAGCCGTGAGCCCAGCTTCTGGCTGAGTGGTGCTCCCCCTGTGGGAGTGCACTGACCACTGACCACCAGGAGGCAGCTCCTGAATTGAGCATCTGCCCCTTCGTGGTCAGTGCACATCATAGAGACTGGTCGTTCCGCTGTTTGGTAGATTTGCATGTTAGGCTTTCATTATATAGGATTCTATTTGTGCCTCAAATCCTTTTTATGCTCAATGTAGGATGTAATATATATTTATAATACAGAACCTAGCTTTTATTTTTTAATCTAATGGTATTGCTTCTTTATATTTTGACAATATATTTGAACACAGCTGTCTGGATTTATAATTATGTGGGGGGTTTTTATTCTCTACATTTACATAGTGGTTGAGATAGTTTACATGCAATAGTCCTATTAACATTAACTTTTCAATGTTAGCGCATAAATGTTTATTTCTCAAATAAATATGCCCCTTGTCTGAAAAACAGCTGATTGCAATATGTTCCATCTTGGCCCCAATGCTGTCACGAGGGGAAATGCATCTTGGAGGTTCTGTTGAAATTTGTGTGTGAATACAGACCTTGTCTGAACTGCAGATTACATCCACCTCATTGTCAGTGCTGCACAGGGGTCTGAAAGTGTGAGTTTTATTTCCCCACAAGTGAAGAATTATGGCAGCAAAAGGAAGGCAATTGAGAAATAAGCAAAGCATCAATTTTAAGACAAAGCCTTCAACCTGAGTGTTAAACCCTGAAAGGATAGGGTCATAAAAGGAAGAAGAGATGTAAGAAGAGATCCCAAACTATTATTTGAGTGAGAATGTTCCTTTTCTGTGAAATGTACCCCCAGGGTCTTATTCAGTCTCCCCAAGCTGAACTTCACTGGAAAGAAGACTACTAGGTAATTAGAGTACAAGGGGGACCATTTATTTTCTGACCATGTCTCTGAGGTGCCAGTCAGTTGAATGTTAGAGGAATAAGCTCACTGTTTAGTTCATCTTCTTGGTTGCTATCCCTTTTTGGTAACAAGTTTCTGTTATACCTAAATGTACGTCACCCCAACACTAAAATATTAGATTATGAAGAACAGACTATGACGTAAATACATTTTAAAACTTATATTTTAAATGTGTTAGAATAGAAACTATTTCTCTCAATTAATTAAATAATAATTCAAATGCTATTCAGACATTATCATAAATGAATGTTAGTCTTCAGATGGTTTCAGTTGATTTTACAGTTTCTAAGATCATTTCATGGTTTTGTTTTTAATAAAAAATGAATATTGACTAATATGAGACTGTAATTTAAATAAGTGGTTGGTAAAAACAAAACTCTAGGGAAAATGACTTATCACGTGGATGAAAACAGCAAAGAAGCAAGGCTTCATTGAAATTTGAAGAAACACACTATTCTAATGGGAGAATGTAATTGAATGAATATCGGCCTAAGTAAAACTGATTTTATTCATAATCTGCTATTGGTACTTTTTTATTGGCTTCAAAGGCATAGTCATAATGATAAAGCCAGTACCTTGGAGTCCTATGAGCTGAGCCACTTAATAGAAACCTATAAATAAATAGAATTCATAAGGCTTCTGTCTGCACACACAGGATTATTAGATTTGAGATCAATGAGCTTTCTTTCCCCACATCCACAAGTCATTTGTGACCACTGGGAAACTTAATTTTCTAAGAATGATCAATGTTTTCTTAATATGTAAGAGGCACCCATGTTGATGCAATAAAAGGAAATAACATTGAGAAAATAAAGTTCTTAGGAGAAATCCAGTGGCTAACTATTGAGAACATAAAAAACGTGTAATCTGAAATTTTCTAATAAAAAGTGTGAGGCTGATTTGTTCTATAATTGTTCAGTAGGGAGTACTATCAAAAATATTTTACCCTCCAAAAACAAACAAACAAAAAAACCCCAAAACATTTTATTTATCCAAGAGAAAAATTTGGAGTGTGCTCTCCTAAATACATGCCTACATATATCAAACTACTTTTTCTAGTAGCAAGAGAAATAATTAAATTATCAGTCTAAACTAAAGATCCTATCATAGCAGAAAAAAATTGGTTTTTTACAAATAAAAATAATTTTTCTTCAAAATTAGTTTAAAATTTATATATTTGTTTTAAATTGTGGAAACCACTTGATTTATCAGAAAAGTGGCTACTATTTCTTTCACTTTTGTATTCTTGTTTCATTTATTTAAGTTTCATAATATGTATGTACTTTTTCAGCTACAAATAATAAGATAAAAATACATTTTTGATAACCAATTATAGAACCATTATTGTGTGATATGGCATGGAGTCACCTACTAATTAAAATATAAATCAGTCCAATGGTTTTTATAATGAACAACTTACTTACATTCATCCTCATAAAATGTTCAGAAATTGATTTTTCTCAGCACAAACACATTGTTTAAAAACAAAGAGCAGAAATGTCTTTGAATTTAAAAACTAATACATCAAAAAAAGAAAGAATAAAGTGATAGTGATTAAATAACAAGTATCTTTGGAATTTTGGAATAACTCATGATGAATTATATTCATCAAAGGCAATTGACTATTCTTAAATACTCCAGCACTGCTCACAGAGTCCCATCAAAAAGACACAGGTAACTATGTGACTTGCTTTATTTGTATTCAAAATGAAGCACAAACCAACATCTCAAAAGAATGTTATTCTTGAATTTATTCCACAGAATTACTAAATTCCATATTCTAAATCCAGGTTCTAAAATTCCATGCTCTTTCTATGTGTCATACTTGATATCTCCCTTGTTTTCCTCACTTTGAATACTGCCATATTTAGTGTTTAAATATGCTTACCCTGACACCCAATATGCTGCTATTTAAGATTATAGCCCAAGCACTGGAGAGAGGCTTAAGCTCCCATTTCTACAGGAACATTATTAAATACTAAAGGTAGAAAGAGTGAAGCAAAACAGTGCTCAATTTTATTAAACTGAAAATCACCAATTTTACCACTGACTAGTTTTTTGTTTCTCAAGGACCATTTCATCGAAATCTTAACCCTGGTATTACCCCATTTTACTTCTGAGGCCTTTCCCTTCTAAAGGCAAAATTGCCTATTAGACACAAGTATCTGAATTCGGAAATAGGTATTTCTGGAATGTAGTAGAATAGACCTGAGTTTGGATCAAGAGGGGCCTCCAGAGAAGATTTGACTTCTTAGGAACATATGAAGTTGAGTGGAAACCAAAAGTGAATTATCACCGTTTCTAAGGGGCTACACATATTTAAGGCCAGGGCATCAAAAGCGGATCAAGACTAGAAGAGGTTGCCATTGTGCCTGTGTCAGGGAGAGAAGTCAGGGCAGCTGATGAAAGTCCGCAAAGGGCCGAAGTCACAAATGAGCACAGGGGAGTACAGAGGAGTCAGTGTTCAGAAAGCATCCGGCCCAACACATCCATGCCTGGGACTGCCCAGCTGGCTTCTACTCCTGTGTTTTCAAGCTATGGATTCTACCTCAGGGGAACCTTTACAGAGTTCTTGGTTCCTAATTACTTAAATGACATGTTTTGAAATAGATACAGATTAATTTTGTAATTCTAACATTAGAAAATAAAAAAGATTGGGTGAAAGGAGGAGGGTGTTTCATCAGAAGATTAGAATTCTAATCTGCATAAAAATTGAAGAAAACAGAGATCTTAATCAGAAAACTTCTAAGGAGGGGGTGGGGGCAGACTGGAGGGATCAATGGGGGTAATGGGGGCATATCTGTATTACTTTCAACAATGAAGATAAATTTTAAAAAAGAAAATTTGCCGGGGCAGCATGGCTCAGTGGTTGAGCGTCAACGTATAAACCAGAAGGTCATGGTTCAATTCCCAATCAGGACACATGCCCAGGTTGCAGGCTCCATTCCCAGTGTGGGGCGTGCAGGAGGAAGCTGATCTATGATTCTTTCATTGTTGATGTCTCTCTCTCTCCCCACCTCTCCTTTCTTCTCTGAACTCAATAAAAATATATTTTTTTAAAAAAGAAAACTTCTAAGGAAAACCAGAGGAAGTTGTTGTATGTTTTCTCTCACTCTCTGTCTTTTTATTTTTTAACATCTTGAGAAAATTAATTCTAGAAAATCTACAGTGTTAATTCTTTCAGAAAATGTATTCATATGAATAGAAGGTAATAGTTATGTCATTTTAAGGCTAAAGAATAAAGCTCATTTTTGGCTTGAGAGAGAGAGGGAGGGAAGGAAAGAGAGAGAAAGAGAGAGAGAGAGAGAGAGAGAGGGAGAGAGAGAGAGAGAGAGAGAGAGAGAGATTTGTCCTTCCACTTGTTTATGTATTCATTGGTTGATTCTTGTATGTGTCCTGATTGGGGATCAAACCCACAACCTTGGCATGATGCTCTAACCCACAGAACTACCCTGCCAGAGCCTCCAGTCTAACTTGTGAAGTTCATTCATTTGACTTTTGAGAATAAAATTTTATGCTATAAACAACTACTTACACTTACCATTTGAAATGAAATCATTCTCTAAAATTATATATATATTTTTAAAATATATTTTATTGATTTTTTTACAGAGAGGAAGGGAGAGGGATAGAGAGTTAGAAACATTGATGAGAGAGAAACGCTGATCAGCTGCCTCCTGCACACCCCCACTGGGGATGTTGCCCACAACCAAGGTATGTGCCCTTGACCGGAATCAAACCTGGGACCTTTCAATCCACAGGCCGACGCTCTATCCACTGAGCCAAACCGGTTAGGGCTCTAAAATCATATTTTTAAAAATTTAAGCAATATTTGTGAATTCAGACCTTAATGCATCAAATATTTATTTGGATAATATAGGGGCATTTTTTAAAAAGTTAAATTATTCTTCTGTGAATGTTCCTAACTAATGAATTCCACTATACTTTTTGGCCTAAGACTTAACTTTTTGGGGTCACTAACACACTTGTAAACTCTCTGTCCCTAAAAAAACACAGATGTGCTTATAAAAAGACGTATTTCCAAGGGCACTTGGAGCCTTAGGTTTAGCATCTTTGGCTTACACCCTTATTTAACTACGTCATCCCTTGGAGTAGGAAAAAAATTTTCAAGTAGTGGTTGTTTTTTTTCTTCCCCATAAGATAATTTAAAGAAGATAGAAAGGAAAACCGTGTGTTTTCTCTCCAGGATGGTAAACCAGTAAGATTATGCAGGCTGTGCCCTATACAAAAGCACCTGCAGAGCGGGTAGAGATTGAGTGAGGGTTGAAATCTTCAATCCATTAGCCTTGTCGCTGGGCTGTGGTCCCCCTGGAGATAGAAGCACACTTTTTCCATTTTGTCTAGCCAGAAGGGTGCCTTTTCCATTAAGTTTTGTTAGTTGCTGCCCTGCTTTCCAGCTCTTCTACTTTGGCTCCTCTTGTACAATGAACATAGAGAAAACCTATATGTGTAACAATGTGTGCACACACACAGCTTATCAAATCAAGACCGTTTGATAATTAAAAATTGAAATCTCTAATTCATTTCTTTCAATCTCATTTCCACTCTTAGGAAATGATTTTTTGGTTCATGTTTTTAATTTGCCATTGGTATGACAAAAAAATATATGTATCAAGGCAGACTCTTTCTTCCTCACAAGTATAGTCTAACAGTGGAAGGTCATTCTTAGTTAATAGGAAAAGTATTTTGTATTCCCCACAGCTGTGGACACAGACTATAAGAGGAAAAACACTGGGGATCCCTTAGGAGAGAAGATTTTGATTTAACTCTTGCCTGTGTATGAGTGTGAGGCCTCGCTCCTATTGCCGCAGGGAGTTCTACCTAGCATGGCTCTCACTCTTCAACTGCATTAGCTCTCCTGGATCAATGCTTGTAGAAACACTGTTGGACATTCCTTGAATCCACACCTTGCCCACGTAGGACTCTGTCCCCTCTGACTCTACACAGCCTCAGTCACCAGGTGGTTTCCGTAAAAATGAAACTCGATGAGTCTGAACAACACCACTCTTGCCACCTTATTGGGCGCTACTCAAGCAGAGAGCCATCTCTGACATAACACTCTGGATGTACCCAGGGCCAAAGTCCTCTTCTCCCGAGGAGGAAATCTTTCTCTCTGTGTCTTCAGTAGGTTTTCCTCCCACCACAGAGAACCCTGGATGAGAGCAGGCCCTGAGGCTCTTTTATTCTTTTTTTAAAAACATATTTTATTGAATTTTTACAGAGAGGAAGGGAGAGGGGGGATAGAGAGTTAGAAACATCGATGAGAGAGCAAATTGATCAGCTGCCTCCTGCACATGCCCCACTGAGGATGTGCCTGCAACCAAGGTACATGCCCTTGACTGGAATAGAACCTGGGACCCTTGCATCCGCAGGCCGACGCTCTATCCATTGAGCCAAACCAGTTAGGGCTCTTTTATTCTTTAAGCAGGAAAGAATTCTGTCATGTGTCTTTATGTGTATTGTCTAAATTGGAAGATGTTCTGTACTCAAACTTAGTGCAAATTCAGTCTTGCTACCAGTGTGCTCAGTAAACATGCAATAAATATTTATTGCTGTTAATGAATGCAGGAATGGGATTTGTCCGTGCGTGCGCTGTGACGGGCAGCTGCAGAACTGAACGGAGTCATTGTCTAGCACAGCCCCACGTGCTGCAAATATCTGGAGAGGCTCTCAGACTGGCGGTTGCATGGCGCTCTGCCCTCCATCCCAGGTGTTAGGGCTTTAACCTCCCTGGTCCCGTCCAGCCCCACAGCATGAAGCGCAGCTCAAGTTGTTGCAGATGCTTTCGATTCGCATTCCTGCTGAACTCTCCCTGGCCCGCCTGTTCCTTTGGGCGATACCACAATTTCCTCTTGTTCAAGCTGTCTGCATTCCTGTTTGCTTGCGTTTGCCAATGGAGCTTGAGCATTCAAATTAATATGGACAATAATACAACCTGCAAGGATTCTAAAGCCTCGTTTGCCTCCGTTCTGAGGGGTGGCACGCTATTTTCAGGGCACTATTGTTTTAGATCAAAATTGCTCTCATGCTATAAAAACGGGTGGCATGAAACTCTGCATTCTCCATTTTAAATGCAGCGATCTGAGTGTTAAGGCGACAGCAACAGTCGCCCGACTCCTTGACTGCTGACGTAGTTTCTTTCTTGTGAAGGGTTTATTTTCCTCGTGGTCCAAAGAGTCATGTGTAAATCAGAGAAAAATATTTTCGGGATTGTCATTCACTAGTGCATGAAAGTAGTGTGATATTTTTCTTCAGATACAAACAGTTTCTGACCTACAAAATCCTCCTCTGCTTGGTTCTGTCTGGAGGGTCAGTCACACAGCCTCTAACAGGCAGGGCAGCAATGAAAGGAAAAGGTAGGGAGAGTGAACTGCCTCTCATTCTAGCTCAGGTCTGTTAGATGGGAAACCTTCGGTAAGGTCCCTAAATTATAGCCTGTTTCCTTTCCGAGCAGCGGGTAATTTGTGTGGGAGCAGAGGTGCTGACTCCTGGCTACATGCCAGAATCATCTCAGGAGCTTTTAAGATGTATTCATACCTGGATGCCATTCAGACGAACTTAAATCAGAACTTCTGGGCCTGGGGCCTAGGTGCTGGTATGACTCAATGCTCCCCAGACTCCTGCAGTTGCCTGGATGAACAGGGTCTTTATACAGACAAACTCACAAACCCCATGTTCAGCCCCTCACCTCACATAGGATGTCAGCATTAAAGGGTGCCTCGGAGCCTTGAGTTTTCCTGAAATTTGACATCATGCTCAGACTGGCTTCTCCTAGGTGTCCTCCTTGCAGTCACTGGTATTTAATATTATCCTTTGCATAGTTCGAGTTTCTTGCTTCAAAAAATTAGTCCCTACCTTGCCTGTGTGGCTCATGAGCGTTGACCTATGAACCAATAAGTCACTGGTTTGATTCCTTCTCAGGGCACATGCCCTGGTTTAGGCTTGATCACCAGTAGGGGGCATGCAGGAGGCAGCTGCTCTATGTTTCTCTCTCATTCAATGTTTCTATCTCTCTACGCTGTTCCCTTCCTCTCTCTCTAAAAATAAATTTAGAACAATTTTTTAAAAGAGTTCCAATCTCTTATCTGTTCTTATCTCCTCGTTTTAAAGGATTCTACCTGTTTCCCCCACTTACTAGCGTTTTAATGGTGCCTTGAGAAAAGATAGAGATGTAAGTATTTAATCCACTGTGTTAACCAGACGTATTTTCCTCTGTCAACATCTGAATTTCTCATTAGATTTGGCAGGAGCTTTGCTAAAGTCCTGCTTTCCCTGATATGTCAGCAGCTAGAGAGCTCAATTGACACCCATCTGGAAAAAATATATGGTGCACTTTCCACCCTCATTTTCCTCTGAGAGGCCAACTCACCTGTCGTACATCCTTAGTCATTTCTGGTGTCACGGGGAAGAGGAGGAACTTTCCACATTATTCCAGAAGCCTTCTCTTCACCTTGTACTTCTGTTCCACCTCCCTAAATCTGTCAACACCCTCCCTTTTTAGTGATCGCCTTCACAAATCTTACTTCTATTTCCCCTAGTGAGAGATCTTTCCAACTCCTTGCATATAAACCAGTGTTACAACCAATTTAAGAGAGAAATAACCATTCAAAAATATTTTTGAAGACAATTAGAATTTATTTAAAAACTCTTTTTAAACAGTGGTAGAAAACAAACTTCTTTACCTTAAAAATTATAAAGATTGCTTACTTTGCTTTTCTTTTTTCCTTTAATATAACGTGGAAGTCTATAAGTAACTCCAACCTGCATGTTCAATTTGATGACTATGGAAATGTCTACAAGAAGTAAATGGGGAATTCCTGATCATCTTGAAGAAATACATAATACACAAGCTATATGATAGCTTTGAAAATTTGAATGTCTTTCTAAAAGGAAAATTTCTGCCTTAAACTTATACATTTCTTCTGTCTCGAGTTAGTTCTCATTGTTGCTTTAATTATAATCTTAATCCCCTGTCTCTTACTCTTTTTTTGTGTTAGCAGTAATGGACAATTCAGATGGATCACTGATGCCACCTCTAGAGATATACCTGAATTCAGCTGAAAACAAAATCACCTTGATCTGTAAACACTTTAGTAGACTCACTGAAGCTTAATGACTGCAACTGTTTCCATCATCATATATGGCCCTGAAAGCGCTCCAATTTCATACATTTCACAATAGTAGCAAAAATAATTATTTTAGCTTCAAAATTTTGAAGCTCAGCCAGTGTCAAAACAAGAACAATCTAAAAACACTCTATATGCTAAACCATATTTGCTAAGATTTGAAACCCTGGTTTCTACTTTGAAGCTCATTACAATTTTATGCTCTGTGTCTATGTATCTGTACATTTTTATGCATATGTATATATGTAGATATACATATCTACATATATATGTAATAAAATTATATGGCATATATTTCCCTATTTGTGTATGTGTGTACATACACATGTACTACTCCAGGTTTTAGAAAAATGGAAAGAAGATGACTGTAAAGTTGAATTATCTTTTAAAAGTATTCTCTATTTAGATATTAATCATATTATTCTTTCAGTATTTAAAAATAAATATGTTCAGAAAAATGTTTAAATGTAAATATGATTCTGTCAAATTGGTGATTTTAAGAGCAGATCCGTGTAAACCCAGAGGAGTAGGTGCTGACCAGAGGTCTGATTGTGGTGGATGTAGGGACCCACCCTTATCCTGTTCTTGAATGTTTTTCAATAAATGGCTACTTTATATGGAAGAATCTGTTCAGCTTGGTTGGCTGATATGTGAAGTTAGGTTCTTATGAGGCAGTTTTGATTTCAATAAGATGACCCTAGACCAGCCACTTTTATGTAGAGTTGCAAAGAAAAGTGTCGAAGCTATTAGACACTGAGAATTGCAGAAGAAAGTCTTTCTCCTCAAAATTCGGGACACCATATTGATTATCCAGGAACAAAAGGGGCTATTGATGGTGGTCACATTATGCAAACTAAACATTGCAGAGGTTAAATCACTTTAAAACTGTGCAACAGTTCAATTCCATCAAATATGGAATTGACCATATGATCTGTGTCTAGAGCAGGACTAAACTCTGTGGAAAAACTACAGAAAGGGGTGCTCTCTCCTTTACAGTCTGAGCTGGTTGCAGAAATTAGATTCAAAATATAAATCCATTTGTGAACAAAATTCATTTTGTTTTTAACATTAGAATTACAAATTATTGATTTCTGTCCATAGGTCCTCACTGTGCTGGTGATAAAACAAAACAGCAAAAACAGACATGGTGCCCACCCTCATGGAATTGATAGTACTTTGCTTTATCTCCTCTCTTTTCCCCACTCTGAGACTTGGCCATTTCATTTCCTGGAGTTTCCTTCTTGGACACTCCACACACCCCCTCCCCCCAAATATGTCTCCATTCCTATACTGAGCAATCACACTCTAAAGCCTTGGGGGAGGTAATCAAGGAAGGCATCACTCAGCTTGGTTGGTCAGAAGTGACCTGCAATAAATTAGGATTTCTCACCACTCCCATCTTGCCCTCCTTTAACTCCATAGTTTTGTTGTTGTATGAATGTGATAGACACAAACCAAAGTACTCCTAAAACTGGATCCTTGCTTCTTTCTGGTTGACAGTTAAATGTATCCAGGTAGGAATTTTGAAATGTAGACTCAGTATTTTTTCAAGGATAAGTCTATTGAGATCATAGAAAAAGGTTATAACTTTAAAGTCGCCAAAGAAAGATAATATAACAATTGAACAGTTGTGGTTATAAGACATAAGCATTAAATTTTAGGGAAAGAAATCCCTTTCTTATCACTAGCCACATAGGAGTGATAGAACTTGATTTCTACTTGCACTGTGACTATGTTTGTTTCTTGTTGGTGCTGTGTTTGCAATGAAATCAGAAGTGATTAATTAACTCCATTAGGAAACTCAAGTATAAAATATTTCAATTCAACTTAAAGTGCATATTTGAAAATTACAAATGATTCTAAACTTTAAAGCTAATCCATCATCTTCCCCACAACTATGTTTTCTCCAGTATTAATGTTGTCTCTAATTATGCACATTTTGCACATAACTATTAACTACAGATTTCACAGTAAAAAAGTCTCAGACTCAAATTTTCAGTTTTAAGATGATTTATCCATTATTTCCCTTCATAGTTGTATAATCCATGCAATCTCCTCTTTTTTTTTTTTTTTTTTTTTTTTGCTTCAGTACTAACATTCTTTCTGGTTTATCTCTTATTTGTAAACTCTTCCCTCTCATATCTTCAAAAAACTTTGCTTCAGGAGGAAGCCAAGATGACTGACAACCCTTTGGATTCATCAACACATCTGGGTCAAGTTCACACTCCACTGGGCTGTTTCCTGTCTATGATGGAGCATGGCAGGGGGACTAGTGCCCACCCATTTCTGCCTTCACAGGCTTCATCCAGAAGATAGCCTTGGCTTAGGGACTTTCCATTGGTCTGGTAGTGCAACGTGGGACTCTTCTTACCCAACCCTTCCTTCTCTCTCCCTTTTCACAGGTGTCAGGTCCACATCTTGGTATGAAATCTCTCCCTTCCTACTGCTCATTCTCCCTTCTATCCTTCACAAATGTTTTCCCAAGTAAATCCCTTGCACATCTAATACTGCTTCTTAGAAAACCCAAATTAACACGTTCGTGTGTGTTTTTAAATAGAATTTTCCTCAACTGCCCTTTTAATGTTGACATTTTTCAGGGTGCCATTCTCTACTCTTTTTATTTTATACTGTAACTCATTTTAGTTACTCCCATATATACAACACAGGAATCATTTATTACTGCATCCCAAATCTTTATCTATAGCACAGCTCTTTTCCTGGGCAACTAGAACTGTGTATATAGCTCACTATTAGACATCTTCATTTGATAATATGTTGATTGTGGCACTACACTATCAACATATTATAAACTGTGAACGCACCAAACCCACTCCTGCTCAGTTCCCAGCTTAGTAAATTATAACACCATCCAATGGGAAACATTTACCCACGTTAGAAAACTATTATTTCTCTCTGGTTTCTCTATTTTTCCATCCCCTCATCCAGTCACCATGGTCTATCAGTCCTCCCTTCTTAATATTTCATTCATCTATTCTTTTCATGCCTTGTATCAGCCAGCTATTGAATTAATGTTTACAGAGAATACCAAGTGACTGTAAGTAGGACTCCAAGGAGAAGCAACGCTATCCATGATGCAGAATTCCAGAAAAGTCTCAAGAATTGGAAACACCATTTATCTCTGATATTTTGTGTAAGATGTAGGGCTGAAAACAAAGGGATTTTTTAACAGCCTTTAAAAGGAGCTTTAGATCCTGCACAGCCAGGCAGTTACTGGCACCTGAAAGTTTCCTCGGATGGTAAACTGCATTAGACAAGTCCAGTTTTGGGGACTCTGGGTGCAGTAGAGGGCTGGGAGAGGTGTGATAATAAGAAATGAGAGTCTGACAGGCAAGACCTTTTGTCCTACTTCTGTTGGCTCCAATAACTCTGGTTCATAGTTAGACATAAAATTTCCAGTTTTGCCTCTTCCTTAACATATGAAATCAAAGGAATCTTATGAGGGAAAACTGAACAGCTCACAAAAAACAAACAAACAAATAAACAAACAAACACAGAACAATCATCCTCATAGGAGCATAGAGGGTTCCTGGGACGACACCTTCAGTGGGTGAAGGTGAAAGAAGTTGATGTATAAAACCAAGCACAGACTAGTGTTTAGAGTGATTTGACAATTCTCTTAGATGGTTTGGGAAGAATTACTGATGAAACACAGGAAATGAAGCCAATGAAATGTCAATAATTAACTCCAGGAATTCAAAAGCAACCACTAGGAAATATAAAGCACAACCTAGAAGAGAACAATCTGAATATAATCAGTGAGATAAAAGTTGTATATCCTATCTAATAAAAGAGAAACATGGTAATTAGCGTACGACTGCTACCCTTCCCATTGGCTAATCAGGGTGATATGCAAATTAACTGCCAGCCAAGATGGCGGCCGGCAGCCAGGCAGCTTGAAATTAACATGAGGCTTGCTTGCTTCAGTGACGGAGGAAACCAACGTTCCCTGCCTGCCTTGCCGGCCTCTGAGCCTGCAGTTTGAAACATTGTAACAAATATAGAAGCTAAAAAAAAACCCTGCTTTCAGCGACCTGGGATCTCAGAGCTGGAGTTATACATTGTTTCGATTATAGAACTGAAACAAACCAGATACCTGCTTTCAGCAGCGGAGGCCTAAGAGCTGGAGCCTCAGAGCTAAGGCTGGCCCAGAATTAAAAAAAGAAGAAAAAAAAAAGGAGCAGTTGGGAGCTTCTGTCACCCGCCAGCCTGAAAACAGCCCTAAGCCCCTCACCCAGACTGGCCAGGCACCCCAGTGGGGACCCCCACCCTGAAGGGTGTGTTATCAGCTGCAAACAGCCATCATCCCCTCACCCAGGCTGGCCAGGCACCCCAGTGGGGACCCCCACCCTGATCCAGGACACCCTTCAGGGAAAACCAGCCGGCCCCCACACATGCACCAAGCCTCTATCCTATATAGTAAAAGGGTAAAATGCCTCCCAGCACCGGGATCAGCATGACAGGGGGCAGCGCCCAAACCCCCTGATCACCCTGCGGCTCTGTGTATGACAGGGGGTGGGGCCACAACCTCCCTATCGGCCCTGCTCTGTTCGTGACAGGAAGGTGCCCCAACCCCCTGATCAGCCCTGCTCTGTGCCTGATAGGGGGAGCTCCCCAACCCCCTGATCTCCCTGCGGCTCTGTGTGTGACAGGGTGTGGCACCCCAATCTCCCCCCCCCCCACAGGCCCTGCTCTGTGTGTGACAGGGTAGAGCCATAACCTCTCCATCGGCCCTGCCCTGAGTGTGAGAGTGGCAGCACCCCAACCCCCTGATCGGCCCTGCTCTGTGGTTGATAGAGGGCGGCGCCCCAACCGCCCCCCACGGGCCCTGCTCTGTGTGTGACGGGGTAGAGCCATAACCTCCCCATCGGCCCTGCCCTGAGTGTGACAGGGTGCGGCACCCCAACCCCCTGATCCGCCCTGCTCTGTGTGTGACAGGGGGCGGTGCCCCAACTCCCCTATAGGCCCTACTCTGTGAGTGACAGGGGGGAGCTCCCCAACCCCCTGACCAACCCTGCTCTGTGAGTGACAGGGTATGGAGCCCAAACCCCCCTTATGGGTCCTGCTCTGTGCGTGACAGGGTAAGGAGCCCCAACCCCCTGATTGGCCCTGCTCCGTGCGTGACAGGGGGGAGCTCCCCAACCCCCTGATTGGTCCTGCTCTGTGCGTGACAGGGGGTGGCGCCGCAACCTCCCCATTGACCCTGCCTTGAGTGTGACAGGGGGCGGTGCCCCAACCCCCTAATCAGCCCTACCCTGAGCATGACTGAGTGTGGCATCGCAACCTCCCGATCCGATCCGCCCTGCTCTGTGCATGACAGGGGCGGCTCCCCAACTCGCCATCGGCCCTGCTCTGAGCCTGACCAGGGGCTGCACCTAGGGATTGGTCCTGCCCTCTGCCACCCGGGAGCAGGCCTAAGCCAGCAGGTAGTTATCTCCCAAGGGGTCCCAGACTGCGAGAGGGCACAGGCCGGGCTGAGGGACCCCCCTTTCCCCCCCGAGTGCACACATTTTTGTGCACCGGGCCTCTAGTTTATTTAATAAAAAGTGTGATATTAAAAAGTAAAAGACTCATGAAAATAAATTAACTACATATTTACAGATATCTAAGAGAAAAGCAATCTGTTCTCAAACATAAGTGGGCATCAGAATCAGCTGGAGTGTTTATTGAAGTATTAATTTCTGGGTTACAGCTTCAGTAGGTATGGGTGGAACCCAGGAATGTGCATTTCTAATAGCTTCCCAGGTGGTGCTGCTGCTGTAGGTCTGGGACCCACACTTGTACAACCCCTGCCATGGGATAGTGCACTTGCAATGTTACATCAGCTGACCCCTCCCTGGAAGCATGGCTTATTTTTAATGGATCTTTAATAAAGACAGGATATGACAAACATTGTCAAAATGTAATAATCACAGCATTACTCTCTCTTCCCCCCTCTGTATTTGCTCCCTCCTTATTATTCCTTGTTGTCTAATTAAGGGAAAGTCTCTTACCTAATGAAAAAGTGGCCCAGTTAATAACCCACATAGTAAGAAGTGGCTTTGGGAAAAGATCACTAAAAAAGTAGTAGTTGGTTATACTTGTATGAAATTTTATAGATGCAAAAAGAGAAGTGAATTCCAATTTTGTGTTCATTTTGGCTCCTTGTATACTGCTTTGGGTATACAGCCATTTTAGACTTCTATGTATAGATTCCTCAATCTATTATTTACTTAAGAAATGATAAGTGAGTACCTGGGAAAGTACTATTTTCCTGAATCACCTAACAGATGCTAAAAACGAAGAACAAAGAATTCTGAAGCTGGAACATAGCACTTTTCTTCTCCCGAGAATTGAGTTTTAACTATTATCTAACAGTAAGAAGTCAGAAAGGAGTACAGAGCCAGCAAAGAAGGGCTTTGTGTGAACTCATCTGTGCTTGATAGCTAAACCTGCAGAAGCAGTCATGGGACACTCAACCAGATGCAAATAGAATTAACCTGGATTAATCTCTGTGCTCTAAAGGGAAAAAGCCTTAAGTCCCCCAAATAAAAAAAAAAAAATTGGGAAAATAAATTTAGTTAATCCTACTAAAGTATGCCAATTCTTAATGGTAATACTCATCACTCTTAAATCATCCCCTACTTATATGCTCTCATTCAATGATGCGTTTTGTTACTACCAGTTTTCTGCATGCAAACTGTAATGTAGCATTTACGGGAGGGGGCGGCGTGTTTGTTTCTATCATAATGCTTCACATTTTTCTAGTGCTTTAACTACTTTTCCAAAGCACTTTCACATCTGTTATACCTATCATTTTTACCTTTAGAGCCAAGAAGAAATGCTTTGTTTTGGTTTCCTGGGGAATCTGTGGCTTACTATATTTTCTAAAATTGTGCAAGTTTATTGAAGGATAAGTCTCCAGTCCCTTTTTCCCATCTAGTTACTTTCATGAAGACCTCAAGGTTAATCTCCTCTAGCACTTAACTTTCCCTTGAGACAACTACAGAAGCTAGGAAAGGAGCTGGTCCACGTTCTTTCACTACAAAGTAGTGAAACATTGGCAGTCTTCTCCGACTTGTGCAAGTGTTGTGAAGAGCAGAGGCTACATGTGAATCCTTTGGGATTTCATGTGGAGATAATTCAGAGAACTGTGAAAGGGGGAAGATGCTTGTCACCACCTCTCAAACAAAGCAGTCCTTCTCTTACAGATCCCCTCCTGCAGGATGCTTCCTGGGAAGTGTAAGTGAAAATGATCCCAAACTAATGGTAAATAGTGGAATGTATTATCCCATCCATCATTTAGTTTTATGTCTCAGAGCTTCTCAAACATGAAAGAGAAAGATGTGAGTGGCATAGTGGTAGGGAATCATATTTATTTACTTCTTTTTAATAGATGCGGTATGCATCCAGTAGTTCTTGAATTTATAATTATTTATTTATTTATTTTGGTCAGAGGCCTTGTAAGAATCTAATTGAATCCATAGACCACTTCCTCAAATAAATCATATCCTAACCTATAAACAAGGCTGTGCACACAGTCTCAAGAGATCCATAAGCTCTGTAAAGCTCCTTTCTGAGGTTTCCTGAGAGTGAAACGCAAACTAGCTTTAAAGTTAAGACAGGTTCATGTCTTAGCCATGTAACTTGCGGCCTCATTAGCCTTGTGCAATTCGACCTTCCAAGTTTGCAGAGCCTGTACTTGGAGAATTGACACCACAATGTGTAACCTACTGTCTTCACTGGAGAATAAAGTTGAATTATTCCTAGTACAGTCATCCCTCTATATCCACTGGGGACTGGTTTCAGGACCAAAATCCACAGGAGCTCAAGGCTTTTATATAAAATTTTGTGGTATTTGCTTGTAACCTACACACATCTTTTTGCATACTTTAAATCATCTCTGAACTTACTTGACCCTTGAACAACATTGGTCTGAGCTGCATGGATTCACTTCTCTGAAGACTTTCCCCCCAGTAAATACCTATAGAAAACACAAAATATTTAAGTAATTAAAACACCACCTAAGAATTAGAGTATGGGGAATCATGGATCTAGAGAAAAGGTATAGCAATCAACTAAGACTTTAAAGATCTTACAATCTTACCTACGTCTTTCCATAAAATATTTTATGATTTATGAAAACAGTGCTATTAATAAAGAAAATTTTATTAAATCTCCCTGGGAGAGGCATCTCATGTCTCTCAATATCAACTCCCTAAAGATGTTTTACTTTTCTTGACACATTAATTACAGTTTATTATTAACAGTTTCTGTATTTATCTGATTCCAATGATTTCTTTCTTGGTGAAAAGAAAATGTCACTTTCTATAGTGAATTGAGATGCACATATTGCCTCTATCTGACTTCTATGCCTGCGAGATGGCAGCTACGGGGATAAGGTTGGCATTATAGGAGGAAGGTGGGTGATTCTGAGTGGTTGTTCATGGCAGCCATTTCCCACAGTCCTACAAATCAAGTCATTTCAGGAATACCTCTTAAGGAAGGGCTTATCTTAAAAAGAATTCATAGATGGTGATATTTCAGTCTTCCCAGCTTACTTTAAAGTTTGATAATTTGAGCTGAGCAAATGTATTTTCAGGCTATTCCTAATTTTCTACTTGGCTTCTTATTTCTCCTACCACTGCCACACACACAGAAAAATGAAAGTTTACTAGTTATAGTTTTCTGAATCAATTTGTTAAAATCTATAGACCTAAATATGAAGAAGTGGTTTAAAGCAATGCATCAGAATATTACTGATATACTTTTATTTTTCAGGATTTACTCAGTATACAGAAAAATATTATAATATATAGTAACTTTAGTTTCACTTTTTGGGGGCCTAACAGTAAAAGTTTTTTTAAAAAATAAAAGCGGTTTGGTTAGCCTAGATAAGGATATTCAAAGACTCAAAATAATCAGGGTGACCAGAAATAATACTGAGAAAAATAAAGACAAGGTAACATAGACTGTCTAGGGAACATTTTTAAGAAAATGGAATAAGGATTCTACCAGGAACATCAGTGTTGGCTTATTTTATCCTAAATCCTTCTGGTGTTATTTTCTATCTGCTGTTCTAAGACTGACTCTTCTCTTTTTTTCAGTTAGTCTTTTTTTTTTTTTTTTTTTTTTTTTTTTTTTTGATGAGCAGTACAGCAATATTCCCAGGTTCCTGTTTTTCTTTTCCTTTTTAATCCCAGTATTCATTCTGTATGGGAACAAGTGAGCATGTTTGTTTTTAAAAAAACCTGTCGATGAGTCCTAGGTGGCACTGCCGGCCCGGCGGCTCTGAGGAGCGGGTGCTGCTGGTGGCCTCTTTGCAGATGTATTTCTGTCATTGAACATTGGCCCATTTGAAGGCACGAGGGAAGCTCAGCCATCAGTATGTCCAAGTACAAACTGATCATGTTAAGACATGGGGAGGGTGCTTGGAACAAAGAGAATCGTTTTTGTAGCTGGGTGGATCAGAAACTGAACGACGAAGGCCTGGAGGAAGCTCGGAACTGTGGGAAGCAACTGAAAGCGCTAAACTTTGAGTTTGATCTGGTGTTCACATCCGTTCTTAATCGGTCCATCCACACAGCCTGGCTGATCCTGGAAGAGCTAGGGCAGGAGTGGATTCCTGTGGAAAGCTCCTGGCGTCTGAATGAGCATCACTACGGAGCCTTGATCGGTCTCAATAGGGAGAAAATGGCTTTGAATCATGGCGAAGAGCAAGTGAGGATCTGGAGAAGAAGCTACAATGTGACCCCGCCACCCATTGAAGAGTCTCATCCTTTCTACCAGGAAATCTACAGTGACCGGAGGTATAAAGTGTGCGATGTACCTGTGGATCAACTGCCACGGTCTGAAGGTTTAAAAGATGTTCTGGAGAGACTCCTTCCCTTTTGGAATGAAAGGATTGCTCCTGAAGTGTTACGTGGCAAAACCATTCTGATATCTGCTCATGGAAATACCAGTAGGGCACTCCTGAAACATCTGGAAGGTATCTCAGATGAAGACATTATCAACATTACTCTTCCCACTGGCGTCCCCATTCTCCTGGAACTGGATGAGAACCTGCATGCTGTTGGGCCTCACCAGTTCCTGGGTGACCAAGAGGCTATCCAAGCAGCCATTAAGAAAGTAGATGATCAAGGAAAAGTGAAAAAAGCTGCAAAATAAAGTTTTTTCCAAGTGTTGGCTAGGAATAGCTACAAAAAGGAGTGGCATGCAGTGTGTTATAGGTGCTGATCTCTCCCTCTCCTCTCTCTCCCTTTTCCTGATTTTTCCAGAGCTAGGCTGTGGGGTAAAGTTTGTATCAGTAACTAGGTAACTTATGTTGGCCCAGATAAAGACTTTAGGGTGCCTGAGTGCTTATGTCATAAATCTTACAGGTTACCTCTCCTGCTGGCCCTGTTTTGAGTTAAATTACTCAGCAGTGGGGCTTAATGTCATAAGTTTCTTAGATGGTAGAGTGATAATGGAGGTAGAGTTTAAGGTATTCATCATTCAACAAATCATTATGAAGTCACCACTGACAGGTACTAATTACTGCAGTAAGTAGTTCACTTTTATATTTACTAAGACTTTCTGGGATGATAGGAGACTATATTAGATAACTATACTTAAGTATTTATTATTAGTCTTTTCCTCTAGGAAAAGGGATGTTTTAATAGGTAAGATGAGAGGCCCATTAAATGGGAAAGCCACAGATGGGTTCCTCCACAACAGCCAGCAATAAACAGCAAGGCCCTTTGCCCTGTCTCTAGTCCAGAGACTCCTTTGACATGAGGTGGAATTCCTCTTTGGCAGTTAGAATTAGCAGCACATAGACAACTATAGCTGTTTGTGTTCTCTTATTTTGTTTCTTGAACTTTAATCCTTGGATACTTAAAATTGGTTTTAAAATAAAGTTCTGTGACCAAAAATAAAAAAACCTGTCAATATTGCTGACTGTGACTCTAGTAATTAAGAAACACATACTCTAAAGCAGTGCTTTTCCACAGGTTATGGCAGCAAAAAGTAGCTGAACACATGGCAGCATTTTCTAACTACACAGAAAATTTCCTTTAAAGATTATTATTTGACTATAAGCAACCAGGGAACAACAGGCACCTTGCCTGCCTTCAATACTTTTGCCCAGAAATGAAACTGGCAGATGGAAAGTGTTGGGGAGTGGGGAGAGCAAATGTCACCTCTCTTCCCAGACCAAGAAATACCACTGGCAAGATCCAATGTTAATAAAATGAATAGACCCTATTCTCAAGAGCATTGGGGCAGGAGGATAATTGAGAACTATCCTCTGCATGTGACATGAACCCATTACCATTTCAAGTGCTTCTTTAAGGCAGAGAGAAGCAAGTAACAAATAATATTGCTACAAGCACAATAGGAACTCACTGTCATAAAAGTTGTTTTAAAAGTTGGCCCATGCCGTTCTAACCTCCACATTACCTAGAGTTCCCAATTCTGTGGTTCTCAAGAGAAAACAATACGTATCTATTGAAATGAACCAAACAAAGATTAAAATGCTCATTCTCTCTGAAGAAAGATGGTTGTGGTAAATGTATTTGTGTTTTTATTTCTCAATCACATTAAAATTCTTCAAATTTTTTACACAATTTTTAAAAATACAAAAGCTGGAATTTCAAACATGAGTTCAAATTCTTGATCTTCCACCAAATGGCATGTAACTCTGGATACTTTAGTTAGCCTCTCTAGTAGAAAATCCATGTCTTCATCAGCAAAATTAGGATAATTATTCTACAGTGCTATCACAGCAAATGTACAAATTGTACACTCAATAATAAATGGTAGCTATCATTTTTACATAAAATTCGGTCTGTAGGACATTGACCAATTAATCAATGTATAGTTAAATATGTGTTTCATTCAAGAAAAAGCTGTTTATTTAATTACAAAATTAATTCAAAATAAACAAACAGAAGTGCTTACTTTGGCAATTGTTTATAGATTATTCTAGATTTGTTGCTAAAGAAAGCTTAAACTAAATGATAAAGGAATTAATTCTCATTGTGAATTTTCTTTTCTATTTTAGCACATTTTTCATGAGATAAAAAAGAATAAAACATTCATCATTGCACCCTAAGAACTTATGATTTAATTCAATAATTTATTCAAATTATTGGGTTTGCCTTTTGTTTCCTTGGGGGAAAATTTGTCAGTACAAAATATTAATATACAACTAAGAACTACCACTTGCCCCAACCTGCTAAAGTTTATGAAATGCAACATTTTCAGAGGAGAAAAAAAAGCCAAGTATAAAAAGTTAAAAGGAGACATATATTAAAAAAACAACTTTTCTAGGGAAACTAAAAGTTATTTTTCAAAGCATAAGAAAACACAGCATAGAAATGAGCCTGGATTAAAAGTGAGGAGACCTGGGAGTTCTTTCTTGGCTACTAATATGACATAAGACTTGGGACGAGGCACTACTTTATAAAACATCATACATTTTCTTTTCAGTTTTGTTGAAAAATTATTCACATGTATTATATAATTTTAAAGTATAGAGTAGTTCCATTAGTTCCGTTATGTGGTATGCTCTATTTCTCATCAACCAGTTTGCTCTTCTCTGAACATGATCCACTTTGACTATGATCCTTTTAAAAGAAAGTCCTTAGATTTGAAAATTAGACTTAAATACAGTAGCAATAAAACATGATTTTACTGAATATTATATTGCTTAATGTTCATTAGTTACTTTTTTCTTTTTTTAAAATTTCACAGTGAATTCACGGTGTCTCTGATGCTTGCTCAGAAGTGTCGTATGTGCGTGATACTGACTGCATATTTGCAAACTGAAACAATTTGCAGGAGCGATATGATGAAAATGATGATAGGTAAATTGACTGTTTCAATTTTATACTGACATATCCTCTTCAACTACCTTTCTTCCTTCTTCCTCTTAGCACTTTTATTCCTACATCCCAGAAATTCCCAAGCCTGGTTCCTCTTTCAAGGTTAGATTATTTGACAAATATATATTAAATGGCTACTAAGTGCGTGAATGGAGAGTACTACTGGTAAAATGCTTTATTGTCCTTTATTCTGCAAGCCACTGGCATCTTCCCAATTCTACATTTCTTTTACCCCATAAATTCTCCAAACTTAATATCCCATGTTTGCCTTTAATAGATTCAATTAATATAAGGAGGTATGAATCCAATAGTTGCCTTGAGTTAGAGACAGGCTTATGAAAGATAATCCCGAGGATCTCAACCACAGGGATTCTGCCTGAAGGGTGCACATCTGGAGGCATAGTTGGTTGCCACAACTGGAGCAGTGGATACTACTGACATCTAGTGGGTAGAGGGCAGGGATCCTGCTAAACATCTTAAAATGCACAGGACAGCTGCCCCTGTAACAAAGAAGTGTCCAGTCCAAAGGTGAGGTTGAAAAATCTTGAGCATAATTAAAGGAGACTTTAATCTACATTTTTATATGGATGGCTAAAACAGACAGAGGTGAATTATCAATTTGAATTTTGACTAAAATTTTTCAAAAGCTTAAATTTGGAGAGGTTGTTTAGCTAAAAGAACTTTCTGATTCTAAGTTCTTGTAGCAAATATTCAGAGTACGTAGGCATTTTTTCTTGAATGGTTGCAAGTATATTCCTGCCTGAAAGCACTAGGTAAAGCGAGAGGACATTTAACGATGTTTACAATATTATTAACATTCTGTGAACAACAGACTGACCTGTTCACCAAATAAACAAGCAAAATCCATAAAGAAGACCACCGCTTTGCAACTTTTTCCTGGTTTTCTTTTACTACTGGCAGTTATGAAATTATCTTCTTCATATATCAATATTATATTTTCAGTCTCATCACTGCAGGTTATAATATGTGATATTACAAAAAAAATAGCCTGATTGACATAAAAAAATCTTAGCTCATTTTGCCAAATCCATCTAATCTTTTTGGGCATCAAGTCTTCTAATCTATTTATTATTTTTTTTATTACCTATCCACCTAAATATAACGTGACCAATAAGATCTCTTCCCATTTTGTTTCAAAGATAAACAGAAATAAAAGTCCCTTATTCAGACAAAAATACTCCCTGCTGCCAGATTTAATCAGAGTCTTAAAGTCATGGTCTTCTGGCAGCTGTTCTCACACCTGGATAAAGTAGCTGATGGCCGCTTGATGGCCTCGGAAGCCTCTGGCAGTTACAGCTTTGCATGGCCTTTCAAAGAGGTCCTTATGGGTAAATGCAAGTTTATCGCCCACCAAATGGGCAGAAAATCCAAGAGCAGTAAGTAATTAAACTACTGTTGCTCAGCTACAAACCATCCTCTTATACTCTGCTTTGTGATCTCAGCACTGGGACTATGCACACCACACTTCTCTTTTCTATCTGGCTCCCTTAAGCTATGCTAGTAGAGGCTTAGGAAAGAGTGGAAAGGTGGAGAAAAGAAAAAAGAGTTACTCTTTCCTCTTTGCTTTCCCTGTCCGTTAGCATCACCCTAGCAGCAACACCTGGTCCAATTTCCAATTTTTTCTGTACTCGCAATACCAGCGTCATTGTACTCACAATCAGCCCAGTTGTCTGATGCACCCTTTACAGATGCCTTAGTATGAGCTCCAGAGTGTTTGTACTCCAAGATTCTGTGTCCTGATACCCTAACATTATTTGTTTGTCTCCCCAACCCCAGCAACTATAGCTGCTTCCTGTACTTGCTATCTCAGTGTTACTTTGGTCACCCCCTTACCTTTACTGCCCTCCATATTTATATACCCAATTCCTTATATTAAATGATGCTTTTTCTGACTGCATTAAAACTAATACACCAGCTAGATTCAACTATCCAAACAGGTAGATGCACAAGGCCATTAGCCAATAATGGAAACTTAACACAAGTCTGGGACTTGAAGATGAAACTCTAGTTCCATGATGGTGATGTGTACATACATATGCTTGCATGTGTGTATGTAGCGCCTGACAAGCTAGAAAAAGATAGGCCCAGTTTACCTAAAGTCCTAAATAGCTTGGAAAATCAAGGCAGTTACTAATACCAAAACTTAAAGATTCTTAAGATGGCAACATTGCCCAACTGTTGACTTCATTCAGCAACATCAACCTTAAACTACAGCAGTAAAAATAAACTTGGATTTGATTAACAAAACAGCACAAAATACAAAAAAAAAATATATAAGTTAATATGTAGAGAACAAAGGCTGTCTCTGTCTGCCATGTTCGTGAGAGGTCAAGGGTAAGGCTAGCCATGGGCAGGAGTGAAAGAAACAAGTTTTAAGTTATGCTCTTTGGACAAAGAGGGCCTTCCCCTTCATCTCAAAAACTGGCAGCAACGTCCAGAATACTAGGGCCTCTGCATGATAAAATCAGGAATATACACATATATCAGGTAAGGAGGTAAAAAAAAATGTGGACTAAGATACTACCTTCTGGCACTCATTCTTCTGTTAACTCCTCTTAACCCTAGGGCTGACAGATTACAGATCAAAGCGGACTGCCTTCTCCCAGCACTCTTGTCTTGAAAAGAGCAAAAAATTAAAGATGAACGATTGATGAGAGAATTGCTTGTGGAGGTGGAAGCAGGTAGGTATGATAAGCACTGGTTTGGACTCTCCATCCTAGGAAACCGGTGGGACACGTAGTAAGATTTATACTCACTGAAGAATACATAAATGTCACACATAAGAATTCTCCCAGGAAGAAGCAGAAAAGAAGACAAAGCTAGAAAATGTAATAAGAACAAAAATAACGCATAACATTAAACCAAAGAAGAAACATTGTCTCCAATAGGAGGCAACAGGGAAAGAAAAAAAAAGTGCAGCATGTAAAAATATGAAATAAGATAACAAAAAATCATAATATAATATTATAATATGTACATAAGTTATCTCACCAATTAACAGCCATTAAAAATTCAATAAATTATAAAACACCAATGCCATGTATACTATGTTTTTGCCATAATGAAATAAAATTAGGAATTAATAACAGATTAATAAAAATCCAATGGGCGGAAACTATTATCTCATTGAATAATTCTTATACTTAAAGGCCAATTAAGCAATATTTAAAGATGAATATGATGAACATGAAGTGTGAAATTTGTGGGACAGAACTAAAGCTGTAGAGAGAACTTCAGATTTGCATATACATTTATTATACAACAAGGAAAGCCAAAATAAGGGAGCAAAAGACTCAATTACAGAAGTTCGAAAAAAGCTATCAAGTCAACCTAGAGACTCAAACAATTATGAATGGGGATCTGTAGTCAGGAGAACCAGGGTTAGAAGTTGGAGACTTGGTCTCAGGCGGGATGGTTTAGTGACTAGAAATGAGATGAAAGATCAAAGAGACGGAGTCAGAGTCAGAATGAATGGGAGCTAAATCTCCATGGCATGAAGAAAAACATCCTTAAATTCCTCATATGGACACTGTTTTGGTCTGACTGAGGTAGAGGCTGAGCACACAAGTAGGGAAAAATAGTGCTAGTAGCAGTTTAGTTGTACTAATTCACAGCTCAATAATTTACTTTGATCTTTAGTAAGTTACTTCTCCATGTATTTGTTTCCTTATCTGTCAAACAGAGATAATAAAAGGTTCTACCTCATAAGATTATTGTGAGGATAAAATATGCTGATTCATGTAAGTCATTTGGAATAGTAGTAAGCATTATATGTTATTCCTATTATTACTATTACAATGAATTTTTAGCGTATTATAAAGTACTAGTAGCCCAGTGCACGAAATTCATGCACTGGGGTAGGGGGGAAAGGGGCCCCTCAGTCTGGTCTTCACCCTCTCCAATCTGAGACCCCTCAGGGAATGTCCAACTACCTGTTTGTGCCCACACTTTTAACAGATAACAGCTCCATTGTTGTTTCTTTCTTATGCTTAAAACCATTGGAATTAGTAGGTATTCAAAGTGTATATACATTTTGGGGGTCACCCTGTATATCTTTAGTTAGTGGTGAAAGAAACCAACAGCAGATTTGGAACCCCCAGTCAGGGAACCTCGCTCACTCCCCACATGTCTCCCACTTCACTTTCCACCTTCATGGGCAGCAGGAGAATCAACGTTTTCTCTCATTAATTTGGAAAAGCATGTCCTGTCACCAGCTGTCCGGCAGGAGTGCCCCAAGCAAGCGAGGCTCAGTCAGGGCAGCCTTCACTTATGGGTGCTGGCACCCAAAGTGCACATTCCTTCTCTACAGTTGCCCCGACTATCCCACTGTTTCACTGAGAGGATGGAATTCCTCTCCGCCTCTGGGTTCTTGATATTGAACGGTGACTAAAGGCACCTCAGCGAGGGCCGCCCACACCCACCAGGTGTGTCTGTCTGCACCTGCTCCTGCCTCAGCACCTGCATTAACCCCCCAGAGGTGATCTTGTAGCTTCACTGGCCTCCGTGGGAACAGGGCATCACCACTCAGCCCTCTCACTGTCATCTCACAAGCGCCCACCCTCAGCACCCAGAACACCCAGACACTCTCCAAAGGACGTGAGTGTATTAGAGGGGATGTGTGCACATCCTGTGGGGGAGTAAGGCATGCTGGGTTGATGGAAGTGCGGTGGAGAGGCAGGGGGAACTTGTGCACGCCTTAGTTTGCAACTGTTGCAGGCGTGGGAGGGTGACAGTGTACTGGGGGATGTTCACACGCCAGGGGGGATGTGCACACTGGAGGCCTCTGGCTTTGCAGATCTGTAAACCCCGTGGTGTGGCCAGCAGTACGTCAGTCTGGCCTGCCAAGGTGTCTGTCCCTGCGATCCCGCACCTTCTGGGCCAAGAGGCGGGACTTGCGCAGCCACTCCTGGGCGCTGATGGCCTGCAGGCACTACTTCAGCTCAGCCTGCAGGCTCCGCTTGGCGCGCTCACAGCTGTCACCACCACCATGTGGGGAGTACAGGCCGCCCTCCCCCGGACTGCCTCCCCTGTCCAGAGGCTCTCTGCACTGCTCACCTGCCCAGAGTGACTAGGGCTGGGCGGAAGCCAGGCGTCCTGCCCTGACCAACCCTGGCTGATCCACCCCTTTGCGAGCTGCCGTCCCACCGGGAAGGGTCAAGGATCCAGGTCCCGGGACCGCGGACAGTCTCAAGCGCTTCCCCCCACCCAGCAGGGTAATGGATCCGAGTCCCAGACCACCAACAGCCTCAAGCGCTCCCTACCACCCGCCAGGTCACGGATCCGGGTCCAGACCGCAGACAGCCTCAAGCACTGCCCCCCGCCTGGCAGGGTCACAGATCTGGGTCCTGGACCATGGACAGCCTTGCCCACTGACGCCTGCCTTCAGTATGCAAATTAGCCACCATCTGTTGCTTCAGGGTGGGGGGTCCCCACTGGGGTTCCTGGCCAGTTTGGATGAGGGGATGATGCCTGTTTTCAGGCTAGAGGGCAACTGAGGCTCCCAACCTCTCCTTTTTTTCTTTTTTCTTTTTTTAATTCTGGGATTTATTTCCCTTCTATGGCTGTCACTGGAGCTGAAGCCAGCTTTAGCTCTGAGGCCTGGCTGCAGCTCTGAGACCTCGGCTGCTGAAAGCAGGGATCTGGGTTTGTTTGGCTTCTATAATTGAAACACTGTTGCGATCCTGCTGGCTGAAGCCCGGCTGGCTGAAAGCAAGTTTCTGGGGAATGTTTAGCTTCTATATTTGCAACATTGTTTCTTAGAGTTGCAGCTCAGAGGCCGGCAGCGGCAGGCAGGGAACATTGGCTTCCTCCATCACTGGAGCAAGCAAGCCTCCTATTCACTTCAGCTGCCTGGTTGCCGGCCGCCATCTTGGTTGGCAGTTAATTTGCATATATTCTGCTCATTAGCCAATGGGAAGGTTGTCGGGGTTATGGTCAATTTGCATGTTTCTCTTTTATTAGATAGGATGCATATACACTCACAAGAATTCATATGCAATTAATGTATAACCCAGGTTCTATTGTACTAAGTAGTTTGTATTAATTATCTCATACCAGTCAACTGTGACTATTTTTAGCCCCATTTTAGGAATTAAAAAATTGAGGCTCAAAAAGGTTATGCCATTAACCCAAAATCATATAATTAGGAAGATGTGGTTCAAGCCAAGTATTATGACTGTTCATACCTAGCTAAGAGAGATCACATCCAATGGGGGACAGTTATTGGGCCAGATGACTATACATAATGTTTAATCTCTTACCATTAACTTAATTTTCAAAAGGACCCAGCCCAGGCTAGTTTGTGCATGGTTGACAGCTCTTTATTTGTAGTTTTGTTGAGCATGGGATATTTTCATTAGTTTACATTTTGCAGGCTTTATTCCTATGAGATAGCATTTTCCTGGAAGATGGTAGAGGATTAGGCTCCATTTAATTAGGGTCAAAGGGATCATCTGTATAAGAACTGATATTTAAATGAAGTTGTCCTTTGGAACTGGCCCAGGAAAGGGCTTTAAACTAAGTTTGAAGACACTTTAGGTGAGAACTACCAGAGAAAATAGAAGACAAGACTTTTTGAGCCTCCCCGAATAAAAAGTGCCCCTTTCTTCAGCAAGGGTAAGAATACATTTTGGAGACCTTTAAAAATTTTGGAGATATTTGAAAATCGCATGCAAGTTGTAATACAGAAGTGGCAGAACCTTAAAAATATAAGAAAATATGCCCTAGCAGGTTTGGCTCAGTGGATAGAGCATTGGCCTTCAGACTAAAGGGTTCCAGGTTTGATTCCAGTCAAGGACACATACCTGGGTTGCGGGCTTGATCCCCAGTAGCGGGCTTGCAGCAGACAGCGGATCAAAGATTCTCTCTCATCATTGATGTTTCTATCTCTCTCTCTCCCTCTCCCTTCCTCTCTGAAATCAACAACAATATAATTTTTAAAAATGTAAGAAAATAAGTCCCAGGACCACAGAACTATACACTTAGGTTTCACCTAAAAGCTTATCCCAGTTGGCCACTTGTGCCCTGTATCAGTTAGAGGTGTTATAAAGTTAAATCAGAGCATTTTGCAATGATTTTCCAAGAAGAGATTGCATAGTGTATCTCAGAGTCTATTTCCTTAGGTTGTAGTTTGAGTAATAAGAGACCCTCAAGTTCGTGAGCTCAAGAATCACCAGCATTTTCAAACAAAAATATCATAGTTCACATGACCTTTTCCTATCATTAAGAAAGCTTGCATTCTTAGCCAAAATGCAAAACTATGAATGAGCTTCAGGAATATACTGCTAGTATTTTTTACATTTCTTAATTTAATAGATACTTAAAATAATGGCTTATTTTTCTTTCTATCATCATGAAAAAAGGTAGAGAACCTTATTATATAGACTGAATAATGATCAATGATCAAATTGATATCACAGATCTTGAATGACATGCATTCAATTCAAATTTACTGGGCACCTACTGGTACTTGATCAGAAATTATGTTAGGATGGTGTGGAGTTCGAGAATGAGAACTTAAAAATTGTGGTACTTACGAATAAATTTGGGGAACCATATTTATCGATGGGTAAAATATATACAGTGAAAGAAACTGAAGTTCATATTTTTGTCCATATTCAGAAGTTTGGATGTTTGAGCAGTAAATGTGCTATGATTATATAAACAACTGAGATATTCTAAAACAGTTTTGCAGAATAAATCAAATTAAAATATCTCATTGATAAAGAATTAATTCATATTGTGTCTGTATGGTTTACTCTTTATCACTTTTAAATATTGTATAAAGCCGATCCATGCACAATCCCAACAGCCTCATCTTTCAAGACCAATCAATATTCCACAAGAAGTCCAGATAAGAATTCTTTGAAGAACAATATATAAGTAAAGGCGTTATTGTTAGAAAGGTGAGCAAGGTATATAAGAAAAGCAAGACTACATGTGAAAACCAAAACCACTTAAAATTTCAATATCTTCCAAAACCTAAAAATAATCACACAAATGAAAACAAATGTAAATTCAAAAATAAACTTTGCAAGTTGACAATAAATCACTTGCTATTCTTAGTTAAGGCAGAAGTTTTAAAGCTAAGGAGAAAATTGCTCTTCCAGCAATAAAACATGCTTATCAGAATGTGACAGGACAGGGGTTACACATTCAAATGCACCAAGATTAGACTTTGGATTCCCAAACTAGGAAGAACTTGTTCAGCAGAAATGGTTTTTATGTCGCCTGTTCGGCTGCTTTAGAATCAATTCTATTTATCTCTGGCATCAGATGTAATTCTGAGAATGGAGACTTTTAGTAAAAAAAAATCAAACATACTCAATTATAGAATTTTCTTGATTATCAAAATGCAATGTGACATGCTTTTTATTATTCACAGATGACTTGAATTTAATTATTTTTAATAAAATTATAAGATATAATTTTAAAATTGCATTTTCAATGTTTATATTAAATATAAGAACTCCATAAAGAATACTTTAACTTATATACAAAATAAGTGATTTGTTACAAATATCTCTTTTATTCCACATATTTTCCAAAACCTAATAGTTAATTTTTATTAAGTAAAGGAAACTTAAGTAAAATATTTAAATCTGAGCAGCCTTTTATTTTATGCCTGGGCAATATTTTTATCAAGCAAAGCATATGAAAGTAAAATGCATATGAACATTCACATTAAGATCATATTTTTCTCTTTCATAGATAATTTGGCTAGTTTTCTGAACTTCCTAGTTCCATTTGAAGTAAAGATTTTTATAAAATAACTAGAGGCCCAGTGCATGAATTTGTGCATGGGTGGGGTCCCTCAGCCTGGCCAGCCTCAGGGAGGGACAGCGGGAGGTTGGCCAGCCACAGAAGGTTGGCTGTGGGAGCACACAGACCATCAAGGGGGCAGCTCCTGCATTGAGCATCTGCCCCCTGGTGGTCAGTGCACGTTATAGTGAGCAGTTTTAACAGTGGCTTAGGTAGATAGATGATGATGATAGATGATGATAGATAGATAGATAGATAGATAGACCGATAGATAGATACTAGAGGCTTGGTGCATGAAATTTGTGCATGGGGGAGGTCCTCAGCTCCGCCTACACCCTCTCCAATCCTGGACCCCTGTGGGGATGTCCGACTTGCCTCTCACAATCTTGGACTGCTGGCTCCTAATCGCTTGCCTGCCTGCCTGATCATCCCTAACCCCTCTGCCTGCCTGCCTGATCACCCTAACTGCTCCCCTGCTGGCCTGATCACCCCAACTGCCTCTGCCACACTGCACACCTGGGACCCGGGCTTCCCTCCCTCTGGCTGGCCACAGGCACCCAGGACCTGGGTCGCCTTTGTCCAAGCCGGCCTCAGCCACAGGGAACTGTGAGTGGGTGGTTTCATCCAGACCACAGTGCAGGCACCCAGTACTGTGGGGTGGGTGGCTTGTTACTCTCCTGGGCCACAGCCTGGCTGGTCCCCACTCCTCTCTCCCCAGTGTTGAGTGTCCGAGCAGTTCCTGTGTGAGGGCAGGAGGGTGAGACAACCATTTGCATATAAGCTCTTTATTATATAGGATACATCAATGTACAGATTGCAATACAGTGAAAGTTTGTTTTCCCCCCAAAATTCATATGTTGTAATCCTAACCCATATATGAATACTTACAAATTAAACAACATATTCTTTTTTTAAAAAAATATATTTTATTGATTTTTTACAGAGAGGAAGGGAGAGAGATAGAGAGTGAGAGAGATAGAGAGTTAGAAACATCGATGAGAGAGAAACATTGATCAGCTGCCTCCTGCACACCTCCTACTGGGGATGTGCCTGCAGCCCAGGTACATGCCCTTGACCAGAATCGAACCCGGGACCCTCCAGTCTGCAGGCCGATGCTCTATCCACTGAGCCAAACCGGTTTCGGCATAAACAACATATTCTTAAACATATTGGCCAAAGAAGAAAACAAAAGGGAAATCAGAATGTATCTTGAGAAAAATAAATGGAAAATACAACATGCAAAACATATGGAAGGCAGTAAAATCAGTTCTAAAGAAGAAAGTAGCCATTGCCAACAATCACTGAGCTCCTCCACCAAGAGGCTGAGCTCCTTGTGCCTTCACCATACTACTAACCCTAAAATTAAACAAAATCTGAAACCTAGCACTAACTCTAAGTCTGACAATATCCCTAAAAAAACATAATCCTAAACCTAGAACCTAATGCTAACACTAACCCTGATGCTAAACCTCACATTCACGCTAAAGTTAAACCTAACACTAACCCTAAACCAAACCCAAAACATAACCCTATCCCTAACCCTAGCCCTAACAAAGCTGCAGCCATAAACCTAACCATAATGCTAACAATAATCCAAAATCTATCCTGAGCCATAATAGTAAACCGAACCCGAACCTTAACACAAAACCTATCCTAACCTTAAACCTAATTATAGCCATAGCTCTAATCATAAAAAAAGACATAACACTAACCCAAAAAATACCCTAAACCCTAGCCCTAACCTAAATCGAACCATAAACGTAACCCTAACCCTAACCATAACCATAACACTAACCCTAACCATAACCTTAGCCCGAACCCTAACCCTAGCCCTAACCCTAACACTAAACTCACTAAACCTAACACTAACCCTAGCCTAACCTAACCCAAACCCTAAGCCTAACCCTATCCTCTCTAACCCTAAACCTAACCCTAACCCAAGCCATAGCCTTAACCCTAACCCTAACTCTAGCCCTAAACCTAAACCTAAACCTAACCCTAACATGAACCCTAACCCTAACTCTAACCCTAACCTTAGCCCTAACCCTAACCCTAACCACAACCCTAGCCCTAACCCTAATCATAAACCTAGACCTAACCCTAGCCCTAACCCTAAGCCTAACCCTAACCCTATCCTCTCTATCCCTAACCCTAACCCGAACCCTATGCTCTCTAACCCTAAACCTAACCCTAGCCCTAGAACTAACCCTAACCCTAACCCAATCCTCTCTAACACGAACCGTAACACTAACCCTATCCTCTCTAACCCTAACCCTAAACCTAGCCATAGCCCTAACCAGAACCCTAACCCTAACTCTAACCCTAACCCTAACCTTAACCCTAACCCTAAACCTAACCCTAAACCTAAAGCTAACCTTAACCCTAACCCTAACCCTAGCCCTAGCACTAATCCTAAACCTAACCCAATCCTCTCTAACCCTAACCCTAACACTAACCCAATCCTATCTAACCCTAACCCTAACCCTAGCCATAGCCCCAACCCTAACCCTAACCCTAACCCTAACCTTAGCCATAACCCTAACCATAACCCTAGCCCTAACCCTAGCCATAAACCTAACCCTAACGCTATTCTCTCTAACCCTAACCCTAACCCTAACCATAACCATAACCCTTACCCTATCCTCTCTAAACCTAACCCTAACCCTAACCCTAACTCTAACCCTAACACTAGCCGTAATCCTAACCCTAACTGAAACCCTAACCCTAGTCATAGCCCTAACCCTAACCCTAACCATAACCCTAACCCTAACCCTAACCCTAACCCTAACCCGAGCCATAGCCCTAAACCTAAACCAAAGCCTAGCCCTAGCCCTAACCATAGCCCTAACCCTAACTCTAACCCTAACCCTAGCCCTAACCCTAACCCTAACTGTAACCCTAACCCTAGCCATAGCCCTAACCCTAACCCTAACCCTAATCCTAACCCTAACCCTAACCCTAACCCTATCCGCTCTAACCCTAACCCTAACCGTAACCCTAGCCATAGCCCTAACCCTAACCCTAACTCTAGCCCTAAACCTAACCCTAACCCTAACCTTAACCCTAACCCTAACTCTAACCCTAACTCTAGCCCTAACCCTAACCCTAACCCTAACCCTAACCATAGCCCTAACCCTAACCCTAACCCTAACCCTAACCCTAACCCTATCCTCTCTAAACCTAACCCTAAACCTAATCCTAACCCTAACCCTAACCCTAACTCTAGCTCTAACCCTAACCCTAACCCTAAACCTAACCCAACCAAAAAACCTAAACCTAATTAGAGCCCTAGCCCTAAAATTAACCTTAACCTTGTGCCCTAATCCTAATCCTACTCCTAACCCTAACCATAACCCTAACCCTAACCCTAACCCTAACCCTAACCAAAACCCTAACCTTGTGCCAAACCCTAGGTCTAACCTTATCCCTAACCCTATCCTTTACCCTCTTGTTGTTGCTGGATGGATTAAACAAATAGATTCATTTTCTACAAGTGGCAAAGCTATACTTTCAACATGGGTTCATCTAATCCAAAAGCCCATATTCCTTCCATTACATTGTTACCTCATGAATGAATGAATAAATACATTTTTAAAATGAAAAGTAAACTAATACATTTGTAAGATAGTCAACTTATAAAATGTAACCCAAATAATTTACACTTATAGGATATATTTCAAAATCCTTTAAATTAATCTAAATTATTAATTCACATATAGGAGGCCCCTTGCTCTCCAATTGTGTGTAGTGGTATCACAATTTTTGCTAGGTGAAAATGGGGACAGGGTGTTTCTTCTTAGTAGATGGAAGTCAGATGGTGTTAGAGTTTATAAAAAAACTTACATAGAAAAAAACAAATAAACAAAAAACCTATTGAATCCCCCTTTCTATCTGCAGTAAGGAAAACTTCTAAAAATGTGTTGGATCTAGCCTGCCTCCTACACTATGTTCCTGGTTTAGAGTCTATAATTTATAGTCTGAGCCTATAAATTAACTATAGAATCAAAGAGATGAAGGTGTCTCATAGTTCAAGGATGAACTTGGAATATAAAGATATTGGGAAAGGGTGTGTTGCTAGATTTAATTTATTATTATTAATGTTTTGGATGTATCAGCTCTGCTAGGTATTGCCTAGGGTTCCGCCTTCTTGGAAAATCAACTTTGGATTCTGATTACTAAAAGTCTCACATTCCGCCATCTTCAATAATAAAACTTTCTATATGAATAATAGCACTTACTCTCTGTCTCATCATCAGGTCATGATGTGGAGATGACCCCAGGAGGCTATTAGCTGCACAGTAGGGGACACTGACAGAGGAGGTATTAGAAGACTGCTGACTGCATTCTCAATCTATGTTGGGTCAGTTTATCTAGGGTGAATCAACAGAGTGACTAATCATGCTAAATTTGTGAAGAGAAAGAGGATGGCAAATTTCCTTTTTAAAAGTAGAAGTTGACAAAGTAGCATAATTATCCAAACTCTTTCAAAAAATAGCACTAGAGGATTGATGCTTGATTATGCTAATCATCAATGATTTTTCTTGGTTTGAATTGAATATAGAAATAACACTAAGTAAGGGTGATTTGCACATTCATCTTCTTGCGGAAGTTGGCCTAACTCCCTTGGCTGGCATTCAAAGCCCTCAGAAATGATGAAAATCTATATTTGATTTTGATCTATTATTATATCTGTCATAAAGTTGCCTTCACATTAAAGCATCGTGTAATCTCTCTGTCATTCCTCATTCATACAAAATTGTCCACCCTTTAGGGCAAAGACTGGGGTCGAACTGGTTGTACATACAGTGTCTGACACTGTATGAACACAATAGATACTTCTGCTGAGTAAATGAACACTTATTGGTTATCCTTCTCTTGAAGTTTAGTTTTATTAGGAACACTATGTCTAGAATATGATACATCACAATCATCCTTAACTTGAGGAATTAAGGCACAACTTCATATTAAAGGAATTTCACTAAAGTCTACCTGTGCACTAATATTCTACTGATGTGCTAATACTCTTCTCTGAGGTGGGCTTCAGAAAGATGTCCTAGCCTATTCCAAAAACGGTAAGAATAGCTGACTTGAGATAGGGACTTTTCTCATTTGTATGAATCCATTTTACTCTCATTAACTATATGTAGATTCTGTGTATAAGGAAACCGAAAGCTAGAGCATTGGCTTTAGGATCAGGCAGACTAATGTGTGCTGTCTTCCAGGCTTGTGACTCCGGCGAGGGACCCAAAGTTTTAAAGCCTCATTTTATTTTCATCTATAAAATACAAATAATGATATATACCTCAGTGAGTTCCAAGTATTTAGTAAATATGCTGGTAAATGTTTTTAACACACTGTCTACCACATAATAGGCCTTCAGTAAATGTTTGGGACTTCTACTTTCTAGAGCAGGGGTCCTCAAACTACGGCCCACGGGCCACATGCAAATACAAATATTGTATTTGTTCCCATTTTGTTTTTTTACTTCAAAATAAGATATGTGCAGTGTGCATAGGAATTTGTTCATAGTTTTTTTTTTTAAACTATAGTCCTGCCCTCCAACGGTCTGAGGGACAGTGAACTGGCCCCCTGTTTAAAAAGTTTGAGGACCCCTGCTCTAGACGCATGGAGGAAAATATCTAGTTTAAACATGAATGGTGATGTACTGACATAATATGTTTAATGTATTAAATGTAAACTTTTAAAAACATAGAAGTTGTATATTCCAACAACTTAATCTGTACTAATCTATACTAATAAAAGCATAATATGCTAATTAGACCAGACAGCTAAACAACCTTCCAGATGTCATTCTGGACATCCTTCCGGACAAAGCCATGATGGCGGGGGGCCAAGGTAGAGGCAGTTAGGGGCAATCAGGCTGGCAGGGGAGTAGTTAGGGATGATCAGGCCAGTAGGGGAACATTTAGGGGTGATCAGGCCAGCAGGGGAGAAGTTAGGGGTGATCAGGCAGGCAGGCAGAGGCAGGTAGGGGCGATCAGGCAGGCAGGGGAGCAGTTAGGGGTGATCAGGCTTGCAGAGGAGCAGTTAGGGGTGATCAGGCCATCAGGGGAGAGCAGTTAGGGGTGACCAGGTCGGCAGGCAGAGGTGGTTAGGGGCAATCAGGCATGCAGGGTAGCAGCTAGGGTTGATCAGGCCAGCAGGGGAGCAGTTAGGGGCGATCAGGCAGGCAGGCAGGCAGGCAGGCAGAGGTGGTTAGGGGTGATCAAGCAGGCAGGCAGAGTGGTTAGGGACTATCAGGCAGGCAGGCAGGCAGAGGGCGGTTAGGAGCCAGCAGTCCTGTATTGTAAGAGGCAGGAGGACATCCCCCGAGGGTTCCCGTATTGGAGAGGGTACAGGCCGGGCTGAAGGACACCCCGCCCCCGTGCACAAATTTTTTGCACTGGGCCTCTAGTTTTACATAATAAGGCAGAGAGAGTTGAAGTAACATAGGTTAACCGATGGCACTTTATTGTGATATGCTATATTTTTTTAAAAAATTATTTTCTTTTATTAATTACTTGAAAAGTGCACACACAAACACAGAGTTTTTACTCTAGGTAAACTTCACTATAATTTTGCAAATAAAATAATTTAAGAGTATCTGTTTAAGAGTGTCTATTGAATTTGATTTAAAGCTTAGCCAACTATTTTAGGCATTATTGTGCTAAACATGGAGTGTAGATTTAACTTAAAATAGGGGCAGCTCAGAATTGAATCCCTCACTATCAATAAAAATTGGAAAGAGCATTCATAGGGAAAAATAAATGGAATTGTAGTGGATATTGGCCTATTTTGATTGATTCTAATGTCTAGGGTTGGTAAAAATTTGTAGAGCAGTCACAGTTCAAGTGGAATGGAATTTAAAGTTATGTCTAGTTAAAACTTCTAATAACAGAACTTTCATACCACCCCTTAAAGGCCAAAGCCTTCAGGGTTATAGCTAACTCAGAGAATATGGGTCAATATGATTTTTTGCAGAATCTTAAGATATTTTATTGGCCTCATGTAACCCTCAGCCTCATTGCAACAGGTCTTGGAAATCTTAAACCTAGTCCGTGTGGATAGATTTAGAGCAAAACGGACATCAGTTAAAAAGCAGTGTTCAATTGTAATAACTAAAATACTTAATGCTTCAAAAATATTTCCCTCTAACTCAAATTATTTTATTTCAACAATCTCCATGAGGTAGGCATTATCGTTCCCATTTTATGTCTGAAGAAATTTAGGCTTGAGAAGGTAAGGACATTGCTCGAGGTCAGATAGCAAATGATAAATGGAATCAGGACTTGAACTGAGGTACCCTGCCTCCAGAGCCTGAACTTCTATCTAGCTCACAAAACTGAACCAAATCTTAGTTACCTTCCAGTTTATGTCTCTTCTCACATTAGGATAACCGCCAAATGTTGGCAAGGATGTGGAGGAAAAGGGAACCTGTGCCGATTGCTGAAGCCACTATGGAAAGAAGTATGGGGTTGCCTCAAAAAATTAAAAATGGAACTTCCTTATGATTCCACTCCGGGAATATATCCAAGAAACCCAAACACTGACTCCAAAGAATGTATGGGTCCCTGTGTTCATTGCAAAGTTATTTACAATAGCCAAGATCTGGAAGCAGCAAAAGTGTCCCTCAGTAGATGAGTGGATAAAAAGGCTGTGGCATATTTACACAATATAATACAACTTGGCTGTAAAAACAGGAGGAAATCTTACCTTTTGCTACAGCATGGATGGACTTAGTGGGTATTATGCTAAATGAAATAACCCAGTCAGAGAGGCAAGTGCCACATGATTTCACTTATAAGTGGAATCTAATGAACAAATTAACACAAAAAACAGAAATGGACTCATAGATATAGAGAACAGACTGAAATCTGTCAGAGGGGAGCAGTTTGGGGGACAGTAAAAATAGTGAAGGGAATAAGCAAAATAATAATAATAATAATAATAATAATAATAATAATAATAAATAATAATAATAAACCTAAAACTCATGGACAGGCAATAGTACTATGATTACAAGAGGGAAAGGGAGGTAGGGGGAGGTAGAACAGGGTATACGGGGGGATTAAATGGTGATAAAAAGAGACTTGACTTGGGGTGGTAAACACACAATACAATATACAGATGATGAGTTATAGAATCGTACACCTGATACCTACATAGCTTAAAGACAATGCTCTCTGCTGATAAAAAAACACAAATTACAGAGAGACAATACAAGAAGCTTTAAGAAGCTGAATAGAAGTATTTACAACTCACATCTGTTCATGGCTGTCTGAACAGTTTTGCTTAGATTTCATATTTCACTTTTTATGGCTGGTTTGATGGAAGTCTTAAGAGAATAATATTATTCTGTAGCTTTTCATGATGCTATTGTACTCTCCAATAAACTGTATACTCTTCATTTAGATATGCTAAACAGTTATTTTCTCCTTTTAATAATGGAAAAATCTCTTTATATGGTGCTCAGAATGAAAATTAATATTAATGTTAATGTTGTTCCCCTCTGGGTTCGTAAAATGAATATCAATATCTTCAGTCAGCTGTGGAAGAAAAAAGATGTTGCAATAAATGGACAAGATTCGGGTGAGTTTTAAAAGTGATAATGATTTACAATGAAAGTTGTTTTTATTAATTTAATAATATAAAGTACTTTTGTCATAAGAAAATCACATTTATAAAATCAAATAAGTTGAGTTACTTCTACTAACTGTGTTCAATTTAAATGAGCATTGCTCACATAATCCTGAGTCTTACATGTCAAAATTCATTCAAATCAGAATGAACTCTAGAGAGGGCAGTTAACACAGATGGTTTCGCTCCCCATGTTTTGCTTTGGTCTTTAAAGAAAACTAGTATAAAATATCTAGTAAAGCATCTTCCATAATTTTCTTCCTTCTCTTTCTCTGTATGCCAGCTGTAAGATTTCATATTTAAGCAACACTTCCCAGTTAAATATAAGCCCCTTAAGCAATCATAATAACCAATAGTTCTCTATCTTAACAAAAGGTCAAGAGAAAAGCATTAAATATCCAGAAATTTGTATTTATTTTGTCCAAGACTTTGAACTTAGATTTTTATAAATGTCATTCTCATTTTTCTAGGCATGTTTACTGGATTCATTTATTCTCACCGATTTTTATGAGCATTGTCCTATAATATATATGTGGAATATGAATATAGGTATGTGATCACTATTAAAAATGAATGCCCTTAATCTCCAAGGATGTGACCAGCAATGATGCCTATAGTTGTCAGACATTATGAGTAACAGACAAAGTATAGTAAAAAAAAAATTGTAATACCTGGCCTGCCTGGTGTTGCTCAGTGGTTGAGCATCGACCTTCATGAACCAGGAGATCCCAGGTTTGATTCCCAGTCAGGGTGCATGCTTGGAGGCAGCTGATCAATGAGTCTGTTCACCAATGTTTCTATCTCTCTATCCTTCTCCTTTCCTCTCTCTCTAAAATCAGTAAAAATAAACTTACAGAAAGAAAAGAAAAAAGCATAGTGCCTGGTTTCCAGGCAATTTCATCTTTTCATTCTTCTATCTTAATGTGAGGATAATCGTTATTAATCTTTCACTGCTTTGTGTTTAAATAAAATATTATAGTGTAAATGTTGATGTTTTCAACATAATATTAATAGAATCTTGCTCATGCATCTATGTGCTGACCTGGTCTTAAGTTTGGATCAAGTGTGGAATAAAATATATGCTACAGTGTAAGACTCAAAGCAAAGGTCCTTGGCTAGGGTCTAGAGAACTAACTAAGGGAAGGATGCACAGTCACAGTCCAGCACGTCAGCTGTCTGAGAATGAAGCTCATCCTTTATCATTTCAAATACTGTGCAAGGGGAAGAAGAAGGAAGGTGCTCAGTGGTGGTCATGGTGGACAACGTCTGTTATTGCAAACATGGACAGCCTACTGCAGAGAATGCATATTTCAGAGCCCAGCAGAATGAGCAAGCTGTTCACACACAGCCAGTAGGGATTGTGGCTAAACCTTCCAGGTTATAAGTACAACACCATACCACCTCCTCAGAAACAGATCAAGTGTTCAATAGCAAATAGCCAAAACTTATCACATGAAAATGAAAATTACAGACTTTTGAGTTAAAATAAAATAAAAATGTATAGTACACACTACGGTTAGAATATTTTGAATGGAAGTTACGGAAGCTAACAAAGGCCAGCTTGAACAGAAATAAGAAAATTGTGATATAAATGTGGGTGGTTTATGAAACTAAAATTAAAAAAGAACTTATTTATTTAATTTTAAAGTCCTAGGAAATAGTGTATTTTAGGCCCAGAGTGGGCCAGAAGGCCTTTGTCCAAGAAAAGTGATCACCAAGTAAAATGTTGCTGTGAGAGGCCCATCTTGCTAATAAGTGAGGGCAGATTATGTGGTTATTTTCACTTAAGCAGACTTCCTAAAAGTTTCCTGTTATGGTAAAATTCGCAGGGTCATTATGAAAGGGCCACAAATGGTATTCCTGACCAATGATCATTTCTAATCATTCACCTAAAGATTTTAAATTCCATTATTCATTCATGAGACGAATAAGATTTTCCTGCCACTTGTTGAGTCTGGAGTTACTTCCATGTCAGTTTGGGAAACATCTGTTTCTTAGCTAAGAATTAAGAGAGGAATCCACACAGTGATAAGGGAGATATTTCAGGGATTGGAATTTGTCTTTGCATTGGCAAGGTAGCAAGAGAACAATTATAGCTAAAGTTTTCTGAGCACTTAGTACTGTTAAGTTGGAAGGAACAGTAGCGTAGAGAGTTTAAGTAACTTGCTCAAATTTGTATGGCTAGTGATGAAGGAAAATCACATCCCAGTCATCTATAAAACTAGGTGACACCTTAAGACCAAATGTTACTTCATGAGAGAGAAAAAATATATATCTGTGTTGAAATTATCAACAGATGAAGATCATTAAATGTCCTTACCTCTTTTACTGTGATTCTGGGACTCACATTTCAGTATTTTGGAAATTGATTGTAGTGTGGCTATTTGCATTTACCTTATTTGCCATTTATAGTCTTATCCTCAGAGCAGATTTTCTTCACTTAGTATTTTCTGTCTCTGACTTGTTCCCAGTACAGTGTCCCTAATACAGTGCTTCTACTTATTCAACTCCCCAAGGCTCCCACTAGTCCCTTGTTCATAGCAGCTGGCACTGACTGAGTCTCTAAGAGCACTTGGGAAGTGTTTGTTGAGTGAATGAATGGATAAAGAATTGTTCTTTACTGCTTTAAAAAAAATCAGTGGCTTAACATTTCTTAGAGAATATAATTCAAATTCATTACCATGGCCTTCAAAGTCTTTTTCAATTGGCTGTGCAACCTGTCTCGTCTCTCGCTGTTCACTTTTTCTTCCAATCTTGTGAAACAATTTACATCAGAGACTCTCAACTTAGCTTTCTCCAACAACACTTCTGACAGTTGACATTCATGGCCATGGCATACTTCTATGAGCACAGCCTCTAGCATAAATAGGGAGGGCATGATTTATGGGGCATCAGTTACAACTTCACCCTTTTGTCTCCCACTCAGAAAATTGTATTAGAATGCTAATGAGGAGAACTGACATTATTTTAGTGAACACTTTCAATCCACTCTATTTAAAAAAACACACTAGAATATGTCAGTGTATTTTATATTTTTAAAATATGGTTTGAAAAATCATTCCATCAAAATTACATGGTTGAGTATCACTCTTGTTTTCCAGATATTGGGCAGTGTGAAATATTTTATCTGTATTGATCTTTATAACAAACTTGTGAAGTAAATACCATTACTATCCTTACTTTATAGAACAGAAAGCCAAAATGCAGAGGACCAAAGTAACTTGCTCAAGGTCACACAATTCATTAGTTTTATGTGTTTTTCAATTAAAGTACTGAAGATGTTTGTCAAACTCCTTTCTTCCCAGATCGGCCACAGTCATTTCTTGCCTTGAGGTCTTATATCCAACACACACACACACACACACACACACACACGCACGCACACACACACACGCAAGCACACACACTAAATTTTAAGGTTTTTCAGTACAAATTATATGTTTTCAAGTGATAGGGTAAGTGTTAAAAGTCAAAAAATAATCTGTACTTCTTTAGTAGAGCAGAATTCATTACACAGCCATGTGCCAGGCATAGTTGATCCAAGAACATGAAAGTTCAGACTTGATGTCATTTTTTGGCATTGTGGCTTCAAGCATTGCCTATGATTCCAAGGCTCAAAAAAAGTATCCCTATTTTTTAAATATATTTTATTGATTTTTTTACAGAGAGGAAGGGAGAGGGATAGAAAGTTAGAAACATCGATGAGAGAGAAACATCGATCAGCTGCCTCCTGCACATCTCCCACTGGGGATGTGCCCGCAACCAAGGTACATGCCCTTGACCGGAATTGAACCCGGGACCTTTCAGTCCGCAGGCCAATGCTCCATCCACTGAGCCTAACTGGCTAGGGCAGTATCCCTATTTTTATTCTGTCACATCAACTTGAATTTTCTGTTCCCCAAATTGATCAGATCCAATCCTGTTGTGCTTGCCTTCCATGTGAATGTACCTCCTTCAAACTTGGCTCTAATCTGATACATATATATTGGTTAAATACCTTTTATTTTGCATCAAAGATTATATATAGAACTTAGTGATACCTCCATGAATGCACAGTTATAATTCCTCTAAAATGTTTTCAAAAGAGTAGTCTATTTTTTTTTTTATCTTTCATTTAATAGGAAATGGAGTTGCATGTGCACACACATTCACCCATGGGTGCACGTGTGCACACACACACATTATTTATTCACAAGTATGGCTCTGTGGCACTTTCCTTGGTGAGGATATTTTGTGTAGTCTCCAATTTGTTCCTAAAATGCTATGGAAAGTAAACATCTTCTGAGTAAGCTACTAACTGAGTCAGGGGCTTTACTTCAGAGACTTAGGTTTCCCTTTGCATCTCAATGAATGCAGCTCAGGGACCCCCAGGAGTACCAAGCAGTTCGGTGGGAATAAACATCTACTTCTTCCTTGTTACAACAAAATACAATTTGTTAGTTCATAAAAATGAGCAATATATTAAGAAAAGGTGAAATACAAAATTTTGCAGATTTTAGAATGTTTTCTCTTCACAGGTTGGTGACGTTGAAAAATACAAACAATGAAATGGAGCCTTCGTTTTAGGACTTGGATAAAAATCCAAACAGAAAAAAAGTTAATTAGGGAAACATGACTTGAAAGAATAGTGAAAGGAGACAAATAAATAATATCATAAAGAAGATGAACTAAGCAATCTAATAAGACAACTTAGAAAATGCAGCCCAAATTTGAAGATAAATAGGAAAGGAAGAGGTGAAATTAAAAAACAAAACAAACAAACAAACAAAAACTTTTTCTCCAAGGACAGGCCAGAATCTTGTTAGACCATCATAATTTTTGAAATATGGAGAGCATTAACATGTTTAAAAAAAGAATTAAATGCCTCAATATTTGGAAAATAAGAGTGCTTAGGGCAGGGATTCTTTGCCTGCCTTAGTACTATTGACATTTTAGACCAGATAACTCTTTGTTGCAGGAGCTGTGATTTGTAAGCTGTTTCACAGCACCCCTCCCTCTACCCACTAGCTGCCAACAGCACCCAGTCTCCCATTTAGGATAATAAAAAAGTCTCAAGACATTAAAAAACATTCCCCAAGGAGACAAAATTCCCTCTTAGTTGATGATAACTGGTTTAAGGAAGCCATAATCATTAATTTAGGCCGGAGGTGAAGAAAAAACACTGTGGATTTTAATGGATTCTTATATAGAATATACTATTAACTGGTTTTCTATTCCACCAAATCACAAATGAATAGCACATAGGATTTTTTTTTAATGGGGAAGTAAATCTTTGGGGACTGTACAACGCATCTCAATGGATGGATTTCTAATAGGAATCCACAGTTAAGTATATTTTGCCCAATAGTGGAGCAGAATTACTTATTGTGGCTTTATGCAATTAGAATTTTATTAATTACTTTAGTTTATTATTTTATGAATTAAATATTAAGTTATTCAAACATGTAGATACAATAAGAAAATGCATAATATAAATGTGCAACCTACTTAGATTTAACAATATTTGGTCATATTTGCTTCAGATATATTTATTTCTTGGTTCTTTTGCTTTTGTTTACTTTAGGATGATGTAGTTATATCTAGAACATGCTCTTGCCTTGTCTTCATACAGTCCCTTCATGCTTAGGGGTAGGTAACTAATATCCTGAAGACAATAGGTATTCTTTCTGGATATGTCTTCATTTTACATCTTGATTACATATAATTGTATGCATGACAGCATATGGTATTGCATTCTTAGAATTTATGTGTGTATTTACATAAATAACATCTCTCTATTTGTAACATTGTATATTTTATTTTTCATTCAATTTTCTATTTGCAAGATTATTCATCTTGTCATATACAGACATTTGCATTTATAGATATAATGAAATACTATAAAGCAATTAAAATGAATGAGCTAGTTTAATCATTTATAAATAACATAGCTACAGACAAAAGAAAAATATACCACGCTGTTTAGTTCACTTATACACTAGGTTTGGCAGCTAGCCAAGATACGAGGATTCCAAAGTTGAAAATACCTGATCTGTCTATGACCCTGACATGTACAGGAAGAAGAACTAGGGCATAATCAGGAAAATATTCAGTCTTTGTTTTCCGGGGGGGAGGGGGAACATTCTCCTTGTAGAATCTGAGCGAGCAACAGCAGACAGAAAGCCATAGCACCTGGGAGAAGAGGCTTGGGGGGCCTTTCTGGTGGCCTCGCCAGCTTGAAGAAATACATGGAAAAGCCACTGGGAAGGGCCTTGCACACCGCAGCAGCTGAGCCCTGAGCTGGCCTGTCTTTGATGGGTAGAGTCTCAATATAAAGCCCAGGGGACAGCCGGCAGCACAGGGTGTGTGAGCGCTGGAAAACTTTGTGGGTGGAAGGGACAGTGTTCAGAGTTTAACTTTGGCCTCAGAGGGACTTAGCATAGTGACCATAGCTCCAGTGGCACTGGCCACTACAAGAGGCAGAAGTAACACTGCCAGGAAGGAAACAAGCCCCTGGACATGACTGCAGGCCCTCTCAGCTCAGGCCAGACGTGCCGGTTACCAGCCACGGACAACCAGAGCAGAGCCTCTTCTTCAGCCGCTTTGCAATCATGCTGAAGGTGATGCACCCAGAGGAGGCTGAGGGTCCGGTGTGTCCGGTGTGATAGGTGGCTGAGTGAATTACGTTGGTTAATGCATATTGATGGAAAGCCCTCGGCTGGAGGGATTTGGGAAGTCACCTGAAACTTTTAAAAGCAAAGAGTGCTGCTTTAAGTTTAGATGGGCATTTCTTAGACATGGCAACTTTCTTGCCTGACATTAAAGTTTTTTTAAAAAGAAACCTTTGATTTGAAGCTTATTACAACTGAGAGGTGCAGGAAGATTTGTTTAGCAAATGTTAATATTTTACTGGCAAGAAGGATCAGAATTCCCTGATCTCAGAATTCCCAATTTAAGGTATGTATCTTCTAAAATGAAATTAGGACCCTAGCCAGGTAGCCCAGTTAGTTAGAGCATCATTCCCATATGCCAAGGTTGCGGGTTCCATCCCTAGTCAGGGTACATGCAGGAGCCAACCAATGAATGCATGGATAAGCAGAGTAAAGGGTCTCTCTCTCTCTCTCTCTCTCTCTCTCTCTCTCTCTCTCTCTCTCCTTCCCTCCCTCTTTCTCTTCCTCTCTCTCTAAAATCAATAAAATTTAAAAAATGATATTAGGGTGTTTTTGTTAGTTTGTATTGTCTACAAATGCGGATTCTGAGACAATGGATTTTAAATATGGTTTATAGAGAAAATGGTTTCAAGGAAAGAAAAGAAGTAATGGAGGGAGTGGTAAAAAGGAGGAAGAAAAGTGAAAGCAAATGTGCATTATCATATGAGTCATCAGATCAATCCTGTCAAGATCTCCCAGGTGAATTATGGTATTGTCCACAGGAGAGATCAGCCTATGGGCTCATTTTTTTATGAATGAAGCATTGTTAACACCATCTCATTCCCAGGTGGTCCACACATGAGCTCTGGGCAGGCTCCTGCAAGTGTCCCCTGAACTGGGTACCTAGGTGAAATGAAAAACCCTCTAGTTACTAGAGGTATTCCAATAAAATGCATTGTTATGGAATTTACAGATCAATTTCATGTTACAAAAATGTGATTATTGATTTTGGTTAAAGGCCAAATATCAATAGATATCTGTAAATTTTAAGTTAAAAATTGTTACCTTGAGATGGAACATTTTTTATCTTGTTCATTCTAAAATAATCTTTTCAAAAGAACACATCACTTTTGGTTGGAGACATTATTAATTGCAGTGATTTTTGGTTTTGGAGCGGGCAAAAAGGGGTGGTAGTATTAAGTTAATTATGGTAAATATTACAAAAGAGCATTATATGAAAAGATTTGAACAGGCTTATCAGGAATAATTTTTGCAGGATTGGCAATCAGACTCCAGATGAATGGAGTAGATCTTATCTTGAACCAAGGGCATTCAGAAGCTGAGTCTGTCCAATTATCATCAGCAGTGTTCTGAGTGAGATAGAAGCCTGTAAATACTAAGAGAAAATTTTACAGTTATATTCTGAAAATTCAACTTTCAACAGGTAGAGAGAATCACACTGTCATTTTCTTTCCATAAGACACCTGTGATCCAAGAGACGTAGTTCAGGAATACAGATGGATGTATCCCAGAGTCCAACCTGCTGTCCAGGTCTAATGTAGAAGTGGTTCAGTACAATTTATCAGGGGAGAAAAGAGAAAAATGGAAAAGAAATAAAATGAGCTCCTTCATCTACACTTAAATAGTGCTGAATAATGATGCTAAGTTTTGTTGCTAACCTAGCAAGTACACTGATCAATATTGCACACAACCCAATGTAGTAGCCTCTAAGCCAACTGCTATTTAAGAATACTTCATCATTTTTGCCCGTCTTGTGCTATGCTCAAAATGGGAGGTGTTTTTTATGATCTCAGATATAGTGGTTTTTCTTGGACTTTGAGTATAACTGAGAATTCTAGGAAAAGTGAAAAGTCTGGGAAATTCATCTCGAATTTGGCATCATACAAGATAAAAGTAGTTAACAACTTTCTCATGTGTAGCTATTTTCCTTAATCTCATTAAAGTAGAAAATAAACCAGTTTTTAGATTATTTCATTATTTTAGTTGGCTTTAAAGGAATGGTTGCACACAGTGATGCATTAAAACAGCACCAATTTAAAATAGTCGTATAGTAAATTTTGTAGTAGATTAATTACTGGCATTTTAAACATAGTATTTAAACTATACTCATTAAACCATTAATAGTCAAAATGCATCATGCCTGTGACCAAATAGATCTACTATTAAAATGAAGAGCACAGGCCTTTTTAGTTGTAATATTTTATCATACAAATAAATGCCAGCATATATTGCATAGGAAACAATTCACATTTTTAACATTATAGTTCTAATTATGCTTGCGTCACCATTAACTTTTTTTCTCTCCATCATGATTGTCCATCTGACTTTCAATAGAAAGGTGGTTTTTTACGTTGATATTTAACTTTAATAAAAGACTTTCAAGACATTGAATATATGCCAGTAATTTTAAGAGACTGGAACTCTATTGTAGACATATTGTTCAGGGAATGGCTAATGTCAGGTAGAAATATACAGCCTGAAAATTTCTTATATCTTTTTTATACAAGTCTTTTCCTTTCACATACCTACTCATTTAGTAGCTTCATTAATTTGGGGGATTCAGTATGTTTTCTCCTTCAGGGAAGACATAATTTAATTTTCAAAGAAATGAAGTAACATTATTTTATAAAAATTGATACATTTAATTTTTTGCTTTCCTTTTATTTAGGTGCTTTATCCAAATGGCATCACCATTAACATGCTATTCTATTTGGAAATGTCAATTTCTAGGTTATAAAAAATCAAGGCTGTTACAATAGGATACTTGAAAAACTAAAAATATTTTAAATAATGTAAGAATAAGAAAAAAATGCCATTCTGAATGTGTGCTGTTTTCCATCCACCCTAGTATTCAGACAGAGGAAGGCATCAAAGAATTTGGAGTTTATTTTTCCAACTAAAAATTTTTCCAACTAATTATTTTTCAAACTAAAAATTTACAGGCGTGCCTGGCCAGTGTGGCTCAGTGGTTGAGCATCGACCTGTGAACCAGGAGGTCATCATTCTATTCCTAGTCAGGGAACATGGTGAGTTGCTGGCTTGATCCCCAGTAAGGGGTGTGCAGGAGCAGACAATCAGTGATTCTCTCTCATCATTGCTGTTTCTATCTCTCTCTTCCTCCACCTTCCCCTCTGAAATCAATAAAATACTTTTAAAAATAAAAATAAAAAGTTCACAGGTGTATTTTAAAATACCCATAGCATTCTAAATGAATAATTATGATTGCTTTCCAAAAATATTTTCTAAACCCATTTATATTCCAGTAGTAGTAGTAGTAATAGTAGTAGTAGTAGTAGTAGTAGTAGTAGTAGTAGTAGTAGTAGCAGTTATTCTACATATTCTGGCTGGCAGAAATTTTTATATATTTCCTTCTATCACTGCTAAGAACCAAGTATCTTTGTTAACAAGTCCTCTGGTAACATTCCCAGGGCCTAACCCAGTGAAGATTTGACCCTGTTTTTCCCCTGTGGTGTGTGCTGAGAAAATAGATATTTTTGTTTTGGCTTTCCTTATTGGGGTAGGGTATAAAAAGTCAGGCTTAAAGAATTTACCTAAAGAGCACCTTAAAAAGCAATCAGGGCCTATTGAACTGGGATGATCTGGAAGAGCTACCCCTAAAATTTATACCTAGCACTTTTACTAATCCCCCAAGCCTCTGCTCTAGATGTATAAAGCTCCACAGAGCAGTGAGGATTAACAAGTACAAGTATGTTGGACAAGTTCCCAGAAGACAAATTTAGTCTTCTTTAGTCACACCCTGTTAAGGTAAAAAAGAACTAACAGCAAGAAGTTTTAACACAATTTGTTGGCAAGATGTGCTGTATACAGACAGAATATATTGGAGGTCTTTTGGAGAATTTTCAGAAACCTATGGAAACCTATTGATCACTGCTTTACCACAAATTTGTCATAAACCTAAAACAAATAAAAAAAAAGTAAAAGAAATGCTGAGTTAAGTTCTCATATCCCGAATATGCAAATTATATTCTTAAATTTTAAAGTATATTTGCAATTAAAAACATGTAGATGACGGAGTGATAAATCAATAGATTCTGTAGCTAGATATTAGGGAGTTATTGAAAGCAAACAACTATGTAATTTACATCAAATGGTAGATCTTTTTTTAAGTTATTAACAATAAACAAAGAGCCTCTGGTCATAGATAATATTTCTACAAAATATAGTATTTCCATGATAGCCAGAATGATACAGTGGACACCAGAACAGAGGATTTGAAAATTGAATAGCAGTGAATTCTATGTTAAGCAATTTCTCCTTCCCTTTCCATTATCAACCTCCATCTATGGACTCCTATGGAGTCCCAAGACCCAAGACCAAGAGGTGAATAAACTGGTAAGCTTATAAGACATTTGAGATTCAAAATTAACTCTTGCAGTGATTCTCAGATTTGTCACTAAGATTTGATGGAATAAGATCTATATTTGCTTAGAATATGATCTGAGTTTATTTAATAGTATAGAATTGTAGCATTCTATGTCAAAAAGCTTGTGGCTACATTAAAATATAAGGTAGGCCTTTCAAATAAAATTTGAATGATGATAAATAGATTAAAAATATAGATAATTACTTTACAGACCACCCATTCAGGCTGTGCCTTTGAAAAATGCTTTCGACATATATACTTGAAGGTGCACTCATGGACAAAATAGAGATACCCAATTGAATATCCTATGTCTAAATATTACTTGGCAAATGGCATAGTGCAAAGACTTGACTACCCTTGCTGACCACTTCATCTTTTATGATATTAATAAAGCAATGAGTGAATTTAATGTTCTAAACTTAACTGTGATCAATAATGACATGATTGGTGAGCTATAGGTGTTTTTGAGAAAATGTAATGGTTATTAGAGAGGCAAAAGGAAATTTAGAAGCACATTTAGTTTATAAAACAATCTTAGGGACACAATTTAATCAGGGTTTCTGACCTATGTGTTGGCTATTTCAGCAAGTTTCAGGTTCCACTCATCTAATGTTATTTTTATTACACCGAGTGGTTATGTGAGAAAAAACTGGATGAATGTTGAATAACTTCATACTCTTTGAGTCCAAATTATACTGAAATGTTTTAGATCAGATGATTAAACAATCTAAATTTTAGAATATTTCCATTTCTGGGAATATATCACACGAAACACTAATTTGAAAGAACATATACACCCCTATGTTCATTGCAGCATTATTTACAATAGCCAAGATTTTGAAGCAGCCCAAGTGTCCATCAGTAGATGAGTAGATAAAAAAAGCTGTGGTACACTTACACAATGAAATACTACTCAGCTGTATAAAAGAAGGAAATTGTACAGCAGGAATGGACCTGGAGAACATTATGCTAAGTGAAATAAGCCAGTCAGAGAAATAAAGTATCATATGATTTCACTCATATGTGAAATCTAAATAACACAATGAACTAACAAACAAAATAGAAATAGAATCATAGAACAGACAGACAGCTGTCAGAGTGAAGGGGGGCTGGGTGTTGTGGAGCTGGGTGAAAAAGGTGACCAGATTAAACAACAACAAACAAGAAAAACTCATAGACACAGACAACAAATGATATGGTGATTACCAGAGGGAAAGGAGGAGGAAGAATAGGGTACGGAGGCCTAGATGGTGATGGAAGGAACTTGACTTGGGGTGGTGAACACAGAAAGCAATATAGAGATGATGTATTATAGAACTGTACACCTGAAACCTACATAATTTTATTAACTAATATCATCCTGATAAATTCAATAAAAATACCTTCTCAACTTTTGAATCTAGTAAAAATAAGATGATAGACTGGTGGTCTTCTTCAAATAAAGCAACTAAGAAATCACCAAGCATCCCTTATATACCTACTTATGTGCTAAGAAATTAGTGTAGCTGAAAGTATTTATTTGATTATTCTTCATCCTTCTTTTTCTGAGTAGTCTTTAATTTTTTCTTCACTTAAATAACTTTAACATAAACAATGAAATATTGTTCTCTAAATGCATATTTAGTTCTCTCCCTGAATTTTACATTTAGCCATAGTTAATTATTTTGCCTTTAAATCCTCTTTAGATGGTGCAATTGGTTGTTACTGCCTTACTTTCCTCTTCAGTCACACAGCTGGAGTGGAACATGAAGACTCCATGGAGCACGTCTCTCTGGGTGAACGTTTAAAAAAAATCACAACTAGTAGGCAAAAAGCCATTTCCTCTAGTCAGACTGTAGTTATCTTGATCTAGCATGACAAATTGGTGTTCCCAGTGTGGCTGCAAAGTAATCAGACTGTGACAAATGGTTTACTTATAGCAATTTGTTTCCATTTTACCCGAAAATTTCCACAGTCTTAAAAAAATAAAAAGGCTTTTAATGGTATTTGAACATTGTTGAAATTGAACTGCTTGAAATGGCCAAAGCTAGACTCTAGAATTATTGTGATCTTCCATGAGATCTGGCCAAAAACGGGACTCCTTGGGTCATGGATTACTAGAAGGAAGTCAGGCTTTCATCCACTGGGGACAGAACTGAGTGACCCTCAATCTTAGGTAGAGCCCTTTAAGACTTTGCTTTCATCCTAAAGGATCGGTGGTATTTAGTTTGGCACAATTTATCTTCTTTAAGGGTCTGCCTCAAGCCTGGAAAGGTCTGCTCTTGTTGCCATCAAAAAATGTCCATTTGGGCTTGGATTTCCCACCTCCTAGCCCCCTTTTCTGGCCATATCCCTGATGACATATACTGATCTTTCATCAAGCTCTCTATTTGTCCCTGATTGAACCCTGCACGGTGACTCACACACTGATTCCTCCTATGCCTGACTGACCTTCCCAGCTAAGGCCGTCTTTTGTCTCTTTCCCACTTCAGTGACTCTATGGATGGTCTTCAAGTGATGCTCTCCAGGTCTTTAAAGAGACCTCTCCCTTCTGCCCTACTTTTTATGTGTGGGCAGCCGATATAGGGTTAAGCCTCGGACTGACCTGTTGGCAAAGTCACAAACAAGTCCCAGCTTAGAGGGCACAGCCCTCTTAGCATAATTAGGCTTGACCTTATGATGCTCCCTAGATCTTACCTGGGAAGCTAATGGGCTGAGGGAAGTGCAACAAGAACAAAAACAAGTGAAACTCACAAGAACAGTGTAAACAAGTGAAACTCACAAGAACAGTGTAACTTTGGTAACCACTACCTTGTTTACCTCTGACTATAAAAATAAAGGCTCAGCTTGCCTCCCGATCTTTTCTCTGTGGCCTCAGCCAGGCACAGGAAGATCCACCGAGACTAAAGAGAGCTAGAGAGTTCTGAATGCTGTCTCCATGTAAAACATTCTTCGCTGACTCTGTCCACACCTTTGGGAACCCCTGGACCACTGGGGCTGGACCCCAGCATTTAGGGATTGGGCATAAAAAGAGCAAGGTTTACAGCTGAGTTAGCTCTGTGCCAGGCAGACATCAGGTAAAGTGATTTGCCTATGTTATCCCCTTGCACCCCATGAGGTCAGCATTATTTTCCCCATTTTATAAGTAAATGTGACTCAGAAAGATGAGTGAAATTGTTAGAGATTAAGAATATCCGAAGTCTTCTTCCTGTTTACCCCGGATACCATGCCTTAGATGTATTTCTCAAACCATCAGTAGCATAAGGCATTCTTCCTTTTCCAGTGGTCCGTATTGTGAGTTAATACCAAAAAAAGTGAGAAAACTACCCATGAGTTAGTAGAGAAATAGTTAATAATATAGAAACTCGAATAGGAAAAAAAACAACACAATTTCTTAAAGCCATTACAATGTTAAGCTTCAATTCATACATATCCCATTTAAAGCCACTTGCTTAACTCTGTACCTATTAGTTATTTTTACATTATATTACTTATTTACTTACGTTGTTCCCGCTGTAATCTAAATAAGCACTGGAAAAGAAGAGTTTATAAACAAGAAATAATGTGGTATTATTTACTTCAAATTCTAAGAAAGGCTTTGAGATATACACATAACTCTGTTTTGTCCACAGAAGGAAAAAAAGAGAGTTATTTAATTTTATTTAAATAAAATATATTTTATTTTTTTCTCCCTTTTAAATGAAGCGAAAATCAGGTTTACACAAGACATGGTTCAAACAATCCATTGTCTATATAATCACAGACCTCTTGCTCAAATACCATTGCTAATCTGATTGTATTTGGCACTTTTCCTTATATTATTTCAAAATATTCTTTCCCATCTAAAATAATTTAGCTTTATTGTTCTAAGAATCTAGGACAAATAATTAAAGAGCAGATTTATGAAAATGTGTAAATAATATGTAAAGAAAAACAATGATTTCCTTAATCTTTTAGGACTTCAATAAAAATCCAGAAATCATATTTAAGGATTTGTTGTCTCTTGATTTTTAAGATATGGGCTTTACATTTATCAGTAGAGTATATATCTAAAATTTACTTTTATTTTCATTTATACGTTCAATAAAATTTCTTTGAACTATATCACATAATTGACTTTTGGAGGAATTCTCTAATTATTTAAAAATTAGGAAGGATCCATTCTTGTTTAAAGTCATTGTGTTACTTATTGATTTAACTTGATTCAGGGTTTGATGACAAAGTTATAGTGGAAAAAACTTACTGTATATATGGTATTATCCTTTTAATGTTTTGGGAAAGTTTGATTAAATAGACATGCTAGTAGAAGGTTTTGGTAGGGAAAGATTTTTGGCTTTTCCTACGAATTTTAATATAATATCAGGCTACAGTATAAATATTAGTTAAATAATGTAACATTTATTTATTTTTCTAGAAAACTATATACTCAACATGACTAATGCAGGTTGATGGATACTTAGTGCAGGGTGAAGAGATTCTCTCTATGCTACTCTCCTCCCAGTATGGATTGAGTGGATATTTAGAAGCTCCTTGAGCCTTTGCAATGACCCCATGGCCTTCTAGTCACTTTGAATCACTATGATTTCATTAAGAGGTGAGTATTGATGTGGTGATGTGATTCCTTCACATTGCTAATGGAAAACTAGACTCAAAGCATGTCTTCCAGCCTCCACCAACATGCTCCAAGTGAATCTAGTAAAGGTAGACCAATTAAAAATTATGAGCTCCAGCCTAGCTGGTTTGGCCCAGTGCATAGAGCGATGGCCTGTGGACTGAAAGGTTCCCAGTTCAATTCCAGTCAAGGGCACATACGGGTTGTGGAGGCAATCAGGGGGCAACCAATCGATGTGTCTCTCTCACATTAATGTTTTTCTCTGTCTCTCCCTTCCTTCCCACTCTCTCTAAAAATCAATAATAATAATAATAATAATAATAATAATAATAATAAGCTCCAAACTCAATTGGAGCATGAGCTTTTGAAAATCTAATCTATATTCTTTCCAAAGATCTTGGAGAGAGTTTATTGAAGAGCCATTCTCTAAACCTGACCCTATCTCTTTAGAAGTATTTCTGGATTCAGTAGTTGCTAGGTGTCCAGGAAGTATTCTCTTGAAACATAAATGCCCAATCAATCCATTTGAATAGTCAACAAAGACCACTGCTTACTATTCTTATCTAAGTAATAACCTTGAAGATAATTACTTCAATTATGCCTCTCTCCCCTCTCATGGTTAGCCACCAACCCAAATTCAAAGCCCTCAATTATCCACTCACTTAGTATCAGATTGCATCATTAAGCTCTCCAGTTCAATTCCTCCTTTCACAGCTGGCTTTTCCTTTTTACCAGTGGCTGCTGGAACCCTCATGCTCTTACTATACTGCTTGGTATCCTTAACCTATTCACAGAAAAATCCTGCTACCTAGTTTTTGATTTGAAGCCTGGAACTCCCATGAAAATATATATTTCCTTTATCCCAGTTGAGTGAAAGCTTCTTATTCTTCCAAACCCAAAGAACATGTGGCTTAGAGTTATTACTGGTAATTTTCTTGCTCCCCAATTTTTTTTATCCTAAAGCAAAATCATTCTTTGTTGTTGTTGTTAATCCTCACCTGAGGATATTTTTCCCATTGATTTTTAGAGAGAGTGGAATGCAAGGGGAGGGGGGAGAGAGAGAGAGAGAGTGAGAGAGAGAGAGAGAGAGAGAGAGAGAGAGAGAGAGAGAGAGAAAGAAAGAAAGAAAAATGTATGTGAGAGAGACACATCGATTGGTTGCCTCCTAGGTTGCCCCAGGTCAGGGCCAGGGATCAAACCTGCAACCCAAATACGTGACCTTGACCAGGAATTGAACTTCGGTTTCTGGGCCAATGTTCTAAGCACTGAACAATACTGGCCAGGGCAAAATCATTTTTTTTTAAGGTTTATGATAACTGAGTATGCCATCATTTAGCCCTCTTTATTAATGCTATGCTCTGCAAAACTACCCTTATTCATTCATGACTCTGAAACCTAGCTCTCGGTCATCTTTATTTCCACAGTAATATCAACTATTGTCAACTCGGTAACTTCTACATGTAGATAAATCTTCCCAACCAATAGTTTCAGTTGCTTGACTTCAATATCAACATTCCTACCCCAGTTCCCTTCCCCCTAAACTACCACCAAAACAATACTATGGAACTCATCACTCAAAATGTATGAAAGCTTAAAATCCAGAATGTCATCATCCTAACCAATCTCCTGTACTTTTGGGGTTTCTCACTCTTGTTCTTTTTGTTTTTTTTTTTAAATTCTTTATTAGTTAAGGTATTACAAATGTGTCCTTATCCTCCCCATTAACCCCCCCACACACACACACACACACTCATGTTGTCATCCCTCTGTTGTCCATGTCCATTGGTTTGGCTTATGTGCATGCATGCATACAAGTCCTTTGGTTGATCTCTTCCCCTTACCCCCTCCCTCCCCTACTTTCCCTCTGGGGATTGATAGCCTGATCGCTGTTTCTCAGTCTTTGGATCTGTCCCTTTTCATCAGTCTATGTTGTTCTCTATAATCCACAAATGAGTGAGATCATGTGGTATTTATCTTTCTCTGACTGGCTTATTTCACTTAGCATAATGCTCTCCAGTTCCATCCATGCTCTTGCAAAAGGCAAGAGTTCCTTCTTTTTTACCACAGCATAGTATTCCATTGTGTAGATGTACCACAGTTTTCTAATCCACTTATATGCTGATGGGCACTTAGGCTGTTTCCAGATCTTAGCTATGGTGAATTGTGCTGCTATGAACATAGGGGTGCATATATCCTTTCTGATTGGCGTTTCTGGTTTCTTGGGATATATTCCTAGAAGTGGTATCACTGGGTCAAATGGGAGTTCCATTTTTAGATTTTGAGGAAACTCCACACTGTTCTCCACAGTGGCTGCTCCAATCTGCATTCCCACCAGCAGTGCAGAAGGGTTACTTTTTCTCCACATCCTCTCCAGCACTTGTTTGTTGATTTGTTGATGATAGCCATTCTGACAGGTGTGAGATGATACCGCACGCACTCTTGTTTTTTTAATTCATTAAGAACTATGGATTCTGTTTCCCTTCCACTTATTCACAGTTCATCACCCCTCATGGTTTTATTTTATTTTGTCTTTTTGCTTGGCACCTTAGCAGTTTGCATCAACACTTTTTCTTTTGTTAATATCTGAACACTCTCATTCCTGCAAATTACAATTTTGAAAATTTTCAGATCATCTATATGAACACATTGGTATTGGATAGTTATGAGTCATGTTTATTAAATAGTTATTTTCTGAATTACATGTCCTATAGTTGTTTCTTTCCAACTTAAAAATTAAATCTCACAAAATTTCAAAAAAAAAGTTTTATTTTATTTTTGTATTTAAATAATGTTGCTCACTCCTGAGAGCCACAGGGCTTTTCTAGGACATGTAAAATCTTACAGCTTTGTGGCAGCTGTTATTTATACAATGTGCCTGAACTTCACAATTTTATTTTATTTATCTATACATGGCATTTGGCTGAATATCAACAGCTGAATGATGTGAATCCATCATAAATCTATGTAATGGAGAAGTATTGGTGTTAAAATACTCAGAGAAAAAAAGTTATTAGTCATTTAAATAAAATTTATCCACGTCTGTCTTTAATGTATTTAATATTATTCACTGCTATTTTGACTTAAATTACAGCCAATTATATTATCAGTCATATTAATATGAGGACTTCTCCAGTTTAAATCTATAACATGCTGGAAAATCATTTTGCAGAACTAGCTCATTAGCTCACTTTCCTGTTGCAAGTATAATTGAACACTGCTTCTCATTCCTTCCACTTAAATAATATCACAAACTTCTCTATTTCTTTTCATTTCTATCAATATCAGTTTCTTATGCCTAATGTAACAAATTATCATAAACTTCGTGCCTTAGAGCAACACATATTATTATTTTATAGTTCTGGAGGTCAGAAGTCCAAAATAGGTCTAAGTGGACCAAAAATCAAGGTGTCAACTAGGCTACATTTCTTTTGGAGCCTCTGGGGAAGCATTCATCTCCTTGCAGCTTCCAGCATCTCAATAATTCCTGTATTTCTCAGTGAAGCTCCTCTTACCTCCATCTTCAAAATCAGCAGTATAACACCTTCATATCTCTGGGTCCATTTTAAAGGACTGCTGTGATTACATTGGGCATACACAGATAATCTATGTGACTGTACAAAAAGGAGCTCTTACCCTTTGAGACAGCATGGAGGGACCTGAAGATTGTTATGCTAAGTATGGGAATCAGATTAACTATCTTCCCCTTCTTTTCCAGCCTCAACTCCTACACACACAAACATGGAAGGAGATAATATAATAATGACCAATTACATCTACTAAATACTTAATGTATTTCATTAATTCCTAATAATAACCAATTAACATTGAAGCTCATTTTACTTTTTTTTTTTTTTTTTTTTTTGATGAAACAAATAATGCTTAGAGAGGGTAAGGAACTTACTGAAGATAAAACTTACCACAAAGTAAGCAGACGTTCAGAGTATTGGGAAGCAGGGATTTGCTCTAAATGTTGTTTCTCTTTTTTTTCAAAAATAGATAGTGGCAATGAAAAGGATAATAATTGAGGTTCTTTCCACCGTGTGCTCCTCCACAAGTGAGTCCAATTTAAAAACTGGGTGTGTATGTGTGTGGAAGTGTGCATATATATGCATAAGAAATGGAAGATAAAATGAAGAATGGATTATTATTATGTCACTAAAGGCCCAGTGCATGAAATTCGTGCACTGGGGGGTTGGGGGTGGGGGTCCCTCAGCCAAGCCTGCACCCTCTCCAATCTAGGACCCCTCAGAGGATGTCCAATTGTCGGTTTAGGCTGGCAGCCAGACATCCCTATCATAATCCGGGACTGCTGGCTCCCAACCACTCACCTGCCTACCTGCCTGATTGCTCCTAATTGCTTCTGCCTGCCAGTCTGATCCCCCCTAACTACTTCTCTGCCAACCTGATAGAGGCCTAACTGCTCCCCTACTGGCCTGCTCACCCCCAACTGCCCTTCCATGCCAGTCCAGTCGCCCCCAACTGCCCTCCCCTGCTGGTCTGGTTGCCCCTAACTGCCCTCCCCTGCTGGCCTGATCACCCATAACTGCCCTCCCCTGACAGCCCTCTTGTGGCGACCATCTTTGACCACATGGGGGCGGCCATCTTGTGCGAGGGCATGGAAGTCAATTTGCATATTACCTTTTTATTATATAGGATTATCATTGGGGAAAAACTTAAAATATGTTTTTATTTTACATTCTAGCCATCTTAACTTTAAGATTAGAAAAATACGCTATAGAATTAACAGAAATTTGTGTTTTGGGTGTAAATTATGAAAGTTTCCCATAGAATCTTGAGCCATAGTTAATAACTGTACATGATTTATCAGTTTTAGACAGGAATCACTCCCATTGTGACCAAAAAAAAAAAAAAAAACCCACAACAACAACAAAACAACAACAACAACAATAAAAAAAAAAAACCCTTTTGGTTGGGCATCCCTGGGGCGCCACCTTCTTACTGCACCTGATGATCTACGAGATCAGTACAATTCCATTGACAGTCTATCTACTGAGATCACTGTTTTTGCCCAGAGAACTAAGGAGTTGGCTCTTTCTCAGGATTTCGCAATTACTATCCAAATGTGAAAAAGTGACCTCCAGATCTTGAGGCTAGCCTGATTTTTCATTGTGCCTTTCACATTTCCAAAAGTAGCTCACTTACCCATTTAAGCTAACTGAACTTCCTTTCTTTGGGGCTGCCTGGGTTTCGCCTTTGAAGTTTAAACCTGGGAGCAGTTATCTGCCAGCTGTGATAAGCACTCCCAGGGCTTCCACGGGCAGCAATCCTAACAAAGAAGGGATAAGACCTCTGAGTGCACTTTGCCATCTACCAACCTGCAGCAGAAAAGAGCAATCAGGGTTCTTTTCATGGGGTGCTCCAAGAGTGAATCCCATCAAATTAGAAGAAAGTCAGAGAAAAGAGAAAATAGCTTCAAAAGAGAACCCACAGCTATGGACTTGCCTGTCCATCAGCAGGAGCCACAAGCCAATCAGAGGTGAAGTAAAACATTGTTTGAAATGAAATGCATTAGAATCAGTTGCATTTCACCAGAATAGGGAAAAGAGGAAAAAGATAGTCAACTGGTACAAGGTGCAGATAAAACGGATAATCTGTACATCTAAATGCATCAATAAAGGCCAGATGTGCCTAGCTGACTAGGCTGGATTTCTGTGTGTCCAACCATGATTTTGCCATCTTTATAGGTTATTGGTTATAATCTCACAAAGCTAGTATTACAATATAATTAACAAAATTCTGAAATAAGTATATTAGTTAATTTGTTAGGCGAATTAAATTTAGTAATTTGTGTGATTTTTTTTTTTTTTTGCCCTTGGCTCATGTAGGAGTGTGCTTACCCATCCTTAAAAAGTAGCTAAATCCTGGTGTTCCTAAATATAAGGAGTTCTTATACTTGGTTTTTTGTTTGTTTGTTTGTTTGTTTGTTTTTTTGAAGTGGTCACAGTAGAATTTTCCAGGCAATACCATGCCTGGAAAAGATCAGAAAAGATCTGATTCATTTAAGCACTGGTGCTGGGTAACTTGTGAGTAGGAGGGCAATAAAGGCTTGGAAAGGCCAGGAGTAGCTAGACCAGATAAGACAGGTTAGTTTGCTGAAATGGGGAGATGATGAACTGCAGGGAGTTTATGGGTCAGAAATCTGTGACCTTCTTGCATGCAGTGCCATTGGCTGGGGAATGATAACAGGAAGCTCACTGGCTGAACATGTGTTGAGGTTTTCCAAGGGATCTATGGACAAGTCTGTACTTGGTGGGGTGGAAGGCCTATGAGGAATCTTTGTAGTCTCTTGGAGAAGTAGAACCTTACCTAAAGAATAATAAAGATAAAGACAATAAAGGACCAAAACTAGGTCCAACCCTACTTTTTTCTGTAGGTCAGAATCCTAACTCTCCAAAGATGCCCACATTCTAATTCTGAGATTCTGTGAATATGTTACCTTATATGGCAAAAGGGAATTTGAAGATATGATTAAATGAAGGCTTTTTAAATGGGGAGATTATTCTGGATTATCTAGGTGGGCTCAATTTATACAAGGGGCATTAAAAATTGGAGACAAGCCCTAACCGGTTTGGCTCAGTGGATAGAGTGTCGGCCTGAGGACTCAAAAGTCCCAGGTTCAATTCCGGTCAAGGGCATGTACCTTGGTTGTGGGCACATGCCCAGTAGGGAGTGTGCAGGAGGCAGCTGATCGATGTTTCTCTCATCGATGTTTCTAACTCTCTATCTCTCTCCCTTCCTCTCTGTAAGAAATCAATAAAATATATTTTAAAAAAAAACTGGAGACAGAAGTGTCAAAGTTAGAGAAGGTGATGTGAGAACAGAAGCAGAGGTGTGAGAGAGAGAGAGAGAGAGAGAGAGAGAGAGAGAGAGAGATTTGGAAATGTTACATTGTTGGCTTTGAAGGTAGAAGAAACCATAAGGCAAGAAATGCCATTGACCTCTAAGAGGTAGAAACAAATTTTCTTAGAGATACCCTGCCAAAACATTTTGAACTTCTAAATTCCAGAACTATAAAGTAATATACTGGTATTTGTGCTATTTTAAGCCAATAAATTTATAGCTATTTGCTACAGCAGTAATAGAAACTAATACTGGCGTTTTTTGACATAGGTATTCTTATACAGACCATGACTCCATGAAATACTTTTGCAGCTTTTAAAAGTGTATACGTACATACATATGCAGAAAGCCATGGGCATGTCTTACATAAACACAGTGCAGAGTGAGTATTATAACAAGAGAGTCTATAACTCAATGTATATTATAAAATAATACTACATATTTTGCTATTTTGCATATTGAAAACATCAATAGAGGTGCTTTTGGTGAAGGGGACCAATATAGGAGTAAGGGGGAAAATGGGGGTAAGAAGGAAGCAACCAACCAACTATTCAAGAAAGTATGAGTATCTCTCAACTTTTTGCACCTCGATTTCAAACATTTGAAAAAAGAAGTTACAAATACACTGTTTGTCCAATATATTTTCACATGGCAATTTAAACTCTATCTATGTAATAGTAAATATATGAAGGGACATGGCATCAAATACAAGACCTAGAAGAAATTATAATTTATCCCATCAAGCACACTACTTATGGAAAATTACCAAATTTAATGATTAAGCAGAATTAATGAAAATTTTGTCTACCATAATAAAAAATGTCACTTAATTATTCTTTACTAGGCATTTTTCGATCATCACTGTTGAAATGAACACCCAATGCTCTACATCTATCACCTTCTTTGCATTTTCTTATAGAAATGAAATGTCATTGACTATTTTGTAAAAGTAACAATGACTCACTAAGCAAAATTGCTCTTTAGTCTTAATATGATCTTGACTTTCAAAAAGGAGGTCAGATTGACATTTGGGGTCTACCAATTTCTGAGTCACAGATTGATCTGATGACAACTAGGAAGAATCCCCTGAATCCACTTGCAAGTAAGACCTGTAAAAAGAAAGAGTGAAGGCCCAGCCGGCATGGCTCAGTGGTTGAGCATCAACCAATGAACAAGGAGGTCACAGTTTGCTTCCTGGTTGGGACACATGCCGGGTTGTGGGCTCCATTTCTAGTGTGGGGCATGCAGGAGACAGGAAATCAATGATTCTCTCTCATCATTGATGTTTCTTTCTCTCTCTTCCTCTCCCTTCCTCTCTGAAATCAATAAAAATATATTTTTTAAAAAAAGATTGAAGGAGAGCGGAAGAAGAAGAAAGGCAAGAAAGGAGGAAAGGAAATAGAAAAATATTTTAAGCTAACAGTGTTTTTTAAAAAGCACAACAATATAAGAATGAAATATTTTACAGATCATATCTAAGTTGTAATTATTAAATATAAAGCTAAAGAAAACCTTGATGTACTGGGAAAAATGCATCTTAGAGGAAGAGGGAAGGAAAGACAGAGAGAAACATCTATGTGAGAGAAACAAATCCATTGGTTGCCTCCTGTACATGCCCTGACCAGGGTCTAGGCTGGGGGCAAGCCTGAAACCAAGGTACGTGCCCTTGACCAGAATCTAATCCAGGACCCTTTGATCCACAGGCCAATACTCTATCTACTGAGCCAAACTGGCTAGGGCAGACCTCTTATTTTAAGAAGAATTAATTTGGTGTTTATCTTTGAATAATTCAAATAAAAGTGATCTTCATGTCTGTGCATATGTGTGATTGTGTTCTCTTATGATAGTTTTAATACTAACTACAAAAAGGTCTCTTTCAAGAAATTAGCATTGGATTTCCTAGAGAAAAGTTAGTTTTATCCAAACATTACACAAGGGTTTTAGTGGTATCAATAAAAATTTGAAAATATTTTATTCTAACTTTAGGAGAAAATAGAATAGGCAATTTATCTGAAAATATGTGTAATATGAAAATTTCTTGGCATCAATTTGGAAACTTTAAATATAAAATGGATCCTTGTGATGAATCAGTTCCCTGTGGGATGAAAATGATGATACTGACAACTCTTCTCTTTTTTTCTTTTATATCTGACTAGTACCCTGGTGTATGAATTCATGCACATTGAAAGGAAATTAATTAGAAGCTGGCCAGCAGGGCAGGACTGGGCAAGATGGGCTGGGCATGCCCTGGAGCCAACCTCCCGCAGTCCCTCCCTGGCCAGCCACACTTGGGGTGAAACCGTGGCTCAAAGGGTGTCTGCGGAGTGAGCAGGGTCCCTCTGGCAGGTGGGGTCCCTCAGCCAGGCCTGCAGGGATCAGGCCAAAACTGGCTCTCCGACATCCCATGAGGGGTCCCGAAGTGCAAGAGGGTGGTTCTCAGGTGACACACCTCAGAATCGGGCTCCCTCCTCTCTGGTTCCAGGGTGCATCACCTGAGAACCCCTGCTGCCAAGTCACTGCCAGCTCAGCAGCTCCTGTGTTGAGCGTCTGCCCCCTGGTGGTCAGTGTGCATCATACCTACTGGCCGGTTGGATGGTCAGACGTTCACTTAGCCTTTTATATATATAGATAGTTGAAATGTTGCTCTTCCACCCCCCAAAATAGTGAACACATATTTTGCCTAAGAAAGACATTGAGAATATCCTATATGATAAAGAGCTAATATGCTCATTAGACCAAACAGTAGAACCACCATCCAGATGACCTCCCAGATGACTGTTGGGATGACCTTCCACACGAAGCTGGAGCTGTGAGGGCCAGGGCAGCCGGGGTTGCGAGTGCTGAGGCCCTTGCACGAATTTCATACATCAGGCCTCTAGCAGAGAAAATAAGACTCCTCCTGTAATTCCAAAGGCTGCACAAGTAAATACCAGCAAGTAGGAAAGAAAAATAGAAACAGCTGCTTGTTTTCATTCTATATATTTTCTAAGCAACTAAAACATAAAATTTTACAGCCTAAATTGGCATTGAAAAAATAGATATATCCTGGGAGAGCAATGGACATATGATGCTAGATTGAAGGCTTTTTAATTTCTCAGTGGAGTCACAATCATTTCTTCTAATTTTTAACAGAATATAATTACTTTTTTTGAAAAGTTATTTAATTTCCCAACATAAGTGGTTTTTGTTCTCTGGTGAAGATGATTCTCCTCAAACAAAATGAATCAAATTGCTCATCAACTATGAAAAATATTCACAAAAACATTCTAACAAAAGAGAGATATGTTTCAATTATTACCAGTCACGCTCCTGCCCAGAGAAGTGACCTTAACTATGTTTAAGGAATCACTAAAAAATGAAATCCTTTTGAAATGCTTGTTATTATTTTAAAAATGAAATGACAGGCTGCTGTCTTCCTTTGTTTGGACCAGCATTCTAGTTGAGTATGCTTTCCTATTCTACAGATTTTATTTCTTCACAATCAAATTCAACCCAAATAGTTCCTAGCCTCTTTTAATGAGGGCCAACACAGAATGGTGGTGTATACATGCTTGAATTATTTTCTAGAACATAATAAAATGACCTTAATAGCTCACTTGAATCAGTGCTTCTTTTGCATTTGAGCTTTTTCCTTCTTAGTGATAATAAACTATTACATTTGAATTTGATTCAACATATTTTATCTAAATAATGCCCAATGAATTTAAAGAAAAATCTCAGAAAATTGTAGTGTGCAGTATAGTCAAAATTGTGTGGAAAAGAGTTTCAATCATTTTGTTCAATAATTTTTTGCTAAGATTGATTTGAACAACTTGTATGATTTGAATGATACAGATATTTTACTAGTTTAGAACTTTATGCTGTCAACATATGTTGACAAATCAGAAATGGGGTTTATTGAAGATACATTCCAAATGAGGAGCGGGTTAGCAAATGTTGACAAGTGTCGAACTTTACTGTCCCATGTGGTAGCCATGTAGCTACTGAGCACTGTAAATGTGACTGGTGCAACTGAGAAACTGAATTTTTAGATTTATCCTATGTAATAAAGAGGTAATGTGCAAATTGACCATCACTCCAACACAAGATGGCCTCCCACATGTGGTCAAAGATTGCTGCCCCCATGTGGACACAAGATGGCCTGCAGGGGAGGGCAGTTGGGAGGGACCAGGCCTGAAAGGGAGGGTAGTTGGGGGCAATCAGTCTTGCAGGAGAGGGCAGTTGGAGGGGACCCAGGGCAGCAGGGGAGGGAAGCTGGGGGGCCAGCCCTGCAGGGGAGGGAAGTTGGGGGGACCAGGCCTGCAGGGGAGGGCAGCTAGGGGCAATCAGGCTGTCAGGGGAGCAGTTAGGCATCAATCAGGCTGGCAGGGGAGTGGTTAGGGGGTGATCAGACTGACAGGCAGAAGTGGTTAGGGGCAATCAGGCAGGCAGGCAGGCAGGCAGGCAGGCAGGCAGGCAGGCAGGCAAGCTGTTGGGAGCCAGGAGTCCCGTATTGATAGAGGGATGTCCAACTGCCCATTTAGGTCCAATCCCGGTTTAAATGGGCAGCCGGACATCCCTCAAGGGGTCCCAGATTGAAGAGGGTACAGGATGAGCTGAGGGACACCCTTGCCCCTCCTTCCTCATGCACAAATTTTGTGCACCGGGCCTCTAGTTTGATTACAATTAATTTAATTTTAGTTTAAAACATGGTGAAAGTACAATACTTTAGATATTTTGGGTTAAGTAAAATACATCATACATATTCATTTCACTGGTTAAAATTGCATGTGTGGCTCACATTATGCTTCTAGTTTAAAACTTATATTCAATTTAGTTATTAGAAAATGCATAAGGATATTTTTAAAAATTGGGTTCTATGAATCAACCTTTTCAATTGTACAATTTATGGAATCTAAATGCAGATAAAATATCCCCCCCCCCAAAAAAAAATCTTGTTATCTGAATTAAGATGTATTGTAAGTATAAAATACATGCCAAATTTTGAGGATGAAATATAACAGAAGGATATATCCCATCAATATGCTTCATATTAATTACATGGTGAAAGTACAATGATTTAGATATGTTGCGTTAAGTAAAATACATCCTACATATTCATTTCACTGGTTAAAATTACATGTGTGGCTCCCATTATGCTTCTAATGAACAGTGCTGCACTAGAAGACAAAGGGATAGCTTAGTGCAGGAGCCACACCTGGGAGAGAACACTGAATGTACAGACCTCTGATGTTTGTCCATGTAATGTTTTTAACTTTTGTAACTAGATGCCAGCATTTATATATATATATATATATATATATATATATATATATATATATATATATATATATATCTGTGTGTGTGTATACATATTCTTATATTTTTATCTTAGATATACTAAGTTTTTGAAAAATCATGATGTCTGTCTTCTGAAAAATTACTGGAACTGACAATGGCTACCCCCACCCACCCCCCCAACCCCTCCCCCTCCCCCCCAGCTAGGTGAGAGCTCTTCATTTTGCAGAGCCCAGCTGCCAATAAAATATAAGATGGCTCTGCCAGACCTCTGAAGATGTTTGCCTTCAAAACCCTTGAGGCGCATGACAGGATGATGTAAAAGACGTGGGGGATTTTACCCATTAAATTTGTTTTTACAAATGGTCTCTGCATTGGGGCACTTTCCCCCTTTTTTTTTAGCTACAAAAATTGATCAACGTTTTACAAGGTGAAAATGCCATTGAACATTTTAACAGCTGCCCATAAATCAGGTGACAAAGCCGGAATGCAGCCACATCTTGCACTGTGGTACAGAAAACCCAAGTTATATTTAATACAGAGCCTGCTCCTTTAAATCCCAGGAACCTCCCAGGTCCTCTCTGCACTATTGGCCTATATGACAGGCTTTAATTAGCACAGATTTTTCACGTTCGTGGATAGATTGGAAATTTGGAAGTACTTAATGAAAAAGGTCTGTTACCTTGACCACTCTGAAATTGCAGTTAGAGGACATTTGCTTGCTCCAAAGGCTGATTGCATACAAATATATGAATATTAACACTATGCATATAAAAATAAAGTTTTAGAATTTGAAATTTAAAGGAATAATCATTTCAATCCACTGTTAATAATCCTGAAAAATGTGAGTGGCATTTTGTGTAATACCTATGAATTAAATATAACTATATTTTTTTTGTCATGTACCAAGCATCATAGCTTTCTTTTGCCTGTTGAATTAAAAAACAAAACAAAAAATGTGGTGAAAAAATTATGTTATTCATCTTGTACTTTAGCTTACTTCCCATCTGTAGCTTACAGTCTAATAGGATAGAGAGAGTAATTGGAACACAAATAGATACATACATATGGAGGGATTCAGAATAAGTCCCCCTAAAATGGCACACCAGACATTAGTTTACTAAACATTAAATCTCTTTATCTCCCTGTGAATTTTCTTACTTCCATTTGAAGTCCAAGACCCTCCTTCTATTTAAACCTCAATGATACTAGAAGATAAAGGGTGATCAAGAAAACCTCTTTGGAGGAGTGAAATTTGAGATAATATTATTGCTGGGGTGTCCTCTGTGTCCCCACCTATTACTGGTGGAAGTGGAGTTCTTGGGGTGCTGTGAGAACAAGAATTTCCTGAGGCCCCCGCAGAAGCATGAGGTATTATGGGAAATTTTATTTATGATGAAACATTGAGGGAGTTCCTTCCCAGGTCCCATCTCCCTCTGTTCCACCATGGAAAAAAGTCCTATCTTATCCTCAGCAGAGGCAGAATGAAAGCCACTGCTCAGAGTCTTCTCTCCATATTACAGCACAGTCTAGTCCAGCACCTGACTAGCTTAGTCTGTGTTCCAGCTGCAGCCCATTGCATGTGGGGTCTGCATAACCATGTGCCACGCAGCTTCTAGGCTCACATGGCTATGCAGGAAGGATGGGTGAGTGCAGCTCACACAGCAAGAGAATGCAAAGGAAAAAAAAAAGAGAGAATGCAAAGAACCACCTTCCCTGCATCACCCTGGCTGCACTGTGCATGAGCCCATCCTCACGTTTGTTGGACCCCTTTCCCGATGATTTGCTGGGAATGGACTGATGGTACCCTGGGGAGCATGAAGCTTCCTGGTGAAGTTGCCCAGAAGACCGTGCATATAATGTCTGTCCTCCCCTTTTATTCTCTTCCTAATTTAATATTAGCTAGCTAATTATGATGATAACAGACCTGGAGAAAGAGATGTCTAGAGCAACATGAAGAGCAGAAGAAGGTTCCAAGCTGAGAGAGGAGCATGTACAAAAGCCTTGAGACAGGCATGTTTATTTCTAAAACTGGGAGAAGCCCAGTATGGCTGTGACACACCCAGACCTGGCCATCACCTTGTGGGCCATGGAGCAGACCCCCCTGGGCACTGTCATCCTGTCTCTGGCACAGCACCTTCTTCACAGGGGCAGCCAGACACACCATCTCCGGCAGGCTCTTCACATGCATAGCATGAGCCACTCAGCCCCCAGCACTCACCTAAACCAACAAGCCTGCATGTAACCATCCAACCAACAGTGCTAGAGACATTTCTCTCCTTAGATGGATTCACATGTTCCCTTTTTCTTTTTTTGACTTTAAAAGGCCTACCCATTATCCCCTTGTCCAACTTCCTTACCCAAAGCCAAGAGTCTGTGCTAAATTGGACTCCTTGCTGGACAGTCAAACTTCTCCACTCCCTGCTCATTCTTTGGTCTCCTAGCCTTTAATATTTGAATATTTCTTTAACATTTGAAAAGAAGAAGCTAGAGAGCAGTATAGATGAATTGGGGAGGTAGAAGTCAAAGAACATAACTTGGAAAGAAATTTGGCCTTACTTTTAAGTGTAAAGTCAGACTAATGGAGAGAATTAAGTAAGAAATATGACAAATCCTGATTCTAATTTAATATGATTATTCTTACTGTTCTGCAAAACAATGTTTGAAGATGAGTAAGAGTGGGAGCATAAGAACATTAGGAAATAAGGTATGTAAGGGTGTAGAAGTCACTGTGCATTGAATGGATGTGAGATCAACATGTTGAATTAATGTTTACTGTCATGCTAACAGTAAATGTTGGCAATTTCAACAATTGATGAGGAGAAAAATCAATGTTTATTGAGTACAAGCTACTTTATATGATTTCTACATCAAATCCTTGCACAAGTCTATGAGTATGTTATTGAGCTAATTTTACAGTTAAGAAAATGCAGACTCAGATAGGTAGCCTAAAGTCACACAGCAAGTAGCTGAGATCTACCAAACCAGACTATAGAATTACTGAGCTTGCACTATAACAGATGTAAGTTTAAATAATTAACAAACATTGCTGAGAGGCTATTGTTTGCATTACTCAATAAAAGGAAAACAAATGAACACTGGAAAAAAATTAAGTCTTTGATTATTGTTATATAATAAATAAGATTTATTTTTTTCTGTACAAATACAGGAATAGAAATTATAACTCAAAAGTCTCAAGTTTTTAACTTCTATATTATTATCAACTAGAGGCCTGATGCACGAAATCTGTGCAAGGGGCTAGGCCCTCATAGCAGCGGCAGCTTTCCTCGGCCCTTGCATCCCCAGCTTCGTCTGGAAGGATGCCTGGAAGATCCTTCAGCAGTCCAGTCTAATTTATTATTATAGATGGGATTTTTAAAGGTGTAATTTAGTCCTATATCCCTTTTTATTAAAAATCCTCATCTGAGGATATGTTTAGGTAAAGGGAGAGAGAGAGGGAGGGAGAGGGAGAGAGAGAGAGAGAGAGAGAGAGAGAGAGAGAGAGAGAGAGAGAGAGAGAGAGATCTCAATTGCCTTCTGTATGTGCCCCACTTGGAATCGAATATGCAAACTTTTGGTGTTCAAGATGATGCTCCAACCAACTTAGCAACTGCCAGGGAAGCCATGTTTGTATCTCCTTTAAAAATCTGTAATTAGTGGATTTAGTCCTTTTCAAAGGTGGAAATGGGCAGGAGATAGTGAAGGAAATCAAGCCATGTTCTATCAGTGGTTCTCAACCTTCTAATGCCGGGACCCTTTAATACAGTTCATTTTGTGGTGACCCCCAGCCACAAAATTATTTTTGTTGCTACTTCATAACTGTAATTTTGCTGCTGTTATGCATCGTAATGTAAATATCTGATATGCAAGATGTATTTTCATTGTTCGCGACCCACAGGTTGAGAACCGCTGGAAAAAACTATTGATTTGTTAGTAGCTTTGCTGAAGCTCTTTCTGTTGGTTGACTAAACCCAGGCACAAGTCAGGAAGATGGATTACTGTACTAAGTAACCTCATGGTCACAAAAACAAATCACCTTCCAACTCAAATCAGGAACATTCCCTTCTATGTACCCAGCCACTTTTTTCCTTACCCAACCTTGTTGTGTGTGAGAGATGAAGGGGATTTTTATTCTGTGTCCTAATCATACCCTATTAGCACTTCTTTTATTCCACATATCCTTGCTTTTTGTTGCTTTTCTATTTCAGTACCGAATTTTGGGTATCTGTATCATTTTAGTTAAAGCTAGTCACTTAACAAGGCAAATTATTTTTAGAATGGAAAAACAAGCACAATTTGCTTTCTAAGACCTTCCACTGAGGCACATGAATGGTCCATTGGCTACAAAGGTATAATTGTCTCCAGTGGCATATTGTAGTATGCAAGCCCACCTGCTGAAAAAACAAAGATTTTGGTATCCCTGCATTTCATTGGACTTTTCTACTTCCTGCCCCTGCTCACACCCCATTCTGGGAAGATAGCCCCAGGCACTGTGGAACTGTTTTCTTTATCAACCCCCCAACTTCCATGAAATTAATTAAATGATGTCATGCTTCATTTTATCTGATTTGGAAGCAATTCATCACCCTTTTGCTGGTTGTATTAGTCCAATGATCAGCATATTAATTCATTCGTGAGAATAAGCTCAAGGGTAATTACAGTGAGGAGGTTTAATGCTTAAATGTGTTAATGTCTGTAATCAAAAGTATTTTCTCAGTACGGAACAATTGTTAGACAATTACTGCTGGATATGATTGCCCTAGTAGACAACAGACGCAGTGTCAGGAGGGAAATAGCGAAAGCTTGTTTTGCAAGTTCTGTATTATCAGCAAGTTCTCTCCTTTTCCCCCAACAATATTTTCTACTTTGTTCAGCTCATGTATAACCCATCCTAGAGCTTATTCTTTACAATGTGAAGTGAAAAAGTTGTATTTGTTATGTAAAAGGATCATAGGAGACAGATTGGTGCTTCCTGAAAGTCTTAGCCTTTTCTTATTCTTCCTCTTCTGGTGCTTTGAGTTCCTTTGGCATAAAATTACCAACTTAATAGCTTTCTTTCATTTCCCAATATGCCCCCAGAGTCCCCATTACTTAATTTTTTTTCCTGTAATAAGAAGATTCTTAGGTTTGACTGAATACCAAGACCCAAACACTTTTAACAGAGGGCAGTCCCTCTCGATTAGCAAGTTGCAGTGAATTGGATAAACACAGTGGGAAAACTTGATTATTGATTAACACTCATTACTCTGCCAGAGTGAATTTAAATTTAATCTCCATTACTTTTCCTTTCCTTTTTACGCAAAGCTTTATGATATAATTAAACATGGAAATGCAATCATAATTTCCTCTTTACATGGTACTGCTTTCCTGGACCTTTTAGAAATGTATGGGATTGTATCTAGTGGCAAAAAAAATCAGAAAAGGACCTCAAATAGTCCTTAGCAATAACACATGAAGAGAATATATTACCTTGTGTAATTGAAACATCCCAAAGTAGAGGAGGTTTAAGCATGTTTAAGCGAAGACTCTAGTTTCTTTTACTCCAATTCTATGATTGCCACACTCCATTCTATGTTAAAATATTTTTAATGTTCTCACTACCAAGGTTTAAAAAAAAAATTTTCAGGGGTGCTGAAATTGGGCCAATCCTGGCAAATCTTTTGCTATAAAGTGGGAATGAAAACAAAGCATATTGTCCTCAGTAACTATTATGAGGAATACATCCTTTTAGTAAGACAAAATGAGTTAGGTATTGTGAAGAGCTTGATAAGAGGAAGATAGACAAGAATTTCATAACTCAGTTCCCATAAAAAGTGTAATGATAACAGCTATTGTTTAGATAATAATTATAATCCTATATAATAAAAGGATAATATGCAAATTGACCCTACCAGCAGAATAACTGGGAATGACTGGTCACTATGACACACACTGACCACTTGGAGCAGACGCTCAATGCAGGAGCTGCCCCCTGGTGGCCAGTGCACTCCCACAGGGGGAGCTCTGCTCAGCCATAGCCAGGCTGATGGCTGCCAGTACAGCAGTGGTGGTGGGAGCCTCTCCTGCCTTCTCAGCAGCGCTAAAGATGTCCGACTGCTGCTTAGGCCTGCTCCCCACTGGCAGGTGGACATACCCTGAAGGCTTCTGGGCTGCCAGAGGGATGCCTGACCATCCCCCAGGGAACGGGCCTAAGCCAGCAGGTGGTCATGCCCCGATAGGTCCCAGACTGTGAGAGGGCACAGGCCGGGCTGAGGGAACCCCCTGAGTGCACAATTTTTTGTGCATCGGGCCTCTAGTTCTTAATAAAGAAATAGAAAGAATCACACAGGGATACAAATGGAAGAGAAAAAGAGATTAGAAAAGAATGAGAAAAAAAGGTAGAAATGATGGTGGAATCCAGTTAACGGCATATATCAATGAGAATGAGAAACTCAAAATATCATATGCTTAGTGCAGATGAACTGGTAATATTAAATTATTTTAATATCCACTTACAATAACCCAACACCACTCTAATAATATCTTTAGAATTTATTTTTATTTAAAATTATTTGGGCCTGGCTAGCGGGGCTGTGTTTGAGCATCTACCTATGAACCAAGAGGTCATGGTTCGATTCCTGGTCAGGGCACATGCCCAGGTTGTGAGTTTTGGCCTCCATCTCCAGTAGGGGGTATACAGGAGGCAGCTGATCAATGTTTCTCTCTTATCATTGATGTTTCTATCTCTCTCTCTCCCTATCCCTTTCTCTCTGAAATCAATAAAAATATATTTAAAAAAATAAAATTATTTGGTATTACATTAGAGTTGTACAATATAGTAATTTTTGTTAAGAGGCATGTAATGAAACTGTTCAAGTCCATTTAATTCCTACTATCAGTTTGAAGAGCATTCTTCAACTAGTTTTCATGTAAGAAACATCCTTTCTTCCTATTTCTTTTTTCCCTTTTAGGCTCTTCAATTCTAAGGTGCTTTTTCTGTTGGATGCTGTGTCTACATGACACTACTATTTGCAAATAACTAAACTATTTAAATCTTATAATCATGGTTACCTGTGAATAATTGTTGCAAACAGCATATCCTAGAACAAGAAAACAAGTTTTCAATGTCATTTGAATCAGTGAGAGGTTCTACTATTCTAAAATAAATAAGACAAGAGGGAATAATTATGGATTTCATAAAACTTAGAGTTAATGTTGCTTTAAATAAACAAGTAAAACCAGAGTGGAGGAAAAAATAGGATTCCATACCTAAAAATAAACAAGCAAAACACTAGGTAATTTTAGGGGAAAGAAATTGTCCATTGGCCAAGAAGAAGGAAAAAGTATAATCATGTAGGGAATCTGCCATAATAGCTCATTAGTACATAGAATAAAATTTCCCAAGACTACTGGTAAAATAACCCAGTAGGGTGCATTGACATTCTTTTGAGAGTTAGAACCCATATGGCAAGACTGACTGACCTATTAAATTCCATATCAAAGGTCTTTGATTCTTTTTATACTCCTTGGTTGTATTATGCTAACTTATCCTGATATTTATAGTTCCATATTCCTTTGGTAGATATGATTGAAATGAGTTCATTTTCAATAAAAATCTTACAGCTTAAGTTTACAAAAGAAAATACATTTTAAAAATCTTCTTGGTCTCTCATATACACACCCACCAGATGGGTGAGATGTCTTCAAACCAAAATCTGACATGTTACTATTTTTTCCTAATATTTCTTAAATCTGAAAAACAACTTCATGACTGCAGTTTAAAACCATCTTTGAAATGTTCACAGAAGCCTTCTTCATTACAACATTATTTCTGAATATTTCATTTGCTGCCATGGGCTGTTCACAGTTTCTACATCCATTTATTATTTGCAGACAGCTTACTTCAGTAAATTGAAGTGGTTGTACGAAAACATTTCTCTAGTCATGAATATCTAGCCTTGTTGGTATCCAAACTTTCCTGAAGAGCTGAGAACCTAAGGACAGGATGTAGAATTTTTCTTTAGGGATGGCATTAAAGATACAGACTGGTTTTTGTGATTTTTATGTGCTAGCTAGTCAATATTTTCATGGCTCAGTGTTAAGATGTCAAAAACCATTAAAAACAGTTGTCTTGTAATCCTCCTACCTTCTGGCCAAATTGACCTTTAAAATTCTTTCCTTTGCAGTTATTCTATAATGATAGGCAGAGCCACTACCCAGTCAAACAACGTGCCTTGGCATATGTGTTAGATATAGAGAGACCGTAGTACAGACCCAAGAATTGTTATGTCTTCATTGGCACATCTACCTTCCCTCTCAAGTGCATTTCTTCCTCACATTGTTTCTCATCTACCTCACATTTTATGGTGAGCATTTTCATAATAGTCTTTTCCTTTATTGTAAACTCTCATTATTTTATGGGTGTGCATTTTTTTAACTTGTCTGGAAAAAACACATCTTTTAATGGATCCAGTGATCCTTTTTCTCCACACTTAACACTTGGATAAGCATCATTACCGAAACCAGGTCAGAGTGATTCCACTAAAAATTCATTATCTCACCACCTGTACTGGGACTTCCACAAGGTTTATTTCTAGGTCTCCCATTTCTCTCAGTCTTAACGTGGCAGGAGATCCCATTCCACCTGTCACTTCAACTGCCGCATATAAACAAATTGTCCTTACATTGGATCCTCCAAGCTCTCCACTGGCATGATGAACTGCCTACACAATACCTCAAGGTGCTTCCAAAGCATTAGCTACAAAACTGAACTTAGCGATCTCTCCCAAGAAATAAAGTTCTTGATTTTTTTTTCTATTTAAGACAAGGGCAAAACCATTTATCTAGTTATGATAGTCAGCCCTAGCTGGTTTGGCTAAGTGGATAGAGCTTTGGCCTGCGAACTGAAGGGTTTTGGGTTTGATTACAGTCAAGGGCACGTACTTCGGTTGCAGGTTCCGCAGCTGTGGTTGGTGTGTGTTCAACCAATCAATGTGTTTCTCTGTCTCTTCCTCTCCTTTCCACTCTCTCTAAAAATCAATGTAAAAATATTCTCAGGTAAAGGTTAACAACAACAACAAAAAGAATAGTTATAATAATCATAAATTTAGGAATCATTCTTTTTAAAAAAATATTTTATTGATTTTTCACAGAGAGGAAGGGAAAGGGGCAGAGAGTTAGAAACATCGATGAGAGAGAAACATCGATTAGCTGCCTCCTGCACACCCCCAACCAGTGATGTGGCCACAACCAAGGTACATGCCCTTGACCAGGATTGAACCTGGGACCCTTCAGTCCGCAGGCTGACGCTCTATCCACTGAGCCAAACTGGTCAGGGCAGGAATCATTCTTAATGCTTCTTTTTCATCAACAAATCCAGCTATAAGAATATCTATATCTATATACCCATATCATCTGTATCCATATCATTTTTCATTTCTTATATCACCATTCCCACTTCTAGTCTAGTCATCATCTCTCAGCTGAACCACTGCAAATAGTCCCTTAACTAGTCCCAGCATCTACTTGGGCACTCTTTAAACTATTCTTCTCACTGTGAACAGATAGAGTATTGGATTGCAAATGAGATTATGATCATTTAGGTCATCTGTTTACACCCTTCAATGACTTCCCAATATTTGTAGGAGAAAAATCAAAATCCCTAACATGATCTCTAATGGGCTGTGAAGTCTGAGCTTTATTTATTTTCTAGCATGATCTCAAACTTCTCTCTGCTTTCTTCTCATTGGACAAAAACCTATCCTTTCTCTGCCAGGAGTCCTTTGGTCTTGCCTTTACATATTCAGTTTTCTCTCATATGTCCTTTCTTTCCCTCTTTGTTCAAATTATTACAACTTACCCCTTTATATCCTAGCTCAAGTGTCAATTCCTTGAGATCCTTCCCTGGCCACCTTGACTGGCTCTAAAATTTCATAGCACAAGTTAACTCTTTTTTATTATACTTATTACTCTTGCAAATTGACTTTCATTTGTGTCTCTTCACTAGACCATAGTTCCATAGCAGCAGGAGACATGTTGGTTGTATACAGCATTAGTTTTCACTCTCGATCTCTAACATATTGTTTAGTTAATACCTTTCCAAGGTGTGTATGTGTATGTATGTGTGTGTGTGTAGGTGGAGAAGGAATTGTTGAAGGTATTGGCAGAGATTAAGTAAGAATACATCATTATAGTTTGAAGCCTTAATTCTCCCATTCTTGTTTCTCATCTTTGTTGTCATTATCATCATCCAGTAATATTCTCTGAAAGCTTGTCATGTGCCAGGCATTAGCCTAAGGATTTTGCAAGCATTAATTAATGTGTTATCTCATTTGACCCATTTTTTTTAGGAGAAATTGAATTTCAACAAAGAGAAGGCATCCAGGTGGAGTTGTAAATTTAAATTAAATGTTTTCTGATTCCTGAACCTGAGCTCATATCATCTCACAATCTCCCAAGTCTAACTTAACCTTTACCTTCTCTAAGGAATTATCTTAAGTTTTACCCATGAAAATTAATGCATGTTCAATCTTCACTCTGATTCCACAAGCTAGTACTTTTGTATAGCACTTATTTATTTCTCACTTTTATTATAGTTAATTGTTTATAACTTTCTTTTCTCTTTGAAGCAGTTACTAAGTCTTGCTCCTCTCTCTATCCCCAAACAGTGCACATAGAATAGTGATTTAAACATGGCAGATAGTCAAATACCTTAAAGTGTTGCAAAACCATGCTTATTAAGCTGGGTTTGGGTATGAAAAAAATAATGATTCTTAAAGAAATCCATATTCCTGGGCTCAATTGCCAGAAAATTACTATTGAATCAGAATGAGATACAGCTCAGGCATCATGCTTTCATAAAGTTCCTGAGGTGATCCTAAGCATAGTAATTTTGGCAGTCTGGGGGAGGGAGGAGAGTTCATTGAAATATGACAGGACTCTACCAGCCCTGAGATAACATGAGGCTACCATGTGGACATGTGGATGTATTCCTGGGTCATGAATCAGTATTTATTTATTTTTTAATCTTTATTGTTGAAAGTACTACATATGCCCCCTTTATCCCTCTTCTAGCCTGCCCCCACTGCCCCTCAAGGCCTTCACCACCCTATTGTCTGTGTCCATGGATTTATGCATATGTGCATACACGTTCTTTGATCTCTTCACCTCTTCCCACTGACCTACCCATCCACCCACTCCTGCCTTCCCTCTGAGAATGAATCAGTATTTAATCATGAAATTCTGTAGACTAGAGATAGGGACAGAGAGACAGAGAGGCAACCGAGGACCTTTTTGTTTCAGAGTCTGGAGGATTTACTTTCACTGTTTAATGTACACCCTCTGTAAATTAAGAAGTGTAAAATTTATATGAGAGTTATGACTAAAGGTAATATAAAGATTTTATCAATATATTTCCCAAATTTGAAATTATTCTAAAGACAATGTCTAAGAGTGTATTCTCTTTTTAAACAATGTTCTTTTAAAAGTCAAAGGTTAATTTGCATAAGTTAGCATTGAAATTCTAACTTTAATGTTCCATAGCATCTGATCCAGCTATCAGTGTGTCTTTATCAGAGACCATCCTTCTAGTGAGACCCATTCCTCTATGATGATTGTGTTTCAATATGACATGAAAATACAAAATTTCAATCTCTTAAAATTTTTGGAAGTGATACCCTATAAATAGTGTATTAGCTTTCTAATTTCTAATGTCTAATTGTTGATATCACACATGACCGTATACTTAGTGCCTTACAATAGCACATTCATTATCTTACAGTTATGAAGGTGAGAATTCCATAAGCAGATCTTACAGGCTAATGGAAGTGTCAGCAGGGCTGGGCTCTTTCTGAGGCTACAAGGGAGATTCTGTACTTAGCTTCCAGATGCCACCTGCATTCCTTCAGCTCTTTGTTCCTTCCAGCAATGGCATCACTCTGACCTCTGCTTCTGTCACCACATCTCTGTCTCTGACTCTAAACCCTCCTGCCTCTATTTTATAAAAACTCTTGTGACTGTAGTAGGCTCATCTAGATAATCCAGGATAGCCTCTCCATCTCAAAAATCCTTAATTTGTAAGGTTAAATATTTGCAGATTCTGGGGATGAGGATGTGGACATCTTTGGGAGGCCATTACTCAGCCTACCATGGATAGCATCTCAGTTACAGACTACCTAATGCCTGAAACTTCATATAAAAACAAGGAAGTGTAGCTTTTAATTTATTGCATTTAATGATCTTTTTAATGTAAGTATATTGCATAGATAGGTAAATGATACTGTAATGCTTCATTTTGCAATAGAAATATACATTTGGTCTTTATCTCTGTTTCTGGCAAAGAGCTTCTAAAACCCTTGGAATTTCCTAAGTGAGAAGAACTATACAAATGTCTTGTTATTCATAACACATCCCTTTCAACCACATCTGAATTCATGTTAATGAAGTAACTTTCTGAAAGCATTTAAGGATGTGGACTGGTTACCATGTGACTAACCATGGGGAATTAATCATGTGATTAGAGGGTTGGAACTTTTAGTCCAAACTACCCTGACCTTCTGGAAAGGGAAGAGAGACTGCAGGTTCAATCTGTTGACAATAGATAATGATTAAATCAAGTGTGCTTAGGTAATGAAGCCGTCATAGCAACCCAAAGAGCTAAAGTTTGGAGAACTTTTGGGTTGTGAACACATAGAGATTGGAGGCAGTGGTGCACTCAGAGAGCATGGAAGCTCCATGCACCTTCCCCATACCTTGCCCAATGCATTTCTCCCAACTGACTGTTTCTGAATTGTACCCTGTCATAATAAACACACAATCCAGTCAGTAAATTGTCCCTCTGAATTCTGGGAGCCATCTGGTAAATTAATGGAACCTAAGGGGAAGATCATCGAAACCTCCAATCTATGGCAGGTGGGTCAGAAGCACAGAGGCACTGGACTTTCCTCTGAAGGGCAGGTGGGCAGTCTTATAGGAATGAGCACTTAACCTGGAGGTCTGATGTTATGTACAGGTAGATAGTGTCAGAATTGAGTTGAATTGTAGGACACCTGCCGGAAGCCGGTCCATCCTTGCTGCTTGACACAGTCGCTGCAGGAAAGAAACATCTGCACAGCATATGTTTCAAGGGACCTGGCGTATATAGCATACTGTTCTTAATATGTTTGCTCCCCTTAGCTCTGTGTGTTTTAACCAAGGTCACCTCTCCGAGAAAGGTTGTTTCCCCAGGTAGGAATTTTTCCCTGAAGTCAGGGAGGGGATACCTCTCCTAGAAAGGTTGTTTCCCCAGGTAGGAATTTTTCCCTGAAGTCAGGGAGGGGATGAAACTACTTAACTAAGTGCCAGGCGGGTAGTTAGTCACTACAAACAATCATGCTTAAGCTACATAATCTTTACTCCCTGGAATGGAGATAAGAAACGCCCTAACCTTTGTAATAGAAATTGACAGGATTAAAATCAACTGGGATAAATACGGATGTAACAAGACAATAAACGGCAGAACCTCTCTGGAGAGAGACCAGAACTTGGCTGGAGATCCTGGCTAGGCTGCTGATCAACTGAACGCTGTCTCCGTGTCATTCCTTCTTCGCCGACTCCGTCCACACTTTTGGGGACCCCTGGACCCGCTGGGGTTGGACCCCGGCAGACACCCAGTTGGTAGACAAAAATTGCTTGGTGGTATGAAAAAACACACACACACATTGGCATTTAGGGGCGAATATTAGATGAATATATAAATGGATGGATGGATGGATACATACATAGAGTTTATGAATTTCCCAAATCAACTGGTAAATCACATAGAACTCTGAGGGTCTAGAAAAGTATCAATCAAAATGATAGTTGAGACTTAAAAAATCTCATGAGAGAGCCTCTCTGTGTGCACAATGTACTTGTTCCCACAAAGGCGGGGGCTCCCTATTCTACACACACACACACACACACACACACACACACACACACACACACTAATTTCATAACACTAGGAAAATTACCTTCATAGATGTCTGCTTTTTAGTCTAAAGCACAGTTTCTTTATAACAGGTGTGGAAGACAGTAACATATCTCTCAATTTGTGAAATCATTAAAGATCCTTCAAAAGAAATCAGAAATCATTGAGAAAAACCTTTTTCTCTTTTCATCCTCAATTGGCTGTGACTACAATGTTATACTTCAACTCATATTGTTTCTGTTTTTAAACATGATTAAATGTAATGGATTTCTAACTTTTTTTTCACCATCCCCCTAAAAAGCCTGTACGTTTAAACAACAGGTGGTAAGGGTGGGTGAGAAAGGCCTGGATGTCACTGTGCTCACAATATCTTTCTTTTCTCCCCTTTAACTTTTTCCTTTATTTTTTTAGAAGAAAGTTCTATTTTTGAGAAGTGGTGGGGCAGAGCTTTCCTCTAGTATTTTATAAATTTTAGTGAACATACGTTCTTAAACAAGCCAATTACTGTCTTGAAATTCAGACTCAACTATATGCAACAAAGCTCATTGAAGTTGACTTGATTTAACTAAAATGGGAAACTGATTATTTGCTTGATTACTTAGCTATTTTATTATAAGATAATGAGCCTGAATCTCTTTTTTTCCCTTACCAAAGCATGTTGTGGAAATTTATAGACTAGTCTCATAAAAGCAGAGTATCCATCATTCTGACAAGTTCTAAACCCACAGTCTGTTGTCTGGTGAACATGTAAAGAACAGCCCTTCTGTAAGAATAAACAATTGTATAATGTTTCTCGCTAAGAGTATGTTTCCTAAATTGACAGCAGAGAGTAACCACATTTTAAACCAGTTAGTCTACTTCCTCCCTGCCTTCATCGGAATACCAAGCACCCTGCCTCCTGGGCCCAAACTGCCACCTTATCGTTATTCACTTTGGTCCAGCATTAATGACAACCGATTCCTAAATTTCACTCATACAGTGACAAAAATGCAAACTCCGTGCTGACAGCAGAATCTATTTATTGGAAATTCCCAAAGTATGTAGCTTACTCTGCATTTGCAATTTCCTATAATTTAAAACAACAACAACAACAATCATTTGGAGATTGACGGATATGAAGAAAGAAAACACTATAATGAATTATGTTTGTATCATTGTTTCTGTAAGATGATATTTATCAAGCAAAATTCATGAGAAAAACATTTAAAATGGGTCCGTGTGCAGCACTCCACTTCTGCAGGTCTTTCAAACAGTCACTTTAAAAAAAAATAATTGTCTTTTCAAAGAACAAACACGGCTTTCCCTTTCTTGATCAGAACCACCAATACCTATTTTATTCACCCACAATTTTAGGATTTATAAATGTACTGTAAAAATTTGTTTTACTTTACTTGAACTCCCACTTAAAATAAGCTAGCCTTTAGGAAATATTGTTAAAACATTACTTAAGATTCTTCTAGGCAAAAGAAACAAAAATGCTTTATCATATCCACAAACTTCTTTAAAATTATACCTCTAAATATCTGGACAGCAAAATAAAAAAGGAGCCTGAATTGTTAATGACAAGTCCCTTTGCTCCCTATCCCCTGAGATAGGGCAGTGAGGGCTAAGGCCAGCCATGGCCCTTATGGAGTTAAAGTCACCAGAAGTTATAGGAAAACTTTAGTTTTCACAAAGGCATTCATGCATTATTAAGAATGTAGAAGACACGCACTATAGACTATTGGAGATCCTTGTTGCAAAATGTACCACCTATTGTCTTCTACTGATGCATAAGAGTTCAGGTATTCACCTCCATAAGAAGTAAAAAACAAACAAACAACAACCCCCGTCTCCCCCCCCCACACACACACACACAATACATGTTATATAGTGCTATCAGAATACATTTTTTATCTTTTTTAAAAACAAATTATAATCACACATGATCAACATAAGTGAAACCCATCAATCCAAATTACTACAATCTACTAAGACCTGCCTTTGAATTGTCAGGTGTAACTTGTAGCTGCATATTAACTAGTCATCAAGTATTCTCATTAGTTAAGTCTTGATATGATCTTTTGCAAGGTAACTCAAGCCTACCATTGTTTCTGTTATTTTTTTTTTGATGATTTGATTGTTTGTTTCTTTTGTTTTGTGAAACTATACCTGGGATTTCTGGGATATCTATCCCTGCAAAGACAACAGCAAAATTCAAATATAAGATTGTTGATTATCTTACATTTAAACAACGAAGTAAGGATGGTACCAAAACTTGTTAATGATATATGTGGTACGGAGGATTGTTTTTTACATTCCACTTTTGTTCCTTATGACACAAAAGAAACATAATCCAACAATAATCATCATGTCTATATGTGTGCATATGTGTATAAGAGCTCATTCAGCCAATAAAGTTTCAATTTGTCCAAGTCAGACTTAGACATATGTATGTATATGTTTTCTATTTTATTTGTATTGAACAGTTTAAAAATACTGTGAGCACCCGACATTTACCAGGCATATCAAATAGAAGTTTGCAGAGTTCTGATGTGAACGTGTGCACCAAGCATTAACCAAACGGTATTCTTTGGCAATGTACACTAAAATCTAACACCTGTTCACACGTCCCCTTTCTGTATGAATTACAAGTGAATCAGGGTGCTACCCTGGATATTACTGATGGAGAGCAGATTCCAGGGAGCCCATGATCTCCCAGAGCATCTGGGAGGAAAGTCAGTAACAATGAAGCCATCAGCTGATTTTTTCAAAATTCAACCATGAGTCAGTGACAAGAGTTTAAAACAACAACAGCAAAAATTCTAACTTCTGAACTTTCAGTCACACAAAATATAAACACAATTATCCTCTTAGTAAGACTAACAAAGATGGAAACTACGGCCTGTCCATCTTGAATGGTGACAAAGAGTACCATTACCATGTATGGAATTCACCAATTTTAGAGGTTGGAGTCAAAGGCAAATCATGAAAATCCCTTGCAATTAGTCATTAAAATAAACTGCTGCCTCTTAGGTAAAAACCTTCAAAATCGTGGCCTATTAGGGACATCTCCAAAAGGAATTCTGGAATCTGAGTTTAAGTTTTAAAAGGTAGAGCCTTTTCTTGTAGGGCTCCAAATAGAAATTAACATAATCATTTTTCTTTTTCTTAAAGTATTGTGGTTATGATGGTACTTAATAGAGAAGTACACCAGTATTTTTTTTTCCATGTGACATAAATGTATGTCCTCTCAAATAAAGGCATAATAGTTTTACGTGTCACCCCAATATAGAATGGGGAGATGTTTCAAAACATTTATTTAGCAGCTGTCAAAGAGAAAATTATACCACACAAAGTTAACCAGACAATGAAGAATTTATTGAATGCATTGCAATAGGGGAGAGAGGCTAGAACTCAGTCTGAGCTCAACTACCCTAAACAAAGGGCTGGCGTCTTTTTAAGAGCTGGGGTGGGGGTAAAGGTGACGACATAGAAGGTCAACTGTGTTTGCTAACTGGCCTGCCATGACCAAAGGAACAGTAAACGTTCCTTGCGGATGTGGCTCCTTGGTTGAGCATCGAACCATGAGCCAGGAGATCGTGGTTCAAATCCTCTCAGGGCACAAGCCTGGATTGTGGGCTCCATTCCCAGTAGGGGGCATGCAGAAGGCAGCCAATCACTGATTCTCTCTTATCATTGATGTTTCTATCTCTCTCCCCTCTCCCTTCCTTTCTCTGAAAACATTTAAAAAAAAAAGAAAACTTTCTCTTATGTTCATGACAGAAGGTCATTTTACAGCTTGGAGCAAGAGTGTCTGCTGAGTTAGGCGGCTGTTCTCCACAGAGAACAGGAGAGAGAATCTGTGAGAGAACTATCTATCCCAATGATTTTCAACCTTTTTTTTTTTAATCTCATGGCACACATAAACTAATTAGTAACATTCTGCAGCACACACAAAGTATATTTTTTGCCGATCTAACAAAAAAAGGTATATTTTTTATTCATTCACAATGAACAGCTATTATTTTGTTCCTCCTTGTCATTTTTTCTTTGACAATCTAGGACAGGGATGGGGAACTTTTTTCTGCCAAGGTCCATTTGGGTATTTATAACATCATTCGCAGGCCATACAAAATTATCAACTTAAAAATCAGCCTGCTATGTTTGGTCAAACATTTAATTAACTCACCCCTAATGCCTTGGCAGGGGCAGACGCAATGCTTTCTCAGGCCTTATATGGCCGGGCCAGACGTTCCCTACCTCTGGAGGGGTGAGAGGTCAGTGCCCCTGATTAAACAGGCATTGCATGTTGTGTGTGTTTTAAATATATTTTTATTTATTTCAGAGAGGAAGGGAGAAGGAGTTAAAAACATCAGTGATGAGAGAGAATCACCGATTGGCTGTCCCCTGTTGGGAATCGGACCACAACCCAGGCTTAAAATTAAACCTTGACCTCCTGGTTCATAGGTCGATGATCAACCACTGAGCAACACCAGCCCGGCATTGTATGTTTTAAACATTCTTGAAGCATACTAGCTGAAAATCACTAATCTTCCCTAATGATTGCATTTCAACAGGATGGCTCTCCGATCCTTGAAGAAAATCGTCTTAAAGATTTACATCTTTTAAAAAAACTGCAGAGAAAGAATTTGTAATAGCAAGTTTTCTAAAGTAAATGCTCTAAAGAGAGGGAGATAAGGGGTCTGGTGGTATGGATTACCCTTCCTAACGTTTGGTCAAGATGAGGGAAACATTAAGGTCATTTTGGTCACATACCACCTTCCAAAAATTAAACAAAAAACAATATGTTCACATTTTCTTAGAAAATTTTTCACAAAGTATCAAGAAGCTGGAAAGATACATTCAGCCTCTCCATGTTCGCTGCATTGTCTGGAGTTTTATACCCAAAATGATGTTTTCTAAGGGTAAAAACTTTGGGTAACATGCCCGGAAACAGAGGATGTTGGGTCAAGCCTTAAAGCTAAGGATGGGCTGAGTGGGATCTCTGTGAAGAGTGCAGCACCTGGACGATGAGTGAGTGCTCATTGCAGGAAATTACTCAGAGTAGACTAGTGCACAGCACAGCTGGTGGTAATTATGTTAAAGGATATTTGAGCAGGAGTCATAAGGTGGAAATCTAAACAAGAGCAAATACATATGAGAACGAAATGGCTAATAGTAAGCTTTTATTATTTAAAAAAACTGTAGATCTCTATATTTACACATTTTTTTAACATTTTTTTTTTATATTTTATTGATTTTTTACAGAGAGGAAGGGAGAGAGATAGAGAGTTAGAAACATTGATGAGAGAGAAACATCGATCAGCTGCCTCCTGCACATCCCCCACTGGGGAAGTGCCTGCAACCCAGGTACATGCCCTTGACCGGAATCGAACCTGGGACCTTTCAGTCCGCAGGCCGACGCTCTATCCACTGAGCCAAACCGGCTTTGGCCATTTTTTTATATTTCTATTTTTAAGATAAATCACTACTTCAATATGTAGCAACTTCTCTAAACTTTTCCCCTCCGAGTTAAACACAGTATTAAATTCTCTAGTCATCTCAAAGAAGATAACTTCTATATAACCTGGGATGCTGTTAAAAATGCAGTTTCCTGCCCTGCTGGTGTGGCTCAGTGGTTGAGCAGTGACGTATGAACCAGGAGGTCATGGTTCGATTTCCGGTCAGGGCACATGCCCAGGTTGTGGGCTTAGTCACCAGTGTGGAGCATGTACCTTAAACTAATAATGTCAACTGTAATAAAAAAAATTAAAATAAAAACAAAAAGAAATCATATGATATGGGAATCGTCCAGGTCATTAACTATTCTTCAGCCTAATTAACTTAATTAGCTCAGAACGTCTGAAAGACTCAGAAAAAACTAGCTTCCCATTTTCCATGTGTTCTAGTAAAATAATTCTTCAAAGATATTATCTTTTTAAAATAATAACAAGCAGGGAATGTTTGCATTGCCATTTATACCATAAGATGACATACTTTTGAGCGAATTTTTTTCCCCTAGATGTTTGCTAAAATCTTATAAATAAAATAATAATATTTATAATAAAGGAGAAATAGTGAGGAGGAAAATGCATGGAGCATTCTGAGCCTTCGGCAAATTTAAATGGAATACCACAGATGAAACATTTATTTGCCAGGGGGTGAAAATCAGGAATTAGAAGGTCAGAGAGAAATAGAGAAAAGAAAAATGGGAGGGAATAAGGCAATTTTTTTTTCAATTTTCCTCATTACCAGCTCTTCTAATGAGGTTCAGTTTGTGAAAGATTTACCAGGAAATATTATGTCCATATTTAAATAACTCTGTATATACAAAAAGTGCAGTTTCTTTATCAAAGATAAAAGGAAGATAATTTTATTATTTGCTGAGGAAAAATAGACCCACTGTAAAAATATAATAGCACAAAGGACATAAACAGCAGTTAACTCAATAAATGAATGGTATAATTCTATTTAAATTTAATCAAAAGTGTTCGCTTGGCAATATACACTAGTAAATTTCCAGTTAAAACTCTTTGTGCACCACTTCTAGAATTTTTGTGTACATTAAGTATTCCAATTGTGTGTATATGTTTTGCTTTGCAAATGTGTGTTAGTAAGATCATTTTCAGTTCCAAGTGTTAGAACACAACTTTACCAGCCTGAGGAGAAGAGTGAGATGCAAGGAGGAAAGAAACATCTACTAAAAGTGGGCATTGCCCGGAGAAAGTCATTCCCCTAATGATACTGAATTCGGAGTGCTTTTAATATGTAATTGTGCTTAATTTTCACAACAATTCTGTGAGGCAGAAATGAAAATAATCTTTATGAAGAGGTGAAAAAACTGAGTAACTGGGTGCTTATCCAACTTGGTAGTGGTGGGACTGACATGACATTAAAGCCTGTTTTCTTTTTTTTTAAAAAAAATATTTTTATTTATTACAGAGAGGAAGGGAGAGGGAGAGAGAATTAGAAATATCAATGATGAGAGAGAATCATTGACTGGCTGCCTCCTTGGCATCGAGCCCACAACCCAGGCATGTGCCCTTGACTGGAATTGAACACAGGACCCTTTAGTCCTCAGGCCTACGCTCTATCCCAGTGATGGCGAACCTTTTGAGCTCGGCGTGTCAGCATTTTGAAAAACCCTAACTTAACTCTGGTGCCATGTCACATATAGAAATTTTTTGATATTTGCAACCATAGTAAAACAAAGATTTATATTTTTGATATTTATTTTATATATTTAACAAAGAAAAATCAACCAAAAATATGAGTTCGCGTGTCACCTCTGACACACGTGTCATAGGTTCGCCATCACTGTTATCCACTAAGCCAAACCGGCTGTAGCCGTGGGCAAACTATGGCCCGCGGGCCGGATCCAGCCCATTTGAAATGAATAAAACTAAAAAAAAAAAAAGACCGTACCCTTTTATGTAATGATGTTTACTTTAAATTTATATTAGTTCACACAAACACTCCATCTATGCTTTTGTTCCGGCCCTCCGGTCCAGTTTAAGAACCCATTGTGGCCCTGAGTCAAAAAGTTTGCCCACCCCTGGTTAGGGCCTGTTTTCTTAATTGGTCACTATTTTGTCTTCTGCAGTTCAAGCCCAATGCCACCTCAATTCCTTCATACCTGGAGGACTTTACAAAGACCCTTGGGAGAGAGTACATCTAAATTAGTTCTTAACTAATGTTTGGCAAGTTTATATTAACAAGTAATTGAGGAATGACCAAGTAAACCTTCTTAGGAAATGATGAGACATTTGCCTAGTGTTGGATTTTCCAGCTTTGTCCTGGCAGAGGTACCTGCAAAATGACGCACTATTCTGTCTTCTATCTCAGCATACAGTGCAAAAATGTTCCATGTCTAGGCATTGATTCAGCCTTCAACTGGAATCTTCTAAACTACTTTTTAAAAAACAAAAAAACAAAAAAAATAAATAAATAAAAGGTTTACATTCTTTGGGGTGGCTCTGGTGAGACCCTAACTTCTTGCTTATTGATTTTTATGTCATTGTTCCTGGTTATGAATTGTGAATTAAAAACAACACACTTTTATGACGACTAGCAAAAGAGAAAGGCAGGAGAAAATTCTACCACCATATCCCACACCACCTCCACTAGCTTCTTTTTATTTTTATGTAAATCTGTAAACAATTTGAAAAAAACCCCACAGTATATAAAAATCCAAAATGTGTCACAGAAAAGCATAAAGAAATTCCAAAATACAAGGTGTCTGAAAAAGGGAGAGCTCCATTCTCCCTGCAGAGGGAGGTGAGCCAGAGAGGACATTAACCTTTTCCTTCCCAAAAGAAGGTGCATCCGATGATCAATAGTGACTTTCAGTCAACAGTCACCGACAAGGAAGGACTAGTGTTTCTGCTTTCATATACTCAGTCCTTTAATGAAGTAGCAGGTCTCATCACTTAATTATATCATTGCAGACAGCTGGGATATGAGGTGTTGCGTTGCTGCTCCTTTGCAAAGAATTAGAGCTCATGAGTCATTTTTATTACGGCTCATTGGCGATTTAGTCCAATCTAAATATATAGTTCGCATTTTCTTAGAAACTTTCTCACAAAGAGAGTATCAAGAAGCTGGAAGGATACATTGAGCCCAAGCATGTCAAACTCAAATTCTAAGTTGACAAAATTTCCTGAAAAATGTAGATAGGGAGAAATCAAATTATCTCGATATATACATTAAATAATTGGTTTTATGCTTAAAAGGGAATACCAACTTCTAAAAATATTCTCTGCTAAATAAATAGCATTGTCATTTAATTAAAAATCCTGGGCGGTTCCTTTAGAGTAATCAGCTCTTAAGAACAACCACCATTGCCCCAGGACTCAGTTTATGATTGGAAGGGGAGGACTTCTAGAGTCTTTTCTATCAGTACATTCAGTTCTCAGAGATGCTGTTTCTGACCTCTTGGGCAGGGAGGATCGAGTGAAAAGCCACAAAAAATAAAAGATTGAAAAGCACCATGAACCCAAGGGACGGTAGAATTACCACCGTATGATTTAGAAATTGAGACACTAATAATGACCATTTACTATAAAAAAAAAATATGAGAGGAGTATTGAAATTTCAGAATGAGCCCTGCCAACTGCCTTTTTTGTGGGGTGGGGTGGGGTGGGGTACTTTTTATAGCAAATATCTTATGCAGAGAAGTGAATGTGCTAATTTAAACAAGGCTAGTTTATTTAGTAGGTATAGATTACAGCCCAGAACTCCGTATCACATGTGGGCCTTTAGGGTATATTCTAAGAAACTTCCCTGGGCTTTCCCTACTGTGAATGCTGATGTGCCCAGCCCCACTCCAAACTCTTTGCATATGAATCTTATTACATTTATCCTGCAGGCAAATGTTATTCTCAGTGTTTACTCTGCACAACTGTAATTCAGAGGCATTAGCTAACGACTCTAACAACACTGTCTTAACTGTCAGTTGTCCGGGAGCATGGGGCTCGGGTAAAGTTCAAGACTGTCAGGCTCCACTCAAGCTAAGCAAAATGAAAATGCTGTTTCTGTGTGTGTTTGTTTTTTAATCAAAGACTAATGCATCCTTCCTAATGGCAAAGAAATCTCCACAAGTGGTCAATCTGACTGGAATAAGGAATTTCTTATTTTTTCTCATTTCTTTTTACAACCTCAACTGTCAGTAGGAAACCCTTAGATCTGCAGTGTGCCTTTGTTCATTCATTTATTTGTTCAACAAATGAGTCTAGGATAGTAGTGTAGGAAACAGGCTGGCTATGGATCATATTGGGTGCATTTGACTGTAAACAGGAGATGGGAAAAATTTTCAAAGGATTCCTGAGGTTTTGTTAATGAAAGCAGGTTTTGGCTTCCCCACTGTCCTCACAATTATTTCTTAAGCCTCAGTTGCTTAAGGACCCTGCTTTCCTGTCTTCCAACCCTACCCACCCCCACCCCCCAGTGTGGTCTTTGGTCTGAGTAAAGGGAAGAAGATCAAAGAAGAGCCTTCCAAGCACTCACTGCCTTTCCTCCACATTCTGGGACAACACCTGCTGCCCATGCCTGGGGTACAGCTCCTTCCCGTGACAAGGAAGGAATATCAGACACCGATGGGCCCAGGTTCACCTTGGGTTTAATCATTCTATTAAAAAACTTCACTAATATTGCTTTTTATTTTACTAGTATGATAACCTAAAGTTACACAGTGGTATATTTCTCTTAAAATCTGCTATGTGAACACAATGATTTGCTGTCCCTTCAGTGTTAAAAAATGATTTAATAAAAGACTTTAACATTGCATTTACTTAAAAATAATTTTACCTTATGTAGATGCAATCCTATATAATAAAAGGCTAATATTCAAATCGACCTAACAGTGGAACAACCAGTCACTATGGTATGCACTGACCACCAGGGGACAGATGCTCAACACAGGAGCTCCCCCCTGGTGGTCAGTGCACTCCCACAGGGGTAGCGCCACTCAGCCAGAAGCCAGGCTCACGGCTGGTGAGCACAGTGGCAGTGGTGGGAGCCTCTCCCACCTTCGTGGCAGTGCTAAGGATATCCAACTGACTGCGAGAGGGCGCAGGCCAGGCTGAGGGACACCCCGAGTGCACGAATTTCATGCACTGGGCCTCTAGTTTAGAATACTTACAGTAGTGTTAGCTACATTGTGGATGGAAAATCACCAATGTGAGGGTTGTTGAATGGTAATTTAATGTGCCACACACAGTGGGAGTTTCAGCTTGTTTAGCTGCCCACCCTCCCAGTCTCCTTGTCGGTCCTACAAAGAGATGGGAGACAAAGAGGAAAATGTTTGGTGTGGACAAAAATGTTTAAGTACCATAAAATTTTCTCTTTTCTAGATATACCAGTATCAGCTTCAGGAACATTATGATGGGGTGTCAGGCACAACCTTTGGAGCAAATAAAAAAATTAGTCACTTGCCAGCCATGGGGTTGGTAATGAAACTGGACAGTCAATGGGCCCGGGCTGGCTGTCACTACTTGAGGCAATCAAGCAGAGACAGGGTTGAATCATATATGAGTGTTTATTCCAATAATGCTGACAGTATCAGAGAGCAGCAGGTCGTCCTCAAAAATCTGCTCTGCACCCTATCATAAGTCAGCTGCTTATATTGGGAAGAAGGACAAAGATTACATGGGAAAGTAGGCAAAAGGGGTAAGAATGGGTTTGCAAAATGGGATGTTTACAGGCAATGCAGGCTGGGGTTTGCAAAGGACTGGGGCGTTGCAAAGGCCTGGGGGTATGCAAAGGGCTGGCGCCTCTGGTTTCTGCCACAGGTTGTTAATTTTTCCATGATAGAAGGCAGCTCCCAGATGTGGAGAATGGGCCAAATTTCCAGGTGAGCTTCCTGGTCCTGCTTGCAACTCCCAGACAGGTTGGAATGTGTTTTCTTTCAAAGCAATCACAGTTAACAGAGCATGATTAATATTTCTTATAATTATAGCTGGTCCCCAATATTCTATTTCTGCTCCTAACAGTAACAAATAAAGTACTTGTGAATTTGGAGCTACATGTGAGAAAGTATGTGAGAAAGAATATGTTACTTTATTTCTTTAAATCACACTCAATCTGACTCCAGGTTTGCTTCATGCTCCCTGAAGGTAAACTTTACATTAGTTTTTCTGAAAGATTCCAAATGACCTAAGTGGCTCATGCAGAGCAAAACATTCATGAATGACAACTCAGTTTCAATCCACACAGATGACCCCCATGAGCTCATTACTGAAACACACGATGTTCTGTGATATCCAGTGGCTCTGCTACTTCCCTGCTGTGAATGGACAAGAAGATTGCCCCTTTTCTAGCCTAAACATCCTCCCCATTTTCTTGCTCTGACTGCTCTACCAAAGGAGGAGTTCCTCTGTCTCCTTGCCATAAACACTACGTTTATTTAGACTTTCACAAATTCTGAGAAGGTGGTTGTGTACAAAAGTCCTGGAGACAATAAATAAATAAATAAATTAATTAATTAATTAATTAATAAATAATAAATAAAGCACTGCCTCCTGAAATGACAGGCAGAAAACAGAGAGAACAAAATACAAATAACTCTTATTCTTTCTGGTTCTTCAATTGCAGAGAAAACAAAATCTAAATTACCATCTAAATACATTTTTCTGCCAATTTGGATACTCAAGGGAATCACCTGAATTCTCTTCCTTATCCACTGTGAGAAAAGCAGATGGGTGGGGAAAAATATGATGTAATGGGATTCTCAGTTGGGTCAATGACTGAATACTTTATATATATATATTTATATTTATATATATTTATTTATGTATATTCATATATTTATAGCTATATCTATAAAAGGCTAATATGCAAAGTGTCCCCTCGAGAGTTTGCCTGGGAGACTGGGAGTTCAATTGCTCGCTATGATGTGCACTGACCACCAGGGGGCAGCACGGACAATGGCAGGTGACCAACGGCGGCAGTGTGGTGCTGATTGCCAACCAGGCCTAGGGACCCTACCTGTGCATGGATTTCATGTACCGGGCCTCTAGTATATCTATCCTATCTAATAAAAGAGAAACATGGGAATTGGCGAACGACCGCTACCCTTCCCATTGGCTAATCAGGGCGATATGCAAATTAACTGCCAGCCAAAATGGCGGCCGGCAGCCAGGCAGCTTAAACTGAACATGAGACTTGCTTGCTTCAGTGACGGAGGACTGCAACGATCCCCGCCTGCCTTGCCGGCCTCTGAGCTTGCAGTTTAAGAAACATTGTAACAAATATAGCAGCTAAACAAAACCCCAGAAACCTGCTTTCAGTGAGCCGGGATCTCAGAGCTGGAGTTATACATTGTTTCGATTATAGAACCGAAACAAACCAGATACCTGCTTTCAGCAGCGGAGGCCTAATAGCTGGAGCCTTAGAGCTAAAGCTGGCCCAGAATAAAAAAGAAAAAAGAAAAAAAGGAGCAGTTGGGAGCTTCAGCCCTCAGCCCCTCACCCAGACTGGCCAGGGACCCCAGTGGGGACCCCCACCCTGAAGGGTGTGTGACCAGCTGCAAACAGCCATCATCCCCTCACCCAGGCTGGCCAGGCACCCCAGTGGGGACCCCCACCCTGATCCAGGACACCCTTCAGGGCAAACCAGCTGGCCCCCACACATGCACCAGGCCTCTATTCTATATAGTAAAAGGGTAATATGCCTCCCAGCACCAGGATCAGAGGAGCTGCGAGGCCTCCCAGCACCGGGATCAGTGTGACAGGGGGCAGCGCCCAAACCCCCTGATCGCCCTGCGGCTCTGTGTGTGACAGGGTGGGGCGTCCCAACCCCCTGATCGGCCCTGCTCTGTGTGTGACAAGGTAGAGCCATAACCTCCCCATCGGCCCTGCCCTGAGTGTGACAGTGGCAGCACCCTAACCCCTGATCGGCCCGCGCTCTGTGGGTGAGAGAGGGTGACGCCCCAACTGCCCCCCATGGGCCCTGCTCTGTGTGTGACGGGGTAGAGCCATAACCTCCCCATTGGCCCTGCCCTGAGTGTGACAGGGTGTGGCACCCCAACCCCCGATCCACCCTGCTCTGTGTGTGACAGGGGGCGGTGCCCCAACTCCCCTATAGGCCCTACTCTGTGAGTGACAGGGGGGAGCTCCCCAACCCCCTGATTGACTCTGCTCTGTGCGTGACAGGGTACGGAGCCCCAACCCCCCTGATGGGCCCTGCTCTGTGAGTGACAGGGAGCAGCGCCCCAACCCCTTGATTGGCCCTGCTCTGTGCATGACAGGGGGTGGCGCCGCAACCTCCCCATCGACCCTGCCTTGAGTGTGACAGGGGGCGGTGCCCCAACCCCCGAATCAGCCCTACCCTGAGCGTGACTGAGGGTGGCATCGCAACCTCCCAATCCGCCCTGCTCTGTGCATGACGGGGCGGCGCCCCAGCTCCCCAATTGGCCCTGCTCTGAGCCCAACCAGGGGCTGCACCTAGGGATTGGGCCTGCCCTCTGCCACCCGGGAGCAGGCCTAAGTCAGCAGGTCATTATCTCCGGAGGGGTCCCAGACTGCGAGAGGGCACAGGCTGGGCTGAGGGACACCCCCTTCCCCCCGAGTGCACAAATTTTTGTGCACCGGGCCTCTAGTATATATATAAAAGCCTAAGTGATGGGAACAACCAGAACGACTGAAATGACTGGTCGCTACCATGCGCACTGACCACCAGTGCGTAGACAAGGGGCAGATACTCAACTCAGGAGCTGCCCCCTGGTGGTCAGTGTGCTCCCACAGCGAACCTCCCACACCCGCCAACCTCCCCGCCCTCCTTCCGGGTGATAGGCCCTGATCACCTGATCGGGGTCGGGCCCCGGGCTGGGATGGGGAACCAGGGTGGGTGGCAGCAGATGCAGCTCCTTTCCCTGGAGGGCCGAGGGCTGGCTTCCTCCTTGGGGCTAGCGGCCAACCTCCCATGCCCCGTACCTCCCCCCAGCTGGCAGGTCCTGATCAGCCTGCTGCCTGCCTGCTACGGTGGTGGCACAGCAGCGAGGGAAGGAGAAGGGGGGAGGCAGGGAACCGTGCAGTGGGGGGGGGGGGTGCCAACAACGGCAGCATTGGTGTCTGGCGTATGTTCCTTCCATACCTGGCTTGGCAACCTTCGCCTCCTCTCTGGCCTGGCCCTGATTGGCCTGGCTCCAATTGAGCCCTGATTGCTGGCCAGGTCTATGGACCCCATCCATGCACTAATTTCATGCACTGGGCCTCTACTATATATAACTAGATTAGAGTTTTCTCCCAGAAATCCAGAAAAATGCAGAATGTGCCACTCACTGCCTAAAAATGCAGATTCCACAGTAGACCAGGTGGAATGTAGCAGCAAGTCAGGAGCCAAGGTGAGAAACCAAAGAGTAAACTTGGTCCAGAGGCCTAAACAAATATCCAGCCTAGCGTCAAAATATAATCCAATCAAATGTTAAATTCTGTTTTTAAAAGAATGAAAGCATTGTACAAATTATGTTATAATTACACTTTTTCTAACTAGAGGCCCAATGCACAAAATTCATGTAAGAGTAGGCCTTCCTTCCCCTGACTGCTGGCACTGGCTTCCCTCTGGCCACTGGCAGGCACCCGGGACCCGGGCTTCCCTTGCAGCCCTGGCTTTGTCCGGAAGGTCACCCAGAAGGATGTCCAGTCTAAATAGCGTATTGTGCTTTTATTATTATAGATAGCTTGGAGATGTGCTTTAAGTTGGGAAGTACGTTTAATACTTGGAATCTTAAACCTTTTAATTCCTTTCAGAAGCCACACAGAATTTTCTGACACAAATAAGACAAACATGATATGCTTCTTATGGGAGGCTTCAGGTGTGAATCAAACACCACAACCTGGGAGCACAACTGTATGAGTTTAAAATTTGGGTGCTTATATGTTAAGCTTTAAATTGAAGGCCAGCATACTTGTTTATGAAATTTTCCTGTTGTCTTTCTTTCACAGATCAAATCTTCGAGGTGTTAAAAATAATGGGTTATACCACACTAAATCCTGTGAGGAGTGTGAAATGACAAAGAAATAAAAGGGTACTTAGAAGAGGAACTTTAATTCCTAATCTATCAGCTGATTATCATTGTGTTGTTCTTATATCCTTTGTGTCTCTCCATGTCTCAGAAATGGTGTTTCCTCTTTATCTCCAGCAAAGAAAAATTTAATTGTTTTTGTCTTAACAGTTTAGCTCATTCAATTTCTCTTGCAAGTGAACCAAAGGCCCCTTACCGGGAGATGAGTAGCAAAGGTGGAAGGGATTGAACTCAGAATCTGAAACCCCATTCCTGCTTCTGCATCTTAATAACAGACTGTGCAGTCATTTAACATCCTTTATTATATTTTATCTTATCACAAATACTATTAGTGATCTATAATAATAAAAGCATAATACGCTAATTAGACCAGGTAGCCGAACAACCTTCCAGACGTCCTTCCGGACAAAGCCGCAGCTGGGAGGACCAAGCCCCTTGCACGAATTTTGTGCATTGGGCTTCTAGTACTATTAATAATTCTGTATTCTGTGTATTAGAGGCTGGTCATAGTGATCATTGCTATATAATAAAACCCTAATATGCAAATTGATTGAATGGTGAAATGACTAGTTGCTATGAACTGACCACCAGGGGGCAGACGCTCAACATAGAAGCTCCCCCCTGGTGGTCAGTGTGCTCCCACAGAGGGAGCGGCACTCAGCCAGAAGCTGGGCTCATGGCTGGCGAGTGCAGCTACGGCAGTGGTGGAGCCTCCGCAGCAGCACTAAGGAGCAGCGAGCCGAGCAATACGAAGCAGCAAGCAGGTGGGCAATAAGGAATGAGGGGTTCTACACTGCGAGAGGGCACAGGCCAGGCTGAGTGGAACCCCCCCCCCCCCACCCCAGTGCACGAATTTCATGCACCAGGCCTCTAGTTGCTATATAATATATAAGTACTTGGTAAAATAGTATGTCAGTAAAATAGTTAACCATAGAATTAAAATAAGATACATCGGGATGGATAAATTCTGGCTAATAGCCCCAGGCATTTTCAAAGTTCTCAAACAAAATAATCCTGAAAAGATCAAGTCAAGAAAGACAATTTTGAGATACGCCTTAAACACATGTTACCATGGAATTCAGAGGAGGCGACTTAGTGAGTATGTGCCTCCTGTGGTGGAATCATTTTTTGAGACAATTTCTGTGTTTGTCTCCCAGTGTTTTCCTTTTTTCATTTAGGCAAATACGAGGCTAGGTGATCCCTTGCCTCAGGGGTGAGCTGTGAGAGGATAAAAAACAGAAGTAGCCTTCAACTTTACTTTTTGGTCTTCAAAACCTAAACTCACTGAAAGGATTATGTAAAATGATCTTCAGAAGAGCTGGCACCTCTGAAAAAGGCACAGTTAGTTTTAATGGATTCCTGGAGACCAACAAGGGACCAGAGATCTGAGAGAGCAGAAGGCTGACACTTGATTCTAGCATCATATTGGCAAGTGGCAAGAACTCAGAGAAAAATGGCTGCCTGGTTCCCCAGCTTTTCAGAGAGAGTCTTCCTCAAGCATGTGCAAAAGTTGCAGAGCCAGGGACCTGAGATCATCGTGTGAACTGAAACAATAAATAACTTGTCAATAAGGTGTTGATTGCCAGCCATAAGGACCTCCCCAGAGCCCAAGACCTTGAGATTTATCTATTCCTCCAAGGCACAGCCCCAGTTGATCTCATTTGTCTTCTTGGCCAGCATAATCAGCACTACTGTCAAAATTAGATTGACTTTACAAAAGTGCTTATTCTTGCCACATGAATCATGAGATTTCATAAAAACAAGTGAAATAATAAAAAGGAAACCAACTTAATTGGCAAATCTACCTCCTTTTTCTTGCCAAAACTAAGCTACAATCTGATTGCTTTCTCTGATTTAATTATTATTAATTGGTCAACCAAATCTATTTAAGATATCACACCTGTCATTCAGTTAATATCTATCGAGCACCCTCCATGAACATAGCACTGAGCATGAGAATAATGTAGTTATTCCATGGTAATTGAATTAATTTTATAATACATATAGTTCTTAGTCTTATGCTTCCTTCACATTCTGGCAGTTATGTGCCTGAATAATGCAAATTTCAAAACCATGCCTGAATCAATCATCATTCCCCAAACAATATTTTAATTACAGCTGTTATTAAGTAACAATATGAATTATATTGAATCTGTTCTTTTCATGTAAAATTATGGGATTTTAAAGCTGAAAGTGACCTTTGAGAGTATAATTCCTACTCCTTTCCAACTCTTCTATTTAACAAATATGAACACTGAACCAAAAACTTAGCTAATCTGTCTAAAGTCACAAAGCCATATAATGACAGAAGAAGGGTTAGAATTATGATTTCTGACTTCTGGCCTTTATTTTTCCTTTTACGTTTTGAACTTATGTGCCCTCTTTAAAATGGTTATCTTATCCAGAGAAATTATACCTGAAGAAAAACTAGCATTGAATGATACCACTACTATAAGAGCACTTACTGAGTTTTTACTATATTCCAGGCACAATTCAGCATGAATTTTTCTCATCACATTTTAAAAACAATCCTAAGAGGCAGGTAACAGTAGTGTTGTAATTTTACATGTTAAACTAAATTGAACTAAACACTAGTAGAGTCAAGTCAAATGTCTCCTAAGTGAAGGATTTCCTATTTAAACACAGGCAGTCAGACACCAGAGCTCAACCTAATGAGATACAGTTCCTCAATTATAGAAAATTGACCAAATTAATGTTAGTAGTTTACTCACTTTGCAAATGTTTAAGTCAAATAGTTAAGACTTCTATGCACCAGGCTCTGATCCAGGCACTGGAGAGAGACAGTAAATGAGAAGAATGAAGACTCTGAACTTGTAGATTTTGTATTCAGATACTTGTCAGGTGTTTTAACCATATTTGGTTATTTCAATTGATAGGCAGTTTAATTAAAGAAAACATGGAAGAGAAGAAATACCAGGAAGCAGGCCACACAGCTACTTTGCCAGGCTTCTGGGGTGTGCAGGCTCCAGCAAAACTCTGGAGCCCTCAGGCATCTGGTAATATGATGAGGTGTCCCCTGAGCTAGTAGGCGGAGATTTTGAGGATTCAGCATAGTTGCTTCTCTGCTCTGATCATTTACTCAGTCTCTGGAAGGTTCTCAAAATTCCAAGGAAAGTATCTGACTAGATCAGCTGTCACTGTGTCACACCGAGCAGGCCTGGTAGGCAGAGCTGCCGTGTCAGGTCGCCACCTGGTCAGCGGCCCACTTATGGATGGCTGCATTCTAGTCAGGTGCCAGCTCTTGTTAAGCCAACTCTGGCAAAGGTGCAGGGTCATGATAGGTAGGACATAAAGTGAGTTAGCGGGTGATGGGACTCAGAGAGCCATCTCCTTCATAATTGCAATATTTCAATTCTATAAATTACAGACACACGATTATTTTGGCTACATAAAGCCATTCATTTACTTTTAAAAACAAACATTTGTTGAGAATTAGATGAAACTTGGGTGGGTGCAGTTGCATGAAAAACACTTTATATGCAAATAAAAATAATACTTGTCTTGACCAGATTCATTTAACTGCAAGATAAAATTTAAAGCTTCACACAATATCATTTTTTCTTACATTAACAGAATCCTCCCTGATAGTCTCTTTTCACTTATATATAGTTCTTTAAGACTTGAAGATGAAAATTTAATGATAAAAAAGACATAGCTCCCTTCCCAAAGATGCATGAGGAAGTCAGACAAGAAAATAAACATGAGTATTATATAAGATAACAATTCACTCTAAATACTAAGAGAATCCATGGCAGAGGTATCTTCTTGGACTAGAGCTGGGAGTACGGAGAGGTTTGAAGAGGCTTCCCAATTAAGAAGAGACAGGGTTGAATCAGATATGAGCATTTATTCCAATATTCGGGCAGTATGCTAGAGCAGCAGGTCATCCACAAAAATCTGTTCTACCCCTCCCCATTAGCCAGCTGCTTATAGTGGGTAGAAGGGCAAAGATTACATGGGAAAGTAAGAATTACAGGCATGGGAAAGCATGCAGAATATAATGGTTACAGGCCCTATAATGGCTATAGGCAATAGGGCTGGAGTTGTAAAGGGCGGGTACCTCTGGGACTAGATTACAGGCAACAGGGGCTTGAAGTTGCAGAGAGGCAAGTTGCCTCTGGGACTAGATTGTTTCAGCTACGGGGATGCTAATCTTTCCATAATGATAGGCAGTTGCTGGGAAGGGAGGACGGACTGCATTCCGATGTTACCTCCCATGTCCCAGCGCACACAACTCACAGCCAGGTTAGAATGTGCTTTCTCTAATCAGAACAGAACTGTCACGGTTAACAGAGCATGATTGATATCTCTTATCATTATAGCTGGTCCCCAATACTCTATTTCTGCCCCTAACAGTTCCAAGCATTGCATAGGATGTGGAGGAGGAGGAATCATGAGAACTAAGTCTGATGGTGCAGGTTGAGCCCATACTGAGGATTTTAGGAGTTTAGACTTATTCTCTAGACAATAACTAGTCCTGAGCAGAAAAATTAAACAGAATACTTTGTGATGTCATTCTTTCATTGATTACATGGTGTTATTAATAATAATTGCACATCTCTCCCTCTCTCTCATACTCTCATACACACACACACACACCAGGTACCATGAATGCACATTGTACATCCTGCAACTTACCTAGCATAAAGCCTAAAAGATAGTTGGGTAGTTTTTTGTTGTTGTTGTTTGTTTTGTTGTTTTACATATATATGTAACATCAATGATGAGAGTGAATCATTGATTGGCTGCCTCCTACACACCCCGCAGCTGGGGATTCATCCCACAGCATAAATATATATATATGTAACTTTTATTTATTTTTAGAGAGAGAGGAAGGGAGAGGGACAGAGAGATAGAAACATCGATGAGACAAGAACATCATCAATCAGCTGTCTCCTGCTTGCTCCACACTGGGGATTGAGCTTGCAACCTGTGCATGTGCCCTGACTAGGAATCGAATCAGCATTTCTGGGGAGATACTTACCATTGAGCCACACCTGCCCAGCAGCAGTTTTTTATTCACATGATTTAATATGCGAGCATTTCAGCTCATCCTGGATAAATGCTGAGTTCTGCCCTCTCCAAGTCAGGCACTGGTGGGCATAGTCAGAATATCATGTAATAGCCTCAGACTGGATAATTTTAGCATCCTTGAATTTAGAAAGACATTTGTCATGGCTAGTCTGGTTGATTGTGAAAATTACCAGCTTCTGGAGACCTAAGAGAAATCAGTCCCTAACTAACATAATAAGTAAGATCTTTAAAAAGATTTTTACTTTTTAAAATAAATTCTTGACTACATAAGATATTTTTTTCCATGGATACTAAAAAGTGCCGAAGTCTTTTATTTTTTTTACTTATATTTTTTGTTGAAAATACTGCCCTCTCCCTAGACCTTCACCACACTATTGTCTATGTCCAGGGGTTATGCATATATGCATATAAATTGCTCCCCCCCCCCCCCACCACCGTTATTCTCTCTCCACCTACTCACCCACCCACCACCGCCTTCCCTCTCATATTCCTTAGTCTGTTCCATGCTTCTATGTCTTTGGATCTATTTTGTTCTTGAAATTAAAGAGATGTGGTTTAAAATCTCAGCATCATCATTGACTTGTTGTTGCTCTTATAAAAATGTATTTTACTACCTTAATTTAGTATCTCCACATGCAAATTGGATCCATTTACCCTACAGCTAATTCTGATGTTCCCGAGTGTGAGAAGTAAAGATAATGAGGTAGGCCCTAGCTGGTTTGGCTCAGTAGATAGAACGTTTGCCAAAGGGTACCAGGCTTAATGCTGGTCAAGGGCATGTACCTTGGTTGCAGGCTCCTCCCCAGCGGGCCCTGGTTTGAGCACCGCAGGAGGCAAACAATCCATGGGACATTATGTATAAAGGTTCAATATAAGGGAGTTGGATGTGTATTTGAATAACAAAGAAAGTGATCAGGGAAGATCTAGTGAATCTAGTGACCTCATAAGTCTGCAAGGGTTTTTTTTTGTTGTTGTTTGTTTGTTTTGTTTTTTTAAATATATTTTATTGATTTTTTTTTTTTTTTTTTACAGAGAGGAAGGGAGAGAGATAGAGTTAGAAACATCGATGAGAGAGAAACATCGATCAGCTGCCTCCTGCACACCCCCTACTGGGGATGTGCCTGCAACCAAGATACACACCCTTGACCAGAATCGAACCTGGGACCCTGCAGGCCAACGCTATCCACCAGCCAAATCGGCTAGGCCTTAGGGGCGTCCAAGATTTTTTTTAACCAGTTAACTGTCACGTGTCCAAAATGAAAACCATCCCCACACGCCACGATATTTTGAATTTAATTTTAAAAAATCAATTTGCAATGAATATTATAAAAATAAATATATTACTCACAGTTCGGGTGTTCTTGAATATTTCCAGCTGAAGATTCTCACGAAAAACGCTTTTAAAGTTGGTCAGGGCTGCCACTTAGGGAAAACATTTTTTTTTTATAGACGCACATGCCGTGTGGTAAGGTCCGTCACTTGCGTCTACTGACACTTATGATGTACAATGGGGTTAAATATATTTTTATTGATTTCAGAGAGGAAGGGAGAGGGAGAGAGAGAGAGAGAAACATCAATGATGAGGGACAATCATTGATTGGCTGCCTCCTGCACGCCCCACAGCTGGGGATTCATCCCACAGCAACCTGGGCGTGTCCCCTGACCGGCAATGAAATTGAACCATGGCTTCCTGGTTCATAGGTCGACCCTTAACCACCGAGCCACTCCTGTGGGGCCATGGTTTTAAGATGAGTATAGGGAAGGAAAAGTATTTGTCTCTATATCCTTCTAAATTCTTAGATGAGACCCAGGTATTATTAAAAGACAGGCTAACAAGAGTTGTGGTAGGCAGTTAGATATGAGCAGAGCAAGGGAGATAGGCCAGGTATAGAAGGTCCTCAGGATGGAAAACCCCAGGTGCCTAGCAACAGACAATTGTAGGGTGGGACCTGGCCCCCAGGGTGGCCTTTGCTCCCATAGCATACTGCTGGTCATGTGGTTTGGACCCGCCCCCCCCCCCCCCATCTTTCCTCCCTGGAGAGAACATCTAGGCCTCCATTGTATTTCAGCTCCAGTTTCACATAAACAACAAAATTAGCCACAGCTGATCATCAGGACCAGCTGCATCGAATAATTACCCCCTGCCCTGGTGCCTGCCAGTCAATCAGTGGAGACCCTGAAAGGAAAATTGCAGAATCACCTTGCTGGTGTAGCTCAGTGGATTGAGTATCATCCCATGGACCAAGAAGTCCTGGGTTCGATTACCAGTCAGGGCACATGGGGTGGGAGGCTAGATCCCCAGGAGAGGGTGTGCAACAGGCAGCTGATTGATGTGCCTCTCTCATCGATGTTTCTATCTCTCCTCCCTTTCTCTCTGAAATTAAAAAAAAAAAAAATCAAAAATAAAAAAATAAACTGCTGAATATCTTATTGAGATCTTCCATTGGGACTTCCCCTAAAATCTCCACCCTTAAAACTCTTAAGGGTTTTAAGAGCCCTAGCCAGTTTGGCTCAATGGATGGAGCATCGGTCTGCGGACTGAAGGGTCCCGGGTTCGATTCTGGTCAAGGACATGTATGTACCTTGATTGTGGGCACAACCCCATTGGAAGGTGTGCAGGAGGCAGCTGATCGATGTTTCTCTCTCATCGATGTTTCTAACTCTCTATCCCTCTTCCTTCCTCTCTGTAAAAAATCAATAAAATATATTAAACAAAACCTCTTAAGACTGAGAACCCAGCTTGCTCTCCCTCCCCAGAGCACTCCTGCACTTTTCTCTTTTCCTCCCTCTTCCCCATCCCCCCACTTCCCCATCACCTGCAAGCACATTACCATTAGCTTCCTCTCTCAGAAGCTCCGAGGGCCCTTCCTTTACTACTTTTTCTACCTCTGTAATTTACCAAGTAAATGTTCTACTATAGTTTGGGTCTTGGCTCTGAATTCTTTCCTAGCCAGAACCCAAGTAACAAGTTTGCTGAACTCAGGTGACATGTGACCCCACCAGTTACTGTAGCATACAACAGAGTGACACACACACAAACACACACACACACACACACACACACAAAAAAAAAAAACACCCCACAAGTTCATTAATATATTAACATCGCCCTAGTCCAGTGATGGCAAACCTTTTGAGCTCAGCGTGTCAGCATTTTGAAAAACCCTAACTTAACTCTTGTGCCGTGTCACATAGAGAAATTTTTTGATATTTGCAACCATAGTAAAACAAAGACTTATATTTTTGATATTTATTTTATATATTTAAATGCCATTTATCAAAGAAAAATCAACCAAAAAAATGAGTTCACGTGTCACCTCTGACACGTGTGTCATAGGTTCGCCATCACTGCCTTAGTCGGTTGGGCTCAGTGGATAGAGCCTCAGCCTGTGGACTGAAGGGACCGGGGTTTGATTCCAATCAAGAGCACATGCCTGGGTTGTGGGCTCGATCCCCGGTAGGGAGCCTGCAGGAGGCAGCCAATCAATGATTCTTTTTCATCATTGATGTTTCTATCTCTCTCTCCCTCTCCTTTCCTCTCTGAAATCAATAAAATATATTTAAATATATATATTTAAATATATATATATATATATATATATATATATATATATATATATAATTAACCTCATATATACATGGGATATATTTAGAAAAAAATTAGTAACTCTCCAAGGTGGCTTTAGAATTCAGGCCATCTTAATAGGGAAGTGGGAGGGGAGATGTAGGTCTCTTAGGGGAGAATAAATGATTTTTAGGAAAGACAAATAGGCCCTTGGAAGAATAGATGGCAAGTTTGTCTGTGTATGGTATCTACTGCTCTCCTTTCCTGTTTTTACTCAATCTTCCCTGGCTGATGAAACTTCTGAGGAGCACATTTATAACAGCTGAGTTCCTCCATGTCTTTCAGCAAACAAGGGGAGGTCAAAGAGTGTCTTTCTCAATTTTTATGTTTTCAAGTGCATACATATCCAAATAGTCAATATGCCAACTTGGCATATGTTGGGGTGGTGTGCCCTGAACTCCTGCAGTCATATTTTGGGGTGCATACTTTGCTACTCTTCTTCAGGAAACTGAGACTTAACAAGGTTAAACGACTTTCTAAATATCAGACACGAAGCAGGGATCAGAACCAAGACTGCTGTAATACACTGAAGTCAGGGAAACAACTTTGCAGGCTGTATCATTACAGGTCAACTCTTCAGGTCAGAGTCGCTGAGAATGATGGAAATAGGAATGGAAAGGAGGGATGGGGAATGACTTAGAATTTGTAGAGTTTTTTTTAAGAAGTAAATTCTCCATAAGCCTCAGGCAGATCAGAAATGAATTAAAAATTCATATTTAAGAATTTTCCTAGAACAACCCTCCACCCAAATAACATTATTGCTATTAGGAAGAGAAAAATAATTGAATAGACTAAGATCACTTTGATGTAAATTACACTCCAAAATTGCAGATCCCAATATGGATTATAGGGGGTCTATTTCTCCTACAAATTGAAGAGAATAAATATTAATGATTGACTGATGCCAAATAAACTTTTTGTCTGAAAATGGTGAGGCCGAAAGTGGTTCTTCTAAAAAAAAAACAAAAAAAAAACCACACAAAAAAACAAGAGTAGCTCTAGCTGATTTGGTTCAGTGGATAGAGCATCAGCCTGTGGACTGACTGAAGGGTCTTGGGTTCAATTCCAGGCAAGGGTACGTACCTCGGTTACAGGCTGAATCCCTGGCTCTGATCAGGGTGTGTGTGGGAGGCAACCAATGGACATCTCTCTTTCACATTGATGTTTCTCCGCCTCTCTTCCACTCTCTCTAACAAAATCAATGGAAAAATATCCTCAGGTGAGGATTAACTACAACAAAAATCAATAAATCAATCAACAAACAAAGGAACAGGATCAGTGGCAATGCCCCAGGCAGCCCAGGTCCTCAGAGCTTGGGCCATGCTTGGGCTGATGCATCCAAATGGAAAGGCAAGTCAGCTGGAGGGGCAGTAAAGGGAGAGCCAAGGAGAGATGGGCCAGAATACCAGCAGGAAAACATAAATCCTCAGACAAATAAAGTGCCAACTGACAGGAACAAGGGAGCAAAAAGAAAAGAGGCGGCACTAGGCAGGAAACTTATTGAGAAGGGGCTGCAAGGAAAGGAACCCGCCTCGGATGAAACAGCAGAGAACGAAGCCACCTCTGACCCCCACAGTACTTTTGTTGTCTGTGCTGCCTTTACCTCCCTCACGTACAATCTAAAAGAATATTTCTATCACCTACTTTGTAAGTACAAATTTTTAAAGTTGATAGAAATATAATTTTTTAAAAGGGTGACTCATCCTACTTTTAAAAACACATTTTAAAAAACAGTGTAAGTCCATTAATTAAGTGAAATCTTGTGCTGATTGCTATTTTTTTAAATATATTTTTTATTGATTTCAGAGAGGAAGGGAGAAGGAGAAAGAGATAGAAACATCAATGATGAGAGAGAATCATTGATTGGCTGCCTCCTGCATGCCCCCTACTGGGGATCAAGCCGGCAACCTGGGCATGTGCCCTTGAATCGAACCTGGGACCCTTCAGTCAGCAGGTTGACGCTCTATCCACTGAGCCAAACTGGCTAGGGCATGATTGGTATTTTTGTTCATGAAAATCCAAAACATGTTGGGATATGAATTTAATGCAGGTTTTTTTTTTTCTTGTGTGTCAACGTAACATTTCAATGACTAATGAAACAAAATCTGAAAACCACTGTTTGCCAGGAGAGAACTATAAAGACATGGAAAGCTAGGGAAAATGTCATCCAACATACAACCCAGGGCTGTGAACTTTGTGTAAGTTAGTACACACATTTATTTCTAATATGTTATATGCAAGTTAACATAATCTTATATTCCAAATAAACAATGAGAAACATGGACATTTCCAGTAAAGAGGATTAAATGACCTTTCCAGGCTAGTGAGTATAAAAATATCGAAGATATTAAAAAAACAAATAGTTGGCACCTAGGGAAATTGGAATATTTAAAAATATGCCTTGAAGAGCTAAATGACCTTTACTTTTTCAAACTAAATATAAAATGCTCACCTGCGTCCAGATTACACATTTATCTATTGAAAGAATTTGATTTGAGGTAGTCAAGCTTTTAGACTTAGGGCATTTGACTTGCCAAAACCCATAGCATTAAAATAAAAGGAAGTTTTCCTGGGAAGATTTTTATCTGTATAGCTAATGCCCCAGGAGAAACATAAATGGAAATTCACTGTGATATAGTACTTTGAGCTAAAACACAAAGCAACCACCGCCTTCACTTGCAAAACAGCTTTGCAGTTAAAAGCTTTAGTTTCCCCTTTTCTCTAATTTGGCCAGGGAATTAGGGGTTTCTATCAGGCTTAACAGCTATTGTGGTATTTCTATCTTCTTAACAGCATATTCTAACAATCAGGTAATTAGAGGTGCTCCTCTAGTACTTCTATTCTAGGGCAATAGACTGTTTAATAAGCATTTAATCTAATGCCATAAAATTATCATTCCTCATTTCTATGCTAAAATAAATAATGCCTGCTCAATAACTAGAAAGAAAAGTTAGCCTGGCCGGCATGGCTATGTGGTTGTGCATCAACCCATGAACCAGGAGGTCACGGTTCCATTCCCAATCAGGGCACATGCCCGGGTTGCGGGCTGGATCCCCAGTGTGGGCTATGCAGGAGGCAGCCAATCAATGGTTCTGTCTCATCATTGATGTTTTTCTTTCGCTCTCTCTCCCTTCCTCTCTGAAACCAATAAAAATATATATATTTTTAAAGTTAAAACTTTAAAAAATTATTATAAATACCTCATTTCCCTTTGTCTTCTTGGGAAAGGATCCTGAGAGAGCTTGAGAAGCTCCCCATGATCCAGGGTCTTGCTTTCTCTTGGGGTTTTATTAAAGCCCTTTTGGTACAGACTATTAGTGGAAATAACCACATGATTTAGATCATCTGGAAATTTCTCATCTTAAATTCTTCAACTGATGCTAATTTTATTGCATTCAAAGCAAGGTTATCACTGTGAAAAATAGATATAAAAATAGTAGCAGTGGCTACTATTGGAAAAAAGTAGGTAATGGAATGGAAGCAGTTTTAGTGGTAGCTTGAAAGGAGGTGAGTTTGACCTCAAATCCCTTCAAAAGGGTAGCAGGGTCGCATTGGTATTTCAAGTCTACATTATAATATTTTATGTGAGCTTGATTTTTTGTTGAAAATAATTGATATTACTTCTCAAAGAGTGCTAAGCCACTAAGGCTGTTAGAGGATAGGTGATGGTATTTGCATAATATGTGTAGTTTTATTTTTAAAATGTGTAAGTAAATGTAAGAACCTGGTCTTTAAAGTGCAGCTATTAAATCCCCATGCTTTTTAAAGCAGAAAATTAAGTATAATCTGTTATCGTTTTTGACTTGCTGTAGCAGCCATGGCATCCTTGATAGAGGAAGGATGGAAAAAAAAACAAAAGAATGGATTCCAGCACAAAATAGCAGCAATGCCAGCTGGCTTATCTAAGAGCTACCAAGTGAATGCTGAAGGAATCTGCTTCAAATCCCACAAGCGAAAATCACAGGTTTATATCACAAAACTAATGCAACCATTTGTGGTTGAGGAGGAAGTAATTCAAATTAGAAAAAGACATTTCTAGGGCTTCATAATCAGTGCCACTGCTCAATGGACTCCTGTGTTAAAGGTGATTTTATATGGAAGGACACCTTGGCCTCTGATCTCAGATCAATTTTCTCTTGCCTGACAATCCATCCCTCCTCACTTCTCTAGTACTCGAATATAATCAAACTTATTGTCACTTGGGTAAAATGTTGCCAGAGAGACTGAGGAAGCTTCCTGAAATAGAGAAATCCTCCAGGTCCTATTGTTATGTCAAATAAATAAATAAATAAATAAATAAATAAATATTAAACACACACACACACACACGATATTGTGAGAGGAAGCTCAAAGTCAATACCGTTAGCCACACTTATGCACTGAGTTTTGAGACTTGAATAGGCAAAAGTGGTATCCTGTGGGTTATTTGGATTTAAGTAACTATACATTTGTCCAGAAAGATCCCCCAAAGTCAGACATGCAAATCACAGCAAATTAAAACATTCTTTCAGAGTTTGTGAAAAAATGTGCACATTGATTGACTACAGAATTCTACTTCTAAGGATTTGTCTGAAGAAAGTAATGTATGATGTACATGAAAGACCAGAGAAATGTAGATGTCATCAATAAAAAAATTTGTTAAAAATTTAATATATCCAGACAACAGAATATGCAAATATTATCAACAAACTTTTCAAAGAATGCTTATGAATTTGGAGAATGATTATGATATGTTTTAAAGGAGGAAAAGAAGTTAATAAAACATATACAGCAAATAACCCCATATTTGCAAAATATTCTGTGTGGGTTATTTTAAAATTTTTATTATTTGCTTCTGCGTTCTCTCATGTTTACCAATACATGTGTATAATTTGTAAAGTAAAATCTAAATTAATTTAAAAAGTAACCTGCCCAAGATGAAGTATTGAGTTTGTGCGATACCTACTGACTTTTCCCGGCATTGTCATCATGCCTGGAAAGAGCAACCTGGCTGGCTTCTCCTGGCTTAAGGATTTCAGCACAAAGCTTCCCCTCTGGCTTCATCCACTTACTGGGAAAAAGACAAAGCAGCTCCCCATAGTCTAGTCTACTGTTCCCAGGCAGCAAAAGAAAGGTTTCCTAGATGTCACACTTGTCATGCTTTAGAGCATCAAAGGGTAATGCTCACCACCTTCTTCCTTAAGACTTGGGTGGGATGGGGGAGCGGAGAGCAGGGAATGAAATCATTGGGTTGCTTTCCCCATCCTACCTCCAAAACATGTCAACAAAGGTGTGAGGGAAAAGTTAGCATATCAGTTCTGATCGCTCAATCCTTGTGTGTTTCCATGGAGGCCTTGAAACCATGATTGATCCTTGGCTAACTCCTGGGAATATGGCCCTCAGAATGCTTTTTATGTTACTAATTGATGGTGCTGTTATATGCACCTGGAGCCAAGGGACAGGCCGTACTAGCTTGTCAGGACTTGTCAGGATTGATTTGTGCAAGCATGAGGATGGGTGATGTGCCTGGTTTCACTACCATGGTTCAAATTTCAGTTACCATGGTTGGTTGCATAGCAGAATGTGCCTACCTGATCACTCCTCCATAAAATCTTTGGATCCTGAGACTTGAGCAGGCTTCCCTGGGCTGTGACACTTAGCATGCATCTCTGCATTTCCCAGCTAGAGAGAATAGTGCATCTTATGTGATTAATAAAGGGGAAGGATGCGGAAGCCTGCTCCTGACTTCTCTGGACTCCTTCCAAAGCATACCCTTTTCCTGTAGCTCTGGTTCCTTTTGCTACAATAAACCATAGCGGTGAATACATCTAGTAAGTCCTTCAAGTGAATCAGAAAACTTCAGGTTGGTAGTCAGACCCCCAAAATATAAACTCTCGATTCCACTCACAGCTTGCATGCTGTACAGTCTGTGTTGCCATTTCTGTTTCCTTCCAAGATGGCATTTGATATATGTCTGGAGTACATCTATTTAACAATCTTTCTGCGCACCTGAATCTAAGGCAGTGATGGCGAACCTTTTGAGCTCGGCGTGTCAGCATTTTAAAAAACCCTAACTTAACTCTGGTGCCGTGTCACATATAGAAATTTTTTGATATTTGCAACCATAGTAAAACAAAGACATATTTTTGATATTTATTTTATATATTTAAATGCCATTTAACAAAGAAAAATCAACCAAAAAAATGAGTTCGCGTGTCACCTCTGACACGCATGTCATAGGGTCGCCATCACTGATCTAAGGAGTTCATGTCACGGACACCTTTTTGTCTTGTGATGAGTTGAACCCCTACACCCAGAGCTGAGAGCCTTCCTGAGACACGTGTGAAGCATAAGAAGAAGAAAAAAGGGAACTAGAGAGCCATATAATCAGTGGTGAGATTTCTATCCTGAAGATAAAAGAGAATGCCAGAAGGGTCCAGGCAGGGGTCTGTAAAGAAGGTGGCTGCAGAGAAAACCAACAGAAAGAAGTCAGAGTGCCTAGGCTCCTAGAAGCTGCTTTGATTCTTTTGATTCTTTGGTGTCAATTGATTTTGAGCAATTATTTAGGTGATGTAGTCACTAATGTTCACTGTCACTCAACCCATGGCTGAAGAGTTATTAATTTCCTCTTCAACCTTTTGTCTCTGGTTGTATGAATTCTATTCCTTCTGTTTTTTTCTTAGGAAATAATTTTAGATCATTAATTATTTGTTGAACATCTCTAAGATGTTTTGAAATTTTGTATACTATGTTTCAGACATAAAGCTTCATTGGTAAATTTTCGCTGTCACTATAGATCTATCTACTAGAAAATCAACAACCACCATTTATATATGTTTCTCCTTTGCACACAGGACATTGCCATGTCCCCTATCTAGGACCATTAATATAGTTGAGAGAATATACACATTTTTTTCAACTATTTAGATTTCTTAGAGTTTCCTGTAATGAGGTAATCTGGGGGTGGGTGGGTGGATGGACAGTACAGTTTTGTTTATTGGCCACTTGGAATTCAAAATCTATGAATCAGATTATAATAATGGACTTTCACTATCAACATGATTAATTTGATTTATAATCATTATTTTTAAATAAATTTAATACTTGTTCAGCAGACTACATTAAAAAATAAAAGCAAATAATCTAACATGTCTGCAAAAAGAATACCTTCATGCACATTAGTTCCTTTGGAAATAGTACTTTATTTTAATGGATTTCAAAATTTTCAGAAGGCCCATCATATTTATTCCAAGAATCTCTAAATTCTCTTCAACTAATTCCTCTGATTGACACTGTTAGATCTATCTTCCAGTATTTTCTCTTCTTCCTTCACCTTAAAAGTCATGCTAAACCTTTGACTAGGCAGGAAACAGCAGAGCACCTAATTAGGACTTTGTTATCTATTCTTTGACAACAATGACAGAAGTGTTACCAAATTCAGTAAGAATTCCAATTCAATGCAAAGCAATGTTAAAATATGTTCTGCAATTTCCTTTCTATTATGAAAGAAAGATGGCAAAATATTTTTATTATATAACTCTTCAACCTATACAATCTTTGAATTAGCTAATGCGATTAGACAACACTGAAACAAAAATTTATATTTTTTACATAATAGTAAAGTCAATCCATCTGATTCTTGAAGTTTTGAGTCCCTTCAGGATAATCCCTACTTGTTCTGTCCTTTACTGAAAGAAGGAACCTAGCACATAACAAGAGAGAGGTCACTCATTTTTGTAGAGTGTTAAGCAATTAAATTCCTACTTCCAACAGTAAAGTACTTTTGAAATTCTCCTATATAATAGTACATTATATATAACCCATTGGATACCAAAATGCTCTTTTAACAGAATTACAATGTCCATAAGCACAGTAATTTTATTATTAATGTAAAATTTCAAATTTATTTTTGAAATAATGTAAGTACAGTTTCTCTCCTTCCTCCAGACACCTTCTTCCTCACTCTGGAAACTCCAGGAGACAAGTGGGTACCAAGCACTGAGAGTTTGGAAAGCAGAATGAGCCAAGATAAAGTAGGTGTGGGCTTGGCAGGCCCTAGAGAGTTGAATACACAGTAACTCAACACATCATCGTTCCTAACAGCCATGCAAAATACACAGTGTGCAAGACAGAAGAGAGAAAATATCCAAACTGAAGAGTGCAAAGAAAGCCTAATGAAGCCCTACTAAAGCAACTGTAGAAGAGATCAGATCTACTTAGAGAGAAGGATAGCTAAGATCCAGGTGGGCTTTGATCTTCTAGCTGTGTGATTTTTATTAAGTAACTTACACATTCTACATTTCAATTTCTTTAACTGAAAAACAGGAACCATGACAACATGTAACATAATATTTCACAAGTGCTGTCTTGACCCAGTTTTGAAAGCATGGCTAAAAACTCAATGCTCCTTGTGGGAAGTTTGCCAAGTCTACACTCCGACACCTTCCCCCTTATCAGGCTCAACACTCCTGGGTCACAATGCACACATCTAACTAACTGCAGGAGGCCCCAGATGCCAGATATCTAGGATGGCCTCTTCTTAGGTCAGCAGAACTATTCAAAATGAAACTGTTGTAATTAGCTAATTATTATTAATAATAAAAAAGGAGCAAGGCGAAGCCACACATTGTAGGAACCACTCCCCATAGATCACTGGAAAAAGGGGTCCAACAAAGGGGAAATAGATACATGCACAGTGAAGTTGGGGTATCAGTCAAATCTGGGAACAGAGACCATTGGCCACAATGGACAGGGACAGTGCAAGCCCTCGAAAAATTGGGAATACATAATCCCCTAACCAGTGGTCGGCAAACTCATTAGTCAACAGAGCCAAATATCAACAGTACAACAATTGAAATTTCTTTTGAGAGCCAAATTTTTTTAAACTTAAACTATATAGGTATGTACATTGTTATTAACTTAATTAGGGTACTCCTAAGGCTTAGGAAGAGCCACACTCAAGGGGCCAAAGAGCCACATGTGGCTCGAGAGCCGCAGTTTGCCGACCACGGCGGCCTAAACAAAGGAGCTTGCTCTCTTGGTGTTCTTGGCTTTGGCTCACTTGACTTTCTTTGCTTCCTTGCCTTTGCCTGTTTCCTCCATAGCCATGTGCGCCCACATGTAATAGACTGATGGATTGAAACTGGGAACAAAACTAAGAGAGCCTGGCGCTGGACTGAACACTGCTCCAATATGGCACAAAATTTCTGGAGACTGGCTTTGATTCTACCTCTGCCAAAGCCACTGCTATACTTCTTCAATGGGAAATGAGAACTTGGAAACTCAAGGATTTAATTCCACAGAAATAAAGCTTTCTACAATACCTCATCCTCTCATGGGGGCTTCTGAAAATTCTTATTCTAGGTGTACCCCAAGAATCCCCCTTCCACAGTTAACAAAAATAATAGATCGACATGAGACCTATGAAACATACCTAACTTTACCCAGCATGCCATTCATAAGCTCACTCCTGCGTTTCCAACAGGCCGGTATCCTGTCTCCAGGTACAACCATCTGTGCGGCCTTGCATGACAGCCTTTCACCCACTGACAGAGCTGTAATCAATAAACAATTCTGCTTTTCATTTCTGTAGTGGTAATTTATTATGTCCCACCATCATCAGAAATCAACAACTGTTAAAATACAGCTCTTACCTTATAATTTATAAAGATGAAGGGAGATAATGCTATGTGATTTCCTTAACACAATACCTATCATGTAGGTTGAGTTTCTCTCCTCCCATAATTTTTTCTTTTTACCCTGTGAGGAACACTTCTTCAGGATATAAGATAGGAGACCTTTGGGGTACTACGGGAACTGAACTAGGAAAACAAAAAATATTGGCCTTTAAATTCACTATTAGGAAAATATGGATTAGATAGAAACAATGCTTCACAATGCTCATCCTTCCCCACCAATCCCACTTTCCAATCTATAAAACCCCTTGGACGTGAGAAGGAAGAATGAAGATAAAGAAGAAAATGACATACTCTGGTGAGTTCCCATGAATAAAATCAGATTCTATTCATAGAAATGTAATTTTGTTCTGCACCCTCCCTCAGATTAAATTGAGAAATGCAAACAATTACCCACACGAACATAGAGAAGGAGCCTCACAAAATTTTACTTGCCCTTGGGTTGAATGTAACAGGGTAGATGTGTCAGCATGGGGAGCCTCGGGGAGCAGGCCCAAGCCTCACAGTAGTGTGAGCAAGCATATTTTAATGTTTCCTCTAGAAAGGTCCGGGATTTGCAAGAAAGTCGAAAGATGCTGGTCACATTAAGGGTATATGACAGTGGAATTTGCATTAAACCAAATGATAGGCTACTAGGTGAGAAAGTAGACATCTCAGTGGAAGACAGAGTAAAAGAATGACCATTAAAGACAATTAGATTTATAGTGAATATCTTAACACATATCATCATAGATTTGGCTAAGGGCTAGACATTACCCTTCATTGTCATAATGTTACATCAGCAATGTGTCAGAAAAATTACGTTCACTCAATATCTATGTGCTCCACAGCTCCCTTGAACCTGGGCAGGACCAAGTGACTAGTTTTAACCAATGAACTATGAGCTGAAGGGATATGTCGTTTCTGGGCTGTGGCAGTAAAAAGTCCTTGTTCGAACCCCCTAACACTTGTTTCTCCGTTTTAGCAATCACAGAGGTAACCTGTTGAGATAGATGAGAAACAAGATAAAGGTAGTGTGGTCTCCTAGGGCATCATTTGAGATAAAGCAGTTTGACACACCACTGAAGTTAGCTTTTAAATGTTAAGCCAATGATATTTCCCAGTTATTTATCATGGCTACAGAATTTTGTAAATGTTTACCAATATAGGCCTCCAGAATTAAAAGTAACCCTCAATAGGAAAGGATGGAATATATTTTGAATTAATTCTGAAATTTTTTAAATTGGTCACTTTATGTTTCCTACTTCTAGATAAAATGGAAATTTAGGAAAGACACTAAGGAAATTAAATTTATTGCATAACTGAGTTTAAATGTATGAGGAAAAACCACACTTGTTACACCATTATTAATATTATAGATATATACAGTTTTCTCTTGAAAAAATAGGCTCTTAGGAATGCGAACCCCCATGAGATTGAAAATTTGTGTATAAATTTTGACTGCCCCCTCCAAAAAAACAAAAAAAAAACCCAAAACACAACTTAACTTGTCTCTTGGTATCCATGTGGGATTGGTTCAGGACCTCTTGAGGATACCAAAATTTGCAATGCTCAAGTCCCCTGTATAGAGAGATCTAGATCAGTACATAGAGTTGATTCTCCACATCCTCAAATTCCCAACTGAATGTCTTAAACAGTAAAGTTATTTATTGGAAAAAAAATAGTGTAAAAGTATTTTGATATCCCGTGGCTTTATGACCCAGTGATGCCACTTTTTGTGTGGCTTTGGACAAGCTTCTTCTCTTTTTTTTAATCTTTCTAATATTTTACTTTTCTCATTTACTAAAAGAGAAAACTAATGTAACTTATAAGATTGTGGCAAACATTAAACTGAGATAATGTGCATAAAGTTCTTAAAAGAGGATCAGACATATAGTGAGTCTTTAATCAATATCTATTATTATTTTAATGTGGTTATTATTGCAATGGCTGGAAATCCACACAAATATAAAAATTTTGCATAAAGTCAAGATGATCCAATAAATCCCTGAAATACATGGAAGACAATGACATAAGAAGGTATTTAAAGTAACTGGAATGAAAAATTAAGGCTTTATCTTCAAGATATTGTAGGCTATGTTTATGCCTCTTGCAATGGGAACTGGTGGGCAGCTAACAAAATATGTCTTTAAGGATTGGAATCTTTATTTTACTGTTCTAAAAGAGGTCGAAAACATGGATTATATTATTTTGTAGAACAGTCTACTCATCTTGGAATTATAAGTAAGTAGAAACAGGTTTGCAAGATGGGTATTTTTCTTTTAAAAATCTATGGGTAACTTGCAAGAGAAGGTATTTCAATATTCACCTGTCTCATGTGTACCATTTGGTTTACAATCTCCTGATTGCTATCTTGTAGTGAATTGTTCTGTTTATAGCTCTAAAATTGCTATCTGGGTGACAGTCTTCTGTTTCTAATCTTAAGATGGTTGTCTAGTGGCTTTGATCCCCATGGCTCATCATGCAGCCTGATAATACTGTGAAGGGAACTACAATTAGCTAACCATGCACCTGCTCAGTTTAGAATTTTATGAGTGTAACTTGTAATATGATTGACATCTTGGGGCTTGTAATCATTTAAAATAGAAATTCTGTATGAAACTCTGAAACATATAAATATGTGTAAATATTTTGTGTAACATATTCTCTCTCTCTTTATAATATATAAACCTTTCCAAAGGGCTTAAAAATTTAAACAATTGTGAATTCAGAAATCTTAGAAGAGAATAGTTCAAATTTTTACATTCATTTTAGTTTTTAACAATCTATTCTATTGTATACCTCACAGCTTCTTTATAATCTTTTCCCTCTTATCATCATTTTAATTGAATTTTGGATATTGTCTTGGAATCATATTATTTTATTTAAGTATTTCCAAAGTTCTATCCTGTAGTCGTTTATCATGTAATAAACTCTAGAAATTTATCAACTTATTTATAATTTAAGTACTTCATGAGAGGTTTGACTTCTGTTATCAATAATGTATTTAAAACATTGCTAGAGATAAGCATATTGGTATGCCATAGTCTCTGATATATGTAGGGGCCAGGTAGTTCCTTTACAGAACAGATTTGTAAGACCCTGAGAAAAGGACACAACCAGTAGACCATATAATAATTTTATAGAGAGGAGGGAGGGAAAAAGTGGAAAGAAGAGAGAGAGAGAGACATGAAAGAGACACATTGATTAGTTTCCTCCTGCACACACCTGACTGGGGCTGGGATCGGACCTGCAACCCAGGTAGTGCCCTTGATTGGAAATCTAACCCAAAATTCTTCGGTGTCAGGCTGATGCTCTAACCACTGAGTTACATAAGCCAGGGCTCTACATAATTATTTTAAAAATATTTTTACTTGTGTTATGTTAAATTTTTCTTTTTTGAATGAAATAAACCCGATTTTTCATCATAAATGAGTTGCTTTTGGGTACTTCGAGGAGGTGATCTGAAGTTTTCAGTAGTATCAGAAGAACATTTATAAAGGGTCTAATGAAGACCACTGGTACTTTTAAAATAAGTCAGTGTGTTAGCATAAAATATGCTTCTATCAGAGTAAAGTTCTTTTTTTAGCAGAGAGATAAAGAGAAGTGTTAACTAATTAGAGGAAAAAGATTTTTCTTCATCAGAAGATAAAGCTTTGAGGGTGAGTACCACCTCTTGGTAATGGTCACATAACTCTAGATTTGTCTTATTTTTCTTATCTGGATGACTAGGATTATTCCAACAAAAATTGTATATTAAGTCAAATGAACCAACATAGGCAGAATAAGTTTATACATGGTAAAGCGGTATTAATTAGTGAGTGCTACAACTGCTACAAACTAACATGGTGCTATTGGAAATATCAACTGTGCCTTAAAGCATTAGAAACACAAGTTGTTACTTCCTCTTTCTCAATTTATCCATGGCTTAAAATACAGAGCACCCGACATTTGTTACTGTGAACCCTAAGGAATGACTATGATCGCAAAAATATGGGCCTAAACATCTAAGGGAGAGAATGTGTGCACGTCCATGCACATAGCAGGCGGTGTGATCAGCAGGATCTTCAAGACCCATACCTGAACAAATTGGAATAAGAGAACTTACTCCACTATATTGCTGAAAAACATTTCCTATCCACTGACTCAGTTGACATCATAATATAATCAAATAACTATAGCAGCTTTGAACAGTAATACAATCCTGAATGAGGAGTTATTGAAATGTGAAAGTTCTTACAGTGTGGAAGTATGAAGGAGTGAGAAACAATCCTATAAAATAAAGAGCTAATATGCAAATGGTTGTCATGCCCTTGTGCCCTCACGCCGGGGCTGCGGGACCTGAGGCCACATCCCCCGCCCCAGCGCCGGGGTCAGGGGACCTGAGGCTGCATCAGGGGACCTGAGGCCACACCCCCAGCCCTGCGGGGCTTGACGGGGGTGGGGCCGGTCAGATCTGATCTCACGCAATTTTGAGGCATGTGAGATGGGGACTTGACTCAGGGTCTTGAGGTGCACCCCAGACTCTGACAGGAGGGAGATTTTCATATACATTTTATTAATTTTCTTTCATCTCTGACATTTCAATTATAGAGAAAGGGCAAATAGAAATATTAAAATATTTCCTCTAATTAATTCCCTTTTAATGTGCACAAATTTCGTGCACTGGGCCACTAGTATTAAAAATAAGAAAATTGGAATTAGAGAGTGTTGAGAGATCTTGTTCATGTCAACAATGTCTCTGAAATCACTCCCACACATGTCTGTGGGCTTGTCTCATGTCACCAGTCACCAGTTACCAAATAGTGACAGAATCATAGACATAGAGCAGGTTGACAGCTCAAGAGGGTGTGAGGGAGGGCTGAGGGGTGGAGGGATTAAGCAAAAAGAAAAAAATAAATAAATCATGGACAGGGACAACAGTGTGGTGCTTGTGGGCGTGGAGAGGTAAGGGTGGGTAGAGGAAGATATAAGGGGGATATATGGTGATAAAAAATAAATTAATTATTTTTAAATTTAATAAAATAAAATAGAGGCTTAACCCTGAAAAAATAAAAAATAAAAGTATTAATGGTTTTTGGATACAACCTACCCAATATTCGTTTATTTTAATTTCCAGAGAAACAAACCAACCACAGTTAATGAAGCATAGTCTGTCCAGATAATTAGGCTATGAACATCAGTAGGCACTTGCGCTAGGTGGTAAAAACATATGGAATGTATCACATTTCAAACAACCACAGGGTTCCTAGGAATAATTAATGAGATTCATAACTATGAACAAAAATAAGCTCATTACACATCTTCATATTATTAAATCAAGAACAAATCTTCCTCTCCCCAATTGGTTTTTCTTAGAACAAATTTCTGACACAGAAGAGAAAATTTGTTTCATATTTTATTGAATTTCATTTATATTAAATTAAAAATATATTTCTGACAGATTCATGTAACAAAAAAGCAGAACAGTTTTCAAATTGTTCAGCTGGGATGATCAGTACGGAATGAGGCAAAGCAGGTCGCATTCTATAATTGCCTTGTACAGGTACAATTCTTTCCCAAGAGCCAAGAGAGGATCCTTGAGAACTAACTGAAAAGCCTAATTACAGAAATTTAAAAGACAGTGTCTCTTATTTGCAAATAACAACAGAAGTAGGGGGAAGGGGAAAAAGAAGGGGTGAAGGGTTACAGAAGAAAAAAGATTAAGGAAATTATACTAAAAATATACCTAACATTAAAAAAGTTAGTATGAGTTAAGTGCATAATCCTTCATAGATAAAATAGAAAAAAATCAAAATAACATTTTACAACACACAATTGTCATATCCTATTGTGTAAGCGAGTGCAGAGGTTGAACATGTCACAATAGTGCTGAACACAGAATCACAAGTAATGTCAAAATTATAACTTCCAACCAAAAAAGAAACAATCACAAGCCGATTACTTATATACAAATCAACCCTAAAGACAATTATGTTCCAAATAAAGATGTCCACAAACGAAAATCAAAGCAACATTATCCTTATTTACAAATGCAACTAGCCATGTCTTTAACAAGCTATAAAAATACTATTCACATTTTCAAACATACAGTAGTATTTTTTATTTCAAAAGGCAGCTAACTTTGAACACTGGGGTTTAAATGAAACACTGATGGCTTACCAACTAGGTATTTTTGCACCTCTGTCCTTTGAAGGTACTTCATAAGAGAGAGGGCTTGTTTTCTCTTTACAAGTTAAGAACACAAGGAAACGAATACAAACGTATAAAATACCTTAAGCCTCTGTCTTTTTGGTAGTGTCTCCCATTAACACCTGATCTTAGTAACTATTGTGATGCTTGTATGAGATGAGTGTCTGAAAGAAGATTTAACATGACATTTTTTTGTGCTATGAATTGTCTTACAGATTGGTCTCATTTTCATTCGATCTTGTTACAATGGTGCTCAAGAAAGACATGAACAACTAGTCATACCATGAGACAACGCAGTTTCGACGTGCAGCAATGCAAGTCCCTGGAGCTCACAACATGAGATGTAGACGCAACAGCCAGTGAGATGTGCATTCAAAGTTAGCTGCCCTTGGACAGCTGCTCAGTTTAGTAATCGACCCATTTAACAGCAGTACCAATTTATGCTACATATTTCAAAGTACCTTACTTTAAAAGAACAGCCCACATATCTACAATTAGAAAATAACTTTTGTAGTTGATTACTGTAGTAATCCCAAAAGGGTTCTTGGAGTGCTATGGTGCAGTCCCTTCACTCCCTCCTCCCAGCCCCTGAGAGATCCAGAAATATACAGGAAAATGACTTTCACGCGAGGGGAAAAGTACAACCCTTCATTAACTGAAAAATCTGCAAATGAGATGCAAAAACCAGGTTATGTCAATATATAGGATGTATGATTTGCTTTCCTTCAAAAGGCTACAGGCTGGGGCACACTTTACACATCAGGGATAAAAATAGCAGTAAAGGCAAAGTGGCTTGGACAAGTTAGACTATTGCCTACAGGTATGAAACTTTGTTTTCTTATATTTGTATATTTGTACAAATATAACCATGTCTCATGATATGGGTCAAACTCAGTAGAGTCTTGAAAGAAAAATGTCCTTAGAGAGCATAAGCAGAGAAAGAATGGCAACCTCGTGGACAACATGAATTTCCATTATAGTGAAACTGCACCCATTACATATTTCTTAGATGGATGAATGAAACCAATAAAAGATTATAGGGGATTCCCAAAGCTGAATAGCCTTTACCTTTTAGGATACTAAGACTCTTCATTTGCGGGGGAAAAAATACAGCAGCTATACAATATTTGTGACCAGGAATAAAATAAGATAAAGTAAATAAGTTAATGTGCTGGCAAAACTAACTTCTCAGTGATATGTAAGGTTTTCATGAAAAGATTAAATCTGAGACCTACCAAGGGCATGTGCCCCTATGTGAGTTTCAAGATTCATCACAGGGCTGACTCATCTCAAATCCTACAGAGAAGGACATAGTAAAGGAATCAATCTTCATGGAAAAACATGAAGAAAAAATTAATATCACAAAGTATGCTATGTGCAGTAATTTATTTGCACATAGTTCAAATAATGTCCAAATTGCTGGGACCTTTTATGAAAAAGTCAGGCATGTGAGAGAAGAGGCTAAGTCATTATTTCACAAAGCAGGGTGTGGGACCTCAGAGATCCACTATGGCTTAAGAGAGATACAGCATCGAGGGGACCACTCCAAACTAGAGTGGTGGAAAAGTGAAGACAATGGAGGTGGTTGTGCCAATGGGACAGGAAAGAGGATGGTATTTTCCTCTAAGGTCCAGAGAGAAATGAGCATTTCTATGATACCTACCAAGATAATCACTTATAAAACTGAGAGTTAAAGGGTATTTTCCAGGGAAAGCATGAGAACATCCATGAAATTGGGGCTTAGAGTCTTTTCAGCTCATGACCAGAGAAGCATTTTCTTCTGCCCCAAAAATCACCTGGCTGGGAAGAGGTGAGGCAGGGGTCCACAAAAGTGGCACACCCTACATTTTTGCAAAATCAGGGGGACTTGAACAGAGTGTCTAAATTTTCTACTTTATTTTATGGGGACTTTTCTGTTAATGAACGTAACAAAGCAGCCCGTGGCTTTAAAAGCCATTTGTCCACACAAAGAAAAGGTTTTCCTGACCCAACAAAGTGTCCACAACAGCTTCATGTGTGTAACTATAGAAACAACTGCTCTGCAAAGACATCTCTGGGATTAGAATATTGTATCAATTCTACCCAGAAATATAAAACCTGGCCCCACTGCAATATCTGTAATATTAAGGCCTCCTCTGATCTTGGCATTTTAAATGATACCCAGTCTATCTCTCTATTGCTATTCTTTCTCAAGCAAATGGCAATTAGAAGACATGAGTCTGCCTTTATGTGTCTACATGGGTACAAGGCTGTCCTTCAAAATCCCATATACACAAGGAGAGGCACAGCAGAAGTATCTGTCCATAGCATATACAGGAGTGAATTTATCAGATTTTTTTTTTTTTAACAACTAGCAGCCTACACACCTGGATTTCTTATTTGCTGTATTACAAATCATCAGTTTAATAATCTGAGTCCAAAATAATGGAGATACAGCAGTTTGGAATGCTGGTTTTAGCAATTCTTTATCAGAATACTGTTAACTAATTCCTGTTTGTTTTGGGAAACCAGAGGTATCAAGGAAAAAGAAAGGACATGTCACAAATTAAATGTTTTGTTTGCTCAGTCAATGGCACCACTCATTCTCTGTCTCTGCATAAGGTAATAGAATATTGACATTTTCCCGGACTTCATTGAGAGACCCCTCACTTCAAGTCATAACCAACATATTTGCCTGTTAAACTCTTCAAGGTGGTGCTCGCAAGACAAATTCTAAAAATTTCTCTTTACATTTAATACATTTTTAAAAGGTAAAGGAGTAAGAATATGAGGAGAAAAAAATAATTGTAGTTCTTTAAACAAATTTTCACAAGTGGAACCAGCTCTCTACATGCCTACTTTCAGATATACCTAACAAATAGCAATTTTAAAGGGTAAACTGATTTTTTACTTTGCAAAATCCAACCTACACTTTCATATCCTGCACTTTATTTTGTTACATTATAGTTTGTGGTTAATTTTCTAACTTAGTTTATTTAATAATATTAAAATCATTTAATGTCTGATAACTTAACTAAATCTACATCTTACAGCATTTTCATGGTCTGCCCAGTTATATACATGCTTTCATGATCTTTACCTTTTCTATTACCTTATGAACTACATACACTAGTTAAATAATCAACATTTATAGATGGATGAATAATTCAAGTTTTGAAATAAAGGTTAGATAGCTAGAAAAAACTTGTATTTACATCCTTCCCTGTCGGGCTTAAAGAATTAAATTTTTCTTTTCACTTTCGACACTTCAAGAAGCACACCCATAGTCCCACTAACTTCAGATAGCAGCTAACCCTCAGAGTCCTTTTAAGGGTCTGTCTGTGGCATTGGGATATTCCTGACCTTCATGCCATATCTTGCCTTTAGAAGCTATTAGCATACATAATAACACGTCTTAGAAGAATACCCTTTCTGCTTTGTGGTGCTGGGTCTACCCTGGTTTACAGAACATCTTTCCTCACTTAAGAAGTACTTCTTTAAACAACCTTTCCATTATGCCATTTTTCATACTTGAAAATAGGATTCCCTAAGGTAGGTATAAACTACAAAATTTGGTGATTTAAAAATATAGTTTGTGCAACTTTACTATTAATTTTCTTCAAATTGACTGAATTGATTCTGCATATTAGCACAGATACATCTAGCCTCAGGGACATGATATCCCAATGCACCTTTCAGGCTTTGATTGCCATTTGAACATTACGCTCCACTGGGTTGACCGAGTTATTCTTTGGAACAAATGGATTTTTTTTTCTCCATCTCATCCACTCTGAAATATGTTTTCTAAGGAGAACAAATATATAACAAAAGGGAAACCTTAAATCAACTGAAATCAAGTATGTATTACAAAAATCATTCAAAAGGAACAATAACGTGGAGCCCTCATGAAACATTTTGGATCACTGTAGATTATACTCACATCTATCTCCAGTTATTAGTGGAAGATTAACTGATGTCCAAGGGTCTCATGTTCTTAGGATGGAGGAGATTACATTCACTGGATACATTTCTATTACCTTAAGAGTAAAAAAAATACTGTTCTAGCCTTCTACAAAATAAACGATTGTGCTTTCCATATCACAATAAAAATATATGACTACTGTAAATCAAAAGAAAAAAACTCAAGTTCCAGTATCCAACAAGGGTGCTGTCAATGCTGAGTTGGTACAGATTTATCCAGAATTTGGAGGCTTATATTTAAATTTTCATAAGTACTGATGTGAGGTCCTCTTTTCCCGGAGACTCCTCTGAATGGGTGAGAGTGCTCTAAGCTGTCATGCTGTGGTGCCTGAATTATTCTTGGGAAATTTGTGGTTGAACTTTATTAGAAAATATCTCAGAAACCCCTTCCTTGCTTTTCATCGCTCTTTTAGCTTACCTCCTTTTCAAAACGTAGAACGAAACTGATCCCAATGCCTCCAAGGTTCTTAGCCAAAGACCAACATTGACTGCTGATTTAATGGTCAAGTTAGATCCAGGCAGGCCCATAGGCCAGTGATGCAACATACTTCTAGACCGGTTTGTGCTTAGATGATAGCATTGAAACTATCCTATTTGTATATTTTAGTAACTTGTAGGATCTTTCATTTGTGTCTCAAATGAGTTCACTAGAGATCGTTTCACTAACAGCTGATTTTATGATGACTACTCACAAAAAGTTCATGCAATCTTATTCTTTAAATTTATGAAGAAATTCAAGTGTCATCCCAAATAAATCTAGACTAAAATGTTTAAGTTAGGAATAATATTACATTTATCTCAGTATTTCCCACATAACACAGTGCTTTTAATAGACTCTAAATAAATATTAATTGAAAAAATAAGTTGAAGGTATTAATGGATTTATATTTTCAAAACAAGCAGAAACCTAGATTTTTTTTTTCTTTTGCATTCTCCCCTCCAAATTCTCTGTTTTACCATTTGGAGATTTTTAGTCTAATTGCTTCTTATAATAGAGTCAAATTTGATCCCACTATGTCAACATTAGAAAAAAAAATTTAAATCCAAATGACCTGGGATGGATTTTCTTAGAAAAGAGAGACATATCCAATTCTCCTAATAACTGATCTGAGGTTCCCTTTTTCTGGAGACTCATTCCTACCATTTGTTCCCATTAATCATATTAACTCAGCAGGTATTCTCTTGAAACAATACATAATAAAGATGGTCCTATTACTAGGATGCTGTGTTTGAGGAAAGGAGTTATTATATAAAGTATCAAAAGATTAGTATGTGGGATATTAAAATAATTACATGAGAATATTTTTCAGGTTTATTTACAATTTTTGCCCCAAGGATCTATCTATAAGCTGTGAATGCTTGTATTTCTTTTTTTGTTATACCAATTTATGTGCAAAGAGTTACCTTCCCTTATTATAAATAGAGTCTCATACTAGAAATTCCATAGAATTCAAGCCCATCATTACTTGCATTTCTTAATATTCAGTATACAAACTGGACAACTTTCCTTGCGTAGCAAATGTGATATCACATGTAGATAACGTGCTGTCCCTGTCATCATAATCCCTGGGTACTGTTCCAAAGTCCTAATTTGCTTGGTTTGGTAATTCCATAGTCTTTCTTTCTTTAAGCACTTTTTTAAAAATGTGCTTAAATTAGCTATTTTGCTGGTTGCTTCCATATTGCTTCATTCAAAATCCAAAATGGAGTTCAGAAAGAGAACAAATAAAATGATAGTTTAAGTGCAAACTACATTTCTGAGTATCTTCCAGGTAGACATACCCAATCCAGTGTGTTTCTTCCAGTTCAATGGATTCCCATTGGATCACCCCTGAAAATATCAGTAGTTTTCATGAACCACACAGAACTGTCTCTTAGTTTCCCTTCTTTTTAAAAAATTACCAACTGCCTATCAAGTACTGTCATTTATGGAGGAGAAGAAAACATTGAAGGATGAAAATGAATGGGGGTGGTACATGTTCAATAGTGTAAACTCAAAAAAAAAGTGAGATTTGATGCTATATTTGACTAACATCTTGGCCTCCCTTTCTAATTTTAAAGACAATATATTTTAAATAGTGGCCATTCCACTTCCTTTATAGAATTTTGATAATTTATAGCAATGCATAAAAAATCTTTGCAATTAGAAATTAAAGCCAAAAATAGGGGAGAAAGTAGTAACATGAAGGACTGGAGCAAAGCAAAAACAAAAAGGAAAATAAAATAATAAAAAACACACACAAGAAAGCCCTCCCAACAAGATTACTAGTTATAACTCTGATGCAGATTCAGAAATGAAAGCTGAGTTAGCCACTCTTGCTTGTCAGGATAGAAACAGTGGGAGAAAGAAATTTGGATTCTCCATCTGTTATATTACATATTATAGAAAAGGTTATCTTTTACTTATTCTAATGTAAAGGTTATTAGGGCTTTCAGGGATGCTGAAACTGTACATATCAGTTCCTGTAGACAGGAACAGATAGCATGGGTCTTTCAAGACTCCGCATTTAAAAAAAAGAAATAGAAAGAAATTTGAAAAAAGAAAACGTTTGAAAACTTGTTTGACAGCAGGCAGTATTGCCTTGCCTTTGCTGGTTCTGTCGCCTGACCAACCCATGCAGAGAAATGAAGAAACAGTGTGGTTTTTCCTGTCTTTCTCTTTCAGTCCTTCCTTCTAATGTTCAAGTTAGATAAGCACATCACTATCATTGCATCTCGACAGCTTCCCCTGGGAAGTTTCAGAACTACTGGCCTTGGGAGTAGAAGGGAGGCCTTAAGAGAAAGAGAGGCGGCAGGGAAATCGGAGCGGGCATGTCTGTCCACCTTCAAACCAGGGTTGAGTTTACACCACAGTATTCCGGTGTCTGTAGGGTGGAGGAGGCAGCACAGTGCCTGGCTTCAACGAGAACTCAGAGAGGTATTCGGGATTCTCCGCCACGATCGGCCGGATCCGTCCATTCTGTTTATAAAAATATTTTGTGCTGTACTCCTGCAGGTAGTCTGGGTGCTGCAGGGTGCTCCGAGGGGGCAGGCTGTGGTTCCAGTAGTCAGGGTTGTCGAACGCTCTCTTGGCCTTCTCCGGCACAGACAGTACGGTGTTCTTCAGGTACTCGGCGTTCCCCAGCGTGTTGGCAAAGGTGTTGAGGTACAGTGGCTCATTCACATACTCATCCTCTGCCTTGGGGGGACCAGTGGAAGCATTGTGGTATTCGGGATTATCCAAAGCCTGAAGGTCTCCGTTTTTTCTCCGAGAGACAAACGGGTTCTCCTCGACAGGGTTCAGATATTCTGACGGAATAGGAAAGCATCAGTTAACATCTGCTACCTGGGAAATGTTAATCAGAGCAAGTGTTAATACAGAACGGTTAGCTTCTTTGTTCGGAACAAGAAAGCCAGGGATTCTCACAAAACTCTTTTGTTGATTACTGCTGTCATTAAAAAAAAAGAAAAAGAAAAGAGTAAATGGGCCAAAAATGATAAGGACGAAAGAAGACGCCTGCAGGGCTGGTCCCAGTGTTTCTGTCGCCTAGATTGTTCTTTTTCCGTCTAAATGCATTCCTCTCTCCCACATATGGGGCCAGTTATCCAAACTTAGCTTGGAAGATGAGACAACCTCTAAGGGTTAAATAGCCTTTAAATACTGAGAAATCAGAATTTTTTAAAGGATATTGAAAAATAAAAATATCTAAGCTGAATTCTACTCCAAGATCAATAGACGAAGTGGAAGAATAGCATTTTTGGCAAGTGAGGTTTACTGTGGTGTCTGTATAGTAACACGGATTTGATTAGAGATGTTTTCCAGAAAGCTTTATCCATAGGAAAAGAAACATCTAAGAAGAAAAACTCAACTCCTAAAACAAACTTGGTAGACATCTAACATGCTTCTAAAGTGACTCGCTTGCCAATACCTATGCTCAACAATAAAGTATAACAATTTCCAGTGGCTAATGATAATCACAAAATAGCAAACCATTAGTTTGACTCATATAAAATACCACTATTATGTGGGTTGGAAATGATCCATTAGTGGCTATTTTGTGTGATTTAATCTAAAATAGGTACTGACCCAGAATTTTTTTTAAAAAATGCTGCTAATTAATGTTGCTCTCCTCAAGTTTAATTTCTCTATATTATGACTATATATATATATATATATATATATATATATATAGACATGTATCTGAATATACAGACATATTTTTGTCTTGTCTTTTATACACACACACAAAAAAAATGACACTTTAGCTATTCTTACTTTGCTGAGATGCCAACATTCTGAAATAAACTTTCTATCCCCCATACTTAGTTTGACATGTAGAGAAAAAAATTTCATCAACTCAGGGTTATTTTCCCCTGGATATAGGTCTATGGATGCACTTAAGTATTTAGCATGGTAATGAATATCTCATCATCATATACTACATGAATTACAGTTCAGTAACGTACAAGATACTCTCATTTCATCCTGCAACAATCCTGTGAAAAAAGAGGTGCAAGCTGTATTTTTCCAGCTTTATAGGCAGAAAACAGAGATTCAATAATGTATGAAGGATCCAATTAGCAATGAACTAGACTTCAGACCTTCTAACTCCTCCTGAGTAATCATCTTGTTCTTCTGCACTGTTTTCATTATTGCCCCTATAGGAGTGGGGTGAACTTTACCTTTGATAAAATGTTTTAATTTGAAAGGGGCTCAAAGCTACTGTCATTTTAAGAAAAATATGTGTGTGTGTGTGTGTGTGTGTGTGTGTGTACTAATAGGCTATTTACAATGTGCATTTCACATTTTATAAAAGTGAATATAGCCAATATTACAGGACATAATGGGCCCTCATACAGAGTCTTAAAATACAGTTTGCTGTTGACACTGAAGATGCTGAGACAGGATCATCAGTTTTGAATAACAACCATCTATTTTCTTTTTGTGATGCTTTTCATGTAGAAGGAAAGAGGCTTTTTCAGAATGGAAATGTTGCTTGATTTGGGTGTTCAACATTTCCACCATAACACTGTATACTAGTCCCCCCTCATCCATGGGAGATACGTCCCAAGACCGCCCGTGGATGCCTGAAAGAGTGAATAGTACGGATGCAAGTGTGGATAGTACAAAACCCTATTTATACTGATTTTTACCTATAGATCCATAACTTCTCACTTACAGGAAGCACTTCATGGCTTTTCTTTGGCATCCAAATTGCCAGCCTTTCTACTCTTGCACTTTGTAGAAATTATTAAGTAAGTAAGGGATTACTTGAGCACCGTCACTGTGATACAGTTGATCCATGTGAAAACCTAGATGGCTACCAAGTGACCAATGAGCCAAGAGCGTGCACAACATGGACACACATCCTGGGTGGGACAGAGCAGGGTGGCCTGAGACTGCATCACACTACTCAGAGCAGCACACACTTTAAAACATAAACTGTTTATTTCCGCCATTTTCCCTTTGATCTTTTTAGACTGTGGTTCACCATGGGTAACTAAAAACATGGAAAACAAAACAGTAGATAAGAGGGAACTGCTGTGGTGCTTTATGAAACCACAAAGTATGGATATTTTCAAGGTGGAATGATATACGTGTAAGTATATGCAGGGCTAGAACTTTAATTTTTGAAATGTGTCAGAAGAAATCCTAATTTTCTGCAAGAAACTAGGTCATTTAAATGACACCATTTTAAAGGACCCACCAAATCTTTTACTGGTGCCATTAAAATCTTCGGACACTTTTGCCAACAATCCCAGTCTTTATGATAAGTCCAATAAAACAGTGGGTCTGAACTCTTGTGATAAGCTACCTCATTCAAATATTTCTATAATGATATGTTTAGATTAGTGTTTCTCAGGCTTGACCATGTTAAAAACTACCTGGGGATCTTGTTAAAATCCAGGCTCTTATGCAGGCAGGGCCTGAGACTCTGATTTCTGAAAAGCCATCACTGCCTCGGCTGCTGCTGGTTCAGACAGTACCGCCTGGAAGGCAGCAGCCCGGGTCTGTTTCTGGGTCACAGACGATGCAGAGTCCAGAGCTTTGGCCATACCCCTTCTACACTTTGCCTATTTTGGTGGATGTGAATGTAGAACGGCGATCACTTCTGAACATCCTGTTTGTACCTTGTTTGGGTTTGTCTCGCATAGGGGTCATGTAGCCTTCCTCATCCAGCTCTCCTCGTGGGCTCCGTTCCGGGGCAAACACCGTGGGGTCGGCACTGTACCTCTGGGTGCTGCTATCTTCTTGGACATGGGGTGCCACTGGCTTGCGTAGGGTGCCATTGCAGCAGGCGTCATCAAACATCTCGGCTGTGGCCCCCTGAGCAACGGGAGCTTCTGGGATGGTGCTGGTCGTGGCTCTGTAGGGCACGGGCACTCCCTGCTCTGCAGCAAAACCCCCATCTCGGTACACAAATTGGTTCTGTCAATAGTAGAGACACATTCAGACAACAGTTACTGTTAGGAAGAGTTGCAAAAAAATGAACATGAAAAGCTAAAGGACATGGAAGCTCGTCTTTCAGAAACATGTCAGGTTTGAGTTTTGACTGTTTGGTTGTTTTAATTTACCTTATTTCCCCTAGTGGCTAATGGCATTCAGTTACAGACTAATCACACCTAAAATTCCAATTTTTCTTAAAAGTTTAAGTCACGGAAAACAATTTGGAACTATATATAATCTCTTACTATTACTAAGCACCTACCACCACATGATCTAATAAACATATTTCACATTTCCCCCCCACAATTGCCCGTTTTTGATAGAAAATTCAAAGTGAATTTTCATGACATATAGCAACATAGTTAATTATAGGCAGTTGCCATTAAGAACAGAAGCACATGGGTGCCATTTGAGTGGTGATGTTTCCTTACTGCATTCTACTCTGTAGTTACTATGACTGTGAGTCTCCAGTACCTAACTGGAGAGTTTCTCACTTTTTAGCACACAACCTATCTTCGTGGTCGTCAAGATAACCTCCTCACTAGAGATATAACTTATGAGCCCAGGTAAAAATCAAAAGCTACTGTTGATGCATAATATCTCCATTTTGGATTATCTACTGAAATAATACTAGATATCTAAAAAAGGCTGCTTCACAATCTACAGCAAATGCTTAACTTACTGTTGGCAAAGGCAAAATGAGGAAATTATAGGGAGACAAGAGAGAGGAAACATGGTAAGCAAAGACCAAAAATCCTAAGAGATGAAGGTCGATTGTGAAATACTTACTCCTGACATGGGGGTGTAGGCGGGAGGAGGGCTGTGTCCAATTTCACTCTAATAGGAAAGAAAAATGGAATGATGGATATAATAAGAGGTAATATGAATGAAAAAAAAGAAAGAAAAAGAAAAGCCACACGAGTCGTATGAACCAGAGAGGAAACCATGCACAACAGTGAAGTTTGCTAAAGGGTAAAATTCTATGCACTTTGACTATAAGCGAGTTTATTGATGTGTTTTGAGGAGATTAAATATTTTAACTCAGTCCCTAGATAGGAAAATTATGCATAAAAAGTAAAATTTTTAAATGGATTAAAAATTAACTGGACAATGATTATTCCTCTGATTAGCCCTAGGAGAAAGGGAAAAATAGTTGAACGATTAACTGTAATTTTAAACAAGGAAGAGTTTTCTTCATTAATATTAAATAACTGAAATGGCCTCATACCATAGCCATTAATTTTTCCCTTCTAAGAAGACATTTTTCTCAAAGCAGATAGAAGTGGATTTCTATTTGCCTGGAATATTGTTTTTTTCTAACAACTTACATATATTTTTCACCATTTTGGCAATGGGTCAATTTCTTCTTTTTTTTAAGTTACTGTTTAACTTTAATTTAATTTATTTATTTACTTTTAAAATATATTTTCATTGATTTCAGAGAGGAAGGGAGAGAAACATCAATGACGAGAAAGAATCATTGATCTACTGTCTCCTGCATGCCCCCTACTGGGGATCGAGCCCACAACCCACAACCGGGCATGTGCCCTTGACTGGAATCGAACCTGGGACCCTTCAGTCCACAGGTCGATGCTCTATCCACTGAGCCAAACCAGGCAAAGTGTTAATTTCTTAACCTCTCCTTATAAAAAGGTACGTGCTCTTTCTCTTCAGTCTTTTTTTTTATGTGAGATCTATGGGGAGGGGGATGGAGCCCACAACCTAGGCATGTGCCCTTGGCTGGAATCAAATCTGGGACCCTTTAGTCTCCAGGCTGACGCTCTTATCCACTAAGCCAAACCGACTAGGGCTCAGTCTTATTTTTTTAAAGCTAAGAAACAGCAGAAAATTTTAGGAAATTAATTTATTTCCTAGAAACCTGCTTTATTTACTTTATTTTCATTTATTTAGAACCAGTAAAATCAAATTGCAGTTAAAAAACAACAACAACAACACAAAACAAGCCCTGGATGGTGTGGCTCAGTGGCTTAAGTGTCCTCTCATGCATGCCCCAGGAGGTTACTGGTTTGATTCCTGGTCAGAGCACAAGCCTGGGTTGTGGGCTCCATCCCCAGTAAGGGTATGCAGGAGGCAACCAATCAATGTTTCTCTCTCATTGATGTTTCTCTCTCTCTTTCCCTTCCTCTCTCTCTCAAATTAATAAAAACATTTAAAAAAAAACAATAGCAAAAATATCTATCTTCTTATAGTTCAATAAACCATCCAGCCTATGGGCTAAGTAAAAGTGGATATAAAAATAAAATAAAACATTAAAGACAATGTTCTTTAGGGTAAGTAGAGGGGGTTGTACAAACACCAACTCTTTCTTAACAAAAACTTACATATAGAAATGTATTCATTAAACACATTGTTGAGAACCTACTGTCTATGTGGCTAGGCACTTTCCTAGGCACTGGAGATAACTGAGAAAATAAAAACAGTTGATTTGATAAAGCTTGTATTCTCTACAATTTGTCTTTGAATGAACAAAGACAACTAAACTAAATCTCAAAGACAACAACATCTTGCAACATCAATGAAATATAGCTAACTATTATTCCAGGTCAATTTTATTTTATTTTTATTTTTTACCATTTAGAGAGAGATTCACAAAACAATCTAAGAAGAATATGGTCTCATGGAGGTGAGCTGTTTAATGTAATTAGTAATTACTGGATAGTACAATTCCTTTAATTTAGTTTGTTGGACTAGCCAACGGGCAAGTTATAAACCTGTGAGTTATGCAAAGTGAGTTTACATTTGAACTTTCCCCACAACTTAGTCTCTTACATGATGGCATAGAAAATATTTATTTCTTCTCGTCTCTGATAACAAAACTTAAAGACACATTAAAAGGCATGGAAAGTTAGAGGTATAATTAAAATGTAATGCCTAGAAGGTGGTATTCCACATTAAATAGACAGATCGCCTTATGAGTTACAGTCCCAATTATAGGTGATGTGGCCAGTCATGAAACACCTCAAATCCTCATTTTCATTCTTGGCCTCTCTACCTCGTTGTTAGTGCAGACAAAGTAAGTTAATGTTTATAACTGAACTTCGAAAGCTCTGCACATATATAGAGAATATATAAAATTTAAATATTCACATCTGCTAAATCGGATTTTTAAAGTCAAACAATTAAAATGCCAAAGCTACTCGTCAAAAAGGCATTTCAAAATGCTTACCTGTTCTACATTACTTTAAATATAGGTATTTTTTGCTAACTTTTAGAAAGATATGAAATCAAATAAATTGTTCATATAATTTGAGAAAGGAATTTTGTGTATAGTCCAGTGATATACAAAATAGATGGGTGGTATGAGAAATACAATTGCCTGGTGGAACTTTATTGTATTATAACCCTTGGTTTTACCCTATCATTAAACCCTCACCATTTCACACGAATTTATCAAAGATTTATTAATTCTCTAAAATAAAAGCACAAGAATGGTGGGAGACGCTGGAGGGATCACAATGCGCTAAGAAACACGTGGTGACTGGCCTTTTGGAATTTACACTGTACTATCACACATTACCTGAGATTATTAGAAGAAATGGCCAGAAGGAAATGAGGCAGCAGTGGATTTATTTCAATTACATGATTACAGATTGGAAGATAAGGTATAAAAAAATATTAGTAATTACCAGTGTTCCTTTCACTTTTTACTTTGCAAGAGTTGCTGTACTAGGTGATGTTTGATTGGAATCACACTGAGGAAACAGCCTTGATTCCTCATCAGGAAATACTTTATTATCTATTTTCATGATCTGGGCCAGACCACCTTCAGCAGTAAAGGCATCATACTAATGATAACGAGCCCTTAGGCGTAGTCTGTTCAGACACAGGAAGTGAGGCGCTGTCCTGCTAGAATGCATCCACTGTCCCTGCCCTGAGAAGTCTTTCTGTGAGCAACCTGCCAACTCCATCTGGATAGCCTGCCAGACACCATCACAGGGACAGGAGCGTCTTCATGCTTTTGCTACTTTTAAATGCTTTTTGTTACATTAAAATAGAAAGAAATGCTAAGCAAAGCGCCTTTAGCATTCATTGTTTTTTTAGGGTTATTGGCTGCTTTTTATGTTTGTGCTTCCCTTTTTTCCCTTTTTTCTCTTTTCTATTTTCCATGATGAAAAGCACCTCATTCATTTCCCCCTGGAAGGGCAGTGCAGCTACAAGGGAACATCTGTGAGGCCAATTAGCTGGGCTGGGAATGTGATATAATTGTTGTTTAAATATATTTAAATTACATGTTAATCGCTATGTCATAATTTATGGGCTTTGAAAATAACTTCTTGTACTTGAGAGCCAAGCCAGATTCTACTTGCTTTTTGCTGTTTTTAGTTTGTGCAGCAAGCTCTTCTCATTGCCTGCCACCTCCCGCCCCCCACTTCCCCACACTTGAAGAGCTGAACTTTAACAGCAGAAAGAATGACAGCTGCAAGTAAATTGGTTGAGTAGAAATTAAGATCCCCACAGTCAGAATGAGCGGGAGTGACCTTAACGTTCTGCCCAGAACAAAGCGGTGCCCTCAGTGAAAGGCTTTTGTTTTTCCATTGTGCCACTTTCCGCTGTCCGTCAAAGCCCAGCCTTGCAGACCTTCAGGAAGCAGCCTGGGCGCATCTGTTCAATTAGCTGGTGAGGGGAGTTACTGTGAGCAGCGTGGAGATAGTGGAGGTGGGTTATAAACGGGCAGAATTTTTTTTCCTGGTGGGGTATTTGAAAGGGTGATGGAGAGAATTAAATTTAATTTTATTGCCATGTCACTGGGACATTGTATGATTAACTCGGACTCAAATGCCAGAGGGTATAAGGAAGGCAAATGTCAGCATATATCAAATACAGTGTGAAAAGCACTTTTACATACATCATGTCCTAAAATTTACTTTTTAGTTGAATGATCAAGATTTCAACCTGTGTTATGACATGCACTGTGTTTCTCATATTTATTGTTTTAATTAAAATGTATTATTTAATATTGTTCTTGGGAAATTTTGAATTGTTAACCAGATGAACTGTGTCTTATGATTTTAAAAATTACATATCATACAAATCTATCTACTCACAAAACAAACAAAAGCACAAGCTTAATGCCTGACTTCCATCTAAATTAAGCATGTTCTTAATGAGAGCCAGTTTTTTAAATTTTTCAGATAATTGTTTCTGTCAATATTAACTATAAGATTAAAGTTTCTAGGGCCAAGAAACACTCCAATCCTTTTAACTAAAATAGCATGTGTCTCTGTAAGATGTTGCTAATGCATCACTACTAATTTATTACATAGACACTACCCATGTAGTAACTTTTAAGGGTTCTCTATTTTATCCTCTCTGACATATATTCTTTCTTTCTTTCTTTCTTTCTTTCTTTCTTTCTTTCTTTCTTTCTTTCTTTCTTTTTTGGCCTGTTTTTTTAAATTTTTTTTTATTTTTAATTTTTTAAAATTTTTTTATTGTTTTATTGCTTAAAGTATTACAAGGAGTATTACATATGTCTCTTTTTTTCCCCACCCTTGACAATCCCCTGGCCTCCCTTGCCCCCCAGTGTCTTATGTCCATTGGTTATGCTTTATATTCTTAACACTCCAATGGGCATTTTTACATTTTCTCAGGCCAGATAGCTGATGGATTTAATGTTGTTGGCCTAATGTACAATTCCTGATTCATGGCTCTATCTTTCCCCCTACTGAGTTCAACATAAAAATATTTGAGACATCTAGATTTAGAATCTTCATTTTTCATAGAACAATCAGAAGAAGAAAAACAAAATGTGACCATATACAAAACACAGTAAGGACTGGGGTAAGCTTATTGAATCTAGGCAGCTGGCTTATACACACACACACACACACACACACACACACACACACACACATATACTATATACCAATGCATATATTTCACAAATGTCTTCTGTCTATTTGTGTTTATTTATTAATGTATTTATTTATCTATTTGGTTTAATTATGTAGAACACTGATTTTTTAATAGAAACTAGGTTTTTACTCTACAGACAAAAGAAAGTAAATTAATATTAATGATATATAAAAATATAATAATGACATAATATTGCAAGAAATAAACAAGAAAATAATAATGACCTAATGATCATAAAGAAATGAACTTGGGCTCTTATCATGTTTTTCACTAACCCTAAAACATTTAATTTTTCTCAGATGTCTCATCCACCCTATTCCCGAAAATTATTTTTAATAAAGGAAAGGTATGAAAGGCATCAGTAAATATAAATGGGAGTCAATGGATTTTAAAAGTTATGGCGACATGGTGCCTTTTATAAACATTAATAATTCCACTTTAAGTCTGTTCTTGAAGTCTCCTTAGTTATAATGTCCATTCTGTTTCATAGATGAATATATGACTTCTCTTAAGAAAACTGATAAACGGGAAGGGAAACTAACACATATCATGTACCTACCATATGCTACAGACAAGTTTAGGTTTTATTAATGTTTATAAAGTTTTAAGGTCACTATCATGATGAAAACCTATGATTCCCCTTTTACAGATAAGAAAACTGAGAATCAGGGAAGTTACAAGTTCTTCCCATGTACACACGCTACAGGTGGCTATGGGGATCGGTCACCCTCTCATTATGCCACATGTAGATTTGGACTTTTCTATTTTCTCCTTGTCCTCCCTTTGTCCCTGAATAGTACCTGAATTTTTCTGTCCGGTAAGTTGTCATGGTTTTTCTTTTTTGGGAAAAAATAATCTCAAGGAAAAAATTTAAAAAGCATACTAGCCTTAGCTATAAAATCCTGATAATGCTTTACAGCCTGGCCCCTCGAGCTTATTTGCATTTTAACTAACTATAGGATTTAAGCTGAAAAGGAAACTATAAGAAGAATGTTCAGTGCTAATAGGAGACATATATTAAAATTTATATACATGAAAAATATTCTTTCCTAACAGTTTTTTCTTATTGATCTAAAATCATAGTGATTATATATATATATATATATATATATATATATATATATATATCCCCAAAATGTATACACACACTTTGAATAATTATAAATGCAGGGTTTATTAAAATACATTTCATTTACAAAATTGAGCTATCAGCTATTAAAATGTGTATACATTTTTTGGGACACTGTATATATGTGTGTACACACACACACACATTTACCTACCTTGCCAAGAGCAAAATCAACCCTGAGCAGGAGGAATTTTTTTTATCCTCACCCAAGGATATGTTTATTGATTTTAGAGAGAGGAAGGGAGAGAGAGAGAGAGAGAGAGAGAGAGAGAGAGAGAGAGAGAGAGAGAAAGAAAGAGAGAGAGAGAGAGAGATTGCTGTGTAAGAGAAACATCGTGACAGGACAGGTTGCCTCCTGTATGTGCCCCAACTGGGGATCCAACCTGCAACCTAGGTATATGCTCTGCCGGGAAGAACCCACAACCTTTTGGTTTAAGGACAAGGCTCCAACCTATTAAGCCACTTACCCAGAGTGGGAAATGGTTTGAATAACTGGAGAGCACAATTTTCTATGGCAGCATTCTTGCTTATAATTTATAGTTCCTAGTCCAGGGATTAGTCAATAAATTCCTTTACCTGCTTCACCAAAAATAAGTAAGCTATTGTGTCCCCAGGCAGCCATTCCTGTACCCCTTCCAAATATCATAGAACAAGAGCATATTCCCCTTTAAAACATTCATGGCTAAATGAGTCAACAAAATGAAGGTGAAAATTCCTCCCTTTATACTTTTCTGCTTTAAATCTCTGCTCATATTATTTGATGAAGTAAAAAAAAAAAGTATAGTCAAAGTAGAAAAGGTATAAAAATATGATTTTATATTAGTGCCAACATTCCTTAGCTTCATTCAAGATAAGCAGTAAGAATTTTGTCACCATTCTTGAGATTAGTAATCACATGGAATTGATATCTCTTAACGCTGGTGTGAGTTTGAAACATTTTTTGTTTGCTGGTTTCTGGCAACTTTCTCTTGCCTGTTATATTTCTTTTCGCAGCCTGTTGTGATATTTGAACCTTTTCTTAATCATCACTTACCTGCTAATTAACACAGTGTGCTAGAACTTTAAGGAGGAATTTTAAGCACTTTTAGAAGGTTTTCTTAAAGACCTCCCAGCAGTTCTTTTCAATAAAAGATGGAATGGCTTTTCCCCCTAAATTTTAAACTTATTCTTAAGAATGTCTAGTTCAATTGCAATATCTTTTTTAAAAATCAAAATAAAATTATTAGCCTTTACTGTGTTCAAATTCTTGAGTAGGTTGGTAACGTCTTCAGTGAAGATTGAGGTTGTCTGTCATTCTGCTTGAGTGCTTTTTTTTTTTTAATCCAACATCATGAAGATTATTTTTGCAGGCTTCTTAGTACATGAACAATACATTGAGGTTGGGAAATGCTTGAAGACAAAAATTCCATAGACCTGGGACAAGTGATCACATGAGGTCCTTCTACCTCTAGGATTGTATTCTGAAACATTTTGCCACGAAACTAAGTGGCCATTAACAAATTCCTTAATCTCTTGGGCCCTCAGTTCACTTAACTCTGAAAAGAGGAATGGAGCAATAGAAAAGGTAATGAGAAAATTCACTTCCAACTATCAAATTGTTTGTATGTAAAATGAATATTTGGCCTTAAGCCCACAAAACTGATTGTTAAATACTGTAACATGCTATTGGGATTAAAGCAAAGACATCTACAATTTTATTTTTGCATTAATGTACTTTCCAAGGTACAGTAATCACTCCTCCCCTTTTTCTAAATGGAATCTCTCTGAAGTATCTTAGCCTCTATGCAACACATAGTTGTATGTTTGGGAAGGCAAGATTATGTTCAGCTGTTGACTGGTGAAAATACAACTTTTAAATAAAATTATTGAATTTAAACTTTTAATTTGAGAGATGGAGATACTGATGCTCTAAGAGGTCAGGTTAATTTTCAAGGCACAGGAATGACCATACTAGAGACAGGATTCCCTGAGTCCCCACCTTATGTGCATCCCATTATACTTTACAGCCTCCAACTGGCATTTAATAAATGATAAAAAGTCAGTTTTAGAGTTTTTGAGGCACATTTTTTATGTTTTTCAGAATTTTTTTTTTTTTTTTACTATACCTGAAAGGATTGGCCTTAGCCACTATGGTATTTGTTTTTAATTGAAAAACACATTGATATACTTTTATAGTGAATTTAATGGAGCTTCTTTTTAAGACAGATATCACTTTTTCTTATTCAATAGGTTATAAGTTTATTAGATAAAATAGAGAAATATGCTAATTAACCGGGCGTCATAATGGGTCACCCGGACAGGCGGTTGCTTGTGCAGCATCGGGGGTGGGGTGGCAGGGCCCTCCATGCACCTGCACTGGGGGACGACCTGATAGGCAGTGTCCGTGGCTGCTTCAAGGGCTGGAGAGGGAGTGGGCGGTAGTGTGCGATTTTGAATCGCGTGCTGGGTTCCTAGTACCTTAATAATACTAAATACTATACATTATTAAAGCTGTACATACACGGATTAATTAAAAGCAGAATTTTTTAAAATACTTTATTTACAAAACAGATTGCCTTCCATAGAGAGGGAGTATGTTATTTAGATATCTATATACTAGAGGCCTTGTGCATGAAAATCGTGCACAAGGGGGAAGGAGGATCGCTCAGTCCGGCCTGCACCCTCTCTAATTCGGGATCCCCCGGGGAATGCCCGACTGCCAATTTGTGCCCGCACTTTTAACAGCTCCATTGTTGTTTTTCTTTTCATGCTTAAACCTATTGGAATTAGTAGGTATTAAAAGTGTGTATGTCTTTTGGTGGGACACCCTGTATATCTCTAGTCAACAGTGAAAGGAACCAACAGCGGATTTGGAACCCCCAGACAGGGAACCTTGCTCACTCCCCACATGTCTCCCCATTGCACTCCCCACATGTCTCCCTCGGCGGCCGGCCTAGGAGGCTTGGCTTCCTTCGTCACCCTTGGGTGGTGGCCACGGAGCTGGGCGGAGTGGTGGGAGGCTTGGCTTCCTTTGTCACCCCAGGGAGACTTGGCTTGGGTGGTGGCCACGGAGCAGGGTGGAGCGGGCGGGAGGCTTGGCTTCTTTCGTGGCCCTGGGGAGACTTGGCTTGGGCAGCGATGAAGGAAGCCAAGCACCGGTGACAAGGGAAGCCAAGCCTCGTGCCCGCTCTGCCCAGCTCTGTGGTTCCGGCCCGCGCTGCCATCTTTGTGGCTATGGGCACCACAATCTTTGTGGCTATGGGCGCCGCCAACTTTGTTGTGGAGTGATGGTTAATTTGCATATTATCATTTTATTAGTATAGATATAAAAGCCTAAGCGACCATTACAATGGAACAACCAGAACGGTTGTGATCACTATGACCCACACTGAGCATGCAGGCAAGTGAGTGGTTAGGAGCAAGCAGGCAGGCAGGCAAGCGGGTAGGAGCAAGCAGTCCCAATTGCAAGAGGGATGTCTGACAGTTGGATGTCTGACTGCAGGGATCAGGCCTAAACTGGCAGTAGGACATCCCCCATGGGGTCCCATATTACAAGAGGACACAAGCTGGGCTGATTCCCTCCCCCGCCCACGTGCACAAATTTTGTGCACTGGGCCTCTAGTTCTACTTATAAAATTCAGTTATTAAAAAAATAGATATATGCATTTTTTTTACCTTAATGGTAAATGGTTTTTATGTCTATCTAAAACTATAAAATGAGAGGAGGTCTGGGGATTACAGAAATAGTTTTAAGAATTAAGGAATTTATAGGGCAGGTTTAAAATAAGAAACAAGAACATGAAAACATTCTGAATTTGAATGACATTATTTTAGAATTTAAAATGCTATGCCTTGGCTTGAGTATAATACAGGGTGGGCAAAAATAGATTTATAGTTTTTCATATGGAAAATAATACAATGATTAATAAATAATAACACAAGAATAAACTTTATGCTTCGTGTACTCACAACTATAAACCTAAACCTACTTTTGCCCCAGCCTGTATGTTTTCTTTTGTACTACTGGTAAAGACTTTAGCCTGGCCAGCATGGCTCAGTGGTTGAGGGTCAACCTATGAACCAGGGATCACGTTTGATTCTAGGTCAGGCCACACGTCGGGGTTGTGGCTCAGTGCAGGAGGCAGCCAATCAACGGTTCTCTCTCATCATTGATGTTTTTATCTCTCTCTCCCTTCCCCTTCCTCTCTGAAATCAATAAAAGTATATTTTTAAAAAGACATTTAAATCACAATTTTAGGCTTTGTGTGTGTGCATGTGCACGTGTGTGTGTGTATACATATGTGTATGTATTCATACACACACTAAGAAAATTAACAGCTTAAAACCAGATAGCAAAGGTATATTTAAACTACTCAAACTATGACATTTTTTTTTATAGGCTGTTAGCTCATTTGTGAGCTTGTATTTGCTTTATTTTTCCATTCTTCACATGTGGATATTATTTATCAGCAAATGACTCTTGTTCACTAAAACACTATGTATAAGAGTGTTCAACTTAGAATTATTTCTTTAGTGGTTATTTGGAGTCATTTTATTTACTTGCAAATAATAAGGCAATAATAAAATATTCTATATTTTAACCTCCCCCTTAGCAATAATCTAAGCTCGAGAAGTTTTATTATATATTCAAAATAACAATGACAATTTTTAAGCTAACCTAAATTAAGAGAATGTAAAAATTATGAGGAGCATAGTTTGTGTAGTGAGAGATAGAAAACAAATAATATATAAAATAGAATTGAAAATTTTATAAAATGAAATCTGCCATTTAAATTGATTTTGTGTCCTATATGATCGGTGTTGGCAATTTAACATAATACAGATAAGGTTTTCAGTGTTCGTGTCATTTCAGTGTGGACCAGACTGGAAATATCTTCAGTTATGATAGTTTTATGCAAATTGTTTACTAGATAAAAAGTTATTTTGCAACAATGGCTGATTCATCTAACTATTGCTCTTTAAGCTACCAGGTGGCACAAGCTGTTGATGTAAGTAGCAAGACTTCTAACAGTCCACCTGGAATTAGGACAGCTGGTTGGTGTGAGCTGATCTGAATAATATACTTGGGTACAGCTACTGACAGAGCAAACAGCACACGGCTGTCCCATCAGCCCAGAGCAAACACCAGTTACATTTCACAGAAACAGGCTGGTATTTACAACTGCTTTGAGCCAAAATGAATATCTGATTGAAGGAAGCAACCCAAGAGAAAAAAGCTCTTCCCAAAGCCCCCAAATATCATTTTGCTGCATATAAAAAGGAAAAAGAAAAGACACAAAGAACTCCTTCATCTATTTGTAAAACACTTCAGAATTTCCTAAAATTAAAAAAAAAAATGACCAATACTTTCTTAGTTTTCTATGTATATTCTAGATTAGCCAAGACCACAGTCATAATAATTTTTCTTTAAGTTCTAAAATGACTAAAAATTTAATAAAGAAATATAAAGAAGGCAAACTATAAAATAGACCTGAAACAAGAGAATCCAGTTTAAATCTAACATGGATGCCAGAAATCACTGAATCACATTCTATTTTCAGCTAAGGTAATAGAGATGGCAAGTGATTTTTTTTCTCAAGATCACACAGAAATCAATAGGCTTAATTAGAAAAACATTTTAAGGTTTATTATGGCTAGGAAAAAAATCTACTTGAAATACCTAGATTAGGTTTGCTTAACTGAGTTAAGGGCAACCCAGGTGAAACTCTAAAGCAGGTGAGGTCTGATCTCAACATTTCCTCTCCATGGTTGACTTCTCAATTGCAGGCCCATGAGTCTTGACTTATGCCTAACAGACTCCAGAGCCCACTGATTGCTGCCCTAGTTCTACAGGAAATGTGACTGTATCTATTATTGTCCTCCTGCCAAAGAGGGAACGTTCTGAGTCAGTAACTCACTTCAAAATGGTCCTCGCTTACCTACACTCTTATCCTTTAGGGAATTGCCTCTCGCTGGCCACAGGGCATCCATTTAGTCTGATTAATTTCGGGAATATTTCTCATATTGGTGTTAGTAGATCATAATGGCCCTGCATCAGATACCACTGAACAACTGAATACCAATTTTTTACCCATATAATTAACTGTTGGCCTGACTTCTCAATTTGGAATGTTCCATAGCATTTCAAGTGTCACATTTCCAAAACTAAAATGAACATCTCTTTTCCCTACACCAAATCTAATTCTCTTATCTTTCTTGATTTGGTGAATGGCATCAACCACTTAACTACTTGTACTAGTCAAATATCTTAGTTTCATCTTTGACTCCTCTATTTTACTCTTCCTTTCTAAGCATCCAAGGTCGAACGTCTTAACACCTTGAGAACCCAACCATCCTCTCCATTCACACTATCTCAGGTGTGGCTAAGGTGTTATATAATTTATTATTCTAACAGTAATACTTTGAGAGTAAAAAAGTGCGGTTCACGATTCAACCAGGATAATAAGAGCAAACCAGGACTCCCTAGCAACAACAAGCACATGTGATAAACGTAATTATGACATAACTTCTTAACTAGAGTATTTTCATAGTTGCTCAATGGGTCTCCTCAACCTTGGTCCTTCTCTTCACTCCACTCTAATACTCACACTTCATTCTCCTGCTTTAAAAACTATAATTCTTTATTGCCTCAGGCTAAATCAAGTCTCAATTTCTTATGACATTGAAGGCATTTAGTAGCTATTGTCTTTGCCAGTTTCTCCAGCCACACCTTTGGCTCCCTCAGTTACTTCTATGGTCCATTACCTCTTTCACCTCCAGGCCTCTGCCCAAGATTGTTTCCACAATGCTTTTTCTAGGTTATTTGCCTTCATTATAGGTTTAGGCCATCGAAAATGATCATTGCAGTGATTACATTTCACTATTGCTTTAAAAAATGTATCAAGAACTTATGTGCCCTATATAAATAATTTATCAACTATATTTGAATTGTTTATTTACTTCATAGTATTTCTTTTTTCCTTAGACTCTAAACCTTCTTAGAAGAGGATTTACTCTAATTTGTCCACATATTCTTCCTTGATACTTAGCACAGGCCAGAGACATGGGCATGGTGAATGTTCAGTAAAGGTCTCTGAATCCAAGGCTGGACACATAGGAAGATACATTAAACCCAAGAGTGTCTCTAACAATGTGAATCCCAGGGACTCCATTGAGCCATTCAGATATGTTTTAAATAATATAGGATTTTAGCACCCCTCAAATTATATATTACACAGGTCTTACTCTTCAGATAGTCCAGGGAAATCCTAAGTTGAAAATTGAACCCCAAACAATGATCTGAATATTATATCTCATCTAGTATATTCACTCTTCCTATCAATTGGTTACTATATCTAGAGGCACTGTTTGAAATATTAATTCTAATAGCAAAAAAAAAAGTATTCCTACCAACAGTGAATGTTTCCAAATGCAATGGACATTTCACATCCAGTTATAAAACTTCAGGATTCTATCATGAGCATGACAGCACTCCCTGGAGACATCTCTGTGTTTTCTACTGCTTTGGAGGTCTAGAAAGCTCAGGCTTCTGCCTGAAGGATATAAATTGTTAACTACGGACAAAAGGAAAGACAGACCTTGAGGATAAATTGCCTGTAGGCAGATGGAAAACGTAGTTTGGGCTCATAAAATTAAACACAAATCCTTACAAGTATCTTTTTAAAGTAGTATATACCACTCATCTATATTTCTACACCAAGGAGAATTGCACAGACACCTATAAGGAAGAATCACTTAAAATTTTTCAAAAAGCATTTTTAAGATAATCGTGGCTGAAGAGTATAGTTATAAGTAATTGAAATTCTAAATCAAAATTATAGAGTGTGGTCTCTAGAAGGAGAAGAAGCTGCACTTGTGGGAAAAGCACTGCCTCCCAACAGCTCTGCTGCTGGAAATGAGTTTTTCTCAAAGCATAGTGTTCTCATCTGTAAAATGGGAATAATGTCTGTCCTGCCTGCTTTATGAGTTTCATAGGTTCATGTTCTTGTTACATAGAATAAAATAATGTATTATATGCATGTACAACTGGTACTATTTCTAGTCAGTTAAAGGAAATACAACTGGATGCTAACTTGTACAACATTCATACAAACCATACTAAATGCTGCAAACCAAATAAGCATACATTTCTTATATACCAGAATAACATTATTTTTTCTTATATACAAGAATAAAAGTGTTCATTTAGCTACATGTTTATGTGTAGTGATAGAGGTTTATTGAAAATTTAGAATCTCATTTCATTTGAAACAAATATGAGAAGTGTTTGGTATTATGGAAGTAAATAAAATAATGGGAAATAATTTACAAGTTTTATTTGAATGTGTATTAATTACTACATCAAAAAGACATTGTAAGACATTCCTTTGAAAATTAAAATTAATGATATGCTTTTCTTTGTGCATCAGTAAATCAAAGCAAGACCCTTTAGAACTCTTTTTCCATTTAGTCTCAGAAAGTTACATATTAAATGTCCAATGATAAAATCCTTAACCAACTAAAATAAATTAACTGAACAACCTAACAGTAGAGATTATGATAAACTGAAATGAAATCTTCATGACTTTCATTTTCTTTAGAAGATGATGGTGAGAGTCAATGAAATACAAACATTAGAAATTCATATTTCCGCAGAATATGTGTTGGCCTTGATTTTCTTGAATCGCTTCTACTGAACACTTGAATGCATCCAGACAGACTCCTAATAAGAAATGCCTCAGAATTCATGCTGAGGCATTGTCAACAGGCCAAGGAGAAATCCTCAGTGCTGAACATGTGCTTAGATGAAATTTTTTTTTCTCTGGGATGGCTAATATTTTTCAGGGAAAACTGGCACATTAAGAGAGACAAATAGTAACGCAGGAAATGTTTGAACTCTCTTACCCTGTCTGATGGAAAGAGAATTTCTCTTTCACCTCTTTAATAAATTAATATTGGAAGCATTTTATAGATTTTATGAGCATATTAAAGACTTGTAAGAAAAACATGTCTCCAAAAGAAAATAGCTAAGTTACAATAAAGTGCTTAGATTTGCAACCTGAAAAAAAAAATAACTTAATAAATGATTTGGAGTTGGGAAAAATAAAATAGATTAGACTTTCCTACATATTATAAATCCCAGGCTTTCTTCCAAGGACTACCCTACCAAACAAACAAAAAATGTACTAGACAGGTAAGACAGGCCTCTGGTATATTTCCCAGGCCGCCTTGTCCTTTATTATACACTAGCACAGATTATTACTTATTATTTTAAAGGAAGATTTTAAGCCAAGGTGAAGCTATGTTCTGACAACAGAAAATATTAATACTTGATCGTATTAATACAATCACAAAGAAAAGAATGGTTGTCTTTCTTGCCATATGTCTTTAGTGTTAGGTTCCCCAGGCTTTCTTAGGAACCTTTACTGTTTTTATTATTTATACATATATCCAAGAGTTTTAGAAACTGTTTTTAATTCATCTGAATCATCTTTTAGGACAAGAAGCTCCTGAAATATATAACCAACCAGTTGTATTAGTGTCTTATCTTTTATTTCTCCCAAATTTTCTTATCTAAGTATTTAAAAGATAACTAGTAGTCCAGATTTTGCAAAAACAGTAAATGAGAAGTGGACATTTTGATAAGTCCTCGGCTTGATCTCTTAAAGTCTTAGTGAAAGGCCTGGCATTCACCAAAGTTCAGGTAAGAACCATTGATAGGGGCAGAAATAGAATAGTGGGAACCAGCTAGAATTGTAAGAAAAAATAATAACACTGTTAACTGTTATTATTTTATTCTGATTAAAAAAGGCACATTCTAACCTGACTGGCAGTTGCCTCTGGGAGCGGGGAACTCTTCTGGAAATGCAGCCCATCCTCCCCATTTGGAGCTGCCTATTATCATGGAAAGATTAACAATATTGTTGCAGAAACCAGAATTGCCAGCCCTTTGAGGACCCCAGCCTTTGCATGTCACTAAGCCCTTTGAAGACCCAAGCCCTTTTGCATATCTGTAAACTGTCCATTTGCCCTTTTTGCCTACTTCCCATATAATCTTTGTCCTTCTACCCCAGGGGTCCTCAAACTACAGCCAGCGGGCCACATGCAAATACAAGTATTGTATTTATTCCTGTTTTGTTTTTTTACTTCAAAATAAGATATTTGCAGTGTGCATAGGAATTTGTTCATAGTTTTTTTTTTTTTTTTTAAACTATAGTCCGGCCCTCCAATGGTCTGAGGGACAGTGAACTGGCCCCCTGTTTAAAAAGTTTGAGGACCCCTGTTCTACCCAATATAAGCACTGGCTTATGGTGGAGTACAGAGCAGATTTTTATAGATGACCTGGTGCTCTCCTGTACTGCCTGCAGTATTGGAATAAATGCTCATCTATGATTCAGCCCTGCCTCTGCTTAATTGCCTCAAGTAGTGGCAGGCAGCACAGACCCATTGACTGTCCAGTTACATAATTAGAAGTAATATTTGCACACAGAGGCACTTATAGGATTTTTATCCAGTCGGTTGCCATACAAAAGCATATTGCATTTGAATTATGCAGGAGGAGAAGATATTTCCAACACAGCTTGATTCAAGACCAGGTTGTGAATTATTTGCTTTGAAATACCTTCACATTCTCCTGCTTGGAAATTCTGGTCAAGAGAAGAGCAAAAACAAGCAACAAGCTCATCCTAAGCATTTAGTCAGGTTTACCAGCCCACAAATGAAATTTTTTAAAATGCTTAATTGTCCTCCGTCACAAGGGAGGAAGGAAGCACAATAAATAAAGGGTTCTCTGTTATATTAAATTTTGGCCTATACCATCATCTTGAGTTTCTAAATAGAGAAGGCCCAAAGGAAGCTTTCACTATCATGCTATTTGAAACCAAGAACAAGTTCATTTCCCTTAGCCATTTCATCTACACGTTTTCTCACTTCTACCAAGGGTGAATTTACCTTAAAGCACAAAGCTTAAAATTTCAGGCCCTCCATTGCGTAGCCTGGAAAGAGCTCAATTCATAGGTTCACGTGATTTGGTAAATTTGAGATTTTTATTTTTATTTTTGCATTCATTTTCTTAAAGGCTCCGCCCCTACTCCCAATGATGTATCTGGCTCCACAAAAACCTCATTCCATCCATGCTCTACCCCCCCTTTTCAGGGAATGTTTCCTACAGTTTATTCTTGACCAGAAATCTGGCACTCACCAACAGCCATCCTGTCCATCCAGAGGCTTAATATGCTTTCTCGTGGGGCTGTTCATTCCACGTTTCAATTGCGGCATCAGAGCCAGGGTTAATATGCTGTAAGCTCCCACAGCTTCAAATAACTCTTCCAAATTCATTCAAACCCCTCTGCTTCTTGAGGTTCATGCTAAATAGTTACACTATAGGCCCTTATTCTTGTGGTTATCATTACAGGCACTTTCCCACACTCAGATTGTTCATTGGTAACACTCAGATTGCTCAGCGATATCTGACTCATTTCTAACCCCTTTCACCATGAATGACACTGAATATCTAAGCACCATAGTTTCCTCCTGGGCTGTAATCTTATCACTTCTTCAGTTTACCTACCAGATAGCCATATCTTGACATCACCAGAAAAAACATCTTGTTGTAGAATCTTTAAAAATAGCCTTTTATCTGGCCACAGCCACCTCTTCATTCACTTAGTTGATTTTCTTTTTCTAATTCAATCATTTCTGCCTCCCCTCTTGCCCCCGCTTTGAGGACTCCTCAATTAATTCCTTGACACTTTTATTTTACCTGCATGAGCTTTGAAGTAAGCTACACATGGGTCTGAATCCTCATCTTTTTGTTAATGTTATACTTTATAAGAATGTATATACTCCTAGCTGGTTTAGTTCAGTGGATAGAGAGACAGCCCATGGATTGAAGGGTCCTGGTTTGATTCTGGACAAGGGCACGCACTTGAGGTGTACCTCAGTTGCTGGCAAAATCCCCTGCCCCGGCTGGCACAGGTGGGAGGCAACCGGTTGATATGTCTTTCTCACATCAATGTTTTTCTCTCTGCCTCTCCCCCTCCCTTGCACACTCTCTAAAAATAAATGGAAAAATATCATCAATTGAAGCTTTAACAACAACAACAAAGGGATGTATATAAAGGGAAGCCTATTTGACACTCAGTTCATATTAGGGACATGATTATATATAAGTATGTAGATAAGAAGATCATTAGAAGGGTAGACAGATGAGAGATAGATTAAAAAAAAAAAGAACTTACCTATGCTATATGGTTAAGTACTTCATTGATCCTCAATACAACCTTTAGTTTCTTCAATTTCTGTATTGTTCGGTACAATGGTCTTACCAGCTCTCAACTCTTGATGTGTCAAATAATTTTTCTCTCCCTTGCTCATAGTCCCCGTGGTACAATGAACAATGATGCATCTAAGTAGAGAGGTGCCTCTAAAAAGCTACATTTCTACCTTTGTTGAGTCTGAAGATTTACTGGCCTATAATTAGTCTTTGTTCATATGCCTTACCACTGCATTTTTAAAAACTATATATGTTTCTTGATCTCAGAGAGGAAGTGAGAGGGAGGGAGAGAGAGTAACATCAATGATGAGAGAGAATCCTTGATCAGATGCTTCCCACCTGCCCATACTTGGGATCCAGCCCACAATCCGGGCATGTGCCCTGACCTGGAATCGAACTATCACCTCCTGGTTCATAGGTTGATCAGCTCAACCACTGAGCCATGCTGGCTGGGATTATCACTGCATTTTTTTTCCATAAGCTTCACCAATTTCTTAAAGCTTTGAAACACATCTCTGTTCTTCTCCCTCTCTGAAAAAAACCTTGCTGTCTGTATAGTAGAATATAATCTAAACATCACTATGTTTGGTGCCCCTCAGTTTAATCTATAAATTATAACAAAATGGAAAAGTTATTACTTGTTATGACTTGTTATTGCAACTGGTCTGAATATCTCATGGAAGACATCTACCTGAGTTTGTTAACAATTACCAAAAAATGTTGATGAAGTGTTTGGTGTAGAAGGCAAATCAATCATGAGCCAAGTGCCGAGGCTTCTGATGGGAGGAAAATTATACTACAAGACAAAGAAAAGAAAATTTGGATCCCCATCAGAGAGAAAACAGAGGAAAAAAAATCAAAGAGTGGGGAAGAGAGCGAGAGAAGACTGCTCTCTAAGCTGTGAACCTTCAGTCTGTACACAAATTCTATCTTTAATAAAATCTATCAAACTCATAAAGTCTTGGTGTGAATTACACCTACTGTTGGGGAAAGGAAGAGACTGAGTTGTGTAAATCAAAGAAAGGCTGGTAGTCAATGAAGAGTGGGAAAGAGGTGCCACCTGTGGAAATTGGAGCCCATGAAGAAAGAAGAGCCAATGGCTATTTATTGATACCTTTTGAAGTATTTCATCTGTATTATTTCACTCAATCCTTATACACACCTATGGTAGATATTATTTGTATCCTCATTTTAGAGAAACTGAGAAGTTAAGTTGGTGGTTCATGTTTACAGAGCGAGTAAGTACTGAAGCCCAGGCTTAAATATAGTCAGTTGGACCTCAGTACACATGGTCTGGTATTACACATTGCCAGTTTACCAAATTACATCAATAATTACTTTTGTTCCTCAGTGAATTAGATGAAAAAAATTGGGGAAGCTGTTTGAATGTGTTCCATCTATAAATTTTAGGTTGAGTAAATTCTTACTTGGTGCTCAGGGGACAGAAAAATCCCCACTGGACAGGTGGGTTAAAATCTCATTCTCAGATTTCCTTGTGTCAAAGATGATCTCCTCCCATCCAAGATGAAAACTTCTTTGACTATATTGGGACTTATCTTCCCCCAGTGCCCTCTGGACTTTTCTCTGCCTACTCTCCTGTTTCCTGTTATTTTCTGTCTTTATGATTTTTGCTAGTTCACTCCACTCTGAGAATGTTCAGATACCCATTATTCTAGAAAACTTCCTCTGACCTATCTCTCACCCTCAACTCACTTTACGTCTCCTTTCTTCCCTTTATACACACACAAAAAAAACCTTTTCAAATAAATCCCCACTTCCTGACTTTACTCTTCAGTCAGTTGTATTTTGCTCTCCATTAGTTCCACATTCTACCAAAATAACTCAAAAAGAAGACCAATATGTTATACATCAATAATAATAATGATTTCAAAATCCAGACTTTACCTCACTGGAGGTCTAGACACATATTCCTCAATAGCTGGTAGCTATATCTACTTATATTTCAAGATATTATCTACATTTCCTTATTCTGCATCATCTATTCTTTCATGCATGAGTAATTATGTTAACATCTTTTAAATTTCCCAATTAGAAAATTTGGTGTTACCTTGACTTCTCTCTCCATCTCACTCTGAAATACTCAACTGGTACCCAATTCCTGTTAATTCTATTCCCAAAACAATCATTTATATCAAACTTTACATGCTATCTCCTTTGCCTCCAAAGGTAATCAGTCTGTTTTAGTTTACATTTCAAAAAACTGCCAGAATTTTCTCACTCTACGCAAATCTAGCCTTTTCAGTTCCATGCTTAACACCAATTTGTCCATATGACCCCTTAAGCATGCTTTGTCCCTATTGTAACATCCTCCTCGTTGCATTTTATTGGCTAGTTACTTATCTGTGTATTTCCTGAGGGCAGGACTGGATGTGGTCCTCGTAGGCAACCATGAGATTAGATAGATAGTAGACATCTCAATAACTGTTTTCTCAATGAATAAATGATTGAATGGATGCTCTTTGCTACTGGCCTGAAATAATCTATTATTTGACAGAGGTGAGTAAAACTTTCTAAGCTTGAATAAGTCAATAAGAAACTACTAGTAAGACTATCCATTTAGTCCTGAAAGCTCAAAATTAATGAAAAAATTTGCAAGTAAAAATTCAAAAAGTCAAAATACTTTACTGATGTGCTCATCTGATCTTTACAGTACTGAGTGTTAACCTTACACAATGATAAAACAGCAAAAGCTCTCAGAAGCAGGGTGAGAGGCAACGCATCGTTGTGGTAAAGTGTGCAGCCTCTTGGGACACTAGCACCGGGCTGCCTGGTCCTGCCGCTCAATAGCTGTGCCTCCGTTTTCTTCCATAAACACAGGCAATCCTAACAGTAACGGCCTAGTAAAGTTTTCATGGATATAAAGGAATAAATAATAGGCACTTAATTTATATCTGGCACAAAATAAGTAATAAATAAGCCTCTCCTATTATTATTTATTCTTTGAAACACATCTTACTCATACATATGCATGGTTACTAAAAGTAAAGGAATGATTTAGGCATTTCCACGTAGTGAGTATCCAATGGCCTGCTCTCTCTAACATAACTACAGTATCTGGCTCCAATTAAAATGAGATTATACCAGACTCCAAAAAAGTCTGAATTGTATATGTCTCAGTATCTCTGCTATGCTAAAGAATTTTAAACATAATTGTATATGTCTCAGTATCTCTGCTATGCTAAAGAATTTTAAACATTATTATTTTCTTTCAGAGATAGAAAACTATTAAGTATGGATGTTATTAAATAATGCCTATGGTTATTGTTGAAAAAAGCAACCAAATTTGTTGTCAATTCAACATCCAAATTCTTTGCCTCTCTGATTTACAGGGCTGTTTTTCATCACAATGCAGAAAACATTGTGTAGCAAATGTATATGGAGATTTTCTCATGGTGGTCTACCCACCCCTTAATTCAGCTTTTGCTCAAGTGTAATGACAGGCTGGTCCACAGAGCACCATTTAGCCTCTCTTTAGAACACGCCGGTGTGCCAGAATTCCAAACAAAAAGAGGAACTTTTCATTTGGGCAGGTGAGGGAGGAAAGAGACCAAGACGCAAGATGCTTGTGATGAGGGGATGTTCAACAGCGGGGAGTGCACAAAGGAAAGCTGATGAGCAAGCCCAGCCCCCACTATGCACAACCATCTTCTCCATTCTGTTTCACGGAGTAATCACAGGATATTCTGAACCGCTCAAAATGCCATCAGTCCTTATTGAGAAAGAAATAGAGCATCTCTCCCTCACGCCTTCGCAGAAATAATCATGGTCGCAAGCTGGCCTGAACAGGGAGCTCTGGCAGACAAAGATGGATTTGTACAAATAAATAAATAAATACATGAATTAACTTCCCCACACTGTGAATGGGAAGTTGATGATAATCTCCCACTCCTATTGTGTCAAGGCTAAAGAAACTCACAATTATGCTCTCCAGGTCTAGTGCATTAAAGAATAGGCTTCCTGATGAGATTGCTTCCAATAATGTACAGTCAGAGCTGGGAGTCTTGTGTCAATAATACTAAAAAATAACCATCTCAATGACTTAGATAAAATGTTCATTAACATTCGAAATCTAAGTATCATCTCTAGTTGCCCCTTCCTCCTCTTTGTTTCCTTTCCTAGATCTGATTTTTTTTTTCATTTCCACTTTTGAAGGGAATAAAAGCCTCTTTTGATTGTTCAAAAAGGCTTCTTATGCTAGCCGACAATTGCTCAAGAGTGAAATAATTTCATAAAGATCACCGAAAGACTTTCCTTAAACAAGCAGCATTTCTACGGTCCATGCTGTCTTGGTGTTTGTGGGAGCCTGTTTGCCGTGTCTAACTCCAGTACTGGTAAGAATCTACAGTGATGCCTGCAGGGTGTTCTTTAAGATGAATCATTATTAGGAGGCCACTCAGTTTGCAGTTAGAAGACCTGACCCTGGTTTGGTCTCCAGTTACCAACCTTTTAACCAAGTTACCAAGTCATTTACTAGGTCAGGGATTTTGATTACTGTTTTATTGGGATTCTGGTGTGAAAATAAAATGCCACATGTGTCAGAGATCTTTGTAAACTTTCAAGCATTATTTAGCTCTCACCTATTTTTGCAAATGGTCCAAGAATGAAAATTTCTCTCTTATTTTATAACTAGTGGCCCAGTGCACGTATTCATCCACATTGAAAGGAAATTAATTAGAAGAAATATTTTAATATTGCTATTCCCCCTTTCTCTATAATAGAAGTGTCATCCAAATTCATGATCGATGACAGATCGAAACACACCCATGAGATTGGCACCAGCGAAAGCTTTATATGTAAAATGAAAACAGTTATGCTTTCCACTTACCCAAATAAATGTAAAAGCTCAGAGCAGAACCTAATACATAAATATGTGATCAATACATGGCAGCTATATTTAAGTTCATGTTTGAAAACTTTGAGACACTTGTGAAACTTATAAGCACCATTTTATTTTCAAGCATGTTATCACTGAGTCCCAAAGCAGAGACTCTTCTCTCTGTGTTTTTGTTTTGAGTTTTTGGCTCTGTCAATTCCATTTGATCCTTCTACACCATTAACTCTCGGCTACAGGGAGTCTCACAGAAGAATAAGGAGAGGAGGCAAAACAGGAGCAAGGTCTATGGCTTCTTGCACTCCCAGCAGGAACCTTTTAAACCAACTGGTGCTAAATCTCATTAGACTTAAAGTCAAAGTTGATATTTCCATAGTTTTGACCAGAAAAACAAATAAACAAACAGACAAAAATCAGGCAGTACCAATAGAGAATTGGATTGATGCTAGACCAATGAATGCCAAACTTAGGAGAGATTGGAGCATGGCTTCCCACCTTTCCTTTAAAGCAAAGGGCACTGAGTTTTATCTTCTGAAGCATTAGTTTACACATCTGTAAAATGAGAGCATTTGTACTAGAAGGTCTTTAGGATGCCCTCCAGCCCTGTCACACTATAAGTATGTAATTACTTGCACACCCACTTCATACTACAATGGAGCAGCTCAGTCCCATTACTATATTTAGAGTTGATTTACATAGTTGGGCCAAGGACAAACCACATTCCATTCAGGGAAAATCTAGTTGGAACAGTGTCCAGAGGACATAGCTACTAGGGGGAAGGAAGGAAAAGGAAGCAGCAGATGAGAGGGAAAAGGTTATGTTATTCGTATGGTAAGGAGTGCCCAGTGTCTGTGTGTAAATGGGAGTGTGGAAATTTATGTTTAGGAAAAAAATTTTTTGGGTGTAAATTTCCTGCCAACCTCTCCTGCTTCCTCAACTCTGAAGCTGGGAAGTTCTAAATATCTTGTTCAGCACTTTAGCCCGGGGGGAGGTGAGTGGAAGGGGGTCACTGATTTACCATACTGTAAGAGATATCCCACCTCTATTGCATGCACAAGCATGCATTTATAGGCATTAATATTTAGTTTTAAACAAATTGAGGGCTAAAATTTGTTTATAGATAGAAGAGAAAGGATAAGTACTATTTATTGTAAGGAAAAATGTTAAAAGGAATTTAGGCAGTCATTTTCCAACAAAAAAGGCAGAGTCCCTAAAGAATAAAATAACTATAGAGGAAAGCATAGTATCCTATACTGAGCCAAGTCCAAATCTGTTGGAAGTGATTTCTATAATACCTGGAGATACAATTTAAAAGAGAAGTCTACAAGTGATCTCTCTATTACTTAAGAAATTGCAGAAAAGTTTAATTTTGTTTGTATTTCCTAAACATAGGGTTAAGTGAAGAATCCACTTGTACTATAGAGGGTTTGTTGTGGCCAAAACGTAAATGAAAATCCTTATAGAGTCAGAGTAAAATGAAAGATAAGTACTGGTAAAAAATACTTTGTTAACAAAAAAAAAAAAGCTTAGGAAGAGTAGTATAACTTAAGCACTATAGGCAGATTTTAAGATAGTCACTGGTAGAGAGGGCATTATGCAAAAAGATACTGATATTTTGTTATATATAAAGTAATGATTCAAGAGGGTGAGGGATACTATCAAATTAGTAAAAAATTAGAGAGATCAGTGCTTTTAAAAAATATCTCTGTAATTTTAAAGAACTTGGAATAATAAATGATATTTGACACTATGTTCTTATTTAGGGGAAAAAAAGGTATATTCATAACACATAAGCAGAGACAACTCTGTTAAATAAATCAGCTACTCACCCACACCTTCAATCTAAAACAGAAAGCATCAACATGATCTATATTTTGAAAGAGATCAGTGTTGCAATAATGCTTACAGCTCTGGGTATTTGTGTGGTGTGAGCTAGAGAATAGTAGAAAATAAATTGCAAGGGACTGGTCAACTGGAATGACCCAGGCATTTCCTGGGATAAATGTTCAAAAGTCCTTCAACTGTTTGCGACAATAGGATTATATATCATATAAAGAGGGATCTAATAAAATATATATCACTCAAGTTTATCCCAGTGATGAAAATGATAGGTGTATTCAAAATAGACGAGGACAAAAATATAAAAGGAAGCAGTGCTGATAAATGATCAGGTGCTTGAAATAGTCACTCATATTGTTCTTCATCAGGTAAAATGTAAACACTATATTTAGAAATTGAGCACATTTTTAAAAAAAAAAACTGGATGTCAGGGGGATATTGTAGTAATTCCTGTGAAGTGGTGAGGGCCTGAACTAGAGTCATGGTAGGAGAAAGATAAGTTAGGGATTTCAGAGTTGTTTTTCAAGAAGGACAAAATGCACTTTGTTTTTAATTGGGTGAATTTAATGAGAAGCAAGAGATTCCAAACCTTCATAACATTGACCAAAGATAAGAAAATTAGAAGGAGGTCCATCCTACTTCCTTAGATAACTTATAAGAATTTTCAAGCATGTACAGTATAGAAATATTTTCATTTTAATACTAGGTTTTCAAGTAGATAATAGGAAGTATTAGCATAGCTTTAAGGCTTTGAATTAAAGACACCCAAAACAAAACAAAATACGAGAATATTAAATGTAAACCTAAAAATGCATTTTTTTGCCTTTGTTCCTGTTGGACTTTTTGTTGTTTGCCTTCTGACAAATTACAGACCTGCTCTATCAAAACTCTACCTTTGTTTCAAGCTACATGTTTAAAAGTTCATCCTCCAATAATAACACAGCCAAAATAACTTTCTATAGCCTCGTTAACTGATTTGATTCCCTTTATCTTTTTCCTGTAATACCTGGCATACTGCTCTTAGAATATCATTTCCTCAACTAGAATATAAAATCTTTGCAGGCAGAAACCTTTGTCTTGCAACTCTGCACCCTTATGTCCAGCATAGTGCCTAGACCATGATAAACATTCAATATATTAACTAATTTAATTCTTCATCATAATACATTGGACAGTTTAAGACATTACCGCGTAAATAAGAAACATATTGTGACAAAAAATACCCAGTGATATAGAATGTCTTAATAGGAAGCGCTCCTTCTTTTGGCTTAGTAGATAAGGTATAAAACAAACAAACAAAAAAATCCCAAGCACTTTAAGCAATAAAACTTAAAAATAAATAAATAAATAAATAAATAAATAAATAAATAAATAAATAAATTTTTAAAAAAGCAAAAAAAAAAAAAAAAAAAAAAAATCCCAAGCATCAGACTAAGGATATTTTGCAGGAATCCTTGACATATTTTGGAAGAAATGTAAAACCAATCTCCTGAGTCTACAATCATTTATCATCAAGTAGCATCTGCGGTTAGAATTGATATTGATCCTTGGTAAATTTCAACCAGAGTAACCTTGTAACATCATCACGAAGTTCTCCCACTACATCATTTAGCTATGAGATGCTTCCTTAACTATGGGCTTTTCCTCTTCTATATTTAACCACATAAGAAAAAAATGTTTTGTAGAGGAGTAGCCCAACATGCTTTCGGTCATTTTCCAATTAAATACTCTTCACAAGTAAATTAAGGCATAAGTATAATCTTCATTTTGAAAAGTCATTCTGTGGTAAGGTATTTTTAAAATTAGAAAAAACTTACAGGTGATCTATTTCCATCTCTCATCATTGACACGAAATAACTGAGTCTGATTAAATGATGCGGCCGAGGCTGAAGGGTCAAAGCATTGGTTCTAGAATGTGAAATTCTTGACATTTAACTTTGTTGCTGTTCGCCAGTTACCATTGAGTGAAAGAAAAGTGTTTGTTCCATAAATAGCAAATAATTTAATAGTAAGTTGCTATGTCAAGAATAGGACTCCATGTGGGACTGTCGAAAGCTGGATGTTCTAGCTCTGCTTTTTATCATTTTGTAAGTTACCTAAACTTTTCACAGCTCAATTTTCTTAACTCTTAAAGCCAGACAAATATTAACACCTAATTCATAGAGCTTTGTGAAATAGTTAATATTAAGCACCTAGCATAGTACCTGGGTTATAGTAAACACTCAGTAAGCTTTAGCTGATATTATTATCATTATTTTTATTATTTCATAAAATAAAGGTCATGGTTTTGATTTACTGGACTGCAAAGACAAACCCAGATGAAGTTCTCATATTTTCAAATGTCATTATTAAGAATAACATTATTGTTTTTGCATCATCATTTTGCCTGAATTTCTACTGTTTTATGCATTACTAGAAACGTATATAGCACAATATTATAAATCTTACAGGGAGACCAATGTTTTATTTCTATTTTTTAAGTGATGAATTGGTAAGAACACCAAAAATAACTACAATGTGTGTGGCAGCCTTACTAAAATATGTTTATCAAAGTTATGAAATCTTATCTGAGGGCAATGTGATAGTGGTACAAAATAAACATAGAAGTCACATATTTTGAGATGTCAGATATTTAGCCTATACTCAATTATTTAGAAACTGATAAAAATTTGAGGTACCAAACTCTTATTTTACTCATCCTTTACTTCTTCTGACTACATTTAGCTATATTTCAACTCATTTATATACCCATCTTTGGGAGAGTGGGGACAACCAGGAAGGATAAAGTACAAATCTGTTAATACAATTATTCCTTAAAAAATCAAAAAGAAGTTTAAACTATAATGATAAATGTACGGTGGGTCTCTGGCTCCATCTTATGCAGCAGCTATGAGGCTCCCTGTCTCTGTTGGCCTGGATAATTTGGAATTAGCTGATATGTTTTCAAAGAGGTAGGGCATTTAATCTTTAAAACTACTCATCACAAATGACTGAATGGTTCTGTAACAATTGCACTCATGTCATCCTCTATAAGAAAATGCACTGAAACTTTTACATTAAACTTTATACTATTATTAAAACTAAAATATATTTAGCCACATTAATTTATTACCTATCTATTGCTGTTGCATTTAATGTATAGTTCATTATACCAAACAAACACAAATCGAGGTAACTTGAAAGAAAAATAAGTCTGCATTAACAGAAAATAAATGTATTCAGAAATTTCAAAACTGTATTGAACATTTAATTGGAATGTTGGGCAAAATGTATTTAAGTAAATATATCAAGAGAGAAAATAAGGTAGCAATAGAACCTAAAACCTATTGATAGATTGATTATACAAACAGACAATGACCAGATCATATTTAAAAATAGAGATCGCCGAAACCGGTTTGGCTCAGTGGATAGAGCGTCGGCCTGCGGACTGAGAGGTCCCAGGTTCGATTCAGGTCAAGGGCATGTACCTGGGTTGTGGGCACATCCCCAGTGGGGGATGTGCAGGAGGCAGCTGATCGGTGTTTCTCTCTCATCGATGTTTCTAACTCTCTATCTCTCTCCCTTTCTCTCTGTAAAAAATCAATAAAATATATTAAAAAAAAAAATAGAGATCTAACCCACAACTGACAGCAACCTTCCCAGGAAACCAGATGTGCCACACATGGCCCAGAAAGCCAGTTGGCTATGTCAGATTTACTATCTCTAGGAGCAGTTCAGGAAGCTAAACGATAACTTGTGTAACAGTTGGTTCAAAATTATCAAGACGTAAATTTTTAAAAAATATTTTTATATTGATTTCAGAAAATAGAGAGGGAGAGGTAGAGAGAGACAGAAACATCAATGACAGAGAAACATTGATAGTCTGCCTCCTGCACTCCCCCGACTGGTTATGAAGCCCACAACCCAGGCCTATGCCCTGACCGGAATCAAACTGTGACCTCCTGGTTCATGGGTCAACACTCAACCACTGAGTCACAGTGGCTAGGCACCAAAGCTTGTTTAATAACTAACAGCTTCCTTCATTTTTGTCCCCACTTTCAAATTAGGAACAATCAGAAAAAGCAAAATATGTACCCTTAATGAATCACATAAGATGCCCCACTTCTACTCCGCCCACATACAGCTTCCTCAGGACAACAACCTCCAAACAGAACATACTCAAAGCCTTCCTTTTTCTCCCACTAAAGTTTTCTCTTTCCTCTGTCTGCCTTTGAGTCTCTGCCAAAACATTAGCCATGGTGGCTGATGCCTTTGCTATAGCACTCTCTGAATAAATAGACTTTGCTTTTCTTATTTACTAATAGTTAGTTGGTCTTCAACCAAGTATCTTTGGGTGATTCTAAAAAGATGGTAAGAATTGTTTACTTGCTGGGCACTCCAGATACTCTGCAATTTTTCAAAGTCATATGCCTAATAATCATCTTAGATAAATATTAATGTGTTTATTTTAAAAATGAAGAAAAAAAGTCGTAAAGTTATTCAGAACATTGCCTAAAGTTGCTTGGCTAGTGAGCAGTCACTATCCAAGAAAACGGAATTATCTTACCTAATAATAGACAACCATGTAAATTAACCATCCCTCCACTATGCTCACCAGCCAATCAGGAGAGTATGCAAATTAAGCCAACAAAGATGGTGGTTAATTTGCATATGTAGGGGCGAAGCAGAGGAGCTAAGATTGAAGGCTCCATCGGAGCGAAGGCCTGGGTCCCGGGTGCCGGAGGAAAACCGGTGCCGGCAGCCAGGGGAAGGGGAGGCCTATTGCACGAATCTCTTCATGCAACGGGCCTCTAGTCTTATGATAATTATCTTTTAAAGTCCAAAGAATATTCTTAAGAAACATCAGATTAAAATTCACTTTAAGATATTCCTTTACCACCTAAGTTATCCACAATTCCTAAAACTGAAGTAACCTATTTTCTAAGTATAACATAACATAACTTAGCTTTATAGAAAAGAAGGGGGTAGGAGAATTTTCACATGTTAAAAATTACCATAAAAGTTACATAAAGCCAGGTTGGGAAAAAATAGAATAACATAGATAACTAGTGAAGCTTTTTAATGCCTGAAAATGAAAGCGATATTTAAGCATAATTCCTTTAACAATGACCAGGAAAAGTAAAAAGAATAGTACAGATAATATTGTTTAAGTAATGATGTAGAATAAGAAATGATGGCTGAGGACCAAGTAATTCCTTCTGTGGGTTCTACTTTTTTCTCATTAATTCCATTTAGTTACCTCAAATCTTTATTAAACATTCCTTGCATTGAGTATAAATTAAAATGAAGAGAAATTTGGAATTTGAGAATTCTTATGAGAAGAGAAAGATTCAAACTTTTGGACTTTGTTGCATTTCATGTTAAGTAAGGAAAACAATTTCCTTAAAATTTCCCTGTTTTAATAAAAAGCTATAAAGTTGTCACATAGAATTATAAATACCGAAGACATAATTTGGCCATTTTGCTAAATGTGCAGAGGAAAAGAAAGGTGCCCCTTTCATACACCTAACCACTGCTCCTTCCCATTAGAGATTGATTGTCAATATATGTTAGTTGATTTAATTTTTAAATCTTTTAGTTATATCCCCTCCCCACTGGAATGCAAGACATATTTTTCATAGAAAAGAAAAATTATTTGAGATCTCCACCACTGACTCTTTCTATATCAGACCTTCTAGGCTGGGCAAAAGGTGTTGGGCAGGTTGGGGATGCATTTTATAAGAAAATCATCTGGGAATTCCCCAAATAGCATGTTGAAGTTGTTGTCAATAAAAACGACCATATCATGAAAATAACACGTTCTATTAACTCTGAAGCAATAGCGTGTGTAGTAGAGACAGACGGCATGCATTAGAAACCAGCTCTTCCATTGGCTAACTGTGTGATACTAGTCAAATCACATCACTTTGTGACAAGTTTCCTCATTTTAAGATGGGAACAATAATAATAGGATCTCACGGGACTGATGGAAGGATTAGAGGACACTATATGTGTGTTGACATATAAGAAATACTAGGTATTACTTTATTATTGCTGTCAACTTTATTTTAGAGAATGAGCAGCAAGGTGAACGTTTTATTATGTCCAGGGTCAAGACAATTAGAATGCTCCTTGTTTCGCAAGTTATAATGTTCTTGGAGGAGGAGACTTAGAGAAAAGAATGGCTCTTTAGAAAAAAAACTAAGCATCATATTTATGCCTTATCAATGAAAATAAAAGATTACAGACATTATTTTACTGCTTCTCCTTGCGATACAATGGCCAGTTCTTGGTAACAACACTTAATGCTGTACTCTGTCTCTATAGTTGTGTGTCTCTTTCATTTACTGGGCACTGTTGAAGGCAGGAGGTATGTCGAAATTCTTTCAATCTCCAGTGTCTAATAATGCGTCACATGCAGAGATACTCAATACATGCTGAATGAATTATGAATAACATTTTAAAATAAACATATAAATGGATACATGGATTGACAGTTTTCAGAAAAAGAATCGTATTCATAGAGAATGAGCTTAATATGATAAGTGAAATGCAAATTCTTTTCAGACGTTTCTTTCAAAACAAATCTACATCTTCAAAATGATTAAGCAGTCCTCCTAATATTATTAATTTCATTCAAAGGATTGCACAATTTTCTCTTTCTGCTTCAACTTGACAAAATATTTAATGTTTCTGAGTCAAAGAGAGTTGTATTGGTATTACCTCTTGACTAGTAAGTTATATCATCTTATTAAGAAAGAAAAGTAGAAAACCCATCTTGATAAAAAATTTCATTTATTTATACATGTGCAGTTTTCATCATTTGAATTGGTTTTAGAATTTTAAAAATAATATTTGTTTTAATTTACTTAAGATAAAGAAAATGTTCCCCCTCCTGAAATCTTGAAGATATTTCAAAGTGCATATTGTATTCTATAGTTTTATTCCAAAATTAACTACATATGTCAAGTTTAGAATAGTTGTTTTAGGTATGGTATATGGTATGTTGTTAAGCTAGCAATCACACTGATTTGGGGTATAAAATTGTTCTGTAATTTTAGCCTTTAAATATATTTACATAATTTCATTTCTCAGTAATAATATGATACTAATATGATACTTGGTATATAATGACTTCTTACCCTATTTGAGTCAATTCTTGCTCTGGACGTATAGATGGGAGGTGGGATGTTGAAAGCCTGAGGGACCAGGTATTCCTCAGCATCCATCATATCTTCCAAATCCTCTTCATCCAAGAGATTCTGAAAGAACTTGCTGTCGTTTGGACTGGGAAGCTTCATACGATCATCACCCTAAAGGAGTGCCCATCAGAAACACAAAAATTGATTCTTCCTTTTATCTTAAATACATGGCCTTTGCAGTAGATTTATGTAATATCAAAACCAATGTTTGAAAATTCATGTACTCATGTAAAAAATAGTTCTTTAGCATAACTTCCAGCCATAAAGGAGCCTATAAAATGCTCAGACATGACAAGGCATGGCACATTTAATACAAGAAGGATACACTTAATGCCATTAGAGATAAATAAGGCAAAATGCTGTGTTTTGAGGAAGGCAAAACACATTTCAGATATGAGAGTAATGGTCGGCTTTACTGCCAACATGGTGTCTGGGATTTGACTTTAAGAATAAATAATAAAGGAAATTGATTTATCAATCTTTGTTTTTAGGGTGGTTTGTTTAATAGTGTAGAGTTATCAGGATGCATAGGCTCCATGATTTGTCCCACAGCACACAACATTGTTGAAGTGAGAGCATTCAAAATCACAGCCAACGTGGCGCGTAACATAAATAGGAGTGGGAGAGACAACCAAACCCTTGTTATACTCTTTCTTACCTCATCTATTTCATATTCAAAGTTATGTGATTTTTCTTTTGGTAAGTAGTCTGCTTATAAAAGTTAATTTGAGAGAGATAGTTGGAAATCATTATCTTGTAATACCTAGCTTTTATCTTCATGTCAGACTATAGATATGAAGATAATCACTACCTTTTTTAATTGAGTGTAAGCCAAGGTCTATTTGTTTATGGTTTAGGTAAAAATCATCGCAGAAAAATATTTTATACTTTTTTAAATTACCCAATCCATTTTTTAAAATATATTTTTATTGAATTCAGAGAGGAAAGGAGAGGGAGAGATAGAAACATCAATGATGAGAGAGAATTATTGATTGGCTGCCTCCTGCAGGCCCCCTACTGGGGATTGAGCCCACAACCCAGGCATGTGCCCTTGACCGGAATCAAACCTGAGACCTTTCAGTCCACAGTCTGATGCTCTATCCACTGAACAAATCCAGCTAAGGCTCCCAATCCATTTTTTTCTAGTGTTAAACATGAAATCTTCTTTTAGCCTGTTATTTAATTTATGTGTATATCAATTCATTTTAATCTGAGTTATGCTTAGATACTCTATATATTCCCAAACAAATATAGAAAATAGTTTTTCTATGAAATAAAATATCAATATATTGAAGCTTTACTTCATTGTCTTCAATCATGGACAAGATTAAGATAAAAATCTATCCTTTTTTTGATCTGAAAAGGGAAGATTATAACAATGAACATGACACATATAATGCTAACAAGAAGCAGAGTGCTGGAAAGCTAGTCTGAGGATAAAGGCTTTTTATGTAGATGGATAATCATAATTATCTGGCTGTTCAATAGCAGAGGCACTTGAATACTAAGGGAAGGTGCTTAGAAGTGTTCTGACATCAAGTAAAAGCTCTTTCCCATAAGTCATTTCACATGATATTCTGCTTAGTTAATCTATTTGTGAGGGTTATTTCCACAGTTCCAAAGCCCAGATATCACTCATATTTGTAGTGAGTTTGCCATTGGGAAATACTTAAAAATCTGTCATATGTACTAACCTGAATAACTAAATATCTTTGAGGGTCCCGAGCCATCCTCGAAAATTCAGCAGCCAGTTCCTTAAATTTTGGTCTACTGTCAGCATCAATCATCCAACCTAGAAATTCACATGCAATAAAAATCATAATCAGGAAGAAATGGGACATGGAATTTATGAAAATATAGGATAAATATGTTGTTTTTACAGTAATGTTTTGAAAAACAAAGAAAGCTAATGAAAGAAACAATCCAAAAGGCGAGGGTTCTACTTCAAGCAGTTTGTTGACACAACTAAATGTAATATACTATAGGATAACAGAAGTTTGTATTTTCATGATCTCAATTAAAATCATTTTCTTCCTAAAAAATATAACCTGTTTAACTGTACTAACTTACGGAGTTTCAAATAGTTTTTTCTTAGGTATAGAGAGAATTCTCTTTTAAAACTTTTCTTTGATGGTTATAGAAGAGGTGATTGGAATATAATTTATTATTTTGTATCAGGAGTGCCATGGAATAACAGCTTTGGTTACAATGTGGTACATTAGCACAAAGGGTAAAAAACAACAACAAAAGGAATAGAAAGCAACTTTTTAATGTTACCTTTTTCCCTGGTTGGGGGAAATAAAAACAATAGCAAACTAGTGTACAGTGATTGGTAATGGTTGTTCAGCAATCACCCTTAGCTTATTTTAGTATTAGCCTTTTCAGAATAAAAAATCTCTCAGCAATTTTCAGGGTATGCATTATTATTTAGCTGGGAGTCTAGATAAAATGGGTCTCATCTCCCCAGGCTCTGTGTAGCTGATGACAAAAATAAAAGTATTAAGCTTTCCTTGATTTTCTTGCCAAATGACCCTTTTCATAAGTATTAAAACTCCTAAAAGCAAGGTAAAACTCCCTATCGGGCAAAGTTTTCTTAATTTTTCATTATTTCATCAGGGTATTTAAATGAAGTATCTAAATAATCCTGTATGCTAAATAATCCTGTATGGGATCAAATTATATAATGTGTGCATGTTTTTAAACATTCTTCCATAGATGGCTTCTGGTCAGTGCTTGATCCAATCTATATATATGAAAGGCTAAGTGTTTGTCTGACCGGTAGCTATGATGCACACTGACCACCAGGAGGCAGATGCTCAATGTAGGAGCTGCCAAGCTGCGGTGACTTGGCAGCAGTGGTTCTTGGGTGACGCACCCTGGAACCAGAGAGGAGGGAACCCGATTCCTCGCGGGGCCACGTGATTCCACCTTCAGCTGTGGGTTATGTTGTTGCTGAGATACTGTTGGCCCCGAATCTGGTTTACTGCACACTTGCATTTGCGTTCCATACCCTGTATGACAGCAACTTTGCAGAGTGCCCTCTCACACTCCGGGACCCCTTGGGGGATGTCAGAAAGCCGGTTTCAGCCCAATCCCCACAGGACAGGCCAAGAGACCCCCATCTGCCAGAGAGATGCTGCTCACTCCACAGACACCCTTCGAGCCCAGCACCACCGCAAGTGTGGCTGGCCGGGGAGGGACTGCTGGAGGTTGGCTCCAGGCCGTGTCTGACCCATCTCACCCAGTCCTGCCCCACCGGCCACCTTCTAATTAATTTCCTTTCAATGTACACGAATCTGTGCATTGGGTCACTAGTAGAGCCATAAAGCTCCTTTCTCTTTTGTCTAGGAGTTCAATTTTTATTCTTATTCTGGAACGTCCTTGGGTGTCATTTTGTATATCATTAATTACACCTGAATTTTATTTCTCCTAACAAAGTTGAAATGCTCTGTATTCTACATGCATCCACTTGTGGGGGGGGGGCAGTAATACTTTTGATGCCCAGATGTTAATCAGAAGATAGTGTTTCTGGAACTATTGGAACAAAAAAAGGTTAACTTCACAGCGAGGTTTCAATTTCTTTCTAACTAAATATTGAGTAAATAGAACTATGCTTAGAGAAAAGGGCATGCTGACCTGCACTGGAAAGCACATTTTTTATTTCTTCCCTCACTGTCAGAATGTATCACACATGTCATGAATATAAATAGGGTAGACCTGGGTCCAAAGTCTCTTATTAATAAGATGCTTATTCACCTTCACCAGTTTGTTTCTTTGCTAATCCTGTGCAAATCAAAAGGGGAAAACCCCAAATTACACAAGAAAGATTGCTGAATGTTAATCTCACTTAAATTAAGTCAGAAACTCCAGAGACTTTTCTAATTCTATTTAAATTAAGAGCCTCGGCTTCTAAAACACATGTCTAGGCATAGAAAGGAGAAAGAAAAGTAAGAGTTAGACGTAAACAAATGATCAAATTGAAGTAAGTAAACATGCGTCATCTTTTTAGTTCAATGTAGATTCATGTCTACCCACTTCCCCTCTGCCTGGATCATTTACTGTGGCCAAAAAACCCATGTTCATTTCATTCATATTTAAGCTATCAATTTTAAGCTTTCTTTCTTTATATTTAGATCATTTATTTAGCCTGGTTTCTATAACAATAAAAGCATAATATGCTAATTAGACCAGATGTCCTTCTGGATGTTCTTCCTTCCAGATAAAGCCGCAGCTGGCGGGGGGGGGGGGGGGGGGGGGGGCATGGCAGCAGTGGGCGGGGCCGGGGCCAAGGCCCTTGCACACAAATTTCATGCATTGGGCCTCTAGTTTTCCTATAAAATTACTAATATTGAGACTACATCTCTTTATGTAAGACAATTTGATTGTCATGGAAATCATAAAAATCATATAATTTGACTTTATAGCACAGAAGCATGATACAGCTTCATTTTAACAATAATCACAAAAAAAACACAGGTGTTTTACATGCTTCTTCCATAATTATTTTTGAGCTTTTATATTTATCAATATACAAAAACATTATGCAGGTAGATTAATCTGTGCTGCCACTTTACTAAGAATGATGATGGTGGTGATGAAATTATTTTGCTCTTACATTTGACCATGACCATGTAAACGTCAATAGTGCAGATAGGAGGCTGGGGCAAACGTTCTCCTTTCTCTAATAAATCAGGGATTTCTCGGGTTGGAATTCCATCGTAGGGTTTTCCTCCAAATGTCATCAGTTCCCATATGGTGACTCCTAAATTGGAGATCAAATTCTTATGTAAGCATATTAACAATGTATTTTGAACAACTGAGCAATACACAAGTGGCAAAGGAATGCTCCCCAGAGGGCAATCAAAAATAGATTTATAAAAGGCTCTTCCGATTCCTATACTTGTTTAGACACCCAATAACAAAATCTTTCTAAGAAATTTAATTACTTTACTATTGTCTTGAAAGTTTCAATGGGTAACCAAGACAATTCAGAATGGATGTCAGAATAAAGTCTGATCCCTATTTATTACTTATAAGTAATGCTGATGTTTTCTGACCCGAGTTAAGTTTCACTAGACCACATTAGAGCAGGAAAAACCATTTATTTACTCAATACACGTGTATTCAGCACCAAGTAAACACGATTGCAGGTAAAATCTGATATTGACTAAATTCAAGATTAACATATTTGCTATTAAATGCTCTAAAGGCTAAGCTGGTGTTCCTGAGTGATTGGCTTTTGTTAGGGTAAATAATTGTGGCTCCCTTTTTAACTAACACAAAGATAACAAGTGGGATAAAAATAGATTCATTTCTTCAGGACATATGAGAACCTGAGTGAGAAATAATCCATATGTAAGATATTATACATGTAAAGTGGGGATCACAAAATTGAAAGAAATTAATAATCATTTTTTTCTTAGATAATAACATCACATTCTTGAATCATCAGAACATTGGTTTTCTTGGTAAAAGCAAACACCTAAAATATGAGCATGCAGATAGTCAGCCTTGATGATAATAATGATTTTGATTTGAGCAATAATACATACATTACAGATCTCTTCTTCATTATAATCTAGTAATTATATAACTAAAATATATAGTTTTCCTGAGGATAAAGACTCCACATTCAGAAATAGGTATCCGGGCACAATAGTTTTACCAAGAGAAGTGTCACTGATGCATATTTTCAGTATATTTTAATGTAAAACCTATTAATTAAGGCTATGTTTTCTTTTCCACTGCCATCTGTAATAAATTATTCAAACTAAAGTCTTTTTAAAGCTCATAACACTTCTATGAATGAAAAAAAAAAGGTGTTCTATGGAACCTCACAGGGTGATCTGATTATAAATTTCTAATTGGGCAGCTCATGGTAGGTAGTCATGTCCTAGGTATAATTTTTTAGTATCATATAACATTTTAGTATCATTCATTTACCATAGCTCCAAACGTCACTCTGATGGGTGAATTTCCTATAGTGTATACACTCCAAAGCCATCCATTTAATCGGCATCTATAGAGAATAAAATGTGAAAATTTTATAGTTCTATAAAAATATTTTCTATATTGATTTCTTAAATGTGAGTCTTGCTTCAATTATATTTTTTGACTGTGTATTGCAAATGTAAATATGTTGTTTTCAATACAAGGAACAAATAAATTGACCTTTATAAATTCTTAAAATGAGTTAACCCAAAGATATATTTATTTTTTAAAATCTTCATAAACAGAGAAAACAAAAATAACAAAATAAGCATCATTTTTTTATAATTCTTAATTTATCTAGTAATTAACCTTAGCTAATATTATTTTACAATTCTAAACACCAACACATGTACTTCTATAAAATGGGATCCTATTATATCTCCTCCAAAATCACATTCCTTGAATTCTCACTTATCCCTTCTCACCCTCAGACAAATGTCAGCCCACCAGTAAAACAGACTCTCCACACTTGCCCCCTTTCCTCTCCTTTCATATAATTTGTTCACTAAAACACCTAAAAAAATTAAAAATCCAAAGTTGTCCTTGCTCTGGTCCTCAACCATAAATGATCTCTCTCATCTTGATTAGTTAGTGTTGAAAATGTGAACCATTTTCAGTACAGAAATTATATAAAAGAATGTGAGGGAATCAGTACAAAACCCACCATCACTACAAGCAAAACAACACAACTCACATACCCTGCTGCTGATGGGTCAGCAGAATGAGTTTCACTATGAAGAGTGGCATTATATAGCTGAAAATATAACTAGATTCTATGGAATAAAGATAAACACTGCTTACTTGGCAGTTGAAAGCATAAAACTAAATAGGCCTTTGAAAGCATGAGGTTGGCTGCTCACCAAGGTGATACCAAGGTAACTCCATGACAGAATCATGGCATTCAGTGAAAGGGAACAGAAGACACATTGAAAATAATTTCCCTATGGGCAAGGAGTTAGCTGACTTTATGGATTGCGGACATTGTGGTGAAGAAGTAAGTTTAAATCACAGGTGGCTTGATAAAGACTTAATGGTTCCTAGGCATTTAAAGCTATAATGAATCTTGCTTTAGACGAATCTTACAGCTGTATGTTCTCAAGACAAGTGAAGTCATGTGATTTATAGACTTTTGCTCCTGTGCAATCTTGCAGTGAATTTCAAAGCTGTGGTCTCAAACTGCTGTGATTAGGTAATAAACAGGCAAAATAGGCTAATAAAATCAAGGAAAAAGCCAGACACTACGACAAAACTGCAGTTGTATTTTTAAAAATAAATTTTGTATTTTTGTGCCTTGTGATAATATTTGAATACATATGGTTATATAAGAACTGAATATAAAAATCAATGATAAGCACTTGGAAGCCTATCACTTCAAAATATTTACAAAATATATTTGGATGGTCCATGATGAATGATATATGATTGGCAATTTTTTTTGTTAGTATTAGCTTTGGGTCACCAGAAGTTAAGGCTGCATTTTTGTTTTTTCATTTGGCTTCTCCTGATCTAAGGTCCCCCAAGTCCAGCTAGAAGGACCTCCACAAGAAAACCATACTGGTTTGTTAGCCAAGAATGGGAAAAGACAGGACATAAGCCATGAACAGCTGGTGGGTTAGAGAGGCAGGGCACAGCTGTCAGGCAGAGCCTGGGGCTGGAGGGTCAGAAAAGTTAGGAGAAACTGTAGCTATTCAGACCCCTGGGATATATCAAGTTACATTTCAGTGGAAAGAGTTAGGTAATAAATAAAGTAAATTGGTAACTCCTACACTATGATAAAAGCTAAAAACAAAAAAAGTCAGATAAGAGGGATCTGCTTAATCTGTTATAAGAGGATTAGAAGTTAAATAGGATGGTCAAACTTCCTATGGGTCTAGGTAAGCAGCCAAGCTTCTCTCCAGCCTATGAGAGAGCAATTGTATTCTCTGTAAGAGTCAGTTCTATGCTTTTAGGATCAATGCAACAATTTCTATAGGCCTCGATTACAGTTTAATTTCTGGAGTCCCTCCCTAAGGACCCACCCACTTTCCCACACTGGGCCTGACATAAGGACTGCCTGGGTCAGGACATGCATTGTTTTGTTTTAGCTACTTTTGAGAAAGAGAAGTTGGCAATAAATTCTCTCTGTGTATTTTTACCCTGGCAGGAGAAAATGTAAATGGTAGAATTGGGATTATGTAATCTCTTAAATCTCAGGCTTATTGACTTCTTCCTATAAAATATAAGTAGATTAAAAGATACCATAATATGCTTACAAGCAACATTGCTCTCAGAAAGATACTCACCTTTCCTCCATCAGCATTATACTCCTTTTCATCTCCTTCCAAGAGTCTGGCTAGTCCAAAATCTGTGATTTTCACATGGTTTGGAGATTTCACTAAGACATTACGGGCCGCCAAATCGCGATGAACAAGCCGTCTTTCTTCCAGATACATCATTCCCTGAAAAACACCAAGTTCCCCAATGACAGTTAATGCCTCATCTTTTCTGTTGACTAAAAGGGAATTTTCAGCATTTAGTTTAAAATGCTTAATTTTTCTAAGTGAAGTACATTCCTGGAATATTTTCAAAATTAGGGAAAACCTGGGATAAAAAGGCAACAACAAATAGCTTTTTGCCTTTTCTCCCTGGATTCCTATAAAGAAGAATAAATTACCTGCACACAAGCTAAACATTAGATCATTTTTCCCCTAGAGACTTGATGTTCTTTTGAAAACACTCTCATTACTGAGGTGTGCAGGTGTCTTCATAGATAAGCTAACATATATTTGGAATGATCCACATATTCCTAATTGTTTTCTTCTCAATAACTCCTGTGCCATGTCATCTTCCCCATACATGCCTGCTCCAAACAAATACAACTATTCATAACTTTGGAAGGTATTTCATATAAAGATTTGATGATGCCAAAAATCACTATCATAGGTTCTATCAAGGCTGCAGAATTACATTCTTATTAATTATGCAAAAAGTGAAGAATACCCTGCAGCCATTAAAAGCCTGTAATTTAAAAAAGGCTTCAATGACATTTGTAGTGGTTATAAGAACACACGAATGAAATTGCATAGTTTTAATGACCCTCAAAATAGCTTTTAATATGCTGTCTTCATGAAACATATAGGGTAATTTAAAATAAAATGTATTGCTGATTGCCAACAAGAGATATAGCTGGCTTACCCTACAATATAACATGTATATGTGTGTGTGTGTGTATATATATATATATATCTACACTAATAAAAGAGAAAAATGGTAATTGGCGTACGGCAATACCTTTTTCATTGGCTAATCAGGGCTATATGCAAATTAACTGCCAACTAAGATTGGCAGTTAACTGCCAACTAAGATTGGCAGTTAACTGCCAACAAGATGGCGGCTAATTTGCATACGTAGGCACAATGCAGGGAGGCGAAAGGGAAAGCAGGAAGAAGCCCCCTGCCACTGACAGTGATCGGAAACCCAGGGGGGAGCAAAGAGCTGGGGGGCAGGGCAAAGGCCCTGCCCCCCAGCCATGATCGTAGAATCAGGAGCCTTTGCCGCCCTGGCCAGTGATAGCAGGAAGTAGGGGTGGAGCCAGCGATGGGAGCTGGGCACGATCGAAGCTGGCAGTCCCAGGAGCTAGGGGTCCCTTGCCTGGGCCTAAAGCAGAGCCCACGATCGCGGCGCCCCCCGCTGCCACTGCAGGTCCCCGCTGCCTGGGCCGGATGCCTAGGCCAGAGGCGTTAGGCCTGGGCAGGGGCGGAGCCTGCAACCGCGGGGAGCTGGGGGTCCCCTGCCCAGGCCTGACACCTCTGCCGGAGGCCTCAGGCCTGGTTAAGGGGCCAATCCGGTGATTGGTGATCGGAGGGTGATGAGGGTCAACTCCTCTGGCCGAGGCATCAGGCCTGGGTGGGGGGCGGAGCCGGGGATTGGGGGGATATGATGGTCCCCTTGCCCAGGCCTGAAGCCTGGGTCAGAGGCGTCAGGCTTGGGCAGGGGGTGGAGCAAGCGATCAGAGGGAGATGGGAGTCCCCTGCCCAGGCATGATTCCTAGGCCAGAGGCCTCAGGCCTGGGAAGGGGCCAGAGCCAGTGATCGGGGGGAGATGGGGGTCCCCTGTCCAAGCCTAACACCTCTGGCGGAGGCGTCAGGCCTGGGCAAGGGGTTGATCAGGTGATCGGAGGGTGATGGGGGTCAATGCCTGAGGGCTCCCAGTATGTGAGAGGGGGCAGGCTGGGCTGAGGGACACTCCCCCCCACCCCCCACACCCAGTGCATGAATTTCGTGTACCGGGCCCCTAATATATATATATATATATATATATATATATATATATATATATATATTCAGATATGTATATGTTATATCTATGTCACTTATATATAGATAACATATATTAGTATTTACAAAGATTGTTAAAATTTCATAGAAACAATAATTATTAATGGTTACCTCAGCAGTAGGAGAACTACGAGTCATTATACACTAGCTTTTTATTTTTTTTTATATTAAGACCATGATTGCCAATTTATTTAGCATTAAAGATATCTTCTTAAAAATAGTATTAAATAAATCCGCGAGGCAAGCACACTTTCTGCCCCATCCCTACACTAGCTTTAATGAAAAGGTTAATATAAAGCCAAGGAAATGAATTCAGAGGCCTAGAATGAATATATTTTGTTTAAGTAAATATATTTTTATTAAAGAGTTAGAGGGTATTCTTTATTGGAGGATTTCAGTGGTAAAAAAGAAAAGGTTGCCATTCCAAAGCAAATCAGAATTTTTGTAAAGGGTTAAAGCATACTCTCATGCCAATTGCAAATCAATGCAGTTGGCAGTTAACATTACAACTTCAGGACTTTGAAGGATTAATGGTTTCTGATATCAAAACAAAAGCTGTGGAAAACAGACACATAAATCACACAGGTCAGAAAATTATGCACTGTATGCCCAGTGTAGTGTAAAGAGAAGATTGCTTCCAACAACATCATGAGCCAAACTCTATATAAGTGTCCATTACACACAGCCAGTGAGACAGTGCCCGGGATGGCCCAGTCAGTCAGCAGTTGGTGACACCACAGGTATTAGAGTCTTCTGAAATCCACCCATGACTGGGATTTATGGGGGCTTTGCCCTCTTTTGTAAACAGTGCTTTCTATTTGATTATGCCTAACCGGGCATTCTGAGAATAAAGTGAATCTGAAAGCATATAGTCCTTAGGTGACTTGAAAGATAAAAAAACAAAGAACAAAAAAACAACATATCGCCTAAGAGATAATCATCATTCATTTTTGTCATTCTAAGAAATGTCTACAATAACATGCATTATTCTCTTTCTTACCACACTCATATCAGAATATGGAAAGTGTGCAGGCAACTTAATATTCAGATCCACACACAATCACAGGACACACATACGATGTGCCTAGCACTGTGCTAGACACCAGCAAGACAAAGAGTCAAAGCCTTTGCATTAAAGGAGGACAGAGCTAAGTTAATAAAGTGGGCAGATGTGGAATACAAACTCCAGTGGATCGAGGTGATGCATGTAAGGCATTTAAGACAGCTGGATCTTAAGGACTGTTTGTAGCACAGCCTAGCAAGCCTCTATGAGAGAGAGGCTTTAAAGAGATACTGAGTGATAAGTGAGATTTGAATAATAGCCACCAGTTGGACAAGATGAAGGCAAAGCTGCAGACAGAGAGAACAAGTACAGGGGCATCAATAACATGGCATACTAGGACAAAGGCATGTAGCTCTGTCTTTCTGAAGAATAATATGTAAGGGGAAGGGAACGGTGAGTGGTAAAACAGAAAGAAAAAAAGGAGAAACTAGACCCAAGAAGGGTCCCTATCATGTCATGGTAGAGAATTTGGCCTTTCATTTTGTGCAGCATTCAATGTAGTGATGCGGAAGTTGTTTTAAAAAGGAGAGGGAGACAATTATCGGTGTCCTGAGGATAGATTGGACACAAATATAGCTGAAGTCAGGAGCCACTGCCACAGCCCAGAAGAAAAGAGATGAGAGTGTAAAATGAAGGTTGCATACTGGCAGTCTATGAGCTATATTCATTTTTCATATATATTTTTTCAGTTCCCATACCAGGCAAGTTTCAAACATCCTCTTTAGCTAATTATTAGATGTACCCCCCTGAGAGCACCTGGCCTTCTGTTTCAGGATCCCACTATTTTGCTAGTATCCTTTATGATATTCATCCAGCTTCTACATACATGAGTGGGCAAATCTTCAACTAAACTAGGCCAGAAAGAATATTAGGAAATAGATTTCAAGGTAAATTTTTAAAATAAAATAATTATCCTTGTTAACTGACTGAATAATAAAGGATAATAACTTGAGAATAATTTTTTTTGTGTGTGTGTGTACTATAATTGGGTAGATAATGATTCCTTTAAGTAAATATTATCCTAATGGAAATACCATGTGTATATTTCTTAAACATGTGCAGGAATAATGGTATATGCTATACCAATGGGGAACTAACATTCACCAAGACTCTAATGACATATTCTATGTTACAAGCAAAATTTCAAAAACTCTAAAGTTCTTTGTAACTCCTTATACAAAGCCTCAGCAGGTGACATAGTATCCTGAACCTCAATAATATTTATCCAGAAAATGTATTTTCTTCAGAATAATGAAAAGTCAATTCAGGAAACCAGATGACAATCTTTATCCAATTTTCAGCACCCACCCAACCATCATTAAAATAAATAAAAACAGAAGCATCTATGTTATTACCAAGCCATCAAAATACATTTGTATGGTTGCTTTGTAACTTGAAGCATCATTGTACAGATGCACACTTTCAAATCCTTAATTTTGAATGACACCTTAGTTCTACTTTCACACCCTGAAGTAGAGTGTTGAATCGTCTATGGATTGTTAACAACAGTTTCTGCACATCACAGTCATTAAGATAGGATTTCCTTATTTGAAGTTCTCATTAGAGTCATATTCACTGCTAGATTCCTTCAAAATGAAATCACTCTTTAAATCAGAATGTGATGCAATTATGGAAGTAAGTAGTTATCAGAAACAGACAAAAATAAACTGATATCCCTTAAAGTTCAAAGATGGTTAAAGAACAATCACTTGTGGTGATAGAGGGATACAGTATTGATTGAAAAGATACCTTTTACTCTGCCCTGTTGAAACTCTCATGTCCTTACCATGCCAGCTCAGGTGGAGTACATTTTGGGAACAGTGACACTGATGATCACAGTTAAAACTGACTGAGTACCTAGAACATGGCAAACATTAAACAGAACACTCTACATCCATAGGTTAACTTAACCCTATGAGATGCATACTGATTTCATCCCAATTTAAATGTGAGAAAACTGATGCTAAGAGAGGTCAAGGCACTTGGATTTGATCCCTTGCTGTGGCCCCTAAATCTGCACGTTTAAGCCTACCCCCTCTCTCCATAGGTCACAGTGTCATATGGGCATACAAAAATCTATGTACACAGCAGAGTCATATAACTATAAAATATCCTAGTACTTTTGAGAAAAAATATTAGATATTTCTGTGAATTTCAGGGCATAATGCAGGTGATTGAGTTATTTGCATTTATATTTAAAATACAGCTAAATAAAAGAACCTTTTATAATATAGCAGGGATTTGAATTGTTTAAATTGGAAACTCAGTTCTTGCTTTGGCCCCAGGGTATGCAGGATGTGTGGTGGGTTTGAGTGCAGATTCTGGAGTCAATTGCCTGAATCAAACTTGAGCTCTGCCATGTTCCAGCTGTGTGAGTCTGGCAAGTTAATTAAAATCTCTGTCACTCACCTTTCTCCTCTTAGAAACAGTCATAATAGCACCTATCTCACAGGTTGTGGTAAAGATTAGATAGATTAATAAATGTAAAGCACTTAAAAAGTAACTGTCACGTAGTAAGTACAGAACAAGCATGTTTCCATTATTGTTCCATATTTAGATATAAATAGTTCTAGTGTGCATAAGAATCACCAACCCTCATTAACTTGAATTGCCTATTTCAGAAAATCTATGAACCTAAACTAATATATGTCACAGTTGGTATTCAATACATGTTTGCAAATTATGATACATATACCCATAACCTACTTGTTATTAATGTATAGATAGAAATTTGAGAACCATTATGGTTCAAAGTATTATTTTAATACTAGTATAATATACCTGAAGATGCTATCATCTAAGGAGAAGAAAAAATTAGGGAATCTATTAAAAGATTTGGTGCCCTCCATAAATACATCACAAATTCAGGAATTTAGTGAAGACAAAGTTCATGAACAAGATAGGTTGAAATTTTCATTACTGGAGAATATTGTCCACGAGTAAGTAAAACAGTAGATCTGGGAGAAACTAAGATGGCGGCATAGATAAACACCGGGAAATAGTCGCTTCCCACAACATTTGAAAAATATCCCAAAGGACGGAGCAAACATCGTCCAGAACAACCAGAAGGCTGGCTGAGTGTAATTTCTACAACTAGAAGAAAAGAAAAGCAAGCTGAGAGCCAGAGGAGCTGCGGAGGCTGAGTGCAGAGGTACGGCGGCGGCTCTACGGCAGCGGCTCGTGGCTGTCTTTTTGAATCACAAGCTCCCGACTGCTCTGAACTCCGGTCCTGGGAAGTCTCTGGGGACCCAGGACTCATACGGGGAGAGGCTGCTCTGTCAGGCGGCAGCGGGCGAACTTGAGGGCGGATTTCCCTCAGAGGTGCTTGCAGCCCTTACCGGGACACTGAGACGCGCGACTCCGGGCGCGGAGAATCAGCCATAGCTTCTTTCTCCGCCCTTTGACTCCCTGAGACCCCGCCCCACCCAGGCTGCAGCAGAGACTTTTGCATGTGATTGTACCTAACTACAGCCCAGCCAAGCAGACCCGGAACTTCCAAGAGAAGGCCCAAGGCCCCGCAGCCGCTTGCATTGCTTCACAGCTGAGCCTCTTCGTGGCTCCTCTGGCTGTGTGGCCTCAGGCAGGGGCTGAATTAGCACCTCCTTAGATCCAGGAGCCACTGTACCCAGTGGTCAGAAGGGGACCATTCTCCCACTTCAGACACAGCTGCTTCCCACAGCCAATTGGCCTGGAGGTCAATTCCTCCCAGTGATCCTACAACAAACAAGGCACCAAGAGTGCACCAAGAGTGTCCACCCCAGGTAACTGGGGAGGCTGAGCCACTGGGCCCTACAGGACACCTGGCGCGCAGGGCCACTCTATCAACACAGGGAAGCAGCCAAAATGCGGAGACAAAGAAACAGGTCACAATTGGCAGAAACGGAGGAGGGCAGACGACTGGACATAGAGTTCAAGGCCACGTTTATAAGGTTTGTCAAGAATTTTATGGAAACCGCTGATAAATTTAATGAATCCTTCAAGGAGTATAGTGAGACCATGGAGGACATGAAAAAGGACCAACTAGAAATTAAGCATACACTGACTGAAATAAAGAATAATTTACAGAGATCCAACAGCAGACAAGAGGATCCCAAGAATCAAGTCAAAGATTTGAAATACAAAGAAACAAAAAATACCCAACCGAAAAAGAAAAAAGAAAAGAGATTCAAAAAATATGAAGATAGTGTAAGGAACCTCTGGGACAACTTCAAGCGTACCAACATCAGAATTATAGGGGTACCAGAAGGAGAGGGAGGGCAAGATATTGAAAACCTTTTTGAAGAAATAATGACAGAAAACTTCCCCCACCTGGTGAAAGAAATGGACTTACAAGTCCAGGAAGCGCAGAGAACCCCAAACAAAAGGAATCCAAAGAGGACCAAACCAAGACACATCATAATTAAAATGCCAAGAGCAAAAGATAAAGAGAGAATCTTAAAAGCAGCAAGAGAAAGACAGTCAGTTACCTACAAGGGAGTACCCATCCGACTGTCAGCTGATTTCTCAACAGAAACCATGCAGGCCAGAAGAGAGTGGCAAGAAATATTCAAAGAGATGAATAGCAAGAACCTGCAACCAAGATTACTTTATCCAGCAAAGCTATCACTCAGAATGGAAGATCAGATAAAGAGCTTCACGGATAAGAAAAAGCTAAAGGAGTTCATCACCACCAAACCAGCATTATATGAAATGCTGAAAGGTATTCTTTAAGAAGAGGAAGAAAAAAGGGAACTCTTACCATTTGCCACAGCATCGATGGAACTGGAGAGCGGATAAATACCACAAGATCTCACTTATTTGTGGAATATAATGAACAACATAAACTGATGAACAAGGACTGATCCAGAGACGGAGAGGCTTTGATTGGACTGTTGGGCCTTGGAGGGAAGGTAGGGGAGTGTGGGGGCAAGGGGGAAGGATCAACCAAAGGACTTATATGCAAGCATATAGGCCTAACCAATGGACACGGACAACGGGGGGGGGGGGGGGGTTAGGGGATGAGCGGGGGGGGGGGGTAGAGGGTACACATATGTAATATCTTAATCAATAAAAATATATATATATATATAAAAAAACAAAACAAAACAAAAAAAACAGTAGATCTGTTGTACCAAAGTCTCTGCCTTCTATCACTCAGTACTGAGGGGACTTTTTTGTAGACTTGTTTTAGGGGCATTTAAAAATATGTTTATATTGATTTTAGAGAGAGATGAAGGAAGAAGGGGAGAGAGAGAGAGAGAGAGAGAGAGAGAGAGAGAGAGAAAGAAACATGGATTATCTCTTGCATGCCCTCTACTGGGGATCGGGCTGGCAAACCAGGCATGTGCCCTGTTCCAAAATCAAACCAGTGACCTTTTGTGCATGGGATGATGCTCTACCAACTGAGCCATATCAGCCAGGGATTTAGGGGCATTTGTCTATTTCTTGGTCTAGGTGCTAAAAGTCTGATTTTATACAAACTATTCAGAATTTATCATTACCCAAAGCATTGATAATTTTACCATTTTTCATACTTGCTCTGTATACTATAATAAGTTTTCAAGGAATGCTTGTTTTCTTTTTTGCTCATACCTCTTAAAATGTGCATCAATAAATACGAACTAGCTAGAGAAAGTCAAATTTTACTCTTGACTTTCAGAAATTCATTTTAATACAAAATCTAAAGATAATTTTATTAAAATTGAATTTAAAGTTTTAATCTATGGTAAGAATCAACTCATATAAACTGTTCTATAAGAAAAAAGATCAGTGACTTAATTTTAAAATATCAGTATTGAAGAGTACCTACCAATGACCTTCTTTTTAATCTTATGATATTTGAGTCAGAGCTGTCTAGCAAAACTGCATTATTACTGTTTTAATTCAATGTGAAAATGAATTCTGCCCAGCTGCAGGAAGCTAACAGAAGTCAAGAGAGACCAGGCTATTTCTGACAATAAATATTTGCTTCCCATATATAGGCCATGCGACAATTTCATGAAACGTGTGGAGCTAAAAATTTCAAGCTGCAGTCAGCTCTCACAGGCATTAATCTCTGGAGTTAGCAAGAGTGGTTTTTTTTTCCCCTTCTTCTTAGTTTTCATTCTAATAACCTGAAGCTTTCTTAATAAAAGGAAACTTCAGGAAAGGTAGCTTCAAATGAAAATAACTCCTCTTTTTTACCTTTCCTTCTGAAAGTAATTCTATCCCTGAGAAAAAAAAAATCCAACTATAATTCTCTCTACTGTTAGAGCTAAAGATATGAGCGTGTTCAAGGGAAGAAAGGGACATCCTTAATGAAGTAACTGACTTTATGCAAATAGTGAATGAGGGAAACTAAGGGGGCTCTGTAATTGAATCAATGGAGAAGTCTTTTCAACAAGCAAAAGCTGGTTCATGGGAGCATAGAAAGAACACAGACCTGAATGTTGCAAGATAGAAGTCCTGGCCATGTTGCTCGCTAGCTTTATGACCATAGGTACTCATTTTACCTCTCCTATAAAAGTGACAGATTGGCCTAAATGATCTCTAGCTTTAAATTTTTATTCCATGATAGAAGGAACTGTAAAATATATCTATCTAAAATATTAAATTGCAGTCCATTAATAGACACAGAGAGTAGTAAAGAATGAGGTAGACTAGATGCTCCCCCTTTAAATGTTGAGTGAGAGCCATGAATATGTTTTAGCAGAAGACAAGTTCAGTGCATCCAATGTTTAAGGTGACAGACTACAAATAAACCTGGCTACTTACTAGCTATATGACCTTGGTCAATTTATTTGTGGTTCACATTACTTATCCATTAAATGGGGGATAATGATAGCATCTACCCTGAGGATTTTTTTGTAGATTCAATGTCATCATGTTTGTAAAAAACCTTGATCTTCTAAGATACCATGGTTTTCTAAATAAACAAATAACCTCCACATTTCATCCCTCTTATTAAAAATAATCTTTAATCACTATAAAGCAAAAGAACAGTCAGCCAACTGGTTACTCAGCAGGGTTAGGTAAAATACCTTCTGTTTCTCATTTTCTTTGTTCCTGAATGTTCTTCCTATCATTCTTCTCAGAGGAAGAATGCAGATTCACACAACTCTCCTAAACTGGCTTGGAGTTAACAATGCTTAATTCTCACATCTTCCAATTGCACCTATGATCTTCAAGAGACCTGGCCAGGTTATAGTTCTTGAGATTTTGAAATATTGAAGACAACCGAATTTCTGTCATTTGAATAATGTGCAATGAAAATATTATTTGTTGCTATTTGAAACATGTTTTTCACAGAGTCCCAATAATATTTTTTGAGTGTGTTCATATGCATGTAGTAGATGCTGTGGTGTGCCAGCCAGACACCTCTGAGGTACCAAAGTATTGATAAGCTCAGCTTTCAAATGTGTGGGCTGCTGATGGCTCTCATTAAAGTTCCATCAGTTTTGAGACATTAAAACCCCCAACCCAACTGTAAAGGGAGCCACGCTGCAAGGGTTTCACCCTTTCACAGGAGGCAGCTACACTCAGCAATCACTTGATACAGGGTTACAAAGGCCATACCCCCTTGGACAATTATGACAGGCTATTCTGGCTCCAGGGTACTACATAGGATCGGATGAGACCTCAGTTGCAATTTAATGATAGCCCAGAATTTCCCTCTATGTAATACTGCTTTTCACTGCCTTGTAGATGTTGTTCCTGAGAACACTTGCCAGATGACATCCTGCATGTAAGTCAGTCTCCGACACTGTTTTCTGGGAGCCAACCTAAGGTAATGTGTGTGAATTTCTTCTTTGTTTTCTTTTGTAATCTCAGGTACACATCATTTTGAGCTAGCCCTACTCTATAATTCAAGTGTGTTATTATTGTTGTTCCCTTCCATTCTCCACCCCAATCCCATTTTTCTATCCATGATAAACATCCACGGCATCATCCTCTTCTAATCCATCATCCATATTTTACATATTTTATCTATATTTTTATAAAGTGTATTGGCTATTTCTAATACATAAATAGTATTATGTCTTAAATAGGTTCATATTTTGCTCATTATGCTTTCTTTAGATTCAAATATGTTGCTATATGCAATCCAGCTTATTGCTTATCATTGTTGCATTAAATTCTACACACAAACTCAGACATATACACATATATCACGCAGGCATGCACTGTCATTTTATTGTCTGTTTTCCTATTGATGGACACCAAGCTTATCTCCATGTCTTTGACACTAAACAAACGAAATTGAGCACTAACACTATTTGTGCGATCCTATAAATTTGCTTAACAATATAAATAATGTGCTGTTTTGTAGTAATTTTAGCATAGGAGAATCTGGACACACAATAATAGCAATGGTCACAATGGAAAATACAACGTGGAGATGTTTATTATTTGTGAACACTGAAATCACATGGGGAGGACAAAATATAATTATGTATGTTATTATTCTGAATGTTTGTGTATATAAAATTAATATTTATTTAAGCACTCTGTGCCGTGGCACTGTTTTAAATGCTTTGTATATAGGAACTCAGAAGGACCCAAAAATTTAGTAGTACTCAGATTTGTACTACTGTTATTCCCATTTCAAGATAAGGAAACTGAGGACCAGAGAAGTAAGATACTTGACCAAGGGTCATAGCTAGTGGAGGGCAAAGCTTAGAACAAACAAGACTTGACTTCAGGCAGCTTGACTATAGAGGCGATAATTTTACCATTATAGCCAATAGACTATGAAATCATATATGAAACTAATAAAAGACAGCTTATGTAACTGAGTGATTATTGTACAGAAAAGGGGTTCTCTGGGAATTCAATGAAATAAAAACTCTTGCGCATAATAAACATTTGAGACTTGTACTTGTAAACAGACCTGTTTAATTTTGCTGGGTTCCGTAGTATGGTGCCTCTGGAGACACTTTACAAACTGTTTGTGAATTGAACTTAGTATTTTTGACAATTTTTAGATTGCCTGTCATTTAATTACATGTTTGTAGTTGGGTTAAATGAATGATAAAACCCAAAATTTGTAAGGTTGTCCAAGCTGTAGCTATTTTTTCCTTGTAGTGCAGTTGAAGCAAATTTCAAAGATTACAGTATTTGTGATGGGATAGAGTAAAGCAACTTAGGCCCAAACCCCGGAAGGTGATATTAGAATAACAGCAGGAGTGTATGTGGACTTATTTACAGATTTCTGAAGCTGGCAGTGATAATGGTATTTTTTTTGTCTTCTTGTTCCGACATTTCTCCAAAAATTCCTCTAAAATTGCATTTGCTACCCTACCCAAACTTCTGAAAATTTTCATTGGAAGAATTTGCAGGTCATCCTCCTTGGAACTCAAACTTCTCTTAAAGAACAAGAAAATAATAATAATAATAATAATAATAATAATAATAATAAAATACACAAGTAAACAAAGGAAGATTAAAAAGCATAAGTGAGAAGCCACTGCTTTCCTACTAAATAAATTGCAGGTAAAAGCTCATTGGCCTGGAACAAGGGAATACTAACCACAGCACAGTTTTTCCCTCTCCCTGACCTCTTGCCAATATAATTACAATGGAAGGAGTGAATTGTAGAGTGTCCACACTCTCAGAGAAGTATACTTAGAATGGATTACTTCTGCTCCTTAGGCAGCTGATCAATAAAGACGTGGGTTGCATTGAGAACAAAGATATCTGTGGGATGCAGTAGTTACCCTCTGTGTCTATTAAGAAATTAATTAGAAATCAATGAAGTGTGCAACCTATTAATACAGCAACCTCTAGATTAACAGATAGAAGCTGAGCCATTCTCTGAGCATACATATTGTGCAAATACATTCAAACGCGATAGGGAAGAGGTTGAGTATCTGACACCTTAGCTATAATTGAGCAGAAACAGATCATTCCTAATATTCTGTACTTTCACAGAATTGCATGCTGTGGGTTGAAAGCCATGCAGTTCAATAAGTGGGAATATGTCTATACAATTTTCTTACGATAACGGTATCAATTTTTCTGAAATATTCTTGTCACAAAACAAAACTTCTGCCATCATGCAAAATTAAAGAGTTTCAGTGAGTGTTTTCTTGAGTGTAGTTTACTCGCTTATGAGTTCAGGCAGTTGAATTTCATTATAACCACTGAATATTTTTTAAATAAGTATCTTCTCAAGAAGAGAAAGTGGAATTCCTCGAACACTAAGTGCTCTCCAGGGCCGACTGTGCCAACGCTTATCCAGCACATGTAACACTCACAGGGCGATACCCACACACTTCCCCCTGGAAGTCAACTAGCTACTTTCCAATCATCTGCTCTGACCCATGCTCCTCTGCAAAGCCCTCAAAAGGATCTGAACCCGAGCTTTCACTTTTTCTCTCAGTCCCTTACAGTCGATTTGGAAGCCCAGTGTTATGCATCTCCTTTGTGTTAATCTTTGCACGCTCCCTCTGACAGAATCCCAGGGCTTTCTCTCTAACCCCTGCAAAGGGACATAAGAGAAAAAGATTCTTGCTTTATATTTTCACTCATTTTCTAGCTCAACATCATCATAGGAGCGTCCGATATCACATAATTATGAAAGGAGGATGGCCTATTCCTATTTTAACTGGTAAGAAGTTGTCTTCTGGGTTTCTGTTGTATTCATAGGCTTCAGGATACAGACAGTGTCATAGAAATAACACAGATTTCACTTTTTTTCTAAGATCAACCTGCTTGCCCTTAGAAATATTCTAGGTATTTCTGGGGTTCCCCAGGGAGCCTCACAGATGTTCATAAATGCTTTATTGGTTCTTTATCTCAGGAATCTTTACTGGCATCCATAGTCATTGAACCCTCAGGTTGAACTGCTGTGAAAATGCTGGTGTTTTTGTCCCCACCTCCCTCTAACACATGTGTGTACACATGCACACATGCATGCACATGCATAAGCACTGAATCACCTCTTCTCTCCTGTAGCTAAAGAAAGTCCTTAAGCAGCTTGACTCTGTTTGTCACTCTAGCTTCTTTTCTTTGAACTCCTCAGCTGGAACTCTATGGCCCAAGCTAACCTGAAAATTCTCTTGGCTTTCTTGTCTTTGAACTTACCGTTCCCTTTACTTGAAGCACCCCCTTGCCATACATTACTACACTCCTCCTACCATGTTTTAAACAGATGCTCTATCCACTGAGCTAAACTGGCTAGGGCTGTGTTCTGATGTAAATGAATGTAAATGAATAAATAGTTACCGCTTTCTCTGAATCTACCCCCTACTCTAGTGCTGACCAATCAGTAGAGATCATGATCTTGACAATGACCCTAGCTCCCTTAGTCACCATGATTAATGACTTTTCCTCTGTATAACTCGAAGCCATCAGGAAGCCAAGTCTCAGCATGAGCTACTTGTGACTCTGGCCATGGTGCTATCTCTTTAATAAATCCTTACTTTCTTTGTTGTAAACTCCTCTTTGTGTCTTATTGAGCCTTGATGCATGCAGGCAAATGAACCCCTCAATCCAGTAACACTAACTTTAAGAAACTATAGACCCTTTATCAACCACTAAAAGAATAGTACAATGAAGTAACACACATGAGGCAAGAAACTAAATATATGGATTTAATGAAACTGGTGACCTTGGGTTATAAAAATCAGTGGGTTTATTTTGCTGTCAGGGAGAATTTATTTGAATCATAACTTCTATATTTCTTTACAATTGTAATAATATTTGGCAAAGTTGGACTACCTTTATATGGCTTCACAGTATTCAGTTTCATCTTAAAAACATCTAATGCAAATTTAATACTTTTGTCTTTTATGAGAATACTTAGCTCAGTCTGCAATAATCACTATATTAACATTTTTTACCCATTCAAATAGTCCAATTCATTATTACAAAACAGCAAGCTTCCCCAGCCTGTCATTAATTCCTACTGTTTTAATTACAAGAAAAAAATACTCTATGGAAGGCTTTTGTGGATAATGACACTGTAAACAAAATCTTATGCAAGTAAATGAAAATAAAGTGAAATAGTACTCTTTTTCTACATAAATATTCTGGTAGCAATACCATATTTTTGCCTAAAAAATCTGTTAACATACAGTGGTACTTTCTTTGAATTTAGTCACAAAGGGCTCCTTTAAACTATATGTTAATTTTGACTATTTGTAAACCCACAAGAGCTACATTCAATACCAATATTTTTATAAAACAGCTCTGCATCCATTAGGATTAGACATATTATTTTTCTTACTGTACTCCAACCAAACTTCATTTCTGCTCTGTTTATTGTAACTGAATGTAAATGACCTCAGTCTCAGGAGAGTCTAGCTATTCAAACCTTAACATAAAGTGCTACCTTAGGTTTACCAGGAAACAAAATCCAATTTTGACATCTGTGATAGTAGAATGTTTATATAAGAGTCTTTAGAAAACTGAGCACTTCATTTAGAATGTATGTTTCAAGGACTATGGCGGAGGTTTTGACAAGTCAGGAGAAACTCCATAGTATATATTTGTTTAGCCTTCTTATTATCATTATTATGTTGCACTTAAATCAGAATATATCACTGAGGGAGATTCTTCTGAATTTTATTTTATTTTATTTTTTAAATGTATTGTATTGATTTTTTTACAGAGAGAAAGGGAGAGGAATACAGAGTTAGAAACATCGATGAGAGAGAAACATAGCTCAGCTGCTTCCTGCACACGCCCTACTGGGGATGTGCCCGCAACCAAGGTACTGCCCTTGACCGGAATGGAACCTGGGACCCTTGCGTCCGCAGGCTGACGCTCTATCCACTGAGCCAAACCGGTTAGGGCTATTCTTCTGAATTTTACATCCCAGAGAAGTTGAGTTTCAATCCAAGTACTCTTGGAGGATAAATAATAGGCAAAATACTCTAGCAGACACACAGAATCTTCTAGAGCCAGTGGGCAACTGTACATGTGCACATCCTCTCAAATCTATGCCACAACAACACACACACAGATAGAATGCATGGCAGATTGTGATAAATGCTATAATGGAGGTACAAAGACATATGCATACCTGGGAATGAAAGATGAAATCTGAATGGAGCATTTAGCAATGTTTATTAACAAAACTCAGACTTAAAATACATTTTGAAAGACCAATAAAGTTTAGGAAATATTTTTAGTAGAGATATACCGCATTAAAAATATACTCATATACTCTTTGAAGATTAAACACAAGAATAGGTAAAATATTTTTTGATAAAATGTTTAAAATATGTAGAATGAAAATACAAAAAATAAAACTGTAAACAATAAAATATGTATGTAGATCTACGGTAGATGTCTGCTAGCACTGGGGTCATATATCTTACTAGAGGCCCAGTGCAAGAAATTCTGCACTGGTAGGGTCCCTAGCAGCTGCTGGCTTAGCCGGGGCCTCCCTCCCTTCCCCCGACCAGCTCTGCCCCCTGGTCAAACTCCTTCATGAACTGCCATCAAGGGGACAATCTGCATACTACACTTTTATTATATAGGATATCTCCTCTGAGAGCTTCACTAAAAGATATGCAGAACTAAGAATTGTGAGAGATTAAAATAATTAAAGGCACCTTTCCTATTCTTATAATATTAAAAATATCTTTGGGAAGGCTATAATATTCAAGGTTACATATTTAATGTCCTTCCGTGTTCTCAATTAAAAAGACCAATCACTAAATTTATTAACCACTCTTCTATTTACACATCTAGCATCCTATCTAAAAAAAGAGAAACATGGTAATTGGTGTACAACTGCTACCCTTCCCATTGGCTAATCAGCGAGATATGCAAATTAACTGCCAACCAAGATGGCGGCCGGCAGCCAGGGAGCTTGAAACTAACATGAGGCTTGCTTGCTTCAGTGACAAAGGACTCCAAAATTCCCCACCTGCCGCTGCAGGCCTCTGAGCTGCAACTCTAAGCAACTATGTAACAAATATAGAAGCTAAACAAAACCCCAGAAACCTGCTTTAGTCTGCCGGGCTTTAGCCAGCAGGATCGCAACATTGTAAGCAAAGGCCAGAAACCTACTTTCAGCAGCGGAGGCCTAAGAGCTGGAGCCAAGCCTCAAGATAAAGCTGGCCCAGAATAAAAAAGAGAGAAAGAAAAAAAGGAGCGGTTGGGAGCTTCAATCACCCCCAGCCTGAAAACAGCCCTCAGCCCCTCACCCAGATTGGCCAGGCACCCCAGTGGGGACCCCCACCCTGAAGGGTGTGTGACCAGCTGCAAACAGCCATCATCCCCTCACCCAGGCTGGCCAGGCACCCCAGTGAGGACCCCCACCCTGAAGAATGTGTGACCAGCTGCAAACAGCCATCATCCCCTCACCCAGTCTGGCCAGGCACCGCAGTGGGATCCCCAACCCTGATCCAGGACACCCTTCAGGGCAAACCAGCCGGTACTCACCCATACACCAGGCCTCTACCCTATATAGTAAAAGGGTAATATGCCTCCCAGCACCAGGATCAGCGGAGCCACGAGGCCTCCCGGCACTGGGATCAGCGTGACAGGGGGCAGTGCCCAAACCCCCTGATCGCCCTGCGGCTCTGTGTGCGGGGCCACAACCTCCCTATCCACCCTGCTCTGTTTGTGACAGGGGAAGGCGCCCCAACCCCCTGATCCGCCCTGCCCTGAGTATGACAGGGGGCGGTGCCCCAACTCCCCTATGGGCCCTACTCTGTGAGTGACAGGGTACAGAGCCCCAACCCCCCTGATGGGCCCTGCTCTGTGAGTGACAGGGGGTGGCGCCGCAAACTCTCCATCGACCCTGCCTTGAGTGTGACAGGGGACGGTGCCCCAACCCCCCAATTGGCCCTACCCTGAGCATGACTGAGGGTGGCATCACAACCTCCCGATTGCCCCGCTCTGTGCATGACAGAGGGCGGCACCCCAGCTCCCCAATTGGCCCTGCTCTGAGCCCAACCAGGGGCTGCACCTAGGGATTGGGCCTGCCCTCTGCCATCCGGGAGCAGGCCTCAGCCAGCAGATCGTTATCTCCCAAGGGGTCCCAGACTGGGAGAAGGCACAGGCCAGGCTGAGGGACCCCCCTCACCCCCCCAAGTGCACAAATTTTTGTGCACCGGGCCTCTAGTCAAATATAATTACCCATATGAACTAAAATTATTTAAGTCTAGGTAATCATACCCACTAATACCTAATAGTGCATCTGACACATAGAATTTGATAAATAATGTTTAAATAAATTACTGATGATAGCATTTCTGAATTTCTATCAGAATCATCTGACAGAACTAGACATAATTTAACTTACAAAGAAGCTGCATTTTCATGTTATTACAGTATTTTCCTAAAATGCTTTAGATGGTATAGTATTACTAGCAGAATATTGAAAATTGTATGAAAATAGGATGTTTCCTCAGGGATTTAACTATTTTATAAAATCTAATATTTTAAATTTGATTGCCCAAAGTTCAACTACTATTTTTATCTATTAACATTGGCAGTTGAAGTGTAGTTTATCTACATTAGCAAGTGGTTATTCATTATAATGTCAACATAAATTGAGCTCCTACTCATGAATGTGTTCATTGTTCTTTTCTGTTGAGGACAGGAGTTTATATCCCCTTTCATTTCTATTTATTTATTTATTTATTTATTTATTTATTTATTTATTTAATGCTCACTTTTAAAATAAACAAACATTCATGTGCAATCTAGAGTAAATCTAAGTATGAAACAGAAAGCTCAAATACCATCTGTGAAGAAATAGCTTCATCCCTAATTAATGTGTATCAGGTATTACAACCCATTTCATTACTTAAGACAATATTGGGCTAAATAAAATAAAACTCATTTAATGAAAATGAGAAATTACCTACAGGAACATTGTACATATTGGCTACAATATTCTTGTGCTAAAGAAGGATAACTTGATTCCCATGCAAGTTGGAAGTCTAGATGTATTTGTGCTCAAAAGAAGATAGGAAGGAGCCTCCAGCCAGCGGTTCTCAACCTATGGGTCACGACCCTTTTGGTGGTCGAACGACCCTTTCACAGGGGTCGCCTAAGACCATCCTGCATATCAGATATTTACATTATGATTCATAACAGTAGCAACATTACAGTTATGAAGTAGCAGTGAAAATAATTTTATGGTTGGGTCACAACATGAGGAACTATATGTAAAGGGCCAGAAGGTTGAGAACAACTGCCTAGGGAATTATCATTCTAAAAGTGTTTACAGAGAATCTACTATATTCTAAGCACTGTGACTTATCAGCAAGAATTTACATAATGGTAAACTCCCTGTTGTACACACTTTATACAACAACCTCATGTAATACATACTACTTCTGTCTTACAGATAATAAAACTGAGTCATGGCAATGTTAAGTGACTTTTCAAAAGACACACAGTAAACAATATAGTTGGAATTTTAACTAGGCAATTTGGCTTCAGGTCTAGGGAATAGCATGTGAAAAACCGAGGTTAGAGGAATTATGAAATTTGGCAAGTCTATAAAAAATCCAACGTGGCTGGGCAGAAATAATGAGATGGGAGCTTGGTGTGAGATAAGGCCTATATGCAGCTCAGAAATCCACTTTAGGGATTTTGACTTTTATCTTAAGAGCAATGAAAGCCATTGGTGTGTTTTAATTGGGAAGGCAGGGAAGCAAAACAACTACATTTTATTTTGAGAAAACCTCATTGGCTACAGTGGTATTAGGACTGATTAAAGAGAGATGATAAAAATGAAAATTAGAGCTAAGGGGCTATTTTATAGTTCAGATGAGAGTTGACAGTCTGCACTGGAGTGGTGGTTGTAATGGTGGTAGAGATGAAGAGAAGTAGTTTGATTTATAAGATAATTGAAGAGCTAATATCAACATAGTTAATATCACATAGAATAGGAATAAGAGAGTGGAAGTGCCAAACATAACTTCATATTTTGAGTTAGTGCTACTGGGGAGATGATGATATATGCAGGACTAGTTTTGACATTATTCAGGTTTCTGGTTAAATCTCCTTAAGAAGCCTTCTCAAAGGAATTGAACTAAAATATCACCCTCCCCTCTGTAAGTCTCTAAATCCTTATCCTCTTTATTTTTCTTCATAGCCCTTATGATTACCTGACAATAGATAAACATATTATATATTTACCTGTTTACTGTATGTTCCCCCATCTGTAATAAAAGTACCATGAGGTCACTCGTATGTAAGTTTTACTCTCTACCCTTTAGAACAGTGCCTTGCATATCACAGGTGGGCAATCGATTTTTATTGAATAAACACATGAATGAAGGAAGAGTTACCAGAATATGTAGAATGATTAAAGCTGTGGATATGGATGAGATTCCTTCAAAGGGAGGAAACATATATGAGCAGTAGGCAAAAAGAAGAAACACTGGGGAAGAATATTGAGATGACAAATTGGGGGGATCGGAGAGGATCCAATGGAGAGTAATGCTGGGGAATCTAATGAACAAAATAAACTGATGAGCAAAATAGATCCAGAGGCATGGATGTATGGAACAAAATGACAGATCTTAGTGGGGATGGGGATGGAAGGGTCAGGAAGAAATTAACCAAAGAATATATATGCATACATGCACAACCATGGACACAGATAATAGTATGAGAAAGGCCCAGGTTTGGCCGGGGGGGGGGGGGGGGGGCGGGGAGGGAAGTGGAAGATGGGTGACATCTGTAATACTGTCAATAATAAATAAATTTAAAAAAATGAAATGATTGACAATGTCAAATCCAGAATGTCAATATAAGAAGAGTGAAGAAATGCTATTGGAATTGAAATAGGCACCTAGGAAGTCATTTGTAGTGTTGTTTTTAAAAATATATATTTTTATTAATTTCAGAGAGGAAGGGAGAAGGAGAGAGAATCATTGATCAGCTGCCTCCTACACCCCACACTGGGGATCAAGCCCGCCACCCAGGCATGTGCCCTGACCAGGAATCTAATTGTGACCTCCTAGTTCATAGGTCGAAGCTCAACCACTGAGCCAAGCTGGCCGGGCATTAGTAGTGTTATTGAAAAAAGTTTTGCTTAAGTCTTAGGAACAGAAGACAGGCTAATGGTTTGAAGAGGGAACTGGAGATGAAAATGGGGAGATAGCAAGTTTATTTTTTCAAGAAGTATGGCTATCAGAAAATGAAGGGAGGTAGGGGATTGGTGAGGGATGAAGAGAGAAGGGATGATGCGAAAAGGAATAGTAAGTATAGAAAGTATATAGAAATTGATGCAAACCTCAGAGAATGGTGGTCATGAGAATTTGATCAAAAGCCTAGCCAAGGCGTAACTATTCTCAGCCAGGGAAGAGGGTGGCGAGAGAAGAGCAAAGGTAAGTAGAGGGACATATAGAACCTAGCATATGGACTAAGCTATACTAAGCTGGTTTAAGCAACAAGATCAAACTAAATTCCACCTCTTGCAAAGCTTGTAGGTCAACAAAATTATTCATTCCCCATAGCTAACTTAAATAATACATGCTAGACTCATGCTACACAACTTAAGGCTATATAAAAGTATCCTGTCTCAAAACAAGATTTAGAAAGAACCATTTAAAGTAGTTTCAAGTAGTAGTTGTTAGTGCCTAACTTAAGTGCTGGGCATAGAGTATGGACTCAAAAGTTATTAGATATTGGAATTGTCAAGTTAGCAAGAGTAAACTTCTATTATCTATAAACTTGGCTTGTTTTCTCATACTATAGTCATTATATTTCACTAGAAGTAGTACTCTTGGGAAATTTATTTTTTATTTGTACTTCTTTTAAGTGACATTCATCCCAAGACACAGCTCTAAATATTTGCCACATATTCAGAACTCAAGCACACATAATTATATCCAAGTTAAAGATAAACATACATATTTTTGCTTAAGAAGGAATTACATTTTTGGTTTGTGTTTCAGGTAATGACATTTTTAATAAAAATATATGAATAGGTTTTATTTCTTCCCATTTTTTATGTATGGAAAAATAAGTATTGCCCCATATGATTTTAATGGATCAACTAAATATTAATACCCATGAAAAATAAAAACAATGAAGTAGCTCTGTAACCAACTACCTCAATTTACAGCAGATTATCTATATGAATATGGTATTGGCCAAATTAAGTCATGTAGGTAAATATTACCAGATACTTCCTTCAAAGTCTTCTTCATGCACTATGTATTTCATAGTATAAGACCCTAATTACATTTCAATGGCATCAAAATGGTAGGAAACATCACTGAGCTTTATCTAAAATAATGTTATCAGTATTATAATAAATAATTCAATATTTCTAATAATAGTTTATAAATAAAGCACAACCTAGATAGACATAAAATTATATTGCACTAAATGTGTACAATTCTAGCTGAAAAAATAAGAAATAATTAAATATGTCTGTCACTGTGTTTAAATGACAAGATATTGAAAATTTAATTTAAATCATTTTAAACCTTTTAAGCTTTTATAATACATTAAATTCATGCACTACATCTATAATTTCTTTTCCCCAATACTAAATTTTGAGGAGAAAATTTTTAGCCAAGCTTCCCAGTGATTTGCTATTGTTTTATTAATTGTCATATGTGTCTTTTCATTCGAGGTGCTAGATAATGGCTTCAACAATGAGATGGTAACACTTCAAGAAATGGGCAAGTTAACATTTGATTAAATAAAATAATTATACTCATCTCATTTTGTAGGAGTATAATTAAATTCATATCCTTAAAGTTTAAGGTCTCTGAGGTCCTGAGCTCATTTTTAAAAGTGTGTTAAAGGTAACGAACAGTAGCTAATACTCGAGGCCACGGCACATTGCAACTCTATAAAGGACAACTCCCATACCAGATTTTGGTTTATTTAATTTAACCATGTTTATTTTTCCTCTTGAAATTTCCTTCATGTTCCCTGTTTCATACTCTGACACTCTTTAATGCCTTCACTAATTAATTATCACTTAACAAAAAGAAGAAAACAAGGAAAATGGAAAAGCATGAGCGAATTAGCAGTATCCAAGGTGTTTTTTACTACATCTACTAGACGTATTTTCAAATGAAAAGCTGTAACATTTTCTTAAATTCATGAAAATTGAAGCACACATTGCATTAGTGTACTTTGGTTCTCAACTTCATAGACATGTTATAAATCAAACTATTATCTCATCCACGGGGAAATAGCAGAAAAATAGACATGGATCCTGGTACAGAAACTGTTTTGTGTGGCATCAGACTAACTAACATTAAAAATGTATCTATGGCAACTAAGCCATCTGTCTGCCTGCTATTTTGTAGAGAGTTCTTTATCTGCTTTAATGTACCTGTACATCCCATTTTACAAACCACACTAGCACTGCTTCAGAGAACTGTCTTGGAAAGAAACGCCTACCTACTAAAGTTCAATAGTAGTTGTAGGAACAATAAATATATGAAAACTCCATATATCCTCACAAGCAGAGAAAGTCCAATGATCAACTGTATAAATACTAATTTAATGAGAGTACATGTGTCCCTAAATAACTTTAAGAAAAGACAAGTAAATCTCTAAACATTTATCTACAATTGTACTGTGTAGTTTTTCCCACCATTTTTATCTAGTAAAATATACTCATCAGCTTTTTTTAAAAAAATAGGGCTAATACCATGGATTAATATTAGAGTAAATCTAGCCTTTTATTGTTGCATTAATATATTTTATTTAAAATTATGTATTGATTACATCTATGAAATATCCTCCTTTAAACATATTATAACCTGAAAATACTTACGCAGAGAATATAAATTAAGACCTATTAAGATTTAAGAGCTTCTGAATAAAAGCTTAGAAGGCATCAAACAGTAAAATATTTTAGTTGTATCTAAGACATTACAAAGTTAAATCCAGTTTATTAGGAATCCATGTATTTGCTCACTGTATGTTTCACATGCTTAGGGCATATTTGGCATGTAGTAGATGTGGTACAAGTACCCAATCCGCTGATGCCAGAAGACCTCGAACAGTAAGATTCCTAGAGCAGATGCATTTGTACCCTGACTTATTTTAGCAATTTAAAGATTTTTAAGGTATGTGAGTTAATGCAGGAAACCAGAATTTTAGAGTACATGTGACAAGAGAAACTTATAGAGGATGTCAGTCAAGGGATTATTGTATTAATTTTAAAGGTCACATCTCCTACTCCCTGTTTTAATTGGGATCATTGTAATCGATGTTCCTTAGTGTCTGCAAAGAGACACCCATGAGAGCGCCATTAGGTAACAAGCAAAGGTAATAACTTTTCCTTTTAAGCAAACAAAGACCATTACCAACTTTCATTCGGGTTGTCAGGGAGCCTTCCCGCCAGGGTGGTTCTGCGCCCTCCCTTTTGTAAGGAGGTGACACAGGATGTGCCCTCAATATTTCCTGGTGAGTTTTGAAAAAATTTCCTAAATAAAACTCTAATGTTCTATGAACCATTATTTGCTAACGTATCAGTCTTTGGTTCTTAAATTGGGTTTTATCCTTAATGATGCTCCTTCAATGTCCTTTTTATTTCTGCCTCCAATAAACTTCCTTAGAACAATGAAACAGAAATTACCTTGCCTAAAATGACCATGTTTTAATAGAAAACACTCTTATACACACAGACAGCTTACATGTTTTGAGTGCATGAAGCATAATTCAGTGTTACATAATCTGCTGACTGCAAGCTGACATTTTTTAAAGGGATTATAATTACGATTTCCTACTAGATGATTTGAGAAATTATTTCTGAAGGTAATTCAATGGACTTGTCATTTGAATGCCATCATATTCCAGGCACCACAGGGAACAATGGATTCACAGGAGTGTTTGACAGCTCTCTGAGCAGTAAGCAGGTGGCAGCACTGTTCAGCTGTCTTTTGCCTGTGTGTTTTTGTTTGTTGATCGATTTGTTTGTTTGGTAAGTTGGTTGGTTGGATTTTTTGCCAAATGAAATCAGTTTATTTACCATCAGAAACAAAAGGGGGGGGGAGATTCAAATGTCCATATGCATACATATAAAGCCCATATAGATTTCTCATAATTTGGGAAATTTAAAATGATTACCTAAGGATGAAAATCACACACACATGTTCATATTGTCATACTTTTTTCTTAGCTTGTTCATATGTGATTGACTCCTTTTTTATTCTGCCCTATTTTACTATTTGGAGTAAAAAGATGACAACAGTGAAATCGGTCCCCAAGTGCAGTGCTCTGAATTTAGTGCTTCTGTAAGCTTTCATTTTTGATAATTTCAAGATGGATTTATTTTTTGTGTTTTCTCAGATTCTTCACAATTCACACATGCCTCATTTCACCAATTCCCATAGTAATGATTTACCTTTGAGTGACTTTTAAAAGAGTAGCCATAAGTTTCAGCCAGTTCACAGAAAAAAGTTTCAATTTTCTGAAGGTTCAGGCATTTAAACATATGGTGGGTGATTTGCTGGTTTGTTTTACTCAGTACCGCACATCCACATATGTACACACTTATACATCTGCACCTCAAGTGTACAAACTTATTGTTTATAAATTCATGAGGATTATGCATTTGGGAAGCCACCTCTGATAACTGACGAATTTGAGGTAAGACACTTCTTTCAAATTTAATATTTTTCCATTGGTTAAGTGGGTGATACCAACGGCTACCTCACAGGTTTGATGAGAGACCAGGATGACACACAGTATATAAAACATTCTGTAATTAGAATTACTCTGTTTTAAACATCATTTGATGCCTGTCTCATCACCAGGCAATAATCTAGTCAAACTATGTAAGAATATCAAATGCGATTTTGTATTATCAGGACTTAGCACAGCGCTATACATGCTTTAGGCACATAAAAATAAATATATTTTTGTATCAATAAATAATTCAGTTTGTAATGTAAAAAAAGCTGATTTGGATTTAACTCCTAACCTTCTTAAATAGAGATTATAGCAACTACCATTGCAGCCTTTCATGCCATTGCTGGATACCAAATCCACTGCTGAGAGTGGCCTCTGGTCCAGGGTAGGTCTCTATATGCTACTTCAGATCCTTTTTCCTTGTCTCCTGGCCCCCTGACATTTTTTGATTCTGGCTGCCTCTGAGTCACTAATTCTATGTGGATTCAAGTCAGGTTAATGTGGGACAATCATCAGCAGGTTTTGCTTTATTCTCACTCAAAATATATCTCCCTTACTCGTCTCCCACCCCGTGATTCTCTGTTGACAGTGAGGCTGTGAGACTTGATCAGCTACCACACATGCACAGCCTTGAGAGTAGAGGAGCTAGATTACTGGGGGGGTGAGCCTTTGGCCAGTGGGAGGCAGGATATTGTAAATAAACTTCCCCTCCGAGGACTTTTCCTGAGATAGAATCATTCCCATGACAGATTGCCCCAGCAAGTGAGCAAAGGTTTGCCTGACTCCATCTTTCCTGAGACTGTGCTCCTGAAAAAGGAAATAGCACATAAGCCTTTGCTTCAAGCTTTGCTTTAAGGAGAACCCAGGCTAGAATACACACTGTGAACAAAATAGAAAATCCAAATCAAACACACAAATGAAATCCCTCAACCATTACCAGTCCTTGCAGAATCTCCTGCAAACATTGAAATGAGCAAAGTCACAGGTTTCTACTGCTCTAAGAAAGGTGCAAAGAGGTGTTATTGACTCAACCAAATGTTCTGGAATATGACAGTTTTCTTTATTCTTTTTGCCTACATAGTGACAAAATGATCAAAATTAGAATCTTCTGAATTCAACTGAGAATTTGATTTCACTTACTGTAAGTTTTATTCAAAAAAGCACAAACTAGACTTTAACACCTAAATCGTGTGTGTTTTTTTAAAATACTAAGATTAGTTGCCTCGCACCATCCCAAATAATTGGTTATATCTTACATTCCAAGCCAGTATTTGTCAGTGTTCAGAAAATCTTAAAGCCATTTATTCCTTTAGTAACTTGTAGCACAAATTGTTTCAAGAAAAAAATGAGGACAACTGAAATTGTGGAACAGGAACATGACATTGTAGTCAATGAACGGTTTCTTTGGAGTGGGGATACTCTTTTTATTTGAACAGTCTGCATTCCTTAATATTTTTTTCCATCAAATATGGTAATCCAACCATGCTCCTTCTGGGAAAATGGAACAACATCTAGGGAAAAATAACCCACACACATTTGTCCCTGAGAAGAAAAACTTTATAATTTTAGATTATCTCCTAGTTGTTCATCTTTAGAATCAACACTGACTTGAATCACTACAAGTCAGCCAACTACTGAACCTCCCTTTGTTACCCTCTGTATTAGCATCTTTATTGAATATACATGTACAGACTCTTGGTAAATGGTTAACAGGCAATATCAGGCCACTAAAGTTGGAAGCGAGGAACAAAAGAAATATAAAGTTTAATTAGGGATCAGAATGGAAGCTGAGGGAAAAAATGAATATAAAGTAAAGATCTCCACCTTTTTTTTTTTTAACATGTCGTGTAGTTTCCAAAACCTTCATAATAGCTAACTCTTTCATTACCTCCTCATCCAATTCCTAATCAGAATTCTAGGACTGCTAGAAAATGTCAACACTACTATTATAAATAATCACATTATTTTGCATTAATTTTGTTATCAATAAAAAATGTAGTGTAAGCCCCACTGTCTCTTTCATCAGTCTGCACCTCTCTTAAGTCAAATACTTTCTCTATTGCTGATAATTACCTTCTAATTTCCATAGAACTGCAATTACCTCAAAAAACTTGTCTAACAGATTTATGTTTGTAAAACTTTAGTGTTCCACATAGTCCCTTGCATATACGAGATCAATAACAATTTCCTGAATAAATGGATACATTTTTGTTGAACCTTAACCAGTCTATGCATTACTAGAACATTAATTTCTTAGAGTGAGTTAATGACTATTGTTAACTCAAAGTTGCACATTTCCATAATATATTAATTATACCAAAATGGGAAGTAGACCTTGCAAATTTTAAGCATAATCATTGTTTAAAAACCAGGTAAATTCAGTTTCCAAATCTGCATAATTTGTCAATAGAATCTTCTTCCTGGCAAAAATCTGATAAGCCAAATTCTAGCCATGCACTTTAATTATGTATTATCAATAATTTATGATATTATTGAAGATTACTGGCAAGACCTGGGTTCTTATGTAATTGATGTAATCCAGATTCAAGGGAATTATTTCTGCCTTTTATTTTTATATTTCCTGCTCTTTTTTTTCATTTTAATATTATGTGAATCTTTACACATTTTTGGTATAAAATAAAATTTTGTACCTAGGTCATATTAGAGGCTGGCTAGTCTAGTCTAATCCCAATTTAGAAACTGTAAAATTTTCTTTCAAAAACTAAAGAAAACATGATCCTGAATTTATGTTATTGAAGTTCTGCACTGACTTCCTTGACCAGGTGTCCTATCATTCTCCTTGCTAACTCCTTCTCTTCTCTACTCCATCACAGAAAGTAGAAAATGAAGTACAGAAAGGCTCTGCTCTGATAATATATTTTACATTAGAGAGCTGCTGGTATTCATGTTGTTTCCCTGTATAATTCCTAGAGATTGCAGGATATCTTGCTCTTGATTAGATCATCTTGCTTCATGGTTAATTTAAAAGGTATTTGGCTGCTCATGTGTGTCATTTCAAGATAAAAAATTGTATTATTCTATTTTTTAAAAAAATCACTTTAAGGCAAAATAAGTCACTTATTTCTAAAAATAGAAAAATAAAGAGATATTTGTTTCTATTAGATGACTAAAATCAAAGTGATCACAGTGTAGTAGAAATAAGGTGGAAGACAACACAAATACACTTTTGTGTCATTTTTACTAACTAAGGAAGTAGAGACAAGAAAAATTATCAGAGCTGTCAGAGGAACTCATTAGGACAATTTCTTTTTCTTCACTTTTTCTTTTTTGTAGTATCCAATCTTCTCAATACCTGGCCTGTAGGAAAATATTTTTCCTAATGACTTTAAAATGAGCATAAAGACATAGATATTGACCAAATAAACCACTGTTTATATTTGGCCTGGGAAAATGTTTTATGGTTGGGGAAAGGGGAAAGGTGCATGCAAAAATAACCACAGACATGAAAGCATAGATGGAGAGAGATGGACAGTATGAAAATGTGGGCAGCCAGGCTGAAAAATAAAGACACCAACTGAGCACAGGTTATCTAGAGGAATTATTAAAAATAAAACCTTAAAGAGAAAAAGGAAAATGGTAATGTACTTTTAAAGTACTCTTGGACAGCCATTTTACAAGTGATTACATAGTATTTTTAACTTGCAAGTGGAAATACAAGTGTAGATATAAAGCAACTGGAGGTAAGGTATAAAAGTGAGCAAGAGCTACCTATGATACTCACTAGGGAAACCCAGAAAGTATCAGCTCACAGAAAGCAAGTTTCATGTGGTCCAGAAGGTGGAAAAAGGAAAGGATTGTTTTTATTTTATTTTTTTATTTTTTAAGGAAATGATTGATGCATTGAGACCCCAGAAAGAGAGTTTTATTGTTTAATCTGGCTTGCTCCAATTCAATATATATATATATATATATATATATATATATATATATATATATATATATATATATAGTTGATTTTACAGAGAGGAAGGGAGAGGGATAAAGAGTTAGAAACTTCGATCAGCTGCCTCCTGTACACCCCTACTAGGGATTGAGCCCGCAACCACGGTACATGCCTTTGACCAGAATCAAACCAGGGGCCCTTCAGTCTTGAGCCAACACTCTGTCCACTGAGCCCAAAATGGTTAGGGCTGGCTTGCTCCATTTGCATTGGGGATGTTAGGCTTCTTAGCATTCTTGGAAAAATTACCTTTCCCAAAGCATACAATTGGTATCTCTTTCTAAAAGTCAACACTTTGGAACAAACTACTAATTGAGGGGGAAAATGTTTTATCAAATTTCCATACATTTCATTTTAGCCTGTGTTTAAATAGTTTGAACTTTCAACCTGAAATTATGCTTCTAAATTTCAAAACCAATAATGATTTTTGTTTTTCTTCAATCCAATTCCAAACTATATTTTCTAGTTTCCCTTTTCTATTTAAATAGAAAAAAAAAAAATCTAAGAGCACACCAGAGTTACATCTGATAGAAAACAATTTGTTGCTCCTTAGGGATGAACTACCATAGAAGTATCTTGCGACTGCATGGCTGGTTTAGGAGTAATTTGCCTAAAATTATCCTGGATCAAGGAGCTCCTGGGGACTCAATGCCTCCAATGGAACATGCTCTTCTCCTGCTGCGAAACCTGTTTCCTAATGATTCCAGACCCGAGGAAGGAACTCGAAAGCTCTGTGCTTATCTGTGTAATTGGTAATTCTCCTTCACCTACAAAAAGCACAGCTATAGTTTGTAGTTCCAAGGTTCCTGGCTCAGATTCCAGCAGGGGTTGTTCATGTACAAATTGCAAAGCCACTCATTTGATTAAGAAGGCTAATTTAATGCTGCTGCGTGGATTCTTCATATGCACCTCAGAGATTTTGCAAATATCCCTTCCTGGGGACTCACAGAGAGTTTCTAAGGTGCTAGATCAGCTCTGATTTGCAGAAGCATGTAGTCTCTTTGCAGCTTCATTAACCTAACTGGAAGTGAGCCTCATTTAGCATTACCCAGATGGCAACATGGAGGTTGATTATCTGCCCTCTGGAAGCTGAAATGGGATAATGGGTCAGGCAGTACTTCACAAAGTTTAGTGGACATAGGATGCAGCTGAGAGCAATTTAAAATACAGATTATATAACCCTACGCCCAAACATTCTCACTCCCCAGATCCCAGTTAGAATCAGCATTTTTATCAAGTATCCTCCAACCTCCTCTGGCAGGCCTTTTGTGGAAGTTGAAGAGTAGATCAGATGGCTCCTCAAATGGTGGCTTCCCATCTCATTCATAGCAACAGAGAGAGAGAGAGCCTCCCAATGACCTTCAGAACCCTACCTGATCTAGGCCTCTTTAGCACTCTGACCCCCTCTCTGTCCCCATGTTTCCCCATCACTCACTTTGCTCTAGTCACACTGACTTCTTTGCTGTTCCCCCAACACACCAGGCATGTCCCCTACTTCCTTCTGTCTTTAGTATTCTTTCCCAAATCTGCATGTGTAGGCTCCTCATTTCCTTTATCTTATCTCACATGTCACTTTCTCAGGGAGAACTACCCTGCCAACACCATCTAAAATGGTAACCCCCTCCACACTTCTTTCCCTTTTCTTTGCAGTTTTTTTTCTTGGGCATATATGTCTTTATTTTCTGATTTCACTAATAGAAAATAAGCTCCTCAAAAGCAGGACTTTTTAGTTTTTTTTTGTTCACGTCTGTAACCCCAGCATCTAAGACAGTGCCTGGAACATATCTAATAGGCACTCACTAAATACTGATTGAGCATATGAATTAAGAATAAGACACTGCATGGGGTCATGCAATATTGTGGCCTTACAAGCAACTGGAGGATGTCTACATAAGCCTTTTGTAAAATATATAAATAAAGAATCTTTGCAGGTATAATGGAGTTCTTAATTTTTGGCCAGCTCAACAGAACCTAATCAAAAGCTCACAAGGCAGTATCTAAATGTTAATATGCATTTTAGAGGACAGTTAGATCAGGGGAGGCTGATACTTTGCCAGTTTGTGCTAGGGGATATACTGTATATATTGTGATTGCTCCATCAGAGTAGAAACAAAACCACTGTTAAAGTCAGAAAGGCTTGGTTCAAGTCCCAGCTCCGTCATTTATTATCTACTTGGTCTTGGTCAAATTACTTAAAGGTTCCATTTAAATAGTATATTACTAAGGTCACTGCTGCATATTCTCTTATCTATAAAAAGACAACAATAACCAATGCTTCTCTTACCCTACAGAATCTTGCAAACTGATGTGAGAAAGGCATTTTTTATGCAATAATGTGTTATAGTGCATGAATATTTTAACTTGATGTGACAGTGGTGGCTCTTAATGAACCATGCCTCATGCTCCATGAAGTCCCACACTGACTCATTCCAACCAAGGAGATATTAGCATTAGGAAACAGGATTGAGAGACATGACCAGGACCTATACCTGGGAGCTTATACTCCTGAAAGTCAGCTGCCATGCTGTAAAGAGGCTGGTGCTAGCCTCTCCAACAAGGATAAACTTCTTTGAGGATATACTGCTGGTGAGATGCTATCTTAGATATTTTAGCCCCAAATGAATTCCCAGTTGAAAGTGTGAGGGGCCTCAGACACCCCATGGGGAGCAGAGGCACTTCCCAACTGAGCCCAGTCAACCAAGGAGTCAAGAAAAATGATAAACTATTGTTTGACTCCATTAAGTTTGGGGATGGGTTATAATGCAGCAACATATCATTGAAATCCCTAGGGTTTTTTTGGAGAAAGACACAATAGCCCAAAAGAGTGACTTCAATGACAGAAATTCTACACACTATGTGAAGTAGGAAACAGGCCATGGGAGGAATCAGACATTGACCTGTTTCACTTATGTTTGAAGTCTAAATGACAGCCAGTACATGAGATACTACTCATTCCTATAAGAAAAGAAAATGGAGTTATTTATGCAAGTCCCCATGAATTATAATCAATATTGAGCAAAACAAAACAATAAAATATAGACCATACAAACATCCTATCTGATTTTTCCAAGACTTGTCAATTGAGCGTAGCCAAGCCACTACCTGAGCAATGTTGAATTTTTCTACTGTAACTTAAGAGCAGTCACCCTTTGGAGGGAGTCTATACTCAATGATTAGCACTTTTCAAAGGGAGCAAAATCTCAGTCACTTCCAGATTTACCAGTGGGGATCCGCACCTTGATGAAAAAGGCACATTGCTGGAATTTCAATCTGGGTCTTAATCGGCTCTAAAGCTAAATTCATGTAATCAAAGGTCAACCCTTTTTGGCTGTGATTCTTGCTTTTGTAAGTAAGGTCCTGTTTCGAAGCATTTTGTTGAGCAATTGGCAAAAGGGTAGAAGCCAGGAGGTGAAGTTGTTGTGAAAGTGAAGGCAGTCACAGGGCATTTTATTATCATTTTGTGAACAGTATTATTAGCTCAGAAAGAGCCCTGACATTTTAAAAGAGATACTGCTAAGCCTCTACTTGAAACCTGTGTCCTCTGGGTTGGCATTGTTGTTCTGCACAATAGCTTTTACTTTCTAAGCACCCAGGTTGGGAAACTTCTCAATGTGAGGCAAAAGGTGTCTTCCTACTACAAGTAACATGTTTTCATCTGTTTTGTAGCTTTCTTTTTTAACCAAGAAACACATTCATGATGCAGTGAAATATGGATGAGTTTCCTTTCTCAAATCTGTGGTTAACGTCCTTGTTATTGTCAAGAAACTCAAGACTCAGAGGAGTAACGTTTTGTTGAATCTAGGACAGGCTGCCAAACTGGATCCTTTGGTTCTTACTTATATGTGACAGTACTGCTATTCAGCAAAATTTCAAATGTAACAGAAAACCAAATACGCTAATCCTGAAACATTTAGTGGTTAAAAAAAAAAAAAAGGCTCACCTATGACTAACTAGTACTTTTAATTTCTTACATAAGCACAATGAATTCAACAAATGGAAGAAAAAAGTGACAGGAATATGCTAGGTCTTAAAGGTTTTTGCAGTAATTTGAAGGGCAGCAGAATATGCCGCCTCAATACCTGCCACTTTGGCATATTGGTTATTTTGAGCTGTCGGCACTTGTAGAAAAGCAAGTGCGGGTCGGGGCTTTCTCTGAATTCCCCTTATCTGCCTCTAAAAAGGAACTCAATTGTCATAAATCCTCTCCCCAAGGGTTTCATCAAAACCAGGGGAGATGAACTCTTTTCACAGGAGAGGAGAGAAGCCAACACCACACCCAGACAAATGTCACAAACTACCCTACATCATATTTATTCTTCCAAGGACCCTGTTATCTTTCCTAAAAGTCGTTTACTCTCCCCTAAGAGCCCTACACCTCCCTTCTCTTTTTCTTTCTAAGGTGCTTTTTAAATCCTGAATTCTAAGCCACCTCAGGCAGTTACTCATTTTCCCCTGGGTCTCTCTCACATACCCCTGAGGTTTACATGTGAATAAACTGCTGCTTTGTTATTGTTGCTGTCAATCTGTCTCTTATTTCAGGGGTCTCAGCTAATAACTGAGAAGGGCAGAGACACATTATGTTTCCTCCATTACAGAGGAAAGTCATTGGAAGAAGATACGCCAATGATTTCAAATCCTGGAGCCTCCATATTACAATGCTCCAATATAACTACCTTGCTGTATTGGGGAATCTCCCACCTTATAAATGACTAGAGGCCCGGTGCACAAAAATTCGTGCACTGGGGTGTGGGGGGGAATCCCTCAGCCAGACCTGCACCCTCTTGCAGTCTGGGACTCCTCAGGGGATGTCCACCTGCTGGCTTAGGCCCGCTCCCTGGGGGAACGGGCCTAAGCTGGCAGTCAGACATCCCTCTGGCAGCCTGGGAGCCCTCAGGGGATGTCCAACTAAGATGTGTCAGACATCTTTAGCACTGCCAAGGAGGTGGGAGAGGCTCCCACCACCGCCGCTGTGCTCACAGCTGTCAGCCCAGCTTGTAGCCGAGCAGAGCTCCCCCAGTGGGAGCGCACTGACTACCAACGGGCAGCTCCTGCATTGAGCATCTTGCCCCTGGTGGTCAGTGCATGTCATAGTGACCAGTTGTTCTGCTGTTAGGGTCAATTTGCATATTACCCTTTTATTATATAGGATAATACAGGCTGAGGCAAATGTTGGTTTACAATTGTTCATATGGGAAATAATACAATAATTTATAAATAATAATACAAGAAGAAACTCTTTCATATACTCACAATTGTAAACCTACTTATGCTCCACCCTGTATACCCCTTTCCCCATCTCTATCTTTCTCTCTCTCTCCCTCTCAACAGCATTTAACTATATATAGATTGCTTTCCCTTATAAAATATGTAATACGTGGCAGTGTTGTAAAGTACTTCTTTCTTGATTTAAAAATATTTTTCAGGCACGATATGGGATATGTTTTACTGGGATTTCACATGTGCCACTGACTGGACTCCAGTGTCCACATTAGCAATTATTCTAAGAATTCTTCCTTTAGAATAACTGGGTTGTTGTGAGGCTTAGGTTAGATTATGTTTATTAACACAATTTGCAAGAGTAGAGTAACATACAGGCTTACGATTAGATGAGTTGCTTTTAGGAAGAATCAATCTAATTCCTTTTATTCTCAGTCTTAAATAATACCTTCTTGTCTGGATGCTCAGAATGCCTCTACCTGTGTAGGTATAACCTTTATCTGTGGGGAGACTTCTATGGAAAAACTGCCCATGGCAAACGTCAATCAACAAAAAGCACTTTGAATTCCTACCGGATAGAGACTCCTTGGAGGCAGAGGAAGCAGGCTAGCATGGAAGGATGCTTGTAATCACCCTTAAAGTCCTCCTGGTTTACAGGACTAAACACAGCAGGTGGAAGCTTGGCCATATTGGAGGAGAGAGGCTAAATTCCCACAGAACCTGGAAACTCACTGCTCCTTCACCCTGAATACCCTAAAAGGTGACTTCTAGATAAAACAAGTGATTTTAACCCTCAATCAGCAGTTAGGAGGTACAGCAATTCCCAAAATACCCTGACACTGTGCTAATTGGGCTCTTAGCTTGAGTAGGAAAGTGATAAACTATACCTTTTTGGGGAAACCTGAAGGGGCAGTCTAAGGGCAATTGGACACCCAAATTTGAAGCAGCTGCTAACAGAGGCCCTGAAGAAGAGAGTTGGGTAAAGAATGCAGCTCTAAGTGGATGGATTATAGTTAGCAGAAGGCATGTATTTATAGCAGTGGTTCTCAACCTGTGGGTTGCGACCCCTTTGGGGGTCGAACGATCCTTTCACAGGGCTCGCCTAAGACCATCGGAAAACACATATATAATTACATATTGTTTTTTGTGATTAATCACTATGCTTTAATTATGTTCAATTTGTAACAATGAAATTGGGGGTCACCACAACATGAGGAACTGTATTAAAGGGTCGTGGCATTAGGAAGGTTGAGAACCACTGATTTATAGGCAAGAAGATTTTTTGGACATATACATCATTACCATCTATCGTCTTTATGCAAACACCATTTTGGGGATACTAAAGAGGAAGGAAGAAGAGGAAAAAGAGAAGAAAAGCAAAAGCAAAGGTCCAGTAATGAAAAACTACCTATAGGCTAGGATGTGCTAACACACAGAAACTAGAATGCGTTGGCAGAGAGAACAAAGGGAAGGGAAACACAACCCTGCCAGGGTATATTCCGCTATGGGAAGATCAGATCCAATGCCCACCTTTGTGAAAGTGAGAGGCACAGCAAAGTGGCTGCTCATGCCAAGGCATGTGGGGGACCGGGGTTAGATATGTGGGACAGACAAGAGCATGTTCCAAGCATGAGGGCAGTGGACAGAGAATGGCACTGTGCTTGTAGGAAACCTATATGAAACCCTTGAAGTTACAGACACAGAGAAGTCTGGTTGCCAGGAAAGTGTACACCTTGTGACATAGGAGGTGGGGGAAATGGCCACAAACCAACTCAGATAAGCTCATTAGTCTTCGGACTTCAAGCAAATGAAGGTGACAAAGAAGAGCAGCCGTGTTTGATGTTTAAGAAGAAGGACTTATAAACAGAAAAATATTAAAGTGGCATTAATATTTTATACGCCCCAAAATGTAAAATAGCAGAGGAATAACACAGCAGTGTTTTTATTATTAGCCTCAGGACAGAACTGTCCCTGGGTAATTCAGCTCCCGTACAAAAATAACAGCAAAACAAAAACAACAACACAAACCCAGCATACGCTTTTAAAAATACAGCATATGTATATTTTCTTCTGTGAAGAACAATGACAACAAAGACCCTTAAAGGTGGTGAGTCCTGTGTTCCATGTACAGTGTTGTCAGCTCATCGGGCAGAAATGAGAAAGCTGACAGTCCTCTGGAGGGCTCGAGCAGGGGCTGCGCGCACAAGGCTGAGAGAGCAGAGACCCCATTCTGCATGTAATGAGACCACATCGAGCCGGGAGGGGAACTCTGCTTGCAAACCTCCTCAGACAAAGGATCAAGTGGCCAGCTGCCTGCCTGTCATGCTTCACCTTCCTCTTCAGTGGTTTTTTTTTTTTTTTTTTTTTTTTTTGCAATCCTCCGGACAACATCAAAAGGCTGTAGTATATTACAGTTAGGTCAGCAGCCATGTGGGCCACAGTGTAAACATATTCATTTATTTATCCACTTATCCAACATTCATCAAAAGCTTTCCATATGCCTGGTGCTGGCAAAGTGTTTGGGATGTGGGATAAATGAGATATACTCTCTACTAGGGAATCTTCATAGTGTGGTGGGGGAAGTGGAGATGTAAACACATGGCCATGTACATCAGATATGCTTATACATTTCAAGCCAGCAAAAAACCTCTTTCCACAAGTATGTCAATGCAGACAATAACCTATTCAATTAAAGAAACATATCTTTACAAATAAAGAGACATATCTTTACTAATAAAGAGACATATCTTTACTAAGGTTCTTTATCCTTAAGAAAAAAATATCAAGAAAAAAACTAATGGAAGGATGTTGATCTTGTGCATACGATTGGTTAGGAATTAAAGTATTTTTACATTAAAAAGTAATAAAATTTGATTTAACTAGGTGTTAATTAGAATATTGGTCATATATAAACCACATCTTTGTCATATATAAGTTTTTGTCATACAATTATAACGAAGGCACCTTGCTTTGGGGAGGGAGTGTAATAGCTTACCTACTCCTTTCTTTTTAAGAATAGGAAAATGTTTAGCAGAACAAAGATGTTGCTCTAGCAGCTTCCCAGTGGGAAACTGTCAACCTTAAGTAGAATTAAGTGGGCTTGGGAGGGGGGCTTAAGTATTAAATCATGTAATTTTTTGAAGTCAGACACCTGAGGAACTGGGGAGTTCCAGCAATAATCTTACACTTGGAAACATGAGGAACAAAGCACAGCGCTTTCCCTCCTTTTATTTAAAATGAAAAAAAAAATTATAATTAACAATCCCTCCTAAAAGCACTTAGTGATTTCTTAAAACACACACACACACACGCACACACACACACACACACACACACACAACACTTATTGTGGTATCCTGCAGCAATCAAAGAGTTCATATTCAAATGGAAAGAAGTACTTATCCCACTAATGTAAATGGGAGTGGAGATGAAATTTGAAAATTGAGATCCTAATTAACATTGCAAATTTTAAGAGGCTTGAGGGGCAATGAAGGAGAGAAGGTGGCACTAGCACTTTGGGCTGTGTCCAGACTGGACCCTCTTCTGTCTCTGACTCCCTACAGATTATAGTATCAATTTGGACAATATTACAAAGTAGAGAGGGGTAGTTTTTCTTCATAAGTACATCAGGTAATAAATAAAGAAGAAATGAATGAATTAGGATATCACTATTTTCAACCCTTAAAAATCAATTGATGTGATCAGCAATTGTTGTTAATATCACTAAAAGATAAGCAATAAGCTACTTTATTGAGCAACGAAAGAATACAATATCATCTATCAACTTGGCTTGCAAAAAAAAAATACGAAACTAAATTTGATTGAGTTTGAGACTAACACTACTTTAGAAGAAGTACATAAAGCAAAACATGTTACTGTGCTCAATAATGAGTTAAACAATCTATAAATTAAACAATCCAGTTTCTTCAACAAATAAATTACATAGGAAGAAAGAGCATTGGAAGAGGTAAACCTATATGTAATGGTTAATTTTATATGTCAATTTTCCTGGGTCATGGTGGACAGATATTGGTTAAACATTATTCTTGATGTCTTTGTACATGCTTTTTAGAATGAGATTAACATTTAGATTATTGGACTTTGAATAAAGCAGATTACCCTCCATTATGTTGGTGGGCCTAATTCAATCAGCAGAAGGCCTTAATAGAACAAAGAATGACCTCCTCAAGAAGGAATTCTGCCAGCAGATTGTATTTGGACTCGAACTGCAACCTTTCTCTTGGTCTCTACCACGTTGGCTTATCCAGCAGATTTAGAATATACTAAGCTGCCACAATTGTGAGCCAAGTCTCTCTCTCTCTCTCTCTCTCTCTCTCTCTCTCTCTCTCTCTCTCTCTCTCTCTCTCTCTCTTATATAATAAAAGTGTGATATGCAAATCGACCAAATGGCCGAACAGTGGAATGACCATCCAGATGACCATCCTGACGACAATCCAGGACCACCCTATGACATCCACTGGCACCAGGCCAGCCAAGGCAGGTGCGATGCGATTTGGTAAGGGGCCCGGCCATCACCCCGTGATTGGCCCACAGAGGGAGGTCCAGGCCACTGGCCGGCGGGGTGATCAATGGGGGGATCCACGATCGCCCCAAAGAGGGATGCCCAGGCCGGTGGCCGTGGGGAAGCCTGGGTCATGGGTGCCGGAGGGAAGCTGGTGCCGGCATCTGGGGGAAGGAAGGCCTACTCTTGCACAAATTTCGTGCAATTATATATATATATACACACACACATTAGATGAAGAGATTTAAAATATATACCAAATGAAAAAAGCAAACCTAAAAGCATAAATTAAAATGTTTAGTAATATTCACTTGTGCTATGAAACTATAAAGGAAAACAAAGTGATGGTCATAAAAGTCAAGTGAGTGGTTACCTATGGGATGAAGGACCCAGCTGTGATTGAGATAGGGCAACCGAAAAAAGCTTCTAGGGTGTGTGGAAAAATTTGGACAGATACATGCAAAAAAATGAAACTAGACTACAAACTTACACCATACACAAAAATAAACTCAAAACGGATAAAGGACTTAAATGTAAGATGGGAAACCATGCAAATACTAGAGGAATCCAAAGGCAACAAAATCTCAGATATATGCCAAAGCAATTTCTTCACCGATACAGCTCCGAGGGCATTGGAAACTAAAGAGAAAATAAACAAATGGGACTACATCAAAATAAAAAGCTTCTGCACAGCAAAAGAAACCATCAACAAAACAGCAAGAAAGCCCACTGCATGGGAAAACATATTTGCCAATGTTATCACTGATAAGGGTTTAAACTCTAACATTTATAGAGAATTCATAGAACTTAACAAAAGGAAGATAAACAATCCAATCAAAAAATGGGCAAAGGACCTAAATAGACACTTTTCAAAAGAGGATATTCAGAAAGCCAAGAGACATATGAAAACATGCTCAAAGTCACTAATCATCCGAGAGATGCAAATCAAAACAACAATGAGGTATCATCTCACACCTGTCAGAATGGCTATCATCAACAAATCAACAAACGACAAGTGCTGGCGAGGATGCGGAGAAAAGGGAACACTCGTGCACTGCTGGTGGGAATGCAGACTGGTGCAGCCAATATGGAAGACAGTATGAAGTTTCCTCAAAAATTAAAAATGGAACTCCCATTTGACCCAGTGATACCACTTCTAGGAATATATCCCAAGAAACGAGAAACACCAATCAGAAAGGATATATGCTTCCCTATGTTCATAGCAGCATAGTTTACCATAGCTAAGATTTGGAAACAGCCTAAGTGTCCATCAGCAGATGAGTGGACTAGAAAACTGTGGTACATCTACACAATGGAATACTATGCTGCTGTAAAAAAGAAGGAATTCTTACCACTTACAACAGCATGGACAGAACTGGAGAGCATTATGCTAAGTGAAATAAGCCAGTCAATGAAAGAAAAATACCACATGATCTCACTCATTTATGGATAATAAAGACCTTTATAAACTGATGAACAAAAATAGATACAGAGGCAGAGCAGCATCGAACAGACCGTCAAACTATAATGAAAAGACTGGGGAGGTTTGGTAGGGGGGTGAGGGGGTAAGAGATAAACCGAAGGGCTTGTATGCATGCATATAAGCATAATCAATGGACACAAGACACTGAGGGGTAGGGGAGGCCAGGGGAAGGTCAAGGGGGGTGGGAAGGAGACATATGTAATACTCTTTGTAATACTTTAAGCAATAAAACAAAATTTAAAAAAAAATTGTTTCCTGATCTGGCTGAGGGTAACAAGGGTATTTATCCTATAAAAATATATTAATGTATATATAGGCTTTATGTTATTTTTCTATATTTGTTTTAGATTTTATCTACCGTAAAAAGCAAAAGAAACTATAAGAGAAGGATAACACTATAAATTTGCTATGGCTTTTAAGTATTAATGTTGAGTATTAATGTTAAGTATTAACATTCTAAAGAAGAGATTTTTAATCTTTTTCATCTCATGGTACACATAAACCAGTTACTAAGATTCTGCAGCACATGAGAAAATATTACATTTTTGGTTGATGTGACAAAAAAATAAGTATGATTTTGATTAATTCACACTGGACGGCTATTGTTGTGTTGGCTGTTGTCATTAAAAAAAAAAAAAAAAAAAAGACAATGTAAGGGAAAAGAGGTCAGTGTTCCTGACCAGGTCAGGTATTACATGTTTTAAAAATGCTGTGGCACCCAGATTGAAAACTGTTGTTCTAAAGCAATATTTATTGCATAACATTTCTCTTTGCCTCTGTGGAACAGCTGATGTATTATTTACTAGAATAAAAGAATGATACTGTAACAGCCAAGTAACATTTTGCATAGTAGTTGTAAATGAATAAATTCAAAAGACTATTTGGAAGTATGAGAAAGAAGCTCACCTTTTGTGAGTTAGAAGAAGTAAATCAGCTAAGAAGAGGTCCCTCTGAGCAGTTCATGCTGCAACACCTTAACACCCCTTAGCTCATGTATTCTTAGCACTTACAGCCAATAGAAAGTCAGACCTGCTGTCCAGTTTCTGCAGGTGCATACTCAGACAAATAAATAGACGCCAATTCCATTCATGGGATCATTAGAAAACAGTACACAAAGGGTTCAGAGTAAAAACTGGAGATGGCACTGGGAAAATTACATTATCTATACCAGCATTGTCCAATAGCTTACAATGAAGAGAAATCACTTACTGAACCTCTAAGGAGTCCTAAATTGATATTTGAATAGCTGGGGGGTTGGTATCAAGCACAGATTAATCATATATCTTGATGTTCTAATATTTAAAAAAAGAGGTGAATTTCTAGATGTGTGTTGGCTATTTCTGTTTGAATGATCATGAGCACCTAAAAATGTGTATGTTCAAAAGGCATCTAATATTCCTCCAAAAACATCTCTTCCTACCATCCCTATTTTTATTCTTGGTACAATCTCATCTGAATTTCTGGAAACAAATTCATCTTCCTCCCTTCTCACTCTTCATCTCCAATCAGAGGCCAAATACTTTTGATTTTGAAGAACGTGAAACACCTCTTGCATGGTTTCATTTAACAGAGAAAACACCACTTGACTCTATTCATTGCTATTCATTTTTGCTTTAAACATCATAATCCAAGCTCTTATATTTCTTGTATGAACTACTATGAGTTTCCTAACACTTTACAACACAATTTTATCTTTTTAAATTCCTCATGTAAAGTATACAGTAATATTTTTCATAATGATAACATCTGTTTTTTACAAATAAAACCAAAACCAAAGGGAAAAAAATCTTCATATGTACATTATGTATAGCATGATGTTAAAATTCCTGTTTGTGAATTTAAGACTTTCTCATGCTTCCCCAATTGCATGTCTGATTTTGTCTAATTTCCTTTCCCTATTGTTCAGTGATTCACTTGGGCTTCCTTCTGTATGTAGCCTATATTTATCATCTTGTCCTTTTGTTCCAATAGCCTCCTCTAACTCAGTGCTTCTCAAACTTGAGCCTGGATCACACTCACTTGGAGCACGATGGCTAGGCACCAGCCTTAGTTTCTGATTCAGTGGGTCCGGGGTAGGGGGTCTGGAAATGTACATTTCTAATACTTTTCTAGGGCTTGCTGCTACTATTGGTCTGTGGATCACATTTTCAGAACCACAGCTGAACTAAATATGTTCTCTCTATTTCTGCAAGAAACCTATCACTTAAGTCTTCATTCATCATCATTTCCTCCTATATCTGGGCAAATGCCCCTAGTCCAAAGGCATGGACACATTCTCTGAAAGCCTATAGTGACATATTTCTATCCTCCTTACAACACTTAAGTTAACCCATTTTTTTTTTCATACAGCCACATGGAAGAATTTAATTTTCCTTATAGACTGTAAACTTTTTGAGACTAGTATCCATGTTTGAAAAGACTAATCACAGATCCACAGTACAGAGTACAATGTCTTATCAGTGAGACATAAGAGAAATGTTTTCTGAGTGGTAAGAACACATCTGAAAGGGGATGTAATGAGGCTGCCACGAACACCGTCTGGCGGGTAAACTGGCTAAGGTAATATACCAGTAAAGCTGTCTTTTGGTGGAAAGCTTCCTTTTCCCTTCACATGTGTCCAATCAATCTGGGACTCCTGCTGCGCTCCCATCTGTTGGAACCAATTACAATGTTTGGGGCAAAATATTGGGGGGAAATACTGAAGCAGTTCAATGAAAGTATTTTGTTATCTGAAGACAAGAAAAAGAGAAGGCAGTATTTGCCACTCAAATATCATCGATTTAACTCACTCTGTTTCTCCTTTCCTTCAGAGGCAGGGTACGTTTCAGAGCACAGTGATCTTGAATCAAAAGTCTCATGGCCTCACAGGAACAAGGTGGGAGGCTATAGCATGCTGACATGTGGTGTAAGGTGTCTCTGTGCCAAAAAACACTTGAACAGCTATCTGATCCGTCTGTCATCACTGGAGCTGATTTTATCCTTTATTTCTTTTTCCTTCCTTTTTTTAAGTCACACTCAAGGTATCATTTTTAGTCTTCCTGTTTTTCTTTTTGCTGTCTTTAGGGAGGTGACATGGTGTCCGAGACGGGTCCAGGAATGAGGAATCCTGTGTTCTAGTTTTGCTGCTGCCCCTATGTAGCTGGTGAAATACTTTATCTCATTAGGCTTCACAGTCTATCCGTCAAATGATAGGGAAGGATATGTTCTGCTTATGACTGGCATTTCTTAAATCTATTTCCCTCTTGAGAGCAGTAACCTCTATGGTACTATAAGGTAATATATTATTGTCTTGAAAGCTTTAATGAAGCCTTTGGAAGTAGTTTTTATTTGAGTCGGGAATAGCATGCTCATTATTTACATTATAACTTAGTGTATGTAGTTCATAAACTGCCAGTTCTATTATTCAATCAATTCCATATATCAGCATGACATAACTGCTCAATATCGTTAAGTGGGACTCGCAACCTCCAGTCAATTGACTTGCCAATTACACACCTACATCTACATCTACATCTCTTTTATTCTAAATAGCATTGCTTTCTTTGTCAGGATTCCATTAAGGGGTTATAGGAACCTGGGTGAAATGTAATTGAATAACACTTTGAACTTAGATCAAAGCACAGTGGCATATTTCAAAAGTACTACTGAAGTAATAAGAAAAAGAGAATTGATACGAAGTAATAAAACTACAAAGTGGAAAAAAAGCTACATAGTGCACATACATGTGTGAATGGTAAGATATCAATGCTATTCTATTAGTTTCAACTTCTGATGGAAGCTTCAGTATATCCTCCTGCTATCCTGCATGCATTTCTTAATCTTTTACAGCCTTCTAAGGGTAGGACAGAGTTAATATAGCACTTGTGCTTAAAATATTCTTAAATGAGACTGAAGTTCAGAAATGCTGAACACTTTGTTTAAGCTAACTCATAAGGTGGCAGAACTGGGGCTGGAAGTCACTTTTTTTTCTTACAAACCAATATCCATAAATATACTAGTATATATTTATGGATACATATTTATTGAGGAAAGATGTTTATTAAGTAATTTTGTGTCTCTCACAATATTCAATATAGCACCTATCATAATATATTTTAAAAAAAGATGTTGAATAAATGTTACTTCAGGGTTTCATTTGTTCTGAAAAATTGTCACATGATTGGTGATGGTCATCTAACATAGTGATGAAACCTAGGTATCCTATCTAATAATAGACAAACATGGTAATTAACTGTACCTCCGACACGCTTCCCATTGGCTAACCAGGGAAATATGCAAATTAACTGCCAACCAAGATGGCGGCCAGCAGCCAGGCAGCTGAAGCGAACAGGCGGCTTGCTTGCTCCAGTCATGGAGGAAGCCAAGGTTCCCTGCCTGCTGCTGCTGGCCTCTGAGCTGCACTCTAAGAAACGATGTTTCAATTATAGAAGCCAAACAAACCCAGATACCTGCTTTCAGCCAGCTGGGATCTCAGAGAGGGAGCCGAGCCTCAGAGCTAAAGCCGGCTCTCAGTTCCAGTGACAGCCATAGAAGGTAAATAAATCCCAGAATAAAAAGAAAAAAGAAAAAAAGGAGAGGTTGGGAGTTTCAGTCACCCGCCAGCCTGAAAACGGCCCTCAGCCCCTCACCCAGACTGGCCAGGCACCCCAGTGGGGACCCCCACCCTGAAGGGAGTGTGACCAGCTGCAAATAGCCATCATACCCTCATCCAGGCTGGCCAAGCATGCAAGCGGGACCCCCACCCTGATCCGGGACACCCTTCAGGGCAAACCAGGTGGCCTCCTCCCGTGCACCAGGCCTCTATCCTATATAGTAAAAGGGTAATATGCAAACTGACCCTAACAGCAGAAGGACTGGGAATGACTGGTCACTATGACACACACTGACCACCAAGGGGCAGATGCTCAATGCAGGAGCTGCCCTCTGGTGGTCAGGGCGCTCTCACATGGGAGGAGCTCTGCTCAGCCACAAGCCAGGCTAATGGCTGCCAGTACAGCGGTGGTGGTGGGAGCCTCTCCTGCCTCCTCAGCAGTGCTAAGGATGTCCAACTGCAGTTTAGGCCTGCTCCCTGCTGGCAAGTGGATATCCCCTGAGGGCTGCCGGGCTGCCAGAGGGATGTCTGATTGCCATCTTAGGCCCAATCTCCCAGGGAGCGGGCCTAAGCCAGCAGGTGGTCATCCCCTGAGGGGTCCCAGACTGCGAGAGGGCACAGGCCAGGCTGAGGGACCCCCTCTCCCCACCGAGTGCACAAATTTTTGTGCACCGGGCCTCTAGTCTACACTAATAAAAGAGTAACTTGTAAATTGATGTCACTCCGCTATGCCCACCAGCCAATCAGGATGAGTATGCAAATTAACCCGATAAAGATGGTGGTTAATTTGCATATGCAGGCGCAGAGCAAAGACTGAAGGCTCCCGCCTGGGGAGCGAAGACTGAAGACTGAAGAGGCTTGCCTTCTCCTCTGTGGCCAGAGCGAAGGCCTGGGTCCCAGGTGCCAGAGGAAAACCGGTGCCAGCAGCCAGGGGAAGGAAGGCCTATTGCAAGAATCTCTTCGTGCAACAGGCCTCTAGTTATCAATAAATAGCATTCTCCTCAGTTTTTTAAATATATTTGTATTGATTTCAGTGAGGAAGAGAGAGAGAGAGAGATACCAATGATGACAGGGAATCACTGATTGGCTGCCTCCTGCATGCACCCTACTGGGGACCAAGCCCACAACCCAAGCATGTGCCCTTGACCAGAATCGAACCAGGAACCCTTCAGTCCACAGGCCAACACTCTATCCACTGAGCCAAACCAGCTAGGGCTCTCCTCAGTTTTTATGTTTATGGTCAAGATGGACAAACAGGGACAGGATTTTCCCTCTCAGTTGAAACAAGTATAAAATCAAACAAAATATATTAAACAATGTTACTTAGGACACTGAGTACCAGGCATTGAAGGAAAATGATCCCCAAGAGATGGGTAACAAAGGAACTGAGCCCTCAGATTGCTCCAGCCTACTGTTTGGAGTAAGTTTTCAGGTCATGGTGCAGGGGGAGGAAACCCAGATCCAGACTCTTATTCTCCCTGGGTTGTGGAGATGATGCTGGGAGCTCTAGGATGACAAGGAGGCAAGAGTTCACAGGGAAGCATAGGCAGAGAGGATAGAGCTGCATGCAGAGAAACCCTTAGAACTGCAATGTTCCTCCTTGAAGATTCATTGAATTCTTGACCAGGTCATGGGTGTGGAGAAACTACCCAAGACCAGGTTAAGAATCTCCAAAATGATAACAGAAGACAGTGTTTGAATTTCACACCAACCCTCAATCGTTCTTGTTCCTTATAACTGGAGTAGAAAACTTTTCAATTTGGGAAACACTAAAGAACTATGAAGGATCATACCTCAGCAAATGGGAAAAATTAACCTGAGACTAAATGCAGTTCTAGTCTGACCTAACAAAACTTAAAGCAAATCTGAATGGACCAAAGGTTGTCCAATAATTCAGCACCATTCCAGAACAAAGCCCAAGAATATTTATGTGAATAAAAATAATCTAGCTCTAAAAATATCTTAAAGTTTCTATTCTAGTTTCTAATCAAATATTACATTGTAGACATAAAAAAGCTGAAAGATACATTTAGAATGAGGGGAAAAATAACCAAAACTGACCCAGATATAATACAAATGATATTATGGCTATAGTCCATAAATTTAAGAAGCAAGAGACATAGATATAAAAAAGAAACAAACTCGCCAAAGCCGGTTTGGCTCAGCGGATAGAGCGTCGGCCTGCGGACTGAAAGGTCCCAGGTTCGATTCCGGTCAAGGGCATGTACCTGGGTTGCGGGCACTTCCCCAGTGGGAGATGTGCAGGAGGCAGCTGATCGATGTTTCTCTCTCATCGATGTTTCTAACTTTCTATCTCTCTCCCTTCCTCTCTGTAAAAAATCAATAAAATATATTTAAAAAAAAAAAAAAAAACTGACTTCTAGAGGGAAAGCCAAAAATTCTGGGTTCGAATACATATTGGATGAAACTAAAAGCAGATTAGAATTGAAAAAGAAAGAAATTAATGACTTGAAGACAGAGAAATAAAAACTACTAAAATGAAGACTGAAAGAAAAATTAAAAGAGTGCCAGTATGATGAACAAATTGGAGCAGTTAAATGATGTTTAATTGGAGTCCTTGAAGGAAAGTAAAAGGGGGCGGGGGTAACTGAAAACTTTTTAAGGAAATAATGGCCAACATTTTTTAAATTTGAGGAAAACTATAAGCCCTCATGATTATAATGAGTCCTTAGCCCCCTAAAACATGAATTAAACTAAATTGCTTTAATTAAATATTAAAGAGAAAAATCATAAAAACAGCTAGAATAAAAACAAAACATTAGATAGATAGATAGATAGATATAGATAAATAGATAGATAGAGATAAGAATAACAGCAGATTTCTTGTTGTTAACAATGCAAGTGAGAAGACAGTGGATAATATCTTTAAATTACTGAAAGAAAAAAAAATGTCAACCTAGAATTCTTTACCTAGAGAAAATCTTTCAAAAATAAAGATGAGGCAGACTTTTTAAACAAATCAAAAGCTAAAAGAATTTTAAGCCAGCAGGCCTGCACTACAATAAATGTTAAAGGAAATCCTTTGAACAGATAGAAAATTATAACAGACAAACTGTGGCTCTACATAAAGAAATTAATAACACCAGAAATAGTTAACTACATGAGTAATACGCATGCTTGTTTTGCTTATTATTAATATCTCTTTCAAAGAAAATCAAGTATTTAAAGCAAAAATAATAGCGGTATTGTGCATTTTATATAGAATTAAAAATATCAGTAGCACAAATGATTGGTAGGAGAAAGAATGTATATTCTTATAGGGTTCTCATATTGCATGTGAAGTAGTCAATGAATACTGAAGCTAAATATGATAAAGATATATACTGCAAACCCTAAAGATACCACTAAATTAAGGTAACAAAAATTATAGTTAATGATTAAACAAAGGAGATAAGTAGAGTTATAAAAATATTCAATTAATTTTAAAAAGATATAATAGGAACAAAAAAGAATAATGAAAAATTGGGGCAAATAGAATTAAAATAGCAAGATAGTAGGTCTAAACTCAGTCACACCAATGATTACATTACATTGTCTAAACACCCTAATATACAGGCATTTTGTCAGATTTAATAACACCTCTAGATCTTGCCTATAGAAAACCCAATTTAAACATTAAGACACAAATAATTAGAAGTGAAAGGATGTTATAACTTGCTAATAATAACTTTAGAAGCATGGAATGAAAACATCAATATGAGACAGTAAATTTCTGAGTAAAGAATATGACTATGGATAAATAGTATCATTTAATAATGACAAATGGGTCAATTCTTCAAGAAGACATAACAATCCTAAATATTTAATAACAGAGTTCTAAAGTATTTAAAGTAAAAACCAATAGACTACAAGGACCTCTGCAAGTATAGTTGGAGATTTCAATATCCATATTTCAATAATTGTTAGAACAAGTAAAAGAAAAGTTAGCCCATATTAACACTAATTGGACAAGTGGATCAGTTCGGTAGTGGGTGCCATACCTTGCTCTAACTGATATAGTCAGAATTTTCAAATATTTTGAAATCATGACTGAGAGAGAACAGGCTCTTTCATAGCTGAAGCTAAAACATTAAAGTCATGAGCAGTCAGCCCTCATCTTTTCTACCAAGACCAGAGTATGAGGGGAAGGTTTTATGAAGAGATAAACAAACAAGGAGAGAGAAGAGACTGACATGATGCTCCATGGTACTCTAGTTGCTGGTTCTCTTCCTGATACCTGGCTGCATCTCCTTTTCTGTGCATGTCCGAGTTTTTCAACTCTTAATTGATTTTGTGAGATATCACAGAACCTATTTCTGCTTCAGGATCTAAGAGCAACACAAAAAGGCATGCATAATGGGAACACAACATCTGAGTTTATTTGTCTGGTATCCAAGATCCTGCCCTGCTTCCCTATCATTGTTCTTGCCCACTCACTCCTCATCCAAGTGAAAACTGTAGACCAGTAGAGACTATTCTTACTCTCATACTTCATCCTACTTGGAATAGACTTCTGTTTTTTCTACTTCCTGTTTCTGACCCAGTTCAAGTTATATCTCTTCAAACATGACTTCCTAGACCAAAATTATTTCAGGAATCATTCCCTTCCCCCCGCCACCCCCCCAGTCTAAATTTCTAGGCCATATTGTCTTTGCCACTATTATAATACTTAGCCAATTTTCTCTTATCCTATATAATAAGAGAGGAATAAGCTAATTAGCCATTACACCCTGAGGCATAACAACCAAGCATGTCACAACCAGATCACGGATTAGCAGGAGGGTGGGCCAGGGAGGTACAAGTGGGCTGTGGAGAGCTACAGGAGTGGGCAGGGCAGCAAGCTATGGGGGGGAGGGAGGGAGCTACAGGAGGGCAGGGCAACGGGCAGAGAGCTACAGGAGGGCAGCAGCGACCTACTGGCACACGGATTCGTGCACAGGGCTACTAGTTTCTATATAACATCTTATGTATCTTATGTAAATGTCTTGACCCCCAATTCAGGCTATAAATTTAGTTAGGTGATTGGGCTCTGTCTTGTATATTAAGACAAAACATCCTTCTCTCCAATCTTAGGAAAGTGCTTTATAACAGGTATTGTATAACTAGTCCAATGAAAAGAAATTATTGGGGATTTCTAGGTTGCTATTGGGATCTTTGAATCAGTTTGTAATTTATTATTTTATGAGAAGATTTATTCTGATTTCAAACTGGTTTATATCAACTTTCACAACTTAATTCATTCTTACATGTGTTTTCTGTATTGATTTATAAATGTAGTCATACATTAGAAACTTGACTATAGTTTTATTTATAACAAGTTATCATAACTAGGCACGTTATGTAATTGCTAAAAAGTTTACAGCTATTGGCGAAAATTAATTCACCTTTTTAGAAACTTTGTATCTGCTGATAACTGTAGATTCAAGAAAAGAGAATACCTTGCTTTTTCCACCTCTTAATTAATGTTGCTTAATGCTGCTTCATTCCCAGGTGCAAAAAGAGACAGTTAATGAATGCTATTAATAAATGGGAAACAATATTAAATATTAATTCTCCACTTTTTCATCTCAACAGCAGAGAAGGATTTCCCTAAAGCATTTTTTTTTTAGTGACCCTATTGTAAATGGATTCTTTAACTTAAAAAAATCATTATAAATATCCTTAATTTTTGAGCAACCTCAGCCAGAGTTCATCTCTAACAGAAACAAATGATAGTTGCAAAGTACCTAAGATAGTTTTCTATTAAAAATGTGGAAATGAGTCTAACCATATTTAAGCCACCTTACATCCAATATGTAAGAGCAGTGTGTAGGTTAGGGACTCAGGTTTTGATTTTAAATGGATTTGCAATCAAATCCCATCTCTGCTGTCACCCTACCTGACCCTGTGTAAGTACCACAGTTTCTTCAAACCTCAATTTTACTCCTATGAAAATTGTGGATGATGTTAGTACCAAATCACAGATGAAGTTAAAATAAATCAAAATAGATTAAGTGGCCACCACATGGTAATTGCTTAATGAACTTTAGATTCAAATATTTGCAAAAAAGGTAACAGTTGTATTTTATTTGAATTGATGAGTAGATTTAGTACAAATTATCCTTATATAGTATATACTACCTTTATTAAATATTGTATTGGAAAAACAATTTATGTTAAAAATATATATGAAGCAACCTTAATTTTCGTTTTAAAAAAGGTAAAGTGTTATGTTATCCAACTTTGAGACTGCTTATGTACTGTGTTAGCATAACTGGTAATAAAATCCTATATAATAAAAGGCTAATATGCAAATTGTCCTGGCCCCTCCCCCCAGCTGGCCCCACCTTTGATCACCGGCCAACCTCCTGCATCCCCTCCCTCTGCTGGCCTGGCCTGATTGGCCCTGATCGGGGCGGGCCAGCCAGACCCCACCCATGCACAAATTCATGCACCAGGTCTCTAGTTTGTAAATAAAAACAAATATAATCACTCATCATTGTTTTATAACCACAATTCCAACCTCTTTGGACTAACTTTCTCTCTTTGTTTCTTGCTTTCTTGCTTTTTTCCTTCCTTTCTTATAACTGAGTTGACAATATACTTTGGCATTATAGGGACATATACTCAAAATGTCTCTTTCAGCATAGCGATATGACATTTAAAAAACAATTCTTTTCTGTTTCATTACAAAGGTCAGAATTCCTGGGACCACAGGGACAAGTGGCATTGTAATGTGTCCGCTAATCTAGAGCTTGGATATCACCCACTGGTTAGGCAATTCAGAAGTTAAATATGATAAAAGGGGGCCGTGCCTTTACATAACTAGGAGGAAAGCACAGTAACTACAGAATATTATGTTCTTCCTGTAAATTACACTGACAGCAGAGGGCCGTGGGGTTACAGAAAGGGAGAGGAGCTACACAATAACCAGTGGCCGGAGTAATTAACTGGGGTAATGAAGAGAGAGGGAAAGTGTGTTGGACACTCGAGCCCTGTCCTGTCAGCATTATTGTTCTCCAAGGCTTTGGAAGAACAATGCTCAGCTGAGCCGCCAGTAATTGTTATACATGACTACTCATGAAGAGAGTAATTAAGAAATGTCAGTGCTTCTCTGGAAAAAAATTAGCACTCATACCACACAGAGTGTTCTCCCTGGAAGAGTGCCAATATTCTCTCTCTCTCTTTTTTTTTTGTTCTAAAAATAATTATGCACTTCAAAAGAGTGAGCTATGAATAGCTAAAGAAACCCAAAGATGCATTGTTCCCTTCCTACCTCCATGCCTACCTCCCAGACTCAAAGGAAAGGCTGAGCACATATGAGCTGGATGGAAGCTATTCTGAGCATTGTATCCCAAGTATCCCACATCTCTCAGGCCCCAAGCTGCTCTGTGTCACATCACCCTATGCTATGTTTGCCATGGCACTCATCACGATTGGAAATGGTCTTTATTAGCCATTTATGAATTTATTACTTCATTTAATTTTAAGTGCCATGAGAATAGAGTCATTGCCCTTCTTTGCTGGGGTCCAACCCCAGCGGGTCCAGGGGTCCCCAAAGGTGTGGACGGAGTCGGCGAAGAAGGAATGACACGGAGACAGCGTTCAGTTGATCAGCAGCCTAGCCAGGATCTCCAGCCAAGTTCTGGTCTGGATCTCCAGCCAAGTTCTGTTTAGGATCTCCAGCCAGGTTCTGTGTCCATGGTCTCTTGCTAGGTTCTCCAGCCAGGTTCTCCAGGTTCTCCAGCCAGGTTCTGTAGCCATGTTCCCTCGCTAGGTTCTCCAGCCAGGTTCTGTCCAGGTTCTCCAGCCAGGTTCAGTCACCAGTTTCTAGTCAGGTTCTCTTGCCAATTTCTGTAGTCAGGTTCAGTCCAGGATCTTTTGCCATGTTCTCTCGCTAGGTTCTGTCTCTAGGTTCTGAGGCCAGTTTCTGTCCAGGATCTTTTGCCATGTTCTCTCCAGCAAAGTTCTTCTGTCTCTAGAGAACGTTCTGTGTAGGTTCTGTGCCTAGGTTCTGTCTCTCTGTCTCCTAAGTTCTGTGTCTTGTTGTCTTGTTACAACTGTATTTATACCAGTTGATTCAATCCTATCAATCTCTATTACAAAGGTTAGGGCGTTTCTTATCTCCATTCCAGGGAGTAAAGATTATGTAGCTTAAGCATGATTGTTTGTAGTTAAAGTGATTAACTACCCGCCTGGCACTTAGTTAAGGAGTTTCATCCCCTCCCTAACTTCAGGGAAAAATTCCTACCTGGGGAAACAACCTTTCTAGGAGAGGCATCCCCTCCCTGACTTCAGGGAAAAATCCCTACTGGGGAAACAACCTTTCTCGGAGAGGTGACCTTGGTTAAAACACACAGTGCTATGGGGAGCAAACATATTAAGAACAGTATGCCATATATGCCAGGTCCTTTGAAACAGCAAGGATGGACCGGCTCCCGGCACAGAACTTGGCTGGAGATCCTGGCTAGGCTGCTGATCAACTGAACGCTGTCTCCATGTCATTCCTTCTTCGCCGACTCCGTCCACACCTTTGGGGACTCCTGGACCTGCTGAGGCAGGACCCCAGCATATGGCGCCCGACCAGGGACCCCTAGGTAAGCACCCCACACTCAGGACGGATCGGACTCCACCGTAGGAAGAGGGTGGATAGTCTTCGCCAACTCCGTCCACACCTTTGGGAACTCCTGGAACAGGATTCCCCTAGGTAAGCCCCCCCCCCCCCCCATTGAGAACCCCACACTCGGGACGGATAGGACTCCACCAGGGTACTGCAGACCCCCCTACAGAGGATAAGTAGGGTAAGAAGGTGGATAGTACAGAACTCAGATTGAGAAGATGTGCCATACTGAGTCCAAAGAAGACTCTGTATTGATCTTTAGATTAAGAAAATGTGCCATACTGAGTTTAAAGAAAACAGACTCTGTATTGATCTTTTAAAACATATGCTTGCTAGCAGAGGAGTTAAGGTTACTCCCAGTCAGATGGAACGTTTTATACAAGAAATACGTCCATGCTTTTCTGAGGAAGGAAAGGTGCTGGAAAGGTAAATGTAGAGGCATGGGAGAAGGTAAGCCCAAGGAGCCTTATCCTTAACCCCACTGCAGCCTTTCCACCCGGGGAAAGTGCAGGATTGGCAAGTTCTCCCTAGGGTGATAGATCAGGACTCAGGTAATAGCAGAAAGCGCCAATCCTACTCTTAAAATGGATACAAGAGAGCATTTCGGGTTTTTCTTTTTAATGCCTGATTTTAAAAAATAAAAAAGGGGGAATTTGCCAGGAGCCGGTCCATCCTTGCTGTTTCAAGGGACCTGGCATATATGGCATACGGTTCTTAATATGTTTGCTCACCTTCTTGGCGCTGTGTTTTAACCAAGGTCACCTCTCCGAGAAAGGTTGAATCCCCAGGTAGGGATTTTCCCCTCAAGTTAGGGAGGGAATAAAACCTCTTAAACTAAGTGCCAGGCGGGTAATTAATCATTTTAACTACGAACAATCATGCTTAAGCTACATAATCTTTACTCCCTGGAATGGAGATAAGAAACACCCTAACTTTTGTAATAGAGATTGATAGGATTGAATCAACTGGTATAAATACAGATGTAACAAGACAGCAAGACACAGAACTTAGGAGAGAGAAAGAAGACGGAATCAGGAGAGACAGAAATTGGCACAGAACCTACACAGAACGTTCTCTAGAGACAGAAGAACTTCGCTGGAGAGAACATGGCAAAAGATCCTGGACTGAACCTGACTACAGAAATCGGCAAGAGAACCTGACTAGAACCTGGTGACTGAACCTGGCTGGAGAACCTGGACAGAACCTGGCTGGAGAACCTAGCGAGGGAACATGGCTACAGAACCTGGCTGGAGAACCTGGAGAACCTAGTAAACCTAGTGAGGGAACATGGACACAGAACCTGGCTGGAGATCCTAACCAGAACTTCGCTGGAGATCCAGACCAGAACTTGGCTGGAGATCCTGGCTAGAGATCCTGGCTAGGCTGCTGATCAACTGAACGCTGTCTCCGTGTCATTCCTTCTTCGCCTACTCCGTCTACGCCTTTGGGAACCCCTGGACCTGCTGGGGTTGGACCCCGGCACTTCTTGTTCACCATTGAATTTCCAGTGTCTGAAAGATCATGCGGCAGTAGTGAATGCTGAGTAAGTATTTATAAAATTAACTCAATAATAGCATATTGTTCAGGAGAGTCTACTATGAGTCTCACTCATGCCTTAGGAGGCCAAGTCCTCCATTAAAAGCAATCATTTTTTTTACCTAAAAATTAAAACTGTCAGGGTAAGCAACACATGAAGAAGTCCTACAAAAACTACATTTTTTTTTTTTGCCTTTAAAAAAAAATATTTTTATTGATTTCAGGGAGGAAGGGAGAGGGAGAGAGAGATAGAAACATCAACGATGAGAGAGAGTGTCATTGATCAGCTGCCTCCTGCATGCTCCCGCACAGGGGATCGAGCCTGCAACTTGGCATGTGCCCTGACTGGGGATGGAACCATGACCTCCTGGTTCATAGGCTGACACTCAACCACTGAGCACACTGGCTTTACTTTTATTTATTTATTTTTTTTGCCTTTTTACTTAATAGGCTAAATTTAAGGTAGAAAACATATTTGATAGTTCTTGCTAAAAAGTTAGTTTATCTAAATAATTCAAAATGTCTACCAAACCAAAGTCCATCCTAATCTGGCAAATGATGAGATGTCAGTATTTTTTCTTACAGTAGCAGATTAAGGAAATGAAACCACAGACAGCACAGAGCAGACAGATGAGAGCACTAATCCTGCACTAACGAGGCTAATCAAGTCAAACAGTGTTCTATTCCATTCCAACTTATTTACTCTGCACTCTGAATTAAGCATTTGTGTCTATATTGCTAATTGTAGCTTTGATTCTCCAATTTGCTCTTTAATCAGATTTTCATTAGAGGTAAATATTTATCTCCCCAAAGTAGAAGACTTTATGGTTGGTAAGAAACAAAAGTTAATGTTTTGCATTTTCCAGGTAGACCACATTTTAATTCAGGAAGAAAATAAGTAGAGCTCCAAGAATGAACAAGATAGTTCATCAATTTGAGAGAACTTTAGCTGAAAAGAGAATTAATCATACTTTCTAAATTTTCATTAAAGCTGATTGTTTACTGTTTTCTTAATTCTTAAATAAATAAATAGATAATAGAAATATTTTCTAGCTGCTACAGTTCATTATCACTACCATAACACAGTGTAATGTGGTGGTAATGGACTCAATGGGGGAGCCAGAATGTCTAAGTTCAATTCCTAGCTCTTTTACTTAATAGCTACATGACTCTGGGCATTAAAACACTGTGACTCAGCTTCCTCAAATGCAAATTTGGAATAATAATATAATACAACTTCAAAGCACTGAGAAAAGGATTATAATGATTAAACATGCAAAATACCTTGAACAATAACACTCCATGTTGGCAATCATTGATACTATCCTATCTAATAAAAGAGAAACATGGTAATTAGCATATGACTGCTACCCTTCCCATTGGCTAATCAGGGCGATATGCAAATTAACTGCCAGCCAAGTTTGCGGCCCACAGCCAGCCAACTTAAAGCGAACATGAGGCTTGCTTGCTTCTCTGACGGAGGACACCAACGTTCCCCGCCTGCCGCTGCCGGCCTCTGAGCTGCAACTCTAAGCCACTATGTCACAAATATAGAAGCTAAACAAAACCCCAGAAACCTGCTTTAGTCGGCCAGGCTTCAGCCAGCAGGATTGCAACATTGTTTCAAATACAGAAGATAAACAAAGGCAAGAAACCTGCTTTCAGCAGCGGAGCCCTAAGAGCTGGAGCCAAGCCTCAGAGCTAAAGCTGGCCCAGAATAAAAAGAAAAAAGAAAAAAAGGAGCAGTTGGGAGCTTCAGTCACCCGCCAGCCTGAAAACAGCCCTCAGCCCCTCACCCAGACTGGCCAGGCAACCCAGTGGGGACCCCCACCCTGAAGGGTGTGTGACCAGCTGCAAACAGCCATCATCCCCTCACCCAGGCTGCCCAGGCACCCCAGTGGGGACTCCCACCCTGATCCAGGAAACCCTTCAGGGCAAACCTGCCGGCCCCCACCTGTGCACCAGGCCTCTATCCTATATAGTAAAAGGGTAATATGCCTCCCGGCACCAGGATCAGCGTGACAGGGGGCAGCGCCCAAACCCCCTGATCGCCCTGCGGCTCTGTGTGTGACAGAGGGCGGGGCCAAAACCTCCCTATCCGCCCTGCTCTGTTCGTGACAGGGGAAGGCGCCCCAACCACCTGATCAGCCCTGCTCTGTGCCTGATAGGGGGGAGCTCCTCAACCCCCTGATTGCCTTGCAGCTCTGTGTGTGACAGGCTGCGGTGCCCCAACCCCCCCTCCCCCACGGGCCCTGCTCTGTGTGTGACAGGGTAGAGCCATAACCTCCCCATCGGCCCTGCCCTGAGTGTGACAGTGGTGGCACACCAACCCCCTGATGGGCCCTGCTCTGTGGGTGATAGAGGGTGACACCCCAACCGCCCCCCACGGGCCCTGCTCTGTGTATGACGGGGTAGAGCCATAACCTCCCCATAGGCCCTGCCCTGAGTGTGACAGGGGGCGGTGCCCCAACTCCCCTATCGGCCCTACTCTGTGAGTGACAGGGAACTCCCCAACCCCCTGATGGGCCCTGCTCTGTGCATGACAGGGTATGGAGCCCCAACCCCCCTGATGGGCCCTGCTCTGTGAGTGACAGGGGGTGGCCCCGCAACCTGCCCATCGACCCTACCTTAAGTGTGACAGGGGGCGGTGCCCCAATCCCCCAATAGGCCCTACCCTGAGCGTGACTGAGGGTGGCATCACAACCTCCCGATATGCCCTGCTCTGTGCATGACAGGGGCGGCGCCCCAACTCCCCAATCGGCCCTGCTCTGAGCCCGACCAGGGGCTGCACCTAGGGATTGGGCCTGCCCTCTGCCATCTGGAAGCGGGCCTCAGCCAGCAGGTTGTTATCTCCTGAGGGGTCCCAGACTGTGAGAGGGCACAGGCCGGGCTGAGGAACATACTGGCTAAGCAATAAGAATTTAAAAATACATATGCACACATATTCTATGACAAATAACATATGAAAGAAAGCTACACAGTACTAATTTATTCATCCATTCATTCTTATTCAGCAAAAATATTTTAAGGACCAACTATACGCCATATTGAGAAGATACAAATAGTGACCATGATATATAAGGTCTTGGTTTTAAAGAATTGTGAATGGAAAAACCGGGTGCTAATGAGTACTACTGAGAACATAGTGGTCATCTGGTACACTTTCTTTGAGTGTCTTCATGAAATTAAATTTGTTGTGGTCTTTTATATAATTTCTGTTTTATAACCTGGAAAACCAGCATTGTTATTTTTTGTATACATCTTTAATTAATGGAGTAGGCTCCTAGTCTAATAGTTTTTAAAGCTGTAGAGACTGTCAGCTCTCAGTGAGAAAATGTTGAAGCCACTTGATGACTTAAGACAGTGGCAGACCCAGAGCAGGTAGTCAAAATTTAGTAGTAGAAATGGTAGCTGTTATAATGCAAATTATTTGATATCATTATCTATAATAATGAAAATGTAATATGCTAATTAGACCGGACATCCTTCCGGACAACCTTCTGGATGAAGCTGGGCCTGCGAAAGAAGCCCGGGTCCCGGGTGCTGGAGGGAAGCCTATGCCAGCAGCCAGGGGAAGGAAAGCCTATTCTTGCATGAATTTTGTGCATTGGGCCTCTAGTTATCATTATAAAAGTCAATCTTAGATCACTAAAGGGTAGACCAATGTTGTGATTTTTTTCCCCTCTAAATATTCTAGTTCCTAGAAATTTGCACTAAAGGAAGTTCACATTATCTTATTTTCAAATATGCTTTTCACTAAAAGTGAAATTGTTATGCACTTACAATATCACCTAAGGAATGCCAAGACACCCATGCAAATGAAAAATAATTTTCATTGACTACTTCAATGAAATAGGATATTCTTAACATCACTTAAATGTATTTTTCTTTTTCTTTTTAAATTGGGGCAAAGTTTCTATTCTCTAGAGAACTGTTTCCTCTTACTTGAATTGCCAATATCATATAATATAAATGACCACAGCTTCCTTGAACACTTTCTTTGCTTTCCTGGCTTTCCTCTGGTTTTTTTATTCCGTTTCCTTTGCAGACTTTAGTGCCTGTCCTTGATATCTTACTAGAGTCACTATAGGTCAGTGCTGGCCCATTTTATACATCGGCTCTATGTGAGCTCACCTAGTCCCACAGATGCCGCCTCTAAGGTGACAGATCTTCAATGAACATGTCTGGAGTTTGGAATGGTGCTACAAGATTATATATATATATACACACACACTGAGTGGCCAGATTATTATGACCGCCTGACGTTTGAAGGCAAATTAGCTATAATTTCACACTGAAGTTGCTGGAGGGCCAGAACATTATAAATAGGGAAGCAGGTTGTTTACCACGACAGTAGAAGTGATTTTTTTCTGAAGATATGGGTAAACAACGCGATTTAACAGCCTTTGAATGTGAGATATATATATATATAATCTGCCAGTTTGACATCTACATGGATGCTTCACAGCCATCTCAAATTTCAAATTTATTGTGTCCAATAGTGACTTTTTTATCTCCCCAAATCCACTCAACTTGTGATATTTTTTCCAATTTCAACAAATGACAACTCAATCCAGCCATGTCACAAATATGATGCATTCTCTGTCGTGTCAGAAACAGGGCACTTATTCTTCATTCCTCCTTTTCCATTATCCTCACATCTAATTTTGTCAATTTTAACTCCATAATATACTTCCTGGATCCCTTTACTCCTATCTAGTTCCCCTTGTTACCAATTTAGTCTAAGCTGCCCTCATCTCATATGGAATTTTTATTCCTTCTAATCCATTCTCCATAGAGTGATCAGAATAACCTTTATTTTAAAAAGGTGACATTAGCCCTAACCGGTTTGGCTCAGTGGATAGAGCGTTGGCCTGCAGACTGAAGGGTCCCAGGTTTGATTCCGGTCAAGGGCATGTACCTTGGTTGCGGGCACATCCCCAGTAGGGTGTGTGCAGGAGGCAACTGACTGATATTTCTCTCTCATGGATGTTTCTAACTCTCTATTCCTCTCCCTTCCTCTCTTTAAAAAGTCAATAAAGTATATTTTTTAAAAAAGGTGACATTAATTAAATCCCACAGGATTTAAGTTTGGTCCTTCAGTTCAAGAAATGAGCTGGTTCCTTCTTCCTTGCCTTCTGCTCACTTTTTAATTGCTCACTAAGTTCCACTCATGCTGGGTTTTCACCTCTTCCTCAAATGTGCCCATTTCTGGAATTGATGTTCTCCTCACATTTTTTTCTGACTGCTACTTGCCCTTCAGACCCACCCAGCAGAGAAAGCATTCTGAACCAGATATTTAGGTCTTTGTAGTACACTCTCTCATGAAACTTATTATTTCTTCTTTCAGAGCTTTTAACATAAATAACAACGACATATGTACCCATTTGTTCCTTAATAGCCTATCTCCGCCACCAGACTATGAGTTCCATGAAGGCAGGGTGGCTATTAGTTTCTTGCTAAACCCAGCACCAATGAAGGCATTTCACCTATAGTAGAACTCAGTAAATGCATGCTTAATAGATTAGCGGTTGAGTTAAAAGTAAACTGGTAATTAATTATCTAACTAACCTTTTGTACATCACGGGCAGCCCAGAGAAAGACCTTCAGGAGGCACAAAGGAATGAAAAGGTGGGCCCAGGTTGGAGAACTGACACCAACTCAAAGAAGTGAATAATTTAGGTGCCTGTGGCTTGTGAGATGAAGGTGTACGGGAAAACTGAGCAGGGACGTGTATGGAAGGTAACGTGCTTTTTCTTGCTTTTATCCCCATTGCCTTCCCGTTTTGCCCCTCACTTGCAATACAGATTTATAAAACAGGGGAAGAAAGGGATTTTGATGTCAGTTGTTTGCTCTCCAGAAAGCCATTACATAACCCACATTTATTTTCCGCTGCAGTTGTGTGTCGATTTAAAAATCAGACACTGTAGGGTGTTTCAGTTATTGTTCATTTAATGTGGGCTATCAGAAAGACCAAACTCCTCATTGTGAAATCCATATTCACCATACACCCTGCTTGGATTCTAATGTGATGCTGACTATCTCGGGATCTCCTGTGGAATTTGTGAAGTCTCTGAAATCATCAGGTAATGATGTTTATACTTCCAGGGCATAACGTGTTCACATGAACGGGAACATTTATCAAAGACTGATTTAGCAGAAATGACTGTAACGGTTTAGTAGCAATTTGTTGTGGAGGATATATTTTTCTTTTAAAACTTTTAGAATAAAGTCAAATTTTAGAATTCGCCCAAGCCTCGAAGAGGATTTAATTTGATTCTTTTATTTCATAGAAAAAGAAACAAGATCCAGAGAGAAAAACTGGCAGAATCAGGATGTGGATCAATATCTCCTGCCTGAAACTGATAATTGTTCAACTATATAAAGGATGCCAAAAGGGCATCACCACCATTTATTTCAATTAAACCAATATCCCTTGAAAATGCTCATAAGTGGTTAATAATTTTAATAAGTATCTAGGGTATTAATTTAGTATGTCTTAGAACCCCGCTTTAATTATAAATATATACATCATCAAATATTTATTGAACACCTACTATGCTTAAAATAGTGTGCTAGGTTTGGTAATTATGTCAGGTTATAAATAATAAATCATAAAGGTCCTAGGAATGGTGGTTATACTGTAAATTCATAATAGAATTAGAGTCTTTAGAAAATAAAGTGTGTTTTCAATTTGGAGTTTTAAAAATAAATCATGAAGGAGATCAATGAAAACATTTAAAATGTTAATTGGTTGCAGAAACATCTGTTTTGCTTTGTTTCGTTTTTATTCCGCCACATTATTTCTAAATCTTTTAGTAATGCCTCATTTAGATCATGTACACAGTAGGAACTTGATAAATATTTAATGATAGAGATAATATTAAAGCCTGAGGAGTCAGGGCCTGAGGCAGGGAGAATTGCAGACTATTCGTACTAATGCATTGTTATTGCTGTGGGCACTCAGGGTCCTCCATCATGTGTCCAATCAAGAACATGGGATGTCCATCATTCAGTGGCTAACTTAGGGCGTAAGAAATCTTAGCAAGGATGGGAAAATGTGTTATAAGAAAGAAGAAAGGCTTGTTTGTAACTGAAGACAATATATTGAAATAGCTAAAGAGTGTCATTCAGAGGGCTGAACAACTTTGAGAGCCTAGAAAGAGAGTTCTAATAAAATATTGACAGTGTTCATCTAAGAAAAGAAGTTTTAGCTAATACATTCAGTTGACCCTACTGGGGCCACTCAATTTCAGAGTTATATAGAGCAAAGTTCAAATCCTGACTCGACGACTTCCAGTGAAACCTTCGACAAAGTACCACATTTATGCGCTTTATTTCCTAAAATTGAGCTAATAATGGCTATAGTAATACAACTTATTGTGAAGATTAAATGAGATAATACAATAATAATAATAACCTACCTATCACTGAGGATTTATTATGTGCCTGGAACTATTCTAAACACTTTACATGTATACTCTCATTTAATCCCCATAAAAACCCAATGAGGTATATTCCACTGAAGTAGGGCAAAAAAAATGGTGTTCAATAATTTTCCATCCTGCTAATCTAAGAAGTGGCAAACAAACAAACAAACAAAAAACACATTGAAAAACAGATTATCAGACCTCAGAGCCCACTCTCTTTATATATATATATATATATATATATATATATATATATATATATATATATATAAATTTCAGAGAGGAAGGGGGAGGGAGAGAGAAATAGAAACATCAATGACAAGAGAAAATCACTGATCAGCTGCCTTCTGCATGCCCCCAACTGGGGATCCAGCCCACAACCAGGTCATGTGCCCTTGACCGGAATCAGGCTGCAGTTCTATCCACTGAGTCAAAACAGCCAGGGAAGAACTCACTCTCTTAATCTCTACTCATACTGCCTACTTATAGCTTAAGTCACAGTAAGTGACATATGGGTAACATTTAATCACTAGTAACTAACTACTCATAATAATGATGATGTTATAATTAAAAAGTACAAGCTATTTTAATTGGATCAACTATTTATTCAACACATCTAACTAGATTATTTGGTTCTGGTTCTTGCTCACCAAAGATGATTTAGTGACTAAAGTTTAACTTTCCACATAATGTATCTCCAGTGAGAGAAATGCTAATCATGAGACACTAGCACTAAAGGCTGCTTGGTATTATATTTTGTAAATTAATAATTGGCATTCAAGCTTCATGTATCATTAATGGCTTTGGTTAATTTAAGTCTTCTCAGAGAGGTGGAGTCATGGGCTAGATTCTGAGTAATAAATGTCAAACCATGAGGTCAATTGAGAGTTTATCAATCAACCTTCCCTTGTGGTCAACTTAAACATGTTTTTATTTTTTTTCCTTCTATATCCACAGTAATCAGAATTTCTGTTTCAATTGTTTATAATACATTTTTCATATTTTTATACTTCCAACATCATTAAAGCAATGCTAAATTTATTTTCTCTTAGATAGAAAGCTGATTGAAAGCAAATAATTTGCTCAGTTTGATATATTGAAGGACCACAATAATAAAATACATCCTTTCCATCATCATATTCCCTTGTTTAACTGAAAATCTCATTATTCAAATCTCTTAGGAAATAATTGTCCCAAAGCATAAAATAATAGAAAGTAATTTGGGATACTGAGTACCTAAGACAAAATGAGTAATCAAATGAAAAACAAAAAAAAAACAAACATTATCTGACCTCAAAATAAAGAGGAACTGTTCTTAAGATGGTTTTTATTTACATGTGGCTGATTCCTTTTCTGATCCAGTCTGTCTGGTCAGGCCCTTTCCGATTTTAGGAGCTGGAGCCTGAACTTACCAAGGAACTCTCATCTATGAAATGGATCCTCATTTGTAAATCTTTTTAAAATATATATATTTTATTAATTTCAGAGAGGAAGGGAGAGGGAGAGAGAGATAGAAACATCAATGATGAGAGAGAGTCACTGATCGTCTGCCTCCTGCATGCCCCACACTGGGGATGGAGCCTGCAACCCAGGCATGTGCCCTGACCAGGAATCAAACTGTGACCTTCTGGTTCCTAGGTTGAAGCTCAAAGACTGAGCAACACTGGCTGGGCTGAAATATTACCTAATACAGCAAATTTTCTTTAGATTAAATTTTAAGGCATTGTTGCCTGGAAAATATATAAAAATAATTTGTTAAAGATACACTAAATATAATCTAAAATATTGTTTCCTGTAATTACTTATATATGATAAATGTAATAATCAGTCTTTTGTGAAGAATAACTACTTCTACTATGAAAGAGCTATTAAAATAAATTTGTGTGTATATATGTACATGGAAGAAAACTGTTTCATTTTTCTCCTATTTGAAACACCAATGTTCCTTCACATACTCATTATTGTGACAACAGGTTGAATTTGCAATTCACCATCTGCCTAAATAGCATTAACCTTCCAGTAACCTCATAATATCATTGTTACGCTTTATCTGATATTTGAATCTCTCTAATATAAGCTAGGAACAAAATATATTGTCCTGTCTATTAGGAACAAGTCAGTCCATTCTAGAAGCCAACAAACACAAAGTATCACATGGAGATAGACATTAACATTCAAAATTCTTTCAATTAAAATGCATTAAAGAATTCAAAAAATAATCAGAGAAAAAATGAACTAGCTAGCAAATAATCTTAGTCAGAACAGATTTTAAATAATACACTGTAACAATGACAAATTTGTATAGCACCTTACAGCTTACAAAATTATATTCACACTAGAGACCCAGTGCACAAAAATTTGTGCACTCGGAGGGGTCCCTCAGCCCAGGCCTATGCCCTCTTGCAATCTGGGACCCCTCGGAGGATGTCCACCTGCTGGTTTAGGACTGCTCCCTGAGGAATTGGGCCTAAGCTGATAATCAGACATCCCTCTGGCAGCCCGGCAGCCCTCAGGGGATGTCAACTTGCCAGCAGGGAGGAGGCCTAAGCTGCAGTTGGACATTCTTAGTGCTGCTGAGGAGGCGGGAGAGGCTCTCACCACCACTGCTGTACTGGCAGCCGTCAGCCTGGCTTGTGGCTGAGCAGAGCTCCCCCTGTGGGAGTGCACTGACCACCAGGGGGCAGCTCCTGCATTGAGCATCTGCCCCCTGGTAGTCAGTGTGTGTCATAGTGACGAGTCATTCCCAGTCGTTCTGCTGTTAGGGTCAGTTTGCATATTACCATTTTATTATATAGGATAGAGGCCTGGTGCATGGGTGGGGGCCGGCTGGTTTGTCCTGAAGGGTGTCCCGGATCAGGGTGGGGGTCCCACTGGGGTGCCTGGCCAGCCTGGGTGAGGGGCTGATGGGTGTTTGCAGGCTGGTCACACCCCCTTCAGGGTGGGGGTCCCCACTGGGGTGCCTGGCCAGTCTGGGTGAGGGGCTGATGGCTGTTTGCAGGCTAGTCAAGCCCCCCCCCCCCAGGGGGGACCCTCACTCCATGGAGGTTTGGCCAGCCTGGGTGAGGGGCTGAGGGCCGTTTTCAGGCTGGCCAAGCCCTCCGGTGATGGAAGCTCCCAGCCTCTCCTTTTTTTCTGTTCTTTTTTTTTTATTCTAGGATTTATTTACCTTCTATAATTGAAACTTTGTAGCCTTGAGAGGAGGTAGAGCTGGCCAGGGCAGGTGGGAGAGAAGCCTCCTGCTTGCTCCAGCTCTGTGGCCAAGGTCAGCTGAAAGCAGGTATCTGGGGTTTATTTACCTTCTATAATTGAAACTTTGTTGCTTTAAGGGGAGCTCAGAGCCGCCGTGGCAGGCGGGAAGTTGGCCTCCTCCATCATTGGGCAACCAAGCCTTCTGCTTGCTCCAGCTCCATGGCTGCCAACTGCCATCTTGGTTGGGTTAATTTGCATATAGTCGCCCTGATTGTCTGGTGGGTGTGGCTTAAGGCGTAATGAAGGTACGGTCGATTTGCATGTTTGTCTTTTATTAGTGTAGATGCTTCATTTATATCTTTGTTTAAAAATATATTTTTATCAATTTCAGAGAGAAAGGGAGAGGGAGAGAGAGATAGAAACATCAATGATGAGAGAGAATCATTGATTGCCTGCCTCCTGCATGCCCCACACTGGGTATGGAGCCTGCAACCCGGTCATGTGCCCTGACTGTGAATTGAACCGTGACCTGGTTCATAGGTTGATGCTCCACCACTGAGCCACGCCTGCTTGCCCTTCATTTATATCTTAAAGGGAAACCTATATAACATGCTAAAGATATAACCTTATAATCACCATACTGATACATTTGTTGGTCACTTCTTAATTCTCATTTTACTTGACTCATCAGTAGCACTCGCAGAGTTGATCATTCTTTTCCTCCTGAAAAGTGTAATGAGCTCAGATGGCTCCTGCTTAGTCTCTTTTCCTGGTTCTTCTGTATCTCTCCAACCTCCTAATTTGGAGTTCTCTGGTGGTGAGAATTTGGATTTTTTTCCCCCCTTTTTTCTACCTACTGTTGCTCCCGAGGTGATTTTATACTGTTTCATGATTTTAAATGCCACCTAAATATTGATGATTTCCAAATATGTAGCCCCTGCTGGGATCACTCCCATTAACTCTATACCCCTTTATCCAACACCCTACTTGACATTTCCTACACTGCAATGTATAAATGTATCACATGCTATATGTCCAAATCTGGACTCCTCGTGATTTCCCTCAAACCAGGTTACGGACCAGTCTTTTCCATCTGTTGCAGCAATGCCATTCTTCCAGTGGCTCAGTCATAATCATTGGTATCACACTTGAAAACTGTCTTTCTCTAACACTGCGTGTCCTCTTGTTGAATTTGTCTTCAACAAATAATTAAATTATGATTACTCTTCCATGCCTCTGTTACTCCCACCATGATCCAAGGTATCCTGTCATGTCTCACCTAGATTATTTGATTACCAGTGTCCCTATTTTAGTCTTATCATCTTCCTCTGTAGTCTGAACTCAACATAGATGCCAGACAAATCCTATTGAAATGATGGGCTATCGCATTTACCTTCTCTGTATCGGACACGGCAATAGCTGCTCCTTTAACTCAGAGTAAAATCCGAAGTCCTCGCTGATACCTAGAAAGTCCTAGATGAACAGGTCCCTTTTACCTTCTGACTTTATCTCTTGCTACTGTGTGCCTCATCATTCAGCACCTGCCACACAGGATTCTTTTGTTTTCTTCCAATCTGCCATGAGCATTTCTGCCTCAGGACCTTTGCTGGTATTTGTTGTTCCCTTGGCCTGTGTTATCCTCAAGATAATCACATGGTTAGCTCTGTCACTTCCTTCATGTTTTCTCTCAAGTATTCTCTTCAATGATGCCATGAGTGTTTCATTCATCAAAAATTAGGCATACACATACACATATACCAGACATTTCATATTCTTTTCTCCTATTGTTTATGTTTTGTCCATATGCCCTTGAACACAAACTCCTTAAAGGCAGTATTTACCCTAATATGCCCTTAGCACCTAGGATAGTCCTAGTACATAGTAGGTACTTAACAAATATTTATTGAATGTATATATGAGCAGAATTAAAGTTGTTTACATAATCTATATGTTATTTTAAAAGTGCCAAAATCAGCTATGATGAAATATAATTGACCAATTTATTGGCATACAGTATTCTAATAATGTACCTTTATAATTTAACAATGCTTTAGTAACACAGAAACATTTTGGATGAGAAAAAAATGCAGGCCTGATTTTTAAAAAAAATATTGGAGATTAGCACAAGTGATAAAGGGCAATCTTTTTCTGGTATTTGCTTTTGCAGTCTCTCCCTTTATATTCTAAGTACTTTCAAGAGAGCAATATGAACAGTCTGGTCCCAGTGTCTCAAACAGTTTCTGACACATGGTAGGCATTCAATATTTGTTGAATTATATATCTACTCATACCAGCAACCCATAAAAACATCACTGATAGGAAATGAGATTGTGGGAAGAAGTGAGGTCATCACCTCTTTCAACAGGGACACCCACAGGAATGAAGCCCATTACGGAAAAGTTTTCTAAGAGAGCACTACCATACGAAGGAAGGAGGGACATATATTTAGTTGAAGGAAAGACAGGACTTGCATTAAGTGATTGAATACAAGATAGGGAATAAAGGATGAAAAACAGCCTACTTAAAGGAGGGATGAGGCTCTTCTGAGAGAGATTACTTATTTCATGGAAAGTCCATATATTTGAAAAAGCAAATAAACTATACCCTGCTACCTACGCTGTACAAATAGTCTGATTCTGAAAGGCAGAAGAGTGTAAAGGGGCTTAATTTTTCACATGACATCTATTTTTGCCACCCCCCCAACAGGCAGGCAGGAAGAAACTTCAAACGCCAATATGTCCAAGTTGTTCAGCAGCAGGTGAAACAACCATGATGAAAGACATGTTATAGGCGAGGCTCTGCCAGGAGTTCACCCATGGGTGGCTGCATTGTGTCCCATCACCATGACGCCTGCATGCTTTAACAAAGATGATGTTGGTACCTCACGGAGAGCACCGTGGGAAGCCCTCTTTTTCCCTTAGTGAGCGGTGTGTGTGTGTCTGATTCCTCTCCACAGTTTACCAAGTCTACCATGTCCCTCACAATATGGTCTGTTGCCTTCTGGCAACCTGGACACCCTTCATAGTAATGTGTGCTCTCATTGGTGGCAAAGTCTTCATCATGCCTTTTCTTCATGTGGAATTTGCAAACCATTCTTGGTATTTAAGTATCCTGAAGGACATCGGATTGGAAGAATTATACTCAAAAACATCCTTGTTTTCTTTCTTTCTCTGTCATAAGACTAATTCTTAGTTCATTCAAATCCGGTACATTAATACCAACATATATGTGTGTGTATAATATTAAGGAATACATATAACATGAATACCTATTATCATTTGAACAGTTTGACTGTAATTATTTCTAAATACTGCCACTGCTAGTATATTGTGCACATCTCACAATTACTAAAATCCTAAGACATTACTAAATGCACATTATGTTACTTAAATGCTTTCCTAATAAACCATTTTCTAAAGCATCATAAATAGTACCTGGTTGACTCCATAGCAGAAATTTCAAATGTTTCATCAAATGGCTATTCACATATTTTCTAACTTTCTCAGCAGGAGACTGAAAAGTGACCTTTCCTGCAACAATCCTTCAGATGCCATCATATTAACATGACACTTGACAGAGAGGCCTTATGCATAGGACAGCCTTGAAAGAAGCAGGTCCTAAGCTGTTTACAAGTTCTGAGAGATGGAAGTTAGACAGCTGTGTAAGAGGAGCACAGGTGTCACCTCCATTGGAAATGTAACCAGAAAGCATTATTAGCGGACAAACAGTAAGCAAGAATGCAACTGGTGACACTGCATAGCTGCCGATGCCTCCATTGGGACACAGATGAGGAAACTCGGTGGGATTGACTAGCAGTGGGGTATGAAGCAGCTCGGGCATGTGCATGCTCCCTAAGGACAGTGGCTTTGTCCGTCTCCCTTGTCACTCCAGCACTGGCAAAGAGCAGGAGCAAACATACAAGCAGTTTGCTCAATTGAGGAATGAACAAGCAAACACTTCTGCCTGTATCCTCATCTTCCATTTATTAATTCCCTATTATGTATTAGGCTCTGAACCAGTTGCTTATATATTGAACTCATTTATTATTATTATTTTTTAAACCACATTACTTAGTCAAATATTTGACACAATAGTTCCACTGATATATGAAGAGCAACAGATATTTTTAAAATTCTCACTGCTTTATACCTCGAATAGCAACTTAGCAGAACTCTAGATAATAGTCTGAAGCTTATTTACAAAAAAAAAAACAAAACAAAACAAAAAAAACCCCTTTAAAAATAAAGTATTTGATTGAAAACTGAGTTATTTACCATAATAAAGGTAGTTTATTTAAATTTTAATTCATTAATAGGTCTGATTCTGTAAAAATATGAATCCAGTTCATTAAAAATACCTCAATTCTGCCCTAACTGGTTTGGCTCAGCAGATAGAATGTCGGCCAGCGGACTCAAGGGTCCCAGGTTCGATTCTGGTCAAGGGCATGTACCTTGCTTGCGGGCACATCCCCCATGGGGAGTGTGCAGGAGGAAGCTGATCGATGTTTCTCTCTCATCGATGTTTCTAACTCTCTATCCCTCTCCCTTCCTCTCTGTAAAAAATCAATAAAATATATTTTAAACAAAAACCTCAATTCCCTTTTCATTCCAGCCAAAGGACCAAAGTGCTTCCTCACTATTATTAGTTTATCATTAAATTACTAGAGGCCCAGTGCATGAAATTCGTGCAAGAAGCTTGGCCCCCACCACCCCCGCGACTGCCTCTGCCTCGCCCCAGCCCGCCGCAGCGGCCACCTCAGCCCTCGCAGCCCCGGCTTCATCCAGAAGGTCCTTTGGCCTAATTAGCATATTATGCTTTTCTTATTATAGATTGAGAACTTGTTCCTTGTAGGTCATATTAAAGAAATGGAAATAAACATCTAAAGAGTCCCAGTTGCCAGGAATAATAAAAGAGAATCTTTTTTGTTTTAATATTCTGTAAGCATATTATGGTTAACATTTCTAAATTAGCTTTTTGTGGGTTAGTGCTTTTACCACCGGTTTTTGAAAGCTAAAGTTTGGAAATGGTGTTTGTACACATCTCCCACTGTGAACACTGGTTTGCTAAGTCATTCTAATTATTTCATTTTTTAGAGACTGACTCCTGGTGTAATAGGTTTGGCATTAACGAAATGAAAGGTTGAGACTAAATAACTTTAATGGTCTAACATTTCAAAAGTAAACATTTTTCTTTTGTCTCCAAGTTTATTTTCTCTCATTACTTTAGCTAAGGTTTGAAACACATATTTCACTGGAAGACAATTATCTGTTCATAATTTGTAATTCCATTAAGAACACTACCTACTTAATTTATACAAGGCCACCTGTAAAAAATAAATAAAAAGATAAGCATCCGATAGAAGCTAGAAGGGAAGGAAGCATTTATGTATCTCATTTGAAATAGAGTTTATTAAAAAATATTTCCTCAAAGATTTATTAAATAGCATGCCAATACATTTGACTTGTTTCTTTTGCTTTTTAAGAAACATAGTAAGATATTGTTTTATAGTTCTCCCTTTACTTTCTGAGTGTATATACAGACATACTTGAGCACATATGTACATATATAGCAATACTAGTATTATATTCATCTAATGATAACTGCCACAATATAATCCATAGTTCTCTTAAAAAGAATCATTCATTTCACTTGCTTTCATTTTAATCATGCTACTAACACTTCTCTAAAATGTGTTGTACTCCTTTAATTATTTTATTATTAAATAGAATATACAAAATGTAACCTAAGCATTCTATGTTGCTAATTCAGGGCCATCTTTATGGACATCAATTACTCTCCACTGCTGTAATAAAGCAATGCCTGCAGAAGCGTGAGTGGTGTGGGGCCACGTTGAATGTCTCTGAGCATTCATAAACTATTTGTTTTCATTTATTGTTTTTTCCAGATTCTTCCATTACCTGAGGCTATTATTTTTAGTACAACTACCTTTAATATCTTTACAGAAATATTTAGGGATCAGAGGTACAAATTACTTCTACATGGTCAAACTCTATCAAATGAATTAGCTGTGCTCAACAAAGGGACAAAATGTAAGTCCACATGGCAAAGAGATTGGGAGAATGACAATAAGTAATAAAGTTAATTCCAAACAATAGTTATGTAATTGTGTGTGTGTGCGCACACACACAATATGTATACACTAGAGGCCCGGTGTACAAAATTTGTTCACGGGGGGTGGGGGTTGTCCCTCAGCCTGGCCTGCACCCTCTCCAATCTGGGACCCCTTGGGGGTCTCAAGGATCGGGTCTAAACCGGCAGTTGGACATCCCTCTCACAATCCAGGGCTGCTGGCTCCCATCCTCTTGCCTGCCTGATTGCCCCTAACTGCTTTTGCCTGCCAGCCAGATCACCCTAAACTGACTCCCCTGCCAGCCTGATTGCCCACAACTACACTCCTCTGCCAGCCTGATAGTCCCCAACTGCCCTCCCCTGCTGGCCTGATCACCCACAACTGCCCTCCCCTGCCGTGACCCGCCTCCTCCGCTGGGACCTGCCTCCTGCTGTGTTGCTGACAATTATCTGAAAGAGAAGTTGGGATACTTCACTGGGCTGGAAAAAGTTTAGCTAAATCAGAAAGTAGGTCTAATTAAGCAAGTTTATTCTATATCTATAAAAGGCTAAGTTGACTCACGCATGTGCCATACATATAAATCTCTCGCTGGTGCCAATTTCACACAAGTGTTTCTATCTGTCATTGTCGATTGTGAATGAATTAGGTTGACACTTATATTATATAGAGAAAGGGGGAATAGTGATATTAAAATATTTCTTCTAATTAATTTCCTTTCACTGTGCATGAATTCGTGCACTGAGCCACTAGTTTATAATAATTATTGTTCACTTCTTCTGAAGTACAGGGGTATCATTTTATATAAGCCCATCTAATTTATACAACTACATCTAAGGCATTTCAATATTTTAAGGATGCATTACAATGGAACCAAGCAAGACCCTCATTTACATGAGTGCACTACAGAACTTGTACCTCTCACTGTAACATGGAAAGTTGAAAGCCAGAAAACATAAAACAGAGTTCTAATGTATTATCTGATAATCCCTAAATATAGGATCTACAATTATATTTTCATGAAAACATGAAATGGTAAAATATAATGTTGTGATGCTGATAGGAGCAATTTTTGATGGCTCATTTACAGATCTATAACCTATAAAGAATTTTTAGCTTCATAGATGTCTTGCCTAGAATATCTTGAATTTTCTTAGGCATATTTTTCAGATTCTTAGTTATTAAGAGGTGCATACCTATATCTATTGGGGCATTTGCTATTTACTTTAAATAGTTCATACCAAAATGTTGCTCTAAAATGAACTCTGGCTCTATATTTATTTTTTTAAATAATTCAAAATACCTAGGATTCTTGGATTTCTTTCATGTGTAATGTTTTCTTGAAATTGAAAAAGGTTTTTAATTATATCACAGCTCTGCTAGGCATTGTGACTATTAAAGGTAACTTCATGGTTATCTACTCACTTCATCATTTCAGTATCATGTTATTTGTTCAATAAGTGCTTATTGTTTCAGTAGCTTGTCATTTTTTTCTGAGAAATTTCCAAGATCAGAAATGTTAATAATATCTTCTTTTTTTTAAGATAAAATGACAATCTATTTATCTTCCTTTGTATTCTGATATATTTTTATAATTGTATAATACATTCATATCTTGAACCAACATTCAAGAATTATTTTACTTAGCCTGGCCAGTGTGGCTCAGTAGTTGAGCATCAACCTATGAATCAGGAGTTCATGGTTTCATTCCTGATCAGGTCACAAGCCTGGGTTTCAGGCTCAATCTTCAGTGTGGGTGTGTAGGAGGCAGCCAATCGATGATTCACTTTCATCATTGATGTTTCTATTTCTCTCTCCCTCTCCCTTCCTCTCTGAAATCAATAAAAACATATTTTTTAAAAAGAATTATTTTAATTATAAGGTAACACAGAATAAACTATATAAAACAATAAATAAAATGTATACTTTAAACTTTAAACCTTATGTTACAGCAATAAGTCGTTATAAACAAAACAGAGGTGTAAGAATTGTGATTGGATTAATTTCCACTAATTTAATAAACTCAAATGTAATTACCAAATCAATGTTTTATTAGACTAAAACTGCCTAATCTAGTTTTATTAGACTAAAGCATGCCAAAATAAAATACACCATAATTTAAATAAGACATTTAAAAATATCTGAAATGCTGAGCATGTATATAATCCTTTTTTATATCCTCAACATTGTCTAGCACTGTTTTTTGCACATGGTAGGAGCTTGAAAAAATATATTAAGCTAGTTATAGGTGATTGGATCTGCTAGCAATGTCAGAGTTTTTAGTTATTTTTATTGTGTTTCAGAGCATGAGAATGTGCATGTACTTGAATACATACAGAAAGAAATATTATACAATAGCAACAGTGATATTATAAGAAGTGACACAAAAATGAAAATGGACCATGAGTATTACTGAAAGAGAATAATTTAATGGAAAATTCCTGTGATGTTATACCCTGAGAAAGCCAAACTTGAGCCATATCAACCCTAATAAGAAATGACAAACCTTGAAAAGCTATCTATACATTTTCTTGAAAGCAGTATGCTTTTCGGATAAGCAAAACTGTCTTACATTGTTACCAACTTCTATAAATGCCAGTTCAATTTCAGAATCCATTGTTAAATTGTGATCATATCAAAGAAAAATCCTTTCTAGAGAGTAAAAGCACTAAAAAATGGAAAAAAGATTATGTTAATAAGGCAAGTTATCTTGTTACCATGGTAACTTTGAAATTAAAATATTCAGAAAAGTATTTTTTCCCCTTATGCTATTGTTTTTGGAGGGGCTGGTTAGTTGATTACCAGCTGATGGAACCAAATTTGAATGGTGTGATTTGAAAGGCAGAATATGAGACTTATATGGAATAATAAGATCATATTCCCAAGCTTCTGGGGAAAAAAAATCATGGAGACATAATATGTCAGAGGGTACACTAACCTAAACTATTGGGTGGATGTGAACAGATTTCGTAAAGCATTGGTTTAAATTTAAAATTACTGTATAAAAGCATTGTAATGATAAAGCACATTATAAACTTTAAATACAAAATTCAAAGATATCCTTTGGGAAAACAAACTAGAAACATCTAATTTGGAATGTTGGCTGTCTCTGTGGTCTACCACCCCAGGCACCAGAGTGCACAAATGTGTCTTCTATTTTGAGGTATAAATTTTGGAACTCTGAGTAGGAATTAAATGTCACATGTCCCATTTGGAAACTGTAGACATACAGTTCTTCCTTCCACCATTAATGTCATCTTAAATCTTGTTTTATAATACTTGGAGATCTGTTGTAATATGAATAAATTTCAAAGGTAAGATCCTTTCAACAGAGCATTAATTTCAGATCTGAAGAGTTCTCTTGGTTTATTCTACATAAAAAGTGTGCAATATTTTTCTATAGAAGGAAATTTGATGACAACATTCAGACATTTGTAGGCCTATTAGAAGTCACTATTGCCTCTGAAAAGTGGACAAACCTAATGATATTTTTAAAAAGTAGTTTTTACTTTCAGAATTACCTCTAAACATACATAATTTTTTTCCTTCTAATCAACAAAAATTTGCCATTTTCACAGTAAGAAAAACACATCATTTGCTGTTCATTTCAAAGAATATTATGCCTTTACATGTTAACAAAAACAGTTAACCTCAAAGTACAATTCTTTAAAAAGGCATTTTGTTTTGGGTAGGAACATTCTCAGCGTGTCACCCATTGCCATGTTTGGAGATTTGCATAATAACACAACTAAATACCTGACCCATCTCTGCATGTAGAAATTAATAACAAAGATCTTTCTTCCTTCTAGGTGTCCATTGCCATAGTTACCTCACAAGTTTCTGAAAATATGCTTAAATAAAGGAAGTCATAGGCACTGGGGTAGAAATTAATCATTGACTAGAAAATAAGTTTTCATGATGAGGTCAGGCTTTTGTTTCTGGGTCAGACTGAAACCATTAGACAGTATTCTGATTTGAGCAGAACTGATTGCCTCTGGTTGGAGATCTGGTTCTTTGGGTCTCACACAAAACACTGGCCTACTTGAGTGGCCAGGGATGATTGCTTTATGCATTTATTCTCTCAGGCCCTATAAAAGCAACTTTTGACCACTCCCCTTGGCATGGTGAGCTCTGACAGCAAATCTGTAGTGGGAGTGGAGTGAAAATCTCAAAACAAGGACCGGCCTCACGGGAACAAATGACTGGCCTAGAGTCTCTAGTGATGGGCCACCCCTTTGCCAGGCTCATTTATGAATAAAGGAATTTGGAATATTTTTGTGGAGATGACAAAGACTCGAGTTGTGAACCTTAATATTAGGGGAAAATCAAGAAGAGCAAACTCAAAGCTATCCAATGAGAAGAACAACTTAGAGAAGAATAGGCATTGCTTAAATCCCGCAGTGTGTGCAAAGGGGTAGGCATCCCCATGTATGCCTGGCAGGAATGCAAAAATGGAACAAAACTTTGGTTAAACAATTTTATGATGTCATCAAAAATTTTGAAATATTAAAATATGTTGACCCAATGATTTCATTACAAAGAATATTTCCCAAGGAAATAATGAGACATTTCTACAAAAAATTATGCATAGAAATGCTTGTCCCAGCATTATTCATGCTAGCAAAATTTTAAAAGGATGGTTCCTTAGGACATTACACATAAGTAATTAGGCCATGTCCAAATATGGAATGTTAAAATTATGGAAAACTATGATAATTATAATATTTACTTAAAAAGCAGAAGTATATGTAATATTTTATGATATAAAACATATTTAAGAATATTCTTGCTTTATATCAAGACGGGTTGTAGATCTTATAGAAGTTTCTTAGAAATTTCCTCTCAGTTATCTTGAATTTCCTGGACACCAATTTTGTAATATTTTCCATTCATGAACTGAAAGACTATTAGTATCTTAATACTGTTCCTAGAAGAGATTAATTATAGGGTAACTATATCTTTTTCATGTGAAGTTTTTGTAAACTTGATCCTAGATATTTTATTTAGGGTTTTTTTTCCCCTCTCTCTATAAAAATAATTATTTATATAAGTGAGTCAGATACTTATGATTCAGGTGTATTAAGATTGCCTGGGGAGATCTCTGCCCTGTATAGTCTAAAAGCATTTAGATTGGAAATGGAAAGGAGAATGGGAAAATCTTTTTTTTTTTTTAAATAAAAAAATGTCTTTTAAACCCTAGGAAAAGAAACCTTGAAAACCCTTTCAGTTGCTGAGCAATAGATCTTTGGCAGCTCCTTCCCTCTTCATCTTGGCTTTTTAACCCTAAAAGGACTGAGTACTACAAAATAGGCTCATGGCTCAAGACCATTGAAACAAGTGATGATGCTAATGGCTGAGTGTTGTTTGGGCAGTGCATCTAAACATGAAACCTATCTCAGCTCCTTAGTGTCCTGAAACAGACAGGTTTCATTACAATGGAAAAGATCAAAGTGGGGTCAGCTGAGCAGAGCTGGTCACCTCTAAGTCTGCCTAAAACCATCGTGCAATGAATGATTAGTGTTTCATGCTTTTCACCATTTCCAACATTTCTATATTGAGCACACAATAGGAAAAAAATGAGTGAAAAAAAAAGTTGAAAATTTCCAAATAATTCAATCAGTGCCTTACGGGAACTATCACTACATGCTGACTAACCCAGTCATTTATTTGCTCATTCAGCAAACATTTACTTCCTATTTGAATTTTTCCCTCTCAGGAACAGGTAGAAAGACTGGATTTGTTCATTCAATGAAGCCAACTCTCTTCCACCATCCAGTTGTAGATCGCACCGCTTTCTTCACTGTGCTTTTGTGGACAAATATTTTAGGATGATGCTACTACATTGGGAAAAGCCATTAACTTACAAATCAGAAAGCAGGAAATGAATCAGAATTTCTCTGCTTTACCCTTTTAAAATTCTGTTTATATTTTTCTACTAGGGGCCCGGTGCACTAAATTCGTGCACTGGGTGTGTGTGTGTTGGGGGGGGGGCGGGGAGTGTCCCTCAGCCCAGCCTGCCCCCTCTCACATACTGGGAGCCCTCAGGCGTTGACCCCCATCACCCTCCAATCACTGGATCGGCCCCTTGCCCAGGCCTGACGCCTCTGGCCTAGGCATCCGGCCTGGGCAGCCGGGACCTGCAGTGGCAGCGGGGGGTGGGGGGGGGGCCGCGATCGAGTGGGCTCCGCCCCTGCCTCTGCAGGATGCCTCTGGCTGAGGCGTCTGGCCCGGGCAGCGGGGACCCACAGCTGCAGCGGCCCCGCGATCGTGGGCTTCGCTTTAGGCCCAGGCAAGGGGCCCCTAGCTCCTGGGACTGCCAGCTTCGACCGTGTCCAGCTCCCATCGCTGGCTCCACCCCTACTTCCTGCTATCACTGGCTAGAGCGGCAAAGGCGCCTGATTCTCTGATCATGGCTGGGGGACAGGGCAAAGACGGCCCCAGGGCCGCCCAGCTCTTAGCTCCCCCCTGGGTTTCAGATCACTGTCAGTGGCAGGGGGCTTCTTCCTGCTTTCCCTTTCGCCTCCCTGCATTGTGCCTACATATGCAAATTAGCCGCCATCTTGTTGGCAGTTAACTGCCAATCTTAGTTGGCAGTTAACTGTCAATCTTAGTTGGCAGTTAACTGCCAATCTTAGTTGGCAGTTAACTGCCAATCTAAGTTGGCAGTTAACTGCCAATCTAAGTTGGCAGTTAATTTGCATATAGCCCTGATTAGCCAATGAAAAGGGTATCGTCGTACGCCAATTACCATTTTTCTCTTTTATTAGTGTAGATAATTTATTGAAGATACAATGCATTACAATGAAAGCCTTTTGTACTAGTAGCCAAAACACTTGGGTTCTAGCAAGAAATCTATACTTTCTCATTTCATAAAAATGAGAGTATTCTTATCTGTGAAATAGGGATAATAAAGTCTCAGAAAATTTTTATAAAATTATTAATGAAATAATAAGGGTTGCCTTTTTTTAAAAGTACATATTTTTATCGATTTCTGAGAAGAAAGGAGAGGGAGAGAGAAATAGAAACATCAATGATGAGAGAGAATTATCTATTGACTGACTCCTGCATGCCCCACACTGAGGATTGAGCCTGAAAGGCGGGCATATGCCCTGACCAGGAATCTAAACATGACCTCCTGATTCATAGGTTGATGCTCAACCACTGAGCCATGATGACTGGGCATACAGGCTATCTTTCAATTTTGTAGCTTAAGGAAGTGACTAGAATGAGATAGAAATTTGGCTACTTAGGGTTCCCATATTACCATCTAAAGGCAAAGCTTCTCCCCGCCCCACCCAAGATTCTTATATCTTTTCAAAATCTGGCATTCTTCAATGTTACAAACTGGAAAGAGAACATTTTATGGGTGATTGCTGATGGTTAGATAGCTTTTTTTCTTTTTCATTTTGTCCCCCATTGCTTTTGGTCCTTGTAAAATGTAAGCACCCCATGCTTAACTTAAATAAAGAGAGCTCTGCCTATGACATTTACTAGTATGTCATTTCCTGCCTATGGAACATTAAATTTGTATAAATTACAAGAAAGAAAATCACTATATTTACATAAATTAAATAAAAAGCTAAGACATGCGTTGTAGAGCATTTGCAAGTTGTCTGTACTTTTGACATGGAGAAAATTAATTGCTAGGCCCACCAAGATAAATAATGGTACAAAATAGAGGAGGTGAATTTTATTTCTGATGTCTTCTCTGTTGATAATCATACAAATAAGAAATTAGAGTTTTCTTTCATATTAAGCAGCCTCGCAAATCTGCCTTCTCCAAGTAGTGTTCTCTTAGCTACTTATCATTTCACCACCACACATTTCTTCATTTCTGCTGATTGTACCTATCTAATTATTTGCCCTTACTAGTAATTATACAATGAATGCATCCAATTGTATTGCCTGTGATTTTCTATGATTTGTGTGTTTCTCTTAAGACTTCTTTTATTGCATAGTATGAATCTGGGCTAAGGGCAAGGTCTAGAATGAAATTTAAATTAAAAAAAAAATTATAGGTGTCTCAGTTTTACACATCTATAAAATGGGCATAAAATTCTACCTACCTCACAGTGCTGATAGAAGAATTAAATAAAATAGTCCATTGAAAGTGATGTATTTAGTGAGAGCTCAATAAGTGTTAGGTAGTTATTAATCTTCACCAGAGATAAGATTGATTCACTAAGTCTGTCATTGAATTTGCATTTTCTATGCATATTAATGCAAATATACATGTCTATAACATTGGTTGCTATTTATTTTATACAAATGGGGATATATTATATAGATCTTTTATTAGTAACTTACTTTTTCATTTTTTGTGTTATATTGTTCCAAGTCCTTACAGATTGGGAACATATAGGTATACTGCATTATTTCTAATTGCTTTATAAATTTTCCTAGGCATGTACCATAATTAATTTCTTCTCTTTTAGATATCACCTCTCTTTTAAACATATAGATAGTTCACTACTTTGATATTATGAACAGTGTACACACTTTTCCCCATGTCTTCCATACTTTAAAATTTCCCTCTCATTTTATTTCAGGCTCAGCTGTTACTTTCAACTGCCTGTTTGCATATATATATATTTTTATCATTATTCTTAAGCACTTTTTCTAAAAGAGCTCTTACCCCTTTTTTAAAAAAATTATTATCATAATTCTTACATTATTTTAAAGTTGGACTCTAGAAAGAAAAAAAAAAACATTTGGCAAGTATTGAGTAATCTGTTTAGATATAGATATGGGTATTGATAAACAAAGAACCAGAATTACCCAAGTACACGATCTTCTGCCAAAGAAAATGGTGAGATCATTGTCACTGGCAATATCTAAATATGGACCAGATAACCTACTTTCAGAGTCATTTCAGAGGATAAAGTACTCCATGAGTGGTAAGTCTAGATTAGTTTTATAAACTTTCCAACCTTGAGATATTAAAACATTTGTAAAGAAGTTGGGGCTAGCCCTGGCTAGTTTGGCTTAGTGGATAGTGTTTTGGGTTGAGTACTGATGGGTCCTGGGTTCGATTCCATCAAGGGCACATACCTCTGTTGCAGGCCCTGGTCAGGGGACATATAGGAGGCAACCAAACAATGTGTCTCTCTCACATTGATGTTCTTCCTCTGTCTCGCCCCCTCCCCTTCCACTCTCTCTAAACACACACACACACACACACACACACACACACACACACCCCAATGGAAAAAATATCCTCAGGTGAGAATTAACAACAACAAAATTTGGGGCTAATTATTTGACTTTGAACTTTCTTTTAAATTCATTCATATGTGATAAAATAACAATGGGCTACGTAAGAAACATGGGCTGAAATCTTTGGTCAAATATGCGCCAATTTGACAAATGCAGTAAATCTGGCTAAACACCTGGTGTTCATGATTAGTAAAAAGTAAAAATTTCTCAGATTGACTTTTCTATGATTTCAGGTAAATTAAAATGAGATATCAATAGTGTACTCCCATAACTATTGCCCCAACATGACTGATTATCATTACTGATGCAGCTGCAGAATTATTCACTATGATTTATTATTATCTGCCCTTAGCAAATAATCCTTTTAGTTTTCAGTCCTTCTCAAAGTGGGAATTCCTTGCTATTAGTTTCTGTCAAATAAATAATTATTTACCCTTAATTCTTTTGTGCAGTAGATGTGCTGTTGGAGTAATGAGCCTCTTACCTTTCCTCATAGCATAGAGACATAATTCAAACATATACTTATAACTTGAAATACTAGAGAATTGGGCATTCTGCATATTAATACATGACAGGGTTAACTCAGTTGAAGGCCACTTCTATTTTCTCTAAAAGGTCTTGCTATTTTAAAACCAGTAATGGCACTCACTTCAAGAATATCTTTTGGTTATTAACTTTGTAAATTACATAAACTCTCCATCCTCTTATAGGGCATCATTACATTTTGGCCTCTGATGACAATCGTGATTTGAAACGGCCATGGCAACGAAGACTTTGACATTTATTATGCTATGGTCTTTTTTAAACCACAGTCATAAGGGATGCTGCTTTGTAACCGTCATAATATTAATTGCTACCATTATCTTGCCTCTCATGCTAACTTTTGGGTCAAGTGATTGGTATACGTCTAAATGAGCAGTCGGGGATGAAAAGGACAAAAGAGTAGGAGGCATCCGTGGCCAGTTTGAGTCCTGCTGCATACTGAGAGGTAATTTACACAAACAAGCTAGACGAAAACAGATGGGAAGAGGGAGAGGGGGAGAGAGTTGACTAATGACACCTGACTGCCAAATGACCCTGTGGGTTGGAACGCTGGCAGGACACCTAAAACCGTGCCAACAGCCACTTGGAACTGCCCAGTGCTCACTCACATTCCATTTAACAGGCTCACCTTGGTCTTTCTATTGTTTCCGTGGCCAGGGAAATTTACACAGCCTGTAATCACGATCCAGAAAATATACATTCTAACTGGGCTCTCTCTTCTTTCAGAAGCGGCGAGTTACTGAACTCTTAAGGAGTTTATTGTTATCATAGCCTTTGTTTCCAACAGGGAAAATGTGATCTATTTGCTCTTTTAAGAGCCTCTTTTGTAAACCGATAGAGTATGTGGCACTTTTTGTGGCTTAATAAGAGCTATGGTGAAAGAGAAGTAATTATTTATTCTGAGAACATGACTATATTATTAAAGACATTGTTCATGGTAAAATACCTTTCATTCTGACTAGTGAGGAGTTCCTAAAACTATACATTATAGACTCCTACCTGTCTCCTATTCTCTTTTTCACTTTTGACTCTCAATCTCTTTGAAACTACCAAATTAATGTTCTTGGATGTATACTGAAATGCACCCTGGACTTGGATTAAGAAATTTAGGTAACAGTACATGTTATACTACAAACTAGCTAAGTGAGCTAAAACTTAATTTGGCATTCTTGTGCTTAAGTTTTCCTATATGCAAAAGAGAATAACATATTTTCTCTAGTGCTATTGTGAAAACCATATGAAAAAAAATATGTGTGTATATATAAAATGTAAAATCTAGATTATTATGCTTACTGAATCTGTCTAGAATTTATTTCCTTTGAAAATATAGAACTTCCTAGAAAATTGAAAAATTAATAGCAAAGACTGAAATTCTTCTATATTAGCTAAGGAGTGTTAGAATGCAGATAGTAATTACGCTATTATATGCATTTATAAGCAGCATTTGTGGATCTTAAAAGAGTTACACATATTCTTGAAAACAAATCATCCGTCATTTTCTTTTATCTTTAAGGAATAGCAAAGTTAAACAGGAAAGGTAAACTGGGAATACAGACTGAGGTCTAGGCCATATTTAATATTTCTAAACTACACCCTGTTAAATAATCATTACTATTGTAATTTGAAGAGGCATTCTCCTCACCTACCCTCTTCTGACTTGAAAAAGGGATTCCATTTGAACACCAAGACAAAATGAACTGCATTGTATAATTTTATAACTTGCAAGTTGAAAGGAAAATTGTAGGTACCAATCAGTTCAACATGACAATAAAATTATTTCCCTTTCCACAGCCCTATCATTTCCTATTCCTGTATCTAAAATGGACTCTATGTTTAATATGTTATTTCATCTTAACTGATGGATAGAGGCCACTGGGTAGGGAAACAAATAAAGCCTAGTTTGGGACAACTGAGGTGCTGTATAACCAGGCAGCGAACAATTCATGTGCTAGCAACTGAGAAAGAGGCAGGTCCTCTGACATGACCAACATGACCTGGAAGGTAAGTCTTGGCAAAGACTCACTCTCTGGGCCCTGGAGTCCAGAGATGCTTGAGGAAATGGTGGGGAAGAGTGGGAAGATGGGAAGACCCAGGGACACTCAGAATGAGAATCCAGAAGAAAAGAGAGAAAAAAACATATGTGATCAGTGAAGATGGTACTAGAACAAAGTGATGGTTGCAAGATGGTAGCAGGGTTGGAGGCAGAGTGAAAAAGGTAAACGGATTAAGAGTACAAGTTGGTAGTTACAGAATAGTTATGGGGATGTTAAGTACCGCATTGGGAATATAGTTAATAATGTCGTCGTAACTTTGTGTGGTGCCAAGTATCACTTTGTAAATTACATAAATGTCTAGCCACTATGCTGCACACTTGAAACTAATATAAAATAATATTGAATTTCAACGGCAATTAAAACTTTTAAAAAGGCAAAGATTTTCTTTATTCTTTGGTTCTAGCAATGCTAATTTCATAAATTCTAAAGGTGGAATACTGTAAAAGATATACAGTTAAAGTAAGAGCAAAATGTTTTATAGTTATTTTATAAAATTACATTGAAAAAATAGTGTAAAATTAAAATTTAGGATATATCCACTTTCCTCATGTTTGCACCCACCACTGTTCATCAGGAGCCTGTATTCTCAGGGCTTCACCATTTTATCAATTAGCCCAACAGTATGGATTATATCTACTTTCCCAACGAATATGATGGTTTATACTGATATTTATAAACAGAACAAAGAGTACGACATGTAATTTCAGTAAAATGTCAACTCAATTTTTCAGTAAGTTCTTTATTTGAAATTTCTCAAAAGAGTGAAAAGGCTTTTCTTTTAAAAATGTAAAGAAGTGTATAGTTTTGGAATGAGTGAAGCAGGAACACAAGATAATTTGGAAAGCATTTCTCAGAGGTATAAAATGTTAAATTGTACCCTTTCTTAAGTCAGGCCCCTCATGTTAAAAAGACATTTTTCTTTTAAAGGAAAGCATTATATTTCTGGGTGCTTTTATGTTACTGTAACTGATTGTCAGGGAAAAGAGATGGTGGCTGAAGAAAGTATGTTTTGTTAAAGTACATTCTTTTATATCAAGATAAATATAGCTTCAAAATATAACATTATGTCCAATTCAACATTAAAAATGCTTTAGTGAATTTATACTTGTGTCACATAAAATCCAAGCTGAATTGAGTTCAAGTTCATAGTAAAAGAAATGAAACAAAAGTCAAGATTGAAGTTCATTTTGTATTTTATCAATTTGTAATGACTTATGATACAAAGGCTGTGTGAATTTCTCTAATTTTCTTTTTTCTCCAATCATCTTAAGAATCATTTTCTTAAAATCTCCTTTAAAATTTTATTATTGTTATTTTTTTAAATCCTCACATGAGAATATTTTTCCATTGATTTTTAGAGAGAGTGGAAGAGAGAGGGAAAGACAAAAGCATCAATGTGAGAGAAACACATCAATTGGTTGTCTGCTGCATGCTCCCTGACCAGGGCCTGGGCTGGGGAGGAGCCTGCAACCAAGGTACGTGCCCTATGACCTGAATCAAACCCAGGACCCTTTGGTTCCCAGGCCGACACTCTATCCACTGAGCCAAACCAGCCAGGGCTAAAATCTTCTTTAAAATTTGAGGTTTTATATATGTACTTTATTAGAAAATTACCATCCTATTTCAACATATAAGTTGAGATATTTAAATGAAAATAATTTAAGGTTCTGGGTAACACATATAAATTAAGGCACACTCATAAATATCCAATAATATGTACTCATACCAGATTATTGATTATAGTTCACGTTAACAAATATAATTATGGATTTTTAGTCATTCAGTATTTTTAAAGCATATAATCAGATGGGTCTTAAGTTTGAGAGAGAGGTACTCTAAATATAACCTAGCACTCACTCCTTACACTATAGGCAGGAGATTATCTAGACTACCTAAATACTTCCACTGACAAAGAAATTATGATTTTATAAAGCATCCATTCTATTTTTATAGAAATCCAAATATTAAGTGTATCTTCTGCATAAAGAATCAAATCTGCCTCTTTAATTTCTATCTTTGGTCTTTTTCTACTGATTTTGAATGACAGATAATTTTACCCTTTTTGCAAGTTACAACTTCTATAAATTTTAAAGACAATTATTGGATTCCTTCCTGGGATCTCTTTTCTATATATAAAATTTCTCAGATGATAAGAATCTCTGACACCCCCGCCCCCCAGTCTAGATGATCTTTTCTCAATTTCATTATACCTAAATTTGACCTGGAAATAAGCAGATTATTATACATACAATCTATATAATAATGCCAGCAAACCCTTGTATTCTGGTCATTGTACATCTGTTAAGGAGGGTCAAAAGTGAAACAGTGCTTTGCAATACCATAGCAAGGCATTCCTATAAAAAGGTTATTAATCTGGGTTTCTTACAATTTGTGGTGTACATATGGATGTGTATTTATTTGAGATTCAACCTTCATATGAATATGTGTATGTTGAAGGCAGAAAGCATATAACTTTCATGGCATTATTTTATGGGTTAATGATTCCATGGAGTTCAGAACCACTTTCTCTATTATGCATTACTATTTGACCGGTTTTCCCCATCTTGTACACTGACTATATGAAACAAAGTGTAGGATTAAGAATTTCATTTATATTTATCATAATATAAACTCCAGATACATGAAACACTTGATTTTGTTATCTAAAAATTTATCAATTTCTACTAACATTAGCTAATTTAAAGCATAACTTACAGCCTCATCGATGTAATCAATAAAACATTTGACCCCAAAAGGCTAGGAATAAAATGCTATAAAACACTACTAGAGTCACTCAGATTGGTGTTGGTATTTTCATCAAAGCTATTTGGTAAGACTATTCTTACCAAAAAGTAAGTATTAAAAAAAACCTGAATTGTCTCATGATTTTTCATGTTCTCCTCAATTGTGAAGATTTTACAAATACCTTGTCTATAGAATGTTTCTGACCCATCCACCTTATAAACCTGTAGATTTGATTTGTTTTAAATGAGGCTATCTGAATCTCTATGCATTCTTCCTTAGCTAAGTATCAAAACCATGTGTTTAATAACTAGTGACTCAGATATAGTGACTCGGATATAGTTTGCCTTCATATCTTGCACTTTTTTTTTTTTAACAAATGTCATTCACACACTTAAAGCCTTCTGGCCCCATTCCATGATAATTCAGGAATTCTGGTTAGAGTTCCCGAGGCACACTACAAATCCTGGCCATATAATTCATCTGAAGTCATTTCAAAGACTAAGTGACTCAGTATATCTCTTTATTTGTCTGATGCTTCTGTGCCATCCTAATATGTCTCCTCTAACCTTCCAGTGTGCAGATAATTCCCAATAAGAGTTGTTTTTTCTAATGTTCTTTTTATCATGTCTTAATGTTTCTCAAGCAACGGAACAATTCTTTCTTCTGCTAAGAACTTAATTTTTAAAATCCTTTCCATTGCTCATTGCAATTTACATAGCCTCAACTCATTCTGCACTACAGTGTCTGTGATAGTGGTATTTTCAAGTTTGTGGCAGAATTTATCACTTGTCCTTGATTTTAGAAGGCGTTTTCTTGGTGCATATTCTGGATATTATCATAAGTACCGCAAAATGCCTGTTATACCCCAGTGTCGTAAGTCTTGGTGATGTTGCTGACATCAAGTGTATTGCTTTGTGTAAATAACTCAAGCTCATTTTGCTTATTATCCATTCTCTAAGTATTATTATAAATATACCTGCACCCATAAATATTATCACTGACCCACAGCTAATATATACATGTGCATACAGATTTTTCCCCATGATATATTTATTTTGAGTTCCTGCTCCAACCATTCTGCAGTAAACACTGTACAGACTGGTATCTACCCATCAGTTGGGTATTGGAGAAAAATATCTGCAAATTATAACAATGCAAAGAAGTTATTAAATAAGTGTTTTAAGCTCTATGATGGCATCCAGGAGAAGAGAAAATGCCTGGCAGAAGCAGAGAGGAAGCTGGGTAACTTTGAAGAAAAGGATGACATTTAAGCTGAGTTTCAAGTTATCAATAAAGTCACGAGATCCTTTTACCCCAAAAGATATTAAGCAAAGTGAATTGTAAGAGGTCAGGCTGATGAATGTTTCAGGGAGATAAGAACTAGAAAATTAGCTTCGAACTTGGTCACTGATTTTTTTTCTAAGACAGCAATTTCATTGACTGGGTAGAAAAGTAAGAAGGGCATTTTTTGCTTGTTTTTCCACAGCTGAGTTATTTAGACATGAGACATTATATATAATTAGTGTTATAGTATATAACACTACTAGTGTTATAATACAGTTAGCTTTGAATCCTAAATCTATTCCATCAAAGTATCCTATCTAATAAAGGACAAACATGGTAATTAACCATACCTCTGCTATGCTTCCCATTGGTTAATCAGCAGGATATGCAAATTAACTGCCAACCAAGATGGCGGTCGTCAGCCAGGCAGCTGAAGCAAACATGAGGCTTGTTTGCTCCAGTGACGGAAGAAGCCAAGGTTCCCCACCTGCCAGGGCCCAGCTCTGAGCTCTGGATGCAACAATGTTGTAATTATAGAAGCTAAACAAACCCCAGATACCTGCTTTCAGCAGGCAGTGGGCTCAGAGTTTAGAGCGCCAGTGATGGCAACAGAGTTTCAATTATAGAAGCTAAACAAACCCAGATACCTGCTTTCAGCTAGCCATAGCCTCAGAGCTAGAGTTGGCTCTCAGTTCCAGTGACAGGTATAGAAGGTAAGTAAATCCCAGAATTAAAAAAAAAAAAAGAAAGAAAGAAAAAAAAGAGGCTGGGAGCTTCAGTCGCCCGCCAGCCTGAAAACGGCCCTCAGCCCCTCACCCAGACTGGCCAGGCACCCCAGTGGGAACCCCCACCCTGAAGGGGGTGTGACCAGCTGCAAACAGCCAACATCTCCTCATCCAGGCTGGTCAGGCACCCCAGTAGGGACCCCCACCCTGAAAGGGGGTGTGACCAGCTGAAAACAGCCATCAGCCCCTCACGCAGGCTGGCCAGGCACCCAAGCGGGACCCCCACCCTGATCTGGGACACCCATCAGGGCAAACCAGCCAGCCCCCACCCATGCACCAGGCCTCTATCCTATATAGTAAAAGGGTAATATGCAAACTGAACCTAACAGCAGAAAGATTGGGAATCACTGGTCACTATGACACACACTGACCACCAGGGGGCAGATGCTCAATGCAGGAGCTGCCCTCTGGTAGTCAGTGTGCTCTCACAGGGGGGAGCTCTGCTCAGCCACAAGCCAGGCTGATGGCTGCCAGTACAGCGGTGGTGGTGGGAGCCTCTCCTGCCTCCTCAGCAGTGCTAAGGATGTCTGACTGAAGTTTAGGTCTGCTCCCCACTGGCAAGTGGACATCCCCTGAGGGCTTCCAGGCTGCCAGAGGGATGTCTGATTGCCATCTTAGGCCCAATCCCCTGGGGAGCAGGCCTAAGCGAGCAAGTGGTTACCCCCGAGGGGTCCCAGACTGCGAAAGGGCACAGGCTGGGCTGAGGGACCCCTACCCCCGGGTGCACAAATTTTTGTGCACCGAGCCTCTAGTTTCTATATAAAAATTCATATAAATTATAATTTTATCCTACAAAATTATATGTACATATATAAATTCTGATACATATTTATTAGTTTATGAAAGCAGAGGTCAATTTTCTGTCTTTTACTTTGTGACTATGTATAAGAAACTGTTTCACGTGCATTTTCCTTTTTGGGGGGCAATGGTTGGGTATAATGTGCTATTGCTGTATTTCTCTAATGGCTCCTTGATAGGAATTGCCAGTCAAATATATTTTTCTTGATTTGCAAGAGATGTATGCTGTTTCCTCAGCAAGACCCCAGAATTTTGTTATGCTATGAAAGAAAAAAAAATAAAATCCTACTCTCGGATACCATCTACATAGTTGTTTGTTCACTTCCAAAGGCCTCCTTCCTTTTCAAAGTAAACTGAGAAGAAATCAAACTGCCTCTTGTGTTTCTATAGACTATCTTTTCATTTCCTATTTGCAGCCATCCAAGTCTTGGGATATAATTCTGCTATATTAATAGCATTTTTTGTTTCACCAGGATGTGCAGCTAAATTTGGTTGGTTTGGGCGATCTCTTAGATTCCCAGAAAGACAGCTTGCCTCTGAATATCTTGTTGATCATGTCGCTGCCTTCGTTTTCTCTGAAAAGGGTTGGGTAATTACCAAAGATCACTCTTGGGTAAGAAGCCTTTGAAATTGGTTATGTGCGTTGTTTTATTTCTCTATGGCATAGAAGCTCTTCATCAGGCCTTTAGCCAATAGAATAGTATAGATCAGGGGTGGGCAAACTTTTTGACTCGAGGGCCACAATGGGTTCTTAAACTGGACTGGAGGGTTGGAACAAAAGCATGGATGGAGTGTTTGTGTGAACTAATATAAATTCAAAGTAAACATCATTACATAAAAGGGTACGGTCTTTTTTTTTTTTAGTTTTATTTATTTCAAATGGGCCGTATCCGGCCCGTGGGCCGTAGTTTGCCCATGGCTGGTATAGATGCTTACATCTGTTACAATTTCCAGTGATGGGTATTTTCTTCTTTTTCTTTATGGTACTAGTTTGCTTTAATTGTTAAATAGATCATTTTCCTCACTATTATCATTTATGAAGCTCATCAAGTTTTCACTATGCATGAGGCATCATTAAACTCTTACTATCCAGCAGGCACTGTGCTAAATGATAATAATTCGTTATTTACATATGTTCACTGACATGTGAGTTATGTTAACACTCACAACTATAGCAGGTAAGCACTTCTATTATTACCATTTTCCAAAGGAGGATCCTGAGTGTTAGGAAGATTAACCAGACCAAAGCTGAAGAAGTGATTTAGGGTGGAGGGAAGGCCCATATTTTTAATCTTTATATTCATACCATTACTTAGGTTCTTTTGATTTTCTAGGTTTCTTATTGGATTATTACTTTCTTTCTAGCGAGGAAATCTTCATCCTCTTTAATAACCTGGAGCCTAGAAAGCATTCCTCAAGTCCTTTCCTTGCATCTCTGGAATGATGATCAGCTTCCATTTCAAGCATACAGAACTGAGAAGTGCCTTTAGGCAGAAAGACCCATGGCCTGCAGGTGCCAGGATACTTCCCTCAGGCCCACACTGCTTGGGCATCAGAATGAAGCACTCTTTTGTGGCTTTCCCTGGACATTCTTTCTCTAAAACAGTGAAGGAAAAATATATTTTTGCTGTGGGCTCCTGGCTGTAACACTATAGAATAAAAGAGAAAGAAAAGGAACCAGGACCCTGGCTTCACTCCACCCTTTCCGTTCCCCACTCCTTTCCCCGTTAGTCTGATCGCGTCCCATGTAACTGTGGCTCATAGGACGCATGAAGCTCTTTTCTATGGTTCTGTCATACTTCTGTGCCTTTGGGGACAAAGAGTTGCTAGAAGCTTTGTGCTAATTTGTGTGATGATACTTGTAAGTATTCAACCTGATAAGTGAGGCAAAGTAGGGGGGCTGAAAAAACTCTGAATTGGATGTCTCTAATGAGAGAGATAGAGAGATAGAGAGGAGAGATGAGAGAGAGAGAGAGAGAAATTGTTATACCAAGGGATATAGTTTACCAAAAAGACCAAATCAAAACTATATGGGAAAGAAAGGCCAAATAAATTTTGTCAGAGCCTTTTAATTTTGGAATCTGCTAAACTCTGAGAATGAGAAGTAGGCAAGCCAATTTGCCATTTATTTTAGGGGTAGTAGTTTATGAAGTACCTTACTAAACCTAAGCTTTCATCCAGGACCAAGTAACTGTAGAAGCCCCTTTTCCTCCTGCTCTTCACACCCTTTGTGAGATCATCATTTATCTCCCATGCGAACTGCTCGATAGCCTCCTAAGGGATCCTCCAACTCCCTGTATTTAGATGTTTGCAGTTTGGGCAACTGATAAAAAAGAAACTAGTAAAAGATATGAGATGCCAATATCTCATGGGTAAGCATCCTCTATATCTGTGTGTATTTTGAGTAACACCTTTCATCTGCCTTCATAATATCAAAATTTGTTAAGTAATTTGAAATCAGGCTTTAGGCCTGCTGGTGATGCATGTGTAAATTCACTTTATGAGGACCAGTGTAAGAAGTCTTAATGATTCTATACCTTTGTTCCCAACCCTCCAGGCCACGTTCATGTATACACACACACACACACACACACACACACAGCAGGTCCTAAATAACCTTGTTTCATTCCACAGGCATTTGTTAAAACATTGAAAAGATGCCTTAGGAACTTAACTCTTGTTTGCAGCAATTACTCTATGGTAAAATTGATTTTATTTATGTGTCGTTTCACTTAAAGTCTCAGACCCAACTGGCGATGTTAAGTGAGGCCTTATTGTATAACTTTAATAAAATACCATGGCTGCTTTTATATACAGGGTGTCCCCAAAAATGTATACATACTTTAATAGCTTATAGCTCAATTTTGAAAATGAAGTGTATTTTCATAAACACTACATTTATAGTTATTCAAAGTGTGTGATCATATTTTGAGGACACCCCATATTTGTGAAAAGAGGAGGCAAGTCAGAGATTGTCTTAAAAATTTGTGTTTTAAATTTTATTCCACCCACGTTAGGGAATTGGGAATATTATTTGATGGCTTCGACTAAGACTAGCTAAGGCAGTAAAACTTCTTTCCTGTTTTTGCCCTCATTATAGTACTTACTTACAGATTTCCCTTTCCTTACACAAAAATGTGTTTTCAAGTTTTTAAAATTACTAATGACCAGAACTCTCTCAGGAGTAATTACTGTTAAGTCCTGAAATCAGTTCTTTGGGAACATAAATGTAGCTAATGCCTTATCTAACCCAAAATAGAGGTTTTTAAATTCATTCAATACCCAGATGGTATTTTCCTGTTAATACTTTTTATTTAGAGAGGTACAAGAGTGAGCTTTCAGAATAAGGAATCCTATTTTCACTGCCTGTGTAGTATGTGTTCGGGGATAGAAAAACTGAGAACTTCGCACGTAGCAATGTCTGTTGACAAGAAATTCAATTAAGTTGTAATGGCGGTTGTTTTGCTGATAAAACTCATGATTCTAGTAGTCCCTTCAATGTTGTAACCATTCATAAATTTTCTATCAGTCTTTCTTAGGCTTACCAATAAGGGGGAGAGAGGATATACTATTTTGGATTGCACCAACATCAGTAGCTTTGAGGATACTATTTCTGTGGGTTGCATTTCCAGTCCTTATTTGTTATTCTCCCTTGCCTACAATCCAATTTCTTTTAGACTTTAGATCCATATGTTGCCAATTTCTTGAAAGCTTATTGTAGGAATATTAAAAATCTCAATCTCAATATCAAATTAGTCCCCAAATCATAAGGAAATAAATCCACGTGGGCTCACAAAATTTCCCCTCAGGCCTTGGGATTCTAGTTATTTGTTTCTTTGTTTCTTATGAGGAACGAATAGTTTTTAATGTTGCATTTTAAAAAGGACTTAAAATGTGTTGCTGTCTCCCAAAGTATTTGACTTTAGTGGCATTTTTTAAAAAAAACAACAACCATAACTTGGAAAATCTCAATATTTGAGCGATGATAATAAAAATTGCTTTGGGCTGCAATTCTGTATTCTTCATCACAGTCCACAGGAAAATTTTACAGCTAAGAAATAAGCCTGGAAAATATGGGTTTATAATGAAAATGTTGACAGACTCTAGCAGACACTGCTGTAATATCTTGAATCTGATTTAGAAGAAGTTTTCAATAATATTTTTCCAAGCCAGTCTTTTCAGGAATGCAAGTTTAAAGAAAAACAGTTTTCCACTACCTCAATGATTGATGAAAATGTGAGGAATTTGTGGCCAGACACCTGCGAATGAGATCATGGGCACTTGTAACAAGAGAGTAAGCATGGAGAGCTACTGTCCTCCAGGTTGAAGTTAAAGTCATCCATTTAAAGTTTCACCACACAAGGACATTTTGACATAATGTTAGTTCATAACTGCCCTATGGATGATACTGGTATGTTCTCAGATAAAGGTAGTAATAGAATTACTATCAGTCCATTTACCTATGTTTTTAAAAATATATTGTTATTGATTTCAGAGAGGAAGAGAGAGATAGAAACATCAATGATGAGAGAGAATCATTGATCAGCTGCCTCCTGTATGCCCCCCCACTGGGGATTGAGCCTGCAACCAGGGCATATGTCCTTGACCGGAATTGAACCCAGGACCCTTCAGTCCGCAGGCCAACGCTTTATCCGCTGAGCCAAACTGGCTAGGGCCACTGGTAGCTATGTTTTAATAAAGAATTATGTGAGGATAATAAAAGCAACTGTGACTAGGTGATTCTAGAAGTAATCAAATTATACACACACACACACACACACACACACACACATACTTAGGTCAAGCTAAGGAGCAGATTATCTGGACTGAATCACACCATCATGCTTATAAGTACGTGCCTTTGGACAGGTTACATAACCTCTCTAAGTCTCAGAGTTCTTCTCTGAAATGGGAATAATATGAATAATAATAAGAGGGATATTAACAATAGTTAATGCTGTTAAGTGCTGGTATATCCAGGCATTGTGCAAGGTGCTCATTTAAACATATAATAGTATATATCTTATAGTTTGTTGTAAGAATTAAAAGAGGTATCCCATGTGAAGCCCTTAGCCCAGTGCCAAGCATAACCTCAAGGCAAGTGTTAGCTGCTTTTGTTACTACAGGATTGATCTTGTTTCATGAACACTTAGGGTAAAGAGACGTAAGGGTCATTATGTCCCATCATTGTTACTGGCATAAACTGTCATTGTCGCGATGTATAAAACCAAACTATGACACAACAAATTATGCCACAAAAATCTTTGCTCGGCACCAGTCCAGATTAGCTGCATACTAGGGACTGGGAGGAATTCACCAAATTTTATTGAGCCCTCATGAAGGACCATTGGTATACACACTTGGTTTAAGGATTACCACACATTCTTCTACTCTACAGGAGAAACTGAGTCATTTCAGGCTGATGTTCTGACTTGATGTGCCAAAGTTTAAAGAAATAACCATTAAAAAATGTAAAGTATACTACCTACAACTAGACTCAAACTTTTTAAAACAATACATTTTTTTCCCACAAGCTGAGTACCAGCACCCAGTTAAGAACAGTACTGATATCATGGAAGCTACTCTAAATCTTATTAGCTATATTTTATGGAATTCTTTAACCTTGTATAGAAATTAGCTTAAGAATATGATTTTATTTAGCATTTAATGCATTCTTGGTGAAATCTTTATTAATTCTAGTTCATGTTGGCACAGTGACTTTGGCAATTCTTAATACATAGCAGAAAGAATATGAAAATATAATAATTCATTTTGTTTTAAAAATAAATAATTTAAATTTTAAAGTTTATCTCAGTCTGACATCTAACCTACAAGAGACTTTATAACGGAACCCTTGGCTTAAACCTTATATACTACAGATTCTAATTGAGCAGCCTCATTAGTAAACTTCATTCATGCTAATGTGCTAGCTTGGGGCGATGATCATCAGAGTCCTTCGTTCTAGTCCTTGCCCGAGAAAGTGCTCTAGGAGTGGGTGATGTAGTGTTGTAATTATACAATTAGCCTTGTCAGGGCACGGGGCATTGGGAATAGAAGGATCCTGCAGCTTTAAATGTGGCTACCTGATAGATGACTGTCATTAAGCTCATCCTTGGTTCACTCTGTGATGGAGTAGACACAGCTTAGGAACAGGATTCATAATGAAGGATAAAATCTTTGACCCATAGCCACTCTTGTTCATGGGCTCATCACCACTCAGCTCTCCTTCCTTTCCACAGCTACGCCTATGTCCTGTTCATCTCTCACCTTAGCCTGATGAAAAATAACATCTGCCAAAAGCTCTTTGTAATCAATCAAATTCAAGTGATCGGAAGTGAAATTTTATACAGATATTGTCTAGCCGAGGACTTCTAATCATGACAACAATGGCTCTCCCTATCCGACACCCCTTTTCATAAATATTTCCTAAATTGCTTGTTGTGTAATTTTGGCTGCATAGACTATTATATATTTAAGACATACATTTCCCTTAATAATTATATTAAAGATATATAAAAGCACTTATGCAGATACGTATATGTTAATGCATATATGGATGTTTGGATGCACATGCATACATACACATCATATAAGCCGTGTTTATTTTATTTCATCGTGCATGATACTAAATAAAATTATTCTAAAAGTTTCAACTTGCTGAGAAGATAGGAGATTGGTATATAGCCTTAACTGCTGCTTTCTCTCATTCACTTTCAGCTTGTCTTCATTATTAACCTAATTTCCCTCCCTTCTGGCTCCATGCCCTCCTGGGTTTGGTTGGGCTATCTCTCTTCTGCAGCACTGACCTTCTAAACCACTTCTCTATGATAATTAGAAGGTGCAGAAGTAGGGGTGTAGATGTTCCCACCTAGTAATTGCAAGAGGACCTGGCACTACATTTGGATGTTGCACTCCTCCTATGTCGCGTAACTATGCACAAGCAAGGTCCCCTTTCCATAGCCACTGTTCTAAAACATGTTTGTGCAAATCTATAGAGGAGGCCCCCTGAAATCAGACAATGTCAAATTAACTAATGCTAGAATAAAACAGTGTTCAGAATAGTATGTGTCCATTGTAATGTTTGAAACAAATTAAGTTCAGAAGTTATTACAAAATAGGTCGTTATTACAAATATTCATCATGGTAAGACCCAAGTATAATTAACAATAAAAAACTAGGAGGTGTGTGTGTGTGTGTGTGTGATTCTAACGGGATGGTATGAGCTCATAAAATAGTTCTATATCTTGATTGTGGTGATAGTATATGAATCAACATGTGATAAAATTGTATAGAACCACACACATACACGTACACATGAGTTTATGTTCTTTTTTTTTAACATTTCTTTTCTTTTTTAAAATATATTTTATTGATTTTTTACAGAGAGTAAGGGAGAGAGATAGAGAGTTAGAAACATCGATGAGAGAGGAACGTCGATTGGCTGCCTCCTGCACATCTCCTACTGGGGATGTGCCCACAACCCAGGTACATGCCCTTGACAGGAATCGAACCTGGGACCTTTCAGTCCGCAGGCCGACGCTCTATCCACTGAGCCAAACCGGTTTCAGCGAGTTTATCTTCTTGATGCACATATTTGTCTTCAAATATACAATTGATTATTTATCCAATGCATTGAACATCTATAACCTCAAGTGTTCTAGCCCGACTGGTGTGGCTCAGTGACTGAGTATTGAGCTAGGAACCAGGAGGTCACAGTTCAATTCCCAGTCAGGGTGCTTGCTGGGGTTGTGAACTCAATCCCCAGTGTGGGGTGTACAGGATGCAGTTAATCAATGATTCTCTCTCATCATTGATGTTTCGATCTCTCTCCCTCTCCCTCCCTCCCTCTTTGAAATCAATAAAAATATATTTAAAAATGTTCAATATATGTATCTATGAATTATAAACAAGCAAAACTATGCCAAGAAATAACCCTAAAACATTTGAAAATCACTAGTTCATCTGAAATGTATTGCAATTTAACAAAACCAAAGAGATGTTTCTTTTTGCAGTTACACCTGTATCAATGCTCAGTGCCTGCATGCAGTATTGTACTACAATTATTCAAGATGTTATCAGTGGGGAAACTGGGTGAAGAACAAGGAAACCTCTCTTTAAATATTTTGTAACTTCCTGTGAATCTACAATTATTTCAAAACCAAAAGGTTTTAAAAAGAGCTTTCGGAGAAAGAATTGGGAGTATATAAAATCTGTTTTGCCTCCAGTTACACTACGGTTTTCCTATTTCCAGTCAAATCTCTTGATCTTATCCTTTGTTTCTCCTATGTGTAGCAAAATGCAAGTCCTATCTCTCTGAGTTACTGTAAACATTTTAAATCTGTGGGAAAATGACATTGCACGCATACATCTGAAAGATCATGAATATATACCACAAGTGCCCGAGAGCAATACTGCAACACCCACCTACCTCTACAGTTTTAGAAACAAAAGCCATAGGGGAGCCATGAACTAGATGTGCCAGTCTTGAGACTTTGATTCTGCATTGCAGTAAACCACCGTGTTCCTAAAACCTGCTACAATGCCAAGCTTCACATCGTCAGGACTAATAGATGTCATTGTGAGCACTTTACACACCTGAAGTACAATTTAGTCCATTTAGGTTGGATGGCTCTCAATTTTCTGTCAAAAAAGTACATTAAAAGTACTAGCTAAAGTATGAATTTACAGTAAAGAAATTAAGCTCTTTATTTCCTGAATGTGTGCGGTAGGAGAATGAAGACCTTTGCCATTTGTAAAGTAACTTTCTGACTGAATTAGAGCTGCTCAGCAGGCCAAAGTCATAGGCAAAGCAAAGCAAGAGGGAAGCTTACTATTCTGTAGGTTAGATGAGAAACCAACTAAATGACTCCTTGTCTGAGAGAGAGACCTTCGTATTTCATGCAAACCCCAGGAAATAATGAAGGCTGCAGTGCAATTCTGGGACCTGTGCTCCAGAAGCTGCCACAATAAACTTTATTCTCATCTGGTGCAATATAGATTCCCTTTTATCCCTCACTACCCCTTATATACTGTTCTCCTTTAAGGCAATGAGAACTCGTCACAGGAATAAAATAGCATGCAGTTGTTTCAGAGATGGGATAAACACGATTCAAATTCAGCCAGGTGCTTTACCACCAATTTGGGAGGACACAACATTATTAGGCATTATGATATAAAGATGGAGAAGAAAAACTATTGGTGGAAATGCGATATCTTATATAATAAAAGCCTAATATGTTAAGTGCCTGGGCATCTGGTCGTCCGTTCAACCAATCAAACCATAATATGCTAATGATATACTAAGGCCACTCAACTGCTTGCTATGATGTGCACTGACCACCAGGGGGCAGATGCTCTGACCCATAGGTTAGCTTGCTGCTGAGGTCTGGCCAATTGGAACTGAGTAAGATGGGCCAGACACACCCTGGAGCCCTCCTATGTCCCTCCCCAGCCCCAACTATGCACAGGTGGGGTCCTTCAGCCTGGCCTGCACCCTCTTACAATCTGGGTTCCCTTGGGGGATGTTGGAGAGCAGGTTTTGGCCTGATCCCACTCAATGCAGAAGCTGCCCTCTGGTGGTCAGTGCGTTCCCGCAGGGGGAGCACTGCTCAGCAGAAGCCGGGCTCACAGCTGGTAAGCACAGTGGCAGTGGTGGGAGCGTCTCCTGCCTCTGCAGCAGTCTGACATCCCCTGAGGGCTCCCGAACTGCAAGAAGGCACCCTCCCTCCCGCCAGTGAATGAATTTCATGCACCAGGCCTTTAGTGCAAAAATAAAACACTGTGGAAGCCAAACCAAAAACACTAAAGTACTAACATAAGCTAGCTGCCTTTCACTTAATATTCTATAACTGAAAAAGTTCATTAGATTATATAAACATTATCACAAATATAGACTGATTCTCTCTTGTACTACAGTAGTCATTTCCTCTAAATTATAGATGAGGGACCCACAAATCTTGTGGAGTTGAGGTAGGGGATGTTGACTGTCAGTTGATCTAGGCTGAGCACCTGGTTTGTCAGGGTCCTCTATGAATTCAGATCCTGGCTTTGTCACTGAGAAGCAATGTGCTCTACATGGACTCTGTCACCTGTTGAGCTCTCATCAGTTTCCGGTCTTGGACTCTGGGACACCAAGTCGAAAAGCCATTCTCTGGGAGAAGCTAGGGAACTCTCAGGTTTCAGGAAAGCCTCTCAACACCCTTGTGCTGCCGCACTTCTGGCTCAGTCTTATTTATTTAGATTTTCAAGTAAGATTTCACTTGACAAAACAATTTCATGCCTTCATTTTTTTTATTTTAAATCACAGAACTAGATCATCTTTTGGGGCTCTTTGCTTCGAAAAAAATTTAACAAGTGTGATATTCATTCTTTTTTTTTTTTCAAAGATTCCCCACCTCAAAAAAAAACAAAAAAAACCCACCCCCCCCCCCAAAAAAAAAAAACAGAACAAAACAAACAAACAAACAAAAAACTGCTCTGGACTGGGTTCTTTCCAAGTGATTTTTCTATTGCTTTCCTTTCTTTTTATATACACAGCAACATATTTTTTTAAGATATCAATTTGTGTTTTGTGCTTGCCTCTTCAGAGTAAATAGGATAATCTGTGTGTTTCTGTCCCAGCTCTCTATCTTGAAAGGGCTTTTAAGGGTTTTTGTGCTTGTAAGACCTAAAATTGTAATTCCAAGGCACAAGCCTCACTTGGATTTTGTTTTATAAAGTGCCTCATTTTTATCTAGAAGTAGAGGTGAGGGTGGGACATGAAAGAGGCTGAACTCAACGACCTGAAGAAAAAAGGCTAAGTTCTCCAAGATTAAACAAGGAAGGGGATCACTGTTCCCACAGGGGGCTGGCAGTGGATGTGGGGGGAGGACCTCTGGTCCTACTCTCATTCTGTACCCACAAAGGTCCAAGCCTGTCATGGTGTGGTGTGTGGATGGATGGAGGCAGAGTTCATGGGAACATGGTCAGGCTGGCTTTAGGAGAGGAGAGTTATGTGACTCAGAGCCCAATCTTCCAGTCATCCCAGTCAGCTCAGCCTAGATCAGCTGACAGCCAGTAGTCTCCTGATGTGTGAATGAGCGTAGCCGGGGTCCCAGAGCCACACACTTGTGAGCAATAAACTGCTATGTTATATGCCAGATACAAAAAGAGAGAAGGGTGATGATTTGGAAGCTGTAATGATTGCCTGTACCTGACAGATTGCAGAGCTCTGCTTCCATGGAGCTGAACAGAAGCGCCTTTATGTGTCAATTCTAAAGGTCAGCAAGCTGGAGATGCTGCCCCTGTTTGCTAAGCCCCAAGTATTCCTCATCAGACTCTTCACATCCCTAGAAGAAACCTTATGGGAACCTTCCAATAAGTGATGAAAATAGAGTTTTTGACTTTTACAGGTGGGCCCTAAGCTGGAATACTTTGAATTTAAGGAAAAAGCACTGTGATATTTCTCTAATCTAGTATATCAGACCATGAAGGAATATAAAAGTTAGTACAGATCAATAAAGAAATATGCATATTCCTGTTTTGTAGAAACCTTTGTCTTACTTTTAAGATTGGTATCAGTTGCTCCTATTTATTAACTAGACGCCTGGGGGGGTCCCTCAGCCCGGCCTGTGACCTCTTGTAGTCTGGGAACCCTCAGCGAATGTCCACCTGCTGGTTAGGCCCGCTCCCCGGGGGATTGGTCCTAAGTTGGCAGTCAGACATCCCTCTGGCAGCCTGGGAGCCCTCGGGGGATGTCCACTTGCCAGCAGGGAGCAGGTCTAAGCTGCAGTCGGACATTCTTAGCGCTGCTGAGGAGGCGGGAGAGGCTCCGCCAACACCGTGGTGCTGGCAGCCATCAGCCTGGCTTGTGGCTGAGCAGAGCTTCCCCTGTGGGAGCTAACTGACCACCAGGGGGCAGCTCCTGCATTGAGCATCTGCCCCCTGGTGGTCAGTGTGTGTCATAGTGACCAATCATTCCCAATCATTCTGCTGTTAGGGTCAATTTGCATATTACCCTTTTTTTATATAGGATTACAATTTGATAAACATAGGTTATTCAAACATAAGTATTCTCATTTGGTGAAAGAGAAAATGGCTCTCAAAGGTCTCAGAACTATGATTCAGAATTCAAACCAAGATTGTATTTCCCTGTAGTTCATATTTCTTCTGCTACACTATGCTGTCTTTCTATAGAATTCTTGTCTGAATTAATTTTGATGATAATAAATATTAGATCACACATTATCATTTTACTTAATATTATATTACAATCCATTAGGCACTACAGCATTGGTAGTAAATGTGCAGAGCTGATGCATGATGTGTTTAACCACCACCACGGATGGACCAGTGAGGTACTGGCCATTTTACAGGTAAGGAAATCGGTTCGGAGACAGGAAGTAATTTCCCTAAGTCATACAGATGATAAGTGGCACAGCTGAAACTGGGACACTGTAGTGCTTCCGTCTCAATCCTGCTCTAAAAACTGTTGAATGGTACCATTTCATCTTCACCACATGAGGCAATATTTCTTTCTACTCGGTTTTTTTTTTCTTTTTTTTTTTTCGTGTGTGTGTGTGTGTGTGTGTGTGTGTGTCTATCTTCCCCAGTGGGACATAAAACTGTGATAGAGAGACTTCTTGTTGTTCTTTCTTGAATTCTCAGATCTTGGGATAGTAACTGTTACATCATAGCTTAATATTTTTTAAGTTAATAAACAAACTGCTCCTGGTTAAAAAAAAAAAAAAAAGGCCACAGATATTCTCTTTGGTATTCAAATCTTAATTATTGAATTAAGACATGGGTGTAAGACTAGACAGAGATTCTGAAAAATTCACCCACCAGACTGCCTCTTTAGAAAAAATAAAGCATCTTCATGGAGTAATGAATGACCTGTCCATGATTCTGGGTTCAGTTCTTCATTCTTGGATGAGTTCACATCATGGCCCTGAGAAAGTCACTAAAGATATTATTCTGAATATAATTTTACTACTGAGTCAGATTTATGGCACTGAATTTTCCTAAAGATATAATAGCAATTCATGAGAATATATAATGCATTCAAAGTTAAAGAATAGAAGTAAAAATGTAAACATCAAGCAACCTTACGTCCTTATCTCTCCCAAAACATACCCAAAGAATGTATTCAGTATACTAGTATTGGTATTCATAAACTCCTGAACATATTAAATATCATTATTATATTATTAAATGTGATAAGGGCCAATTTTGTCTTTTTGAGAATGTTAGTACTGTTCTCCCTTTTCTCTAGACTATGTATTATTGTAAAATTGGATACATTAATTATATATATGTATATATATATAATTGACTTATGTGAATATAACTGAGGTGACATCTACATAGAGAGTCTGGTCTTACAAATACAAAAATTCAATGCTCAGTTCATGAGTTTAATTGGCATAAGATACTCAGGTTTTAATTTAATTTTATTTGTGCAGAAAAGAAGGGCTGGATCAAATGGGAAATTACATTTTCCATCACTGCGTAGCTGCTGCTAGAGAAAAATGGAAAAGAAGAAAGAAGGTAAATGAAGTCTCTGCCCATGTTACACATCCAGGCCTGAAGGAAAACGCTGCATCTGTGCAAAGAAGAATGCATTTTTTGACACAGGAATCTGCTCGTCTTCCAATCAGTGAGAACTATAGTGTTGAACTGAGAAATACTCTTCTCTCTTCACCCCTCCACTAACTCCCATTGCCACCAATAGTTAAAATAAAACAAGTTTCATAGACACCTCCCAGTGGCCACAAAATGTCAGGTTTTACAACAGAATTCTCATTAGTGCCAAAAAATAACTTGGGAGCAAACATAGTAGAATATAAAATTAAAAAAAAAAAGCTTGAGGAAATCTATTAAACTGGCCTAAAAGTCACACTGACCTTTGAGTAATACTTTTTTTTAGAAACCATAAATGCTAGAATCAGTCTATTAGTAAAATTATGACTCAGAGTATTTTATTTATAGGCAGAATCTCAATTATTCTAGTTAAACATATTAGACTAGTTTTTATTCTTTAAAATATGGAATGAGTTTTTATTTTCATTTCCTTTTGGAAGGATCTTAAGATTGGATCAATTTATGACTTAATCAGGCAATGAATCATCTTGAAGTAGGCCATGGACTACTGACATATGTTTTTAGAATTATCTCTTTAACTAGTTTCAATGGTAAACTACTGAGAAAGAAAGCCGTTGGGAGCTGACATCTGAATTAAACTACAAATCAATTAGAGCTCCAGAGGAAATCGGACAGTAAAGTAAAACAGGCCAGCAAAGCCCTCAGGAAGGCTTCAAGGCTTTGAAAAAAAGTAGCTTATATTCAGTATTCAGACTTTACAAATACAGTAACAACAGAAAAAAAAAGCTGCAAGTAATATTCTCCTTAGAAAGGAGTCAGGAGCTTATAGTACAGTAATAGGAAGTCAACCCACTATTAACTTTTTCTAGCTTGAGATTGAAAAGCTAGAATGTACTCTTTTCTCTCTTCAGTAATAGACTATCTTATTCAAAGAATTACAACTGACCTCAGATCTTGGCCAGTTCACTGACGATTTCACATGTTTTTAATATTGCAAATAATCCAACAAGAAAATTAGAGGGCATGATAATGACATGTGGAGAACAGCAACTTAGAAAAATGTGTAGGAGATCACATGAGGGTGGAAGGCTCAAGTCCTTTCTTCTAAAAATCAGAAATATTAAAGAGGAGACTATGTCCTCCTACCTCAAGTATGGTCTAACAACAAATGCTTGATCTTTTATATTTGAGACTTAAAAATTGAGGATTTTTTAAATGACATCATTAGGGTGTTGTAACTATAAACACGTATCTTTCCTATTGTTTTCATTTTAGATATTATCCAAAATAACACACAGTGTACATGCCTACTCTTTGATAAGCAGACTTTTAGTAGGTTACAAATATTATCTTATTCTCATAATTACTCTATAAAGTAAGTATTATTACTGTCTCCATTTTTAGGGGGCACAGAGAGATTAACTAACTTGCCTAAGACCACACAGCTGATAAGCGGTGGAGGTGGGATTTGAACCTATTTAGTCTGGTTCTAGAGTCTGTATGCTTAACAGAAACTAGTGCCAAACTACAAATTTTAAATTCCTAATGTTGAGTGTTACTTGTTATCATATTTATACCACATAATAATCCACAGAACACTTTTGAGCTTACTTTATTATAATATTTTATTTTAAAAATCATAGGTTGAAAAATTCCCATATGAATGAATATCCACTATGTTTTCTTTAAAATGTGACACAAATGCTAATGACAAGGCAGTAAAATTTTTCATGGAGACAAGCATTATTTATGATAGAATCTTTTCTTTTATGGGATTAATGCTGTCACAACTACAGATAAAATGTCAGGCTCCTCACAACTCCTCAAATTTAGAAGTCCTATTGGAGGAGAGTGAGTGCCTTCAAGCTGCAGTGATGTGTGTGTGCGTACATGTGTGGTGTGTGTGTGTGTGTGTGTGTGTGTGTGTGTGTGTGTGTGTGTTTGGAGAGGAAAGTGCAGATTGCTTTACAGGCCTGGCTCAGGCATCAGTTACCTGGTATAGAATCCAAGCATCTCAATCTATTGTTTTTTTAAAATAATTTTTATTTCTTGAAGTATTACAAAGAGTATTACATATGTCTCCTTCCCCCCCCCCCCTTGACATTCCCCCGGCCTCCCCTACCCCCAAGTGTCTTGTGTCCATTGGTTATTCTTGTATGCATGCATATAAGTCCTTCAGTTGATCTCTTAACCCCGCCCCCACCCCCAAACCCTCCCCAGGCTTCCCACTGTAGTTTGACAGTTGTTTTTATTAGGACTTACCTTCACCCATTTTCCTCATCTACAAAGTGGGAGAATAACGGCATTATTAACCATGACTAGAGTTTCATTAAATATTATATAACAGGGTATACAAAGAGCACTGAGCAGATGCCATGAGTGAAAGACCTGCTTTATCTACATGGATTCAATCAGTATCAGTGTTATTCACCATGAAGCTTTTCCACTGTAAACTCAGATACACTTTTCAGAATCTGTGAAATTGTCTTATAAAAAGTTGTTTGCACAACTTATTAGTAACAACTGTGTAAGAAGGAATTGTCACTATTATATGTCTGGCTTCATAAAGCACTTGGAAGGCATTGTTAAATAATAACATGTTCTGCTCTGCTTACCAAGTTAAAGCAAGTTTTAAATGAAGCATGTGCAGAGAAAATATGGCTGATATAAAAAGTAAGCACGAAATGTTGGTGTTTAAATTTGTGATTTCTATTGCATAAACTTTTTAACAATTTATTTTCTATTGATTTCAGAGAGGAAGGGAGAGGGAGAGACAGAAACATCAAAGAGAGAACCATTGATCGGCTGCCTCATGCACGCCCCACACTGGAGATTGAGCTTGCAACCAGGCATGTGCCCTGATTGGGAACTGAACCATGACCTCCTGGTTCATAGGTTGATGCTCAACCACTGAGCCACACCAGCCAGACTATTGCAAAACCTTCTGTAGAATAATGAACCAAGGGAAGAATGGAAAAAGCCTTGAAATATGGATGAAAATATTTTTAAATACTTTCTTAAATGTAAAAACATATTCATGATCCTACTGTTGATTTATTAGTGTGAATTTAATCAAGTTACTTAAATTCTCTGTGACGTTATCTGTGAAATAGACATAATGATCCCTAACCTGAGAGATCTGTGATGAGACTAATTAATGAATAACATATACAGCTGTCCTCACAGAGAGTAAGTGCTTAATATTAACTATAATTCATATTTTTTCCACAAACTGTTAAACTTTCCACAGGGAGGTTATAACACAAATATCAGTTGGTTATTTCACAGTACCATCTCCCCTCCTCCCAGCTTTCTCAAGCAAAAAAAAAAAAAAAGAGGGGGGGATCCAGCCCAAATGGAAGTGGGTATTTGAGTAAATAGGCTGATATTTCTCTTACTTTCATAGTCACTCTTGGTGAGAATTGAAAGCAAAGAAAAAGAAGCCACTAAGTTATTGAAATAGCTATTTATAAAATACTGGTCTTTACTCAGACTCTGATACTCATATTTTACAGACATTTCTAAAACAGCTCTCTTTTTCATGGTTTTCAGGCTATAACTAATAAAGGGAATTGTTTTTAAACACTCTATGTTCTAGGAGCTGAGCCAGGGACCTTCAGTAGGCTATTTTATTTAATCGTTGGAAATCATTATGAGGAAGCATATTTGTTTTTTATTGCTGTAAATAATAACCACAATTTTAGTGGCTTGAAACAAAACAAATTTATTTTCTTACAGCCCTGGACATCAGAGGTCCAAAATCAGTTTCACTGGACTAAAAAGACGTGTTGGTAACCTGGGTTTCTTCTGGAGGGTCTAGGGGTGAATGGGTTTCCTGCCTTTTTTGGCATCTAGAAATAGAATAAATTCTTCAGCTGTGGCCCTGTCCTTCATCTTCAAACTCATCATCCAAAACTGTTTCCAACTTGATATCTTCTCTCTCTTACTCTGGCCCTTCTCCCTCCCGTGTACGTAGAAGGTTCTCTGGATGCCACTGGGCCCACCTGGAGAACCCAGGATCATCTCCCCATTTTAAAACCCTGATTTTAATCACATCTCCGCAGTCAGTCCCTTTTAACATGCCAAGAAACATTAATAAATTCTGGGGATAGTACATCACATCTTTGAGGATAAGGGGTTGATTTTCAGTCTATTGCAGGTAGACACTATTCTACTTACTTTACAGATGAGAAAAAATATAATAATTAACTCCACTTGAGAAATACAATTCAAAGAGACTAAATAACTTACCCAAACTCACCAAAAAGTGGTCATTGACATACTAATGTAGGTCCTTCTGACCCTAACGCTGTTTCTACTACACAATTCTGCCCCCAAAGTAGAAAGAAAAAAAAAAAAAGATCAAGGAAAGTTTACTTCCTTAAGAGTATATTTTTAAATTGTTTCATTGGTTAAAATATTTATTAAATAATTTTTAATATATTTTATTTTTTTACAGAGAGGAAGGGAGAGAGGGATGGAGAGTTAGAAACATCGATGAGAGAGAAACATCCATCAGCTGCCTCCTGCACACCCCCTACTGGGGATGTGCCTGCAACCAAGGTACATGCCCTTGACTGGAATCGAACCTGGGACCCTTGAGTCCACAGGCTGATGCTCTATCCACTGAGCCAAACTGGTTAGGGCTTAAATATTTTTATTGAATGGCTACTATATACTAGTAAATAAGACTTAATTTAGATGCTGAGAGGATTTATGAATCAGGCCTAGTCAGCCCCAGAAATCTCCTACTTTAGCCATATATTTCAATGCCTATAACTCCTAATTATACATCTACAGACCTGGACAAACTCAACTATCTAGCTGACAACTCCAGTTTCATGTTCTATACAGTTTTTCAATTTGCCGTATCTGGAACTGAACTTTGGAATTCTTTCCCTACAAATAAGTTTAATCTCTCAGCCTTCTCCACTTTAGGAAAGAGCATCGCCCTGCTTCTCTCCCTCATAGCCCACAGCTAAAAATAATCAAATGCCTGAAATTTGTCTCAAAAATGTACCCTAATGCTATTTATGTTTCATTATTTTCATTAGCCCCAGACTTCTACCTGGTATCTTCATTTCCATTCTTATATTGCCTCAATCTATTTTCCATACACAAACTCCTCTGAACATAAATTGGATTATGTCAATTCCATGGTAAAATACTTCAATAACTACCTGCTACATTTCAGGCATACCTTGATCTGTTTAGGACATTTGTGTGCCTGTTGTCCCGGAGTAAATAGTAATAGAGCCTCCATTCACTTTTAACATTATTCCATTTAGACAATAATTTACATAGCCACCCTATATCAGGGCTTTGTGTAATCTTTTCTCTGCTTACAATTTCTTCCCAGAGCCAGAGCCTTTTTTCCTTAGGACTCACTGGGGCCTGCTCTGGAGTCTCCCCCATAATTACTTTTCTTCAAAAGCTGAACCACAGTGTTTAATCCTATACTTAATTGTTTTGTTTGTTGAATGTCTGTTCATGCTATTAGGGTATACAGAGAGAAGCAGGCCCATGCTGATGGTGTTTACCCCTAGACACTTCAGTCAGCATAGAACCTGGCACATGGTGGGTGTCCACACAATATGCATTGAAGAATTAATGGCTAAGTAAGCTTGCCATACAGTCAGGGAGTTATGTAAACACACAGTATACCATTTAATAATAAAAATGTGTTCAAGACACCAATGACCAAAACTAATATGGAAGAGGAAGAATTACTTCTGTTTAAAGAGAGAGGTTGACTAGGGAAGGCACCATAAGGGGAGGAAGTCCAATTGGTGCTGATGAATGAAAAAGAAACTATGAGAAAAGATTTCCAAGTAGAAGAGATGGCATTTGCAAAGGCAAAAAGGTTTAAAACAGTGATTATTCAGGGAACTCAAAGCAGTTTCTTTTATTAGAGTATACAGTCTTGCATAAATGATATATTAATGCCATGTATCCCTAAGGACAAAACCTAAATTATGGAAAACACTGCAGGAAATATAGAGAAGCACTAAGAAATTTGAAACTTAGCTTTGTTTTCATGTACAGCACTAGGATGCTTTGAGAATTCTTATTGCATATTTAGCTCACCTTATAAATTATAGACATTCTTAGATAAGCAAATCACTTTTTGAAGAGTTATATTTGAAACTTCATTACCATAAAGAATCCTCCCAGTAGTGAGTTTGTCATGCAATATTCACAAAATTATAATACATAATCCATAAGAAGCTATATTGAGATTTATGGTATATAAAACTAAACTGGGATTTTCCTTCAAATAATTCTTTTAGTTTTCATTTTAAGAGTTATCTCAAATTTCTTCTTCGAGATATGTATTCCTATTCATTCTTTGATTGCAAAAAAAAAGAGGCTAAGACTACTAAATTAACGTTTTCACATTTATATTATTCAACTACAAAGATGACTATAACTGTATGATTTATAGAATATCAGGTCATATTTAAAAATATATTTTTATTGATTTTTATTGATTTCAGAGAGAAAATGAGAAGTAGAGAGGAATAGAAACATCAATTGCCGGGAGCCAGTCCATCCTTGCTGTTTCAAGGGACCTGGCATATATGGCATACTGTTCTTAAAATGTTTGCTCACCTTCTTGGCGCTATGTGTTTTAATCAAGGTTTCCTCTCTGAGAAAGGTTGTTTCCCCAGGTAGGGATTTTCCCCTGAAGTTAGGGAGGGAATAAAACCCCTCAACTAAGTGCCAGGCGGGTAATTAATCACTTTAACTATGAACAATCAAGCTTAAGCTACATAATCTTTACTCCCTGGAATGGAGATAAGAAACGCCCTAACCTTTGTAATAGAGATTGATAGGATTGAATCAACTGGTATAAATACAGATGTAACAAGACAGCGAGAGACAGAACTTAGAAAACAGAACCAAGAGGCACAGAACTTAGACACAGAACCTAGAGAAGAACCTAGAGAGAGAACATGGCAAAAGATCCTGGACAGAAACTGGCCACAGAACCTAGAGACAAAACCTAGCGAGAGAACCTGGCTGAAGAACCTAGAGACAGAACTTGGCTACAGAACCTATAGAACATGGCAAGAGAACCTGACTAGAACCTGGTGACTGAACCTGGCTGGAGAACCTGGACAGAACCTGGCTGGAGATCCTAAGCAGAACCTCTCTGGAGATCCAGACCAGAACTTGGCTGGAGATCCTGGCTGGAGATCCTGGCTAGGCTGCTGATCAAGTGAACACTGTCTCCGTGTCCTTCCTTCTTCGCCGACTCCATCTACGCCTTTGGGAACCCCTGGACCTGCTGGGGTTGGACCCCGGCATTCAATAATGAGAGAAAATCATTGATTGCTGCCTCCTGCATGCCCCACACTGGGGATGGAGCCTGCAACTCAGGCATGTGCCCAGACCAGGAATCAAACCATGACATCCTGGTTCATAGGTAGATGCTCAACCACTGAGCCATGGCAACTGGGAAATCAAGTCATATTTTGATGTAAGAGTTGAAACAGTGAATTAAAACTCAACTCAGGGGTATATATCTAGAAGGAGAAGTTTCTTCAAGAAATATCCTCGGTATAGATAACCATAAATGGTTTCCTAAACATAAAACATGTATACCAGAAACTGAATACTGGTGGACTACAGGACATGAATGCTTTATTTGGCTCTCAGAGCAGTTCAAAGTTTGAGTCAAGATTTAAATTTGGAGAAGTCACATAAACCATCCAGTTCTAGTCCCTCTTTTAAAAATTGAAAACTGAGAATACTGGTGGGAAAACCAGTCTCCTGCAGGGGTGTAGTTGCTCTTAAGTTCATCAGAATCACCTCCCCCATCAGCCCAGGTTCTGAGATCCAGGCCACTTCCCTCATGTATGTTACATACCTGAAACCTTGTGCCAGACCACTGAAACCCCCAACTATTAAAGACCAATTAGCACTATCAAAATGTCTAGGAAACTATTCAAAATTTCACATTTTGTAATACTGAAAATTGAATGTACATGCTATTTTCAAAAATCATCTAAAAATGGGACAATTAAGACATTTAATCTCTTCTTCCTTGGGTTTTGTTTGTTCACTAAATAGCACCAAAACAAATAAGAAGCCAAACAAGTCCAGGATATATCTTCAACACAGGATATATCTTAAACACAGGATATATATTAAATCCAATCTCTGTGAGGACCTAGGGACCATGAAGCCCTCTTAACACCCACCTGCAGCTGAACCTAGGACTTGGTTTTATTTTTTCAGACTTTCAAGAAAAATTTCACTTCACACAATAATTTCATGCCTTACATTTTTAAATCATGGAACCAGACAATGTTCTGGGGCTTTTTAATGCACCAAAAATTTTAACAAGTTGCTATACTCACTTTTTTTTAAAAAGGATTCACCACTCCACAAACTTTTTTGGACTGGGTCCTTTCCATGTAATTTTTATATTGCTTTCCTTTCCTTGTATATGCACAGCAAACGTTTTATGAAGATATCAATTTGTATGTTATGCTTGCCTCTTCAGAATAAATTGAAAAATCTGTGTGTTTCTGTCTGAGCTCTCTTTGAAAGGGCTTTTAAGGGCTTTTGTGCAGTAGGACCTGACATTGCAATTCCAAGGCACAAGCCTCACTTAGGTTTTGTTTGAGAAATTGACGTATTTCTCTAGCAGTGGAGGTGAGGGTGAAGCGTGATTTCCTTTTCCTTTTCCTTATCAAACACAGGTCTATGTATTTTTCCCCTGGCTGGTAAGCTATTTCTTTTATTCTCTGGTCACTGTAACAATCCAAAAATATATAAGTATATCATGCCTTTGATCTGTGGTTTGAGTGTAAATACTTCCCTATACTCTATCTTTTAATTGCAAGCATAATATACTTAAATAGATAAAAAATTTGACATGTTTTCCATATCGAAACAGTTCTAGATCAGGAAATAGAAAGCTAGAGAAGTCACTTCCACAGGAAGGGATGGACACGTACCTTAGCTATCTGGACACACCAGTTAAGCAGCAGCTGGGAACCAATGTTATCCTTGTGTTCGTGGACGTAATCCAACAGGCAGCCGTGGGGCATAAGCTGTGTCACCAGCTGAATGGTGGGGCTCAGACACACCCCCAACAACCGGACTAAATGTGGATGGTCCATACTTGCCATGATCAGAGCTTCCTGTAAGAAAAAATATAACACCATCATTTCAATTCAAAGTTCTTTACAAATATAGTTAGTTGCACGGCACTAGTGTGGCTAATAAGGATTTTGAAATGCATTCTCACTTAAGAAATCAATTAAAAATAAAGACATTATGTTGCTATGATATTCTTAGTGATTTAACTCAAGTAAAATTAAATAAAAAATAAACACTATGCATGTGTCAAAGTAGAAAATACTTTAGAATAAGTGAATATGAATTTAATAGCAGTGTTTTCTCTTTTGTAAGACAGAGTATATTAATTGTTATTTACTACCAAATAAGTTGAAATGGAATCCTGCCTTATACCATGGATTTTTCACCTTTGGTCTTTGGTTCTAGAGTACAGTAATTTATATAGATACAGTTATTTACATGTAGAATAAGGTGATGCAAACTTAAGTCACCCATTATTCATAAGCAATATACCTATTGTGTATTTATGTGAAAAATAAACATTTTAATAAATATTTTTCCTAAGTCAGCCTTAACTCAAATTTATTTTATTTTCAAAATTATAAGTGACATCTTATTCATAGAATTATAAAATTTGAGAGCTAGTTGAGACAAAAAAAAATGTTTATTCCAAATTCATTAAATAAGGAAACATTTCTATTTTTATCATACTTATAAAGGCACTTTTGCTTAATGGATATAGATTTTAGTGTATCCTAAAGTGAGTTTCCAATGAAAAGTTATGGAAAATGTCTTTATATGAATTTGAAACAGATATGACATTACACACACATACCCCCCCACACACACAAACAGGGGTATGATACATATATGACGATTATTACAATCAGTTTACCTACATGAAGGTTTGTTCATTGTACTTGAATAATTTCTGTAGCTTTAAAATTTTTTCAAACCAAAAAATCGAGGACAGAAAGCTATATTGAACTTCTTTTTAAGATGGCGTAGCAAATTGAATACACACATTTACTTCCATTTGCTCTTAATTCCAATTTAGTAACAATAAAGGAATTAATAAAAAGCCAGAAACCAAATATCATACAGATGAAGCAACAAGGAAAGAATACTAGAAGTAAGAACTGGCTTGGCAAACATAAGAAATCTGAAGCCTAACTTGGCAAGGGGGAAACTGAGAAGAAATCCGATTGACACCAGGGGCATACACAGGCGTACACCACCAAACGCGCCAGGAGTGTTAGCACCATACGCCTAGGTAAGCCGAGCAGGAGGGCAGGCATGACTTGCGCAAGATCGCGTCAAAGTATATTTAGGAACAACTTGGACTACTGATCTATTCTTCCCTCCATCCTTAGGAGAGAGTAACAAAAAGCATTGTGAACTGTACTATTAGGCACAATAGAAAGAGAAGGACTCTGGCAAAAATATTAGACTTATGTAAATTAGCAGATGCTGAAAATTGGGCGCACTCTCTAGTTCCTTCTTCCAGATGGAGCTATGGCTTCAAAATTCTGAGTTTTGTTTAAACCTTGAATTCTATACCCAGGAAAATGTTAACAAGGTGAGTAGATATACAGGCATGTTCAGACATATCTGTTCTTAAAAAATGTTATCTCAGGTGCTTCCTTTCTCTGTTAGATGTGCGTATTAAATAAAGAGTACAGTAAATTGAGGAAACAAGGAAATAGCAGTGATGGAATATTTCAGAATAAAGGATGTGCAGCAGAATGAGATAACAACGTTCAGGCTGGAGTAGAACATGTCACTCTGAAAAGGTGATCCTAGAAGATGAAACTGATAGAATACCTAGTGAGATCACAGTGCATTAAGAGCACCCGGCTGGTGTGGCTCAGTGGTTGAGCATAGACCTATGAACCAGGAGGTCATGGTTCAATTCCTGGTCAGGGCACATGCCTGGGTTGTGGCTCAATCCCCAGTGTGGGCATGGAAGGCAGCCAATCAATGATTCATCATTGATGTTTGTCTTTTTCCCTCTCCCTTCCTCTCTGAAATCAAATATATATATATATATATATATATATATATATATATATATATATATATATTAAAGTACAATAAGAGCATATCTACTTTTCTAGCAAAGGGGAAAATCAAATAGTGATAGATATATAGAAAAGTAAGGAAAAAGGAAAAGAATAATTTGATGTGAAACAAGAATTGCACTAGAAGATAATTGTATTTACTACAGAACACGGCTGGAAATAGTTATATAGTCATAACAACGTAAACACGAAATGCTGAAATAAGCAAACATCATATGACTGAATTGGAAAATGAGGGGCAGGGAGGTACACTTTAGCAAAGTGGTGATGGAAAGGGTGTAAAAGATATATTCCTATTTTAATACTATATGATGCATAAAACAAAAAAAAAAACAAAACAGGAGTTGACAGTATAAACATATTATTTAGATATATGGAGCTAAGCTACAGGAGAAATTGCCAAAAAGTTGGAAGTGATTGCTTTGGTCCATGGAAAATGGGGTCGGAGAAGGGAGAGGTAGGTAGCTAGAGACTGCTGTTTTTCATCTTTAGCCTTGAAGCAGCACTTGGCTTTTATTGTTATTATCTTAAAGCTATTTCTGAGGCCATTATTCACTTTTAACCTCCACTACTGTTTTAGCAGTGTTGAGTTCAGTTGAGTTTAAAGATTATTCACAATTATGGGGTGTGTCTGGTGGAGTATATAAATTGACTGAATCTAGCCAGAGTCTTAGGTGAGGTGTAACATTTTAGTGTTTGAGTAAGTACGGGTGGGACAGTATGGGCAAACGCCTGGAGAAAGGAGTGATTCAGGTCCACACAGAAGAAATAAGCTGGTAGGATGGTATCAGCTTTACTCAAAGAACTTTGTTTTAGAGTCAGTTTTGCAGAAGTTGAAACCGTCACTTCCCAGATGCTTCCAAGTAGGTTAGGTCCTCCAATTCCCCTTTCCCGAGACACCCCAGGAACCAGGCGAGTCAGAACACCAGCTTCTATGCTTCCTGGCTGAGACCACCACAACAGCACCTTGAAGATGGGAAGCCCAGAGAGGCATCACCTCTGGCAAGGGCACTGGCATTCTCAGGGGTGCCAGTCAACAGTGCCAGGGCTAGGACCTCTCAGTGGCTCCACCTGGGGGCAAGAGCTGGTAAGAAAGGACAAGGACCCTGTAGATACCACAGGGTGACTGAACTAGGAGACTGGTTTGTGAGTGTGTATGAGACACCCAGGAACATCCCAAACTATTTGGGAAAGGTTTACTGGGGACTGGAGTTTCTGCAGAATCAGCAAAGCCAGAAACTTGAGTTATTACGATTGATGTGGCCCCAGCTAGATCAACACTTTGGTTTTACTTACTGTATATTTCAGTAAACATGTGAAGTAAAGCAAACCACTATGGTTACAGGAGAGTGCAGAGAGGAATGACAGCCAAGTTAAATGACCTGTTATGCAATCCAGTACTAAGACTAGTTGATTAATTCAACATTAATTAATATTAAGAGTGTAAGTCAGAGGGTTCATGTGCTGATATGCACACATAGAAATATGCACACACATCAGCGAATAAGCAAAACATACAATCAAATGAGTATCTAACTTAGTCAAGTACCAAATTAAATATTTAATTAGCCACTCAATATCAGCTATCTCATTAACTTAAATGTAACCTCATTGTATTCTCTCTATTTTTCTTCTCTGGTAGCTCGTCTTTCATGTGCATAAGGGTCACCTACGTTTATCCCAAGTGTAGCATTCTTGATCCCACTCCCAGAAAATCAGGTGCAGAAATGGATCAGAAGTCTTGCACTTGTATCAAGCTCCCTAGATGAAGCACCGTAGGTAATAGAAAACTCTGAGAACTTCTAGAATACCTCCATTCAATCTGTGTCTCTATAATCTATTTCAAAAGCAGTAACATGCAACAGTGTTTTGATCCTTTTTATAACCCTACAAAGCAGTCAAAAGAAGTAGTAATTCTCTGCTGTAAAATGAGGGTGAGTAGGATTGCTGCCTCAGATCAGCTCCCAAGTGAGTAACAGGGTCAGTTTTAAGACTCCAGCTTTCTGATTCTTAGCACAGTGCTATTTATTATGACAGTGAAAATATGATTATTTTTACTTCGGTTCCATCAGCACTCCTCACTGTAGATGCTTGTCTTTTAACAAGAAGACAGCCTCAGACACCTGAATTAGCCATACCTCTATAAATGGGGTCTAATTCTACTTTAGTTCCCAAGAAGCAACTAAAGTCAAACAAGAAATCTGTGCTTACAGTTAAACTGCTATCACTTATGATATTCTTTTTCAGAAAAAGACAAAAAAAAAATCTCTCTGATTTCCTAAGAGTGTTATCTGGTACAGACCATTTCTTAAGATAAAGAAAATAATAAAATGTCAGGTAAAAGAGAGATTTTGAGTTTATTTCAAGCTTCTTTTTAGCATGGAATATATAAACAATAGGTGTGTTTTTTCTTTCCAACTCAAGGAGTAATGATAATTCTATTCTAAATATGCATTTGAAAAGTTTACATCAGCAGAATGTGAAAAAATCACTTGAAAGTTCTCTCTAAAATATCTATTAGTAAGTCCTGGCAAAAAAGCTGGGTTGTATTAAGGAAAATTGCTCATTACACTACAAAGAGTATTTGAAACAAAATTGCAGAGTATTTGCATAATAGTTCTCTTCTTTTTTTTTTTGAGAAAGAAAAGATGAACAAGACACTAATTGTAGGTTTTATTTTTTCATAAAGAAAATAGCAGATGGCTTTTTTGAGGGATAGGGAAATAGATAAAGAAATGAGAATATAGATTCATTTAGAGCGATGAGTGTGATGCAAAAGAAAAAAAAAATCCAGTATTTTAATAATAGAGTGTTGGGTTTCAATAAATCACTCTGTGTTAAAACTAATAATGTGTGCTGCTCCACATTTCGTGTGGCCCATAGAAAGAATTTTGGAGTCTTTGCTGCTGTCACTAAAAAAATATCACCAAGGCCACTGGAATAAGTATAATTTGACAGGTGCATTATCAGTTTTCCCAGAAATAAAATTATTAACCACCTTTGTTTTCCCTTTCATACATATTTTTCTTGGGGTGAATTAAAGGATTTTCTCATTGGATAGGGTGGGGGGAGGAAGATGTAACAGGTACTACACTGAAAACTAAAGCATGAACATTTTTCTTTATAATGAGGTCTGGTTTGTATAAGGACATTTTTTAAAAAAATCACCAAGGGACGACCAAAATCTCTGAAGCGTGTATGCCATTTTTTCTCTAGCTTATGCTATTTGTTTCTCTATTTTGGTCTGAAGAGAAGACATTTCTCTACAATAATAAAACTGAGCAATGCCATTTGTCACATTAAGGCATCATTTTGGCCAGCCTTCAGATGTTTATACCTTGCCACTTAAACTTGTTTTCTCACTCATGTTGGTGAACGGTTTCACAAAAAGAAAATAAACACACATATGGCCACTGAAAACTGATGGGCTATTCTGTTTTTTTAGAAATGTTAACTTCAGCCAAACTTTTACTGTTTCATTATATCTATGGGCCATTAATTCAATACCCTCCAGCCGAAAATGGAGAAAAAAAAATATCATTGTAGCAGGGATAAGGAAGATTAAAAAGGGAAATAAAGAAGAAAAGATACACAATTAATGTAGACATATAAAACTGTGCTTAATGCAAGAGTCAGCACTTATGAATGCTCCAAAGGAAGGTTCCTAAAGACAGTGATGGTGATGAAGAAAACAAAGAAGATAATGGCGATGGCACTGATGAAAATGAAATAAAATCATTGGTCCATAATAATGTTTTACAAACCTGTTTTGCTGCAGATGCTACCCAGACAATAAAATAAATGAAATCTCCATTTCTTCCCTCATGTCTAGAATAAGTAATAATTTACTTGTGCAAGTAGTGAGTAGCAATTAAGCTGAATTAATGCCATCAATTTAAGTTTGTCCACATTGCTCAGTGGTTTTAGCAATCCTCCCAATCTTGGGTACATGTTTGTGGCTCGAACAATCCAGATTAGGATCTTCCCAACTTTTAGAGCCATTCTTTTCTTCCATTTCCATTCCACAAGGTTCACCCATTGGGAGGTCGAAACTTAGCTTTAGATATTACTTAGACATGCTACATGATGAAGAACTCTGAGAATAATTTCACACAAGGTATAATTCTACTTTCTCACTATGTTCTCTACATTTCCTTTACTCCTCATTGGACTGAATTTCCCTTCATCCTCGTTTTATGTTCTTATCCTTCTGTTACGTATTCATCCACTTATTGAAGACCTGGCACTGATGAAAATTGGGTCTCAAATATCATCTCTACCCTCATGAAGCTTTCCTTCTACCAAAAGAGCCAACAAATAAACAGAAAAACCAAGTAAATATAAAATATATGTATAAATAACTAAGTTATATTAAGAATTATGGAGAAAATAAAGAGGTCATTGTGATGAGTAATAAAATGGTGTTGAAGAGCTACTTTAGATAGGGTTAGTCAGGAAATGTGTTCTGAGATCTGAATTATGAGAAGAAGCCAGATAGACAGATGTGAGGAATGAGCCTAAGAACTTGGCAAATTTTTTTAACATTTTTTTTCTTTATTGATTAAGGTATTATATATGTGTCCTTATTGCCCCTATTGTCTGTGTCCATTGGTTAGGCTTATATTCATGCATACAAGTCCTTTGGTTGATCTCTCTCTCTTACCCCCACCCATATTTTGGAAGGTCTGAGAAAGCTAATGTGCCTGGTAGGGGCCCGATCATGAAAGGACTTGCAGTCATAGGAAGAAGGCTGAAATGATTCATAATTTTTAAATGCCCGCTTTCTGCGATGCTTCTTTTCTCTCCTAGCCAGCACTCCATTATTAATGATTTCAATGAAAGCATTTGCCATCATCATATGATCTTTTCCCATTGATTTTTCCCATTTTGCCACTCCTTGGCCAAAGGGTATTGCCACCACCTGAATACTCAAACTTTTAAATGTTGTTAGAGAAAGGTATAGATTCATGGGGATTTGACCTAAATCTTCTGATCTGTTCCTCCTAAAATAGCTCTCTGTTTCCATTTTTAATTTCTTATTGACTCTTTATCACATTAATTATTATCTATATCAATGAACAGAAAAATAAAATAAAAAACTTTCTACGTTTCACAATATTTACTCTGTAAAATGTACTCTTGACATCATTCCATTTTGTCTTCTTTAATCATTTTACCAGTGTTTCCTTCTAGTACAAGTTCAGGCTCACTCTGTATTGTCACCTTTAAGGTATATTTAGATGCTCTATATTCTAAAAATGAAAGTTCCTTCAATTTTGTCATTTCTCTACTTTGGGACTATTTGCTATTCTTACTTTGGCTATTTGTTTATTTTATAGTGTTTCATTCCTTAGGGCTCTAGTTTTGTGCAACTTTGCTGCACTTTTATTATTCAAATTAGTCTTGAAAAAGTCACCAAAAACTCCTTTTCACTGGTCGGCAGGTTTATTCTCTCATTCATATATTTTCCTGGCATTCTGCACTATTTACTTCACTGAACACCCTTCATTTTGAAACTCCCTATCTGTCTGATGTTACTCTTTTATTCTAACCTAATTTGTCAGTCTTTCTTGGTATTCTTATTATAATCACTGACACCTGCTTTTCTCTCTCATGCCTTAAATGTGGAAATGCTACAATGGCTTTAGGAAATATAACATAATTAGCAGACACCTGGAATCAACTGAAAAATTGTAGTTTTTCAGAATTTGATTTCGTTTGAAGCTATTTAAGTAACATTCCTATTTACAAAGTCAGAAAACACAATCCATTACCATTACATCCAAAAGATCTGTCTGAAATATCCCAAATATGAGAATTATGTTGTGCCCTTATTCAAAGCATTTTTTTTTGGCCACTTGTGTGATTTCCACTGTCATCTCTGAGCAGGAATTAACAGGTCTTTATTTATGTATACCATCCATACTATAATACCTATCAGAATCTTCTTAGACTGTTAACTTAAGTGTCTGCCATCTCTAATGATTTTTCTGGAAGAAGTAGTATTAGTTGATCATTAGTCTATGGCTAAATTCTTGTTGAGTATATGGCTCATAGTAAACAAAATCAATGTTATTTTATTAATAAATAAGCAGTATCTTTATTATATTCCCTACTTCCCATACCACCTCATCCATATTTCAAATGTCTCATATTGACATAGATATTCTGCTGAACTTCAAATATAAGATTCAAAATAAAATCCCCCATAAGAGATTGTCTGCTAACTCTATTAATTTTGTAAGTTTCAGAAACATTTTCTAACTTGGTTTTAAAATCTTAGGTTCATATTTGGCACTCTCATTTTTATTGTTTTCCATTCCATCCCATATCCAATATTTTTGCCAAGTCCTAATAAATGCTTATTTCAATGTGGCTCAAACATGTTTCCTTCTATGTATTTTGATTCTGATTCCTACTTAAGTTCAGACTCACATGAGTATGATAAAAAGAATGCTGATTTTGTCATTAACTCTAGTCTGTTTTTGCTATAACCTACAAAAGTATCTGGATTTTTGTGGCGTATTACACAGAGAGCCTTAACATTGCATACACTCAATAAACATTTGTTGTATTAAACTGGATATGTTGAAAATTGCAATAAATTGTGTAATGAAGAAGCCTAGACTATGCTCCCAGTTATGACTCTAACGATCTGTGGGACTGACCTGCATATTTGTCCTTGCCCTGCCAGATTCAGTCTCCACTGTTCTCTACTTTGCCACATGCCCAGTGAAACTGACCCAAATGCATGATAAGAGGCTAGCTGTCCTCTGGCTTTCACTTGGGTTCAGACAGTGAAAAGCAACAGCAGAAGATAAGACAGACGAGTGAGTTTGGTTTTACCCCTGAGCCTCCACTTTCCTGCAGACCACAGCTGCTGTCAGGTCAGGGTAAACACCCCTTGTTCAGTCAGGCCTAGTAATTCTGTGACACGTCTTGAGTTCCTTCAACAATCCCAGTTGTGGCTCCTCAACCCTGCCCATATCTTTATAAAGCCTCCTTTGCTAAACTCTCGTCCATTACTCTAACTTTGTACACCATGTATTTCCTGCAGGGATTTTCCTGATACACTAACCTTGGACAAGTCATTTAACCTAATACTTATTTGTAAAATGGCACACTAGGTCACAGATGGCAAAACATAGCATGAATAATATACCAAGGCCCCCTCAAGTCATCCATGGTAAATATTGCCAAGCAATCGCTATGGTAGGTCGATAATGAATCCCCTCAAATGCCCACATGCTAATCACAGGAACCTGTGAATGTTACTTTATTTGGGAAAAGAGTCTGTGCAGATATGATTAAGTTGGGGATTTTGAGGTGAATAGATCATACTGTATCCTGGTAACAGAGAGCAGGGAGAGATTAGATACAGACACACAGAGAAGGCAGTGTTAGGAGGAGGAGGCAGAGATGGGAGTGATGCAGCCATAAGCCAAGGAACACCGGAAGCGGGAGGTGGCAAGAAACAGATTTTCCTTAGAGCTTCTGGAAGGCAGGGGGCCACACCAACACCTTGATTTCAGAAATCTGGCCCCCAGAAATGTGATGTAATATATTTCTGTTGTTTTAAGTCACCAAGTTTGTGGTAATTTGTTACAACAACCTCAGGAAACTAATACCATTACTGTATTCTTTCCTGCCTGGACTGGATGAGGGCTCAAAATCTTTCTCAACTCAATGCTTTAGGCAACAAAAACCAATTTACTAGGAGGTAAAGGTGAAGTTAAACATCGTTGCCCTGATTTTATACATATTTTAAAAATTAATGTTGCTACCATACCTTATTTAGTTTGGATGTACTATATTAGTCTAACCTAAATAACTCAGATACTATTTAATTCATATATATATATATATATATATATATATATATATATATATTTATATATGCAGCTACATGATATAATAGAGACAATGAGCTTATCATAGAGCCTAGTACACTCTTAAAATGTTAGTTATTACTACATTTGTATTAAACCGATTATATCTAAAGGGAATGAAGTTGTTGAATAGCAAAGGTATGGCCAAGAGTCCAGAAAAAAACAAACAAAACTGCAACTGCAGGGTAAGTGGTCAATTTGACCTTTTACAGTCCAGTGGGGATATCTGGGATGCAAGGCAGGAAACCTGACCAAGAAAACCAAGCAAATAGGTTTTTAGTTTTGTTTTTTTTGTCAGCATTTTAGAAGCTATTCTTTTTTCTATTTCAGCCCAAGGAGAGGTGCAACTCTCTCCTCCCACCTTCAATATAAAATAGTCATGAAGAGTTAGGAGATTATGGAGTTGCAAGAGAACTCCAAGGGCTATATAAGTAACAAAAGGTAGCCACAGTAACAGTAATAACGCTGCTTAGCAATCTGGGTTAAAGTAGATAATGAGACCAAGGGTCCTGGCGAATGCCTGTACAGTACTCCCCCTTATCTGTGGTTTTGCTTTCTGCAGTTTCAGTTACCCACAGCTAACCACTGTGTGAAAACACTAAATGGAAAATTACATAAATGAAGAATCATAAGTTATAAATTGAGTAGCATTTTGAGCAGTGTGATGGAATCTCAGGTCATCCTTCCTGTCCCACCCAGATACTACCCACCAGTTAGTTGCTTACTTAGTAGCCATCTTGGTGATCAGGTCGACTCTTGGGGTATCATAGTGCTTGTGTTCAAGTCACCCTTATTTTACTTAATAATGGCCCTGAAGTGTAAGAGTAGTGATGCTGGCAATTGAGGCATGCCAAAGAGAAGCCATAAAGTGTATGTACACACATAGGACAAAATAGTATATATGTATACACATATATGTATATATGGTTCTGTACTATCTGCAGTTTTAGGTATCCACTGGAGTCCTTGGAAAGTATGTCCCATAGATAAGGGGAACTAGTATAATTAGGAGAGAGACACTTTATAGCTTACTGAGTAATCATAGCAAAGCTCCAGAGAAACACAGAGGTGTCTGCTATGAACATGTCGGGACTGATGCAGAAGAACAAACTCAGCAAGGTCCAACGTGAGTCTTTTCCAGAGGACACTTCAGTATGCCATAAAGAATAAAGACTCAAACACACCAGAACTAGAATAAGTCCTCTGAGACTATATTCTACCACCAAGGAGGAAGACATAATTAATAGCTTCCAAATAATGCCTTTCTTTCATTTTGTTCTCTCTCTACAAAAAAGTCTATTTCTTTAAGGGCTATTTAATCTCTTGGGTAATTCTTGTATTTAGTTAATCTATAAAGTTTGCCAGTTCTTAGTAAGCATACTTATGGTCCCTTTAAAATCACCTATTAAGTAATTTATTCAGATCATAATACCTTTTGTTGAATTATGCCTGGGACAACACTACTCGTTTTACATACTAAAACTCAGTTTTTAGGCAATCTTGTCTTGTCTAACAGATATTATTTATTAATTAAATGATAAGGAGACAGGTTTGAGAAGGATAAGCAATTTACCAATATCATAAAGTTAGTAAGTTGCCAACCTGGGATTTGAACCTGGTTCTCATTGTGTCTCTGGCCAAGGCTCTTTCTACCATGCTGCCTCCTCAGGAATTACTGTCAGGAAGGTAACCAGGTAGAGCCAGCTGATTATGTGGTAATTATCCTAGTCTCCTCCCAGAAATTGTCACGATAAAATTAACCCATTAATGGAATCTGAAAAATGTGACATTCTAACAAATACTAACTGTCCTTTTTTTAAATATGTAAACTACACTTTATCCAAATTATGAGCACAATTTATCCTCAACTACTTAAAACTAATCCTCCAATAATAAATTGCTAAATTGCCTTGTGGAAGGAGACTAAGATTAATTCATGTCTTTATTCTCATTTCTGCATAGGAGAACTTGATTCTAGGTGTACTTAATAATTTTAAAAATTCAATTTGACTTAAGGTAGATAAGAATCTAGCAATTTTGGTAATAGCTCTTATTTAATCACTTAGAACTTTATGATTTGCTGTTTTGTATATTTTATGGAAATAATAATTCTGTTTTGCTAGATACTACATCTTCTTTAAAGGAAGACAATTTACTGTGTTTCTAGTTGGCAAGAACAATCTTAATTAATGACAATTATATCAAAGGCATGAAATGACAAGCAACTAAACTAAATAAAATTAGAGAAATCCTCCCTTAACATCTAATAAAATATCTCATATACACTGCTGGCAAAGGAGCAGGCTGAATGGTGTTTTTTTATGATTCATTCAAGATAAAATAGTGAGTGACATTAATTACTTACCAGTCACATGCTCACATGGGATAATTCATATAGAGAAATAATTTGTCCTATCACTTATTTTATTCTTATCTCCTCTACTTTTTATAATGAATTTAATTATTACCATCAGATATATTAAATTTGAAACCATGATTTATATGCAAGTTCTTATATTAAATATTCATGCCAATGTTATTTTAATATTCTACACCTACCCTGATGTCAAGGGCATGCTGTTAGAGGCAATAACTAGTGAAAATCTACATTAATGTTATTTATGCTTTTATGTTTTTAATATAGGAGTAGTAAATATTATTACCACCCACACAAGCCAAATAAGTTATGATAAACCCTTAACAAAAATTATATGATGTGACAAAGACCCCCTACTGCTAAAATCTTTATTTCAGGCAGGTATGAGTCAAAGGAGTGTGTGGATTTGTGGCTAGACACACACAATGAGGGGGTTAGAAAGCGGAAGTGAAACGAAGAATACCTCATAAAAAGAATGTCTGCAAGAAGACATCGAAGCCTGGTCTGGCATTTGAAACAAGCCATTAGAAAATAACTAATATATATATATATATATATATATATATATATATATATATATATTCCTACCCAAGGATATTTTTCCATTGATTTTAGAGGGAGTGGAAAAGAGAGGGAAAAACAGAGAGAAATATCAATGTGAGAGAAACACATCGATTGGTTGCCTCCTGCACGCGCCTTGACCAGGGCCCAGGCCAGGAGGAGCCCATAATGGAGGTAACGTATGTACCTTTGACCAAAATTGAACCTGGGATCCTTTGGTCCACAGGCTGATGCTCTATCCACTGAGCAAAGCCAGATAGGGCTTAACTAATAGTTTAGAAATGAAATAGTATCTTAGATTTAATTAACCTAGGAAAGGTTTATTCATCATAATTATATTCATCACCAGCAAACTCAAACATACTGCAGGGCACTATAGTGGTTTTTGTGTGATATATTACTACTTTATTAGTAACTGTATAGAGGTAAGGAGTATTTATTAGGAATACCTAGTCATTTTTTTCATTCATTCAAGCTCAATATTGACTGGGAGATTGCTCCATATATGTCCTGAGATCACAAAAATTAAAGACATATATTTTACTCTTAAATAGCTAATATTCTAGTAGAAACCTTTTAAATGTACTAAAAGTAGGTTATAAATATTAATAATGGTTGTGACAAATATTTATGATGCAAGTTTTCTATAATAATTTACCGAAGACAGAGATTACTGTCTAATTGAAAAAAAGAATAATTGAATACTGTGGGGGGAGGGGGGGGCTAGGGGGGGTGAGCTTTGTTGAGCAGAGAAAATCTGAGTGCAAATACTAGGATGTGGAAAAAACATGTTATAAAAAAAATAACTGACATGGGTGAGCGGTGTGATGAGGAGAAAGAGATATGGACACTGATTCACACCAGTTCTTTCCGGAGTCTGCTCTGTCTTTTACCAGCTATGACGTAAGAAGCAAGTCATTCTCACTGTCAAACCCTCAGGTTCTTGTGCACAGCAGAGGATCAATAATGCCCATCCTGTGAAATAACGATTTCTCAAAATACATATGAAGGATCTAGGACAGGGACTGTACATTACAATTATCCAATATAATTCGTTTCCTTTTCTTCTAAAATTAAGAAATTGGAAAAGTGCCACATGCTTTGGGAATATGAATAGATCAACTAACGTATATGCAGCATCCACTATATGACAGAGCACAGTAAGGGGAGATAGGTGGAGACTGGTGCTTGGAGGAGTGTAAACAATTGGCTGATATTTGAATTTTATTCTAAGCAAACTGGGGATCAATTAAATGTTTTTGACCAAGAAACTCATCTAATTTGGCAGCACTGGTCTGGTGTGAATCATAGGAAAAGGGTCTGTATGCCAAGAGGTTGTTTGGGGAGGTGCTGTCCATGAATGAGGTGATGGGATCTCAGCACAGACAGTATATTCTGAGGAATCTGAAATGCATTCCTAGCTTGCTAAAGGCAGACACATTTTTAAAGGGCCTTGTGCTATGTCTGGGGTTATCTACTTTGACTCCTTTTTAAAAATCCTTTAGTATAGAACAGATACTTTTGAGAAATTTCTCTTGTGGGTGATGACACTACAAGTCAAGATAAAACTTTTTCCGGTTCTTTCTGGACAGAGATGCCCTCCTTGAATCCTTCTTCCCTGCAGAGGGAAATGATGTGCATGTAATATAAGTAGAATTCTGTTTCTCAGAATCTTTCTTCCCATCATTCTCACAAATGGTTATCCTTTCTTAAGACTAATAGGTGCATTTCCTCCCTCCACCAAATTTCATGTATGTGCTGGTCAGTCAGACCCTTTGCCTTGTTCACACATATCCTCTGCTTAATATGGGCATACAAATTACTCCTTGACCATTCTGCTAAACAATTCTGAAAAGGGCAAAAGAAGTTACAGTATCCAAGTCCGTGTAATGTCTAATAATGTCTTGGTTCTTCATACATACATTCAGAGACAGCTATTCTAAGTGCAGTACAGTGACTTTTGTCTGTGGTCTCTATTCATTGTTGCTGTTATCTATCCCTACAGGTGAGGATAAACCAAACTCTGAAGCTAGTCCATTCATCATTCTTTTACTGTGCATATTTCACAGTATTATACCATCTAGAATTTCTGAATTCCCTGTGTAAATATTATATAATTTTAAGGTTCTGATGATGGCCATGACAACAGCAGTGTGGTGATGTCCAAAGGGAAGGGGTGCAAGGGTTGGGGAGGAGGAGTGAAAAAAGAGGGGGAAGATGGGGACATCTATAATAGCATAAACAATAGAAATAAAGTAAAGAACATAAAACAAACTGAACTGAGATGGAAATGGCTCTAGAAGCCTAAATAATAGTATAAGATCATTTTGAGAGTTAAAAATAAAAATTTAACGTTAGTATTTATGATTATGAAAATTTTGGACTATTAGGAAATGTTTCTGTGGTACTTCAACTCTCAAGATAGTTTGCTTCATTTTGTTTCATCAAAGGAACCAGAAAAGTATTATTTATGATAACACATAATTTACTTAGATTAAAAGGAAAAGAATTCATATATTCAGAGTAATTATTCATCAAATATTCTAACGGTATGCAAAATCCACTCATAAGAAATAAATTCTCACTTTTTAGGCATTTTAATTGTAATTTATATAAGTTAATATTCACGGATGTGTTAAAACATGTACTGGAACATCATAACCTAAAATTTATTTTGATTTTTAAAATCATAGTATAGAGAAAGCAAGTATTTGAAGGTTCTTCTAAACCAATTTCAGTGATTTTTAAGTGAAAACTATGCAATTAAATGTTAAGTGTGATTAAAGAGTCAATGAACTTGAGAATATTTGAATTATCAGTAGAGTTATGGTGCTCTTTAACATTAAGGCATTTTCGCACCTCTAATGTATTTCTTTTGAAAATGTGATGGAAGTATTTAAATATTTCATTTAGTAGCTATTACTAGTACATGATATTAGGTAGCTTTGAAAATAAATACCTACATATATTCTGTTTCTGAACTAAGAGTTTCTAATGGAACAGTGTACTTTTTAGAGAAAAACATTAAAAATGAAATTAATTTGATCAATAAACATAAAGATTTACTACATTTAATATATATCCAGCCATATTCTAAAAACAAGAATAAATTGCATATCACTTGATATTAATAATGAATTTCATTTTATAATTTTCATGTTTTTAGTCTCAACACAGATTTAAAATTTGTTATTTAGTGATTATGATGTTACAAATATTTTCAAATAGTACTAGTGGGTGGTGGAAGAGTTGAGAAAAAGGAATTTTGATCTTTTTACAAAATTTCAGAATAATCATTGGTGAGTAAAAACTAGAGCTAAAACATAAAAAAATAATAAACATTAATTGAAATATTCTTTGGGAACTATTTATAAACTATTTATGTTTCCTTGATTTTGGAAGTTGATTACAATGAATTATCTTCCCTGGGTAAATTATGGTTTTATATTTTAAGAGTTACATTTTCTAAAACAAATTCAAAATAAACTCTATTAAACAATGTACACATTTTTAAAAAGTTGGGATATAGTGATTACCTGTAGTAAATAAATACTTACAGTATTGTATCTTATATCTTTTAAATAAAAAAAAATGAAAGAGGAATGAAATTTAGAAAAATATTCCTGTAGATATGACATGTTAATACAAGCACTGCAATTGGTGAGTAGAAAGAATGCAGAAGGGCCACAGAGGTTACTTTTTGTCAATTATACTAATTAACAGTATTTTCTATTTGTAAATTCTAAAAATGTCTACTAGAAATAAGAAATAAATTATTCTTTGCCTTTGTCCCTCAGTTTCCTTTAATAATGCATTCCAAACAATTTAAAAGTCAACTTAAGCTTCTATTTTTTTTTTTGCCTATGCATTTCCTTAGTAAGTATAAAAATTGTACTGTGAAGAGATAGTAAACTACATATTCTCTTTTCCACATTAATTTAATTTTTAATTTATGTATTTATTTATTTACTTAGGCTCATTAATTTTAAAGTAATGGCAAGAGCAAAAACCATGTCTGTCATGCACATCTGAATGGCCTCAAGGAACATCCAATTAGAAACTGTTATGTTCTCAACACACATAGCTTGCATATTCAATTCCAGTGTAATTCCAAAAGAAACATCTCTTTGGATTTGTTAAATCCACAACACATTTCAGGTCAGGCAGTAATTTTCAAGTATTTTAGGGTTATTTCTTGGCAGTTGTTTTTTTGTTTACAACTCATAGGACCATGTATAGAACATGTGATATCAAAGATACACAATTTATTAGGTAAATAATCATTTGAAGATAAATATATGCATCAATAACATGAGATAGAGCACCAATATGTTTATAAAACAACATATGTAATAAGTGCTAGGACTGAGAGATTTAACATTTATCAATCCAAATGTGTAAGTCTCTGCAGAGCATACTGGAGTTAGTTTATTTGATTTAATCTTTCTTTCTTGGATACCTGGAGAGGATGTAATATATTTTGTTTGAGAAGGTAGATCAAAATATTTTGAGCACTAGACTAGTTTTCTCTATTTATGAATTTTAAATTTTTACCTAGGGTTTTGGCATTTAAAGATTAAAATTACATGTGTGAATAAGGAACACAAAAACATGCTTCATAGAATTGTACACTTGAAACTGATATCATTTTATCAATTGTCACCCCAATAAATTTGATTAAAAATAAAATCATCTACTAGAATAAAAACATACTTCATATTTAAGTACTCATATAGAAAACTTTTATAAATGTATATATAGTACATTGATAATAATAAAAGCATAACATGCTAATTAGACCAGACATATTTCCGGACAACTTTCTGGATGAAGCCGAGGCTGTGAGGGAATCCCAGGTCTCGGGTGCCTGCCAGTGGCTGAGGGAAGCCCAGGTCCCAGGTGTCAGAGGGAAGCCAGTGCCAGCAGCGGGGGGAAGGAAAGCCTACTCTTGCACGAATTTCGTGCATCAGGCCTCTAGTGTAACTATATTTTATATATATGTGTGTATTAAATCCACTTGTTTCATTATCTTCCTCCTAATATAATATATACACAGATCTATTTATATTTTCATTTTAAATAAGGCAAATAAAAGAAGAAAATAGATAAAACAATGTTCAAAACCTGAACACCTATAATTGCAATCTCAGCTTTGAAATTATTAGGGTCAATGTTGCCCTAGGTAAGATCTTAAGCCAAAAAACATTGGACCAACTGAAAAGGGTTCGGTTCTGTCAAAATTTAACATAATATTTAAAATTATGAATTTTTTAGATCTCAAGAAGTAGTCAAGGCAAAAGGTATATATCCCTATTCCCTAAATTAACTCATGCTCTCTTCTTTACTTCTTCCCTTAGGTTTACTTTTTAATTAAAATTCAATATTCACATCTAGCAAATGTGTCAGTCTGAAAATAACTTTCAAGAATCAATGTGAAGGAAAATATAAAAATGACAGTAAGTCTAAAGACATTTCAAGAACTTAGAGTAAACGTCCACACATAATTTCCTTAAATCAACACAGACTCAGTTCAAAACAAATGTGTAGCCCTTTTGAGTAGCCTTTATGACTTAGCCATCAGCATATTTTTTCTTCTTCATACTGTCCACTCCCACAGAAAAGTATTTCCAGTCAGTTCCAACTTTAAAGCCCCAGGAGCAGCAATCTGACTAAGAGTTGATAGGTACAATGGTTTGTAACTGAGATTAGACATCAAAATGACCAGGTAGATATAATTTAAACAGCACCTCTATTGTGAAATCACCCCCGATGCCTGTGGGGAGAGGAAACGCTCCCTTCTCTAGGCATTCTACTGTGAGATCCTCAAAGCAAAGAGTGTGTCTAATACCTCTGTGTGTTATAACACCAAATAGAGTGCTTGCCACTCATTTTTTGATGAGTTGAAACTCATAGAAGTATGAATCAAATGTTTTAGACCCTAGTGTGAATCCTGCTTGAAATACATAAGCTGTGTAACTTCAGCTGAGTTGATTATTTAACTGAATCACCACTGCCCACTTTTTGTTGTTGTTGTTGTTATTGTTAATCCTCACCTGAGGATATTTTTCCATTGATTTCTAGAGAGAGTGGAAGGGAAGGGGAAAGGCAGAGAGAGTGAAACATTGTTTTGACAGAGACACATTGATTGATTGCCTCCTGCACTTGCCCTGACGGGGGCCAGAGATTGCGCCTGCAACTGGGTACATGACCTTGGCTGAAATTGAACCAGAGAACCTTCAGTCCATGGGCCGATGCTCTATCCACTGAGCAAAACTGGCTAAGGCACCATTGGCCCTCTTTTAAGATGGGCATTATAATACCGACCTTGTTGAGGTTCTGTAGGATGTGAGTTCTTTGTGACCTGAAGCATAATGCCTGGCATGTTGCAGGCATCCAGTAAATGACTGCTGTAAAGGATGCATGGAGATTGGAAGTGAGCAAGATGAGGATGATTGCAGGCTTCTGAAACTTATAAGGCATTCAAAGAGGTCAAAGTAGATGATGAGAAAGGGAACCTCACTGGGAGACGCATAGGAGGAGGTTCAGAGTAGTTCGAGGGCCAGAAGAAATGCAGGGATCCTAAGAGTGGAAAAAAGGTTTTTGGCACAATAATGAGGGCTTTCTCCATGTTGACACTAGCAGAACCCCCCTTGTGTGGAGCCTGGATGGACGCTGGCAAGGTGATTTTAACAGAAAGTCAAGAACGGTGGTGGTAAAAATCAGAGCTGTAACAGACCGTATAGTGGGGATAAGAAAGTAGGTGAAGAAGTTGAAGTGATGGATGATGGGTCATGAATACAAGGCAGGCTTTGGCAGCTAACAGACTTAAACAAGAGAGGATGCTTAGGAACTCTGAGTAGGGCCAAGAAAATATTTAATGAAGTGTGGGAGCAAGATAAATGTTAGAAAAGGTCATTGCGGTCAAAAGCTGGAAGTCTAAGAGTTTGATTTCTCAGAGGTAGAACCGTTTTTATGAAATACAAGATAAATCTATCTTACCTAAGGATAGTTCAGTGTGCTCACTGTCCCTAAGCCTAGCCAAACCAAATCCAAATGAGCTCAAATCTTAGCCTTTCTGCTTCTCCCTAATGTTGAAAATTTATTAAACTTTCTGTTCACTGAAACACAAACTATAATACTATATAGTATTTCATCTTGCATTCTTCCAAGCACATTAAAATGTCCCATCACATAGACTAGTAGAGTCCATTGGTCATGTTAAGTCAGATTTGTGTCTTATGTCATACAGAGATAATCTAGTACTTGACCCCTGTTTGCATAGTTTATGTTGCCCAGAAAGAGGTTTATTTATTAATATGTGGTGGTGCAAGAGGACCACTGTCCTGATCCCCCTTCAAGAAAGGACTGGTTTACCCAGCATCCAAGACTGCCAGTGGCCAACTGTCTTCTGCAGACATACGCTGCATAAAACTACTTCACCCAAGTATACTGGTACACTCCTTCCCAGGGTGACCCACACCTAATAGCTACTGGACAACTTAGGTGGCTCATTTTAGCTCCAGAGCTACCAATGGGATCAGATGAGACTGTTATCAAGCCTGATTTATATGTGTCCCCCACCCCAGCTCCCCAGCTATTGAGCCCAAGGGCACTTCCAAAGAACATTGTGCATATTAAATACTATCTCTAAAATATAAAATAAAATAAAAAAAGATAAATTCTATCTCAGAGTATCTTCCTGGGGAATACAACCTCAAACAAATCATTTAAAAGTGAACTAAACAGAGGAACCAAGATGGCGGCATAGGTACACACCTGTACTTGCTGCCTCGCACAACCACATCAAAACTACAACTAAAAGACAAAATGGATATCATCCAGAACCATGGGAAGGCTGGATGAATGGAAATACTACAGCTAGAAGGAAAGAGAAAACCACATTGAGATGGGTAGGAGGTGCGGAAGTGCGGAAGTGCAGAGGTATGGAGGTGCGTGCAGAAATGGGCTGGCAACTGGGCGTGCTGTTGTCTTTTTCAATCGGGAGGGAGATACAAGCTCCAAATTGCTCTGAACTCCAGTTCCAGGTGAGACTCTGGGGACCAAGACTCTTGCAGAGAGAAACTGGACTGTCTGTCATCGGGACAGGAACCCAAGGGCAGCTTTCTCGCAGAGGTGCTTGCAGCAATCAATCATTGTTCCTGCATGAGGCCGCAGGACACAGAGACTCTAGGAACTCTCCAGGCAGGGCTGACTGGCAGCCAATGCAGTTTGCTCCACCCTGGTGATTCCCTGAGACCCCGCTCCACCCAATTTACAACCCCACCCAAGCTATAAGCAGAGGCTTTTGCATATGAATGGTCTGTTCTTTTGTAATCTAAAACCTAACAAACTGCTGCTGGATCAAAGAATGCCAAAGCTTCCAAAAGAAGGCCTAAGGCTTGACAGCAGCCTGCATTGCTTCACAGCTGGGCCTCATCTGGGCACTCCCAAACCCCAAACAAAGAGGAGGAATCTGCAGATCTCTCTGTAGCTCCTGCTGGGTTGCCTCAGGCAGTGGCTGACTTTGCACCTCCTTGGAGATCCAAGAGCCAGTGTACCCAGTGGTCAATGTGAGACCATAACAGATTACAACTCTTCAAATCCATAAGAGATACACTCAAGGGGAAGACTCAGTGAGCACCAAAGCCCCACTGTAGCAAGTCCTACCCCATAAGGGTGTTTCCAGCACAGAAGTTCTCCCATTGTAGACACAGATGGTCCTCACAGCCAATTGGCCTGGTGGTCAATTCCTCCCAGTGATACCAACAGCAATCAAGGCTTAACTACAATAAGACTGTGCACACAGTCCACAAAGGGGTGCACTAAGAGTGTCCTCCTCAGGTAATTAGGGAGGCTGAGCCATTGGGTCCTATACGACACCTAGCACACAAAGCCACTCTATCAACACAGGGAAGCAGCCAAAATGTGGAGACAAAGAAACAGGTCACAAATGAAAGAAATGGAGGAAAGCAAACTACTGGATATAGAGTTCAAAACCACGGTTATAAGGTTACTCAAGAATCGTCTAGAAACCTCAGAGAAATTTGGTGAGACCCTCAAGGATATAAAAAAGGACCAATTAGAAATTAAGCATACACTGTCTGAAATAAAGAATAATATACAGGGATCCAACAGCAGACTAGAGGATCCCAAGAATCAAGTCAAAGATCTGAAATATGAAGAAGAAAAAAAAAACCCAACTGGAAAAGCAAAATGAAAAAAGAATCCAAAACATGAAGATAGTATAAGGAGCCTCTGAGATGACTTTAAGCATACCAACATCCAAATTATGGGGGTGCCAGAAGAAGAGAGAGAGGAAAATATTGAAAACCTATTTGAAGAAATGATGACAGAAAACTTCCCCTACCTGGTGAAAGAAATAGACTTATAAGTCCAGGAAGCACAGAGAACCCCAAACAGGAGGAATCCAAAGAGGACCACACCAAGACACATCATAATTAAAATGCCAAGGGCAAAAGACAAAGCAAGAGAAAAACAGTCAGTTACCTACAAGGGAGTACCCATACAACTGTCAGCTGATTTCTTAACAGAAACTATGCAGGCCAGAAGGGAGTGGCAAGAAATATTCAAAGTGATGAATAGCAAAGACCTACAACCAAGATTACTCTACCCAGCAAAGCTATCATTCAGAATTGAAGGTCAGATAAAGAGCTTCACAGAGAAGTAAAAGCTAAAGGAGTTCATCACCACCAAACCAGTATTATATGAAATGCTGAAGGGTATTCTTTAAGAAGAGGAAGAAGAAGAAAAAGTTAAAGATAAAAATTATGAACACAAAGTGACAACAAATACATATCTATCAATAAGTGAACCTAAAAATCAAGTGAATAAAAAATCTGATGAACAGAATAAACTGGTGAATATAATAGAATCAGGGGCATAGAAAGGGAGTGGACTGACAATTCTTGGGGTGAAGGGGGTATAGGGGTGTGGGAAGAGACTGGACAAAAATCATACACCTATGGACAAGGACAGTGGGGAATAAGGGCATGGGGTGGGGTGGGAACCGGGTGGAGGGGAGCTATAGGGGGGAAAAAGAGGTACAACTGTAATAATCTGAACAATAAAGATTTATTTTAAAAAAGTGAACTAAATAGTTTTAGCAAAAATTTGTAGACTTTTTAGAAATAGGTATATCATATATAGAATGTCTACCAATGCAGCTAAGAAATTTTATCTTTATTACAGTCTCCTCTGCTATGCCAGGAACTAAAGTCATGACCAAAACAGACATGAAACCTTACATTAGAAATCTATTGTATTTATAGAAATGGCCAAAACCATGTAAAAATAAAAATAATGATAACATAGGTAAAGGGTTTTGCTACTTTTTAATGGGCAAATACTTAAAGAAGGGGTTTCACTCTTGTATAATCTCAAGCTTCATGAAGTGAGTAGAAGCAAAAACAATACAATCCAAGACTGAAATACGATAGGCATTATAACAAATGTGGCAGTCATCTAATTTGCTTAAACTTATGCAGTTTAAGAATAATTTATTGCCAAACAATTTGCAGTTTCTCTTACTGTTTTTTGAAGAGGATTGCCTTTTCTTTAGATGTACCTAGAAAGTAGTTTAGGTTATAGCCTGAGGAAATCTAGTTTATCATAAATTTGTCTGAGAATAAGAATAATTCAAATACCAGTAAAGTAGGCATTTAAAAAGCATAATATATTTTCTGGTAGAACTTTTCATAAAATAAGGTAAAAACCTGCCTAAAAGTTTCAGGCAATGGTGTGTTGGGGAAAAGACAATGAATGTAACTACTTGGAGAATCTGTACTGAGAAACTTGATGACTGCTAAAGATTATCCAGTAAAACCATGGTAAATTGTAAAAGATAAGATTACTGGCAAGCTTATAAGTCTAAAATAAGTAGAAAAAGAGTATTAAAAAAACAAAAAGGCATATTAGAAAAAAAAGTCACTAAATTTATAGAAATGGAAAATTAATTTAAAAAGTGTTAAATGAAAATAGAAAAAAACTTAAATTATGGTTAAGATATCACAATAATAAAATTGGAAGTCCTAATAAGGAATGGAAAACACAAATCTAAAACATTAAGAATAAGAAAAAAGATAAAACTATAGGTGACATAGAAGCAAGATAAACACATAGTTACTAGAAGGATTCTGAATAGTAGGAAAACACTACTATTGTTTAACATTTCTCTAAAGGCTCCAGACTTAGATATAATATAAATATGCAAAATCAGAAATGTTCTTTTGTGTCAACAATATCCAATTAAAAATATAAATGAGAAATAACATTATAATTATAATGGAACCTAAAACTACAAAATACCTAAAAGTAATTTCAATAAGGAAAATACCATCATAATTTAAGAAAATTATAAATTATACCTGAAAGAAAAATTTTAATATTGAACAGATTCAACTTCCCTAAATTTAAACTACATATTTAATTCAATATTATATACGATACAACTTGGGAAAGAAAGAGATATTAATACATCAATTAAAAATTTCACCAGAGAAGGGAAAATTGTCTTGATGCTTTGACTAGTAATGACAGCAAAGACAGTATGCTTACTGTTTCAAATATCTCAATAAAGAGAAAGTAAAACGAATGGTGTTTTATTTTATTTTATAAAATAGGAATAGACAAGTCAACAGAACAGGGGTTTCAAAATAAGATGAATATTTTCTGGCCCAGCCAGCATGGCTCAGTGTTTGGGCGTGGACCTATGAACCAGGAGGTCACGGTTTGATTCCTGGTCAGGGCACATGTCCATGGTTGCAGGCTCTATCCCTAGTGTGGGGTGTGCAGGAGGCAGCTGATCAATGATTTTCTCTCATCATTGATGTTTCTATCTCTCTCTCCCTCTCCCTTCCTCTCTGAAATCAATAAAAATATATTAAAAGAAAGATAAATATTTTCTGGTAATTTATACTGGTGGCTTGGATCTAATTTTTTTTTCCTTCTAAGAAACGTTTTTCCCTTCTTGTAATAGAAATATTTATATTAACTCTGACTTGTCTCAACGTTTCAAATGGTGCCAATATGTAATGTGTAGAAACTTCTAATCAATTTCCATCTTGTCTTCTCTGTTCTAGCCCTTGGAGCTCCTGGAGACTCTTGCCTACCTGTGAATAACTTTTTCTACTTCTAGTTTTGCATTCTTGTTCTTCTGATATGTTTGTTTGTTTGTCTCTAAGCTATCAACTCTTGAAAGCCCTTTCTCTTATACATGCAATAACTAGAGAATGCATTTTTTAATACTTATTCATTTATAGTCAGAATATAGTAAAATAAATGATTTATTTGTATGGAATATGTTAACTTTCTTTTTCAATCTCCATACATACAACTATTTGATGGGTAATGTTTTCCTTCATTGCAACTCAGCTAACATTCCTGTGTCAAGTAAATTTTAAGGGTTAAATAATTTTTGTAATATAGTAAAATGATTTCAAAGTAAAATAATTATAGAGTATGGTTAAATTCTCATTTTCAAGGCAAATTGACTGTGTTATACAATATTTTAGAATAAATTCACAATTTAAATGTATCTTTTACATATTCATTTTCATTAGAGCTATACTTAAGAATTAAAGCATCAAAATGGTCATAACTTAAATCATCATTTAAATATTTATTTTTTGAGCTTTTGAGTCATAGTAAAACTTCCACTTAAAATGATCAGTTGCTAAATGAACGTTATCAATAGATTTTACAATTCAGAGTCCAACTTTTTAGGATGAAATGGAATTTATCCAAATAATATAAAATTCATGTGTTCTTATAATGGTACTAGAGGCCCGATGTTCAAAGATAGAAGAATAGGCCTTCTTCACAAGAATAGGCCTTCCTTCTGGCTGCTGGGGTCACCTTTGTTCTGCCCGGGAGCCGCCTTCCACCTTTGCACACTACCCAGAGGCCCAGAGTGGCCGGGGTGGGGTGGAACAATAGTATTGTTTGATGAGAAGATCTTATATTTCATTAATATTAGATCTTAATAAGAATGTTGTGAAAACAAGGGAAAGGATAATTCAACTAAAGTAGCAGTGTTGCATGTCTGTGGGGAATCGGAGGAAACATTAGCTACCAGCCATGGGCAAACTACGGCCCGCGGGCCAGATCCGGCCCGTTTGAAATGAATAAAACTAAAAAAAAAAAAAAAAAAAAAGACCGTACCCTTTTATGTAATGATGTTTACTTTGAATTTATATTAGTTCACACAAACACTCCATCCATGCTTTTGTTCCAGCCCTCTGGTCCAGTTTAAGAACCCATTGTGGCCCTCGAGTCAAAAAGTTTGCCCACCCCTGATAGGCCCTCTGATGGGTCTTGGCAGCCTCTCCCATTTGTAGGTATAAGGCATTAGAGCAGCTGGTATACTCACTGTGAGCCTTTACATTATGAATACCAACTACTAAGAAAGACTAGAGAGTTCTGGGTCATGCATCGCTCAATGTTCCCCTCCTGCCACCACCTCCAACCCCCCTTCTCCCCACCCCTGTCTCTGACACTAGGATTGATGTTTCTAAGCTCCCTCATACAAAAATTCTAAACGAATAGTCTGCAGTTAAATCATTAGCGTTTTGTTTCAAGGACCTTTGTGGCAGGCTTGCAAAGCTTGAACTAGACAAGATTAAGCCTGGAAACAGGAAGATTAGGGAGAGTTCACACGAAGTTTCTTTACAATTTGGTGTTGGAATGAGAAATACCAGAAAGCTGGAGGTGCTTGGCTCATGGGGGATGGTGTCACCATGCACTAGGGTAGGAGCACAGGAACAAGACAAGTCAGGTCTAGGAGTGAAGAATAGGTCAGTTTGGGGCATGTTGAAATGAGGGCCTATGAATCCTCCGTGTTGTTTGAACTAGTAAGCAGTTACATATTCTGATCTAAATTTCAGAAGTAAAGTCTGGGGCAAACATCTGGAAAATCTATTTTTCATCTTAGCCTGAAATATTTTTATCACTTAAATATCCAATTTATTTTCCTTGTATAACCTCTAGGTTTATTTTACCTATTTTTTTTTCATTTATTTAAAAAAAAATATCCTAGTCCAGTGAAAGTTCACACTTATGTAAATAGAAAAATACATCATGTACTAGTAAAAGAGAATTTGGACATTCTATTCCACCCACTTGGTGTTACTACTATTTTTTTAGGTTTCCCCATATTCTCCAAGGCTGAATGATATTCCCACTACCCAAATATTTTATGGCAACACATATAATATATTATAAGGCCCAAACTTTATTATTTCTCACAAAAGGTATTCAACAGCGTGACATGATAACCTGGCTAAAGGAGATATTTTTTGATCCAAGTCATGAATTTGAATACAGTCTCCCACTTACTAGTGAATATTTCAGCCAATTATCCACCCCTCTCAGAATTTCAGTTTCTTCATTGTAGAAATGTATTTTCCAGATTGTTGTGAGATTAAACGAGGTTAGATACACAAAGACCCTGGCAATTTTCCTAATACGCTGTCATTGTTGAAACACCAATGACTTAGAATAGTTTCTTGGGCAGTCTACAAGTAAGTACAGATATTGACCACTTAAACCTCCCTCTCTGCCGGGAGCCGGTCCATGCTTGCTGTTTCAAGGGACCTGGCATATATAGCATACTGTTCTCAATATGTTTGCTGTGTGTTTTAACCAAGGCCACCTCTCCGAGAAAGGTTGTTTCCCCAGGTAGGGATTTTCCCCTGAAGTTAGGGAGGGAATAAAACCTCTTAACTAAGTGCCAGGTGGGAAATTAATCACTTTAACTACGAATAATCATGCTTAAGCTACATAATCTTTACTCCCTGGAATGGAGATAAGAAACGCCCTAACCTTTGGAATAGAGATTGATAGGATTGGAATCAACTGGTATAAATACAGTTGAAACAAGACAACAGCACACAGAACTTAGGAGACAGAGAGAGAGAGACAGAACCTAGGCACAGAACCTACACAGAACGTTCTCTAGAGACAGAAGAACTTCGCTGGAGAGAACATGGCAAAAGATCCTGGACTGAACCTGACTACAGAAATTGGCAAGAGAACCTGACTAGAACCTGGTGACTGAACCTGGCTGGAGAACCTGGACAGAACCTGGCTGGAGAACCTAGCGAGGGAACATGGCTACAGAACCTGGCTGGAGAACCTGGAGAACCTGGCTAGAGAACCTAGCAAGAGACCATGGACACAGAACTTGGCTGGAGATCCTAAGCAGAACCTCTCTGGAGATCGAGACCAGAACTTGGCTGGAGATCCTGGCTAGGCTGCTGATCAACTGAACACTGTCTCCGTGTCATTCCTTCTTTGCCAACTCCGTCCACACCTTTGGGGACCCCTGGACCCGCTGGGGTTGGACCCCGGCACCTCTCATTGGATCTAGGGATAAGCATGCTCCCAAGAGAGGCTGATGAGAATATTTTTCCTAGATTATTATATGAAGGAAATTAGAGGGTACATATGGTATCCTACTCTCTAAACTCAGAGCTAGTGGGGCACTTTACACAAGCTTTGTAGAAGTTGAGATGAGAGAATTATCTGTGGCTGCTTAAAGCCTTTAATTTTCAACTTCCAGATCATTCCTGAGCCACTGGGGTATTTCTGTGTTCCACCAGATCACTATTATTGTTCAAGTGGGTGTATTTAATTTACTTTTCTGATAACAGAGCCCCACATTTAGAGAGAAACACTTCCCACGCTTTCAAACTATCCATTAGTTTATAACATTTTATGTTTTCTCCTTGACAAACTACAGATTGAGTCTCATACATTAGTCCAACACATAGGTCAACAGATGTTGCAATGGCAAATTGAAAATGCCAGTCATCAGGGATAAAATGGAAATATATTATTACTCTCTGGAAAGTGTTATATAGTAATCAACACCCGGAGAGAAGAAACATGATTTGAAGAGTCAACATATATGCTCATGTGGGTCATGGTCTTTTTCTAAATCTTCTTTGAGCTTCTTCCTATTCTTTTGTTTCATATGACTTTTTAAATGGTGAGACTAATTTTATTCTTACTTATAAGTATTTCACCTTGAAATTAAGCCACTATTCCCTATCAAACACTGACATGTTCCCAAATTTAAGCACTTTTGAGAATGAGAAATCCAAATGATAAATATCACTTTGTAATCCTCCAAGGCCCCTTGTTCCTGAATATTTTATGCTCTAATGCTGATTTGTAAGTCAACGAGTTGAGGTGTACGACAGTGTTCCCATTCAGCCTTATCAAACTCATAGCACAGAGACCTTGTAGTGTAATATCTCCTCACCAAAAGGACAGTGAGATAACATAGGATCATACTTCAACAATGGCTTAGCTGGCAAGTACATATTTTTAAGCTGACTGTGTGGTTGACTTGCATATCAGAACTGTCTTTCATCAAGTCTTGATTGGCTGGACTGCTAACCTTGAACTAACAGTGGCCTGTTTGGAATACATTTCATTTAAGGTGTTGAAAATAATATCTTGTATTATTAACAGCGATTCCTTAAAACCTTCATTTACTATCCACATAATAACAACCTGGCATCTACATTACCCTTTAGAAATTGAAACATCACTGTATCTATTTGAATTGCTAATGGGAAAAGGAGACATGCAGAGAAAATTCTTAAGTAATAGGAAGTTCTTACACATAGGCTTTCATTTTCTTATTGTGAAAAGTTGGCATTAATAATTCAGGTCTCTGTGCTAAAGTATACTTTAAAGCCGGCTCATCTTTGATGCTTTATTACAATTTTAAATGGGAGAAAACTTGGTCAACACACATGGATCACAGATTTTACACAAATTTTTCTTTTTTGCTTTTCTGATATTGTTTTAAGAAGTTCAAAGTAGTTAGTGCCTAAATCTAAAAAGGAGAAAATAATTTATTTATTCAAATGGGCAATGGCATGGGCCTTGTGATAAGATAAATATTAAACTTACATCATCTTCATTCAGACTAGGAAATGGCATATTGTTCTTCCTAAGGAAAAATGACTTTGTAAAAATACCTGGAGGTGGGGTTCTTTTCAGAATTAACAGTAATACCCCCTGGACCACATCAGGGAAATATAAGCGTTCACAGCCACTGCCCATCACACTATAACATATGCTCTGTTGTATTTCTAACTTCCTGAAGTCAACCCAAGTTGTGGTACATGACCTAGAATTGATTTCCTTTTAAGAGAGCTAAGAGTTACTGGAATTGATTTAGTCATTCCCAGCTTATTCTCAGTTCTAAAGTGTGCCATCTGAAGGGAATAGCACTCAAAAGATTCTAAATGAATGGATGCTACTTTTCCATAAAGAAAAACACTATTTTATATTTATATCATACTTTATAGATGGTAAAATAATTTTTAGCATACTCAACAACACTTAATCATCTTTTATATTTTGCTTTGCAAAATAAAAGAGATTATCTGAGTTGCCGATTAAGCTTCTACCTTATAGGAAGTAGAACTAGAATTTAACAGCAGTTCTCAACCTGTGGGTCGCGACCATCGGAAAACACATATAGCATATCAGATATTCACATTACGATTCATAACAGTAGCAAAATTACAGTTATGAAGTAGAAATGAAAATAATTTTATGGTTGGGGGTCACCACAACTTGAGCAACTATATTAAAGGGTTGCGGCATTAGGAAGGTTGAGAACCACTGAAAGATCTTCTAAACTAAGAGTCTAAATTATGTCACCTCTTCATAAGAGTTCTCCTAATTAGTATTGACAACATTCTCATTTAAATATTAAAATAAAACATAGAATTGCTCTCTTTTAAAAAGTTTTAATGAAGTTGAGGAGGACACTGGCTTTGCAAGGCGTGTCAGGCCATAAAGACTGTGAACAATGCACTGCCCTGGGGCGGCGGGGGGGGGGGGGGGGGGGGAGGTGATTATCGCTGGCCCTAGGACAGATCATCATCGGATATGGCCTGGGGACCCCCAACACCTGGGGCCTTCCTGTCAGCCCATGAAGAGGGGTGGAACCCTATCTGCAAGACAAAGACCCAGAAGGTTACAAAAAGTGAAGCCCTCTGTGTGTTACTCACTCTGATTTGGAAATTATTCCCGGAGTCCACTAGTGTCAATAAACGGGGTCCCGCCCTTTCTCTAGGAAGCGCGCTTGGTATTTCTTTGGTCTTCTGCAACAAAGTCACCTATAAGTTTACACTGGATAACTTTCGATGCAGCTGGTAGGTCCCTCTGGATACTAGATATGGCATTAATTTGACAACAGTTCTGTTTACTTCAGAGGCAGTGGAGAGGCGTTAAGCCTTATTAGGAAAGGCCTTTCATTTATTTTCAGTTAGAAAACTTTGCTAGCACAATTATATACAAACTATTTTTAAATATCTTAATCTCCATTGTAAATAGGAATGTTATTTCCTTAACAGCCACAAATTTATATGAAGTATTGAAGTACATTTTTACTATACACAATAAAAGATTACTAAAGAGATATGTAGATATAACCCAGTTGAGGAAAAACAAAAGTCTTATGAAATGGCACTCTTTTTTCTATAGGCAGCTACTTTCTTTCTCCTTTTTTTTTTTTTTTTTGTTTTGTTTTTTGTTAATCCTCACCCAAGGATATTTTTCCATTGATCTTTAGAGAGTAGAAGGAAGGGGGAGAGTCAGAGAGAGACATGGATGTGAGAGATACACATAGATTGATTGCCTGCTGCATGGACCCCAACCATGACTGGGGAACCAGCAACCAAGGTCCGTGCCCTTGACTGGAATCAAAACCGGTACCCTTCAGTCCATAGGCTGACACTCTATCCACCCAGCCAAACCGGCTAGGGCTAGGCAGCTACTTTCAATGACAATTAGATTTCCAAGCAGAAAAGTTGATTTATATTATTGAACCAGTTGATATTATTCATAGCTCTCAAAAATTAAAAGGTAAACAGTATTTGAGAATTTTGTGTTTACAGTGTACAAAAGGTCGTTCTTTACCTTTTCACAATATGTTCATACCTACAACCCAATAATATGTCACTCCTTTGGGTGAGCATTTATGGCCAGCAATTTTCAATAAATTTTAATAAGTAATAATTACATTTAAATGGAAACCAACTAGTTCTTGATTTTAAATAAAATAGAATATTTATTAAAATTTTAAAATAAACATGTTAGAAACAATAAGTTTCAGCATTTAAAATAAGAAACGAGCACCTATATCTTAGAACTGTATTAAACTTTAATATCATATGAGGCTTTTAGTGTTAAATGAGTTGCATGAAAATATTTGCATGTGAATTTATCCTCTCCTTACTTAAAGTGGTTTCCAAAAAATAAACCAATGAAAACCACACACACATAAAATGGTTAAAAAATACATACAGTGTATGTGTATATTTACACAAATGTATATGGCAAAAACAAAATCAGGGTAAACAAAAAAACTAAAACAAGTTTCTATTTATTTCATAAATGCATGCATTTTAGATGAATGCATCCAAATAAATTGGAAGGCCAAAAATGTTGGCATTCTTGCACTGCTGAAGAGTTTAAAAGATCTCTAAAGCCAACATTAATGATACTATTCTCTTCTACTAGTCTCCTATCATACTTTCTCTGTACCAACCTGATGAAATATTCTCTTTTGCTATCATTTAATATGACACTAGACAAATTTCATTAAGGTTAATCCTATGCATACTCCATCTTTACAATCCTTAGAGTACATAGATAGCATGGGTCTTTGCACATAGCAAGCACTCCATAAAAGACTAATGAAAAATAAATAAAGTAAATATATCTTACCCAGCCTTCCACACTAAAAATAAATATGTACTAAACACTTACTATTCAGGATATGGATAGTGTGGGAGCTACAATGTGTGAAGTAGCTATTAAGCAAAGCCACTGATGACCTTGTTGGGAATGCAAAAATAACACACGGGTTTTAGGCGTTGTTCTTTAGCACATATATTATAAATTTATAAAAATATTAGAGAAAAGGGAGTAATGTAGGATGAAAGTCACTCTTTCAAAATCAACATTAGGTGAAAAACTAGTCAATTTGTATTTTAAAATATCTCAGCATAACAATGAAATACTTTTCCTTTAATGAGAGTATAGTAACCCTTTCTTAAAGTGAATTAATGTTCCCAATTTTGAAATTAATTTATTTTTAATTTTAAGGGAACTTGGCTCATTACTTTAAAGGAAAAAAAAAATATTCTGGCTTTATAATCAAACCTATTGTGTTTGGAAGCCTCCCAAAAGCTCACATGTTTCCTATGGTTCATTTGCCACATGCTTGCTAGAGCTGACAATTTTTAATTTACTGGTCAGATTCACATATTGTTTATAGGCATTATACAAACTTTAATCCTGAGTCACTAAAATTTCATTGTGAAGAAACAAGGAAATTACAGTGACTATGACTGACATCAAGTGGGCCTTGGATCTTAATTATAAATTGTCAAAATATAATAATAACAATAATAACTGGCTCCCTTGGCTATTTTCTTACCAGGAAACAAATGAAAAAGGGAAATTTATTTCTGACCCCAAATCCCAAATGTTTCATTTTCATTTTCCCCAAGTTAACTTTCTCACCTAGCTAAGCAGCATTTCCTGCTATTATTAGCTGTTGGTCCAATATCACTGAACAGCAGCCATCCAGCCCCTTGCTTCAATGAGCTTAGGGACTCCCAAGGAAACCCCTGTATGCAGACTTCTGCTTACAGCTCCTAATTATTTTCTAAGAGATAATGGAGCATTTAGAGGTTAGATTAAATTTGTAAGTAGATCAAAACCCTAGATAAAATTGCAGTATCAAGCATCACTGTAGAAAACCCTACGCCTTTTAGTTTTGAGATAAAGAGCCCTTGCTGATTGCTTATTTTCTGTGACAAACTGGTCCCATAAATTGATTACCTCAGAGGTGCTCATTCTTCTGTCTAATCACACTGTGCTAAATGAACTATGCGTGAAGTTTAAGCTCTGAGCAACAAAAACAGGCCTTCTTAGGAGCTGCAGCAGCAGTTATAAATGTTCCAAAGACTGTCTTGATATTTTGGTGGAAAAACAAACAAACCAACAATTGAGCTGTTTGTATAGCATGCATATTACAACTTATTGTCTTAACAGGCTAAAAGAAGTACGGATATGGTAATCCTGTTATGCAAACTGGTAATTATGAGCTTAACATGTTTATACAATACAATGCATTAGAATTCTTTTTGTTTGTATAAATCAGAGGATTTGTCTGGAATTTTGTCTGGTAGGAAGTCAGACAAACTCAGTTTGATTTCCTAGTCTGAGGGCAAGAATGAGTGACATAAAATGTCATATGAAGCAATAATAAATGAGAAGAAAATGATGAGGTCATTGACAGGGCTTTATAGAGCAAGAATACCTCTTGAAGAAACCTTGAATTCAATGAATGCAACAGGTCACCTCAGAAACTCAGAAGAAAAAACTCAGAAAAAAATAAAAGTATAAAGGAACTTCTGCTACTTGTTTTATCCCTGTGACAACTGTCTCTCACTTAGATACTGTGATTTTTGGAGCAGACAGAATAATGGTATGAGAAACCAGTAGACTTTGGAGCTGGAGAGATTTCTGTTGAAATCCAGGTTCTGTCTTCCCTTACTGGCTTTGGAATGAGAAAAATGATTTAAATACTATCCGTTCTCCTCACAAAAGGGACATAATAATACCCATCTTCAGACTTTGCTTTTCCTCAGTCCAGATGCAAAAATATCATTTCTTTTGTTACTTTCTAACCTGTAATTTTGATGTCGATTTTATGTATTAGGTTCTAGAAAATATAGTTAAAAATCTCTGCTATTTATAGTTGATTCGTGGTAAACATGATCGAAAACACACTAGATGGATCCCTTCTCGTTCTGATTTTGCTTCATCATTGAGTTGCAGTTTTTGTCCAAATCCACCATAGCATATTGCACAGATAAGATTTTGCTACTTCATAAAGGGAGGGAGAATTGAGTGCAAACAAAACAGTCCCCAAATTCATCATTGTTTATATAGTATCTTTAATCTAGATGGAAATCACTCCATGTGTGATCCAGGATTACTGACTCCTGTTTCTAAATGTGTGCTTAAACTAAACATGAAGATCTCCATCAATCTTAGGTGAATCTCTGTCCATATCCATGTCAGAACATCCTTGTACTATAATGTAAGGATAATGATGGCATGGAGGCAATGCTGACAGAGTTTCTATTTGCAACGATTTTGATGCAACCAAACTCTGTCAATTTGTTTAGTTCTGGACAGTCTATGCTTTGCAAATTGTAGAAGCAAACCTATTAATGACAGAGCATTGGTATGAGGATCAAATGTGAAATACATTTGATCATTCTGAGAAAACTATTATAAGAAAAAGTTTGAGACATTCTTGTGAAGTAGTCACTTTTGTATTATCATTTTTAGCAATGCCAACTATTTGCTAATTGTAATAGATGACTACCTTCTGGTGAAATTATATTTGCAAAGGCACATTAAAGTATGGTGGAGAGTATGTTTGCCATTTATCCCTACACCACAGTGCAGTGAACATATATACAGCATGGTTGCCATTCGATATGCAGTGGTGGAGTTAAGAGACAATCCCTGTTATCAGGGATCCTGTAATCTAGTGGTGGAGAGTGGGCCTCTACCATAAAAACTAGGACACATAAACCTATCATAACCTATCATGATAGATGCACTAAGGACAATTTCTGAGCGCTGTTAGTAGGATACAATTTAGATTAAAGGGGTCAGCAAAGGGATCTTGGAGGAAGTATAGTTAGGCTGAGAAAATAAGGGTAACTAAGAGTTCATTATGTGGCATTGGGGGAAGGACACTCCAGGCAAAATCATTGCTTGGCTTGGTCGGCTTGGAAGAGGAGTGGTAAGAAAGTCAGTAAAGAGAGAGAAGACTGGGACAGTAAGTAGGAGCTTTAGGAGCCAAAGATCTAGTATTTTATTTTACTTCAGAAAGACACTAAGAGGTTTTATTCATGCTTAGTATTGACAATTGGAAGCTATTCTCATAATTCAAACTGAAGACACTGGTGGCTTTGATAAAGGTGGTGCCAATGGAATATAAAAAAGAGGAAGCTGCTCTCCAAATGTGTTTTTGGCACAGAATCAAAGTTTTTGCTTTTGAATTGGAAATGGATATTGAAAGTTTGAGAGGTTGTCACATTCAAGAATAAATCCTAAATTCCTAAAAGAGACAAACAGTGTGGATGGACAAACAAATTATATAAATAGGTAAAAGTGAATGCAGAGGAGATTTAGAAGAGAAGATGAAGAGGTACATTCTGAATGTGTTATACTTGAGATGCCCCTGAGACCTCAACATGGCCATATCAAGGACAGAGATGAGGTCAGTTTTATAAAACACACTACAGCTAGAATTTGATAATCCTGCGAGATAATCTAGGGAAAATGTATAGATTGAGAGGAGATATAGAAGAAGGCACTGAGAAATAATATTTCTGGGATTGCTTACTGTCAACTTGATATTGAAAAGTGAGAAAGTTGGAGATTTTTGTAAGGATGTCATTATAATAACGCTAGGCCATGAATATAAGTTGGCTGTGGAGGGATGTGAGAACAGGTGGCAGCTGAGGACAGTGAGAAACAGGAGAGAGTCAATGACTGGGAGATATCAAAGAGGATAAAGCGTTCCTCACTTAAGTCCTATAGAAAAATAACTAGAGGAGGTGGACAATGTGGTCAGAGAAGGGGGTGTCTGAAATCGTAATTTCAGATGTGATGTCATCTCCAGACAAGTTCTATACACTAACAGGTTGGGTACAAAGGACAGCAAAATAAACTATGAAAGAAATAATTTACTGTAGTCACTATTTTTTTTTCTTTCACTTTAGTAGAGCTTTGAAAGAATTTAAATTCTGTCTCTAATGGAGTGTATAGATTCTCTTCTGAAGCTATTATTTTTATGAGTAAAGTAACTATCTAAAACTTTTAACTACTTTACCTTATTTTTTTAAAGGAAAAAAGGACTTAACTAATTTTTATGATCATACCAACAGTATATAATCCTGTGACATCTAAGTAATGGGCCTTAAAGAAAGAATTGTGCATTTCTTTTTACTTCTAAAATTGATGAATTATATTCATGTATGTAAATGAGAAAAATCTATAAAGTCTAAAAATATGATTGATGATTGGATTAAATTATATGAATTTTTTGAACATCTACTATTACTATGACACAGAGTATAGCTAAGAATTAGTGTTAAATGCATAAAGCCATATGCATTTAATGTAAAAATAGAGTTGTAGCAAAAATATCTTTTCAAATCATTTTGTGATCGGTCTGCTATAATCTGAGAGAATATACAAATTCTGGCAACAAAGTATATTAGTTCAACCCACTAATATGACATCAGTTAGTGTTGAAACAACTCCCGTCAAGACATTGACTGTTGTAAAGTTGCTATATAAAAGAGAAACATATAAAAAATTCACATGAAAATTACTTCCAAAAATAGCAACATGACAGCAGCAAAAGATAAACAGGATGTCCTATTGTATAGGGTGAGGGAAAGAAATAATTCTTCTTTTAATAAGAAAATCACCATTTACACAATAAGTCTGGGTCATTTGAAATTCATTTCCTTGTAGCACTTGACTGTGAACTCTGTAGTTGATTTGGTGGTGAAACTGAAGCCAAGGAGACTCAGCTAAATTTAACCATTATTGATAAGGCACTAGAATTTATGATAATTATAGAACTTCTTTTTTCCAAATATTAATTTTTAAGAAAACAAATTAATTCAAAATAATTAAAGACATATTCCCTTCTTAGGCAAATATAATTATGTCAAATGATAGTGGATTTAAATATCAGGGGGAAAAATCACAATAATGGTGGAAACTCAGGGAAACTTAAGAACCTGCTTGATTTAAATGGACCATGGACCCCAATTCCAAGAATCCTGTTCAATAGCCTCATTTTTAGGTATGTGTGCTACACCACATAAAATAAAAGACAAAACAAAATGAAGCATTTCCCCAATGAAACAGTATTATTTGAAATAATTAGGAATAGATGTAAGCATTCTTCTTATAAAGGTGGACTTTTAGAATAATTTTCTAAATGTTGCTCAATGTGATATTCCTTTATGGGACTGAAGAGTGTACTGGCCATTCACTAGCAGAATGTTATTACTGTCATTACGAATCCATTAGACATATTCAGGTGAGCTGAGTAACAGCCTTGTGACCAAATTCTCCTTCTCTAGCTTTTAATGTAGCATTTAATAGAACACAAATTGCTTCTTATTTATTTTTTTCCTATAGTAAATATTCTAAGAAAATGTAAAAGTCCTCTTCCTTTGCCCTTGGATATCAATAGAGATGTTAAATGCAGCGAATTTTCAGTATTAAGTTGCTGCATTTGTATTGTTTATTATAATAACCAATAAAGCAGAGCTATATCAGATAAAACTAGTAGGAGAGGTTATTGAATCCAGAATACTCCATCCTAAGTGTAAAGTTTGGGGAGTGGTGGGGGAGGTGTCTAATGCTTAATAAGAATATGCAGTTTCCATTGTGTTTGGAATCTTCTATAAAAATGGTATAAAACACATGCACACATGTACAGATAATACAAATACACACATGCATTTGTTTGTGAAAGAGACAGGTAGCATGGTTGCAGTAGACCTTATCTGAGTTTGAAAGTTATGCTTGGAACACTCTAGTCTAGTTCTGTACTATCTGATTTCTACCTGCCTTTCTTTGCCCAACAGCTCTTTCTACTAAGCCTGTTTTACCACCCTTGGCAGGTAGGACATGCAAAAGCATTCAACCAATGACTGGCAGCTGGAGTCTTTACATCAGCGTCCATAACCCTTGAGTAGGATAACCCTGAAGTATATGTCCTATACTGGCTGCCAGAGTCTCTCCAACGGGAAAAAAGTAAAATAAATAAAGGTCCAGTCACTCACCACGGCAGCTTGTGTCAGTGACTCCCCTGTCGCTTTTCCATGCTGTCCTACTGATAGCCATTTACCTCCCAAATGAAACCTTTCACGCAAATCCTTGTCTTACCTTCAGCTTTTGCTGCTAGAAGAATCTAGACTAAGACGTATGCCAACCATATGACTTTTAATTTAATTATCCTAGGAATATTTGAAATTTCAACTTAATACTTAGGTACAAATTTCAAATAATTTTGCTTACACAAACCTTTTTATTGTGATTTAATATGTTGTTCAAGTTTTTATAACGATCCACACACATAATAGATGAGCTAAAAATGTAGGTATGAGATGTAGGCATATGTTTGCCTTAAAATTATACCAGGCTATTTCAAACACTACTAAATTCACCATCAATTTTGCCAGTTCAACTGTGTTTTGTTAATTCTCATCTGAGGATATATTTTCCCCCAAGAGTTTTAGAGAGAGTGGGAGAGGGAAAGACAGAGAGAGAAACATTGATGTGAGAGAGATACATCCATTGGTTGCCTTCCACATGCCCTGACCAGGCCAGAGCCAGGGATTCGAGCCTGCAACTAAGGTATGTGCCCTTAACTGGAATGGAACCCAGGATCCTTCAGTCCACAGGCTGACGCCCTATCCACTGAACCAGACTGGCTCGGGCTAAACTGTTTTAATCATTGTATTAACCTTATAATGTTTTTAAATGTCACAAAAATAGTAAGAAGTGTTTCTGCTTGTTATTTATTGATATTCTGCCAATAGCAATTGATCAATCTGCTAATCTTGTAGCATTCATCCACAAGGAACAATGGGAACAGTCAAAATATTTTCCTTAACTTTTAAAAAACTTAAAGAAAAACCAAACAGATCACCATCCATCAACCATCTAGGAAAATGACTCCTTTCATGACTCCATCACAGCTTCATTTCAAATTCAGCAGAAACCTAAGACTTAAAGCTGCCATCTCACTCATGTTACCATGGGAATAGACCTCAGATCAGGGAAAAAGAAATAGATGGGGTTAGGAGCTCTCAAATAATCATTCAAAATCATGATGAGGGTTTTAGAGCTTCTTTCTTCGGTGATGATTTTGTAGCCTCTTAACCCCTTTTTGCCGGTCTGTTTCCATGGAAATATGACAAAAATGGCTGTACAAGCTTCCTGCAGAGGCCATTAGCGTTCTTGTGAATTTCAGCTTCCGCGGCAGTCTAGGCTGGGTTAGATCTTTTTTCTATCAGTTTTACATATTAACCTACACTGTTCCTACACTTTGGCATTTCCTTTCTAATTTCTACTTTCTTTGAAAATTCTCTTCACAAATTTATAGCAAGATCACATTGATTTGTAATATCACTGGACAAGGCTTCAGGTTTACATTTTAATATATGAACCAGGACATGTAGCCGCAGAGTGTCAGAACTTTTAGAGGCCTACAGAGGGAAATAGTATTTAGTCACTAGACTCAAAGTCTGATAGATAGGTTTGGCGTTAGCATCATAATTAGCTAGTTAATGTTGGTAATAGGGAGAAAGCAAAGGAGAGGCCAGACATTGTAAGCATGGCCCTCTGGGCAGCGCCACCAGGAAGCTACAGCTTCACACTCCCCAGGAACCACCAGTCCGTTCCCTGCAGATCACTGCGGGGAGGGATTGAACAAAGGGGTGGACATGGGCAGTGAAGTCAGAGTGACAAAGGGGAGGTGTTTGACTGCCAGTCTTGATAAAAGGATCATTGGCTAGGAGGGTGGGAGCCACTACAAGGTGAAAAATCTTGGAAGGGAAAAAATACCCAGGTAAAGAGTCTTCTTACTCCTTTTCCCTCTTGCCCTCTTGTTCTGTGACCTGCACTCACCATGTGCTCACCTGTTCTCTCTCCAGAGCCATGTGGCCTTAAGCAGCTACATGACCCATGGCCATGAGGACCCCACACACAATGGACTACAGGTGGAAACACAAGCTAAGCTAGCCAGATGCAGACTAGACTGGACTGTATTTTAATTTGGAACAGATATTCTGGATAGTGGCCTTAATCCTGGCCCTGCTGAAGACAAGATTGAGCTTTTTCTATGGCAAGGAGGGATTTTGGAGGGGAACCCTGTTTATTTTACATCATCAAGCTTTCTATGAAACCCTATCCTCCCATGGGGGCCTCTGCTATTTACTTTTCCAAGAACTCCACGTTCACTGATAACATTGATAGATATGTAACAGGGGTGATATTTAACATATTTAGTAATTGATAAGGCACGGCACCAACTGATCAGAGCAGCAGGTTTGTATTAGCTCATTACCAGCCCCATTACTACCAATAATAATTTAAACTAAAAGTAGTTCTACTTAAGATGGTTAGCATTGTGCCCAGATAAAATTTCTAAGGTCACAAACTGAGCTCCTATAAAATTTACAAAAGAGTTTATAACAGAAACTGGGTAGAAATAACAGCATGCTATGTGTATAGCTTCATTTCTCCTACCTACTGAAATTTGCTGAACAGCTCAATCCACAGGTTTTGCCAGGGGAAATCTTAAAGTTCTGATTGACCTTATAAAGTACTTTTATTCTTCAGAACTCTCTTATTTTATAGTTACAGATTTTACCTTTAAGATCTTGTCCTCTGAACTTGAATTGAATAAAAGTAAATTTCAATGCGTAATTATTTGATTTAGCTAGATTCCTAATTTAAATTCAATACAAACTAAGTTATTACATTAATTACTCTCTATTGATGTTTTCAACTAAGCAGGTCATAACAACAATAATATCCAGTGCACCAATAATTTTTCAAATCATCATCACCACTCCCAAATGCAGTTTATCATATTAAACACATGGCCCTTGCGGGCAGGGTTTGGCCGGCAGGCCAAGTCTGTACTTCAGATTATTTGTGAAAATAAAGTTTTACTAGAACACAGTCATATCCACCTCTGTGTTTCCTCTGTCTATGGCTGCATACTTACTAAAAAGACAGAGCTGAGTAGCTGCCACAGAGACCACATTGCAGAAGAGCCCATTTATTCTCTGTGGTCTTTTAAGCAAAAGTTTGTGACTCCCAGCTCAAGCTTTTCATTTTAATAAGATTATAATATTTTCAGAGTCCTTTTTTTAATTCTAAAAGCAGTATTTAAGAACAGACAAAAATGAGATTGCCTATGTCTATACTTACATCCATGAATTCCACATTGGCTTTGGGACCAGTTGTTTCATTAAGAATCTTAATAGCTACAGGAATCTTCACTGTTTCTCCTTCAGGTACCCAGATACCCTTTGAGGGGAAAAAATTTCACATTAAATCTTTATTAAAACATATACAATATTCAATCTAGGAACAAAATTTGATTTAACACTCAACCGATTAATTCCTTAAACATAATTTACAAGTTCTATATTCTTTCATGTAATCAACAAATATTTATCAAGCACCTGTTGTATGTTACAAGTTACTTAGCAACTTTGTTTGTCTGCTTTTGTTATCTGAAGATGAATTGTACATGTGTTCTGCTTTCAGGGTGTTTACACTATTATAAAATTCCATTTGTGTGCATAAAAAGGTGGTGCATAGTGAAAACTCATTGAAAAAAGATATAATAATATATTTGATGTGAATTATATCATCAACTTTCCAAGACTTTGAGAAGGCTGTTCCAATTTTTGAACTTCAATTGTCTCATTTGTAATTTAGAAGGTTGGACTAAGTAATACTGGAGGTTCTTTGCAGCTTTAATATTGTCTAATTAATTCTGAAACTAGAAAAAGAAAAAAAAATGTTCTCATGTTCCTGAAGTTTAATTTACAGATTAATTTTCTAAGGTGATTATTTAAGAATTAGTTTTCAAAGGCAAATACTAGGGAGTATTAAGCACATATTGATTTGCCTATATTATTAAATAGTGTTATGTATCAAGGATTTTTATCTCTGAAGTAATATAAAATAATAGAGGCCCAGTGCACGAAATTTATGCATGGCTAGGGTCCCTAGTGGCTGCCGGCTGCCAGCCAAGGCCTCCCTTCCCCTGGCTGCCTGCCATGGCCACCCTACCCCAACGGCCGGGGAGAGAGGCCTCAGGCTGTTGGCCAGCCGGCCCCAGCCCCTGGTCAAACTCCTGGTCCTAAATTTGCATGTTAGGTTTTTATTATATAGGATTTATTTTGGCCATTGCCAGTTCTTTCTTCTTATGGAAATGTAATTATAATATCTGAACAGGATCTGTATATTGGAAAAGTATACAGAGTTTAAGTAAAGTACAACATTAAACTAAATAACAGCATTTCTGTATAAACAACTAACTCATTTGATTAAGGACCATGATTTTGGTAAGGCTTAGTTGGATGCATATATTACACAAGAATTTTTTCTTCATTCTTAAATTATATTGAAAGAATATTCAACTATCAGGTGACAGACTGCTGGCTGAGGAAAAATGGGTCATCCTTTAACAGGTGAAAAGGATTATAATAATTAATATGTATTGAGATATTTTGTGTATCACACAATTTATTGGAATTCTCATAATACTCTGAGGTAGGTGCTTTTTTAAAAATTTATTTTTATTGTTTAAAGTATTACAAATGTCCCTTGCTTCCCCGATTGACCAGTTCTACCTTGCACCACTACCCCTAGGCCTACACTATTGTCTGTCTCCATAGGTTATATATCTAAGTTCTTTGGATAGTTTCTTCCCACTCCCTTCTCCTCTTCCCTCTGAGATTCATCCATGCTCTGGATCTATTTTGTTCATCAGTTTATGTTGTTCATTAGATTCCGCATATGAGTGAGATCATGTGATACTTGTCTTTCTCTGACTGGCTTCTTTCGCTTAGCATAATACTCTACAGGTCCCTCCATCTGTCTCAAAGGGTAAGAGATGCTTCTTTTTACAGCTGCATAGTATTCAATTGTGTAAATGTATATTTATACAATATACAAGAATATTTTTAAAGTATATTTTCTCCAATGAACACATAAGGAAATATGAGGTTATATTTAAAAAGTCTCAAATTTTTTATTTGTTAGCTCTGAAACTAAAAGAATCATCTTAGGTCAGTTTTAACATTAAAATGAAAGAAAGAAAAAAAACAGTCTGTTATTCCTGAACAGAACATCTCTACTTCATGTCTTCCTTAAAGTTAGCTGGTTGTAGTCATAAAGAAAAGATTAAACTTTTTTCTACATTGTATTTCTATGCAAAATATGTATTTGTGATACCCAAAGTTGTAATAAGGTAAGGGGAGATCTAAACAAGAATTATTAAAGAGTGAAAATAATAAAGAAAAAATGGACATAAACCTTTAGAAGGTGAATATAAAGGTTACATTCTTTTTAGAATGAAAAGGGAAATCTGTATGTCAAGTGCAAAAAAACAAGTCCCCTTTTGTATAACAATTTTCAAAAATTATTAATGCTTAAATGGGGGGAACAAACAAAAGCCCATCACCCATAGGCTACATTTTCTCAATGATGGTTCCTAGGGTGAAGAACAGACTTACCATTTTTCAATAAGGTAACATCAGAGAGATTAACCTATAAAGCTATTGCATCAATATTAAAATATTCCTAAAGTATACTTTTGAAGTAAAAACATGAATTCAGTGTTAACTAATTTGCAATGCTTTTTAAATAAGTATAGTCATTAATTTCTAGGTCCTACCAGACTAAGATACCCATAATATTGGTTCAAATCTTTTATGTTTAAACAGAGAATATATCCAACCAGGAGAAATAATTAACCAAAAATTGCCTAAGTCAATTTGCACTTGTGTAGTCAAAAATAATTCTTTATAGTTTAAACAGTATGTCCTTGTAAGAATTAACATATTATTTAAGACATAGGGTTAATGATAGACACACTACAGTTATGAGTCAAACATATTTATGGAACATTCAATAACCTTTCAATGCAAGTAATTTTCATAAAGGTATAACATCATGGTCAATAGACAAACATTTGTTCTTAGTGAAAGTATTAATAAAGTTTTAAAAAAATCCCTAAATGGGTAATATTTTCCCTGTTGAGATCACAAGGTCATATTTAGTATTGAGTCATATGGTACCCGTGATTTAAAATAATATTCAATTTCCAAATCATATCATTTTTGAAAAAAATATAAGGGTGATAGTCTTCTGGAAACAATTAACAACTGAGGTGTCTTATAAATGGAAGTCCATTTTTTTCTGCCATAATAAAAATAGAGAAACAGGATAAATTGTGTTTCTTTGAACATACAAAGAAATGATATGCAGAAGGCATCAAGTAAGCCTACAGTCATTTCTATTCAATCACATGCCTAGTTATTACTTTCATTAACCAATGTCTCCCCAATAATTAAATAAAATTTCAAAGAAATGAAAATAATAATAATAGTAATTTTGAATTTAATTGAATAAAACATGCATACTAAAATATTAAGAAACTTACCCTTAGAATAAAACAATTTTTAAAGAAAGAAATTTTATTGCTTTTAAAACATTCAGTATAGAAAATTAAGATTTGTATTTTAATTTTTAAAATTTTCTGTTTAAAAATCTGTCTTAAATAGAAAAAATTAAATATTTAAAAATGAAAAATTCCTAAGATCCCATCTATTTTAACAGATCCTTACTAATAAAAGTCTAAGTAGTTGTCACACCGTGATGCCCTCACCCCATCACAAGAAGGCTGTGCACACAGTGGGCGTATGGAGGTGGGTGGGGCTGGGCTTGATGCTGCATGTGAGGCATGGAGCCTGCCTGGGAGACCCGCCTCTGCGAGGCAAGGCCTGCCTAGGAGTCTGGTGAGGCCTGCCTGTGGGTTCTGCCTCCTCCCAGCTCCATGTGGCGAGGCATGCCTGAGGGTCCTGGGGTTCCCCGCCTCCCGGCTCCACACGGCGCAGAAGTGGGACCCCTGGCTTTGGCCTACCTCTTTGGGGCAATCCATTGAGGAGCCCCGGATGGGTGGGCGGAGCCTAACCACTTTGGGGCAATCGATCGCGGGGCTCCCACACTGACAGGGCACAGGCCAGGCTGGGGGACCCTCCCTCCCAAGTGCATGATTTTTATGTACCAGACCTCTAATATGCTTATCAAAATGTAGGCTTGCATGTAGCTTTAAAAAATACATAAAACTGGCAAAGTAAACTTGGAAATTGGAAGAATGAATATTACAAGAACTATTTAGCACTGAGCAAGCAGAATTTCTTCTTGTTGTTAATTAAAAATAAATTTCACTACTATTAATCGTGGACCTGGACTCTGAATTGGTTTTGTGATTAAGCTAAAAAGTAAACATACAAATGCCACCATTTGAACTCTCCCTTTCCAGAAATGCTTCTCTTGTTGAAAACATGTGATGTTACCCTCTCCTTCTGTCTGACCTGAATTTCACAAAAATACTCACTTTTTCAGTTTGCATACAATGGTGAGGATGTCAAAACTGGACATTTTTCTATTAAATCATACATGTTACCGGAAAGACAAAAAGTGGTTTAGGTACTAGTCCTGTCCTACTAAGGAGCCAGCACACTTGTGTGGATTCTAATGGGATTAGCTAAATGGGGGGAAGTTTGAATGGAAGAGAAGAAAAGAAGAGGGGCGATTGCGACACGTACCTGGCCTGTCGGGGATTTTGTAGAGCTCTGTGTAGAGGTAGGGAGCTGGGTATTTTGGATGAGGATAAAATTTGTCCGAGGGGAGATGATATCAAAAGGGGCTCCAAGGTGTTGAGAGGAAGAACTAAACGTAGGCTTTGTATCAATGTTTCCTGCCCTCTCACATTTGCACCCATTCCCAACCTGATTGATAAAAACTAATGAATTTATTTGTGCATCAACATCTCCATAGTATAAAGCTTCTCCTCTCTGGATATTAAAAGGGAATTAAGTTGATTAGAGCAATAACTCTGGCTGTTAATTAAAACAAGTATGGGGCAAACTTAAAATAACTGATAGTACATATTAATTTTTTACTTACTTTATACACGGTTCCAAAAGCACCTGAACCGAGTACTTTCACTCTTTTGAGTTCAGTTTCTTTCAAAATACGAAGTTGAGCTTGATTGGGCGCTGTGCCACTTGGAGTTAAGGGTTCTACCAACTAAAAATAAATAAATAAGACAGGTTACAACTTCCAGTCCAACAACCACTGCCTCTCTCTCTTTCTCTATCCCTCGCTGGTGCCCATTCTCACACATACAAAAACACACAAGCACACTTTTTCTTGAAAAACAATATCTTTGTAAGATGGATGTCACCATTCCTTCAGACCCTGTCCTTTCTCTGCTCATGCTCTTTGACTTGGTGAGCTGGAGTTATACTGGGCTTGGAGATTCCCATCCCCCCCATTTTTAGAAAAATTTAGAGACTACTTAGAGGCTCTTCATTCTACTTTTTCAAGCCCCTTCCTTTTTGGCATTTCCAGCTAAGACTTGGATGCCTGCATACTCTAGTGAAGTTTTATTTCTCATTTAAGATGGTTTGGCAGATCAAAACATGAAATGGTGCCTACTTGGCACTTAACAGCCAGAGTAAACATGTCAGAAGAGAGGGGGAAAAAAGAGTTAGCACAATGCCAATACTCCTGGACGGTGCTTCTAAAACTTCCATGTACATATCAATCACCTGAAGCCCTTGCTAAATGGCAGATTCTGGTTCAGTAGGTCTGCAGTTGGGGCAGAAATTTGCTTTTTACAGATCTCCCAAGTGATTCCTCTGTATGATGATGGTCCCTAAACATATTTTAAGTAGCAGGACCCAGGTATCTTCTAGATCAAAAATTTTAAAATGCTGTGAATCTATTCTAGATCATGAGTGAATGCTAGGAAATGTAAAGGAATAAAACTACACCAAGGAGTGAGATTAGTGAGGTTTGGTTTCCTCAAGGAAGAACGCTAAAACTGTTCTTGAGATGATGAAAAGCAGGTTGTCATGACAGAGGACACTGCCACCATGAACAGTTTAGACACAGGATCAAGGAGAAGGAGGGTACCACAGGGAGCGGAACAGGTCTGAAGGGTGGGGGCCACGAGAGCATGATGTGGACTGGGTGTGGCTGAAGGAAGTAAACTAGGGCTGGTACTGTTAGATGTGATAGTTTAGGTGCCATTCAGTCAGAGAGGGTGAATAAGCAAGGGGACATGTATGTGAATGTGTGCCAATGTCTTGCTTATGTGAGAAACAAAAATGTAGACAATGAAGAGACCCTGGCACCACAACGTCTATATCCTATGTTCAAATTTTAGATGGTTAATTATGCTTAAGGAAAAGGCAAGAGAAATAGAACTTGCTGTTCTATTAAGTTAAATAAAGGAGCTACATTTTAAACACAGACAAATAGCTTGTACTTTATCAGCATAAGGGAGTAATTAAGGGATACTCCTACTCAAATTATCTTGAAAACCAGCACAATATTACAAGATGTCTGTTTATAGGGGTAAGTTCACCGTGGCCCTCCAGTGTGGTTATTATTATGCTTCTGTGAACATCATGGTTCACTGAATTTAGCTGCACAGAGTGTTGTATGATGGTAAGTTTAGCCATGGCAATAATTTTGGGAAGAAGATGATACAAATTATCAATAAACTTAGGTTGCTTTCTAACAGTCTGACAACTAATACACTTTTATTTCATCTTCAAATTTACATTGTTAAAACACATAACTGCATTTAAGTCACATAAAAAAATCTTAGAAAGAAATCACAAAATTCTTTGTTAAATCTGATAAAAAGGGGTCTCCTGAAGAGAGTCCCCTTGATTTGAATTCACCTCTGTTGTGTAGCATTTGGTTAGTACATTTTGATAAACACACAATGAGTAAGTTTTATGAATTATTTTTTAAAACCCTATACAAAAGTCAAATAAAATCATCTGCAAGATTAGACTAGATTTCCTACTTAAGGCTAGCTTTATTTAAATATATACATATATATTTAAATATATATATATATATATATATATATTTACACACACACACACACAGTATCCTGCTTTGGCATATACAATGCAATCATTTCATATTTTGAAAGCTTCACAATTCTACCTGAGATGTTTAGTCTCTTACAATTTCCTGGGGTATCATTTAAAATTGTCTTAAAACATGTTGTTTTCACCCCTTTCCCCAAGAATTTGAGTATTATACCTTTAAATAAAGCATAGTTTCATTTTGTGAGCCAAAATGGTGGAAAGAGAATTAAGTTTATAGTCATAGGTTTGTATACCAGGGCTACCATTCACAGGCTTAGAAAGCAACTTACCCTTCTTGCCCCCTCATTCTACATCAGTGAAACAAGTAAACCAATAATTACCTTAGAAGATTGCTAAAGAAGGCAATGGTATATAATATAGAGTGAAAACTTTGGCACATTGCCTGTCATATGTAGGAACTGAATCTGTCACTCTTCCAGGGTGACAGATCAGCTGTCATTAATACATTACAGCATATATCAAAGCGTCAGGCTCACAGTGCATCTCAATAAGTATGTGTTGGAAAAATATACATTTCCTACTTTTATTTTGTAACAGAAGAAAGACAAAAATCTGAAGCAAAAGTTTTGGAAAAGTATGGCAACTTGAAATACATTCTAATATACCATGCTTTAACAAACTGTTCACTGGTGAGTCAAATTTCCAGCTTCAATATTAAGGATTTAAGTCAATCCTCTTAAAAATTCCTCTTCTATTGCCCAACCAGCATGGCTCAGTGGTTGAGCATTGACCTATGAACCAGGTCATGGTTCAAGCCCTGATCAGGGCACATATCCAGGTTGCAGGCTTAATCCCTAGTGTGGGGTGTGTAGGAGCAGCCAATCAATGATTCTTTCATCATTGATATTTCTCTCTCTCTCTCTCTCTCTCTCTCTCTCTCTCTCTCTCTCTTCCTCTCTGAAGTCAATAAAAATATATTTTTTTAAAAATCCCTCTTATATTTAAATGGTAAAAAAATAATAGGTATTTACTTATACTGAGAGAAAGATAGGAATGAATTCAACAATTATCTAATTTAGTCCTACATAACTTTCTACATAAATAGAATTTGTGGATAACTTTCTACATAAATAGAATTTGCTTTAGAAACCAATCAGTATGAGTTTATTTAGTAATAAAATGCCAATTTGAAGGACATTCTTAGAAAGCACCATACTAACAAAACAAAACAACTCTTTTCATAACAATGAGTTTTTCTACACCTGGTTAAGAGACATAATTTCTCTCCTATATATTCAATCACCTAAATGTCCACTGCTGACCCAAGCCTTCAATTCCTCTCCAAATATTATTTATTCACTTTCCAGAATTCTCTCGCTGACTGCCCCAAGCTAAACACGAGGAAGATTCTATCTGCCTCCAGCATCCTACCAAAGCTGAAAATACACACAGCACATGCACTGTGCTCAAACTTATTCACATGTGTGAACGTGAAACCAAGTTGCTCTGTAAACATCCAACTCAACTAGAAATCACTAATTATGTTGTCCCATGTATACAACTAACTACCTTTTGAAAGTTTACTCATATCTATTGATGGGACAGCCCATTCTAATTTTAAATAACTCTAATCCTTAGGAAGCATTTTAATATATGAAACCATAAAGTAGCTTCTTCTATCTAACTATGATTTCTTGAGAAAAAAAGCTACAATTTAATTCATTATCTTTGCAAAATTTATGAATGATTGAATATTTCTATTTCTGTTATTGTTAGGAGGAAAAATCAAGACTGTCATACTGCCAATTAGAAAAAGAAACAAAAGCCAAGGAAGGCTATGTCTCAGAACAGATGAGCTCTGAATAGCTCAGCCTGGCAGGAGTGTGTGTATCAGGAGGAAGCGATAGTATTCCAGTTACGAAGAATCTGGTAATACATAGTCTTCTGTAATTGTTTTTTCCCTATAACCAGTACAGTGAAAGCTATCAGCTTTCATGCTAGGGAACTCATAGCAATAGAAAAGAAATTATAATAATATATGGTAATTTACATATTCACAGTAACTAACATGCACAATATTAAATGCATCTCATAAATTGCGTGATAAGGTCTGTGTGATTACAACACTAAGCTTTATCCTGTAAGCTCAGCCTTTCACTGCTGGAATAATGACCCCAATTAAAGCATAAACTGCTTGCCTGTCTGGCTTTATTTTGAACCAGAAAAAAAACTATCCCTAACATTTTTCTAGATCTGCTACTGAGATATCCTCTATCCAGATAATTTCTAGATATACTAGAGCTTGATAATGGGACCCCTCTCCCCAAAAAAAACATCTGTCTTTTCCTCAATAAGGTAATTTCCTTGACCTCTGCTTTTGATCCTCTTTAAGCCATGAACATGCCTGATTACTTTTACTATATACTCTGATTTTTTCATCAATTTTATATAACATACTATAAAATATAAGCCCTCTGAACAAAATTTTCACTTGGATTAAAAATTGAGTGTCTTATAAAACCTCCAAACCTAATGAAAATCCCTAAACACATGAAGAGAAGAAATAAACAGGTCACCTCTGTTTCCAGGAATCTTCTCAAGGCTCTTTTCTTCTTGATACTCTTTCTTCTCGCATAAACTGCGAACGTTAGGCCCATGATGACCAGGATAAAGAGCCCTCCAATGACTCCGGCTGCAATTAGAGGAGTTCTGCCAACCAGAATGGAAAAAAAAATATGAAGAGAGAAAAGACAGAGGAAGAGCAAAGAGCCGTTGTACATATCCACATATCACAAATCTAGTCAGTTAGATGTAATAAAAATAAAAATGCTTTAGAGCTATAGCAAAACTTCTATGGTTAAATAGGTAGTTGTTTTTTCAAGTAATAATTCATGCACATACAATTAATCTTGGGATATGAGCAGCCACACATGCAATTTCATAAAAAAATAATATAAAACGTGGTAACAATGAAGAACTAAGGCCAAAATGTTAATATATGAGCATTTCAAATTATTTTAATGTAACTTTTATCTATAAGTGAATGGAAAATACATCTTAATTAGATTGTGGTATTAGGTAATATTATTTTCAACATTTTCTCTAAAATAGGCTTTCTCAACAGTGGCACATTTGGCATTTTGGGCTTGATATTATATTTGTTGTGGGGGACTGGCTTGTGCTTTTTAGGATGGTTAGGAGCATCCTTGGCCTCCACCCACTAGGTGTCAGTAGCACCTCCATCTTCCAGCCATGACACTATCTCTAGACATGGTCAAATGTCTACACAAATCACCCCTTGTTGAACCCCACTCCTCCAAAATATGAGGATACCACTAAGAGAGCTGTATTGGCAGAAGTGCTATTTCAAACTCTGGCAAAGGCAACTCTGTTGACAGGAGAAAGATAAAAATTGAATCAGAGTTATGATGACAGGAGTACATATTATTATCAAAAGTGTGTCTAAGCATCATTTGGCCATAAAACAGGTTTACAAATTAGGTATTGCATAAAAAGGTGTTAATAGAACCAAAGAGGGATTAGAAAGAGACTGAGTAGAGATTTTTATTCTTAACATTGTTGGCTAAGATGTAGTTTTGTTTTGAAATATATTTTTATTGATTTCAGAGAAGAAGGGAGGGAGATAGAGAGATAGAAATATCAATGATGAAAGAGAATTATTGATTAGCCTCCCCCTGCATGCTCCACACTGGGGATGGAGCCTGCAACCTGGGCATGTGCCCTGACTGGGAATTGAACCGTGACCTACTGGTTCATAGGTTAATGCTCAACTACTGAGCCACACTGGTCGGCAAGATGTAGTTTTAAAGTGGATTTTTATTGTTTTTTAATTATATATTTTTAAAAGATATAATTAGGTAACATTGCTATGGTCCTATACTTTAGCTTCCTTCTGACGAATTTATAGTGGCCATCAGACAAAAGCATGAGTCTAGCATAAACCAGAGGTTAATGTATTTTCATGAATGTACTCCATGTTTCTTAATTTGCTCTTGCTATCAGAAAACATACAGTTGATCAAAAATGTGTTGCTTCTTTATTTAAAGAAAATTCTTACAATCACTTGTCAACTGAGATAGAAAACACAACTCTGAAAATAACATTTTCAATAGTGTATTAACTATGTAAGCAGTTTAAAAATAGCAAGTTTATATAGGAGAAACATAAGATTTGACTGACATCAAAATCAAGGTACTGATGGGTTTTATAAAACATGTAGTGTCACTAACCATTCACTTCATTTTCAATGGGAATTAATCTAATAGAAATGAAAATGTCAAAGACTTTCTATCCAGATATAGAAAACATTCATTTCCATAGAGCTAAACCAGAGATTTATTTTGTCCTATACACTACCCTTAAATTCAAATAATTTAAATAGATTAAATATAAAGTTTCCACTCTAATAATACTTATATATTTTTCATGAATATTTCTTTTTACAAGCATTATCTACTTTTATAATAACATGTAAAATAGATCTTATAACCTCCATACTCAATAAGAAATTGACTCTCAATAGTTAATATACCTAGATAAGTTCAAACATAAATGATAATGCTAACATTTTACATCTTAGAATCTCAAGTCCCTTAATTTTTTTAGCTATGTCATGTTGTCTCTCTTTCTACGTATGATTCAATCGAATTGTTTTTTAAAGTAACTAAATATGATTCATCAGATTTTTCTTCAATACCTGTATTTGATAGTAGAGAATAAAAATGCACATGTGTTTATTTAGGGGTTCTAATAAACTCTTTGATTTTATATTTACTTACATCTTACTACTGTGATTTTCATCAGAATTTTGTTTCATCTGCATTGCTATGTTCAGTGTGTTTTAAATTTAGTAAATACTTTATGTCCTTATTGGAGTTTGTAAGTGACATTATTCTTTACTTAGATTCATTTCATTTGTTTTCTCAGTTAAGAGGGTGTTTTGGGGGAGGGGGGCTTTGAAAATTGCATTTCCTTTAAGAAAGGCAAGGACAAGCAGTGTCTGTCATCCTACTGACAGGGCCTCTGAGCTGCCACTCTGTTCAGTCTTCCCCAGAGCAGCTTGGGTTTGGAACAGGAGACCTTGAAGCACTAGGAAACACTGAAATTCCACAGAAGACATGTTAAGGGTCACTGCCGAGGGCAAGGAGAGCCGCATTAACAGGATTTTTTTCCTCCTGCAAATTGTGCTTATTCTGACCCAGAATTCCACCTGCTCTATAAATATGACACACATTTTCCTTTTGAGGAAATGAATGTGATCTGGGTCAGAATCTGATGTTGGCCTCAGTGGACAGTTACAGTATTTGTATGTCTCTGCTTTGATTACAATTTGAGATTCCTCTGTTATGTCTTAAATACGACCAGGATATACATAAGTGCCGAAACATATGACTTTCAGCATACTCTCCCTCTTCCTAAGCAAATTTGAATGTTTCGTGATTTTTCTTCATGTGTTAAAATAAAATATTTTCAATGATATTCAATATGTAAATGTTACATATTTAAATCAGAGTTTCAAAGCATCTCAGTGGAAATATTATCATCAATATGTAACATCATCTGGGTTCTTTATTTCTAGTCTAGGATTAATAACAGAAAAATTTCTAACAGTTTCACAGTAATTTCTTCCTTCCCTTTATAGGCAATATTTACACATATCCATGTTTTTTTGTTTGTTTGTTTACAAGTCATAGGAAATTATACAACTTGTACATTTGATTTTTGGAGCAATCATTCTATGGTTAAAGACATCATCCTGAGAATATCTAAAACTCACCTATGAATTTTACACCTCTAAATTTTTTCCAGGTTAATTGACATGTAATTGAAAAATAACTGAATTTGTATAAATAAAACAGTGAATCAGAATCTGACCAGAAAGAACTTTTCTTTTAAAGGTCCTTTTACTGGTGAAATTCAACTATTTTTACCAACAAAATAAACATAATTTTATATAGTAAAAACATAAAATAAAAAAGGTCAATTATTTTCACCTCAGATCAATTTTTGGTGCTCAGATTTTTTTCATGGTTTACATCTATTTAACAGCATCATAAATGTCTAAATTAGTAGAGCAGTTTTATCATTGTCTACATAGTTCAAATACATAAATATGTTTAATACCACAAACAAAACATTGTAAACTTTTAATTAAAAATACATTATCTACAAGTACTACTCCATCCTATTATATATTCATTACATAGACATGGTAATCTGAAGCAATATGACAAAAGATTAAAAATTGAGGATAAAGCTCTTAACTTCAGTTGCATTACCTACCAAAATGGTTCAACATGTTCTGGAATTTATTAGCTTCACGTAAAGCAGTAAATATATTTTCATAAACTCTGCTTTATGAAAAAAGTGGAGGAGGTTAAATCATTGCAGACACCATTCTTTGTTCTCATATGCTAAATTTTCTTTAACCTCAAAATTGTCATTCATTCTAAGGACTGTAATTTCAGATACCTGTGTTATCAACTGAGATTATATCCTATTGCAAAATGCATCTCTCTATAGCTACCAAAGCATCAAGCCACACATTTGTGCGATGTTTACTGCGCACAATAAATTACATAATACAGATGTAAGCAGGCTCATTTTCTGAGAATTTACAACCCAATATTTAAAGTAATAGTTTGATTTCTCTTTATATGCAATTCTGTATATAAACATCTTTGAATAGTTTTGAAACAGGAACTTTAGGAGAATATAGGCAGGCTTAGGGAATTTTTAGAATTGGGGTCCATGGAAAAACACAGGGCTACAGACTGGGAGAAGGTACATCTTCATAACCCAAGGAAGCCAGGTGCAGATACATTTCCATATGACAAGGGAGCTGGAAGTAGCCAAAATAGGTCTATATTTACCAAATAAAGAAAGAAGAAAGCCCAGAAGGAATGGAAGGACTATGAGGGAGGAGGGCCTCAGGAATCACTAAAGTAACCAATTCAGAAGGGAATATTAACCAATCAGAGGGGACATCAGGACATAGGAACTGCAGCTTTTATAAACCATGGAAAGAGGAAGTCTGTGGGACCCTTTCCCCCTTCTCATGTGAGAGTCCATTCTGTGGGACTCTTTCCCTCTCCCCACATGGAAGTCTTTACTTGTTCCTCAATAAATCTCCACCTTTGCTATACTACCCTCTCTCTGTGGATTCATTCTTTGACTCCAGCGGACAAAGAATCCGGGTTCCAGTCCAAAAATTCCATTTCAGTTTAGTATACTTTTTATACACCCCAATCCTCGCCTTAGAATAAAAACATTTTTTAAATAAAATGCTTTCACCAAATTGTTAAGGAAATGTCATCCTTTAGAAGTATCATTCTTTTCACTCAGATAAGTTTTCTACTCATTTTGCCCTGCTGATCGAGCCTCCTTTCCTTCTGAGAGGACCTCCAGGTCGTCACTGAGGAGTGGATAGCCTTTAAGAATTCTTAAGATTTGGAGGAAGTGTGATGGGAGAAGAGTTTCAGAGGCAGGTACAACTGTGGGAGCAGATGCCAGGATTTTAGATATCCATGCAGGCTCACTGAACATTTCTTGCAAGATTAAAGAATGAAGCTACTTTTACTAGGGGTTTTATGTATGTGATGCCAAATAATTCTTCCAACATAATTAATTATGTATGATGAATCTGTGGTGGGTTACATTCATCTTGCCCAAGGTCACAAGCATTCTATGTGGATGGGCAAGACTTGAATCTTGGCAGCTTTAGCTCCAAAGACTACTGCTTCCATTAAAATATGATTATAAGCTTATATGAGAAATATTATTCTGGTAGCAAGTTGCAAAGAGAAGCCAGGGAACGAAGATATTTTTAAGAAGACTAGTTAGCTGATTATTTTAATAGTCCTCATCAGTGCCAATGACTTGGGAAGTATAGGGGATGAGGCAGAAAAGCATTACAATAACAGAAATGATTTTTTAAAAAGTATAAACTCAAGGTGAGGAGATATAAAAGAGTCATCAAAGATGGCTGAACCCCTCCTGATGCCTGGGTGAGTGGAAGGCTAATAAGGCAATTCATTCACACTGTTATAAACAAACTAGTGGCCTGGTGCATGTAATTTGTGCACAATGCGAGGAGTGTCCCTCAGCCCGGCCTGCACCCTCTCCAATCTGGGACCGCTGACTCCTAACTGCTCACCTGCCTGCCTGCCTGATTGCCCCTAAACACTCTGCCTACCAGCCTGCTCGTCCCCAACTGGCCCTCCCTGCTGGCCTGCTCACCCGCAACTGCCCTCCTCCTTGTCTGATCACCCCTAACTGCTCTGCCTTGGCCCTGCCACCATAGCTTTGTCCGGAAGGACATCCAGAAGGTCTCCAGGTCTAATTAGCATATTACCCTTTTATTAGTATAGATAAAGGAAACCTCATTTAAACTGGAGTTGGGAAGCCCTGAAGATGGCGCTCTCACACACTGCCATCCAAATCCCAAACAGGAAGACTTACACAGCAGAACAATTTCTTCTTGCCAGGCAAAACACCTTTGCCAATCACTACCTGAGCCGCTTTATCTGGATGCCTCAGGCTTGTGGTGGGATTTATAGCCCAGCCAATGAGAAACTGCCACACTCAGCCAATGAGAAGCTGTTACCACCCTTACTTTTCCAAATCTCCCAGCTTCCTCTTTTCCCCTGTAAAAGCAAACCTTTCTCCTCTGTTCTCCAGACATGCCTATGGTTTGCCATACTGTTATTTTGGCCCAAATTGCTATTCTTCTACTATTCCCAAATTAACCCATCTTGCTGTCAAAATGCCTGCCTTTTCTTTTCTTTTCTTTCTTTTTTTTTTTTTTTTTTTTTAAGGGCAACAATGGACATAGGGGAATCAGAAGAAAGACAACACTTTGAAGGGAGAGGTTTTTAGTTATTTTGAATATGTAAATTAGAGGCACTGAAGGATATATGGCTATATCATTATAGGTTTTATCTACTTTTAAATGTCTGTGTCCACTTGTTTCTCCTATAATTTTGAAACTTCTATGGTTATTTTATTAGTAGCACCACATTTTTAATAAAGAGAGCTACAGATAACAATGTCATTCCCTTTGAACTTCCCCCCAATCCCCCCTACCCCAGCCCCAATGCTAAAAAAGCAAAAGAGAAAAAGTATAGTTCAAGGGATTTTTTTTCTTGTTGTTGTTTTTGTGTTTTCTTTATTTCCTTCCCCAGCTTTACCTTTTGTTTTCTGGATGCCCTGTTATTGTATGTGGTTTGATTTCTCTCATTAAGGTGCATTCTGTTGCTTCAATCTGTTTTTCTTCTTACCTCTTACTGACCTTTTGAGAGCAATCATTTGCAAGCATAACATACTGCTAAAATACACATTCAATACATTCAAAATCCTGTTCATACTGTTGTACGTGGAGCTGCTCACCACCTCAGGTAGCACATGCTGCAGCCAGATGCCTTAGTAAACCTACATGGATTTCTGTTCATTTTGAGCCCTCATGGCAGCCCCTTTTTGGAGAATGTAAAGTTTGGCATTAAATACTAAAATTTATAAAGAACGTTCTTTAATTTAAAAAGATAAACATATCTATTCTATAAAAGGCTGCTTCCCTTTTTATTTTATTTTTTTATGATTTAGTAGTTTTCATAGGAACAACCTTATATTCCAGATATAAACTACTAAAGGCTAATAAACAGCCTCAATTTTATTGCCATCGCTGAGACCCAACTCATTACACTTTGCTATCATATTACATGAATATCTCTCCCTAGCACTCTGGTTCTCTCTTATATACTCTCAGACTAATGTTGATTTAGTTATTTGCAATTATTCTCCATGAGTTCTTTATTTCCAGGTAAATTATAAACACTATGAGGTTAGTGACCATTATTTCCAACTTTTTATTGCTCTATACCTCTTAATAACATTCTCTAAGATTCTCAATAATTATCACTAAATAAATCAAATAGCAAATGGGATATTTTGGCTAGTAATTTGTTTAAGAAAATGCAATTACTCTATTTGACGAGATATTTTGGTATTTGGAACAACAGTGAAAATAGCAAAATATCTCCTTTGCATTTATCTTCTAATAGTTGTCTGTAATTGCTCACTTCACTTCCACTCTCTTGATTCTTGAATTAACTCCTATTACATTTTTAATTTCTGTTTCTCCACTACACCAGCTCTTGTCAAAGTCACCAGTGGTTTCCTTATTGTCTGTCAAATTAACAGTCGTTTCTTGGACATACTATTTTGTTTTTTAATCCTCACCAGAGGATATGCTTTCATTGATTGAGAGAGAGAGAGAGAGAGAGAGAGAGAGAGAGAGAGAGAGAGAGAGAGAGAGAAAGAGAGAGAGAGAGAGAGAGAAAGAGAGAGAGAGAGAGAGAAAGAGAGAGAGAGAGAGAGAGAGAGAGAGAGAGAGAGAGAGAGAGAGAGAGAGATTTATTAGTTGTCTACATCCCCAGCCATGGAACAAACCGGAAACCCAGGTATGTGCCCTAACCAGGAATGAAACCTGTAATCTTCTGGTTCACAGGACGATGCTCCAACCACCTTGAGCCACCCAGCCAGGGCATCTTAGACATAATCTTAACCAATCAGGTAGTAACATTTCGTAAGAGTGACTACTTTCCCTTTCTCAAAACGGTGTCTTCCTTAGACGTTCCATCAGAGCACTCCCTGCAAGCTTCTCCTCTACCTGGTCAGTCCTTTACAGTCCTTTTTGCAGCTTTCTCCTAATCTCCGTGACCTTTAAAGCTGGGAGTTGCCAGGACTTCATCATTGCATTTATCTCCTCTACTTACATTTTCTCTCTAGATATGACATCACCCAACTCTTTATGTAACGATAAGCAGATATGTAGCTTCTGTCCAGACCTGTCTTCTGAATTCATATTCAGGTGCCTTCTTGATGTCTCTACTCAGATATTTACTAGTATATATCATCTTTATTAATTCTAAATAATCTTTAATTCTAACACTCCCTCTCTTCCCCAAAAGTATTGCCTGCTCCTCTCTAAGCTCTCCTATTTTGGTAAAGGGCAATTTTATCTTTCTGTTTTCTTCCACATGCTACATCTATTAAAGCTAGCCCAAAATGTATAAACATATAATCAAATACTTGCCTCTTATTAATCCTTTCCTCTTTTTATTTAGGTAAAATCTATTCCTTTGAGGGAAAAAATTTTTCAAATCTATATAATTTACCTCTAACATATCTCATGGCATCTGCTGATTTCTAGTTTAATTTAGCTCAACTAAAAGTTCTAGAATAAAGTTGTCATTTTAAGGGTTTTATTTTCATGAATTATGTTTAAATTTCAAATAACTTTAGAGAGAGAAATAACTATATTTACATATTCAGTGCTAAAGTGTAAAATAATGGTGTTTCTATTTTTTAAAGTACAAATATAAGTCCTTTAAAGTGGTGGCGTCATCACAGATATCTTTATATTTCTTTGAAGGCAAAGTTATTGTCTCATGAAAAGAAGTACTAAATAATTGTTACATAAATAAATAACCAAATGAATAGTTTTCTTCAATAATTATTTACATACTGTTTATCTTAAATAAACCCTTAAAAGCACATATTTACATCAACAGTTTCTGAACTTCCTACCTATTTTTAAACTTAAAAGCACCATTTTAAATATCTGTAATGAAAGATATTTACAATGGTAAGAGTTATTTATTTAATACTTCTCTGAACATGTGTAATATTTGCTTATTCCTGATTTCATGCTAATTGGTAAAGTAATATATTCTTATAAAAGCACTGTACATAATCCTGAAACCAGTTATCATTTTGTTTGCCTGTTGTAGTTTAGTTGATCTCTCACCCCACCACACTGTGTCCAAGTCCCTGGTTGACTAAACCAACAGTCATTCCCAATCACCTACTACCTAACACCTTCTAATTTAGTAATTTTTAAAAAGCTAAGTAACTTCCCCAGTCTCTCTACATCTTGGTGTGAACACATTTCTGACCAATGAGAGGAAAGCAAAAGATGGAGAAAGGAATTCTGGGAAAGGACAGGTACAGCTGATGGAGCTTGTCCCCCCACTCTGTCCTTACAGCTACAGTAGCCTTCTTCTACCAAAACAGAAAGATAAGAAAATTCTGGCACAGGTGTTAGAATCCAGGAATCAATGGCAGCATTTGCTTACTTCTAGCCTTTTGTTGTATTAAAAGAACAAAACAGAAAATTGTTTATAGAAGCCAACTAATATCTGGCTTTATTTTACTTTTAGCCATGTAAGGTCCTAGCTGAAATAAGAACTATATCCAGATTTTCCACCTTTTTCTTCTTTTCTTATATTTAAACTGCCAGATGAATTATCTCAAGATAATCAGATTTATAAAACTAATACATGAAACCAATGGTCATTCCTTTCCAGATAACAGTTAATAACCCTGGTGCATCTATTATTTCTGCTTAATTTTCATACCCTCCTGGTCTTTCATTAGGCTTTACCTACATCATTCTTTTTTTTAAAAAAAATATATATATATATTTTATTGACTTTTTACAGAGAGGAAGGGCGAGTGATAGAGAGTTAGAAACATTGATGAGAGAGAAACATCGATCAGCTGCCTCCTGCACATCTCCCACTGGGGATGTGCCCACAACCCAGGTACATGCCCTTGACCGGAATTGAACCTGGGACCTTCAGGCCGCAGGCCGACACTCTATCTACTGAGCCAAACCGGTTTTGGCCATCATTCTTGACTGAACACTTTTATTTTTTCAGGGTGGGGGAGGGTGCCCTATACTTTTATAAGTACCACTAAATAGAAGCTTGGAAAGCTTCCTCCATGATGTAGTTTCTGTATTTTAGAATTCAAATATGTTGTAATGGACAGCATGCTCATTGTTATCTTTTTTCAAATTGTGATAAAATTCAAAAGTAGTAAGATGCTTTCCTAACTTATGAACCTCAAGGAAAGATTATACTAGCAGACCAATAAAAAAGAAACAAGCAAACAACAACAACAAAAGAGTTCTTAATTAGCATTTAACTTGGCTAACATGAATATCTAATTTTTCTAATTTCTGGTTTCATAGTAGGTTGGAAGTAACTGCAGGAAAAAGAGAGACAGAGAAAGAGAGGGGGGGGAGAGAGAGAGAGAGAGAGAGAGAGAGAGAGAGAGAGAGAGAGGGAGGGAGAGAGAGAGAGAGGCTGTTCCTGTCTATCTCTTTTAAAATATTCCACAGAGAACTTGGGGACTTTTGGTCATTGCATCTCACTTTAAGTAATAATTTTAACATAGACTAGATTGCTTTATATACTAAGGGGAGGTTGACTATGAACTCACAAAAACACATTTAAAATCCTATATAATAAAAGCCTAGTATGCTAAGTGTCTGGTCATCCGGTTGGCCATTCAATCAATCAAAGTGTAATATGCTAATGATATGCTAAGGTCATTCAACCACTCACTATGATGTGCACTGACCACTAGGGGGCAGACACTCTGACCAGTAGGTTAGCTTGCTGCTGGGGTCGGTCCGCCCGATCGGGACTGAGCAAGCAGGCTGGCCATGCCCTGGTGCCCTCCCGCAGTCCCTCCCCAGCTGGCCAACCTCCCACATCCCTCCCGGCCCCAACTGTGCACCAGTGGGGTCCCTTGGCCTGGCATGCACCCTCTCGCAATCCGAGCTGAGGGATCCCCCCTACCCCAGAGTGCATGAATTTCATGCACCAAGCCTCTAGTAATCCTATATAATAAAGATGGAATATGCAAATTGACCATCACTCTGCCACAAAGATGGCGACACCCACAGCGGAAGCAGGGGTTTCCATAACACAAGATGGTTGCACCCACAGTGGAGCCCAAGTTCCCATAATGAGCCTTAATGAGCAATCAGCAGGGACCGGAGGCTGTGACCCTCTCTGCCCCCATGGGGCTTGACAGGGGACCTCAGGCCACACCCCTCACCCTGGTGCCAGGCTGGGGGATCTCAGGCTATGCCCCCCACCTGGAAGGGCTTGATGGGTGACCTCAAGGTGTGCCTCCCACCCCAGTGCTGGGCCAGGGGACCTCAGGCCATGCCTCCTGCCTGGTGGGGCTTGACAGGAGATCTCAGGTCATGTCCCCCACCCAGCAGGGTTTTACGGGGGACCTCAAGGCACACTCCCTGCCCTGGCCCAGGCTGGGGGACCTGAGGCTGTGCCCCCCAACCTGGCACCAGGCCGGGGACCTGAGGCTGCGCCCCCTGCCCGGCAAGGCTTGAAAAAGATGGGACCGACATGGTCTGGATCTGGCCCAATGTGGGGTGGGGAGGTCGGCTGGGTCTGGGTCTTGCATGATTTTGAGGTGCACGTGGGAGGGTGGGGACTTGACTCTGGGTCCCGTGGTGCACCCCAGACTCTGACAGGAGAAAGATTTTTATATACATTTTACTAATTTTCTTTAATCTCTGACACTTCTATTATAGAGAAAGGGCAAATAGCAATATTAAAATATTTCCTCTAATTAATCCCCTTTTAATGTGCATGAATTTCGTGGATGGGGCAACTAGTTTAATAATAAATGGTTAGCAATATAACTCATAAAAACTTAAATAAATGTCCAATCCTTAATTAAAACACATTTCTAATTATGGGAAAAACACATTTTTTACTAAAGTGATTGCTTAGAAGGCATTAGGATTCTGAAGATGTTCTGAATACAGAACTAGAGCCACCAGATAATGTAAACAAAGAAAAAAATGGAATCTATGTCAATTCAAACATTGAAATAATATAGTTTCAGACAAAATATCAAGACAACTTTTACACTTTGCTTGAAACCATTTCATTTGTATGCAAAAGAAATTATTACTACTAGAGTAAAAACAAAATAAAACAAAAAACATCTACATGAACCCAACTCTCATCCTAGCTGTAATATTAATTTTTCAATGTTTTTTGCCTATTATTTTTCTATTATTGAAGTTAGTTATATTATTTATATTAGGCCACATTTAATGGTATGAATTGCTTTGGACATCCAGGAGATAATATTTTAAAATCTCTTTGTTTTGTATAGGATCATTCAGTAAATAATCTAAACGTACTAAGGAATCTCTCAATAGGGGATTGGTAGTACATCAACAGAAAATAAATGCAACATTTAAAAAAAAAAAAGTTATAGTGATCCAGAAGGCTGTCCAGAATGTACTATTCAGTTAGTAAAGAAAGTTGCTGATAATGTGTGGAATATGTTTCCATATCTTTTCCATAAACAAAATCCTTTATTATTGTATAATATATTAGTATACAGATATATGGGTGGAAAGAAAAACAAACATATAAACACATGCATCTATGTTTAAAACACTAAGTACGTATTACTTTTATAATTTTAAATTTTATGTTAAAATATATTAAAGAAAACAATCTTTAAAAAAAGGGAAAAAATACCTAAATAATGGCTGCTGAGCTTTACCCGTCAGGGTGATAAATTCTACCTTTACTTGCTTTAGGTTTAAAAAGGAGGTGTATAGCACTAATTGCTAAGATAGTAATCATTGCTTGAGGATAAATTTAGTTACACCAATACAATCAGAAGCCAAAGATATTTCATTTGTGAGGTATTCTTCATCATAATTCCTTACTTAAGGGTATTTCCAAAAAACATATTGAAAAAATATTTCAGTATGAGTTCCCGATATACTAATGTTCTGTTCCTGCACAATTACACAGTTGTTGGTGTTTGTAGTAATGGTGTAATTTGGAATCATTCTTATATATCAGCATTTGCAATTATCATTACAGGTATTGAAATCTGTTAATTTCTCATAATGCCTTCAGGATGCTGTTAGATACTGATTAAATATTTAATGATCTTCTAATTTAATGAGTCCAGAATCACTGATAGCAAATCATAACCTGTCATTTTCCATGCAAAAATAAAATATGTTGACCTTCAGTTCAATATGTGTAAAGTAACACATTGAGAATTATTGATGATTTATGAATTAGTGACAGAATATTTTAAATGTGAAAATTAGCACAATTTCTATTGGAATTTAATATTCAAGACCATCACCTCTTTAACACATGCAGAGACACCAAAACCCTCCTTCCTTTTGGCAAGATAACTTCATCTACAACTTCAGAGAGAATGTAGAACATTCAAAAGAAACTCCCTCAGCCTTTGTCAATTCATCTATCTACACCTTTCTGTATCCTCTACTTATTCTCTCCTGATGACTGGGTGATGGGCTTTTTTTCTAATCTCCAAATCTAATCTTTGCACATTTCCTTTGGCTCCTAATATAGTTTTTTTGGGTTTTTTTAGGAGACTATCACAATTGATGACCTCTTTTCTCCCCGGTATCTCCCACCTTTCACACTCTAAAGATCTTCCAAATGAGACTCAAATTTCATACATCTTTCAAATGTCTTTCTTTTGATGTAATTTACTCTCCAACTATTTCCCTGTCTCCTTTTCTTCATATGCAATTTTCTCAAAATACATCAACAATTGACTCTCTGTATTTCCTACTCATTTTTAATTCATATCTGCATATAGAAAGACCCATATCTGTATATTAAAATTCCCATTTAACATCACTTGGATTTGTTAAAATCACCACAAATTCAACACATCAATTCATAATGAGCTTAGTACCCGCCTATTGTGCCAAATCTCAGTTAATATTAACAATATCGATCCGATTTTAAAAGCTAGAAGCCCAGGAGTAATTATTAACCATTTCTTCTCTTAATTATGTCAAATACAGCTAATCGTTAAGCTCAGGAATGAATATTAAATTCTAAATATTTGTTACATCTTCCCACTTCTCTCCATCTCCATTCAACTTTCTGGTTTCCCAATTCCCTACTTATTCATTTCCAATACTTTCAGCCACCCACTTCAATTCATTATCCCAAATACAGGGTATTCCCAAAAATCTATACACACCATAACAGCTGATAGCTCAATTTTGAAAATGAAATGTATTTTAATAAACACTGCCTTTATAATTATTCAAAGTGTGTGTAGACATTTTTGGGACAGCCAATATTTATATTCCCAGTAACTCTACCTCCTTCAGAATCTTTAGTTCAAGTGCCCTATTCTAAGACCAGCAGTTCTGTTCCTTTGAGTTCACCTGCTGTAGTATCTCCCTTAAAAAAGAATATGGAATGTTTAATTGCATCAATCATGGGAAGAATATTTCTTAGCATAAATAACTTTTCACCTTATCAAACACAAAGAACAAAATGATGCATAATCTAGGATTCACACTCTACCACCTGAACTCATTACTATTCTCAATCAATTTCGCCCCATCTCATAAATCCTACAGTAAGAACAGTAGAGTAAAATTATCAACAATCAGTTAGAATCAGGTCTTATGGAAGTGGTTCTCATACATAACACAGTAATTTTACCACATTTTTCCAGAATTTATAAATGAGTGACACTTTAGAAAAGATAAAAAACTGAGCCTATTTACTCATAAATGTTTTAGATTAGTCACGGAAATATTAAGGATATATATATTTACATTATGTTCTAATATACAGGAGTATATGCTTAGATCATGGGAGGTATCGCCAGATGTATTATTAGACAAAAAGATGTCATGTGGAAACAAGCAAAATACTAGACATTGGAGGAAGGCTCAATAGGTAAAATAACTTTAGGGCTAGGAGAAAGACAAAGGGTGACATTGTTTAAGGAGACTATAAAATAATCAGTCATCCTCATCATAGAAATAGCTCTTAACTGTTTTTCTAGTTGGGAACCAGGCTGATAGAAAGAAAAATATGTGGTCTTTAGAATCAGACACACCTGAACTCAGATCTTTGTTCTGCCACATCCTATATAATAAAAGCCTAATATGCTAAGTGTCCAGTCGTCCGGTCAGCCGTTCAACCAATTCAAGCGTAATATGCTAATGATATGCTAAGGCTGCTCAACTGCTCACTATGACATGCACTGACCAGCAGGGGGCAGATGCTCCCACCAGTAGGTTAGTTTGCTGCTGAGGTCGGCTGATCAGGAACTGAATGAGATGGGCTGGACACACCTTGGAGCTGTCCCTTGCCCCCACCCCCACCCCCCAGCTGGCCAACCTCCCGCATCCCTCCCTGATCCTAATCGTGCACTGGTGGGGTCCCTCAGCCAGGCCTGTGCCCTCTCGCAATCCAGGACCCCTCGAGGGATGTCAGAGAGCTGGTTTTGGCCTGATCCCGCAGGCCAGGCAGAGGGACCCCACTGGTGCACAAATTCGTGCACCAGGCCTCTAGTACTAGCTAAGTGATTATTATAAATTGCTTAATTACTCTGAACCTGTTTCCCCATTAGTAAAATGGTAATGGTGATGAGTATTTTCATATATTTTTCATAAAAATTAAGTATAATAATTTAGTGCAACTGAAATATATGAGGATGTTTTTTAAAGAATGATGAAAATAAGCTTCTAAATCTGAGAACGTTTTGGAAAAATGTTGAGATTTTCCCACTGGTTCTTTATTTCTTGGTTTAGAATAATTTAGCTATCCATTCTGGGATCTGAAGCTGGGATCTGAACTCTAGAATTTGGCATCTAGAATTTCAAAGAAAAAAAGTAGCTTTGGGTGTAGATTTTGCTTTGTTCATTTACAAAAAGACTTTATTTTCCCCCTCTACAAGTAAACTTTTTATGGAAAGAGATTTTTGGATTGTTGTTTATTTTTACTCTACTAAAAGTAACTATAATTATTCTATAAATGACTTAAGCATATGGAATTCTTTACTCTGAGCAGAGTAGCAGAATACCATAAAAATTGCAATGGCTACAAGCATTTGGAGTTTATTAGAGGTGTATTTCGCTTCCCTTATTATTCATTCTTTAGTACTGAGTTATTGTAAAATTACAATGAAATTATATCACTTTGGGTTTGAAGGTGGATGGTAGCAGAGAATGAAATCACTAAAATTTCTTTGGCAAATCAAAGTGTTCTCTGTTAATTAGCTCCTGCCTACATGCATAGTATGTAAAAATAATTGTATGTTTATGAAAGAATGATTACTTAGGAAATGTGCTGTGGTAATAAGAAAAAAGCATGAAGAGAGCAATTTGAGTTAATATGTACACATGATTTTATGTAATCACATCACAGAAGGGGTCCCAGTTAATTAGATTCCTTTAGATATACAGAAAATATGAAAAACAAAGGTACTTAGGTCTAATACAATGTATGCTTAAGATATATGGGGAAATAATTTTGATTCTTTTATGAATATAAATATATATAACTATAACTATATATATATAACTATATATATATATGTACATATATATATATATATATATAAACTTTGACCTATATTTAAGAAATTTTTCTGTATAGTGTTTTTTTATGACATATAAAAACTGAAACAATATTGTAATAGAAATATTGGCTACAAAACACAATTTAAAGAGAGTCTGTACAATATAATTCTAAATCTTTAACTAATTTTTAATTTAAAGTGTAGACAAAACCAGAAATTCTAAAAGCAGACTCAAATTATCATATTTTAGTATTCTCTTGTGAAAAATCCATGTGGACATATAAATGTATAGGTACAGACAATGAGTTTAGGCAAACCGATATTTTTCCTTGGCTGAGTCTGACTCATTCCATCTGTCACCTATTGAAGATGCAAAATTAACACCCTTCTGTGAATATGCAAAAGCATTGCCTCCACCATTCTTGTGTGTAAATCTGTTGCCAAAATATCATTCATAGGGAAAAGGCCTACTACCTCTCTATCCAGATATGACATTCTAGAATCAAAATCTGAGCCCTCCAAGGTGGGGAAGCAAAAAAAAAAAAAAGTATTGTAATCTATATTTACATTAAATTTGTATTTCATACTCTTAAATATCTATCATCAATTCTATTTATTGTAATTGCAAAGATGTGTGTAATGAAAATATTTTCACTAGAAAGAGTATTCAAAGTTCCATGATGACCACTCTAGATCAATGCTACTTAACAGAGACATAATGCAAACCAGTATGTTATTTAATATATTCTAGTAAATATATTTTAAAAAGATAAAATTCATGAACATAAAATGTTATTTAACCCAATATATTCACAATTTTGACATGTCATCATGACATGAATAAATTTAGGCCCTAATGAAATAAGAGATGAAGATTATAAAAATATTTGGATATATAAAAGTTTAATGAGATATTTTGTATTCCTTTTTTCATACTATGTCTTCAAAATCCAGAGTACCTTTTACAATGTCAGCACCTGTCAATTTGCTTTAACCAAGATAAAGTGCTCAATGATCACATATGGCTAATGGTCACCACACTGAACAGAGCAGGTTAGGAGCACTCTTGGGGAAGACTCACTACACTGATAAATACATAGAAAGGCCATAAGTTTGGTGTTAACATTGGGGCAGTTTTTTCATACTTGTCTATTTGTAGCTTACTGCTCACAAGTAACTGCTTACTGAACACGTTAAGTCAATGTGCATATTGCGACCTTACTTTATATAGTTATATAAAACAAAGGACTCCTGCCTGTCCGGTTTGCTCAGTGGATAGAGCATTGGCCCACAAACTGAAGGGTCCCGGGATTGATTCCACTCAAGCGCATGTACCTGGGTTGCAGGCTCAGTCCCCAGTGGGGGCGTGCAGGAGACAGCAGATCAATGATTCTCTCTCATCATTGATATCACTATAAGGACCACTTACACAACTTTGTGCCACTAAATACTTTCATTTAAAGTAACTATTTTAACTGTATGAAGAGTAATTAACAACTGAGTTATTTTACTCTTGCCTTATAATTCTTTGATAATTTTGTATTTTATGAGTGCTGAAAGTGTAGAACACAAAACAGCTGAAAAGAAGAAACTCACACCTTCCTTTACCTCTGCAAACTCTAATTCAAAAGTAAATTTAATATACAGAATGTGGTGGGATGAAGATAGACTTATAATAAAAAGCCTGTGTGCTTTTATTTATTGGAGTTAGGGATCATAACACAACTGCCACTCATCTTGGCTAACCATCTATAGGCCATTTTGGCCATTCGATTTGGACATAAGTTATGAGGCCAAAACAAACAAAGGAAAAAGATTATGCCATTCCTGAAAGTGGTGCCAGGAATATCACATAGTCTCTCTCATATATCACACAAGGGTCACGCTGCTAAAAGATAAACTGTTATGTGACCTCTTAGGTAATAACCACTTTACCATAAAGTAAAAATGTGACAAACGCATTAAAATGCGACAGGAATATAAAACGTTTCAAATACCTGCCCATGTGAGATTTAGAGAGTTAAGCTGAATTCAGTGACCTCTATCATATTGTGAAACATCTAGATTAATTAACTTGGAGCTGATAAGCCAGATAAAAATACTTGAACATATACCTAGTAGTTTTCATAATTTCTGTCATGAATTAAAAAAAAAATATTAGTTTAAATGTTGGATTGCTAACAAAAAACAGTTTACCAATAGAGCCTTTGCCTGTTGAGATGAATAAATTTAGGCCCCAGTGAAATAAGAGATGAAGATTATAAAAACCTTTGGGTATATATTCGACAAAGATACTAAATTAGAATAGAATCTAATGTTTGGGTTTTTTTCTAAATGCTTTGTTCTATTAGAATCTATATAAAGAGAGCATTGTACAAGCTAAAATAGATAGCACCTAAAAATAATAAAAAGAACTTGTTGAACATGTTTCTTCATAAGATTCTTGATGGAAAAGGAAGCACATCAAAGAAGCACATCAAATATAAATTCTATTTCTCAGGCATACAATTCAGAGGAGGAAAGCATGGAGAAGCTCTAACATATCAAGTATTATTTAATTGCAAGTAGTATATTCTAGGAGGCTACATGTAAAGAAATGGCCACATTCTATTCTATACTATCCAATCTTTTTGGAAGAAATGCCAGCAGCAGCCTGGAAAGTAAATGGAGTGTGGATAACCAATTCACAAATTGCAAGCTTGGGAAAGAATAACACTGCTTAGAAAATGAAAGTCAATCAAGGTTGGAAACATTTCACCTGTTTTCATTTAAATCTTCAATCTTTTTTCCTGCTGGTTTAAGAAACAGCATACAGCATGGAGGGGCAGGAGGGAGTATGAACTCAGTATTTGAAAACAGCCACATTGACATGCTCAGGAAATTTCCGGTGACTAAAATTTTTATTTGACTAAGAAGAAAACCAGGCATTTGGATACTCTCCCAGTCACAACATCGTTTAGAAAACTTAAAGTTATTGTTTTCTATCATTTTTTTTTGTCCTGCCTATATATATAAGATCCACTTTAATTAATAAAGACAAAAGCTTAAAAAAAACATCATGAATTTATAAAAAGGTAAATTACCTGAAATATTACTTGATTAGTCCCCTGCTTTCAATTAAATGTATACCCACCCCATTTCAGAGCAGCAAGCATTTACTGCAATATAAAGACCTGAAATGGGGAAGGTTGTTAATTTCATTTTTCATTCAACCTGCACCAAAATTCCCCACGGTCATAAACACTCTTCCAAAGTGTACAATCTAAACCTTTCCTGTAAATTCAAAACTGCCTTATAAAATAGCCTCTGACAAGTCAATGGAATCAAAGAACAGAGTCACATTGCTTTAAATTTAAGTCTAAACCAAGTATTACATTTTAAGACAGGTATTAATTAAATATATCCACAGTTTTCTAAAAGGAACAGTTGGCCCCCTATTATGAATTCTTTGAAATCATTATATTTAAAGTCTCATAGAAAATTGAAATGCTTAAAACCTGAGAAATTTAACATGTCAATTCTGTAGCAACTAAACTATTGAATTAATGCCATACTGATGTATATATATATATATATATATCACAACCACATAATATTTTCAAAAAGATTTATTTTTCCAGTATTTTAATTAGAGACTGAACTGTCATAAGGTCCATATACTAGTTAATGGATCCTGTGCATCATCTCAAGTAATCTTTACACCAATCTTACTAGGTTTAAAAATTCCCAATTTAAAAATTACCATTATCATCTCATTTTACAGATACCAAACATGGCAGAGCCAATACTGGGACCCAGGCTTTCATGTTCAAGAACCCCGGCTCTTTATCTGCACAAAGGTGTACACGTGATTTTTCACAGGAATGATAGGTGAACTGTACTATCAAGTCTCTGTTGCTGGCCTTGATTATCTATGTATTTTTGTCAAAGCTAATCTGAATTAAGTGCATTAATCTGAGACTATAGAGAATGGCCTGGGATTCCAGGCAAGTAATAGGATTAAAGATTACCAAATCCCTTTTGTTTAAATGCTGGAAATACTAAGTCAATAATGAGATATTTTGAACAAAAATGAGGCTCTGTAATAACTCTGACCAAAAGTAACCTCACAGGTTGATCTGATCATAAATTCCTAATAGGGCAGGTTGTGGGTGGTCATGCCCCAAGCCTATACAAGTTTGATCTTAGCCTTAAGCAAGCCCTGTCCATTGTGCTTGGGTATGTAGGGTAACTCACCACTGAAATGCCCGAGTAAACCTCTTTTTCAGACCCCTGGGAGGCTTAACCACCCTTAAGGGAACACACAATCTTGTTAACTATCTTGTACCTTGCTTTCTCCCACCTTCATGTAATCTCCCTTATGTTCCCTCCTTAAATCCAGATGTGTAAGAGGGCACGAGGGGGGAGTGGGACACATATATAATACCTTAATCAATAAAGAAAAAGAAAAAGAAGGCACTGCAAAACTGTCATTCTCCAGAGCATTTGAGGTTTTGCTTCCTGACATGTCGCCAGTTTGGCGTAAATAAACCCAAATACACTCATAAAAATTCTCTAAAGTTTTCATGTTTTGTATGTCGACAGTACACTATGATTTTGAGCTATACAACCTCATATGGCATTGAAAACCACAACTGATCAATCACTATGGTTTTAGACTTTTCTCAGTCTCTGTAGATGCCTCTGCCTATGACCTACTGCCATTGGTACCTGTGGCTCTCATGACAGTGAGAAAGAAATCACTTCCCTTCCTGCAAAGGACCATCAGAGTAGAGCTACATATGAAAGCTACCTGGGTTACTTTGAGCGACTTCCCTCCTCCCCTGGGAATGGTTTTCCCCATCCCCAACATTAAAAGTCCTTGATCTATAGAGAAATAATAAATAACACATATTGAGTGATTTATCTCAGTCAGGCACTGTTCTATGGACTCATTCAATCTTCACAACCAATTTATGAACTATATTAATATTACTATTTTATATATGAAGAAAGTGAGGCTCAGATAAATTAAGGAACTTACCCAAGGTCATACATCTAAAAAATGGTAGAGCCTGGCTTTGACCTCAGAAAGTCTGATCCCAAAGATAGCATATTTAATCACCATACTATACTGCCTCTAACCAGATCAGTGATGGCGAACCTATGATACACGTGTCAGAGGTGACATGCGAACTCATTTTTTTGATTGATTTTTCTTTGTTAAATGGCATTTAAATAATAAAATAAATATCAAAAATATAAGTCTTTGTTTTACAATGGTTGCAAATATCAAAAAATTTCTATATGTGACACGGCAACAAAGTTAGGGTTTTTCAAAATGCTGGCACGCCAAGCTCAAAAGGTTCGCCATCACTGAGCTAGATGGTTAAATCATTATTTTTAAAAAAATTAAAACAAATATGAAAGAAAACACCATTTAAAGTTACAGTAAAGAGACTCAAAGACTCAAGGAGGAAAAATTATTTCATGAATATAGGTCCATTCCAATCTAAAATAAGTCTTGACTTAAAAAAACTTTAATTTGGACCAGGGGGTGGAAGATTCTCTCTCTCTCTCTCTCTCTCTCTCTCTCTCTCTCTCTCTCTGTTTCTTTCTCTTTCTCTCTCTCTCTCCCTGTCCCTGTCCCTCTCCCTCCCTCTCTCTTTCTCTCTCTCATGTGTGTTGACTTTTGTTTCTTCATAATTTTGGCCTTGTTCTAAACAACTGTTACAAACTAGTCTTGATTGTGCCCAAGTGCCAAAGTGCCACTATTGTATAAATCACCGAAGTCTACCATATACATTGTTTTTTAGAATTTAATTGTCTATTTATTTCATTAAAAAACGAAACTATTGACATAGCACTTATTTGATTGCTTTAAAAATACTTAAAGGCAAATACCATATAAATCTAAACACTATGACTAAATTTAATGACATAAATGGATCTCATAAATATAATATGTAGACAAAGAAGCCTGATGTAAAGAGTACAAACAATGATTCAACTTCTATAATTTATATAGGGTGTCCCAAAATTCACCCTATATAAAGGGTGAATTCAAGATTTGAATATTGCGTGAGCATTAACAACAACAAAAAATGAAAGCCTAATTTTACTTGGTTTATTGAATCAGATTCTAATATATATTGCCCTTTGATTTCAATCCTTCAATTTGATAAGCATTACCAAGTACCAATTATGGCCCAGGAGCAGGGACAATGAAGACCAATGAAGACCACGGCTTTGCGTATGTGCCAGCAAAGCCATGGAGGCCATTTACCTGATGTGCTATTCCATACATAACCCTATACTGTATACTTTCTGAATCAATAAATATTTATGATTTTTAATTAAAACCCTGTGTTTTCTATCAAAATTACTTCTTGCGTGAATTTTGGGACACCCCATATAAAGTACAGAAATAGCAAAGCTGACCTATGGTGTTAATGTTCAGGATAGCAGTTACCCTTGCCATGGGGGCACAAAAGGGTTTCTGGTTCTGGTACTATTGTGTTTCTTCTTGATCTGCCTGACAGTTACACCAATGTTGCATTTGAAGAAACTCACTGGGATTTACACTTATCTTGATGTACTTTTACCCTACATATGCTATATTTCAACACGATGGTTTGCATTAACAATCATTAAGTCATCCAAAACTCTCATTTTGCTAATTACAATTTAGCACTGCTTTTTCTCTTCCAAAAAAATACAATAAATGCTTCATAAAGAAAGCAAACAATATTTCTACATAATGTTGTAAAATTACTATTTTCCTACATATGAGTTTTATTTAATGTCAAATTTATCAAGTTGTCAATTATACACAGTAAAATTCATCCTTTTAAATGTACTGGACTATGACTTTTGACAAGCACATACATTCGTGCAACCATCACTGCTATCAGGATGCAGAACAGTTTCATTAACCCCCAGGTTTCCTCATGCCTTTTTGTAGTCAACCTGATGCCTCATTGCCCCAGCCTCTGGTAACACTGGTCGAGTTTCTGTCCTACAATTTGCCTTTTTCAGAATGCCATATAAATAGAATCATACAGTATGTATTCTTTTAAGTACAGCTTCTTTCATTTAGAGTAATGTTTCTGAGACCCACCCATGTTTGGTGTATGTCAGCAGTTACATCCTTTCTATTGCTGAGTAGAGTTACAGTGTATGGATATACCATAACTGAAGAACATGTGAGTAATTTCCAGTTTGAAGTGATTCTGAATTAAACAACTACATTCATACTTAGGTTTTTGTATGTGTGTGAGTGACACATTTTGTTTTTAAATCCCACTTGGACTTTTACTTTCACAAAATATTTTATTTGTTGCCTTTAATCTATGGTAATTCTGATATCTAGAGCTTATACCAACCAGTTCAAAATAATATAAAATCAGAAAGTGAATCAAATAACAAACATCTTATAAAAATACATCAACTTTTACAAATTCCTCCCTTAAAATATTTCTTTTTAAAATTATCTACAGAATTGAGAATGAACTATTTTATAAAAGTGCTGACTTAATTCAAAATTAGTTAATTCTGTTTGATTGTATAAAATTTAGAATAATTATATTACGAATTTGGATTTGAAGTCATAATCAATGAAGTGAGAAGAGGTAAGAAATGTGGCTTGAAAAGTAAAGTGTTTTATGTCTTCCTAATTCCCTAATTTAACATATTATAAACTTCACCCAACTGGTTAGTACTTTTCATCCATGGTAATTGGGATAATTTGAGTGACAAAATGGAAACATGGTAGATGTTACCTAGCATGTTGTGGTAAAGTGGAATGGCCCGTCCAAGGGTAGTAAATGCAGTCATGACTAGTGGGACCGCTACACCTGCAGGCAATTACAGAACAGAAAACATCATTCTCCATTCACAGTGACATGCACACACATGCACCGGTGCTCACACATGGAGCCTCCAGGAAGAACATGGGAAGCAAGCACACCAAGTACCTATCCATCAGGCCGATGCAGTCTTCAATACTTGAGCCTATGCACCTGCAGAAGATCCAAATTTTAAAAATACAAGGAAAAAATTAGTCACTTAAAAAAATCAATAAGATAAATACCAATTGTGTGAAATTCTTAATTATAGTTATTAGACAATTTTGGAACACCATGAATTTGAAGGCAATGAGGAGATTATTGCTGCATGGATACACAGGAATAAATTGCAAATACCACCCACGTAGAATGCAAAGAAATATATCCACAGAAAAGGACATTTTGCTGTATTTTGTGGGTAGTTTCCAAATGCATATTGCTCATTTCTAATACTTTCTACTTATTTGCATCGTTCATGATTATATGTCTTGATGAATAACTTGATATTTCCATGGCAATAATTGGTTTCATGCATACAGTTTCATCTAAAAGCTCTTCAATTTATGTAAACACAAAATCAATAAAAAAGGAAACATATACTATTGAATATCATATAATAACCTGATGCTTAATACTCATTAAAGATTGACTTTGGCAGAAAGTGAGTTAACATTCTTTAATGCTAGTCTCATAGATATTTTACATAATCACATTATTCCATTCCTTGGCTGTGACTGTCTTTATAACATACTTATCTTTAAACATGAATTCATTTAAAAAGCAAATTAACTGGCTTCACCATATTACCGTTTATCTTGACACTCTTTTTTCAAAGAGCAGTGCCATAACAGGCAAACAAAAACTGGTTTTAAACTGCCAAAATATTTAATGTAAAAAATAACAAATAAATTAATCCTCTCCAAGGAAATGAATATGTTTAGACTCAGGTAACTAAAAATCCACTGAGATTAACATTTACTAGTAAGTGAAATAATATAAGTACACAAAATTGCAGCCCCTATAATTTCATTTTGATGTATTCTAGAAATATTCTTTTTCCATTTTCCAATGTACTTGAATTGCTTTTCTTTCTGTTTTCCCCCATCAAAAACATATAGCTCCAGTGCATTATCAAGATTCCTCATACAGCTATGATTTATAGAACTGTCTAATTCAGTGGTAATGAAAATGACTTTTTCCAAACTAAAATTTCTTAAACAGAAAAAGAAGTTGATGTTAAAATCACTGTATAATGAATAGCAAATGTATCATGCATAAAGCCAGATTGTCCATTATATTTTTAAATAACAAAACATTGGTGAACTATTACTACTACGCCCAACAATAATTATGTCACTATTTTCCTGTTTCAAAAATATATTATAACATTCAGACTAGGTAAAAGTTGGAATTGGTTTGTTTTTGTTTTGAGGATTGTTTTTGAGAAGTCAGACATTTTTTTAACATACAGGTATATGGGAAATACATTATAAAAAGTTTTTTAATATGCAAATAACTAGAGCACATAGTTTTGAATTGATACCATAATCTGTAATTAAAACCTTTTCTGAAAATGGAAAATTAACTAATTTAAAAGCTTCCAAATTGTCTTATCATGGTTTCTTCTTATTCAATTCTGAAGAACTTATTTTTTTGAAGTTCCTATTATATTTTCTTCAAAATGTTATTTTTAAATATACAGTATTGACAGTTTGGAAAATTAATAGCGTACTTATTTCCGAATGAGAATTTGAAAGCTATGGTTAGTTTGTAATCTATGTCTTTTTTTTTTAATCCTCATCCGAGGATATTTGTCATTGATATTTTAAAGAGAGTGGGAGAGAGAGGGAAAGGTATAGAAAAATATCAACGTAAGAGGAACACATTGATTGCCTCCTCCATGCCAGGGCCGAGGCTGGGAGGAGCCTGCAACAGAGGTCCATGCCCTTGACTGGAATCAAACCCAGGACCCTTTGATCCACAGGCTGGTGCTCTATCCACTGAGCCAAACCGGCTAGGGCTGTAATCTGTATCTTTATAATAATCTTTGAAAAATAGGAAAATATTTCAAAGTGAAATTAAACTTGAGGAAAAAGTGTGAATAATGAAAAATCATTCACTCATTAAAAACAAAACAAAATTGTGTTGCATGCCTACTCAGCATTCCTACCATTTTAGGGCCTGGAGGTGGAAAAAGAAAAGATGAGTTAGACATTTGCCTCTTTGTAATGAGCTCACAAGTTTTTTAAAAGTATGCTTCCATTGATCTCAGAGAACAAGGGAGAGGGAGAGAGAGAGAGAAAAATCAATGGTGAGAAAGAATTATTGATCGGCTGCCCTCTGCATGCCCCCCACTGGGGATCGAGCCCACAACCAGGGCATGTACCCTTGACTGGAATTGAACCCAGGACTTTTCAGTCTGCAGGCCTATGCTCTATCCACTGAGCCAAACCAGCTAGGGCTGAGCTCACAATTGAATGAAGAAGACAGATGAGGCAATAGGGACAGGGAAAAGTAGAACCTAGAGCATGCGACAGGAACCAGAATTTGAAGCCTCTTTGTTCAGGCACAGACATTATAAAAAACCACCAGAGGGTTTCAAAGAAGTAGCGAAACTGCTGGCTTGTGTTGTCCATAGATCTCTTTGTGGAGACTGGCCAGCTGGGAGCCAGGAAGACATGTTTGTTACGGAGACTCTTTTAGTCTATTCAAAAGATGATGGACTAAACTAGGAAAGTGGTACCTAGGATAGAAGCAGCGGGACAGATTAAAAAAAAAATATATATCTCAGAAGGTATGGGGGAAAAAAGAGAAGTTGATGGCTGATTTTTTGATGAAAGGGGAAGAAAGAGTTAAGAATGACTTATATTTCTAATTTTGAGACTAGTGCTACCATTAGTGAGAGAATGCAAGAAGAGGATCATCGTTTTCTTGGGCGTGTTGGGGCAGGAGGAGTTGCTAATTTCAGTTCTGGTACGAACTTAGTGTGGCTCTTCTATAATCCAGCAGGAAATGTTCCTCAGCAGCTAGAAAATGAATCTGTCGCTGGAGGGTGGGGGTAGAGGCTGAAGGCGCAGTGTAATAATCAATTTTGAAATAGCATACAGGAGAAAATTGAAACCATGTAAGTGAATGATATGGCCGAAGAAGAATCTATAAAGTGGAAAAAAAAAAAAAAAAGCGTAGATTGAGACTGAAACCCAAAGAACTTCAAAAACTAGTGAGTAAATGACATGCAATGAGCTCATGTCAGAAGCAGGAGGGAAAATAACAGAGTTTAACGAATTAATTACAGCATCCTTGAAGCCCAGTCAGAAGTGAACTCCAGGCAACAGGGTCATCATCAGTGTCAAATGCACGGAGAGGTCCGGTAAGATAAGAACCACTGATAGGGTTTCAGGTGTCCTTGTTGAGCTCGCTAGCATTTAGGTTGTTGTGAACTGAGAAGCTAACTGAAGACAGAGGCAGGGGAAAAGGAAGGAGAGAGAAAGAGGGGGCAGGACAGGTGCTAAAGAAAACTTGTTGAGAGACTTGTGTAGGATATTTGAGATTTAAACATATTTATGAGCTGAGGGGATAAGAAACAATGGAAGACAAAGAAGAATGAGGGCTTGGCTGAAGTGGTACTATCCTTCCTCAATACGAGTCAATGTGCATTTAAAGATGGATATTCTATTTCAACTCTGTACTTTATATAAACAACTATTTAGCACAACAAGGATATGGAATAATATGACTTTCAATAAAATTAGTGTTCTACAGTAGAACATTTATGGAAATATCAGAAAGAGAAATTATGATATATCAGTATCACATTATAAAATATCTGGAATTTCAAATATTGAGCTGTTTAATATTTGCCAGTAACATAGTTGAGATTTTTTAAAAAAAATCTTTATTGCTAATATATTTTCATAAAATCTCCAAATTCTTCAATGAAAATGGAGGAATATTTAAAAATTAAAATAGTGTAGACAATAATTCCACAACAGCCTGTCTTTCCTCCTCTCCATCAACAGAAATTATTTCACTAAATTTAAAAATTATAAAAAAGAATTAATAATAAAGAGTAAGACATAGATTAAATTTAATAATATGAAATCATGCCTCTAATACTAACAGACATTTAATAAAGTTCTTAAAAAATGCCCTTATGAAACATAAATATCCCAGTCCATGTCTAAAAACCAAATTAAATTGACATTTATCCTGGACTAGCGGCGCTAGTGAGGAAACAATAATCCCTGTCCTTATGGTCATTTAATTACATAGTAAATTTAGTTTACAAGTCCTCTTTAAAGATTTCTATCTGGCTGATTTCAAATATGAAAATCGTCCCTAAGATTTAAATTGTTGCTCATCATTACAAAATGTGGGCAAAGATCTCTAAAAGACAGATTTAAACTGTTGAAAATAAAAATTCACTGTTACTTCCTAGTGGTCCAGAGGTGTCTTGCCTATTTTTGAAGTTGGCTATCACTCACTATGTCTGATGCCCAGCAGGTGTTCAATGAGAAAAGACTGCTAAACTATAGTCCTTTGGTCAAGACAAAAAGAGACAACATTATTGTTTTCTTTTCTCTAGGAATATTAGTGAGAATCTCCTGACAGGTGCTAAATGGATCACCTACTTTTAAGAAAGTATCTAAAGAACTTATTAGAGCCAATTTATCTAATGCACTTCTAGAGTAGTACATGTGCTTTCAAGGTATTAAACAGATAATTTCATTTTCAGAAAATCATTAAACAGTATTCAAAGGAAGAAGTTTCCTTCTTAAAAAAATAAGTGATTTGAAAGACTATGTCCATTAACTTTGTTCTTGAATGATCTGGCTGACATAATATTGGCATATGAAAGAAACGCTGTTTTCCAAAGTGGAGCTGGCCTGGTGTGCTCACACTTCCTCATAGGGTAGTAATTACAAGTGTTTCGGAATAAAAATAGTCACTCGTCCCATCATGCCGCTGCCCTTGCGATCTTTGTGGGCTGCGCAGAGCACTCCACTGCTTCAGCGACAGATCTCAAAGCACAGGGCTTCCCAGCAGTGCTGAACGGAGGGGACTCAGGAAGCACATTTCTAAATTCTGTTGTGTGGCTGGGGCCACAGAACTTTCATGAAGTGAGTGAACCCCGATCACATGGAGGCTATCAGGAAAACAAACAAACAAACAAAACAGCACTTAACTAAATAAAAGCAAAACCAGAAATCCTTCAGTCGCTCATTACAGAGCCCATGTACCTTGGAAGATCCCAGGGAGTATTCTACTCAAGTTCTGTGTCCCCACCGTTCTGTAGCAGTGAGTTTAAAAACATCTTTCCATTTACTGGCAGTTCCCAAATGATCTGGTCAGATTTGTTCCCTGTTACACCTGCCTACTCCCTTTTGGCTGGCATCCACCTTTGGTTGTTGTAGTAAATTGGTATCTTCATTGCCTCTCCTTCTACTTCCCCCCATGATATGTGCCTTCTTTTATTGTATGATAATGATTTAAAGGGGCCGAGAGGAAGACACACCAGTGACACACGCAGACTGGGGCTCTGTGATCTCACTTTCATTTCCCTAATGGCTTCCTTGTAATTAGATTCGCAAAAACAGCAAAAGGCCTCCTTTTGAATGGCAACAGCTGTTGACATCAACATTATATTAAATAATTTACTGGTTTAATTTTAGCCGCAAAACAATAAAACCCTCTTGTGGATGATTATTTTAGCGGCAAAGTTTTCCCTTTCAGCTGCTGGTGCTTCTGCTCCAGCGGTACCAGTGGTTTCTTCGTGAAATACTCTTAACCCACGCGTGCCAAAAACTCACCAGGGGAGCAGTTTATGCCTTCTAGTTTCCTAGAAGTACAGTATCTGTGTGACTACTTCAGTGCCCTCACCCTGTGTGCTTATATCTAAACCAGTGAGTGGCATTAGCTCTTCCAAGCTGAATTTGAATTTGAATGGCACAATATGGCATTACCTTTGAGGACCTGCCATTTCACAGAGTGACTTAAACTGATTCCTTGACCTGAAGGAAACTGTAGCAGCATCTGCAAATTAATGCTTTCTTGGCAGAAGATAATGTTGTTTGCTTCACTTCTCCAACATCCCCTAAGAGCTAGCCCTTAATCTGGTAGAAAATCTCTTTATGGAATCTCATGCTTTCCTGCCAGAAATAATGTAACCAAGCTAATTCTCAACAAGTGGATGCGTTTGTACATGTGTGTGCACATGGGTACTCACAAGAGAGATGAGGTTTTATGGACAGAAAGGAGATAGAGCATGTGAAACTGCTCTCGACTCTAAAATTATTCACATTCTGGAGAAAAGAAAAAGAAAATATCTTACTAGCACAGATTTGTTGAAAATAAAAATAGTTGTTGGGGTTTGTTAGGTAACTGACATTATTTCCATTATAGTGCAGTAGTTTTCTTCTTTCTGTAAAATGTCTTTGTTATTCAACCGTTATCAGTATCAAAGATAAATCTACTTTTTATTTATTTTATGACATCTTTTTGAAAAACAGAAAAATGTGTGTCCATCTTTGAATTGTCCTACATCAAACAAAAAAAAAATGTCTCAGTTATAGGTTAACCTGTAACACAATTATTTTCAAAAGAAGCACTCTTAATTTTATTAAAGCACATGTTACTAAGTTCTCTTTTTTTCTGCCCCTACTACTTTTGCTTATATTTTGTTGATGGAGTAATCCAAGGCAGTATTTACCAGAGAGAGCTAACCTTACTTTAAACTGGTTGTAGCAACAAAGAAACAGAAACAGAAAGCCTCTGCTGAAGATTTACTAAGCACACATCTTAAAAGTATGATTACTATCTTGTCTTTTCTGATAGCTTCAATCTCCTATAAATTTGAAAGAATTTTCACACTCCATACAAAGTACACCGGACACCAGCTTCATGAAGACGTCAATAAAATAGTGCTGGTTAAATGGAAATATTTCAAAGGGTATACATTTGCTTCCTTAAACCATTCTCTTAGAAAGGATTTTTCTTAAAGCCAACATGTTAAATATAAAGATGAATAGAATTTTGTATGAGAACACTACACACTTTGTAGCCTGTGTCAGGGATGCAGGCATGGGCGTGGGCCTTTGGATTAGCAATACACACAAGCCGGGGTGGGGTCCTTGTCGGCCGATGCTTACCCCTGCGTGCAGTTGGGGTGGCAGGGGTGGCACTCCCGGTCCTGATCCGCATACTTGAAAATGAAACTGTTTGCCCCCTGTAAGCCATCTGGACATTTTTCCACACAGTTTGGGCCATCCTTAAAATGGGAGCACTTTGTACAGTTGTCAGGTCCCTGAAATGTGAAAAACAAAATTAAATAAAATAAACAAAGAGAAATAGGTGCCATTTACTCTGAAATGTCTTCAGTTGGCTTAGATACCGAGACTTGAGTGGGCAGTCAATACACCTCGATGGAATTGGGGAACATTTTCAGTAATAAAATGGGGATGTAGCTCTTGTAGCTTTTTCGATCAGCAACATTTCCCAAGGACTTTTCCAGAACACCAGTATTTTCATGATTCAGGAAATCATGACTGCTGAGGTTCAATCAAACACCTGTCTATATCTCTATTTTGATGTGAGACTTAGAGCTTTGAAAAAAACAACAACAAATTATCCGATGACACCTAACCCGTATTCAAACTGAAGAGTTTGCTATTGGAAACGTCTTATTTCCTACCAGAAAAGAATACTTCATATGCTTCCAATTTTAACACCTGCTCATGGGTACTTAGGCACATAATGCCTTCTATTATACAAAATCATTTACTGTGCAAGTATGCTCAGTGGCATGACTTATTGTACAAGACAAGAGACATGCTGATGTCTGCTTGCAGAACACAAGAATATAACTTACTATGAGTAAATTAGGCAGCTACAGTGGCAACTAGAAATTATTTTTCTATAAAATTGTAATGCAAAATAATATCCAGGTAAATCAAAAGTTATAAAAATTATGAAACTAAAATTAAATTCACATTTAAACTTTAAGTACACTATAATAAGACAAATTGTTTTTGTGTTTATTTTTTTCAAGTATCTCAACTATTTCATTGTGTTATCATTATACAAATCCTAATATCCTAAGCTGAATTAACTAAAAAATGTCTTTCTTGGCAAATCTCAAAAGAAATGAAATGTACTGTTTCTCCACCTCATTTCAATGAAAAAGAATTTAAAGAAATATATGTATGTCTAACGTTTATTCTTTTATCATTATATTCCTAAAGCTTTTAAGAACCTAGGTTCAGTGAATGAACTGAAATGCAATAACATAAAACATAGGTGAATGCACTATTCTTCCTTATCTCTGATTTTAAGCTACCCCTGTGCTCAGTAAATTAGACAGACAACTATAAGATAGACCACATCCTGATGGAAACAATGCATTTTTTTCCTCAGTGACAATGTTTATCCCAAGTAGCAATTGTAAGAGACAAAACTGCTTTTCACCAGTAACCAATTCTCTTCCACTTCCAGTTACATGGCATCTTGAAATTCTCTTCTCACCAGAGGTAAGGCATATTTTGCTTTGCACAATGAAATTAAATAGCAGGCATTTCTAGAACTGACTATGCTAAACTCTTCAACCTTCTCTTTTCCTGCTTCTGTGATGCAGGGACACCATGTAATAACAGAATGATTTAAATAAACTAATAAACTAATTATTTACTAGAAGAATTTATGCCATAGGAGCCAGCATGAGGAATATAAAGAGCATGGATTTCTCTAGCAGCCTGACATGGTCAGAGAAGATGGCAAATTCTTGATTACTCTAAATATACATTTCCAAAGTGTCAGTCTCTCTAAAAGAGATTTTATTATTCTATGACTCATGGTGTCTGAATATGTTAGTTTTAAAAGAAGTCTTATAACAATATATCTTTAATAACCCATTATGAAACTTTATTTCCCTGTGTTTGTTCATGACATTCTTTACAAAATCTCTATTTCCCATGCTGTGGATAAAATATATTTTCCATTACTACCCTTAGTGGCTGCATATGCCCTTTGCATACATACTTAGGGATCATTAAGTATTAAACTGTCTTTTAGACTGGTTCTTCAGGCCAAATCACACCACTTCTTTTTCTCAGAGGTCTGATTTTTCCAAGTTTTCCACATCCTTCTTTAGATGAAGTTCCAGTACGGCTCTTGGGGTCTAGTGGAAGTTTGGAGGGCTCAATTATTTTTTTTTTCTACGTTACTTAAGTGATGAATGAGCACTGTGGCAGAAAAATTAATAATATTTAATTTTAAAATAAATTCTTATGGAGAAATGTTGAGGCCTTGGCTACAACCAAATGTTGGTCCCTAAGTCATCTACTGAGAGATGACTCAATACACAAATGGACTGGAAATTTGTCTAATAAAGGATGGATATGACACTTTGGAATGACAAACACATACCAATTTCATTATTAAGATAAAGCCTGAACATTGGGACTCAAAGGGAAGACTGAAAAGTAATGATCATTTTCTCTGTAAGGCTAACTTCAAACTCTACATATGTCCATTTACCCATGAAGACCTTCCTGATCCCACACCCTCTACCACACCCTCTCCTAAAATTTACATAGCTCTATTTTCCTCTTTGCCATAGTATTTATCACACTGCTTAAGACTTTCATTTGTATTTGCCTTCCTCCTTCTTTCAATGGACCTTCACAATGCCATAATAGTTAAATAATTAAACATAGAATGTTATAGTTGACCTCAAAACAACACCAACTTTCACATTTTCAAATCTTTGCATATTTCTGCATTCCAGATTCTTATTCAAAGCATAGCTCAAACATCACTTCTCTATGGCCTGCTTTGATGGCCTACTTTCCATCCCAAAGACAGATTTAGTTTCTCCCTCAACTATGTTCCTATAACAATCTTATATTATAAAAGCCTAATATTCTAAGTGTCCAGTCGAGTTAGCTCTTCAACCCATCAAAGTGTAATATGCTAATGATATGCTAAGGTCACTTAACCACTTGCTATGACATGCACTGACCACCAGGGGGCAGACACTCCAACTGATAGGTTAGCTTGCTGCTGGGTTCCAGCCCATTGGGACTAAGCAAAATGGGCTGGACACACCCGGGAGCCCTCCCATGGTCCCTTCCCAGCAGGCCAACCTCCCGTGTCTTTCCCTGACCCTGATTGTGCACTGGTGGCATCCCTTGGCCTGGCCTGTGCCCTCTCACAACCCAGGATCCCTCAGGGGATGTTGGAGAGCCAGTTTCAGCCCGAACCCGCAGGTCTGGCTGAGGGACCTCACTGGTGCACGAATTTGTGCACTGGGCCTCTAATTTATATGCATTTTAGTTTATCAATTATTTTGCTTCAAGCTAATTACTTGTTCATCTCTGTTTTCTTTTCAACACTGTGTAGTCTTCAGGGTCAAATCCATATCTCCTTTTTGAATACATAATCTGGGACTTAAATATTTAAGAAATTGAATTTTTACATATTTTACCTCCATTACCAAACTTAAAAGTCTCTTGAGGGTGAAATATCAAACATGATCCCCCGTTACATGCTATAACCACCTATAGAATGAATGGATAAGCAATACCGCATGACACAAACACTCATACATGAAACTCAATAAGGCAACACAAGCACAGATGTCCTCAGGCTTACCGGTCCATGGCACGTGAGGATGCCATCCTCCATCTTCTCACACTGGGGGTCACACTCCACACAGATGGAGCTGTTCGCAAACTCTCGGAACTCTCTGTGAAAACATCAGCTGCATGAGGTGGTGTAAGCAAACAAGCTGTCAATTTAACAAATGAAATAACATCTGCTAAGAGTCCTATTGGCAGAGTAAATTCTAGAGTTTGTTTCTCTCTGTGCCAGGAGCATCAGAATCATTTCCCTGTACATTAAGGAGTAAGTTCTCCATTAGGAGGGAAGATAAACGGCAGCCAGATGGCTCTCCTTGCCCTCCACTGGGTTCAACGATAGACTCATTCAGGAAACCTCTCACTTGTGAGAGATACTGTAGCCATTTCAAAAAATAAAGCAAGTATAACTCTTCTGATGACACAGCAGAACCGTTTTAACTTTTGAAGTGAGGCTATCTCTATAAAATTTTACTCTTGGTGGAAACTTTGTTATTTTAAACCCTGAAAGGACTATTGTATTTTTCTTGTTGCTAAGTTGCATGAATGTTCTCCACCCTTGTCCTTCAAATCCCAAGACTGTTTAATTTATTTTTGGTGCAACTTCAAAAAATGCTTTGATTTCTTTTCTTCTTTTAAAATATCTGCCATAGAGAATTAGAGAAAAGATCCTTTTACGGTAGATTTTATTTTCTCAGATTATTGATCTAATGTCATAACATTTTTTTTTCAGTTTAAACTCCTTTTGAAGTAATTCTATATGGCATACAATAAAAATAGTTTAATGGTAACATTCTAAAACTTTCTAATTAAAACCTGGAATGATGATGATACCTCCTCACACCATTATGTATTGTGACTATTTGAATATTAAATGGTATCCATATAAGTTTGATAATCCATATCTACTCTAAAATGTTCATTTTAATAATTGGTTATCAGTCATGTCCAATATGTTTAAACTATTCTATTCCCACTACTGTGTGAGTGGGTGCGGTACTGGGCAAAGGTAATTTAGAATGTCATTAACAAAACCTGACTAAATATTTATAGCTACTGCATTGTTTTGTGCCTTTGTACTATGAGCTACCATTCCAACCTAATAGCATTGCAAATATCGCAATTATGGATTAATTAGGTGATAAATTCAAATTTATTTTTCCCTTGAGTGAAATATTTCCTTTTTTTTTCATAGTAAACTATCTCATTTGGTTACTGTAAAGCCTTAATAAATGACAGAAGTCCAAAGCATGTGCTCTATTTTCTTTTGGATAGATTAAGATGACACCTACTCCAAGGCAAAATAATTAAATTTGGTTTTCAAAATGAATAGCATAAATCAATGGTTTAGTTATGTATAAATGCAAATATTTAATTACATGGATTTAACATTTTTAAAGTGCTAGTTTGCTATGGATTAAATGTTTTATGAATTTTCTCATGTCTAAAATTGCAATTAATTGAAACCGATTTTTTTCTTGCACGTTTCATCAACATGAGTGATATAAAATACTTAACTAGGAAATCTGCAGAATATAAAGGGAAAAATGGCCTCCTATTGGGAGGAGTACCCAAACTGGAAAGATAGTCAGAAGCATTGTCTATTTAATGATAGTGCACGACAGTTAAAACAAAGCTTGTGTCATCAGCAAATTATTTATTTTGCAAACAGGTTTCTGGGGTGACTAAAGGGTTATGGTACTAAATAAAGGTCATAATTTTTGTGATACTAGAACATAGGCCATGCTTATCTGTCTCTTCTCTAAAATCTCCTTTCTGGCACACAGAGTTGACATAAAGTGAATATGATTAAAAATTACTACAGCCCTAGCCAGTTGGGCTCAGTGGATAGAGTGTCAGCCTGAGGACCGAAGGGTGGTGGGTTTGCTTCTGGTCAAGGCATGTACCTCGGCTGCAGGATCCTCTTGGCCTCCGCCCTGGTCAGGAGGCAACCAGTCCATGTGTTTCTCTCACATCGCTGTTTCTCTCTGCCTTTCCCTCTCTCTCCCACGCTCTCTCAAACCAATGAAAAAATATCCTGGGGTGAGGATTTAAACAAAAAAATTACTAGAGACCATCTAGCTGCCTTTTCTTCTGTGGACTACATTTCCATTTGTAGGGCTTCTGGCTTTCTTCCTTTCTGCTCTCGGAACAGATACTTCTTACAGTTTCTACGACTCCTCCTCTTTATTGCTACTGCCTCCATCATTGTTCTTTTTCTTCCCGGTCCACCTTGCCAGAGATTCCCTTTCACTGGAATCTGACCTACGAAATCAGTCTGCTGAGCATGAGCATTGCACTCAGAGTGCTCTATTCCTTGTTTTTGAGGCTCTACATTTTTCAGTTTGTTGGTGTCTGCTATCTTAGCCAATCCTATGATCAATAACAAATACTCTGAGGTCACACCCTTCTCAAATTTCAATCCCAGGATCCAGGCTAATATTTCCAGGCTTTAAATCCCTCAATTTCTCAAAGCTTCAGTTTTTTAGGTAACCGCTGTAAAAAGGAAAAAAAAAAATGTTTCAATAAGAAGTTGTGATCATTAATGTAAAAATGCCTACAAAGAGCTTAGACAGGCACTCTTTTTGATGTTTCTGTGTTCTTAAAGTTTCAGAAGTGTTTAATCACCGTGCCAGATAAGAAAAATGTAAGATTCCATTGCAATTAACTTTCTTTTTCATTTTGATAGCTTGTGCATTGTAGTTAAGGGTTGCCAAAATATAGTGACTCAAATGATTTGAATTTTGAGTGTTAATAGCCAACAATTGGCTGATTTTCAAGTGCTCTCTTTAGGGTTTCTTCTTTTATGATAATAAACCTCTTTTATAAATAAGAATAAGATTTTGGTAATTGCCATACTGTATTTGTATTTATTTTTAGCAGTTTCTAAGGTGACTTTTCTACCTAACCATTTGGTCAGCTCATATTAATAGACAAAGAAAGAAAATAATGAGTTTTGATGGCCATAACACATAATAAGATTTTATTATCTATTTCTCAGTTAATAATCACAACTATTTTATGAAGTTGGCACTGTTACTATTCCCATTGCCATATAAGAAAATGGAGTTTACAATGATTAGGTTATTTGTCCAAGGTTGGACATTTCCACTAGAAAGTGATGGTTAGCTTTGAATTCATTTTCCCTCAAATGTTGTTTTAACTACTAGGCAATGTTGAGAGAAACTATCCACTCCCACAGAACTGGAGATGGGGAAATGTATCCTTGTTTGGGCAGACAAGAATTACATCAGATTCTTAGAAGATATTTTTATTTATTTTTTCAAATTAACACTGTGAGTATGATTTTCTAGGGCCCTATTACTATTTCAAAATATATAAAAAGTTTTAAATTTCTTTAATACATTTCATTTAATAACATGGAAACTGGTAAGTTTTCAAAAAGAATCAGGTAATTATTGTTTATTCAGGAAACTGGTAATTTTCCTTTACTTAGTTTTAATTTTTTGCACAATTGAGAGAGAGGATGATGTATAGATCCACATATTTATCAATTTCATATTTCCGGTAAGTTTAAAATGAAATATTTTTTAAAAAGCGATGGCATCTGAAAAGGAAAGAGAATGAACATGATGCCCTGGGTTGTAGTATTGGCTTGGGCTCCCTACAGTGTTATGAGCTTGGCCAGTACTAATTCTACCAGTTCTCAGTGATTATAGGATACTGCTGTAAAAAAACATGTATCCTAGAATTTATTACTTCTTTAGAACTGCAGATACATATTCAATAAACTTTTACTGTAATATTCACTTAATGGAATTAAAGTCTATTAGTTTCATTTTAGGGGTGTCAATTGCCACCCACAAACAAGCATATTTTAATCTGAGCTACTTTATGTACAGAAAATATATTACTTTCATAAAAATAAAGAACCATGAATACATTTCACTGAGACAAATAGCACAGAATTTGTTGTTCATTATCAATTTTATGAGCTGATTGTATCTTGCAAAAATAAGAAGCTGAAATTTCCCTGAAAAACTAGTACATTTTAATTTAAAATTTTTATACTTAATTTTCTAATTTTAATCTCTTTCCTCTAAATTGTATGGACAGAATTGAATTTGGTCATCTTTCAAAGAAGAGACATATCATTATTAGTATGATTCAAAATAGTAGACTTGAGAGAGGTTTAGGGTAGAGGGGATCAATAGGGGAAAAAAGGGAAACCACTATAATACCTCCAACAATAAGATAAACTAACAAAAATATTACTGTTTCAGACATTTTAATTTTTCTTTTATAAAATACAAAATTATAATGTTATTTGGGATCATGAAAACAGTTGCTAAAAATTGGACAATTCATGAGGCAGAAGATGAAATTAAATAAAGAAATTCAAAACTGCAATTTTACAAAACTGTTGAAAGTATTCACTGTGAGCAATATAAAAAAATTGACTCAGGGACAGTACTAAAAAATGTGTTATCACACTAATGAAGGATAACTATGATGCATGAAATGGCATGTTATGATAAAGTGATTTTATGAGCATGTGAGATGTCATACAGCAAGGTATATACTAGGTTTTATTATAGTAATAGAAGAAATGTAAAACATTTTATTTAAATTATTGCTTAGGTTATCTTTAGAAAGTGGCAGGACACTTCGAAAAACCTATTCAATTAGAAATTATGAAGGTAGTTTTTCTATAAAGCTAAGCAGTTGTCAGAGACATAGAAATGTGTGTCATTCCTAAAATAAAATAAAATAAAATAAAATAGACATGTAACCTAAATGGAAAACATAAATAAAAGTTATGTATAATTAAAGGTGAACATTAGTAGAAAGTATAAAAATAAAGACTATTGGGACATACAAAAGAAAAGATTGCTTATAACAATCCTTTTTATAAGGAGAGTAGAAATATATTTTTCAATTTTACTTAAAGTAAATTTCAATAATTTGTTAATAATTATTTTGTTACATGTTTTTAAAATGTGAATAATATTCAATATATATTTGGACTTGATATTTCCAATAATATTATTTCCTCTTTAAGTAATTATTCTATAAGTTGTCTACTTTATGCAACTAAAGTTCTCCTTAAAAATCTTGGCCTGTATACCCATACTAAAATTTTACAATATTCTTATCATTTTAAAATCTGAATCAACCAGTACCTCAAAGGTCAAGAGGTAAAGGTGACATGTAAGATGTCTTACCCATCATAGAGGTTACAAGAGTCTATGCAGGTCCTGCCCCTGCTGAAGCGACGGCAGGACAGGCACTGGTCTGGCCCAGGTCCCCAACAGCCATCGCTTGAGCACAGATGGTTACACACCATTCCTTCAGCAGCTGGAAAAAAAAACACCAAAATCAAGAGGAAATAAACAGAGGCTTGTGTCACAACTTACAATTTTAATATAAATCTTTCAAAGTGTAGCTATTTCTGTAGGAGTTTGTTTGAAAAAGATCTATGGCAGACCACTTTGGTGGCCTGTCTAGTCACCATTACTCACACTATCCCCACCTTCTTCCATATTGTAGAGCTTAGTCACTGTGGTTGTATAGCAACATTGTGTTTTTAATAAAAATGAACAAATGTCAATTGAGTATATCATAACTCTAGGGAGAAGGTGTGATAGAAATTAACCTTCCAGTTAAGGTAAGGAAAAAAACACATCTTTCTCAAGCCAACATTTTGTTCTACAATTACACCAATCTTTTGGCTTCATTTCCATATGGCAGCTTCATGAAGATAACAAATGATACTTGTTATGAAACAAAAATAATATTAAAGGAGCAAATGAGCATGGCTGGTGTTGCTCAATGGTTGAGTGTTGACCCATGAACCAGGAGGTCACAGTTCAATTCCTGGTCAGGGCACATGCCTGGATTGCAGGCCCTGTCCCCAGTAGGGGACGTGCAGGAGGTAGGTGATCAATGATTTTCTCTCAGCATTGATATTTGTCTCTTTCCCTCTCCCTTTCTCTCTGAAATCAACAACAACAACAACATATATATAATAATAAAAGAGAAACATGGTAATTGGCGTACAACCGCTACCCTTTTCATTGGCTAATCAGCGAGATATGCAAATTAACTGTCAGCCAAGATGGAGGCCGGCAGCCAGGCAGCTTGAAACTAACAGGAGGCTTGCTTGCCTCAGTGACGGTCCCCGCCTGCGGCTGCAGGCCTCTGAGCGGGCAGTTTAAAAAACATTGTAACAAATACTGCCGGACTTCAGCCGGCAGATTCGCAACATTGTAAGCAAAGGCCAGAAACCTACTTTCAGCCAGAGGCCTAAGAGCTGGAGCCAAGCCTCAAGGTAAAGCTGGCCCAGAATAAAAAAAAGAAAGAAAAAAAGGAGCAGTTGGGAACTTCAGTCACTCCCAGCCTGAAAACAGCCCTCAGCCCCTCACCCAGACTGGCCAGGCACCCCAGTGGAGACCCCCACCCTGATCCAGGACACCCTTCAGGGCAAACCAGCCGGCTCCACCCATGTACCAGGCCTCTACCCTATATAGTAAAAGGGTAATATGCCTCCCGGCACCGGGATCAGCGTGACAGGGGGCAGCACCCAAACCCCCTGATCGTCCTGCGGCTCTGTGTGTGACAGGGGGCGGCGCCCCGACCCCCTGAGCAGCCATGCTCTGTGCCTGATAGGGGGGAGCTCCCCAACGCCCCCCCCCCTCCCCCCCGCCACGGGCCCTGCTGTGTGTGTGATGCGGTGGAGCCATAACCTCCCCATCGGCCCTGCCCTGAGTGTGAGAGTGGCGGTGCCCCAACCCCCTGATGGGCCCTGCTCTGTGTGTGACAGGGGGGAGTTCCCCAACCCCCTGATGGGCCCTGCTCTGTGTGTGACAGGGGGGAGTTCCCCAACCCCCTGATTGGCCCTGCTCTGTGTGTGACAGGGGGTGGTGCCACAACCTCCCCATCGACCCTGCCTTGAGTGTGACAGGGGGTGGTGCCCCAACCCCCCAATTGGCCCTACCCTGAGCGTGACTGAGGGTGGCATCGCAACCTCTCAATCTGCCCTGCTCTGTGCATGAGGGGGCGGCACCCCAACTCCCCAATCGGCCCTGCTCTGAGCCCGACCAGGGGCTGCACCTAGGGATTGGGCCTGCCCTCTGCCACCCGGGAGCAGGCCTAAGCCAGAAGGTTGTTATCTCCTGAGGGGTCCCAGACTGCGAGAGGGCACAGGACGGGCTGAGGGACCCCCCCTTTCCCCCCCGAGTGCACAAATTTTTGTGCACCGGGCCTCTAGTATATATATAATTTTAAAAAGAGCAAATGAAAGAAAAAAGGAATAGAAATAAGATACAAGTTTAAAGGTGCTATAGTCTGCTATAGTCTCAGTGTTTGGGTTTGCATTTCCCAAATGATTAAAGATGTTGAAACTCTTTTAATGTGCTTATTTGATATCCATATATCTTGTTTGGTGAAGTGTTAAGAATCTTATGTCCATTTTATATTGGAATGGTTGTTTTCTTACTATGGATATTGAGAGTTTGTTATTAAATTTTGTAAATATTTTCTCTCAAGCCCTAGCCTTGACTTTTCCTGCTTTAATACTGTCTTTCAGAAAGGACTTTTAACTTGGTAAATCCAATTTATCAATTGTTCTTTTGTGAATTGTGATCTGGGTATCATATCTAAGAAGTCTTTGTCTAACAGGAAGTAATAAAGATTTGCTCTGATGTTTTCTTTTAGAATCTTTATGAGTTTTGATGTTACATTTATGTATACCAGCGGTTCTCAACCTGTGGGTCGCGACCCCTTTGGCGGTCGAACGACTCTTTCACAGGGGTAACCTAAGACCATCCTGCATATCAGATATTTACATTATGATTCATAACAGTAGCAACATTACAGTTATGAAGTAGCAACGAAAATAATTTTATGGTTGCATCACAACATGAGGAACTGTATTTAAAGGGCCAGAAGGTTAAGAACCACTGAACGATCCATTTTGAGTTATGGTTGTGTGTATGGTATGGTATTAGTCAGGGTTCTTATAAAAACATAACATGATTCCGAAATACGGAATCAGCTTTGTATCCCTGGCATAAACCCCATTTGATTATGCTGTATATCTATTTTATATACTGTTGAGTGCTATTTGTTACTACTTTGTCAAGGATTTTTGCTTCCATATTCTTAAGAGATACAATGGTTCATACTTTACATTTTTTCAGGGGCGTGGGGCACTTTTTGTTCACATATGGGTGCTAATCTTCAACTCTATCATGCAAAGTAGGAATGCGTATTCATTTGACAAATGGGCAGAGGTTCCGAGAGGCTAAACTGCTCAAGGCCCCACGTGTCAGATTAGGGCTGAAAGCCAGTTCTGCCTGGGCTCTTTACTGCCCAGTGGGGATGGAAGCCCCCGCTCCCCTCTCTGCCTTCTCTGGCACCACCTCCTGGTGAGTTTGGGGGTTTCTTTGCAGCCTGGCGGAGGTGGGAAGCCTACACTCCTACTCTTTAGATGCTGAGGTGAAGTTTGGGCTGCAGGTTTTTTCTGTGACGTTTGGCTGGAGCTGAAAAGTTATCCTATAAAAGTTTTTTGTCTTGCTCCTCTGCACCTTTCCAGGCCCTTTGGAAGAGAAAACAGACTTTTGTTGGGGGCTTTTTTGGTCTGCACCTGTTCATGTTTCTGAGTTGCCAATGTCTACACCTCCAGATCTGGGATGTATGAGACAACAATAAAATCTAGGGAACTCACATCTGTGTGCTTCTTGGATTTCAAGGTGCCAAACCTGTCTTCCTTCTTCTCTCTGCATTCCAAAAATTTTTATGTGTCTATATCTATATCTATATCTATATCTATATCTATATCTATATCTATATCTATACTCATTGTTTTTAGTTGTAGTCAGCAAAAGGACCGGAGAAAAGTATATCTACCTCATCTTCCCAGGAGCAGAAATGTAGTATATCTCTTTAAGTGACTGCAGTCTGTTTTAAAGTTATATTTTACTGCTTCATGCAAACTCTCAGAACATGAAAATAGGATACTTCCATTTCTCTATTCCTAACCTTTGAGCTTTTGTCATACATTTTACTTTTCCAAATGCTATTCACTGCACATTCACAATTTTACACATTAGATTGTCTTTGGACATGATTTAAATAATAAGATAATTTTATATATGTATCCATGCAGTGCTCTTAATCCCATGTATAGAATCATATATTCATCTGACATTGTTTCCTCCTGACTAACAACCTTGCTTTACTATCTCTAGGAGGGTGGTTTTCCTCCCTGTGCTGCTCTCTTCTCTCCTGCACTATCTGCAGACTTGAGCCTCCCTAGGCTGTCAGTGCCGCCTCCTCAACTCAAGGAGTCTTTGGGATTCTACCTGGGTCTCTCCAGACTGTGCCAAGGCTCAAAAATTCTCTCAAGGTAGTTAGCCAGGACAATCACAGGGCTCGCCTCATTCGTTTCCTCTCTCTGCTTCATTATCTGGTATGTACTCCCTTGTAAACTGTCATTTCATATATTTTGTCCATCTTTTGGTTGTTTCATTGAGGAACAGTAAATATAATCCCTTTTATTCCATCCTGATAGAAGTAGACATCTGATATTTATTTCTAAAACTCCAAAGTAAGATTACTTGCTGTTTCCTGCTTCTTGCATATAGGCACACTTTTTATATAGAATTTCTCCAAAATGCCCATAACTTCTAAACATCCATAAACTTTATTGAAAATTATAGTTCCTTCTACTCTATTTTACATTATTTTAATTTTTAAGATTATTATAAATAACATAAAGGTGACTTTAAAAAATAACCTGAAAGAACAGAGATCAAATAGAGTGTTTTCCTGAGTATGTAGGATTGTCCCTTTTCTCAAATATATTTTCCTTTTTTAGGTAACTCATCAGTTTGCAGACTTTGCTTAATTGTGGTACTCTCCATTTTTGAAGATGTATTAAAGTTAAATAACATATATTATAATTATTTTTCTCTTCTTATATGGAGACACTTCTTTTCAAAAGTTGAATGATTTGTTGTTCTACTTGGGAAATTCTAACAGTTTATCCCCTATATTGATTTTAAACTAATTGTAAGAGTTCTTTCCTTCTGACTCATTCAGTTCTCTCACCGTGCAAAAGAAATGTCAGTAGAAATGGAATCTTAATATAGTTCTCATATCACTGATTCCCTTGGAGTATAAGTGACTTCCCATGGATTTGTGAAGATGCAAGAAATAAGAAAGTTCAATCGAGCTGATGGAATATAAATGTATAAGAACAAAATCTATATAATAGCTTAAGAGTTAAAAAGAAGCAAAGATAAATGATATTAATGGATATAAAGTTATAATACCCATTTACCCATTTTTATAAACATTCAGCCATTTTAACGTTATTTATGAACTATTTCATAGTCTGAAACATATAAGAATTTATATATAATTATCATATATACTTGCTTATGGAATAAACATGATTATCAGAGGAATCCTTGAAGAGGGGGGGAAAAAACCACCCATAACAAATGCAACTTGTAAAGACAAGTAGAATATATTCAAAATCATGTTGCTCAGTGTTATGAATCTCTGGCTCTTCATATTAAACACCTTCAATTGGTATAGAAAACATAATCAATGCCTCATGTTCCTTGTGTAACTACTTGCCTAAGGCCATAAAATACATTTTAAGATTCTGCCTTCAGGCTGTTGATAAAGGTATCAGTACCTCTTTGTTATTGCCCATTTCCTGATAATCCATCAACTCCCTGATCTACTTATTTCTGCTTATTATTTTTTTGGGGAAATGGACAAATGACTACTTTTGAAAGGAGGTAGGATAGCATAATATTGGGTTTTGGAACCTACAAATAACTTAATGTGAAGCCTAGTTATTTTTCATGTTCTTCTTTTAATTTATCTATATTTTGTAACACTTTGGTAATAAACAAGTATTTCTTTGATAATAAGAACAATAATATAGAGACTTATTACAAAAAAAACCACACTTTTTTTTTTTTTTTTTTTTTTTTTTGTAGTTTGAAAACCTCTCACTCTTGTCCCTTCACCCTCCCTCTTCCAAAGCTGATAGGACTCTATAACAAGTGGAATTGTTTTGTCATATGGTAGTAATTTAAAACTTTTTGAGGATCCTCCATACTGTTTTCCATAGTTCTTGTACCAAATTACACCCCTTTTCCCTGCATCTCACCAGCACTTTACTCTTCTCTTTTGAAAATAGCCATTCTAACAGGTGTTAAGTGACATCTCACTGGGGTTTCAATTTGAATTTCCCTGGTGATTGGAGATGTTGAGCACATTTTCATACATTTGTGTTAATCATTTGTATGTCTTCTTTGGAGAAATGTTCATTCAAGTCCTCTCCCCACTTTTATTCATAGTTGTTTGTTTGTTTGTTTTGTTTTGTTTTGTTTTTGGTTATTGAGTTGTATGAGTTCTTTATATACTTTGGATATTAATACCTTATCAGATACATAATTTGCAAATATTTTATCCCCATCTATAGGTTCCCTGTTCACTTTGTTGATTGCTTTTTTTTGCTTTGAAAAATGTTTTAGTTTGATATAGTTCCACTTGTTTATTTTTGCTTTGTTGCTTCTGTTTTTGGTATTGTATCCGTAAAATCCTTGCCAAGACCAATGTCAAGAGGCTTACCTCTTATGTTTTATTTTAGGAGTATTATGATTTATGTCTTACATTTAAGTCCTTAATCTATTTTGAGTTAATTTTTCCAGCTTTCAGAGGCCACTTTGGAATTCCTCTGCTTGTAGATACATCATTCCAACCTCTGTTTCCATGGTCACATCGCCGTCTCCTTTATTTAAATCAAATATCCTTTTTTCTCCTTCCCATAAGGTCACATGTGACTACATTTAGGGCCCACCCAGATAGTCCAGATTAATTTGCCAACCTTAAAATACACAGCTTGATTGCATATGCCAACTCCTTTTTGCCATATAAAGTATCATTTACAGATACTGAGGATTAGGATGTGGTCATCCTTGGGGTGGGGATTATAAAATTCTATTGCAATAAGCACTTTATGTAGACATATATAAGTGGGAATGTCATTATGGGTCTTTGGAAAATGTTGGAATAAGTTAAAGCCATAAAATTTAGGAAAAGGTAGGAGTGGAAGAATAAGACATACCCCTTCACCATACTGAATAGGTGAAACAGGTGTTACCAAAAGTTTGTTCACTCTTAAGTGCTCTAGGTACTATATCTCTGACTTGAGTAGGACCTGGGGAGAAAATCCTGGTAGAGGGATATATGACAGGCAGCTGTGACAGCAGTGATAAAATATTGAAAAGTCCTTGAATATTCTTAGAACACTGAGCACATTATAAAGTACTTCTCAGAAGGCACATTAACTTGAAAAAAGTAAAATAAGTTCATAAGTGTGTTGTCGAAGTTCTGAAGTAAATAAAATATAATAGTAAAATATATATTGTACTATAATTAGTCAATGTGTAAATAAGCATTAAATATCCCCTTTAATGTCTTGAATGTGTTAGATTAGTAAAAGGATAAAACAGAACACTATTGATAAAACTCATTTTTGGTCCATTCTTTCTTTTTGTCTCCCAAAACTGTTATTAAATATACAGTGTTAAGTGGCCCAACTGAAAATTTCCTACAATAGGTCCTTTTTGAGAGAACAAATCCTCAAAAGATGAAATGAATTACCAGGGCAACGTGTTTTTAAAATATATTTCTGACTACAGAATAAAAAGAATGATGAGGGGTGTTATAAAACACAATAGCGTTTCTAAATGGATTTTCCTCAGACACCTGCCTCAGAAAGATCTGGTATTAAAAATGCAGAACCCTGGGTCCTCCTGATCTATATTAGCTTTCACTGTTATACCACTGTCTGTATTAGTTTATCAGGTCTGGTATAACAAAATGCCACAAAATGATAGCCTAAAATGACAGAAATTTATTCTATCACAATTCTATCACAATTGTATCACAATTTATTCTATCACAGTTCTGCTTCAAAATCAAGGTGTTGGCTGGCTGGATCTTTCCTGGGGGCGTTCGTAGTTTCCGGGGGTTGCTGGCATTCCTTGGTTTTCCTGACTTATGCGTAACTCTATTCTTTGACCCTGTCTTCATTGGTTGTCTTCCCTTTATGTGTGTATGTCTTTACCTGATGTTCTCTTCTGTGTGCCTGTCACTGTCTCTCTTCTCCTATTCTCACAAATTATAGTGGATTAAGGGCCCATTCTAATCTAGTATAAGCTCATCTACATTTTAATTACATGTACAAAAAACCTCTCTCTACATAAGGTCACATTCATGGTACCAGGAGTTAAAACTTCAACACACACACACACACACACACACACACACACACACACACACACACATTAATCCTCACCCGAGGATATTTTTCCATTGATTTTTAGAGAGAGTGGAAGCAAGAGAGAAAGAACTAGAGATGTGAGAGAAACACATCGATTGGCTGTCTCCTGCATGAGCCCTGACCAGAATCTAACCTGGGAACCTTTGGTCCTCAGGCCAGCACTCTATACATTGAGCCAAACTGGCTAGGGTTCAACACATTTGTGTGTGTGTGTGTGTGTGTGTTGGGGGTTGGCGACATAATACATACCACAATACTATACTATCCAAACAACAATCATTGAAAATTGGAGACCAGACTTAAAAGTTTTTGCTTTAAAATACCTCAAATACTGATCTACTGGCAAGTTATTAAAATATTGCCCTTTGTAATAAAAACGGAAGCCTGCAGTAATCCTGGCTGTTATTGTTGAGAGGCCCTCCATTCTTCCAGAGTTTCCAGGTTACAAATGGAAGGGATGTCATTTCTAAATTTGTAACTGCTTATTAACATCTTGAAAAGAACACAGAGACCATTTTGCAACATTGTAATTAAACATTATGCTGTTTCAAATACAGTAAGAAAATCTAATTTGAGGTGTTCTTTTTTATTTAACAAAGAAGAATGTATTAATGTATTACATTGGTAATAAAACAAATTTTAAAAGTACAGTTAAGATTTTCTATCTTCTGGTTACTTAGAAGAATAGTGACTTTACTATATCCTAAGTTATGCACTTTATGATTCATACTGAGCTATGGTTTACCAAAAGGTGTGGCAAATGCAGAAGGTTCAGTTATTAGTCATTAACTATAGTTTTACAATTCCTTTTTACTAATTGCATGTTGAGTGAGGTAGATTTTTCTGCTATCAAACTGGAGGAACATCAAAATCAGAGATAAATATAGAACTGTATATTCCTTAGATAATATTTATGCAAAAAGTAAATTCTACATCAACAAATACATGTATACTGAACCAGTATACTAAATTCATATTGTGAAGATTTTTTATAAATCACTAAGTCTGTTACTTGACAAAGACAATCTTAAAATGTTTAAATTATAAGAGAAAAGGAAAAACATTTTTGAGGAATCAAACATATACCTATTCATTGTTTAAGCTCTTAGGAGATCATTTAAAAATTTCTTAATATCTAGGCTCCTATTCATTACTCTTATTCTTTCCATGTCTACCACTGGTTGAGTGAATGTGGGATAAAAAGATTAAGAATTGGAAAAAAGAAAAGCAAACTTTCTGTCAAGAATCAGAAATGTATAAAACTAAGGATATAATCTAGGCTAAATTAAAGGACACATCTCATCCATTGTAAACATACATATTTTGGTATATACGTAATAAAATTTTGAACTTCTTGAGTCTATGTGGAATAGAAGAATGTGTAAGAACTTAAGTTCACTCACAATAGGAATCTCATGTTACAATAGATCTCTTTTCTCTGGAAAATATTTTTCAGGATCCAAAACAGCTAAAATGTGAGTTCCTCACAAATTATAGTTACAGTTTATGAAAATTGGTAACCTGAGCTGCCTTAAACCCTTTATAAAAAAAGGTGGAGTATTAGTAAATAAATTATTTTACTGACTACTTTACTTAGTAAGATTAAATTATATTTGCTTTCTTAAGAGTTTATATTTTCTTAAAAATATCCTATATTATCAATTCACATATATCAAAAATAAATTTAAACACGTGTTTATATCCTTGTAATTGTTCCAATGGATTAAATAAATAAGAAGGCATCCTGATAGCAAAATATTCCTTAGGAGATGTGACTTTTTAACAAGACTAATTCATAATAACCACAATTAGAATACATTTTTATGAATAAATCATTTAAATTCTAAGTATTTTATTTGATATTTATCATATGCAAGTCAGACAAATGCATAGTAGTGGAACTCTTAGGATGTAAAAGATAGTAGTACTCAGTAGAAAATCAGGAAAGTATAACACAGAAACAGTCTAGTTATGTACCCATGAAAACATCATCAACTTCTGTATAACAAAGAAATGATGGAGTGGATCAATAAACATCAAAATAAGTGAGAAAAAAGATAGTGAACAAGAAATGCACTTATGAACTTTTTTCTTGAATAGCATTTCACACTTTTCAGAAGAAAACATCTTCATTTTTTCCACCACTCCCAAATGGGAAATACTCTGTTATCCTATGTTATCAAATTCACTGAAAGTGAACAGAAAATTCAATGGGGTGAATTTCCACAAACTGATTGGATCCAAAGAATTACCCAGATGTTTATTAAACATTTAGTTTTCAAGTCCCACTTACACCTATTGAATTTAAATTTCCACAGGTGGATGCTTAAGATTTGCACATACATAATCTATATATATATATAAAAGCATAATATGCAAATCAATTAGACTGCAGAACGAACAGTTGGCTATGACACACACTGAGCACTGACTCCAATGGGGAGCTGGGAACTGGGGGTGGGTCGCGGTGGACACGGGTGGTGTCAGGGCCCTGATTGCCCCGCCTGTTTCCCCACACACAGAGGGCAACCCTCAGCTGCAGCAGTGGTAGCGGTGGGGGGTAGGGGGGAGGAAGGGGGAGAGGGGCGGGGCCAGCTGCCAGCAGCCTGGAAGATTGGCTCTGATCACAGGCCAGGTCTGAGGACCCGACCCGTGCACAAAGTTCATGTGCCAGGCCTCTAGTATACTATAAAACAAGTCACTTATTCTGGTTATTCTATACCAACCATTCTTAAGGATTGAGGAAAAGAAGTCTAGTATTCTGACCCACTGTAATTTTAACTGTTTAATCAAATATAGAATGGGAAAAAATGTTTAAAGCTTCTATTGTTTTAAAAATAAATATTTTTATTGATGAGAGAGAGAGAGAGAGAGAGAGAGAGAGAGAGAGGAGAGAGAGAATCATTGATTGGCTACCCCCTGCATGCTCCCCAACTCAGCACGTGCCCTGACTGGGAATCATATTGTGACCTCCTGGTTCGTAGGTTGATGCTCAACCACTGAACAACACTGGCTGGGCTAAAACTTCTATGTTTTAATGTCTGAGTAATGTACTTACTACAGTTTTCAGCCTTCCTATTGTCCCGAATCACTATTCTTTGGTTGATGGTGCTGAAGAGCGTCGTCCAGTTGATGGTGTGATAGTAGCACAGGTTGCTGTTGTCAGTAATATAGATGTTTCCTGCACTGATTTCCTTCAGGGACTGGAACTGCAGGGAAGTGATGCCTTGTTGCTTGAGGATAAGCAAGGAGAGGCCACTAAAGAGAGGAGAGAGAGAAAACATGGAACGATAATAAATATTTTCTGGCCAGGACATTCATTTCTAAAGTAAAATATCAGGTGTCACATCTTACTCCAAAGAAGATAAACAGACCACAGAGAGAGAACTGAGTCAATAAATCTGTGCTCAGAATATTAATCTTTACATGCTATATACTGGAGGCTTTAACAGTCATACCCAAAAGAAACATGTTCACTTTTAGAAGTATGAATATTAATGATATCTCTGTCTTTGTGTACTTATTTACCACTGACGTATCTGCTCACTGCCTTCTCTCCTTCCCTCACATCTTCAGTTCCTCAAGAATGAAATCCTGTGTTAAGACTAAATAATTAAATACATTTATGTGGAATGACTTCCATATACCCTAAGTAAGATATTAATTGTATTCTATTTAATAGATGCAGAATGCTTTCCAAGGATAAATATTGCAGAGAGTGTTTTTGATCTTAGGCTTTAATTTATTTAGGAACAAAAGGATAATTGTAATAGCTGAAGAATGTATAAGTAAAGGTAGGAGATATAAAAATTTACAGAGACGAAGGAAATTAAACTTTAATTTTACAAAATATTCAGAAGGCTTCGACAACTGGGGAAAGAATCTCTAAATGTTAAGTAACAACTACATGGTAGAAACAATCATGTCAAGGAAATTGTTTTTATTTCAATATAGTCCACATTTTGTAGTTAAGTTCCTTTTGCATTCTCTGAAGAATAACTGTGTTTCCCTCATTTCAACTAATGGACATGATTTTACATTTTGGAGATCTAAACTGTCCCCTTTTATTTTACTTCTAAATCTAAAAATAGTTTGCTGACATATATATCAGCAAAATATGCATGTGTGTGTGTGTGTACTCAACTGAGCTATAATTCATTTTCTCAAATCCTGGCTCTCATTATAAATACTTGATTTGTGGATTATAATATGAGTATAACAATGCCTTGATATACTTATAATATTCAGTAGATAGTAAAATTTGTTGCATATAACATGACTAAGTTATATCTCTGAACTCTCCTTTTATATTAATACTTCCCCATTTACCTTTTAAAACCTCTTATAAATATACCTGTTTTAATAGCAAAATTCAATGAATTTTCGGTGAAATGCCATTATATAATATTTGATGACAATATTGATTTCAGGCAGCATTTAGATTTAAGCAATAAACATTAAATTAAAATATCCTTATGTAAGTCAGCTTTTAACTCTTCATAAACAATAGTTTCATAAAGATAAAAATCTGAAATAAAGTAAAAGCAGTGGCTTAGTAAATATTAACTCTACTTTTATTATATGAATAAAACTATTGACATTAGAACAGCGTCCTTTTGAGCCTTGATCATTCTGTTTATTCCAACTAGCACTGCACAGAGGGAGGTGGACTAATTCGTGAAACATCAGCTCTATGATGCTTCGTTCAAATGAAAGCACCAGAAGCAAAACAAGAACTTTCCGTATGGCACTTGTATCCCCTACATCTGAGCTATTTCTAAGTCATCCAACTCTCTCTTTGAATTATAATAAATATGATAAAAAGAATTAAATTTATGCTTCATATCATGCATTCCATACCTGCAAAACATTACTATTACTTTAATGATAGGTGGTTGGAAAGTCCAGCTGTGTATTCTGTATACTTTAAGCACAACTGGGATAACTTTTTGTTGAACTCACATTGGAATTAAAAGAAGAAACCCAATATTTCTAGAATCAGTAAATTCATGAGGTTAATAGTTTTGATATAATATGTACATGATGCTACTCTTGAAATCTGGGAGACCTGCATCTTTGAACATATAAACCTACCTATAGAGTACTCTTCCACCAATGGTCACCAGGTTAGAAAAAACACTGAAGTCAGTCATGTTTGGGGGCCATGACTGTATGTTCAAGAAACCTATAAAAGAAGAGGACAGCTGAAAAATTCATTACATCATTGTCTGAGCAATAGTGTTTAACACTGATTATTCTTGAAATATGATAAAAATGTGTTGAAAGATAAGAAAAGGAAAGCGAATATTTCTAGTTTTGAACCATTCTATCTCATATTTCTTCTTCCAAAATGGAGTGTTTTAGCCAAAGTTTCATGGCTCCAGTACTCCAAAGAATATCAAAGGAGGGGGACAAAGAGGGAGGAATGGGGAACATCTGTAATACTGTCAATAACAATAATGATAATAATAACAATAAGCACCAAAAATCTATATTTCTCAGACATATGGAATCATATAATTGTAGATGTTAATCTACATAAATCTTAATTTAATGTATTCTTCTAAAAGCAAAAATATTTAGACTAACTAGATAAAGAGAAAAATTCAATTTCAATTTCCCTGAAATCCTTTACCACTGTATCTATACACTTACTAGTGACCTCAGTTGCCCATCTTGCATTCTAAGACATAGATGTATATACTTACCCCTCCTCATTTGACTTTATACTCTTTAGTAACAAATCATGTTTAATTCATTTCTATAACCCATATCATCTACTATAACAGCACCAAATGTATTACATGCTCTATAAACATGTGCTAAATGAATGATATGCATTTCCCACACTAAATAGTACTTCTTGTGAAAAGGTAAAAAAAAAATGCTTTCAAAGATCAATTGGCACTTGCAAAACAGTAACATCAAAATGTCAAGGATATTTTACTCTTTAAATTCCATGGGCTTTCAAAATGTGCATACATGCTAAGGAGTAGAGACTTGAATTTACTTTGAAATTGAGTTTCTGGTTCCAATATTATATAATATTTTCAATCAATTGTTAAAATTCACATGGTTAGTAACACAATTGCACTTGAAAAATTACCTGTTATCTCTCGAACTGTCCGAAATACATTCAGTTTCTCTGGGTCTATAGCTTCAATCGCATTGTAAGGGTCCCTAGAAAAACCAGGAGAGAAGCAGTCAGATTCAAAATTAAATAAAGGAATAAAAATATAAAAATGTGACATTATTTTATTCAAGTTGAATTGTCATTATCAAGAGGAAGAGTAATAATGTCTGTCCAGATTTTTCTGCCTTGGATATGGAGGAAAATTTAAAGTTGCTTTGAGGACCACTTTTATGACAGAGAATATGAGTTTATCAAAGGCAAGTCTAGATTTACAGAAATGATTCAGTTTGATTATACAGAAGACCTCCAAATACAGCAAATCCATTTATTAACCATGCTTTATATTTTGCTTTAAACGTTTATTCTTAACTGGGAAAATAAAACCTGCAAATAAATTATGTTATAGTAAGGACATTGCCTTCCAGGCTCCTCAAAGCACTCAAAATTGTGAATAACACTTGTAATTTCTTAAGAAGCATAAAAACAAACACATGAAGTCACCTTTTTTGCTGTATCTCCATATTTACCTATTAGTGAGTTTTCATAATATTTATAACATTATATAAAATATCTCTTCATATGAATTATTTAGAGCAATTTTGTTCCTAACTGATATTTATATTCATTTTTATAACCGACCTATTTGATTCCATCTATATAAATCATACTAAGATTTAAAAACACAATTTACAATAAATTTAATCATATTCAAAAGGTGTTATAAATTTGAAGATCTAATGCATACACATATTTTTGTAAAAAATGTTTTTGATATGTATACAGAGAGAGATGACCTGTCTTTTCAAAAATGAACATACATATCTTTTAAAATTAAATGTTTAATAGGGTTTTTTTTTCAGAGGTTTTCATCTTAAGTACATTTTTTGGTATAATATACTTATCACATGAAATAATTGCAAACTTGAATATTAAGCCAAACATAAACATAATAATACGAAACATTTCTCAGTAATTCAAGGAATATTTTCAATGTTTAAGGAATACATAGTATTTTTGAAAATGTTTGATTACTTTAAAATTACTCTGTGCTATCCTGAGCAAGTAGAGCCCTAATATTAATATATGCTCTTCAGAGAAAAATTGAATTTTCTTCTCTAAGAGAGATTAAACCTTCTAAGAACAATGAACTTAGGCTTTTTTAGAAGCATATTCACCTGTAGCAATCAATTTAGTTTTATTCTTGCTATGAACATCTGCCAATTTTTTGCACCTTATACATATATAAAAACAATCTTTATTTGGTTTTTTTATATTGCTTTTTTTAATTTTTAATTAAATATATTGGAGTGACATTGGTTAATAAAATTATATAGGTGCAAATGTACAATTCTATGTTATATCACCTGCATACTGCACTGTATTGCCCACCGCCCAAAGTCATATCTTCTTCTGTCACCATATATTTGACCCCCTTTACCTTTTACTACTCCCATCACTTCTCTTCCCTCTGGTAACCACCATACTGTTTTTTGTGTCTAAGTTAGGACATCTGCTGTTTTACCAATCTTTAGGAACCTTCTTTTGTTTCCAGAGAAAAAACACTAGGATATGGTAGTCCACTGGATGTGATTTAACAGGGTTATCAATCCAGGTGCTCCAAAGTCCCCTGAAAAATTGGCATATGGCCTGTTTGGGGGGAATATGAGTGTGAATCTACTGGCAGTTATTTATCTTAGAGCCTCTTATAGACTCTATTAGTTCCAGAAACCATGATATATGGAACTACCTTTAGTGTAGCTGTCTCAACTTGATTCACTGGCGTATTCTTCTACACTGTGAACATCCCATATTGTCAAAGGGAAAAAAAATTGCTTGATTAAATGACTGTTTCAAACTAAGAAGTGCGGTCCATTTACTGTACAACTAGTTTAAATGGAGAGTTACGGAGAGCTTGGAGAAACACTATAAATGAGTTTCCCTATAATTCACACATAAATAATGAATACGTTCCTCAATGTGACATGAAGAGCCCTCAAAAACTTCAAGTCTAAATTAAATGTTCTGGCAAACTTGCTCTATTTATAACTGAAGATGCATAGAATGAATGACTATGCTTTGTATGAATAGGAAGCAAAAATAAAAAATAAGTTCACTATAAATTCTTGTTGTTATCCTATTTTATGGGCAAAGACTTTTGTATGCAGAATAAATGTCAGCACTACAGTAGCAGAATGAACTTTCAACATTTGATTTTTGATCAAAAGCAGTGTCTAGAACAGCTCTGGTCATACAATAAAATATTCTGACTTTATTGAGAAACACTCAAAACCCAGGGCAAGAACATAATAATGGGGTCACTTCAGTCCTATATTAAGAACATGTCCAGGTTGTGGGGAATTAAGTGAATTCTGGACTGTTCACATGAAGCCCAATGGACCATAGACATTTTATATACTTATTTTAGAGATTCAGGACTTTCATAAAAGAAGTTGACAGAATCCCACTTACCAACTTCAGAGGACCTGTAGGGAGTTTCATTCTACAGACACTTGAAATCCATAGAACTATAAAGTCAAGAAATTTACTAGCTAAATTCAGAACCGTGAGTAAGAACATTACATACACTCTGTCACCATTGTTGGTGATCCAATATAAAGCTCAGGAAAAAGACAGAGCAACATATTTTCACAATTGCATCACAATCTATTTCTTCATTCAACCAATTATCACATGTTCATTGTCTTTCAACTTTGCAGTGTGTCATATGAATACTTCCTTGTCAGTGTCTCATTGTGACACAGTATGGACATGTTTATCTGGTGAGCATTTTGTTGCTTCAAGCACATGCACATAAACCATGTCAAACATGACAAGATTAAAGGGGGATTATTCCCATGGATAACCCTAAACACTGCGTTTTGCCTGTGATTCCCATTCTAAATAAGGAAACAAGAGTACAGTCTATCTCTGGCAATGGCACTATTGTTCTAGAAACTAAACATTTTCTCTTATTTCATCTTTAAATAGATCCAGAGACATAGAAGCATGGAACAGACTGTCTAATCTCAGAGAAAAGGTAGAGGTAGGTGGGAAACGATTAACCAAAGAATTTATATGCATATATGTATAACCCATGGACACTGACAATAGAGTGATGAAAGCCTGGGGTGGGGGGATGGGTGTGGCCAGAAGGGGTCAATGGGAAAAAAAGAGGTTATTTGTAATACTTTCAACAATAAAGATAAATTCAAAAAAATAAATAAATTACAACTGAAGAATTAAAATCATATATATATATATATATATATATATATATATATATATATGTATATATATTAGAGGCCCGGTGCACAAAAATTTGTGCACTCAGAAGGGGGGGGGGCCCTCAGCCCGGCCTGTGCCCTCTCGCAGTCTGGGACCCCTCAGGGGTTGACCACCTGATGGCTTAGGCCCGCTCCCCGGGGATTGGGCCTAAGATGGCAATCAGACATCCCTCTGGCAGCATGGCAGCCCTCAGGGGATGTCCACTTGCCAGCAGGAAGCAGGCCTAAACTGTAGTCAGACATCCTTAGTGCTGCTGAGGAGGCAGGAGAGGCTCCCACCACCACCGCTGTACTTGCAACCATCAGCCTGGCTTGTGGCTGAGCAGAGCTCCTCCCATGTGAGAGCGCCCTGACCACCAGAGGGCAGCTCCTGCATTGAGCATCTGCCCCTTGGTGGTCAGTGTGTGTCATAGTGACCAGTCATTTTCAGTCCTTCTGCTGTTAGGGTCAGATTGCATATTACCTTGTTACTATATAGGATAGAGGCCTAGTGCATGGGTGGGGGCCGGCTGGTTTGCCCTGAAGGGTGTCCTGGATCAGGGTGGGGGTCCTGCTTGGGTGCCTGGCCAGGCTGAATGAGGGGATGATGGCTGTTTGCAGCTGGTCACACCCCCTTCAGGGTGGGGGTCCCCACTGGGGTGCCTGGCCAGTCTGGGTGAGGGGATGATGGCTGTTTGCAGCTGGTCACACCCCCTTCAGGGTGGGGGAGCCGCTTGGGTGCCTGGCAAGCCTGGGTGAGGGGATGATGGCTCTTTGTAGCTGGTCACACCCCCTTCAGGGTGGTGGTCACCACTGGGGTGCCTGGCCAGTCTGGGTGAGGGGCTAAGGGCCGTTTTCAGGCTGGCGGGTGACTGAAGCTCCCAACCTCTCCTTTTTTTCTTTTTTTTTTTTATTCTGGGATTTATTTACCTTCTATGGCTGTCACTGGAGCTGAGAGCCGGCTTTAGCTCCGAGGCTCTGCTCCAGCTTGAGGCCTTGGCTGCTGAAAGCAGGTATCTGGGTTTGTTTGACTTCTGTAATTGAAACACTTTTGCAACTCCAGCTCTGAGGCCTGGCTGGCTGAAAGCAGGTTTCTGGGGTTTGTTTAGCTTCTATAATTGCAACATTGTTTCTTTGAATGCAGCTCAGAGGCCGGCAGCCGCAGGCGGGGAACCTTGGCTTCCTCCATCACTGGAGGAAGCAAGCCTCCTGTTTGCTTCAGCTGCCTGGCTGCTGGCCGCCATCTAGGTTGGCAGTTAATTTTCATATCGCCCTGTTTAGCCAATGGGAAGAGTGTCGGAGCTACGGTTAATTACCATGTTTGTCTATTATTAGATAGGATATACTAGTATATGGAAGCTTTCTTATCTATGACTTTTATTTCAGAATTGAAAAGGAAGTATTAAAATGCTGAATATATGAGATGGATATTCGTCTGACTGGGATGAAAACCACTTGTGTAATGAAATTAATGTGTCTGTTTTAAAATTTTTACCCATACTGATGGACTTCAGGCCAATCATTTATTATATCCAGGTGAAATCAGATACTGTGAATCAAGTGGCTTATGTCTTATTTCTCATAAGATACTGTTAACATAATATGCTCTGTCATTCATGGTGATATTTGGTATTCAGTATATTTAAAATATGAATATGTTGTTTTACTAAGTGTCACATATGCTTTAAATTATATGGAAGCACCTAAATATCAACACAGGTCTTCTACCCAATGACCACGGAGGCAATGATAGCAATGAAAAATGGATACAAAGAGCCAGTGGGTACTACAGTGAATTTGATTGAATGTTTTCCATCTTAAAATGGCTAGTACTGCCTAGCTTGAAGAGAGTGTTGCTATGTAAAAATGTGGGCTAAGAATAGCCAAGTACATACATTTTTAAAAAGAACTTAGAAATCTTGACCTTTAAAGAAAATACTACATGGGCCAATATATCATACCTGGGGTAGAAAGTATATGCACATTATTAGAGTATCTGGCATAGACCCATATTCAAAGCTACATTCTAAAGGGAAAAAATGCTTATGTAATAAGACCTAGAGTGATTTATTTAAATAGAAAAAAATAAACTATTCTGTCCTATTTCTCTTGCTGTTTCTATTAGGACATATTTATTCTAAATGTGTTAAATTATGTTCTTTCTAGAAATGATGTGACACATGTTTACAGTAAGATTTTGAACTGAAATATGGGAGTGATACTTTTTATCTGTAGCTTGTAGCACTAATATTTAGGGTATAGGTAGTAATGTAGACAAATAGATAAAATATAAAGTAAAAATATTGACATTTTTATCGCAATTGAAAGACTACAAACTGGGTTGTTTTCCTAGTTAAAACCAGCAGGGGGTTCTGTAATGAAGGAGCCTAGAAAATGTTACGATTTTTACTGCTAAAATGAAATTCATTTTATAGATTTTTCAGAGCAGTACTAACTTTCCAGTCTTAAAAAAAAAGAAAAATACACATAAAGACAAAGAGATGTTCTGAAAGCTCAGGACAATTTTAATTTTCTGATTTGATTTTTGTGAGATACTTCTTGTAAAAAGAAATATTAACTTACATTGTTTTAAACTATTTTTTTTTTTAGAAATTTGAATGGAATTCCCCACTTTACCCATTGATATTGTTTCCCTAATCATATCTGAAGATATGCCAAGCTTGCTGAAATCTAAGGATGTAATGAGAATGTCCTGCAAATACATCTTAGCTTGTATATAAATTTATATTTTTTAGATCTAACCAGTCACTAATCTCATAATCTGATGCATCCCAAACTTTGGTTTACTATCACTGCTGGTTAAGCCTGCCATCCGATTTTGTTGGAGAAGAGAATTAACAGAGGTAGGACTCTTCTGGGTCAAAAGATCAAACAGACAAAGCAAAAGACTCTTAACCTTAGTCTGCACTTCTAAAATAATTTTCTGCAAACATTTAATACTAACCCATGAATACCAGTGACAAGGAAGATCAAATTCCCATTGATTTTGGTGCAGTTTATGAACTTGTCGATGTTGCTGGAATCCACAGTCTGTGCGGACATCAGTGATCCCGTGCCGATGCCATCACATGCTGGAGAAACAGGAGTTACAGTTGGGAAATTTGAGAAACCAATTTCAGTGAATAAATAATTGCCTTTTCATTATAAAATAACAGTGTGTTTTCATTATAAAATAAAAATATTTACCATAAGAAATACATTGTTTTCTAATAAATAAAATAATAATCCATTCATGCAACATTTACTACTTGGCCTGCTTATAAATATTATCCTGGTATTATCATCTAGTGACCATGACTTATAAGAATTCTATTTTATATCAAGACCCCGTATATACACATAACAGATACAAAACTAAAACAAAACTTTCCACAATAAGTACTTCCTCTTACTATATAAAATCACCTCATTTCTAATCCATCCTAAAATATTTCTTTAAAATACTTTTTAAATGCTGGTCACTTAAATAATTTCATAGCCTAACGATAGTCTACAATCTGCAGTTTTAAAAACACTGGTCCAATTAAGAATACATATTAGCCAAAACCGGTTTGGCTCAGTGGATAGAGCGTTGGCCTGCGGACTGAGGGGTCCTAGGTTCGATTCCGGTCAAGGGCATGTACGTGGGTTGCAGGCACATCCCCAGTAGGAGATGTGCAGGAGGCGGCTGATCGATGTTTCTCTCTCATCGATGTTTCTAACGCTCTATCTCTCTCCCTTCCTCTCTGTAAAAAATCAATAAAATATATTTTTTTTAAAAAGAATACATTTTAAACAGAGTACGAATGATGTGAGTTGAGTTAAATTATTACCTGTGCCTTCTGGAGGCTGTACTTAAAAAAAAAAGAAAGAAAGAAGAAAACAACACAAAACAGCTGTGTGTTTGTGGGGGTGAGAGGGGAGAGAGGGAGAGAATGTAGTCTAATAGTCAGTCTTAAGTTTGTCCTTGTAAGACTTTAAGGCATTCCTGTTACTTTGAAAAACTCAAAAATATTAGAAAATTTTGAACTGCACGTTTGCCCTGCTTAACTTAAGTTTCATTCTGGTGAGGGATTTGAGCATCATAGCTGGAAGGTATTTCTTTCTCCACTAAAATTATAGAACGTAAATTATATGTGTTTATTTAACACTTACGGTAAACACCTTTGCCATTTTATATATTTTGTCTTTCAAGAAACTTTTTAAGACCTGGAGAGTAAATGTCAAATGCATTTCTCTTTGTGCCCCTTTTTATGCTTAGCAGATCATTGTGCATACATTTGCAAGCAACTAATATGTGTTCATGATGCTAAAATAATTGTGTGAACACTTGTTTTGCTCCTAATTTCTAAGATTTGCTGCTTATAGAATAAAATGCAACTTTTTTTCTGAATCCTATCAAACTTAACTCAGTTTTATCTGCACCATTTTAGCATATATCATTCAAAATCAGTAACAGACACTGTTACAATAGTAAATACTTCGGGAACTGTTCAAAGTTATGGAAAAGGTGTGGGGGGAGGTTTGGTTGTGGGAGTGGTGTGTTGTGAGAGGCCCCATGAAAATGTAAATGAAAACTTTGTTGTAGGCCCCCTCAGATATCACTCACCTTTTGGGCAAATATCAGTACAAGGTTTGCACATTTTAATCCCATTTTCCTCCACTTCCATCTTGGAACTAGGGCAGGCACGCACACAAGAACTGGAATCGACCACAAAGTTATCTGATAAAAAAGGTAAAATTAGCAATAATGTTGATGTTCTGCAAACAAGTTTACAAGGAGCTATTTTAGGGTGTGAAAATAATTAGCATTTTTTGATCATATAAATGTCTATTTCTCTAAAACACCTGTTTAAATATCTCAACCTGAAATAGCATCCAGGACCACCCACATTTGAATCCGAGGCCCACATGTATTAGCAACACCTAGTACTTGCTTGACTGAGCTCCACAGCCCGAAACGCCCTAAAATAGAGCAAATTTCCTTTATAGACTTAGGAAACTACATGACATTTAGTTTGTGTTTTTCAACAGTTCCACTTCATTTCAGGTCATGATGCAAGTCTGAAGTCGAAAATACTTCAAGTCACAGGAAGCACAAACAAAGCTGAAGTTAAAGTGCCTTGGATCAAGAGAGTGCACTTCACATCCAGGAAGAAATGTTTAAAATGTGTTCGATCTCTCGGTGGAGTGCCACAGAAACTGTCCCGTAGCTGGATAGGATGAAACAAACTGAAATCTAAAAGGGCATGACTTAAGAAAGGATACAAAATAAACCAAGAAGATCTGATGGCCTGAAACATGGGTAAACTGTTTAGGGGTCCAGGGATATGGAAAGCAATGCTGTACAGTGAAAATAATGAGTTTGGAAGTCAATGAGACTGCACTCTAACCTCAAACATACCACTTCTTTTCTGAGACTTTGGACCGATCACTTGAATTTAAATTTCTTTATCTTTGAAATGGTAGCAATAATCCCCATACCCAAGCAATTCATGATATGACAAATTTAAGTTACAATAAATTTACATGAAATTATTTTGTTTTTAAATAATGATGTAGTTGATTTAGCTATTCTTATCCTCTACTTACGAGGGCATTTCTTGACACAAAATGCTCCGTATGTGTACTTTGCATTGAAGTTATGCTCCAGCTGAAAGGTGGTTGGATTGTAGACAAAAGTTTGGGGACACTGAGTCACACAAGCTCCACTGTCATTGAAATTCATGCAGGCCTGCAACATAGCAAGTATTAACTTTATTTAAAAATAATCTTAATGATACTTATTAGAGGAACAGTTTTTAGAGACATTTGTCTACTTTACTAAGTATATATCAGTTTCATGAAAACTGTAAATTTTGATAATTTCATAGTCATTAGTGCTCAATTTTAAGTTCAAATTTGCTTAGGACTTCTACAATTCTACAAAACTGTTTTTCCAATGTCTGTAAATATAGTTTATCTATAGTTTATTGATGTTCAAATTGTCTAGCATCTATCCACTAATTTGTAAATTTATATTTACTTTAAATTATTAAAATTAGCTAATAGTGAAAAATGATTACGCTCACACTGATTCAAAGGGTTTATGTTGAGTCTTAGAGTTTAGTACTAATAACTAAATCCCCCGTTCTATAGGTGATTTAGTTATTAGTGCTAGACTAAGTGCTAGACTATTCTTAAAAAATATTTTTATTGATTTCAGAGAGGAAGGGTGAGATAGAAATATCAATGATAAGACAGAATCATTAACTGGCTGCCTCCTGCATTTCACCTACTGGGGATCAAGCCCGCAACCCAGGCATGTGCTCTTAGCCTGGGACCCTTCAGACCACAGTCTGATTCTCTATCCACTGAGCCGAACCAGTTAGGACCAGCTTAGACTATTCTTAAAGCTAGTGTTTGGAGAGTTCAGTGCCTTAAGTGATATTCATTTTCACTGTTTAGTGAGAAAACACGTGATAGCTAATTACACTGAACTCAAAGGAAGGCTCTCGCCGGTGACTGGTCAGAGTAAATGGAGGGGTAGTTAATGCCAAATTAAATAATATGATTCTATTTCCTGCATGATCTTTTTCACAATGCCACACAATTTGATACAAGCTACCAATTCAAGCAAAACAATTCATTTCCACTGGCATATATTTATATTAAAATCTCAATTTGTTAAATTGTTTAAATGCCTTTAAGAATGATTAAAAATAAATTTACTACCCGAAAGTGAGGTATTTATTATAAAAATGGAATATAATGACATAAAAACATGTGATTAACAAAGAGTGGATGAACTAAATCTCTTAATTAAAATGTATTAAACCTTCTTAGGAATAATTTAGGCCTTGCAAAGCAGGCTAATGTGAACTCAAATAATATTTTACAGTCAACATAAATTGTATGTATGATTATTAATAAGCACTAATTTATTCTGTTTCCTCAAAACATTTTCTTCATCAATTGTTGTTTTAGCAAGCACTTTATCATCAACATGACAATTCCCTGATGATGGCCTCCTAGATGCATAATCAGAACAAGAATCACTGATGATACGTTATTCACTAAGCTGACACTTTCCAGGAAGAATCTATTAAAAACCAATCTAGAAAACTCAGTATGTTTTAATTTATGGCTATAAAACTTCATGTTTCCTCATAATTGCTTTACTAACATACTTTATGAGATGTTGTGCACAGATTGCTTAGCAACAAAGGAACATAAGCCAGAGGAACCCGACAAACACAACAACATCGCTTACACCCAAGCCTTGATCTGGCATTGCTGAGCATTCTGTAGCCAATGCCAAAGTGGAATCACGGGACCATTCCATAAAATAATGCAATAAAAATCCCGAAGCTCTCTTGGCACTCTGCTTCTCATGGCAATGGGACCATGAACAAAACAGAGTGAAAGCTATGCCTATTGGTGTTTTGTTGTCGTTACTGTTTTGGAATTGTGAACCCAAAGCTTTTTTAGCATTCTCCAGATCCTGTTTCCAGCCCATGTCTGGAGACAAGCAAATGAAAAGGGTCTCAAGCCAAGACTTGCCGAGGAGCTGCTCTAAATTTTTAACATTTTAATATTCTCTTCTTCCTCCTGACTCACTATTGCAATACATACTCTTTTTCACTGTAGAATCAGGGTAGACAAGTTAAAATTTTTTGTGACATTAAAAAAAATTCACAAGTGACCATCTCATAAGAGCTGTAGTTTCTACCAGGTATTTTGCTTATTTTTCAGAATTAAGTGCCAATTTGAAAAAAAAATTACTCAATTTTAAATATGTGTGTGTGTGTGTGTGTGTGTGTGTTCTCTGAATATTTGAGAAGGGGTAACAAGAAAATAAATTCCTCTGTTTATTTTTAACAACAAAAACAATTTATGAGTTCGCTTAAAGTGCTCTGTGTGTGTATGAAATTGCATTTAACTATAGCTCACAGAATTGCTTGTATGTATTCAAAATAACAGAAAGAACTGTATCAGAGCTATCAAAATATAATTAAAAGTGTCCCCAACAAGTGGCAAATGTTAATTTTAAGAATGTAAAAGTATCCTCTTCTAAAATAAAAATCACACAGATTAGCATGCAAATTGCTTCAAGTGTGTATTTGTAAATCTCATAAATTTTGAATAATATCCATTTGTAAACAACATAAACTAAAAATGCTTAAATTTGTAAACGTATCTTAAATTCATATTTAAAAAATAAAATCCAAGTGCCCCCACTCAGAAACTCAATGATACAACAACATAAAGAGGTAAGCACTGTAAATTTTGGAAAGATCCTATTAGTTTTTAAAAGATGTTTCAATATGCTCTCATTCAATTCTCTAATAAATCTCACTGGTAATATAAATTGCAACAGAAAGACATAACAAACAATCCTAGTTCATCAATTGCCACCCAGTGAATGCATGGCTTAAAGGAACGTAGAGAATTTTCCTTAATCCTAAAGTGGTTTAACTGGATTTTTTTCAATAAGGTATTAAGGATTCAATGTGCCTGAGTCAAACCTAGAAGGGAGGGAAAAAGAGCACCCATACTTACAAAGCAGTCGGTGTCCTTAGGCCCTGAGCAGCCTCCAGCACACTCTCGATGACAGCAGTCACTGACATAGGGTCCGTAGCACCTGCCATCACATTGTTCTGCACACACCGTCCTTGTCACTGCAGAAGACAGATATGAAGCCTGGTCAAATCAGCCACCAAGAGAAGCTTCTAAGATGACTTGGAGTAAGTAGCTGGGAAAAGCTGGCCTCTAGAATATCAATTGACCCACCATTGACTCAATTCAGCAAATGCATGCTGAATGAAGTCTGCAACAGATCAAAATTACTGTACAAAAATCTTCAAACACATAAGTTAATTTATAGATTCTTTCTCATGCAAACAAACACTATTGTGCTTTACTAAAATCATATAATTTAACAGGAGAGAATTGAGTTTGAAATAACTGAATGAGGCACTCTGGTAGGTTAGGAAAGATGGAATCAATTCACACTGGGCACAGTTAGGTCCTATAGCAGGTGTCCCCAGAAATAACCCTAAGGTTTTTATAAGTCAGTGCAAAAAGAAAAATATAAATCTTTACATGATTCACATTATATCTTACATGATTCATATCAGATAGACAGATGGATATATAGATGAAATGAGAGAGGGAGAGAGAGAGGGGGAGAGAGAGACCAGACAGGAAGAGAGAGGGGGGAGAGGGGGGAAGGGAGAGAGAGAGAGATTGAGGAGAGAGAGAGAGAGAGAGAGAGAGAGAGAGAGAGAGAGAGAGAGAGAGAGAGAACTAAGTAGTAGTAGCAAAACTCTTTCTATTCCTGGGATATCAGTGAAATTTCTAATGAGAATCTTCAAAAGGAGGAACCCACGTAAGAAACAGAGCAACTTTCTCAAAGGAAGGGAAGGAGGGGAAGAAGGAAGAAGGTAAAAAAGAAAAATGGGAGTGAGGGTGTATGGGAGGAAGAAGACACATTCACACTAAATACAACAAAAACTTCGACTGGTCTTTTCTTATAACACCCTTTAATACAAGCTGGCGGAATCCTACAGGTACACTTTAGTAGAATCAACGCTACAGACTGGGCTTCAACATTATGGCATTGAGGAAAATAATTCTGCTTATCTCACTTAGTAAAGAGATATTTCAAAGTATTTTGGAGAACTAAATTTTATAGGATATGTATAGCATGTCACTTCTTGGTTTCTGTATTTCCACTTCAGCCTTGTGTCTTCCTACCTCTTTGACTAGTTATTCAAAGCTTCCTTCACTGCTTCAGTAGCAAAGCACAACTCCTTAAACATTAGTATTCCTCAGAATTGGTCATGGTTGATCTTGGCAATTTTCTTGGGCTATGGGCTCATGATTGAATGAAATCATTCATCTTTTACTTTGCCTTCTACCTATAGGGAGATTACTTTCAGATTCAGATCTGAATTCTCTATTGAGCTACAGCATGCATCTCTTTCTTTTATTTCTCTTCCTCTCTTCATCCCTCCCCTTTGTCATTTCCTTCTTTCTAGCATTTTTGTTATAGCATCAATCATCATCCAATATATTTTATAACTCATTTGTTTTCTAGTGTATTCTAATGTCTACTTGGCACTCACGTACTTTTTATTTATATTTCATATACATTACACACATGCATTACTTCTACATTATATGTGAAAGATACCCAAATAAATCATATTCACTTCATATTCACACATTATACATACATTAATGTTTCTACATTTTATCCAAGTGGTATATTTATTTAGATGCCCTAATTTATAAACAATGCCATATAAAAAACACTTATATTTCATATTCTATTTAAATAATAGATTTAAATATAATTCCTCTTTCTTATTTAAAAAAAAGACTTTTTTGATGTACCAAGAGCTGCTAATTAAAACAGCAGATAAATGTTAAGTAACCAAATTACTAGATTTAAAATAAGTGTTATCACAGGATAGTCTGTTAATTTGATTTTAGTGAAAAGGAATTACTCAGCTGGAAAATAACATGAAGCGAGTCAGCAATCATATCCTATATTTTAATCCAAGTCATGTACATTGAAGTGTTAATCTTAATTTTTAACTCTATAGTGATTAAAGGTAACTTTATAAAATGTCTTTCTCTTTATTTATATACTTTGCTTGATTTCTCCCACAAAATGAGGAAATTAGTGTAGATAATATTTATAAAGATAATTAACCATAAATTTATTTTAAATTATTTATTAAATGTTTATATTAAGATCATTATGTTGAATAATTTAATTAATTATGAAAATAATATGCTATGATTATAATCTAAGAGTACAATCTTATTTTCTATAATAATATTATACTGTGGAAGTTTTAAAATATGTGTTTTAAATAATTACATTATATGTGTTGAGTCAACTTTAAATTTTTCAAAACTGCTATTTCTTTTATATAGTAGTCATGTATCTCATATTTTTTAGGACACTTTGATCTTAGATATGCCATTTCATTTGAGGGACATGCAAAGAAATATCTCTCTAAGTTATTACTTTTAATTTTTTTTCATTTAAGCTATTAAAAGATAATTAAATTACAGGATTTGCTTCAAAACTCATCTAGCGTTGATTTTAAAAATAAAAAGTGAGCCAAACCGGTTTGGTTCAGTGGATAGAGCATCAGCCTGCGAAATGAAGGGTCCCGGGTTCGATTCCAGTCAAGGGCATGTACCTTGGTTGCGGGCACATCCCCAGTGGGAGGTGTGCAAGAGGCAGCTGGTCAATGTTTCTCTCTCATCAATGTTTCTAGCTCTCTATCCCTCTCCCTTCCTCTCTTTGAAAAATCAATAAAATATATTAAAAAAATTTAAAAAATAAAAATAAAAAGTGAGAGACATTTAACACTAAAAATAGCACTTTTTGGCATCATGGTTTTCACATGCCTTAATACCAATTGAAAGTTCAGCCTGGCTGGTGTGGATCAGTGGTTGCGCGTAGATCTAGGAACCAAAAAGGTCACTGTTCAATTCTAGGTCAGGGGACATGCCTGAGTTGGGGGTTTGATCACCAATGTGGGTTGTGCAGGAGGCAGCTGATAATTTATTATCTTTCATAATTGATGTTTCTATCTCTCTTTCCCTCTTCTTCCTCTCTGAAATCAATAAAAATATCTATTTTTTAAAAGAAAGTTCAAAAAACATGAAATATATTTTGAAAGTGTTTGCTTGACATATCTACACTAATAAAAGAGAAACATGCAAATTGGTGTCACTCTGCTACACCCACCAGCCAATCAGAGGGACTATGCAAATTAACTTAACAAAAATGGCAGTTAATTTGCATATGCAGGCACAGAGTGAAGACTGAAGGTTCCGGCCAGAGTGAAGACTAAAGACTCAGTACTGAAGAGGCTTGGCTTCTCCAAGCCTTGCTGCGGCAGGAGGGGAAAAGCCTAGCCTCGAGGCTTGGCTTTTCTGCTGCGGCAGACGCAGACCAAAGGCCTGGGTCCCGGGTGCCGGAGGAAAACCGGTGCCATCAGCCACAGGAACGAAGGCCTATTGTGCGAATCTTCGTGCAACAGGCTTCTAGTAATAATATAAGCAAAACGGGCAAAATACACTTAATCTCTAAACTGTGATATGACATAGTTAAGAAACTTTTCTTCACATTATGTGAGATTTGTTTTTAGAAGGAAAACATTCTCTGTGTAAAATCCATTTAAGGGCATTAGTTGATTAATAAACATTACTTACTATGAATTAAAAGCATCAGGCTATACTCATATTTTATTATGACAGAAACAAAACAAAAATACTTCCTGAAATCAATGAGATAACTCACTTAGCCTCCATGGGAACATTAACTTATAATTGCTTCGGTTATATTAATTTCTATCCTTGCTTGAATATTAATTCATTAGCGTTTTTTCCTGTATTTACTAACCTTTCTAAATTGCTACATTGGGTGCATTAAAATATTTCAGTCAAATATTAATGAGCTTATTCAATGGTGGTACATCACTAACTGTGATTGTATAATACAAAAGATAAAACTTGGGAAGTTAAATGTTTATTATATTAGGGTGAGTAAACTTGAAATTGGGAATGGGGATTCATTCAAATTATCCATGAGAATCAGATGTGTAACATTTAAATACCAAATATTCTACCAGAAGCTGGGCTCATGGTTGGCGAGTGCAGCGAGCACAATGAATGCAGCGGTGGTGGCATAAGCCTCTCCCACCTTGGCTGCAGGTGGGCAGTAAGGAACGAGGGATCCCAGACTTCGAGAACCCCAGACTGCCAGAAGGAAGCCTAACTTCCACCTTAAGCCGGCAGGTAGACATCCCCTGAGGGGTCCTGGACTGCAAGAGGGCACAGGCCGGGCTAAGGGACCCATGATGGATCTCCCCAGCAGAGGGAGGCCCAGACTACCCACTGCAGCGCCACTGGCTATGTATCATGGGCCTCCCTCTTTGGGGTGATCGATTCCAGGGCTCCGAGATTGATTGCTCCAAAGAGGTAGTCCCTGCCCATCCATCTGGGGCTCCATGATGGATCACTCCTGCAAGGCAGGTCCTGCAAACCCGCCGCAGCCTGCCAGTTGGTGGCCTGGGCCTCCCTCTGCAGGGTGATCATGGGGCGATGGCAGGGCCCCTGACCAATCACATCACACCTGCCTTGGCTGGGCTGGCGCCAGTGGGTGTTATAGCATGTTCGTCCAGACAGCTGTTCTGCTATTTGGCCGTTCAGTTGATTTGCATATTACGCTTTTATTATTAAAGATAAGTATTTACAATGATTATGTGTAAAAAACAAAAAAGTCTTACATAGCAAAATGGAGTAGAACAATTGAGCCAAAAATATAAATGGAAAGTTTAAGAAAGATATTTAGAAAAGGTTAATAATTATTTAAAAAAAAATACTTGTTTGGCCTCAGTTATAATCCAGGAACTATGAATTAAAACAGGGAAATAAGGGCACTGTGGGTATAATTCCTAAATACAAAAGAAATGATATCTAGTTTTGATGTGGATAAAACATTGGGAAAACTACTGGTATGTGTCTAAATAGATACAAGATTTTTGAAGAGTAGTTTGTCTCTATCAAATTCGTTTATGTAAATTCATGCTGATCAAACACTTCTATTTCTAGGAACCTGATATAAAAAATGGGCGCATATGGACAAATTATATATATATATATATATATATATATATATATATATATATATATATGGCTAATATGCTAAGTGTCCCTCCTACTGTCCCACTGGTCACTATGATGCGCACTGACCACCAAGGGGCAGACATTCAACACAGGAGCTGCCGAGCTGCAGTGACTTGGCAGTGGCAGTTCTTGGGTGACACACCTCGAAACCAGAGAGGAGGGAGCCCGATTCCTCGCAGGGCCGTGCAATTCCATCTTCAGCCATGGGTTACGTTGTTGCTGGGGCACTGTTGGCTCCAAATCTGGTTTACTGCACACTTGCATTTGCATTCCACATCCTGTACGACAGCAGCTTTGCAGAGCGCCCTCTCACACGCCGGGAGCCCTCAGGGGATGTCAGAGAGCCAGTTATGGCCTCATCTCCGCAGGCCAGGCCAAGGGACCCCACCTGCCAGAGGGACCCTGCAGATGCACTTGGAGCCATGGCGCCACCCCAGGTGCAGCCTGACAGGGAGGGACCACGGGAGGTTGGCTCCAGGGCATGTCCAGCCCTTCTTGCCCAGTCCTGCCTGAGTCTTCATTGATGGAAATACATTATTATATTTCAAGTCTATGTACTTGAGTTATAGGGCCTTAAAAAATCTATAATATGAAATAAGCTATACACTTGACAGAGCAAATTAATTATTCCAGTGTTACAGATGAAGAAGTTAACATTTGAAGAAAATTTAACTAGCTTATCCTGGGTTGCATAACTTATCATAAAGTAGGGTTTTAAATTAATTTCCAGACTCCTATATATCTTCACTAATATGTTTACATTAAGAGCCACATATAATAGGTATCTCAATTTAATGACCGAGTGGGGTGGGAGTGGGAGGAAGATAGTTTCAGAAGCGATTTTAAATATAATATTGAAAAACTAAAATGATCTACACATCTCTGCTTTACACTCTTGAAACATAATTTGTTCTGGAGTAATTTTATTGTAACAACACAATTGTGAGTGATGAGTAATGAAAACTAAGATATTCAAATTAATGGTGAAAGCTGCAAAGATAAGATTGTTTTATACTTAGCACTTTATCAAACCTCATATGTGACTGAGTTCAACCTATTGATTTTAGGGGAGGACACTGAGACCCAGATGGGGCCAACACTCAAGTCCACAATCTCAGTATAATAATCTTAAAGTGGAACCACCATAGAAAACACGCACTTCAAGTACATGAGGAAGAATGTTTTCAAACGATGACTTTTCTTCCCACAGAACAATTCCAGTATTTCTGACTATTCTGCTCAGTGTCCTGCCAGGAATCCTTCCAATGTGCTGTACTCACTCTCCAATCCTGCCGATCAGGTAAGATGATCTCCCTGCACCAAACCACAGCTTGCATTTCTGTAGTTAAGTGATAGGAAGCTTTTGATAAAGTTAACCAAGGCGTTGATTTTGAAGACATCTATCACAAATAATCATATGGTCAGCTATATGGCACACTACTATTACCACACCTAGATAAGAAGCGAGGCCGCCACTCACTCCATTAAGTTCCCTCTTTAGAAAACCCTGGTAACCTAGGTGACTGACAATTTAAGTGAGCCCACTTTTTCCTTTCCACAGACGAATTCATGCATTCCTATTCTTATGTTTTAAATTGGCCAAGGAACAGTGAATCCATGAAACTCCAGGCATCTGACCCTGAATTCCAATAGAAGCAGAGCCCCATGTTCACATTCTCTCTCTCTCTCTCTCTCTCTCTCTCTCTCTCTCTCTCTCTCTCTCTTTCTCTCTCTCTCTCTCTCTCTCTCTTTCTCTTTTCCCTCCCCATGACCTTTTTGTGTGGCCATTGAGCCTGCCTTGTCCCCTCAGGGACCTGGGAATAATTAGCATGATCATTGCTTTATTGAAGTTCTCTGATGGTTGTTGCTGAGGTATGTCTTGCAATCATAAGAACCACAAAGTCTGGTCCAGCCACAATGTTGACTCTGGTCCAAAAATGTCTGTGGGGTGGGCCACCAGTAGTATAGGCTGAGGGAGAGTGGCTCCGGCATTCCCAGTGACTGTATCACTATCAGTAGGCTAAAAGGGACATAAATCAATCCCCCAAACTACCTGTATCTATGTCAATGTCTACGCCTATGTGTATATGATCTATAGCTAATTACTGAGTATACAGGCACACACATGCAAATATCCTAACCATGTAAGAAGCAAGAACAGGTATCATCGTTTTCAATATTTTTATTGTGTTGATAAGGGAACTTGAGGAAACTGAGACCCCTGAAATTAAGTTTAGAGTTAGAACTACATCTCTAGTCTCCTGATGCCCCCAGCCTCCTGATGTCCCCTTTTCAAACATTCCTCATCTTTGTCTTATACCTTAAGACATTTCCAGAGAACAGGCATAGCTTTATATATTTTCTTTATATCCCTTGAGCCTTTAACATGGCATTAAGCAATCTCTCTTGAATTCAAATGTATTTTATAGAACTTTTAATATAACTCTATCTTCCGTAGTTAAAATGAAAAACATTCCATTCTTTTAAATCTTTAAAAAAGGTCACCAAATTACAACAAATATAATCAACTTATAGCAATATCAACAGCATATTAGAGAAAAAAATATTTCTCTTATTTTCTACAAGCAAATTATTGGGTATCTTTTGGAAATGTTTTAGATGGGCATAATTTTAGAAATGTATGCAAGTAATCAGATCATTAATTTTTACAATATCTTCAGAAACTACAAACACAAAAATGGAAATAGAAAATCAATAATAAGGCTTATGGACATTCAAAGTTATTAGTAAAATACAGGAGTTTTAATTAAAGCTGTTGACTTTTCACAAAGGCTAGCTGTTATCCTGATTGATCGAGCCTGCTGGCTCAGCTCTTTTTCTTTTCCCCATTGGCTCCCACTTGGCCTTTCTCTGCTCGGATTGGATATTTACCACAGGGGCACCTTCTTTTTAAAAAACATTTGTCCCACTAAAAACAATAACATTTTAAATAAATTGTGTGTGCATGCATTTATGTGGGTGTCATTAGTTTATTATTATATTTATAATTTCTCATTTTGGTTTTACTACTACTTTTGGAAATTTCATGAAGAAAAGTACATTTTCATTTTGAATTGCTACATTTTCTTGCTTGCTGAAAATTTGAGGACCCAAAATATATAATTATCTTCTCAGATTTGTAACATTTTCTTCAAAGAAATTTCAGATATATTTGGAACAGGTAAAAGTATATATACCATATGTATACTTCCTCTACAGTTTGCCCTAGTAGTTAATAGAATCCATAGCCAGGCCATGGTGGTTTTGTTTTTGTTTTGTTTCTATTATTAAACTAAAAGTTTTTATATATTACCACTATTGAAAGTAATTTTGTTTGTACATACATATAATTAATTATTGAGGAAAATGTTCAATACTTTTCTAAATTTTTCCTAGTAAGTTCTATAATATCTGCATAGAAACAATAAATAACATGAAGTGTTGTTTGGAACTCGTTTCTATTTTGCCAATACAATAAAGTGCTCCATTCACCATTATCTACAACAGAACGGATACACTGCTTTTATTAATTTTAATGCTGTTCTATTTTTAATTTAAAAATGTTTTGAGGTAATCTAGCTAGAAACAATATTGTAGAAGTAATGGGTGAATTTCACAATGTAGTTGTCCTGTGGTTAAAATGATGAATTAGCTTTAATCAATTTCATAGACATTTCAATGATCAGAGTATATCTATTCACTCCAGCAGTTGAAACATGCTATTGTCAAATGCACTTACATTTTTCAAGTAGTTTCAAAGCAAGAAATATCATATGCAAAACAACTTAGAAGACTGAAGAGTATAGCAAGTGGTAATCAGCAGAGAATATTTTAGTTAAATAACCTTCAGTTGAAGACAATTATAACTACTTTAATGCAAAATGCATGCAAAGATGAGGGGAATCAAACTCTAATGTTTTGATATGTTCTCCTCCTTCTAAAAATAAAAATAAAATGCAGTGTCTTAAGGAGGTGACACCGGGTCCAGGAGGACAAAAGGAATGTATAAAATGAAAATCCACACTGCCTAATAGGTGGCTGGAGAGAGCTGACCTGATACTGTGCTCAAAGATAAAAAGGGACATGTGGTATCTACTTTAAATGAGATAAGTGTGCCTTATATATCTTGCAGCCACAGAGATAACATTGTTCTTTTAATCATTATTATTTACTTCTTAAAGCTTAGTCTCTCTCACACCTAAACCTCTGTAGCTCAGGACTCAGTTCTCATGACTAGAGAGAGTTGTCATTCTGACCAGTAAGCTGCTAAATACAATTCTATAAGCTTCAGACTTGACATAGCAGATAAGTTTGTCTCCCCTGACATGAGTATATTAATCCACCAAATCAATTTACTTAAGGTTAAGCTGTGTTGTGGAGTAATGCGGCCATGATTTAACTGAGCTTACAAGATCTTTCAAGCCTGAGTCACTTCTCTACATGTAATGCAGCTCTCAGTACCGAATCATGAGCTCTATGTTGACCTATTGCAATTACGTAAGAAGTCTTGTTAGGTTTTTAGGGCCATGATGCTGTAACATCAGAAAGAATTTAAGGAGAATATATTCAAGTCACTTTAGAAAATCAGAATCATGAAGTAAAACAGTAACAGCACTTGGCTAGATTCTATAAGCATGATTTTCTTACTTTAATATTTATAAAATTCTTTCGGTTGTCTAAGGTTTTTCCTTTAGGAATGTATTTATAAAAATAACATTTTAGAAAAACGTTTACAAATAGATGTTAGTGCTGCAGTTAGTAGGCTGAACATTATATAAAACTATAGAAGAACAATAAAAGACTTAAATTATTCTAAATGCAATGAAATCTAAATATAGCACACAAACCAGTATACAAAATAGTCTCAACATGTTACTAAATTTAACAAAAATTTACAAAACTTTATAAAAATTCTATAGGCATGTATAAGTTGTTGTCCACAGTAAGTTGTCAATTTATTTATACTCTCCTTTCATTTCACTAAATCTATTCTTTTTCATTCATTATTTTAAAACTTTTGTCCCTTTCTCTCACTATTTCACTTGGTATAATACCCTCTAGATCAGTAATGGCGAACCTTTTGAGCTCAGCGTGTCAGCATTTTGAAAAACCCTAACTTAACTCTGGTGCCATATCACATATAGAAATTATTTGATATTTACAACCATAGTAAAACAAAGATTTATATTTTTGATATTTATTTTATATATTTAAATGCCATTTAACAAAGAAAAATCAAACAAAAAAATGAGTTCGCGTGTCACCTCTGACACGCGTGTCATAGGTTCGCCATCACTGCTCTAGATCCATCCATATAATTTTACTTATATGTGAAATCTAAAGAGCAAAACAAACAAACAAACAAATTCACAGACACAAAAAGCAGACTGATGGTTGCCAGAGGGGTGAGGTTTGGAAGAGTTGTCAAAAAGAGTGAATGGATTAAAAAGTACAAATTAGTATTAAAAAAATAGTCATGGGAATGTAAGTACATTATGGGAAATATAGTCAATGGTATTGTAATAGGTATGTCCCGTGCCAGTGGGTACTTGAGATATGGAAGGGGGGGGGGGATCTTTGTAATGTACATGATTGTCTATCCACTATGCTGTACACTTTTAGTTTAAACTAATACAAAGTAGTATTGAATGTAAACTGTAATTAAAAACTAACATTTAAACAAACTTCTGCCCCTTGCAGACTTTCCTTCAAGCTTACCATTGTTACCGCATTTTTATTTTCCCATATCTCTATTCAGAGCTATCTCTTTCTGATCACCTCTCTTTGCTTTATTTCACCTTTACAAGTCATTCATTATCACAGATTAGTTCTTCCAGAGCCTGAATCATTTCTCTTTCCTCCCATTTCTCACTATTTACTCTTACTGGGGATAATTCCTGGAACATTTGCTATTTTGGAGGCGACACCTGCGGGAAGATGTCAGCATTGATAAGATGTGGTGAATGAACACAATTCTTAACATTGGATTCCTTAGTGGAAGTGTGGGGATTTTAAGTATCTTTACTGTTCTTCTCTAATGTATTAAGAGTCTCAAAAAATAATTCTCCATTAAAAAATAAGAAAATACTTGGCAAATCATGAAGTTGAGCATCCCAGAGAAGCCCTGAATGTATTTTGGTCATTAAGAAAAGAAATCATGCCCTAGCCAATTTGGCTCAGTGGATAGAGCCTTGATCTATGGACTGAAGGGTCCTGGGTTCAATTCTGGCTAAGGGCACAAGGGCATGTACCTAGGTCACAGGCTCCTCCCAGGCCCAGGCCCTGGTCAGAGCTCATGCAGGAGGAAACCAATTGATGTGTTTCTCTTACTTTGGTGTTTCTCTTTGTCTTTCCCTCTCTCTGAAAATAAATGAAAAAAATGATTCTGTGGGGGTGGGACTTCCTCCTCTCTGCTGTCAGTTTCCACAGCTGTGATGAGGAAGCTGGGTTGACAGAGGGAGCCACGCCCTCCAAGCTGCCCTCTCTCTCAATCTGCTCTAGGTCCAGAGGCCTCCTGCTCTGCCAAGTCCTCCAAACATCCCGTTCTCTGCCTTCTCTCCTGCTCTGCTCTCTGCCAGTGAAGGTCCCTGGAGCCCGTGGGCGTGGCTAGGCTCAGCCAGCCTCACCTCCCAGGCCGGCGATGGTCCTAGGAGCCCGTGGCTGCCATTGCCTCCCAGGGCACTTGATACCCACATATGCAAAGTAACCTGCCATCTTTGTCAGGTTAATTGCATACTCACTCCTGATTGGCTGGTGGGTATGGCTTGTGGGTATCATGGAGGGATGGTCAATTTGCATCTTCCTCTTTTATTAGTGTGTGTGTGTGTATACACACACACACACACACACACACTCACATACACACACCCTTGGGTGAAGATTTAAAAAAAAAGTCATTTCTGAATAATATAAGACTATGTCTTTCAAATGTTACAATGTACTTTTGTGTGGTCAATCAACAAGAGCTCAATATTTTCAAAAACTTGCACAATGTATGCTTTCTAATTTCTTAAACGGTCAATTAGTATTCAGAGATAGTGCATCTCAAGTAGGCCTAAGGAGAAGAAACAGTTTAATTAACAGATTGATCATCAAAAATCTAAAATAAGTCTAGATATTTCACATTAATTTTTTTTTTGCTCACGTATGTTACATCTCTATGGAACTCTGGAGGTCTCATGTCTCTCTGGAATCTCTCACGAGATCTAATTCTCAAAAATATATAACCATATTTCTAAAATTCAGGTTCTACAATAAGTATGTATATCTTTGAGTAGTTGCAAAATACATTTTACCTCAGGATATTGGGCTCTTTAAATATGGATAAGCAATTTCCCTTTCAAATAACTCAAACTAGGAGAGAGAGAGAACAGGAAAGAATGTCAAGGGCAACCAGCCTCTGCTTCAGGAGCCTCCTCTTCAGTCCTGGGCTTTGCTTTTCCCAGCCATGATGGTCAGGAGCCTTCACAGGGGGGAATGGGCTCCAGGAGCTTTTCCATTCATTCACATTTAAGAAAGATTATGTTTTCTAAGAGCCTCTCCTTCAGTTTATGATAATATTAGCTATTCTTTATTAGGTCCTTAGTATATGCCAAAAATATTAATGCATTTCAACTACATTACTGGATTGGATTGGATTCCAATAGAGCAAACTTCTGAGCAAAGTGAAATTATTCTATCTTATAGATTTGGTAACTGAGATTTAAAAGGATTAAGTCACTTTTTCAGGCTAGGAAGTGGAAACAACTGGGGTTTGTTTCATTTGTCTGACTTGAAATCTAATGTTCTCTCCCACTAAGTTGTGCTATGCAATATGGTGTACAGGAAACAGTGTTGTAAATTTAACATCTCCTTGAATAATTTTCTCAACTTATATTTCCCCAATTGTTAAAAAGAGGTTAATTATAACTAAGCCTTTTTAACTTATAAGAATATTGTGAAAACAAATTTTAAAATGAAAATGTTTTATAAGCTATACAGATCTATGTGAATGAAAACTAATCCAAAATTTAGACTTGTACATATGAAATACATATAAATGTCTATTGAATTTAAATTTTATTGATTCTGCCTGGCTGGTGTGGCTCCATGTTGAGTGTTGACTTAATGAACCAGGAAGTCATGGTTTCATTCCAAGTCTGGGCACATGTCCAGGTTGCAGGCTCCACCTCCAATGTGGGGCATGCAGGAGGCAGCCAATCAATGATTCTTTCTCATCATTAATGTTTCTATCTCTCTCTCCCTTTCTCTATATGAAATCAATAAAATATATTAAAATTTTTTATTGATTCTGTGGAGTAGTTACAGTGACCATTAAATTTTAGGTTATATAGTAAAGTTAATGTCTATGCTGAAAAATTAGGTGGATTAAATGACTTCTTGGCTGATGATTTCATACATGAGCTATGGTGTGATGCTTTTCTTACAAGACTCATTCTCATCCTCACTTCATGGCAAGTAAGGAAAGTCATTTAAATGTACTAGAAGAACACTGTTTTTTAAGGCATCAAGAATAGAGTGCAGCTGAAGCACATGAAGGTCAGAGAAACAGGAGATAGGAACTGTCAAAATCTCTCTTTCTCTCTCTCTCTCTCTTTCTCTCTCTCTCATTTCTTCTGGCTTCTGTATGGCTGATTTATTCTTCTGAGTCACTGAGGACTGGCCATATCTGTTTCTCATTAACACATGGTTTGGGAAACCTCTACTAAGTTTAATATCTCTTCAAGTTCAAGTTTCTAAGGTTATGCTACCAGCATCTGGATCCCAAGTCCAAATTGTCTAGGGAGAGAATCCAATAGGTCTACCCTGAGTCAATATCTACTCTTACTACAGGATCTCTTAACCTTCAGTTCTATTAACATTTTGTTCTAAATCATTATTCTTCATTCTGTGAGAATGGAATTAGGCTCTCCCGTACCTTGGTAGGATGCTATTAAAACACTGTCTAATATTATAGCTAGTATACTTATTTCAAACAGTCATCTAATCTTAAAGTCCTGCTTAAAATTCTTGCCAATACTTTGCCCTAAAACATTGTTTTCATGAAATAAGTTAACTTAAGTCTACTCTGATATACTATGCTTCTTCTAACCTTTTTTCAAAGACCCAGACTTGATGACACACTGCTTTGCCCAGGGAATAGGGAAACAGGCATGTACATGCATTGCTCTTGGCAGAGGAAATTGCTACAAACTTTATAGAGAACATCTCCATGTTCGTGATTTCTATCAAATTTCTTATACACATATCCTTGACCCTGCAATGACCACTTCTAGGAATTATCCCCACAAATAAATTAATGCACATATGCACGAAGTGAAAAAATCAAGGTGCATTGCAAAGCCTGCTAACCTTTGAGTGGATGATGGGACAGACACATACACCACAAGGAAGCAAAAACTCATTTTCATGTTTCTTATCCCCAGACAGCAGAAAATCATCAATTATAAAATGATTTGACCATTTCAAGCCTATGCTCTCTACTAGTTGAGCACTTACAAGTCTGGCAATGGTTTTCTGTGGGTCCCCAGCATCGGCCGGTACAGGACTTATGGCAACGTCCACCTGCAGAAGAGGCAAAAACACATTCACATTATAATCTCTCATTCTTTGACTTTATCTCCCCTAATGAAATATTCTTGCTCCTTTATGAGGATTTTTAAGTCATACTAGAGTTGAAGCATAGCCATAAAATGCTTGCTTAAGTAACAAAACCTGAATGTCAAATGCATGTGATGTGAAAAACAATCTCTTTATATTCAAAATAGTCTCATCATTTTATAAAAAAAGGAAATCAATGAGTTTATGCATTTTACCAGCTAGTAAGAAGGAAATATTTACATTAAATGCATTTTAGTTTGATTAATGAACAGTTTTATGCTTATGACCTATTATATTGGATATAATTTCTAAAGTACATGGCTTACTGATACCAACAGTTATTAAGGATTATGTCAACACTTAAGTTCAAATCTATGAAAACAAGAATATGTTCTTATAAACACATAACAAACCATCAGAATAAAAGGTTACATACATCATTTAGATTATCTTTAATTGTAGGAAATTGTCAAGAGGACTTGACCATCACTTGAACCTTGAGCTGGACCTGGGCAATTGGAACACCCTCACTTCGCCTCTGTCCTTGGAATGTACATCCTGGCTGATGTTCCCAAGCCAGCATTTGTTACAAGGGTGTAGCCTAGAGAGAGTAGGTGTTGTTGAGACCAGCTGGACTGAGTATATGACTGAACCCATTAAGGTCTCTATATGAACTTTTAAGATTCTAGTGGGAGTGTGTGGAAGTCTACTCATCTTGTGGCCATCAAAGACAAGCTTCATATATCAATTCCCTGGCTTCTTAAACCTGCCACGTACAAATCTGGAGTTGCCTGCCTCTTTCTTCCATCTCTCCTTGCCCTCAGTGTACAGGGCCAATGTGTGAACCAGTATCTTAATATAAATTTTTAAAAATATATTTTTATTGATTGCAGAGAGGAAGGGAGAGGGAAAGAGAGATAGAAACATCAATGATGAGAGATAATCATTAATTGGATGCCTCCTGCATGCCCCCTACTTGGGATAAAGCTTGTAACCTGGGCACATTCCCTGACTGGGAATTGAACTGGTGACCTCTTGGTTATGGCTTGGCTTAATATAAAAATTTTAAGCATTTAAACAGCTAAATTTTTGGAAATCTTAATTTCATTATTTGATAGCCTCTTCTAAAATTGTTATTGTTACTACCTTCATTTTCAAATAGCAGCCTTTATCTCCTGCAGTGGCATCTTCCTCTTAAAGACTCTGCTATCATGGATATTTGCCTCAGCAAATACAGTTGTCCCACAGAGAAAGTCCCATAAGGACTCAACAAAAGAACATTAGCTAAAGCAATTGTACATAATGACTTTCTTTGAAGTTTGTTTCTGAATTTTATAGGCTCGCTCTACATTTTTGTTGGTACAAGGGTATGGAGTGGGCTTATTTTTAGAATAAATAGTAGACATGAAAAATGATTAAAGATGAAAGCTCTGTTAATGTTCTAATATCGACTGCAAGTGGGTATATGGCTAGTCAAGACTTTTATTATAACATGTTGCAAAAATTATGGAATAGGGTTCTATCAAATGTATCCATCTTTTCTTGATCCACAGTTTTTAACTCTTCAACTTGGAAGTTCTTACACTTGGGCAGCTTCTCTCTCTTCCTCTCTCTCCTTATGATACTGAGTATGTGTATTAAGTTAAATGCTTTCACAGTTAAGGAACAGGTTCAGCAGACACACTTTTTAGACCGAACCTCAGACCGGCCTCATGGTTGACCCTTCTGAAGTGAACAGTACTAATCAAGTTGATACAACACTTAGGCTCAACTCCAGTCACCTTCTTAAAAGTGCCAGGATCCAGAGTTTATTTAAAGCAATTCTGTTTGTGAAGCGCTGCTGCTGACATCACCAGCGTATAATATCCTGTCACTGGGCCATCTGTTTATTTAGATCTAAACACATTATAACTACATAATCAAGCTCATTCTAGCTGACAGGAAAAGGACTCCATCTGGCCTGAACAATATAACTTTAATCAGTGATAACGATAATTATTATTAAAAACCTACTGGAGTTCTTTCGTACAAAGCTAATAAATCCAAATTGATATATACCAGCGGAAATTAGTAGGTTCTGTGAAATAAAATTGGAAGCAGTAAAAACTTTTCTTTTTTTTTTGTATAAACTTATTTTATGAGAAAGCAGCTAATGTTAATGTTCTGGTATTTCTTCAGATGTGTTAAAATCCTTTAAATCTACCCATTAAGTGGTCTGTTAACCAAAACTATCTGAAGCAGAGGATGATCTCCCATTTACTCTGACGTAACAAATTGTGTTTGGGGCTAATAAAATATGTAACTTCATTCATTGTATCCAGAGTACTCTCTGTAGCTGGGGGGGGAAGCTTAGTAATATTAGACATTTTAATACTTTCAGTGTTCCTCTTTTATTGGATTACATATATTTTTAAATATTGTCTTATTGATTTTGGAGAGGAAGGGACAGGGAGAGAAAGATAGAAATATCAATGATGAGAGAGAATCATTGATCAGCTGCTTCCTGCACGCCCCACACTGGGGATGGAGCCTGCAACCAGGGCATGTGCCCTGACTGGGAATCAAACCGTGACCTCCTGGTTCATAGGTTGATACTCAACCCCTGAGCCATGCTGGCTGGGCAGGATTACATTTTTTTTTTAATTACTACCCCAAGACCTACTCCTAGATGCAAGAAGAAGAGGACTATGAATATACATTTTGAATTTTCTTATGGTCCTTCAGAAAATATTATGCAATATCTACCTAATTGGAAACAAGTAATATAGTGTCCTTCCCCCACCTCGCCCCCACCCCCACTTCACCATCCACACACAAAGTTTAAATAGTGTAACCTTGACTGCCTACATGCCACTACAAGACTTTGTTGGGCAGTTTTCATTTTTCATTAATATTTAAACATAAATATCTTTTACTGCTATAAAAGGAAGCCAACAATTCCTTCTCTTCTGTGATTTTACTCTATCTTATTTATATTCTCTCCACCCCTTTGGCAAACCCAAAGGAGGTGATCACGTCTCAGCATTCTTTTCCCAAAATGTACTGCAGAACCATGAATTGAATGCGCTTCTATAAATGGTTGCCCATTCTGCCCTGCCCTTCATGTCATTGTCTCTAGAGCTTTGACCCTGTAGAATCTGCCCAGGCGTTCAGTTCAGCATTCGTCTCCCAAACTGTGTGATACATGGCACGTGTGCTAATACTATTTTCACTGAGCTTTTGCAATTAAGTAAATGTCAAAATATTTGATCAAAATCTCCAACTGGAAATATTTTTGAATTAATGCATTTGCCACACTTTCTTGCCTGCAACCTTGGTTTGATTCTTGTATACATTTGGGTAGTGTGGTTTTATGGACTATTAAGCTTACTATGTTTTAAATTCTGTTTTAGTTTTTAGTTCCAAACATTTCTGCTACACAAAAGTGTCAAAAAATGGGAGGTTAGAAAAAGGATTTCCTTAGTAATTATCTATCTAACATTAGGAAAAAAACAAAAAGCACAAAACCTATAAACTTTTTTCTTACCTTCCTCCATCCTCCTATCCATATGCATTTCTTGAGTACCTTCCACGTTTGTATATTAAGAACTCTGTTAAGTAATACTTAACATAGGCTGAAATTGGCATGGTTACTCCACTAAAAGAGTTTAGAATTAATTCAGCATTATTTTGAAGAGAAAATTTTTTGACTGCTCTGCATTCAATATTCATTATCTATGGATTTAAGGAAAGAAGCCAGTAAATCTGAATGCTTCGCAGACTCCTAGCTCTGGAAAGAAGAGACCGAAAAAGCCAGGTTGAGTCTGGTCATTTCCAATGTAATGCCTGGTGGCTCAGAAGTCTGCTACATTCCTTAGGCAATGATTTATCCATGTGACATCTATAGTGAAATCAGCTCAGAGCATTTCAGTGCAGAGGATAAGTCCAACCTCTGGAGGGTCCCTTGTGTGTCTCCTAACAAAAAGAGAAATACTTTAACTATTGCTGAATATCTTATGGAGAACTTGTCCTCTATTCTCAGATACACAGTGCTTCAGGAGGCCTGTTTTCATGAGGGGAATAAACAATTCACACCACTAATAATGTAATGTGAATCAGTCTTATAAACTACTTCTCCAGTAGTATATTTTAAAAAAATATATATATTTTAATTGATTTCAGAGAGAAAGAAAGAGGAAGAGAGAGAAACATCAATGATAGGAGAGAATCATTGATCAGCTGCCTCCAGTGCCCAGACCGGGAATTGAATCATGACCTCTTGGTTCATAGGTCAATGTTCAACCACTGAACCTCACTGGCTGGGCTCTAGTAGTACATTTTTAAGATGAGGAAAGCAAAAAAGAGGGATTAGTCAGATACTAGCCTCTGCAAATAGGAGACGTGTTTTGGAGCACTAACACTTTGCCAGTGCTATGCAAATCTGCCTCTTTCCAAGTCCAAATCAAATTATTTTCTATTGTTTATTGCAATAATTCTTTTAAAACTGTGAGAGAAAATATGCTGATTAAAAATAAGAATCTGTGAGAGCATGAGTGATAGGGAAGGATGGGGGTTAATGGAGGCGGGGAATGAGGACACATTTGTAATTCCTTAACTAATAAAGAATTTAAAGATAAAAAAAATTAGAATCTGACTGTCCAATACAGCTGTTAGTGATAGCAAACATTTGAATTAACATTTCCACTCCTGTCATTCTGGCTCAATCAGAGAGGTAAAATATAAAATAAAAGTTATAAACAAATATTTCTGCAACTTTAGCAACCATTGAAATCTTTTAAAATAAGTGTGGTTTATATGCACATCGGCATTATTTTAATTCACAGACAATCAGCTCTGCTTTGACAGTGCATTATTCATCATAGAAGTTAGCAATATGACTAAAGTCATCCTTTATGCTTGTCCAGCAGATGTTACTAAAAATGTAGCCTTTGCATTCTTTTTTTAGGAACTAGAGTCCCTGAGCCACTTTGATATTTATAAGAGTAATAAATCCATGCTAGAAGTTTTGCTTGTTTGTGGAACTGACAGCAGAGATGGGATTTAATTGTACCTCTGGATTGCTTTCTGCAAGTAATATGCCAGGACAGTTGAAGAGTTACAAAATATGAAGTCACTGGCCACCATAAAAGATTATAGCCTCAAAATGCCTCTAGCTAAAGACAATGCAGTTACATCTCTGGATTCTTCTTTCAGTCCTTTTAAACTATGGCAGACTTGACCTCTTAAAACTACTTTCACTGGGGAATGAATGAGAGAATAATAATTTTTTACGGCCGTATAATTCAAAAGAGGGAAGCACAACAGTTATTGAAAGTCTACACTAAACCAGTCCCTATCTTGGCCAGAGGATAAAAAGATGAAAAGTGAGTTCCCTGTCTTCCAGGAGCCTTTAAGGTACAGGAAATAGACAGAAAAATGCCAAATAATTTTGATAATAATTGTATTTGCTATATGTATGAATAAAATGGACAGGAAGGATTTTGGCGAAAAAAAGGTTTACATTTCAACTGGGCTTGAATGACTCCTTGGTCTGTGTTAAATAAATATGTTTGTTGTGAGGGTTTTTTTTTTTTCCTTTTTGGAGGATTTACCTTCCATCATACAAACATACAATATTTCAATTAACCACTTTGTGTTATGGAATATTTTGCTGATACATGTAGGAGATAAATGCATAATTTTAAATGGAAATACAAATAAGCCAATCAGAGAAAGATAAATATCACATGATCTCACTCATTTATGGAATATAATGAACAACATAAAATGAACAAAAATAGATCCAGAGACAGAGAAGCATCGATCAGACCATCAAACCTCAGTGGGAAGGAAGGGGAGGGTGGTTCTAAGGGGGAGATATCAACCAAAGGACTTATATGCAAGCATATAGGCCTAACCAATGGACACAGACAACAGGGGGGTGAGGGCATGAGAAGGGGGTTGGGGGGTAATGTGGGGATAAGGACACATATAATAACTTAATCAATAAAAAAAATGTTAAAAAAGAAAATATCACTAATTTTACATTCTATTTTCTGAATATTTGTAGCTTGGAGAAATGATTTGGATAGCAGAAATAAGTTCACCATGTCCTATGTATGCCCTTCTGTTAAACAATGGTGAGATCTGGAACAGGCGTGTGGATTTCTGGATGACAGGCACATGTATCAGAACATTGATAGAAGAATTGATGTCAGTTCTGGCCTACACTGATGGTCTGGTTCTAGCAGTGTGCCAAAGGCCTCCATCCTTATCTATCATATTTGGCATTTTAATTATTAAGTTGAAATAAGGGTACAAGATTTGCAAAAGACACAGATCTAGAAGGGGTAGCAATAACTCATTCTTGAATAACTATACAGAATTAAAAAGCAATTGGTAGATGAAGTAATGAGCCGAAAGTAACCCTATGAAATTTAATAGGATCAATGTAAGTTTCTGCAATTGCAATTTTAAATCAGTATTTAATGTGCATATCAACACACACAACACAAATACACAGAGTCTGTTTTGTAGGAGATGAATCAGAATTTCAATGCTCACTCTGATAATGGCTGACTCTGCTTTTGATTTTGTATTTCAGTGTTTGTCTCATACATGTAAGTTCACACAATGCTTCATAACCCACTCTAGAAATCATCATCAACATCATCGACCTCACCACATCATCTATAGTTTATTGAGTGCTTTCTACATTCTAACTAGTAGACCAAGTGTCTTATACATAGCATTTCATTTAATTTACACAATAAATCATAACATAAATATTATTATTTGTCTCATTTTATAGGTAAGAAAGCAGAAACATCCTTAAAGTGGAACTAGAGACTGGATGCATTGTATCATAGTAGCTCTTTTTTACAGATCATATTTGCTTGTCAACATTTTTGTACTTTCTTTTTGTTTCTAAGTGGCATTTATTTTGATTCTATTACTTGCTTATTAAGGTTCAGCAGTAACTGGGGCTAAAATAAATGTCAATTCAATAGAAACACATTTTAGTAAATTGGCATTTATAATTATAGTAGGAAATTACAGCCCTAGTTTAGGGAAAATGAAATATTTGAAAATACTATTGAGTATGTAAGCAATTTATAATATTGCCATTTATTGGTCTAAGTATTCATTAAAGTGCTGGTAAAATTTAGAAAACACAACCTTTGAAATAATTTTAATCTGTATTCAGTTTCCACTATTTATAGTTGGTGGGAGCTTAGGCAAGAAACTTTACCTAAGAACTGACTTTCCTCAGTATTAAAACATACATGATAATGCTTCCTATATGTGTCAGAAGTAACTAAGTGAAATAGCATGTGTAGTAAAGTGTCTGGCATGTAATAAGTCTGAATCACTGTTATTTCCCTTCTCCCTCCCTCACAACATCTTATATAATAAAAGCCTAATATGCAAATCGACCAACCAATGAAACGACTGGTCACTATAATGTACACTGACCACGAGGAAGCAGACGCTCAATGTAGGAGCTGCCCCCAGCCCGCAGGCCCCAGGCCAGCCAAGGCGGTTGCAAGTGGGGGTCCACTGATAGCCCTTCTAGTCGCCCCACAGATCGGCCCTGATGGCTGGCCAGGCCTAGGGACCATATCCGTGCATGAATTTCATGCATCGGGCCTCCTGTTGTATATAAAAATACTAGAGAACAACAAAGAGAGACAAAGAGTCAGAGACAGTGATGTGGCAGACAAATCAAGTCATCTGAGACAGAAGTGTTTATGCAAACAGAGTTGACATTTTCAATAGGTACCACAGTCAGGCAATAGGGAAGGGGTGTGTGTATGACACCATAAACACTTTGACAGGCTTGGCAGACAGGGATAATTGGGTTTCAGAGGTCTCTGCATGCCTTGGCAAAGTTTGAGACACCATAGCCTCAGCAGAGATGTTACTAACCATCCAAGCACAGTGATATCTCACTCTGCTCCTAGGATAGCACACTCTTGTATATTTCAGGCTAGTGTACATGGGAGGAGGGAACGGGTGCAGATAATATTTCAAAGTATGTGTCAGGAACAGAGAGAAGAACCCAGGGGTGGAACTAATCTTTGGATAACTGCAGAGGATTAGATGTCATTGATGCTGGGATCTCTCCTGCTCCATGACCCTCATCTGACCCTTGCTAACTAGAGGTGCAAATGGATCCCTGATGAACTGCAACCATCCACATGTAGTTCAATAGCCAAAATTCAACCAAAAGAACTTTACTAAAAACAAAACAAAAAAAAATGAAAACTAAGTCTTCTCAAAGACCATTCATTGGATCCAAAGCATTGGCCACATTTCTAAGTCTTCTCACTTTTCTCACATAATTCTCACTTTCTGAGTCTTCCATTCCCCACAACCCTACCCCCCAAGATCTCTCTCTTTTGGTGCCTTCTTCTTTCACAAAGCTTTCACCCTTCCATCCTCCCCCACTGAATCATTATGTTTTTGGTCAACTAAGCCATCCTCCCTAAATACTTTATTCCATACAGCTTTATGATCAAATAATTCTCTGTCCATGTTTTATTATGTATCCTGAGTGTGCAACGTGATACCCTAGGAAGACTGTGTGTGTGTGTGTGTGTGTGTGTGTGTGTGTGTGTGTGTGTGGTGTGGTGTGGTGTGTGTGGAGGAGTGAGAAACATTATGGTCTGGTGGGCTGGAAAGATCAGGCTTGCAGACACAGAATGTTTGAGTAGGAGGGAAGGGAGAACCGTGAATATTCCCAGTCATTTTCATCCTGTCAGAGTAGATACTACTTGAGAAGCAACGTCCTGGACTCTTTGACCATAAAGAAGTTCCCATCATCTGGGTGTGGCATAGTCTAAATGAGCAGTCTCTGTTTTCATCTGTCTTCCATCTGACAGCTCTAAGAATAGATCTATCTCCTCTAGGAATTAATAAGAAGTGGGTATTGTCATGGGAAAACTGAAATGGGTGAAATTATGACAAGCTCCTTACGGAATGATTCTAACAGTTCTCAAAACACAGCAGGCTTCACAGATTGAATAACCCAACATTTCCTTTACTGAGGCCAATATCTTCACACGAGAGTGCTCACCCAGCTTCTTCCACCATGAGTAAATAATGAAGGGACTTATCATGTCTGTAGTTTGGGACTTTATAATTTTAGCTGGAACCATTACTCTTGTAGCCTCTTTTTTAAAAATTTTATCTGAGATTGAGACTGAGTTTTTGTTATAGATTGCTAGCCTGTAGCAGTCAGTTAGGGAGAAGAGACATCACCGAGACAGATAACAAAGAAAAATGGGTAACAAATTGGAAAAGATTAGGTAGCTCCATGGCACTATATTAAACAAACTCCTCTGAGGTATAGCAGCCAGAAGTCTCTACTTGTGTTCCTACAATTCTCTCAGCTGCCAAGGGGACTTAACTATATGGATAGATATATATTCACTCCTCTGAGTCCTCACACTTAAAATAAAAACTACCACATTAGTAAACAGGCACATTTCTAAAACGCCACCGTAAGCCTAAGGAATGAAATGTGATTTTAAAATTGATGGAGGTTATAAGCAAGTGACCCCAAAAGGCATTACCGTTGGTAATGAGACTAAAATGTCTTGGTATAAAATGTTTTCATTAATTTGCCTTTGAAGTTCATACACAAAATCTAAAATTCAAGAATAATAGATTTATACTTTATTTTAAAAATAGGATTCCATCAACAGGCATTTCAACGGAGTTTCTTGCTGATGTACTAGTAGACAGACCTGGAAAAGGAGTTATTTACTATATATATATATTACTTGCAAACCACTGCATATACACCGATTGTATTCCATCACAATATGATTTAGGCCTAAATATCAGCCTTATTACCTATCATTCTTCCCTAGGGAACTGATTTCTGAAAAATAATATTGGTATTGGAACCATCTGAAATGCAAATCCTCCAGATAGAATCAAAGTCCCTATCAACTAGCACATTGAACATTTAGGCCTAGCTTAGATGTAACGTCATCTTATTACACAGCATGCATTGTTCTAGGTGAGTTCTTTCCTGTGACAACCTCAGGAGAAAAACATACTACAGATGAGAAAACGGAGGCCAGGGAAGTTCAATATGTCCCAGCTCAGACAGTAAGTGACAGGCCTGAGGCACCCTGGACACTGGAGTCCAGGAACACTGGTTCCTGATCCCATACTCTTAATCAATACATAAGCAGGTATCATTCATATATATATACACACACACACTAGAGGCCCAATGCATGAAAATTTGTGCAAGACTAGGTCTTCCTTCCCCCGGCTGCCGGCAATAGCTTCCCTCCGGCACCCAGACCTGGGCTTCCCTCCTCTGGCCGCCAGCAGGCACCTGGGACCCGGGCTGGCTTCCCTTGGGCCACCTACAGACACCCAAGACCCAGCTGGCTTCCCTTGGGCTTCCCGCAGGCACCCAGGACCTGGGATGGCTTCCCTCTGGCCCTGGCTTCATCAGGAAGGACGACCGGAATGATATCCAGAAGATGTCCGGTCTAATTAGCATATTACTATATTACTATATATATATATATATATATATATATATATATATATATATATACAGTCATGTGGGACAAAGGAGGGCAGAGCACGGGAAATAGATTATTAACACCACTAGAGAGACAAACTTTATGTCACAATTGGCCTGGTTCTCATAGGATAAGTATAAATACTGAGCAAGTTCAATGATTTTAGGAGTTCAAAAAAACCATTAGGCAAGAATGTTGCATAAGATCAATGACCCAGACACATTCAAAGTCATCTAAGGAATGACTGGCATGGAGTTAAAAATATGATTTAGGTCACTTGCCAAGATCTTTGATTTGTATGTGGTAAATATATAGCATTTAGAAGATGACTTCAAAGGGCACAGTGGAGGGTACCATATGTGCATGTTAAGAGCTTTAAAAAATGCTCTTCCCCACCCAGCTTCCTACTCCCACAAAATTATAGGTGCATTTGGTTTAAATTATGGGATGGCCTTGGCCACTATGACTGAGTGGTTAGAACATTCACCTGTGCACTGAAGGGTCACAGGTTTGATTCCCTGTCAAGGGCACATACCTGGGTTGTAGGTTCAATCTCTGGCAGGGAGGCAGCCAATCATTGTTCTCTCTCGCATAGATGTCTCTCTCTCTCTCTCTCTCTCTCTCTCTCTCTCTCTCTCTCTCTCTCTCCCTCTCTCTCTCTCTCCTTCCCTCACTCACTTCCACTCTATCTAAGAATCAGTGGAAAAAATATCCTTGGGCCCGTCCAGCCTGGTTCAGTGGTTGAGTGTTGACCTATAAACCAGGAAGGTCACGGTTCCACTACCCGTCAGTGCACATGCTTGGGTTTCAGGTTTGATCCATAGTGGGGAGCATGCAGGAGGCAGCCGATTGATGATTTTCTCTCATTGATGTTTCTATACCTCTCCCTTACTCTCTGAAATCAATAAACATATATTTAAAAAAATATCCTCTGGTAAGGATTAATAACAACAAAAAAATATTATGATGGGACGCTAAGAGAAGGCTGATTACAATTCCAGCTTTCACATAGGTTGCGAGATACCAGGTGTCTCTGTAGAGGAGCAGATCTCCAACTACAACCACTAGAAATGATACCTAACATTTATGTACACATAATGTGGAAAACACTGTTTTTAGAATTTTCATTCATTTTCCCAATTCCACTCAATGTGAGAAAATGAAGAATAAAAGGACTAAATATTTAAGTTAGAAATTCCTGGAGTCAAGATTGAAATTTCATAGAAGCCTAGAACTTGAACTCAGTTGTTAGTCTACTCTTTAAGGCCCAGTGGTAGAATAATTGTGCCAAAAGGATGAAGATTCGGTGGGGGAGATGGGATGCCCTAGAACAGGGCTAGGTAGAAGGTTTTAGTAGGGCGGAAAAGAAGAGGAGAGAACAATAATGTAATTTTTCTTTCTTTATGATTATCCATTTAAATATTTTTAAAGTACCCTGTATTACACACTTACTCTAAATGAATTTACTATTGATGAAACAATATTTTGGGTTTCCCCCCCTCAGATAAAATGCCTGTGCCCACAGAATGGATTAACAGAAATAATTTATGATTTCATAGGAATCTTAGGATACTGTACAATATTGATTTACCTTTCTCTACAAACTCAAACAAGGCAGGTATCTGTCAACTATACAAAAAGCCCCGGACACTTATTTATTCTACTATAAAGACAGAGCAAATATTTTCATTAAAATATTTGATATGTGAAATTATAAAACATAATGCAATTTAGAAATGAAGGCGTAATGGTTACCCCAACATTCCATTGCTTTTAAAAAACTTTTATAGTTTTATTATTGTATTTTTCCTATAAAGCAAATTGTTTTACTTTCAAAAACACATTAGCATATGATAATTAGCAATAGCTAACTTTTAACAAAGTAGCAACTGTGGCATATAGGTAACTAGTTTAATTTTGTGTTCTACTTCTTGAGTACAGAGTTTGAATTGATGCTATAGAAAGTATTTTTTAAAGAAACTATCTAGATCGAAATCTTTGTTTAATAAAGCGTGAGGAAGTAGGAGAACAAAACTGGCTGATCGAGACACCTAATTTTGAGATGACTTTGCCTTTGCACATTTTTAAATCAGGGCCCCCCCCCCCTTTTATATATTTCTCTTACTTATTCTTAAAGGAGAACTTTAAAAGAAATGTCACTGCATAATTTCCATCCCATTTTTTTCTTCCCTGCTTAGAAAGAGCACCTACAATTGCCAAAAGAATCACCTCTAAATAGAACATAATTTGTTCTTGCCAGGCAGCAAAGAATTAAATAAAAGTTGCATAGGGCTGCTTGCAACAATCTAGGCTTGAAAGATTGTTAAGTGGGTTAGCAGCTCGGTCTCCTTATTCATTTTTCTCCAGCTCCCTGGAGAGATGCCAGCCCCTCCTGGCCCAACCCTCCAGTGTAACCAGCAATCTCTCCTCTACTTCTGCTCCAAACTTTGAAATAAAAGTGGCTAAATTAAAAAAATAAATAAAAGTGGCTTAGTGAGAGGACACCAATAGAAGACGGACAGCACACGTATAACTTCATCTTGGTAAATGTTATGAAAGAGGAACTTAAATGCACAATTTTCAGTTACTTGTAAACATCTTCCTGTTACTTCAAAGCTTTCTCTAAGTGATGGGAAATTAGAGAAGAAAAGGGAAATAGTAAGCTCTTTAAATTCTACTGAATTGTGCAACTGAGTTCCATGAAACCGCTTTCATTAGTGAATGGGAATAGACATATGAGCAGTAATGAAATGTCTGAATGATGGTTGCAAAACAGGGCCCAGGCACAGACATAATCACTCTGAACGCATTACAGAGTAAACAGATCAGAGAGAAATAGAAGCTGGGTAATGCTGAATGGATTCAGTATAATTTTCCTTCAATTTTACACAGTTGCTTTAAATGCCAAATACACAATTATGGTTTTATGTTTTTAAAAATCAACTATGAAATTCTTTGTGAATCTCTTTGTTTAAGGCACTTGTTACATGATTAACATATATATTTTTTGTTCTGATGAGTTTCTTTTTAAAAATTTAAGTCAGTTTTTTAATCAATGTAGCATTTTAACCCCTATACCTAATTCCTTCAGGCTTAAAATTATTTGCAAATTCTATATAGCAGGATGTCTTCAAACTTTATATAGGGGTACATTTTTCAATTATAAAAAAGGAATTAAAATGTGCCAGATCACCAGATGTGTTCTACTAATAATCTTTGATTTATATTTTTAAAAAATTATTGTAAAAAATACACATAAAATTTACCATCTCAACCATTTCAGTAGTATTAAATGCATTCACATTGTTGTGCAACATATATGACCATGAGTCTTTTCACCTTATATAAATGAAATAATACACTGAACCACTCCCATCGTTACCAGGGCACAAGCAACAGAATACTAGTATTTTCTGTCTTTATAATTTGGACTATTCTAAGTATTGTATGTAAATGAAATCATACAGTATTTATCATTTCTATAACTGGCTTACTTCACTTGGCATAATGTCCTCATGGTTCACTAATGTTGTAGCATATGTCAGAATTTGCTTTTTAAAGGAAAAATAATATCCCATTGTATGTAAATACCACATTTTGCTTATTCATCCATCACTCCATAAACTTTAGAATGATTTATCTTTTTTAAATTACCTTGATTAGATTTTTCTTGGTTGTCATAAAATTTAAACAGAGTGTGTAGTTCTTTTTTTTTTGTTTTGTTTTGTTTTGTTTTAAATATTTTATTTTAGAAGAATACTAGGTATCTATCTAGTATGCTTTTAATGTTACATGGGATACATTTTTTTTTTAATATTTTTTATTGATTAAGATATTACATATGTGTACCCTCTACCCCCCCTCTCCCCGCTCACCCCCTCACCCCCCCGTTGTCCGTGTCCATTGGTTAGGCCTATATGCTTGCATATAAGTCCTTTGGTTGATCTTTCCCCCTTGCCCCCACCCTCCCCTACCTTCCCTCCAAGGCCCGACAGTCCAATCAATGCCTCTCCGTCTCTGGATCAGTCCTTGTTCATCAGTTTATGTTGTTCATTATATTCCACAAATAAGTGAGATCTTGTGGTATTTATCCGCTCTCCAGTTCCATCCATGCTGTGGCAAATGGTAAGAGTTCCTTTTTCTTCTTCCTCTTCTTAAAGAATACCTTTCAGCATTTCATATAATGCTGGTTTGGTGGTGATGAACTCCTTTAGCTTTTTCTTGTCCGTGAAGCTCTTTATCTGACCTTCCATTCTGAATGATAGCTTTGCTGGATAAAGTAATCTTGGTTGCAGGTTCTTGCTATTCATCTCTTTGAATATTTCTTGCCACTCTCTTCTGGCCTGCATGGTTTCTGTTGAGAAATCAGCTGACAGTCGGATGGGTACTCCCTTGTAGGTAACTGACTGTCTTTCTCTTGCTGCTTTTAAGATTCTCTCTTTATCTTTTGCTCTTGGCATTTTAATTATGATGTGTCTTGGTGTGGTCCTCTTTGGATTCCTTTTGTTTGGGGTTCTCTGCGCTTCCTGGACTTGTAAGTCCATTTCTTTCACCAGGTGGGGGAAGTTTTCTGTCATTATTTCTTCAAAAAGGTTTTCAATATCTTGCCCTCTCTCTCCTTCTGGTACCCCTATAATTCTGATGTTGGTACGCTTGAAGTTGTCCCAGAGGTTCCTTACACTATCTTCATATTTTTTGAATCTCTTTTCTTTTTTCTTTTTCGGTTGGGTATTTTTTGTTTCTTTGCATTTCAAATCTTTGACTTGATTCTTGGGATCCTCTTGTCTGCTGTTGGAGCTCTGTAAAGTATTCTTTATTTCAGTCAGTGTATGCATAATTTCTAATTGGTCCTTTTTCATGACCTCCATGGTCTCACCATACTCCTTGAGGGATTCATTAAATTTATCGGCGGTTTCCATAAAATTCTTGACAAACCTTATAAACGTGGCCTTGAACTCTATATCCAGTCATCTGGCCTCCTCCGTTTCTGCCAATTGTGACCTGTTTCTCTGTCTCCACATTTTGGCTGCTTCCCTGTGTTGATAGAGTGGCCTGCGCGCCAGGTGTCCTGTAGGGCCCAGTGGCTCAGCCTCCCCAGTTACCTGGGGTGGACACTCTTGGTGCACTCTTGGTGCCTCGCTTGTTGTAGGATCACTGGGAGGAATTGACCTCCAGGCCAATTGGCTGTGGGAAGCAGCTGTGTCTGAAGTGGGAGAATGGTCCCCCTCTGACCACTGGGTACAGTGGCTCCTGGATCTAAGGAGGTGCTAATTCAGCCCCTGCCTGAGGCCTCACAGCCAGGGCCACGAAGAGGCTCAGCTGTGAAGCAATGCAAGCCGCTGCGGGGCCTTGGGCCTTCTCTTGGAAGTTCCGGGTCTGGCTGTCCTGGCTGCAGTTAGGTAATTATCAGGTTGCAAAGTTCTGGGGCATTCACATGCAAAAGCCTCTGCCGCAGCCTGGGTGGGGCGGGGTCTCAGGGAGTCAAAAGGGCGGGGAAAGAAGCAATGGCTGATTCTCCGCGCCCGGAGTCGCGCGTCTCAGTGTCCTGGCAATGGCTGCAAGCACCTCCGAGGGAAATCTGCCCCCAAGTTCGCCCGCTGCCGCCTGAGAGAGCAGCCTCTCCCCGTATGAGACCTGGGTCCCCAGAGACTTCCCGGAGCCGGAGATCAGAGCAGTCGGGAGCTTGTGATTCAAAAAGACAGCCACGTCCTCAGGTGCCACCCCCTTTCCTCGCGCGCGCGCGAGCCGCCACGTACCTCTGCACTCTGCCTCCGCAGCTCCTCTGGCTCTCAGCATGCTTTTCTTTTCTTCTAGTTGTAGAAATTACACTCAGCCAGCCTTCCTGTTGTTTTGGACGATGTTTGCTCCGTCCTTTGGGCTAATTTTCAATTGTTGTGGGAGGCGACTATTTCCCGGTGTTTATCTATGCCGCCATCTTAGTTTCTCTCCAGAGTGTGTAGTTCTTAATTCTTTTTCCTCCCAATGAGATAAATGTCATTCAATTTCAAAAAAAAACTCCATTTTTTTAAAAAAAACTCACTATTTCAAGAAATGTTAGGAGTTACTAGTCAAAAAAAAAAAACACCCCAAAAACCTTAATAATTCTGATTGCTTGACCTTTACGCATCATGTCTGAACAATGTAAAAGCCTTTTTCATAATAACAGTGACTTTTAGTTAAGTAATGATATTCTTTTTCAATCAATAGTGAAAGGCTTGTTAAAATTTACTTTTAAGTAAATTTCCAAGAAACAATAAAATCTGAAGGCTGCCCCCCACTGGATAATTTGAATCTCACAGATCTGCTATTTCATGAACATTTTCATCTTTTCAACCTTTCACTGGAAGACAGCACGTCCTTATTCCTAAAAATTGAAAGTTGTCAAGGCTCTCAGCAACCACAAATGGGATTCTGAATACCTACCTTACAGAATTTCTATAAAATTTGGAAATGGGGTTCTTTAAATGCACGTGATACACCCAGCCCAGAATGTCACAGGCACTTAAAGCACTGTTATTGCTACGGTGAAATTAGTAACAGAAGTTTCATATAACAACAGAGAGCTACATATTCTCTAAGAGGGGATTCATGTATTTGGTATTTGGCTCATTTGCAGCAATGAGCCCATATATTCTATGCCATTTTGAATCAGCAGCTGGTCTGAAATATATTCATCATAATAAGATTTGCTAATCATTTGAAGAGCATAGAAATCCTACACCAGGTCAATGCTACTTACACCTATCATTAGAATCAATTGGAAAACTTGGCGAAAGGTAGATTTCCATCCTTAAACCAAAATTACTCAGGGAGAAACTTGGGGAGTTTGGAAGCCATCAATCTACTTATCTCTGGGCATAAATAACCTTGTCCTTTCATAATGTTAGACCATAAAACACAACACCTCTGCTGTCACTTTACATAAAAATAATTTTCCTTCTAACAGCCCATGGTCATGATGATTTATTTGATGTAGAAAATTTTAAGAGCCAGAGCAGCATGCTTGTGGGGTACAGAGGAGTTTATGTATTTGGGGCAGAAACTCAGTACTCTGAGAGAGAACATTTCTGTAAGATTTTTATTCAAATAGAAGTAATGTCTAGCCATTATTCTTGCATAAATCTTGTGTGCAAGAAGTCAACATGAATGCAGAAGCTAAGTATACTAATAATTTAAATGAAAAATGTTAACAGAATATGACTCTGTAGAGTCAGATATTTTATGGCTGTACATTTTTAGTTAAACTTCCCTGTTCCTAAAGAGGTTATTTTTTTCCTAAGTTGTTTGCCCATGTGTGTGTGTGTGTGTGTGTGCATGTGTTGTGTCTTATTGAACATTTGCTCTACAGAAGACCAAGGGCCATAATCTGTTCATCTGTTCCTATCATGCATGATGGGTAGGCTTAATTTTCTCTTTGCATCATGACAGAGGTAAATGATAAACACTGGGCAGGGCTTAGCCCTGCATTACCCCCCCCCCTCCCCCACATGGCAGTAGTGTACACAGACTACCATCAGATTTCCTGAATTTTGAGAGCTGGCTGTTAAGTACAGCCATTATAAAATATTAAATTATATAATGCCTAATTAAATTTTATTTAAACAAAGCAAATATATATTTAAAACTCATCATTTTCTGATTCATTTACTATAGTTCATTATAGTATCTATACAATTGAGTATATTTACATCTCTTGAATCTGTATGGTGGAAATACTACATAATGGCAAGCAAACCAGTCATGTCTTCCAAAATCCACATTAGTTGCTAGAAAAGGGACAATGATAGGAACGGTTAAACCATGGAAATAAGAAAGCTCTACAAATTAGGGTGTTTCCCCCTAGTCTTGAAGAGTGCTATTTTATCAGTACACCACTGACACGAGGTATAATTTGAGGCTGAAGAAACCGTGCTTTGGGAAAAGCACTACTAAAATTTCTCTAAGGAGGTCACAATATAGGCCATGCCTGCAAGGGGCATTTCCTTATGAAATAAATTGATTCCACTAATTCAGAAACAGAAGATGAAATGAGCCTTTACCAGGAGAACAGGTAAAGAGTCCAGGAACAATAAAGGAGCTGGTACTCCAAGGTTTGGAAATGATCAGAGGGATATCCTTGCCTGAATTTTATGGAAACCTTCTTATGATTCCAGTCTCATGGACTCTCACATATCAGTCAGGTTCAAGTTCTTATTCTCATTAATAACATTAAAAAGACAGCAAAGCTGTGCCCATTTGACTCTGGTTAGAGCGTCAGCCTGCGGACTGAAGGGTTGCAGGTTCCATTGCTGGTCAAGAGCATGTAACTCCTTGCAGGTTTAATCCCTGGCCCCTGTTGTGGGTGCTTACTGTGGGAGGCAATCATAGTTGTATCTCTCTCACATCCATGTTTCTCTCTCTCTCTCTCTCTCTCTCTCTCTCTCTCTCTCTCTCTCTCTCTCTCTCTCCCCCTTTCTCTCTCTCTCCCCCTCTGTCCTCCCTTTCATACCACGTTGTCTAAAAAAGAAAAAAAGGAAAAAATATCCTCAGGTGAGAATTAAAAAAAAAAAAAAGACAGCAGAGCTACACTTGAAATACATCCTAGAATCTATTAGTTATATTTGCTAATATTTTGTTTAGATTAATTGTAACTGAATTCCTACATGATCTTTTTTAAATATATTTTTTATTAATTTCAGAGAGGAAGGGAGAGGAAGAGATAGAAACATCAATGATAAGAGAGAATCATTGATTGGCTGCCTCCTGCAGCCCCACACTGGGGTTTGAGCCTGGGCATGTGCCTTGACTGGAGATCGAACCATGACCTCCTGGCTCATAGGAGGTCACGCTGGCCGGGCCCTATGTGATCTTTAATTCATTTGTTTTTGTTTTATTATTTGAGGTTCATAAAGAATCTGCTTCAATTTAATAGGTCTGCTCTAAAAGCTATTCTTTGAATTAATAAGGATTCATTTATTCTTACTAAGATATATATCTATATATCTATATATCTATATATATATATATATATATATATATATATATATATATATATATATACTATTTCTTTAATTTAAGCTCTCATGTAAAAATCTTTTGAGAAGAGTATGCATGATTTGACTATGTTTGCATTTGTGTGGAACTGGTTATCTGCATATATAATACACATAAATTGAAGCTGTATTGAACTGCATTGTGGGCATAGTTTCCTGCTACTTTTTTTAAAAAAAACTCTTCTACAAAAGTTCAAACTTAGAAGAGTGCTTCTATTTTATGTAAAGATTTTAATGTTGAAGAAGTAACAATGTTGGTAAAAATATCATTTTAATTCTACTCTATTTTGAGACTATTATTTTCTCATTCAAGGAAGTTATCTATATGGGACACAATATGCAATATTAGTAAAGAGTGAGCAATTCTTAAGATATATGAGTCATTAAAACCAAAATGTAGTTTCAAATTTTCCTAATTGATTTCACTCAGGCAGATCATCTGGTTTAAACAAATAATTACTCCTGGACTTATATTTGTGAACTTAATGATCTTTTATGTATTTGCCAATTCCCCCACACTGTCATTTTTATCATTAGCTGGTTTGGAGTTTTTTTGTGTGTTTTTTTATTGTTTGTTTGTTTTATAAATATACTTTATTCATTTTTTGCAGAGAGGAAGGGAGAGGGATAGAAAGTTAGAAACATCGATGAGAGAGAAACATCAATCAGCTGCCTCCCGCACACCTCCTACTGGGGATGTACCCACAACCAAGGTAAACGCTCTTAACCAAAATCAAACCCAGGACCCTTTGGGTTTTAGAAAACAATTCAGAATTAGTGGTGCATCTAGGCCTGGCCTGTGCCCTCTCACAATCCAGGACCCCTCAGGGGTTGTCAGAGAGCTGGTTTAGGTCAGATCCTGCAGGCCAGGCTGAGGGACCCCACGCAGCCAGGGTGTACGAATCCATGCACCGGGCCTCGAGGTGTGAATAAAGCTACTATGCATATAGGTGTGTAAATATCTCTTTGAGGTCCCGCTTTCAATTTTTTTGGATATATAAGAAGAAATGGGATTTGTGGATGATATGGTAGTTCTATTTTAAAATGTTGAGGAACCACCATACCATTTTCCATAGCAATTGCACTATTTAGCAATTTCAACAAAACCGCACAGGTGTGTAAATTTCTAGACATCTTCACCAAAATTTACTATTTTCCTAATATTTTGATAGTAGTCATTCTAATAGGTGTGAAGTAATATTTCGTGGTGTTTATTTGCATTTCTCTAATAACTAGTGATGTGACTATCATTTTGTATGCTTATTGTTATTTGTATATCATCTTTGGAGAAATGTCTATTGAGATCTTTTTCCAGTTCTTGCATTAGGTTGTTTATTTTGTTATTATTGTTGAGTTGTAGGATATTAACTCCTTATCATATACATGATTTATAAATATCTCCTCCCATTCTGTTAATTGTATTTTTACTCTTTGATTGTATCCCTTGATGAACATAGTCTTAAGTTGGATGTAGACCCATTTTTCTATTTTTGCTTTTGTTGCCTAGGCTTTTAATGTCATCTTCAATAATCATTGGCAAATCCAATGTCATGAGCTTTTCCTCCATGTTTTCTTCTAGAAGTCTTATAGTTTGGGGTCTTATATTTAGGTCTTTAATCACTTTTGAATTATCTTTATATATAATATAAGATAAAAATCTAACATTAAACTTGTGGCTATCTAGTTTTCTCAACACTATTTATCAAGAAACTGTCCTTTAAAAATAGTATTTATGCCTATCACTGCTTCAAAACTCCACTACATATTAATTATACTATTAGAATTTTTTATTTAATGTACAACTAAAGAAACACTTACTATATCATATGTTTACTTTATAAGTATGATTATACATGTATTCAATATAATTTTATTACAATCCTTTGTAATATATTTCATAAATGTATTAATTTTATGAATTTAAAATATAACAACTTTATTTTTATGCTTTTTTATTTATTTAAAATATTATAACAAGGGGACTATGGGTTTCACTAGATTGCCACAGGATCCGTGGTCTCAAAAAATATTAAGAATTTAGAGAGCCCTAACTGGTTTCGCTCAGTGGATAGAGCGTCGGCCTGAGGACTCAAGGGTCCCAAGTTCGATTCTGGTCAAGGGCATGTACCTTGGTTGCAGGCACATACCCAGTAGGGAGTGTGCAGGAGGCAGCTGATCAATGTTTCTCGCTCATCGATGTTTCTAACTCTCTATCCCTCTCCCTTCCTCTCTTTAAAAAAATCAATAAAATATACTTAAAAAATAAAAAGAATTTAGAGAACTTTTTTTTCAGTAACTCTGGCAACAGATGAAGTCTTGAGCTAGAGTAATGTAAATAAGAACTATGCAAAATAAAGAAATAAGCAGATTTATCATGATTTAATGATTAAATAAATGCCAAGACCAAAGAAAAAGTGAAGTCAATGATGACTATCCTATTTTAAACTTAGGTGACTGGTTGGTAGTGTGTGGCTCTCAGCAGGGTAGAATTTGCATTTAAAACCACAAGAGTATCTGTGATCACCCATGGGAAGAAAGTCAAGGAAGAAACTAACTGAGGATAAGAACATAGGTGATCAATATTCAAAGACCAGCCAATTCATTATCATCAATTATGGTGATATGCACTATATATAATGAGTCAGCAAATAGAACTAGTATATAAAGAATAAAACTTTGATAAGCAATTGGTGGTTAATTTGCAAAGTACCATTCATTATGACTCTATTTTGCATTTATAATTTTTGTGCTTGCAATTACTTGCAGGCAAAAAGAAATGCAGTTCTAGTTGCCTAATTATAGGCACAACCATCCAAATTCACTCTGAAAAGAACAACACAAAGAGATACCATCTGTGAAAGTGCAGCAAGCCCCTCAGACCTTTTTTCTTCCATGTTCTGTATGGCTGGTGGACACACTTCCTTTTGCCTTCTGTCCTGGGCTTTATTCCTGTCTGATCTTGTTCATGCATTACAGGCTAGTCCCTCTAACAAGCTGACAGTCAGTGGGCCATTCCTCTTATCAAACCATTATGCATTTTCTATACATAATGTACCATAGTCTGAGCAGACTGAACATGGAAGCCATTTCTGAAACACATCATTTGCCTTGTTAGTGTGAACAGATTGAATCTTTTATTCTCATATAATTTTATGAGATAGGCAACTTGAACACTGGAAAGATGAAATCACATACAAATTTCTGCTCAAAAGAAGAGAAAATTATGTTACTCTACTTAAAAAATGTTTCAGCCATTTATTGAAACACAGCTGTCAGTTTGAATCAAATTTACTCATATTTCCCCATTAAATTGTTAGGACTGTAATGAAACTTAATACTTGTCCCTTGGAGTTTGATTTTCTATAACGCATCATAACACAATCAGTACAATTTCAAATAATTGTTGAATTGTGTGACGATAGTTATGATTTCAGGTGGGAAATAAATAATAATAGATGAGAAATATAAAACCCAGGTTAACACTTAATGAAGATTATATTCTCATACAAACATCAGTAATAATAAATATGGGGACAACAGAGCCTCCTTTATAAAAATGACACCGATTCTTGACAGAAAATTTTTCAAAGATTTCAATGATTGAATATTATTTGCTTATAATGTAATTATATTGAACACTTTTAATCTGATAAATTCTCTATGGTAGAAATAATACATTTTAAGATTGGTAAATTGGGTTGTTTATTTGCAGACTAAAACCAGAATATAACATATATTTCTCCTATATAAAGTATATATTTTTAACCTCTACTTATTGTGTTTCAGATTGTCATGAGGATTTTAGGGGCAAATGAAGGCTTAGGAATTTTAAAATGTTCAATAGTTTTAAATTTTTTAAATTTATAATAAATAGGAAAGCACATTGTTGTTCTACTATCTTAATCTCAGTGGTGAAGCAGTAGTTAGACATCAGCCTTAAGTTTATGGACAATGGGGCACATATTTATAAGTTGAAAATATGCTAACATAATTTTGATTTATTGAAAAATGTCATGTTAAGAAAATAGTAACTTGTAAAGGGGAAGTATCATTCCAAAAAAGAGAGTAAATTTCAAGTAAAAGATTGTTCTGTTGTATAAAACAGCACAGTTCAATGGATGTAATCAAAATTCAAAATATTATCAATGGCATGATAAACAAAAGCTGTTCATTTTCACAAGAAGTAGAAGAACATTTTCAGACATTAAAAAGGGTAATGCTACTCACATCCTGAGCTACCATTTGTTGACACCAGAGTCAAGTTGGAAGGCCATGGATTCCGAACAATATCTTGCCAATGAATTGTGTTTGCATAACAAAGAAATTTGTTCTGGTCTACATAGACTCCACCATTTAGGATTTCTGTATTAAAACAAACAAACAGATTTGTTGTCAAGCCTTTTGTTGATGAAAAGGTAGTCAATAAAAATGAGTTACCCTTAAAATATTTTCAATGTTAGAGTTACTTCGTTAATAGCCAGTATATCTTTAAACATATTTTTTTCTGAGTCATATAAATTAAATGGAAAACTGAAAAGATAAAAAATACAAACAAACAAACAAACACTCATAATCCAAATGTTCAGAGAGAAAACATTCTTAACATTTTGGCATAGACGCTACTAATCTCTTTTCCTGAAATTGGGGTAATATTACATATAATATTGCATAGCCTGCTAATTATAATAGTGATTGGTGAGTAATTAGTGGTAATCAAATAACATTCTACATTATTTCTAGTGAGAATACAATATGCCAAAGAATAAATTAAATAGTACTTATTTAATGAATCCCCTCTTTTTTGGTCATTTAACCTGTTTATCTCAGATTAGTTTTTTAAAATAAATTTCCACAAATGACATTATAAAATCATACATTTTTAAAATATTTTTAAGACTTTTGGTACAACTTATCAAATTTCCCTTACAAAAAATTGTTTCAGTCAATGTGACATTGACTAGAGTCAATGAGTAAATAATTAGTCCCAAATGGAAGCTAAAACTAATGAAGGGTCCAATCATAAAAAAAAAATTAAAAAAAAAATTCTTTGTCTTCTGTGGAATCAATAGAACTGCCAATCATTCCTTGAGAACAACACAATGCAAGATAGAATAAAAACACTATGGTTTGACCATGGGAACAATGGTATGACCATGGGATAAAATACACTAATGCCAATTTTTACTTGTTTCTCTATTTCACAACACTTGCCTTCATCAGGTAACTTGTCTCCCTGAACAATGGTTGATCATATACATCGATTCTCTTTAAGTTATCCAGAAATAAAATTAAGATTCTTCTGCAAATACTATTGTTATTTTTTTTTGAACAAATTGGTTAGAAATATACATAGCATCTTCCTGTTCAATATCTACCACATTTCCTCCTCTTGTTTAATAAAAATAACAACTTAAGATAAAGTCATATGTCAGTCTATAAAGCATTCAGTTACAAGTACAAAAACTGAACTAATAGTAGCTAAGGGATGGTTTTTCTCACATAATAATAAGAAACCTGCAGAAGGCAGTTGCAGATATTAGTTTGGCTGCTCCACAGTACACACAACCTGTTCTGTGTGTTGGCTTTATTCTCTCCAGGAACAAGAGGGCTGCTGCATCTAAAGGTGTTAGTCTGAAGTCAAGGCATGTGAGGAAAGGAGAATAAGCAAGATACTTTCTCCTAGTAAGGCAACCAACTATCTCTTTGGAAAGAGATGCTCTCCTCAGGGATTAAATATGTATTAATTGGCCAGCACGATCTCTCATGGTCATTGTTCTGCAAGAGAGGCTGAGGAAGCAAGTATTTAGGTGGACATATTGCTACTTGAAAAGAATCTAAACAAGCACTCATGTTAGTGAGGAAGAAGAGGATATTGGGAAGGCAAGTGACTCTCCCTTCGTGGACTTGAGAGAATCATCTCTCCTGTACAGTATCCCATGCTACATTTTTATGAGTCAGCTAAAAACAATGAGGGAGATAAAATATGAAAGGAATAGGTGACACCAGAAAAGGGGTATTTGTGAAAGTGAGACTGCTAGGCGCATCTAAATGGCCATACTGTGTTGCATGTATAAAATCCTCCAGATTTATTTTGTTACTGCATGGCTTTCCACATTTAAAATCACTTGGATTTCCATCATCAATCCTTTCACTGACTATGGCTCCATTTTTTCAAGTGAGAAAAAAATAAACAATAAGGAATTAGATAATCTTTCTACTTCAAAACTCAGCTCGTTATTTTTCACAACCTACCCATATAACCTTCATCAAAGCAGAAGGGAGATGTAAGATGCAAGAACGATTGTGAAAATGAATGTCTACATTAATGTTTGGCATTAAGTTCTTATCTAAGAAATGTGACGATCTCATACTAATAGCTTTCTCATGAGACATTAGGGAATGCTCTTCTTCTACAAGAATAATTCTTCATTAGGTGACAAAAAAAGGAGATTTTGATTTCTATCCAAGAAATAAAGGTTATTCTTCAGTCTACATTTGGAAAGTTCTACTTTAAAACAAGTGAAAAGTAATAGCTCACACATTGTAAAAAGAGCCTGCATTTTTCAGGAGTCACATTTTAATTCAAATAGTTTATACTGAAGGAACACAGTATCCATCTCTAACTTCCTATCTAGAAATATTCTAATAGAATCAGATATTATATTGAATAATAATCTCATCAAATCCTTTTCTTCAACAATATTAATCTTCTACCAATGTTTACATTTATTTCTTAGAAATATTGTGTTCAAAAGCTTGGTTTATACTTTGAAAAGGATTTAGAAAGGAGGCATTAATAATGCCAGTATAATCTTACATGTTAAAATTTCAAATTGAGACTACAATCATAAGTCTGGATACTTTTGTCATCCTAAATTCAAAACCCAGCATCTCCTAGCAGTTTTAATCAGGAGGAGTTACAATATTTTTGTATTTAATTATGGATAGTTTATGCATGTATGTGTGTATTTTCTCTGAAAATATTTTTTCCCTATATGTTTGGTTTAGAACTATTATTTGTTGAATGTCAAACCCCACAATCAGAAAATGTGTATTTTATTGACAATTACAGGATAATTTTTAATGTATACTATATCTTACATTTTCTTTTTATCAACTTGATTACCTAGTTATATCAGAATATAATTTAAAAAATAAATTTATTTGTATAGTTTACAATGATTTTATAAGGTTACATGATTTTAAATATTAATTTAATGTTTTATGGGGAAATATTTAGTTAGATTTATTTCTGGAATAAGAAAATTCTGGGAAAGGTATTGACCTATAAGAAAGTTGTTAAAGTACTGATTATTTACTGGACAAAAGGGATAACTAATGTTTCTGCCTTGGTTAACTATAGAGACAAGATTACATTTTTTATTAGAAAGAGGGATAAGAACTAGATAAAGAGAACAGCTTGATAAGATATTTGCCTAAGAAGATACAAAAATACAGCAGCAACGTCTGGCTATGCTTTGGATCTATCTTTGCTAACACAAGAACAGCAGAACTTTCCATCAGTATAATTAAAGATTTATTGGAAGGTACCATCTCTGTTACATCAAGAGTTTCCTTCCTGCTATCATGAAATAAAATGATAAATAATTAAATTTTAAAACCATGACAAAAAAAGACAAATTCTAATTCTAAGCATGATAAGCAATGAGGTATAAATGTAATTGATATTCAAACAAAGATACATGCAGTCTAGAAGAGTTAAAAGTCTCCAAAATGTTGAATAAGTAAATAAGCTCAATGCCATCTCATTCCATTGAAATTCACTTCCATTGTAGCTAATATTTTGGAGTAAATTGAGAGGGACACAATTAGATTCCTGGCCATTGGAATAATTGGTAGAAAAAGCTATGATGAATTTTCTTTTATTACATAAAAATATTTCCAGCAAGTTCAGAAAACAATACTGTGTCTTCTTAATAAATGTCATGGTTAAATATAGTAAGATATATTAAATATGACATTCTATGAAAAAAGCATTTCATTACTGAAAAATTCCAGTAAACACTTAAATATGTTTTGTGTCTCAAACATTTTCTACTAGACTAATACAAGTCAAGTGAAAATATTATGAATCATTTTGTATTTTAAGTAAATTGTAAACCACACTATTTTTAATATGTTGAATTATATATATATATATATATATATATATATATATATATATATATATATCCTTAAATATTAGATTAAATTCCATGAAGGTAGGGGATATTTTTCAGTGCTGCATCTACAGCATCAACCCTAGAACAATGAATATTTTTAAAATTGAACTAAAAAATGAAAGTACCATGAAATTTCCAAGAACACTGATCAGTTAACTTCCATTATTTTTCCTAATTCTAAATTATATTCTGGTGAAAATAGATTAAGATTAAAAGTTGTCTTTTTTCATAAACAATGGCTCATCTCATCTGGTTCTACATTTCATTAAGTCTGTTTTATTCAAAACTGTGTCTAACATGCAAGACACAAGTAAGATACACAATAACTACTGCTTCATTAAAGAAAATCTAATATATTGAATACAGGAAAAATTAAAAATATATATCTAATTTTTAGGTTAGATCTTTTATAAACTGAAAGAGAAATAACATTGTTATACAAAATTCTATAAATTGATAATGTATAAAGTTATTGCAGGCAGGGTGTTTGATATTTACAATGCATATTTAGACACGTTCTTTGTTATCCCTAAACCTATTTTGTGAACCAAATTCAATTATTTATCAAGTGAATAATAATAACTTTGTGCTACCCCAGACATACCAAATTCCCCCATCTGTGCAAATTATTTAGCATATGCTACACAGATATCTAAAATCATGTTTTTATATTGAACCATAAATCTACCATATATCATTCCTTAGATTATTTTTTAGAAAGTTCTAAAGTGCCAATATGACATTTTAAAGAGGATATATATTGTACTAGTGTCATAGCCTTATAATTCAAAAAGGTTGTCAATTTGACCATTTTCCCCCATTGATTCAAATGTGTATAAGTCTAATGAAGAAAGAAATGTTTGCGTTATTTAAAGAAGTTCTTTGTGCTCTTTATTTCTTAGCAAACGCTAGTTATTATAGTGAATTTGGGGATGAGTGAACATTAAGAGAATCATTGACATTTTGCAAATATATTATCTGAAAAGAAAATGTGATAAAACACTGAATCATGGCTTTTCTCAGGCCCTGTATGAAATAGCCTAATTGTGATGTAGATCCCTGCTGAAAATACAGATTAATCTGACCTCCTTACTACACTTTGGAAGTTGACAAAATTGCTTTGACCCCATGCACAATTGGTAACCATTTCATAAAGAAGATTAAATGTCCTTTCTTTCTTAGAAAATAAAGATTATGATGTTAAAAGCAGTTAGCCATATTCCACTTCAGTCTATACGATTGGCATCAAGAGTAAACTTTATATTTCTACTCACAAAGCTACCAACCACAATTATATATGAAAGACCTAAGAAGCAAGAATTAAATACTTCACCTCGATTCCTGATAGTGTATCTAAATGTCTTGTTTTGCATGGGTGTACCTACAGGTCAACCTCACAATTACAATGATAATAAAAATAAAGATTAGAAACATTGCCTTGTCTAATTACAGTGGGAATGTTGTAACAGTGCATATATCACAGTTACATTGCCTATCCAAACCAAAGGTCAAGAAGTCAAAATTCAAAGTGGCAAAGCCCATTTTCAAGATGAAGCTGCAGGAGGAAGCAGTTACTAGACTTTCTCAGACAGAAAGCAATGCATCTTTCTAACTGTCATCACCTAAAACCACACAAATCTGTTGTCTGATTGGAATGCAAAAATAATACAGCTGACATCATCTACCTGTGATACTTAATACATCATCTCTGGAATAGACTTGGTCCAGAGATTCCTATATCTTTCCCAAACCCAGACCTTTCAGCTGGGAGCACAATGAATAGTTGCTACCCCACTGGGTCAGCCCTCAAGGTTCATTATTAATAAGCTGAGACTCTAAAGGCTAATGAGAACCGGGTGCTAGAGGAGACAATGGCTCATTCATCATCAATCAAGCTTTGAAGTTTTTATACAGATGATTTAAAGAGAGTTGAAGTGTGCAAAATTGAAATGTCACATTTGTATTGCAAGTGGGGAGAGGGTGATAATGTAAATGATGTGATGTAACCTTCTGTATTTCAGCTCAATGGTCAGAGTCAAAAGCTCATGTATGCAGATACCAAATGTTAGGAAATAAGAGTAGACAGTTTTTCGATCAGAGCAAGGCAATTTCTAGATAAATTATTAGATTTATTTGGTAAAAATAAGTTTAAAATAGAAAATAATAGCATAACTATCTTGGTTTGAACTAAAGGACCTCAATAATGTTCTCCATAATGTTTCCAAAGCATCCTATATAATAAAAGGGTAATATGCAAATTGACCCTAACAGCAGAAAGACTGGGAATGACTGGTCACTATGACACACACTGACCACTAGGGGGCAGATGCTCAATGCAGGAGCTGCCCCCTGGTGGTCAGTGCACCCCCATGGGGGGAGCTCTGCTCAGCCACAAGCCTGGCTGAGGGCTGCCAGCACTACGGTTGTGGCCGGAGTCTCCCACCTCTTCAGCAGCACTAAGGATGTCCGACTGCAGCTTAGGCCTGCTCCCCGCTGGCAAGTAGACATCCCCTGAGAGCTCCTGGGCTGCCAGAGGGATGTCTGACTGCCAGCTTAGGCCTGATCTCCTGGGGAGCCCGATCCCCCAGACTGTGAGAGGGCACAGGCCAGGCTGAGGGAACTCCCCGAGTGCACAAATTTTTGTGCACCGGGCCTCTAGTTAATATATACTTTAGGGTCCTCTACAATTCTTAGCTTTCATTATGTTTTCAACTTGAGTCCAAGCTCCTCTGAGAAGTCTACCATGACCACCTACTTTTTAGAGGTTAACTGACTCTAACTCATACAACACTGATTATCTGAGGCACTCATCCAACAGAGAAAATGCTACATCAACTTTTTTGTTCTTTTGTGTACTTGTCTCCCCTATAATATTGTAGGTCTCTAGAGGATAAAAACCATGACATACATCTTTTTCTGGCTGTAGCAACAAAGAAAGAGTCAAGCATGTAATAGAAATTCAAGTTTTTGAGTGATAACTATGATAATAATATCTTCAGAACATGACTAACATTTGTAAAGAAGTTGTTAGTGGCTTAATTGACAGCACAATGTTAGTGTTCTTATGCACTAGATAATGTTTAATTATAAATCACATAAAATATTGATTAAAATTAGTGTGATGTTTATGCATTAATTATTTCTATAGATTAGGGGGTAGTAATCCACTTAAATTCATTTATATTCTCTGGGAAACTTTAAAACTTTAAAAATAAATTGTGTCTTATAACTGTCTTTAAGTGATAAAGACATGATTTTCTCCTCAAATTGTTCACTAACCTCATTTATAATTCTATGTGTGTGTGTGTCAACATGTTTACTATATTTCCTGTAATGCTTTCCCCCAAACTTGTACTCTCCCTATATTTTCTATTTCAAGTAAAATAAGGACTACATGCTTAGAAAGTCAATTATAGTTGAACCTTAAACAACCCAGGTTTGAACTGTGTGGGTCAAATTATACAGGTTTGTGGGGTTTTTTTTCAATAAATACTGTGAATGTATTTTTTCCTATGATTATCTTTACATGTTCCTTTTCTATCTTACATTATTATAAAATATAGTATATAATACATAAACATACAAAATATGTGTTAATTGACTGTGTTATTGGTAAGGCTTTAAGTCAATAGTAGGTATGTAAGTTTGGAGGGAGTCAAAAGTTATATGCAAATTTTTGACTGTGCAGAGGTGTCATCACCCCTAACCTTCATGTTGTTCAAGGGTACACTGTAGAATCAAAACTTGAGATTTATCCTGAATTCCTTCACCTCTAATCAATCACAACATCCTAAATAAAATTTCTCATAATGTCTATTTTAATTTATCACATTCTTTTTATATCCATTGCTATCCCTTAATTCAGGATCTGTTAAATCATACCAGATTCGACTATCATTTGATTGATGATAGATAGATAGATAGATAGATAGATAGATAGATAGATAGATAGATTTTCTACCAAGAGTGCTTTGAGTATGAAGACTATAATACTGAATCTAGTCTCCTGGGAAAAACTAAGTTCGAAATCTAATTTTTCACTCCTAGATGTGTGACACTGAATACCTTTATTAAAATCACTTGGTTAACCTCTATGAGAGTATTGTGCTCACAGTATTTGTTACACAGTTGTTGATATTACATTTTATACTCACTAATTACTTAAGTAGTTGTGTACTAATTGGTATAAACAAGAGTAATGTTTTTTTTCTATGTATTTATTTAATTTTGTAAAATTTAGATTAGATTGCCATTTAACAGATTTTTTTTTATTTTTGTTTCATATAAAAGTTTGGTTAGGTGATTTCAAACTATTATGGAAAATTCACAGTCATCAGGGGCCAGGATTCCATTTCATCTTATTTCTCCACCCTCTTCAATACAAGAGGAGTTTTTATCTGGTAACATTAGTGCATAAGATAGAGGAAAGCAGGAAGAACAGAGGAGTGCAGGTTGTCTCTTAATGAAGGTTCCTGAAAACAGCCACAGGAAATTATACTTACATCTCATTGATCTGAATTCAGTCAAGGAGCCACAGAGAACAGAGGGAATCATGGCCTTTGCTTTGGGTGGCCATATGATTAGCAAAACTTGTATACTATTTAAAAGTTATACAGTAGAAATGGATATTGGGAGACAACAAGTTGTCTCTGTCACACTAACGCTAAAGAAATCTTGCATCTCCTAGATATTTATAAAACATAAATCTTGTGACTTAAACAAGTGAAAATTTTTCAAACTCTTTCACTGAAGTATAATATCCATACATAGATGTGCCTATATCACGTGCAATGTATTTTTGCAAACTAAACACACTGATGTAACCAGCACCCTGACCAAGAAACAGAACATTCCATTACCACAGAAGCCTTCATCTCCCTATCAGAACCTTTATCCTGATTTTGAACAAGATCACTTTTATCTATTATTTGTATTTTACATAGGCTTTCTTTCTTGTTTGGCTTCCTTTTGCCCAACACTATGTCTGGGAGTTCATTCATAGCGTTCATTTTCATTGTTGTATGACATTCTTGTTTTGTTTGCCCATTCTACATCGATGGGCATTTGGGTACTTTCATATGTGTTATTACAAATAGTGCTACTACAAGAAAACGTGAATATGCCTTAAGTGACCAGATAGATACATAGACTTATGTTGCTTACATACCTAGAAGTAGAATTTCTGGTCCTTAGTGAAATCGGTTTTCCAAAGTGCCTTTACCAATTTATACTCCCATTTGTGTTGTATGAAAAATATACTTGCTTCTTAGCCTTGTTAAACCCTGTTTCTTCTCCCTATATATTTAATTGTAGCCACTATGGTTGGTGTGAAGTCGTATCACTTTATTTTGCACTTATCCAATGATTAATAAAGTTGAACTTCTTAAATACTATTTTTCAAGTATAATTTATAAAGTCAAGAGGTTTATTTCTGTTTACTTGAGGAAGAGTCGCCCTATGTGTGAAACAAAACGCTGTGGAAAACCTAAACTCTATTTCAGGCTACTAGGAAATAACTTAGTAAATTAATGTGCCAAATATTACACTCCTAAACTTATTTTTGTGAGACACTAAGTCAATATTTTGAAAGTGACATTTTAAAATGTTGAAATATATTTAAACTATATCAATAATTATAAAAATAAAGAGCAAAGAATTAATTCTGGAGATAAATGAGAAATGCATATTAAGTAAATATGTCTCTAATAAGAAAGATGAAGACTATTAAAGGTATATTAAAAGAAAAGAATGAGAAATTCAATATATTCTTTCTATTAAAGTAGAACACTCTTTTACATCATAATCAAATATGTTTTATTCCCCTATCTACCAGAAAGCCTTCATTACAGATAACAATCCTCTTAGATAACTGCTCTAAGTTTCCAGAAAAATGTAATTGCTTCAGTAGAACAAATCAGTAGAGTATAATGTTTTCATTACCAATAAGGGGATGTCATACATATTATACCCAGAAATGATTTGTCCCTTTAATTTACAGGCTTTACTACAATAAGCCTGGGATATACTGCAAGGTCACTTTCAAATATCTCACCTATGATATTAGTTTTTATAGTTTAATAACTAACTCTTCTCATAGTGTGATTTCTTTACTGCTTCTTCCTTAGAGTAGATAGTTCAGAAAAGTATGATTTCTCCTGATGACATTAATAATAAATAATACTGCTATGTATGTCTGTTGCTGGCAAGCTAAGACTTGCAAATAAAAGATAAAGCAAATGAAAGAGTAATGATTTAATCTTGTAAGATGATTATAGTACAATTTCAAACATAATTTTTTTAAAGTTTTGCTTGCATATTAAGTTTATAGAAATGGAATGATACAGCCTGTATTCTCTTTTCTTGATTTTTCTTACTCAAAATAATGTGTTTGAGATTTATTTAGGCTGTTGCCTGCATTAGTAATTTGTTCACTTTTATTTGTGTAAAATTCCATTATATGAATGGGGTATAATTAGTGTATGGATTAGCTCATAGACGAAGCACATCTTTGCTATTTTTTCTTGTGTGATTTCCAGAAAGTTAACGTTTCTTTTCTATCTAGGTGACACGTAAGCTTTCACCTATTTAAAATTTGCATGTGACTTCAGTGGTGGGAATGCGGTATATTATAGGGATATTTCAGCATCACACATTCCAAACCTCATTATATTACCAGAGGCTTGTGCCACCTCCCTGACCACAAATAGGGATCATAAGAATGAAGCCGAAGTGTAGAAGCCATGGCCTTCTAGAATCCATTCTTTATGTAACTGTAGAAACTTTTGCACTATTTTTTACTCTCTCATTAATTATAATACTGCCTCAGCTTCCCTTACCAATCTCTATCAGTAGGTAGAGAAGCTGATAAGACTTGACCAATAAGATCCCATTTCAATGTGGTTATTGATGTAAAAGACTGGCTAATTATTGAGGAATCCCCAGATTTAGTTATTTAATAAACCAGATGTGCTAGTCAAATATCATAACTGGAGCTTAGACATGCTTTTCACAGGCAGTGTAGGAAAACTGCATTATTTACCAATGAATTATGGGTTTCTGGCCGCTGTGAACAAAACTGAGTTCTGGCAATCCTGGGTCCACACTGTCTTTTGGTAACACTTCTCTGGATCAGGGCAGGCACTGCGCCTTTTAATTGCAACATATGCTCTCCGGTTTGTAACAGTTCGCTCACTTCCTTAAATATCCTTTGTCTTACCCATTAAGGCCAATCATTCAGGAGACATTTGAATTTAAAATAGAATTTTGTTCTTGTGTATGAGAGCATTTAAAAGAGGAGGTGTTATAGAATTCATTATAGTATTGCCTCTTTCATAATAACTTAATATGCACTATATAGATAAAATTATAGAAAGTTTATGATTTCTGTTTTTATGTTATCTAAACCCATTTCTTTTCTTAGAATGCAGTCTTTAAAAAAAAATCCATTAAATGAGTAATGATATACTTTGGATTGACTTCTCTTTGACTACCTCTGAAAAGAAATGTAGATTTAGATAAAAATTTTAACTTGATACATTGTCTTATAAGTAATATGCATTTGCTACCTGTAAGCCAGCTAGATTCAAGATTGCTTATTAACAAAGTTGAGCGAATAAATGGATAAAATGGATACATAAATGAACGTCTGCACTTTATCACTTTAGGTTGGAACTGCATGGAAGGAGTTTCCTTGAAAACGTGCCAACTTTTTGTCAATTTTTGGAGCACATCTTATTATCTCAGCTGTAATCAGAAATCTTGTGAAATTAAGAACCATTAGATTCAATGAATTTTCAGCATCAGAAATTTACCCAGAGGCATCCAACCGATGGGTCTGCCTAAAATTAGGTTTTCAGACTTTTCCCTCCTCTCCTCCCATTCACTCTAAAAGGGAGCTTCTTTTCCATGAGCTAATTAATTACACCTGCTAGCAAGCAGATGGTTCTGTGGGCTTTGAAACAAGAAAATAGCTCGGTGCAGATCAGCTAGCTGGAGCTTTCTTCAGTTGTGATTTAGATAACTCTTGAAGCTCCAGACAAAAATAAAATATTAAATAATTACAAAAAACAACATCTTAAAATAATTTTTATTTCAAAAAAATGCATTTTAAGTTATAAGATGGCATTCCTTTATTCTGATCTCAGCACGTTCTTTTAAAACAATCTTATTTAGCACCTTGCTTGGAACAATCCTTGCTGGAATTCGCCATCTAATTGCTTTGAGCTCTGAAGTAAGTTGAGAATGGAGGACCAGGGCCACTTAGGAAAATGTTAACAATTTTCAAGACATTAAAGCATTTTAGTAAATACTGTTATTGTGGTATTATGTTTATTTGTTTTTAGCTATAAGGAAAGGTGTATGTGCCCCAATGGTGAAAGTAGACTGGGGCCCTAGTGATACTCCTGCTAACACTACCACTGGTATTGTAGAATTTTATGCTAATCTTCCTCTGCCTCTTCCTCTCCTTTCCCTTCTCCCTCTCCTCCTCCTTCTTCTTAGTAGATATTATCACTGGAACTTAGTTTTCTGAGTGAATTATTTAAATGTGACATAGTTATATAAGCACATGTCCTATAAAAGTAAATTAGACATATATTATAAATGCATACAAGATAATTTATGTAATATTATCTTTAGTAAAGTCATATTAAATGATCTAGTTGAAATCTTTTTGAATTTATAACTAAACGTTTAATTTCATAAAATTTCTAAAAATATATTTCCTAATTCTACTTTACATGTGAAAAAATTGAAGGACTTTATAATTTAAAAGACAATGAAGTCTACCCTATCCTTTTGTTGGTAGAATAAAAATTATTCTCCATATAATATATTATATACTTATCTGTGTTCTCAGTACATTTATGAAGTTAATATAAATAAAATTAATGAAGTATCCTCACCTCCCATATAAAATCACTTCCCTTATTTACCACTCCTTTAAATAAAAGTTATCTGACAGGCATGTCTAAGGATGAATATATTTAATTATATCAACTAAAGGTAGGAGGATCATTTTAAAGATTTATGCCCCAAGAAGGCACTCTGTCTTCTAACAATATTGAGTGCTGTGTCGTTCAATCCAATAAGTTTACCCGCAGAGACGATGCTCTGGTAAAGCTATATTTAACCATGTGTTTCAATTTTGAATTCTTTTTCCTTCTATCATATAGCTTTACCTCATTTGACTTTGAAATGACTTAGAATATTAAGCTTCATATTAGAATAAACTTTCATTAAATTGATTCCACCACTTTGAATGCTTTGCTCTTTTTCTATCTTTGTATTAAGTGCTCAACAACAATTGATAGGAAAAAAATTATAAGGAGAATGGAGACTTGACCAAGATCAGGAGAACCAAATACCCTCCACATTTAAACTGCCCATCTTTGTGTTTTTAAAAATACAGTTGCAAAGCACATAGAGGCAGATTCTACTTAGGCTATGATTGGGGATAAGGTAATTAAAAATCAGTTTACCCTACTCATTCAAAAGAGCTTACAAGGACTAAGCATAGAGTTCCCACAGTACTTGAATATAAATTGCACTTTTATTCTTTTTTTTTAAATTAGTCCTTTTATTTAATTGAAGGACATTTTTGTAATTAGGCTGAATTTTTGAAGATTTATTGTGCTTCATTTTCCTCTGTGTTGACTTTCGAGAGAGGCAGAAGGAATACACCTCCAATGAGGAGGTTGCCATACAGTCCAGACATCTAATGGAGCCAAGATTCTTGTTTCAAGGTACAGTTTTTCATGCAGAAAATTTACCTTACAAGCATACTTTTACCTTTCAACTCAATAAAATATTTTCAAAAAGTGCCTCAGGGAAAGTATGTGAGTTCTTAATTATACTTAGATCACATAAAATAGAATGGTGCCTCAGCTCTGCTTAAAATTTTGTCATCCTTTAAATGTCTCAGTCTTTCCTTCTATTTGGAAAGTAACATAGAATTAAAAAGTTTAAAAGCAGGTTTTCAATTCAGCAGTTACAATGAGTTGGAATCATAGTTCTCTAGGACTCTTACTATTTACCTCTCTAAACTTGTTTTCTCACCTGTAAAATAGGACTAGTAATGCTTATCACCCAGGACTTCAGTAAGAATTAAGAGAAATATTGCATTATAAAAATATTCAAATGGTGGCAGTGTGACCAATGGCTAAGGTGACTGGAATGAGCCAGTCAACATGGGTTTTGGAGTCCAAGAAGCAGGCGTTTGACTCCTAGCTTGATCCCTGTGTATGTGTGAAACATTTGGCACCTTACTTCATCATTCTGTGTCACATTTGTTATGCCTTTGAGGTACAGGAATTTCACCCAAAGAAAGACAATTCTGAATTTAAAGATCTTATGTAATTTTAGGGGAATCCAGAAACCACAATATACTCCTAAAAGGGTACCTGAAACTCATATATATATAAGTTGAAAACACTTTTTTTTTTAAAATGAGCAAACATAAACCCATGTATTCTAACTTGGTCTAATAATCTTGACCCAGGTTCAGCTCTCTCAAAAGTGTATTTATGAGAAGGAGCAGAGAAAATTAAGCAAGATAGACGAAATCTGCTTATCAGAGAACTTTTAGCATCTTTCCTTAAATAAAAATAACAACAGTGTATCAACTGAACATCTTCTGTATGGTAGACACTCTGGTGAGCATACACATATATCAAACGCATTTTCTCCTTACAATTGCCCTGAGAAAGAGGCATTCATCGTTTCTATACCAGATGTCCGGGCCTGGACTTGGTCTTGGGCAGGTGCCTCACCATCCAGAGAGAGTGGGGGTCGACTAGATGTCCCGGCCGTATCTATATCCCATTTTATAGGTAAAGAAATTGAGACTTGGAGAAGATGATGAATGTGGCTGTCTCTATAGTGGAGTCATGGTTACCACATGGCATGTGAAGTTATTTACATTCCTATAGTTTCTGCTTCTTGAATGTTGGCATGTTGAGTTAACTAAAACCTCTGAAATTGGCAGGCATTGTTGTTTTGGGGTAATTTCTTCATGTCAGGACTCAAACATGGGTCAAATATCCCAAATTATTTGTAAAACATACTTACTAAACCTGGGAAAGTGGAATCATTCTAAGATAAAAGTGTATTTTCATATTGAAGACATAATAACATAGGTTACAGAGCTATGCCATTGCATAGTGAGTGTATTCTATTATGACATCAAATTTCACAATATAAAAAAATTATTTTTAATAGGAAAAATGTGATTGGTACTGCTAGGAGCCATAGAAGATAATGATTCATTAAAAATAATGTAATTGGTATAGGTATTTAATGTCATTTTTCCTTTGAATATTTTAAATATATAGCTTTAACTATGAAAGTCTCTGAGCAGCCTGCCTGCTAATGGCTCAGTGGTTGAGCATCGACCTATGAACCAGGAGGTTGAGGTTTGATTCCTGGTCAGGGCACATACCCTGGTTGCATGTTTGGTCCCCAGTGCATGCAGGAGATAGCCAATCAATGATTTTTTTCTCATCTTTGATGGTTCTCTTTCTCCCTCTCTCTTCCTTTCTGAAATCTAGAAAAAATATTTTAAAATGTTTTCATGTCTAAATCTGACAAAACAATACTCATATTCAAGGCATAGATATAATATCCTGATAACCAAACAGCTTAATGAGCCAGAATATAGGCAAAACAGGAGGCTGCTGATTTTCACTATGTTAATGTATTATTATTATTTGTTTAGTAAATAGAGAAATAACAAGCTGTCACAATTCAGTAATGGCTGTGCATACTGGAGATAGATCTCTGAGGCCAAGGTTATACGCTGTCAAGTATCTTGAGTTGCAATATTGTGTTGTTTTGAAACCTATGAAGCACTGAATCTTGAAAGAAGAAAAAAATTCCTACAGGGATCATTTTTATGGCACATTCCATGCCTTTGTCATAGTTTGTAACAGAAGATATTCAATGTTCTTTCTATTTCATATATTGCCTTTCTTTAGAGAAATTCTGTGTTCTTCCCTATGTATTCCATTTATTTTTGCATTCAATGAATGTTTTTAGTAACAGCAACATTTTCAGAAATATTTTTGGGATATTTCCACTTTGTCCTAAAACTGTAACTTCCAAAACAGATAGATGCTTACTGACTTAGCTCTATGAGAAAGGACAGTATACTAGGTTTCCTGAATTCCTTCAACAAAACTTGCAACTTGAGTTTCCTATTTCTAAAAATCTGAATGTCAATGTTAAAACTACTCTCATAATTAATCTATAACAATAAAAGCATAATATGCTAATTAGACCAGATGTCCTTCCAGACGACCTTCCGGACAAAGCTGTGGCAGTGGGGGAGAAGCCCTTTGCATGAATTTTGTGCATTGGGCCTCTAGTTTATTGATAAGCATGAAAGAAAAATCTTAAGCTAGTCATCTCCTTCTAATCAGAGAATTAGTTAAAAAATCATAATAAATTAATATTTGTATTAGATAAAAATGAAACTATTAGAAACTTGCCAAATGTCAATGAAAATTTTTGGCAACGAAAAGCAACTTTTCTTTGAAAATTAGAATAATAGCAATGGAATTAGATTTAACACATAAGTTTAAAAATATAAAGTGGTATAATAATTAAATTATTTTTACAACACCAAATATATATTTCATAAAATAACTTTATTATAGAAAGAAAAGTGTTTGACTTTCCTCAGGTGTTGTATTTTCTTGTTTTGGGGAAAAAATCAGCAATTTGCTTTTTCTCAAAGGAATGAGGTAAGGAAGCAATCTATCAAATTTCTAGATTGTCAAAAATGTTAAAAAATAATAACAAAATAAGAGAAGTATTTCCTTCAGGAATTTCAAATACTATCTTTAAGACTCCACTATTGTGACAAATTCTATAAAATTATTTTATTCAAATTTAGATATTGCATATAGCACATATCTAAATTTCTATATTTTTGTTTATGGTGTGTAATGCTGATAAAAATGTAAAAATTCTATTTAACTCAATAAAATATTTTTTAATAATTAATACATATTATTATGTATTATTTATGAATAAACATTGATAACTTTTCTAAAACAAAAAGTTGAACATTTGTGATAGAAAAAAGTCACATACCTCAGCAAGTTTTAAATAAAATAGTTAAATTACACTAAACAACCATCACAAACAAGCACCATCACCCTTAAACACAGTTCTCTGAACAAATAATCAGTACATGAATTCACAGAAAAAATTATTGTGATCAGTACTGAATATTTACTTCCTGTATTTATAGAAACATTGGCCATAGTTATCAAGCAATAGAACTGGAAATGCTATGCCATTGAGGTGTAACTGTCATATCCTATATAATAAAAGCCTAATATGCTAAGTGTCCGACTGTTCCTTCCACTGTTCAACCAGTTGCTATAACATGCACTGACCACCAGGGGGCAAATGCTCCGACTGGTAGGTTAGCTTGCTGCTGGGGTCCTGCTGATCAGGACTGGGTGAGACAGGTCAGACATACCCTAGAGCCCTCCGGCAATCCCTCCCGGACCTGATCGTGCACCAGTGGGGTCCCTTGGCCTGGCCTGTGCCCTTTCACAATCCAGGACCCCTCAGAGATCTGGTTTCAGCCTGATCCCTGCAGGCCAGGCCAAGGGACCCCACCAGTGCATGAATCTGTGCACCGGGCCTCTAGTATCATTATATTATTTTTAAGTGTAAAACATAATCATTAAATATTAGTATGCACTGCCAAATGATCACTACAGTAAATCTAGTTACTATCTGTTGATATACAAAGCTACATTTTCTTTGTGATGAGAACTTTTAAGATTTACTCTTTTATCAGTTTTAACATATGCAACACACTATCATCAACTATAGTACCCATGCTTTACATTACATCCCCATGAGTTATTTATTTTAAGAGTGGTAGTTTGCCACTGGAATTTTGATACAGATTACAGTGAACCTATAGATCAATTTGGGTAATATGAACATTCTAAGAATAATAATGCTATAATTTTATGGACAGCATAGCCTCAAGACTCCACCAAAAAAAAAACCACAAAAACAAAAACAAAACAACAAAAAACTGTTAGAACTAAGAAACAAATTCAGTCAAGTTGCAGGGTACAAAATCAATATATTAAAATTGGTTGCATTTCTAGACACTAACAACAAACTATCAGAAAAAGAAGTTAGGAAAACAATTCTACTTACAATTGCATGAAAAAGAATAAAATTCCTCAGAGTAAATTTAACCAAGGAGATGAAAGGCCTGCACATTAAGAACTGTAAGACATTGATGAAAGAAACTGAAGGAGATACAAATAAATGGAAAGATAAGCTGTGCTCATGGACCAGAGGTACAATTTTCTAGATGAGATGCAAAATTCCAAGCTTGAACGTAAGTGGCCATTAAAACTCTCAAGGGACCTTTCAGGGAAAGTGGAAGTGTTTGACTCCATGTTCTGGCTTGATTTCAACTATTTACAAGCAGCCCGCCTAGATAATTGTAGATTGTTTATTGTGAGAATGTGGTTGTTTCCTTGTTTGGTTTTGGTGCCTGTGTCTTCCTCAGAAAAGTGCATCTCACAAAGTCACAGGGGGATTTCTTATAGCTGATCAGTCTTTTGATTTCATTTATTTTATTTTAAAAACCTTTATTGTTGAAATAATTACATGTGTCCCCCTTTTTCCCCATTGACCACTTCTAACCCACCCCCACCCCACCCCAGGCTTGATCATTTGTGTTTTTAAAATATATATCTTTTATTAATTTCAGAGAGAGGAAGGGTAGGAGGAAAAGAGGAGAGAGAGAGAGAGAGAGAGAGAGAGAGAGAGAGAGAGAGAGAGAGAGAGAAACATTAATGATGAAAGAATCATCTATGGGCTGCCTCCTGCATGCCCCCCCCCCCCCCCCACACACACACACACACTGGGGATTGAGCCCAAAACCCAGGCATGTACCCTGACCAGGAATTGAACTGTGATCTCCTGGTTCATAGGTCAACTCTCACCAATGAGTCATGCCAGCTGGGCTTGATCATTTCTTTTAAACAAAAATGAAAACCTAAGCCTGCTTAGCACCAATCTCAAAGGCTTCAAATAATCAGAGTCCTGAAATTGAATTGATACTGAAATTTGAATATGCCTATATATTTAAATTTCAATAGAGGGAAAGCATGGAGAACCTTTACAATTTGGAGCCTTAAGGGAGCGGAGTACCTACTAGTCAAAGGAGTGGGGTGAATTTGGCAGAGGTGGGCAGTTCTAATGGCTTCCCTGAATCTCTCTTAGGTATATTTGTGATATATCTGATTATTACTCTACCCAATTATAAATAGCAAATATATACATACAGGGTTTCCCAAAAAATATACACACACTTTAACAGCTGATAAGTCACTTAATTTTCACTCCTTTCCAGGTTTAACTGATTTGAAATAATGGGTGAAGCCAGATTAAGCTTTGAACACGGAAGCTAAAGTGCCACTATTCTTTTTTTTAATGGGGATACATAAAAGATAAAGTTTATGGCACAAAATCAGCAACAGTAGATGGATTGAGGGCACACGAATACCGAATGAGATGATTCTTGATGTTTGTGATTCCATTGTTTTGTGTTATCAGCTGTGCCTGGACCAGAACGGTCGTCAGTTTGAAAATGGGCATTGAAAAAAGTTATTCATTCCTATAGATTCTTTCAAATTTTTAAAATGAACTGTATGTTAGTAAACACTGACTTTATAATCACTCCAAGCGTGTATACATTTTTGGAGACACCCAGTATATATCAACCATGTAAAAAACACACAGATTTTATTTTCCAGAGCAAACATTGGACACTATCATAAATTTACTCTTTACCTCTGATGTTGTAGCAGAGATTGCTATTGTCACCCCAAATTCTTTCCTTTCCTTTCCTCCATAGTATTAAGAAATTTGCTGGTCATATTCCCCAATGAAAGACTATCTTCCCCCGCGTTCCTGGCAGCTAAGTGTGGCCATATGAAGAAGACCTGACCAATGTAGTGACATGGGCAGTAGTGACGTGTGCCACCTTTAGATCTAGCCTTTAAAGTTAAGGTGTGAGCACGTATGCTCCCTTCTTCAACAGCACATAACTGAGAACCATTGTTTAATTGTACACATGAGAGCGACATCTAATGGTGGTGCCATGAGATAGCAAGGATCTGAGTCCTCAACATCGTGGAAACAATCTATGAGCTTTAGACGTTTATAGAATTAACTAGAGGCCTGGTGCACAAAAATTTGTGCACTCGGGGGGGGGGTCCCTCAGCCCGGCCTGTGCCCTCTCACAGTCTGGGACCCCTCAGGGGATGACCACCTGCTGGCTTAGGCCTGCTCCCCAGGGGATTGGATGTAAGATGGCAATCAGACATCCCTCTGGCAGCCTGGCAGCCTTTGGGGGATGTCCACTTGCCAGCAGGGAGCAGGCCTAAACTGCAGTCAGACATCCTTAGCGCTGCTGAGGAGGCAAGAGAGGCTCCCACCACCACCGCTGTACTGGCAGCCATCAGCCTGGCTTGTGGCTGAGCAGAGCGCCTCCCATGTGAGAGCGCCCTGGCCACCACATTGAGGGCAGCTCCTGCATTGAGCGTCTGCCCCCTGGTGGTCAGTGTGTGTCATAGTGACCAGTCATTCCCAGTCGTTCTGCTGTTAGGGTCAGTTTGCATATTACCCTTTCACTATATAGGATAGAGGCCTGGTGCACGGGTTAGGGCTGGCTGGTTTGCCCTGAACGGTGTCCCAGATCAGGGTGGGGGTCCAGCTTGGGTGCCTGGCCAGCCTGGATGAGGGGATGATGGCTGTTTGCAGCTGGTCACACCCCCTTCAGGGTAGGGGTCCCCACTGGGGTGCCTGGCCAGTCTGGGTGAGGGGCTGAGGGCCGTTTTCAGGCTGGCTGGTGACTGAAGCTCCCAACATCTCCTTTTTTTCTTTTTTTCTTTTTTATTCTGGGATTGATTTACCTTCTATGGCTGTCACTGGAACTGAGAGCCGGCTTTAGCTCTGAGGTTCAGCTCCAGCACTGACACCTCAGCTGCTGAAAGCAGGTATCTGGGTTTGTTGGGGTCCTATAATTGTAACACTGTTGCGATTCTGCTCGCTCCAGCTCTGATGGCTGAAAGCTGGTTTCTGGGGTTTGTTTAACTTCTATAATTGCAACATAGTTGCTTAGAGTGCAAGCTCAGAGGCCGGCAGCGGCAGGCGGGGAACCTTGGCATCCTCCATCACTGGAGCAAGCAAGCCTCCTGTTCACTTCAGCTGCCTGCCGGCCGCCATCTTGGTTGGCAGTTAATTTGCATATCTCACTGATTAGCCAATGGGAAGGGTAGCGAAGTTATGGCTAATTACCATGTTCCTCTATTAATAGATAGGATGGCTGCTGTAGGAGAGAGAGAAAAAACTTGTATCTTGTCTAAGTTATTATTCTTAATGTGGTTCATTATTTCTTAATTAAGTCTGTATCTTAACAAATGAAGAATGTTACACGACATCTCCCTCTTCCTATCTCTTCCATTAAAGAATGTTTTATAATGGCTTCTTTGGTTTGGAAAATTCTTTATGTCACAATCCAATGAGAACTGAGATCTTGATAAATAGATGCTGTTTGAAGGATATGCCAGGTCCTCTGTTAAGTACTTCTATTACGTTCATTCGTTTAACCTATACCATCTTTCCATTAACAAGATGCTATCGTTACCCTCATTCCATGGATGAGGAAATGGAGAAATCAAGTAGGCCAAGGCCATAGTCCCTCAGTGGACAGATCTCTTAATTGACAGGTCTGAGACACAGCCTCACACAGTCTGTCTGTAGGAGCCTTGAATTCACATCATTTGGGGAGTCATGTAATGCAACTGATAAACATGTGTGCACAGGGACTGTGGCAAATTGGAAACCACATGCCTCATTTCTAAGTCAAAGTTGCTTCTTAGTTCCAGCCACCTTATCAGAAGTGCAGAACGTGGTGGAATGATCCTCATATTCTATTTTCTTAAATAAATGAAAAAAACCTGGTAAAGTTTATGTCTAATTATTAGGGGGACAAATTGAGATGGTTAGCAGATACTGTGCTGCACAAAACATCTTTGGCTTATCAGTAGAGAAGTTGCAATGCATATGATATGATAAACACAGCCTCTACTAGGCATCTCTCTAATGGCAGAGTTAGATACAGCATGGTAAGAGCTAAAATATAGGGTACCCCGAGAACACAAAGAAGAGCCATCATTTTTCAGAGAGTTTTCCTGCGCCAGGAGATGTCTCGGCTGAGTTGTGAATTACTAGTATTTGCCATTTAGATAAACGTGGGGGTTTGGGCAGAAGGGTATTCCAATGAAAGAAAATAGTGATTAGCAATAGTCTCTACATGAGAAAATGCTTATCTACTTTTTTTTAACTACTTTTAATTGGGCATGAAATAAAGATAATCTTTCACTTTCAAAAAAGGATAATGTATGTGACTTATGAAAATAAATGAAAATTACGGCATTAGTTCTTAGAATAAATATACTAAGCCATATATATATCATTAACTTGAAGATTTCAGTATTTATGAAAAGAAACAGTGGATATATTTTCACAAATTATGTGAGGAGTAAAGTACTCAGTTCTCTTATAGGTGAATGGGAAAGTAGGGCCACTAAGAAGATAACACAAAAGGGGAGACTATAATTCTTGTTTTTAGTTAAATAATTGTCCACATGTATTTAGAAACTGTCTGCTCTAAAATGTAATACATTTTACATTTCTAAAAGTACTATTTAAATATGATTTTTCTGTTTTCTATCAAGTTTTAAAGATTCATTTTCGAAAGTCTAATTTTGAGTGTTATTTATTTCTAGATTCTAGATACAAGATAAAACTCAAATGATAAATTTAATCCTTGCCTAAAATTTTTCATTATAATGATCCACCAGTGGCCCAGAGTACACATATGATTATTTAGAAAAAATAATTTTCCCTCATGTATTCAATTATTACTTATTTATTTGCTAACTGGGGACAGTTTAATAATTACACACTGTGTGACAGACCTTGTATTAAGAGCTAGAGACACAAAAATAAAATGACATAGTCTCTCATGACAAGGAAAACATTCTTTAGATAAAGAGAAAGACATAAAAGTAAATCATCAGTGGAAGAGGCCCATGCTATGATGAAGATATACACAAAGTGCAAAGGAGGGGAAGAATCATGGAATCTGCCAGAGGGAGTAAGGAAAAACTTTACTCTGAGCTTGTAGAATTAACAGGAATTTGGCACAGGGACTGCTGGAGAGTGAGTGTTCTAGGAAGATGCCCAATATCTGCAGGAAACAAAGATGTGAAAAAGTGGTAATAACTAGTAATTGCTAAAGTAGTTCTGTGAAATCAGATGGCAAGAACCACATTTTACTTCAGATGGCCAGCATCTTCATGTTGTTCTCTAGCTGCCAATAACCTTCCTTGGAGCATTTTAAAATGGTTGCTAAAAAATATTTTCTACTTGATGGTTTCTTCCATTCCTCCTTTTAAAGTTTAAGTTGCCTTGATTCTCGCTCCCTTTCAGCTAATTGATTTAGAAAAACAGAATCTGCTAAACTAAGTCCCCTCAAAGGACTGGACTACTCTATATGATATCTGGTCCAGGAATATTTATTATTTAGCAAAAGTTACCTGTACAGGCTGCACGAATGAATACAATTATGTTGTTGAGAAGCTCTGACACTATGGAAGGCTAGGCAAGAAAATAATTTAGGTAAATAAAAGCTTTGAAGTATGTTTCAGATTGTACCATTTTTACAATTATCTATTTCATTTATGCATGATCTGCTATGGGTACCCTCTTGTTAAATTAAGTTTAACAAGTCAAATTACCTCTTGTTAAATTAAGTTTAATCCATAATACTGATTTCTTTTCCTTGAAAATATGTACTGTTTCTTCAAATAACTGCTCATATATTTATAAGTAGAATTCAGAGTACTTTAAATATATTGCACCAGAAAAACCTGGGTTTTTAAAGTGCTTTTATTGACTTTTTGGAAATAAAGAGAGAAGCATCAATTGGCTACCTCCCACGTGCTCAAAACCTGGGCATGTTCCCTGACCAGGGAATTGGACCAGTGACCTTTTGGTGCATGTTCAACCAACTGAACCACACTGCCCAGGGCCAGAAATATCTGATTTTGAAATATATGTTTCTGTAGAAAAGAAATAAAAATTTTAAAATAATTATTTGATGGTTAAAATTGAGTAATATCTAAGAATAGAAAAGAAGGAACATGGAGTGCACATTATTACAAACTATTATTATGTATTATTTTCCTACATCCAAAGTTTTCTGTAATAGTTAATTCATTTGCAAGACATGTATTTGCCTTCCCTTTGCTAATATCTCTATATTCTACATCACTGTATTGTAATACTTTCATATATTGCCTTCTATGTAGTAATACTGTTTTAAAGCTTATTATGATCCCATTATAAATGACTGATTTAAATAAGGTTAATAAATCAAAAGAGAGGAACAAAACTATTGCAGCATGACAGAGCAGATATAAATGTTGTCAAGGAAGGAAAAGGTCAGGCTATACTTTTATATCACAGATCACTGTATGTTTTATTTAGCAGAAAAATCAAGCATGTTTTAAACTGTAAAGTTTACTGAATAGTTTGAATAAAATTAAAACATGTAGATTTATCATCATCATCAAAATGATATTAAGTAGATAACAGTGATGAACATACTTGTATTTATTTCCAAAGCTTTTATGAGGCTGCACAATTGAGACCACATACTTATGAACCCTTATTATTTCCTTAATGGAACAACTCTGAACAGGCTCCATGAAAAGATCCACAGATGACGTTGTATAAATAGCAAAATGAATCTGATCTTTTGTTTTGTCTCTCCTGTCTTCTATAACTTTGCAACAACAGATTAAATATTATATCCTGATTCTCTGTAACACTATTATGAAATTTTCTACTTAACAAAATGGATTCTAGTCCCCTGCTTCTGATCTAATTGTTCTGAACATTTACACATTCAGGCAACTTCATTAAATCCTGCAATGTGTTGTATGCTTTGAAGACACAGAGATTAATGCGAGTCAGTCCCTGACCTCCAGGAGCCTGTAATATGTTGGAAAAAGAACATTTTAAAAAAATATTCTCTAAAATAAAGCTGAATGTTTAAAGCAATCCAGGTAGAAATAGAATATATTTGTTATATATGTATATTTATATTCAGTCATCATAATTCATTTAATATTTATGAAATATCCCTGTTAATTTAGGAGCTTTGGCTTAGGGAAAGATCCCTAAGATCTTTCTTAGATCAGAATTCCCAGATCACACTAAGGTCATGAATAGTAACTGCCTACATATAAGTTCCCTAAAATGTACTTATTCCAAAGATAACATGGTGATAATTTGTGGTAAGCTTTTGGGCTTTTATAGAACACTAAGAAAATGCAATAAAATATATTCAACATAAACAAACTCTGAACTTTAATATTTCAAATATTTTATAATGTGTTAGTTTAATATGAAAATTTCATAAATAATTTTATAATCAAGAATCATGAAGTGCATAATCTTTCCTCATTCATTTATGTGTTTTATCCAACACATATGAATGAATGTCAGTGCTGTGCTATGGGTTAGGGTTATAATTATAAGCCCACACATATATTTCTCCTGCCCTCATGGACTGTAACTTACAAATATATTTTCAAACTGTTGTTTAACAATGAGTTTTGAAAAAAAATCCCTGTTTTTTCATAGCCGTTATCAACCTCTCATAGTATTTACTTATTATGTTTATTACTGAGTTTTTGTCTCCCCTTGAGAACATATCAGCTCCACAAAGGGCATGAATCTGTCTGTTTTATTCCATGGTGCCTCTGAAGCATTCGGAGCAGTGTCTGCCATTCATTAAATATTTGCAAGATGAATGGATAAGCCTCACCTTGCTTAATAATGATATTATGTAGAATGAGAACTAGAAACTGAAATTTAGCAAACAGGCATTACTCTGAGACCATATGCTACCCTTAGTCACCTATTCAGAACATTTACTATGAAAACCAGTGTAGACCTTAGAGTTTCTTCTAGCCCTTCAACTTTTGCTACAGATTTGTCAATATATCTTCCTGCAGCAATTTGCTAGCACATCAGTTTGCTCCAAGAAGTCTTTGCTGAGCTGCACATATTTATGATAGGACAATGGATGACACAAAGATATCAAATTACCATATAAGAGAATTGAAATAGGTTAGTTGTAATGAAAATGCAAAAGCAAACCCAAACCAAAACAAAACAAAATCATTGTAAGTTTACTCTAAAGTTAACACTGGAAGCAGTTGGCCTTAAAGTTAACACTGCTCAGTTCTTCAAATTCCTGTCTCCATAGGTATGATTTTGAACTTGTACTTTTTAGAAGGTCCTGATAAAGACAAAATTTTTACTAAGATGCATTTTAAGAAATATTCAGCATCTTGGAGCGGGTCTTGATCATATTAAATGGGAATACAAGCACATATTAAGTCAGGCAACAATAAAGGTACAAAGACACTAGAAATTTGACCTGCAAGGAAGGTGAAAGTGTGTGTCTGAGGGACAGACAGCACTGAGTTCCTTGGAGTTGGTGAGGAAGCTCCCTAGAACTGAAACTGGGAAGAACACAAAAGACAAGAAAAAGAATTGTAAGATTGCTTCTGTCTAGTCCTGCTTAAAAGAAAAAAGAAATGTTAAATGCAAATAGAATAAGGTCAACACTTTCACGGATGATCTTTATGCCTATTTATTCATTTTAAAAGTTGGTTGTTCACCCTGTGGTTTTGCTCAGTGGTTAGTGTTGACCCTTGGAAAGAAGGGTTTAGGGTTTGATTCCTGGTCAGGGGTATGTTCTTTGGTTGCAGGCTCAATCCCTGGTGATCCCTGGCCCCAGTTAGGGTGTGACCAGAGGCAACCAATTATGTCTCTCTCACATAGATATTTCTCTGTCTCTCTGCTTCTCTCCTCTCTCTTCTCCATTCTCTCTTAAAATAAAAATAAAAAATCAGTGAGAAAAATATCCTCAGGTGAGGATTAAAAAAAATTAAAATTTGGTTGTTAATATATATTTAGCTTTCTTCATGGGGATTTATGAAGAAGATGGAAGAATCAAGTGAGTTCATGCAAATATACTTGATAAATGATGGTTGTGGGGGAGATACCCAAGATTCCCTACATTTGGAAAGTCACTGGAGGAACTCGTGAAACCCAATATACAGTTGCATTTATAATTAAAATTGATTACAGAAACCATAGTAAGGATATATAGCCAGATAATAAGGAAAACACAGGCAGAATCTGGAAAAATCCAGGTGCAGGCTGCTACACAGATAGCATTCTTCCTCCAGCAATAAACATGAAGCAACATGTGTGCAATGTTTCTTCAAAGGAATCCCATGAGAGATTTGGTACCAAAGCTTTTATTGGGGGTTGATCATATAGTAGATACTCTCTGCCTAGCATTTATTAAACTTCAAGACCCAGGTGTGCAGCATAAACCTCATTGTTTGTACAAACAATGTAGGAAGAGTAAAGCATTTTTACAAGTTGGGAAATGGTTGAAACACTACAAAAATCCAAGTTCTCAAGGGCCCACCTAGCCAGCAGGACTCTCTATGAACATCATTTTCATGGCTGTTAGGCAGACTGTTTTCTGAATAATAGCAGTTGCACAATAGCTTGCCATATACTATTATGTTTTGCTAATCTATACCTATATCTATATCTATATCTCCATCTATATCATCTATATAAAAGCTAAGTGACTGTTATGACCAGACAACCGGATGACCGGCTGGTAGCTATGATGCACACTGACCATCAGGGGGCAGATGCTCAATGCAGGAGCTGCCCCCTGGTGGTCAGTGCATTCCCACAGTCAACCTCTCGCTGCCAGCCAACCTTCCGCGGTCCCTCCCCCTGGCCATTTGGGCCCCTTGGACCCCAATCAGGGCTGGACTGCTGGCCGGAGGGAGGGACTGCAGGAGGTTGGCTGGCTGGCCTCTTTGGGCACTGATCGCTGGCCAGGCTGAGGGACCCCACCCATGCATGATTTCACACACCAGGACTCCAGTAACTTAATAAAATAGTAAATAATAAAGCATTATAAGAAAGTTTTAGTAAGGAGCAATGTGTAAAATTGTTCTTTTTCCATTTCCCTTCTCATTTTGACCCTCAAAATGAATAAAGGAGAACCAAGATGGCATCATATGTAAACGCCTGTACTCACTACCTCCCACAACCACATCAAAATTACATCTAAAATACAGAACAACCATTATCCAGAACTGCTGGAAAGCTGACTGAATGGAAGTCCCACAACTGGACAAGTAAAGAAGAAAGCACACGGAGACTGGTAGGAGGTGCGGAGGTGCAGAACGGGCTGGTCCAGCACCCATGTGTGCCGCTCTTTTAATTGGGAGGGAGATTGCCTCTGCAGAAGCCACCTGGAGGAGCAAGGGGTCCCAGCCTCACAACAGATGCCCAGCCCAGGGTCCCAGAGCTGGGAAAAGAAGTCTCATTGGGCAGTAAGAACTATGGGCTAAAAAGACAAGTGTGGATTGGGGCTGAGTGACACACAGGCTACTGGAGACCCAGCTGCTCTTCTTAAAATTCCGGCACCATGAACTGAATTTACAAGCTCCCACTTCCTTTGAGCTCCAGCACCAGGGCAAGGCTCTGGGGACCCAGACACATACAGGGAGAAACTGGACTGTCTGGCATCGGGGAAGGAACTTAGGGGTGGCTTTCTCCCAGATGGAAGTGCTCACAGGAATCATTGTTTCCATGCTGGGACCTTCCAGTCACAGGGCTGACTGGCAGCATCTCGGTTTGCTCTGCCTAGTGATTCCTTGAGACCCTACCCCACCTAATTTACAACCCCACCCAAGCTGTGTGCAACAGCTTTTGCATATGAATGGCCTGTCCTTTCTCAGGCTAAAAACCTATCAAACAAGCTGCAGCTGGGTCAGGGAGCCCCAAACCTATCAATAAAAGACCAGGCACAAGCACCAACCTGCCTTGCTTCATAGCTGGGCCTCGTCTGGGCACTTCCAAAGCCAATACAAAGAGAAGGAATCTGAAGATCTCTCTGTAGCTCCTGCTGAATGGCCCCAGGCAGTGGCTGACTTTGCATTCCTTAAAGACCCAAGAGCCAGTGTACCCAGTGGTCAGTGTGAGATCATACCAGATTACAACTCTTCACATCCATAAGCAACACACTCAAGGGACAGACTCAGTGAGCACCAAAGCCCCACTGAAGCAAGTCCTGATCCATAAAGGTGTCTCCTGCACAGCAGCTCTCTCACTATAGTTGCAGCTGGTCCCCAGAGCCAATTGGCCTGGAGGTCAGTTCCTCTTAGTGACACCAACAGCAATCAAGGCTCAAATACAATAAAACTGTGCACAGAGCCCACAAGGAATGCACCAAAATTGTCTACCTCAGGTGATTGGGGAGGCTGAGCCACTGGGCCTTATAGGACACCTACTACACAAGGCCACTCTATCAACTCAAGGAGACTTAGAAGCTACCCAATACATAGAAACAAACACAAGAAAGCAGCCAAAATGCAGAGACAAAGAAACATGTCACAAATGAAAGAAATGGCAGAAAGCAAACTACTGGATATAGAGTTCAAAACCAGTTATAAGGTTGCTCAAGAATCTTCTAGAAATCTCCAAGGAACTTAGTGAGACTTTCAAGGATCTTAGTGAGAATGCAAAAAAAAAAAGAAAAAAAAAAGAAAAAGGACTAGTCAGAAATTCAGCATACACTGAGTAAAATAAAGAATAATATTTGAACTATGAGGAAGCAAAAAGACCTAACCAGAAGAGCAAAAAGAAAAAATAATCCAAAAATATTAAGATAGTATAAGGAGCCTCAGGGACAACTTTAAGCATACCAACACCTGAATTATGGGGGTGCCAGAGGAAGAAAGAGAGCAAGATATTAAAAACCTATTTGAGGAAATAATGACAGAAAACTTCCCCTACCTGGTGAAAGAAATAGATTTATAAGTCTAGGAAGTACAGAGAACTCCAAACAAGAGGAACCCAAAGAGAACCACACCAAGACACATCATAATTAAAATGCCAAGAGCAAAAAACAAAGAGAGAATCTTAAAAGCAACAAGAGAAAGACAGTCAGTTACCTACAAGGGAGTACCCATATGACTGTCTGCTGATTTCTCAACAGAAACTATGCAGGCCAGAAGTTAGTGGCAAGAAATATTCAAAGTGATGAATAGCAAGAACCTACAACCAAGATTACTCTACCCAGCAAAGCTATCACTTAGAATTGAAGATTAGATAAAGAGCTTCACAGACAAGAAAAAGCTAAAGGAGTTCATCACCATCAAACCAGTATTATGTGAAATGCTGAAGTGTATTCTTTAAGAAGAGGAAGAAGAAGAAAAAGGTAAAGATAAAATATATGAACAACAAAGTGGCAACAAATACATATCTAGCAACAATTGAATCTAAAACTCGAATAAAAAAATATGATGAACAGAATAAACTGGTGAATGGAATAGAATCAGGGGCATGGAAATGGAACAGACTGACAATTCTCAGAGGGAAGGGGGAGTTGGGGAGTATAGGAAGAGATTAGACAAATATCTTATATGCATGTATGCATTACCTATGGACTCAGACAGTTGGATGGCGAGGGCCTGGGTTGGGGTGGGAATTGGGTGGAGGGGAGCTATGGAGGGGAAAAAGAGGGACATCTATAATAATCTCAACAATAAAGATTAATTTAAAAAAATGTATAAGAACCCTACCCAAACATTTTTTATTATGTATACAATTAGCATTGCATCACATGTTAACAATATTTAATAATGTTATAAAACTCAATTAAAAATGTATTGCTTGAAAATATAATATAAATTAAAAAATAGTTCCAGAAATACACCAGTGAGTCTTTGATTTGGAGATAACTGCACTGAAGATTATTTTCTGTTTAAGGTATAGTGTAAACTGTATCACCTTCAGAGATGTTGATAGAACTGAAACTAGTGAACTCTGATTTTTCACCCAAGGAAAAGCTATTTTCTAAGCATTCTACTGTGAAATTTGCTTACAGCAAGGAAAAGAAAAGCAAAAATGATTTACCAACTGAATAAGCCAAGGTAATTTTACTGTGTGTACATTCTTAGTGCTTAATACACCTATGGACCTCCTCTTTGTACTGGAGTATAAGGTGGCTTTTTACATAATGCATCTCCACAATCAAAGGCAAGATATGGAAAGATTATTTTAAAAAGAAAATTTAATTGTTACCCTTTACTCTCATATATCTTCTCTGTGCCTTGAGCTGTAGTTCACTTAAAAAGTAGCTTTTCGTAAGAGAACAGATATGCAAGGTTTTATAAGAAATAAAGCTCAACCTTTAGGGGATATATAGCACTTATATGATGAATACAGAACAAACTGTATTGTAAGCAAGCGTTAAGGTAACCAGATTCAAAATATATTCTGGCTGCTTCCCAAAACAATTCTTAACTAGATTTTTCCAGATGCTTATATTTTCATAGTAGAATGTACATCCATACCACAAAATGAAAGTCATGGGTCATCATCATTCATCATCACCATCCTCATAACAATAAAAATAATAACTGTATGTCTTTGACTTTGTTCTGCAACAAAAGCATTGATTTAAAGTTCTGATAATTAAAATCTCTCTCTAAATATATTGAGACATTTCTATGCATTGGTACAAAAAGTAAAATGCTTAACACACTAGTGTAAATGAAAAAAAACTGTGTTGATCTAAGTACTACTGAACCGAACGCTAATGTTTTACATTCATAGTTTTTTTAGGTCTCTAGAGTAAAGGTCTCAAAAAAAGGAGGCGGGGGTGTTGTATGCACTCCTGAGTGTGCACACGGTATCCTTTGGGTTAAAGAAATAAAGTATTAGAAGTTCTATTTTTATTTATTATTTCAGCAAAAATAAGCAGAAATAAAACCAAGCTTTGCTAATAATACATAATGTGTGGACTGATGCTGGGCCCCTACTCATTAGCTGTGACAAAGTCCTGAGTCTACAGATTGCGGAGGAATCCCAAGGGGAAAGTTGAAGCTGCAGAGAGTAGACGATGGCAAGGAAGCTCTGCCTCACCCTTTGTTTGTTTTCAGCATATTTCTACTTGCTGTCGTTTTCAAGCATGAGCCTGCCTAAGGAAGTTCATAAATTATATTACCTAGGTTTAATTACACTAAACCTCATGAAAAGTACAATGACTTTTCAAAGTTTCTTCAAAACTCTGGAGGAAAACATTAATAAGGCAAGTGCTTCCAGGAAAACAGTAAGAGTGGCTGAGCTGGTACTTCCTCCATGCAAGTTCTTAACCACATTATACAGTAGAAACCATGATGATCTAATCAGATCTGACATGTAGTTGGTAAAAAATACAACAATATGAAGCAGACTATGCAATATGGATTTATGTCCACTACCATTAATGATAAACTTTGTCTCAGCAAGGTGTTGTGCTTGGAATTTTAGTGAATAATAGAAGTGTACTTTTATGTAATTTACCAAAAAAAAAAAAATACCATAACTTCTTAACAATGGCGAGTCCTATTTAAAGTTTGGAGATCATTATTCAAGTGAGCAACTGGCCAACTGCCTTTGACTAATTAGACATTTTAACAATGTTAAGTAATACATTTTGTTTTTTCTATTTTCCACAATGGCACACCCCAATATTTGCTTAGATTGGTCAATTCCATTATAATGAAGAATATGATTCAAATACACATGGCCAAATTTGATACAAATATGAACATTAAGAAATTGAAATAATATAATTTATTTTAAGTGAAAAATTTCAGATAATTATCTTCTCAAAAAATAAAATTCAATACAGGAAAACTAAATAAGTTGTTACCATGTTTAAGCAAATGACACTTGTACTGGTTTCCAGTGCACCAGTCTTTTGTTTACAGAAGGGGGCACCTCTGAGTGACTTTAATGACTATTGAGCTATTACAACATTGTTATCATAATCAAAACTGACTTTTACAACAATAACAATGGAATATGTTATGATTATAAAAAGGATTCATATATATGAAAACACTATCATGGGGTAGGTAACATTACTCTTCTCTATGATGCAATTTTGAATATGTTTTTAATAATGTAACTCTATTTTCATATTTTATTCCTGACCTTCATTATCTTTATTCCCCTAGATATTTTAGATGCATTCCTAAATATATTAGTCTAAATAAGTAGAGTAGTACTATAACTCTCTTTAGCTATACTTATAGAGACATAAACACACACACACACACACACACACACACACACACACACATACACACACACCCAGCTTCAAAGCATGACAGTTTTGCATAATGACTCACAGGCAATCCTATATCATCAATAAAGAGAGCTCAGTATTTAAATTTTTTTAAAAATTATTATCTCACCTGGCTTGTGTGGCTCAGTGATTGAGCATTGAACCATGAACCAGGAGGTCACCAGTTCCATTCCTGGTCAAGGCACATGCCTGGGTTGAAGGCTCTATCCCTGATCAATGTTTCTCTCTCATCAATATTTCTATCTCTCTATTCCTCTCCCTTCCCCTCTCTCTAAAAAAAAATCAATGAAAACATATTTAAAAAATATTGCCTTATGAAACGTTAAAGAGAAAATTTAAAAAATGGCTATGCTTCTAAATGTTATTAGATGGCAGCAAATACATTTTTTTAAAAATGTTTATTTCTGTGCTAGTTTGATGCTTGTTATTTAGTTTAGTTTTATCTACTTTTATTTTTAATGCCATGTGAAGTCTTGGCTAGCATAAATATTATCTTTAATATGCTTCAATTTTTTTACTTACTAAGGCTATTTGTTCTGTATAAATATTGAGGTGAACATGCCCCATCTGTAATTCTATAGCGCATTTTCCTGGTACTTGATAAATGTGGGTCATGTGAAACCTAAGCAGGGTTAACAACATTTCTAAGGAGACATGTAAATGTCTTCATAATAGTATTTAAATTAATGATGATGGTTTCATAAATGAAGAAAATGAGGCTCATGAATTGCTAACTTTCCACAGAGAAAAGGAGTCTGAAGTGGGGTTAGAATCAGTCTATCACCAAAGCCAATGTTTTGTTTATTGAGACTATAGTGCCTCACACTGAGTGCTGTATTTTGTCAAGTAAAATCCCTGAACATAGCTCTGGCAGTTTCAAGTCCTATTTTAGCCTGACAATAGAAACACTAATGTTTTTATTACTAAATACTATTTGGATAGTATTTACATCGTAGTACATATTTTTCTCATTTATCTTAATAACCATTTAAATATGTTGTTCATTTTAAAATAATATTAAATGAATAAATTAATTTAAGGGTAGTTAATTGATTTCCTAAATACTCCAAATCTAATAAGTATCAGAGCTTCATCCCTTGATCTAGAGCTTTATTTCTCTCCCATTGAAGAAGTAAGTCTTAATCCAAGGGTCTGAATTTGTATGTATACTTCTGGGTGTATTGCTGAGGGATAGGCTTTATCACTCTACAAAATATCAGTAGGCTAGATACTTCAAAACTCTTAAGAACCTGAGGGCTCTTTTATAAAATAACAAATAATTTCCCATATTTCTATTGTTGATTGTTCAGTTTGTTTGCATTTGCAATAATGAGTGGTATGCTACTGTAGTATTTCAATACTTCAGTATTCTTGATAGACACTGAACTCCAAATACAATCTATTGAAGTCATAAGCCTCTATAGAACTTAATGAACCATGGATATAATGAACACCCCGCCCACTTTCACAGAGTGCAATTACTCTGTCGGGGTCCTCCAGCAATGTGATCTGAGGCATGGTATGGCCAAGGGAAGGGCACTGCACTGGGAGAAAGGAGTGCTATTCTAGAGGCAATGATGCTGTTCTTGGGAAATACTCCAGTGCCCTAGGTAGGCACGCTGCTCTGAACTGAATGAAACGCCATCAGTATCCTCCTCACTGACAGTGGGCTCTGTTCTCATGTCCAGCCCATTCCCTCCTTCTGAGCATCAAGTGAAAAATTTCCCCAAACTTCTGCTGCACACCAGCTCCCGAGGAAGCTAAAGCATTTGTTCTCAAAAATACCAACATCCCAGACAAATTAAATCAGAATCCTCCCCTGTTTCTTTTTCTCCCTGACCCCATTACCTTCCCCCTCAAAAAATCCCTCCCATCAGAATCTGTGCAACTCTTCCCTAGATTATTTTAATGAGGAGCCAAGGTGAAGAACCACAGGTATAGCCTTTCTCTGTTCAGTAAAGCCTTCTTAGGTGAGTAAAACCCCACAGGAGGTCATTAACACATAGAGAACTGGCTGAGTACCACTTCCAAAGGGGAAATTTAAAAAGCCTTTGTTTCCCCATCACCGTTGTGGGTGCCAGCAGCCAGCTCACCTGGCTACCAGCGGCCTCATCCCTCTCAGAGAATCTGTAAAGCTCTCATCATGTCACTAGATTACCTTGATCATAGGTTGCAGGGCCTGTGTGGATCAGGGTTAGGGATTTAAGAAACATACATCATTCTTAGCTCCTTGTGAAGGGGAATCTCCATTTGACTTTAGCCCATTCACCTTTTATAAAAGATTGAGAAATACTTTTCTGAACTAAAAAGGAGACTCCCTATATTTTGTGTTGGGCTAGTTGTTTAAAAAGTTGAATATTGTACCGACCAAACTGATCTATTGCAAACTTGTCCTATTTTACCTGCGTTTTGTCAAAGTGACATAAGCCTCTCCTCTTCCAAGGTAAAATAGCTGTGATGCTTTATTATCCCTTTTGTTGTCTGGTTATCAAAGGACATGAATGACACTTAGAATTTGAGTGCATGCAAATTATTTCTTAATCTTTATGCATTCCCTGAATTGTCAATTAGCCTAAGAGATGAAAAGGGAGGTGAAGTATTCCTAACAAATCAGAACAGGCAATAAATGCTTTTTCAATTACAACACTGTTTAGGTTTTTCTCCCCCATTTATAGTGAATATCATTTATCATTCATGCTGTCCACTATAGAAACGACTTATCCTCAGGGCATTTCCCTCTAACTGCACTAGTTTTAGCCGTATCACTCATTGTAAAGGCTGAGATTAGTGCAGCTTTCCAACCATCTTTAAGTAGAATATTCAAATGCTTTAGCAGCTGTCCTGCTTCTTAAAAAACTCACTAATCCTTTAATCTCCAGACACTTTTTTTTTCATAAAAGATTCACAAGCAAAACAAATGCAATATGGATCAAAAAATTTAATCAGAGTGCTTAAAATGCAATTACATTCATCAGAGTGTTCTGTTAGGCTGGGTATTAAATCTGGGCTTTATTCAATATCCTCCTTTTATTATAAAGCAATATTTTTCCACTCTGTAAACCATCTGATCCCTAGGCTAATGTCCTCTCTGCTAAATATTAAAAATAGAGAGCGCTATGAAAAATGAGCTGAAGAAATATTACTCTTTTTCAATGAAAAAAGTTCAAACCAGACTCTTCCTGAAATCCTGTTGTGCAATTGACCGGATAATTTGATCACCTGGAATTCTGAAGTTACACCTTCAAAGAGTAGGGACTGGATCCATTATCCTGTTTTACATGTCTAGTGTATATCCTCCTCCACACCTCCTTAACGGAATTAAACTCTTGTGACAATTTAAATGTGAAAATAATAGCCTGTCCCAAGTTCCGTATTTTCAGAGTGAAAAGAAAAAGCTGGTTTCTTCATGCAATCAGGATAGCCCTACAAGTTTTCTTTTTAAAAAAACCATCTTGGTTATATTTCTCCTTATTTTCTATTTCACATCTAATGGCATTCAACTGTAACAATAGCTTTGAAATAAAGAGCTGTCCAAAACAGCATGATTTGAAACAGCTGGGTGCTTCTGTTAAGGCCTATACCCTAGCTGTAACACCGTGGTGGTTGGAGTTTTGTAAGACATATGGAAGCTAAGTGAAGCAGTGAGAGAGTTCAGGGATTTCCCCTGACAAATGCCATCCTTGGAGTAAGGGAAACAGACTCAAAGATGCAGATGCTCTAAAACCATAAGCTTTGGTTACTATTTAATGGATTGGTTGCAATTTTTTGTTAAATCTCCCAATTATGTATTAAGCCAGTTTGCCGTATTTTTCTTCCCAAAATGAGCTTCTGCAATGAAAAAAAACAACCAAAACCTTTTTCAATTCCAATTTTTCTGTTTTAGATGAAAACAGAAACAATTGGTTGATGTATTATCATAATCCTTTACATAGTAGTCAAGCACTTATTGTAATAATGCTAAAATCTATTATGTATCATTAATTCGGTTTCCATTTATCATGCTCCCAACTGGGCCCATATGAAGACACTAAAGGGACTACCAAGGAGATCTTACGTTTCCATTGGCTCTATGCCCAACTGCCTGTACCTTCTCTAGAAGCTAGGAAACTGCCACAGATGACACTACCACACTACAATTGCTGCTGTGACTGCTAGTGACAGCTCTCGGCTTCTGAGGTCATCCTATGTGCCAGGCTTAACATGTATTTCTTTTAAGTCTTCATAATAACATGATGATTTTGTTCAGTGTGTATTATAACCTTGCCTCACCTACGTCCCATCAATCTAACTTATATGCACATGGTTATTACAATACTCACGTTACAGGTGAGAAAACTAAAAACTAGAGAGGTTATGTACCTTGGTCCAGGTCACTTGGCAAGTAAGGGACAGAGCTGGGTTTCAAAACCAGGCTGTATGACTTAAGAGGCCATGCTCTTATTTTCTAGATGAATGCTGCCTTCTAATGTCAGTCTGTACCCTGAACTTAATTCTCTGTCTGGACCTATTTATCATGAGGTATTTTGAACCATAAAGATTGGAATGGTGTCTCCCTGATAATAGGAACAACAAGCAAAACATTTAAAAAACCTGTGTCTGGCTAACGTGGATCCATTTCTGTGTGGAGAGGGTGTATCACGCTGTGTCATGTGCAGATGGGACAAGGCCTGGCATGGTGCAGCCAAGGTAACAGGAAGAAATAGAATGAAATAGTCTGCAAGTAGCATGGTGGGACAAGAATTCTACTTTATATGGAGATTTGAATTGAACCGTGAATCTTGACCTGGGCTTTAATCTAGCCAAGGGTGTAACAAGCCACAAGCACACTGCTTTCCCACCTCGTAGGATTCTCAAGTCCCTGCAGGACACATGGAGCACCTGACTGTGGGAGTGTCTCTTTAGGAACTGGAAAGCATTTAGGGAGCAATATCTATTAGTTTGTGTCCTTGCTTATCATTCCTCTGCTTCGAGGTTGGTCCAGAGGTGAATGAAAAGAGAGCAATCATGAAGCTGGTCAAAGTTGTAAGTATTGCAATAATGCATTGGTCTTTGTGGTCATTCTGGCACGTAAAAGTTTGCAAGCAAGAATCCAAGTTACCCAGCATAATGTAGTATATTCTCTAAACCAGGGGTCCTCAAACTTTTTAATCAGGGGGTCAGTTCACTGTCCCTCAGACTGTTGGAGGGCCAGACTATAGTTTAAAAAAAAACTATGAAAAAATTCCTATGCACACTGCATATATCTTATTTTGAAGTAAAAAAACAAAATGGGAACAAATACAATATTTGTATTTGCATGTGGCCCGCGGGCCGTTGTTTGAGGACCCTTGCTCTAAACTCTTTCTAGAGATTCCAAACATGAGGGGCAGTAAAGACTACTACATAGGTAACAAATAGAAATGTGTTAAGGTAAATCAGTAATTTTCAGCTGGCATGCTATAAGTAGATGCTCAGCTTAACTTGACAATGTCAACCTTTAGTCTTTATAGAACTTAAATTGACTTCCAAAGAAGTGTTTGGTATGGAATTGAGCAAACCACATACAAAATGATTTTTCTATGCAGATAATGGTTCCAGTTTTCTGCTTAACCTACTAATTCTCACATTCATCTATTTTTAAACATCCCTGATCATTCTTAGACTATGGAAAACTCACTGGTGATATGTAAGCCATAAGTATAGTTATCTTTTTCTCTGAAGAATATGGTCAACATATTTTCTCCCTAAACATTTCAGCATGGAAAAATTTGTGAGTAGTTATTTATGCTTTATAAATGTATATACATATTTTTATTACCCAATCCAGGACAATTTTGATAGTGAAAGTACACATTAATAACTAACTTTGGAAAAACAGATGGGAGTATTCCAGGCAAACTGGAACATATGGTCACCATATTTATAATGTACTGCAGAGGAATTTGCACTATTATTGTGTATAATTCAAAGTTTGAAATAAAATTTCCACTCTTTATTACAATGGATGAAAACAATTTCAATGAAATAATGCAAGTATTGAATTATTATAGTGACAATAAAGAATAATTACATTTTTATCCAATGCTTAATTATCAAAGTTGACATAGATCTTGAGCAATATTCTTTTAAAATAGGCATATGGTGCTAGCTAGCTCTTCAATCGTCTAAATATTCCTTTATAGACATATTTAAAGTTACTTATTGTTTTAAAAGTGTACAGCAGCCAAGTCATTATTTTTATGTTCCCTTTAAAAAAACAACAAAATTTCATTTTACTTTTTATTATCAATATGCAATGTTACTAAGATCTTATTTACAAATATAAAAACACACATAGTCTCAAATGACATTTTTATTAAGGTCATCATTCTACACTGGCATTCCAAAGAAGAAAACCCCAAATATACTATCTTATGGCATAGCAAAGTACAAGTATAAACAAGGTAAGAATAGGGTTTATGTACAAATAGCACATATTGTTTTTAAGAATGACTGCCAGGCAAAGCCATAAAATAGTCTAATAAAAGTTTCTCCATGGATCTCAGCCTATTCATTAAGCTCTTACTATGTTGTTCAATAATATATCCAGAGTTGACCAACTTGTCTCCCAGGTCTTGCCTGCAGTCATGGTATTCATGTTACTAACATTTCTCTCTTTCATCTAAACTTTAAGCTTCCATCACAGTTCTCATAGAATTACGTATTTATTTACCAATAGTTTCCAGTTTTTAATGACTTTTTCTTCCCATTTAAGCTACAGTGGTAAGCAGCAACTTGTTATATTAGCAATTATCCTATGGGAATTACAAAATTGCTTTGTTTAACTCTGTGTGCTGAGATTTTGTTACATATTGAAACTGGGTTTTCTAGCTCTTCCAGTGTAAATTCATATTCACTTATTCTCCAACTAAGCAGTAATCAAAATATTTATTCAAAATGCACCGAGGGTTACAGAGGACACCATCATGAATAAGGTTTAGTCGTGCTTTCAATTAACATACAAGCAAGCAGAAGAGAAAAATTATTGAAGATAACCACAGAAACTAAATAATATATGAAGGAAGTAGTGCTTTCTACAGGCATTCAGAAATCAGAAAGGATATCTGGTTGGAGTAACTAGAGAAGACTTATCAATGAGTTGACTGTTACCAGCAATGGTCATTTTAGATGACAGAGTTGCCATGGATGAATGGTAGAAAGAATACAGTGTTGGAAGAATGACATGACAATATTTATACGGGCCAGTTCATAGCTCTTTAATCAAGAGTTCAATATTCTTCACAAACAGGAAGGACAGCACTACCTAAAATTATTTTTTCTTTTTCTTAGAGCTACAGGATATCTAAATATAAATAACAATAAGCAGTTGCTAAGATGCTGAAGGTTTCAGATTCTGATGTGTTCACAATTATGTCTGTCAGGTTTAAGGCAGGGCATTTGGACCTTGCCATCTGACTCTAAGGCTGATTTGACCCTGCTCAGCCTATTATTCAAGGCAGTTACAGAACTGCAGCTCATCTTAAACTGTTTCAGAGACTCAATATTTAAAATAAATTATTTCTTTTAGAATTAACTTGCCTAAAACAAAATTAATAACACTTAAAATGGAATACAAAAGTTTTGTTTTGAATAAAAATTAACAGAGCATGGCTCAGCTGGTTAGAGCATCATCCTGATACGCCAAGATTGCTGGTTTGATTCCTGTTCAGGGCACATACAAGAATCAACCAATGAATGCACAAAACAACAAATCAATCTCACTCTCTCTCCCGCTGCCTTTCTCACTCAACAAATAATATATAAAAATGTAAAAATAAATTAACAGAGAATATACGGAATTTGACCTGAAAAAATGGAACTCAGTAAGAAATAAAGGCTGTAAAAAAAATTCACAAATGAGGAAATGCATCTGATAATATTAACTAATGGAGCAAATCATTACCTTAAGATCTACAAAGAAATTATTTAGCCAATAAAATAAATTTGGTAAAAAAAATTAAAAAATATGTATGTCAAAAGTATGTTCAGAAATTAAATTTCCTTCATGCAGTTCAAATGAGAAAATAATTTAAAAAGCTGTACTGGGTCAACATAGAAGGAGCAAAATATCTACTGGGTCAAAGTAATATGGTCCAATTATTTGGAATCCATTACAGCTTTCTCCTTTGCTAAACTAGAAGCTGTTGCCTTTTTTCATGTTTATATTAAAAAGATTTACCACGTTTTAAAATTTGATAAATAACAAATGCATATGAGTTGAATAACATGGTTACTGTGAAACTGAACCTTGTGCATGATCATATTTATCAAAATCACATAGTATAACTTGGGACTAAAAAGGGCATAAAATGGTCCTTGCTTTCAAGATGTTGTTGATCTTATTGTGATGACAGGATGGATGAAAAAGTAAACATGCGGTACATGCACAATATGATGAAAATGCAGCAATTTCAAGACCAGTTTCTTAAAAAATCATTTCTCAAAAGCTTTTACTTTTTATCAAAAGGAAAAATTAGATGAAAAAAGGCTAAGCATTCTACATTTTACTGTTATGAAACACTGAAATATATCTACCTTGGTTGATGCTTGTGTTAAGCTCCATAAGGTCTGTGTTGATATTCTCTGCTATACAAATATTTTGCAAAATAGTCACAGAAGAGAACTGAAAACATGAATAAGCCTCAACATGCATTATTTTATTCCTCTCATTATCTATAACTTCCATTCAGTTTCCACTGCTTCTACTCTAGCCTCAGCCCCCATCTCTCTATGTCAGTTTCTTGTGGGTCTTGAATGCTTCCAATATATCAGATTTCCATCCATTGCTAGCAGATTAATCATCCAAAACCTTTCTTTTCCATGTATCACCTCATGCTCAAGCCACGGAAAAAATCTGATTTTAGTCAAAGGACAGCAAATGAGAAATATATTTAAACTTTCTCTTAATGACCAAAGGACATTATTATATATTTTAACAGAGAGAAGATGATAGATATTATCCTGAATCCATACTGACACTGACCTACATAAAATCTTTAACATCGCATCTGATGGGGAGAGTTCAGTAACGATGATCTCTAGCCGACACCAGCACATAGTGCAGTAGCCAACCCTTTTTGTCACTGCCATCACTAACTGCCCTAGCTACACTTCAATGGGCATTAGTTTATCTAAATAAATGAAAAAAATATATTTTACTCTGTTTTAAGATCCTACTATTTCCTGCAAGAGGTTATGCTTTTCTTAGCTCAGTGCTATCTAAGGAGAAGTGAGTTGCATGGTTCCCTCTCTGGTGCTGCTACTGGGGTCTAGAATTTAGAGACATACCTCATAAAAAATAAATAAACTAAAATAAAAAAAGAGACCACCCCACTGGCAAACCTTGTTAACTTCCTAAATTCTTAATGTCTCTGCTGCTGGCCTCACAGTCCTGTCACCACAGTTACTGTGGGTCTAGTAATGTCAGTTTCTGCTTCCCTTCTACTGACATGCTTTCCTCTTCTTGAGAAGACACAGTGATATAAAGGGTAGTATTAACACATTGCAGACAGGTGATGAGAATTCTCATGTTTTCTGTTATTATACACTGTTTTACAAAGTATAATACTTTAAAAACATATTAGCTTGTAAGAACATGCAATAAGTAACTTCAAAATGCAATGGGCATTAAATTTTAAAGCGTGACTTTAACATTTATGTAAAAATGCTTGTTGTACTCATTCAATAGAAACTTATCTGGCCACTGGGTAAAGCTAGCAATAAAACTACTGGTCCACAATTTAAGTAGACCAGCCTCTGAGACTCAGAGCTTTCTAATATGTACATAGTTTGGGGCTGAAAATGCAAACTAGTTCCTCACATAGTTGTTTGAAAAAGACTGAATCCAACACATTTTGCTCTTTTCCCCCTTTATTTATCTGTAATCCTGCAATAGGTTGATAGGTTCAGAGTGAGAAGTTTACATTGCCTTCCTTTTAACAAGGAGTCTATTCTCTATCTATTTTAGGACAAGGGCTTTATTCTACATTGACAACTTCAGTCATATAATTCTACTATATACATATTAGAAAGTTCTGGATTCTGGGAAGTGTTCCTATAAAGAACCCTTTTATGTTTATGATTTTGTTGTTGTTGTTGATAATCTTTGTCCGAGGATATTTTTCCATCGATTTTTAGAGAGAGTGGAAGAGAGGAGGAGAGACACACAGAGAGAAACATTGATGTGACAGAGACACATCTATTATTGGTTGCTTCCTGTACATGCCCTGACGTGGGATGAGGATTGAGCCTGCAACCGAGGTATGTCCCCATGACCAGAATTGAACCCAGGACTCTTTAGTCTTTGGGCCGATGTTTTATCTACTTAGCCAAACTTGATGAAGCTATTTTATTTTTTTAATATATTTTTATTGATTTCAGAGAGGAAGGAGGAGGGAGAGAAAGAGATAGGATCCTCAATTATGAGAGAGAATCATCGATTGGCTGCCTCTTGCATGTCCTCTACTGGGGAGCCCATAATCTAGGATATATCAGTGACTTCCTGATTCCTAGGTCAATGCTCAACCACTGAGCCCCACTGGTTGGGCTAAAGAACCCTTTTAATCTGTGTATTTAGCCTATGTTTCTGCTCCTAAAAACTGTCTAACCCTGCAATCTCCTCATAGCAGAATAAAAGCGGCAGCACTAAAATGCATTTTATATGGCATAACCTCCTCAGAGAATAACGTGAAACTTACTTTTTCCCTCTCCTCTCCTCTAGCTTTTCTTTCACACAGTTTCTGAATTTTAATAACATAATTAAAAAAGAACAAAAAAAAGGAGAAACTAAGATGGCGGCATAGGTAAACACCGGGAAACTGCTGCCTCCCACAACAACTTCAAAAATACAACAAAAAGACAAAATGGACATCATCCAGAACTACAGGAAGGCTGGCTGAGTGGAAATTCTACAACTAGAAGGAAAGAGAAAAACACACTGAGAGCCAAAGGAGCTGCAGAAGTAAAGTGCAGAGGTACGGAGGCTCGCGCATGCACGGAAAGGGGCTGGCACCTGAGGACGCCGCTGTCTTTTTGAATCGGGAGGGAGTCACAAGCTCCCGACTGCTCTGAACTCCTGTTCCAGGAAGTCTCTGGGGACCCAGGACTCATACGGGGAGAAACTGGACTGTCTGGCATCAGGCAGAACTCTGAACTTGAGGGCGGCTTTTCCTCAGAGGTGCTTACAGCAATTATCGGGACATTGAGATGCGCGGCCCCTTAGGGCAGGGCTGAGGACCAGCCATAGCTGCTTGCTCCGCCCTTTGATTCCCTGAGACCCCGCCCCACCCAGGCTGCAACAGAGGCTTTTGCATATCAATGCCCTGGCCCTTTGCAACCTAAAAATTACCTAACAAACTGCAGCCTGGCCAGACAGACCCAGAACTTCCAAGAGAAGGCCCAAGGCCCCACAGCGGCTTGCATTGCTCCACAACTGGGCTTCATCAGGGCACATCCAAACTCCAAAAAAGGAAGGGGAATCTGCAGCTCTCTTCGTAACTCCTGCTGTGTAACCTCAGGCAGAGGCTAAATTAGCACCTCCTTAGATCCAAGAGCCAGTGTACCCAGTGGTTAGAGGGGGACCATCCAGATTACAACTCCTCAGTTCCATAAGGGACAGAATCAGGGGGCAGACTCAGTGAGCACCAAAGCCCCACTGAAGCAAGTCTTGCCCCAGAAGGGTGTCTTCAGCACAGAAGTTCTCCCACTGCAGACACAGCTGATTCTCACTGGCAATTGGCCTGGAGGTCAATTCCTCCCAGTGATCTTACAACAATCAAGGCATAACTACAACAAGATTGTGCACAAAGCCCACAAGGGGGTACACCAAGAGTGTCCACCTCAGGTAACTGGGGAGGCTGAGCCACTGGGCCCTACCGGACACCTAGCACACAAAACCACTCTACCAATACAGGGAAGCATAAAAAATGTGGAGACAAAGAAATAGGTCACAAATGACAGAAATGGAGGAAAGCAAATGACTGGATATAGAGTTCAAGGCCACGTTTATAAGGTTTTTCAAGAATTTTATGGAAACTGCCAATAAATTTAGTGAGACCCTGGAGGATATGAAAAAAGACCAACTAGAAATTAAGCATACACTGACTGAAATAAAGAATAATATACAGAGATCCAACAGCAGACAAGAGGATCCCAAGAATCAAGTCAAAGATTTGAAATATGAAGAAACAAAAAATACCCAACCGAAAAAGAAAAAAGAAAAGAGATTCCAAAAATATGAAGATAGTGTAAGCAGCCTCTGGGACAACTTCAAGCGTATCAACATCAGAATTATAGGGGTACCAGAAGAAGAGAGAGGGCAAGATATTGAAAACCTATTTGAAGAAATAATGACAGAAAACTTCCCCTACCTGGTGAAAGAAATAGAATCACAAGTCCAGGAAGCACAGAGAACCCCAAACAAAAGGAACCCAAAGAGCACCACACCAAAACACATCATAATTAAAATGCCAAGAGCAAAAGACAAAGAGAGAATCTTAAAAGCAGCAAGAGAAAGACATTCAGTTACCTACAAGGGAGTACCCATCCGACTGTCAGCTGATTTCTCAACAGAAACCATGCAGGCCAGAAGAGAGTGGCAAGAAATATTCAAAGTGATGAATGCCAAGAACCTACAACCAAGATTACTTTATCCAGCAAAGCTAACATTCAGAATAGAAGGTCAGATAAAGAGCTTCACGGATAAGAAAAAGCTAAAGGAGTTCATCACCACCATCCCAAGGGTCAGGCTAGTAACCGCTCCCTCTTCTGGTATTATGACTAATTGCATAACTAAGGTTATCTGCTTTGATTATCCAAGGCTGTTATCACATGAAAGTATATCCAATAAACCTACTTTTCTAAATGTGAAAATGAGAGTTTATGAAATTAAAAGTCGAAACAAATTTTTAGAGACTAATAAAGAAAAGTCCTGAATAGAATTTGGTTTAGATCATTTTGTGTGAGCTTAGTAAGGGTCTACCCCATGTTAAATGAGTAACATAAAAAACCAAAACTGAGAGTGAAGGGTTAACACAATCGTAGTTCAAAGGAGATTTTTTTTTCTATTGGCCGCAAGAACCTTGGCTAGCATTTTCACTGTTAGCTATAACAAAAACCTAGCTGCATATAAGAAATAAAATTCTGAGACAGAAGTTAGATAGACCATAGGAATATACTTTCTATTATAATCTGGTATATTATGATTTTCCCATTCCAAATAGACAATGTATGTTTCAGTGTTATCATGCTACTCACCACCTCTCTCACAGATGTACTGTTAAAAATCATTCCATTTTAATCATCAAAAGTATAAAATCATTGACTTATTCAGCAAGAAATTAAATAAAAATGGACAGTCTTTGTTACATATTCCTCATCCCATCCCTTAAAATCTTTTGCTCTAGAAAAAGAAATCTTTTGACAGATGCAGTTCACAAATATACAGAGACCATTATTTTTAAAAGATAACTCAATCACCATCCTGTCTGGTTCACATACATTATCTGACACGTGTCAAATTATAAAATTATTGTTGTATGATTCAGGTAAATGTCTATTTTATAACATCATGCTAAGTGTGATTAAGTTTAATATTAAAATTTCCCAAAATTAATTTTAGATTCATTTAACAGTTATAGAGCAATGTCTTCTGGTTATGTAAACAATTATATATCTAACTTTATATGGGAATATTCTGTTTGTTTTATTATAGAAATACTTCAGGTTAGTGTCTCATTTTGTGAATTGAATTTCTCACATTGGATATAAAAGCTGAAGGTAAGAATGGCAGACACATGCAATTAGTAGCTTTTACACTCAGAAGTGATCAATTTTGTAAAACTCACTTCTTTAATGTACAATATAGAGGAATAGTTAACAACAATGAGAAATGCAATATTTTTCTACCACCTTTTTGTCCCATCTGTAGTAGACATATCACAAATTAGTAATTTATTTCAAACTTATAGTGTCAATGGTAAAACAAAATAAAGCTGCGGACATGATGACTAACCTTTCACACATTCCTATAACAGCATAAAAACATAAAACTCTTGGCATTCGTCCTAATTATTTGTCAAAAATCAATTTGATTCTAGAAGCTTATGTAAGTAGAACCACAAACCCACTGCTAAAGTCACGAAGTCTAAAGAGCTCAGTAATGAATAATAAGGAAAGTATACTGCGGTTGAATGATGTTGAACACAATAATAAAAAATAAAGACAATTGCCTTTCACTCTTTATAATTTGACTCAAGTTGTGCTTTTTAATTACTCAAATTATTTCTTCATAGTTCAACATTATTCTGATTAATTTCCCTCTACAGGGTCTTCAAAAGATTTTTATAAACCCAACACTCTTAAATTGCTGCTTTCTTTGTTTCGGCAAGCATGAAGAAACTCACAAAACAAGTTTATACATGTCAACTTTTAGATTAAAAAGAGATTGCTCCTTTTATGTGATAACAGATTTGAAGCAAGATGAAGTCACCTCAATTATCAGTGTCCCTGGGTTTTATTGTGTACTACCCATCTAGATAAAGAATTACCTAGGCTTTCTAACTTGCAAGCAATTCACACGTTTAAAAAAAAGTCTGTAATTTTCCACATTTCTGTCCTCTTGCTGGCACATGAAGTTTATTGAGAGTAAATATTATAAATGTCTATATTTTCCATAGACATACTCACTGTTATGTAACTGATATAGATATCTTTCAAAATTATACTTAAATATTAAAAAAGAAGAATACTCATGGCTACCCGAACACTACCATGAAATTAGGTTGCTTAAATAACCACTGTCTGGCTGGTGTTGCTCAGTGGTTGAGCACTGACCTATGAATTAGGAGGTTGAGTTTCGATTCCTGATCAGGGCATAAATAAATAACCACTAAAAATACCGTGGTAAACAAATAAATTATTCCTTAAAAATATTGTTTTGGAAATAAAGGAAAAAGAACACATTTCAAAAAGAATTAGGAAAAACCCAAAGACAGCTTTATATATTTTTTAAAATTTTACCTATATTAGCTAGAGACTGACAATGAAAAGTTTTTATAATTGTCCTCATATATCACAGGTAATATATGTGCTATACACACATATACATACATACACACTCCTGTGTGTGTATATGCACCATATTTTATATTCTAAATATTGCAGAAGGAAATTATATACAATCAAAATATACATTTAGAAGGAAGTATCTTTAGAAATACACTAAGCAATTCATATTAAAACCAAATATGTATGGTACATTTAAATGGTTAGCTTTATGATAGGTTCTGCAGAAGATATAAATTAATTCTCTATAAACCTGTTTGGTGCAGGGTTCATTTTACCTCATTGATATCATAGTGTATCCATGTGATGAAACTATCTAGGACTTGCTATTATTTGACTAGGGCCATAATCAGTCAGTCAAAATAATTTGAGTTCTGAGAAGAAAGTTAATTAGAGAGAAAGAAGTAAGGTTATCTTTTAGATTGAAATAGTTATAAAAACAATGAAAGAAATCATATTATTCTAGAAATGATGGGTTATGAGGATTGGCGACACAGGAAAAAACTAAAACAAGCAACTTAGTAAGTGGGATAAGTGCCTGTGATCAATAAACAATAAGAAAACTAATAAACTAGAGCAGAGCATCTGTAATGCTGACTAATGGGGTAATAAAACTAATATATTAAATCTGTACTGCTCTCAAAGCCAACAAAAATTATTTTAAAAATGTAAAGAATAAATAGATAATGTCATTTGATTAAAAAGAGTAATTCCTTTTCTCTTTCCACCTTTAACATTTTACATTACATGTTATTTGTATTTCAGTCAGTATAAAACATGAATAGCCAGTAAAATATTAATCGTCCTTGGTGCTCCTCAAATATTCAAAGGCACTAATAAAAAGAAGAGCTGGCCAAGCAGGTGTGGCTCACTGGTTGAGTGTCCACCTATGACGAGGAGGTCAGGGTTTGATTCTTGGTTAGGTCACATGCCTGGGTTGCTGGCTTGATTCCCAGTAGGGGGTGTCAGGAGGCAGCTGATCAAGGATTCTCTCTCATCATTGGTGTTTCAATCTCTCTTACCCTCTCCTTCCCTCTCTGAAAATAAAAAACAAACAAACATTGTATTTTAAAGTGAAAAAAATGTGTAAAAAATAAAAAAGAAGAGCTATGTCTCACAGGAAAATTTCATTCAAGATTCTGGTTACATGGCATATAGAATAATCATTAGATGTAGAAAGTGTTCATTTTAAGAGAGAACTTGAACTTTTGCAGCAATAGATAATGAATGACCCAGAATTTAAGTTGAAATGTCTAAACATGAATATATCAAATAAAAATATTAAGATTTGTACCACAGAGAATACATCTGAGACTAGGTAAGTAATTTTCCTTTGTCTTCACAAGTATTTAATTATTCAACAATTCACTTATTTTTAACATATTGACATTATTTTAAACTCTCTCTACACTATATTTTTAATTTTCATATTTTTATTCTTGAAATCATTTTATTGTCAGTGGTTCTTTGCTCTCAACTCTATGTCATAGAGTTATGATTGACTAAATATGGCTAAAAAAGTTAAAAGGCAGAGAGTTAAAAGTTGGAAGAGAGAGAATCTGAAGGACAAAGAAGGTAGAGAGGGAAAGAGAGAGGGGGGAGAGAAAAAAAGAGGGAGAGAGAGAGAGAGGCGGATAGAGAAATAGAGTGTCAAAAAAAGGTTTTCTTTCATGTATTTTAAATAAAGCATGGGTTTTGTTTGGCTTTTTAAGTAATCAGAATAGGACCTGAAACATAGAGATGCTCAGTATATATTTGTTAAAGAAAAAAATATGGTAAGTATTTTAGGAAGACATATGTTATAATATAGTTTTAAATTAAAGAGGAAACATACTAAAATCAAAATAACCAGGTAGAAAACGAGTGCCATGTTTCCGTATTTCTACTTCAATGGCTTCAACTATGATAATAAATACAACAGACCTTTCTGTCTAAGCACACCTAGGCAATGGTGGCCTCAATAAACACTTTCTAGTATCACAAACTCAAGAAGTCATGCCTGAAGATTCCTAAATTCTTTTGTCGAAGCTCTATAATATTGTATTATTGTACAAGTATAAGCACAGGCCTTTGGAGAGATTGCTAGGGTTTGACAATCAAAGCAAACATCCCTTCACAAGGTGAACACTGCTCTGATCAGAATTTGACACTTACAGACTGTAAATGATTTCCAATCCTATAAATCAAGTGTATATTATATAATGAAGGGCACATGAACAGACTTCCATAGATATTTAAAAAGAAAGCCAGGAAAATAGTATTAGTTGACTCTGCGACTAATATGTACATTGGCTTAAAAGTATTATATAAGCTTGTCTTCCTGGAAAATTCTTCAATCACTTGGTAATAAAAGCAAATATAAGTTTAAAAATATGTCAGCAGAACTATGACAACAAACACACTGACCTAGATTACCTAAGGTTTTTATTTTGCTTTTCAAGTGTTTGAAATTCTAATGTGATCTGAAGAATAGAAGTAGTCTGAACTATCACAAAGTATGAAATGTATAAAATGACAACTCAGTCTAAACATTTTTTCAGCTACTTGTTAAGCTGTCCTCTGTGGATAAAGAATGGCATAGTATAGTTAATGTTACCATATCTGCTTTTAATATAAGCTTTAAGGATTTTGATTCAGCTATGCAAACACAACCATCCAGGCACAAAATTGGCAAATGGGCCTGAAATTCATCTTTTCTCTAGTGAAATCATCTTATAATCATTTGCAAGAATTGTAAATTTCTGTAAATTCACAGATCTGCACAGGGAAGAATTTAAAAGTATATAAGTGCATGCATCATCAAGGATTTAAGTGATAAAAATAAGAATAACATTAATACAGAAAATCGTAAAATAAGTTTTAAAAATTAAAATTCAAAAACATATAAAAGAGGCATGATATCAGAAACAGTGAGACTTCCAACATAGCTTTAGAATGCCATTTATTTTCCTACTAGGAGCCCAGCGCATGATTTGAAATCACGCGGTGCCACACACCTCGAATTGCCTCGGGATGTTTTCCCATTGATTTTTAGAGAGCATGGAAGAGAGAGGGAAAGACAAAGAGAAACATCAGTGTGAGAGGGATACATGGATTGGTTGCCTCCTGCATGAGTCCTGACCTGGGCCCACAGGGCAGCAGCCCCTGCGGCCACTGCCAGTCTGGCCCTGTCTCACTCCCTGGGACCCGCAGCAGCCGCTCCAACCTTTGAAGCAGCTGTGGCCGCTGCTGATCAGGCCCTCCCCCAGCGCAGGTGCATGGAGGCCCCTGCCACCCCGCTCCCAACGCTGCACATGCTACCTCCTCCTGTCTGGTCGATCCGTTATGGGTACCCTGGCCTAATTTGCATATTACCTCTTTTTATATGTATGTATATAGATATACTAAGAGGCTAATATGCTAAGTGTCCGGTCATCCCTTCAACCAATCAAAGCATAATATGATAATGATATGCAAAAGCGGCTCAACTGCTCACTATGATGTGGACTGACCACCAGGGAGCAGACACTCCAACCAGTAGGTTAGCTTGCTGCTGGGGTCTGGCTGATCGGGACTGAGTGAGACAGGCCGGACATGCCCTGGAGCCCTCCCATGGTCTCTCCCTGCTAGGGTCCAACCCCAGCGGGTCCAGGGGTCCCCAAAGATGTGGACGGAGTCGGCGAAGAAGGAATGACACGGAGACAGCGTTCAGTTGATCAGCAGCCTAGCCAGGATCTCTAGCCAGGATCTCCAGCCAAGTTCTGGTCTGGATCTCCAGGGAAGTTCTGGTTAGGATCTCCAGCCAGGTTCTGTGTCCATGTTCTCTTGCTAGGTTCTCCAGATTCTCCAGCCAGGTTCTGTAGCCATGTTCCCTCGCTAGGTTCTCCAGCCAGGTTCTGTCCAGGTTCTCCAGCCAGGTTCAGTCACCAGGTTCTAGTCAGGTTCTCTTGCCAATTTCTGTAGTCAGGTTCAGTCCAGGATCTTTTGCCATGTTCTCTCGCTAGGTTCTGTCTCTAGGTTCTGAGGCCAGTTTCTGTCCAGGATCTTTTGCCATGTTCTCTCCAGCGAAGTTCTTCTGTCTCTAGAGAACGTTCTGTGTAGGTTCTGTGCCTAGGTTCTGTCTCTCTCGTTCTGTGTGCTGTTGTCTTGTTACAACTGTATTTATACCAGTTGATTCCAATCCTATCAATCTCTATTTCAAAGGTTAGGGCGTTTCTTATCTCCATTCCAGGGAGTAAAGATTATGTAGCTTAAGCATGATTGTTCGTAGTTAAAGTGATTAATTACCTGCCTGGCACTTAGTTAAGAGGTTTTATTCCCTCCCTAACTTCAGGGGAAAATCCCTACCTGGGGAAACAACCTTTCTCAGAGACCTTGGTTAAAACACATAGTGCCAAGAAGGTGAGCAAACATATTAAAAACAGTATGCCACATATGCCAGGTCCCTTGAAAGAGTAAGCATGGACCGGCTCCCAGCATCTCCCCAGCTGGCCAACCTTCCAAGTCCATCCCTGGCCTCGATTGGGCACTGGTGGGGTCCCTTGGCCTGGCCTGCACTCTCTTGCAATCTGGAACTCCTCGGAGAGCCGGTTTTGGCAGATCCTGCAGGCATAAAAGGCTAATATGCAAATCGACCCATGGGTTCCCAGACTGCAAGAGGCCCCAGGCCGGCTGAGGAACCCCCCTTCCCTGAGTGCAAGAATATTGTGCATTGGGCCTCTAGTGAACATATGTTCTTATAAAGCACTCTCTTTTATCAAATCAACTGTTAAATTAAATCTTTGTGAAACAAATTAACCCCTATGTTTATTGTTTTGTATAATAAATGTTCAGATTAGAATTATGTTTTCCAGCTTTCGCACATGTGCCATTCCTTCCCACAATAATAAATCCCTGTGACTGAGGAATTCAACAGCTTAGCTCTCAAAATCACTAGCACTCTTTTTCTAAGAAAAGTATTATGTACAATCATGGCTTCTGCTTAGGAATGAGACACAATGCATATAACTCCTTCCTGTTCTCAGACTTGACCATGACATTTTGTAGGGTTATCCTGGGTAGCAGCTGTCCTCTGATTAACACCCATCCTTTCAGATTTCAGATCAGACTTGGTTAGAAAAGAGAGAACCTGGGATGCGTAGAGATGGGGGAAATGTGCCTATGTATAGCATTGGTGATCTGTCCTGGAAAGCAGTGGAACATTAAGCTACAGAGGGAGATAAATATAAGTAGCTCTTAGTCTCACAAAAAACATTTCAATTTGCAGCAATAAGGATTAAAAAATTAATGAAGCTCTGCTAACTTCTAACAATGTTTGTCTCTTTCGGTTTTGTGAACTCAAATCATTCTTGTTCCCTTAAGTGGATATTGCTAAATATAGTTTTATGGTTAGTCTACAGCAGTGGTCGGCAAACTGGCTCGCAGCCACATGCAGCTCTTTGGCCTCTTGAGTGTGGCTCTTCCTAAGCCTTAGGAGTACCCTAATTAAGTTAATAACAATGTACCTACCTATATAGTTTAAGTTTAAAAAATTTGGCTCTCAAAAGAAATTTCAATCATTGTACTGTTGATATTTGGCTCTGTTGACTAATGAGTTTGCTAACCACTGGTCAACAGGATTTTCCTAATGTCTGATCCTCCAAAATGAAACATAAAAGGTTCCTGCAAATCTCTGTGACTATGTCGCAGAGCAGAGATAAACATATTGAACATGTTAAGTGTGAATAAACAGTACAGGATTATCTTTGAAAACCAATAGTAGCATTCATAAGTGATTATTTTTTAATAAAATTTATATGTCCTGTAGTTTAGCTATTTGATTGTTCTTTGGTTAAAAAAAGCTCTAATTTATTCTTTTTATTTTTATTAACTGTGGTTATGTTGGTGTTTGATAATCTAGGTTAAATATTGTAGAGTATATTGACTGACTGAATGAATACTTTTAAGATTACTATTTAGTGTCATGGTTGATGACTTTCCACGACATTTCTCAATGTTTCCTGACTCAACTTTTCACCAATTTCTGAAATAATGTCTCAAGTGCATAACCTTCACCATGATTAAATTCCAAATTTCCTCACCTCTCATAAAGTCTATTGCAACAGTCTCTTTATAAGAACCTTGTCTTCAGTTTTTTTCCCCTAAAATATAAATATCATTATGTTTCTCCCTACATGAAAATGTCTGATGCCTTACCATTTCCTCTAAGATAGTATAAATATCAACAGCACAGCAGATAAGCCCCTTATAATCTTATCCCTACAATTTTTCATTTGATTTTTAATCATTCCAAGACATGAACCCTTTGACCCAATCCAACAGAATGGCTTCAATTCTGCCAGAACACACTATATTATAATGAAACACAATTTAGCACAGTGGTTAAGAGTATAAACATTGAAGCCAGATGCCTGATGTTACACATATATAATCTTACAAGAATAGCTGGCACATGGTTGATGTTATAATAATAGGAAAGCTACTCCTGTATAGATTCACTCTCTCTTCCCAATGTCTGCTTATCCTGCCTTTCTCCTGCTGTATTACATGCCTTCTCATCCCTGTCAAGTTTAGCATAAATCTAAGCCTATCTAGCATGGCTTCTCCTACTTCCCATTTGAATCCTATAATAATTATTGCATCGTTATTATAGCATTTTATCACCTAGGAACACTTTGGTCTATTTACATTCTTTCTCTACCACTGCATATTTGATTTATTAGACTATGGAGGCCAATTTGTCATTTTAGTAATCCTAGTACTTAGCATATTGCTTGGCCCATAGGAGAATTTTCAATAAATGTTTATTTATACTAAGTTAAGTAAAATAATGAAAAATTAAATCACATTACTTAAAATACAACATTGGACAAAAACTCAGCTCCAACATGTATCAAAGGAGTATTTTAATATTCTGTTAGAGTATACTTATGGCATTTTTTCTAGCAGAGTATTATCAATATGTCCATTATATTAATAAATTTAGTATTTTTCACAAAAACTTGCTTTATTGACCTTTAAATGTCCATGGAGGCAAATGGACTGTTTGTTATAATTATCTTAAGAAGTGATATGACTTCTAATAGTATCATGACTCAGAATGAGTTGTATTCAGTGAGAGTCCACTACCCTCCGCTGTCTTCCAGAGTCCTACTAGAGTTCTGACTTTTCTAGCATTCCTCATGGTACCCGTCATCTTGCATTTCTTTCTCCAGCATATTGCCTTCTTCCAGTTTCTAATATTATTCTTCATAGTTATGTAGACAATTCTAATAAGATTTCTAAAATTTTTATTTAAAAATAAACCACTTAGCATTCCATAGATTGGGTAATGCAACTTAATATATTTCATTGTTCCTGCCAATTATCTATAAAACATTGTTGCTGTTTTTACTTCCCAAGTACCAATGGTCATAAAAATACTATTTTTCTCTAGAGTTACATCAAATTTATAAACACTCTTACAATTTCTTTTTTATAAAATTGTGGAATTATATTGAAATACTTTGTTCCAATAATTCATATTAGAGATATTTGTTAATAATGGATTTTCATATTGAAATATTATAGAGCTTTTGCAAATGTTACAGCCTATATTTTGAAACTTAGCCAGATGCCTTTTATAAAGATATTTATATTATTTTGAGAATAGAATTATGAGATATATACAACTTCCATTTGCAAAGGGGTACTTCAAAATGGGTCACTAATTTTTATTACAAACAGTACTGCTTGATCTAGTTAAACCAAAACAAATGAAACATATTCTCAGTGCCCACTTTTGTGAACTTAGATCCATCAATGAGAATCCCCACTTGTGTGGCTTATGAAATAAAGATTATTGGGTTTTGCTAAAAGTGTCCTTATGTTGATTTCTTATTGTCTGGGGCAGTAGTAGGGAGTTCAATTATCTACTCAACAAGCAACTAGTACATTTCTGTCACCTGGCAGGCATGGTGCTCATTCCTGACATAAATGTACTTAAGACCTGAACTGACTTTTAAGAATTCACAGTTTATTGTGGGAATATAATTCTAAATATCACGCCATAGTGTGATTAGTACTATATTCAATGTTGCATGATATTTTAATAGCATTATCAGGAAGTGAATAACTTCTCCTTGAAAAAGTGGTGGGAAGGCAGACTACCAACAAGCATAAAGTCTGGAAAGAGAAGAAAAATACTGAATGTGGAGGTAGAAGGTGTCAATTCAAAATGATTTAACCTATTAAAAGATAGTCACATTAACTCCTATTCACTAGGACCATGTTTTCTGATAACTAATCAAATAATTTGATCTGTGCCAATAGACTAATTGATAGTACAATACTTTACTGTGTGCCTATAAAAGGCCTTTGTTAAAAGCAATATCTTGACAGCAAGGAAAAACTTTAATAATGGGTCATTCAGACTCTATTGTGGACAAATTTCAGAGCACAGAGCCATATATATACTAATGCAGTAGTACATTGCTGGGATTGACCAGCAGACCCCAAGTGACAGATGAATGATTACTCTGACACACATTTCTATGAAAGAGAGGACTAAGGGACTGCCTGGCTAGAGAAACCAACAGCCCTGTTTGCCTATTTACTTAGGCTTCTATTATAACAACAGCTTGAACTAAAATTAACTATTAGATACTATCAGCAGGGTAAACATCTTTGAGAAGACACAAGGACGTCTGAAGACTAAGCATAAAGATTATAGTAAAGACTCAGGGGCTCAGACTTGTTTGGAAAAGTCAAGGCAGGGATGGTTGCCTTCAGCCCACTCCTCCTGGAGGTTCCAACCTTTCGGAATTTCCTCTTTACAAACTTTCCAACCAAGTTCCGTGCTTCCTCACAGTATATCTATATATTTCTAAGCAATAAGTATAAGAATACACTTTAAACCTTATTTCAAAAATGAATAAAGGAAATTTAAATCCAGCAAAAACATGCCTAACCTGTGTTTTCATTCATAAACAAAAGATAAAAATGTCTTTTACAAATAACTTTTAAAATTTTATCTAAAAAGTTACATTATGGTGACGATAATGTCAATTAACAGCTGTGGCTATTATGTTTCTTACTAATTGTACAACATTAAAGAATACTAAATAGCCCCGCCAGTATGGCTCAGTGGTTGAGTATCTACCTATGAACTAGGAGGTCACTGTTAGATTCCCAATCAGGGCACATGCCTGATTTGTGGGCTCAATCCTCAGCAGGGGCATATAGAAGACAGCAAGTCAATGATTCTCTCTCATTGATGTTTTCTCTTCCTCTACCTCTCCCTTTCTCTCTGAAATCAATAAAATATATTAATAAAATAATATTAAATAACACAAAACAAAATGAATACTAAAGACTAATAAAATACTAATATAATTACTATAATAATTATATTACTAATCATTAATATTAAATATTTTAATACTAAAGAATACTAAACCTAGTTAACACAGATTCATAAGACTATATGTGGTCATTGTAATACAAAAGGATGGAGAGAGAGAATGAGAAAATAGATATCCAAAGCTGAAGGAAGGTACAAAGAGAGGCAGAGGGTACAAGGAGCAGGACTGCAAATAAAAAACAGCAGATTAAATAAGCATGCATTTCAATATTATGCCTGTGAAGTCAGACATACATGTTAATAATTGCCTTTAATGATTATTCATAAATTAATTCTTAATTCTCTGAACTAAAAATAACATTGCATACTTGCTAAATAACATTCCCTCAAATGAAAAACTATATATGAAAGGGCTAAAACCTTTTACATCATTAGTACTTTTGTAAAGTCCTAGTGTTTGATCTTGTTATAATTAGTGCTTGGTTTGTTAGAACATTTCCACATGAGAAATTACCATATTCAGGGTCATATATGGATATAGTGCACACAGAAAAATACTGTCAATGAATTAATGTTCAGTGAGATTAGAATAAAATTTTGTGTACTAATATATAACTTTGCATGGCAGTCTCTGGAAATGTCAGGTAAAACATTTTTAAAATACTTTTGTTTTCAATATCTCTTAAGAATATTAATTATTTGAAAATCTAGGGCTTTGTTAACAAGTTTTGCATTAGGAGTATAAAAATACCCCCAGTCTGTAGAGAAAATAGATTCTGAAATGATGGAAAAAGTTTTTTCTTTTTCTGTTTTTACTTAGAAAATAATGAAGCAGTCATGCTGGAAAATGTATAAGTAAACAGCAGGTCAACATATGTAAAGGTTAATATGCTATATTAATTGTCCACCAAAAACAATTATCCAAACCCAGTTAGAAATAATTGTTGTGTATTTATTTCTATAGTTTTCCCATGATAAATGTACTTATATACAAATAAATGTACACATTTTATCATGTGTGTGTTGATTCACAGGACTTTACTGATTTTCCTGATAAACTTCTATTGTAAAGGGAAATTAGATCCACTGTGGTCATGGACGTACAAAGTAGAAAATATTTCTTGATTAGTTAACAAGATGAAGTATACAATTTTTTTAATAATGGACTCAAATATAAGAACCTATTTATGGTTGTGTTGTGAAACAGATATGTCACAGGGGAAATCCTAATTGACCCCCTAATGATGTTCTTTAAAGGTGATGGCATAGTGAGGATGATTCAGTAAAGAAGAAGAAATGAAAGAATATTTCTAAATTGCAGCTGGAATCCCATTAATAAACTAAGCATTTCTTTTTCAACATAACAGCTTGTATATCTGACTCCCATATTCCAGAATCTCAGAATCTGGGAACTGGAAGAACTTCAGGGAACAACTACCACAGCTCACATTGTTGAAGCATAAATTACCTCAAAAACATGTTAGACTGGTAGTCGTGGTCATCTACTTTTCAAAGAACTCATGGCGAGATTACTAGTCCCTTGCAATTGCAGGAAATTCATTTAACAATCTTTAAATTATATTGGGGCCATGCCAGTGCAGACCAGTCTGTAATTTATCTCCATCATACAAAAAAATGTATAAATGTAGAATAAGAAAGATTTCCAAAATTCCATATCTAAGCGATTCCCACTATTTAGATACATGCATACATTTTTTATATGTTCTACAACTTGTTTTTACACTAAGTATACCCTGAAGTGAACCTTCCCTTTTAAGTCAAAATAGAATTAGCTAATTTTTTTGTATAACTTCATAACATCAAAATGCATAAGCATACTTTTAGTTATTTAACAATTTATTTGTAGACTAGAGGACCGGTGCATGAATTCATGCACAGGTGGGGTCCCTGGGCCTAGCCAGCGATAGGGGCTGATCGGGGCATCTCACCCAGTTCCTATTAGGGGGGCGGCTGGCCTGGAGGGGGGGAGCACAGGAGGTTCTGATGGGGTGATAGGGGCTGACCAGCCAGGGGAAGAAGCTGTGGGAGGTTTGTTGAGCCAATAAGGACTATTTTAAAAATAATAAATAAGATAAAAATGACTAATCATTAGGATCCATTTTTATTTTTGTGTTCAATTTTGCTCTTTTCTTACCACACCTACTCTTGACCAATACTTGTACTTACTTCCAGAGGTTTGGTATTCTTAAAATTAACTCTTCATTATAATTGTTTAAAACTAGATAAATAATGGATTTTAAATGACCAGGTGAAGGTGATATTTCCTCCAATAAACTAGGTATAACTTAGGATTCGACCACACATGTTCTCTGTGTTTCCACTCTCCACATTGTTTCTGCATGATCCCTTTAGTGACCAGTGCTCTTCTCCACACCAGGGTGATGCTTTAAGGTAGTATAAAATATTTTCTTTATATGAGTGAAATTTTGACTTTTAATACCCAGCAATGTCATGCCCTGCCATATAGGAGCACAGAGAATCCTTTCAGCATGTTAATCACCCTCCATTCTGTAGATGACACATTAGTTTCTCACTTGAAATCAGAGGTTCATCTATTTCCCTCTGATCACAGGATGATGTTATATAAATCACTTGTTTTATTGAAAACATATTTTAACCCTCAAAACATCAGTTTGCCAAAATATCATTTTGCACAAAGGTTTCTCAAAGACCACATAATATGTGCACTATTATTCTTATGGAATAACCACTTTTTAAATGATAGCATGTATTGTCATGCTTAAAATACAAATACAAATGAAAAGTAAATAAAATATTTTTAATGCAAGGAGCATACAGGTTATGTCTCTTTGAAAGCAGACAGATATGCATTTATTTGGTTGTTGATTATTAATATTTCATTAATTTTCAAGCTATTGCAAACTCCCACTGATATATAATTTAAAAACACCATCTGAATCAAAGATTAGATACAAAGTAGCCAAACTATAGAGCCCATTTAATTACCTAGAAATTTTAAGAGTGCTGAGCTCTTGTTTTAATTTAAAGAACTGAATAATCTTATGGTCTTATGATTATAAAGAGCTTTAGCTTTCTCTCTTTGGTTGGTAATTATACTATTTCTCATATTTTCCCCACTTAGATGCATTTTAGTTGCCATTTTAAAGTAATAATGAGTAAATTTTAAGAAAAATAAATGAGTACATATATATCTGAAATAAAATGGAGAATTGACAAATATGCAAGCAGTTGACATTTACAATATCAGCCTTTTTCTCATCAGTTTCCACAGTGATTCATAACATTCTTGATCAAGAAATATGCTCAACAAATTAATTGCATTAAAATTCAGCAAAATATTCAAATTTCCCCAGAATTGCTTTAATCTTGTACTAACTCTAAGGATATCAAATTTGCTGATTCTAAGTGAAATGAGTGACAAAAATGACTACTTAATGTCACAAATTTCTGTATGGAAATGAAACAGAATAAAAAGTTAAATTCCACCAAGAAAAAAATATTTGCAACATATATGATAGATTAATCTTAAGAAGTTCTTATAATTCCATAAAAAATGATTAACAACAAATACCCTTTAGAACAGGCAAAAACATAAAAAAGCATTTCTCAATGAAAGCAATATAAATGAACAATAACCAGCCCTAGCTGGTTTGGCTCAGTGGATAGAGCATTGGCCTGCAGACTGAAGGGTCCCAGGTTTGATTCTGGTCAAGAGCACATGCCTGGGTTGGGGGCTAGATCCCCATTAGGGGGCATGCAGGAGGTAGCCCATCAATGTATCTCACTCATCATTACGTTTCTAGTTTCTATAACTCCCTCTCCCTTCCTCTATGAAATCAATAAAAATATTTTTTAAAAAATAAATGATCAATAACCAAATAAAATCATTTTTAACTGATAATCAAATATCCCCAAGGTTGAGCATACTAAATTATGCTACTTTTCATATATTATATTGGTAAGTGTTCAAATGGTTGTTATTGCCATTTTGGCCAGGGTGTGGCAACACAGGCATACACATGTACTGTGTTAGAAGGACTTATTTATAAAAGTTTTTAAAAGTGTTTAAAATATAAGATATGTACCAATGTTTAGAATGTGCAATAACCCTTTTGTGGTGAGACCACCGTTTTAAGAATTAGCCTAATTAAATAAAAAGGAAATGTAGTTGATATAGTCACATCTGTAAAAGTGAAAAATTAGAAACTAGTACAATGTGTATCCATTAGAGAGTGGTTAATCAAATTATAGTACATTTCCACAAATGGATATCATTCAACAATATAAAAGTGAACATATAAACAAATCATCCTAATATGTGAAGATGTTCCTGGTAAACTATTAAACAAAAAAAAAGTTACACAATGCAGTGGATTGAAGGGCACTATTTATACTAATAAATATATTTTACATGCACTTTTTAAAGCCAGGAATACTTTACAAAAAAGATCTATCACTGATTGGCTGAGAGTGGGTTAGAATGGGAGGAGAGGGGTATGAGAGTGGGAAGAAAGATTCCAGAGAAGAGTTATATTTCTGCTTACTAATGACTATGTGGTTTTATATTAACATAATTATTTAAACGTTTTACAAAAGACAGTAAAGAATATTTACATCTTGAAATAAAATCCTTTGCATTCTATAATACTCTATTTGCCTTCTGTCTGCCAATTATTACACTCAGCAGCTAAATCTGATTCTTAGGAAGGTTCTCACCAGAATGAATGGTCTTGTTTTTGGATCAAGACTTTATTCTCATACTCAAGACAACACTTGTTTTTCTTCTCTTCCTAGAATGTTCTCCTCTTTCCAATTCTGTCAATAACTCTTGAATAGTAGGTACTTCTCAAAATGCTACTTGCACTTTGGAACTTTCTGTGCTACATCGTCTCTCCTGTTTTTCATTAAAAACAACACAAATAACAACTCTTAGAGGACTTACCACAATACGGTATTTATTATATAATCTGTATACATTTCACTTCCCGAGGAACCTGTAGGCTGCTCAGTGCCAGTGCCTTCTATATGTTTTATCCTTCTACCACGCCTAGTCCTCAAGCATGTAGATGCCCCCAAATGTTCACTGAATTGCTTAATTAAAGATATTTTTAATTACATATAGAGAACTTTAAAATGATAATAAATGTGATTGTTTTTGTTAATTACTGAAACAATTGATTTAGAGTGAGGCTGGCTTTCACTTCCTTGAGAAAGTGGATATTAAAATTCTTCACATAACAACAAGAGGCGCAGAAATGTTCTTAATATGTAAGGAATTTTAAGATAAATTATGCCCTGGAGAAACTTTTTCAGTGTTAATCCAGGACCATAATGGTCTTTATTAAAATTGTAGAACAAGTAAAATTCGTGTCATGCTAACAAGGTTGAGAATCTGAACTTCTGAAAACTCTTCACGTGAAGCCACCTGACTCCAGGTAAGGGCCTGTAATTCCTACACTCAGGTGTGGGTTCTAACAATTGAAGGGACTGGCAGAAAACTGAGAACCAGAATTAAGCCAATCCTTGTGCAATTTACCTTCATTCCACTTAAATCACATCTATTACCTTCTACCTTTTCTCTGTCTTGGGTCCTAATAGCTTCTGATTTCTCACCTTGTTCTGTCTTAGTCCTCCCCCCCCCCCCCGCTTCAAAAAAAAAAAAAAAAAAAAAAAAAACCCAACACAAATAAACAACAAAACACTACAGTTTGTTGTTGTTTTTACAACTTGGAAGTTTTTTAAATATAATTGCCTTGGAAAATCTCAGATGCTGCTATCACCTAACCAATGATACTTCAGACAATTCACATAATTCTATGGATGGGGGATTTACTCTATAGTAAAGTCTCTAATTTAAATTTTCTTAGTATCAAATAAAGGAAATCAGTTTGAAACTAAAATATGTCTCCTTATAATTTCTACCTATTGGTTCTATATTCTGCCTTTGAAACATCAAAATATAAAATAAACATGTTTGCTTTTCAGTATTAGACCTGAGTCTGTTTCAAGTTTCTCAATTCCCTTCCACTCCATCTTTATAATAAGCACTCGTACCCAATAGAAGCAACTCTGGATACTTGATCCCTGTAACCTCCCTTTGCATTTCCTGTGCTCTCATATTCTTCCTATTTTACCCTCTGTCCAAGAACTAAGACTATTGTCCCTATTTTTCAAGTCCCTTCATTTTCCCTCTGGCTTTAATATTGTGAGCTACCCTGCACTCTGAAACTTGGCATGTTGAGTTGTCCCTCCAAAATCTAGTACTCTTGCCTGCCTTTCCTGAAACCCTGTGAAAGTCTATCCTGACAATGTATTTTCTACTTTTACTCTGTCATCATATGTGAATTTCCTACTTTTTGCTCTTTGTCCAATCTGTTTCTGAAAGCTAAATCTAGATTGTAAATACAGAAGGGTCATCTTGCACCAGTGGAACCCCAGATATTAGTAATGTCTTCTTAACTAAAATTTTCTAAATGTGTCCATTTTCAACATGCATGATATCTAAGGGAGTTTGATGTTCTTCTACCAGTCACACCAGCAGATCATGGAGTTTTACCATGACACATTCATAATTCATTGAGATAATAGCTCCTGTTCTTTTTGAATACATTTTTTATTGATTTCAGAGAAGAAAGGAAAGGAGAGAGACAAGAGATAGAAACATCAATGATGACAGAGAATCATTGATCGGCTGCCTCTTGCACACCCCACACCAAGTAATGAGCGTGCAAACCCTGTATGTGCCCTAACCGAAATCAAACCGTGACCTTCTGGTTCATAGATCTATGCTCAACCACTGAACCATGCTGGCCCAGTATAATAGCTCCTATCTTTAATCTAGTCCATCAACACAGTCTTGCAACCAACAATTAATACCTACATTTCTTATAGTGAAGGCTATAATTTTCCAATTAGATTAAGCTGGGGGAAAAAATTGACCATAGAACTATCTCACTTTTTTCTGCTATGTAGAGCCAACTCTGAGAAAAAATTATACAAAATTATAATAAAATTAGAATAAGAAAAATAATGCTATCATTTTACCCATTTTATTGTGAAAAATAGAACAATAACAGTGCTATCTTATTTATCATTTTATTCTGATAAAATATTTCTAGAAACAAAATATATAATAAAAATAGATTAATTCTACTTAATATATAAATATATATGCATATCAATTCAAATGGGTTGGATATATATATATATATGGTATATATATGGTATATATGTGTATATATATATTAAATGTATTTATTTCTCTTTAATTAATCATTTTAAAAATGATGACTGTATGCATAGTTTTTTTTTTATCAAAGACATAAAGTTAACTTGCTTTCAAAGGTAATGACGCCTTCACCATCTCCTCAATTTCAATCTAGCTGAAACCTTCCAATGAGCCTTACCACAAATTACAATTTGTTATGACAAATCAAAGAAAAAAAATAAGCATGTATTATACCAGAGAGAGGCCAAACCGTTAACCTTTTCTCTCCCCAGCCTGAAAGAAAATCAATACATGCATCTCTGAAGCTTTTACCAGAAAAGCTGCACCTATGGTGATAGTGAAAAAAATCTACTCAGAAATTGTACCTTTTAGAGAAAAGAGATGGAACAAAGAATAAAAGAAGTTCTCTAGAGAAAATAAAGAAAGAGTTGCCACAGACTTTTAAAAGTTCAAGTGAGTTTCATCATCTTCAGTCAACCTCACACAGGATTCAACATTAATTCAAATGGATCTTTTTTTTTTAATAGATTTTTATTGATTTCAGAAGGGAAGGGAGAGGGAGGTAGAGAAACATTAATGATGAGAGAGAATCACTGAATGGCTGCCCCCCCACCCCCCACCCCTCACTGGGGATCCAGCTCGAAACCCAAGCATATGTCCTGACTAGGAAACAAACTGTGACCTCCTGGTTCATAGGGTGACGCTCAACCACTCAGCCATGCCAATTGGGCTCAAAATGGTTCTTGATTAAATATATCTTTAAGGCTAATGTCATTATTTTAATGTTGAAATTTATCTTTCCGTATTTCAGAGAAAGGTAAATTAGAGAACAAATCATGTGCCAGTTTGAAGAATCAAATGATGGTGAAAATTAAATATGATTAATAAAACTTCTTTCATTTTTTATTAGTTCAAATTACATAAAGCATAGAAGACACATAGGTGAAAACATGTTTCTAATTTTATTGCAAAATATGGTGAGGTTTTTTTTTATTGTGTATTATTGGACATTTGTACTTTCTGTTCCCTTAGCCTGGATCTGACTGCTCACATGTATCTGTATGTCTTCTCTCTTGCTGTTTTAGGTATTAATTCAAATACACCCTTTTAATCACACTTTCCTTGTCCATCCTATCCAAAATTGCAAATCCAACCCAACCAGTTCCTTTCCTTTCCTTGGCACTTTTCTGAGCTCTGATATATACCTTCCCACTAAAATGCTCCACAAGAGCAGACATTTTTTAATGTTATTTATTAATATACTAGAGGCCTGGTGCACAAAAATTTGTGCCCTCTTGCAGTCTGGGACCCCTCAGGGGTGACCACTTGCTGGCTTAGGCCTGCTCCCCGGGAGGTTGGGCCTAAGATGGCAATCAGACATCCCTCTGGCAGCCCGGCAGCCCTCGGGGGATGTCCACTTGCCAGTGGGGAGTAGACCTAAGCTGCAGTCGGACATCCTTAGCACTGCTGAGGAGGCAGGAGAGGCTCCCACCACCACCGCTGTACTGGCAGCCATCAGCCTGGCTTGTGGCTGAGCAGAGCGCCTCCCATGTGAGAGCGCCCTGACCATCAGAGAGCAGCTCCTGCATTGAGCGTCAGCCCCCTGGTGATCAGTGTGTGTCATAGTGACCAGTTATTCCCAGTCTTTCTGCTGTTAGGGTCAGTTTGCATATTACCCTTTTACTATATAGGATAGAGGCCTGGTGCACGGCTGGGGGCTGGCTGGTCTGCCCTGAAAGGTGTCCCGGATCAGGGTGGGGGTCCCGCTTGGGTGCCTGGCCAGCCTGGGTGAGGGGATGATGGCTGTTTGCAGCTGGTCACACCCCCTTCAGGGTGGGGGTCCCCACTGGGGTGCCTGGCCAGTCTGGGTGAGGGGCTGAGGGCCATTTTCAGGCTGGCAGGCGACTGAAGCTCCCAGCCTCTTTTTCTTCTTCTTTTTTTTTAATTCTTGGATTTATTTACCTTCTATAGCTGTCACTGGAACTGAGAGCCGGCTCCAGCTCTGAGGCCGTGGTGGCTGGAAGCAGGTATCTGGGTTTGTTTAGCTTCTATAATTGAAACTCTGTTGCCATCACTGGCGCTCTAAGCTCTGAGGCCATGACTGGCTGAAAGCAGGTATCTGAGGTTTGTTTAGCTTCTATAATTGAAACATTGTTGCTTCTGGAGCTCAGAGCTGGGCCACGGCAGGCAGGGAACCTTGGCTTCCTCCATCACTGGAGCAAGCAAGCCTCATGTTCACTTCAGCTGCATGGCTGCCACCCGCCATCTTTGTTGGCAATTAATTTGCATATCCTGCTGATTAGCCAATGGAAGCGTAGCGGAGGTATGGTTAATTACCACGTTTGTCTATTATTAGATAGGATTCTCAGCAACAAGCATAACGTGCAGCACATGGAAGGCACACAATAGGCATTTGTTAAAATAAAAATGAATGAGGTAGGAAACCTAGAAAATATTCATATAGTAAGCCTATAATTTTTAACTAGAAATTCAAAAGAGTTCAGAAGAAAAAAATATAATCATTAATTTTTAAAGGGCTAAAAGAAATGTGTAAGGCAGAGAAAAACAGAAGTCCTAGAAATAGGAAAAAAATAGTAAACAATTTTCATGTTTAACATAGCATCTTGGGGAAGGCTCTACTGTAATTTAATTTTACCAGAGCAGGTACACAAATAAAATAAGGACTTTCATGTTAAATTAAGAAGTCTCAATTTAACCCATATTCTTCTCTTAATCCCAAATGAGCTATTCAGTCAGACCATCTCATTATACTTATGGGCTCAACACACTGCCAACACCGAGGCCTAAGCCTGCCTAGCCTCTGCACAAGAAAGGCCGTTGTACTGTCGTTCAGTTACAAGTGACATACTTGAAATGGAGCTTCACCATGGGTGCTCAGACACAATTTCTGAAGACTTTCATTTGTTCCATACAATTTCCAATTTCATTACCATCATTGTGCATCTTTAAAACTTTAAATACTTGGCTTTTATTCTTTAAGTTATGCTTTGGACATAGCTTTTTGGTTTTAAAACATTAATATTTCTTTTTTTTTAATATATTTTATTGATTTTTTTACAGAGAGGAAGGGAGAGAGATAGAGAGCTAGAAACATCAATGAGAGAGAAACATCGATCAACTGCCTCCCACACATCTCCTACTGGGGATATGCCCGCAACCCAGGCACATGCCCTTGACCAGAATCGAACCTGGGACCCTTCAGTCCGCAGGCTGATGCTCTATCCACTGAGCCAAACCGGTTTCGGTAAAACATTAATATTTCTTAATAGGTTCAGACATAATGTACTCCAACTAGTATCATTTTCTTCTTCCTTGTAATGGGACCACTTTCCTAAGACCTGTGTACCAGTTAGAATTCCATTGCAATGGCAATAGAGATATAATGTACAGGTTGGCCGGTATGGCTCAGTGCTTGAGCATCAACCTATGAACCAGGAGATCACAGTTCAGTGTCCAGTCACGGTACATTCCCAGGTTGTGGGCTTGATCCCCAGTAGAGGGCACAAAGGAGGCAGCCAACAATGATTCTCTCTCATCATTGATGTTTCTATCTCTCTCTCCCTCTCACTTCCTCTCTCTGAAATCAATAAAAATATAGGAAGAAGAAGAAAAGAAGAAGAAGAAGAAGAAGAAAAAGAAGAAGAAGAAGAAGAAGAAGAAGAAGAAGAAGAAGAAGAAGAAGAAGAAGAAGAAGAACAAGAGATAATATACAGCATTCTACTTTAGAAGTAATGAACATTGTAACTAAAAAATCATAGGGGGATCTTCTATACACACCCACACACAAATGTTAAACAAAGGAAAGAAAGAAAGGAGGTTTACTGAATGATTCCTTTAAAACTAGATAATCACTTAGAAAGGCTGTATTATGTGTTGGAATCAAGATTTCATGGACTTAACCTACTCCATGCTGTTCAGCACTTATATCTCTCAAATGCCAGATTTATCATTTTATTTATATAGTTGAAATGCAGCAAGATTCTAATTACCTCAAAAAGATAATGTGATTCATAGTCCTCTTTGATATTATTCTAATTTACCTTTTCAATATTTTTCTTAACATTACTTGTAAACAAATCTACCTAATCATGTCTCTTCAGATGCCTGCACATTCCCTCCCAAATTGTTCATAGTTTGATATTCAATAATTCTATCATATTCCTCCAATGTTGTTTTTATCTTTAATTATTTATTAATTATCACACAAATTTGTTGACCCAGCAATGCCAGTCTATTTTGTTCACTGATATATCCCAAGCACTTGGAATATTTCTCTTAAATTATTTTAAAATATGTTCTATTTCCAAAATGACCCTGAATCATTGTTTCCTCTTTGCATGTCTGATTTAAATTATGCTCTCATGAACACTTTCCAGGAAAATTATAACTCTTCTAGCTAAATGCATTCCCAATATTTCTCCAGGCCAATGAATCCTGTCCTCAGAAATGTCTACTAAAACAAAAATCTAATCAGATCATTTTTTCTCTTAGAAATTAGTCATTTGTAAAAAACTTTATGTTATAGTCTTACCTAAGTCTACTTATTCAATTTCTTCAAATGCCATTCAACAACCAGAGAACCTCTCCTTGAGTTACTCTACTGAAGAAAATACTTTTTTTATAAGCACAAAACACAGACCAATGAGGTTTTATAAGAAATAATAGAGACCTAGCTGGTTTGGCTCAGTGGATAGAGCGTCAGCCTGCGGACTCAAGGGTCCCAGGTTCGATTCTGGTCAAGGACATGTACCTTGGTTGTGGGCACATCCCCAGTTGGGGGGGGGGGGTGTGCAGGAGGCAGCTGATCGATGTTTCTCTCTCATCGATGTTTCTAACTCTCTATCCCTCTCCCTTCCTCTCTGTAAAAAATCAATAAAATATATTAAAAAAATAATGGAAACTCAAAGTTAGTGAAAATATGGCAAAAGGTGGTGACAGGACATAAAGCCCTCTCAAACAATGACTTTCAAACTTGTTTATTCATCATTATTGTAGAAAACATTACTTTGCCATATATATATCATAAGAAAGTATGTGTGGGATATTTGTCATTACCTATTCTTTTATATATATTTTTATTTATTTCAGAGAGGAAGGGAGAGGGAGAGAGAGACAGAAACATCAATGGTTCGAGAAACTCATTGATCGGCTGCCTCCAGCACACCCCACACCGGGAATTGAGCTCTCAACCCAGGCATGTGCCCTTGACCGGAATCGAACCTGGGACCCTTCAGTCCATAGGCCGACACTCTATCCACTGAGCCAAACCGGCCAGGGTTCCCGGTATTTTTATCCTATTACTAGAGGCCCAGTGCACAAAATTTGTGCACTGGTAGTGTCCCTAGTGGCTGCTGACCAGGGCCTCCCTTCCCCTGGCTTCCTGCCGCAGCCTCTGTCTAGGGCAGGGTGGGTCAGGGGGAGGGGCCACAGGAGATTGGCCGGCCGGCCCTACACCCTGGTCGAACTCCCAAACTCCTGGTTGAGGGGACAATTTACATATTAGGCTTTTATTACCTGGAATGTTCAATTTTTGAAGGTCCATTTCACTAAAATAATTTTATAAACTGCTACTGAACTGTGATGCACAATTTGAAGACAGAAAAATCTGCTAAAGGAGTTTGAATCTTTTCACATGGCTGAATTATAGCCCAGGTTACAGAAAGCATTATTCAATGAAACAGAGCTTCTGTTGCTGATTCTGCAACAGTCATAGGAAATTGCATTGATCTGTAATACTGAGTGAGTAAATGCTACTTCAATTTTCAAAAAGAACAGGGAAAATTCATAGTTCATAAACTACATCACTAGTAATAGTCTAAGATGGATAATTTAAGAACCGTTTGTGAACATAAAGAAAAAGAATTTGTAATCACTAGTGCCCGACATGTGTGAAAATTAATCAGACTAAATTCAGCTGCCTAATTGCCATTCTAGTATATTAAATAAAGGTAGTTTAATTTTCAAAAGCATATCATCATAAAGGTTCCTTTCATCACTACAATAGAGTTAACATGGTGTGGTCACTATACCTGTTTCTTTCTTTGATTGTATGTACAACTAGACTTCATTTCCCAGTCTCCCTTGAGGTTAGAAGGGATCATTGACTGAGTTCTGGCCAACTGATTGTGAGCGGGGAGTGATACACACTGCTCTCAGGTGGAATCCTCTTCCATATTATGGCAACACTTCCTGTCTCATTCCCCTCACACCTATCCTAGTAGTCAATAATTTTGATTCCTTTAATGTTCCCACCTCATTTCTCCACTCTTGGCATGTCCACGATCAGCATTAGATTCCTTCTCTCTGCCTAAACTCATTTACTTAGAGAAGCTTTCACCAAGTTTCATGCCTTTAAATATCAATTACACACAGATGATTGACAAAATATGTCTAGCTCAGACCTTTTAGTTGAACATTAAACCTGCATACCCAACTGCTTCCTGAGTAATTTTTATCTAATAAGCATCTCAGAGTAACAAGTCCCAAACTAAACTCCTCTCCAAACCTAGACTTCACCAATCTTATTTATTTAGTAATTGATAAATCCATTCTTCTAGCTTTAAGAAAAAAAAAAGCCTCAAAATCATTCTTGAGTACTTTCTTTTATACTCCACACTCAGCCCATCAGTAAATCCTTTCCCTTTAAAATATAGCACAAACAGAACAATTTTCATCAGTGTTTCCACTGCTATTATCCTGTCCAAGTTGTCCTCATCCCCCATATCTTGTTATTACAATATTTTTCTAACTTGTGTCCTTATTTCTATCTTTATTTTTTTTACTTAAGTCTGTCATCCATACAGAAGGCTGGGTGATCTATTTAAAAATGTATAGTCTTAAGAATATTGGTATAATAACAATATCCAAAATGATCCTTTAATTTATTTTTTAAAAAATATTTTATTGATTTCAGAAAGGAAAGGAGAGGGAGAGAGAGAGATAGAAAATCAGTGATGAAAGAGAATCATTGATTGGCTGCCTCCTGCACACCCACTACTGAGGAATGAGCCTGTAGCCTGGGCATGTGCCCTGACTGGGAATCAAACCAGGACCTTCTGGTTCATAGGTCGATGTTCAACCGCTGGCGTGGCCAGAATGATCCTTTTAAAATGACAATGAGATCATATCACTTTTCTGAACTCTATACATATGTTTACAATTCTACTTATTTGGCCTTGTGAACAAAATATATAAAATTGATTTGCTTAACCTAATCTGTCAACCTACTAGAGCACTACTTGGGGGATTTAGCATTAATTTAAATAGTCATCATTCTTCAACAATATGTATCACATGCACTGTAATTATATTCTCTTAATATTCTACATATTAAAATATATATACATACAAAATGTACTTGAAGTTATACAAACATTATCTAAGTTTGAAGCTCTTGATTATTCTGATACACATCAGTAGGATTATATTAATAAAATAAAGAAAAAAATCTAAGGGAAAATTACATAAGCACACACTCTAAACTGTATGCCTTATTTTACTATAGTCTTACATACACACACATAACAACTTTTTAATCAAGTATAGACATATAGAAAGTATGTGCATATTATCTCATGTTAAACAGATCCAAAATGAATATTTGCTAGTTGCTACTAGAGGTTTATAGATATTTAGCTAAGTCGGACTATGAATAAATTAAGCAATAGCACTTTACCTTTATAATAACGCATAGGAAGGACTGTTTTCAGCTGGTATAATATCACAAAGCATAATCTGTTTCAAATTTATAATTGTAGTCCTCCACACAAATTTAAAAATCAAGAATATGGAATCAGACCTTTACAATTTGGTTCATAAATCCTTCCCCCCATCCCCCACTTCCTCCGGCTAGCTCTTCTGAATTAGACCCAGAAGGATTCCTTTCCTTGCCTTCGCTCCCCCTTCCCCCCGCAACCTGAAGATAATCAATGCTAAAGAATCCTTTTTACTTGTCTGATCCAACTCTGTTTCTTAAAAAGACCTTTTATCTATGAGTTTTCTTTCTAATAATAGTAAACTTTAAAATGGAGAGGTCAAATTAACACTATTAAATATACAATCTCTTTCAAAAAATAAAACAATAATATTGTAAAGTTAATATATTTTCCTTTAAAATAAATTATTCCTTTATATTTTAAATGTAATATTGCAGTGTGCATTATCCCAAGTCTCTGGATGAACGTTTTTATCCTGTTGTTTTAATCATTTTGATATAAACACTACATAAAGAGGATGTCTCATGACTGGATTAAACATGTTATTTCATTGTCATTTCTTTTAAACTTAATTTATGCCTTTAGCACAGAAGAACTAGAACATTACCTGGAGTTCACTGCCACAAGTGATATTATGGAGGCGTAATAGATTTTCTTCAAGTGCCTATCCATTATAAATGTAAGTTACTATGTATCTGACAAAAGTAATTTGTAAAAGAGTGTTTCTAAACTATATTACATCTATTTATAAAGCATCTTCTGCACTTAAATTAGAATGACTATAGAAATTTGCTAACCTTTTAGACACAGTGATTTAAAAATCCATTAAATGTTTTAAAAATGTACTACTTGACTCCTTTGTAATTCTAAGAGCAAATAGCTATCTAACATTTTCAGGGTCATTAAATTAAAAATGATAAGGAAAGAAAATCATTAACTAATTTGTATTTCTCTTCTAATGGGAACAGAATTAGTAATTACTTTTGCTGCTGAAACTTCCTATAGTCAGTCACTTGTGTCCATATCACATGTCTATCATTCACGGTATGGGACCTACTGACCTTCAATTTTAAAAGCTCACAGTTGGTATTAACAGACGAGTATTAAAATAAGTGAAATAGAACCTTCAAGCTTATGCATCTGATCTGTTATCCTAAAGTTTCCTTTTCCTAAAATGAATTTACTTTTTTTATTATTTATAAACTTTAATCATGTTTGGCCCACTACCTTACTTATTGTAACACTGAATAAACATTTACTAAATTAATGTGTGGATCAGTTGGGCACTTAGGAAAAAAAAAAAAAAAGAGAGAGAGAGAAGTTGCCCTGCCCAACTGTTGCTCAATTGGTTGAGTGTTGTCCACTGTACCGAGAGCTCACAGGTTCAGTTCTTATCAGATGTATGCCTGGAGCTGGCTCAATCCCCAGTAGGGGCTGTGCAGAAGGCAGCTGATCAATGCTTCTCTCTCATTGAGGTCTCTCTCCCTGACCCTTCCTCTCTCTCTAAATGCAATACACACACACACACACACACACACACACACACACACACACACACACACATATATATAAAATATTACAAGCAAGGCAAAAATTGTACATTCAAGACTTTCATTTAAATATCATAAAATTCATGGAAGTTATAATGATTAGCCATCACAACTTGAAGTTTTACTTACTTCATAGAATAACTTATAAGCACACAAGGAATTAATTCCTTTTGCATTTCACCTGCTGTCCTTGCTAAAATGATTATAGAATCTCTGGTTTGAAATTTTTGAAGCTATCTTCACTTTGTCCACCTATTTCCTTGACAGCATAAGTGATCTAACTGGTCATATTTTATTTCAGTTCTAAAACCCTATTTTATATTCAGACAGTGCATCCATTAGTAGCATTTTATATGACATATATTATATATTTTCAAAAAAATTAAAGTGAAGGGCAAGTTAATAGGTTGTCACTCAAATAAAAAATTATGAAACCAACAATAAAACATTTTATAGAATTTTTGAAATGATATACCCTTGCCAAAACAGTAAATGTGATTTAAATATTGTATCTCCACTGGTATGAGTTGTTGTAATTTAAATGTCTTAAAATACATTTTCAATAGGGTCTTAGATTAAAACTCTATAGAATTCCTATAGGATTGCTCGATGGAACAAGGCCATATCTCTGGTAACTTGAGTTTAGCACAAATAATCTTATATTTTCTTAATTATGGATTGCTATAACCCTAGGGATAATAATATCATACAATCTGATATCTTTGCCTTGTTTTGGCAATCAATCAAATGCTATACCATTGGCAAAAAAAAAAAAAAGTACTCTCTAGAATTAGGCAAAGAGAAATGTGAACTTAACCAAACTTATAGACTTATATTGTAACCCTCAAATAAATGTAACAGGTACTGTTGCAAACAGTATAATTCTGATGCCCTACGCACAGTCTTACAGAAGGGGCTGCTCTGTACACGCTAACCCCAGGTCTCAGCTTCCCATTGCAGGCAGCACTCCAAATATACACGCCCAGAAACTTCCTGAACTATCATATGATCCCTACACACAAGGCTTGTTTAAAAAGGAGAACTTCAAAAAAGTTAGTGGCTCTTGGATGCTCAACTAGAAATTCTCCTCATACTAACTGGGATTTCAGAGCACATCAACACAGAGAAAGCAGTTGTTCCCACATCTTAAAATAGCACAGACTGAACATTTAACCTTTCTGTTGTCCAGTCAGGGTCTAATTACAATTTTATGTTTAAAAACATACACACACAATTTCTATTTTTCATTTCTCATAATGGAATAGGACATAGAAGGAAGTAAATAAAACTCATTGATCTTTAAAAGTTGAAAACTAGAAATAGAGTTATTTGCAAGAATTTTTTTAAAAATGATGTCACACTCAAATTTTCTATGAAAACATTGGTCCTTCAAAATAACTCTATTTTAAGTAATTACCCTTTAACTGAAGGATTGGGTGACTCTTTAGATTATTCATGATGACGAGTAATTATATTTTCTAATCCTGGTGTTATATTTAGCAACTTACTGAGGCTTTATAGAGGACATGAACTCTTAGAGCACTTAGAAGAAACTGTGTCTGCTCAAGGTTTGTCACATGTTCACTGTTTATAGGTAACCTAGTTTATTTACTAGATACTGTCAATGCCTCCTCCTAGCAACATAGATTCCCATTACTGACTTTTAGTCAGCAGGATTGCCCTAAATGTATTGCCATTTTCTATTTTCCTTAGGAATATTTATAGGCCTACTTATTTTTTCCAGTTTAGTTATATATTAAATTTAAGAACATCTCCTAAGCCAACATCTCAAATCTGAATCAGGACAGTTAAATGATAAATTTTCAAGTTTTTAATGTTTAATGTAATCATATTGAACCTTTCCACTGTACATGAGATTAGGAAACAATTGGGTATTAAAAATAAATTAAATGACGGTTTGGTTTTATAGCTATATACTGTATAATATTTTTATCTTGAAATACATTTGAACTTATTTCCTATTTTTCTTTCATTAGGTCAAGCAAATGGGTGGTAACATGGATGATAGAATAATTGCTCCAACAAAATAGAAGCACCATATTTTTTATGACAAAACCTAGAGTATGTGCCTTAGCTCTTCTCTTTCCTGCCCCTTGATCTTGGGTAAGTCACTTAGCTACTCTGAAAGCCATCTTCTTCACATCTATTAGTTTTTGCTCTCTTAACCCATCTTCTTCACATCTACTAGTTTTTGCTCTCTCACTTTATAGAGATTAAAGCAGCAAATGGGAATTTTTCTGTGATAGAGAAAAGATTGTCTGGTAATAGATACATCCGATCCCTTCTGGGAGTGTGACAGGTACATGGTGCTACTCTGCGTGCCGGCACTGATCCTGGCAGGAATAGTGAGTGACCTGCTGTCCGAGCCCATGGAGGTAATTCGAAGGACTGCTCCAAATGTCCTTCTAAAAGCATTATCTACCTGGGGAAATTCCTCATCCAATGACTGCTGTGAGATAGCTCTGTCATAGCTGTGCTTTTCACTCTGGCCTCCTCACCACTTGCACAATGTCTACCCCGTTGGAAGATGACATCTGTGGTATTTTCCCATATCATCACCCCAGAGGCTGAAGGCATCACGCATAACTGGGATAATTATTACTATGAACACATCTGGCACTTTTGGAATTGTCAAAGAAAACTGACAGATCCTCTAGCCTAATATTTTTTTTCTATACTTCACCATCCTTGATTTTAAACTCTCAGTTGATGTCCTCATTTGTGAAATTGGATAAAGGATGCTGTATCCACAAGTATAATTTGAAAAAGAAAAGAGAATGGAAATTTGTCTTTTACATAATCAAAGTACTTAATATGTAATGCTTTCTTTCTTTACAGAAATGCAACTCTTCAGATATGCATGCATAGTTACAGAATATTGGGTGGCTCTGCTAGAAACCATGCACCACTTTTGTTTGATTTATTTTTGTTATGACTTTTGTCAGATTTTTGGATTTACAAAATAGATTTTTTAGTTATAAAGCTTCATAACTCTACCAGTTCATATGAACTCAACTCCCTCACTCCTTAACAGTATTGCTTTACTCATTTATGGGATTGGTTTAAATCTGCAATTTCCTTGTGGGGTGATATACGCTTTTTTTGAGGGCAGAGATCACTATGCATTAATCTCTGTGCTCCTACAGTGGTTTCTCCCTTGTTTTACAAAAAATAGTCAATTAAAATTTTAGTAAATTTATAAAGAAGTAGAAATTGTAATGAAGAAGTCTAATAACATTTTAAGACAAAATTTTTCCTTTTTGTAAAATCAAATTTATTGGGGTGACATTGGTCGACATGATCATACAGGTTTCAAGTGTGGATTTCTATGTTACAAAATCTGTAAATTGCATTGTGCCCCCACCCAAAGTCAAATCTTCAGTCACCATATATTAGGGCACCCTTCTCCCCCAGTCCCCTTTCCTCTGCAACCACCACACTGCTGTTTGTGTTCCTACATGTAAGTGAAATCATATGGTTCTTAGCTTTTTCTGACTGACTTATTTCACTTAGCATAATATTCTCAAGGTCAAAAGTAGTCAATGAAATTTTTATTAAATTATAAAGAAGTAGAAATTATTTGCAATGAAGAGGTCTAACAACATTTTAAGAGGAGATTTTTTTCTAACACTAAACATTTAAATAAAACAACAAACATTTCTATCATCTGTAACATGTAATGGTGGAAGATTTTTAGTTCTATTTCCACCAAATAATATGTACAGAGTATTTATTGACATCTAAGAGCCAACAAATAATAAAGTGACTAAAATAAACTAAAACAACTGTTCTATATATACATAAGAGAGAAAAAAGCTACTCAAAACTAATCAATTTTCTAGAAAGAGTTTGAGTTCTTCTTTCCCTTTGTTTCAGTAAATATTTTTGAATACCTGTTGCAAATCAGATTTAGTGAACTAATAAATAAAGTCTCAAAATTTAATAATTTTCCTTCTATGTATTATTAAACTATTGTGGACTATTAAAATTATGCATTACTGAGTTAGATATTTTAAGTAATGATATTACAACAACAAAAAGAACAAGAAAGAGAAATAACTCTAAAAATAATTCAGAAAGTTTAATTAATTTTAAACTTTGTTTAAAACCAATGATTTTTTATTATTTAAAATACTAGAGGCCAGGTGCATAGATTCAAGCACTGGTGGGGTCACTCGGCCTGGCCTGCAGGGATTGGCCCGAAACCAGCTCTCCAACATCCCCTGAGGGGTCCCAGATTGTGAGACCCCTCCTACAGGCCCAGCCCCCAGGATCTGGATGCCCACCGGCTCCGTCTTCCCTCCTCTCTGGGTCTGGGGTGCAGTTGAAGCAGATTCAGGGCCTACAGTGCACCAGCAGCAACCTAATCCATGGCCAAATCCACAAGGAATCAGGCTTCCTCGTCTACTGGTCAGAGAGTCTGCCCCGTGGTGGTCATTGTGCATCAAAGCTACCAGGCAAATGGTCGAAGAGTCGCTTAGGCTTTAAATATATACTGCCGGGAGCCGGTCCATGCTTGCTGTTTCAAGGGACCTGGCATATATGGCATACTGTTCTTAATATGTTTGCTCACCTTCTTGGCACTATGTGTTTTAATCAAGGTCTCTGAGAAAGGCTATTTCCCCAGGTAGGGATTTTCCCCTGAAGTTAGGGAGGGAATAAAACCTCTTAACTAAATGTCAGGTGGGTAATTAATCACTTTAACTATGAACAATCATGCTTAAGCTACATAATCCTTACTCCCTGGAATGGAGATAAGAAACGCCCTAACCTTTGAAATAGAGATTGATAGGATTGGAATCAACTGGTATAAATACTGTTGTAACAAGACAACAGCACACAGAACGAGAGAGACAGAACCTAGGCACAGAACCTACACAGAACGTTCTCTAGAGACAGAAGAACTTCGCTGGAGAGAACATGGCAAAAGATCCTGGACAGAAACTGGCCTCAGAACCTAGAGACAGAACCTAGCGAGAGAACATGGCAAAAGATCCTGGACTGAACCTGACTACAGAAATTGGCAAGAGAACCTGACTAGAACCTGGTGACTGAACCTGGCTGGAGAACCTGGACAGAACCTGGCTGGAGAACCTAGCGAGGGAACATGGCTACAGGACCTGGCTGGAGATCCTAAGTAGAACCTCTCTGGAGATCGAGACCAGAACTTGGCTGGAGATCCTGGCTAGGCTGCTGATCAACTGAACGCTGTCTCCGTGTCATTCCTTCTTCGCCGACTCCGTCCACACCTTTGGGGACCCCTGGACCCGCTGGGGTTGGACCCCAGCAATATACTAGTAGCCCGGTGCACAAAAATTTGTGCACTCAGGGGTGAGGGTGAGAAGTGGGGCCAGACCCCTCAGCCCAACCTGCATCCTCTGTCATGTTCTGGGACCCCAGCCACTCTTGGCCTAGGCACAGGACTACAGGCTTGGGCAACCTGGCTCCCAAGGCCCCAATTTATCAAGAGAACAAAGTCAGTGCTAGTTACAGCCCTCACCGAACCCAGTACACTGCATCTGTGCATACAACTGCCTCGTTCATGTGCCTGCTTCGCCCTACTGAATTACTAACATCTTGAGGACATAGCTCTGTCTTATCCTGCTTCAACTTCAGTGCTTAGCCTGGTGCCTTGGACCTGAGAGGGTTTGCTGAGTGAGTGAATAATGAGTGAGTGAATGAGTGAATGAATGAGAGAGTAAATGAATGAGCAAGCAGCTAAGGGGCGGGAACTTCTGCCTCGTTGCCTCAGCAACATGGCAGAAGTTCCAGCCCCACTCCCGGCTCCCTGAAGCCCAAGCCAGGAAAATTCCCGCCCTGCTCCCAGCGGCCTGGCGCCCCTCTCCTGGCTGCATACTGAATTACTAACATCTTGAGGACATAGCTCTGTCTTATCCTGCTTCAACTTCAGTGCCTGGCCTGGTGCCATGGACCTGAGAGGGTTTTCTGAGTGAGTGAATAATGAGTGAGTGAATGAGTGAATGAATGAGCAAGTAAGTGAATGAGCAAGCAGCTACCAGCAGGGATAGTTCGCACTCTGCTCTGAGCTGCCTGACACCAACCCCGGGAAGTTCCTGCCCTGCTCCCAGTGGCCCCACTCCCCTTTCCCGGCTGCATAGTTCGTGCAGGGCAAAGGCTGCCCGGGTGTGCATTTTGGCAAATCAGTGCATTAGCACCTGTAGGCCAGGGATCCCCGCTGGAGGGCCATTTGTGGGCATGGCCAGTGGCAGATCGGATTAGCACCTGTCAGCAGGGGAACCCCCTGGAGGGCCGTTTGTGGGCGTGTCCAGTGGGAGATCGGTACACTAGCACTGGTCAGCCAGGGATCCCCTTGGAGGGCTGTTTGTGGGCGTAGCCAGTGGAAGATCGGTGCATTAGCACCTGTTGGCCAGGGATCCCCCCTGGGCCGTTTGTGGGCATGGCCAGTGACAGATCAGTGCATTAGCACCTGTCGGGGATCCCCGTTGGAGGGCCATTTGTGGGCGTGGCCGGTGGCCGATGCCAGGGTTCCGCCGCCAGCCCTGGGTCTGTTCCCATACGGGCCGCCTGCCCCCCGGGTCACAAATAGCAGGCCTGGATGGCAGCGGGGCAGGCGGGATGGCACTCTCCCACCCTGCCTGCAGTATGCAAATTAGCCGCCATCTTTGTTGGCGGTTAACCACCATCTTGGCTGGTGATTAATTTGCATATTTCGCTGATTAGCCAATGGGAAGGGTAGCGAAGTAGCAGTTAATTACCATGTTTCTCTATTATTAGATAGGATATAGATACCTTAAGTAATTTTTTTAAAAACTATTATACTGTAGAAAACTAAGAGAGTTCATTCAGTAAAATGAATTATCTCTATAACCTCAGTCTGTTTACAGTATTTCACTGAAATATATTAAAAATTGATTATGTTGCACTTTTCTCCAGAATGTCTCATATGTAGCCCTGATATTGCATTTTTCTTCTCTTCTCTTTTACTACTTATTACAATAATTTACCACAATTTCCCTTTCTCTCATTTTAATCAATCAGAATTTGAGAACAATATAAATGTTATCACTCACAGTTCCACAAGTATTGTTTAAAAAGACTCTCAATAATCAATAATTATGTGATTAATTTAAAAAACTTTGTATTTACACCTTTATTTTAGAATAAAAATAAACACCATAAGAATGAAGGTACACAAATATCCCATAGTGTTTTACCAAATTTGGTCAGCTTGACTTAATCCCAGAAATGTGATCTAAAGATAAAAAAAAATACAGAAAAAAAAAAAAACCTAAACAAAATGTAAAAAATCCAAATAAGCAAGTTGTAATGGGAATCTCACTTTAAGAGAAAGACCAATTCCTCGGAGTTAGGTTCAAAATTCAAATCCTGTATCATCATTCCTGTGTGGAAATGTGGTTGCTTTTGTAAGTTGCCTTCATATACTTGAATAAACAATTTAAATTTCATACACGGTTCTTATTGAAAAAGGAACTAAATAAATATGTAGGTGACTGACCATCTTTCAATGGAGAAACTCAGCAAGGAACCGTAATATTTAATTCCTTTGTTTAATTTTTCTCCTAGACAATATACTGATCAGATTTAAAAAAAAAAAAGATTCATGTTAAATGCTTTTCTTTTGCTCTGCAGCATTGATTGCACAAAATGAAAAAAAGAAAATGTCATCCATACTTCAAGCTCATCTTCTTGCTTGTAGGATGAATGGCCAAGTTTCATAAGAAAAGTAACACAACTGCTAAATATACGCTTGAAATGTGTCCTTATATGTTTCCCCCATTATATCAAATAGATTTTAAAATGGTGAAACTCAAAACTAGTTTAAAAAGAAAAGAATAACATCAAATTATTAACTAAATATAGTGCTATAGAAAGAATATTCTGAAAGGAATACTGGCTGTTTAGAGATAAAGGAACATTAGGGTCAGCCATTAATGTCAAAGGCAAGCAAATACCATTCAAAGTATCCCAGATAATATGCACTAATAGTGGGTTTTAGCTGGATTCAGGCTGTGGCAGGTGCATGATTAGCAGCTGCAGAGGCAACACACACACAAACACACACATGCACAGACATTCACACACAGACATGCACACAGAGCATAATATAAACAGGCTCTCTTGAAATGCAGAGACAAGGAAACTGTAAACAGAGAAACCTCAAAAAGTAATGAGCTCATATAAATGCATAAACACTAGCCCTCCATCTCCTTCTGATAGTTTAACCTGTAAGAGTCCAAGATTGTACTGGTTTTTAAATTTTTATTTTAATTAATTATTTTTTGAGAGAGAGAAAGAGAGGGAGAGAGAGAGGGTGGGAGAGAGAGAGAGACATTGATCTGTTGCTCCACTTATTTATGCATTCATTGATTGATACTTTCATAGACCTTGACATGGGATTAAACCTACAACATTGGTATATCAGGGTGATGCTCTAATCAATTGATACCTGGCCCCTGCCAGCCCAAGATTTGAAAACATACAATGAACACATACTTAGGAGAAAATTATTTCTCCAAAATATTTACTTGCCGGTGGACCCATAGCAATTCATCTAATTTTCCTTTACCCTAGTTTTCTCCTTCTATAAAATACCCTAACAGCTGAATTTATAACAAAGTCTCATTTATAGGACTATGCATAGGCATAATATCGCCATATAAAGTAGTGCAATACCTTGTTCATAGTGCTAAACAAGTTTTAATTATTACTTCATTAATATTATTCAATAGTTAATTAATAGTTGGGTGAAGTAATAAAAATTATCTGTTTTATTATCAGACCATGTTACTTGAATTCATAAAAGCATACTTCTCTACTAATCTTCCAGTTATTCAACATATGTGTTTTACTAGACTTTTAAATAACCCTAAATACAATGTTTATTAATTTGTAAAAGAATAGTGGCTCTCAATCCTACTTTTTCTATGTTAGACTACAAAGAGACTTGGTAGTCACTGACAAACTGAAAACTATTGCACCCCCTCACTAATACACAGTTAGCATTTCTGAAAGCACAGGTACTATTATCGGTTAGATAGAAAGGAAAGGAAGTAATAGTTTTCGTTTTCTGTTTTTATTTATTATCAGAAGCAAACAAAAGTATCCTCATAGATGTTGCAAAAAAGCACCAACTTAAGCAAATGCCTTGCCTTAGTTGAGAGAATATCCAAATTATATTAACAGCATCACGGTTGTGGTGCGTAAATAGACTGTTGCAAGGCAAGGTTGGAGGCAGAAAGACCAGCTTGCAGGCTTTTCTAATAATACAAGTGAGAAATAACAGTATCTTGGACAGGATGAAAGCCAAGAAGGTAAAGAAACATGTAGTAGTTGAATATATTTAGAATGAAGGGGTGACAAATTTTAATGGTGAACAGAAAGTAAAATAAAACAAAGTATCCTGTACAGCCCCAAATTTCTATCCTGAGCCAATGGAAGAATATAGATAATTTATAGAATTGGGACAAACTATAGGGAAAGCATGTTTAGAAAGAGCAAGCAAGAACACTGTTTGGACACATCGAGCTCATAGATACTAATGGGATTCTACTGTCAGACACTAATAGTAATCCATCAATATTCACCCTTGCCTCTTCAATAACAGATCTCCAGAGATCAAGCCAGGCACATTTCTTAGGCTCTCTTCAAGCTTTCTGTGGCTATGTGACTTAATAATGGCCACTAGCATATAAGAGAAAGTGATGTGTGCCAACTCTGGGTTGTGCCCGTCAAATAATTCTGTTTATTACCCTGACTTTCTCCATTCTTGCTACTAAACGTTGGAAAAATCACAGTTGTCCTACCAACCTTGATCATCTACATGAGAGATGTATTGCTTAAGTCGCTATATTTTGTAGTGTTTTATAGCAGCTTAGCTAGTGCTTGATTCAATATAACATGCAAGTAAAGATATTGATTAGAATGCTAACTCCTGCACTATATGACTCCCTGTTCAGGGGACAGACAGTTCAAGGACAGATGGAAGCAAGTGGGAGTCCTTAGCATCCAGGTAATATCTGAAGCTGGGGATTGGACAAACGGCACATGTCTAACATTTTCTTTATATAAAAAACCAATATTATCCACTTTCATGGATCCAGTCTACTGCGATGAAATAGGCACTGGATAGTATGGCTTTTCTTTGATTCATTCCCCTTTGCTTGCCACTCCACAGACTCATAGTACTACGGACTGGACATCCATCCATCAAGCCCATAGTAGAAAAGTGGCATTTTTGTCTTGGAAGAAGAGCACATCATCTTATTATTCATTATTTTATTTTACAGACTCAAGACTTTTTATATCTCCTACTTGGATATTTAAGATTATATTCTTGGTCCTAAATAATATGGGTTTTTTCCTATCAGAGGTCATATACTGAGGAATCCGGAGGGAAAGATGTCATGTTTGATAAAGCAATACCTACTTTTTAAACTAAATCTAAGTGAGTTAGGTAAAATTTCATCTTTCTATAACCTATCAAACCCCACAACTGTCCATGGTACGCATCATCTGATTCACACAAGAATACAATCAAATTGTCACTACTAAGGATGTAAGTTTGGGAGTTCAAGCTAAAATTCATTCTTCTTGAAGGAATGAATCCTTATGCAAAAGTAATACAACATGTTTTATCTTGCAAATTTCTTTACTTTGTACACATCAGCTACTGAAACTTCATAGTGAAACATTATAGCCGAAATCCATATATCTTCCCTTCTCTCTCATAGCAATTTTGCTGAAGAGCTGGAAAAACATACTCAGGTATCTCCTTCACATTCATGGCATATTGCTTTATACAGACAGCACAAGACAGGGAAAAGATTAGAGTTTCATCAGACTGGCAACCAGGACTTGAGCTCTGAAAGTCTCAATGGACCATGAAGGGTTAAGGACGATGCATGCGTTAATGACAAAAGGCATAAACATTTCAGAATATCACAGTTATAGCCACACTTTTGTCTTCAAATTTGTGTTATGCAATAAGCTAAATTTTCCTGACATTGATGTACTTTCAAAAACCTTTATTGTAAGGTGGGAATTGCAAAAAAGAACATAACACTTGTTCCTTTTTCTCCTATAGTAAAGAACTCTGGAAAGAAGAACCATTAAATAGATTTTCTTGTTATTATACTTTTGATTTCAAATCTATTGAGTTAATTTTGGCTCACAAAATCTTACTTAATAAAGTTCTTCAATGGGAAAAATCTATATAACTAAATAAAATCACAGACATAACTGATTATATATCAATGTGTGTACAACAATTGTATATGAATAAATTTAATTGGGGCATGAATCTGAACACAAAGTGAATCAGGTTGTTCCCGGATTCAGCCAGCATTTTATGAAACCTATTATTCTTATCTGACATTACCGCAGACTAATAGACCATAGTGACATTTGATTACACTCCGTTTTATTATTGCTTTGCAGCAAATTGTTCTCACCAATAAGTGATAAAAATACAGAGACGATTATAGTACACTGTGAAGACATCTATTAACCTTTTTGCATAGTGTGTCCAGAATTACATGAACAGCATGTACCTGGCCTCTTTATTTAGCCCATTTTGAAATAATTGTATCACAGATAGAGAATTCATATATTTTATAAGAGAGAGAAAAGTACATTTCTAAGTCAATAAAAAGAAAAACAATGCATAGGTTTAACTATTTTATCTATAACTTAAAGACTGACCCAAAATGTAAAAGCTTAACTACAAATATACGTTTCTATCCATGGAACTTATTAGAATATTGTAAACAAATAAGCAATTCACTCTAAATGCTTATATTCTGTTTGTTACAATAGTACTCAGTCTTTTTATAGTGGAGGAATATTTGCTGCAATAAACATCCACAAGCAATTTGAAAATCATACATTTTCCCACTATTCTTTTTGACAAATATCTCTTGGAATAAGGAAGTGCAACAGTGTAGGTTTGATTTATGTGTTCAATTCCTTTAATATCTTTTCCATGATTGTCATAAGCTTATGATTATATATTCGTATATAACTGTGTGTGTCTGTGTGCATTACTTTTCCATTTAATACCAGATATGAGGACAAGATAACCAATCTAAACTAACAAGAAAGTCTTAATTTAACTTAATACACTTCCCAAAGTCTAAACATTTTTATACAAAATAACTTCAATAAATGTAAATAGTCAAATCTTATAGATGATTGGCTTATATTTTCAACATGATTTTCCATTCAGTGATAACATTTTTACCCCTTTGCCATGCCACAAAACATTATATTGATTTGTGTTATTCTGTTGTCCATATGGTAACAGCATTGGATCCACATAACCTGCATTTAAAATTATAAGGTAATGATCACATCTCATGTCCTTCTGAAAGAAAACTCTTTTACTAAGAATTAAAAGACCATGTTATTTAAGTCATATTAGACAAAACCAAGTACAAGTGCCAACCAAATTGAACAATTTCTAAGTAATAACCAATATCCCTGCTTGGGAACATCATGGCCTGCAGCACCAGTGTTTATGAGAACAAAATACACTTATTTTTGTTACAGATTTCCCACTGTTTTCACTAGAAAATGACTCCACAATTTATGTAAGTAAGAAATATTTGCAGCTTGCTGCATGTATTTTGGAAACATTCTAAAATGTGTATAAGCTGAAAATAAACATCAATTTGAAGAACCCCACAGACATTTATTTCTTCATTTCGTCACCTAAACATAAGACCTGAAACAATAAATTACATAGAAGAAAACATAGGTGCTAAACTCATGGACGTTGGTCTTAGACAGGATTTTACAAATTTGACCCCAAAGGCAAGGGAAGTAAAAGCAAAAATAGATGAATGGGTCAATATTAAACTAAAAAGCTCTGGCCAGCAAAAGAAACCAGAAACAAAACAAATAGGCAGCCAATCAAATGGGAGAAGATATTTACAAAAAACAACTCTTACAAGACATTAATACACAAAATATATACAAAACTTACACAACATAATAACAAAAACAACTCATAGTCATTGCATGCGGTAGTTAATTTTTCTGATAAAAGAATGGACATCTTCATTTAGCCATTATTAATAAATTTAGCATGCCAGAATTTTGTTAAATACTTTAACTAAATAGATTGCAGAGGCCTATGTAGAATCAAAACAAGGAATAATGTGGAAAATAAAATGAACTTAAGAGACTGAAGTGAAAACAAACCAAAAAATTGAAACTAGACATCACCTTGTAATATTGTTTCACCCACTGACTCCAACTCTCCCTCCTGCATTCACAAAATTGAGATACAATCTGATCTCATAAGGCTGTTGTGAAGAATAAAGGACATCATGTGAAATATAAAACTTAGGATGGGACCTTCTGTAGATAATAGATGCTTTTAAAAAATATTGCATGGTATAATAAAAGTGGAATGAAAATGGGTAATTACTTGTTACCCATTTCAACTAGCTATTTGGTAAAGTGTCTATCACAAATGGACCTTTCTTTTTTTTCTTATTTAGTCTCTGGATGTGTACTGATTACTTTTAGAATAGTAAGATTAATTCTTGAATGTTTAGAATGTGTTTTTGTGTGTTGTTTGTTTTTAAAGCAAGAGCCTGAACAAATTATATACAAGACTAGAAGCCCAGAGCATGAAATTGTGTGCGGGTAGGGTCCCTAGGCCTAGCCTCTGATCAGGGCCCTCTTCTGCTCACTCGCCAGTCCCCTCCCCCCCCCGCATCCCCCCCTCCCCGCTCCCCCCTCCGCCTCCCCTCCGCCGCCCCCCCGCCCCAGCCATTCGCTGTGGTTCCAATCACAGCATGGCTCTGGTTCCCCAGAGCCTGTGGGCCGGGGGAGGGACCAAGAGGTGGTCAATGCACCTCATGGTGACTGGTCGAGTGGTCATGTTACACTTATGGTCCCTGGCCTTTTATTATATAGAATAGGATATTTAATAGTAAACTAAATTTATGCTGTAAATTTATACTGAGAAAGAGAGAGAAACGTCATTGTGAGAGTGAACATCTATCAGTTGCCCCCATCATGCACCCTGACTGGGGATGGGAACACAGCCTGGGTCTGCGCCCTGAGGGGGAATAGAAACTGCCGCATTTTGGTGTATGGGACAACACTTTCACCAACTGAGCCACACTGGGCAGGGCTTGTTTGCTTTTATAATTTTATGTATTAAAATATTCAAAGGTAATCAAATTTAAATATTATTTTATATAATTTATACTAAATTAAAATACCTAGGGTGCTAGGCAATTCAATTAGTGAAAATAAGGAAATTCATGCCATCAGATGAAATTCTTTTTAAAAAGTGAGGTTCATGTGAATACTTATTAATCTACAGGTTTTATATAAGCAGAAAAAATAACGCAAACGTGTTGTACTATGTTATATACAATTATAATCATGGATTTAAAAATGAAAACAAGCCTGGCTGGCATGGCTCAGTGGCTCAGTGTCTACCTATAAAACAGGTGGTCACAGTTTGATTCCTGGTCAGGGCCCATGCCAGGGATGCAGGCTTGATCCCCAGTGTGGGGGTGTGCAGGAGGCAGTCAATCTAAGATTCTCTCTCATCATTGATTTTTCTATCTCTCTCTCCCTCTATGTTCCTCTCTCAAATCAATAAAAATACTTTTTTAAAAAAGCCAAAAAAACAAGATGTTATACTTTCATACAATAAATTGGATAAAAGTGTCAAAGTTTGATCTAAATTACATATTAGAAAAGTAGGTAAATGAATGGATATAAAAGACCTTGGAATAAAAAGAAACAGAAAATTATATAATGTGGAAATGTGTTATCTCATTCATTTTGTGTATGCATGTAAATTTGTTTATCCACTTTGCAAGATAGTTTGAAAATATCTATTAAAATTTAACATGCCTATATACCAATTTTTACTGGTATTACAGAGAAATATCCACATATGTGCGTAAGGAGGCATGTTTGATAATGTTTAAGAAAAGACATTGAAAATAAATATTCTGTTGATGAGAATATTAATAATGTACTTATACCCTGGCATATAAATACTATGAAATGTAGACTAGAACCAGGTACAGTAGTTCTATATGTGTTAAGAGTTAAGGATTCTTAAGACTTATTTATGAAAATGAAAAAGAGAATCGTACATATATTGATAATGGATGATACCTCTAAGGAGAGACCCTTGGGGTTGGGTGAGGGGTAGTCAAGGTTGGCATGAGGATCATAAAGCCAACACCCTCTGCAAGCCCACTGGGGACACATCAGGATATAAGAAAATAAACTGAGCTGAAATATTCTCAGAGGGTTTGGTGCTATGGGCGGCTCATCTCCTTAGACTGGCCCTACATTTTACACATTTTTCTCAATGTAATTTTTATACTTCTCCCCTCCCCATGGAGCGCCACCTTATTCCCTATTTCTTCTCAAAGCTGTTCTTTCCCCAACCATGAATCCACAAGTAGGAAGGGCTATGGCTGATTCTGTGAATTACTGTTTTAAGAATTGGTTTTTCAGCCCTAACTGGTTTGGTTCAGTGGACAGAGCATTGACCTGTGGACTAAAGGGTCTCAGGTTCGATTCTGGTCAAGGGCACATGCCCGGGTTGCGGGCTTGATCCCCAGTGCGGAGCATGCAGGAGGCAGCCAATCAATGATTCTCTGTCATCATTGATGTTTCTATCTCTCTCTCCCTATTCCTTCCTCTCTGAAATGAATAAAAAATATATATTTTAAAAAAGAATTATTTTTTCATATGGCAATTTCCAAAGTAATAAAAATGTTTACCTGCCTATCAACAATAGAGAATAATAAATCCTCCCTGAAGATTTCCAAGCTCCTTCCAACTGAGGGAAAGGAGCAAGTGGCTAATGGAATCACCCAAGCTGAAAATCTAGCTGATCCTCTATCTAAAATCACCTCCCACTCTTTGAAGGAAGAGAGAAAAATAACAGAAAATCTTCTCATGTCCACTTTCCCATGCCATTCACCTTCCATTCTCACTCTCCTATTGAACAACCACTAGATATGAAATACTAAGATAAAAAACTAATTGCTTACAAACATTTTTTATTCAGATACTCTAACACTAGGAGCCTAAGCCTCTATTCACTCTGGAGCCCGACTGCAGGATGTGAAATCTGAATGAACCACTGAGAGCCATGGTGGGCATGCCACTTAACCTCCGCACTGTAGACTGTGACTGCCTGAAATGCCCCAATGTTTTTATCAGTTTTATTTACTCCTCACCTGAGGGTATTTTTTCATTGATTTTTAGAGAGAGTGGAAGGGAGGGAGAGAAACAGACAGAGAGAAACATGGATGTGAGAGACACATCGACTGGTTGCCTTCTGCAGATGCCCCAACCAGGGCTCGGGATTGAGCCTGCAACCTAGGTACGTGCCTTTGACTGGAATTGAACCTGGGACCCTTCAGTATTGGGCCACTGCTTTATTATCTACTAAGCCAAACTGGCTTGGGCTTTATCAGTTTTACTTAAATGGAATAAAATTTCTAATATTCTTGGCCCAATGGCTGGCTATTTAGATTTAATAAGTAAGTCTTAAAAATAAACTTCTGCCCTAGCTGGTTTGGCTCAGTGGATACAGCATCAGCCTGCGGACCAAAGGGTCCCAGGTTCGATTCTGGTTAAGGGCATGTATGGTAGTTGCAGGGTCCTCCCTGGCTTAAGCCAAGCCCTGGTTTAGGCGTGTGTATGAAGCAACCAGTCAATGTGTTTCTCTCACATGAACGTTTCCCTCTGTCTTTGCCTCTCTCTTCCATTTTCTCTAAAAATCAACGGAAAAATATCCTCAGGTGAGGATTTACCAAAAATAAATAAATAAATAAATAAATAAATAAATAAATAAATAACCATACTTCTAAGACCATTAGCCTTTTAAAAGGAGTCACGTTATTTTATAAAGCTTCATAAACTACATGTAATATTCAGTATAAATAGTGTCTCTGCAAATTATAGAGTTTTATGCTATCCTACAGGAATAAACCCAAAATTGACCAGGAACATGGACATTTATGTCATCTGATGGCATCCTATACATGTAAATACAAATGAAATCTAATAAGGAATGGGTGGAGGAAATAGAAAATAACAATAAACTGCATAAACAAGACCTTATTTAATCTCATAAGGTCTCATGGTATTTATTCTTTGGAGTTTTTGAAATAAGACAGTTTAAAATGGTCACTGACCACTGGAAGCATTAGCACTTTTTAATGTCTTTAATTCACAACATTTAATGTTCCGATGTTATCAGGCATTGATATAAAAGTGATTGCATAGTGTTAAAAGTGTTCTAGTCCTCAGAAGCGAGAGGTTGTTTATGGCTCCATTTCCATGCATGGTCTGTGATAAACAGATCCCAGAGAATTGCTGAAATAGTGCCAATGCAGGCAATTCAATATGCAGACAAACCTTCATATGATGCAAAGAAAAATTCCATTCCATGAACTCTGGCAAATCTATTGATCAAAATGCTGGAAAATACTCTCTATTCTGCAAAATCATCAAATGTATAATATTATGAACAACCACTAGTCTTTTTGGATTGTACAGAGAACTATTCCATTTCACTTAAGGACGTGTGTGTGTGTGTATGTGTGTGTGTGTGTGTGTGTGTGTGTGTGTAAAAAATCATAGCTTTGTCTTAAACTTCATTCTAAATTAATTCACAGTGAATTAATTTAGAATGATAAAAAATCTGGTGAAAAGTACTATGATTTTAAAAATGCAATTGACTGCCCTGGACAGTGTGTCTCAGTTGGTTGGAATGTCAATCTGTGCCCCGAAAGGTGGCTGGTTTGATTCCCAGTCAAGGCACATACCTAGGTTGCAGGTTTCATCTCTGGGTGGGACAGGTGTGGGAGGAAAACAATCAATGTTTTTCTCTCTCTCTTTCTCTATCCCTCTCCCTTCCTCTCTCTCAAAAAAAAATCAATAAAAACATTTTAAAAATACAGTAAAAAAATTCAACTGACATAAGAATGGATATGAAAACATCATTTGATTTAATGTATAGGCAATTATAAAATGAAGAAAGTAGTCAAACATGTCCAGTTTCAAAACATCCCTTTATGCTTATTGCATATCAGACAGTGTAATGGATTTGTCACTAAACTCTTATATTATTCTATAGCTTTCACCTTTAATAGATATGCAAGTCAAGCTTACATCTATTGGATATTTTTATTTTCATTCCTAAAATTGAACCAATGTGTATCATCCTTCTTCCTACCACATATGATAGATCTCATGAGTCTTAACAAGAGAATCTACTCATGCAGAGAAATGATGAAAGGTGGTACATTTCACTCTGAGTAGTTTATTTCTCTCAGCATACAGTCAAGTATTTATTGTAATCAAAGAATTTAAAAAAGTCTAACTCCAACATGAATTCTTTAGCTTGGCACATTTCAACCTTGACCACAACACTGCAAGATGAGGGTGCCAATATCCAACACAAAATCCCTCATCTGTACATGGCAAATACTTTTAAATCACCTGGAAAACAAATACTCCAGCCCTTGATATTCTTGGAGCTATGACTTCCTTTAGAGTGCTCAGGCTATAAATTTGAACTGTCTCAAGACAATGAACTTTTATATGCCTACAAGATTGTTTTCTTTCCTACTTACAGGGAGATGAGTAATTAAAGAGCCTTGTTTATCAACTCTTTTAGGGATCCCTTTCAATAACAGTGTATGATGCAGTACAGAGTTACTGAAGCACACCTATTTTAACTAGTTTCTTAATACTGAAATGGTATTATATGACACATTACATTCAGCTTAAATGTATATTGTAAGCACAAATGAGTAAGACATTCAAATACAAATATGTTTTTAAGGTAACCAATATTTTTTCCTATATGAGAAATAAGTAAAACTTGGTGTCAAACTTGTTAAATCATCTTGCTGCATCTGTTGTCATATTCAATTTCCTGATAAATATTATCATTTCTCATACACCTTACTAGAATTGTATTTCTTTCTTCTACCATAACAAGCACATCTTTAGATTGAATTTCAGTTGTATCTCAAATTCCTTTTATTCAGAGATTTCTTTTTCCCCTCCCTTTCTTGTCATTAATCCTCATAATATATCTGAGAAAACAGCCTCTTAGCAGCTATTATGATCCCCTCATTCCATGAGAGTAACAGCATGTAGACTAGACCTCAGGTATACAAAGAATATGAGCTGAGTGTAAAGATAGCATAACATTTGTTTTTGATATAGAAAATAAATAAAAAGGATCAAACTAAAAAACAAAAGCAAACAGACTGCCCAATTGTTGTGTGAATCTAAAAATCAAGTTAGAAAACCCTCCATCTCACCATTCAACAAAAGTATATTATATCAGTGAATGAGAGGGAAAAGATTCCTGTTCTCGTCAAACAAATATTCTAGAAGGAAGAGACAATTGGTTAAAACAATAAATGTTACTCCTTAATTTAAAAATACATAAATCCATAAATAAATATATAAGAAAGCATCAGATGAAGTTAAGGGCAATGAAGAAAAATCAAACAGATAATTTTATAGAGTGACTGGTATAGGGCAGGGGAAGAAATGCTGGATTATACTGGATAAGACTGGGAAGGAGAGCTCCTGTAGGGTCATAACTTCTGAAATGAACATTGAATGATGAGAAGGAACCAGCCATGGAAAGAGTAGGGGGAAGAGAGAAGTAGAAAAAACCACTGTGGACAGTAGTGAGAGATACAAGCAGGAATATGTCGGTGGTATCTCTTCAGTCATGATCATATAGAGAAGAGTGACATGTTTATAGTAATAAAAATAACATAACTGACATCTAGCTCTTTTAATGTAAAGAAAGTGAAACAGACGTGATCTTAACAAAGGCGGGAAAAGAGCCAAGATTAGGACTCACCTTCCTCCCCCATTCATCCATTTCCCTCTCCAAAGTACCATTACTTCTAAATCTGTTCTTTCACAGCCATAGAGTGCTTTAAAATTCAAGTCTAGTTGGAGACAATTTGCTATACACACAGTGAGAAAATACTGACTGCAGTTAAGAGCAATCTAGTTGATAGGATATTTCATAGAAACTTCCATACTAAAATGGTACTGAGTTTTATGAGATTTTATCAACACATAAACTTTCAGAAGATTAATTTATTATAAAAATAACAAATGTAATCATATATAATGTCAGAGATGCAAATACTACCAATTTATCCCCTCTCCTATCATTTTTGAAAGATGGAATAAGACCACATTGGGATCAAAATAAGGCTGCTTCTTAAAATTATGTATATTGTGTATATAAGTCCATAGTGATATTTAGTATTATATGAAGTTATATTTTTTTATTTAGTAATATGTATAATCTTTATACATACCCTAACAAATAGAGAAGGGTGAAGTAGGGAGGCATTTCTATTCATACATCTTTTTCACTTTTCCCTTTGCACTCTTTTGAATGTAGACCATACTAAACTTATTTTTAATTGGAGGAAGTGACCTTGCAATATTCTGCATTTAACCTTAAACTCCACTCCTCCCCTCAGTGAAGTAGCACTAGATAAAATTGAAATGCAGCACTAAGGAATTTCAAGCTTCACAGCCAGCTGAGAAGGCAAAGGCCAAAGAAAACTGTGATCTATTGTGGAGAGAAAGACAAAGGATTGCTGAAGGGAGGCAGTTAAAAGTCAGTCAGCTATGACGAGGAATGGCTGAAGGCCGCGTAAGTGCCTGCCTTGACAAGACCAATATCATGGCTGTATAGTCAGCAGGACATACAACTGCATACACACATACACACACCTTGCTTCTTTCTCCATCTTGCTATGTATTAGATACCTACTCAATTCTTCATTAAGTTCTAGCATTAGCTGCTGGACATTATTTAAAATATTGTATCAGCTAAAACTAAGTACCTATAAAATAAGACCCATTTTCACAAAGCATAAATATTTACAGAGAAAAATAGTAGAATTTGAATTTCAAATCACTGACATACAGACTAGAAAACAATTTTTGCTTCATTGAACATTACATTGCTTTGTATATGATAAGCTCTTGACTTTTTCCCCTATCATGATCTTAAATAATCCTAATAATTCAAATATATATCATTAAATTAATGTTTTTAAACTACAATGAGATATCACCTCACACCTGTCAGAATGGCTATCATCATTACATCAATAAAAAAGTGTTGGCAAGGATATGGATATATCTATACTATCTACCTACCTATCTATCTATAAATATATATTTTTTCATTAATTAGAAGACGTTGTAGGTTCTAAATCTTTTAGTACATCAAGCTAAAATACCATGATCAAAGCAATGGAAAGGACATTTGTTTTTACTACTGGCTTTTGAAATAATAAGAATGAATCATGTATGTAAATAGTGAGATCTTCAAATAAATAGAGATAATTATCAGGCTCCACACTAACAGAAGCCCTTTAAGCAAAAGAGCACGATGACCATATAGGCTTTGGATTCTGGGAAACACCAACGTAGATTGAGAAAAATAAAACTACTACACAAAGTTCAAAATATGCAGGTTCTACACATGACACTAGCTAGCTCAGTGTCTTCTGGAAAGTCATTTTCCCTCTCTATGTCTCATTTTATTGACTGGTTGACTGGTTACTAATTTGTAAATTATGGGAGTTAGTCCCTTTCATCACTAGAATATTATACTTACAAGGAGTATAAATACTATTTAACCAGCATAACTGTTGGCAAAATACAATAGTATTTCATTGTGCATTCATAATTATTTACACAGTAAATACACATTTTCTAGCAGTATTACTATTTTTAATATTTACTATGTAATATTTTCTGCTAAAGTAGTTCAATCTTCTTTTATGATGCATATGGTAGTAAATCTCTGATAACTACCTATCATCTAATTCAAAGACACTCAGAGAGAGAAGGGAATATTTAAGCATTTTCTCTCCTTCTGAAATTCAGGAACAGTTCTGCCCCAAAACAACACCATTTAACACCTAGGTATTCACAGGATCCCCATAGCAGCAAGAACTGTTCCCTAAGGACAGAGGCAGGCCCTGATGATTTGTTCAATCTCAGCGAGACCTTTGTGGGAGTGAAAAGGTCTTGTCAAATGTCACGTCTTGAAATTCATCTGTATGTAGAATTATATTTTTGACTTTTTCCTAAGAATAATAATTGCAACCTTTCATCAAGACTGGGCTTGTTCTCAGCAGAGCCAACCCCTCCACCGCCCACTCCAGGGAACAAAACTGCCATTGTCCTGTGGAGAAGCCAGCAATGTGAAAAATGGGAGGATGGCACCTGTTAGCTCACTGTTATCAAATGCCAGCCGGGGGGCTACCCCTGGTAAGAGAGCTCTGACTTCTAAACCGCAGAGCAACATAAATTCTTCTGAAAAAATCCTTTGTGTGCAAACATAAGTTTAGAAGCATGCTTTCTTCCTGGGAGGAAAAGAACATGCCTCTGACCATCAAGCCTTGAAGATACATTCATTCTGTGTAAGCTCAGTCTTATACTGAGTATAAATAAAGTTATATTAGGCTTCCCATAATTGTCTAGCTTTAATGTAAGAGATTAAAGTAAAGCAGGATAAAAATATGATAATAGTATATCCCCAAACTTATGTTTGTTTTGCAAAAATGTAACTACTTGAAACACAAAAATTTTGAATTTTGGGTCATGTTTTAAAATAAAAATTAGCTTTATACGGTATATAAAAAAAACCATTTACTAGGACACGTTCTTCTAATTTACAGCTTTCTATGTGTAAGTTTAAGGTGACTAGAAGCCTGGTTTCAACCTGTGATCATTTAGGTTAAGAGTGCATTTAAAAATGTTTTTAAATGTCCCCTTTAGTGGGAGAAAAGTGTAAAGCAAATAGTTTTAAATAAATAAATATACAAACCAATAAACAAACAGAAAGAAAACTTAGGTGCCTGTAATAGGTATTCCCTTCATTGCCATCTTTCTTGATTCTATCCTCAGTTAATACTGTTTGTGATCTCAAGTTCTGGGAATGCTATTTCACAAATCCCGACCATTAACTGTGGCAGCTATCTCTGTAGAGACACCTATACAAGTTGAATGCTTATCTTGGGATGGGGAGAGAGAGGGAGAGGGAGAGGGAGAGGGAGAGGGAGAGGGAGAGGGAGAGGGAGAGGGAGAGGGAGAGGGAGAGGGAGAGGGAGAGGGAGAGGGAGAGAGAGAGAGAGAGAGAGAGAGAGAGAGAGAGAGAGAGAGAGAGAAGAGAGAGAGAGAGAGAGAGAGAGAGAGAGAGAGAGAGAGAGAGAGAGAGAGAGAGAGAATATGAACACACAGTTCATTTGTAATTTACTCTTTCTCTTGGCTGTATGTTTCAAAAGAAACCCATGCGTTTTAAAACATAAAAAAGAAAACCAAAAGGGTTCTTGCAAGACAGACCCTAGAGCAGTCTGACAACATCAAATAAAACCCCTCCAGCATGTTCTCCCCATGTGATGCCTTTGTACATTCTTTTCAGCCCAAGGGCACATTTCCCCTGACACTCCAAAGGTTTCGGTGCCATGTGGATAGATATAGACACATATGGATTACTCATTTCCCATGCTGCCTGGTAAGTTCCATACTGCTTTCTGTAAAAATAATGTTATAGGAAAACGAGTCCTCGGAAGCCCATATCATTTCACACATGATTAGAAAAGTAGGCTTATAACTAGTTGGTTATGCTGATTCTCAGATATGTGTCAACGACAATTTGCATAGCTATGCATCATAGTCAGAAACTATATTAACACATCAACATATGCATACATCTGGATATATATATATATATATATATATACACATATGCATCTTATATTTCCATGAAGAGATATCATATATGCATGTGTATGTGTATATATATATATATATATATATATATATATATATATATAATCTGTGCATGTATGTATATATACATATATGTATATTATATTTCTATATATACACACCCACGTATAACCTCTTTTCCTATTATCTATGTAAAAGCCCATTTTCTTTATGTCTCTCTTTGGTCTTCTTATATGTCTTTTGCTTAGTTCTAGGTATGTGTCTGTACTTTTTTTAAACTTTGAAATACATATAAGCTGTCCACCAGTATGGATTCATTATTACAATTATTTCATAAAAAACTGATTATATAATCTAACATAAATAGTAATGTTTTATTTACTACAATTTTTCTCTTAAGTGTCATTATTTAAAAAGTTTAAACAAAGATATAGAAATAGTTGTTAAATATGCTTTTATGCCATGCGAACAATAAAGCCATGGTAATTATTTGCTTATATTACAAAAGCCTTTTTGTTGCGCACATACATTTTAAAAATTATATTAGTACTCTATAGTGGTTCTGTATAATCTAAGCTTTTGATTACCATATTATAGGGTAAGATAATATATTCAAATATGAAGTAAGTCTATGAACATGTGAGAAATGCCACCAAAAATTTTTCTCTGAGTCTTTATCTTCAGAGTAAAGCAGCTAATTTTAGAATCAACCCTGAAGCTTCAGGCAGTTCCAGAGTCTGGAAACCAAGCTGACTCTGCAGGTGCCTCAAGTCTCCACTGTTTTGACAGTACATGGTTCACCTTCCTTCCACACACTGACAGAGACCCAGCCATGCTATAGCAAGTAGCTACTAAAACTCCAGCAACAGTGCCCTGCCCTTTCTTAGAAGTTCAAGTTGAGAAACAAATGATGTTTTAATCATTTCTAAATGCCTCAGAAGATATTTTTTTCAAATAGATTTAGCTATCTATAATAATAAAAGTGTAATACCCTAATTAGACCAGACATCCTTCCTAATGACCTTACAGACCAAGTCACAGCTGCGAGGGAAGCCCGGGTCCCAGGTGCCTGCTGGCGGCTGGAGGGAAGCCCGGGTCCCAGGCACCAGAGAAAATCCAGTGCCAGCAGCCCGGGCAAGGAAGGCCTACTCTTGCAGGAATTCCATGCATTGGGCCTCTAGTCCTATATAATAAAAGGGTAATATGCAAATTGACTGAACGGCGCAATGACTGGTCACTATGATGCGCAATGACCACCAGGGGGAATGCCCCCTGATGGTCAGTGCACTCCCACAGGGGGAGCACCACTCAGCCACAAGCCAGGCTGATGGGGCAGCACTAAGGATGTCAGTTGGAATCCCCAAAGGGCTCCCGGACTGCGAAATGGCTCAGGCCAGGCTGAGGGACCCCCCCCCCCCCCCACCACCACCACCCTGGGTATGAATGTTGTGCACCAGGCCTCTAGTTTAAAATAAGTCATCAAAATATCCTTTTTGTACATTCAGCAAGTGAGGAGGCCTGAAAATAGACTTTGTATTGTTTCTGCTTATTTAGAACCAGGTATGAAGTACCTAGGCATTCAAATCGCATTCTTTCCTGTGTAATGAGGATTTAAAAGGAAGCAATGATTAATGAGTTTCAGATGCTGTATAAAAGTAATCTCTGGGGAAATGAATTCTCAGCTGAATTGGTAGCTTTACTCAGCAGGGGCACTGAATACTGGAGAGGAACTAAGAAAATAAGAAAGGAGAAACAATGGATAGGATTTGTTGGCACCACTGGGAAAATTTGGCTTAAACTCGGTATTTAAAACCAACTAAAATGTTTTTGTTGCTCAGTTTATGTTCCTCTTTGCTTTCTCCCTAAATGTCATCCAGTGGTGTGCCTTTCCCCTGAGGTTCCCCAATCTCACCAGGAAAATAAATGCACACACCTGTGGATATTATTATTGTGGTAACTGAACAATTAAACCCTAATGGAGGTTCCTATCCACATGGAGTTGCAGTTTTTAATTAAAAGCTTGAACTTAAGGTCCCAAGAGTTCAGAGAGCAAAAATTCAGTATCATAATAAATTTAGTATTATTTCAAAGGGTTAATATCATGTCCTCAGTTGTCCTAAAAAAAAAAGAAGTTAAGCACTAAGATGTATACATCTTTTAAAAAAATATATTTTAATTGATTTCAGAGAGGAAGGAGAGAGAGCGAAGGATTAATTGGCTGCTTCCTGCATACACCCTAGTGGCAATAGAGCTCTCAATCTGGGCATGCGCCGTGACCAGGAACGGAACCCTGTCCTTGTGATTCAGAGGTTGCCACTCAACCACTGAGCCACACTGGGCGGGTGCAGACATCTTTCATTCAATTCTCATTTTCAGGTGAGAAGACTGAGATATGGCACTTACATGGGTTTGACATTTCCCTTGTAAGTGGCAGTGCTAGTATAAACTTTCAAACTGATCAGGCTTTAAAACTCAAGTTTTTTCTCCTATTTCATGCTGCTGAGACTAGAATAGAGTATGCTTTCTAATCTAGAAACACACTTTTTTCATCTAGAACAAATAAACTGGTTTTGAACCGTGGGTTATAAATCAACATTCTAAGGCAAAAGTTATATTTCTATGCCAAGAATCTTTCAAACATTTTACCTCGGAGCTCAATTTTGATCATTTTCTCCTCCCCCAAACTATCCCTGACTTTATGCCCAAGTCATGGAGTATATCTTTCACACAATAAAAGACAATAAAAGTTATTTAATTCTCTGTGACGGTTTTACATTTTTTTTTTCATGAATGAAGTGACAATCAGAGAACTATAAATGGCAACAATCAGTGTTGGCTCTTAGTTATATGTACCAAGGTTATAGACACCTGTGTATTTTCAACTGTCCTTTACACCTTACTAATTTTATTGGATTTATTTCAAAGGACTTTTTCTACTTTACAAACTACTTGGTTTAAGCAGTCTTTTGCAATGACAATGAAAAATGTTTTTCAAAGAGAAACATCTGTGGAACACCATTTTATGTTTATCTGTACATGAAAAATTTAGTTATGTAGTTTGCAGCTTTAACTTCTATTATTTGAGTTTTATATATTATTGTTTATTTATTCTTTTAAATGTAAGATCTTGTGATGCAGAAGGAAAATGTTTCAAAATCTTCTCTGATACTGAATATCTCTAAGTCACATTTTAATGGACTAAAATATAAATGAAGTAAAAAGCTACATTAAATCTCTAATTTAAATATAAATCAGGCACCATATTGACACAAAATGGTTCAATAAGTACTATTGAGTTTTAAATATTATTCAATATTTCATATTTAGTAATCAACCAAATGTAACATGAGAAGTCACTGACCTAGTGATACATATGGAATACATAGAATAATTGAATAGCTACCTAAATTATGCAGCTAATCCTCACTAAAGTCACAAAGGAGGTGATCTCTGATGTATTCATGTTACACAAAAGATAGCAGGATTTTTCTTAATTTTTAAGAGGCACTTGAGCCAAGACACTAATTGTTGATTCACCCCTTTTCCCTGAGCACCACATGCCTGCATTTGAAGCATGATGCAATTTTAATTGCAAAGATTTATCATTATGACATGTAATTTCTAACTACATGAAATGACAATGTAATGCATATGTGTGAAATTCAGTCTCATATTCACTATGTGAAAAGTGATAGCAATGACGTGGGCTGCTTCTCTGCTTCATTTCATTTTTCTGCCTATACTATAGAAAATATATATCTGTACATATGGCAAGTACTGCCTTCATTATCTTCTCTATCTTTGCCTTGCAATACATGCTAAATGGTATTCTCTGAATGATACTATAAAGCTCCTGTCACATTTCACAATGCTTTGTAGATAAATGATGCATTTGGATTACAATTGGGTCATGTCCCAGGGAAAGGGGAGATGGGAACTGGATGAAAGAAGGTGAAGGGATTAGCCAAAGAACATATATGTATGATGCACAGACATAGACAATAGTGTGCTGATGGCCAGAGGAAAGGGAGGATGGGAGCTGGGTGGAGGCAGGCAAAGGTAGGGAATGGGGACAACTATACTAGTGTCAAGAATTAATAAGTTCTAAAAACAAACAAAGGTCCAACAACTAATAAAACTTTGGTAATATGAACAGTTTAAAAACTAGCAGTCTGGAGACAGTGGCAAAGTGGTTGAGCCTAGACTTATGAACCAGGAAGTCATGGTTGGATTTGCGGTCAGGGCACATGCCCAGGTTGCTGGCTCAATCCCCAGTGGGGGCCCTGCAGGAGGCAGTCAATCAATGATTCTCTCTCATCATTGATGTTTCTTTCTCTCTCTCCCTCTCCCTTCCTCTCTGAAATCAATAAATATATTTTTTTTAAAAAACTAGCAGAATTTATAATAGGATTCTCGATGGGATATCAGCAGATGTAGAATTATACATAATATAGAGCCACCTGCTAAATATTAAAGTAGAAAACTTAGAGAACTGGGGGAATAATTTACAATTAAAAATATTATTTACTTTGTTAATAGTTGGCAGAATATGCTCATTATATGTCACTAAAAACCTTTAATTAAAGCTTGAGGCCTTTTATTTCATAGTGGATAGAAAATAGCTGAACTTTCTGATATTAGCTTTTCTCAATATTACTGATACTATAAAATCAAACTTCTAATTTGTATCACAGAGCAAATGAGATTGAGTAAATTGAATTATCTTAGAAAGAAGAGAAGCTGTGGATCACCATCTTTCATACTTTTCCCTGTAAATACTTTTGAAAATTGTTAAGATTATGATTGAAAACAATTTGATTTAGCCTACAATACAATTTTAGCTAGGAGGTACAAAATGTATTGCACAGAATGGGTCATAGAATATTAAGGGCGGGGAAAGGGAAAATATTTTGGGAACTACCATAGAGCAACATAGAAAAGCCAGGTATTGAATTTCTGGGTAGACTGGTATTACATGGGTTAAGAAATTACTAGTGAAAAGATCCTCTTTTCTCTCTGATATTCTAGCTCATATGTATCACTAAGAGGGCAAAGTTTAAGAAACTTCCTGGTGTAAATGACTTTTCTCCTTTGAACAATAGTTTCATCTCTTTTACCAGTAGTGTCAATAAATCAACCACACAATAATTCAAATTTCCTGGCTAGTAATGTTTATTACATCAAAAGGTGTTGAGCCATGCAAATTCTCATTTATCTATTCCCTGATAGATTTAGATAAGTGGAAAATTCAATTCATTATTTATGAAATATTGGCCACTTCTATTGCAACTTGTTTTATATACTTCTACAGTGAACAGTTTCACCACTATAATAGCAGTTATCTTGCTATAATTCTAGGAAAGTAATGAGGTTTGTTGTACGTCTATTTTCTTTACATATTACTATATTTAGATTTAATGATATATGGTAGATAACTATTTCAGAAAATATTTTATGGAGGAGTTTCTTTTGTGCTTTATTTGTTGTTAAATAAATGTTATATTATGATAATAAACTTTGACTATGGACTTGGGAATCCTAAAGATATGGGCAATGACTATACCAGAAATAATTCTCAACACTTTCCAATACAGTTTCTCTGTAATAAAATAATTATAAATCTCCTAGTCCTTACTTGTCTCTATTAAGTCATTAAGAAATAGAATATGGGAACTCTTTATAACTATATACTTATATTGTGGAAACTGAATGTGAGAGTAAAAAGAATCTCATTTTTAAAAAGTCACATTTCTGACAAACAAGAAAACCTAAGTCATAACATCTAGCAGCTTAAAGCACTTTAAGAAGTAATACCTGGCCTCCAGAATCCAGCTGACTCAAATATAAAAAGTGGTTAGATCCTAAATCATAGATGACACATTTTATATTTTATAATTTAATTACATCACCCTAACATGCTTTTAATTATTATAAAAATAGGCTGCTTCTATTACCTTTTACCAAAAGCAAACTTTTTCTCAAAAATGGCATAACGTTTATTGCAGGAGCTACATTTAATGCTGTATGTGAAATTTATAATTCCACTTTCACAACCACCTTACCAACTGTGGATTCTCATTATACTCCTTTGAAGATGAGAATGCGGAGGCTTAGAAAGGTGAATTTCTTACCTCAGAAGAGAATGTGAACAGAGTCTGGGAGTCTGGATCCAGAGCCTGTGCTCTGATCAGCCATGCTTGGTAATGAAACCCTCACCTCCTGATTGGGTTTGGTAAAACACAGTGTCCAGTGCTGCACTAACATGATCACCACTAGCACATGAGGCTATTTAAATGTAACTGACTTAACATTAGAGAAAATTAAACTTTAATGTCCTTCATCTCACTACCCATATCTCAGGTTTTAAGCAGCTACATCTTGGCTACTGGCTACTCAAGGGTGCAGCCAAGACTGTCTCCATCATCACAGAAAGTTCTGTTGGGCAGCAGTGCTTTAGAAGGTAAACCATGAACGTGGCGGCACCTGACTCTTAAGTAATAATAATAGTAGTGGGGAAAGTACTTTCCAATGTGTTCACACAGTGTCTGGTGGGTAAATATTTGTGAGAAATTTAATATTGACTGAGAGGAGACAGATATGTAGAGATAATTTGGAAGGGCTCGTACCTCAGTGTGTCTTGAATATACAAGGAGAGCAAAACAAAGCCAATAAATATTTGAACTGGCATCATATTTCAAAGAATTCTAAACATTTCCCATTAAAACTAACTATTAATAAATGTTTGTCAGTTAGTGGCTAAGAGTATAGTAACCTTGATTTTAGAAAGCCACTGTTGAATGGCAGTGGTTATAACGTGAGTTAATTGATCTTTTAAATCAAATCTAGTGTTTACACTATTATCATTTTGTGTATGTATGTATTTTTGTCAACTTACTGCCATTTTCCGTACATACACCCATGATGTATTCAAGTATCATGCCACAATTAAAGTCAAAGTTCTTTCTAAAATATAACCTTAAGTTCTTCTGCCTAATTTTGAAATGTTTATGTTTAAAGGAAATTTTTTATTTCACTGACTGTGGTCTTATCCTGAGAAATTGACCCAAGCATTGTTATGAATGGCACAATATGAAGAGATGGGAACTTATCTAGATTTCACACATGTTAGCCCTATTAGCCACAAGACCTTGGGTCTGGTGTCCTTATATGCAAAATAACAATAAAAAAACTTTCCCAGTCAGCATTCTTGGACTGTGTTTGGGAAAATATTTTTAAAAGGAACATGAAAGCATTTTTTAAAATGTATAAATCTATAACAATATAAGAATTATAATAATTGTGCCTTCAATAAACATTGGAAGACAGCAACATGATACCTCACTTCTTATCTAGGACAGAGAGTTTACTAGATGATACATTTACATATATTTTAAATTGCATTAGAGACTTGTCAAAGATTGCATACATTCATTATTCCTTCTAAAATACAAATTCATGTTATTCCCAAACATGACTCACATTGCCTCCAGAGCTCTGGTTTGATTCTAGCAATTCACAATGTGCACAGAGCTAATGACTCTGGCCCCAGCATTGCTTGGTGACTGGAAATGGATGCAGAAAGTTTGCCAACTCTTTTTCCCCTCTTTTTACTAAATTTATTGGGGTGGCACTGGTTAACAAAATTATACAGGTTTCAGGAGCACAATTTCACACACATCATCTCTACACTGTGTTATGTGTTCTCAACCCCACGTCGTCTCCTTCCATCAGTGTCGGTGTCTGCAGGCCCAGCAAAGCTAATGTCCTGCTCTAAAGGTGAGGAAGCAGATATTCTGATATTTTTACTGTTTTCCTCAGATGAAATCATAGATTCATGGTGATATCTAATCAGTTTCTATTATTGCATTTGGGACCCTGCAGAGCCAAGGCTCTCTTCCATTTTCTGAAAGTTATAAGCAAACAAGCATGCTTTCTCCACAAATGAGCTTTCATAACGGAGTAGTTTTACCTTAATATGCTCTCTCTCTTAGGGAAGGGCACATACAGATCTTAGTGTATCTTAGGGACAACAAGGTGGTTCTCTAAATCTAAGAACACATCCTAGAAATTTGCTGAAATGGTCACTCTATCTGATCCCATATTGATAACATTTCCTTTCAAATATATGTTTCTGTTTTACCTGTACACAAAAACACATTGCTTATGGTTTTCTTTCTTTTAGTCACTATACATCATTTGGTATGACAGGCAAACAATGTTCTTTAAAAACATTGATTAGAATATCATATTTTTAGAAATTGTGGACCTGATCTTAAAATTGACACCTTCATAAGAATGTACCACTCTTCATGGATTCCATCTGACTCAGAGGATTTTCAATATGTTTGTTTTGATCAAATAATTTTTCCAAGTAATTTATCCTTAAGTTAGGAGTATTCTTGGAATCAATTATTTTCTTCAGATTTCAGAATATGCTGTGTAGCTCTCTTCATGTAAATATTAGCAGTACCTTTGTCAAACATTGTAGCTGACAGCAATCTGAACTAGGCTAGTTGAATCCACTCAAACATTAGTCAGACCTTACACAGAGCAACTGAAGAACGCTTAGCAACTCTAATGTCAGAAAAAGAACTCAGAATGAATATGTCTCTTGTTTAGGTCAAGACAAACGTCAGGGCCAATGAAAGATGAAACATGATGATGGAGATTTGAAATGAAGGGCTGGGGCAACAGGTGCTTGGCCCGAGCCACTGAACAAGAGGAGAGCAGTACTGGGGATTACCGAAGACAGCAGTGGTACGGAGAGTAGACAAAAAAAATAATTAATTAATCAATTGATTAATTAATAAAGCCTCAGGCTTTTCACTTCCAGAGAAATGATCTTATACTTAAAGCAGTTTCAAAGTGGTATCAGAAGAGGCTATTAAATTTGGAGCAACTTTTTGTGTAAACATGTCACCTTTCAAAACCTCAGTGAAGCAACAGGAAGGATTTAAATATGCAGAACATGTATGTTGTTCCATCAGTGTGCTGACACAAAGGAAAGCTAAAAAGCTAAAAGCAAAACAATACAGAGAAGGAAAACTAAGTTTCCCTAAGCATCCTCTACGTGAAAGGAGCATGGCTGACAAGTTCCTTGCCTTATTTCGTGGACGCCTAAAACAACGTCATGAGAGGGAATTTTCTTTTCAATTTTAAAGAAGAGGGAGACAGACCGTAAGTAGGGCTCTCACTTTTGAATAGAGAATTTTCTCATTCCACATCCATACTTTTTAAAAATACACTGAGTCAAATACAAATGGCCTATCCATTTCCATACCAGGTTATTTATTTGAACATTACTGAATAATGTGAAGGTGGTTGGGAAACTTAAACTTTAAAAGGCATTGTGTTACTTGTACTACTTTCATTAATAGCTTATGCATATTTGAAGACAGACATTCAAATGTGATGGTCAGAAGTTACATTCTTCAAATGCAACATCATTCAGATGCATCTCCTGGACTAAGCATTTTATTTTATTTCTAGTTGACCCAGAATTCACTAAACTTAATACATTTTTTACTTTTTTATTGAGGCCTCCCCAAAACATTTTAGCATTTCACTTTTTTTAAAATGTGTTTTTGTCCACATCTCAAAAATAATCTAATCAGGATGACCTCACATGCAGTTAACCAATTAGAATATTTATAAAATATTAAATAAAGGCACTAGTACATAAATGTGTTGGTTTCAAAAGAGGAGAGTATTTAGCCAACTTTTGAAAAACATAAATCATATATTTGTAGATCCCAAATTTCACATATTCAAATACATATCCTTATAATTCATAAAATACAAATTCAAATATTTAATGTAAAGTATGGTTAGAAAAATGTACATATTCATGTATTAAATTTGTACCTATGTATGAAAAAAGTCTATAAATATCACATAGTATAAAATAATAATATAATTCAAGAATTATAAAAATTTCAAAACCATTATTCATTTCTGCTTTGATTTAATCATAGAAAAGTTGTGAAGAAAACACAATGCTTCCTATGCAACTTTTAACTGAACCATATTATTTTTAGAGTCCTAATTTCAATCATTTGATGTTCTCTATCCGTTCCATTTCCAAGTTTTTCCTCCTATCATTATTTCCATGCAAGTAGTAATTTAGTAAAAAAAAAAAACACAAAAAAACTTGCTTTTTTGTAAGATAACTATCTTTGAAACAAAATAAAAATAAAAATGTTGATGAAGTAATCTATAGGTTCCAAAAATTTTGCATTTATCATTATGCATTCAATTCCATTATGTAATCATGTCCAAAGTCAATAACATAATCAGTATTCCTTTCTTCATCCAAAATATTCCAATTTTAGCTCTCATGTCTGGCTAATTATGAAGCTACTTCTAACTTAAAATAATATTGTTTACATTCACTATAAATAAAATAAACTAATAATTTAAATATCCTGTTAATAATAAGCTTACATATTTCTTAATATTTTAAAGTAATATTTCTAAAGTATTTTATTTATCAATATCAAGAAACATTAACAGTGAATGAACTCAAATACATAGAAAGGCACTATATATTTTGACGCAAAATATACAGATATTAATTTAGATTAAATTAATAGCTTAGACTTATTTATCCCACTGCGGGATGATAATTAATTACTAATTAGCACATTTTGATTACAGGCACACATGGCAAAATTTATGATTAGAAACCCTGCCACAAAAATGCCTTCCACCACAGCCTTTATGAACTATGAACTGTGTGAACTATGAAGTGTCTGAACTGAGAAGATATCAGTGGGATTGCAAAGATCAGTTTAAAAACAAATTCCTACAAAGTGTAGCAAGATGATAACATTAGGTTGATAGCAGACTATCTCCTTGATTGGGGGGGAAAGCCCTAATGATATGAAATAAAAGCACTCTGAGAAAGAATCACAGGGGCATTTAGCGAGTTACTAAATAAGAGAAATCAACACTGAGTTAATAAATTAGATATGTTTTCCAAAAATATGGAATTATATAAAATACTAGACACAATGGCTTGTGTATTTACTGAGCTTTAACGAGAGAGGTGCTTCGCTGCAGCTTTGATGATATGGCTGGCCATTCACCTGAGACCCCCAAACAGCATTCTTAAACCTGCTTCCTATCTCAGTTTCCAGTCACTGAGCATTTCCTGAACAGTGTACTTCTGTTCAGCTGAGATAACAGTATTAAGGTATCCCTCAGACTGCACTCACAATATCTGTACATAAAACAAGGGAATCATAGGGAATACTTTCTCATAAAATGAATAAGTAGTAGGTATTCAATGCTTTATAGTGTTTCTCAATGCAACACACACTGTAGTAACCGCACACACACAGGTGTGTGTCTATAACGTTATATTGATGAGAGTATATTTATTATTTTATATATTTTCCTTACCTGTCAAGTTCTTCAATCCAAGTTCTTGAAGCCCAAAGTTGCCATCTTTTCTGTAGTTTAAAAATATTGCCAAGGCATATCGATCCTCATACAGTTTTGTCCCACGAATAATGCGTAAATTCTCCAGAGGCAGGTAACGAAACTGGTTAAGAGCCACTAACACGTAGCCTGTGACTTCTCGAATAGACTGAAAAAATACAAATAAATGCCTGTGTTAAAATATTAAAGATTGTTTATCAGTATATTTATGTAGTCATTTAGATAAAAATGAGTCACTTAAGTCTATTTTTCAGTATTAATAATGCACCCATTTCCACACTGTGTTGTAAACAATTGCCTTGATAATTCAAGATCACAAAGGGTTAAAATCTCATTTGAAATAAGAGTTGTATTTTTTAAAGTCATGTATGTGCCTACAGTAAAATAATGGATTTTGTTTTATGAGGCATTCTTTATACTTGAGAGTTGAATATAATTCAAGGCATGGAGATCTAATTCTTATTTTTTAATATATTTTTATTAATTTCAGAGTGGAAGGGAGAGACGAGAAAGAGAGAGAGAGAGAGAGAGAGAGAGAGAGAGAGAGAGAGAGAGAGAGAAACATCAAAGATGAGAGAGAATCATTGATTGGCTGCCTCTTGCACGCCCCCCACTGGGATCTAGCTCAAAACCCAGGCATGTTCGATTCCCAGAATCGAACTTGGGACCCTTCAGTCCACAGGCCAACGCACTATCCACTGAGCCAAACCAGCGAGGGCAAAATCTCATTTATTGACAGACTAAAATGAGTAAGAACACATAACCATCAATCAAACTTCATATAAAAAGCAAGCTGATAAGCTTATCACAAATAAAACAAAGATGTATCTGTTTGTAAATTGTGGGACAGATTTTAAACTGCTAATTTGGTGTTGAATGTTATACTATCAAAGAACAGTGGCCTCATCTGTCTCTGTAGAACACATATATAAAAATATGCATTAAAGACATTATGGTCACTAATTTGATTATGAACACAATTTTTATTTTCACTGTCTACTTTTTAATGTAGTTATCTATAATATGAATTAATTAATTCAAGGTTTGTGAGGCATTTTAAAGCAAAATAAAAGTCACAAAAAAGGCTTTCGGTTTCATTTAAAGAGACTTCACTTGGAGCAATGGGCGCAGGATGCAGTGGGCAGGTGATGCTTTATTGAGTTGTACACTTGAAACCCTGTATGGCTTAGTGAACCAATATCATCCCCAATAAATTCAATTTAAAAAATAAAGGTATAGTTTTTCAGTAAAAAGAACAAGATCATAATGACAGTTATGAACATGTGTGACATTTTTGTAAAAAATTAAATACACTGCAAAAGTACTAAAACATTTTATATTATTTTAATGTCAATTTCATGTTATTTTAGACTTCTTAATTTCATATATCCCAGTGCTCAGTCTTTGGTATTCTCTTCTCCTTCCACTTTTACTCCCTCGGTGATGTTATCCTGGTTCAAGTTTGCCGATCTCCAAACTTTTACCTCCAAACTCTCCCCTAAACTCCACACTCATGTCCAACTCCCTTTTCTACATCTTCACTTGAATATCTAATACACTTCTCAGACACATGAATCTACAATTGACCCGGCATCTTCCTTCCCCATCCCTCCAATAGCCTATCCCATCTCAGCTGAAGTCAGGCCTATTGTTCAGGCCAATGTCCTGAGATCATTCTTGACTCTCCTCTCACACACCTTCCTATATGTCCCATATTTAAAATGATCAGGGCGTCAAACACTTCTTATGTCAGCCACTGCTGTCATCTGAGCCACCATCATTCCTCATCAATATTATTGCAATAAATATCTTGATCTCTTATGGTGTTTTCTCAGTTAAAGCTACCCCTGATCTTTAAACAAAAATCAAATTATGACACTTAAATTCTTAAAATGCTGAATCATCTCCCAAGTCACTCCAAGTGATGCAAAGTTTTTCCAATGATGAGTCAAAACCTCTATCTGGTCTGCCCGGTGCAGTAAGCTCCAACCATATTTGGCTATTAAGCACTTGAAATGTAGCTAGTAAAGATTGGGAGATGTGTTGTAAATGCAAAATACACTCTAGACTTCAGAGATGAAGCATTAAAATGACATTTTAGATAAATTGCATTGTATAAAGTGGATTATTAAAGTTAAGTTGACCTGGTCCTATTTAACTTTTCATTGTGGCTACACAAACATTTCAATTACATTTTTATAGGTATCCTTATAATTCTTTTAGGTAGTGCTGCACTATGTAATCTGGCCATCAGTGTTTTTATTCTGACTTCTTTTGTTTTAACTCTCCATCTTGTACATTCTCTTTGTTGTTCCCACATGACAACTGTGGTCCTATCCCCAGATGCTCACACCACTCTCAAAAGCTTGAGTTTCTCTCCCTCTTGTTATCTTCTTGGCTAATTTCCTCTCTGCCTTCAAGTTTTTACACGAATCTCAACTTCTCAGTAGAGGCCAACCCTGCCACATTCCCTGCTCTAACTTTCATTGTTTCTATAATACTTCTCACTTTCTGAGGCACTATAGAGTTTATATATTTATCAAATTTAAGAATAACAGTCCATCTCTCCTCTCCCAAGAATATAAGCTCTACAAGGACAGAACATCGATTTGTTCAATCATGTGTCCCATGCGACCAGAACAGTGCTGGTACATAGTGAGAACCAACAAGTATTTGTTTTGCATTCCAGCTGTTCTCTCTCCACACCTTCACCACTAAGCAAAGTCTGTGGAGACAAGAGAAGTGCCCATCTGGAGTCAGCACTCATTTTTTTCTTGACCATGCTCCAAACCACTGTGATTCCAGAACTTCATTTCCATATATCCCTGAGTTGTCATTCAGGGCCTGTGATACCATCTTTCCCAGCTCGGTCCTACACACAGCAGACTCTGCCACCAATGGCCATGCACCTGGGAAGGATGGGTAGTCCAGGCACAAATGTTTGAGTGGTGAGGACATGGATTTTGGATGTGTGGGCTACAGTGTTCATTCAATTGTGTATACTTGTGCTCAGTGGTTGAGAATCAATCTGAACCGGGAGATCATATTTCTATTCCAGGTCAAGGCACATGCCTAGGGTGCAGAGCTTGCAGGAGGCAGCCAATCTATGATTCTCTCTCATCATTGATATTTTTATCTATCTCTCTCTCCCTCTTCCTTCATCTCTGAAATCAATAAAAATAAATTTTTAAACAAGAAACTTATGAGTGAAAAGGTAAAGTCAGTAGAAATTTTACAGTGTTTGTTAGGGAGATGAGCTATTTTTAGTTATCCTATATAACAAAAGCCTAAGATGCTAAGTGTCTGGTCATCTGTTCAACCAAAGCATAATATGCTAATGATATGCTAAGACTGCTCAACCATTCACTATGACGTGCACTGACCACCAGGGGGCAGATATTCCAACTGATAGGTTAGCTTACTGCTGGGGTCCAGCTGATCAGGACTGAGTGAAATGGGCCAGGCATACCCGGGAGCCCTCCTGCAGTCCCTACCTGGCTGGCCAACCTCCCACACCCCTCCCCAGCCCGAATCATTCACCAGTTGGGTCCCTTGACCTGGCCTACCCCTCTCGCAATATGGGACCCCCTCGGGGGATGTCAGAGAGCCAGTTTCAGCCCATCCTGCAGGCCAGGCCAACGGACCCCGCTAGTGCACAAATTCATGCACCAGGCCTCTAGTTAATTAATAAGATGTGCTATTCAGTATGGCTTTTAAAACACACATCAGCAGAAGCCACAAATAACCAGAAAATAAATAAGGGCTCTGATATAAGAAGTGTTCTAGTTATGAGACAAGAACAAAGCTGAACACAGAGAGAAGGATCAAATCAACATAGAAGAGGAAGCTCCAAGTGCCCTTAGTTATAAGAGAAACTAAATCATAACTCTGAACATAACTGCATCTGCATATTATTTAATGTATTTGTATTTGAATTATTTACATTGTAAAATGTATGACTGTCTAAGTCTTGGGTAGTCATTATTCTTTGAAACAATTCTGTTTTCTTCATAGAAGTCCAGGTTAAAGCAACAGCTACTCCTTTGTTGAGATTCAGGGACTGGAAGAATTGTTTATTATAACTGAGATTCTGGTGTTGAAAATGAGTCTCTTTTATTGTACATTCTGCTTGTTATTCTCTTGTCTTGCAAAATAGTGTGTGCAATTTAAACATTGGCTTAACCAACATCCTTTTGCTATGCGAACTCTGGATATCATTATATGTCAATGCCGAGGATGCATCTGTTTAACCCACTCTGAACAAAGCCACCAGAAGTAGGTGGTATGTAATTCACCCAGTGTGAATTATTTGATGATAATGATGGTGCAGGCCCTATTCACCTTATTCCACATATCCCTTTCTCCTATCCAGACAAACAATGTAAATAATAGGGGGGGAGAGATAACACAAATCTCTCAACCCAAGATTTATTGCTGTAACATTTTATGTCTGGAGGGGCTCACAGGACCAACAGCTTTTTTAATAAATTTTGGAGGGTAAATTTAAAATTCTTATATTGTAATGCAACCAATTATGCCTTAATTTTCATCTCCTAATTCTTCTATTTTTCTGGTATTCATAGTCACATCCTTTCAGGTACTCTTAAAAACTGTCTGTGAACAAATATCTTGAAATATCTCAGTAAGAAACTCCACTGCAGATAACATGAGCAACAATGCATACTGATTGCAAATAAAATCACAGGAAACAACTTAGTAATGGTCGGATTACTTTCAGCTTAATGCTGAGAAAGATGTAACAGTCTGATCATCACTCCGATAAATATGTCTTTTTAAAAATGCACTGTGTAAAGTTAGTCTACTCTGAAGCCAGAATTAGAATTCTTCCGGGTGATGCCAAGTTCCATTTGAAAGTTATTTACATCCTGCCTGGGCGCCGAAGCCATTGTCTTCCAAAACCTTGGTGTACTTGACTTGGCAGTCACTGTGTGGTGACCTGGAGCTCACTATTTAAAGTTTATTTGGTTATTAATGAGTGTTGGCACACCCTATGCACTAAATATATCTAAATTGAATTATGGTACCAGATAAAATTACAGAAAGGGAAGAAGCTTGTCTAGCATCTCTTATCATGAGTAATCAACAAACAATTTAATATTTTCTTTTTAAAAAGAATCAATAACACCGTTATATGTTAATTTTGGCAACTCACTAAGCAATCCTGGTAAAAGTCAAGAGATATCTGTAAGTGCCAATGAACGCTTATAATGCTTGATACGGTCACACAATCATGCCAGTTACCCATTGTTCTTTTCTTTTCAGGCCTCAGAATCTTAGTAGCACAATCTTTTTAACCATCTAAGAACTTTTTATGAAAATAAAACAACTCTTAAACCAAGGACTTATCTAAGGAAATTATAATAGTAAGAAATGGAAGCTCAACTGCCAAGCAAAGCTAGGCTCAAACCCAGCCTTTGTGCTCCATGGTTTCATGATCTTCATCAAATTGTTTATTCTACTAAACCTCACCTTCTTCATCTGTAAAAAAAGTAAAAAATAGCAATACCTCTATTATAAAAGTTTTATAAGGATTAGAAGATATAATAAAAGTGTCAGACAAATAAGTTTTCAATGGATGCTAACTATTACAAATATTATCTCTAATAATAGCCAAAATGAGCTCTCTGTGAAGAACTGGATTTGAAAACAAAACTGATTATAACATCATTGCATAAGAACTGTTGCTTTTAATTCCTTTGCTATGTGACTTTGGTATGTTTATGTCTTGCCTCTTTGAGTCGCAATGTATTCCTAAACTAAAGGACTGGTTCCTTATACTTTTTCTGTGTATGTTACAGCTCTTAGTACAGACTCTGGCACTGAACAAATGTTCACTAATGGCTGCTGAATGGAATGGAATTGGAAAGTATAAGCTATGCTTAAGGTCATTTGAGATATCATTTTCCATGGGAAATGTTTCATAAACATTCTGCTAACAAAATCATTGTTGGAACAACTCAATCATGAGTTGTGCCCAAGGACCACAGTGGTGAGTAGACTTCGCCAGAATGCCTCAGCGAAGAGAAAATCCTACCTCTGGTTTTGCTCAGGAAGTTTTAGTCTCAGGAAATTGCCTATTTTGTCAACCAAAGAGTGAATACTCACCTGAAGATATCTCTCTCCTTGTGGCATTAGCTTCTGCTGACTATAACTGATTAATTTCCATTGTCAAAGCTTCTACATCTGCTTTGTTCAAGGAGTGAATACAGCTGAAGATCATTAAAGCTTTAAATGCTTCAAAACTCTTCTAAGCCAAGGGGCAGATTTGTTTTGCTCATGGCATTTGATGATGAAAATCAAAATAAATGGCAAAACAAAGTAAATTTTACCAACTTCCCATACCATACTAATGGTCAATCTAAAAAAAATACATTGTTTTAAAGGACAAAAATTTATAAGCATTCTTCTCATATAATATTTTTAATGTGACATCTGCAGTTATAAACTTCCTAAGATTCTCAGTGGATACTAGTCTAATCAAAGATTAGCAAGATTTCATTGCTTCAGCGGGCTTTCCATTTACCTGCAAATCATTCCAGAAAAAAAAAATCAGTATTATTTTTAAAATTCTATTTTATTTCACAACTAACTGTATTTCTGTTTGTATTTGGCACAATTCCTTCCTTCTTTTTAAAATATTTTTATTGAATTTCAGAGAGAGAGGAAGAGATAGGAATAGAGAGATAGAAAAATCAATGATGAGAGAGAACCATTGATCAGCTGGCTGCCTCCTGCATGCCCCCTACTGGGAATTGAGCCAGCAACCCAGGCCTGTGCCCTGATCTGAATCAAACCTGTGACCTGTTGGTTGGGTCAGTGCTCAACCCCTGACCCACCCGCCAGGCTTTTATTCTTTTGTTTTAGCAGTTTTCTCCATCTTTGTCCTCAGTGGGAGTAATAAATAGTTTCTTAAATGATTCTTTGTCTACCTCAAGATTTAAGTGATTGCAGAACCTCAGGATTCTTGAAAATTTAATCAGTGTTTAGGAACAATTTTCGTACATTAAAAGCAATTATACATTTTTTACTAAGTGTGTAAAACTCTTCCCTAGATTTTCTCCTACTTGAATTAGGCAGCAAATCTACTTTTGTTGGTTATTTTTCTTTAATGTAAGCATCATTTGAAAATGCACCTCTTTACTTTTGTTAAAGACCTCCTGCAGCGAGTCGAACTAATTCTGATAAATTCTACTCCAGTTTCTTGTGTACTCATATCCAATTATATATCATTCAAAAACAATACAAATATATTAGTGAATACTATGATCCCTAGACTTGAAGCTAAATAACCTGTAGTATCCCAGAAAAGAGTAAGGAGTAGAGAACTATGGGGGCGGGAGGCCAGGAAGAAAGCCCCTCTCCTGGCAGTGACTGTAGAATGTATGTGTTTTCTGACAGTGACAAATGTTGCAGCAAATTGTAACCTCTCTATCAGTACGGCTTTCCATTAAGTTTCCCTAGGCAATTAATTTCTGTCTCTGCCCCTTAGAGCAAGTCTGGGAATTTCTAAAGCAGAGAACATTCATAACTGTGGCATAGTATTTAGAAATTTACCAGGAAAAATATTAGTAAGGATATAGCAAACATTACATATTCCTGCTGCATGTGGCGGGAGAACGTGACTGACTATATACTTCATTCCCATGCAAAACCTCCACATGTGATGGTGCTTCTGGCTTTGGCATCTTGCTTTCAGTTTTCTCACTTTCCTTAAAGCTCCCATGATTTTGCCACACTGGCCAGCAGGGACTCCACGTCTGTTCTAATTAGATTTGGAAACATGGAGTAACATGAGATGTCATGTACCCTGTGGCAGGGTTGAATCCACACTCATTTTACACAGCATGAAATAACACTATTGGACAGAGAATCACATCCAATTCTTCCCTGCAAAACTGCTAGCACTCAGTCACCAGGAGCCAGGCTCTTGGGGACTACTGCTGCTACCAACCCTGCTTTCTAAGAATGTACATGCTATTCACTCATCCCTGGCCACTCAGCCAGCTCTCAACCATAACTTCCTGGCAGGGTATACCTTAGTTTCACTGAAAAGAGGATTTAACTCCCCTCTCTCAAAGTAATCATCTTTTCCATTGCCCTCTATATCTTTCTTAGGTGGCCAGAGAGTTCGTAATAGTCATGCTTCAGGTCTACATTCCCAAATGGTCCTTCATCTCCTGACCTCATCTCAGGAATATTCCTGTATCACAGACTTGCTACACTAGAGTTAGGTTACACAAATTAAGTTGGGAGCGTTGGTCGATCCATTTATATAATCTTACACAAATCTCAACTTCATGTGTCTATATTACGAAACATCTATACTGCAAAAACTCCAACACCTCTAAAAATGTATATGTATCTACGTATGTGTTATATACATGTGTTTATATAGATACAATTAAACTTTTAAACCTAAATTAACAAATCACCACACACTGAGTGATTTAAACAGAAATTTACTTTCTCTCAATTCTGAAAGCTAGAAGCTAATGATCAAATGATTCATGTGTCAGTCCTAACAAACTAATGCACTGCCTGAGTTCCAAATCTAGCATTTAGCAACATTGTAATGGGTACATTATTTATCTTTTTGTATCTGAGTTTCTTCATCTGAAAAATTAAGATACTAAGGTCCAAGATTCCTAGGACTGTTTTGAGAAGCAAATCCCTGCAAATTGTTTACATGCACAACATTTTTATCCACTCATCTACGGATGGGCACTTGGGCAGCTTCCAATGGAATACTACTCAGCCATAAAAAAAAACCGGAATCTTACATTTGTGACAGCAGGAATGGACTAGAGAATATTATGCTAGTAAATGAAACAAGCCAGTCAGCGAAAGACAAATACCATATGACTTCATTTATATGTGGAATCTATGAAAAAAAAATAAACTAACAAACAAAGCGGAGACAGACTCATGGATACAGAGAAGAGACTGAAAGTTGTCAGAACAAAGGGTTTGGGGGCTGGGTGTGAAGGGTAAAGGGATTAAGCCAAGAAAAAATGAAGATTCATGGACACAGACAACAGTATGGTGATTGCCAGAGGGAAGTGGGTGAGGGAAGTACAAGAGGGTAAAAGGGGATAAATGGTGATAGAAGGAGACTTGACTTGGGGTGTTGAGCACACAATACAATATACAGATGATGTATGCTAGAACTGTATACCTGAAATCTATATAATTTCTGTCTCTGCCCCTTAGAGCAAGTCTGAGAATTTCTAAAGCAGAGAACATTCATAACTGTGGCATAAAATCTATATAATTTTATTAACCAATGTCACCCCAATAAATTAAATAAAAATAAATAAATAGGTAAATCCCTGTAAGTTGGTTTTTTAAAAAAAGGCCTAACTTATATCAGGCACTCAGTATTAGTTGTTATTTTTGTATGTGAATCCTGAATTTTGACTCTTGTTCAACACGCTGCCTCTGTAGCCTAGAATCTATAAAGCTGTATTTCTCTCTTTCTAAGTGAATAACTACACATCACCAAATTGATGTGAGAAAACTGCTTGATACCATTTCCATTTCCATTGAGAGTGACAGTTTCAAGTCTGAGGTATTTTATAAATGTGATTTTTTTTGCCCTCAGAAAATTTAAAGGAGGAAAATGGTCCTTCATGAAATGATGTGTGACAACAGCTGCCTCTTTTGAAAAGCATATGGGAAATGGCCTTTGAGGAATCAGGAGGTAGAGGTGACTGCTTTTGTGACTAGTCTGCTGTTATTTTTAAATGAAAAGGGTGAACAATTTCAGAAATAGTAGAGCCAAAGCATCAGGACTGGATGTGGCAGGGCTGCCAGGAAACACTTTAATATCTTTGTAAATATTTGTCAAAACATAAAACAAACATCTTAATTATTTTTTAAACAATACTTGAGTCATCTTTTCCAGAGATGAGGTCTTATGTTATGATGTTCTTATTATTCAAGTCAAACAAATGCAGCAGATATTCTATAGACATCTGTGGATACAGCCAACACTGCAGACATAACATCAGTTGAGATCAGGGTTTTGGAAGCTAGATATTAAAATGCTTTTCATACTTAAGTGTCTTTGTGCGAGTCAATTTGGTGGTAAAAGCAAGTTATTTAAATTTGGAGAAGTACTTTTTAACTGTCTGACCTATGTCAGTATGTCAAGGTACTTGGCTAAAACTGTGCTTTATTATTAGCAGCAGTAGTACCAGAGATACAACATAGTGGTTAGGCAATCATTTACTTTACAATGTGTCAATGTGTTCCCCTCATATTTCCTGTACCCACCATACATAGTGATGCTGTGCTTTCTTTTTTTTTTAATATATTTTATTGATTTTTCACAGAGAGGAAGGGAGAGAGATAGTCAGAAACATCGATGAGAGAGAAACATCGACCAGCCGCCTCCTGCACATCCCCCACCGGGGATGTGCCCACAACCCAGGTACATGCCCTTGACTGGAATCGAACCTGGGACCCCTCAGTCCGCAGGCCGACGCTCTATCCACTGAGCCAAACCAGTTTCGGCTATGCTGTGCTTTCTTAATTAAATTTTTGAATAAGAAAATGAAAGACTTATGCTTTTTTAAATTTAGAAACTAGATACATTTATATCTAAAAGCATCTGCCATATACTAGTTATTTAATAAAATTCACTTGACTTACATTCCTCATAAAATTCCTTAAGTCTTTGTGCTTTCCACCTTATCCATCCATCCATCCATCCATCCATCCATCCATCCATCCGTCCATCCATCCAGTAAGTAATCACTTACTCCACAAATTACCTATTGTCCCCCTACTATCTAAGAAGCACTATGCTCGCCCTGACCGGTTTGGCTCAGTGGATAGAGCGTCAGCCTGTGGGCTGAAGGGTCCCAGGTTGGATTCCGGTCAAGGGCATGTACCTTGGTTTTGGGCACATCCCCAGTAGGAGGTGTGCAGGAGGCAGCTGATGAATGTTTCTCTCTCATTGATGTTTCTAACTCTCTATCCTTCTCCCCTCCTCTCTGTAAAAAATCAATATAATATATTTTTTAAAAAAGAAGAAGGAGCACTCTTCTAGGTGCTGGAGGCACAGTGGCACACAGAATAGACCTGGTTCTTCCTCTCATGGTGCTTACTACCCTTCATCACTTCCAATCTCAAGAAGATAAAAGCTCAGCCAAGAAAGATAAACAGTGTCTTGAAAGCTTTCTCTCATATCTTTGTTTCTTTAAGCATAAGTTTTTATTTTAGAATTGCATGCATTAAACATCTCTTCATCGTGTATAAAGTTATCCCACATTCTGTCACACATCACCGCTTTCCATTTCTGAGAAAAAATTTGCATTTTTCTTTTAATATAAAATCTTACCAAGAGATGTACTTGTGTATGTGTCTGTATGCATGTGTGTGTATGCGTGTGTGTGTGTGTTTTCAGCAGCCTCAAACAAACAAATTCACCCTCAAATGTTTTCCACCCTGTTTCCCCTTTACAGAGTTCTAAAGTGAGGAAATCACAGTGTCTTCTAAGATAGCTTATATATTATTTACAAGGTACAGATATATTGATTTTAAATATTTTCTAAATGTCATGGCTTTCTTCTGCCTATTTTGGTTTCATTCATTCAACAAACTGTATAGTGTGTTAGAAGTTATGCTTTGCTTTAGGTTATTACTAAATACCTAGGGACCTAGCATCTAGCTTGTGGTTTTGAAATGTGCTTTCAAGAAATACACTTTGAAATACACTTTTTGTTGTTGTTGGAGAAATCTCAGAGCCTGGGTCTGGGACAGTAAATGTATAAGATAGGCCTGAAACATCTCCTCATACCAGATAACGAGGACACTATCACAAATGAGTGTGGTCGTGTCAAAAGGGCCCTACAGCCAGTTGGAAGAGACCCTTCCGTGTTAATGATGGGGCAGTTTAAATTACGGAAATGATGATAATAACAATAATGGAGTCCCACGACATATATTTTAACCTATGAGTTTATAATAATGTTAAATGAATTTAAATAGTCACACTTGGACAATAATATAGAACCAAATTTTTTCTTAATAACTAGTAAATAAAAGAAAATAAGCATTTAGTGTTTTTTTTTCTAAATGAGCTAAAACATTGGGTAACCAAATAATAGGTTACCTACAGGATGTCTTTATAGAGTATTCTAACTAATAAATAAGGAAAAAGTTAAAATGAGTGTTAATCAATACTGAATTATTAATTGGAACAAATTAATATGAACAATTAAGGAAACTGAATGTGAGCTATATGGGAACAGTTTGTACTTCACAATTTTCCTAAAACTTTTAATAATAAAGTTTAAAAATTAGAGCTATATCATTCTAAAATGTCTTATGAATGAATAGTGCTAGGTATTCAACATCAATGACTGATCATTACAAATCTATAATAATCTATAATAATAAAAGCATAATATGCCAATCGACCGAACAGACAGAACAGCAGAATGACCATCTGGATGACTTTCCAGACGACCACGCTATGACATGCACTGGTGCCACGCCAGCCAAGCTGGGTGTGATGTGATTGGTCAGGGGGGCCCGCCATTGCCCCATGATCACCCCAAGAGGGAGGCCCAGGCCACAGAGTGAGCCCCAGACCATCTGGTTGGTGGCCTCACAGCAGGTGGGCGGGGCCTCCCGCTGCAGAGCGATTGATCTGGGGGTCTTGTGACCCATTGCCCAGCAGAGGGAGGCCCAGGCCAGTCAAGCCATCATACCCCATGCCTGTTGCCTGCAAAGGGAGGGGACTGGTGGCGGGGGAGGGGGAACAGCGCTGCACAGACGGCAAGCAGAGGTAGTGGCAGGGGTGGGTCCAGCTGCCAGCAGCCGGAGGAAGGAAAGCCCTGATAGATCCTGATTGCCAGCCAAGCCTAGGGACCCTTACCTGAGGGGTCCAGGATTGCAAGAGGGCGCAGGTTGGACTGAGGGACAGCCCTCCCCCCACCCCCAGTGCAAGAATTCCATGCACCAGGCCTCTAGTGTCCCAATAATAGGGAAAATTGATGGGAGATAATTCTGCATAGCATTTCTGCATTGCTTGTGACAGCTTTTGGTTTGGACTATATTTTCAAGAATGTGTGTATATAGCAAACAACACTGGAATATAATAACAGTTTCTCCCCATAGGGCAGAGGGTAAATTTTCGTCAGTCCTCTTGAGAAGACTGGGATTTCCTAAACTTGGAGTTTTTCAACTGTGAGAGAAAGTATTTTTTTATTTTTATTTCCTTAGGATCCACTTGTGCCTGCTTCCCAATCACCCCATGGAAATTGCCCAGGGGATACAAGAGAAACACGAAGCTCAGGCTGATTGTTGTGCCAGAGAATCTCCTGTCTTCTGCCAACCCAAGTGCCAGGCTAAGCTATTAGCTTGCAATCAGGCTAGCATTCTCAGACCTTAGGCAGTTCTCAACAACAACTAGCCGCTATGTGCTTCTGGCTAACCTCACCACCACCCTCACTTTCACCGAAGGAACTGAGCATGAATATGATAAAGGCTCTGGATCCAACCACCAATTCAGAGGAACTCCAGAAGACAGAGGAACATGGTCACCTCCTTCATGAGTAAGCAATCAACAAAGCTCAAGCTCAGGAAAACACTACAGAAAAAATGTCCTAGGCTTGAAGGGATAACTTTATAAGGAACTTGCAATTAAAAGTCTTAAATTAAGCTTATATATGTCTTTTTTTTTAATATGTCTTTTTTTTACAAAAACCAAACTATGGTGTCTGAGGAAGCATTGTTTAGTTATTATAAAAATTATAAACAAATTAAAGAAAGCAATTTCTGTAAAAGTAAGGATAGAGCTAATTCCTGAGGTACATTGATAGTTATAAGAGTGTATGTCTTTTATATACTCCTTAAGCAACTGTATAATTTTATTGCTTGTAGAGATGCTTATAGAGATGTAGTGGAAATTAATGGTGTCTACCCATGTATTTTTAACACAATCCATACATATATGTGTGTGTGTATATATATATATATAATTATAATTATATTATTTAATTTAATTTAAATATATATATATATAATTTAAATTAACATTCTCATATTAATGACAATTTCCATAAACTAAATTTATCATTATACATATCCAAAAACATAAGCAGGTAGAGAAATAGATAATTATACAAACAGACAGAGATAACTGTATGAATGGTGAATGGATGAATAAACTCATATATTTAAATTATAGAAAAATAAGCATTCTCTTCCTTTTCTATTTTTTCACATTGTAAGCTAATTTTGCAGTAGCAAAACTTTATACATTGACTTTTTCTTTTCATTCACTGTTCAAAAGCTTGCCTAATGTTATGCAGGGACATTAAGACTAACATGTTATATTTATAAATAGCACATAGACGAAGTCAGCCTTAATTGACATAATTCCCTTTTCTCTCTGAGTTTTTTTATACTAGAAAAATGATATTTAATAGTCTCCAAGCTATACTCAGTAACCAAACTTGGTTACATATATATAAAAGAGTCAGTGTCTCCTTGATAGGAACAAATGATGAAATGAACCGTCTCCTCGTAACTTTTCACAAATGCTTATGATCATCAGAAATGAGTGATTCTCATTTACTGAATTCCCTTTAAGACAACCAACAAATATCTGATTGCTTCTCTTTTCTGAATCAACACCTTCCTGTTGGGGATGGATTTTTTAATCACACCAGGCTTCAGTGTGGTAGACACAGGATTGCATTCCTAACAGTGGAATCAAACTGTCATATACATACATTTTTAAGTAATAAGGTAATACACAGCAAAAAATAAAAGTCAATATTATTTCAAGAGGAAATGGAAAATGCAGAATTTGAGATTCTAAATAATTATGCAAATATTAAAACTTGAAAAGATTATCCCTTCCACAAAACATAATTAAGAAAGTCATTGGTTTCTATACATATTTCTCTAAACTTAGTTGTATAAATGCACTTACTTTTATTACCACATAAAAAACATTTAGTCATATTTAAAGAAGGGTAAATATTTATCTTTAGCATCACATTTTTAAAAATTACCTTGATTTTTAAAATCTTTCAAAATTAAATTAAAAAAAAACACAAACAAATAATAAAATGAGCCTGGCCAGTGTTGCTCAGTGGTTGAGCATCAACCCTTGCAAGAAGAGGTCACTGGTTCAATTCCCATTCAGGGGATATGCCCAGGATGCAGGCTCAGTGCTGGTGAGAGGCATTCATGAGGCAGCCAATGGATGATTCTCTCTCGTCACTGATGTTTCTATCGCTCTCTCCCACTCTGAAATCAATAAAAATACATTTTAAAAAAGCTAGAGTATGATAGAGTACCAATTTTTATTGAAATTAAATTTAGGCTACACAGTTATTACATTAAATTATATTAATTATACTTGTCAAATTTCCCATAATCTATGAGGAATGTGCATATTTATTTCATACTAAAGTAATGTAATAAAAATGTCAAACTATTTTTGCAGTCATTTTCTCCTGCTTTTTCCTTCAAACTGAATATTCTTTCTTCTTTTTTTTTTCTTCATCTCATAAACTTGTGATTTCAGACTTTAGGCATCATTGGTTTTTCAGATGTACAGCACAAGCTTCAGTGAAAACACCCTCAAGTTTAACTGAATGGTTTGTGGACACAGTTCATGAAAATAGTTTCTCTAGTGCTTGATAGTAAAACAAATGGAGCATCACTTCAAGAATCGCTCTGCCAGTTACCCACAATTTTACAATGAAAAACATTAAGAACATAAGTTTTAATGCATATTTAAGTCCAAAATGTCTATGATTAAGATGAGGCATTTTTTATGAATTAGAGTGGAATATGTTTTTTTATTGATTTCAGAGAGAGGAAGGAAAAAGGAGAGATAGAAACATCAATGATGAGAGAGAATCATCCATCAGCTGCCTCCTGAATGCCTCTACTGGGGATCCAGCTGGCAATCCAGGCACGTGCCCTGACCAGGAATCGAGCCATGGCCTCCTGGTTCCTGGGTTGACACTCAACCACTGAACTGCACCAGCCGGGCCTGCACTATTCTTTAATCAGTGCTGTATATATGTTTAATTTATTGTTGTGATATACTTTTGTCAGCTGTCTAAATGTGTTGAACATTTTCAAATCATAACCTGAAAAGGACCGTTGGATTGGATAAAGTAATAACGCCACAGAGGGTTTCTGAATTTCCAGATCACAACACCAATAAGAGTATTTGAAATTAGTAACTTCTTTTTAAGTTATATATTTATTTCTTTGTTGTTTTTATGGGCCAAGTAGTTATACTTACATGTAACATAAACAGCTGCCCAATGATTCAGTAATGATTTCTTTTTATCTTCTACCTCTCAACCCTTCAACTTGCTCTCTCCAATTCACAAAATAAATGTCATTTCTACCCACTGAGAATCCATTCAAATGAAAGCCAAACCCAAATTAGTAATGTGCATTTACTGCAAAACAAGAGTTTAAAGCCTCCTTTTTTCCCTCTTGTTATGCCACTTCAAATATATAACAAATGAAGCAGCAGCATGAAAACAGATGCTTTTTTTTTCTCACCATCCTCATAAATTCTCAAATCAAAACCGAGATGCAGATAAACTTTACATCACTTAGCCATGCTAAGACAGGAAGTAAAACAACACAATTCATTTCAAAAGTGTATTAAAGCGTGCCTTATTTTTGAATTAAAATATAGTTGGCATACACTACTATATTAGTTTCAGGTACACAGCATAGCAATTTGACATTTATAGATCTTATGATGTGATCACCACACTAAGTCCAGTAAGCATCTGTCACTGTGAGCATGTCTTCTTTAGCAAGGCGATGATAAAAATTCAGACAAGTGAAAATGATACTAATAGCTGCAATAAAATTCTTTATAAAAGATATCCCTTTACATGTAGAGTTGGACGCACAGTGGAGTTTGAACATTATGTTAGATAATATAAGTTCATGTCAGTTTGAAAAAATATATATCTTTTTTTACCTAAAAAATTTCAAGCTTTTTCATGAGAGAAGCCTGAACTACTGCATATAATTTGTGCTTATTATATGTAAGAATATTGATGCTAATTGAATATTAAACTATATATACATGTTTTCTTCCAAGTGCAGATTAGGTCTTTCTCAATATAATTAACGTATTCATAAAGTTGAGAGTTGTGGAAGCCCTTTAGGTGTGGTTGAGGGAAGATGGGGATCTGAATTGGACCAAGGCAATTGTTATCCTATTGCACAGGGTGACTGTAAGGGGGCTCCTACAGGGCATTTGTGAACTAGTCTACTGTCTGAGTTTCAATCTCTCTTGCACTTTTACTATCAGTGGCTACAACCAGCTAGTCTCTTTATCTTGGTAACACCCATGCCCACCATAGCTCATAGTAAAACCTCCATGAATATGGAAAGGAAGAAATTTTAAAAAGGAACAAAGTAGGGAGAGAGGGGAAATAGAATGATAAAAGAAAAGAACATGGTGAAAAGCTTTTGATTGTTGTTCAAATCTTGCCAACTAGCAATATAACCTTAGGTAAATTAGCTAACACTTGTCTTTCATCTCTAAAATAAAGTCTATTAAAGGATCTCCAAGATTCCTTCCAGCTTATTTTTTACTCATATAGTTTTTCTCATTATAGAAATATTACTTGCCCTAACCGGTTTGGCACAGTGGATAGGGCGTCAACCTGCAGACTGAAAGGTCCCAGGTTCGATTCTGGTCAGGAGCATGCACCTTGGTTGCGGGCACATCCCCAGCAGGAGGTGTGAAGGAGGCAGCTGCCCAATGTTTCTAACTCTCTATCCCTCTCTATAAAAAATCAATAAAATATATTTTAAAAAAGAAATATTACTTCAGCCATTTAATGTATAGTCCTCTAACTATATTCACTAAGCAGAATATAAATATTCAAGCACTATGTTGAAATGCATACATTCATGGCATCCCCATTAGAAACTAGTATAATCAATGATTTTAAGTTTTTACATAATCGTCATAATGTTCATAAAACTTAAATAAAGAAATATAATCCTACTCTTAAAAAACTGAGCCCAAGGAAAAAAAATTAGACCATTAAAATATTTTCCAATTTTGTCCAATGGATCCTGAATTCACTGATTCCAAGATATTAAAACAAATTATAGAGCACACTAAAGAATCTGTTAAAGGTTGAAAATGAAGCCCAGCCACCCTGTTAACACTCATTGCCTCATGGACTCGATTTTGGAGCTCTAGTTTGCTCTTAACAGAACAATCTCACTTGGAGAAGACAAATGGTCAAAGAAAGAATTAGTAGCAACTTTAGTTTAACAATAACAAGTAATTGTCTAATTGAAAATAAAAACAGTTTACAAATAAACTACAGGTTTCTCCTCTACTTACTTAGTTTGTATTGTTTGCTTCAAATTATATCTTTTGAAGGATAAGGTAATTTTTCCCCAAAGAGAATATTCTTCGATCATCTATCAATAATAAGAGGTCTTACTCAAATGTGTTCCTGATTTACCTTCATTTCACTTACCTCTTATACAAAATTTTTCAATATATCATTAGTAACAGAATTCACAGGATGGATGATCTTGTAAATGCCAATGAATTTACTATCAGTAATCATGCCAGCCCCTGCAAAAAGTCAATGTTTCTATCTATGAAATAAAAACTATTTTATTTGCAACCAAAACGTCCTCTCAAAAAACAAGTGTTAAGAAAAACAGTCTCCTTCCAACCAATTCTTCACTAATAGTATTCTATTTAAATTTTACTCTGCAAATCTCTTCTCTGTCTACTTGTGAGTCCCTAAGAATATTTAGGATTCATCTAGCATAAGAAAAAGTCTTGATAATATAAATTATTGTAGTCCATTTCATTTGTATTATATTTCATTAACTTGTGCAGAACAGTCAGACAAGTTATGTACTCATATTGAGTTGAAATTGAAGATAACACCTGGGAGGGTTACATATTAACATAATATATCATTTGCATCAGCTATTCCATGAAAGTTTTATAATCAAAGCTAAATCAATTAAAATAGATAAATCTCGAATAAAGTTTAACTCTAAACCGAGTTTAAGCCTCCCTCATTGCCTGGGGAATGAGCAAGGATACCTGAGGCCAAATTTACTTAATTGTTTCAGGATAAAGCCCTTTGTTTAATCACATACTTCTTCAAAGGAATTCCAGACAGTTTTAATTAATTAGCTCCCTTCCTCATTCACTCATAGAATTGAAAATATTTTATATCCTTTATCATAGGTGAAAAGCTGATTTATTTATCTACTTACTTGTGGGGTTTTTTTAATTTATACACTGCAGGCTATCTTGAACACAGCTCCCACCACTGGAAATAGCAGGTGAATCAAGATGGCTAGTACATTCGTACTCCCTTATGTTCAAAGGCGCTCAAGTGCCTGAAACGGAGGGTAGTACCAAACCCTACACTACCCACTGTGCTTCTCCCTACACATACAGACCTATGGTAACGTTTAAGTTATAACTTAGGCAGAGGGAGATCTTAACAATAACAAGTAATTGTCTAATTGAAAATAAATTGTAAAATTTACTTCAGCTAAAATAAACAAACTGCCTATAACAATTTGTACATCAAGTTTATATATTTTGCCTATTTTTACCCACCTTATTACTTGAAGAGTAACATCAGTTCAAGAGCTTTTGAAACTGCACTAAAACGTCTGATTCTTCAATTGTATTTGCTGGGCAATTGGAGACTTTAGATGACTTGGGACAAAATTATACTTTGGCAATTTTGAAAATTACTTAAGATTATTTTAATTTTAAAAGAACATTTATTTTAAAAGATAGCTCTTGTTTTCCTTTCTGTCTCTTAGTTCACTTTATCAGACAGAGATAGCAAAGAAGTGAAGAGTAGAAGTTGGTTATTTGATGACAAGAATTAATGGACTGTGAAGTATTACAGGACAAATTTTTATAATAAAAGTATATTTCAAATTTAGAATTAACATTCTAATAATTACTAAGAACTATTGAGAGGCTTTCAAAGCCTGATTTACACAAACAGCTCAGTTGATAGAAGTGATGGTAATGTCAGTGGTTGAAAAATTTTTCTGCACTTTATGCTCCATTGAACCATTTCTTCTCAAAATATGACCGTTAATCAGCACCACTTCCATTACCACATGTATTTATTTCAAGGCCCAGGACAGATACTACTTCTGTCCCAGAGGCTTTTGCTTGTGTCTTTATTTGTGTATTTGTTTTAAACAATGTACGTATGTAAGGGGCTGTTTATCTGGTGGGAAAATGAAAGCACTAACATCACTCATCTCCCTTCTTAATCAACTAATTTATACAAATGCAAATTATTCAAATTAGAACAGCATGGAAACTGGTCTTCCTCAGTGTTCCAAGTAGTAAATTACTGTCCCCTTTGTAGCTTTTGTTGACAGGGATGAACTGGGGTGGCAGCATTTCATAGCAAAGAAGAAAGAGCAAATTTCACATATTCTGTCTAATCCAAAAAGAACTGCTAGTTTAAGTGCTTGTATTTGTGTAGCCACACCAATAGTGTGAAATGGCATTTCTTTAACCAATAACAAATAATGATTATAAATATTTCACATGAAAATATGGGTAATTTGAATTTATGCTAAGCCACAAAATGTACTCCTGCAATTATTTCTTTGATATTATTATATATTAGTATGAATTGTAATACCCAGAAGATCTGGTGATTTAATTATTTTAATACACCTTTCCTTTTTTGCCGTTGTTAATCATCACCTGAGGATATTTTTTCCATTGCTTTTCAGAGAGAGTGGAAGGGAGGGATGGGGGGAGGGAGGGAGGGAGGGAGAGAGAGAGAGAGAGAGAGAGAGAGAAAGAGAGAAAGAGAGAGAGATGAGAGTGACACATCAACTGGCTGCCTCCCACTTTTGCCCTAATCAGGGACAGGGAGCAAACCCACAACCCAGGTACATGCCCTTGATCAGAAATTGAACCCACACCCTTTGGTACGTGGGCTGACACTCTAACCATAGAGACATACCAGCTACCTTTCCTTTTTAATTGTTATTTCAAATTAAATTTGTTTATATTCAACAGAAGAACAATATGCAAAGTCTTTTGAACCAATATATGTTTTTATACTATAACTAGAGGCCTGGTGCATGAAAATCCATGCACTGGAGGGGGGTCCCTCAGCTTGGTCTGCTCCCTCTCACAGTCCAGAAGCCCTGAGGGGCAGGAGGCGACCCGGCGATCAGGGGAAGGCGATGCCCCATCACACCTCTGCCACTGCCACTGCCGGCAGCACAAGCCTTGGCCAAACCTGGGCAGCTGGGCAGCCGCCATTGCTCTGGGCATCTGGGGAACTCTGGAGGCAGGCACCCAGAGTGAACAGGCCCACCTGCTGCCCAGGAGGGGCTGAGGGACTGGGCACCGCCATCTTGTGGATGTGGGCGCCGCCATCTTTGAGGGTGGAGCAGCCAATGAGCATATTCCCTCCTTATTAGGTGTGGGTGCCATATCTTTGCAAAAGTATGAGGGTCAATTAGCATATTCCCTCTTTATTAGATAGGATAGTTTGATCTCTATCCTTTGGTGACAAATGCAGTGGATAATTGCAAATTCCAAAAGAATATCAAAGTATATAGAACATTCCGAGTATTAAAGTGAATTATATTTAGATTCAGGTTCTCCTTGGCAACATTGAATCAAGTTCACAGTAGCATAAATATAACTAATAGTTTTAATAACTCCTGTAATATTCCTGATTCTTGATTTCCACTGTTAATAAGTTAGTAATTCATCAACAAACCATTTTTTTTTCAATTCAAAGTACTTCCATTAAGTAACTATGCAAAACATTAGCCTCTTTGGAGGCTAAAATATAAAACAAAAATGCAAACTCTTATCTTTGAGAAAGTTTACTTTTTATTAAATGAGAAAAACATTAACAATAATAAATACAATAAATGTAGTGAGGTGAGTTTTGTGGGAACCTAGAGGAAGATAACTTTTTCCAGTTAAGATGGACTGAGACAGATATGAATAAAGGCTGTGAAGAAAAAGCAATAGTGAACTACTAAAAAAATTACTCATTAATACATAATAAATTTTATATTCCCTAGTTTAGAACTGCCTTACCTTTACAGAATTTAATCAGATGATCATTTCTTACATGTTATTCAATTCACTCTTTCATTAGCAAATGCTAACTTATAATAGGACTGTCATACTTTAAGTTCATTTTTTTTCCTTATGCTAGTGGACTTATTTACCTTGGCAAGCCTGTATAAACTTTCTCCTATATGAATATATCAGCAGAGAAAACTTGAATCTTGAAATAGTCTGATAAAACAACAGCTGTTCATCAACCACCCACTACATGTGACTACACCAATTTATCTCCTAATAAATGAAAGCCTTGCTATAAAATGTGTGGTTCAGATATTTTCTCTTTTTCAGCTATTTATTAAGTGAGCTTTCAGTCAAGCTATTTTTATATATTTCATAGCCAAATATATTGCTATACAAATAGACCAAAAGATAAAATGTGCTCTCAATCACTTAACAAAAAATATTCTAATGAGATTCCTTCTCTTTGTATCTGTCCCATTGATCCATTTACTAAACAAAGTTCAACTATCTGAAAATTACACATTTCTTTCACATTGAAGATTTTCAAACATGCCGCTTTAATATGTGTATATGCTATTTACACATTGTATAGATATGCTACTTTACTGACATAATAAGAAACCTCAAAAGAAACTTATAGACAGTCGCTATTAAGGGTCATTAGTGAGACAATAAATCTAGTATTATAAAACTTTAAACATTTCCAAAAATATGTACATTTGTCTTTATATTATTGATGTTTTGTATTAAAATGTCAAGCAAATGTTGAAAGCCACATACTGACACTAGCTCATATCTCAATATATATTATGCACTAGGTCAAAGTTCCTCATTAAAGATAGTATATGGAAGTCTATATTTCATACAGTCTTTTTTTTTTTAGAACATATTTTATTGATTTCAGAGAGAAAGGAAGAAGGAGAGAGAGGTAGAAATATCAATGATGAGAGAGAATCACTGATTGGCTGCCTCCTGCATGCCCCCCACTGGGGATCGAGCCCGCAACTCAGGCATGTGCCCTTGCCTGGAATTGAACCTGGGACCCTTCAGTCCAAAGGCCACTGCTCTATCCACTTGGCCAAACCAGCTAGGGACAGTCTTCTTAATCATTTCAATTTTTCCCTGCTTCCTTGACAGATTGTATTAGATCATTGCTAATTGTAAAGATGTAAGCTTGCAGTGCAGCTGAAGAGCAGCTTAGAAATGTCCTGTTGGCTCTACTTCTTCCCCACCCCACTTGTATTTATATCATCATTTCTCTTCAACCCAAATCTTTTTGGAAGAACTTTATATTTTGTAAAGTGTCAGTTTCATTAAAAATCAGTAATATCATCTGTAAAACCCACTTAACCAGGAACACAATCTGCAATACACAGAAACAAGCTGAAAGCAAAGTTACAGGTGAGAGAGGGCAGGACTGTGTACCCCTTTGCATGATGGGACCCCACTCTTTACTAAGAGCAATTCCTGGTAAGTGCCTTGTATGGGACCTCTGACATGCACATAAAGCCAGGACACCAGTGCCAATCACATATTAAGAAAGCTTACTGAATTTTCTTATTATTTTAAAATAAAAAGATACATAAAGATCGAAATTTCAACATGATCTTGCCATGAAGAACACGTTCGAAACTGCTCCCCTACATTCTAACAGAGTGAATTTCTAAAACCCAAACCTACTTCAAACTCTTTAGTTGCTTGCATTTGACAACTGTTTTAAGTCTAAATTATTTTCTATGGTATTTGAGCCTTTCAGATCCCCTCTGGCTTCTACCTTAAATGCAAGCTTTGCTGCAATGACATTTTCCTAAAGCACATGGTGCCACCATGGTTTGTTCCTGCTGCTTCCTCCATGGGGAATGGCCTCCTTTACATTCCATTGTGCTTGAAACACTCAACCACGTCCTGCAATGTTCCCCTTTGAACACTTTTGCAACACACCCAAGCACTCTAACGTACTTACTGATACACATTGCAGTTTTGGCAAAGAAGGGCCTAGCAATTTTCAGAAACTAATTTATAATGTTAAACCAGAATATGTATGTTTTAAAAATTATCCAGGTTTGTGTGCTGACAGTGGTAGATTAATAATTGTCTGAATGTTATAGAGGAAGACAAAGATATAGAAAATGAAGAGGAGGAAGGGGAGGAGAGAAGGGGGAGGAAGAAGGAAGGAAAAGGAAAAGAGGAGGACTGAGTGAGGGAAGAGAAGGAAGGAACGAAATTAAATCCATTGTAAAAGGATTGATTTTTTTTACTCTCACTCCACTGCTGAATCACTAGGTTGTCAGTGTTTGCATACTGTCTAATAAGTACAGCGAATCCAATCATAAACATAGGAATATGTCTAAATTACTTTCCAGAATAACTTCAAAGTCTACCTCACTGACCAAATCAGCCAGCAGTAACAGGGTTCACAGGTGACATCAGGAGCAAAACTTACTTAGTCATCACGCAGACCATGGTGGAATTAAAAGCAGATGATATCTTATATGTAACAAGTGTTTTAACCAAAAAGACATAGAACATCAATAGTATTTGAAATGTAAAACATAAAAGTATAAATACTAATGCAAGATACTAGTTCCAGCCAAAAATGTGAATAGATCTGTCACTCATGATTATTTTCTCCTATTTATCAAGGGATTATGTCGCTAAATGCTTTAATAGGTAAGATGATATTTTTTATTAACAAATAATAATTACAACTAGATTCAGAAGAACTAAATTGCACCTAGTTTATTAACATCATCAAAAAACGATTTAGATGAAGGCTTTCTCAATTTCTTGTGTTACCTAATTCTTCTTATACATCTTTATCTCATTAGGCTACAGAGGATGAAATTAAGGCAGGCAAAAAACACAACTGTGTTTCATTTCCAATAACTCATAATTTACAATTCTAAAGTACATAGTCAATACCTTAGACATTTTAAAGTCTTAAATGATTTATAATACATTCAACCAAAACTAAACTTTAAAGTTTGAAAAATAATTTAAAAAATAATTAAAATATCTTGGGCATTTTAAAAATAAATTTTACTTAAAGTAATGAACTAGTTTATAAGCTACCATTAAAGTTTAGATTTTTAAGGAACCATACCTTCTGTGACTTCATGTTGCTCAAATGGAGTATTCTTAGTGACATTATATATTTCTGTTTTTCATAACTTTAAATAATTTACTAGATAGAAGAAAAAGACTATCTGGAGTACAAATATGTATACTATTAATTTATACATACGAGCTTATGCTAAATTAATTTTCACAGTTGTTATTATTAAAGTACAGGGTTTAAGTGTGAGTTCAAACTATCACCACTTAATTTCTAATTCATAAAATTCACTACTTTTCTAATCTTGAGAAACTTGGTTTCTTTCCAAGCCTCATTCTCCTCATCTGTAAAATAGAGATACAAATCCTAGTCACAGCAAAGTGGAACTTACAATTCTATATCACCTTGACCATGTATAGAATTGACCTGGCCTACTTAAAATTTACTTTTCTAAAATAAAATATGCATACATTGAACCATTATTTTCTTCTTTCATTAATATAAACTCTAAGATGGCATTGCTATTTTTCCAAGTTTATTTTTAATTATATATCCCCATTTATTTCTTGTTTAAATAGAACCATGACCATAGTAGAGATCCCTAAAGGTCATTTTTCTGCTTTGGAACAATAAAATCACAGGAAGATAAGACAACTGTTTACCAGATAACTTGCATTTATTAGAATGGGCCTTTAGGAATATGTTTACACTAGATGCTTGGTGCATGAAATTCAGAATGGGTAGGGTCCCTAGGCCTAGCGATCAGGGCCCAACAGGGCCTTCCAGCTGCTGGTGGAGACCTTCCTTTGTTCCACGCCACCCCCTTGTGGTCAGCGCATGTCATAGCGAGCGATCAAACTCCCAGTCTCCTGGTTGAACTCCCGAGGGGACACTTTGCATATTAGCCTTTTATATATATAGATGGATGGAGTCCCTGTAATCCTTCTCTAGGTCTTCTTGCAAGAAAGATCCAGCAAAGTCTTCAGTTTTACCAATTACTATGCAGTATGTTCCCCCAGCAAAGCATTTATTTATTTATTTTTTCTTTTCTAACTTTAGGCACTTATTTGATTGAAAAGCTTTCCTAATACCAAATGAATTGGTCATTTGAATTTTACAACTGTAATTGATTTACCTAATGTCATTCTCTTTTTTTTCATATTTTATTGATTTTTTACAGAGAGGAAGGGAGAGGGACAGAGAGTTAGAAACATCAATGAGAGAGAAACATCGATCAGCTTCCTCCTGCACACCTTCTACTGGGGATGTGCCCGCAACCAAGGTACATGCCCTTGACTGGAATTGAACCTGGGACCTTTCAGTCCACAGGGCAACGCTCTATCCACCAAGCCAAACCGGTTACGGCCCTAATGCCATTCTTTATATTGATCCATGTTCCACTGATTCTATTTGTTCCCTTATAGTATTTCTAAAATATATTTTATGGTTGTATAATATTTCTTTTGATTCAATTTAAAATAGTAAGAGAAAAATAGTTTTCTTATCCTCTCCCTCAATTATGCTATGCATTGAAATTCCTCCATCGAGACCACCACCTTATGTTTTGTTTTGTTTTTTATTTCTCAGCTGTTAGTAGGGACCAACAATTGGAATTAGCCAGTGGGTGATTTGCTATGCTATAAAGCATATTGATAATCCTGGCAGAGGAGCATTTTAATGGCATTCCCTAGTTACTTTATGCACAAAACAAATTCTTTGGTGAATGTGGTTAATAATATATTAAAATAGTACTGCATTCACTTTTATAACTCAATCCATGTTTTATGTGAATGTTTTCCTCAGAAACAGAATTCTTGTTCATTTTAGTAGTATGAATTTGGTATATGAAATTAGGGCACAACAGAATCAATTTTCTCTTAGCTTGTATTTACTACCATATTTATTGTAAAAATTAGTAACATTAAAAAAATGATATCAATAAGTAAAAAAAATCAGTTTAATTTAGAGGAAAATACATACAATATTCATATTAATGTTTATTAAACCCCCTTAAAGTTCTTTATAAAATAAAAGAAAGAATTTATCATACAATTTTCAATCATGAATATGACAGGCAGTAAACAATTCTTAGTGGGCATTTGAATAAATGTCTAGTCAGGAAATGTGAAAGTGGATTATTGTGGGGGCAGTGAATTGTATAATGCTTTAGAAATTTATATTGCGTTATTATAATGAAAAGCCATAAAAATGTCTTTGGGTTTAACACAGGGCTGTAGAACTTCCTGCACCTTCAATATATTTGTGTATGTTGTAGCATCCTTCTTCTTTTTTTACAAAAAAAAGAACTATAAATGTTTCTAGAAGGTTATCTTAATATTCGCACTATTTTGAAATGACTGTATTTTCTACAAGATTCAACAAGATTTTTCTGAGTGCTTACTATGCGCATAGCATTGCACTGAGCTATGAAGGCAGTAACAAAAATAGAGATAATATAAAAGGACTACTAGTATTCAGACAATTCCCAATTTAGAATAATTCAATGTCTAACAATTTGTCAAATATAAAATACCCAGCCTGTTACGGCCATGTTATTTGAAGCAGGCAGGACGTTCACAAATAAATTTAGAACCAGTATCACTCAGTCCGCTTCTTGGGTGCACAAGTGAAAAGTCCAGCCTGAACATGCAAATGGTATCTAGGACAAGCCTCTCTTAAGGATGTCAGATGCTGCAAAGTTTAAGAGATAAAAAAATAAGAAGCACTAATAAGAATAAGGTATTATTCAATATGAGTATCAGGAAAGAAGTTATCCAGATTTTTTTATGGGACTGGAACATTTTAACATTATACAAAAATATGTTAAATGGTGATATTATTTTAATTATATAAAGACTTAAAATGAGAAAATTCATTTGAAATGCAAAGTCTCATATAGATTTTTAAAGGGTTTTAAGAATTCACTACAAAAATGCTTCTTACTAAAACTAAGTATATTTTCTTCTAGCATATATAGGGTTTTATTTTTATATTTAACTTCTAAATATCATTGGGAATACATATGTGTTTACATTCTTTCACCAAATAATTGTTTGGTGGTTTCCCCTCTCCCCCCCCCAAAACACACACACACACACACACACACACACAAACACGCAAGTTTTCTATACAGGTATGTGTAACTTGTCAGTCTAGAAACTACTTTCTTTTAGACACAAGAGTTACACCTATAATACCCTCTTTAATTCAAAGCACAGTTTAAAGAGTCTTAGATAGCAAACTGAAGGAAGGAATAGAATTTAGCCAAAGTGAACAACAGCAAAAACAATTTAATTAACAAAGAAGGCCCTCCTAGGAAACAGACAGAAGTCATTTTGCAAAGAATACACTGAATTCCTAATGATTCATGAAGCTGTGAACAGTAACATGACTATCCAAAACTGAAGAGTCTAAGATGACTACATGCCAATCCATTAAGGCCTTTGACTTTCTGAGAATCTGCTGATGCGGATATTAAAAGCTCTCATTGACCACAGCCATCATTCCAACAGCAAACAGTGGGCAACATGGGACACAGAACAGAAATTCTGAGGAGAATTCAGCCATTTCCCTTAGACACACCTATAAAGGGATTCACTAATTTTTTGTTATTTTCTAGACACTTTATGTCAGACCAGAATGAGAATGCTTTGTAATCAGCTTTATTCAATAACTAGAGACCTGGTACATGGATTCATGCACATTGAAAGGAAATTAATTAGAAGAAATATTTTAGAGTCAGGGAAGGGACCACAGGAGGTTGGCACCAGGGCGAGTCCAGCCTGTCTCACCCAGTCCCAATCAGCCAGACACCAGCAGCAAGCTAACCTACGGGTCGTCTGTCCCCTGGTGGTCAGTGCACGTCATAGCAACTGGTCGAACAGTCAAATGCTTGGACATAGCATATTAGGCTTTATATATATAGATGTTTGTCAATCAGCTGCAATTATTGTTCCATTGTTTGATTTCTCACTCACTCAAATTTTCTGCGGTGAAAATTTTGAATTAAAGAACTCACTTAGAAGTTTTAAAATAGATTATATATCTATTTTAAAATATATCTATCCAGGTGAACTCTCACACATGATTAATAATAATACTTAAGTATAAATTTGGTTGAAATCTCAGTAGCTTCCCATTGCCTCTAAGACTAAAATCCAAGTTCAAGATTTTTTTAGGCCCTTGCCATTTTATCCATGCTTCTAAAAATTTTACCCCTCAAAATTATGCAGAAAAATTGAATTCCTCTTTGTTATTACATGTGCTGTGCTTTCCCAGAGTCCCTGCACATTACTGCCCATGGCTCAGACACTGTACCTATCACACATGACCTCTTGGCACCCTCAAAATCCCTTTATATTTCCTTCAGGTGTCAGTTGCAATGTTCCTTCACCCACATGTCTTCCCAGCTGCCAAGACTGGACTAAGAGAAATTTCTTTGTATTGGGTACTCCCATATCCTTTCCATCACAGTGCATATATGCACCAGGGATTCAGAGAATAGCTTTGAATAAATTAGCAATGAAGGAAGCTATAAAGGCATTTGATATCCATAATGGTCAATTTAATAGGCCCTCGGAGAACAGCACTAAACAGTATTCTTTGGTACATTGTATTCTTCAGTGTACACCTGATTCAATCTGTTCTTTGCCTTGCCATCCTAACAGAAGGGTTGGCTCTGCAGAAAACATCCATTTTTGCTTCAGAGACTATGAAGGTAGACACTAATTAGTATCATTATTTCTTTCTAATATTCTAACAATAATTTAAAATAATGTTACCAGGTAGGCCTTTTCTGGTAGAGTTTTATCTCTTTTGTCATTTATATGCAAGACTTCATATATTTTTATAAAGTTAAAATTGTTGTTTATTATTATATTTGTATGTGGCAAAAACATCAAATTAAGTTTAGATATTATACTTAGTTTTATTGGCCTCTGGTAACTATTGATAATAGGATATATTCCTGTATTGGGCATTAGTCAAAATTGAACAACATTTTTGGAGCCTCCCTCTTCCTACTTTAAGAATGAAAGCCGTCCAGCTAGTGGTGCTCAGTAGTGTGGCTCAGTGGTTGAGCATGGGCCTATGAACCAAGAGGTCACAGTTCAATTTCCAGTTGGGCCCAGGTTGTGGATTCGATCCCCAGTGTAGAGTGTACAGGAGGCAGCTGATCAATGATTCTCTCTCATCATGGATGTGTCTATCTCTCTCTCCCTCCTGCTTCCTCTCTGAAATCAATAAAAATATATTTTTTAAAAAGAATGAAAGCTGGTAGAGTATTTATAACAAGTCATTACCTATTTTTGCTAGTTATGCCTACAGGGAGTGATTATCATATGTATTTAACCAGAGGAACCCCATTAGGAATTGAAAGCACCCACTGTTAAAATCTAATTAAGGTTTTCCCCAAGCTGTACATTTACTTGCTCAGTAAGAAAGAGTTTAAAAATATTTGTTTAAGACTGCGGGTTTTTAAAAAATATTTTCTAGATAATTTGCACAATCATTTATGTGCAAATCCCGATTATTCAGACCTTTGGTTTGTTCCCTTAGTTTGCAGTATGGGTTGTTTGCATAGCAAAAGGTCATTTCACTCATAAATAGTTTCCCTGTATGTGTCAATGCATGAGAGAAGGGTGTCCCTGGGACAGGCTCCCTAGATGGTCATACATGTGCAATTTAATCAATCACCATAAAAAATATAAATGTCTTGCTGAAACTAATATGGACTCTGAATGCCAGAAAAAAGACCAAAAGGAGGTTTCTACTAATATGGACAGTCACTGTTGGTTAAGGACCAAACATCCCTATGAGGCTTGGACCCATCCCTGGCCTGTGTTTAGCCACAAAACAGAGGTTGGAAGAAATGGAAAGAGAAAATCTGCAATGTACAGTCGGCAAACTGAAGAAATAAGGGGAAGAGAGTATCAGCCAAATGTCTAGATTCTTGCATGCGAACCCACAATTTGCTGCCCTGACTGCAAATTTAGATGAGGTCTTTGTCCTCCAATCTATCAAAGAAGTGACGGACAAAAATTCCTTCCTGGTCAAGCATTCTAAAATTCAAGGCAGCATAAGGATCATTGATCCACTCTGTAACAGACAAATTTATTCAATTTACTGTTACCTTTTTAAAAATCTTGTTCTACGTATATATAGGATATCTCAAAAAATGTATACACACTTTTAACAGCTGATAACTCACTTAACGTTCACTCCTTTCCAGGTTTAGCTGATATGAAATAATGGGTGAAGCCAGACTAGGCATTGAACAAAGGACATTTATCCACTAGACTCTTCTATGGGGATACATAAAAGATAAACTTTATGTTACAAAACCAGAGACAGCTGACACACTGAGGAGGCACAAATGCTGAATGGAATGAATCTCCATGTTTGTGATTCCACGGCTTCGGGATATCAGCAGTTGCTGGACCAGGACAGACATCGGTTTGAAAACCTAAAGATGTGTACATTATGGACTGTTTTCGCCAAAACCGGTTTGGCTCAGTGGATAGAGCGTTGGCCTGCGGACTGAGGGGTCCCGGGTTCGATTCCGGTCAAGGGCATGTACCTGGGTTGCGGGCACTTCCCCAGTGGGGGATGTGCAGGAGGCAGCTGATCGATGTTTCTCTCTCATCGATGTTTCTAACTCTCTCTCTCCCTTCTCTCTGTAAAAAATCAATAAAATATATTTAAAAAAAAAAAAAAGATGTGTACATTATGGACTGTTTTCATACATTGTGTCCATCTTGAGATTATCCTACGCGTGCGCGTGCGCACACACACACACACACACACACACACAAATTGCATAAAATATACCTAAAAATTGCAAATATGCTTTATATTAGAAATCACTAATGACTGAAAATCAGTACAGATTTGTTAGATAAATAATCACTTTTTAAAAAATTTGTTAGAGAAGCTTTTGTTTTCTTGCTTAGGGTACAAAATAGCACTAGTCCACTGAAGGAAGAGCTCTCTAACAAATGTCAATGGTCATTCTAATGCCTCTGTGTTCATAAACAAATTAGAAGTCTAACTTTATGATTTCTAAAAAAATAATTTCATAACCATAATATTTTGGGGTTGTTGTGAGGATTAAATGAGACATAAATATATTACCTTTTATAGTGTGATATACTACATAACCTATGGTGTGTGTGTGTGTGTGTGTGTGTGTGTGTGTGTGTGTGTGTAGAATAATCTCAAGATGGACACAATGTATTTTTAGGTGATAATGGAGAGATAAATAAATTAAATATTTATTAATTTTATGTTATCTATTGTTATTAATAAGAAAACATTATAAGTCACTACTGTGATTACACTTATATCAATTTTTCTTTAGTGGGGAGTACAGTAATAAAAATTTCAAGTATTATTCATGTTGATATTTAAGCATTTAACAAAAATCTTTTATAATGAAAATGTTTGGCCATATCCCAGACTCTATGTTTTTCATTTCTTAGGGTGTTTTATTTTTAATTAAACTAGCAAAAATCTTTCCATAGAGACATAATTAGATTTTATGAGTATTTAATAACTGACAGTATATTCTTTTCTGACCTACAGCAGACTTTATTACATAGGAAAATTAGTTTTCTCATATAACTCTATGCTTCTCATTTATCTGATTTTATTGACTGCCTTAATTAAAGTGACAAAATATATTAGTAATTGATTTTGTGATAAAATAAGTAATTGTAATTAATTAGTTTTTAAATTATTAGCATAAATCAATTTTCTACTGGCTTTCCTTTTTTTTTTTTTTTTAGAATTCATACACTTGGGTCATGATATATGAAACAGTGATTCAACTTCCCTTAGACAGATGACTGTACAAAATATCTTTTTTCCCCTATTATTTTAAAATTCAGCAGTGGCCTCTTGATCAGTCTTGAACACTTCTCAATAGTCCAGACTCCTTAACTCTACGTAATGTCAATAGTTGCAGGTGCCTTGAACTAAGAGCAATGTGAGGCTAAACAACTGAATATAGAAGAAGAATCAGGAAAAAAGGATAAAGTCCCTGCAAAATAGCATATTCACAGAGACCCCCCAATTTTTACTGCTTTGTGAATAATAATGTTCATTTATACACTGAAATAAATGTCACTACAAATGGGTCACTTCCCTTTAATTTCTTTTGCTACTACTTATAAACTATATTTTCATTTGAAATTGATTTCTCTGCTTTTAAATTTGCTAATATTTTGGGGTTAGAACCATCTTACTTGTATATTCTCCTGTAGACTCTGACTCTAGGAAATTTAGTTTGATGGTCAGTAATACGTCAATCATTGCTTCATTTTTGTCATTAAAAAAATATTTCTTTATATTAGACCACATAATATGACTCTATGGAAATTAAATGTTACATGTTGTCTCTAGCTACAGTACAGTAGTAACTAATAGAACATTTGAGGGACTTTTATAATTCCATTCTAAAATATAAGTTACATATAGTTTCTAATCTTATGGCTTGTTTGTCTGAAAAGGAAGACTTCATAACCTCACTTGTAAAAATTAATAAATTAATGCTGGCCTTTATCCTTCATGTTTTTCATGTCAATAAGAAAGGAAAATGCATCATATAGACTTTATTTGATATCTGTCAATGTTTTTGACATCCTCATATCATATAGCTCAGGAGTTATTACATTGACATTAAGTTTAAATGGCCAACTATGTAACATTGATCTTAGAGAAATGGGGGAGAGAAATAATACATTTTCCTGCACTGGATGGATACTCACAAACTGCAAGAATGGTTTTACAATATTAATTGGCTGCCACATCAACAGATTTCTGTTATTGATAATCAAGGGAGATCTTGTGGTTGAAACAATGTATAAAGGCCAGGTGAGGGCTGAGAGAAGGAAGAAGTGGAAGTTATATTTTCCCTTCTTCAGTAATCATTTACTCTCCACACTGTAGCAAATAACAGTCAGAATCACAAATAGTTCTCACTTAAGAACATGTGAGCAAAATAGAGTAAATGTTGCAATACAGCATAGGAGCATGGTTAATCTTTCTAAAGTTGAATTCTGAATTGACTTAAATTCAAAAGTTGACAATAATTCAAAGTCATGACAATATGGTTAATGAGGTCAGAAAAAACTATCTACCAAAATCTATATATAAATAAGATTACATATACAACTATATTGCATAACATACACTTAGTTATATAAAACTACAAGGAGATAAGCATTATGCAATATTGACTGAACATTCAAAAAGGTCATAAAAGTTACGTTTGTCCTAAATGTAAGGAAAAAGGTAAATTATATCCAACAATGAGCACCAATTCACATTTTAGGTAGAGAGAATATTTTGGCATTTCTCACTTATATATTGTCCTAGAGGCCCGGTGCACAAATTTGTGCATGGGTGAGGTCCCTCGGCCTGGCCAGCTCTCGGGGGCTGATTGGGGCCAGCTGGTCAGGGAAAGGGACCGTGGGAAGTTGGCCTGCTGCAGGAGGTTGGCTTTGGGAGCGCACTGACCACCAGGGGGCAGCTCCTGTTTTGAGTATCTGCCCCTGGGGGTCAGTGCACATCATAGAGACCAGTCGACGAGTTGTTTGGTTTTTCAGTCACTTAGGCTTTTATATAGAGATATTTCAGTGGAACATAAGTACTTTTTTAAAAACAAACTTTTAAAGATGGATTTTAAAAGGATGATGTTTTAAACATAAATGTTATTTAAATAATCCCTATGTTATTGGATTCTTTTAAATTTTGCTATATGAATATTAATTTAAATCTTTCTATCAATTATATTTAAACCCTGGTTGTTTCAGGCTATCATATGAATTTCCAGATATGGACAGTGGTTATTAAGGAAAGGATCACTGTTTCACTTCATACCAATAAGACATAACTAAACTTTTTAATTATTTTAAATTCAGTTATTTTTTTATTGCTCATATGTCCTAAGATTATTATATCTTTCCCAAATATATGAGAATTCTATATTTTCTGCCTTCAATTTGAATGGTTTCATAAGTTGTTATGTTTGTTCCCTGGGAACATTATTTATTTCCCATGGCCATTAATCAGTGTCACTTGTGCTAAGAGGCTATGCAGGGATTTCTGCCTAATGACCAAGGAAACTGAATTTATTGGTAGGGAAATCTTCAGCTACAGCTACTAAACTGCTATTAGTACAATCCTTAACAGCTCATTACCACAGGGATATGTGAATGTACAGCGTGACTTAAATGGGAACCACATTTAAAGAAGAAAAAAAGTTATTTGTTTATCCTTTCCTGACAGAGCTCAGCGAACAGAATAAACTCCAATGTGACAACAAGGAAAAAAAAAGAAAACTCTGACAAGATGAAATATCATCTCTTTCTTGTTAAGAAAGAAATGTTATGAAGAATTCAAACTAATGTGTACAAATTGCTTCATCCAATAATTATCAATATCCTGTGAGGCAACAGACTGTGCATATCCAGGCTCAGAAAGAAATGTTCATAAAAAGTTCCAGTAAAGAAGCAAAAGCAGTGTGAACGTTAAGAAAGGCATACTTGGTAGTATATTGGAATTTACACAATCTTGCTTCCTCTCTCTCTAAAAATCAATAAATAATTAAAAAAAATAAGGCTATAAAGAAGGAACAATAAGGCTATAAAGAAAGGCTGGGGAGAGAATAAAATGTTGTATATTTATTTCATTTCTCATGTACATTGATTACTGCCAATCCTATATAATAAAGAGCTAATATGCTAATTAGACTGAACAGCAGAACGACCATCTGGATGACCGTCCGGATGACCTTCCAGATGAAGCTAGGGCTGCGAGGGCCGTGCCCCTTGCACTAATTTTGTGTATTATATAATTTGACAAACCATCAATGGCAAAGTATTAAAATAAGTTTGAGGAATGTTTTAAATTAAACAAAAACGGAAGTTATGAAATTCAACCATAAAATATTAGCATACCATAGAGTTGGAAAAATGGGTTTGAGGTGGATTGTGGAGGACATTGAATGTCATCTCAAAGAACGTTGGGCTATATCATCATGCTGTTCACAATGATTCAGTGTAGGGGTTTGAGGACCAGAGTGACATGAGTGAAATAATTACTTAGGGAACAACAATCTTAAAGTTTGTAGACTATCTTTTCAGAAGAAGAAAGACAATTTACAAATCAAAACAGGAATTTAGCCCAGCCAGTGTTGCTCAGTGGTTGAGCATTGACCTATGAAACAGGAGGTCATGGATTTGATTCCTAGTTAGGGCACATGCCCAGGTTGCAGGGTCGATCCCCAATGGGGGACGTGTAGGAGGCAACCGATCAATGATTCTCTCTCATCATTGATGTTTCTATGTCTCTCTCCCTCACTCTTCCTCTCTAAAATCAATAAAAATATTTTTTTAACAAATACAGGAATTCAGTAATGAAGCAGACAGACTCAACAAAAGAAAATGAGATCAAGAACCAGAGGAAGGGGAATATTGAGAGATGAGATGTTTAGAAAGTAAGTAATTAGAAGTGAAGTAGAGGAATAGTGAAAGGGCACAGAAAATAAATAATGTTTCCATGTGGATTAGCTAGGAGAATGTTAATAACATAAAAAGTGACAGAGAGAAATTAGAAGCATGAATCAAAGAATTCCAAAATGTGTTAGATAAATTGTTCAAGGAATCCGAAGAAACTTAGTTGAAGTGATTCAAAATCTTAGACATGAAAAACTCCAGGTACCATTGACATTGTAATTTTTTTCCAAGTTGAAATCCAATCCCAACAAGTGTCTTTAATTACCATCATTCTGTTACAACCAGTAATGACTAAATCCATACCTTGTTTCTATCAAATTGCTTAAATCTCTCCAATCAGATACTTAAATTCTTGGTTCATTGGTGAACAGTGACTGGAAGTACTTTATTGCCTTTCTATTTTTAATTCTGGCATAATTTGTGATGAATAAGGACATTAGAATCAATGAACCATAATGCTTGGCAGATTTATGATAATTTCCCCCCCTCACTTTGTTTCTAGGTTTCCTAACTTAGTCAAAGGCACTAAATGAAGACAAAGACAAAGAGTGAAGGGATCCTTCGCTACATCTAAGTCAATCTTTAACACATCAAGTCGATTAGCATCATTATAACGTAACCACCAACATACAAAGAGCAGTAGTAAATTATAAAGAGCAGTAATTTACTTTTACACATTCAAAGAACTGCATGTTAAAGACTGGGTTATTCATTTTCCTTGTCCACATCTCAACCCAGAGTGCTCTCATAATAGGACAGAATGGTCCAATATTCAGGGTTCAGAGCCAAAAAGACTCTTATTCCAATATTACTGAATGGCCAAGTAACTTGGATAGAGTGTACACACACTTTCTAAGCCTCAGTTCCCGCAATAGAGATGACAATACAAGTTTGTACATCTGAGGTTATTGTAAAAGAGATAATCTAATGCAGGTGGTAACTGTACCGTAGGCCTTCCATAATTGCTAGATAGATGTTAACTACTGCTATGACTACTAGTGGCCAAATTATTCATAGTATTGCTTAATCATCTACATATAAATGATCTGTAGTGGTATTTGGTATTATCATCATAGTCAGGTAAACTTTTGAAAATGGAAAATTATATGAGAGAGATATTTGTAGAGCAAAAAAAAGAAAAAGACGAAGTCAGGAAACCATTCAAAAAGTTTCCCACATATAAATAAAACAGACTTTGAATCTTTGCCTTTCAGGCAGTATTTTCTGCAAACTGTGACCTTACTTTTAGAAACATACCATCCATCACCAAATAAGACACACCTGAAATTCTAGAAAGAAATTTCATTTTTGCCTCTCCGGAAGTGAGTAAACATGTTAGCTTGAACCACACTAAATACCATATGCATCCCAACTCTTGTTGACACTTACAGTCCTTTACATCTTGAGCCATAATATTCTCTCTGATCTTGAAATTATTCCCTATTCCTGTCAATCAGGTTTTCAGTGTCTGCGAATTTATGTCTAGGGAACTTTTGCTAACCCAGTCTTCTAAATTTACTGATTTTAAACATGACTGATTAATCCAAAAACTTTGATATTTCTATTACCTGACACTAGATTAAAAGGCAACTAACATGAGTCCTGTCTAGGTATCCCAGTTGGTTAGAGCATCATCCCAATATGCCAAATTGTGAGTTCGATCTCTAGTCAGAACACATATAAGAAGCCAACAATGAATGCATTAATAATTCGAAGAACAAAATTTGCCTGTCTCTCTCTCATAAAAATTATAAGGAAAACAAAACAAAATGGAAACAAGATGAAACCTTTGAGGTAAATTCCTAACACTTGCAAAACCAAATAAGCCATGAGTGATTAGCTGCGGAAAGACCCATTTCTATCACACTACAGATAAGTGTTAATCAATTTAATTTATATTTAAGTTACTATAGACTCCTAAATAGGTAATAAAATGTAACATGTATTCTAAGACCATTACCTTTTGAGGCCACCAGATATTCTACATATACAGGGTGTTCTAAAAAATATAGATATGCACTTTAACAACTGATAGTTGTTAAATGAAAATGAAATGTAGTTTAATAAACATTGCATTTATAATTATTCAAAGTGTGTGCATACATTTTTGGGGACAACCTATATTTATCTTTCCTTTTGAGATTGAATTATTTAAAGAAGCCACATTTAATTATTTTAGTAAAGTAAAAGTCTGGAACATTTTCTCACTAATTTTATTTGTCCCTATGTCTCATATGACCTTATTTAATGTTTTATTTGCATATTTCCAAACTGTTGTTTCTCTAATATATGCTATCTCAATATAGATTATGTAATTGAATTAACTTCAAGAAGTATAAATTAAATTATCAACTAAAGAAAAATATTGCCGAAACCGTTTGGCTCAGTGGATAGAGCGTTGGCCTGCGGACTGAAAGGTCCCAGGTTCGATTCCGGTCAAGGGCATGTACCTGGGTTGTGGGCACATCCCCAGTAGGAGATGTGCAGGAGGCAGCTGATCGATGTTTCTCTCTCATTGATGTTTCTAACTCTCTATCTCTCTCCCTTCCTCTCTGTAAAAAAATCAATAAAATATATATTAAAAAAAAGAAAAAGAAAAATATATTGCTTTCAACTCTAAAACACAGCAAACACCAACATTTTTAGTTCTTTCGGGACAACATTAAGATAAAGAAAAATACTTACAAAGCATGAAATCCTTTTGAACAAGAGTCGAAGTCATGCCCGCTAACTGGAATTAGCTATAAAGCAGAACTTAAAACCATGTAACCATGACCTCCAGAGGGCGGACCTGGAACATCTAAATGACTACGTTTTAGAGCACAGTAATGGAGAACTGGGGACTGCAACCATTAACTTCTTCATTCAAAGACATGTCTATTGAAACTCTACAAACTTCAAGTCAGAAATAATACGAAAGATTCTGTATAACTAGTAATTGTAAACAGAAAATTACATATAATACAAGGTGCTGCCATAGCATTCGGGTATAGAGGATACATTACAGATGTCTTGGAAGATCAAGGGAGGCTTCCTTGAGGAGGTTATCACCTAAGCTGAACATAAATTAATCAGACAGGAACTTAGGGACAATGTTCCAGACCATGAGAGCAGAAAATACATAAGGCTGGAGATGAGAGATTTTGTAGGAATACCATCTGACGTTCAGAAGACCCTCTTATAGGGTAGATCCAATGCCTGATGGATTTACCTGATAAAATGTATAAAAAATAGCTCTTAAAATAAGCACAAAAGAATATTTTTCCAATACTGGGCCAACATTGTTTTTATACATTTTGCCATATATTAACAATAACCTGAACTTTCATATCAGCGTGGGAGGAAATGTGTTGCTGTAAAATTATGACCTGACTCTGAAAAAAAAAGTTAAAGAAAAGTGCCAAGTTAATTTAAACTAATGCAAGCATTATAAACTGACTCAAGTTGGAAAATAAATGATCAAAAAGTATTACTTAACCGATGGTCCATAGAGAATATTACTTGAATGTGTTGTGACTGAAGCAATCATTCATTGGCCAATTGTGTTCTGATTTCCATTATGTTAGGCTCTGAGGATATAAAGATGAATAAAATGTGTGTGTTTTTTTTTCATTCTTGAGAAGCTCATAGTAACTGTTTAATATTTGTCCGTTGAATGAATGAACATGAACATTTGAAAGCACCGCACATTCAATCATTGTATACACAAATATACAGAAGTGAAAAGGCAGCAACTACTTTAATTTTTAACAGTTCATAACACTGTCCTCTATTCATGAAACTACATATCTTAAAATGACCATCAGACTCTTAGAATCTGCTTTCTGAATTGGATTAATTTCATAGGAGTATATTTAGTGGCATCTACAATACTAGAACTTTCATAGGGGGTGAATATTACTTCCAAGTTGTCAAGAACATGAATAGGATCATTTCCCAAGAGGAAATTAGGAAACTGGCAACATTCTAAGATCTGTACTTGCCCCTAGAATGCACCTATTCAGTCATACGTGAGTCAGCAGCTGCTCCCACTCACGCAGAGGACAAGATACGCACTTGACATGACATCTGTGTGAGCCCTTGCAGACAGAGCTTACATGACTAAATCTATACTAGCAACAGCTCTTTTGAGAGATTTGGAAGAGGTCATCTAGAAAACAAAAAAAATAAAAGTTTTTCAGAATAGAAAAAAAAGTTTCTCAATAGAAATTGTAGTGACATATTCATCAAAATAAAAAGAATTGTAATATTTTATTACAGCTAACATAATGTGTTGAATGTTGACTCTCTAAAAAAGATATTTCCAAATAATGTAGCATCATTTGGAAAGGTTTTTTTCAGATGTAATTAAATTAAAAATATCAACCATAAGAAAAAATGAAATACTGACATTTGCAACAACTTGGATGGAACTTGAGAATATTGTGCTAAGCAAAATAAGTCAAACAGAAAAAGTTAAGAGCCATATGAGTTCACTCATATGTGGGTTATAAAAGTGAAAGCAACAGATAAACAAGAAAAACAAACAAACCCTCACAGATACAAATAGTAATATGGTGGTTCCCAGAGGGAAGGCAGGGAGGGGGGTAGTAAAGAGTAAAGGGGATCAAATATATAGTGACGAAAGATGATTTAACTTTGAGTGGTGGACACACAATATAATATACAGATCATTTATCATAGAAATGTGAATTTGAATGCCGGGAGCCGGTCCATCCTTGCTGTTTTAAGGGACCTGGCATATATGGCATACTGTTCTTAATATGTTTGCTCACCTTCTTGGCACTATGTGTTTTAACCAAGGTCTCCTCTCTGAGAAAGGTTGTTTCCCCAGGTAGGGATTTTCCCCTGAAGTTAGAGAGGGAATAAAACCCCTCAACTAAGTGCCAGGCGGGTAATTAATCACTTTAACTACAAAGAATCATGCTTAAGCTACATAATCTTTACTCCCTGGAATGGAGATAAGAAACACCCTAACCTTTGTAATAGAGATTGATAGGATTGAATCAACTGGTATAAATACAGATGTAACAAGGCAGCAAGACACAGAACTTAGGAGACAGAACTTAGAAGACAGAACCTACAGACAGAAGAACTTCTCTGGAGAGTACATGGCAAAAGATCCTGGACTGAACCTGACTACAGAAATTGGCAAGAGAACCTGACTAGAACCTGGTGACTGAACCTGGCCGAAGAACCTGGAGACAGAACCTGGCTGGAGAACCTAGCGAGGGAACATGGCTACAGAACCTGGCTGGAGAACCTGGAGAACCTAGCAAGAGAACATGGACACAGAACCTGGCTGGAGATCCTAACCAGAACTTCGCTGGAGATCCAGAGCAGAACCTCTCTGGAGATCCAGACCAGAACTTGGCTGGAGATCCTGGCTGGAGATCCTGGCTAGGCTGCTGATCAACTGAACGCTGTCTCCGTGTCCTTCCTTCTTCGCCGACTCCGTCTACGCCTTTGGGAACCCCTGGACCTGCTGGGGTTGGACCCCGGCATTTGAAGCCTATGTAACTTTATTAACCAATGCCATCCCAATAAGTTTAATTAAAAATAAAAAGAATGTAAAGGTTAGGTCATCCTGGAAGATCCTAAATTGAAGACAAGTGTCTCTATGAAAGACAATTAAAGAGATTTGAACCATGTAGAGGAGAAAGCCATCTGGAGATAAAGGCAGACACGAGTTATGCAGCCATAAACCCAGGAATAGCTTGGGTACTGGATGCTGAAGGAGCAAGAAAAGCTTTGCTTCTAGAAGGCACATCACCTTGATTTTGGCCTCTGGCACCCAAAAATGTGAGAGTATTAATTTACGTTGTTTTAAGCCACCAAGTTTTTGGTTCTTTGTTACAACAGCCACAGGAAACTAATACAGTTGCCAACGTAAAACCATTTTCAAACAGTTATTTTCATTGGCATAGGGGAGTTAAAGGCTGGCAATAACAGTATTACTTCCATGGGATTAGTAGGTTGTGTGTAGGAGTAGAATTAAACCTGAACATGTGGCAGTAAATTGAGCTCACCATGTGGCTTCTTTCCAACCGCCCCCCCCCCCGCCCCATTTTATTTACTGTCACAGTGAATGGCTTCATCGTGTAAGTAATATTTCAAAGCTGAAATTTGGGAGTTTTTCTGGGTACCTTCCTACCTCCATCTCTTTGACATCTGCTGCTCCTAAATGTTTTTGAAACCATCATCCTTCCATCCACTTTTATTCCCACTAGATACATAATATCTTGTGTTGCATATTCCTTTCCTTCTTGTGGTCATGGTAATTCCCCTGTCACTCAGACAGCAGAATAATCATTCTATTGTGTCCATTTACTCCCTTTTTAAAATCCTTAACCCATTATCCTTGCCTAATGATGTATTATACCTGCATTGGAATCTCTTCAAGATGTAGTCCTGATATATCTGCCTGGCCGCTTTTTTGATCATACCAACACAGAATTAACCTGGGCATGGTTACACACCTCCCGTGTGGCTCACCGAGGACCTGAGACTTCTCTGTTACAGCTCTTTCCACATTGCTATATACCCTCTGGCTTCTCTACTAGCTATGTCTCCCTTGAAGCCAGGGATTAGGTGTTATTTGCCTTTAATCCTCAGAAACTAGTACTGTGGCGGGAGTCTCAAATCTAATTGGGATTCCATTGTTCTGACAACACTCAGTAGATGTGTTCATTTGTAGGAAAAGACGGGTAGTTATTTTTGTTGTTGTTATTATTACTATTATTTTAACTTTCCAGAAGAAAGTTTGTGTATCTTTGAGGATGGCTAAGGAATTCAGTAATGATTACTCCAAACTAGGCGTACAATATTAGAAGAGAGTGCCATAGATGAAGTAGAGGGATTTATCATAAGCCACGCTAATGTGAGGACCTAGGAAAGTATATTGGGGTTTGAATAGCACCCCCTGCTCAAATTCATGCCCATAGAAACCTGTGAATATGATATTTGAAAACAGAATTTTTGTAGATGTAATCAAATTAAAAGGAGGTCAGTTGATTAGAGCAAGCTCTGAACCCACCATGACTGCCTCCTTATAAAAAGAGGGGAATTTGGACACAGAGACACAACTACACAGAGAAAAAGACCGTGTAAAGATGGGAGCAGAGAATGAAGTGATGCATCTATAAGCCAAAGAATGTCCAAGATTACCAGCAACCACCAAATACTAGAAGAGGAAAGGAAGGATTCTTCTCTCGAGCCTTTGAAGGGACCAGGACCAACACATCAATTTCATACTTTTAGCCTCCAGAACCGCCAGAGAAAAAAAGCTGTCTTGCTTTGAGCCATTCTGCATGCTGTACTTTATTACAGTGATCCTGGGAAATGAACACAGTAACTGAACATGATACCCAGTCTGGGGAAGAGCATTTTTCCAATTTCTATGTGGAACACAACTTGGATTTAATGCTCACAGGCTTTGGAATTTATAACTTGGGAAACATTGGAGGAAAAAACTCTCTTGACCCAGACTTAGCATTGTCACTGTGGATGCTGGCCAAAATAGCACTTGTGAGATGCCATTCTCAAGTGGCTTTAAGTACAGCCAACATTAACAAGGAAAGGTCAGAGTGAAAGATTATGGAATAACATTAACATGCGCAGCCTATGTGACACATCTCTGGGGCCTCCCGGATATAAGTAGACAAGACTTTTGAGAAAAGCTATACATCCTTATTAAGCAGATCATGGTAAGAACCAGAGTTCATCACTGTCAACATCATTATATTAATACTCTTAGTCTAGTAAAAGTCAGGTTTAGTACATTTCTGGCCTCCAATAAATGTCTGAATTATTTGTTTCATCCTTTACAGGATGAAAGACAATAGGAAATAGTTGCCAATGCAAAAGCAAGAGAGTATTTTTAAAGGAAAAATTCTTATTTTATGATAAGAATGCTATTAGTTAACTCAACAAATATTTTATGAGAACTCACTCATGCTAAAATGATGGGAGGAGGGAGAATTTGTGAGGTACAGAAAGGAAGCAAATGTGTTCCATTGCCAGAGTGTTCATTATCTAGTTGGTGAGGCAGACATGAAAGCAAATGATGATGAAATTTGATTAAGAGATAGACACTAAGCACTTTGGAAATAGAGGAGACAGTCTATGTCTGTTAAGGAAGACTTCTTAGAGCTGATGTGTAAGCTGTGTGAGCTGCTTTCTGAAAATTCAGGAAGTAGGAATTTTCTATGACTAGAGCATGACAGAGTTTGCCATGGTCTAGAAGTATGAGAAACCATGGCACATACAGGGAATGTTACATTATTTTTGCAGTACTAAGCCTTAGGGCTAGTGAAAGAAGTATGTGTGAGAGGTTGATTAAAGGCAGAGAGAAATTGCAAGACTATCCTATATAATAAAACCCTAATATGCAAATCGACCAAACAGCAGTATGACCGGTCGCTATGAAGCACACTGACCACCAGGGGGCAGAGCCTCAACACAGAAACTGCCTCCTGGTGGTCAGTGCGCTCCCACAGGGGGAGAGCCACTCAGCCAGACTGCGCTCAAAGCTGGTGAGCGCAGCAGCAGTAGCGGGAGCCTCTCCTACCTCCACTGCAGGCAGGTGGTAAGGAGTGAGGGGTCCCAGACTGTGAGGGGTCCCAGACTACAAGAGCCCTGGACTGCAAGAGCTCCAGACTGCAAGAGGGATATCTGCCTGCCAGCTTAGGCCCAATCCCTGGGGCCCAGATCCCAAGGGGTCCCTAACTACAAGAGGGTGCAGGCCAGGCTGAGGGACACCCCCCTCCAGTGCACAAATTACATGCATTGGACCTCTAGTTTCACTATATCAAGGCAAACAAGTTAATGGCTTAATTAAAATCATTTGTTCCTTATTCATAATTGAAAATTTTTCTTCTATGTAACAAATAATTATATGTATAAATGGATCTACAGTCCTTTCTCACCCATTGCCCCTTCTAAATACTAAGTGAACACACCAGAGAGATTTAGTTGAATATTATGGGTGTGGAAACTAATGTGTGATATCTTGGATGAAGTACCTCTCTTATAAAAACAAGTTAAAAAAACAACAACACAGTGAAAGCTTGATTTTCCATGTTTACATCTCTCAGAATTGTATAAGCTTCATTGAAAACCCAGCTTCAGAGTCAGCTGTTTACATTAAAGATGGAGGTCCTGAGGTAAGTGATGGGGATACTGGTAAGACTTCTGGGCCCAAGGCTTAACTCTGGGAAAGAAAATGCAGCAACTGGTCCATCTCCATTCATAATTCATGACTTGGTCCCTAAGTAGCTTAGGAATAAAATGAGTATTTAAAGATTGGAAGAATCAGGGAGGCTTCTTGGAGGAGTCATTATTCCATATGGGTCTTCAACAGGCTCACTGTCTTGATTTTGTGAAAAGAAAAAAAATATACAAGGAAAACTGTTGACATCATGTCATCAGCCACCTAATTCAGTCCCAATAAATGATTCAGTCTGTAAACAGACTGCTAATTTTTTAACTGAGAATTCACTAGGAAATTTGTTTTAAAGTCTAATTTCAATCCTTAGTTAAAGACAATACTAGAATAGACAGAATTCATGGCTCTAATTCTGAAGATTTTACCCTACTAGATCAAGCCAAATGGAGATGTTTTACTTTTTAAACAACATATTTATTTATGTATGTTATATACTTTAAGTAGTAAAAGCAGTTTTGCTTTCATGAGCAATGAAGCATAACTGATGATAGAGGGCAAAGAAAACTTTTCAAAAATAAAAACATTCAACAGTAGCAAAGGGCACTTAGAAACTGAATAGGAAAACTTGCTTTTATATGAAACATTATTCTTTTTGAAACTATCTCCCATGTAAAAGCTCCTTTTGAGAAATTAGGTTTTCATCATCTCTCACGAGCAAGCTATAATGCCAAGGATGGGTTTAAACCATCAGAATGGTTCCTTGCAGCAAAATACTGAAAATGCAGCCAGCCATTCCTGCTGAACTGTTTTTAATGAGCTTAGGTTATCTTGTAACAAACCTAAAACTATTATAATATTGGCTCCTGCTACTGCTGCTCAAGTGTTAAGTACAAATCTATTGCAAATTCAACTCTTACCTGCTTGGAATGCAGTTCAAAACAGCTTGCTTTCAAATAAAACTATCTGTGCAAATACCAATCTTCAAATAGAGATAGGTTATGTGAAAATGGCTTAAAGTGAAATTGGACAATTAAATCTGTATTGCCCAAGACATAACACAGAGATTCACATATGGATGCCAGAGAAAACAGGAGAGGATATATACTTTACACTATTGTAAACAGGGTCAATGACAGGTATTTAGACATATACTATCTTTAGAGCATGATTTCCTTGATCAAATCTGGGCATTGTTTTTGAAAAGTACTGGATCCCAGTGATGGAGAAGCTTTGAACTAGAAGCTTTTCCCACCCCTCACCCCTGCTCTCCCACTTCAAAGAATCTAAAGAGTACACATAATTATGGTGTGTTCAGACAATGCAAATATAACAAAAATTACCTGAAGAAATCTAACACTCAGCTTGAAGGTCACAGAAAACATCTTTATTTACTTTATATATTTTTTTATTAAAATTAAACCATGATGTTTGTAAAATTATTACAAAGAAAGCAGATAGATGTATTATATATATTTTTCCTAATCATAAATGTGAAAATAAGTTATTTTATCTCTCAAAATTAGCATGTTTTTTTTTTCTTTCCATACTTTGTGCTTTATATTCCCTTAGGGAATATAAATAGAACCCCCATCCCTTCCTCTTCTTCACCTGATAACTTACTCTTATTCTCTTATACTTCCAGACTATACTCCAAACCTCCTTGTTTCCATTAACATTTACATTCCATATGTACCTTTAAATACTTTCATCATACTTGTATTGTGTTAGCAATAAATCTTTAAATACATGTTCTCTAGTAATTATAGTATTAATAATATTTAATGTATAAAATGTTATGATTTATTCAGCACCCATGTAGGTGCAATATAATCTTTATATATAACTAGAGGCCGGGTGCACAAAATTTGTGCACTGGGGTGGGGGGGGAGGAGGGGTCCCTCAGTCCAACCTGCACCTTCTCCAATCCGGGAGCCCTCAGGGAATTTCCTACTGACAGCTTAGGCCCACTCCCCATGGTTCTCTGCTCTCTGAGGGGCCTGCCTGTTCCACACCATGGCAATGGGCAAGCAGGACTTACTGGGTGCTGCCTGCGGGCTGCACTTTTCTGCTTGCAGGTTGCCACAGCAATGCCTGCTGGGCTCATGTTGCCAGGATAATGCCGCCAGCGTCCTGCCCCGGCCGCTTGGGTGCCACCATCTTTGTCGTGGAGTGATGGTTAATTTGCATATTACTATTTTATTAGATAGGATGGATTTTATATAAATGTATACATATCACATATATAATTTCTTTTAATCAAATTTGAAAACAGCTCTCAGTATTTACGTAATGTACCTAAAGTCACACAGCTTGTAAGAATTCATTTCTGTATTTATCCCCTTCATGAAATTGTGGACTTTCAGAAGTTAGAGATTGTATCTCAATCTTTATAAACCCTGGTAGCCTCTCAGTAGTTGTCTGCTAAATAATACACATTTTACAAATGAAAAATGAGAACCTATATCTTTTGGAAAAGTCAATTTAACTGAAAGTATTTCTTAATCTTTTAAGATTTTAAATATCAAACCTTTTCATGTTCCTCACACATATGAGCATGCATTATTATTTACTTCCCTTTGTTGAGATTATAGAATATAATTCAATGATATCTACTAGTAAGTGTGATAATCTTTCCATCATCTCAGTAGCTTATAACATGTTCTCAGTATATTAGGGTTCTAAGGACAAATATGATACTTAACATTTCATGATAAACCAAAAAAAGAGCAGTTATCCATGTTCAAAACTAATCCTTTATTTCTGGCAATATGTGATAAATATGAATGATACTTTTGAAGAAAACTTCTTTCTTGCCTGCTCAGTAATGACTAACATTTTTACAAACCAATTAGTATGGCTCTTGTGCAGTTTGCGCATTCAAAATGCATTAATTAACTTAATTTTTAAAAGAACTTTGAGATAGGTAGCATTATTATCACCATCTGACTAAGGTAGAAACTAAGGCACAGGAAAGGTAAGTAATTTGTCCAAGGACATACAACTGGTAAAAGGCAAAGTCAAGATCAAAACAGTACAGCACTAGAGTGCCTATCTCTATCACCATTTCCTACTGCTCCCACACCCGTCTTCCATTTGAACATGAAGACACTGTGTTTTGTCTCACTAAATAAACTCATGCCTTCCAACCATTCTTCCTGATTTAAAATACATAGTAAATAGTAAATGTAATTCTTAAATACATAATTAAAATGGATTTAGTTCTTAAACATGTAGCTTGCTTTTAATAAGTCATGACTGAAAGTTGAGTAAATAAATGTCCACTGCATTGTTCTTTTATACCCTTTATTGATATCAAGCTTGTACCTTGCAACTTATTCCCCCCTTTAAATATTTTTCTTCCTCTTCACTCCACTACCAAGAGAGCTATTTTTCTAAAATGCAAAAGTGTTTCTTATCATCTGTCTTGAATGATTGTTCATTATCTTAGGGATACAGTCTTAACCCATATCAGAAATTTCGAGGTAATCAAGAAAAGTCTTACAAAATCAGATGAATGACTAAGTCCCATACAAATATACTCAAAATTTTGTGCCTGGGGCCCCTGGTCCTAAATTGATCTTGGCTCAATTCCTTTACCAAAATTCCTACTCAAGAGTTCCTCCACTTATCATTTGACAAATGATGGTAATACTTTTCAACATTCTTGGTAATTATTTGTGTCTTTCTTCCCCACATAGTTTAAATCTCCCTATCTCTCAATTCACCTAATCAAATGAGGGGAGTGCCCACAACCATCAATATAACATTTATTCCAGCTCTCTCCTTATCTCCACTCCAGTGTCTAACAAATCCTTCTGAATTCCACACATCTAACATCAACACAACCCATTTGTAAGTAGTTGACTATTTTATATGTATTATAAAAATACTGAGCATTCCCTAAATAAAGATAAATATCTATGTTGAGATTTTTAAATCCTAGAACCATGGAACTAGTAACTCATTTTCTACCACTCTCAAATATATAAAACTCTCAAATGTATTGCCTATCAGGAATAATATACAGGAAAAAAACACACAACTTTAATTTCCACAGTTGCTAAATAGTTCTTCCCTTTCAACAATGGTTTAAGGGTGCTTTTTTAAACTTTTTTTTCAATTTGTATACCTCTCACTTGGTTTTCATCAACTTCACATCAGGAGAACCATGGGATAATCAGATAGAAACAGGTTCAGCAGAGGGAAGCTCAATAACCAGTGGGAAGCAGACCCAAATCTTTAATAACCAATGAAAAACTGACTCAAATAAAAATAAATCAACTCTAACACATTTAAAAGAATAAAAAAGAGAGGAACCAGAAAACAATGAAAGATAATCACTTTTAAGTACAGACCAGTAAATTCACACTAAAAACTTACATTCAATTATTCTGAAAAATATTCACATACAGTGCTTTAGTTTTAGTTAAATTTATGAGGAATAATCCAATAGCATATTCTACCTGTTTAAAAATCTAGCATCAAATAGTAATTAACAAGTCAATATTTTTCCTCAAAATCAGTTTAATATCTCCATAGTTTTTTTTCTGATTTCAAAATTGGAGGTGGGTGGAAAAGTCTTTATTTAATATTCACAATAAAACCTCCTAGAACAGTGATGGTGAACCTTTTGAGCTCAGCGTGTCAGCATTTTGAAAAATGCTAACTTAACGCTGGTGCCGTGTCACATATAGAATTTTTTTGATATTTGCAACCATAGTAAAACAAAGATTTATATTTTTGATATTTATTTTATATATTTAAATGCCATTAAACACAGAAAAATCAACCAAAAAAAAGAGTTCCAGAGAAACTAAGATGGCGGCATAGGTAAACACTGGGAAATTGCTGCCTCCCACAACAACTTCAAAAATACAACAAAAAGAGAAAACAGACATCATCCAGAACTACAGGAAGGCTGGCTGAATGTAAATTCTACAACTAGAAGAAACGAGAAAAGCACACTGAGACTCAGAGGAGCTGTGGAAGTAAAGTGCAAAGGTACGGAGGAGGCTCGAGCGTGCGCGGAAAGGGACTGGTACCTGAGGACTTGGCTGTCTTTTTGAATCAGGAGGGAGTCACAAGCTCCCGACTGCTCTGAACTCTGGTTCCGGGAAGTCTCTGGGGACCCAGGACTCATACGGCGAGAAACTGGACTGTCTGGCAGCAGGCAGAACTCTGAACTTGAGGGCGGGTTTCCCTCAGAGGTGCTTGCAGCAATTATCGGGGCACTGAGACACGCGGCCCCTTAGGGCAGGGCTGAGGAACAGCCATAGCTGCTTGCTCCGCCCTTTGATTCCCTGAGACCCCGCCCCACCCAGTCTGCAGCAGAGGCTTTTGCATATGAATGCCCTGGCCCTTTGCAACCTGAAAATTACCTAACAAATTACAGCTGGGCAAGACAGACCCAGAACTTCCAAGACAAGGCCCAAGGCCCCACAGCGGCTTGCATTGCTTCACAGCTGGGCCTCATCAGGGCACCTCCAAACTCCAAAAAAGGAAGGGGAATCTGCAGCTCTCTTCGTAGCTCCTGCTGTGTAACCTCAGGGAGAGGCTAAATTAGCACCTCCTTAGATCCAAGAGCCAGTGTACCCAGTGGTCAGAGGGGGACCATCCAGATTACAACTCCTCAGATCCATAAGGGACACACTCAGGGGGCACCAAAGCCCCACTGAAGCAAGTCTTGCCCCAGAAGGGTGTCTTCAGCACAGAAGTTCTCCCACTGCAGACACAGCTGACTCTCACAGCCAATTGGCCTGGAGGTCAATTCCTCTCAGTGATACCTACAACAATCAAGGCATAACTACAACAAGACTGTGAACAAAGCCCACAAGGGGGTGCACCAAGAGTGTCCACCTCAGGTAACTGGGGAGGCTGAGCCACTGGGCCCTACAGGACACCTAGCACACAAAACCACTCTACCAACACAGGGAAGCATAAAAAATGCAGAGACAAAGAAACAGGTCACAAATGAGAGAAATGGAGGAAAGCAAACAACTGGATATAGAGTTCAAAACCACATTTATAAGGTTTTTCAAGAATTTTATGGAAACTGCCAAAAATTTAGTGAGACCCTGGAGGATATGAAAAAAGACCAACTAGAAATTAAGCATACACTGACTAAAATAAAGAATAATATACAGAGATCCAACAGCAGACAAGAGGATCCCAAGAATCAAGCCAAAGATTTGAAATATGAAGAAACAAAAAATACCCAACCGAAAAAGAAAAAAGAAAAAAGATTCCAAAAATATGAAGATAGTGTAAGCAGCCTCTGGGACAACTTTAAGTGTACCAACATCAGAATTATAGGGGTACCAGAAGAAGAGAGAGGGCAAGATATTGAAAACCTATTTGAAGAAATAATGACAGAAAACTTCCCCTACCTGGTCAAAGAAATAGACTTACAAGTCCAGGAAGCGCAGAGAACCCCAAACAAAAGGAACCCAAAGAGGACCACACCAAGACACCTCATAATTAAAATGCCAAGAGCAAAAGACAAAGAGAGAATCTTAAAAGCAGCAAGAGAAAGACAGTCAGTTACCTACAAGGGAGTACCCATATGACTGTCAGCTGATTTCTCAACAGAAACCATGCAGGCCAGAACAGAGTGGCAAGAAATATTCAAAGTGATGAATAGCAAGAACCTACAACCAAGATTACTTTATCCAGCAAAGCTATCATTCAGAATAGAAAGTCAGATAAAGAGATTCAGAGATAAGAAAAAGCTAAAGGAGTTCATCACCACCAAACTAGCATTATACGAAATGCTGAAAGGTATTCTTTAAGAGGAAGAAGAAAAAGGAACTCTTACCATTTGCCACAGCATGGATGGAACTGGAGAGCAGATAAATACCACAAGATCTCACTCATTTGTGGAATATAATGGACAACATAAACTGATGAACAAGGACTGATCCAGAGACGGAGAGGCATTGATTGGACTGTCGGGCCTTGGACGGAAGGTAGGGGAGGGTGGGGGTAAGGGGGAAAGATCAACCAAAGGACTTATATGCAAGCATATAGGCCTAACCAATGGACACGGACAATGGGGGGGTGAGGGCATGAGCGGGGGGGCGGGTAGGGGGCAACGTGGGGATAAGGACACATATGTAATATCTTAATCAATAAAAAATATATTTAAAAAAAATGAGTTCCCGTGTCACCTCTGACATGCGTGTCATAGGTTCGCCATCACTGTTCTAGAAAAATAGGGAATGTGATTTATATTTTCAACTAATAAGGTATCTATACAGCAGTAAAACCCACACATTCTTATTTACAAAGAAATAAGAATTAGAAATATATATATTTTTGGTTAATCCTCACCTGAGGATATTGTTCCACTGATTGTAAGAGAGAGAGTATAAGGGAAGGAAGGGGAAAGGCAGAGAGAAAGAAACATCAATGTAAGAGAGACACATTAGTTGGTGCCTCCCCCACTCTCCCCAACCAGGGCCAGGGATAAAGCCTGCAACAAGATAATATGCCCTTGACGGGAATCAAACCCATTACCCTTTAGTCCACAGGCCAACACTTTGTCCACTGAGTCAAACCGGCTAAGATAGCATTAGAAATGTTTTCATGGAAAAGTTGCTTAATTGTATTTTATTTCAGGGTAGTCACCTCAACGGTTTTCATTCTAGTACCTTTGGGGGCAAGGGAACAGTCTGAGTTACATTGGAAGTGTGTCTGTGTGTGAGACCTAAAGTAGCTTACAAAAAATGTGCAGCTTTATGCTTTATAAATAATATTTATGTACCTTTTTTACTATGCTCCTTACCACTTATTTTAAGCATAAAAATAATATATTTCCCAATAAATTATTTAAAGGTAACACACACTAAAAGAAGATGCATTTTATTACCTGCATAGTAACTGCAAAACCACACATATTATATTCCTTATAATACTGAAAAAAATTAATCTTGTGTGTGCTCTTTTTCTATAAAGTAAATCAAATTTCAGATATGCTGGGTATTTAATTATTTTAGAAACATTAGTGGATTTTTTAAAAATTGTAGATGATGATCACTTCTTGTGGAAGATCCCCATGCTTCTGGAGCTTTTTAATAGTGATAGGAATTTGACCCACTGCTTCATATCTGTCCTACCATAACCCTTAAAAACATGCCATAAGGTAGATTTTATAAGTAAGAAAAGGCCCAGAGAATTCACCTTATTCAGACATAGTAAACAAATTAAGATAAATTCCAACTCCCTTCTGATGCAAAAGCTATGCTCTTCTCAGAAAACAATTTTGTCACATATGTAAATTTATTTTTATCTATATCTTCTGTGTCTCAGGCACTTTAGGGAAACATTTATGAAGTTTTACATATCAGCCAAGATTCTTAGCATCTGGAAGCAAACATTATCTGTACCTCTCCCTGACTATCAGTTATTTCACAACATTCTTAGACAATACTTAAAAGAGATAGGTGGCATACTCAAATTGGGTAATTTAAGGGTAGTTTCATAAAGGGATTATTTACAAAGGCATATCTAGGGTTTAGCAGAAGCAACAAGAAATAATTCAGAACCCAATGGCCAGTATCTATGTGAAGCAGTAGTCCTGGGAGTCCAAAGGGGCCTGACCTCACTTTGTTACTGTCCTGCTTTTCCCAGCTAGTGCCCCTATTGGCTTACTAGGACACCAAACAGCAGCTGGGGGGCAAGATGCCCAGGTGATGCAGTCCATAGAGGTCAGCATCCAGAGGCCCAGAACATTAAGGAGCGGGGAGAATTGTTCTGGGGGGAGAAGGAGAATATCCAGCACAGAAGATTCCTTCACAAAATTTATGCAATCCCTATGGAAAGTGTTCAGAGAAATGCTGGGCCTTTGATGAATGTATGTATGATGCAGGTGTGTTTTACACAGCCGTCTTTAAATAAGAGCAACAACAAAATTTCTAAATCCTAGTGGGAAATGAGCTTTATTTTTTCCACATGTTTGTTTACTCATCATCTACCTTTTTCCAGAAAGCTTGTAGGGCTATTCACAAAATTGCAAGCATACATACAGGAAGATAATATGAAATGACAAATAGAAAAAACAAGACAAAGGAATGTTAAGAACAGAAAGATAATATGAGACCAGGGATAAATCTCTTACTCTGAGGTCCAAAATAAGCGAGACATGGAGCCCATATTTAATGCTACATGTTCTAGCAGTCAGAGCAAAGAATGTACTTAATCACATATATAATTCATAAAATAATTTAAAAACTGTAAAGAACCATCTCCTTGCTCAAGAAAGCATGATTGCTAAGAGAAAAATGATTTTTACATATGTCCTAATGAACAAAAATTTACATTGATGTCTCATACTTGTGTGTATAATTGCCTGAATGATGCCTAGGTCATAATAGATCATTCTAATGGCATTCAAAAAGACATGTCAAATGTGTGCTTTGTTTTGTAGTGTTATATCATATTAAATCAAAGTTTTGTTATATGACAAATGGTTACATTATAAATAATTAAATTCTCCAGATTAATAGAAGTCTTTTGAAAGATAAATTCTCTCCCTGTGCTTACCTTAGTGTAAATGTATACAATTAGATGAGAATCTTAATAATTCCTTATTAGATAGTAATGAGGCTGTCCTAATGGAAGTGCAGAGATATAGAAGTCTGGGTCCTTTTTAACTTTTTTTACATGTTTTCATTCACACATAATTTAGTGTGGAAATTTCACAAGAAGCATCTCTGACATGGAATGTATGCCTAGGCAGGGCAGCTAAAAATAAAAAATACTAAAGAGAGAGTCTAATCTGGAGACTTCAGCCTGGAAACGGGCCATTGGACAACTCAATATTGAAATCATAGCTTAGGTTCTACACTTTGAAATTATTTTACTACTTAAGTTTTTTAGTCCGTTGTAGCTCAATGTAAAATTTGATCACTGATGTTTTGCCTGTTCTGAAAATCTGTGATTTATGACCTTTTTAGATTGGTGAGCCTTTTTTTTTCTCTTTCTTATTCATGTATAAGACACTATTTCTAGACATTTATCTCTTAAAAATGCATTAGCCAAGAATCTTCAAAAGACAAGTGAAGATTTCTCAAATATAGAAAAATTCTGTTGAAGATCAATTTAATAAAAGTATTTATAAGTGTTAAGTCAAAATTAATATGCTATATATAAAAATCAATAAAAAGCTCTAAAATGATAAAAGCAATGTAAATGATCTATCATTCCTTATTCATAAATTAAATATATGCAAACGTAAAATAAATAAGTATGCAAAAATATCCTGAAGTGGAGAAGATCAATGTAAATTTTTTGCTAACTCCAAGTTTTTTATTTAATGAAAGAAAAAATATACTTTTTTGCTCTGGTAAGGAGAGTCAATTAAGTCAAATCACTCCATAGGTGTCTGAATAGCAGTGACACCTAAATTGGGAAAGAAATATAACTTCGTAAACATATGAAGGAAATAAAGATGTGTTTGTAATGATTTTTAGGGCAAAACTGTAAAATATACAACAAAGACAGACACATACAAATCCTGGCTACTTTTTTTGTAAACCATATCTATTATAAGTTCTGGAAAGTAATCAAATATAGTAACTGGCTCCTTGTACTCTAAGATTATCTTTCACTTTTCTTTCATCCCCAAAATTCTAATTAGATAGGGTTCCATTCTGTCTCTTCCTATCTCCTCTGCCCTTGTCTCTGAATACATACACATACTCTACTCAAGATACTTTAGGTGTGAGCCATTTAACTCTTTGTATTTAAAACCGCACTATTAAGATTAAATGCACATAAAATGTTCCATTATTTTTATGAATATGTTGTCTTAAATCAAATCAAATAACTGCAAACAAAATATCTGTAGATTATATTTGTAGCTCCTTTTTTCTACAATCATTTTTCTTCTTCTGGTTATCTGTTTTTATTTACAAAATAGATGTGGTTATTAAAAATAATTTTGCAAAGTATACTAAAACCAAAAAGAATTTTGTTTAACTTTACACTTAACATTATTGCCAGTAATAACATCTCCCTCATTAATGAGACCTCCCAGAAAAACAATCATAATATTCAATGAACACACACACACAAAAAAAACAACTTTATTTAATCATGACTTATGTTCACACACACATTCTAAGATAGAAGTGGGCTCTAGTTGCTCCTTGGATCTTCATACTTCTAAGAATCCCTTGCCAAATTCCTTGTAAGTCATGTTGATATTTAAAAGGAACCAGATCAAAAAAGTTCTGTTTCTGTTTCCAAATCACTTTTTATTTTTCTTTTACCAACAGTTCAACAACATGTATTACTTCCTACTCACCTCTAACTCTTTTTTATTCCTAAATTATTTTATTGAAGTTACTGGGGTGACATTGGTATACAAAACCATACCAGTTTTGTGAGTTGGCCCCCATACCTGTGGAAAAATCAAGTGACAATCAACTGCATAAAAAGGAAAAAAAAAGAGTAAAGCATTCAGACAGAATCTATTGGTCATCTGGCCTAACACCAGTCCTAAGATCTTCACTCTAAAGAGCAAAAATCTAGTTGTAGTCCAATGTAATATGAATAGTGAAAGGTACAGAACTATCAAACTATAGCAGCAACCAAAGCCCTTGATTTCAAGACAATGTAAAATAAAATCCCCTGTGATGTTAAATAAAACTTTAAAGAATTATCCACTAATATAACATTAATTATATAGTAGATACCTAACACATAGCATATAATACTATCTGTATTAAAGGTAACAATTTAAAGAAAGGGGAGATTGAATAGGATTTACAGAGAAAAATAAAGAGGGTGTTTACTATCAATTGGTGCACAGAAGAGATTATAATCATCCATTTCTAATATCAGCCAATTAAGAGAAGGCGTTTGAAAAGTCCTCTGATTGACATTCAATTTACAGACTACTATCAGAGAGTATCACCAAAATATATTTCAAAGTATTATTCCTTGCTTAACAGCCTAGAAATAAACTTAGAATATGCTTTTAGTCACATTACTTTGTGTGTGTCTGTATTTGTAGAGAATAAGAGATGTAGAAAATCTTATCCAAAGAGGAATTATTTTTAAAAAATGCTGATCCTCAAAGTACACTCCTGATAAATGCAGATAATTTTTCTTGTCCATTATGTCAATAGGAAAAAAAATGAATAGTTCATTTGAGCCTGTAAGATTGTTTTCTTTTCTCACTAACACAGTATTATTCAATTTTATTCTTAAATCTGTTGCCTTAATTACAATATATGCCTTAATATATTAGCTTATCAAGAACTTCTCCATTTAGGCAATCAAAGTTTCCAGGAAAAACATTCAGGCTGACAACTACTAAATATACTTATATTCCTCTCTATTTTCTAGCATTGATCATGGGTAATGCATAAAAGAATCCAAAAAGGTAAACCAACAAGCCAAAATTTATAGAAACTCTTCTTTTAGTCAAAACATAATTAGATCTATTTTATTCTGAAATGCCCCTAGAAAATAGAGTATCTTCAATTAGCTCCCTTTTGTGTAATTGAGGGCAAATCTCTGAACCTCTCTGAACCTTAATCCATTCTCTTGTTCATAAGAGTGGAATACAAATAACCCTTATGAACAAGAGTTATTTATAAAGTTTCATCCACATTGAAACTCTATTGCCCATAAAGTTTCAATAAGGATGAAAATGAATAGCAAATGTGTAAATGTTTTGAAATCTATGTAGCACTATATTAATACTATTATAGGCTCGGTGCGTGAAAATTTGTGTACTCGGGGTCCTTCAGCCCAGCCTGCTCCCTCTCGCAGTCTGAGACCCCTTGGGGGATGTCTACCTGCTGGCTTAGGCCCGCTCCCAGGGGATTGGGCCTAAGCTGGCAGTCAGACATCCCTCTGGCAGCCCAGGAGCCCTTTGGGGATATCCAACTAACAGCCATTAGTCGGACATCCTTAGTGCTGCCACAGAGGTGGGAGAGGCTCCTGCCACTGCCGCTGCACTGGCCAGCCACGAGCCAGCTTCTGGCTGAGTGGCACTCCCCCTGTGGAAGTGCACTGACCACCAGGGGGTAGCTCCTTCATTTAGCGTCTGCTCCCTGGTGGTCAGTGCGCATAATAGCGATGGGTCATTTCTGGTCATTCTGCAGTTAGGGTCAATTTGCATATTACCCTTTTATTATATAGGATTATTGGGATTGATATAAAATGGTATGTAAGTCAAAGAAAGTAATTGTCCTAAGGTAAAATCCTACATAATAAAAGGCTAATATGCAAATCCACTGAACGGCAGAACAACCAGTCGCTATGATGCACACTGACCACCAGGGGGCAGATGCTCAATGCAGGAGCTGCCCCCTGGTTTTCAGTGCACTCCCAGGGAGATCGCTGCTCAGCCAGAAGCCTTGAGCCAGGCTCACAGCTGGCGTGCGCACCGGCGGTGGCAAGAGCCTTTCCCCAACTCTGCGGCAGTGCTAAGGATGTCCAACTGATGGCTTAGACCTGACCCCCACATCCCCCAAGGACTCCCAGACTGCAAGAGGGCGCAGGCCGGGCTGAAGGACCCCTGTTCTAGTGCACAAATATTGTGCACTGGGCCTCTTGTGTAATGATAAAAAAAAAAAAATTAAGGACAAGCAAAAAATAGGCCTTAAAAAATAGTCACTTAACACATGCTTAATAAATATGTATTATATAAAAGAATTAATGATGTGAGTACATGAATCAGCATAAAATATATCTTAGTGAAAATATCACAATATCCAGTAATAACAATAGATCCTGCACTATTTAATATCCTGAGCCTCAGTTTATTCATCTGTAAATTGAGGTTAATTAGGCACAACACTGGAGATAGATGCATACTTGAGACACCTTAATTCTAACTCTTTGCCTTTAGTTTCCATCATTCTTGGTCACTCAGTTTCCATTTATTAATTATCTGAAAATAGACTCCACTTCCATGGTGATAGTTACAGACACTGTCCAGAAATTTGGGCATAAATATTTGGATAGAACTGAGATTTGCATAATTGTCCTATGGTTTGCAGTGATCTGGTGTTTTTTGTTTTTTGAGTTTTTGTTGTTGTTTGCTGCACATAGTCTACTTTTCTGCTGTCTTTCTACCTTTGTCTGTCTCTCCTCCTCTTCTTATCCCTCTCCCCCTCACTCTCTTTCATTTTAATTTTCTTGCACCTGAGCCATGTGGATTGAGCCCAGACATCCATAACTCTGGAGCATCCTGAATATTATACTCTAAGGGAGGCATAGGGACTGGGTGCAGGACCCAGAGCCCTTGAAGTCTAGGAAAGCACTGAACATCTTCAAAATCTGTGATTGTATGGAGCTCTGGGACATTCAGCCCAAGGAAATGAGGGCATTGCAAGTTCCTGTCTCCCAACTGGAGCAGGCAGCAATTCCAGAATCTGTATGTGAATACCAGCACTTCCTTCAACTAATCAGCAATGACTTATTTTTCAGCTTCAAGTGCTGTGTGTCCTGTGATGTCCTGTCACGTCAGTAAGAAAAGTCAATCTTGTGACACACCAGGGGTCTGACAAGTTTGGTCCCTCTGAATTCCTTAATTCCCCCAAGCCTTGATCTGAGAAAGTGTCTAAACCAAACCCTTCCCAAATGCACCCATAATTTAACCACTCCCTATGTTAAAGAAAATGAAGTTGTCATACTAGGCTTCACCTTTTTGAAAGTATCCATGATTGGCAATGACCACACATACAATTATGATTTCCTTCTGCTATATCTCGAGAAAAGATGCCTGACATTTAAATTTCAAAAACAAAATTTTCTCATGAATGATGATGTAATGGAACCTGGACAAAAGCCTTCTCTGCTGGTTTTAGTAAATTATGACAATGATTTTTGTTTTGTTTGCCATTCTAAGCAGGGGAACTCAGCGGGATCAAAAGGTTGGACTCCACTATATGAAGAGCTACTGTGTATTAAGCGGAAAGGCCACATACAGGGGATGGTGAGAGCAAAATTGTAAGTTTTCCTTTCGTCTCTTCATTTGTGCCCTTTCCTCCCTGTTCTACCTTTAAAAATCACAACACACTTAAATTCTGTACACTATTTTTTCAAAGCTGTGTTTCCTTTATGGAAGTGACAACTCTTAAGAGCATTCGCTTTTATGTGGTGCCTAGCAGACTTAACCCAAAGAAATTTATGTCCAAACGTAAAATGTGATTGCAAAAAGTAAGTGGGCTGGAGAGGGCCATTCTAAAATGGAATCATACTGGCAGATTTCTACACTCAGATTTAATAGCAGTTTTGAATCACACCCAAACATAACTAAGCAACTCCTGTTTAAATTACAAAGGGCTTGCTATCTGTGTCAGGTTTCAAAGCCTCACATTTAAAAACTGATTCAAGATGGTATTTAGGACTTAACTTTCTAAGGCAATCAGCATATACAAAGAGATGGATTCTGAATATTCATGATATCATGCTTTCTACAATTTGCAAATCTAGGTTATAGACTTTAAAAGATAAGAATGCTGGCTTCATTTAGATGCATTAATCTCTCATAGAGTCTTCCAAAATATCACTTTGAATCTTTTATTTTATTTGTATTCATATTTCTGAAGTTTCATTAATGTGTCTAAACATTTTCTCAAGTTTGCCTATGTATTTAATGCTCAGGGTAATATAGTGTTTATATAATGTCTAAAATGATGTAACAAAATTTTAAATCAAATTCTACACTCCCCCTTCCAATCCTTCTCATTTGCCTCCTGTAACCCCTACCTTAATCTGAATTTCTCTGGCACGTAGCATTTTGCAGGCTGTGGCCTGTACTTTCAAGCAATGCCATTTATGTATTTAAATAGCATTTGCTGGGCTTGTACAGAGAACCTGTGTCATGGCTATAGGTAGTAAGTAGCACTGGATGTTCTATTCCCTGATTGCCAAACTCAAAACTTTTTAGTTGCTGTTAGTCATCACCTGAGGAAATTTTTTCATTGATTTTTGGAGAGAGTGGAAGGGAGAGGGAGAGACAGAGGGAGAGAAACATGGATCTGAGAGAGACACGTAGATCAGTTGCCTCCCCACATATGACCAGACCAGGACCAGGTTAGAGCCTGCAACCAAGTTCCGTGCCCTTGACCAGAATCAAAGCTGGGACCCTTCAATCTGCAGGCCAATGCTCTATCCACTGAGCAAAACCGGCTAAGGCATTTTGTTCATTATTTCATAAAAATAATTTCTCTCTTCACTCCATATCCCATCAATCATGTAACCCTATCAAACCTACTTCAAATGCAACTTCCTATTTATTTGTTTCTTATTTCACTATGCTTGTCTAGGTCTCTTCCAACACAATTTTGCAACTGTCTTCTAACCAGTTTGTCAATTTCCCACCACTCTGACCCCTATCTAATCTCTTCTTACGGCCGCTAGTTTTCTTGCTGGAATAAAGAGTGTCTCCATCTTCAGGTTAAACATTTCTTTAGTGGCCTTCTTTAATAAACAACTCAATAACATCCAAATTATTTTCTCAGGAGACAGTGTTTTCTTAGTTTAAGTTCATCTAGAAACCAACTCTGAATCAAAGATTCAAGCACAAACAATTTTTGGTGAAGTTACTCCAGGGAAGAAGAGGAAGGGGAAAATAAAACAGGGATGAAAAAACAGTAACCAAAGGTGTTTTATCAATGGAGTTACTTTTGTTGGATCCTGCTGGGACTTTCTGGGGGCTTATAGAGAATACACACCTCACAGTAGGTGAGGGAACTGGTTTTGAATTCACAAAATTTGGCAACTGGTATGAAGTATTCCTTAAGGGATGCTAACTCTATAGCATTTCTGGCTGCCCCAACTATAGGCAGAGCAGGCCCCAGGGTACAAACCAAGGGGCAAGAATTACAGGAGAAGGAAGTTTAAAATCTGGCCAGCAGTCACACAATTGTAAGGACTAAGAAGATATGAGGGTGTGATCAGGAGGACATATCCAGCAGCACCTGTAAATCTTTAACATTTCACACCAGGCCACCATTTTGAACTAATCACTTATGCTCTGACCAGCCACCAGCTGCTGACACATAAAGCTGCCTTCTTTTCTCAGACATGATAGATATTTTTCATGATTGCATGATTATACCCACCCTATTCCTTCTGGCCTCATTCTTGGCCTCCTGAAATCTTTGATATTAAGAAGCTGCTGAAGTGTTGCTTTTTCATTAAGGCCTTCCTTCTCAAGTTTTTAATTCTTTTTCAAGTTTTCAGATTATCAAGTTATTGTGTGCCCTTCTTGGTGCCAAAATGCTCAGTAAAATGTAGATGTTTTATAAAATCAGTCATCCAAATATCCCCATTTCTGAGGAATGAGCCTTTCCTACTTGAATGATTCATATATCACTCTATCATTCTACAACTGTGGTTGCAAGAATTAAAGGGACAACCTATGAGACATTAGAAGAGTACCTGGTACATGGTAATCGTTATATGTGTGTACTATTATTTGTTTAGTACACTTAAAAATCACCCAGAAAACATGCAAAAAATGAAAATTCCAAGATTATAGCCAGAGATTCTGATTCAGTAGTTGAGCTCTAAGAATACAGATTTGTGAATCACACCAAATGATTCTCTTATAGGCAGTCTATGGTAAAGTGATATGACCAGATCTCTGGGCATGATGGGGCTATCTCCATTTATACTTTTTTTTTTTCATGGTGTAATTATTAATAGTAATTCCTTTTACTTTCAAAAGTTCCACAATCTGAAAAAAATTCATGGTTATCCTATTTATTGACCATATTCTGACATCACTGTGCAATAGAAAAGACAATGGTTAGATGCATATCTCACATTTTCAGAGACATTATTGTCTGACACTTTACATTAAATCATATAGCAGAGAATTCTCCAAGAAGGGAACAGAAGTGATGATGGAGATTATTATGGCAATTTCCCTGTTCACTCACCTGTCTCCTGCTACATCCCTGCTGCCTATAGAGTAGGTATTAGAGAGTGGAAGGGAAAGGAACTTTGTTGTCTTTGGTGCCTCCTTTGAGCTTGAACACAAACAACACTGCGACGTATATTAATATCGCTAACTGTCATTCTAGAAAATAGACCATTAATCTGTAAATCAAGATTCAGACCATTAATGAGAGTTTGGAATGTTCAAACATGCCATTTCATATGCAGTGCTGATGCATGCCTTCTCAGATAAATCCAAGAAGATAATGAGTCATGGCTGGTTTTTCAGTGAGCTACAGCTATTTACAGTGATATGGTAATTGGAAGTGACACTGTAGGTCTGTGTGTTTATTCTGAATTGCCATGTGGTGGTAATAGTGCAAAACTGAGAATTACTAAAAAACATCAGATATGTACGTCAAGTTAATTTCACACTCCTTTTGCCTCCGGCTGATTAAATTTCCCACTAATAAACCCAAGATGTTAGAAAGCAATATAAAATGCCATATATGGATTCTGCTGTTTATGATTTTGAAAATACAAGCTCTTTGCACAATTTGTTGATGTACAACAATTACTTTATTCTACAACTACTGAAAGTTTGAAAAGAGGAGATATTGCAAGGCAGTAATTTTTTTTCTAACTTAAAGACTGAGATTGTTTACTTAGATATATTATTGTAAAAACTGGAAATAAAAAAATATATATATTCAGTAGAGGCATACCTTTAAAGAAACAGTTTAGCAAGCTATTTTACCAGGAGTTGAAAATACACCAACATATGTTTTCAATCAGCTACAAAAAGATGAATAGCTTCATATTCAAGCAAATATCAACTGATGGAGACCTGTTTACTATAGTACCTTCACTACTTTTTATAAGTATGTGTTTAAACATCATTTTTCTACCACATGGGATATTTTAGACATAAACATAATTTTCAGAAAATAGTTTGTAGAGAAAATCATATTTTTCTTTATTCAAAATAAATAAGGATATCAGAGAAAGTACTTGCTTAGTAGCATATTATGGGGGGGGGGGGGTATTATTACTACCCTACAGATTTCTATAGGCACTGATTCTTGAGTTTAGAGAAAAGGAAGTGGATGGACAGTAAAATGGTTCCTGGAATAAGAAATGCCAGGAAGAAATATGTATATGTGATTCAGAATATAATAAGAGAGAAGGGAGTTCAGTTTGTTTTATATTTTTCTTAGGAAAGGAAAGGAGTAAGAAAGAAGAAATGAAGGAGTGACTAGTGACAAAACAAACAAACAAAACCCCAAAGCAAGAGTGAAATACTTAATTTCCAGTGAGAACTGATAGGAGATGGGGAAGGATATTGAAGGTTGAGTAACCTTGAGTCTGTTCACTTACTGCCCTACCTATATTAGTTTAAAACCAAATAAATGGAGGGGGGAAATATAAATATGTTCCATTTCAGTCTATCTTAAAACATATGATAATGCTGGGGACTGGTTTATATTCCCAAATCTTCTATTGATTATTTGTACATTTAGATAGATGATCAAAAATAAATTAGTGATAGCAAATCCACTTGTCTAATGAGCGTGCTGGAGGACCCCTGGGATATGGGCAAAGCTGGGTATGTAGACAACCATTTGGATTATTAACTACTTTTTCATTAAATTTAGTATGCAGCTCAAGGCATCCAAAACAATATAATGTCAGAGTATTAAAATCAATGACAAACAATTAAGGACTGATTTTTATTCACTTTTCAAAGAGCCTACATCTACACTAATAAAAGAGAAAAATGGTAATTGGTGTACGGCGATACCGTTTTCATTGGCTAATCAAGGCTATATGCAAATTAACTGCCAACTAAGATTGGCAGTTAACTGCTAACTAAGATTGGCAGTTAACTGCCAACAAGATGGCGGCTAATTTGCATATGTAGGCACAATGCAGGGAGGCAAATGGGAAAGCAGGAAGAAGCCCCCTGCCACTGACAGTGATCTGAAACCCAGGGGGGAGCTATGAGCTGGGGGACAGGGCAAAGGCGGCCCTGGGGCCGCCTTTGCCCTGCCCCCCAGCCATGATCAGAGAATCAGGCGCCTTTGCTGCCCTGGCCAGTGATAGCAGGAAGTAGGGGTGGAGCCAGCGATGGGAGCTGGGCACGGTCGAAGCTGGCAGTCCCAGGAGCTAGGGGTCCCTTGCCTGGGCCTAAAGCGGAGCCCACGATCGCGGCACCCCCCACTGCCACTGCAGGTCCCCGCTGCCCGGGCCAGACGCCTAGGCCAGAGGCGTTAGGCCTGGGCAGGGGCGGAGCCTGCAACCGCGGGGAGCTGGGGGTCCCCTGCCCAGGCCTGACACCTCTGCCAGAGGCCTCAGGCCTGGTCAAGGGGCCGATCCGGTGATTGGTGATCGGAGGGTGATGAGGGTCAACTCCTCTGGCTGAGGCATCAGGCCTGGGTGGGGGGCGGAGCCGGGGATTGGGGGGATATGATGGTCCCCTTGCCCAGGCCTGAAGCCTGGGTCAGAGGCATCAGGCTTGGGCGGGGGGTGGAGCAAGCGATCAGAGGGAGATGGGGTCCCCTGCCCAGGCATGATTCCTGGGCCAGAGGCCTCAGGCCTGGGCGGGGGCCAGAGCCAGTGATCGGGGGGAGATGGGGGTTCCCTGTCCAAGCCTGACACCTCTGGCGGAGGCGTCAGGCCTGGGCAAGGGGCCGATCAGGTGATTGGAGGGTGATGGGGGTCAACGCCTGAGGGCTCCCAGTATGTGAGAGGGGGCAGGCTGGGCTGAGGGACACTCTCCCCACCCCCACCCCCCCACACACACACCCAGTGCACGAATTTTGTGCACCGGGCCCCTAGTATTAAAATATTAAAAATGTAAGCCTTCTTTAAGATTTATATTTAAACACACAAGAAAATTATGTAACCTTCACAATATGGTTCTTAAAATTTATAACTATTTTAAAAATAAATTGTGTCATATTAATTTATGTCCATGAAATGGTAAAAAGTTACATGCAAAGGGATAACATTTACAATATGGGAATTAACAGCAATAATAAGAAAAAAGCAACATGAAAGTTGTATTAGGTGATAGTTAAAGATACAGGCTCTAAGGTCATGAGATTTTAATATAATCTCTGAGACTTATTAGCTACTTGATCTTTGGTAAATTATTTAACATCTCTGAGCTTGAGTTTACTCATGTGTAAAATGGGGATATTAATACCAAATGAGGTGAAGATTCTATAATGAAACGATATAAGAAAAGCATGGTCACCAAAAGTGTAAAAGTAAATCTGAATAAGTCATAAGCAATAATGAATCATTATATACCCCCATTTAACTACTGAAGAAAGCAAACACCTTTAAACAACTGTAGATTTAATGAAATGTAAAAAAATAAAACCTCTTATTTCTTGCCTCTTAAGTTCAGTAGGGGTTATGAGGAAATAAGCTACTGTCCTAGTCTGAAGATGGCATGCTTCCCACTGGGCGTACACATAATAAAGGTAATTACTCACACATTAAAGAAGCTATTATGTCAAGCTACTAATCTCTCTTCTCACTTTTGCATGCCTCTCCAGAGAGACTTCTATGTAGAAAATACCAATTATGCATTTTTCCTACCTTTACTTATATTTGGTTTTCTCTGTTTTCTACTTAATGATGGCTAAGGAGGCAGGCAGACAATTAACTTGGCTTTTGACTATTAGGTTATTCTTATATAAAATACAAATAAATAAATAAATACATATCTAGTAAGTAAAATGGTTTCCTTAGCTGACATTTTGATAGAAACTTTCTCTAGTTTGTTATCCTACAAGTGATAAAAAAGAGTTGATGGTTATGATTCTTTTTTTTGTTTTGTTTTGTTTAGTTTTAAATAAAATTTACTTTTTAAAAATTGTTCATTCTTTAAAGTATTACTCTAACTGACAAAGGAAAGCTATCCTTTAGAGATATGATTGATGGGGAAATAAAACCTAAGTGATAGTATAATGTAACTTACTTATATCCTTCAGAAAAAGTCACTAAGCTACTGAGTAAAATAATAAGCAAATACTTATTTAGAGGAGTAGTTAATGGGAATGTACAAATTTGAAAGTATATCAAGTTAAATTAAGTATAGAGATTAATAAATGAAAGCATTTTGGGAAATAATTGATCAAATGCTAACTTTTTATCAACATAATCAAGATGTTATAAACTGTTTCTCTTATTTCACAATCATAATTGAAGATATATGAACATAAATAACTTGGAAAGATCTAATCATTTTTCTTCCATGCATGTGACTTTGAGAAATAGACATAAAGCAAATAAAAAAAAATGCTCATCCAAAAGGACAATTTTATTTGAACAAAGTGAATTTCCATCTTTTCCAAAATTCCATTTTGTGCTTATATTTTTAGGAACTAACTCCTTAAAAACTTAACTAGGTTATTTCACATTTTCCCCATCTAATAACTTCCCACTGAAAAACAATAGAAAAATATCTTAGATAATAGCTTAAAGACATTATCAAAAAGGTAATTCATATGCTACTACTTTAATAACAGAATATAAATTAGATCAATTCTTCTCTTTGAGAAACACTGGTAAAAGGTGGTCTTTCTATAATTCAAACCTAGCCTCATTGATCTTTCATTTAAAACTGTAAATGGCAGAAAAAAAGAAAGGAAACTGAAAATGGCTTCCCAGTTCCTACAGAATACAGTTCCTACTTCTTAGCATAACTGGATTCTACCTATGCAAAGGTTCTTATCTCTCCCTACTCACTCCCCTTTTACTGGTAATGTGCATTAATGTCAAATAGTTTGTAGTTGCCTGAACATACTATGCTGCCTTACAAGGCCATGACTTTGCATCTGTTAGTCCTTCTGTCTGAGATGTCTCCTCACAAGGAGCCTCATTCATTTAAAAATGTAGAATTTTTTAAGACCCAATTCAAGGGTCATCCATCACTTTATAAAGTCTTTACTGATGTCACCAGACAGGATCAACCTTCTCTCCCCCACCCGTAATAATGTCCTAACATAAATACATTCCACTCATTGCCCATATGAAACAAAATAGACCAGAGACATAGAAGCATGGAACAGACTGTCAAATCTCAGAGGGAAGATGGAGGTGAGTGGGTGGGAAGAGATCAACCAAAGAACTTATATGCATATATGCATAACTTATATGCATATGTGGACACAGACAATAGGGTGCTGAAGGCCTGGGATGGGGGTGGGGTCAGGCTAAAAGAGGTCAATGGGCAGGAAAAGGGGACATATGTAGTACTTTCAAGAATAAAGATTAAACAACACACACATTGTGTTGTTTCTGTTTGCATATTGATAGTCTTCTCTATAAGACCATAAACTCTCTGAGAGCAGGTTGTTGATTGCTGTCTCTTTGGAATCTAAGTTACTGGAATGTAGTATGTGCTCAGTAAATAGAATAAATACTTCACTGCATAAGTAAATAAATGAGTTCAGCTTATTTCCATTTTCTAGTAGAGTACCCCACCCAAACAGGCATAAAGAAAAAAAAAAAAGTTCCCAAGTTGAAATGGTTTTAAAAAGAAGTTTGATTGTTATTATTTTTGTATATTTTTATTGATTTCAGAGAGGAAGGGAGAGGGAAAGAGAAATAGAAACATAAATGTTGAGAAAGAATCATTGATCGGCTGCCTCCTGCATGCCCCACATTGAGGATCCAGCCTGTAATCCGGGCACGTGTCCTGACCAGGAATCAAACTGTGACCTCCTGGTTCATAGGTTGATGCTCAACCACTGAGCCACACTGGCCAGGCTGATTATTTGGTTTCTTAGTGATCTGGATCACATATGCATAAACATTTTATGGATGTAGTCCCAATTCCTCTGCTATTACTTAAGTAAACTTTTTATATATTATATATCAATGATTAATTAATATGCTAAATAATCATATCAGTCACAAACCAGATAAAAGTAATGTAAGTTCCCTGTATCAAACTCATCACTATCTACTTGAAGTACATATAGAAAATAAAGTCTAAAGACTCCTATGGTTCCTTTCATAGGCTTTTCCTGAACTTTTAAGATGTAACTAGTCACAATTTGATTTAAACAAAAATACTAAATCCTAGTTCAATTTCTTGTCAAGTTATGGCAACATAAAACCTTCAGTTGTCTCTGATGAGGCAATACAGAGTACATTTTTTAACCTGGCTTTATTTTGGACGCATATATTAGCAAATCTTATACACACAGCATTCAATCAGACCATGTAGGACATTAGATAAATACAAATCATGAAAAAAATAAATGTTCTTATATTATGCTTATATAGCACATCAATTTAGACCCCATATTTCAAAAATATGACCTACCACTCCTTGATTTAAGGTTATAATTCTCTAAAAGAAACATCAATGATGAGAGAGAATCATCGATTGGCTATCTTCTGCACATCCCACACTGGGGATCAAGCTGTAAACCGGGCATGTACCCTGAATGGAAATCAAACTGTGACCTCCTGGTTCATAGGTCAATGCTCAACCACTGAGCCTCACTGGCCAGGCTTTGGAAATTCTGTAAGATTAGTGAAATATGGCCCTGCATTTAGGCTCCTCCTAGGCTTTTTACTCTGGGTTCCAGCTCAGCCTTACCTTTACCAGGTCCCTAAGGTAGCCAGCAAAGCTTGTGACTGCAACAAAAACAATTAGGGTTCACAAATATGTCTGTCTAAAATACATCTTCCTTATTTATCCACTATGAACGTTCCAACTCTCAAAGCTGTATGGGTTGCTCATTTACCCCCCACTTTTTTTCTTCATTTTTTCCTCCTCCATAAGGAAAAGAAGAAAGACTTTCTAGACCCTTTTTTTCCCTCTCTAACTAAGGGAGCAATTGGATTGGTAAAGTTCCTTCCACTTTCACACATCAAGAAATTATTATGTTAAATTTATAGAGAGGAAGGTGCATTTTATAATATTTATGGGTAATACTGCTCAGTTAAATGCTGTACTGAGATAAAAAATGATAGCTACAGAAAATACGTTGTTTTGAGTTACTAAAAAAAAAAAATGATCAAATTCACTCTTTTTAAATCATTGTTCCCTGGATATTAACATTGCCTCTAGGGAATGGCAAGGCAAGGGAGGAAAAGTAAAATGAAATATAATATAAATATGTGTGTTTATTATCATTGTAATACATACATATTTTGTTTAGAGAATGAAACACACCTTCTGGAAAATTGGTAGTTTGTGAGTTATAGTGAATTTATAGGATCAACATCCTTCTTAACCTTGACTCTGTCTCCAAACCTGATAAAAGTTCACTCATTTGCTTATTACTTATCCCCCAAGTTCAAAGGCTATTAAATCGCATTGTTTACCCATATCTTCAGAAAAAAATCACTTCTACTGTCATGGTAAACAACCTGCTTCCCTATTTATAATGGTCTGGCCCTCTAGCAACTTCAGCGGGAAATTACAGCTAATTTGCCTACAAACATCAGGTAGTCATAATAATCTGGCCACTCAGTGTATATGCCAAGTGCTATGCTAGTTTTTGGAGGGCATAAAAGTGAAAGAAACAACTTCTATCTTTATGATGCCCAGAGTCTAACCGAGGAAACCCCTAACAAAGTTAGTGAGTGTTCAGTATGTCTATAAGGTAATCAAATGTGTAATTATAATGTGATATGCTCTGTAAGCCGCGCGCGCGTGTGTGTGTGTGTGTGTGTGTGTTCTAAGGACTGTAACTGTGCTGTAAAGAATACTGATTATATGCCTTATGTTCATTATCGTGGAATCATTTCCAACAAAACCTTTTGTCATCGAGTTAGAAATAGCATTAGTTTCCTTATTTTGTTAAGCTCACCTCTGAACATTGTAATTCTTCACTTTTTGTGAAGCATCTTGAAATGAGGAGAGTACTTTACATGACTACACTTTGTTTTTTTAATACTTAATACCTTTTGAAAAATATTTTTTTATTGATTTCAGAGAGGGAGCGAGAGGGAGTGATAGAAACATCAATGATGAGAGAGAATAATTGATTGGCTGCCTCCTGCACGCCCCCTACTGGGGACCGAGCCTGCAACCTGGGTATGTGCCCTTGACCTGAATGGAACTGGGACCCTTCAGTCCACAGGCCGAGGCATTATCCACTGAGACAAACTGGCTAGGGAACCTTTTTACATTACGGATTGAAAACAACTATAATTAATCCTCCTCTCTAATAATAGACAAACATGGTAATTGCCCATACCTTTGCTACGCCTCCCATTGGCTAATCAGCGCAATATGCAGAGTAACTGCCAACAAAGATGGCAGCTAATTTGCATACTGCAGGCAGGGTGGGGCAGCGCGAGCCACCAGCGTGAGCCGCCATCCAGGCCCCCGTGTGTGACCCCAGAAGCCGTCTGCCTGCTGCCTGTGATCAGATCCGATCCCGGGCTGCAGGCTGGCCCCAGAAGCCCCAGAAGCCGCCTGCCTGCCGCCCATGGTCAGATCCGATCCCAGGCCGCAGGCTGGCCCCAGAAGCCCCCAGAAGCCACCTGATATGGCAGTAACTCTATCAGTAAGCACTCTGAAAGTCAGTGGCATAAATGCACCAATTAAAAGACAGATTATGAGGGTGAATCAAAAAACAAAACCCACTTTAAATATAAAGACACATATAGATTAAAAGTAAATGAATTAAGCTGAAGCCTGGTTTGCTCAGTGGATAGAGAATTAGCCCATGGACTGAATGGCCCCAGGTTTGATTCCAGTCAAGGGCATGTATCTCAGTGGCTGGCTTGATCCCCAGTCCCTATCAGAGAATGTGCAGGAGGCAAACAATCAATATGTCTCTCCCTTTCCCTTCACTCTCTCTAAAATTCAATGGAAAAATATCCTTGGGTGAAGATTAACAAAAACAAAATAAATGGATTAAGTAACATTAAAGAGATTATAAGAAAAATATATTCCAAATTTTGTTAGTTGTATAATTGTTATGTTTAAATTATTAACACCTAAGAAATTGGGTGAAGGCTACATATAATATGCTGTAGTAGTTTATAGGTTTTTTTTATATGTATGAAATTATTTCAAATTAAAATATTAAAAAATTAAAAATTAATAAAATATTAATTGAAATGTATCTGCATTACATGAAAAATCTCCTAATTGCTTCTAGCATAATTTATTAAATTGTGCTAAAATTTACAAGGGTTCAATTAAAAAATATCTTAATTCTAAATGGTATAATAGAAAATATATAATAGTGCAGTTATAAGCACTTATCTGAAAATAAAAATTTAAAGAAGTGAATTTAAAGAAGGGATTAGCCAAAGAAAATATATACACAACCCATGGACACAGACAACAGTATGGTGATGGCCAGAGAGAAGTGGGGGGGCAAGAGCTGGCTAGAGGGGGCAAAAGGGGGGAAATAGGGACATCCTATATAATAATAATATAAGGCTAATATGCAAATTGACTGAACGGCAGAATGGCCGGTTGCTATGATGCGCACTGGCCACCAGGGGCAGGAGCTCAATGCAGGAGCTATCCCCTGGTGTTCAGTGCACTTCCATATGCGGAGTGCCACTTAGCCAGAAGCTGGCTCATGGCTGGCCAGTGCAGAGGTGGTGGCAGGAGCCTCTCCCACCTCCGTGGCAGCACTAAGAATGTCCAACTAATGGTTTAGACCCGATCCCTTGGGGGCCTAAGCCTTTATCAGACATCCCCCGAGAGCTCCTTGGCTGCCAGAAGGATGTCTGACTGCAAGCTTAGCCTGATTCCCCGGGGAGTGGGCCTAAGTCGACAGGTGGACATCCCCCAAGGGGTCCTGGACTGCAAATGGGCACAGGCTGGGCTGAGGGATCCCCCCCCCCCCCCGAATGCACAAAATTGTGTGCACTGGGCCTCTAGTATGTTATAAAAAAAATAAAAAATAAAAAAAATTAAGTCTTAATTTCATGGATTTGTTATACACTTTTAACCCTTTGCGGTCCAATTTTATTTTTGGAATTCAAACAGTCTGGTCAAATTAATTGATGAGATTGAATGTTGAACCGGTTTGCGGTGTTGACCTCAGCATCCATGTTGGACCTGCTCCTAGCGCCTGGTCTGTCGAGTCAGCCTCCATGTTGGACCCAAAAGGGTTAATAACATCTTATTAAATAGTGCTAAGCATTGTTCAGTAACTCTGAGGCTGAATAGCAACAATCATAGCCAGTTTTAACTGAGAAATTACATGTGCCAGCTTCTGTGAGAATCATTTTAATATGGATTTTTAATTTCCCAACAAGCCTGCAAGACAGAATTTATTATTACCTCTATCACAAGAGAAAATAAGGTTCAGAGAGGTTAATTGAGTCAGTTCCTGGGAACATTCTGGCTCTAAAACCTTTGCTCCTTCTACTATAGAGGTGCCACCTCACAAATCCCCTAAAAGAGTTCATGGCATTCCAACCAGAGCTTCCTGATTGTGTTTTCAGCTGCACGCCTCACTACAAAACATGTTCATCCACCTTCTCCCTCTGATAGAATTATATGGCTTAAATATGCATTTCCCCAAATTTAAGGGAGCTACTTTGTTCATGGTTAGGGTATTTTTCTTCTAAATTTTAAGTAGCTCAATAGAACATAGAGATAAGAAAGACATCTTCAAAGCACATGCAAGTTTTATAAATATACTAGTATGTTTTAATTTAAGAACTTAATGTTTAAATGTTATTTTTTGAGTTTGAACTATCCTAGATCATAAGTATTTTTCTATAATTCTTCTTCCTTTAAAATGTGTGTTGCTTTTATAATGGTTTATGTTAAAGTTTAATTTTTGCTGATGGGAAATAATATACCATTATTTGATCAATTAAAAGAATGTAACAGTGTCGTTATTTTTTCCCTATTGATTTAAAAAGAAAATGCTTATATATTTTTCTCAATTATGTGGCTTATCTTCCCAATAATACAATCTGATGTGAACATTTGAACAAAGAGAGCTAAAAAATATAGTTCCTTATACAGAAAATATGAAATTATTAATATTGATGATTTTATAAAACAACACAATACAATTTCAGCAGGAATTATAGTTTCAGAATTATAGTCTCTTTTTGTTAGTTTGAAAACAACTTAAAGTAGTAGTTTGAGACTCTATTTTCATTTGGGGGAATGAGGTTCTTGGGGCACCACTGAGGGAAGCATTTTCAGAAGCCCTCATGGGAGGGGATGGAATGTGGAAGAAGGCTTTATTGGCATGGAGTTACATTTCTCGGGTAAACCCCCTGCCCCTTAAACCAATCCTGAAAGGTTAGCTGGGAGTCCAGTAAATCCAAAAAGAGGGCCAGTGTCTGGAGCAGGGGTCCTCAAACTACGGCCCGCGGGCCACATGCAAATACAAATATTGTATTTGTTCCCGTTTTGTTTTTTTACTTCAAAATAAGATATGTGCAGTGTGCATAGGATTTTGTTCATAGTTTTTTTTAAAAAACTATAGTCCAGTCCTCCAACAGTCTGAGGGACAGTGAACTGGCCCCCTGTTTAAAAAGTTTGAGGACCCCTGGTCTGGAGTTTCTGTTCCATGCTGCATTGAGAGTGGTTCAGTATTCACGCCAGATTAAAGTCCATTAAGCCATGTGTGGAGCTCATGAGCCAAGTGGATGCAGGGGACCGTGCCCCTGCAGCAGGAGTCCCAAGAGGATTGGGTGCCCTGGACCCAAGAGCCAAGAGAGAGAAGGGCTGACCTTCCTTTGTTTGGAAGTTAATATTTTAGAGTTTGTGGGCTTGTAGTGGCCACACCCACCCTGGTCAATTACCTGTTTCCAGGTGTGATTGTCACTTAGACATTATTGGACATGCATCCGGGCCCTTTTTCCCAATCAATCAGCAGGGAATAGACTTGGAGGATGTTAAATGCAGCCTTTTCACAAAGCTGTATTAATGGCATGTCTATACTGTATTTAATTTTCCCTTTCACTCCTTTTCTGTTAAATAATAACGAGGGTATTACAAGAGGGCATTGCTATTTCTGAATCCTCTGCTAAGTGTCCTACATTCACCCCCATATCTAGCATCATTACCCCCATATGTGTTCATCAGAAGCATTTGGGAAATCCGTATATACTGGGTAGTACAAGTTAATGAGCTTTTCTGTGAATTTCTCATTTGGGCCCTCAGGCTCTTTGTGATTGGACTCTAAACTAAGTCTGTAATCTTTCCTCCAGGGAGGTCTCTTTATAGACTTTCCAGTGCAACCAAATTGATCTCTCTTTGCCATCTTCAATGTTCGAATATTTAATTGCTGCTTTCCTCTCCTCTACCTTCATGGGCTATTTTATCTTTCACTATCAGTTCATTAAATCTTGCTTAACTACTCTGTTATAGTGGAATATAAAAACCTCTCAGGAATTCTTCCAACAAACTTCTGGATAGACAGCTGGGAGAAGTGTAGAATTAGCAGAGTACGACACTAGACCACTTGGGTTCAAATCCCAGTTCTACCATTAGGAGATATGTGATCTTAGCCAACTTATTTAATTTCTGCTCTGGTATCATATGTATGGATAGCAATAGAATTGAAGTAGAAATAATTTATTAATATATATAAAATCTTCAGAACAATGTGGCATATACATGGCCACTCAGCTAGTGCCACAAAAATATTGGCAAATGGATGTGAAATTGTAACTGCCTACCACATGTTGCCCTGTTTACTTGTTGCTGTTTTTCTTTTTAATCCATTCAAAGGTCTTTACAGTAAGTAGGTATTTTTCAGCTAACAAATTTTGAAAAAAAAATCATGTTACCCATTGATATAAAAATAAAGGGGTAACTGCCAAATATTTCTCAGAAGGAACAGCTCAGGTATATTAAAAAATATGACCACCTTCAGCTTATAGAATTGTTCACATATATTATTTCACTTTGAGCTTGTTTAACTTTTAAAGTTTTTAGTTTATTTAATGACCTGGGGAATAGAAAATGAGTCAAAATTGAAAAAGAAATAGCAGCAACATAGATCATGCTATATAAAAAATTTAACCATCAGTAGCATGTCACTCTCAAAATACTGAGCTCTTTCATAGCATATGCAACTGAAAGATAATAAATTATGGAAAAGGGAACCAGGAAATAACTATATCAGCATAGAATACCCTATTCTCTGCAAAGGCTCATCTGGAATGTCAAAGGCATGTCCTTCAATATTTAACTTTTTCACTCTTTGTTCCTGATCTCAAGTTGAACAATACCTTAATTACCCAATGAAGCATTATAATTACTCTAACAGCTCCACTCTTACTTATAATTACTGCATCAACACTTTCTTTTTCATATGCTTCCATCTATACCTATTACATTGTCATGATGAAGACACATTAACATTATAATACTGTATAATTAGCTGATGAGCAATTAAATTATTCCACTGCTCTTGTTCCTCTTTGCCAAGAGGTTGCTTCCAAGCTCTATTATCTCCTCTTTCTCTTCACTTTGCTTTAGTGGTTCTTTCCCCAAAAAACAAAGAAGCTCGTAAGCTGTATTCAAAGCATTTTGATTTCAAATTCAGAATGGGTAAGTGCTGAAGTGGGTGTTGGTGGAAGAAATAAATTGGCATTATAGTCATGTTTAAAATTATTCCCATTTTTTCCTATGATAAATAAAAAATGCAAATCTATAGAACAATAAAACATTGTAGAATCATTCTTTCTAAATACTGACTTTTTTGTTTTAGAAATTAAAATTTTCCATAAAGTAAAATTGTTTAAACTACATTAGATTATGTCTGAAATATAGCCCTCATGAATTATTTTATAAGTACTTCAAATTAAGCTGTTCCAGAGACATCAAAGATTTGAAGATTGTGAACATAAAATAAAATCATGTACTGATTGCCCAGCTGGGTGTGGCTCAGCAATTGAGCATCAACCCAGGAACCAAGAGGTCACTGGTTTGAATCCTGGTCAGGACATATGCCAGAAGTGTCGGCTCTATTGCAAGTAGGGGGTGGGCAGGAGGCAGGTAGGGGGTGTGCAGGAGGCAGCCAATCAATGATTCTCTCTCATCATTGATGTTTTTTATCTCTCTCTCCCTCTTGCTTCCTCTCTGAAATAATATATATATATATATATATATATATACTTTTTTTTAAATTATGTACTGATTGTATAATTAACTAAGACAGTACGCTGCCCAATGTCTTCAAGATGTTTTTTCCTTTGTTACATATCAAAAAAATATATCCTTGTATCTGACTTGTCCAGCTGGCATGAAATAAGCTTTCTTTAATTGCCCATGCTCTTTGTAATTTTAGTCTCTGCTTTTAGGAAGCTTTCTCTAAGAAAATGGATCTCTCTCCCAGGATAAAGACTTACTTTAGCCCAAATAAACTTTAGAACTAATTGAAATACATTTTTAATGACTGCAAAATACTTGGTCTCCATAAGGTTCATCAGCATTATCATCTGTTGCATCTGTATTGCAAAGTAGCTCAGTTGTTGCTCAGTTAATATTTTATGAGAACTAAATCTTTCTTAGACAATTTACACTATGAAAGAAAAGCGGAAGTCATTTCCAAGCAAGGCTTATTTTAATAAGATAACTTTAAATATGTTTTATTGAAGTTACAGGGGTGACATTAGGTAATAAAAGTGTATAGTTTTCAGGTGTGCAATTCTATAATACATCTGGCATCGTGTGTTTGCTGTCCATTGGCGTTACCGCTTGGGACCTTGATTCTTTTTGTCGACACAGAAAAGATGTTAAGGTCAATGAAAATGAAAGTAAAGTCGAATGGGGTTTACTGAAGATACATTCCAAACAAGGAGGGAGTGGGCAAGGAGGAGGAGGAGGAGGAGGAGGAGGAGGAGGAGGAGGAGGAGGAGGAGGAGGAGGAGGAGGAGGAGGAGGAGAAGGAGAAGGAGGGGAGGGGAGGAGAGGAGAGGACAGGGGTGGGGTCAAAACCAAAATGCAAATGTTATTATAATTGGTCCAGGGCCCTAGAAAGGTTGCATTGGCATTGAGGCCATGGGTTTTTCCTCTGAGTTGGTGCCAAGAACCAGCTGGCTCTGAGCCTGCCCGCTGGCAGTCTGCTGTGCTGCCCACAGAGAGGCTTTCTGAAGGCAATGTTGGTCCACCCCAGCTCAGGGCCCCAGGGCAGGCCCCACCACAGCTGTTCAAGTCTAACTTCCTACCGAACATGTTCACCACCCCAAGTCAAGTCTCCTTCCATCACCATGTGTGCTCCCTTTATCCTCTCCTACCTGTGTCTATCAGGTTTTTTTCTTCGTTTGTTTTTTACTTAATCCCTTCACCTTTTCAACCAGCCCTCAAACTCCCCCTTCTAACATCTGTCAGTCTATTTTCTGTATCTATGAGTCTGTTCCTACTTTTTTTTATTTTGTTCACTAGATTCCACATATAAGTGAAGTCATATGGTATTTTTCTTTCTCTGACTGGCTTATTTCACTTAGCATAATACTTTCCAGGTCCATCTATGCTGTCACAGAAGGTAAAATTTCATTCTTTTTTATGGCCAACTAGTATTCCATTGTGTAAATGTACCATGGCTTTTTATCCACTCATCTGATGGGCACTTCGGCTGCTTCCAAATCTTGCCTTTTGTAAATAATGCTGCAATGAACATAGGGGTGGATACATTCTTTCTAAGCAGTGTTTCAGGTTTCTTCAGATAAATGCCCAGAAGTAGAATCACTAGGTCATAAAGTACTTTCACTTTTTAATTATTTTTTGAGGAAACTACATACTGTTTTCAATAGTGGCTGCACCAATCTGCAGCCCCACCAGTAATACATGAAGGTTTTCTTTTCTCTGCATTCTCACCAACACTTGTTCTTTGTTGACTTACTGATGATATTCATTCTGACAGGTGTGAGGTGATATCTCATTGTGGTTTTAATTTGCATTTCTCTGATGATTAGTGATGTTGAACACCCTTTCATATGTTTGTTGGTCCAAACTTATCCTCTTTGGAGAAATTTCTATTCAGGTCCATTTCCCATCTTTAAATTGGATTGTTTGTGGGGTTTTTGTGGTTTTTTTATTATTATTTTGTTTGTTTTTGGTATTGAGTTTTACAAGTTCTTTATAGATTTTGGATATTAACCTCTTATCAGATGTATCATTGGTGAATACTTTCTCCCAAATATATTTAAGCAAGAATGTAAAATGCCCGTACTCAAAAAATTAGAAGACACTGAAGAAAATACAAATAAATGGAGGCATATATCATGTTCATGGATAGGAAAAATTAATATTATTTAAATGTCCAAACTACCCAAAGCAATCTATATTTTCAATATAATTCCTATCAAGATACCAATGACATATTTCACAGAACTAGGACAAATATTCCAAAAATTTATATGGAACCACAAAAGACCCTGAATAGCCACAACAATATTGAGAAAGAAGAACAAAGTTGGAGGAATCACACTACATGTCAAACTATACTATAAGGCCATAAGTAATCAAAACTGCATGGTAATGGCATAAAAATAGACATATAGATAATTGGGACAGAATAGAGAGCCCACATAGAATAGAAATAAACCCACATCTTTATGGTTAATTGATGTTAGACAAAGGAGGTAGAAACATACAATGGGGCAAAGATACCTAATCAATAAATGGTATTAGTAAAATTAGACAGATACTATGCAAAAATAATGAAATTAGAGCACATTCTTACATTATACACAAGAATAAACCCAAACTGGATTAGACTTAAATGTCAGACTCTAAATCATAAGAATCCTAGGCCCTAGCTGGTTTGGTTCAGTGGATAGAGTGTTGGCCTATGGACTTAAGGGTCCTGGGTTCCATTCTGGTCAAGGGCACATGTCCAGGTTGTGGACTGGATCCCCAGTCAGGGGCATGCAGTTGGCAGCCAGTCAATGATTCTCTCACATCATTGATGTTTCTATCTCTCTCCCTCTCCTTTCTTTTCTGAAATAAATTAAATATATATATATATATAATCATAGAAGAAAATATCGGCAGTAAAATCTTGGACATTTCTTGTAGCAATATTTTTTCTGTTGTCTTCTCAGGAAAGGAAAACAAAATTTAAAAAATCAACAAATGGGACTATATTAATAAGATAATTTTCTTTGTTTTAGCTGAGTTTTCTTAGCTATGAAGTAGAGGAATATCCATTGAATACAGTGGTTTCATATGCAGAAACTTGCTTCTTTGCTGAGAAAAGCTAGATGTGCCCTCCAACTTTAAAATATCATTTAGGATTATTAGTATCAATGCACTTGGGAAGCAATGACAAACAAGTAGCTCTGATTTGAAATATGAAAATGATTAAATCCTTGCTTAAGTGACAATTACTTCAGCTATAATCCTGTGACTTTTGAAGTCCTTAACCATAATTTGATACTTCTACACTGAAAGACTCAGGCATTCATAGGAGTACTGTTGTGTATTTGCCTCAGGTCAAAGATACCCTTTCACTTCTGAAAAACTGTGTTAGCACTGCCATTTGTTTTTTAATTTATTATTTAAAAAGTTTATCTAGCCATCAATGAATGAGAATCTTTATGTAGAACATGTGCTCTATATCAAATATAACTTGGTCTACTGATGGATATTAAAGTTCAAAAGGTATCAGAATCCAATCAGGATTCACATGTCAGGATTTTAGGTAGAATGTTAGCTGGAATAACTTAAGATGCTCACTCCAAATGATTAATACATTGTAAAAGAATAATATATTGATATTAATTATTTATATACAGTTAAAATGACTACTATTTTCAGCTCTCCTGAATAGGCTATAATCTATATAAAGGTTATAAGCAAAAGAATATAGAGAATAAGAGCCTGGAACTAGAATTAGGTCCCGCTTCAACACTTACTACCTGTGTGACCTTGAACAAGTTATTTCATCTTCTTAAGCCTATTTTGCAGCTATAAAATAACAGCAGGACCTATCTTATAAGGTTACTAGAAGGATAAAATGAGAACTTTAATGTAAAGCACTTAGCACAGTGTCTAGAATAATGTGATAAATCAATAAATACTAAGTAGTACTATCATCAGCTTAAAGATTATTTTTCTTTCTGTTCTTTGAAAAAAACTTTATACAAAGTTCATAATCATCAGGTGCTATAATTTCTCATGAAACATTTGATCTAGGGACTATTTTATTTTTTTCCTAATCCAAGTACTTTATTTGTATTTCCTAAGGATATAAAATTAATTAGTGTCCAAATCAGTAGTACATGGCAGGTTTTCCATTCCCAGTAGTATGTTTTTCCATTATACTATTTTTAAAGTTATAAAATATACATATTTGAATTATAGTTTTATGAATTATATATGTATATTATTGAAAGGATATCTAATTTGATCTCTTTTAATTTAGTTATTGCAGTGACATTGCTTAATTCGTTTCTACAAGGAGATACCACCTAAAACATATATATATATATATATATATATATATATATATATATATAAAATTTTAATCATATATACAGAATACAGCATGAAAACAAAAACTTAATTTATAATCACCTGTAGTTCATTTGCATCTTGTCATTATTCAAGACATAAAGCAATCACTTTATTTTAATCCATATAAGAAAACAAAATTGCTACTTTCAATGCTGATATTTTTCCAGCTTTAAGTTGAAATATTGAGTTTCTGCCCTAGCTGGTTTGGCTTAATGGATAGAGCATCCCCCTGCAGACTGAAGGGTCCCAGGTTCGATTTCAGTCAAGGGTACATGGCTGGGTTGCGGGCTTGATCCCCAGTGGGGGGAGCGCGTGTAGGAGGCAGCCAATCAATGATTCTCTCTCATTGATCTCTCTCTCTCTCTCTCTCTCTCTCTCTCTCTCTCTCTCTCTCTCTTTCCTTCCTCTCTGAAATCAATAAAAATATATTTAAAAATACTGAGTTTCTGCTAGTCTAGTTAACCATTCTACTTTTAAATAGACAGTAGCAGAATTACTATATTTCTTTCACAATAAACTATTATATCTAATGGTTTTTGAAAATCATCCTTCTATATCCAGTATTGCTTTTCTTATATCACAATTAATTTTAACATCTACTGGCCTTTGGAAATTCTCTCCCACATTCTCTTGAAGACTACATAAATTTTCAACAGCTAATCATAAAACTTTCGATGGCTGTATTCAGTACTTTAGAGGAATAAAATATTTATGATTTGTTAATGCTACCTTAGCAAATCTTACCTGATATTCCATAAAACTGATACCTTTATGATATAGGGAACCTCATCGATCCCACAATCCTAATAATAGGAAAAAAGAACCATAGATGTCCTTGACTGAATCTGGGAAAACTTTTGCTTTTTATTTTTCTCTCTTTTGTTTTTTTTCCAGTACCAACTGTTATCTGCTGCTTCAGTGGGAAGCTATGAAGAATAACAAGACTCTCCAAAAGAGATAGGAATTCAGCATCATCAGTATCTGACAGAAATGGGGTGAACCTGATTCTAATAATAGGCCTTCCTCACACTGTTACCAGGTGTGTAATAATAATAACCTAATAGCTATCAAAGCTTGAAATGCTCCATTTTCACTGTAAGTTTTAAATTAATTATGTTATGTGAGTCTCACATAAAATTAATGATAATTAATTATGTTTTCTCAGCTTTCCTCAGGGACTTGAATTCCCATTTGATGTTTAAACATACTGTATGAAAATGAAACTGGCATTATATTCTGGTACTGTAGGGTAGTATGACTCTAATTTAGTTTCTAAATCCCATTCTCATAAAAGCATTTTGAGAAGATCCAAGCTACAATTGAAGTTGGGGTCTCAGACAAGGTTAAGTAAGAGTTGATAGTATCTGGAAATAAGACTTAGTAGCCAACATGAAGGTCAATAAGAGCTAAGGCTGATAGATAAACATGAAACAGCTGCTTTCCATGTTCTTACCAATGAGCCACAACTGTGTCCAAGAATAGCTTTTACAATAGAGTAGTCTGCTGACATAACCCAGAGTGACAATCAGCTCTTAACTTCAAAAGGGAAGTACACATTCCCCAATGTTTCATCTACAAATGACTAGCGGTGTATCTCTGGAAGCGACGAGTATTTGTAGCCAATTACTAACCACAAGGACAGAGATATCAAACTCTTCTATTCTATATCATCCATATAGTCTATGGATAGATCATTGTAGGCAGTGATACTCAGGGATTCTCTGACCCCAGCTATCATAATTGTCATCATCTACAGTCTGCCAGTGAAGAAGAGAATTTGAATAAATGAATAAAGATGGGACACTCAATCCCCATGAACATTTTGCAGACAGGTGAAATAGAGGAGGGAACCTGAGAAGTGAAGTTTTGAATAGAGATACAGAAAGTTTAAAAATGGAGAAACTTACTTTTGATGAGACATGCTGAAAAAGCCAAAGGAAACAATCACAGCAGGTCAGAGCTGCAGGAGGCCTAAGAGAACAAACTCACCTCTCACCTTTACAGATGAGGGAACTGAGGCCCACAGAGGTGAATGCTATTAAGCAAGTTTGCCGCGTAGTAAATGGTAGGATAGCTGGGACTTGTTTTCTGACCTTAAAGCCTCTGCAATAACAAAACTGATGAGGGGGGTTTTACTGTATATAATTTAAATGTGTGCAATTTTGGGGACAATAACGAAAAATGTAAGATGGTTATGATTTGATACCACTCCTAAATAAAATTTATTTTATGCATTTAATAATACCTAACAATGCTGCCAATTTATCATTTATCTTCATATTCATCAATTAATAGGAAATAAAGAAGGACTTTGTATCACAGGCCAGTGATTCTTAATTTTCACCAAATTGCCTATTTGTCAATGAGTAGGAGAGGAAAATTACATAGTCTGGGGGTTGGGGGATCACTCATATAGAAATTTATTCAAAGAGTGATATTTTATCTTAAAAGAGTCATGTTGTATTTTGTATTTTCTTGTTTTCTTGGAAAAATGTTTTCCCAAAAAAGTTCAAAGTAAATTAATGTTCTAGATTTGTACAAGGTTTTCTTTGCCTACCCTTTCAGAATTCTACATAATCTCAGGAGTTTGTATATCTTGCATATACCAATTATAAGTTATTTCCCTTTTCCTATTTGAAAGTTTATTATAATAATAAGCACAAAGAACTGAGTGAAAATATAATAAAAATATGCTTTTTATCATTATCTGATCCACATAACTGCAATTCTTCAAAAAGGAACATAATTTAAGGGAAGAGAAAATGTACATTGAATTTTAACTGCATAGGTCATACTGTTCTCCTAAGGTAAATAGAAAATACATTCTAATTGCCTATCACCAACATCCTTTACACCTAAATAAAAGACACCTATCCTTTGAAATTTATTCAGCAATGTTAAAAAAAAAATGTTTGTTTTGCATACCATATGAGTATCAACTGGTCAATCATACCTAAAGTTCCAAATTATTCTTTTAGTCACAGTGGTTCATATAAAATGAATTTTGTATACGACAAAATATAAGATACAGTTCATAATAATCATAGGATTTTTCAAGAATAGAAAGTACTTTAATGTTCTCATTATGTCATCTGACCATGCTTAATGATTCTCCACAATATTAACTTTTTAAACAAATATTTATAAAATGCTTGACATGTGATGATCCTTAGACAGACATTGTCCCTATTTTCATGGAACTTAGACTTTGTGAGCTGATTGTAAACAAAGAAATAAAAAGCAAATTGCAATAGGTTCTGTGCAGGGAATTAAAACAATGTCACACATGAGGTTGATGTGTGGAGTGAGGGTTGTGTTTTAGTGAGTTCTCCTGAGAGGCCTCTCTGAGAGATGATATGCAACTGGAGCCCCAAAATGACAAGAAAACCACACATGCAAAATCAGAGAAGAAAATTTCAGGAAAATAAAATAGCTTTACAAGATCCTTAGGGCAGGAATAGAAAGAGTGCCCCATAGCTGGAGCAACGTGGTTAAGGAAGATGAGATAGTATCAGAAAGATGGGCAGAAGGACTTCATTATTTCACAAAAAGTACAGAATTTGGCCTTACTTTAAGTACAATGGGGGAAATGGGGTACTTAGGTAGAATGTCATTTAAAAAATACAATAATGGTGGAATATTTAAAATGGCATTGATGCTGTGCTGCTGACATCCCTTCTGGAGTAAAGAATTAAGTAGAAACTAACCCCACCATGTTTCACTGTAAAATTAAATATTATTGTCTTGATTAACTGAGCTAGTAAGGAAAATACGTGGACTGCCATTATTATTAGAGTGATTAGACATACTGCACCTTTCTCATTTTTGGCCTTTTCCTTTTTTTTAATTTTTGCTTTCTGATAACTAAGAACCCCATAGTTGTTTTCTGCTGCTCTAAACATAAGATCCTTAAATAACACAGGTAAAAAGAATCACTACAGCCACTCCCAAACCACCTCCATATTCCTGCTTTATTAACAAGAAAAGGTACATTTGCAAGCTTCCATAATAGACAACCAGAAAATGTAAAAGAGCCGGCTTTCTGTAGCAAACCAGCACTGCAACTAGAATAGCAATCTTTCTCCCAGAGAACAAAGGCGCTGCCTTAAGGAGTCCAAGTGTTTGCTCTATGCCAACATTCCCCCAGATCTGCAGACATGTTGAGAAAGAATGCCTACACCTCCCATTCAGCAATTCAAAGGGAGGCCTTCTAAGCTTTGAAAGGTAATATTTGGGTTGTGTCAGAGCCTAGTATTTTATTTCTTTGTTCTGCTTCAGAGTTCATATTGACATACAGATCATTTAATTTCTTTAAGTATTTTAAAGCAATTTCTTTAAATTACTCTTTAAGTAATTTCTTTAAGTGCTCTAAATGTTAAATGTATAAAATAGCTTTAGATATAAAGATTAAAAGTGAGACAAGAGAAAATTGTAATCAAATGAGAGGTTTTATTTAAATAGCATGATGTCACATAGTATTCACTAAAGCTTTTATTTTGTAAGGTTTCCAAATACATTTAAAGAATATTTTCAACCATTTCCATAATGTATTTAAAACTGATGTGACTCTGCCTTCTATGTGATATCATTTCTCAAATAAGAAAACTATCAAATTTCTATATTGAGAAAGTACTTTCCTTCCATAATCATAGAAACACAGGGATTTAGAGAACTATTACACTTGGTTGAAAGAACATATGAACATAAAACAAGCTTCTCTTAAACTATTATGTGGTCACATTTTCCTCACCTTTTCCCTATCTTTTCTCCCATGAACTTTTATTATCCTTCACTTCCCATTGCTTCTTTTTTGTAAGATTAAGTTTTACAATAGTCTACATTTTACTTTCATTACCTATTATGGTTATTATAATTATACTAATATATATATATAAACAATTTTTGCTTTCTGATAACTAAGAACCCCATAGTTGTTTTCTGCTGCTCTAAACATAAGATCCTTAAATAACGCAGGTAAAAAGAATCACTACAGCCACTCCCAAACCACCTCCATATTTCTGCTTCATTATAATCTGTGTCATATCTTTGTTTTATATATATATGTATAATTTCAGAGCAGAAGGGAGAAGGAGAGAGAGAGGGACAGAAGCATCAACGATGAGAAAGAATCATTCATTGGTTGCTTCCTGCATGCTCCACAATGGGGATCAAGCCCGCAACTCTGGCATGTGCCCTCACTGGGAATCTCAACCACTGAGCCACACAGCCAGGCTATCCTTCTTGTTTTATATGTTTAATAAATATTCAAATACCATGATGATGGGATACTATAAAATCATACACAGACAAAATAATAACAATGATTTAGGCCAGGGAGTCAGACTCTGACCTTAACACTTACAAATTTGGGGCTTCAGTATTTTTATAGGTAAAATCAGAATAATACCTAACAGGACTGTGGTGAGTGTCTAAAAGTTACCCAAATCTTAGCTTTTTAAAAAAAATAGACATCATTTCTCTTTCCACATCTGTTACTTTTCCAAAATGATTAATTTAAAAAGGGGGCTCTTGAAGGAGAAGATAAGACTTTCGGTGGTGAGCACATGGTGTAATGTACAGATCTTGTAACTTAGAAACCCACACCTGAAACCTCTATGTTCATGTTGACCAATGTCACCCTAATCAATTTAATAAAAATATACATAAAAACCAGTAGAATGACTATCCTTGAATGAGGATTTTAAAAATGCAAAAAATAAAAAAAATAAAGATTGAATGCAATGCTTAATTAAAATTTACGTAAAAATCCATGATGAGTAAATGTTTTGAGGGGATACCTGCTTTGGAACCAGATTGGACTGTGCATGGTGTGGTCTCCACCAATTAACAGCTTCATAAGCAAGTTAGGTAACTATCCTAAGTGTCTCTGTCCTGATATGTAAAACACAGGACTATTGAACCTACCTCACAGAGTTACTGTGAAGATTAAATCAGACAAACTATATAAAATGTTTAGCATAGAGAGAAAAATGTCAGCTAAATAGTCAGACTTGTCCTGAGCCTTCTCATGGAGCAGATAGATAGAAGGAACAACTAAATCGACCCAGAATTGGAGGATTAGATACAGCTGGTGAAACAATTGTAGCCAGAACGGGCATAGGATGCCTGGAGAATGGTAGGTTCGGGGATCTGGGCTGGGGAGAGAGAAACCCGCGGCCTCCAGGATGAGAGGGTCAGAAGGAACTTGTGCTGCACCAAGTCTGCATCCCTTGGGGACACGTGTAACACCCGACTGTGGAAATGAAGTCCACAGGGCTGCTGGCGGCCAGGGAATCTAGATCTAAGTCCACAGGCACGAGAGGCTATGCCCAGAAAGGCAGCCTGCAGAGCTGCCCCAGCTGCACAGTACCAGGGGGAGACAAACTTGCAGTGGTAGGGTTGTTTTGCCTCTGTTTTATCTTTATTCCCTAAACCCAGTTCATAGGACCTTTCAATTACAAACACCAAGGCTGCAGTTCAGGTGGAGGTGCAGTTTTGTGGAGGCTGGAGAGAGGCTATGGAGGGGAGCAGGACAGGGAGAGGTGACCAGGAATCCAGAACTGATAAATTATGGACCCCCTAAACATAAGCAGCCATTTTTCTCCTGAAGAGCCAGTTCCTCCCAGCAGCCTCAGGGCAGTTAGTACAGCTAAATCCAGTCTTGACCTTTCCAGAGAAAATAAAGACTCTGAATAGCCTCAGGGAGCCCTTGGGGACTGGGTTGAGGGCCCATTCGGTCCCAGAAACAAATACAGCAAGACCCTAACCTAAAGTCATTGTCAGAAACAGATGCTTGAGGAACTGATACTAACAACATTCAGGCAGGCAAAGTGGGCATATTAGTCCAGCCTGCTTACAACCAAGGCTGTGGAGACAGACACAGAGGAGCAGTGGATTGCTTGGAACTTCAGCACAGTGCTGACTACCTAACAGGAAACTGATAAGTGGCAGATAGAACAGCAGAGTGGGGTCTTAAACCACCCTCCGTGGGGCATTAAAACTCAGCTGAAGTGAATGACACTTCACTTTTTTCCTTTTTTACCTTTTATTTTTAAAAAATATACTTTCTTCTTTATTTTTTTTTGTTTTCTATTTTTTAATCTTTTTTTGTATTTTTGATCATTATTTTATTTTATCTTATTTTTTCCACCCTTTTCTTCCTCACTTCTCCCTTTTTCATCCTGTTTCTCTTCTCCTGTCCCCGTTTTAGTTATTCTCTCTCCTTTCTTTTTACCCCTTGTTAAAAATTGATCTTCTTTCTCTGCTTTATTGAGGCGTTATTATTATTGGAGCCTCTGTTGGCTTACCAATGCATCTAATTTCCTATCCCCTGCTCCAACTCAATGCACGCTCCTCTTTTCTCTTTCTTCGCTAGCCAATTCTTTTGTGCTTTTGTTTTTCCTCTCCTCCTTTGTTCTCTTCTTCTCCGAATTGTTTAATTAGTTTCACTCACTGATTCAAGCCTATCTGTTTTCTTCTCTACTCTCCTTTTCTAAAACTGGATGAAATAGGCTGATGAATTAAAAATATTCTGTTTTATCTTTTTTTAATGTATTATTGTGTGTGGGTGTTTTTTCTTTTCTTCTTATCTACTCATTCTCTTTCTACCCCCTCTACACTAAACCGTGCTCCTTCCCTATTCATTTAACTCCTTAACCTCACATTCTGTATATAAGCTCTGTCTCTACAGATTCTGTACCCTTGTTTTTTCTAGGAATTGTTGTTTGCATTTTTGCTTTATTTGTTTTGATTTCTCCCCATATATATTTTTTTCTTCTTTTTTTTTTTTTCTCTCTTCTCTCTTACCTTTTTTTCCTTGTCTCAATAACATTTCTACTCTCTTTTCTCTGGTGCTCACTTATATTGGGGTTACTGGTGTCATGAATACATTCATGTTTTGTTCCCTTTGTGTCATATCTTGTCAAGTTGTATTTTGTGCTGTTCCGTCAACATGGTAGAGAGTGAACCACATAAACAGACACCCGAAGAGGAGACTCTTTCCACGAATGAGACAAGAACACCCAAGACACAACTACATAAAGAGAACACAAATATCCCAAGTAGGGAGCATCCTTAGAATTCCCAGCTCAGAAGATCTGAGAGATTGCACCACTGGTCCCACAAAACATCTACTAGACAAAACAAACTCTAAAAAATCTGGGTGACATGGAAGTTTGATTTAATACATATAAACAACCACAAATGAACAGCAAAATGGGGAGACAAAGAAACAACCCTCATACATAAGAAAAAGAGAAATTGCCAGAAAAGGAAATAGATGAAATGGTGGCAAGCAATTTATAAGAGAAAGAATTCAGAGCAATGGTTATAGAATGTGGAAAAGGATGGAAGACAAGTTCAACATGTGTAAGAATCAAGAATCAAGACGAACTGAAGAAGAATCAAAAGGAAATGAAGAATGACATAGCCACAAAAAAGAACACAATGGAAGTATCAGCAATTGACTAGAAGTAGCTGAAGACCACATCAGCGAGTTAGAAGACAAGATAGAAAAAACACCTAAGCAGAGCAGCAACTGGGAAAAAATCTTAAAAAGCAGGAGGAGAGCCTTAGGGAGCTGGGGACAACATGAAATGAAACAACATCCACATAATATGGGTACAAGGAGGAGAGGAGGCTGAGCAAGGATTAGAAAACCTGTTTGAAGAAGTAATGACAGAAAATTTCCCTTATTTGGGGAAGAAAAAAGCCACACAAGTCCAAGAAATACACAAGATCAACCCAAAAAGACCGACACCAAGACACATCATAATTAAATTGGAAAACATCAATGAAAATGAAAACACAATGATCCAAAATCTATGGGACACAGTGAAAGCAGTCCTGAGAGGAAAGTTCATAGCTCTACAGGCCTACCTCAAAAAACAAGAAAAATGGTGATGAATTATCTAACCCTACAACTTAAAGAATTATAAAGAGAACAACAAGAAAAGCCCAGAGTAAGAAGAAGGAAATAAATAATAAAGATCAGAGAGGAAATAAATGACATAGAGATCAAAAAAGCAATACAAAAGATCAAGAAAACCAAGAGCTGGTTCTTTGAAAGGATACATAAACAAGATTGATGAACCTCTAGCCAGGCTCACCAAGAAACAAAGAGAGAGGATCCAAATAAACAAAATCATAAATGAAAGAGGTGAAGTAACAACCAACTCCACAGACATACAAAAGATTGTAAAAAAAAATTACTACAAACAACTCTACTCCAACAAACTGGAAAACCTAGATGAAATGGACATATTCCTAGAAAAATACAAGCTTCCAAAGGAAGAATAAAAAACTCTGAGTAGGCCAATGACTACTGATGAAATTGAAGTGTAATCAAAAAACTTCCAGCAAACAAAAGCCCTGGTCTGGAAGGCTTCACAGGGGAGTTTACCAAGCATTCAAAGAAGAAATAAAACATATCCTCCTCAGACTATTCCAAAAAGTTCAAGAGGAAGGCACACTTCCAAGCTCTTTCTATGAAGCCAGCATTACCCTAATCCCAAAATCAGATTAGGACACTACAAAGAAAGAAAATTACAATCCAATATCCCTGATGAACTTAGATGTTAAAATCCTCAACAAAGCCCTAGTGAATTGGATCCAGCATTACATTAGAAAGACAATACAACATGACCAAGTGGGATTTATGCTGGGGATGAAAGGCTGGTACAATATCTGCAAATCAATAAATGTGATACATCACATAAACAAACTGAGAGACAAAAATCACATAATCAAATCAATCGATGCAGAAAAATCATTTGACAAAATCCAACACGCATTCCTGCTAAAAACTCTCAGCAAAGTGGGAATAGAGGGATCATACCTCAACATAATAAAAGCCCTATATGATAAGCCTACAGCCAACATCATACTCAATGGGCAAAAACTAAAGCCATTTCCCCTAAGAACAGGAACAAGACAAGGTTGCCCATTTTCATCACTCTTGTTCTACATAGTACTGAAAGTGCTAGCCATAGCAACTGGAAAAGAAGAAAAAATAAAAGGCATCAAAATTAGAAAAGGAGAAGTAAAGCGCATTATTTGCAAATGACTTGATATTGTACATAGAAAACCCTAAATAATCCATCAAAAAAAAAAAACTACTAGACTTAATAAATAAATTTGGCAATGTAACAGGTTACAAAATTAATCTTTGGCTTTTTTGCGCTCAAATCTATGGCTTTTTTATACACCAATAATGAACTAACAGAAAAAAAAATCACCCTAAATGCTTTGGCTCAATGGATAGAGCATCAACCTGTGGACTGAAGGGTCCCAGGTTTGATTCTGATCAAGGGCATATACCTTGGTTGTGAGCACATCCCCAGTAGGGAGTGTGCAGGAGGCAGCTGAATTGATGTTTCTCTCTCATCAATGTTTCTAACGCTCTATCACTCTCCCTTTCTCTCTGTAAAAAATCAATAAAATATATATTTTCTAAAAATTCCATTTACCATTGCAACAACAAAAAAATTAAGATACCTAGGAATAAACTTAACTAAGGAGGTAAAAGACATGTACTCAGAAAACTACAGGATGTTGAAAAAAGAGATGAGGAAGACATAAACAAATGGAAGAATATACTGTGTTCATGGACTGTTAGAGTCAACTTCATTAAAATGTCCATTCTACCCAAAGCAATCTATAGATTCAATGCAATCCCCAATTAAATACAAAATGACAGATTTCACAGACCTAAAACAAACTCTCCAAAAATTCATCAATAATAATAAAAGGATAATATGCTAATTAGACTGGACACCTTCCAGATATCCTTACGGGTGATGCTGTAGCAATGGAGCCTGAGGCAGAGGTGGCAGAGGCCACGGCTGCCATTGCGGGCGGGGGCCAGGCCCCTTGCATGAATTTTGTGCACTGGGCCTCTAGTATGAACAAAGCTGGAGTACCACAATACCAGATATCAAGCTATATTATAAAGCCATGGTTCTCAAAACTGCCTGGTATTGGTACAAGAACAGACATATAGACCAATGGAACAGGACAGAGAATCCAGAAATTGATCCAAGCCATTATGCTCAATTAATATTTGACAAAGGAGGCAAATGCATACAATGGAGTCAAGACAGTCTCTTCAATAAATGGTGTTGGGAAAATTGGCCAGAAACATCAAATAAAATGAAACTAGACCACCAACTTACACCATACACAAAAATAAACTCAAAATGGATAAAGGAATTAACACGTAAGACGGGAAACCATAAAAATCTTAGAAGAATCCATAGACATCAAAATATCAGATGTAGCAATATCTTTACTGATACAGCTCCTAGGACAATGGAAACTGAGTAGAAAATAAATATGGGACTACATCAAAATAAAATAGAAAGCTTCTGCACAGCAAAAGAAACCATCAACAAAACAACAAGAAACCCCACTGCATGGGAGAACATATTTGCCCATGCTCTCTATAGATAAGAGTTTAATCTCCCAAATTCATAGGAAACTCATACAACTTAACAAAAGGAAGATAAACAACCCAATCAAAAAATGGGCAAAGGACCTAAATAGACACTTTTTGAAAGAGGGCATACAGAAGGCCGAAAGACATATAGAAAACATGCTCAAAGTCACTAATCATCCAAGAAATGCAAATTAAAACAACAATGAGGTACCACCTCACACCTGTCAGAATGACTATCATCAACAAATCAACAAATGACAATGGTGGAGAGGATGCAGAGAAAAAGGAACCCGCTTGCACTGCTGGCGGGAATGCAGACTGGTGCAGCCACTATGGAGAACAATATGGTGTTTCCTCAAAAAACTAAAAATGGAACTTCCATTTGACCCAGTAATCCCACTTCTAGGAATATATCCCAAGAAACTAGAAACACCAATCAGAAAGGATAGATGCACCCATATGTTCATAGCAGCAAAATTTACAATTGCTACGATTCTGAAAGAACCTAAGTGCCCATCAGCAGATAAGTCGATTAGAAAACTATGGTTCATCTACACAGTAGAATACTATGCTGCTGTAAAAAGGAACTCCTACCATTTGCAATAGCATGATTGAAACTAGAGAACATTATGCTAAGCGAAATAAGCCACTAAGAGAAAGATAAATATCACATGATCTCACTCATTTGTGAAATATAATGAACAACATAAACTGATGAAGAAAAATAGATCCAGTGACATAGAAGCATTGAATCCACCATCCAACCTCAGAGGGAAGGAAGGGTGGAGGGGTGTTAAGAGAGTAGCCAAAGGACTTGCATGCATGCATATAAGCATAACCCATGGACACAGACAGTTGGGAGCTGAGGGCATGTGCTGGAGGCTGGAATGGCCAGGGGAAGTCAATGGGGGAAAATGGAGACATATGTAATACTTTAAACAATAAAGAATTTTTTAAAAAGTTTAGCACATTGCCTAACATAATGGAAGCTGTCACATGCCTTCACAGGAGACCTATTTAATAGTAGAATTAAATTAATAATATAGTCTTGATACATTATGTAAGGTTAAAATAAAATGTTTCTTTTTCCATCCAAGTCAGGAAGCTTGTTATAAAGCATAATAATTTATTCACATTTAACTATAAAGAGAGTAAAAAAAAATCAATGTATGATTGATATGTTCCACCAGAACTTAGATGATTTAGAACAATAACAACAAAAATGTAAAGGAATTACTACTAACACAATATTAATTAGGTCTATTAATTTAAAAAGTGTTTGCATATATAAAAACATTATAAATATGTTACTCAAAAATATGTGAGGAACCAGTGAGATATTCAATAAATAACTGGATAACTGGATGACTGGATAGCCACTTGGGAGAAAGTCATGATTACTACTCCAGTAGTTAAGCATAAATACATTTCACATGTTAAAATGTAGCACATAAAAAGAGAAAACATTTAAGTACTAAAAAATGTAAATGCACATTTTTATAGGCCTGAGATTTTATTACCACTTAAAGCATGATATTAAACCCAGTAACTATAGGGGGAAAATTATAGAATTGAGAACATAATAATTAAAAATTCATAGATTGCAAAACAATATCTAATAAAATTAGCCAACTAAATAAAAAAGCCACAAATAAGTTAAAGATAGGACACCAAATAGAAAAAAATATACATACATTAGCCTTGCATAATCACAATAGCTAGATATTATGATAATTCAGAGTCATTCCACTTGTGAATCAATTATGATTTGCCATCTACCAGGTACCAATACTTTGAATGGCATTTGAATGGCCTTCCTTAAGAGTAGCAGCTATGAAAGAACATTAAAGCTGGAGGTGACTTTAGAGATTATTCTGATTTACCTTCTGCATTTTACAGACAAGACAACTAAGACTTGATGAAGTGAATATAATAGAGATATGAACAAAATGCAATAAGAACAGGAAAAAAACATACATCCTCCCTACTTGGAGAACAATGAGGTCAAAGAGTCAAAGAAATCTTTGCTGAGGAAATCGAGAACCAAGATGGTGGCATAGGTTAACACCGGAGTTTGCTGCCTTGAACAACTACTTCAAAAGTGAAACTAAAAGACTGAACAGACATCACCCCGAACCACAGGAACGCTGGCTGAGTGGAAGTCCTACAACTAGGAGGAAAGAGAAACGCATACGGACACTCAGAGGAGGCTCAGTGCTGAAGTCAAATTCTGAGGTGCTGAGTGCGCGGAGCGGGTTGGCGTTTTCAATCGGGAGGGAGTAGCAGACTCTGAGCTCCAGATCCGGGCAAGTCTTTAGGGACCCAGACTCAAACGGGAGAAGCGGGACTGTCTGGCTTCGGTCAGAGCGAGTGCAGCTTTCTCTCCGAGGTTTGCAGCGGGTGCTGGGACTCAGAGAGGCAGAGCCCCTGGGGACAGGACTGAGAGTCGCCATAACTGCTCTCTCCGGCCCACCCTGTTGATCCTGTGCGACCCGCCCCACCCAAGCCCTGCACACAGGCATTTGCCAGATAGCCTCAGGCAAACGCCAGATTAGCACCTCCCTAGAGGACAGAAGTTCTCTCACTGCTGACACAGCTGATTCTCATAGCCACTTGGCCTGGAGGTCAAACCCTCCCTGGTATTAGCTACAACAATCAAGATTTATAGGACTGCGCACAAAGACCACTAGTGGGTGCACCAAGGAAGCATAACAAAATGCGGAGACAAAGAAACAGGACAAAATTGTCAATGGAAGATATAGAGTTCAGAACCACACGTTTAAGGTCTCTCAAGAACTGTTTAGAAGCCGCCGATAAACTTAATGAGATCTACAAGAAAACTAATGAGACCCTCGATGTTCTATTGGGGAACCAACTAGAAATTAAGCATACACTGACTGAAATAACGAATATTATACAGACTCCCGACAGCAGACCAGAGGAGCGCAAGAATCAAGTCAATGATTTGAAATGCGAGGAAGCAAAAAACACCCAACTGGAAAAGCAAAATGAAAAAAGAATCCAAAAATGCGAGGATAGTGTAAGGAGCCTCTGGGACAGCTTCAAGCGTACCAACATCAGAATTATAGGGGTGCCAGAAGATGAGAGAGAGCAAGATATTGAAAACCTATTTGAAGAAATAATGACAGAAAACTTCCCCCACCTGGTGAAAGAAATGGACTTACAGGTCCAAGAAGCACGGAGAACCCCAAACAAAAGGAATCCAAAGAGGACCACACCAAGACACATCATAATTAAAATGCCAAGAGCAAAAGATAAAGAGAGAATCTTAAAAACAGCAAGAGAAAGAAACTCAGTTACCTACAAGGGAATACCCATACGACTGTCAGCTGATTTCTCAACAGAAACTTTGCAGGCCAGAAGGGAGTGGCAAGAAATATTCAAAGTGATGAATACCAAGAACCTACAACCAAGATTACTTTATCCAGCAAAGCTATCATTCAGAATTGAAGGTCAGATAAAGAGCTTCACAGATAAGGAAAAGCTAAAGGAGTTCATCACCACCAAACCAGGATTATAAGAAATGCTGAAAGGTATCCTTTAAGAAGAGGAAGAGGAAGAAAAAGGTAAAGATACAAATTATGAACAACAAATATGCATCTATCAACAAGTGAATCTAAAAATCAAGTGAATAAATAATCTGATGAACAGAATGAACTGGTGATTATAATAGAATCAGGGACATAGAAAGGGAATGGACTGACTATTCTTGAGGGGGAAGGGGTGTGGGAGATGCGGGAAGAGACTGGACAAAAATTGTGCACCTATGGATGAGGACAGTGGGTGGGGAGTGAGGGCGGAGGGTGGGGCGGGAACTGGGAGGAGGGGAGTTATGGGGGGAAAAAAGAGGAACAAATGTAATAATCTGAACAATAAAGATTTAATTAAAAAAAAAAAAAGAAAAGAAATCTTTGCTGAGGAAGTAGCATTGCAGCTGAATTTAGAAGGCTGAGTAATAATCCCCCTTTAGGACAAGGCTAAAACCACCAACCAAACTAAAACAAACAAAAAAAATAAATAAAACATATACACAACATAGGCACAACACAGAATATAAGTCCAGCACATTGTAAGCCATTAGGTATGACTGTATTATATAAGATATTAATGATGTTAAATAAAGTTTAAAATATGGGCTATGTGCTAACTATGTGTGTCATGTTAAATGATTTCAATCTAGTCCTATACTTGATGGCAAACTCAGAACCATCACGAGGTTGGTATTTTAGAAAACAACAACAACTCTGGTGGCTGTTTGTGTAGTAGATTGGAGGAAATAATTTAGGAATTTAAAAATGCCTACCTCCCCTTCAAGATGCTGCTGAAATACTCTACGGGACCTTCTGGGTTCTATGTTGGTGAATGAGTAGTCCTTCCCTAGTTGCTCTTTGCACTTTGTGTAGGTTTTATTTTTTATGCACTTATTATATAGACATATGAGACTAAAATGAGATTCCCAAGAAGGGATATATTTCTTTGAAACCCTTCCTACAAAAAATATAACTCTCCATATAGCCAGCATTTAGACATTCATTCAAGCAACTCATAATTCTAGGTTCCCTATGGGTTTCAAAAAGGAAGGACACCCATATTTTTTACCAGTGAAGTTATATGTAAAATCTACCATGTAAATAAGTACCTGTAGTCTCAGACTTTATATGTGTACTATCCTATATAATAAAAGAGTGATATGCAAATTGACCATCATTCTAACACACAAGATAGCCTCCCCCATGTAGACACAAGATGGCCAGCAGGGGAGGGCAGTTGGGGGAGACCGGGCTAGCAAGGGAGGGCAGTTGGGGGCAATTGGGCCAGCAGGGGAGCAGTTAGGCATCAATCAGACTGGTAAGGGAGTGGTTAGGGGCAATCAGGCAGACAGGCAAGCAGTTGGAAGCCAGCAGTCCTGGATTGTGAGAGGGACGTCCAACTGCCTAAACGGGCAGTCGCGCATCCCTCAAGGGGTCCCAGATTGAAGAGGATGCAAGCTGGGCTGAGGGACACCCCCCTCCCCCCCACATGAATTTTGTGCACCAGGCCTCTAGTATGCACATATGTAACTATAATGTTAGAAAAAAGACATGCAGGCAAATGAGTTTATTTTCACAAACTGGAGATCAAAAGAACACTTTGTAGAGAAGTTGCAATTTGAAATAGGCCTTGACTCATAGGCAGGATTTGAGCACAAAGTGAGTTGATAGAAAAAGGGAAGAGAGAAGAAGGAAGAGCATAAGCAAAGACATTGTAAAAGACAAGGTGGGAGGGAGGAAGGAAGCTAATGTTTAAGTAACAATATCTTGTTAACATTGAAATATCCTCGATGTTTGTTGTTTCTGTGGTTGTTGTTAGAAGTTCGTTTGTTTGCTTGAATCAGATCCAAAGAAGTTACATAAACATTGTGATTGGCTGATGTGTCAAATTAAGTATTATTTAAATGATATATTCCACCCACATAATATTTTATCTTTCAATTTGTTTTCTTTCACTGAAGTAATAGAAGATAGTTCGCTCAATTATCAATGTTTTTACTAATTCTAGACAAAGCACTATGTTCCTCACTCCGACTTTTAAATATAAGTATCTGTTTGTTGAGTATATTCAAATATATATGCTAAGACTTTGCCACTATGGTGCATATAAAGTTATGTAAATTTGATGAATGAATGAATATTTTAAATGGCTTGTGTCTGAGCTTTAAGGGTTAATTTCATTTTAGTACTATTTTCCTTTCTAAGCTGAGAAATTTCAATTTGTGTGTCTAAATTTTTTAATATATTAGAGAAAACCACATAAAACTGCCTGCAAAAAGAGCAATTCCCTTGTTTAAACATGATAGAAATGAAAGTGATTTTATTTTCTCATAATTTTATATAATCAAATTGTCAGTTATCATATTTGATAGGGCATATTCCCATGCATTAAGTAAGCAAACTTATAAACATCTACAGTAATGCCTTTTCAAAGATAGATTGCTGTTTTAGTTTTTATATAATTCTCTAATTCAGTGTCAAATTTGTTCTTTAAAAGGCAACTCAAAATATTTGGAAAGATATGAGAGAAGGAAAGGAAGTGAAAATGGTGTGAAAAATGTCTATACTGGCTTAAACAGATTATATATCAGTATGCTCCCTCGGGGATGTCAAGGTCAAAATATGTGAAGGTATTCACTGCTCATCAGTGAAAGTCTGAGAGCAGAGCAGAGTCCCTTTGTAAGAACTATTACCCAACCCCATAGAACCAGGATTAATTTACAGAATTTAATGCTTAGTTGAAATAAAAAATGTGCTTGTTCTCAGTGAGTTGAGGATAAAGGTGCATGTAACAATCATAGGTCTGAACTGGAATTATTTAATAAGTAGTCTGGCTGGAAGCAATTGGTCTCCAGGGAATGTTAGGCAATTTTCCCTCAATTTGAGTTAAACGCCATGCCAGAAAAAGAACTCTAATGACTAGCCACAGAGTGACTGCTGAACTGACTTTTTAAAAAGAATATTTGAGATGAAAGTAGTTGCTCTTACTCATTTAATTAGGTCTTAAAAGACTCTCATTCTGGATGTAAAGCAACAAGAGCACATTTGAAGCCCTGTGGTTGGCTCTGACTTGTACCCTAAACTCCTGCTTAAGAATATAAAGATCAAGATGGTTTTTTTCAGGAAAGTAGAGTGACATACCCAGAAAGCCACAACTATGCAACTAGCTTCAGCCTTAATGGCCTTACCTGGGAAAAACAAAAACGGCCTTGGTTTAATAGGGAGAACAGTTGTTAAATAAAGGGGAATGGCATCCATGTGTCGTTGTCTAGGAAATTAAGCATGAATGTATGGAATTTGGAAAACACCTATGTGGATTTAAAATTCCCAGCCAAAAAAAAACACACACAAAAAAAAACAATCATAACATCAGCAATGTGATATACCCTTAAAGTACAAGTCTGACTATCTTAACATCCACAGTTGGAAAAACCTAGTGCCCTTGAGAGTTATCCAGGAAGAAAGTTATTCCAAAGAAGAAACAACTTCCCTTAATATTTTCTGATTCTGATTGCAACACCCTCTCTGGTTAAAGTAGTCATTGAGAAAAATCCTGAATATGTAAATAAACAGATGCCTCAAACATTTTTTTGAAAGAAGCAAATTTCATCTGCTCTTAGTGTTATTGGCTTTCCCTCATATTCAGCTTCATTTCTAGAGGGTGCCCAGGTGAAATACAGCAGAGTGTCATTCTGCCTTAGGTATTTTGTCTCAATAAAAAAGGCAATGGTTTGTATTCTGAAACTATGTCACAATTTTATTTCTGTGAATTTTTCTGGGAATCATTGAAAGATCACTGAAACTCTCCATTAACTCGGTGTTAAGAATCACGATAGATTGATATTATCAAAAACTACAGAAATGCCAAGGTAAATGAGACCCAAGAAACCATAAATTTTTTTGTACTGTGTAATCACATTGGAGAGATTAGCAGCATGAGCGTAACTAGTAATGATGTCCAATTGTATAGATTTAAGAATGTAGGCAGTGAAAAACTAGAACTTTCAAAGATAACCACTTGAATCTTAGAATTAGTACAGAATCAAATGGATCCTTAGAATAATCTAGTTATGCTACTGAATTTTATAAATAAATAAAAAATAAAGCCAAAAAGAAGAAATGACTTCTCCAACGTCAAAAGTTCATGAGAGATAGAGCTGGAATTAATTCCCTAATCCCAATCAAACATTCTTACCATTACACCATAATAGGTAATTAGGAAGGGAAGGGTGGGGAGATGGGCAATTGTAGTAGAGTTAAAGTTTCATTACTTACATTATTATCAGAAAGTTTTCTATAATCTTGAAATAAGCCTTAGAATTCTAAGATACTGCAACCCGGATATGTAATATTTAACTTTCCAACTTGAACTATCATTAAGTATGTAATTTGTCGCTAAAATTAGTGAATTGCATTGCATTGCATTTAAAACAAAGGTTTTTCATTTAATATTGCATGCATTGATATACAATCCTCTATGGGGTAGGGTTTCTAGTATGATGCAGTAAGGAACCTCACAGATACTCTACCCCAGCAAAAAGCAGTTTAACTATGAAAATCATTAAAACACAGATACACACAATCATTTAAAGTATCTGGATTACTATCCTAAGGGCATAGAGCAAATGGAGAAACAGTCATTCAAAAATGTACCAAAGCCGGCCAGTGTGGCTCAACACTTAAACATTGGTCCAGGAACCAAGAGGTCACCAGTGCGATTCCCAGTCCAGGCACATGCCAGGGTTGCTGCTCCATCCCCTGTAGGGGGGCGTGCAGGAGGCAGCTGATCATTCTCATCATTGATATTTCTATCATCTATCTATCTATCTATCTATCTATCTATCTATCTATCATCTATCTATCTATCTATCTATCTATCTATCTATCTATCTATCATCTCCCTTCCTCCCTGAAATCAATAAATATATATTATTTAAAAATGTACCAAATCTGTACAAGAACACAGAAGGTCTACAGAATGCATGCTATGTTGGCTTCAATACCTGCATTCAACCTCTCTGTTCTGGCAGCTCTACTTAAATCATTTTCAGCTCCCTCTCCTCCAGCTCCCAGTCTGGGCCTATAGTTTTTTTCCTGGAAAGGACAGACTGGGGGCATTCTCATCCTCCCACTTCACCCCATTCAGTGCTTCAGAGCCTCTGTTTCAGGCAGCCACAGCCAAGAGGACCAAGTCTCTCTCCCAGCCAGCCTCCACCAAAAGGGCAGAAGTTCCACCCCAGGTGTAGTAGGCCAAGAGCACTAGGTCTAGATCGCCCTCTCCCCTAGGGTAGAGGTTCCATGTAAGGAAGGGCAAGTGAGACTACGGCCCAGCAGTTCCCTCCATTGCCCACACATAGGGCAGTGTGTCTGTCACTCCTGGAAAAGTAGGTTCCCACCCCCAGCTCCTATGCAATAGCACAGGGATTCTGCAAGGAAGAAATACAGACTTTTAGAATAAGGTACCCCATCTTTGGAAGGAGACTGGAGAACTCCATGCCTAAGGCCATTGTAGAAAACAAGAAAAACCTTTTGTGGAGAGCTCTAAAGGGTTGTCTGGCAGCTCTGATATAAGTAATACAGTGGAACATCCAGAAGTTCAGAAAACTGAAGGAGAGGAAGATAGAGCCAAGAAGAGCCCTCCTAGAGTCACAGACTGAAAAACACAAGACTGAGGAATCTGAGAGAGAAGGCAGGGGTGGGGGTGGGGTGGTGAGAATTAACTGGAGAATTTATATGATGTATGCACAGCCCATGGATACAAAAACAATAGAGTGACGAAGACCTGGGAGGGGATGGGTGTGGGATGGAGGGGGTCAATGGGAAGAAAAAAGAAAAGAAAATGGGACATCTGTAATACTTTTAACAATAAAGATAAATAAAAGAAAGGAAAAAATAAATAAAAAACATAATAGTAAGAAACATTTTACTCCACTTTCAATGACAGATTAAACAACTAAGTAGAAAAACAAGGAAATAAAACTTGAACAGCAATAAACACAACTAGACTTAGACATCTGGAAAACATTTCACACAACAGTAAATAGAGCCTCTTTTCAAGTGCAAATGAAACATTTTCCAGCATAGACCACGCAGAATTCTCAATAAATATAATAGGATTAAAATCATACAAAATATGTTTCTGACCATGATAGAGTGTCATTAAAAGTCAATAACAGAAGGAAATTTAGGTAATTCACATATCTATGTAAATCAATAACACACTCTTAAAAAACATATGGGTCAAAGAAGAAGAAATCACAAAAGAAATTAGAAAGTATCTTGAAATTATTAAATAAAAAACAACAACAAAAACCCCAAAAAACCCCACAACACACTAAATATCAAAACTGGAGCAGTGCTTAGAGAAATTTATATCTGTGAACACCTATAGTGAAAATGAAAGATTTTGAATCAATAACCTAACCTTGCACCTTAAGAAACTAGAAAAACAAAACAAAACACTAAACTCACAGCAAGCAGAAGGAAAGAAACAATAAAGATTGGAAATAAAGGAAATAGAAATTATAGAAAATCAACAAAACCAAAACTTGGGTCTTTGATACAATCAATAAAATTCAATTGAATGGACAACCGGACACTTAGCATATAAGACTTTTATTATAAAGGATAAATTGTATTTCCTTAACAAGCAACGAAAAAATATTTTAAAATATAGTTAAAACAATTTACTTATTATAGTATCAAAAATTTACTAGGAATAAATTTTCAAACGTTTAGTTAGACTAACCAAGATAAAGAAAAGACTCAAATTACTAATCCAGAAAGAGTGGATCTCTACCAACATAAAAAATAATATAAGGGGCGCCCTAGCTGGTTTGGCTCACTGGATAGAGAGTCAGCCTGTGAACTGAAGGGTCCCAGGTTTGATTCCGGTCAAGGAAATACACCTTGGTTGCAGGCACATCCCCAGTAGGGGGTGTGCAGGAGGCAGCTGATTGATGCTTCTCTCTCATTGATGTTTCTAACTCTCTGTCCCTCCCCCATCCTCTCTGTAAAAAATCAATAATATATATATATATATTAAAAAATTAAAAATTTATATAAGGGAATTATATAAATAACTAAATGCTCATAATTAGATAACTTAAGAAAATAAAAAAGTCATTTAAACACTCAAAAATACTAATAACTACTAGTGAAGAAATTTAAAAATATGAATAGACCAATAACAAAGGATTGATTAGGTAATTTAAAAACTTCCACAAAAAATGTCCAGACCCAGCTGCTTTCACTGATAAATTCTATTAAATATTGACCAAAGAATTAACAACAACTCTTCATAAATCCTTACAAAATATAAACAAGAATATAACACTTCTCGGCTATTCTTTAAGACCAGTATTAATCAGATAAGATATTATACACACATACACAGCCACACACACGAGACAAACAAACAAAAATAACTATAGCCCAATATATATTATGAATATTGATGCAAAAATCTTTAACCAAGCAATAACAAGCCAAACCAGCTATCAATAAATAGGATTATACAACATGAAATGTGATTAATCTCAGCAATACAAGATTGGTTTAACATCCAAAATTAAATTAATCTAATACACAATATTACTAGAATAAAGGATAAAAAGACTCAATTGACACAGAAAAAGCATTTGACAAAGTCCAACATCCTGTTACGATAACAATGCTAAATAAAATTATTGTTATAATAGAACTAACAACCTAGAGCATCTATGAAAAAACCCACTGCAAATATCATACTTAATAATCTGAATGGTTTATCTCTACAAACAGGAATTAGTCAAAAATGTCCGCTCTTGCCACTTCCATTACATATTTTATAAGAGGTTCTAGACAGGACAATTAGATTTTTTTTAAAAAAGGCATTGATAATGAAAATAAAATAAAATAAAAAACAATCTCTAGTTGTACATAATATGATCTTGCATATAGAGCAGTGGTTCTCAACCTGTGGGTCATGACCCCTTTGGCAGTTTGAACAACCCTTTCACAGGGGTCGCCTAAGACCATCCTGCATATCAGATATTTACATTACGATTCATAACAGTAGCAACATTACAGTTATGAAGTAGCAACAAAAATAATGTTATGGTTGGGTCACAACATGAGGAACTGTATTTAAAGGGCCAGAAGGTTGAGAACCACTGATATAGAGAATCCCAAGCAATATGCAGACATGCAAAAACACTCAACTATTGGAACAAATAAACATGTTCAGCAAAATTGTAAGATACAAGACAATATAACAAAACTAGAGGCCTGGTGCACAAATTCATGCACCAGTGGGGTTCCTCGGCCTGGACTGCGGGATCAGGCCAAAACTGGCTCTCCAACATCCCCTGAGGGGTCATGGATTGGAAGAGGGCACAGGCCAGGCTGAGGGACCCCAACAGTGCACGATCAGGGCCGGGGAGGGACATGGAAGTTGGCCAGCTGGGGAGGGGCCTCAGGAGGGCTATAGGGTGTGACCAGCCTGTCTCATTCAGGCCTGATCTTCTGGACCCCAGCAGCAAGTTAACCTACTAGTTGGAACATCTGCCCCCTGGTGGTCAGTGCACGTCACAGTGAGCAGTTGAGTTGCCTTAGCATATCATTAGCATATTATGCTTTAATTGAATGGACGATGGGACACAGCATATCAGACTTTTATTTATTTATTTATTTGGTTTTATTTTTTTTATTTTTTTTTTATTTTTTTTCCATTTTATCCCCCCGCCCTAGACAGTCCCCCAGCCTCCCCTATCCCCCAGTGTCTTATTATAAAGGATAAATTGTATTTCCTTCACAAGCAATGAAAAAATATTTTAAAAAATAGTTAAAACAATTTATTTATTATAGTATCAAAATTTTACTAGGAAAAATTTTTTTAAAAGAAATTCAACACTTCTACACTAAAAATTATAATGCAGTGTTGAAAAAAATTAAAGATCTAAATAAATTGAGAGATCTTATGTTCTTGAATAGGAACAATCTTAATATTGTTAAGGAAAGTTTCAATACTTTCTAAAATTGATCTATACACTTAATACAATCCTTACAAAAATCTCAGATGACATTCTTGTTGTAGAAATTGAAAAACTGATATTAAAATTGATATAGAAATTCAAGGGACCCAGAATAATCTCTAAAAAGAACTAAGTTAAAAGACTCATACTTCCAGATTTTACCATTTGCCAAAAAACTACAGTAATTAAGCTGTATACAAATTACTTTCATTATCATTTTTTTAAATTTTCTCTCAAAATTACATTTAGTTCTAGTTTGGCTTAGATGATAGACAAAGTAATAGCAATAAGAATCAAGTATGACAATTCAACTGTGACATTAATAAAATAAGCAGCTTGGGTATATCATTTACCTCAACTTCTCTGTATACCATTGAAAAGATGTTCAAACAAGAAGACCCATTAGATATAGTTTCTTCAAGAATCTGTAACTTTGTCTATCATGTTGACCATTTCTCAGCACATACAGACAAACTTGCTATAAAAATATTTGTTGAATAATGATTTCCATAAATTGATCTATACCTACATTTCTAAGCTACTGCTGGCCTTTGTTTGGATGAGAAACAACTTCAATTAAAGCAGACAGGAGAACTGAAATAAAAAGTCCAAAACACAGTTTAAATCAATATTCATTGATTCCTGGGGCACTATATTCAATGAGCAATAAACACAGGCAGATCTTAAAAGAAGTGGTCATACACACTAATCAAAGAGGTATTACATTTACAAGGTAATGCAGTCTCAAGTTCTTCAGAGACATTTGCATAATCAGGTGATAGCAGCTTCATGAATGCAATTTTTGAGTACAAAAGACAATAATCTTCCATCACTGTTGAAATCATTAAAAGCTATAAACTACTGCATTACAGTGTGTAGTCTGAGATAATGTTCACTCAAAATTTATTCATGAGGAAGAATACTTTAACCACAGATCGACAAAGTATGTCATTTATCTTTTTTGGTTTTGTTATGAAAGCAATTTGCTGTTGTTATAAGGTTATTATGATGAAACGTATGACATTTGAAGTAAATGTGACATTGGCTAAACATTTTTTTCCGAAATGATTCATTAGTGGGAAAGGCGCATCTAAGTTTTTAGTCCGGAGTGTTAATAAAGGCAGTAGACATCTATTGAATGCTTACTATGTTCCATCCATGCCAGTTGTCTTTTGTTAGTTGTTAAGCTTTATCCTCCCAACAGTATTATAAAGTCAGTCTCAGTATTTCAGTTTTACAAAAGGGGGAACTGAGGTGCAAGGAAATGAAATACCCTGCCCAAGTCACATAGACAGCAGAACAACAAGGCTTAGATACAAATTAGTTTTGACTCCAAATTTTGTTCTATTCATAGTATTTATAGTAACTTCCTGATGTTTGCATTCAGCCCGAAAGACCCTGAGTGAACGAGTATAGAATTTGAAACTCCAGTCTAATCCTGCTAAACTTGATGAATAACATCATCCTCACCTGCGATTCAGAGGATATTACTACTTCTACTTTTACGATGCTTGTTTTAAGGAAAATCTGGAATTAATTCATTGAAACAGTCCAAGCCACCCTGCTCTAGATGTCATGGTGACAAGCCAAGTGGTAGAACAGGTGATGGTCCGTCTCCCTATCAAAATGTCTAAATGTACAAATTCTCAAAATTTAATATTGCTGAATCCACAGTGCATTCTCTCTCTGACAGTTCCATCTGTTGTGGCAGCGAACAGAACCAAGTGTTAAAGAGTCAGAGGCGACGGTTCTGGAATGGGTTCCCTGGAGAAGGACGTTTCCTTGCCAAAGCAAGCAAGAGGGCTTGGCAGTGAGAACTCATTCACATATTGCAGAATCATTTTAGATCTACCGGTCAAATCTCATTATAATAAACTGCAGAGCTTTTCATGAATGCTCACTGCTACTTAGTTTTTGCCCCATGCTGAGCTTTTGCTGCCTCGCCTGATTCACATATTCAGCCACTTAAGAGAAGAGATATGGAATAAGCACCTACTGGGTGCCAATCTTTGGCTAGGCACAGAAGACACAAAGGTGAAGAAAAAGAAAATCCCTATTTTCAAGGAGCTTGGATTTATTAGGATAAATCAGGCTTAACCACATTAGTAAGTACACAAGTGTATATTTATGAGTTGCATTAATACTAAGATGTATACCTGCATCTATATAGCATTTAATAGGTTACTAGGTACTTTGTAAAATACCACCTTAGTGACTGTTCCCAAGAACCTGGGGAGGTAACAATTGCATCCGTTTTACAAGATGATTAATACTCATAGAATTAAGGACATTATATTTGCAAGGGATATGATCCATTTGGTGTTAGGTTTCTCAAATTCATATTTTCTCAAAAAAGACACTGATTTGTGGTTCTGGGGAGGAATTTACATTGTTAAGCAGCCCATGAGTAATTGATTCTAAAGGATTGCTTGGTTTGGGAATTCTGGACCCAGCCCCCCATTTACTTAGTGCTTCATTTCTTCTCTTTTCATCAAATCACCCTCTCAATCTTGTTTGAAATTTACTGGTCAATGGGTACTGGTGATATCTAGAAGCATTCCACCACATCTTAGGACCATGCTAACTTGTTGAAGTTTCTAGCTAAATACTTGTCCTAGGATTCAAACCCAAGCCTTAGTTTCAATTAAAGGGCTCTTTTCACCATAATATACCTATTTTTCTCTTCTATACATAATAAAAATGAGCGTAAAACAAGTGAATAAATTTCCTTAAAATTAAAGCACTTAAATGTTAAAGTTCTATGCTCTAGAACTTCTATACTTTAAAAAAACAAAAAAATGAAGTACTAATTAAGAGCTTTGGTTAATCCAATCTCATACACAAGACAAGTTATATTTATTTTGTAAGAATGCTTTAGTGCAGTGATGGCAAGCCTTTTGAGCTCGGCGTGTCAGCATTTTGAAAAACACTTAACTCTGTTGCTGTGTCTCATATAGAAATGTTTTGATATTTGCGACCACAGTAAAACAAAGACTTATATTTTTTTGATATTTATTTTATATATTTAAATGCCATTTAACAAAGAAAAATCAACCAAAAAAATGAGTTCGCATGTCACCTCTGACACGCGTGTCATAGGTTCACCATCACTGCTTTAGTGGGTAGGCTGTTGAAAACCTCATGCAGTAACTGCCTTGGGATGCTGAAATATAATTTAATACATGTATTCTAGGGCACAGTATAACTTGGATGAAAACCAGAATAAAATTATACAATCATTGAATTAATTATAGGTTAGGTATTTTTATTAAGAAGGCTTAAGCATTTCTCAGAATGCCTGGGTCACATGAAGGAAACCATATTGTGTGGGAAGAGCTCAGAAGATTTATCTCAGTGTAGTGGCAGATGCAATGGCGTGAGCGCACTCCGCCTATACAAGCTTCCTTGGCACACCGGGAAGTGGCAGTGCCCACCTGAGTAAGCCCCCTAGAGCCCCTACATAGTACCCTATCTTTCCAACCATTGGTTGCCCTAAGGATGGTGTAAACTTCTGATTGGTCTGGAATGTTATATATGTCGCTGCACTTAAACAATAAAGTCAGATCTGTGTCTTGAACCGGTCTCCGGAGTCAGGCATGCTTCGTTAGGACTCTGTCGGCCTCACCCCCGCGGGACCCCCTGCCTCAATATTGGACTTCAATCTGTGGGTAGTATATCTCATTTTGGGTGGTTTACCTCAAAGCCAACAGGTCAGAAAAAATTCAAAACAATTCATATTATATAATTTGAGGTATCAACATAAAGCCCGAGTTGTCTACTTTTTAAACAATTATAATTTATAAATTCCTTGATATACAGAAATACATCATTTTGGGTTTATTTTTTAATTATTGACACTATTACAGATGTCACCCACCTCTCCCACTTTGCCCACCTCCACCCAACACCTACCACCCTTTCCCTGGTGTTCACCACAATATTGTCTGGATCCATGGCTTACATATATATTTCCTTTGGCTAATCTCTTTGTCTTCTTTTATCCAGTTATATATTGCTTATAAGAGCTAACTGAATTGAAGGGCAAAATATTGATGTCACAGTCACGGTACTTAGTAAGACATTTCCAATGTGATATACTTTTGAATTTTATTGCAAAGATTTTTACTTACAAAAAGTTCTCTTCATTTCAAAATGGAAAACAGCACAAATAAATATGTGATAGCTAAAAATTAATGTTTAACATATTTTTATTTCTTCTACTGTTACATTTATCATTACTTATCAAGTTAGAAGATAGTAGCTAGGGAAATGTCATAATTTGTTTATAATTCTGACTAAAAAGTTTTAAATTTATCCGGTTAATATATTTAAGCAAAATCAGAATTTAGAATGAATGAATAAACATCTAAGAAAACAAAGTCAAAGAAATGAACATATTTTTATACACACCAATTGGTATATAAATGATTAATATGTTATCTAGATGAATTAAAGTTAAAATATTTCTGAGGAGCTGTACTAATTAGTCCATATTAACCTAATTCAAATAACAAAGCTAATTATTTTAAAATATTCTGTATTCCAGACTTTTAATTACTTCAACTTTTTAGACAATTCATTAATTATTTATTTGCAAGTGTCTTCCATATAAAAAGTAACGTGTTGGATCATAAAAGAGATGGAAGTGAATATAACAGATTCTTTGCCTTATTTGATTTTACCATATGATAAAGGAGATTGAATCAAATCAATTTGATCCATAGCATTCATTAAGTGTCCATTTTAAGTACTAACTAAATTGAACTAGATATCAGAAAATGAATAAATTGGTATTTCTTGACCACAAGTTACTTTGTGGTGTAGTGAGGGAAACAGAAAAGTAAACAAATAATTAGGACCCAATATGATAACAGCTCTAGTCAACATATAAGATATTCTTAAAATAAAGTGGAAGGAGACACTGAGAGCATTATGGTATTTGTTAGCTTGGTCGAGTGACTAAGAAAGCAGTTTACTTTTGGAAAAAGGGATCACAATGCGTCAAGTCACAGAAACCACATTGCTTATTGAGGAGTGGCTTGTGGAAGAGCACTCTGGTTTTAAGAAATAGGATTAATATGCACACTCCCAGTACGTCCATTTATCAAAAGGCAGTTTAAGAATGAAAATGAAGTCACAGAAAGGGGACGTGTATTTGAAATACATGTAATGTGCAAGGAGCTTTTACTCAAAGTATTTAAATTAGTTTTATAGTTCAATAAGGAAGTGAGGACCAATACAATAAAAAATGGACAAGAAATATAAATGAACATGTCAAAAATAGGATATCCATATTATCACTGAATAAATGACAAAGTGTGCAATCTAATTAGAAATCGGAGAAACCCAAAATTAAACCACAATGACTTACCACTACAAACCTACTATACTGTCTAAAATTGAAATTATCTACAAAAGCAAAGTAGCAAACATATGCTTGTACTGTAAATAAATATTAGTACAACCAATTAGGGGGAAAATGTTCATAGTCTATAAATTTTAACTTATGCATACCCTATGACACAGTTTACTTAACAATACATACATATCACAAGACACATACAAATATAGTTAAGACAGTGTTAGTCATAATAGACAACATTTGGAAACAAATCAAATGTTCATCAATATTAGAAATAATAAACAGTAATATATAAGCATAATAAAATACTAGATAGCACTAAAATTAATAAAGTTAGTTTACATAAAGCATTATGAATTAAAATAAAAACATTGAGCAATAAAAGGCAGAAATAACATTAACTTGTTTGGCTCAGTGGATAGAGCGTCGGCCTGCCAACTGAAGGGTCCCAGGTTCGATTCTGGTCAAGGGCATGTACCATGGTTGCGGGCACATCCCCAGTAGGGGATGTGCAGGAGTCAGCTGATTGATGTTTCTCTCTCATCGATGTTTCTAACTCTCTATCCCTCTCCCTTCCTCTCTGTGAAAAATCAATAAAATATATTTTTAAAGAGGGAGAAACAAAGAATACATACAATATGATTCCATTTATATAAATTTCAACAATAGAAAAAATTAAACTACAGTGTTAGAAGTCAGGGTAGCAGTTACTTTTGTAGTGGGATTAGAGCAATAACTGGGAATGGCTTGCATGAGACATAGAAAGTTAGCAATACTAACTTTCTTTTTTAAAAAAAAATATATTTTATTGATTTTTTACAGAAAGGAAGAGAGAGAGATAGAGAGTTAGAAACATCGATCAGCTGCCTCCTGCACACCCCCTACTGGGGATGTGCCTGCAACCAAGGTACACACCCTTGACCAGAATCGAACCTGGGACCTTTCAGTCCACAGGCCAACGCTCTATCCACTGAGCCAAACCGGTTTCAGCCATACTACTAAGTTTCTTAACATGTGCAGGTGCCAAGAGAGTGTCTGTTTTTTGTAATTCCTGAATTGTACATTTATACTTTGTGCACATTTCAATATATTTCCTATATTTCACAGTAATTTTTTAAATGTAATACTTTTTAAAATAAATATATATATTGATTTTTTACAGAGAGGAAGGGAGAGGGATAGAGAGTTAGAAACATCGATGAGAGAGAAACATCGATCAGCTGCCTCCTGCACAACTCCCACTGGGGTGTGCCCGCAACCAAGGTACATGCCCTTGACTAGAATCAAACCTGGGGCCCTTCAGACCGCAGGCTGATGCTCCTATCCACTGAGCCAAACCAGTCAGGGCTTAACTGTAATACTTGAGACCTATCTTCCACACCCAAGTCCTCATCTTTCAATAATGATATTGTTTTCTTATTTCAGAAAATACTAAAATTCTGCTCATTCTCTGCTTTTTGACTTGGAATGAACCTATTATTCTTTTAGCTCTCAGCAGTTACCAAATTAAAAAATCATAATGGCAATAATTCAATCATTGTGCTCTTGACTAAAGATAATGTAAGAAATAGTCTATCAAGAAACACAGCGAGCCAGTCAGAGAAATACAAGGACCATATGATTTCACTGATATGTGAAATCCAATGGACAAAATAATCTAACAAGCAAAATAGTGGCAGACTCATAGATTTCTATAGAGAAAACTGACAGCTGTGGATGATGGGGGTAGGGGTTGGGTGTGGGGGTGGAGGAATTGAGCAAAAAAGGAAAACAAAAAAAGAGAAAAAGCTCTTGGACATGGACAAAGATATGGTAATTGCCAGGGGAGAGGTGAGAAGAGTTTAGGGGGGATAAATGGTGATAGACGGAGAGATGAACACACAGTACAGTATACAGGTGATATGCTGTAGACTCCTGTACTTGAAATTTGTAAAATTTTGTTAACCAGTATCACCCTAATAAGTTCAATTAAAAATATAAAATTAAAAAAGAACTAAAGTAATTCCAAAAGAAGATACAAATTCTCTTGTTCATTACATAAAATAATTTTATAGGAAATAGCATTATCAAATATTTAATGTTTATTATATGCAAATTTATTATAAATATAATGTACTTTTGATCTCAGGCATGGCCCTGGGCTACCTCATTTTGATAAACTAAATTTCATTTCTGTTCATCTCATAAACTCTTTAAACTTGCTTTTTATTTTCTTTTAGTTTCAAGAATGTTACGTGAACCTGAGTTTAGTGACACATGATTGGCAAAATCAATCCTGAATTTTGTGTCCTTCAAGTTTATATATTATTTACTTGAGAATAGTGTGACATATATTTCAATATGACTAAGTTATCATTGATTTTAAATATAGTTTTTAAACCTACTGGCAATTCCACATTTCTTCATTATTATTGCTGCACTATAAGGAATCTTGTAAGAATATGATATTCTTATAGATATTCATGAACATGAGAAGTCTACAGTATTTCACATGCCATAAGGTTCTGGGTTTGTATTTCAGTTGTCCCCCCAACCATTCTGAAGTCCTTCTTCTCTGTTCTCCTAGATTTTTTCAGCTATCTCCTTTGATCTCTTTTACTAAACTGTTTCATTTCTTTGAATGTTTATTCTCCTTGTTGCTATTCAGGTTTGAAGGGAATTTCAAGATTTTACAAAAATAGATATTTTCCTCTCTTCTGGATTTATTTATATTCAGCTTACTGGCTTGTTTGTTGATAGTGGTATTTTTCCTGGGTATTATATAATAGCTTTTTTGAATCTCTTAATAAGTAATAACATTGTTAATAAAATATTAATAACAATAATAATATTGCAACAATAAAATAATATTGATATTTAGAGAGTGTTTTCAATTAGTTACTATTCTATTTTGGGCAGCTATGTAAATATATATTTAAATAGATACTTTATGCAACTGTAACAATTAATATATAATAAATGTGATATCCTAAGTATTTTACATGTATTAATATCTTAATATTTATATAATCTTAATGACAGAGTACTAATTCTTATCATTTTTTCAGGTGAGGATCCCAAGGCTTAGAGATGTTAAATAATTTGTAGAAACTCACAGCTTGTAGGCTACCAGGCTGTTTCAAATCTCTATTGGTTGACACAAACTTAAAGTTTTTAGGTACCAACTTCTGTCATTTTTAATGGTAGATCTAAACGATTCATATATACTAAGGAAATTATATCATTATGCTAGAAAAGAGTAGGCTTCCTGACTATTCAATGCAGAGGAAAAAATCCTCTAATAATTAAAGTTAGATACCAGACTTTGAACCCAATCTGAACAAACCGGCAGCTGAACTTCATAGCTAAACAAATAAAAATGTAGAAGGAAGAAGGAAAAAAAGAAAGAAAGGGAGGAAGTCAGGGAGGGAGGGGAGAATGGAAGGGGGGGAGGGAGAAGGGAGAAGGGAGGGAGGGGGGAAGGAGAAAGTAAACTTGACCTTGGTTCTACTGCCAATCTATACTTTCAGTCCTGCTCAGATTTTTTTGGTGTTCTGTATTATCTTTCAAAATGAAGACAACTACACAAGTATCTTCAGTGCAGGTTATTCTCTATTTTGGGAAAAATAAATGTAAATGCATATTTTACACTAGATTAGTCATAACAGTGGTAATAAAAGAAAAGATCTCTTGCACTAAAAATTGTCATTGCAAGGGAGGAAAGACAGAAAGCATGTTAAACACAAATACACACAAACATATATGTGTATATATAAAATTTATGTGGTGGCCTTTTATTTTTAGAAGGGTACTATGAGTTCATTGTGTACATTTCAATCATATAAAAAATCAGAACATAAAACATAAAATTTCACTAAGATCACTCTCTCTAAAGATAATCACCCTACAGTTATATATCTGTGTAGGCTTTTATAGATCTACTCTATCCCTTTTTATTATTTCATTTTCCCCTATACATGCATAGCATGATTTATTTAACCATCTATGATTGATCAGCCTTTGTGTCCTTTTTAATATTAAATGTAATGCTATAATAAAAATGTGTGTATATATACATTTATATACTATATACACAAATATAACTTTCTGGAAAGATCAAATTATTAAGAGATATTGCCAAATTCCACCTACCCAATTATATATTTTTTTATTCGCTTATGCTTGCCTTCAGTAGCCATTATTATGTGCATTCTTAGTAATTCTCTCTATATATGTTTTTATTTTTATTGATTTCAGAGAGAAATAGAGAGGGAGAGAGAAATAGAAATATCAATGATGAGAGAGAATCATTGATCTGCCTCCTGCACATCCCTACTGGGGATTGAGCCCACAATCCTGGCCTGTGCCCTGACCGGGAATTGAACCATGACCTCCTGGTTTATAGATTGATGCTCAACTTTGATCCACTCTATATTTTTTAAAGGCTGTGTCCTCACTAACATAATCAGCAAACCTAATGAATTAACTGACTGAGAAAAAAGAACAAAGACGCACCCAGCCAACACTGTCAATTGTTTCCTCAGAAAGCAACTAGAGGTGTTCATCTCTTTAATAACTGAGGTCTGTTCTGTACAGAATTTGCTAAATGACCAAACCTATATTTTATTTTTCTGTATAACAACCCTATAGTCTTTTAATAACCTTCATTACAAAAAGTTAATTATAAGAAGATTATGAACAAACCTATATGGAGCTATTATACATTATCAAGCAATAAACACCTGATAACTTCAGGTTAGGCAGCACATCTTTTGTATTTGCTAAGTGGCTTTGTACAAAGTATATAAATCAGAGCATGAGGTATAGACACAGTAATATAACATTTTACTACACTATCATAACTGGCTTCAGATTTCTTGAGTCTTGTTTCTTTAATAGTGCAATATATATATAATTTACACACACACACACGTTCCAGTTCAATGGATATGAATCTAAGGATTATATAATGGACTTTTCATTAACTATTGTTTTAAATCATGCAAATTTGTAAAACTATAATTACTTTCTAGTCAGCTCATCAATCATAGCATACCAGCTTCTCACATAATAGGAAATAACCACAGATCTGGTCTCTTTCAATTTAAAGAAAAGAGGCAAAAAAAGGATAACACATTTGATGAGGTTGCTTAATAAATCTTTTAAGGTTAAGGTCTATAATAAAATTGGTTCTCAAGTAATGGTTATTCAATCTTATACATTTTTCTGGACATTATAAATGTGTTTCTGGAGAAGGCTATAATTTTTATGTTAATTTACATTCTGCCTTTAAAAAGCACCACAGTCTCAGAGTTCACTGAATTTAAGACATTCTAGAAGTTTCTGAAACATTGCATTTCAACATGTATACATTGCTTTCAACATTTTTAAAAAATTGTGAAACTATTCATAGCCTCTCCAATGGTCTTCTCCCTATCACCTGTAAAATGACAAAATGTTGAAATATACTATATGGAATATACCTTATCTAACATGTTTTTAAGCATCCTGTTAAATGGAATATTATTTCTAAGTCCTTTATTGATTAGTGGACATTTAGTCTTGTTCAAATTATCCACAGACACATTTGGTCCACACCAAAATCTTTAAAATTCTGTTCTGTTCAGAACACCCATGAGCATACTTGGTTCATGCCAAATATTCCTTGATATTTGGTCTTATAAAAAGCATCACACTTAGAAAAGATCCCTGGTTCAAATAGCCTATAATATTTATTTATACGTTTGATTTACATAATGAATATATAAAATATACTACAATGATTTCTTGATACAATAAATGTGCTGTGGCTGTATTACCAATAATAACCCTTCTTGTCTCAGTAGCCTAACTGGTCATGGCACATGGGGTGAGGTAGATTGGTTGGCATGTACCAAATGTCTTCATAAATATTTTGAACAAGACCAAATATCCTGCAAGAGTTTTATCATCATTTGATAGGTCATTTAAAGATGTTTCTAAATATACTCTTTGAAACATTCTTTATAGTCTGTCCTTCCGAGTTTAGAGCAAATGTATAAACTAACAGTCTAATGTCAGTATTGGACATTTTTGTCTATACTAACTTTTCATTTCTTTCCTTGCAATAGGATGAAGCACTCAAAGGTGTAAAATGTTTCTGACATTCTTGGCTTCCAGAGTAAGAGTTTCAAAGAACTGAAAAAGGTTATTTTGTTTAGCAGAAGAATTTTCTATGAATTGGCTGCTGAAACAAATAATAAAGGGATGTGATAAGGAAGGTAGGAGTTTGTTGTCAGTGATCAACTAAACTGCACTCAACCTGCAGCTTCTAGGAGATGAAATGCAACTGAACATCTTGGGATGCAATGCTTTTCTGCAATGTTTTAGAATCTGCAGTAATGTTTGCCCATCAGAAAAAAAAGGAGAAAGTGAGTTAAGTCACTGAGGCATTAAAGAAAAACAAACAAGGAAACAAACACAATAAAAAAATGTTTAAAAAGCTTTTTTTTCTGGATGACACTATGTGACTAATCATAAATGTCATCACACTATATCAAAGGTCCAAGTCATATTATGTCCAGCAAAATCACAATGTTCCTTTTGGCTTGAGATCAGTGTCAATGTTAAGCATGCCAATGAGAACTCCTGTGCTTGTGCCTGAGCAATTTTATTGATTAAAATGATAAAAATCCTTACAAAGAGGTGCTCCCAAAAGCCACATACTTCTCCACATTCTCCTGCTTCTAACAGAAAGGATGTAGCTTCGTGGATAATTCTTCCCAAATGGTCATGACTGCTTCCAAGGAATCTGTAAACATCTGTATTCTTTGTATGCTTGAAGCTGAATACAACATTCCATTTCCGGTGAAAATCTAATGAGATATGTATGAACCTGAGGTTGTCAGGTCTGAGTTTTCCATATGTGACATTAATTCTTACAGGCAGCAACCATCAGCCAATTATGAAGCAGTTCAAATGGCAAACTTCAGCCTTCATTAAACTTAAAGAGATAACTTGTCATTTATTTATGAGACTTAAACTATGGCCAAAAATTGTACAATAGCCATCCTGCCAAAGTTCCAAAAAACAATTTTAATATTAAAGAATTAATATCTAGAAGATAAAAAGCGAAGTGATTTTGTATATTCATGAAATAACTTTTTCAGGAGGGGACACTCTAAATGACCACTTGAAAGAAAATTCTATCGTGTAAGGAGGCCATATTAACATTCATGTAGAAAAGCAGAAGTTTTTAACTTTTGGCACCAGAATTAGATTATATATGTAAGCAATTAATGCACTTAGTTATAAGTAAACATTTGTATAAAATATCTCCTCTTAAAATATATTGTTTAATTTTTAAACATTTTTATTGATTTCAGAGAGTAAGGGAGGGGGAGAGATAGAAACATCGATAATGAGAGAGAATCATTGATCAGTTGCCTCCTGCATGCCCCACATTAGGGATTGAGCCTGCAACTCAGGCATATGCTCTGACTGAGAATTGAACCGTGACCTTTTGGTTCATAGGTTGATGCTAAACCACTGAGCCATGCCAGCTGAGCTATGTTTAACTTTTAAGGAAGAAGGAGAAAATTCAAGGAGATTTCTATTTGCTTGTGAAATGTGGCAATATTGTTCAAATGATGCTAAAATTAAACCCATAAATTCAGATGTCAAGCAAAGAAATTAAAAAATAAAGATATAAAATATATTTTATGAGAGCACTTGTATATTGTGGCGTAGGTAAGTGGCATATGTAGTTATTAGAACAGGGCTTTTTTATTGAAGACTATTATTATGAAAGAAAATAGTTTCAGTTTTTTCAAGGTACTTTTGACTTTCTATAAGAATAACTATTTTTCACAAAATAGATTCATATGCCATTCAGTCTTTAGAACCTGAGACAACCTTCTTGACAGTGATTTTAGGATGAGTATAAAAAAATGTTGGTGTCCCTCATATATTAGGGAACTATATATAAAATAGTGTCCCAGGAAAAAGAAATAACATAACAAAAAAGTGAAAAATTATGACTAAATAATACATATTTATTACATATAGTAATAAATATCTATTGGCATTAGTGTCATATAGAAGGAATAGGAGACTGCATATCAGAAATCTCCTTCTCTGGTCTTAATCAACTAAACCTGCATCAGTAAGTTTATGTGCTTATCTGTCACATGAAGATTTACATTAGGGTCCTCAACATCTACTGATGAACAAATTAACATAGGCTAATGCATATCCATATAAGCTGACTATTATAAGCTGAGTCTATTATTTCTATGATTGATTGTATAAAAACTAACCTAATCTGTTTTTTACTAAAAGAAGCCATTAAGATAAAGCATTGTACATAGACACGATAAGGGAAGGCCCATGAGTAATAAATGGTCAGTATGGACATACAGAGAGCAAATCATGACAGGCAAACCTGATTGCGGCTTCTGATAGAATTACAACATTAATGAGTGAAGGTAGTGCAGTACAAGGAATATATTTGGATTTTCATGAAGTACTTAATTTGATGTTTCATAAGCTCTGACTTGCAAAATTAATTCAAATTGGCTTGAAGATGATTATTCTCAGATGGTTTGAAAGCCACTTATAGAGCTATAAACAAGGGGTAATGACAAATGGCAATAGGCGGAGCTGGGGGGGGAGTGAGGTGCCACTGAGGTTGATCTGGGTCTTGATTTTTAGTGTCTTATTTACTAATGCCCAAAATGGGATAAACAACACACAAACAAAATTCAGAAATGACACAAATTGGAAGGCATCTCAAACACAGTAACAGTAAAATAACCGACTAGATATCAGCTGGAACATAAAGGGCATTACACAAAAGGCTGCCCACACTACAGAGGTGACTATGTTAAAGAGCACTCTGGATTTATTACAAGCAAGCAAAGCCAAACAAACCTGGCAAAACAGGTTGACAAAACAGGCTAGTGCAAATCCGCCTCCCCGTGTACTGTATTACAGAAACTCCTTTAAATAAGTATGCACAGATTTTTATTCATGTCTCAATATTGGCAGATCTATAAATGCAAAGGAGTCTAAGGATTACAGTTTAATTCAATTTCTAACTTTTAATATGGTATTTGAGCTAGGCTAATACATATCCATATAAGCTGACTTCATACATTCAATTCTCTATTTTGCTCTATATGGATTATTCACAGAAAAAATTGAACAACTTGGCTGTCCTTTGACATTGAGCACATGTACAGGCCTTCTCTTGCTTCATGAATGCAGTTCAAGTGTATGTAGGAAATATCACCTACACAGAAGGTAATCATGAAGGTAAAACTTCTGTAAATGACTTTTGGATTATCCATGGCATAATGCTCTCTCTTCATCTGTGCAAATAATTGAGAGTCGATTGTACACACATATGAGGAAAGATAAATAGGAAGACAAATGACTTCCATGAGAAGATTATTATTTTATGCCACTTTATCCCCTTCTATCAGACAACTCGACAAATTAGAGGGAATTGAGAGCACTGAAACAAAAATGATAAAGGCAGTGAAGTTATCCACTTATGAGAATGAATTAGATGAGCTAACCCATAGAGTGCATCTGACAGCCACAAGCAAGCTATAATGGGCAACACCTAGCTATGGGCTGAAAATCCACAAGAGGAAAGACATTCTTTTCATGGGATAAGGGCAATTTCCCTGTTACTCAGATTCACAGAAAGAAGAAATTACAATCGAGAGAAAAAGCTGTTGCCTAAATTATTGTCAACCAATTTGATTTAGACTTTTACAGCAGAAGTATTTTTCAAGGACTAAAGAACCAACTCTTGATTACCCGTGGTAAGGACATTAAATGTTAAAGATATTGGTAAAAATCACAGCAATTTTGAAGTTAGATAGAACAGAGGTTTGAATCTTGGCTCTGTAACATACAGAATATATATATGGGTGTGGTCAAATATCTTTATCTGAAAATTGAGATAATAAATCTATAAATTTACAAATGTGTTAAATGAGAAAATAGGCACCTACAGAATGTAAAATATTAAATAGAGAAAAACATCACATTTGGTTTTGAAATATATATATATATATATATATATATATATATATATACACACACACACAAATATATATATAAATCCATTTTACATTTTTTACAACTTTGATCTTTTAAAACTAGCATCTCTAATTGGGAGAAAAGATGATAGAAAGATCAAGATACCTAAGATCTTGAAGTCTTAAGTGTGACTGTTTCTCCCCCATTTAAAAATTATATGGTCTGGATGATTCATTTAAAATCTGAATTTCATATTTCTCAATTAGAAAGCTATAAAAATTCTGTCCAGGTCAGTAGATTATAAGGCAGTGAGATGGGCATATAATAGATATGAAATAAGCATTTTACTTTCTTAACCCCCATCTCTATCTTTTCCCACTTACAATATATACTTTTACTGCTTGTTTGTTTTCTTTCATTTTATATACACATCTTCTTGGTACATATATCAGTCTTGACATCCAAACTAAATTGGTGTAGGGAGAGCATCCTGAGTATGTTTGTTTTCCCACATTCTAATAGTTTAAAAATTATCAAATAAGATAATGTATTTGAAATTACATAAGGTCAGAGTGCTACATTAATGAAAGATTATATATTATTAGCTTAAGCATTCCTACATGTGCTATCTTTGTTTTGTGAAATCTTAGAGATAAAAGGCTATATTTATAGAGCTCATTCTGTTCAGCCGTGAATACAAATGGGTGATAAATAAAAACGTAGGCTTTTTGATAATGATGACAATCAGGCCCATTCTGAACCTCTCTCTGCTCTCCTGACCCTTTCCACTTGGCACTCGTCGCTGGAGCCTGACATGTGACTGGCAGCTGGGCTGAGGTCACCTTCTTGCCTCTTTACTTTTGACAGTTGTAGGTCATCTTCATAGAAAAAAAAACTATTAAGTAGCATAAATATATTAAAATAAAACTGGGAATTTGAAGAGCTGAGATTCCCTCTTTGTAGCAAATTTATTTTAATGTGTGTGGGTTGTGTTTGTTTGTTTTTTTGTTTGAAACTACATCATGCCTTCACATTTCTTCATTGTCCTTAATGATAGAAAGATACTCCTCTCCCCATCTCCCAAAACCTAACGTTTTCCAAATGAATACAGGTGGGCAATGGTAGAATGGTTTTCCAACTCCAGGAGTAAGCAAACCATATTGTTGAAAGAACAGAATGCATCTAGAGGAAGAGAGTTGTTTTTTTTTTTTTGGGGGGGGGGGGCGGGGTGAGGATGGATCAGTTTCCAAGAGTTTTCCACCACTAAGAACTTCTCAGAAGGAGAAAGAGGAACCCTTTCAAATTTCAGGAATGTTTCTTAATTGGAAACAATTACTGAGCACCTATTATGTTCCAGTTAACTACTCCAAATGCTGGAAATATGAAGATAACCAAAGTGTGGGTCCTACCCTTCAGAATATTTTAACCTAGTGAGAGAAAAAAAAGGGGGGGAGGGGGACAGAAGAGATTGTAACAAGATGTAATAAGTGTAGTGAGGCAGGCGTGCACTGGAGCATTACCACTTGAAGCTATGGATGAGGTCAAAGAGGTCCCTAGTAGCTCAATTATTTGCCCAGCATCATACAACTTTCAAGCGGCTGATATGGAACTGAAAAAATAAGATTGGTTTAAGTATATAACCACGTCTTAATTTTACAGGATTTCTACTACAGTCGCGGTCCTCTGTATCACACCAGGTAGGAAAAAGGGGGACAAGGCTAAAAAATTCAAGCAATAACTTGTCCTTCTCTCCCAAACCCAGAAATGTTGAGAAGAAACATCATGGGTAGGAGAATACCTTTTCCAGAGATAAAACTTCTGGATTCCAAGAGCCAAACACATTGTTTACATTCTAGATAAGACTACTTGTAGGCTTCCAATAGTCTCAAATATAGTCTGCCAGAGACAGGACCCCACCCCTATCATCTGTCTTGCCCAATCACATCATCTTGTACACTCCCAGGGAAGATGTGCAAATACTAGTGAACATGCATCAGTGATACAGAGCAATGATTCCCTAAAAAGATCATCTGTCAATTGGTAAGACCATAGGCCTTTATATAGGAAACGTGCTCAAAATAAAATACTGGTATCTTAGAACTTTAACACGTTTATAAAAAACCCTGTAAAGGGCATCCCTGAAATACACTTCACTCAATAATAAATGTGCAACATTTTTGCCCTTTACTGCTTAGAGACTGGAAATCATTTTCACGAACAAAGCAAATAAACCCAGAAATACAAATAATTTCACTGCCATGAGTAGGTTATATATATATAATTTATGCAAGTCAATGAAAAAAATGATAATAGTACTAATGTCACCAATTTCTAAACTGCCTTCTATAGCTATATGTTTGTCATCCGTCTTTGTTCCCAAACCACATCATCGTGGTTCCTGGCATGTAGTAAATGTTTAACAAATGTTTGGTGAATTAATAAAATCTATTAACAATCCTCACCCTGTGGGTTTCTCCGCAAGCCTTCCAGCAGCCTAACACTTCACACAGTGCACACGGCTTTAGAGGTGGGAATGTGCACTCCAGTGGAGTGCTAAGTGGGGTCCAGGGGGTGAGGCTTTTAGCCTTAGCCCTGTCTAGACACTGGCATTGACTTTCCTCATCTTAAGTCATGTTGCTGCACAAAATATTTCTAAGAGCTAATTCTAATAGTCTATTAGACTATTAGAATAACAGTCTAATAACAGTCTTCCTTTTTCAAGGACAAGGAAGGTATCATGGATACATTTCAAAACCAGAAAAGGGTTAAAAGACTAGCTTTCCCATTTACTAGTGACCTTGGGCAATTGATTTAAGCCTTCTTAACTTCCGTTTCTTCTTTTGTGAAATAGGAATAATAATACTTCAGAGAACTGTTCCCAGAGTCAAGTGAAATAATGTATGTAAAGCTCTAAGTACAGTGCCTAGTACTAAGAGCTCAGAAATCATTATTTGGTACTATTGTTCTTACTAGTATTCTTTGTTTGTTCTTGTTGTTGTTACATATATGCTCTTTTCCCCGAGCCAGGAACAAGTAGAGATTTCTTCATCTAATTAGAATCTTGTGGGAAAAGCCATCAAGGATCCCAAACCCTGCAGCTTTAATATATAAAGAACAAATCAAGTAACAACATCGAAGAGTTATTGAACTGTGTGGTCTTTGAACACTTTAATAAATAGAAGCTTTCTATTACAGGCATCATCTTGTTTTATAGCAGGGCACAAATGAAATTCTAAATCACATTAAAGGAGGCCTGGGATGATTATGTTTATCAAAGGAAGAAATGGATTTTAAAGATTCAACAGCAGTACTAGCACCACTGTGGACGGAGGGCCAGATCGCAAAGGGTACAGTCATCTATATCCTATCACGAGAATTCTGGTACTAACCATCGCAAGAACTTGGATAATCACACACAGTGACCACAATCTGCTATGTACATCCGCTCCCCCTCTTTTAGAGCTTCTTACTTTTGCATGGACACAATAATAGAGCTTTTCTTTTTTCCTAATAAGGTTGGTCAGAAAAGTGTAAGAGGGAGGGAGGGGGGAAAGGATTTGTTTCATAAACAAAAAATAATTTCCAGTTCTTACAAACATTTCAAAGCTCAAGTCTCTGTTTTTCAGAAAGTCTTTTCTGATTCCCCCATACTGCATAGATTTTTTCTCTTTTGTGTGTGTGTGTGTGTGTGTGTTTGAATTTTTATTGCCGTTGTCTGGTTTACAGAACAGGGGATAATCGTGGAGGTCATCTAATAATATAAGGTCTTACGTTTACATATGAGGAAACTGAGGTAACTAATATTCCCCAGTATTTTTTCTATTTATACATTTATTATGTCATTCATTTAATACAAAGTTCTAGATATGTAAGAGAGAACATGGCAAGAATGACTACAATGTCAACAAAGTAGTAGGGGTGTTTCCTACAACATTTTAGAGTTGTGCTTCTATTGTTCCACACCCGCTTAACCAGATTTCTTATATAATTATAATTTCATGTATATAAGCCACCCACCATCTTTCTCCTCAACTGTTATAATGGCTCCCATGTTCCATTTCCACCCCTCTTCAGTACATTATCAGCAGCCAGAATTATCTTGTTAAAGTATAAATCCAATTCTAAGGTGTTCTGTCATTTGGATTATAAATTCTACACTCAAATCAATTATGTCCTTGCCTCCCTACCTCTCCAGCCCCAAGCCAGGCTAGGTCCTGGTTCAGGGGTATGACCTGAGCTGTTATGTTAAGTAATATTCCTTTGTGTGAATGTTCTGGTTTTCAAACAGCTTACTCCTTCTTGTCATTCAGATTGCTTCTTAAATGCCACCTTCTCCCAGAGCCCTCCCCTGACCCCTCAAACTAATTAGCTAGACCCATTAAACCCCTATCAGTTTCATTTTAATTCTTTGAGTAGTAATTGTGGCTATAAAACTTTTTCCTGTTTAAATATGTGCTTTTGTTTCTATATTTTCTGACTTCCATCTCCTTATCCTAGATTTTGAGTTTCCCATAAGCAGAATCTGAGCATTTTTTTTTACCACTTCTGTAACTTGATTGTCTAATAGCATGCCTTGTAGCCCATGCTATTGCTTGAGTTTAGACCTATGAACCAGGAGGTTATGGTTCAATTCCTAGTCAGGGCACATGCCTGGGTTGTAGGCTCCATCCCCATTGTGGGGCATGAAGGAGGTGACCGATCAATGATTCTATCTCATCACTGATGTTTCTAGCTCTCTCTCCCTCTCCCTTCCTCTCTGAAGTCAATAAAAACATATTTAAAAAATAATAGCATACCTTATAGATAGTAAGTGCTTAACAAATAACTGTTACATGAACCAATAAATAAACTATATTCATTTGTACATATTATACATATCTGGGGTTAAAAATAGAAATAATGAATTGTATATCAAATACATTAAATAACAGGATGTCAGTACATTTATGATATCAGATTAATTAATTTCTTATGGAAACTATAGAATAAAGCATTACTCAATTTTACATGTAAAATTGTTTACTGCCACTACCCACTTTAATACAAAGGACTGCATAGGATTGGTGCATGTTCTTATCAATAAAAACTGCACTGATAAACAGGTAACAAGCAATGCTCTGATAACATAACATATTGTGTGTTTAAGTTGGATGCTTCTTGTCTGATTTTTATTCTATGAGCAATGACAGCACTTGTTACATATTATTTAACAGGTGAATCTTACATAACTTGTGCTTATTAAGTATTTAAAATTTTTTAATGTCTTTCCTTGAGGACACATTGATTGGAGCAACCTGGTATGAAGTCAGCTTATAGAACTTCTCAAGGCCTTTGCTATTAAAGGTTTCTGATTGTTACTGTATAGTGTGATCACTGGGCCCATACCCTTCCTGCTCAGGCTTTCAGAAACCTGTACCAGGTGAACGATGCCATGAGAACACAGGGCTGGTCAACAGCCTCTCAATCCAGAATTTTGCAGCATCTTAATCGACCCCTCTGCAAATAAACTCTATGAAGTCTTCGTTAAAGAGTATCCAAGATAACACCCTTAAGAAACTTTTACAAAAGGAGATGCAACTGAAAAAGAATATATTAAAATATTAATTAAGCTCATTATTTGTAATCACTGCTGTCCTATCAGGTGTTAATGTCCATAGTATATTTCTTGAAACCTCTTCGACTAGTAACAATTTTAATAATCCCTCCCTTGCACCCAACTTAGAAGCTTCTGATCTATGTAACTCTAGCATTTCAGAGTAAAAAATGACTCTGCCCTGGCTGGTTTGTCTCAGTGGATAGAGAGTCGGCCTGCGGACTGAAGGGTACCAGGTTCGATTCTGGTCAAGGCACATGCCAGGGTTGCTTTGCGGCCTTGATCCCCAGCGGGGGGCATGCAGGAGGCAGCTGATCAATGATTCTCTCTCATCACTGATATTTCTATCTATCTCTCTCTCTTCCTTCCTCTCTGAAATCAATAAAAAAAAATTTTTTTAAATGCCTCTGTCGCACCCAAAAGCTCCAGTGACAGTGACCTCAAGCTGGTCTAACTATAGGTGCCTCTAATCTTGGAAACTGGCCCCAGGGCCTGGACATCTGAAAAAGGACTCTCTTTATCTCTCATTGAAAGTCAGTAACTGCTGCTCCCTGAGATGTGTCCCCTGTGGTTTTCAACCTTAGAGGTACATCATAATCATGTGCAGAGCTTAAAAACAAAACAGAATACCAATGCACAGGCCATCACTCCAGGTTCTGACTTCATTCTCCTGGTGTCTGTACACTCCCTACGTTTTACAAAAAGTGTCCCATGGAGTTGCAACGTCTTCACCAGCACCTCAATGGACTGGTAATGAAAACAATGCTTTACTAGAGGGCAACACTGACTCAGGGGGTTCTGTTTGTTTCTTCTCTGCCTTCTTTCTACATCTTTGATGACTTTCTCTAGCTGTTAAAATGAATATGGGGGCACATGCAATGTTTATTTCACCATCCCCCCCAAATAAATCTGATGTCTACTTTATGTTGTCTTTTGATATGATTACTTCACCTGACTCTACAAGCCGCTCCTGGCTTCCCAGCATGAGGTCATAACTAACACTTCCCCCCAAATTGGCAAAAATATTTGTATCCAAAATGTGATATGTGTCTAAAACAAGGATAAACAGAATATGAAGGATAATTGCATTTCTTTTGGGGTAAGAGAGAGGAAGGATGAAGTGGAAGAGCAAGCGAGAGGAAATGGAGGTGTAGAGAGAAGGTAATTAATATTGATCGATGTGACAGGTACAAATTCTTTCCAATACTAAAGTATGAAGACATACAACTTCATTTTTTGTATTCAAATGAAGTTATCTTAGCCTAAACTTAAGTTCCATTTTGGGCCCTTTACCCACCAAGCAGGATGACTAAAATTTCGGATGATTAGGCAATTATCAACATCCCCACTTCATGGACTTTTCCTTAGAGATTCATCTAATTTCCATTCAGCTTGAAGGAACTATCATTAATTGAGTTAGGTTTAATTTACTTGCAATACTATAACCATGCCGCTCCACTCCAACCACCAGCACCAAATACTCCCATATATTTTTACACGCCCCTTTATAGAGTGAAAGACTACCCCAGATTAAGAACCATTAGACCAGCTGAAAGAGAATAGGCAAGAAAATGGTTAAAATTTCATAAGTATTATCCTATCTTTTAGTATATGCACAGGAAAAGAGAATAAAAAATATAAAACAAAATGTTAACAGCGACTAATAAAAATATAAAACAAAATGTTAACAGCAACTAACTTTAGATTGGGAGATTATGTGTTTTTTATAAATGATTTTTGTCATCTTGCTTGCCCATATTTGTTAAATCAACCTGATTTACTTTAAAATAAGAAACCAATTTTCAAGCCATATTTTAAAAATTAATGAAGCGAAGCAAAACTTATTGAATGATTAATTCAGCATGCAGGACAGCGGCCCCCTCTTTAGATTAGTAAGAGCACATTGGCAAGCAAAGGCTGATTCCCCCATGTGACATTCTTCGCAGTTCCACTTCACTTAAGGAACCTCTGTGACCTTGGAAAAATGATTACAACTCAAGGTCACAGGTGGAGAGTTATTAGTGATGTCTAATGGGAAAAAAATTTCTTTCCTAAATCTGTCTGATTATGATCATTGTGTGTATATAATTTTCACATATTTTGTGAAAAACATGTCCAATGGTTCAATTTAAATGCCATTAGAGAATTATACACAGTTATTAGAGTTGTAGAACAAGGATAGAGAGACTTTTCACATAAAATTAAAGTTTTATTTCTATATGAGCTATTGCATTGCTTTGGTTTAATACAGCGTTTGTTCAGTATTCAGAAAGTAAAATTTAGAGACTTAAAAAAGAAACATTTCCTGCTCCCTGGAGATTGAAATCGTACTAGTGTTTATATCTCTATTATATTATAATCAAGTTCACATTAGCAAAAGCAGGCCAGGCAAGGAGTGGGAGAGGTAAGTGCCATTATAATTTTTCTAACGTGTGTATCTCCTTTTTCTTTTTTTAAAATGTTTTTATTGATTTCAGAGAGAGGAAGGGAGAGGAAGAGAGAGAGAGAAACATTGATGATGAGGGAGAATCATCCATCAGCTGCCTCCTGCATGCCCTCCACTGGGGATTGAGCTTGGAACCTAGGTAGTGCCCTGACTGGGAATGGAACCATGACCTCCTGGTTCAGGGGTCAATGCTTAACCACTGAACTACACTGGCTGGGCAGTGTGTATCTCTTCATAGATCAGGAAGTAAAGATATATGAGACTGAGAGGAACTATGTTGTTTCCAGGAGGATAATTTTAAAATATATTTAAATATGTAGGGATTGAACACCAATCTTGTCTGCTTACTATTGGGTCCTTCTATGACTAACATAACAGATTACATAAGCTGAATTACATGACCTCATTAGTGAAAATAACTTTAAGATATCATTGTACAATAAAGTTGGCCATTAGAGAAACACTGGTAAACTATATTAAGACAAATTCTATCTTACTTAACATGTTTGGTCAGCATCAGTGCTGTACTCTGAACTAGCGAATAAGGAGTTAGGTATTCCTTCTACTCTCTTCTTCTGTATGGAAAATCCCTCCATTCCTTATTCTGTTCCAGAGAGCAGGCTCAACTTCATTTTATTTTACTTTATTTAAGTGTTTTTGGGTTTTTTTTACTGGTTTCAGAGAAAGGAAGGCAGAGCAAGAGAGGAATACAAACATCAATAATGAGAGAGAATAATTGATTGGCTACCTGCTGCATGCCCCATACTGGGGATTAAGCCCATAACCCAGGCGTGAGCAGGCACAACTTAAGAACAGACCCTTTCAAAGGGTAGGTATATAAGAGAGTGATACCCAATGGAAAAGTATGTCTAGAGAAGGTCTTTTGTAATAATGAAATAAAAAGATAACACTTTGGATTTCACATATCAAGTACTTACCACTACAACTAGGGCTTTTAAATATAACAAGTCATTAAAACTTCATGAAAGCCCAATGAGATAGATAGTATTACCTTTTTCTTTTTTCTTTTTGGTAATAGATAACAATAATGAGAAAATAACTGTTCTTCAAACTTGTGGTGAAAGGTAACAAGAAAGAAAACTCAGAACATCCTAACCCAATTCCTGGGTCTTATCTGGCATCTAAAGAATGAAGACAATAAAGTCATTTTGCCTGGGTTTGAATCTTGACTCTTCCATTAAAAAATTATAAAACTCAGTCAAGTTACACACCATTTTCAGTCTTCTGTGCAAAAAGGAGAAATTGCTAATTCTTGCCATGTAGTGTAATTAGTTTAGAGTGTTTAGAACTATGGCAAATTCAGCAGTGTGTATAGCATTATAAATATTAAAGTATTTGTTCTTATTACAATGCCATTTTATTTCTTTTAGGTAAGAAATGTGTAGCTATTAGTGATCGCTGAGAAAAAAAAAACAGACACTTTAATTCTCTAATACATCAGAAAAAAATGTATTTGCATTTCCAGAGAAAGAAACTATGCAAGTTATAGCACTGCAACAAAATCGTGAAATAACATGGTCCGATTACAAATTAGCAGCTTAAAAATAAGACTTTCAGCCATACATAAAACTTCTATGTTTATGAGATTAGAGGCATATATGTCACCAAAGCTAATCATTTTATTCAAATTTTTATGAATTGGATGCATTGTGTGTATTTTATTTTCATGTAAAGAAATCACAACAGAGGGCTTAAAGCTCTCGATAAAATCTTCAGCACAATTACTAAGATTCTGAAAGAGTATCTGTTTCTTTCCTACAGAAGCATGAACAGTTGCACTGCTGGGCAGAAAGACTGCCTTTGCCCAGAGCACTCCCAACACCTTGCTGCAATACGTTGCCCGATGGCCGCATTTGTAAGAATTAGTCTGAGAAAACGCAGTGGCGAGGCATTCTCTGAGTTCTGATTTGAGACGTTTTTTAAGGTACTGAAGAAATTGGTGTTTGGCTTTGTGGTACTCTAGGCACCGGGGGCATGCCTTGATTAAAACAGCTCTTGTGCTATGTTCCCCCTACTTATTAAATTGATTTTATTTAAACTTGTTCCTGGCTGATTTGCTATATGCCACACTTTCTCCTGGGACCCATTTCTAAAAAAAAATCACAGTGGCAGTGATAATTTTGGATGGGTACATCTCAGCGAGTCCTCACATTCTAATAAAATCCCCAAAGTTTGCATAAAACCACAGGGAAAACATCCAAGTTGTATAAATGTTTTGGAATTCAGTGTTAGGGAGTTATAAAAAGCAACGGAATATTAATTGTTTTGTGATATAAATCCAAGAAAGGAGAGTCGTGTGAGTCAATTAGGGAGTTTTCATTTAATCACTGTGTCAGGATACAGAGAATTTATAACTAAATTTCTCAAAAGGAAGTATGCTTGATACACAATGGGCAGACTTTCACAACGAGAAGTGAAAGCTATTTCCTACATGTCCTAATATTTTGACAAATCTGGAAATATGTAAGGAGAAAGAAAAGAGACGACTCCAACTGCAAATGATCTTTGATTTGATTTCTTTTTAATTTAAAAAAAGAAAATGAGAATTGTGCTTCAGAGGGAGAAGTCCATGTTTGGGCATGAATTGAAGAGAAAGGGTTTAAAGAGGTCAGATAACAAATTAGTATAGAGAAGGCAAAATCTGAGACACTAGTAGTAAGAAAATCCTAGATTTAAAACTTGAGCGGATGATAGCAGTGTAGCCTTTATGTGAGTCAAGCTACAAGTTTAAGGATAAAATAGGAAAGGCAAGAAAACAAATGCCATAGTAACCACAGAACATCCTCAGAGAATTTGGTGAAAATGTTAAATAACATAACTCATATGTTATTTATTAGAAAGCATCTGTTGTTCTCCTCCGAGTGATGAAAACAAAGCTAATGGCTCATTTTGATCTTCAAAGTGAAGGAAAAGTGGTGGATTACTCTAGGTTTCAGATTTCTGGAAGTTGGCTTCAGTAAGCCGTTGATATTCACACAGTACACATTTCATTCATTCTCTAAACACACTGACCTTTGCACATTAAACATTTTTTGTTGCTATTTGCCAACTCATAATTTTAGCATCATGCAAAGTACATATCTGCCTTGAATTATCTGCTTAGCCCTTAGAAAAGCAGGGCAACAAAAAGGCCAGAGAAGGTCAAGTAATGTAGGCTGAAGATGCTTAGATAAATTGGACAGTCAGACAATGGGCATTGGGAGGATTCTATTCAGCAGGACTCTTGAATACTTTGTTATCCAAAAGCAACCTACTGTTTTGCCTGCCTTTCCTACACTGATCCTTCCAACTCCCATTTCTCCATTATTGTAACATCTAATATCTACTTGTTCCTATAGCTATCAAGTTGATTTTAAGGAAAAAATATGTAAACCAATATACAAGAAGTTGTGCTTGAGGTTTGGGCAGTAACATCCCATTTAGACACAGCTTTATGAAGTAATTCAACAAATGTTTATTTAGTGCCTACTGACAAGGCCCCTGCATTAAGCACTGGGGATACAGGGATGAAAGACAAATGTCGTCTCCACAGGAAAATCACAGTTTAGAGACTGGAGTTGGGGTATAGAGACAAACAGAAAAATCAATAGTCATAATTTGATTATTGTTATAATAGTGCACCCAGGATGCTACAGAAGAAAAAGAGGAAAAATATGTCACTTAAATTTAAGAAGACAAAGGATATCTCTGACTTGGAGACACTGGAGTTGAGTCACTTACTGTGGATCTAAAGGGAGACTTTTCTTTCAGCTCAGAAAGAAAGATTTTGGATAGAGACAATTTGTGGGGGAAAGGCAATGCAGGCCAGACCTAAGAGAAATGCTGCCTTCTGCCCTTTACTAAATTTAAGAAATACCAATGGGAGAAAAGTGGGTGAGTATCTAAGGCTTATCAGTGTGCTGCAATGTAAAAGTAGGTAGTTGAGTCTTTGACAAACTTTGATGAAAGAAAATCTCCACACAAATAATAGTATGGTGATTGCCAGAGGGAAGGGTGGTAAAGAGAGGTAGGAGAGGGTAAAGGGGGCATAAATGATGATGGAAGGAGACTTGACATGGGGTGTTAAGCACACAATACAATATACAGATGACAATATAATATACAGATGATGTATTGTGGAACTGTATACATGAAACATATATGATTTTTATTAACCGATGTAACCCCAATACATTTAATAAAAAAAGAAAACCTCCTCTTTGATGAGAGTAGATTATTTAACAGACAATTGGACATAGGGTGTTTGTTTTTAAAGACCTGTCAGACCCTTGGGAGATGTCTTAAAAAATAGATTTTTATTTTGTTTTCCAGTATCTTAGGGATATTATAAAATACTAGAGGCCCAGTGCACAAAATTTGTGCACTCGGCGAGGATGGTGGGGGTGGTCCCTCAGCCCAGCCTGTGCCTTCTCACAGTCTGGGAGCCCTTGGGGGATGTCTGACTGACAGCTTAGGCCCATTCCCTGCAGGCCTAAGCTGTCAGTTGGACATCCTTAGCACTGCCATGGAGGCAGGAGAGGCTCCCGCCACTGCCGCTGCACTTGCCAGCGGTGACCCAGCTTCTGGCTGAGTGGCACTTCCCCTGTAAGTGAGCACTGACCACCAGGGGCCAGCTCCTGCATTAAGTGTCTGCTCCCTGGTGGTCAGTGAGCATTATAGTGACCAGTCGTTCTGCCATTTGGTCAATTTGCATAGTAGCCTTTTATTATATAGGATTGTTTTATAATATGATGTGCATATATATATATACCCAAAAGATATTCAATAGAATAGAATTAATGTTAACATTTATATAAAAATTAGTCTTTGAATTTGAATAAACTCACTCTTATAAGATTTATATCCTATGAGTTTTTGAATGCACAATTAATGACTCCTAGGTTTATCCATAAATGATGCATGGAATAACAAACATACCCAGGGAGGGGCAGGAAATCACTTTCTAACATCTGTGCTACTCATGTATCTGCCTGCACACACTTAGGCATTTGAATATGCATATGAAGAGGCCACTGCTCAAAGAAATTCTGAGTCATGAAATTCCTCTGAGGTATAATAATGTAATTTACAGTTTATGGTATTAAAGAGCAAGTAATATGCTATCTAATTATACAAAAAATTATAGGAATAAAAAGGTATCCATCAAGACCTTATCCTCATCAGTAAAATAATAGCTACCCTTCTCTATTTACAATAGCTACAGTGCACTGTGATAAGTGTGCCTTCATACAGTCCAGGTATGCCTTGCCATAGTTTTAATTTGATGGCCTAGGTAGCAAGGCACAATTAATGACACATCTCCAATACACAGGTAACAGGCATGGCTCTGAAATGATTTCTCTTGAGGTATAAAAACACATTGTCCTTTCTTTCTTATAAACTCTACCTTATCTGAAAGCTTTAGTTTAGCTCTAGGACAATGCCAATTTATAATTCAACTAGTCTATTTCAGAAGTCCGCTCTATATACCTTCACATAGGAGATTTTTTTTCCAGGATGACTTTATGTATTGCATTCTTTAAATTCCCCTCTTCCTATTTTCCCCCTGCCATGAAGTTATCAGTATTGGGGAATGTGGGGATTAGAAAGGGCTATCTACAGTGAGTGAGTTATCTGAAGCCTGCTAATTCTATTTTAAAGATAACAATGATCACACAGATAGCCACCTTTATCAAGCCTATGCATGCAGGTGAGAAGATAAATGATAGATATGCTCTAGATTTAAAACAGCTGCTCCATTGAGATAGGGTGATTATTTCCATATTGGAATGAACTGCTGGCCAGGGATTGTTTATCAATGGTCTTCCAGCCCTTGCTGAACATTAGGCTCCTGTTCAGTGTGTGTGTGTGTGTGTGTGTGTGTGTGTGTGTGTGTGTGTGTTATTTTTGAACCTTAGGATAAATCGACAGCCTGCAATAGATCTAATTGACAGGGTGACTGTTTGCAGCTAATGATTTGTTACATCGATGGACCTTATCCTGACCTCAATTATAGGCACCAGCATATACTGCAAAAGAAAGCTGCATCTAAATGTGGAGGGTAAGGTGATAAAGAATGGGAGGGGGACAAAGAGCTAAGTAGGTTTCCAACCCTAGTACTGAGCCAAAGATGCTGCTCTAAGTTTCGAAGCCAAACTTCTCTCCCTTTTCACTGTACTTGATACAGAAAGCAAATATTTTTCATTGGTCTTATAAATTGTTGGGGTGGTACCACCTTACTTTGTCATTCTCATTGATAGTTACCTTCCTACAAGTGTGATCATATAAATATGTATAGGCGTGCTCTTTTGACACTATTAGAGTAAATCAATTTCACAAACCACAAATGCTCACTATGTGCTAGGCAAGATGCTAAGTTGCAGGATACAAATATATGTAAGTCACACTTCACAATCCATAACCTCAAGGGAACAGCCAAGTAAACATATAGCTACAACCTGGTGTCATAAATGAAATAACTGATGTGGATACTGGGAACAATGGGAGTGAAAGGAAGAAGAATCATTTTGTTTGAGTGGGTGTGGGGAAGACTTTACAGAAAAGAAAAACCCTCATCAAATGTAAAGAACCTTTTAAGCATTTAGATAACTGGGTCTTGAACCCTTTAGAGTTATTAAAGCAAAGTTCTGGAGGGCTGCTATTCTCCAAAGACACAGGTTTTTGTTTGTTCTGCTTATTGTAAGCCATAGGTAAGTAGTTACATTTGCATTGCTAATCATCTTATGGCAAAATCTGCTGACATTTTAGCGTTGTGTATGAGCTGTGTAGGTTAGTCAATTTTTAATGACTGTTTATCTAGACTTGGGTAGAGCCAAGGGACCAGCCCTTGATTGGTGAATCTGTTAGGGAATAAGCATTTTCCACATATGAAATTTAAATATGGAGCGCTAACTTATGAGTTTTCATTAATGGCATTAATAAACAGATATGCAATGTACAAAAAAAAAAGATTATCATAGTCTGTGGTACCTAGTAAGCACTCCAAATACAATGATTGAAGGAATCAATTTAGGAATAAGATTACAAATGGCAACTCTGAAATGTGCTATACATTTGTGTCAAGATAAAAACATATTTTACATTAATTTACTTTTAATTTAGAAAAGACAAAACTTTTCTTTAAAGTATTTCTCGTCCACTCTTTTAGGTTAAAGATTTCTACCTTCTTGAGGGACAAAGTATTAGGCTGTGTAAAATTAGCAGTGCAATATTCATACCACAGAAATAATCAGGCTATACCTAGAGGAGCCATATCCTAATTAGCTCAGAGCTTTAAGAATTAACGTTAGAAACATAGAAAGTTGAAAAGGCTTCTCTCCACTGGAACTGAAAATGTTATATGGCAAATGAAAATTGTTAGAAATTTGTGATAACAGACCCTTCATTGTCCATATTTCTCATTTAATTTAGCCCCATAAAATATCACTCGGTGGTCTTTCATAAATATGATTGTGTCAATTACAAAAATATCTTCCTGTGTAAATAGCTTCCTCTCCTAGTAGCTTATTGTGTGGCTTCGCTTTGTTCTATGCTCACCACACTCCTATGGTTCCCATTACTACCCTTTTGAAGGGCAAGGTTTACCTCACATTTTAATTTTTTTATCATACAATTCTTTTTTTCCTTCAGTATTTGTTCCAGATTAGTGTTTTCAGTATATGATAATATCCTGCTCAAATTAATTGTATAGAACTCTGAACTTTGAACTTGCCCTGCCCTATTCCTAGCCTTCTTGGAGAAAATAGATTTGGAAAGAGAAAAAGACCAGGTCAGATAAACTTGTTTTATTAATTCTGGCTTTCTCCAAAAATGTATCTTTGCTCTTTACTATGGATCATTTTCATAATTTTTTTAAAGGAGTGACTATATATATATATATATATATATATATATATATATATAAAATTTCAGAGAGCAAGGGAGAGGGAGAGGGAGATAGAAACATCAATGATGAGAGAGAATCACTGACTGGCTGCCTCCTGCATGCCCCCTACTGGGGATTAAGCCCACAACCTGGGCATGTGCCCTTGACCAGAATGCAACTCTGGACCCACAGGTTGATGCTCTATCCAGTGATCCAAACTGGCTAAGGACATTATCATAATTTTATTTAATCTATTTTTGGTATTTGAATCTTTTTCCTTTTTGGAAACTCATCTATTTTTCAAAGGTTTTCATTTGTACTAATGAAAATCCAATCAATTTACTTCTAAAATGAAATTATTTTAGATTTTAATAAATTGAATAAAATTTTAACCATTTTATTTCACTCGTCTTTTTTACTCTAAGGTGCTGATAACTTCAAAAACAATTTTGGTGTTGTAATTTATTTTGTTGTTTTTTTATATATATTTTATTGATATTTTACAGAGAGGAAGGGAGAGAGATAGAGAGTTAGAAACATCGATGAGAGAGAAACATCGATCAGCTGCCTTCTACACATCTCCTCCTGGGAATGTGCCCGCAACCCAGGTACATGCCCCTGACCGGAATCGAACCTGGGACCTTTCAGTCCGCAGGACGATGCTCTATCCACTGAGCCAAACCGGTTTCGGCAAAAGAAAATATTGTTTTTATATTTGGAGATAAATTAGTCTATTACAAAAATAGTCTTTTTCAAAAGGAGGGTTTTCCTCTTGTTTCTCTTATGTTTACATCCTGGGATTTTTTAGGCAATTAATAAACATTTACTGATAACCCTGTACAGAAGGGCATGCCATTAGGCATGATATGAAAATCTTAAGGGATAATACCAAAAACCTCCTTTTTATAACCTTACTATGAAAGTATAACATTTCCTATTTCTCAAATATAGCATTTCCTAAGTTGACCTACAGATCTCTGCCATGTACTTTAACTCAGCATCAGTGGAACCTCTTCTACCAAATTGTCCTTCTATTTTATTCTTCATTCTCAACTACAGAAACCCATACTTGATAGCAATTACTATGAATTCTATCTACTAACCATGTTTCAAATCTGTCCACTCCTTTTAAATGACAAAGACTTCCATTATCCAAGCCACTATTTTCCTGTGCTTAGACTTCTGCAATGAACGAACCAGTATTTCCACTTCAGCTTTTGTTCCTCTCTACTTCTGTACTCTGTGAATGTACAGCACTGTTATGTCTGCCTCTCCATCCATCCATCTGTCCATCCACCCACCCATCCATTTCAGTACATTACAGGTAGAGGGTGCTAAGCCCTTTCTCTTCCAGAAATTGATCAACACTGAATATTCAATTCCCTTTGGTTATTTACAACTATCTAGCTTCTTCTAGCCTTGAGGCTTTACACATTCTGCTACTTCTGCCTTGGATGTGTTCGTTCCACTATTCTTCACTTTCAGGTAAGCTGCAAGGGCACTGATTTTGAGAATTCTTTCTGCACCTTCTAGGCCAGCACTCTGCAATGAATATAATGTAAATCAATACTACCAGTTGCATATTTATAAGTTATAGCATAACTGCATTTTGATTTCTCTCTTTTGTGATAAAAACATAATACTTCTGAGTGGATATATACCAAATTTAAAATTATTTTTAAGTTGCATAAGGAAGGAGAGTGCTTATTAGATAGAGAGAGGTAAGGCTGCCTTTCCTATCAAGCACAATTTGGTGTTTGACTTTTTTCTTACAATGTAGCTCTTCTACTTCTTACATGAAAAAAACATTACCATTTTGGACATAATAACTATACATGATTTCAAAGGGAAACTTTCCAAGAGTTAAAGACCTATGACGTATTATAAATTTGGTGTCATTTGTGAATATGTTTTATAGTTTGAAATAGTACAGTGGTTAAATATATGTTGCTTTCCTTTATAACACAACACAGAGCCATGTAATCATTCTTAAAGGCAATTCACGGTTCATTTTTCAGCACTGAGTGGTTCTTAAGAACTGGAAGGAATTAGTCAATCAAAACAGTTTTAAAAGAGTGATTCCACTGAAGTAGAAATCAACGTGTGAACTATACCATCATTTATTACATCAGTCCAGATTTGTGGATCATTCCTATCCCTATTTCACGCTGCCCAGGCATTTCGTTCTCACCTCTATATGATCAATATTGTTTCACATTGTGAGAATTTGATTTTTGTTTCTCCCCTTGCATTTTGAGCTCTCAAGTTCAAAGAATTGATCCTGGTCATCCTGGTGCCCCTAGCATCTAACACAGTATCTGGCACATAACAGGATATATTGTTCAAAGTTAACCTAATTTGGAGTATGTTTCCATGGAATATATTTTATGATTTTGAAAATAAAACCTAAAATTAGCAGTTTCACCTGAAATTCATTATATCTGTTTGTTATAAAAATATAATACAGTACATGCATATGGAAGCATGTATACATAATTGTTTAGCCCTACAGATTTATAATGATCTATGTTTGAGACACAATTAAAAATTTTAAAAATTTCCATTTATTTAATAAACTGAGAAAACAGTAAAGAATAGAGAGTCTCCTCATTTTCCTTTGGTTATTTTGCTTTTGTTTGATGTAAACTTTAAATGACATTTTCTTCCCTTAAAGCTGACAGACTCATATACTGGATTACATATATCTCTGCCATGAGAGTTGAAAATTTTAGTTTATTAAATGTGTCTAAATTAGAGATTATTATTGATGAATATACATGTATCCTTATTATCCTATTATATTATTGAATTTGGATAGCACATTTAAAGTGAGACATTGTCATAGTTTTATAGTATTGCAGTATGAAATTATCAAGCTATTAACACTAATAGAAGGGAATGACTAATTCCCAGAGCTTGAATCTGACCATCAATCTACAAAATTATGTAATCCTGCTTAGGTCATGGAATATAAGATGCTGGTGTCCAGTCTCTTTCTCTTTCCCTTCCTCAAGCTCTAGTCCAAGGAGGAAAGATTCAAAATAGCTTGATATGTGAGCAATTTGTTCTGTAGCCCCTGGAGTTTTCAACCAAAGTGTTCACATATTCTTCTAACACTGGTTGCTAAAGACCAATGTGGGTTGAGAGTGTCCCCAAGTTCAAACTGTGCACTGAGGTCCATGCCTGAGACTTGTGCAGGTACATCCCCACTGACTGGGGGATGCAGTAGTGAATTGTTGGAGAAGCGTTTTTCCGCCATGACCCAAATGTCCAGCCAACAAAGCCCACCAACTTAGACTGCTGACAAAAATCTTGGGAGTTTGCATGTTTTAATTGCAGGGATCTCCTTTTCCACTAAACCTTCAAATTTGTTCAAGGTCAAATCAATAGAATTTATCAGACACTGAAATCCTTTTTCTCTAAAAGGTATCATTTCTCAAAATAAATGGGAACTGGAGCCATTCATTGGGGAACTATCTAAGAAATAAGATTAGAATACTTCTGTAAATTCCACTGGTCCCCAAATATCTCCTTCAGAATTCCATAAAACTTAAAATTCATAAGAAAAATCTATCATGTCTACCTGTTAGAATCATATGATAAATTTGTTTGCCTGGTCATGGTTTCTGGGATTTAAGACTACTGCAGACAAATGAGTCCAGTGTTTTCCAAATGAGTCCAGTGTTTTCCACAAGACAATTCCAGGCACATAGAGTACATTAAAGAGTACTGCATCATATTGTATGGATGCTTTTACTTCTGATTACATCAAAGAGAAAGTCTCAGTGTGGAGTCTCTAGATCTTTAACAACTCTCTAACTCTGGCCACTCTCCTTTTCTAAAGAAGAGAGAAAGAAAGCCTGAGGCTCAGAGTCTTTGGCAGCCATGCTTTTTCTACGTATTGATGTTTTATATTTATGTTGCAGATATTGGAGTTTCATTTTTGGTAGTAATCATGAACTTAACTTCAAAATATATTTATTTATGTATGTGACAATAAAAAATTAAAAGAGGAGTACAGTTTCATATGGGTAGCAAAGAAAAATTATAAAGGGAGTTTAATATTGACTAAAGCTGTAAAATTCCATCTTAATCTAATATTTTCATTTTACAAAAGGAGAACTGAAAACTTGGAGAGTTAAATAATTTACACTGTATCACACCATTAGTTGAAGAGTTTAGAATCTCGGTTTCCTATTTTTCCATGAACTTATTTGAAATAAGCACTGTGCAGAAATGAATCATGAATGCGAATGTTTTAGGCAGGAAAGAATAAAGAGAAAGCAAGGGCAAGAGTAACATGAGACTCATATGAAGGGGACCCAAAAAGCAGCTCAGGGAGAAGGTTGAGATTCTCTCTGTGACATCATTCAATAAACAAAACTGTTAGTCAAGAAAGATCAGTGAAATGTCAAGTAGCTTCAGTCAAAATAAAATCTAATAGCTGAGATGGTGGTTAATAAGTTTGAACCCTCCCAAGGCAAACCACCAATGCATATTAACATTTTAATAAAATACTCTGAGAAGTAAAATGCACTCAAGACCCAAGGAATGAAGTTTTAAAGAATGAAACATAAGCAGTGTGTTCAGGGGCCATGCTAGTATTGTCTCCAGTGGTCGGCAAACTCATTAGTCAACAGAGCCAAATATCAACAGCACAACAATTGAAATTACTTTTGAGAGCCAAATTTTTTAAACTTAAACTATATAGGTAGGTACATTGTTATTAACTTAATTAGGGTACTCCTAAGGCTTAGGAAGAGCCACACTCAAGGGGCCAAAGAGCCGCATGTGGCTCGTGAACCGCAGTTTGCCGCCCACAGGCCTATACCATAACTCAATATTCTCCAAATCCCTGTTTGATGCAACCTGGGTAAGAAATGTCATACATGAATAAAGTTATAATTGGAAAAATCAGGGGGAGTTTTTGGATAAAGCTGTGATTCTAGAAGTGTATTGGCTAAAACCAGATACCTTGCTAAATCCATCATTGGGAGGTTAGAGATATTACTATCTGCCTTTTGAGAAGTGCAAATATAACTGAATAGCACAGAGTATCTGCTGGGATAGTAGAGACATTCTCCTGGAAAATGGAAGAGTCCAAAAGAATAAAAAAGACTTTAGAAGTTTTCTACCAATTTTCTGCCAAATGCACAAAATCCTGCCCCTCCTTTGCTGATCACCCTTGATTGAGTATGGGCAGTGGAAATGGAGTTGAACTGTATGGCAGAAAAGGCAGTGATATTGACAATGGATGTGAGGTTCGAAGGTACAGAGATCTGGATTGAGACCAAGCTACACCCCCTTTCTTGCTCTTTGACTTTGACAGACATTGTCCTCCTCTGCAAAATGTTGATAACTGTGACAATGTCATTGGATCATTGTGAATATATATAGGAAACACTTAGGGAAGGCAAGAGAACTAACTAACTAACTAACTAACCAACTAACTAACATTAACTGGGTGCCTATAATGTGCCAGGCTCTTTAAATTCATCTTTTCTTTCTTGTGTTCTATGATGCCAATGGCCAGAGCCTAGAAAATAAAAGGTGTTCAATTAAGAGTTCCTGTCCCTTTTCCTCATATAACAAGGCACCCCATTATATTGGTAGAATGCTCTAATTGTTAGCAAAATTTTTATTTTAAGCCCAACTCTGACTCTTTTTAACTTCTGCCTAATTCTGTCTTCTGGAACAACTCAAAACTAGTCCACTCCCTTTTCTATGAGAGCCCTTCAAATATCTGAAAACAATTACTGTGCTCGCTTTAGTACTCTCCTCTCCAGGATCAACACACCCACTTTTTTCAACAGTTCCTTTGGAGATAGATCTTTCTGGAAACATATTGTCCCAATTGCCTATTAGAGACACAATCTAAGCCAGTCCTTAAATATAGGGTCTTTAGCCAAACATAATAGTCCAAATGTGGTCTGAGACAAGATGTTAAATATGTGCTGAGTGGTTTTGCTAACCAATGAATTAGACTAGGGATTTTTAACCTTTCTCATCTCATGGCACACATAAACTAATCACTAAAATTCTGTGGCACACAAAAACATATATTTTTCCTATTTACCAAATAAAAGATATAATTTTGATTCATTCACACCACATGGCTATTGTTGTGTTGGCTGTTGTCATTTTTTTTTTTTATTTGACAATCTAAGGAAAAAGAGGTCAGTGCCTTGACTAAACAGTTAGGTATTGCATGATTTAAAAACTCTTGTAGCACACCAGCTGAAAATCACTGAATTAGACTATCATTGTAGCTGCACTCATGCTAGCAGGACACATGATTATTGTGTGCGTATATTTGGGGGTGAGGGAAGGCTGTTACACAAGACATGATTCAACAACTCAACATCAATACAGACCAGATTTGTTTCTGTTTGAAAACATATTGCAGCAATTTGTTGCGAGGTCTCTCTTTCAGTTGGCCACAGATACAATATGAATCCTGTAATGAAGATGTAGAGGACATTAATTGGCTTAATTAGCTGTAAACTTACACTTTATTGTAAGTTCTTCAGTGAGTCTTTTCAGAATGTTCTGAGTGAAAGTTCTGCCAGCCACTGATGCATGACCCTGGGCAAGTCTGTTAACCTCTCTGGGCCTCAGTGCCCTCATCAGAAAAATGAAAGCATCCCATGATTTCACAGGGATGGTGAGAATCAATGAGAATCGCTTAATTAAAAAGACAAATTGTGGAGCAAAAGACAAATTGAAGATACTGAGGCAAAAGGTGCCTTATAAATCACGAATAGAGAAGTCAAAGGTTTTTGAGGTGCAGTTATCCCACTCAAAAGATTAAAACCCTGAGCCATTTGGGGAGCACCATGGAGTTCATTTGACACATGCTTTCTTTATTAGCACTTTCCTATACTCTAGGCAAGTGGTCAGCAAACTCATTAGTCAACAGAGCCAAATATCAACAGTACAATGATTGAAATTTCTTTTGAGAGCCAATTTTTTTAAACTTAAACTATATAGGTAGATACATTGTTATTAACTTAATTAGGGTACTCCTAAGGCTTAGGAAGAGCCACACCCAAGGGGCCAAAGAGCCGCATGTGGCTCTCGAGCTGCTGTTTGCTGACCACGGATCTAGGCTTCCTCTCAGGTCACCAAAATCCACCCAGGCGTCAGACTTTTCTTGCCTGTTTTTCTTTACTTCTAATCATTAACCTGGCCTATCCCTTTGTAAAGGACTCCACTTCTTTCCTTTTACGGTATTCTTCTTTATTTGCATCACGTTAGTTAAGGTGTGGCTCTACTTCCTTAGGAAGGATATTGGATCGCTGACCCCATGAATGCTAACACCTTCCCCACAACCACCTTCATGGGGAGTAACAGGTTGAGGAAGTCCCTCTGTATTCCTAGTTTACTAATAGATTTTGCCATGAATGGGTGTTACATTTTGTCAAATGCTTTTTCTGAATCTATTGATATAATCATTTTTATTGGTTTTTTTTAGCCTGTTAATGTGATAGATTACATTAATTGAATTTCAGATGCAGAACCAGCCTTTCATACCTGTGATAAATCCTACTTGGTTATGATGTATAAATCTTTTCATACTATTTTTGTTTTTGACTTGCTAATATATTGTTGACAATTGTTGACATCTATGTTCATGAAAAATGGTCTGTAGTTTTCTTGTAATATCTTTGTCTGGTTTTGGTATTCGGGTAATATAGAATGAGTTGGGAAGTATTCCCTCTGCTTCTATACTTTGAAAGATATTGTGGAAAATTCATGTAATTTCTTCCTTAAATGTTTGATAGGATTCATCAAGGAATCCATCTGAGCCAGGTGCATTTTGTTTTGGAAAATTATTAATTTTTGATTCAATTTCTTTAGATATAGGCTGAATTAAGCATAAAACCAGCACAGTGCCTTGCACCTATCTCAACAAATAGTATGTTTCGGTATTAGTCCATGAGAACCCAAAAGGTGTAACTCTAAGAATGCCTGTAAATAGTTTCTTATTACAGGGAATTCAGTTTCTGTATAACAAAATTCACTGGGAGAAACCCACTTAACCCAGCTCATCAAGGAGCCAAAGTTGATTGAACAGTTATTCTCATTTACTTTATCTGCTCAAAGAACCAAAGTTGACTGAACAGTTATTCTCATTTACTTTGCACACCGTTTATATAAACTGATGAAAATGCAAAGTACATATCACAGTCCAACACAGGGTGCTACGAATGTAATAATGGGAGGAAATCGGTGAGGCACAGTAAGAATTTTGGCCATTGTACTTGGAGGAAAAGTTTTAAGAAAGAGATATGATCTAGCATGTAGTTCATATTTACTTGTACTTTCCTGTTTTTCTTAAAGGACTCTTCTCAATGCTTTATTCATCTCTCATTGATTCTAGGGTGAATGCTTCCCAATGCTTCCATGTGATGATGTCTTTTAGATTATTGAAACAAACCTCACTCATTAGGTAGAGAATCTGTATTTTTTTTTTTAGCTATTGATCGCCTCTTAATAAACAACCAAGTATTTGCCTTGCAATTCACCTCTCTGAAAATGCAAAATCACTACCACCCAAAAGCTGAAGCTCTAAAAAGCTTTGTAAAAATGCATTGTGAAGTCATCAGAACCTTGCTCAATAGTGACTGCCTTGGGAGTCAAAGAAGGAAGGAAAAAAAAACAATAGCGTTAATAAAGCCAGATTTTACTAAGGTTCAACGAAGTGCCAGGAACCATGATAAAACTTTAATTTTCAGAAACAAGTATGGCACTGAATTAATAAGAGAATTTACTTCAACATTCAAGTAGATATTTTGATTTCCATGTAGAAATTTAAAAGAAATGATTTTAAAGATGCTTATATTTACTAAAACAAATATCTTAATTTTTATCACTCTCATTATATATTTAAATATAATATTTTATAGTTAAGTGGGTTCAAATTAGGGAGCAGGGTAAATAATTGCAGTGTTTCTAAATGCAACAGATTTCACATTTTATTTTTCCACTCTTGAACTTTAAATTATACTCTTTGTGATTAAAGAGAGACCTTTAAAACTGTTTTGATCTTATATAAAACTGTTTGTCAAGTTTGTCCTTTTTTTAAAAGAAAATAAGATGTTTCATTTAAGACAGAAAAATAAAGCTAATAAAATGAACATAAGTATGATTTTTATGAAAGGTTTTACTTAATTATATTCCAGTATGTGGATTTTAGAAGTAAATAGTATCCCATTGCCCAAATGCTTCTATTTAGTCTCTTATCATTTATTCTCTCTCTCTTGGAACCAAAGTCTTTGCTACTTACATATAAAAGAGGTGAAGAAATAACCATTATATACCCAATTCCCCAGATCAGAGTATCTAAGAATCATGGAGTGAAGTGGGCTTGCTACCTGCATTTTTCTCTAATTAAGGTTAATGAAAGCCTATAAAATCATTATACTCAACATTTAAGCCAAATTTAAATAATACAACCCCCAGAGGTATAAAGGAACACTTTGCATCTGTTCAGTATCCTAATAAATTCATTTCTAATTTAAGTACATTTGCAACAAGGGCATTGTTTTCTGGAAGTGCATTACAATTTAGGGACTTAAAAAACTTCTATTAAGCAATTTTACTTTTATTAATATTCTCCTAGAAACATATATGGTTATAATAATTTGACTTAATCCTAGAAAAATGTAACTAATTAATATTTACATATATAAGTTTATATGGTCACTAATTTATATTTATATTGCATGCATGTATATTTATATATGTTAAAATTATAAATTATATTGATATATTTCTTATAACTATCTTATCCAATGCTTCCTCAAATATTTATTTTCTAATAGTTGTACATATTTTTTAGGTACTACTGAATTTGTTATATATTTAATATTTTCAATAAAGAGAGAAATTGTTGAATACACTTTAATATTTCTTTTCAATGGTTAAGAATAAAGTCCTTTTAAAATATATTTATATAACTACCAAATCAATAATATAGACATTTAATTTTTTTATTGTTATCAATTTCAGAGACAGGATGGGAGAGGGAGAGAGAGAGATGGAAACATCAATGCTGAGAGAATCATTGATCAGCTGGCTCTAGCACATTCCACATTGGGGATTGAGCCTGCAACTCAGACATGTGCCCTGACTGGGAATGAACCTAGATCTCCTGGTTCTAGGTTCATGGGTTGATGCTCAACCACTGAGTACCACTGGCTGGACTGTTTTTATTGATTTAAAGAGCGGGAAACATTGATGAGAATCATTGGTTGGCTATTGCCAGAAGCCGGTCCACCCTTGCTGCTTGACACAGCTGCTGCAGGGAAGAAACATCTGCACAGCTTATGTTTCAAGGGACCTGGCATATATGACATATGTTCACTCTCCCTCTTAGTGCTATGTGTTTTAAACAGGACCACCTCCCCGAGAAAGGTTGTTTCCCCAGGTTAGGGATTAATAGGGCTAAGGAAGAGAATAAATCAGTAAATCCCCCTAGTGTTACAGAAATACCATGTACTACTTATGAAGAACTTGGACTAAGACTGTTGGCAGTAAATTTGGGACTTGTTGGGCCCACATGCCCAGGGGTCCGCCCACCAGGGAAAGCACCAAAGCCTATACCCCTGGAGATCCACTGACACAGGGCAGTCCCAGGGAAGGCAAGCAGCAGGCTGGGAGGACATAACCTTTACTGGGTAGGATAATCTCCTTCAGTCACTTCCTTGTAGCCTATCAGTAGAGCAGTGACCTTGGAATAGCCCTTGTAATGGAACACAGAGATTAACCTAGACAAGATTAAAATCAACAGAACTAGATAGAGACAGGATTTTTGGCTAAGGTCAGGTAAGAAACAAGGAACTGTAGAACGTGACCAAAAACATACCATGATGTAATTATAGAGGCATGCTTATGGGATCAAATAGTTTAAATATAGATGTAACAGGACAATGAAAGGGAGAGCCTCCCTATGCTGATCAACTAAATGCTGCCTTCATATCATTCCTTTTTCACTGACTCCGTCCACACCTTGAGGAAACCCTGAACCTGCTGGGGCTGGACCCCAACAGGCTACCTCTTGCACACTCCACACTGGAGATTGAGCCCCCAACCCTGCCATGTGCCCTGACCAGGAATCCAACCATGACCTCCTGATTTGCGCTCAACCACTGATCCATGCTGACTGGACAACACTTCATCCTTTGGTTTATCATGTAGGATTGCTGAAGAGCATCAGAATTTTTAATCAATGTATATTTTCAGATGAAATGGTATTTAACCTCTAAGGAAAAATATATTTCCCTAGGATAAGTGTAAATTGCATAGCTTTTTCAAATGTAACACAAGTTCTATGATTAGATTAAGTACAAAAAATAAACAAGTTTCAATTTAAAACCAGCTGTAAATACATACATACAAAATTGCATATGTATTCGTCTAACAGTCTTAGGAACAACTTTCAGAAAGCTCTGAAAATTCCATTTAACTCAGAATGTCTGCTTTGGCCCAACAGACATATTTAAATAGTATTCTCTCTACTTCCTTTTTTAATATTCTCCATCGCACCTAGCTAAAATTTTGTCATCTAAATACAGCAAATATATTCTACTTCAGCACAAATGTAGTTGTACATGAAATTCCGACAAAATAAGAGAAATTACATATAAATTGGAATACCCTATCTACTCTCGTGCTGTTTACCTGACTGATGTATTTCTTCTAGGTGAAGTTTCTTTGAACATATTGAAGATTAGTTCTAAGGATTTTGAATGTTAATTTTCATAGTCCTTTTTTGACATCTGTTCCAATTGGTGACTATTGTGCTCAATGAGTAATTAGTAAGAGAATGCAGATACTTGAAATAGGAATCTTATTTCCTTGCCAGCCATTTAACGGAGTTATGAATGTACCACTTATTTATCTCACAAAGCTATTCAGGAAAAATTTAAATTCAGGCTTGTTCTCCCAATGAAAATGTGTACACAGCTGAAAGAGACATGCTGTATTAGAAAATGTTGCACTTACATTATCTACATTATCTTTTATGTGTGAGAATATAATACATGTGGACCCACCTTATTATGCCACAGATCTTTCATTTAAATGGTGGTTTCCTCTCCTATTTTTAATGACTCTAAAATATGACAACCCTTCTCATCCTGCTTTCTTTCCATCTCTCCAACAAAATCTCTCCCACACAAGTCATTCCCTCTGGTATTTAATGAGCTAAAAACAGTCACAGATAGGCAGTGGTAGCTGGTGTTTACACAAACTATTCAGTATATAATTTTCCAACCCAAAGGAATGAAGTATTTTGTAAATTACCTATTTTCTTTTAAATATAAATTCTCCAAGATAGGGTTTTGCTAAATCATGCTATGCAGCATAAAGCTTAGCCCAGGCATAGATATAAATGTGAGCAAGGAGGATAAGGGAAACAAACACACAAATATAAAACCACCCCCTTATGCAGTTGGATTTAATTCTAGTCAGATGCTCTGATGTAGGCTAAAATGGAAATATTTCAGAATTTTATATGAAAGCTGACTGGCTGCTCATCCTTACTGAAAACAGCTAAGGGGTAGGCAAAAGCGAGGTTACTTGTTGCAACTTGAAACTCATTATTGTCATGTACCATCCCTGATTTTACTGTAAGAAAACCATGCTAATGAAGCCAAGGTCTTCAGTGACAGTGAGCCAATCAGCATCATACAGTCTCTGAGTTACAGCTTTATCTGCTTTCTTTGAAAGATCTATCCTTAGAAGAGAAACTATGTGTGAGTATGAAATAGTGTCTGTCTATTACCAGCACTGGAAAAGCAATGCAAATTCTATGTCTTATAGAGAATGATTGAAAATCAACATTGTCTCATTACAGTAATATAAAATAATCTACAATTTCCAACATGAAAGAGAAAGGAGTGGGAAAGGATATTACTACCTAAAGATAAAATTAGTATCTGATTAGTACCGTGACTCTCCTAGTTTTCCTCTCTCCTACAATTCAGAACAAAGACAGACTTGCTAGATGGCATGCACTACACCCTGGCAGAATCTTGATCAGTCTTAGGGCAACAGTAACTGCTCTAAACTCAGAGTGCCAGTCACCATGGCAGTGCTACTAGTACTCTTGTTCTCTCTCTGGTTGTGTCTTGGTATCTCTTCTCTCTGCCTACAGACATGGTCCCTGCTGGCCAGAAGAGCACTACTATCAGATACAAGCAAGCTGATCTATCACTATGCATTGGGACACCACTATTCGCTAGCAAAGAAGAGATAGGAGACAACTGTACCCGCATGAAGGAGAGGTCCCGGTTGTGCTCGATGCTGGTTATCTCCAGGTTGCCCATGACTACCTCACAGTTCTCATAGTACTTGCGCAAGGCTCGATACTGCTGCTCCAGGTCAGAGAGAGAGCTCAGCTTATTCTCTGTTCCTGCACACACTGCCAAGACAAGAAGATACACGGGGAGTTATATAACCTTCACATGACAAGTACAATATCATCTCCCTCAACTCTGTATTCCACACACTACCATTAAAATATTAAGATGTCATTAAGATCCATAACCCACACACTGATAACTGTACTTATATTTTTCCAGCTTTATTGAGATATAACATTGAGTGAGTATAACATGTACAGCATGTTGATTTGATACATTTATAGATATTTGCAAATTTATTATCAATAGCTAGCTAACACCCCCATCACCTCACACAGTTACTATACCTTTTTTGTGGTGAGAACATTTAAAATTTATTCTTAGCAACTTTCAAGTAGATAATATGATATTGTTATCTATAATCACCATGCTGCACATTAGATGCCCAGAACAGATTCATCTTATAACTGAAGTGTATACTCTAACATATACCCCATATCTCCTACCCCAAAGCCCCTGGAAACCACCATTTTTCTTTCTGTTTTTATGAATCAGCTTTCTTTTATTCCACATATAAGTAATATTACATATTTTCATTCATAAGTTGCATGTGTTAATGACAGAGAGTAAGAAGCCATAGGTTCCATAGAAACATGTAGCAAGGAGATAAATTTAAATAATCACACTTCTAATGAGCACATAAAGCATGTAAATACATTTAATTTCATTTAAACAAGAATTTCTTTTGGACTTATAATTCACCCTATTTTCTATCAGGGTTCATTCTGCATATGAAAATAAATGAAAATCAAAAGATGATGAAAATAACATTTTTTTTCAATCTTAATTTATGTTTATTGTTGAAAGTATTATAGATGTCTCCTTTTTTTTTTTTTTTCTTCCATTGACCCACTCCAACCCCAACCCACCCCTCCCTGGCCTTCACCACACTATTATCTGTGACCATGGGCTATGATATTCCCTATTGCAAAATAAGCTGAATACAATTTTTACATAATTAACACTTGGGTTTTTAAATCCTCAAAATACTACCTTTTAAAATAGAAATAATAAATACTTGGATTGAAACATTTATAAGAATATACTACAAAAAAGATTGTATAATAAAATATAACCTTTTGCCGAAACCGGTTTGGCTCAGTGGATAGAGCGTCGGCCTGCGGACTGAAAGGTCCCAGGTTCGATTCCGGTCAAGGGCATGTGCCTGGGTTGCGGGCACATCCCCAGTGGGAGATGTGCAGGAGGCAGCTGATCGATGTTTCTCTCTCATCGATGTTTCTAACTCTCTATCTCTCTCCCTTCCTCTCTGTAAAAAAATCAATAAAATAAAATAAAAAAATATATAACCTTTTTATATAAACAGGGTCATTACTACATATATTCATCAATGTGCTGATATAATGGACTGTTAATAAATGATCTTTGTTTGCTATATTTGGGGGCACGGTTATTGAATCTGTTCAAATGTGAGCACATGAGTGTACAAACGTGTGCTTCTTAGTTGTGTGTGTGTTGATAACTTTTCTGTACTCTAGAAGTCAGAGTTTTAGTGATGGCTTTAGTTCTCATGGCTTATATACTTGCCTGAACAAAATCTATACCATTAAATGTGCCAATTTGAATATTTAATGAAGTGAAAAACTCTATTATGGATCTTATAATAATATATAAAGTTTAAAAAATAGATAGTGAATAAATATTCTTTGAGTAAGTTACATAATACCAGAGGCCTGGTGCACAGATTCGTGAACCGGTGGGGTCCCTCAGTGTGGCATGCGGGGACTGGGCCAAAACCAGTGGTCCAACACCGCCTGCCACTCCTGCCTGTTGCTCCCACTCATGCTGGCCCCGCTTGCGCCCAGTCAGTCCTGATTGGGAGAGGCTCGAGCTGCTGCAGCAGCACTCTCCAGCCATGAGCCCTGCGTCTGGCACCCTTTGGTCAGCTGAGTGGTGTTCCCACTGTGGGAGCACACTGACCACCAGGGGGCAGCTCCTATGTTGAGTGTCTGCCCCCTGGTGTTCAGGGCACAACATAGCGACTGGTCGAACAGTCATTCAGTCACTTAGGCTTTTATAGATAGACTAGAGGCCCGGTGTACAAAAATTTGTGCACTCGGGGGGGGGGGGAGAACGGGGTCCCTCAGCCCGGCCTGTGCCCTCTCGCAGTCTGGGACCCCTCAGGGGATGACCACCTGCTGGCTTTGGCCCGCTCCCCGGGGGATTGGGCTTAAGATGGCAATCAGACATCCCTCTGGCAGTCCGACAGCCCTAGGGGGATATCCACCTGCCAGTGGGGAGCAGGCCTAAACTGCAGTCAGACATCCTTAGCGCTGCTGAGGAGGCAGGAGAGGCTCCCACAACCACCACTATACTGGCAGCCATCACCCTGGCTTGTGGCTGAGCAGAGCTTTTCCCATGTGAGAGCACCCTGACCACCAGGGGACAGCTCTTGCATTGAGCATCTGCCCACTGGTGGTCAGTGTGGGTCATAGTGACCGATCATTCCCAGTCTTTCTGTTGTTAGGGTCAGTTTTCATATTACCCTTTTACTATATAGGACAGAGGCCTGGTGCACAGGTGGGGGGCAGCTGGTTTGCCCTGAAGGGTGTCCCGGATCAGGGTGGGGGTCCCGCTTGGGTGCCTGGCCAGCCTGGATGAGGGGATGATGGCTGTTTGCAGCTGGTCACACCCCCTTCAGGGTGGGGGTCCCCACTGGGGTGCCTGGCCAGTCTGGGTGAGGGGCTGAGGGCCGTTTTCAGGCTGGCGGGCGACTGAAGCTCCCAACCTCTCCTTTTTTTCTTTTATTCTGGGATTTATTTACCTTCTATGGCTGTCACTGGAGCTGACAGTTGGCTTTAGCTCTGAGGCTTGGCTCCAGCTCTGAGACCTCGGGTGCTGAAAGCAGGCATCTGGGTTTGTTTGGCTTCTATAATTAAAACACTGTTGCAGCTCCAGCTCTGAGGCCCGGCTGGCTGAAAGCAGGTTTCTGGGGTTTGTTTAGCTTCTATAATTGCAACATTGTTTCTTAGAGTCTAAGCTCAGAGCCCAGCAGCAGCAGGCGGGGAGCCTTGGCTTCCTCCTTCACTAGGGCAAGCAAGCCTCCTGTTCACTTCAGCTGCCTGGCTGCCGGCCACCATCTTGGCTGGCAGTTAATTTGCATGTCTCGCTGATTAGCCAATGGGAAGGGTTGCAAAGTTACGGTTAATTACCATGTTTCTCTATTATTAGATAGGGTGATAGATAGATAGATAGATAGATAGATAGATAGATAGATGATAGATAGATAGATAGATGATAGATAGATAGATAGATAGATAGATAGATAGATAGATAGATATAGATATAGATATAGATAGATATAGATATACAAAATATAAGGCAAGATATAACGTGTAAACTTTGAAGACACTGGAAACAGAACCTGGTTATCATGTCATACACATATTTGTGTGCCATGTACACAGAAATGACAAAGTAGTCATGATCCTATGTGGTGTTCAATGGAATGGGATTTAGTACAGAATGAAAAAAATTCTAGGTGTGTATATTTTAATAATTAGGGCCACCTTAAAGCCTGCTTTGCCTATCGACACATTTAAAATAACAAAAGTTAGATCCAAAATTCGAAAAGTAATGTAGACCTTTAATCACATTATAAGCACATTATAAAAACAAAACACAACCTTCTCTTGTTTGGATTTCTAAAACTCACCAAACAGTACATTTTCTAGAAGTACTCTTTTAATAGTAGAATTGGGTCCCTCTAAAGGATTTATTGAAGTCCTAACCCCTGGTACTTGTGAATGTGACCTTATTTTGAAATAGGGCCTTTGTAGATGTAATCAAGTTAAATGATGATATTAGGGTGGGCCCTAATCCAATATGATTCATGTCATTCTAAGAAGAGCAAAACACAATGTGAATACATAGGGAGAAAGCCATGAGGCCACAGAAGCAAAGATGGGGGTGATGCAGCTACAATCTAAGAATGCTAAGAATTAATGGTCATCACCAGAAGCAAGGTAAAGACAAAGACAGATTCCACCCTGAGTCTCAGAGGGAGCAAGGCCCTCCTTCTACCTTGCTATTGGACTACTGGCCTCTTGAACTGTGAAAGAATAAATGACTTTTTTTAAGCCACTTAAATTATAATCCATTATTTTCATTTTAATCCTCTCAGCACTTTATTATAGTAGCCCTAGAAAACAAATACATAATCTTTAGACTATTTCTCATTGAAACCTCACATTTAAAGGAATTGTAAAGATCACCTCTTCTCTCCAGGGTCCTATAGCTTATCACCTTCTAGCCATTCTCCCTTTCTCCCTTCTGAACGCCAAGTCCCTCATACAGCATGATGGAACTCATTTGTTGTTTTTGGGAATGTTGTTTTTGTAGAGTGATAAGGATGGATGCAAAGACATCTAGAATCATCAACATCCATTCTCCTCTTCCTTCCAGTAAAAGACTGAACAATATTAGCCATGCATGTTGCCACCCCAAATACAGATTACATTTCTCTGCTCATCTTGGAGGTAAGATTAGCAAGTGAATAAGTTAGGACATATTCTATAATGCCTTCCTAGAACTTTAAAACTTGGTTGGAGCCTGACAATGCCTCCTTTCTTCTTCACATCTTTCTCCAATCTGCTGGCTGAATTAGAAACATGGAAGCTTAAACATGAACCATCATCTTGGACCACAAGGATGAGAGAAATGTCTTAGAGCATGAATGGTGAACATCTCTTCTGCCAAGGGCCATTTGGATAATTATAACATCATTCACTTCATATCAATGTATGTTGTTATGAAAAAAGCTCCCTGATTTATTGAATTTTGAGTCCCACCTGCAATACCTTGGCATGGTCACACCAAATGACTTCTTGGGCTTTTATAGCATTTGGGCCAGACATTCCCCACTGCTGCCTTAGAGAGACTGAGAAATGAGCTAAAAATAATCAGGGTTTCCATACAATGGAGATTTTACATTGTTTTATTATCATTAACATCAGGATGATGGTGAATTTTTTTCCTAGCTGCTGCAATAGTATACAAAGAAATGATTAAAGTCTAATTACATTCTATTGTTTTGACCCTAAGTAATGTTAGCAATTCTGTCTGGTTGTTCGACTGAATTTATTCAAATCATAATGAAACAAAAATCTTTCCTGATCATCTGAACATTATACTGGTTCTGTGGAAGTTTACATTGTTACTAAAACCAACAAACACCAAAAAATGAATTTCTATTGATAACTACAATAATATCCAACACAAGGAAGAGAACAAGAAACAACTGATTTGTGTACACGATCTTTGTGATCAAGATCAAAATCCAGCTTTTTTTTTTCCAATTCATTCTAGAGACCAAGAAACATAATAATCCATGAATATCATTTTATTACTCTCAGTAAATTTATAACAAAATATTTGTAAACTTGTTAAATGGCTGTTGAAAAAAGCTACTATTATATAGTTCATGAAATACAGATTTTAATTATTTCAAATTTATCTGAAGACAAGCTTATATTTAAATGCAATTACTGATGGGAGTAATTAAGCATCAGTTAATTAACTTGCTGTGCCATTTCTAAACTATATACAATGACACATTGCAATTTATGTACAACCTGTGTTCTACAAGTTTCTTTCAGTTGGAAATAAAACCCTTACTTTAATATTAATATATTTAAAAATCAACATGTAAACTTCTAAGTGAAAAAGTTTCTAAAATATTTAGTGTATTCCTTTCTATAGAATCTTAAATTTTGAGAGAAACATCTATTAATATAATAATAATGTATTTTTGCATGTGTCTCATCCTGCATATATGAGGTACTTAATAAATTATTATTAATTTGTATTACAAAAATATGTTTATATAAGAAATCCTCAAAGTCTGTAAACTCTTTGAAGACAGATGTAATATTTTAATTATTTTGAATGTGTTGAGCTATAAAGCACACAGTGCTTTGCAAGAAATTACCTTTTCATAATATCCATTTAATTGCTATAAAACAATTATAACTCATATTCAGATAATAACCCTTAATTCAGAACAGTATCCATTGTTCAATCAATGATCAGTTGTGTTTTGTATATACAATATAATAAATATTTTTCAACAACAAAATAATCCTCCAATAAACAGAAAATCTGATTTATCAGAATATTCTATTTTCCAAACATTTTGGTTTTTGGAACTTTCACTACACACAGTTCCATTTTGGAAATATTTCTGTCTTAGTGAGAATCTCCTTTATATTTGTTTGACTGAAGCTACATCACCAGTTATATTCCTCTAAACTTTTATCTTGAAAGACAGACTTGATTTTAAAATAACTAGCTTGGATAGATGCATTAAAACTGTTTGTATGTGTCTTCATGTTGCCTTCACTGAATGCCTCACAACTTCCATTTGTCAATCGATTTTACAATCAAGCAATGTATACAAGACAATGCTAAAGCCATCAAGTTTCATTGATTTCACACAGCTGTTTATCAAACAGAATTGAAAATTCATTTCACCAGCCAAAACAAGTTTAACAAAATTCAGCCCCCTTTGCCAACACTATTATAAAGTCCTTAAACTATAGGCTTACAACAGTTCAAGCTTCAAATGTCCTGAATTTGCATATGCTCCTTAGAGTTTTCATACAACTGTAACTCCAGGAGTAAAGTTATATATGAGGCCTTGATAAAATTTCCAATTATTGTATTTGGTCTGATTCCATTGTAAATGTAGCTATAGTGGCAAACATGGCTTTTTATTCTTCTTAACTTACAATTTATACCCAACAGTGAGTGAATTACATAATCTTCATTCAGTTAAAAAAATAAGACTATAATTAGGATTTTGAAGCAATATAAAAAGGTTGATTAACAAAATTATTCACTCGGTTCATGAGGAAAACATATTAGAAGCAAAATGAAAAAAAAATTAACAATATCTATATTAATACTAAAACTCAGTATTGCTTCCAGGCTTGTTATGACTATGGAAACCAGTATTCCATTTGCTAACACAAGAAAGACAAGAAGATAAATAATATATATAATTAAATAAAATGTTTGCCTAACTTTCCAACTTAATGCTTACATGAGCTACGTATTAAGAAACAAATAATTATTTATCATCTACTGTTGAACTAGTATCATGACTGAGTGTATATTAATAAAAATGCCATGGTCTTTTGTAAGAGCTCATGCAGTTTTAAAAGGCACATAAGAAGGAAACTATACACAAACTATGTGCATATTGATGTGCATATTGATGTGCATATTGTGTGTGCATCATTCATAGACTGTCTGCATCAAAATATTTAGTAACCACCCTGGACAGTAAGGCTGAATGCATAGAGCATCAACCCATGCACTGAAGCGTGGTGTGTTGATTCCCAGTCAAGGGCACATCCCTCGGTTGCAGAGTCTATCCCAGGCCCTGGTCTGTGTGTGCATAGCAGGCAAACAATTGATGTGTCTCTCTACCATTGAGCTCTCTCTCTCTCTCTCTCTCTCTCTCTCTCTCTCTCTCTCTCTCTCCCCCCCCCCCCCCCGCCGCCCCGCTCTCCCCATCTCTCCTTCTCCTTTCCACTCTCTATAAAAATTAATGGAAAAAACATCTTCAGTGAGGATAACAAAAAATGTAGTAACCTGCTAAAAATTACCTAAATTTTCTATCTGATTTAACACTAATAAGTACTTACTCTTAAACAAATGTTAGCATTAAACTAGTAAACCTAAAAATATAAAATATTTAAATAGAATGTGAGAAATAGCAACCATTTTCAATGACTGTTATTGAGTGCTACTATAGTTACATGCACATGGCAAGATTTGGCAACTCTGTGTTCAAAATGCATCTGAAATGGGGCCAAACTTACCACTTCCACTACAACAGTTACTTAATCCAAGCTACCCCAGCTGTCTCTCCAATGGACTTCAATGGTATCCTCCTAACTGACTTCCTGGAATTCCTACTTCTCCCTGTTAATGAGTTCCTCACACAGAAACCAGAATGATCTTTTTAAAAACATAAATCATTCACATTACTTCCTTATTAAAAACATTATTTGGCTTCTAATCACACTTATTATAAAATCCAAACCTTGACAGAACCTAGAGACAGAACCTAGCAAGAGAACCTGGCTGAAGAACCTAGAGACAGAATCTGGCTACAGAACCTGGATAGAACATGGCAAGAGAACCTGACTAGAACCTGGTGAATGAACCTGGCTGGAGAACCTGGACAGAACCTGGCTGGAGAACCTAGCGAGGGAACATGGCTACAGAACCTGGCTGGAGAACCTGGCAAACCTGGCTGGAGAACCTAGCAAGAGAACATTGACACAGAACCTGGCTGGAGATCCTAACCAGAACTTCGCTGGAGATCCTGACCAGAACTTGGCTAGAGATCCTGGCTAGGCTGCTGATCAACTGAACGCTGTCTCCATGTCATTCCTTCTTCGCCGACTCCGTCCACACCTTTGGAGACCCCTGGACTTGCAGGAGTTGGACCCCAGCAGACATCTACATTGTAGAGGTTCTTTGTTCACAGACTTTCGTTTAATGTTTTCTGTCTGTTCTCAATGATTTAAAACATGCATTGCTTAAAGGCAGTACAATGACAAGAAATATAGAATCTTAGAGATTATAGCATATGCTGCTTGGATTGACTACCCAATATCTATTATCTCTTTTTTACCAAGAGAATACAATGTTCATGTGGGTAGCAATGTGCTCAATTAAAAATGTATATGTTCTCACCTCCCTTGCAGCTAGGGATGGATCTATTACACAGTTATGGCTAGTTAGACATAAGTTTTTGGATGAGTCTTTTTTCTCTTTTTTCTTTATTTTCCCCACCACTATTTATCCCCTCTATGCCCTCTTACATGCCCCCTCATCACCAAACTGTTGTCCATGTCCATGAGCTCTTTCTCATTTTTTATTTTGATCAATTCTCCCCAACATTCCTGCTCGCTCCACTCCTCCTCCCCCTCCCCCCACACACATCAGAGCTGTCTGCCTGCTTGCTATGAGTCTGACTCTATTTTTCTTGTAGTTCAGTTTGTTCATTAAATTCTGCATGAGTTGCCGAAACCGGTTTGGCTCAGTGGATAGAGCGTCGGCCTGCGGACTGACGGGTCCTGGGTTCGATTCCGGTCAAGGGCATGTACCTGGGCTGTGGGCACTTCCCCAGTGGGGGATGTGCAGGAGGCAGCTGATCGATGTTTCTCTCTCATCGATGTTTCTAACTCTCTATCTCTCTCTCTTCCTCTCTGTAAAAAATCAATCATATATATATATATATATATATATATATATATATATATATATATATCTAAATTCCGCATGAGTTAAATCATATGGAAAAAAAAAAATCCAAACCTTGCACCATACCCTGTAAGAATGTATATTTAGATCTTTGTTCACTCTTTCAAAAAAGCCTTCTCTAACCACATTATCTAAATAGGTACGAGGTGCCCATACACCATGCTCTGTCTTCTTTGCCCTTATTTTGGTTTTTATTGCTTTATGAAATTACATTAAACATGTGCTTGTTTATTTGTTTATTATGTGTCTCTATATTAGGATTGAAGCTCCACAGTTAGCACCTAGAAGAGCTGACACACAGTATACTCTCAGTCAATATTTATTGAATAAATAAAAGGACTTTGGAGTCATTGAGAACCGTAAATAAACCAGAATCAAATACTGATTCCTCCATTTTCATTATATATAATTGATATTAGAGAGGAGTGGGGGGAGAGAGAGAGAGAGAGAGAGAGAGAGAGAGGAAGAGAGAGAGAGAAGAGAGAGAGAGAGAGAGAGAGAGAGAGAGAGAGAGAGAGAGAGAGAGAGAGAAACATCAATGATGAGAGCAAATCACTGATTGGCTGCCTCTTGCATGCTCCCCACTAGGAAATGAGCCCGCAACCCAGGCATGTGCCCTGACCACCGGGATCAAACCATGACCTCCTGGTTTATGGGTCCATGCTCAACCACTGAGCAACACTGGCTAGGCTGATTCCTCCATTTTCAAAAGCTGATTGAACTTGAACAACTCACTTCACCACTTGGAGTCTCAGTGTCTGTATCTACAAAGTGGGATTTTGTGTTGAGTGTTCCTAACAATAACCCAGCTATAGAGGTTAAAAACACAGGACCTAAAGCTCAACGTCCAGCATTAAAATCTAGCCCAATCGCTGACCTGCAATGTGATATTGGGCAAGTACCTAGACTCTCCATCATTCTATCTTCTCATCTGCACAGGGACATAATAACAAAACCACCTCATAAGTCTATTGTAACAATTAAATAAGTCAGTGTTTGTAATTTGCTTTGAATAATGTCTGACTCACTGATAGAGTTAACTATTGTAACTCATTTAAATGTATAGTGATGGTGTGTACATTATGCAGTATTTTAAGTCAAATTAAAGTACAAGGCTTGAAATCAGTCGACAAAAAGGAATGAGCACTCAGCAAGGACACTAGATGTCAGGATCCCTTCGCTCCAACACTTTCTAACTTATAAACTTGGAAATCGTGTTGTTTACCCATATCTTCAGAAAAAAATCACTTCTACTGTCGTGGTAAACAACCTGCTTCCCTATTTATAATGTTCTGGCCCTCTAGCAATTTCAGCGTGAAATTATAGCTAATTTGCCTACAAACGTCAGGTGGTCTTAATAATCTGGCCACTCAGTATATATATGAAATCTTGATTTTTCTCTCAAACATGGCTTCATTGCTAAATCCTTGTAATTTATAATTAGTTCTTATTTGATTTCCTTAATTTATCCAGTCTTCAATCATATCATTTTATTTTGCTTTCTTGGCCGATACTAGTCAGTCTTGCTAGGATAATTGCTTTTAATTAATAGGTATAACAGTCATGCCTCTCTTTCCTGACCTTCATGAAATGCTTTCCTTGGCCTAGAATTTCTTGTATCATTTTAGATGTTCCAAATCTGGCTTTACTAGGTTTTTACTTCAGATTTGAATGTTGAAGTTTATCATGTACTTTTAGCTACTTTTGAAAAAAAAAAGATTTTAATTTATTAGAGTGAATTATTAATGAATTCCAAATACTGAACCATTCTTATATTCCTGGAATGAACTATATTTAGTACTTACTCATTATTCCATTAATATACCTCTAGGTTTATTGCTTTTATTTAATTTGTACTTTTTTAATATTAAAAAGACCTATTAATGATTTTAAAATATTTGTACCAGATGACATTATACATAAGATAATAAATGATGAAAACTGATTTAAACAGGGTGGAGCAAAAGTAGGTTTATAGTTGTGACTATGCAAAACAGTATTCTAGTATTACTATTTATTAATTATTCTATTATTTTCCATATAAACAGCTATAAACCTACTGTTGCCCCACCCTGTATTTCAGAAATTTTGCATATTATATAACTAACTTGAAAAGTAGTAAAGAAAAAAATTGCACCAAAATAGTAAATTTTTTATAATTTACATTACATAAAACCAGATACAAAATAGTTTTCAATGCAAAAAATAAGTATCCTTTAAAAAAAAAATGTGACCCTATAGTGTATTCTTTGATTCTTTATCTTTTACCATTGTTTTTATTGACACGCCCCCCCCCCCAAAATAACAAGACAGGATATTAAGTAAAACATTTTCTAAATGATTCTTGAGCCAAATGAAAAGGGCATTTGGCATCACAGATCTTCACTAATAGATCTGTAGCTAGAGAAGACACTGGCATTCTATACCACAGACTGAGAGCTAGTGTATAGACTATATACTGCTATGTGCTGGTCCGTTTAAAATACAATTGATCTCTATTTTACCTCTTCTCTTTATTTATGCTAGCCTCTAAATGTCCTCAAAGTTGCTTAAACTGCTAAACTATATTGAAATGGAGAGCAAGCTCATCACTGGAGATTATAAAAATATGATAGATTTAAAAATTATACATGATTGTCTTCATTTACAAATGATATGCTTTGTGAGTAGTCCCCTCTAATCTAGCTTTTCCATATAACAGGCTATTCTTGTAATTATTTTATCATTTTGTATTTCAAAGATTAGCTTAGTAAAATTAAAATAACTGCAGATAAATTTAAAAGACCATCAAAACTGACTTGTAACTACTCACATATAAATTTTCATTCCTGCTACTAGTTTCCTGTCTTTACATATTCTATTGGATTTATTTCTTAAAGTGTGTCTCCTAAAATCCCTATGATGAAAGCTTAAAATCATAATAGAAACACTTCACAGATTTAGAAATTATATGTCTGTCATCTACCCTTGGAAGAAATAATATATCCCCCTTACCCACTATCGCCACAATTCCCTCCCTGCCGGGTTTTTTTTTTCTTCTTTAATCATCTTTCGCACCCCCTTCGCCTCCCAAACACAGAGAGCACTTCTTATTTACTTTGTAGTATTTTGTTTATTGTGAATGTGCTAGGTCCTTAACTTTAATGTAGGTACTGGACTTGACAAGCAATTAAAGCAAACAATTTCCACTCATCAAGGCTGCCAAATTAGCCATCCGCCATCTGCCCCATCATCTGGCCCTCCTTGAAGTCTTGCTGTGAATCTGGATGCACTCACTCAGAATAAGGGGGACCGTGCAAACCTCCAAACTGGTGAAATGCCACTGGGAGCTGAGTGTGTAAACATTAGCAGCCATCTTTCTTCTCTAGATTATCATGCCTCCAACCATCCCCTTGTGCATGATAAAAACCTGCCTGCCGGAGATGCCTTACCACTGCGAGACCTTTGCCACGCGCTGCTGCAACCGAGGTGGCAGTTTGTGGCATATTTTCCCCCCATTAGAAGTATTTAAAGGAAGAAATTAGACTAGATGTTCTTATGTGATGATCGTTGTTACATATCAAGTCTGGTTTCCTAAACAATAAATATGTAACTTAAGAAAAGCATCATGGCCTTTCTACTGCCTTGGTTTGAAGATAAAGCATCCCTTTTTATTCTTTCCATCAGCAAACGTTCATTTGGCTGATAACACGCAATATGATGAGTGCTTCCTAAGGACATTCAAACAAACTGTATCAAAACTGAGAAACAGCAAGTGGAAGTGGGCCTGTTGTCACCCACATGCTCTTTTTCAAGGGTCCTCTTTCCTTAAGGCGTTCTCCAACCTAAGGCTGCTCTGGGGTGATGGGTGCCCTGGCGCAGACACAGTAAGATGCCAGTCTTCTGGGTGAAATAAGGTCATGCGAGGTGGGGCACATGGTTTGGCCATCTGACTGTAGGCTGCATTTCCCCCCCCCCCCCATATGTCCCCTAGTTCTTAGCCTTTTTGCAGGGATTAACCTATGAAACCGAAAGCAGAAGCCTTGGTCCACTGTCCAGGACCAGTCATCCAAACTGGCTCATTCAAGGTAAAGTTGTGTCTCAATAACTAAAAATCTCTTCAAATTAAAAAAGCAAACCAAAAAACAACAACGCGTGCTATTGCTAGACTTGGGGTATGAGGATTGGGTGCAGGGGACAATGTTTTGACTGAAGATCCTTTACTGTATCTTCAGTTACTGTGCATGTAAATCCTGATCTGAGACCACCCTCAAACAAGACGGTTGGAAGTTTTTATTTGGAATTCTTTGTCACATAATCTTCTTGGATAACAAAAACAAACAAAACACTCATCTAATAGTGATATAGAGGACGTAATAAAATACGTCAGGTTGTAATTTATTTTAAATGGTTTTCTCATAATGCGAAGCCTGTTATTCTGGAGATCAGATTCTATAATCTTCAGTAGTTTGGTCCCCTTAAAAAAATTTAGATGAACTGGAGCTGTGGGTATTTACTTTCACAATATTATCAACTGTAAATTGTAATTAGGTGTTTGATAGGAGACAGGAATCTCTAGGTTAATCTCTGCCACTCATTCATTCTTTCTGTCATGCATTTATTCAACAAAAGTTAATTGGGTAACCACAATATGTGTGGCTTCAGGCTAGGTATGAAAGAAACAATAAATAAGATCCATGTCTCAAATTTAAAATATTTTCTGATAAAAATCTTATAAATAATAACAGTAGACAAATTTAGTTAAGCTGCTAGTAAAGATAACTTTTCCTGACTTTGAATCATGTCAATAAACAAGATTCACAATGTCAAACTTCATCTTATCTGCAATAAAATATGAATCAGAAAAGATATGTCGCTGTGTGTAATACAAGGTGGACATCACTTGTGAGAAGCAATTTTCCAGGAGGCCTTTCTCTGTAACAGTAGTAAATGATGTTACAAATATATCCAGCATCATCTGTGTCTGAAGAAATACCACACCTTACAAATGCTCTGTTCCGTTAGCCAGGTTTGTTCTTATCTCTGACTGGGTCTCATTCACTAGTCAAGAAGACAAAAGGAAATTTGTCTGATAGACAGGTAGATTTATTTTTCATAACCATATGTTCCATTGTGTACTTAACTGTATGACTCAACATGAGTTTTCTCTTTGGATTTCTTTCTTTCATTTTATTTAAATCAGATGTAAGATATTATAGTTTTGAGATATTGCCAAGATAAGCCACTACTAATCTGACCAGCAACTTCCCTACTCATTCCACAGTCTTAAGGGTTAGTTAATGGGACATCTGATAATACTTAGACAGTCACTTAATTTGTACTCATCCCCTTTTCTCATTTTCTATTCCATATTGAATAAAGAAAAGAGGTGCAAAGGTAGCCAGTTACTCAGATAAAAATCTAGTCAGCCTACCCCTCTCTTTTCTAAAACCACTAATCTAAGTCACATACAATTCCCATAAGCTCTATCCTTAAAATGTCTAAGGGACCTTCCGGGCATTCTGTCAGCCACATCTGACTAATATACCTGTACTTCAAGTTGCCACAGCTTCTATATGATATTGCAATATGCTTCCATCTGATGTTTCTTCCTGCCTTCTTGTCTTCTTAGTCTATTGTATATCAAATATATTTATATGCTTTAACCCTTAATCCAAATCACTTATCTCCTTTGTCCAAATATCCCCCAATGGTTTCTCATGTTAATCAGAATGTGAAAGTCTTTATGTTGATTTATAAGAACCTCATGCAGCCCTGCTCCTTTCCTGATGTCATTTCCCATGATGTCTGACCACAGGACAATCTTGCTTATTGTTGAACATCCCTATAAGTTTCCAAATATTTATTATCAATATACGAATTTGTCTCGTGGAAGACAAACAGACTGGTATTGGTCTGTGTATGGTACTCTGAATAGCGCTTTTCTAAATCATTACACTTTATACTTATCACTACTGGCCATATTATATCTTTATTTAGAATAAAAGTAAGCTCTATAAGGATAGGAAATATATTTTGTTTACTGATATCTACAATAATAAAAGCATAATATGCTAATTACACTGGACATCCTTCCAGACGAAGCCGGGGCTTCAAGGGAAGCCCAGGTCCCTGGTGTCTGCCAGCGGCCGGAGGGAAGCCTGCCTGGGTCCCGGGTGCCAGAGGGAAGCCGTGCCAGCAGCTGGAGGAAGGAAAGGCCTACTCTGGCATGAATTTCGTGCATTGGGCCTCTAGTATGTATATAACTTCTAACTACTTGTCCCGTAATAGGCATCTGATAAATATTGGATCAATGGATGGATAAACGGATGGATGACTATTGAAGTGTTAGAATTCCTAGCTCATATGTAAACTAAATGTGATTTATCAGAATGTTATACATTAAACAATCTTTAAAGATCATAGAGTCCAGTTTATACATATAGATGGGAAAGCAGAGACAAGGTATGTTAAAGTGCTCGACAAAGGTTAGATAGCTAGTCAGGGGTAGAAAGGGAAGAGACCCTTCATGCCGGGCTCAGTGAACACACAGAGTGCCTCATGCTACATTGAGGGCTTCGTGAAACTGTCCTGCTGTATGGAAAGGGTTCCCACACACACTGTTGTGCAGCCAGTAAAAAAACAATGCCATGAAATCTGGCAAGGATGCTTTAGAATATTTGTCTAAATAGCGCTAGTTGATTATGCAATTAGAAAAATGGGTCCTTAGGAACATCTTTTTATTTCAATTCCTGGTTAAATAAAGTTAAATGTAGCTTTTAAAACAGAAACTTTGTTTTTATAAAGAGTCTGTTTAATAAAAGCATGCGTTATATGTATACAGAAACTAATATTACATGATTAACATAATCTTGTAAAAATCCCAATCGAATTATGTACTTCAATCATATTTTAATATACTACTGAAATTTAAAGAAACTTGTGAATATTATTTTGTAAACAAAGAATCTTTCTGTAATGCAAGTAATCCCCTCTTAATTTGACTGTTTAGTAAATTCCAATTTCAAAGATCATGTTTACTTAAATATATGCACACCTGCAGTTGCACTTAACAATTAACTGATAGTAATGTCAGTGGATTTGATTATCAAATTTTTCTTTTGGCTATTATTATAGTTAATAGCATTTATAAAGTGTTGTATAATTTATAAAGCAGTTTTATCCATATTAACTTTTTTGACCCTAAACATATTTAAGAGATGATTTTGTAAGAGCCAAAATTATTAGATTAAGTGCCAGGAACTTAAACTTTGGGTATCTTGGGAAGCATTAACTTCTAAAAAAGGTGTTCTGAACTTTTTAATATCTAGAAATGATAAACATCTCCACCAATATCTTTACCTTGATATTATAAATGAATTACTGAGAAGAAATAGCACAAATGTCATTAAGTAAAAATTGGTTGATTAAACTTTTCTATACTCATGGAAAAAGTGAGAGGGGACAATAAGATCAACTGATTAGATTACAAGCCTGTTTTCCTCTTCTTTGCACATTGTTCAAACAGAAGTTAATTAGAAACAGGAAAATTAACTAGAAATCAATCAAGGATAGAAAACAGATTTCAGCACCATTGCAACCCTGGTCATCAGGGGATTCTGTTGGATATGGACCAATTTTTTTTTTCTAAAATCATAACTTGACTTCAGCATGTATTCTCAAATATGTGTTTCACTACCATTTAGACACATGAGGTCATCTTCTTTGGAGATTATGCTAAATATTACTAATTCTTCATTACCTGTGGGATCAAGTCCTAGCCACCTGTTTGCTATTCAAGATTTTCCATGAATTGAGATCCTGCTACAATTTCCATTCAATCTAATCCGAAGTTATTTTTCCAAACAACTCTTCAAAATAATCAAAAGATGCTTTGTCATCCATCATTCAACTCAGACAGAACTGTTCCTTTACTTTTCAATTTGCTCCTTTCACCTCACCATGAATACTCCCAAAGTCTTTAATAAAATTCATATCCATCACTACCTCCAACACCGGCCTAAATAATTTTTATGTTTTTTAAAGAAAAGATCTCAACTATTCACTCTATTTATATTTCTCTAAAATTTATATAGCAAATTTATTTTATTTTTTTAATTTTCTATATCCTATTATTACTAATTAGGGAGAACAGATACAGTATAAAGATTTGTAGGTTTTAACATAAACTAATTTACTGTGACCCAAACAGAGCAAATAAAAACACCAAAAGTAGCAGGTACCAGAATACAAAGTAAGACACTGGACTTACTGTCACTGAAATCTAGAATACATTCTTTAATTCTAGTCTTAGCGTTTATCTTATTGAACAGTTGATGTCTCACATTTATACACCACTTTTATGGAATTAAAAAAAGTCTTTTAATTGAATGCTTACCTCAGCAACCGTCTATAAATTTAAGAATATTTCGTTTTTTTTGAAAGCATATGTCAAAGTTTTCTGAGTTCTTTTAAAAAAGTATGAGTGCATACATAAATGCATTGTCATTGTCCATGTATATCATTATTTAAAAACTGTGGTAGTAACAGCAAAAAATCCTCCTGGTATATCAGATACTACAGAAAAAATGTAGCAGGTTTCTCAAGCTGCAGGCCTCTGACTCCTAAAGTTTGAATGGTATTTTAATTTCCCAGAGACAGATACACTAGTGATTGCAAAATTACTATTCATTCATCTGCTATTAGAGCCTCCTTGTACCTCATGAATACACCATCATATTCCTCAGTAAATAGTATTTGGTACCAATTATATTAAGTTTCAGGATTGTTTAGTATAAAATTAACTTTCTTTCAGTATCAAAAGTGTTTCTTATGCCATCCTAAAATTGCTTCACCTTTATAGGGACTAAAGATAAGGGGGGAAGACCATCTATAATAATAAAAGTGTAATATGCAAATAGACTGAACAACCAAACAGCAGAAAGACCATCAGGACGACCTTCCAGACTTCCAAGTTATGACACCCCTGGCGCCAGGCCAGCCAAGGCAGGTGCGATGCAATTGGTCAGGGGCCTGGCCATTGTCCCATGATCACCCTACAGAGGGAGGCCCAGGCTACTTGGCCGGTGGCACTGTGGCAGGTAGCCTGGGCCTCCCTCTGCAGGGGCAATCCATCACAGAGCCCCAGCCAGGTGGGCAGGGCCTATCTCTTTGGGGCAATGGATCATGGGGCTCCCAGACTATGAGAGGGCACAGGCCAGACTGAGGAACACTCCCCTGGAGTGCACGAATTTCATGCACCAGGCCTCTAGTTGCTTATAAATGCCTTTGAGGGCTTTGCTACATATTGCTATCCAGTCTTCCTGTGACAAAACAAAACAAAATAAAACAGAAAGCTAACTTTAGAGATGCCCAGTCCACTTGCTCAATAACTTGCTACCTAATGCAGCCAACTCAACAGCCAAGTGTACAAGCTTGGCTCTGCCCACACAGTCTTGAGCCCTGCAGCCAGCACACAATAAGCACAATTGCCTGGACTGTTTCTCTGGTACCTTCTAATTCCTATGTTTTTACTTCTTCACTTTGCTGACCTGTTTTAGAACTCTCAGCCTTCTGATGATCTCTCCTGTTCCCTTGCATCCTTTAAAACTGCCCCCACTCCCTATATTAATCCAGGTACCCTTCTTAGCACTGCTCTGGAAACTTCTGCTTGGATTGGCCCTACCCTAATTCAGGCCCAATGAGCCTGCTCCTAATCTGCACCCATGGGTACCCCAGGGGAGAGCCCACATACGCTTCCCAGTGTGTCTCCGCTGGGGGGCCAGGTTACTGCTTCCTTTCTCATCACGGAGGCCTGACGGAAACCCGAACTTTCATTTAGCTTCATCTTATCCGGGCATCTAGAGATCATGGCTTGACTTAGCTCTGGCCAATATCTCCAGCTTTGGACCTAAAAACTTAGCTGAAGCAAGTAATTAATTATTCATTCTAGTGCCAGCTCTATTTTTAGACTGGGCTCCTTAATAACGAAGTGCACACCTTATCTGTTATCCTGAATAGTCACCGACTGGGAACTGCTTTGCTAGTTTTTATTCAGTTTTCTGCCTTCTGTTGATATCACCTTGTTTTCAACCTCAAAATTAAAAAAAAAAAATAGGCAAATGTCAAAAATGGCTGACAACAGAAATCTAGAAGCATATGGTACTAAGTTAGTAGAAAAACAATCCTTAGCTAAGTAATAGTCTCCATTTGAAAATATGTACTATGGCTTCTCTTTCTTCTTTGAAAAGTCAGCCCACTCAAGGGCCAAGAGTCGCCTGGGGACTTTCACTTGCAGAACGCATTGTGTTGGCTCAGAAGCAGTGAGATTCCATAGCAACAGGAGCAACACTTAAACTTCTCCAGGACTCCTCCATTATTTATCTCTGAACAGCCAGGGGGCTTTTTGCAGAGAGGCCCCTAACTACTGCAAGCATTCACTCTAGTTAATGCTTCTTAATTAACATTGCACAAACACCGATTCTGTATGTGCAGTGAAGTCTTTGTACGCCCTGGATTTGCTTTCTCAATAGATGAGGAACTGTGTGTGCCAGAATGGTGTGCCAGACTTCCCTTCCCCACCCCAATTCTCCCTCAACATCCGAGGACTGCAGTTCAAAAAGACATAGGTTAAAATAAGATAAAACTGATATGGGGACTAGGTAAAGGAAAGGAATACCTGTTGGTATTTTTAACAGGAAAAAAACCTTTGCTTGTTGTTATGATTTGCACACTTTAAAAGTAAAAATTATAATAGTTTTGTAATACTTGGATTTTTCCATAATACAATATGTGGACCTAACCTAGAGTCCCTTTAGCATTAGGTAAGATGATCTCTAAGGTCACTGCCAGTTCTAATATTCTATCTGAGGAGCCTTGGGTTGCATTCTCTAATGGGACATCAACTGAGGATTATTATTCCAAAGTACACAGGATAAAACTCAAAGAATACAACTGAGATAAAAATGAAGCATCCACAAATGCTAACAACTCTAGTGCCCACGTCTAAAAATCTCTGTGTAAACATATGAAAAGAAAGAAAAGAAACATCTACTCAAGCAGAATTAAATAAATCGGGGGTGTATATATTGAAAATCTCCTTCAGGGTGACTTATCAGAAAGAAAATTATATCTACTATAATAAATCCTGTTCATCTGAGAAACTTTGTCAGTATTTGTTTTGCTATCACTTTCTGTTTGAAGCTTAATGGTAACCCTTGATTAAGAAAATGATTTCCTAAAGCACAGTAACACTGAGTTTCTTCACATTTGTAATAGTGTGAAGGCACATTCCTTAATCTTCTCAGACCAACCTCCTCTCCTGTGATCTGGCTTTCCTTTTTCTTCTAAGATATGACCAATAATTGCTGCAATGTCATAGAACTAAGTTGTGGCATTCACACTGTTTATTTTATCATCTTTCTGCAGACTTTGTGTTGGAATTTGCATTCATTATTAATGAATAATACTTATTAGCAAACCTAAAGGTTATACTCTATTACTGCACTTATCACCAGGGGGCAGCACAATTCCCAAAGAACATTCTTTGGACTCGGAGAAAAGTTACCATGGAAAACTGGTACAAGACACCGGAGCAGTTTTAGGCATACACGGAATTATTCCATTTTTCCCTGCAGACTAAAAACTAGCTGGATTCAGAAAAGCATATCTACAAAGAGCAGTATGCATGTTAGGTCCCTCCAGCTACACCTAGCATAATTCAGAAGGGGAGGTGGTATCATTCAGTGTGTGGGGGGGTTGTGTATTATCTCTGTGAAGTACAAGAAGAATGAAATTATTATCATTTTCAGGATTCCATTTCAGTTTGAAAATAAATCTGACAGCAAAGCATATCAAATGGCATAATTTTTCCCTGATACCAAGGGAAAGAAACATGAGGAATACAAGTGCACCAGGTACTTTACAAAGTACTGGGCTGAAGTGGGGATGCAGAGGCAAAGAAAAAGGGAGACCTTAAAGATTAAAAAAAATGCTTGATATCCTTAAAGAATTTATAGACCAAACATACCACAATTTGGTCAACTCAATAAACTATTATATTTTATCTTTAATTTTGATTTGCTAAATTTATTTGAGTGATATATGGAAAGGGTGGTTTATAATTAGTTTGCTTTTCATGCCTTAATTATTTTCAAAACCTAATTGTTGCCTGAAGTATCATCTTTAAAAGTTTACATACATTCACACGCAATTTTTCTTTGTATTGATTTTTTTTAATTTTTAATTTTAGGGAGGAAACAAGAGGGATAGAGAAATAGAAACATCAATGAGAAACATTGATCGGCTTCCTCCTACATGCCCCCTACTGGGGATCAAGCCCACAACCCAGGCATGCGCCCCCTCAGGGAATCAAACCAGTGAACTCATGGTTCATAGGGTTGATGCTCAACCACTGATCCACACCGGCCGGGCCATGCACAACTTTTAAACCATCAGGTTCATTCCTTGAATTCTTTTTACTTTTTTTCTAAATTAATTATTGTTTTTATGAATTCATAAAATGAAATAATACAAAGCTAAAAGGCATTATAAGTTTCACATGAAAATAAACAACTTATAAAATCCAATCACATCTGAAGGCAACAAAATCTATAATATCACCAAAGGAGAAAAAAATATATTTTGCTTACCTACACAGCAAGATAGAAATAGCAGCACAATAGTATATGAAGTTGAAAAGGTTTCACATGTTCTTACTCATTTACAAGAGACATTGAAATGTTCTTATATTTAAAAAAATGCAAACACATACACATCCTATGTCCTTGCTTCTTCAGTAAACAATAAAATGGCTTTCTTCCTTCACCCCCAAAATAGAATTCATTCATTCTGTTTTATTCAGAAGCATTTTTTTTGATACTAAAGAAATGCTGGCAAGCAGAAAGCACTAAATTACTACTACTCTAGCAGAAGGCATGCAGCAAGTATTTGTTCATGTATAAGATACCCCAGATCACTCAGAATCAGAGCTGGAGATGCAACTTGCAAATGGGAGTATTTCTTTCCTCGGCTGCCATCATAAAGTTCCACAAAATGAGTGGCTTAGAAAAATAAAGGTAGCCTCAGTTCCAAAAGCTAGAATTTTGAAATCAAGGTGCTGGCAGGGCCACACCCCCTTCAAATACTTCAGGCAGGATCCTTCCTTGACTCTTCCAGGTCCTGTAGCCCCTGTCATCTTGGCTGTGGCAACACAAGTCTACCTCCCGCCTCCTCCCCCCTACCCCCCCCACCCCCCACTCCCCACCCCCCACCCCCCCACCCCGTTTCTACAAGCTGTTCTCCCTGTGTCGCCATCTTCACATGACTGCCTTCTTATAAGGACACCAGTCATATTGGATTAGGGTCTACTCACTTCAGGATGAACTCGTTTTTGCCAATTACATTTGCAATAACCAAGTTCCAAAGAAGGTCGCTCTGAGGCGTTGGGACTCAGGACTTCAACATATCTTTCTAGAGGACACAACACAGACCATAACTAGTGACAGTAATTTTCTCCTCTTCTGCACATTCATGTTTCCCTCAACCCGCCTTTGCCTACCTTTCTTCCTCTAAGTTGGTAATATTTTGAGACTGCTGTGGAACATAGACTCCCCTCATACCTCTCACCCCCTGAGATTAGCCATGATTTTGCTAGAACTGCTGGACTCCTTCTGCTTGTGCTTGGTTTGGCTGTGCTAGTCATACAAATTAGCATCATTTGCAAGAACTGCTTACATTCATGCCTAATTATCATGCAGTAGAATAACAATTATGCATATCATTAAATTCATGTGAGATAACCTTCAATGTAAGTTTTATTTGATTATAGCACTAAACTCTGTTCATGCATGCTTGAACTTCATAGTGGGCTGCTCAGGAAAAATGACGGTCTCTGCCACTTAAAAATAATGACAGTAATATTGGCCATAACCCTATCCTCCAACAGAAAGATTGCTTCTATAACGTGGTACCCACCTTGGGAAAGGTTACTGCGATCAGTTGTGTATTAAATAAAATCAATATTTTACCCATTAAGTATGAATCAAAATGTTATATTTTATTCAACATTCTTAAGCTTTCTAATTTGCATTTGTTTTTTCTGACTGGAAAGTTACATAGTTTCACAGTAATAAAGCATATGATATTGTGGTTGAACAAATATATTCTGATCTCCTCATTAAACTTTCTAGCTGTAGAATTTTTTTAAAATGCTGCCATATAACATGCATAAGTGCTCTATGTTCTGTTTTCACACATTTTTGAAGTTACTTTTTTATTTTTAAATCATATGATGTAGCAATGTGATATAAAAGCAGTGATGTCACTGTATTCAACACCTAGTAAGTATCTTGGTATTCATTTAATATACACCAACTCATTTTAATTCCCCCAGGAATATAATTAGGTGGACATTTTAAAATTACATTTATATCTTTAAATTATAAAAATAATAATTTTAGCATACTTAGAAATATAAAGTGGTACAAATAAGAATGATCCATAATCACACCATCCCAAACTAGCTACTTTTAACACTTCTGAATATTAGTGTTACTAAATTTGAAAGTCCCTAGTTCCTATTCCAGGCAATCTTGGTCATTTTATTCTAATTTATCTGAATGAGGATCCTAATTTATAAAAAAAAAAAAAATTGTAACATGGCTTTAATTTAAAGTATATCACAAACATTTATTCATAAAAATTAGTATTTAATAGGTATTTTATAGCTGTATTTGGTTTAAAATACTAATAGTATTTTATAGCTGTATTTGGTTTTTGAAAATTTAAAATTTAAGTCTATTTGGAATTCTCAATTTTTGAAAAACATAGTTAAGAGATCTGGCTCTAGAATCAGTTTTCTTGTGGTCAATTCTGTTCCATTATCTACTATTTTTGTGACCTTGAGCTCATTCCTTAATTCTCCCCCCCCCCCCCGCTCAGTTTCCTCTATTAAAGGTTGTTAACAATCTCTTCTGGAGTTATTGTGATGATGAAATAAAATAAAATATTTGGCATACTTAGTACCTAGTGCATCCAAGTATCCAAGTGCTCAAATAAATGACCTTGTTAATGATCACATTTACAGAATATATTCTTTCTATTGCACCCATTTGTTGACTCTCATGGTTTTCTTCTTTCTCTCTGGACTTCCCTTCTTTGTAACTGACTCTCCCTTTGCCTTTCAATTTAAATGTTTTTCTGTAGAGCCTAGGTCCTCTTCTACATTCTCTCCGTTCACTCTTGGACAATTTCATTACTCTTACCTATATACTATGGTAGACACCACATTTCTATCTCCAGGCCAAATCTCTCTTCTGAACGCTGGCCTGTGTATCTAATTGCATCTTGCACATTTCCACTCCAAACTCTCAAAGAGCTTTGAAACCAACAGATCCAAAACTCACGCTTTGGTCAAAACGAGCCTTTCCTCCTTTTTGTGCTTTCTCATTCAGTGAATGGCCACTCAGCTACTCCTGGCTGAATGCTTATCATCTACTCAGCACTTTCCTTCACCCCACAGCAAGGCATCACCAAGTCCCTGTGATTTCATATCTAAAATAACATTAATTACGTTCATTTCTCTGCAACCCCACTGTCCCTTTCTATTCTACAACCCTTCTAGCTTTGCCCAGATTGCTTTAGCACCAATCTAAACAGGATTCATCCAAACCATTTTGCATACATCCATGAGAATTTTTTAAAACATGAATTAAAAAAACAATGAAATCTGGTAATGTAGCAGACCCTACTTAAAATATCTCAATAGTTTGCTTGAGCTTCCATGATGAAACACTTTAAAGTCATGCATCATGTGATTTCTCCTTTACCTGTCCAGCCTTAAAGTTCAGCATCACCCACCCCACATCCATTTTACACAATTAGCACTCCTCACACAACCATCCTGACCTTCTCTCAATTTCAGGTGGTTATGCACTTCTTACTGCAGGGGACACTATTATTTCTACCCTTTCTTTATTAATCTAACTTCTCCATCAATCTTCAGGTCTCAGCTGATGGATAAAATACTTTTAAAAGGCAAAATCTATTGCTATAGTTCCTGGTTTCCAGTGAGCACACTAACAGCCACAGTAATGATTAGTACTACAGAAAATGTTTTTAAGGATTATTATATATTGAAACTCAATGGAATGAGTGATCTACATTATCCAAATTCCACATGAAATAAATATATCTATGATTATATATAATCAAATTCAGGCTTACCTGGCAAGTTAGAGTTTGTAGAAGGAAGTAATATCAGGAGTGAAAATGCACACATTAATTTCAAGAAGGAGACACATCATACCATGTTTCAACACATTCCACCGCTTTGTAAAATTAAATCAGGCATAAGCTGATGAATATTCTTAGTCTCCACCACAGTGAGAACTACGGAAAACAGCCATCTCTACAACAGATATATTTACTAGGGGGGAACCCCTAAGGCTTGAGTTTCCAGCTAACATCGAGTAAGTTCTTAATTTTTATTCCCCCAAAACTAAGAAGACTTTTACAGTATTTTTTCCACCCCTAGAACATCTTAATATATGCTATATTCAACAACTTCATTTCCTGCCAAGAAATATATATAACATTGGCAAGTTTATTTTTGTTTAAATACACTTGAAAGTCTACTCTCAAGAAGTGAACATTAAAATGGAGATTTCAACATTCTCACAATGAGGTTAAACCCCCTTTTCTTTAGGTGTTGGGGCCAAAGTAATCCTAGAACAAATACAGTCTTGGTATACTCTATCCTTCTTGCACCTGACCCTGTGGAATGACAGTCACACTCTGCTTTTGCTCTCGAGGACAACAGATAGGAAATAAAGCACAGCTCAACCACTATATCTTCTGCATCCCACTCCCAGATTCCTGATTCCTCCAGTCCTGGCTCTTAGCTGAGGGGGATGCATTTTTGTTCCCAATTCCTCCATTCTGACCCCAAATTGCTTCTAGCCCCTCCCACCAAACCAGGGGTGGGAGTAGTTGATGTCCTTTGCCACTTGACTTTGCACTTCCTCTCACTAAGGCAGGCTGTATTTCCACACCAAATTGATACTGGATTTGGTCTTGTGACAGACGTGATTTGGACAGAATGTGTGCAGAAGTGAGAGTGCTAATTCTAGGCCAGGGCACTAAGAGCTATTGCATATTCCCTGTCCCTTGCTATGTTTTAGTATAAATTTTTATTGATTTTAGAGAACAGAGAGGGAGAGAAAGATAGAAAAATCAATGATGAAAGAGACTCATTAATTGACTGCCTCTTGCACACCCCACATTGGGGATTGAGCCTACAACCTGGGCATGTGCCCTGACTGAGAATTGAACCATGATTTCCTGGTTCATAGGTTGATGCCCAATCACTTAGCTACACCAGCCAGGCTGTCCCCATAATTTGCTCCTATCAATCCTATGAGAAGAACAGGTTCCAAGACACTGGAACCAAGCCCAGATTAGATCAGCTAATCCATGCTCATATAATTAAGAATAAAAGAATTGTTTCAATCCAATGAGATTTGAGACTCTTTGCTACTACTATGTAAAGTGTTAACTGATAGAGTATTCTACCAAAAATCTTAAACTTTATTTGCCTGTTTCCTAAAAATATATCTTACCAAAATCACTTTTATTTTTCTTCTGGGTTCCCTATACATTAATCCCATGTTAACTTTCCATAGCCCCAAATCCCTCTGTTCAATGTTAAAGGCACCTGCTTCCCAAAATGAGAGGGAACACAAGGCTACCAAAAAGACAAAGGCCTCCTTCCACCTTGACAAACAGAGACCCTGAAACATTCTTCAGAGGCTGCTTACTGACCTTCAATAAAATCCATGCTCTTTGAAAGGCACAGACTCGATGAAGAAGTAGGACACAAACAACTTCTCATTTAGAGTATGTAAGTCCTATGAAAAGGAAAATACAATGTGCTATGACCAAAGGAAAATACAATGTGCTATGACCAATCTCATATCATGTTTATTTTTATTCCTGTTAAATCACACTATTATAATTTATGCACATAAATATGATACAACCATATCACACAGAGCTCCCATCTCCTATTTTCAATCATATGTCTTTGTGGCACATTCCAGTTCACAAAGCATTGTCACTCCATTGTTGTATATGAAATAATCTATTCATTTTCCTAATAAAGAAAATAAATGTCAAATAACTTTTAAAGTAGCAACAACAGGTAACAGTTATTGAGTTCTTATGGGTGCCCAACTTATTGCCAAGCACTTTACAGAAACTGTTTAATTTAGTCATTACTAAATGGAAAAGTACTATTATTATTCCCATTTTTCAGATGAGGAAATATAACTAAAAAACTAGCAGAGGCCACTTTACTACTACATGTTGTAGGCAGGTTTTGTTTTGCTCAGACTTTCGTATACATTTATGCAATAAATATTTAATAAATGTTTACAACATGAAAAGTAGTGAGATCCCAAACTGAGAATCTTAACAGCAAAATCATACTAATTATAAAGCTGAGACTTCTGTGTAACTTCCAAAGTGGTTCTTAAAACTGGTATGTGAAAGTAACACTTAAAATGTGTATTGAAAAGTCAATGATTCATTGGATATTAAAGGGACTTGTGTTTTTAGCAGCCTCAAAGTTATTGGATGGATGTAGCCAATTGAGACCACAGTGACCCCAAAATATACCCCTGATGATGCTGGGGGGAAAAAACAATGAAGACAATACAATTAGTTTTTCATAAAGCCATATATGTATGTATGTGGGTGTGTGTTAATATATAATTTTGCAGAAGACAATGTGAGTGATCCTATGTTAGTTATATCATAGGGGTGAAGAGTTTGGTCAAAGAAACTCCTAAAACTTAGAATTTTTGCTTTAGGCCTTCTTTCAGTATACCATTCTTTAATACTAGAGGCCCAATGCACGAAATTCGTGCAAGAGTAGGCCTTCCTTCCCCCACTGCGGGCACTGGCTTCCCTCTGGCACCCGGGACCCGGGCTTCCCGCGCAGCCCCAGCTTCCTCTGGAAGGACATCTGGTCTAATTAACATAATATGTTTTTATTATTATAGATGATAATAACTGTCATTTAAATACAGGGGGCTCATTTCATAATCTTCTATAGGGGCAGTTGGGGTTGGGTTACACTGTCAAAAACTGAAATTTGTAGAATTAGCATAAGAACAAATGATAAAATGACTTGGAGAGAAAAAATAATAAATGCATTAGAACAGAGAGAGTATCAGAGATGATCTCTCCTCTGGGTGGGTATAGAAAAGGGATTATAAAATGGAGGAAAGCTAGAGCAGAACACGTGATTCTATCTCAGTAAAGTTAGGTAGATTGCAGAACTGTAACTATTCGCCTTAATTTAAGAATGTAAGAATATGTATAGAATGATTCATTTTAAAATATATCATTTAATATTCAAGAACTATTAATAACTTGTTGCTTTGAACATCTAGCATAATACCTACTATGTAACCTCTCCCTTATACAATAGTCAGAAAGGGGTCATTTTAGAACATATTTCTAGAACACTGTTCCAGGCATTTTAGCCCCAGAAAAATACTTGCTGGATAAATGACTGAACGAATGATTGAATTTCTCAGCAATAGCCATTCTACCAAGGATACTATCTTCTGTCCTAACACTGAGATAAAAAGGATATAACTCGGAAATAGAGTGGGAAGAAAGTGATTTCCATGGCTTACAGAATTTTTTTTTTACTGATCCACAAACTCTGACCATGCCAGCCCTATGTGAACGTATACAGATGCCATTGATTTCTTCTATAAATTAAGGAAGCTGTGGATTTCACATAGAAATACTCATTTTGTGTGTGTGTGTGTGTGTGTGTGTGTGTGTGTGCGCACACACACACGTATTTGGTGAGTGTCCCATGAATTACAATTTATTTAAAAAATAAATAATTATGTACTAAGATTTCTGTATACATTACCCACTTAAACCTATGCAGCTTAGTATTGAGTATGCTACAAGTTTAAAAGCCTAGATGTTAAAATAGCTCAAAGGTATGTGTAGGCTAGTTCCAGTTGAGTGGCACTTGGAGTGTGGATTTCCTCACTGCAAACCGTCCTTGATATGTTGCCTGTCTCTTCCTGGTAAATGGCAGTGAAGGTCAGTGAATCTAATTTGACAATAATGAGTCTGCTCTGCAATGTGTTACAATATTGTGCCTCTACTTTTTTTTTAAAGATATCATCCAATCAAAAAGGCTGTTCAATGACACTAGGGAAACCCCAGGAGACAAGGGGAGAGTAATAGAACAATACTCTCTTATTTTCCTTTTCCAATAATGGAAACAGCAGAGGTTATGAACATGTTCAATATGCATTAGAACAAAACACAGCCTGATCGGAATGTTTTAATTAATAACAATTATCTTCTGCTGCATTGTGATTCCAGCCAGGTCTCCGAGCATGAAGGAGAAACTTGACACTCGTGCTTCTTTGTGGACAGAGAGATTTTAAGCAAAGTTAATGGAAACTCAGCGGATGAGTGGTGCCGCGATTCAAATGTGCTGTAAAATTACTGAAATGATTTCAATGTCACAGGACCACACTGCATTGCATTTATGATTATTACCTCTTGCTATGCTTTAGATATATTTTGTTAGATATCGGAAAGTTTGTCTTTGAAAAAAAATTGTATTTTTCAGAGAAAAGGGATAATATAATAAATAATAAATCATTATTTCTATAGTAATTTCTATATATACTATATTATACACATACTCTAAATATTCTATGTATATGTGATTTCTATATATAAAAATTTCTATACCAAACAATAATTATTATAGAAAAGATACAAAACCTGGAATGTTGACAAAGGATAGGGACCTCCTAGTAGCCACACCAGGCCCCAATGTCTGCCAATCTTGTTCTACACCCTAAACGTTTCTTTTTAAAAAAATATATATTTTTATTGATTTTGAGAGAGAGAGGAAGGGAAAAGGAGATGAGAAAGAATCATCATTTGGCTGTCGCCTGCACGCCCCCTACTGGGGATTGAGCCTGCAACCCAAGCATGTGCCCTGACCAAGAATCGAACCAGTGACCTCTCAGTGCACAGGACAATGCCCAACCAACTGAGCCACACCAGCCAGGGTTCCTAAGAGTTTATTTCACAAAGGATAATTCTGGAACCTAATATGTGAGAATCGCATTTAGTACATGTTTAAAACATATATTGTTGGGCCCCCAGATATTTGGGGTCAGCATCACAAGGGAAAGAGCCCATAGTCTCTGTGTTAACAATCTCTCCCGATAATCTTCGTGTACACTAACACTTGAGAAGCATTGTTCTTTACCAGAGGTTCTTAAACGGGTGGCCACAGAATTCAGGGATCCATGAACTTTGGATGGAAAAAAAGATGATCCTTAATGTTCATTGGGCTCTATCTGAAATATAGCACCCCCTTCAATTCTGAATGTAGTCCACAAATCATAGTAGTGTTAAAGTGCCTGAGACTTGTCACCAATAGATATAAGAGAAATTATCCTATCATATTATAGTTTTTAATGATCTCTCCAAATTTTATTGACATTAATTGCTACTTTCAAATCATGTTAGTTATAAGAGTTCCTAATGTAATGAATTGTGAGCACATATATTACAATATAAAAAAATTAATAATATTTTGACATCTGCATTTCGATATGACTGGCTTATTTTGTAATTCTATGTGTTTTATTTGATGTATTTGACATTGTATTTCTGAACGGAGTGCACAGGCTTCACAAGACTAGCATAAGCGTCCATGGCACACAGGAAGGTCAAGAACCCTGCCCTGTTTCTCCTGGGCCTTATGTTGATGTAGAGGGAGGAGGAAAGGGTAGAGAGAGCTAAAAGCAAACCATGTCTCTGACTCAAACAAACCCTCCCTGGCATTTCCTCTGAGCGGACATAGATGTGGGAGCACAAAGGAAGGTGACATAAAATCCCAATGTGTGTAAGAGTGGTGGGAAAAAAAAAAAAAACAGCAAAGGAAAGCAGGAACACCTGTCAGTCATGAATGGTTTATTGGCTGAGTTCGTCAGCAGGGGAGCTGAATTTGATCAGTTCTGCCATGATTAGTGTCACTATAGTCAAGTGTAATTTCTGTATAAATAGAAGTGGTGGATAGGAAAATAATTCAGTCCATCCCTCTAGATTGTCTTAGTGCAGACATAAAAATTGTCAGCCCAAGGAGGGGAAAGCACACATTCCCAACCAAGCCTGTAATTGTATTCAGCACTCAAATGTTTCAGACTGTAGAGTCTTATTTTCAACATAAAACCAAAGGAAAATCAGCGTTGATTGTGTAGCTTAGCTCATTGTGAAAACATCATTTGTTTATTTTTCATTGTCTTCTTTGGTAAAATTAAGCAAACAAGTTTTATATTTTATCACTTTAATAGTAGAATATTTTCTTTAAATATGCCTCTATTCTAATGCCTTAGCTTACTGAGTGATCGGTCTCCCAAGCAGTCATCCAAGGCAGAAAGCAGAAGACATTCTTTTCCTCCTTCATGAAAGAGATCACTAAGTCCTACCTACCTACCTATTCATTTTATCTCCCTAATATTCCTGAAAATAATACACTTCCTTTAGGCCCACTGTCACTAGGTTAGTTCAGACCATCATTATTCTGCTTGTCTCAATCTTTCCTCCACACGTACATTAAAATAATGTTTTTAAATGCAAGTCTTGACATCCATCTCCTGCAAAAACACACATGGAATCCCACTGCTTTCGGGGCATATGCCATGCTACTTAATGTGGCATGGCAGGTGCTTCATGATCTGGTCCCAGGCTTACATGTGCAGCCAAACACTTGGCACAGTAACATACAGGAAAACAACACACCAGGACTATATCACTGTTTGCCCATATGACAATACAAGTTCTGTTCCTAACGATGACTCTGTATGACATGACAAGTCAATCATTGAATTGTGGTCACTATAGTTTTTGTTTGTTTGTTTATGAGGCCAAGAAGAAGAATGCATCTTGGGAATTTTTACATCTCACATGGTCAGGACCAATTTGTCATTTAGATGGTCAGTTATTCAACATTTTGAATAGCAGAAGCCTGTTTACAAACGTGCACATAAAACACACCTTTCAAAGAGCAGGTAGTCAGGAGACTGGCTCTCTCACATGTCTCTTTGTCATTCCACAAGTCACTTTTCACTAGGTCTTGATGGTCTCACCTGTGAAATACATGGAAGAAATGCATGCCTGTCTTCAAAATCCCAAGTCCATCTGGTAATTTAAATGATATTTCCACATAATCTTTGATACTTCTGCCATTAGGAGCTGCAGCTCAATTCCCCTCCACTTGAGTGTGGGCTGGACTTAACAATTATGTTCTAACAAACGGAATATGGGAGAACTGATAATATGTCGCTCCTGTGGTTAGAATGTAAAAAAGACGGAGACATCAGGTTCCCATTTGGGGTACATGCTTGCTCTCTATCTCCCTCTTTCAGACCACTCACTCTGGGGAGCAGGCTGCCAGGCCATGGAGATACTAAGGTGACCTCTGGAGATGCCCAAATGGTACAGGTCTGCAGCCAATAGTTGGCAGGAAACTGAGGTCTGCCAAGGATGTAAGGAGCTCAGAAGCACATTCTCTGACCCTAGTCAAGCCTGGGAGTGACTATAGCCCTAGCCTCTATCAGGAGTGGGCAAACTTTTTGACTCGAGGGCCACAGTGGGTTCTTAAACTGGACCGGAGGGCCGGAACAAAAGCATGGATGCAGTGTTTGTGTGAATTAATATAAATTCAAAGTAAACATCATTACATAAAAGGGTACGGTCTTTTTTTTTTTTTTTTTTTAGTTTTATTCATTTCAAAAGTGGCAGATCCGGCCCGCGGGCCATAGTTTGCCCACAGCTGCTCTAGATTGACTGTAACTTCCCCAGAGTCACTGAGGATAGCTGCTAAGCCACTCTCCTAATTTGACCCTCAGATCTGTGAGATGACAAGTGTTTGCTGTTTTGAGGTGCTTTAACCCAGGGTAATTTTCTTATTCAGAAATAGATAATTAATACAGGCCAAAATCCTATCTATATGTAATTCTATGACATCATTATCTTTCAAGTATTTCTGTTTTTTTAATCCCTACACTTTTCCTAATGTCTAAAATGGCAAAATTACTGCTATTGTAGATGTCTCTCTTAACTAAAATTACTGAGATTAGAAAACAGATTTTACATTTGTACAATGTAGGTTTACACATGTATTACTTATATTCTTAAAAGGATTAGAGTTAATATATTTCCAATGAAAAGGACCTCATCTAAATGCCAGATGAGTTGCACAATGCGGACCCCATGCTGTGGGACTTGCTGCTTTCCCACGTTGTGCATGACAGGCTAGTTGCAATTACAGCAATGAATTGTTTTCTATCATTCTCACCGGTGCATTAATGAAAGGCTGCACAGTTAAAGAAAAGATCATACTGCTTCCGAAGAAGGCAAGGCAACCAGTTTAAACAAGTAGATGAAATTAAAATGATTTCACTAGCACTATTTTCCAATCCAGTAATTGCTGAAACTGCTCTGAAATGCTCTGCACATCCATATTCAAGAATCTTAATATACTCAGAACCAGAGTTACCATTGAAAATGCAATGATTGACTAATATACTTTTCTTAATTACTCTATTTAAACTGGCAAACTGAGAATTTACAAAATAATAAAGGAAGAAAAACATGATTTTCAGGTTTACTCTATGTCCAAAGGCTTAACTCACACTCTGGCTTTCACAACAGGCTTCCCCAACATAAATCCTTGTTAGGCCCAAATGCATTGTCTTCATATTTCTCCACCTCCTGCTTTCATCAAACATCCTTTTCTCTAGTTGAATCCTTACACCTAATTTTAGCATCACCCTTTTTTCAGCAGGGTAGATACTTCTTATGCACTTTGCCTTCCAATAATTCAAATGAGGCAGGGACCAGTCAGTGTCATGCCAAACAAAGCAATTCTGGGCTGGAAGTTTCAGACTCATACCCAATGATTCAGGAGCCATGATAGTAATAAACAGAGAGGGAGCCACAAGGAAGATGGAGGTGGACAACTGCTATTCAAAATTAATAATATAAAAATGTCTATAATCAAGGGGCTCATAAATGTCCCTCTCTTCCATTCACTTTTCATATCCCCTCGTAAAGTGGGTACAATCTTCATCCTCATGAGTCCTCTATGAAATGAAATATTTTTTTAAAAAAAATCTGTTTTTATCACATACACAGAAGTCTTATAAATGTATATAAATGTTAATGAAAAACTGAAAAATAAAATAACTTTTCTATAGCCCCTTAGTGCCTAAGTCCACATTTTTGTTCCATTATAATCATGGTGTGGTTACATTTCAGCATTCTACATTTTCCTCTTAAGGAAAGAGAGATATGTCACATCATAAATTCTCTTAGAAATTCATGAGGTCTAGGCATAAGGGCTGTTCTTTCTTCAGAGACTTGGAGAGAGCATTTATGGTTTTCCTTAATCAAATCACTCAGCTATTTTCCTACTGAGACCTAGGACATCTGACACCCTGATGACCACTTCTTAACTGATACCTCGACCTTCGTGAGGTAGCCACACAAACTTAGCCCTGCTGGGAGTAGGCTGAAGAGGGGGAAGCACTTGATTACAACAGCAATTACTCCTAAAAGTACAAACTCCAAAGAAGCACTGCAAATGCTAACAAAGCCGAGGGTGAAATCATATTAGAAAGAGAAAAAAACATATACTATAGAAAAGCAGCATGTTTAATATTGCAAAAGTATTCGTACATATGGTGCATCCAGGAGACTGTAATAAAATTTTAGCATTAAAAGACTGAGGGCTGCTTAAAATAAGAACCAAAATAATAATACTAACTCAAAATGTCTTAAATCTTCATCTGCAACACAATTAAAATCATATCAAAATATAGCTTCTCCTTCATTCATCTATCTTTATATTTAATATTCACTGAGTATAAAAAGACAGTTTGATGATATTTTCCTTATTAATACTTTCCCATGAATGATCTTCAGACTAACATAATTAACTTTTCTAGAAATTACCACCACACCAATTTGCCTGAATTTTCAATTATCTTTGCCTCCAGACAGAAGTAGCCATCTTGTGAAATACTACCAGGATAATTCTCCTCTATCCATAATGCCTCTGTTTCTACCACAGTTTGATAAATTCATTAGTGATTAAAAATTAAGACTAGAGAAAGTGTTCTGCCAAATTCTAAACTCTTTCGTATTAGGGGTTTGTGTCTTGAGTATTTCTTCCTCTAAGGTTTCATGTTGTTAAAAATCTATAGTTCTTACCATCTTCTTAATATTTGTTTTCAACTGCCTTTTAGATAAGAAGGAAAAATCTTAGGCATTCAAAGTAAATTTTGAATGAAAAGATAAGGAAAATGCTTATTACTAATCTAGCCCTAGTGCTCTAGTTCTTTGAGTTATATGACCATAAATGGTTTTAAAATGCAAAATACAAGAACTGAATCATCACAAAACCTTCACATTCAATAAACAGTGCAATTAGTGGTAAAAACATTCTGCTATAAATATGTCCTAGTTCCTATAGTAACTGATATGTGACCTATACATTTCTCTTCAGTTTATGCTTCTACTTTCCATCATTTCATAAATAATTCTAAATGTTAGTGAAAACAAAGAACAACTAGAATCTTACACATTGTTTGTGGAAATATGAAATAATGCAATCACTCTGAGAAAATAAAAAGCCTAGAATTTTCATATAAAACCAAACATTAAATCTAATCTATTGGCCATCAATTCTACTGCTAGGTGTTTACCAAAGAAATAAACACCTAATACATAAGAAGACTGTAACAAATATTTATAGCAGCCTGTTTATAACAACCCAAGTGTTCATGAAAGGGAAAACAGAAATGAATTATAGAATACTCATATAATGGAATACTACTCAGCAATGAAAACATGAAATGACTCTTACATGCAGCAACATGAACGAACTTTGAAAAAATCAAAACTGAACAAAAGCCATACACAAAAGTACATAGTGTATGTGTTGAATATGAATTAAATTCCAGAGGGAGAAAAACTAATCTGTTGCAGAAAGAAATAGGAACAGTGTTTACCTTTGGAGATGGGGGTGGGGCTCATTGGGAAAGGACATGAGGAGACTTTTTAGAGTGATGGTAATGTCTATATTTTTATACAGGTTTGCATTACAAAATTGCATGCATTTGATAAAACACAGTGAATGCAAATTTAGGATTTGTACAGTTCATTGAATATATATTCTACATCAGGAGAATAAACAGTGATGTATTTAGGTGGCAGTGTACTGATTCTGCAATTCATTTTGGAATGCAATGGTTAGAAATGTGATAATGCAAGTATACTAAAATATTAGTGATAAAATCTAGGTGGTGGGTATATTCTTTCACTTTTACTCTGTTGTAATTTTCATAATAATATGTTAGGGAAATAGCAATGCATTTATCTTCTGAACATACAAATTAAGGAACAGATACTTTAAAGGCAATTTTATAGTAACAACACTAAAACTCTTTGGTAATCCCCTTGGGTTTCTCAAAAGACTTCTGTTTCATCCTGGCCTGTGTAGCTCAGTGGTTGAAGGTTGATCTATGAACCAGGAGGTCACCATTTGATTCCTGCCCAGGTTGCTGGCTGGATCCCCAGGGTGGAGTGTGCAGGAGGCAGTCAATCAATGATTCTCTCTCATCGTTGATATTTCATATATATATATATATATATATATATATATATATATATATATATTATTGATTTTCTACAGAGAGGAAAGGAGAGGGACAGAGAGTCGAAACATCGATAAGAGAGAAACATCAATCAGCTGCCTCCTGCACACCCCCTACTGGGGATGTGCCCGCAACCAAGGCACATGCCCTTGACCAGAATCGAACCTGGGGCCCTTCAGTCCACAGGCCGATGCTCTATCTACTGAGCCAAACCAGTTAGGGCTCATCATTGATATTTCTATCCCTCTTTCCCCTCTCCCTCTCTGAAATCAATGAAAAAATATATATTTAAAAACAAACAAACAAAAAAAACTTCGCTTAAAAAAATATTTCTGTTTTGTTTCCTTTCCTTAGCATTTGAGGACAGGAATATCACATCTTTTTTACTGACATCAGCATCCTTCAGTAAACAATTTGCAAAATAGGCAATAATTCAGTTTATCTCCATCTTTTGGAATTTCAGAATGAGAATCTCTTATCTATAAGAAAGAACCAAAACCAATTTTATGGAACATTTTCTGCTTTGTTTTCTCTTTGCCTACAAATTTAACATCAGCATGCTGAGAAATAAATTTAGCCTTAAATGCTGTAATATAACAATATTTCCATTTAATTTTCCTTTTCTATTAGTTACTCCACCATTCCATAACTGTTTTTCAGGTTTTACTTTTTATAGACCATGACAATCAAAACATAAGTGATATAAAGGCACTATTCATCATAAAGGAGGAAAGCTAAACAAAACATGGTTAAATTAATTTGGTAACTGCTGCAAAACCTATAGATTTTCCTGGTTTTAAATAATTCTGGAATTCAAATCTTGATCTAAAGTATATATAAAAGATATACTTTTCACCTAGAGTGGCTCAGTGGTTGAGTGGGGACCTATGAACAAGGCTGTCATGGCTCCGTTCCAGGTCAGGGCACATGCCAACATTGCAGGCCTTATCCCCAGTAGGGGGTGTGCAGGAGGCATCAATCAATGATTCTCTCTCATCATTGATGTTTCTATTTCTCCCTCTCCCGCCCTCTCTGAAATTGACTTTTCTTTAAATTTTAAACCACGTGATGATTAAAATTTTACATGTGACTACTGATCAGTCTACAATAAACTGGTGATGACCCAAAGAATAACAGTTTCAAGTGAATTATAATTGGAGGTGACTCAGAGGAAAAAACACACAAAGCAACCATAAGTTAGCATTGTAACTATCTTGGAACTGAATTTCTACCATTAAAAATCAGTCACACAATTGATATGCTTTTGTAGAACTTGAGGCTCTCTAGCTCAGGATTAATGCCATGTTTGAAGAGAAGACCTTTTGTACATGACAAACTGAACAACTTTTTGTTATCAAATAGACTAATATTACATATTCCCCAAGGGCAAAAGCTGGATGAATATAGAGCTACACTGCCCAATACAGTAACCACTATGCACATGTGACTACTGAGCATTTGGCATAAGGCTAGTCTCAATTCATATATACTGTTAAGTCTAAAAGTCATACCAGATTTTGAAGCTGTAGTATGTAAAAAGTGTAAAATATCTCATTAATAACTTCACTTTGATTGTATGCTGAAATGGTAATATTTGGCTATATTTAATTCAATAAAATATATTATTAAATGAGTTTAACTTGAGTATTATTTTTTTAATTTGGCTACATTAAAAATTTAAAATTATACCTGGAGAATATTATGCTAAGTGAAATAAGCCAGTCAAAGACAAGTAGCATATAATTTCACTTATATGTGGAATCTAATGAACAAAATAAACTAAAAAAAAAAAAAAGAAAAGTAACAGACCCATAAAGAAAAGACTGACAGCTGTCAGAGGGGAAGAAGGGTCAGGAAACGGGATAAAAATGGTGAAGGGATTAAGCAAAAAGAAAAACCTCATAGACACAGACAACAGTATGGTGATTACAAAAGGGGAAGAGGGTGGGGGAGGTAGAAGAGGGTAAAGGGATAAATGATGATGGAAGGAGATTTGCCTTAGGGTGGTGAAAACACAAGAAAGATGATGTATATAATTATTCGCCTGAAACCTATGTAATTTTATCAACCATTGTCACCCCAATTCAATTTTTTAAAAAAAGAAAACAAAACTCTGCCTTTTGTTCTATTGTCCAATTATCTGCTTTCCATGAACCCCTGCCTCTTTCTTACTAGAACCCTAGCTTTGTGAAAAAGGAATTTAAAATTTTATGTGTGGCTAACATATTTTAATGGGATTGCTGAGGTAGAGATTTGATCCATGGCAGAAATAATTTTATATTTAAATATGAGAAGGCAATTTCTTGATTTTGAAATACTGTAAAAGGAAAAATGGGGGAATATGATGTGATGAAACATGACTCACATAAATACCTTGTTTCATATTTATCAATATTTATTATATATGTGTACTTTTCTGTTTCCTAACTCAATAGAGAACTCGATTCACAAATGATGATATGTCTATATAATAATATTCAGATATTTTTAAAATAGGCCTATTATTACTAACACATTATGCTATGGTTAATATGTCGAAAAGGTCCGTTGTAGAATTGTATGTGTAGTATTGATCCATTTGTGGAAATTAAAAAAAAAATAAAATAAAACAAAGTTGCCCTGGCCAGTGTGGCTCAGTTGTTTGGAGCATTGTCACATGCACTGGAGGGTCAAGGGTTCAATTTCTGATCAGGGCATATACCCAGATTGTGGGTTCAATCCCCAGTCAGGGTACGTAGGAAAGGCAATCTGCATTCCTGAAATTTATATTACAGACAAAAAAAATACAAAAATAACAAGATTATAGCAAACTAGATTTAATCATAATGACAGAGAAAATAGGAAAGGCAGCTACTCAGCACTAAGCTAAATAAAGGTGTACAGGCAGGCTACTCTGAAATGGTAACTCTTAGCAAAGGCCAGAATGAGGTAATTCCAGAGGTCACTTGTAGAACTGTATATGTAAAGAATAGCTTAGGGTAGAATACCCAAACTGAGGGAACAGTGAAGGCAAACGCCCTGTAACACTATGGAGGAACAAAGATAAAATCATGGTGAAGGAACAGTAAAGCCGGGGAAAGGTAACAGGAAATCACAGTAGGATATTGACAAAAATGTATACTGATTGTGGCTATAGCTGCCTAAAACAATAGAACATCTCTTGTATGTATCCATGGCTACTGTGTTAACAGGGGCTTCCATTGAATGCACGCACACACAAAAGTATCTTTCCTCATTGCCAGGAAATGAATCTACAAACAACCTGAACTCTAGTAGAGTGTTCGTTTTATTTTGATTCGCATAAGGCAAATCCTAAGAAGAGACTCGGAGTCTCCTGGGGCCAGCTGAAAGGAGGCGGGCAGGGGTGGAGGGAGAGAACAATGCCGTTTGCACATGGACAAGTTCTTTTGAAAGCTCTTCCAGGTAGTCAAAGAGATAAAAGACAAGGACTACAAAGTAGTAAGCCAGTACAGTGAAGGTTAAATATGAGCTCCTACTGCCATGATTTATCCACTGAAACAGCTGGGAGACTTCCGAAGGAGTTCATATATCACAGGAGTGGAGGAAGTGAGTCTGACTGTATAAACACACCTCAGGGCTGCTACTGTTCCCATTAACTGTCTGTCTCAGTAAAGGTCTGCCGTTAAACAGGCTCCTGCTGCAGCTGAACTGATAGGAAACTGCAGGCACAGAGGAAATTAGAGGGAGACGTGTGTCAGGCACACTCAGGAGAAATTCTTCAGAGCGAAGGAGGAAAAGGAGTTATATGATACGGCGATCGTAAAATCTGACATTTTTGGATTTCCATACTGTCCACACTTACTGTGTTGCCATTTAATGCCATGTCCCTGGCTTTCGTCAATTGTGAAAGATGTTCATTATTAAGTGTGTGCAGTCTCTAATTTATATAATAGTAGAGTCCCAGTGCACGAACATTCATGCACTCAGGGAGGGGTCTCTCAGGCCAGCCTGCACCCTCTCACAATCCTGGACCCCTCGGGTAGGGTCCAGTCCCATTGCAGCATGGCTCTGGTTCCCCAGGCCTGCAGGCCGGAAGTGAGGGACCAAGAGGCTAGTCTGATTGCAGCATGGCTCTGGTTCCCCAGGTCTGCGGGCCGGAAGTGAGGGACCAAGAGGCTAGTCTGATTGCAGTATGGCTCTGGTTCCCCAGGCCTGCAGGCCGGAAGTGAGGGACCAAGAGGCTAGTCTGATTGCAGCATGGCTCTGGTTCCCCAGGCCTGCAGGCCGGAAGTGAGGGACCAAGAGGCTAGTCTGATTGCAGTATGGCTCTAGTTCCCCAGAGCCTGTGAGCAAGGGCTGGGGGAGGAACCAAGGTTTCCAGATCTCAGCATGGCTCTGGTTCCCCAGAGGCTGCAGGCAGGGGGAGGGACCCAGAGGCCAGTCCGATGGCAGCATGGCTCCATTACCACAGCTCCCTCCCACCACCATGCTGCGGGAGGCCAGGACCCAGGACTGACTTCCACCGCGTCTCTGGGACCCTGGAATGACTTCCGCAGCGCCAGCCAGGACCCTAGCCTGGTGTTTGGTCATCCGGTTTTGTTCGTGACGGATCCTGGCTCTTTATATATTAGGATAGCCAATGTGACTTTTCAGAATGCGCCTTCAATTCCTCTTATAATTAATAGGCATGAGGAATGATGCATACAAATTAAAATAAATAAAGATTTCAAACAGGATCAAGCTTCCAGGGACCAACTTTACATAAAATGGCATTGGCTTTCCATGAAACCAGCATTCACTTGCACTTACTTTCTGCTGACAAAACAAAAGTATGACATTCTCAGAAGCCTAATGATACTTAGGAAATTCTTATCTAAATTATTTCTCTTAAAAGATCCATGCTAGCCATTCTATCTGATGGAAGTAGTATTAAAAGATCACATTTGTGGGCATACTCCTGCTTGAACCAGTTCATCTCTGCACAGGGACTACGTTAAGCTGAGTTGTCCTGTGAGTCCTTTCCAAATACTGCCCTGAAAATACTGTGGTCAGAGGCAGCCCTGGCTTGGGAGGTGTGGCATCACAGGTGGTTTTACAAACATCAGCTGCCTTTCCCGTTCTGTTTATCAATTCTGCCCTGGAAATCTTTCTTTTTTCACAGAGAAAATGCTCTCCTGGCTCCAGCACGCTGACTCACCTCCTGCTCCTTCCTTGTGTGTCCGTTCCCTTCGTCATCGAGCTCTCAGAACAATGAGGTTCTGTTGTCACCAAACACTCTTAGGAACAAAGTTTCTGGTCTGTTGACCGCAGAGACAGAGCTTCAGTCAAACTAGAGAGAACATCAGGCCTCAGTTGTGTTTCAGATCCAGACCCAGGAAAGCAGAACAACTCCAGAGACCACACCCCTGTGAAACTAGATAGAGCAAGGCAATGCTGACATCAAGACCAGATGCTACGGCCAGCTGACCCCTACCCCTACTACTGGCCAATCAGTACATATCATGACCCTAACTCCCCTACTCACTGTGATTAATGATCTCCCCCTATGTAACCTAGAAGCCATTGGAGAGCTAGATTTTTATGCATTAGCTCACCTGTGACTCTATCATGAGCCACTTCCTCAACTAATAATCCCTAACTTTCTTTGCTTCAAGCTCCTGTTCATATCTTATTGGGCTTTGACTTGTGAAGGCAAATGGACCCCTCTAGTTGTGTAATATATATATAATACCAAACATCCTTATGATGCATCTGAATCTTGACATTTGAGAAGTCAATTGGTGTTATTATCTTTTTCTCATTTTAAAATCCCTGTTGCATATACAGCCCAACCCAACAAACATTAGGAGAACTGGTTTTCTGTTTGGGCTTTTTGTGGGTTTTGTTTGTTTGTTTGTTTGTTTTTTGCATGCAATTTGCTAAGCATTATGGGTGCCCCCAAAATAATAAAAAGAGTGGGCTATAGTTCAGGTTTAAGAACATTATAGTCTAAAATCACTAAGAGAGAATAAACAAGGATAGACTAAAAGGGCAGGGTAAACAAATTCTATGAGAAAGGAATAGCAAAGAAATATATTAACATAGAAGTGGAAAAGATTACCTCGGGCTGATGGGATTGGGAATTAGAGATCAAGTTGCTGGCCCTTGGGCTGCATTTGTGCCTGGATTCATTTCCTCAAAAGTGAATGATGACTTATGTTAATTTGCGAGATGCCATTTACAAGCGCTAATATGGATGTAAGTGTGAATTATTTTAAGTCAAGTTGCTATAAATCAAAGATGTTAGATATTTGAGCTAGAAAGCTCCTCTCCATGGAAAATGCACCAATTATAAACAACAATCTGATGGCATATTTCATTAGGTTGATCTATTTGCATTAAGGAGAATGGTCTCTTAAATCTATATACATTTCTCAAAACATTTATTTTTCATGATGTTGAGAAAACCCTTTATAAAGTGATGTGAAAGGTATAACTGTGATGAGAAAGCAAATGTTAGAATATAAGAAATAAATCTCAGTGAATGACACCTAGAAAATTGGCCCATTGGAGTAAATATGATTTTATGTACACTCCTATAAAATTTATACCTAAAAATGGTTATATAAATCCATGCAGCTCCCTTTGAAAGAGAACGGTGTTGAAAATCACCAGTGCACACCAAAAGAACTGGTTTTGCTGATCAAAAATGTTCCTGTTAGGTTCTAAAATGTAACATCTGCCTCTGATATAACGGAACAATAATTGAAGTATATCTTATATCCTCATGGGGTCTGCACTGCTGTTTTCTTTATTCTTGCCCGACTGTGAAGGTAAACTTCACTAAATACATGTGATTTCCTGTCAATGCAGGAGAAGCACATTTTCCTTGGACAGATGGCTGGCAGGTGAAATACCTGGATCATCCCAGGCCACAAATTATAATCGTACTGGATACATGATCTCAGAAACACGTCCACGTATACTGAAAACATTCCCTTCAAGAATGTGAAGGGGCAATAACCCCCCCTCCTTTTCCAGCTCAGCTACCACCTCATTTGCCTTTAAAACCACTATATTCAATATGACAGGTTTATATTCATAGATTTCCCTTTCACAGATTTCTTACTCCCCATCTCAAAACTTACTAATTAGAAACAAAACATTATGTTGTCTCTGATATTTGCAATGGGACATTCATTTTAAATTAAATTTTGGGGTGGCATTGGTTAATAAGATTACATAGGTTTCAAGTGTACATTTCTATGACACATGACCCATATATTGCATTGTGTGCCCACCACCCAAAGTCAAATCATCTTCCATCTTCATGGATCTGACCCCTTTTACCCTTTACTCACCCTCTTCCCTCTGGTAACCACCAACCAAAAGAAACTGCCAACAAAACAAGAAGGTGACCGACCAAATGGGACATTCATCTTAAAACACAGGATAAACTCCTAACTTCTAGAATATTTTCTCTAATGTTACCAATTGTTTCATTCATGATGAACACATTTTCCATTTATCATTTCCTAATAGCGCATTATCCAATTAGTAATGTGTATTTCTAATTACATCCTCTTCTGCCTCATTTGTACATTCAACTGCATACTAGTATTGCCTCAGATTCATTCACGGTACTCCCGGAAGCAGTTAGTGTATGTTTCCTGATAAGTGTCTGTGGCCAACAGAATAAGTATGCCCTCAATGATTGCACCCCATCAATAACTTCATTATACTCACTACTAATATTTATTGAGGGTGTTTATTTTATGAACTAGACTTCTGTTCTAGGTGCTTCACATATAATGAATCATTTAAAACTCACACTAACCCTATGAGGTCAGAACTACTATTTAAATTCTATAGGTGATTATAGTGAAATCCAGGGGTCAGACAACTTGCCCAAGGTCATGCATCCACTACAGTACAGCCAGAATAGGAATCCAGGGAGTCTTTCTCCAGATCACCTGTCTCTGATCAAACTTCTGTACTGTTCTCCTATAACTTGGCATGATTCATGGTAAAGTTTACATCTTAATTTTATATACATTTTCCGTTTTATTTTTCATGTGTTTAGCTCTGCCCATATCAAATAGCTGCCACGAATATATTCTTTTCTATCAGACTGCTGGTAGATGTTAGATATGACATACAGAAAATCTATGTATCTGACACAAAATTATATAACATACAGTATTATAGAAAACACAGCCCTCTGTTGTTTACTTGGGGAAACTACAAATAATGTATTTTATTAAAATCATTGGACTGACTAATAACGTATTGTTACTACTAATAAAAATACACATATGATTACCACACAAAATTTCAACTTATATTACTCAGTTCTACATTCATTCAGCAGAAATCTGGTTTTGCTCCAATGTACAGCAGTTATGTCTCACAGCTGACAATTATCTCATAATGAAAAACAAGTCACAATTAATAAAAATCAAAACTCTACCTGTTACATTCATTTAATGATTTAATGAACTAGGAGAGTTTTATGAAAAGACCTATAAAAGGAAGGCACTCAATTTCCAATTAGAATCAAAATTCATGAGTCTTCAGTCTCTTAGGGGTAAAGAGAAATCTATTGAGCTCTTCCTTCTTCACATTTCTTTCCACCTGGAAGGGACATTTCCTTTAAAGAAAATCATGGTTACAATCTCTGTCTACCTGGGATGGAAATATTTTATGAGATTTTTATGAAATAACCAATATACTATGAAAAACACTATGGTGATGTAAGGTCAGAAATTATTTATGTGGCATGTCTACCACATTTTGGTATCTGGCTTATAATTACATATATATATATGTGTCAAATTATCTTAATAACTTAATCCTTAAATGAATAGATACACTTAACAATAATAGTTAGAATTCATAATAGTTAGCATTCCTCAAATACTCTCTACAAGCCAGAAATATTCTAAATGCCGATCAACTAGTAACTAATTTAATTATAACAGGATGACATCAGTAGTAACATTATCCCACTTTAATGATAGGAAGTATGCACGGAGAAGTTAAATAACTTGTCTGAGGTCATAAAGGAAGTGCTGGGGTCACAGGTGAACCCCAGGATTGGGTCTCCAGAGCTTTTACCTTGACCACGCTTCTAGATTGCTTTTAGATTCATCCCCTTTTCATAAACCTTTAGTTTACTTCCAATTTTATAGGATTACAAATAAGGTTATAATATGAGAGCAGGCCAGTACCCACGTTTTTGAGCTTGTGCTATTATTTTCTTAGGATAAACTTTGTAGAGGCGTAAATGTAGGAGGAATATAGGGCAAGCACGTTCATCTTTGTTAGGCTTGCAGGTGAAGATGATGTTTTATTTTGCATTTTTTATTCATGAGGATAAGCATGCTTCATTTTATAAAATATATTTTAATTGATTTCAGAGAGAAAGGGAGAGGGAGAGAGAGATAGTAACATCAATAATGAGAGAGAATCATTGATCTGCTGCATCCTGCAGGACGCTCACTGGAGATCTAGCCCACAACCTGGGCATGTGCTTTGAGTGGAAATGGAACCATGATCTCCTGGTTCATAGGTTGATTGCTCAACCTCTGAGCCACAATGGCCGGGCAGAGGATAAGCATATGTTAGCTCAGTGGTGTGCCAGCTTCTGAGTAACTGTTTCCAACTCCACCTTCAGTGACATCAAGTTGTTAGCTTAAAATTGACCTTGGGTAAGCATGTTCACACCTTGGATATCATCACATGATATGAACCAAGTTTGTTTGGTTTTGGAGAGTCTCTTAAAGCCCACCTCCATGTATAAGGACTATTTGTGTTCCTGTTTTGAATAGACTACTATTATTATTTGTCAAGGTAAAAAGTTCTGCTTTGTTTGATTCTTACTGATCTGTAAGATAAATGTTTTTGTCTAGTAAATTTTAAGGGGAGAAAAGTATTTGTGTTAACTCTAGTGGTAACTGTTATTTGTAAACTTGACCACAGAACTTATCCATTTGTTCAGATATTACATAGAAAAAAATCTAAAGTGGAAAATATTATCAGTTTCAATTTAGAATCTACTACAAATTTTAAATGAATTATTAGACATACCTATGTAAAACTAACCTACTATGTTTTATTTAAGTTGTTTTATAATAAAAGCATGAGCACAATATAAACCTTTTAGAAATTCTATAGAATCAAAGGTGGTAAAGAAATATTTGGGTATTAAAAATGTTTTTAGTTCTTTCTTTAAACACATCTATACTTAGGATATGAAAGGCAAAGGATTGCAATTTTATTATAACTATTCAAACGTTGGTAGCTTTTTTTAATTTATTTTTTTAAAATATATTTTATTGATTTTTTACAGAGAGGAAGGGAGAGAGATAGAGAGTTAGAAACATCGATGAGAGAGAAACATCGATCAGCCACCTCCTGCACACCCCCTACTGGGGATGTGCCCACAACCCAGGTACATGCCCTTGACCGGAATCGAACTGGGGACCTTTCAGTCCGCAGGCCGACGCTCTATCCACTGAGCCAAACCGGTTTCGGCTCAAACATTGGTAGCTTTTATATTTTTTTAAGTCCTCAATTGAGGATATGTTTTTATTGATTTTTAGAGAGGAAGGGTGATGGATGGGGGGGGAAAGAGAAGGGGAGAGAGAGAGAGAGAGAGAGAGAGAGAGAGAGAGAGAGAGAGAGAGAGAGAGAGAGACTTGATGTGAGTGATAAATTTGGATACCGGTAGTGTCACATATGCTCCCTGAACCTAGGATCAAACCTGCAACCTAGGTATGTGTCCTAATCAGGAATCCAACCCACAGCCTTTTGATATATGCATGATGGGGCCACGGTGGTAGTTTTTATATCTTAAGGCTAATGCTGCAGTATTAAAAATAAGTATGAGTTATGGGTAGCCTGGAGAACAAGCCACATAACTTAGAAGGAGCAGGTGACATCATACTGGTTTTCAAAGAAGAATAATATTCTTGAAGATACATACTAGTATATCTAGCAAAGCCTTTTCAGTTACAATATCAAAGATGAGATATGACTATATTAACTGACATAAAACATACACATTCTAAATTTGAACTTCATTCTTCAAACAAAATTTCCTTGGAGCTTTTAAAGAAATTTAATTGCTACCATCATTTTTCAGATAACTTTGTACTTCTATTCAAATTCATTGAAATACTGTACTATGAAGCAAATTTTTTTTTGCTAGATTTTCAGTTACTTTATAAAAGTAGACCATACAAGATTCTACCACTGCATTATACCAAAATAGAAGACCATTCTTTCAGGACAAAGAAATTAAAGTTCTTTCAATACGAAAATCAACCAGACCAACTGACCATGAAATTCATTTATACATAATTTTACTATTACTGGTCAAGAACAATCAGAATATCCTTATTCTTCCCAAGGTATTTTTACAGATTTACCATAGAAGAAAGGCCTATTCTTTTTCATATTTGATTTGTGATTTAAGAACCTGACACTTGCAAAAAATGCCTTATTACTGCTTTCAGCATGCTCTGTTTCTACTCAGTCTGTTTTCAAAATCAAATCATATTTATGAAGTGACCACACACATCACTAGCAATTTTGATAACTGCTTTTCTCCTGCCTTAGATCATTAGTGCACTGAACATTTTAAAATGAAATGAAACATTTTATGCGTCACAGAGGAGGAAATGGGCTAAAGCAAGGGGCATGGTACGTGGTGTTCTCTGCTATTGCCTAGGGCTAATTCTCATTTCTAGAACTTTGCTTAAAACTTGATCCTTTCCTGAAATGAACTGGTCTGCTTTCTCCACCCAATCTGAACTTCACTACTTTCTAAGGCCTGGCTGAAGATTTGATCTTGATTATTTCAACAACCATCATGAATAACCTTCTTCCTCCGCTTCACTGCAAACACTCAGAGCTATACCAAACACTATCATATCAATTCATATGAGGTTTTGAATTGATTAATGTTGTTTGAATTATATTCATGTAATTTAACTAAGAAGTTAGCGATTCCAATAGGCAAGGATTATGCCTTATAACAGCCGTTTTCAACTAGTGTGGCACACACACTGGGTGCTGCAAGAATTTTTAAGACATGCAGTACCTGACTAGTCATGGGCATTGACCTCTTTTCCTTTAGATGGTAAAATAAAAAGATGACAACAGCCAATACAACAATAGACATTCTGTGTGAATAAATCACAATTATGTGTATTTTTTCAGGCCAGCAAAATATGTATTTTTGGTTTTGGTACAATTTAGTAATTCGTTTATCTGTGCCATGAGATGAAAAAGGTTGAAAATCGCTGCCTTATAATATTTCTGAATTCCCTACTCCTGACAATCTCCCTGACACTTGCAGGTATAATCAAATACTTCATATCTGTCCTATCACAGTTCAGAGTACCTAGTAAATGCTCACAGTTTAATAGATTGCATACAAGTAAACCAGATTTTTGTTTGTTTGCTTGCTTGTTTTTATCTATTTTACATAATCTTACTGCAATTAATTTTTTTTTTACAAGTTCACAGAAGTTTGGAAGCAACAGGAAAAAACATAGCATTGAAATTTTAAGAAGTGATATTCCAAGTCCAAAACAGTTTCAGATGGGCCTCCAAATTACTTCTATCTTAATTGAACATCAGTCCCAACCCTCCATTTAGCTGGCTTTCTTAAGGACAGGTCAGGTTAATTGCCAATTTTCTTAGTAACTAGTTGCCTATCTTTATAAGCTAACAAAATGTATGGACTTACAAAGACAGCCCAAGGTTATATATATATATATATATATATATATATATATATATATATTTGATTTTTTACAGAGAGGAAGGGAGAAGGATAGAGAGTTAGAAACATCTATTCAGCTGCCTCCTGCACACTCCCTACTGGGGATGTGCCTGCAACCAAGGTACTTGCCCTTGACCGGAATTGAACCTGGGACCCTTCAGTCCACAGGCTGATGCTCTATCCACTGAGCCAAACTAGTTAGGGCAATAGGTAGACTGTTTTTTTTTTGTTGTTTTTTTTTTGTTTTGTTTTGTTTTTTACAATAGACACATACAGCAAATCACAGTTTCTTGTTGTTTAGGTGGGTGCTTGTTAAGACTCAGATAAAAAGATTGCCTCACCAACTTGAAATCACTTAAAGAATATAATGTTAACTGAGGTTTTCAATTTTTTGGCTATTTGGAACTCATCTTCAATTGAAGCATGTACATACCTCAAAGATAAAGACAAATACACATACATGTATACATATGTATCTGCTAACACACTGTAATTACTTCAGATCTGTCCCAGAGTGACAGCCAGTTCTGAATCTTATAATCACCCTGGCCATCATGAGGGTCGGATGCTTAGGCAGGAGAAAGGATATTAAGTAGGAGCCACAGTCTAAATTGCTGGGGAAACAGGACCAGCCTGGCACTTGAATGGAGGAAAACAAGCAATGACAGAATGAGGGAGCGATCTGGCTAAAAGAGGATAGAAGACAACCCGAAGAGGTGGCAAATGTTTTCTCAGCTATAAAGCAAGACGGTGTGGGTAGAAGAGAGGGGAAGAAAACCGTTTACAAATTATACGCATATTTTGGGAAAGTTTTATGTCTCTCTCTGCATATAAAGTACATATTTTAATACTTTATAAATATGTTTCATTGTTCTAAAATGCAAATAAATACATTAAGATTTCTCAGGCAGTTGTCTAATGAATGTTTAAACAGTCAAGTTAATTTACAAGTTAAAGTAATTAGTGTTTGATCAAAACAGCTATGTTACCATTGAATTCAAATGTTTACTTACAAGAAATACATTCCTTTTCATTGTCTTCACCTCACTAAAGCCAAAGCATTTTAAAATAAAATAGGTTTGATCTCTTGTGTGCATGCATATAAGCATAACAAGACCCTGGCGGGTATGGGAGGCCAGGGGAAGGTCAAGGGGAGAAAAAATAAAGGAGACATATGTAATACTCTTTGTAATACTTTAATCAATAAAACAAATTTAAAAATAAAATAGGTTTTTATTCTCTCTCTCTCTCTCTCTCTCTCTCTCTCTCTCTTCTCTCTCTCATATATATATATATATATATATATATATATATATATATATATATATATATATATTAGATTCAGATAGAAACACAGCACTGGAAAGTGGCTCCTGAGGTCATTTAGTCCATTTCTGCTTCTGGCAAGTTTCACCTAAATCACTTCAAACATATGGCTAACTACCTAGGCCACATTTGTTAACCAATCCTCTCTTGGGTGCCTGCACTAATGATGTGTGTGTACAAACCGGTTGTACCATACTCTCTAATTTAGCTAGTCAAGGGTGTCAGGTAATCCATCTACTCAGATCAGTCAAACTGCATATGTGTTCATCTGACTAAGTTCATTTTTGGTTTTACTTCACTGGTAAAGGCAATTAAAACATTCAAACAAGTGTGGGTGTGAAGAAACTTTAAGTCAGGGTCATCCTTAACATCACTATATTGTTCCTGACCCCATTTCAATCAAATTTTACTCAACCTCCCCCCCCCCCCCCCGGAGTACGAGACTGTCTAATTATCTTTCTATTCTGGAAGGTCTTGAATAAGTCTCCTTTTTTCCCAGCTATTTCTTTTTTTATGTTTTTATTGATTTCAGAGAGGACGGGAGAAGGAGAAAGAGAGAGATAGAAACATCAATGCTGAGAGAGAATCATTGATTAGCTGCCTCCTACACACCCCACACTGGGGATCAAGCCTGCAACCCAGGCCTGTGCTCTGACCAGGAATCAAACCACAACCTCCTGGTTCATAGGTAAATCCTCAATCACTGAGCCATACCAGCTGGGCCCTGCTATTTCTCTAGGTAAAGTAAAATTAAGAGTCAAATAATAAAGCAGGGATCATAATGATCAAACAAAAATTTATAAGAAAATCAAGAAGAAACTTGTTATAGATTTTTTCTAAATCAACACAATGATATTGTAATGAACAATACTGAACAATGGGGGTATGCAACTAAACAACACACCTCACACCTCACATGCGACCCAACAACACATCTTTTCATTACAGTTGGTGCTTTCAAGAAATAAACATTTCAGACTTGTTTTTGCCTTTATTTCCTTTTCACATTTCTGGGAAAGCCATGAAAAATGTTTTAAATGTGTATATTTTTTTTTAAATAGCATTTCTACCTTTAAGTCAAATTTAAATATATAATGATAAGACTTGCATAATTTTCTTTTCTTTAGCCAGAGTTAGGATTTTAGGTATTGCTCAGAGACTAAACCCTCACACCAGACATATCTGGAGTTTACTTCACACTACTATTTAAAGGGGAAGCAGAGGAACACTGTCTATGATGACATCATCTAAAGGACAAATACAGAATCACAATAGTGCTGTGCTTTAATAGTGTATGGCACATCTGATAATTAGTGATAATATTGAAGCTGTTATTTAAGACACTGTATAACAATTACTGGCATGTAAGATGGCAATACTTCAATTAAAGATTTCAACAATAAATCCTTATTCTTTCTTTGTACTGTTATCAATAAATACTCCACAATATGAAATCATTAATTTAGTTTATGTTCAAAAATATCCGAATAAATTTGACACCCAGAATATCAGTCCAAAACCTGTTAAAATTTTAACAGATGGGATCTTAAACTATATAATGCTCAATCGGTTACTATTTTGTGAAATTAATGGCATGCAATTCCAAAGGAGAAGAGACATTTAAGTGACTCCAACTTGAGATAACATAATGAGCTCCTTTCAAAGGCTGTAGCTCATGTTGTGAAGGCGAGCAAATAATAATGCAAAGGCAGATACAAATTACTCTCAGAGGCCTGAGTGATCTTCAAGGTGAAATATTAGAAGTGACGTTATGAAATACAAATAATTGGACTGAGAGCTCCTAATGCTCTGATATATGGCAATATGTTCTCACTCATTAAAGTCTAATTTTAGTGCATTGACAGTTAACAACCTCAAGAAATAAGACATCTAATTTCCGTCTTAGAATACTCTTTGGTGAGATACCCTTGCAATTGCTCACATACACTACAAAGAAAAACCTTCAAATCTGAATTTACCCCCCTCCCTGCCCCCACCTCTATATTGGTGTCTGTATCTTCCTGTATAGAGCCTAAGAAACTCAAATGCTCAGGTTTGTCAGAGATGAGTAGCTCTCCATGTCAACCCCATATCCTGTGAATTCTCCCTTGCAAATGCAAAAATGCAAATATAACTCTCTCTCTCTCTCTCTCTCTCTCTCTCTCTCTCTCTCTCTCTCTCTCCCTCCCTCCCTCCCTCCCTCCCTCCCTCCCTCCCTCCCTTCCTCTCCCCCTCCCTATTGTTTCAACTCTATTCTAAGCTGTTATCTTTAGCCTACCTGGACTATAAAACCCTCTTAAATGACTAAAAGATCAGCATGAATACCTCCACCACTACCTCCTCATTCTATAGCAGTTTGTTCTATTCACTGCAGTCACAATGCTTTCTGCAGATTGAAAAGCTAATAGTGGCACTCACCTACATAAACTTCTTCAGGGCTTCCCATTGTTTTAGTAAACTTGACCTTGATCACAAAGACAATTTGGCCTCTGCCTACCTCTTCTGTTCCATCTAGTGCCACTCCTTTCCTTGCTCAGTAGATTTTATTTCTTTATTTAGCTTTTTTAATTTATTTTATTCTTTAAAGTTTATCTTTATTGTTAAAAGTATTACAGATGTTCCCCTTTTCTCCTTCCACCCCACTACCTACCCCCCCCCACCCCGCCTTCAAGGCTCTACTGTCTGTATCCATGGATTATGCATATATGCATATAAATTATTTTGTTAATCTCTCCAGCCAAGCACATCTGAATTAGGTATATTTGGCCAGCTACAAGTTTCCCTAAATTTAATTGCCTTCCTTAAAGATCAGAATACTGATCTTTAGGACTGAGAACATTTTTTTTAATTAAGTTAAAATATACCCCTCTATAACTACCAATTTTACTAGTAGGTATATAATTTCACTACTAAATAAACACTGCAAAACAAAGGTCCAAGGAAATAATTCTCAAACACTGGACTACATTAGAATCATATAGAGAACATGCAATACAAATTGCTGATGCACTGGGATTTGTAGGTCTGCTCAAGTATTTGCACTTCTAACAATTTCCCAATCATGCTGATACTTCTGGGTTGGAGACCACACTTTGAGAACCACTTGTTTAAGGAATCATCCTGTGTTTCTGTCACCACAAATTAGTTTTGTCTTCATTTTTTAAATATACACTATATGGAGAAATAGAACATTTTTCAACTTACTTATAGATATACGTATTCTTTTTACTTTCTTTCTATAATTCTGCTCCCCTAATTAAGTCTTTAAAACTAAGACAGACTAGCTGTATGAGACACTATTCCTAATTGAAATAAAACTTGGTTAATCCTTCATATTGATTTGGGCAGTAAGAGCTATAACTCCTTGATATTCATAATTATTTATTTCAATTTTTACTCTAAGTATTATAATCATACTGTCGTTCCAGGCATCTGGAGGTTATATTTCACTCTGTATTTATTTTATGTGTTTTTCCCATGTATATGTTTGCAGGTTTCCTTTATTTTTTTTTTCCAAATTACTTGATAAATCCATTGGAAAAATTGTAAAAAATACTGGAAAAGAGAACAAGTAAAATGATGCTTTTGGCCTTATGCCTTTTCTTGTCTTTCATGATCTTATCATAGACTCAGGGGATGTCTTTTACAGAAGGGCTCATACTGAGAGACACAGGTGGTCTCTCTGGAGCCACATATTATATTCACTAATAGAGTGCCTTTAATTGTGTTCCCAGCTAGTCCACCTGATACCTGAAAATTTTTCACAGTTGCCCTGTACACCAATCAATAATGTGATTTGATATCCATGGGTGGGGGGAACCCCCTCTGATACTTCCTATTTTTAAACAGCTAAAGTTGTTTTGTATTCCCTAAACCATATTGATCCGTGGAGCTAATGATAGTGTTACTAAACTCCCTTTCCCTTTTGTAAACTTCGTCACAGAGGAAACCATAGAAAATCACAATTAAGGGCAGGGAAAATGTTGGAAATCTATTTTACCATATAACTTTCCTGCCAGCTCCTGCTACATATAACATAAAGCAAGGCCACATGTTCTTCCCCCTGGGTTTGGATATGGCCGGCCTAATGCAGTGGCAATGAAGATGGCTTATATTATACCTCCAGGGGGCCTTAGCTCCCTCCCAAATAACTTGCCATCTTGTCCATTATGAGAATCAGCAGTAACAGCCGAATTGGCAGTGTCCCCACTTTTCCATTTCAGCAGAAATTTAAAAAGGAGGTTGTCACTAGATAGGCTCAAGTGATGCCATCTGCTTTTCCATTTGGGGAAATGCACATAAAAATGGTAGGGGATGTGTTAGGCATTTAATTAGAGGTGGACTGTCTGTTTCCCCAGTCTTCTCTAACTTGGCACCTGCTGGGTCACACCCTGAATACAAATAAGAATGCAGAAAAGGACTCATGAGCTCTGGTGGAAGTAATACTAAAAAACCAGGTTGGCCATTGAGCATAACAAGCATATATTTCACAATTACAATGAAGCTAAGAAAAAAGTCTTCATAAATGCATGAGAATTCTTAGAATAGTACAATTCAAGGTCTCAAGAAAGCAATCCTATTGCTCATATGTGAATCTAGATTTATAAACAGATACATTTCTGAAATTACATAATGAAAATTCATATTTAAAATGGAATTTAAGAATCATCATCAATAATAGTTGTCTGATTTTACTTACCAATACAATCTCCTACCTATGGAGGTGCACATATGCATAATTCTTTATTTGTAATGTTAAAAGTTATGTCATTACTATTATAGCCTCTTTGGGCCAGTAATGTTTCTAGGAGACTTTCAAGAAGGTTAAGTGTGTAGTTTATCCAAATGGTAGAGATATTTTTCCCTTACAATTTGAGATCTATACTGCTGTTTTGACTAGGGCACATTTCAGCACATTTCAATAAAACAGTATGGTTGGGAATTAACAGGCTAATAAAAAGAACTTTAAAAGTGCATTAAATTAGAATTTAAGATGTCTCCTGCATTTGCAGCATAAATGCTAATAAAATATAAGTCTGTTATTAACTTTTTATAGCCATGCAGTCATAATAGCTAGAAAATCTTGAAGATTTATCAGCACATATCTCTAAAATGGACAGAATAGAACAAAGTTAGGCTGTGAAACAAAGCTTTTTGAGAAGAAGGAGACATTTTTAGGGGAGAGGAAAAGAGAAGTTACACACACAAGCACACACATTGTTTTCTTTAAAAAATAATCAGTATTTTTTTTTTTTTGGTCTGTGAGGCAACCTATAATTGAGCTATTATGAGGATAAATGCCAATAAAAGATTTTCTATCCTGCCAGACAAGCGAGGCCCAATGGTTGAGCATCAACCTATGAACCAGGAGGTCATGGTTCAATTCCCAGTCAAGGCATATTCCCAGATTGCGGGCTTAATCCCCAGTGTGGGGCATGCAGGAGGCAGCCAATCAATGATTCTTTCTCATCATTGATGTTTCTATCTCTCTCTCCCTCTCCCTTCCTCTCTGAAATCAATAAAAATATATTAAAGAAAAAAGATTTTCTGTCCTTTAAATGATCGTAGCTTTAGGCTAGGAGATTCTGTTCCAGGGGCAACACTGTAACATGTCACTACTTCCTAACATAATGATATATGGATTGACAAACAACCAGTCTAGTTTATTAGGATCATACCACCTGTTATATGTGGCTTTGTAATACATTACCTATTCAGAATATCCATTGTTTCAGCCATAATTGCACAGATCTAATTATTACATGCGGGTGGGAAATTTAAACTTTGATCTTTGGAGATAGTCAGTTCTATTTCAAATTAATATAATAATTAACATCAGAGCTATTCTAAAGACTAAAGTGATGGTTCTCAAAAAGAACATCAAAATGACATAATTCCATCTACTTAGCCATATGGAGAAGAAAAAAATTTTAGATTTCTTGGAAAATAAAAATGTTAAATTAAGATGAAAAAACCCCACAACTGTCTACCTTTCACCCACATAAGTCATATTTATTTGGGATATACTACAATAAAAATGCATTAAAATGTAATATAGGAAGCCCAGGGCATAGCATGCTAAGTTTCATTAATATCCAAATAAAATTTTAAAAATCTTATATAGCTATGGTTATAGTAGACTTTTCTGGGGCATAATTTTTGATGTGACATAAGCAAAATTTATAGGTTTATTAATGTTTCAAAAAACATTATCTTTATAAAATAAAATAACACATGCATGCTTACCATCCCCCATAACTCACCTCTATAAATCATATTTTAAAAGTGTATTACAAGAACTCATTTCAGAGATGTTTAAGTTCCATGCTGTAAGTAACCAAGGAAATATTAAACTGATGAGATCTAAGGAAATCCATGATTGAATAGGCCTGATTCCCACTAGTGATACATTTTTTTAAAACTTACTACAATAACAAGGGAATTTTAAGAAAATTGCAAACATATAAATCTGATAAACTTTAATTTTTTCTTCACACATATTTAAGATAGCTGCATCAGGATCCAATGTACATAACTGCGGAATAAATAAGACATTAGATAAGAGGACTCACATGATAGTTGTGCAAGCAGATCCAAGTCATATCATAGACCATAATTTGTAGAAAATAATGCTCATATAAGAATGTTGGATTTACAGGAAAAAATTTCTTATTAAAGTAACAATTCCTGTTATACAACTGAGATTGATCAAAGGTAGTAAATGTTTATGTTTTAATAGTTAATTTTTATGCAAAATATACATAACATAAAATCTACTATATTAATTTTTGTCATACAGTTCAGTGACATCAAGTACATTCACATTGTTGTGTGACCATTATCATCATCCATTTCCAGAACTTTTTCATCTTCCCAGACTGAAACTCTATTTCCATTAAGCAATAACTCCTCACTGCCGCTCCTGGCAACTATCATTCTATTTTCTATATCTATGAATTTGACTACTCTGGACATCTCATACAAGTGGAAAGATACAGTATTTATTGTTTTGTTACTGACATTTCAGTTAGCATAATGTTTTCAAGGTTCATCCATGTTGACTCATGTGTCAAAATTTGATTCATTTTTAAGACTGAATAATATTCCATTGTATCCATATACCACATTTTGTTTATTCATCCATAGATGTTCATTTAGGGTGTTTCCACCTCTTATCTATTGTGAATAATGCTGGTATGAACATCAATGCACAAATACCAGTTCAAATCTTTGCTTTCCGTACCTTTGGGTACCTACCCAAAAGTAGAATTGGTAGATCATATGGTAATTCTATGTTTATTTTTCTGATGAACTACCATGATATTTCATACAGGAGCTATACATTTTATATTCCTATAAAAATACATAAGTTTTCCAGTTTCTCCACATCCTCACCAATATGTGTTAGACGTATTTGATTTTTATAATTTCACATTATCCAGAAAAACCAAAATAATTACAGCTATTAACTCATTACTAATCACAGGAAAGTACTTTTTAAAAATTTTTTAATACATCTTATTGATTTTTTACAGAGAGGAAGGGAGAGGTATAGAGAGTTAGAAATATCGATGAGAGAGAAACATCGATCAGCTGCCTCCTGTACACCCCCTACTGGGCATGTGCCCGCAACCAAGATACACGCCCTTGACTGGAACTGAACCTGGGACCCTTCAGGCCGCAGGCTGATGCTCTATCCACTGAGCCAAACTGGTTAGGGCCACAGGTAAGTACTTTGATTTTCTGTTTACTTCCTTACATATTTTCCAGTCACCACTTCTTTAACTTCTAATGTACTGCAGTGTCTATTACATTAAGGCAATGGTAGCAGCTCCTTAAAATTTGAATGAATGAATGCACCTCAGATGTGAATATATATATACTAGAGGCCCAGTGCACAAAAATTTGGCACTCGGGGGGGAAGGGGGGGTCCCTCTGCCCAGCCTGTGCCCTCTTGCAGCCTGAGACCCCTCGGGAGATAACGCCCTTCTGGCTTAGGCCTGCTCACGGGTGGCAGAGGGCAGGCCCAATCCCTAGGTGCAGCCTCTGGTCAGGCTCAGAGCAGGGCCGATTGGGGAGTTGGGGCACCGCCCCCTATCATGCACAGAGCAGGGCGGATGAGGGGGTTGCGATGCCACCCTCAGTCACACTCAGGGTAGGGTGGATTGGGGGGTTGAGGCACCGCCCCCTGTCACACTCAAGGCAGGGTCGATGGGGAGGTTGCGGCGCCACCCCCTGTCACGCACAGAGCAGGGCTAATAAGGGAGTTGGGGCACTGCCCCCTGTCACGCACAGAGCAGGGCCCATCAGGGGGGTTGGGGCTCCTTACCCTGTCACACACAGAGCAGGGTCGATCAGGGGGGTGGGGAGCTCCCCCTGTCAAGCACAGAGCAGGGTCGATCAGGGGGTTGGGGAGCTCCCCCCTGTCACACACAGAGCAGGGCCCATCAGGTGGTTGAGGATCTCCCCCCTATCACTCAAAGAGTAGGGCCGATAGGGGAGTTGGGGCACCGCCCCCTGTTACACACAGAGCAGGGCGGATCAGTGGGTTGGGCCGCTACCACTGTCACACTCAGGGCAGGGCTGATGGGGAGGTTATGGCTCTACCCCATCACACACAGAGCAGAGCCCTTGGGGGAGTGGGGGGTTGGGGCGCCGCCCTCTATCACCCACAGAGCAGGGCCGATCAGGTGGTTGGGGCGCTGCCACTCTCACACTCAGGGCAGGGCCGATGGGGAGGTTATGGCTCTACCCTGTCACACATAGAGCAGGGCCCGTGGAAAGGGGGGGGAGGTTGGGGTGCAGCACCCTTTCACACACAGAGCAGGGCCGATCAGGGGGTTGGGGCGCTGCACCCTGTCACACACAGAGCCGCAGGGCGATCAGGGTGTTGGGGAGCTCCCCCGTATCAGGCACCGAGCAGGGCTTATCAGGAGGTTGGGGCACGTTCCCCTGTCACGAACAGAGCAGGGAGGATAGGGAGGTTGTGGCCCCTCCCCCTGTCACACACATAGCCGCAGGGCGATCAGGGGGTTTGGGCACTGCCCCCTGTCACGCTTATGCCAGGAGGCCTCACAGCTCCGCTGATCCCGGTGCTGGGAGGCATATTACCCTTTTACTATATAGGATAGAGGCCTGGTGCATGGGTGGGGCTGGCTGGTTTGCCCTGAAGGGTGTCCTAGATCAGGGTGTGGGTCCCACAGGGGTGCCTGGCCAGCCTGGGTGAGGGGATGATGGCTGTTTGCAGCTGGTCACACACCCTTCAGGGTGGGGGTCCCTACTGGGGTGCCTGGCCAGCCTGGATGAGGGGATGATGGCTGTTTGCAGCTGGTCACACACCCTTCAGGGTGGGGGTCCCCACTGGGGTGCCTACCCAGCCTGGGTGAGGGGCTGAGGGCTGTTTTCAGGCTGGCGAGTGACTGAAGCTCCCAACTCCTCCTTTTTTTTTTTTTTTTTTATTTTTTATTCTGGGCCAGCTTTAGCTCTGGCTCCAGCTCTGAGGCCTCTGCTGCTGAAAGCAGGTTTCTGGGGTTTTGTTTAGCTTCTATATTTGTTACAATGTTTCAAACTGCAGGCTCAGAGGCCACCAGCGGCAGGCGGGGAACGTTGTCTTCCTCCATCAATGAAGCAATCAAGCCTCATGTTAGTTTCAAGCTCCTTGGCTCCCGGCCGCCATCTTGGCTGGCAGTTAATTTGCATATCGCCCTGGCTATATCTATATCTATATCTATCTATCTATCTATCTATCTATCTATCTATCTATCTATCCTATCTAATAAAAGAGAAAGATGGTAATTACATGGTAAATACATATTTTACTTGGACAAACCTAAGTAATTTATCCAGACTTCCATAATTATTCAATGGGATTTGAATTGGGTACATAACAAACTTTAGAGATTAGTGTTCATGAGCCCCACCCTATGGTCACGAAGAATGAAAGAATTTCTAAAGCAAACTTATTTAGGCTGAATTGCTTTCTAAGCTACATGCTAGTATATGCACATATAATTTTTAAGGTCACAAAGCATTATAGAGAGCTTGGTTTACCTTCTTGAGACTAGCACCATTCCAATAAACAACTACACTTCAGACTTATAGGCTTCCTCAACACTGTTCTTGAAAATTCTAACCAGAAACTTTAAAATCTGAAATGATTAGAAATGAAGAATTAGCACCATCCCACATGTATTTTCTTAAACCTTAAAACATGAAATCCTTACTAGTCTTCTGGTCTGAGAGACCCGGTGGACAGACAACAAACCAATGATAATTCACCGAATGCCAGTCTGAGCTGCATGCCTAGCATGGAGACAGTCCAGTGAAGTAAGAAAGGATGTGTTGACATAAACATAGATAAACTCTAATTCATACAGTTAAACTATTTGCAGACGTGCCGAGGCAGTAGGTAACAGGAACTGAAGCATTTTTAGTAAAACAAAAAGTTTATTTAAGATCCTTGGCACTCTGGAATCTCCTTATTTAAAAGTCTATAAAAGGCCATGGCAGGTGGTAATTATAGAATATTAATTTCACCTCAGAAATTGGTGATGGTCTCAGTTTGGTGAAATCTCCTCTTCCATATAACATAAAATAGAAAAGACCTAGTCAACTTCATTCCGCCTTGAGGAGATTAACCTACTTACGGTAGATATACTCAGTAGTAAACCAACCAATCACATTAAGGGACATAAGGGAAAATAAATCTGTAGACAAACAGAAAAAGTCACATATGTAGACTGTTATCCCAATAATAGACTGCATGAAAGTGTTTCCTGTCATTTGGATCTAAATATATATTTAGAGAATAGCAAGTTTTTCATCTTAAAGTTTCTGTGAATATTTTCAGAAAGTTAAAATGGGAAAACTATGAAGACAATTGGTTATTTTGTTTACAGTATGAATATATTTCAGTGCTACTTAATTACGTTTTATTAAGTAAAGTTAATTATAGTACCTATATCAGAATTATTATAAGGCTTACGCACTAATATTTGAAAAAGATTTTGGGACACTGGGTTAAAAATGTGCTGCCAAAGAAATATATTAACAGTGCTAATGAGGCCAATTAGCTAACAACTTTGCAATACTTATCGGTCAAAAATATGTTGGAGTTAGAAGCAACTCAGATTCAAAACTGATTATAAATTACTGACACTCTCTTCGTAAAATAGAGTATTTTCTCCACATGTCCTCTGCAGGCAAATGCAAGCAAAAATATTTTCCCTACAGAAATCTGAGAGGTGGTAACTAATTGGTACCACATGACTAATTAATCAGCATTCCACACACCCATAGTTAGAAAGTGTTTAATATGGTCTGCGGCAGAGTGACTTTACAATCCTGGACTGAGGAATCAGTCAGTCAGTAGGGCAGTATTTGTTTTTGAGTTTGAAAATAGCAGTTGTCACATGTGTTTCCAGGAAGCATCTGCAAGAATGTCAACTCAACTGAGCTCAAGTTAGAAGAAAAACCAACAACAATTCAGATGCATAAGTATGACATTTTCTTTTTTCCTCGGAATTAGTCAATCCGATATTGAGGAAGGTCATTTAAACTTTAACTCTCCAAGTTTTTCTTCTTTTATTACGTACCCTGATATTTAATTACTCTGTATTTGATTAGTTTCCCTCTTTCCTATGAACATATTAGCAAGCAACCATAACTATGTTAAATTATCTTTAAAAAAACACATAAAAATCAGTGGAGCATGCTGTTTTCCTTTTCACAGTACATGAAATTGGCTCTAAACATATTAGAATACTTTAAAAAGGTTAAGGGAGTTTTTATTTTAGCTCTGATGCTAACCCAGCGCGGGCTGAGTGAACCTGTGGAGTGGTTCCTGCAGTTCTCTGCGTGGTGTGCTGGACTGTTATAATAAGGTGCATTCAGGATAGCTTTAATTATTTCCACTCTTGATTTAATCAACAAGTACTTTCAGAAGTGGTACCAAAAATATTAGACTCTTATTAGCTAAACTTAGATTTTTTATCTCTAATGTTCTTACAAAATATTGCTTCATTGAGAAGATAACTTTATCAAAATATTTTCTTCATTAAAAAGTACATTAGAATTACTGAATCATACTCTCCATTTCAAAGTTCAACTAAAGGGAATTATTCATTTTATCCTTCCTTCATTTATCCTTCCTGATTTATCAACAGGTAGGCAAACATAAATCTCTAAAATTATAATAATTATTAGCATAAAACATCAAATCATTTAATTTTAATAGAAGCAATCTGTAAAATCTAGTCAGATCCATTTTTTCTATTTTTATAGAATTAGTAGCTGATTCTACAAAAATTATATCTCATCTTTGGAGCATTTTGCTCTCTAATTACTAAGAATTATATTACTGCTACCGCAAATTATTTCTCATATTAATAATTGGAAATTGGCCTTTTACAGGGGACCTCCACATTCTCCAAAGAGGACATACAAATGGCCAACAGGCATATGAAAAAATGCTCAACATCACTAATTATCAGAGAGATGCAAATTAAAATGACAATGAGGTACCACCTCACACCTGCCAGAAGGGCTACCATTAATAAATCAACAAACAAGTGCTGGTGATGACGTGGAGAAAAAGGAACCCTGGTACACTGCTGGTGGAAATGCAGAGTGGTACAACCACTATTGAAAATAGTGTGGCGTTTCCTCAAAAAATAAAAAAATGGAACTGCCATTTCTAGGAATATATCCCAAGAAGCAAGAAACACCAATCAGGAAGAACATATGCACCCCTATGTTCATAACAGCATTATTTACAATAGCTAAGATCTGGAAACAGCCCAAGTGCCCATCAGTACACTAACGGATAAAAAAAAGCTGTGGGACATGATCTCACTCATATGTGGGATATAACGATCAACATATTTTGATGAATAAGAATAGATCCAGAGACAAATGGTAGGGGAGAGGGTGTTAGAGAGCAACCAAAGGACTTTTATGCATGCATATTAGTATAACCAATGGACACGGACACTGGGGCAGTGGGGGCTTGCCCGGGGTGGGAATGGCTGGTTGGGGGAGGTCAACTGGGGAAAAAGGAAACATGTGTACAACTTTAGATAATAAATAAATTAAAAAATAATAATAATAAAAAGCTGTGGGACATTTACACAATGGAATACTATGCAGCTGTAAAAAAAGAGTGTATCTTACCATTTGAGACAGCATGGAGGGACCTAGAGAGTATTATGCTAAGTGAAATAAGCCAGTCAGAGAAAGACAAGTATCAAAGATATCACTTATATGTGGAATCTAGTGAACAAAATAAACTGATGGACAAAAGAGATCCAGAAACATTGAAGCATGCAACAGACTGATGTATTTTAGAGGGAATGGGGTTGGGGAGAGAGAACTTATATGCATATATGTATAGCCCATGGATAGACAATAGTGTGGTGAAGGCCTGGGGAAGGGACAGGAGAGGGGAGGAGAGGGGTCAATGGGGGTGGCGGGTTAATAGGGGACATCTGTAATATTTTCAACAATAAAGATAAATTTTTAAAAATTAAAAAATAATAAAATAAAATATAATTTTATCCTGTTGAATTGTGTCATTTACCTTCTGAATTAAAAAACACCCACACATATTTAAATTTAAGTTAATTCCTGAAACTAACTCCATTCGATATTAAATAACATATCCTTATTTACCATAAGCATTGTTACATGTCAATAATACAGTGTCTTCTCTCTCTGATAGGGTTTTAGAGGTAGAAGGAGATCAATTGATAGCATCAGATATCAGAGAGATAAACTAGGAATAGCCGATAACTCACAAGACATCATTATTCATTTTTTCAAAAACATCACATGTAGTTAGAAGTTTTGGAAACTGACTTGGTTACTTAGCATTTTAACCTGATATCAGAACTTCATTACAGAGCTTTCTGAGTAATGCTCCTGAAGCCCATGAAAAAACATTAAATCCGGTTTCTTCAAGTGTCCTAACATATAGGATGGACTTTCCTCTTGTCAGTCCTTACAGTACCCAAGATAATGCTGGCAATGTTTTATAATCAGTGGCTCTTATTTATCATAACTTTGATGGTTATGGCACTGAACTAATAATGACTTTCAAGCTTATTCATTCTTCAGCTGGCCCTGATTCCACTGGCCTACCTTATTCTGGTAAGACTGTCAGTGTAACCCTGGCCAGTTACCTCACAGCTATCCTGAATACCACTGTAACCTCAGAGCCCAGCTCAGGCTCCGACACAAGCCAGGGAGGGGGGTTGTGGAGGGAGACAAAAAGTGCTTGAGAGAGAGTTATCACTAGATAAAATTGACTTGGTTCAAATCCTAGAATTGCCTTTCCATCTCTGTGACCTTAAGCAAATTACTTAAATACACTTATAAAATCTTTTCATGTTTGTAAATATTACATGGGATTAAATGAAGTAATACATGTGTGTAGCAGTGAGTTCTTATGTAAAAGCTTATTCTCATTATACATTAAAATTCAAAAAGAAAAAAAAACTGGGGATGTTTTAGGTCTAATTACACTCTGTTTTAGACACATGCACTAAGAACTATCTCAGTCTATTCTATTATTAATTTTTTAAGGAACCATAAGCAGTGTGATAATGAATTCTGACAAGTATTAAAAATGATTTTTATACGTTTTCATAAATACAATGAAGTAAAGTGATGTTTACAAATGTCTATTCTACATTCATCTCTAAACTAGAATTAGATGTAAACATATTCTAGAAAAATTATCTCCTTAAATTCCTTTATTTTCTTCCTATAAAATGATCAGTGATGCTATGATCAAACTTTTGACAAGAATAAAAGACTGTCATGTAAGAAAAACAACCAAAAAAACAACAACAAAAACCTCCTTCTGATAAGAGCTAGAAAAAGAGAAATGTCACCAGTCCAGTCACATTAAAGAAAGAAAAGAAAGTGGAGTCAATGTGAACAATGGCAGTGGATCATGATTTATATTAAAAAGATTTTTCAGCTAATGGAACTATCTGTTTGTTTTCTAGTGAATAATGCTATGCCCTCAGCAGCAGTAGCATCTGTTCTTATATAATATATGAAAGAAGAGGAATTAATTTGTCTTTCAGCATGTGCTATGAAACATATTAATTGTGAACTCAAAGAATAATGAAACATTATTCCAATTGAAGTGAAATCAGATCTAAGATTATTAATGTGATCCAATGCTGCATTAAATAAAGGCTATTAATAAGAAGAATAAGAACTGAAACATTTTTTAGGGATTAGTTGGGATAAGATTGCTTACACATAATGCCATAAACAAATTATATATTTAAGGAAACAGCATAGACTTTAATATGATAGACTTAGGTTTGAGGTTTATTTCTTTTCTGGGACAAGATGCTTGAACTCTTTATTTCTTTTCTTGGGACAAGATACTTGAACTCTCTACATCAAATCTCCTATATAAATTGGAATGAATTTTACCTACTAGAGGAGGTCATCTTCTTAAAGTGTTTAGGAACTAACTTTATGTCATATAATGAAGTGTAATTTCCTTCCTTTCATCCCGCTCTTCTATTCTAAAAAGCGTATGAGTTTATGAGTAGTTTTTTTTCTTTATTATGACAAGTAAACAATTAGACAAAAGACTAAGTTGGACTATACTAAAGTCCTATGCTTCTTTAAAACTTACTTTTAGAGGTCAATGAATATTCTTACAAACAATATTACATAGTAAGCAGCTGATTGCACAAAGGATTTAAATACTTGCATATTTTATTTCTATATGAGTTCTTTATCTTGGGATTTATATCCCCTTTATTTAAGGAATATTTATGAAGCTTGAAAACAAGAAAAAAACAACTGAGTAATGATCAGTCTCTTGTACATTTTCTGTCTCACAGTCCATCCCCTGTCCCATCTGCCTGGCTTGTGCTTCCCTTTCACACTTGCAAGACTATTTTCTTCTCCTACTTTCGATTTTTATTCAAAAGCCACTTTCCCGGTGAAGTTTCCACATGCTAATGTATCTAAGATTTCAACCCATGTCCTTCTCTCATTTTTTTCTCTTAATACATACTACCATCATATACTACATAATATGTTCACTGATCTTGGAGGAAGATTTCATAGAAGAAAAAAAAAGAGACCTCGATAAAGGAGAGACACATTTTGAATTACATAAAAATGGATAAGGCAAGTGCTTATATTGAAATAGGATACAATGGAGATTTAGAACCACAGGAAGAGAATTATGATAAGAAAATTCACCAGTCTTGAAATGCAACATAAGAACGATGATTTAATAGGAAGATCTCGAGGATGTTAATGGATGTTTGGTGGTAGTGAGAAATCAAAACACTAAGAGTACAAGTTTTACTGCTTACTGAATTTACTATCAGGAGAGGAGGTAGACACTTTAAAAGAGAAACTGTTAAAATATGCCAATAACATGGCATCACTTTGAAAAATCCTGTAACTCTCCTGGCATTAAACAAGTTATTGCTCAACTAACGGAGAAGAAAAAAAGAAACTTAACCTCGCTATCTCATAATTTCTCAATTACTAGTAAATGTTCACAAAATGATTAATCAGAGTGATAGTTACCCAAAAGTTGATTCACTGGATAGAGGCAGACAACAGGGTTAAGTGGAGTGGAATTTAAAGTAGAAAAAATATTATAAGTTATTATTAATCAGTAGACTTTTTATATCTTTATAATGCTTGATTTTCTAGGAAACAAGAGAACCGAGAGGTAATGGGTGCTCAGACAAAAAGCTGTTTTCTGCCACCCACTCCTCAATATCTTACTCTAAGTCCTCTTTTCTATTTATCCAGTAAATAGTCCCTGAGTGATCTCATGTTTTCAGTTATTTTCTGTGCTGAAAATTCCCTAGTCTGTAACTCCAAACTGGGTCACATTGATGAACTCAAAACTCCTGTCTCCCAGGGTATAGGATGTTTGCACATGGCACCTCTATTTCATCATGTCCAAACAAACATCACCCACCCTCTTTATCTTTGAACCTATTTATTTTTCTTCACGTTTTCCTTTTTTTTTCATCTACATCCATACAGTTTTGCAACCTAAGAATCCAACAGTCATCCCTGACTCCCCTCCGTTCCTCGAATCTAATTACTCACTGTGTACTGTAAATTCTACACTTTAAATATCGCTGCATCCACTTCTTTATTCCACTCTCACTATGTCACTCCAGGCCACGATCCAATAATGCTCGCACCACTTTACCTCCCACGAGTATCTAGGCCACTCATTTTCATTGAACTTCCACTGCCGCCTCAAGTATTTTTGGTCAAAGCATTTCTTGAAGAAAACACACACAGAGAAACAATAAATAGGTGAGGTGATGGTGATGGTTGTGTTAACTAGATGAGGGGTATTTTTTCACAATGCATACATGTAATAAGTCGCCATGATGTCAACTTTGCATCTTAGAATTTTACCCCACTTTCACCTCAATAAAGCTGAAATTTAAAAAGAAACATAAAAAAGGAGATGCTGAATATGATGGAATGATATAACCTCATTAGTAAATCACTTTTATTTCCATATTATTTAGGGCAATGGTGTCAGTAAGTCAGAAAAAAAAATAATTTACATCATTGAAAGGCCTCAGTTCAATTAAGATCTGAGATATACCAAAACCACTGGTTTAATTATTTTTTTTTAAATAAGAAGTAATATCTTTAAAATGCATATAAGTGAATCTGGCCCTGACCTAATCGAACCAGGATCACCTGGTTCAGAGGTTTATGTTCAACCATTGAGCTACACCAGCCAGGCTGGAGAGACAATATTTTTGTTGAAATGTGCAAAGTTGAGATCACCATTAGTTTAAAGTATGGATTTATGTCAAAATAAATTATTTCATGCTTTAAATATCTTCATTGGGCATTTTTAAAAGGGTAAAAATGAAATATCTGAAAGAAGCAACTTAAAATATTTTGTTTTAATTTGAAGAAGAATGCTTCTTTCTTCCTAAAAACTCTGCTGTGCTATCTTTAAGACTTGAATTCTGTCCTTAATCTCATGGTATTTTTTATTAAATGCACAAGAGTCCCTTAAATTATCTTCATGCTGTCACCAAATTAGATAGGAGGCAATGATTTTAAAAATCAGATTTATTTTCATGTTTTTAGTTTAACCTATTTGTTGTTTGAGAGGTAAGACTAAAGTTGATTAACAGTGAGGATTTCCTGAAATCACAGAGCCAATGTAAAGATAGGTCTAAGATGAGAACTGAGGTTTTCTGATCCAACAACAATCTTTTGAATCACACTGAGCTTTAATTCTTAATTCTTATACTTAAATACATGATACATTATATCTAGTTCCAATAGATAACAGGCTGTTATAAATGAAATATTCCAATAACACATAATTTTATGTTATAGGCAACAATATTTAAGCTTTAGAATAGTTTTAATGAATATATATCTTTGTGATAATAAAAATATCTATATCTATATATCTATATCTATATCTATATCTATATCTAATCTATATCTATATCTATATCTATCTATATCTATATGGCTAAGTGACTGACCCTACATCCATCCAACCATCCAACAGACCAGCCAGTACATACGACATGCACTGGCAATTTAAAAATAAACATTGACTCGTACATGCACGATACATATAAAGCTCTCACTAGGACCAATTGCACGTGTATGTTTCGATCTGTCATTGTTGACTGTGAATTTGGTTGTTTTTGTTGACATTCTGAAGCTGAAAAAAAGTGGAAATTTTCACACCTATTTCAGTGATGATTCCATCCATTCAAGGGATGGTGCCAAAAAGGAAAATTTTCCCATCGAATTTCTTAATAGTATTACTCCTTCAGGAATGCCGTGTTATAAATTAGAATTGAAAGTAGTCTGGGTCATGCCACGGGGACCAGAGTCAAGTCCTCACCCATCCTCATGTGCCTCAAAATCATGCGAGACCCAGACCCGGCTGGCCCCACCCCCACTGGGCTAGACCCAGACCCGGCCGGCCCCACCCCCGTCTAATTCTGCAGGGTGGGGGGTGCGGCCTAAGGTTGCCAGGCCCAGCGCCGGGGCTGAGGGTGTGGCCTGAGGTCCCCGTCAAGCCCCGTGGGAGGGATGCATGGCCTGAGGTCCCCAAGCCTGGCGCCGGGACAGGGGTTGCGGCCTCAGGTCCTCTGGCCCAGCGCTGGGGTAGGGGGTGTGGCTGAGGTTCCCCAGCCCAGCACCAGGGCAGGGGGAACGGCCTGAGGTCTCCTGGCCAGGTACCCTGCCTTGCCCCAGCACCACACATCCTCAGGTCCCTGCTGATTGCTCATTAAGGCTCATTACAGGAACTCTGCCTCCGCTGTAGGTACAGCCACCTTGTGTTACAGGATCCCCGCCTCTGCTGTGGGCACAGCCATTTGTGTAATGGAATCCCTGCCTCCACTGTGGGTGCAGCCATCTTGTTATGGTGTGATGGTCAATTTGCATATTCCCTCTTTATCAGATAGGATTGCTAATTGAGATGCACAGTAAGATTATATGAAGAAAGTCCATTTGCTCATATCTCAACTTGCATGAAAGAATACTAAGAAAATTAGTTAAATAAACTTGCTATTTGTTTCAAGAATATTGTTGAGAATGTTGCTTAGTATCACCTGTATGAAAATCCATAGAATAAATCTTTCATAGGACTTGGTACCAGGAAAAGTCATGAAATTAATCATTTATTTTACCTCTCTCCTTTTTTGTTCATACTAGGAAACTTAATCCAAATGTGCAGCCCAACTTAAAACTGAGTAGCCATTGGTAACATATTTCTAAATAATAAATTTACCATATTTACTGTTTTGAATGAGGTTTCCTATTCCTTTTATTCACCTGGCTTATTTCTCCTTTTACAAATCCTATTTCAATATGGATAGATACATATATTTGATATGCTTTACTAAAATATATATGAAGTGGCCAATAAGTACATAGAGAGTTCTAAATTTCAGTAATAATTGAAAATATATATTTTAAAGCCATAATGAGTTAGCACTATACTTCTACAAGAATGGTGAACATTAAATAAACATACCCCCCAACAAAAAATAAATAAAAAATGGTGACATCAAGGATTGGTCAAAATGTAAACAGGAGCAACTAAAAATTCCATATACTTTCAGTAGAAGTATAAATATGTATGCAAAATTTGAAAAAAAATTTAGCAAAATGTTTTGCTAAAGCTAAACATATGAGTAGCCACAACTCAATAATTCTGCTCTAATGTATGTTGCCTTCAAAGATGCTACCCATGTGCACTGAAAGGCATGTACAAGGAGTATCAGCCGCCAAGCAGTAACCACTCCAAGGTCATCAGCAGTAGAATTTATAAATAAAGTGTGGTATATTCCTACAAATTATGCTACACAGCAAGGGAATATTGAAATAATGATACTAAATCTCACAAACATACTGTAGAGTGAATAAGACCAGAAACAAAGGTACACATATTTTATGATTCCATTTATATGAAGTTCAAAACAGGCAAAGTTAACCTTTGGTGTGAAAGTCAGGTATTGGTTGCTTTTGGGGAAATGAGGAGCAGTGATTGGGGCTGAGCAAGAGGAGAGACTTCATAGAGTGCCTCATTGCTGAAAATTCATAGAGATGGACACTTAGGATTTGAACAATCTTTTTTTTGCCTGTTTGTGATACATGAAATAAATAATCATATTTACCTTAAAATGATATTACATCACAAATATTTGTGTGTCACAGTCCAAATAGTCTTAGGAGAAAATAAATAAATAAATAAATAAATAAATAAATAAATAAATAAATAAATGCATTTAAAAAACAGCAATAAGTGATAAAGGACAAAAAAACCCAAGGGGATTTTTTTTATCAAGTGCTCATATTGACATCTGCCAACATATAAACTCACTGTCATTTGTGCATAGTGCACATTTTAGAGAATGTCTTGTGTAAAGTGAGTTATGAGTTCTTAACATTTTAAACATAAGTCTGATCTATCCTAAATATTATGGAATAGAAATGAGAGCATGAGAAATAATATTTTCCAAAATTCAATTCAGGAAACATTAGCTTTTATGTTTGTATAAGAGTTTTTTTATCTTGAAGGTTAGAAGGAAAAATCAAGTCGCAAAATATTACTTATCTTCAGGCTGTTAAGTCACCAACAAGGACAATACTTTGTTAGTTAAAAAAAAAAAAAGCCTGTGAAGCAAACCTTCATTAGCCATTTAATATGGGTAGTTTGCATCCATTATAATTACCCAATCCTTAAAACCTCTAGAGTGAGTTTTTACTTTTCCTTTGGCTATATGCCCACTTTCTTAAGTTGATTTATTAATGTCCAAGGTTGCTTTGCAGTTTTATCCTTTTAGCAATAATAGATGCAATATATCACAAAAACAAATTTTTAAGAGAACATCATTAGAGTGATGTAGCACTAGTAATAAACCCCTTCACACTTGGATGAACTTAAATCAGTTTCTCTTTATTGATTTTTGGTCATAACATAATTTTAAAGTTCAACTCAGTTAATAAAAAAAGATTTCCTCTGGTGTTATGGGCCAAATTCTTGTGCTCTATGTTTCTACTTCATTTGTGGAAGACTGTTACACTTGTATCATATATGGATCTTGAAGAGATAGAGCAATGAGAATATTATTTTGTGATAATTTTTATGTATATTTTCCTCCCCTTTTCTTGATGTGAATTCTTCAATTCATCCTTATCATGATAGGATTCAATAATTCCATGAGTGAAAATTTACTAGGACATAATTGCCTCCAATTTATGTGTATCTGTGTGTGTGGGTGGTGGTGGGGGGGGTCAGGGTAAAATGTAAAAATTCAATATTTATCAAATATTATCAAATACAAATAAACTGTTTAAATTATTTAGTCTATGCATTTTCTGAGAGCATTTTAATTATTTTTGATAATTATGTGATCGTGTTCTTTAGGTTGCTACTTTTTTTTTTAACATGGGATTAAAAGTCCTACATGAAAAGTGGGTAGTTTACTAATTTTGCATTTTGTTCACTAAACTAGACTTAAAAATTAATTAATCTAACTTGTTTTAAACATTATGAATCAAAGACTCTATGAAGAGTCTATCCTATCAGGAGAATTAGTTTCTTTATCCAGAATTTAGTAATTAAATTCATGTGAAAAGGTAAAAAATTCTAGGTTGTATATGAACTCAAGTAAGGATGTTAAACTTCTATTTACTGCTCTTCTTCCTGTAAAACTGTGTCTATAATAGTAATTCTCTTTTTCTACCACTGCAATATAACACATTACATGTAATTCATGATTCCCTGGGCTCAGTCAAATATAGTCCACAGACAGCATTTATAAAATTCCCAGCTCTATCAATATTTCCTGGCCTTTAGTTTTTTTACACAAGGAAACTAAACAATGCATGAAAACAAAAGTTCACACTATTATAACCTTGCATCCACTTTATTTTTTAAAGCAAATTATTAACAAATTAATTTGGTTTATTTTTAAATATCATAATATAATAATCACATACTGAAGAGAACGGTAGCATCAGGCAATTAGCAATCAATGGTTTGAAGAACATTTAAGTATAATTGTATTATTAGCTTGGATGATAATATATTTTCACTAACTCTTGATTTTGACAGAAAGGCAATGGATACATGCTCCATTATGCATCAGCTTTAAAAAGATCAGTCTATATTTATTAATTGATCTGGAATAAAATAGTCCTCTATCAGATTGACCAGAGCAAAAATCCAAACTATACATCTCCAATATCTCTCCATCACCTCTTGTCAACACATCTTAACGTCTTTGCAAGTTCAAATGTGATCTAACTTCTGAAATTCACTTAAAATGTGTTTACTCATTCAACAAATATTTATTTAGTAAGGCATTCTATATTAAGAACATAGGAGAAAATATAAGACAGAGAATTCCCTCCTCAAATAAAACGGCGGACAATCTAAGTGAAGCAGACATGGAATCATTTGTCAGTATAGTAACACATGTAGATAGAGGGTGGCCAGAATTAGTTAAGCAGACAATAGATATTGGAGCATAAATTCCCAGTGAAAAAAGAAGAAAACTATCCCATTTCTTGCAGTGATAGCCAGGCTTCCATCAGAACACATCAAATACATTTGGAGGTAGTTTAACAGAGCCATTCAAACAGAGGTTTCAGAATCATAAAGAACTGTTTCAAATTCAATTTAAGACACTAGCCATGCTGCAGAGGCTAGATACTTTTCTTGTACTTAAGCTTAACATACTTAATCTATAAAATGAGACCACTAGAATTTTTGTAAAGGTTGAGTGAAATAATTTGTGTAAAACTCCTAGGTTCTAGAACATAACACATGATCAATAAAGTGCAGGTTTTACCTACACCATCTATAACTTAAGACAGAATTTTTTCGAGCCAATGGGCAGAATGATCACAATCAAGATGATTATTTATTTGTAAATGAGCTATAAACATTATATATATTACTGAATGCCTAATGCCATCAGTGTGGCTCTATGACATCATCTATAATAATAAAAGCGTAATATGCTAATTAGACCAGATGACCTTCTGGACGAAGCCAGGGCTGTGAGTGCTGAAGCAAGCCACCGCGGCTGCAAGGGCCGAGCCCCTTGCACAAATTTCATGCATTGGGCCTCTAGTGTAACGTAATAATCTTCAAAATGAACATTAGAAAAATGATAACACTGTTTTGCTGATGAGTACTGCTTTAGAAATATTGGCATACAATCTTTTTTAGGTTGCACATAATTACAGGACCTTTGAGCTTCAGTTGGTAAAAATGTCAGTCCTGTGTGGTTTTATTTAATAACATTTGTTGTACAAATTAAATGTTTCTAAGAAAGACTTATTCAAAAATGATAGGCAATTTAAAGCTCCCATAATATATCAGATAGAAAAAAAATTTTTTTCAAAACCTTAACTCTATTCTTCAAAGACTAAAACATTATTATTCTGGCTATGGCAATCATCCTTTTGTTTCATCTATTTGTTTGCTTGTTCATTTATAAGAATCCTGAGATGGTAAGACAATAAGAAAATAGAGGGCAGAGTCAGGCCATGTTCTCATGAGACTTTACCCTATGAGGCAACATCCAGAATTAATAACATCTGAACCTAGAGCTAGTCAACCAGCTAATTGCTTTCAAGAATGGTCATCATTAATCCAGATATTGCCATTTCATTTCAGTTAAATAAGGAATTTCACACTGGCAAAAGAGTCTACAGTACTCATATCTTGTTCAAGGTTGACTGCTTCTTTCTTAGTGAGCCGATGGCTCATGCTTGCACGTATGAGCATTGTGGTATTTACCCTGGTAATCTAGGTTCCTGTGCTTGGAAGAGATGTGAGATCCACACAAATCCTCAATTTACACTTATTATATAGAATGAGATAATCAAAACTCCAAATATAATCATGTTTACTATTTTTTAAATCCCAACATATTTTTTAAATTTTCATCATATTTCCTAGAACATTTATTTTGCAATGTATGGCGCTTTGTAAACCACTCAAATGTACTTATTTAAAACACACACACACACACACACACACACTCCCCGTGGAATACATGGAACACAGGGAGTGATTCCTGCTAGAATTCATTTATTTTTTGTGATACTGAAAACTATATATAATTGTATTATTTTCTGCTTTTAAAAAAAGAAGAGAGACTGTATAATCACAACATCATGAAGTGGCGGATTTTAAGATTATGGTCCAACCCCCTAAATTTAGAAACTAAGGAAATGGGATTTAAATAAATTAGGACTTTAACCAGTAAATGATGAGCTAAGCCCATTTCTTAATTTGTCCTCTAAACATATTTCTGTGAAGTATAGACATATAAAGTAAGTGGTAAAGTAGTGTTTTCATAAAGTTGTTTTCATAGCAATCAATAAGGAGATATTATTCTACCTTTATACTGGAATTCTCAGATAATACTTTAGAACTGTTAAACAAGCATGTAGAAAATCCCCAAATTATAACATTACTCAAAATTCTTCAATAGAGATTCTTCAATGAAAAACAAGAATATTTAAGCAATTCCCTCAACTTGAGACTGACAAAATATATTGTGATTCCAAATAGTTCATTTTGAAAACCTTCTTCCACTTGTGTTGGTTAAATTCAGAATAGCTATCATTGAGGGAAAGAGTAAAAATATAAATGCATTATTAACACTAGCTCCATCTGCAGCATCCCTCCATTGCATAATGAGCCTCCCTAGATGCTAAAAAGAGCCAATGGACAACTATATCATATATCTACCATGTCCTGACCATCCACCCCTGAAATTATGCATGGTTTACTCCTAACCCTTATAAACAGTGATATAAATTGTGAGTGTAACCAAACTCATAATATGAGACACTCTTAGAACCAAAATAGAAGCCTGCACAAACCTTCCAGTTTGTCAATGAAAACAGTCTTTTAATATAAAATAACAGTTTCATAACTTTCTAAATGAGCTTTCATTTTTAAAGAATCTTTATTTCAGAAATGAAACATTTTTTTTTATCCATTTGAGAAAAAAAAAAAAAGGATTTTTTCATCAGTATTGCCAGAGGTGAAGGAACCTTCTAGGGTGAAAACCTATTTCAACCACTGCAGTACCTTCGGGATAAAGAAAACAGTTTTAATTTTGGATAATAAATCACTTTTGCAGCATTTCAAAGATCAAGAAACTTGCTTATCACAACAGAATTTTTTTATCACAATGTAAAGTCCTCAGGCAATGAGGACTGCAGAAAAATCTTTCTTCTTCTATAACTGGATCAATATTTTTGAGTATATAAATATATGTATTCATTGAGTCTCTTTCACCTACTATATTTCATATTTGCAATAAATTCTTCAATGTCACAGGAGACTGGAAGACCTAAATTAAATCTGACACACAAATACACTATGAAGTAGACATAAACACACACACACACACACACACACACACACAAAGTTTCTACTCACTATTCTGAATACTCAGCATTGCATTGCCCTAGTTATAAAACCAGAAATTTGGCTTTGTTTCCCAGCATAAGAGTCTACTGAGAGGAATGATAGCACAGGAAAATAAATAGGGTATACTGTTCCCTAGGATCTCCTGATTCTGGAATAATAATACATCTCATCGTGTTTGAGATGACAACAAAGAACATGTTGATAATGATCAACACATTATGTCAAAAGGTCTTTGTATGTACTTTTCTCTCTGGCTAGAAGGTCCTTCCCTCCCAATCTAATCCAATTAATGATTTTGTATTCTTCATTTTTTACAAAAATAATATATTTGGAGGGGTGTTTTCTGACTTGCTTTACCAGGCTAGATCCCCCAAATATATATTGTATGTACTTCTATGCTTATTCTATTACTAGTGACCTGGTGAACAAAATTCGTGCATTGGAGGGGGGGGGGGGTGTCCCTCAGCCCAGCCTCCACCCTCTCCAATCTGGGACCCCTTGGGGGATGTCCGGCTGCCGGTTTAGGCCTGATCCCACAAGCACCCTCTCGCAATCTGGGACCACTGGCTCCTAACTGCTCACCTGCCTGCCTGCCTGATTGCCCCTAACCACTCTGCGTGCCAGCCTAATCACCCCTAAATGCCCCGTACTGGCCTGCTCACCCCAACTGCCCCCCCTGCCAGCATGATCACCCCAAACTGCCCCCCTGCTAGCCTGCTCACTTCCAACTGTCCCCCACTGCTGGCCTGATCGCCTCTAACTGCCTCTGCCTCGGCCCCGCCACCATGGCTTTGTCTGGAAAGGCATCTGGAAGATCTCCTGGAAGGTCTCCAGGTCTAATTAGCATAGTACCCTTTTATTAGTATAGATTATTGGTATGATTGATCAATTAATATTTCAGAACACCATCACTGCGATGTAAGCTGAGGACAAAAATCATGCTTATTTCTGACAATTATGTGTCTCTGGTTTCTGACAAAGAATTTGATAGTTTTCCGTATGTTTGCATTGAAAAGTATTAATGATTCAATTCAAGAACTTTCTGTTTTCTAAAACCCAGTTTGTAGTAGGCTTCAACATCACCTTCCTACTTGTTAATAAAGGAAGTCACCACTGTATCGCACGCTATGATTGAAACATGTATCTGAAAACAGAAGCCATATTTGAGTGTCAGTCTCTAGTCTGTACATATATATACAATTGAGTATAAAAAATGAAACTTCTTTGAGTTAATGGCATCTGTAACAGCAATTTGGATGTGAGCTGCTGATATCAATGCAAAAGAGAGTATGCTTATGAGCTTCAGGTAATTATTAAGCAGTAAATGAACATGTAACTTCAACTGATATGCAAGGCATTCATTTTCTAACAAGGGTATCTTTGGTTAAAATTTACCAATGATCGGATCCTCAACATATTGAGGAAATGGTCCGGTATATAATCAAGAAACCATGATTTTAAGTGCCATAATCACTTCAAATTTGTCTCAATGTTATTTTTTCTAGTTTTTATCTTTAAAGTAACTCAGCACTTTAATTTTTTGTTATTGATTTAGTCTCTTCTTAGAAAATTATTTTTAAATTACTATCGCATTAGTAAATCACTATTATTTGATGTCCAAGATTTTAGCATCCAATGAAACAATATCACACTTTTAATTCTTCCATTGAATCATCAGTGCTTGAACTTACTCAAATGAAAGCCAAGAAAATGAATCCTGAACACTTTCAATGAACTTTTTTTTGTTAATTGCTTTCCAGCCAACATAACATATATTAGGCTAGTAGTAACCTAAAACATCTATAGGAAGCAGTCAAATTTCTGTTTTTACTTCATCCATAAGTATTAAAAATTCTATAAAATATTTATTTATATGCATATTAACATTATTTGATATTATTATCAAACATGTTTAGTAGTAGAATCAAGAATTTTATTCTCTAAAATTATGTACATTAATGCTATAATTTTTGCTTTTAACCACATATTTACAGCAAATATAAAGTCAATTCAAGAATCATATTCAACCCTTTTCTTTTTCTCAATCTACATGAACTTCATTGTTCAAAAATGTATGAAATTGAAAATAAAGGTCACAAGTCAAGCAAAGTCAATGTTCCGTGACTTCAGGTATGCTATTCTGCAGTTATCAAATAGATTTTCATGTGGCTCATGAGCTTGACACTTAGAAATAACTTGGGGGGGTGATCAACAGAGTTATGCTATATTTGTTTCAGATGGGAGGTTGAGATAATGAAATCAAGTTTTCCAGTATAAATAAAAATGAAACCCGGTTAACGTGTTCCAGCTAAGTAAAAATAGGAAAAAAGGGACACATGTATATCACTCTTCTGCTTATCCATTTACCCTTCACAAATTAAAATACACACAAAAACAAAAAAGAACAACAAAACAGTGAGGACTCTGAAGTATCTCTGACATACCAATATTTTGACCATAGCTCTAAGTAAACAATTAACTCCCCTACTGAGTGGAACAACCAAGCACCTTGGCAGGCAGAGGTAACATGCAGGGTAAAAATACATAAACTAAGTAATGAAGAAGTAATGCATTTAGAGTCACACCATTTTAATGGGAATTGGGGTAAGATTGCAAAAAAAAATGGGGTAACAAAAATTTGCAACCGAAAGTTTCCTGAAAGAAAGCAAGTCTTTTAATATTGAAAAATGTGTTCTGAATTTGCATTTTAATTTTAAGAAAATATGTTACCATCCCCATGTTCTTTGTAATGATGAAATAATCCTAACTACCACACTAATCAATCTCAGTCAAAATTCACATTTTTCTAAGCCATTTTTACTATATTAAATCTAAATTTATTATATGCCAATCCATTCATATTTTAGGTCTCTTTTAGAAATCATGTGAAAACTTTTGAAGCCCTTTTTCATTACAGAATTTTAGGAACTTTTACTGTGTAAAAACTTTTATCTTCAAACAATTTTCACAGCTTTTATATTGAAAAAAATTCTAATAGCTCCATTATTAACTAATATTATAGTAAACTATTACAAGTATCCAGTTACAAATTTAATTGAAATATTTTTATTAGTTAAGAATGTGTTAATTCTCTGAGAATACAAAACTAAGTATATGATAAATTTTAAAAAATAACAGCTTCCCAGAATTTGGAGAGGTAATTTCTCATTGCTAACATTTACATGAGCTTGAAATAGATCATTGGGCTATAATCTGAAAAGATTCAGTCTATCATCACTATGCATGATCTGTTAAAATATGGCACAAGCAAAGCAAAGTCAATGTGATATTTTGTCACATGATATAAAAAGCTTCAATCCTATATAAGTGGTTAGGATTTACTTAAAACAATGTATTTAATGTATAGTTCCATAAAAAAGTCTGAATTAATCCATCTGCATTTTATAATAATGGAAAATTTACATTGTTTTCTCCTCTAGGGTACTTTTCTTTCTCTATTCCTCTCTCTCCCTCCCTCCCTCCTATTTCTCTCTTTATGGCTTCAAACTATTCCCAAAGTCACATGGTCTTTTTGGTAGGCAGAATTCTAAAATGGCCCTCAAGAATCCTGCCCCATGGTGTACCTTAAATTTGCATGAGTCAAATGAATAAAATATAATTTCACTATCATAATTATGTTGATATTTTTTGCTGATTGTAAAGAAATTTTGCTTTTGTAATTAACAACATCAGTCAGTTGACTTTGAGTTAATAAAAAAGGAGATTAACATGGGTGGGCCTGACCTAATTAGGTGAGCACTATAAAAGTCAGAGCTATTCAACACAGCGAAGGTGTTCTTCTGCTGGCCTGGAACAAAGCAAAGGGTCCTACTGCAAACTAAGTAAGGAGGAAGTCATATGGTTAGGACCTGAGAGTGGCCTGGAGGGTCTGAGAGGAACCCTAGGCCATAAGAAAACAACAACCCTAGTCCTGAGCTACAAAGAGCTAAGTTCTTCCAACAACCTTAATGCTCCTGGAAGAGGACCTCAATCTTCACATAAGAAATCAGCCTTGAATAGCCTGTTGATTTCAGCCTTTTAAGGCTCTGAGCAAGAAGCCCAGTCATGCTGTGCCTGTATTTCTACCTCCACAAAATTGAGATAATTAAATGTATGTTGTTTTGAGCAATTAAATGGGTGATAATTTTTACATAGCAATAGAAATCAAAGTCTTAGTGCTTTATCTGAGTCATAGGAGTCTTCTTCTTCAATAAAGAAAACAATACTATACGATTTTAGGAAAATTTAATAAATTTAAGCTATCTCAAATCAATATAAAACATAATCACTGATAACCATATTTGCTGAATGACAAGCTACAACTTCACACTACTGCTCTATATCAGTCTATCCAAACTCCTTCAGCAATGTACCCCATTAGTCTATGTTCTAAAGAACATAAAGTTATTTTTATTGTCTACTTTAGGTCACAGGTGTTATCAGAGTACTGTCATACTTAAAACAATGAATGAAACACCAAAAAAAGTTTGCTTGAAAACAAGTCCAGCTTGTAAGGCCAAAGAGGTTGGAATTCCTATCAGGATTCAGACACATGCAGCAATAACAGGAACCTAACTTACCACCTTTAAGTCACGCTGGGATCTCCACTCATATGAGGGAAACTGGCTCCCACATGGGAACTGGAAATAGCTTCTAAGAAAATATGTCCACACAGAAAAATGAAGATTACTAGCAGCAATATGAACTCTGACTTAGCTGTAGAAGAAGCAATCTAAGTAAATGGAAAGCTGGCTCAGGACCTTAAAAATAGTGATCCCTACTTTTTTTTCTGTTGTTGAAAAAAGAGTATATGATGATCCCTTCTGTACACGTGAGGTTAATCTCCCTTGAATGAAGCTTTGCTAAATACATATCCTTCTCAGTATTTCTCTCAGCTCATAGACAGTGATTAATTTGAATAGTTTCTTTATAGACTGAGAATCAATTCCTTCAAATAGCAGCTTTATCTTAGTCATAATCAATGACCATTTTATTGAGCATTCAGAGGTGGCAGAGCACCATACATTAAAGAAACACATTATAAGTAATTAAGTCTTTGATTGGTGCTCTTTCCTTACCTTTAGTTGTAAAAAACAACAAATAGCTTTATATCAACTTGGATTCTTATATGATGAAAGCCTATGGTTTTAGAGGGAGAGTTTAAGTGAAACCCAATGCATTATTGTCCAGTATTAGAAAAAAACACCCACAAAAGACAAACAACAACAAAAAACAAGTCTTATGGGAACTTGCTCTGAATGAAAATCAATGCACATTCACAGAGCATAAATAATAATGAGCTTTCTAGTGATGAGGCAGTGTGCTTTGGCATCTCACTGTCAGTGACTGGGCAAATTTGTGGCTTTCTGCCAATCAAACTGAGCTTAAAGGGCATGTCACCATGTTCAAATCATGTTACACAAATGAAAAGATTACACAAGAGAGAAACCGATATCCCTAACTTGCTTTAAGATTCTGTCAAATAATAGAAAACATTCCCTTTCACGCCCATCTCTCTGATTTATGTGAGGCCCCTTCTGATGGTTTCTTGTTATAAAATCAGAAAACTCCATGAGAATTGTAAAATAATCAGCTTTGGTAAATAATACCATTTACTTAAAAAGCAAGAAGCACAGACAACCATTTAAAAATTATTATTGTGCAATTTTGGAATAAGACCACAAAAACGGTCTATAAATATCTCTGGAGGATTTCAAACACAAAACTATATTCAGAGAATCTGAGCATCATCCAGTGGTGAGGCCTCCTCAGAAACGCTTCTGTATTTGCACATTTACTTATGATATATGTTAGAGTGCAATGTAATAGAGGAGGGGAAATAATTTCTCATTAAAAGCACATATTTCCCGTAGACTAAATGAGCCTTCAAGATCTTCATTGGAAACTTTAATTCACATATCCATTCAGCAAGAACATTTTTTATGGGACTATTGTACTTCTATTGATGCCTAGAAATATAATACTGAAGAAAGGAAGAAGCAGAGAACAGAATTTTCTCTCTTCAGAGCCTATCATTATGTGAGATGGTAGATAAATAAAAGCCAAGACCCCAATACCTCCCCTAGGTGCTGCAGTACAGTGGCAAGTAACTGGGGGATAAGACACCTGGGAAAATAAATAAAAATTCAGACAACCAACCAGATGGTGATATATGCAACAGCAAATTGCCACATGTACTAAACCTTTCAAATAGCTCATTTTTATGTAAAGTTTAGAATCTAGACAATAAATGTCAACTAATTGTATCAACTAGGTGAAAATTTATGTACATGTGAGGTATGCTGGCAAGTTTGTAATGCTTGTCTTAAAAGACTTAGGCTCTCTAGAATTGAACAAATGCTCAAGGAAGAAATAATATAATGAGATCTGTGAATTTGTTTAGAATTGAAAATATTAGTATGAATTCATGGAGAGATGGAGAGGTGCAGAGGGAGAGAGTAAGAATGAGAGACAAAGAGAAAGGGGGGAATTACAAGTACAAAAAAACAAAAATAAATAATGTACAGTGTTGTAATTATAGGAAAAAAACAGTCTAAGCAGAAAATATGAGAAAAAAGTAGCTAATAATAATACAGGGTAGTAAAACTAGGAGAGCAGAAAGAAAAAAGTTCTATGTAAACATATCAGAGCAACTAACCCTGAAAAAAAATGTAATAGGGGCTCAAGAATATCTTCAAATTTAAAATAATGCATTGGTGAAGTCTAGGTGGATTAAATGCAGAGCTGAAAAAGTTGGAGATGGTGTGCTAGCATTGAGCAAGCTGCCCTGTACATGGAACCATATATGCAAAAACACATGGTTAAGTGAAACCATGGCCTGTTCCATTTGGAGCACTCTAGAATGGGGTCCATCTGTCACAAGAACCAAGAATAGAGAGATAGCCAGGGCCAGTAAATCAAGCTCAGTATTTGGATTTTACAGTGAAGGCAAAAGAGGTCAGGAGAATACTGTACCAGGGGACTGTTCAAGTTCATTTTAGAGAGCTCTCTGTTTTAGATGGAGTTAAGATTAAGAGCAGGAAGGTATATCTTAGGGTTATTACAGTTATCCAGGTGATAAATAATGAGGGTCTAAGAAATTAGTGGTTCTGGAATAGAGAGGAGAGGAGAAGCCTACTATATATATATTAGAGACCCATTGCATGAAGATTCACTCAATAGGCCTTCCTTCTCCTGCCTGCCGGCACCGGTTTTCTTCTGGCACCCAGGACCCAGGCCTTTGGTCCGGCCACAGTGGAGAAGCCAAGCCTCTTCAATCTTCAGCTGTCTTCAGTCTTCGCTCTGCACCTGCATATGCAAATTAACCACCATCTTGGTTGGGTTAATTTGCATACTCATCCTGATTGGCTGGTGGGCATAGCGGAGTGACACCAATTTGCATGTTTCTCTTTTATTAGTGTAGATATAAAGTAAATTCATGGGATTTAGGCTTTGTTTTCATGTAGGGGTGAAAGAAAAAGAGTTGAAAATAATGACCATGGGCCTGGTTCAAGTCATTGGTTTGATAGGATTCCCTTAAAAGAATATGGTATGTAAAGAAGAAAATAAAGATTAACGAGAGAAGAAGACTATGATGCTTGGACAGAGTTTACCAAGATACCTTCTTTGGCAATTCGGTCTTCCAAAACTAATTTTACTTTTCTGTTTCTGCAATTTTTTCATACAGTTTTACAGAAAACCAGAAATAACTGAGCATTATTATAAACAGGTTTTGAAGGAATGATTTCATGGTAAGAATGAAGAAAAAAAAAATCAGTCATTACTCATAGACAAAAACCTTAGGGTGTCCCAGAGAACAACTTTTAAAGTCTTTCACTCTGGCCTTCCATGAGTCACTTGCCTGGACTCCTGATGGGCTTATACCTAGAGAGGCCTGGAACTTAAAAAAGAGCATCTTTCCCTTCCATCTTTCATCATTTCAGATTGAAATGGCAAAGCGCCTGGTACCACAGGTAAGTGCCAGAAACAGCATTAAAAATTTGGCTCTTGTTAAATGCCTTCGAAGAAACCTCTGTTTTCATCAGGAAATGGCAATTACATGGGTAATACGGCCTGCCAAGGTTCATTCTGGAGAAGGGAAGTAGTCCATAGTGTGGATATTTCCCTTACATTTGTTTACAGTTTCCACATATTACTTTTCATGGAAGCAGATGATAAAAAAATAAATAGCATCAATTCAGCAGTATGTATACTATTTATTGTCCTTATAGTTTTAGTCCTCCAGTACCAACACAGGTAACCCTTGCATGCGTTTATGTATTTGAACAAAATCCTGCAATCAACTAGGATACAAAATATGTTGGTTCATTTTCCTATCTAATTTTCTCCTCATTATTTATTTAAAATTTAGTTCCTTCTTCAATCTCCTTTCTAAGAGAATTTTAAATAAGGATTTAATCATCTTAATGTTAAATCATACAACTATCAGCAACAGTGTTATATTTGCAGCAGGGTTTTTTGTTTGTTTGTTTTTTGTTTAGATTTCTAGTCTTCCTATAACTCATGTAAAAAGCAATAGCTTAAAGAAGCCAAATGTAATATTACAATCTCCTGTAGATAGAGGAGTGCTACATACAATCACTCTCCAAAATATTCATAATAAGAACAATGGAAAGAAAATGGAATTTGGGCAGGGACTTCAAAGTGCTTTATCAGTTCTGGTACTCTCTGATAATGGTCTTTATTAAATCACTTAACTTCACTGAGATTTCTTCACAGGTAAATAGGAATAGCACACACATGTATTTCTGACAGGATTAAATGAGGGCTACATGCTACAACTTACATCAGAGTGCTCTGTGGGGAGTAAATCACCATCCAAAATATTATCAAGATAGTTATTTCCAACCTCCATTGGGGTCCTGAAACTACTTCCGAAGGTAATTTTCATCATCTCCACCTTAAGCAGTCAGATGTCGTAAACGCCTGTCTATTCCTCTGCTACTTGTTATTTTCAGGTGAAGTGGCTGAGTTACATCCCATTCAAAGTATTTCCTTGCTGAGCACAGTTGCTTTTATTCATAACCCCGGTTTTTTCCTCCATTTGAAACACAATTCAAGCATCAAGAGGTATGAAAACAAAAGCTTCTGCTAATAGATAACTACAAGAACACAAGTGAAAGACAAAAGTTTTGCATTTACCAGAACTCAAATACTACAGGGATTGGATAAGAAGCTTTTCAGAGGAGGGAAATCGAGTTAAATGGAAAATATTGTTGCACGTTCATGAGAAAAGTAACACAAAAAGAAGTGAAATGGAAAAGCAGCAAAATCACCTACCTAGAGTTTGTAAAATCCAAAGTTTAGATTAAAATGTCCATCTTCTTGGCTTTGTAGCCATGGGAGGATACCTTCATCTTTCTGAAGTGCTTATTATAAAATCTTGAATTTATGCCCTTGTCAAATGGAACGTCTTATTTGATCTCTCATGGACATGGGGTAAGAATAAATAAGAACAACGTATACATGTTTTCTTTAATCCGTGAGTTACTCATTAAGAAAACTGGCATAGGGATTTGAATGCTTTCTTGAAATCATGTATTAAAATGTAATTTTACTTCCAGGAAATGACTAGCTATTAAATTTATTTCCAGATAATTAATAAAATGAAAGTATTCAAGTAGAGGAGAGAAAACCTAGAGATTTCATAATGCTATCAAAGAGTAGCACTATATTTGAAGAAAATATAAACATTTATCTATATTTTTCACTGTCAATAACAAATATACAGATTGATATAACATTTTTAGAAGAAAAAAAAACAACAACACTGATCCTATGATTGCCAGGGGGAGTCATCTATCTCACCTACAAATGGCCTAATAAGAGGTCAGCCACCTTTGCACAGCCACCTTCAATGATGAGAAATTCACCACTCCTCAAGAAAGGCCATTTTGTTTTGTCAGCTGTAATTAATATTGAATCCTCCCTATTACTAGAAAATACCTTTTTCATTGCAACTTCCACCATTACCACCCCTTAAATGTTTACAGAATTTTCCCTTCATTCCTGCATGTGATAGCCTTTATATATATTTAATATATTTTTATTAATTTCATAGAGGAAGGAGAGGAAGAGAAAGATAGAAACATCAATGATAAGAGAGAATCATTGATCGGCTGCCTCCTACACATCCCACACTGGGGATTGAGCTGGAACCCAGGCATGTGCCATGACAGGGAGTTGAACTGTGACTTCCTGGTTCATAGGTTGATGCTCAACCACAGAGCCACACTGGAAGGGCTATATAACCTTTTTTAGTTGTTACAGTCTGAATTAATTACTCTTTAGGGCTTCTATAGTCTTTTTTTAAAATTAATCCTCACCCAAGGATATTTTTTCCATTGATTTCAAAGAGAGTGAAAGGAAGGGGGAGGAGGGGAAAGAAAGAGTGAGAGAGAAACATCAATGTGAGAGAGATGAGGAGCGAACCAGCAACAGAGGTATGTGCCCTTGAATGGAAATTGAGCCTGCTCTAACCATTAAGCTTCCTGGCAGGGCCAGCCTTTGTATTTTTGAAGATAGTTTCTTCTCCTTGAATTTTCTCTCTCAAACTAAATATTTCACTTTTTAAAATGTATTCTTCTTATGACTTTCTATCAGGTGCCTACACCATCCCATATATATATTTTTTAAAAACTCCAGTTTCAAAGACACAATGTCCAGAGGTGAGAACACATCAAGAACATAAGATCAGAAACCATAAGACTCCTAGGGGAAAAAAATGTGCTTCTTGATATTGGCCTTGGCGATAATTTATTGGATATGACCCAAAAGCATAGGCACCAAAAGCAAAAATCAACAAGTGGGACTACATCAGACTAAAAAGCTTCTGCACAGCAAAAGAAACTGGAGAAAAGATCTGTAAGCCATATGTCTGATAAGAAATTACTCTCTGAAATATAAAAGGAACTCATACAACTTGGCAACAACAGCCACAAAACCAAATAGTCCAATTTAAAAATGAGCAAAATAACCAAACAGGTATTTCTACAAAGGACACAAAGAAATAAACATGTATATATGAAAATGTCACTAATATTATTAATTACCAGGAAAATGCAAACCCAAAACCAAAATGCAATATCACCTCACACCTGCTAGGGTGGCTATTATCAAAATAACAAAAGATAACAAGGATACTTTTTTATTGAATGTAGTAGGGTGACATTGGTTAATTAATTATATAGGCTTCAAGTGCACAATTTTATACTTCATTTGTATATTGTGTTGTGTGTTTATAACCCAAAGTCAAGTTCCCTTTACCCTGTTTTACCACTCCCACCCCTTTGCCCTCTGATAAGCATCACACTGTTGTCTGTGTCTATATGTTTGTGCCTTTTATTTTGGCTTAATCCTTCACCTTTACCATCCAGCCCTTAAAGCCCCCTCCCCTCTCAGAGCAAGGATTCTTTACAAGGATGTGGAGAAAAGGGAACCCTTGGACACTTTGGGAGGGGACATTAATTGGTACAGTCACTATGGGAAACAGTATGAAGGTTCCTCAATAAATTAAAAACAGAACTACCATAGGAGTAGGAATTCCACTTCTAGGGCTATATCCGAAGGAACGGAAATCAGGGTCACAGAGGGATATTAGCACTCGCATGGTTACTGCAGTATTATTCATGGGAGGCAAGACACAGAAGCAACCTAGGTGGCCATTAATAGATAAATGGCTAAAGAAAATGCTAAGTACATAACATGGGATATTTTTCAGCCTTAGAAAATAATAGAATCTTGGCATTTGAAACAAAATGGTTAAATCCAGAGGTCAATTTCCTAAGTGAAATAAGCTAGACACAGAAGGGCAAATACTACATAATATTACTTAAATGAGGAATCTAAAAGAGTCAGACTCATAGAAGTAGAGAGTAGAATAGTGGTTGCCAGGGGGAGGGAGATAAAGGGAGGTGTTAGTCAAAGGTCTAACATTTAAGTTATACAAGATAAAAAAATTCCTAGAGATCTACTGTACAGCATACAGCCTACTGTTCATAATATTCTATCATACACTTAAATATTTGCTAAGAAAAAAGATCTTATTCAAAGTGCTCTTATCACAAAGTAGTAATAATGGTGATGGCTAAATAAATAGTTATTTAATCGTTATGAAAGGAACTTTGGAATCACAACAATTATGATCATATTAATAATGATAGTGATGATGATAATGCATGATCTATCATCTCATTTCAGAGGTAGTTTCCCCATAAATCAATAAAGACAATTAACCTGGTAGACATTTCTAGTGAGAAGACAGATAATTTTAGCAAAGTAAAATTAATAAACTTGTATTTATAAGTATACAATAGGTAATTCTCATTCAGTTATAAAATACAACTTTTCAAATTGAGTATTTTACACTGAACTTTAAACTTATTATTAAAGGTGGCATAGCAAGTTATAAATTTTAACAGAAGTTGGTATTGAATAATTTTATTTTAATATTTTATTTTATTTGTTTCCTTGTTATCATTTACATCGTGGCACTACAATTTGGAGGCTGTGCGGCTTGTTACTCTAAGACAAATCTCACCTAAGAGGATATGGCAGCGTTCCACACTGCAGTCTGATGGCATTAGACCAAATACGGTGAAAGAAAAAAATATTTTGACAGGGGAGATTGCACTTGAACACATCAAAGTGTCAGTTCAGATATGTGGCATCTGAAAAGCACCCTCTCCTCTTCCCCGTTGCATGAAATTTGCCACCTCTCATTGTCTTCCCAGATGGTTCTCTTCAGCTTTATTCCTGGAGAGCTTTAGTCGACATCAATCTGTTATGCCATTTTCTTGTAATACTAATGTGGCTTCTTTATCACTGCCAATTAATCAATGGCACAGAACAGGGTCTTCCTTAACAGCTAATGTAGTTTCTTTTTTTAATATTAAAAAAAAATTAAAGAGCAGTGACCAGATTGGCAAATCATGTATCTGGCAGACTGTGGCCTCTTAGGAGGCATTCGACTGATGTTAAGGTGAAAGTGTTTTCAAATAATGACCAACAACCATATTTGGATGGTATGATCTCTAGCTGCAGAGTGAGGATAATTCTATGAGATAAGAGGGAAATTAATGTTTTTTGTCATAGCACAGTCACCTCTGCCTTCATGGCCTCATATGGCATATAAGGAAGAAAAAAAAACCTACCAGATTTGTAAATTTTTAGCTTTCTGTTAGTCTTAAGGGCACCAATATCATTATACAAAAGATATATGAAAGCAACCAAATCTACTACAGTTTTAATTTATGATTGGATGACTTATTTTAGAGTAAATATATTGTAGAACAGACTTGCATGGTAAAGTAACAAGTCATGATATTGGCAACAAATACTCATAAATAAGTATCATATTTTCAAATTTTGTTTCTAAAAATAAAAATGAAGTGATAGTTGGATGCAAGCTGAAAACCTGAAATAGATAAAATTGTATCCACCAGACTCAGTTCATAGAATGAACTAGAAGGACTTCAGGTCTCTTCAAGTCCCACCATAATAAAAATATTTTGAAAATTATTATTTTTCTGGTGCATAGTATTATAGTTTTCAGGCAACCAGGGACAACTATGCTAGTCATTCTATGACTAGCAGTTCTGGCGAGTAAGTAGTCATACCCAAATCAATTACTTCAGAGCTCTGAATTGAGGCAAATATCTTCTAGCTATTGAACGATGCCCCTACCTCTGTAATGAAATAATAACTATAGAATCAGAAAGCCTATGTATAAGCAAGAAAAAGAAAAAAATAGGGGGAGAAAATAAGATTTCTCATTAGTAATTGAGATTCAATAAGCGATTATAGCAATGGACTTAATGATCTCTAGTTCCTTCGGGTAGCTTTTTAAATCCACCTTCTTATAGTTAGTAAACCATGTATGTGTAATGAAAGGTGTGCTTTGAGAACAATAGCATGGACCTTGTAATTCAAGTTAATTTAGTGTAAGCACTCAAAAAATAGTCTTTTGCACTATGTACTTAATATTGACTGTGTACACAATCTGCAGGGAGGTGTTCACAGGGTAGAAAGCTTATGGTTCTAACAACATAATAAAAAATATAAAAGGGAGAAAGGAGAATGGTGTAGTGCAACTCATGAATGCTTAGCACATTAATAAAAATAATTTTGCACTACACAGAAAAAGTTTATGAGGTATGTGAAAGAAAATAGCTAAATCATACTATACCCTTTTTCCCACTGTATATTACTATCACAAAAAATCATTTTTTCACTAGTGTCCAAAGGCACCATAGAACAAGTCTCAACTAAAAGACTGTGGGTACTACATAAAATAAAATCTAGAGGTTATGTCTGGAGCATGCTAACAAGACCTACAACAGTGATCTTGCCTTTGAAAACTCCACAAGGCAGAATTTGAAATCAAAATGTACTAAAAAGATAAAAAGTGGTAGAAGGGTCAATAAGAAATTAATTTTTATTAATTCTGCTTTACACTCATCCAACTCATGCAAACCTGTTTCCACTTTCAAGCTCTGAAAAATAAAGAACTGGGAGAAAAGATGTGTCCCTGGCAGTGTTGTTTTTCACCTTACTGTCTTTTATTTAACCCTGGTGATCTCCCTTTCCCTGAGGCTTTCACCACTCCTATCATCTTCAAAGTCAGAGAAAATACCTCTCAAATGTTATCTATCTTTTACCGTCTGAATCAAGTGTTAACACTTCTAAAATCTTCTCCCAGGATCTCAATGACCAGAACTCCTACCTCTCCACCACTGTTTATTGGTACTGTGCCATCATTTGTAAGCTTGCATTGCTATATGAGTGCTTTAATCATCTATATTCTGTCGCTCTCCTCCATAATAAAATAATTAACACTAGAAAGACTGAAATTTAGTATATACCTATATTGCCCAAAAGCAGTCAAAATGACTGCATCGTGAAAGAATAATATCGGAGCACTCTTCACTTATGTTCCTTAGCTTTTCCAATCACTCACTTCTATTCGACATTTCTTTCATGAATTTAGGGCGCAAACGAAATACAATAAACAACTTATTAGTACAAGTATCACTGCATAAAGATTCAAATAACAAGTACTAGTTTAGCTAATTGAGCAACTGCAACTTATCAAGTATCGACAATTTATCATGTACTTCTATGTTATCATGTGACAGTAATCGAAAAAAAAATGAAAACTGTTATTTCAATACAGAGCCGACCTGGTCATATAAGAAATTTACTCAATTCAATAATAAGAGTCATAATTTCCCCAAGCAGTCAAAATGACTGCTTTTGGGCAATATAGGTATAACACATATATATATACCAGAAATGAAGGAGGGGGAGGTAACTACAATTATTAATAAATGCATTCATATGTTGTAAAAAAAGTCACAAAATTCTAAGACATTATGTCCTTATATACATAATTGTTTTTCTAATTGAAATTAAAAAACAGTCAAAATGACTTCCTTGGGCAATCTAGTGTTAATATGTGCTAGCTAACATTAATTAAGCACCTGCTATGTATCAGGCATTCACTCCTACAAGTGATTTACATATTTTTCCTAATTTCAACCTCACAACAACCTGATATAGTTGGGTTGTTATCATCTTCCTTTTATAGATATCCAGGTATTTATTTGCCCAAGGTTATCCGCGTGCTGGAGACAGTAACTAAACTGAGGTCATTTCACTCCTGAGCCATCACAAAGCTTATCCTACACTGCGAAGGAGTGTAAAATGTCCCACCAAAACATATCTTAAAAATGGCCTTAAAAATACAAAAACAAGCAAGGGGCTTGGCAAAGTTCTTTGGAATTCCATTGCAAATCTTAGTGTGGAGTTTAATAAACTGGGGCAGCTTCTATTCAAGTCAGTCTCCAAGACTTGATAATTCAAGGAACTTAAGCTACAGGAGTAAAAATGTTCTATTTTAGTAAAGAAAATTCACAACCCTGATACACAGGAACTTCTTGACTTTCATATGCTCAACTTTCATACAACTTTTGTAACATTGACATTAACATCCCTACCACTTTCATAATCCAAAATTATGTTTTCCTACCTTAGTGGGCACACCTACATTTGGAACTCTCATATGAAGTTGCGGCCTGCCTGTTAACAGTTCAGTTTGAGGAGTTAAACATATTTATCTATACAGAAATGGTTCGACTATTTGAACATTACTGTTTTCTATTTTGATAAAATAGTGTGAGACTTGAAAATCTAAAGTTTACATAGAAAGATACAGATGAACATTATTAGGATGGCTAAAACGACAGCCTTAGCCAAATAGTTGCTCTACTTAAATTCAACAGAGAAGGGATAAAAGAAAATTGAAAGAACATGAATAAATCTTGAAAAACAGAAAAATCTTAAATTAGAGATTTAAAAATACTTATTAGATCTTGAGGAATCAAAGTTTATATGTAACTACAAGCTCAGGTTTTGTGACCAGATAGAGGAAAACGTATTGCTGAGCAGGAAAGACAGAATCTAGACTGACTTGTGTTGACTCATTCACTTTGAATAGAGAATTTGTCAAGTGCCCTAACTTCTCTGAAACTCAGTTGCTACCTGATATTAGTCTTGTAAGGATAAAAAGTAAAAGATATATAAATTGTAAGGCATTCTATCTATGCATATTTGTGTATGGTAGTATTAAATATATTATAACCAGAGGGCCTAGTGCATGAATTCATGCACCAGTGGGGTCCCTGGGCCTGGCCTGTCGGATAAGGCCGAAACCAGCTCTCAGACAAAAAGGGATCCCAGATTGTGAGAGGGTTCAGGCCAGCCAGTGGGACCCCACTGGTGCATGATTGGGCTGGGGAGGGATCCAGAAGGTTGGCCGGGGGGGAAGGACCATGAGAGGGCTCTAGGGAGTGTCATGCCCATCTCGCTCAGTCCCAATTGACCAGACCCCAAAAGCAAAATAACCTACCAGTCGGAGCATCTACCCCCTGGTGGCCAGTGGATGTCATAGCGAGCTGTTGAGCAGCCTTAGCATACAATTAGCATATTACGCTTTGATTAGTTGGCCAGGCGACCAGGCACTCAGCATATGAGGCTTTTATTATATAGGATGGATCAAATTGCTCAGTGAGTATTGCCACCCTTTATCTCTCATCTATGTTTCTAACTCTCTATCCCTCTCCCTTCCTCTCTGTAAAAAAATCAATAAAATATATTTTTTAAAAAAAGAATTTTATATATCAATAAATTCCTGGAAATAAAATTATGCATATTTTGAGGAAAGACAAAATAAAGATTAGTTTCAGAAAACATGCAACAAATGTAAAATGATAAATATGAATTGATAATATTCAAATAACATTCCATCTGAAATCATGCATTTCTTGATTCTTCATTAAAAGACAAGCACTATCTGAATGAATGAATTCAATGATTTTCCTTTCATGTTCTAGTCAAAGCACACAAAAGCAACCCTGTTGTTTTGTTTACATTTTTTATTCAAAAGAATAATAACCTTATAGTGTTAAAAAAAAACAACAACTATTAATTCAGAAGAGTTTAAAGCAGGGGTCCCCAAACTATGGCCCGCGGGCCACATGCAAATACAAATATTGTATTTGCTCCCGTTTTGTTTTTTTACTTCAAAATAAGATATGTGCAGTGTGCATAGGTATTTGTTCATAGCTTTTTTTTAAACTATAGTCCGGCCCTCCAACGGTCTGAGGGACAGTGAACTGGCCCCCTGTTTAAAAAGTTTGAGGACCCCTCAAGCAAAAGAGGAAAAGTCCTACACCCCTGCTCTCTCATTTCCATTTCTCAAAATTAATTATAGTTAGCCCAAACGTTTCTTAAAAGATGCTGACAGTTGCATAACTCTCAGATATGGACTCATATATTCTGAAACATGAAGAGGTTTCTAAATCATTGGTCCACAATTATGGAGTTAGTTTATTTATCAAATATAATCTATGACTAGAAATAGCAGCTCAGCTCCAAATTGGTGGGTATGAAGTTCTTCCAAATTTTTTAAGTTCCAGTGTTGTTATTCTGTAGAGCGTATATGTGACTGAATTTTAAATTTCTTTGTGTTTTAAATTCCAATAAGAACTCAATTTATATTTTAAAAGAATTACATATAGGGTTTGTTGAGTGGGGGTGGGGGGCAATAGGGGGATAAAGACACATATGTAATACCTTAATCAATAAAGAAAAATAGTTCTTTCAGTAGACGTTTATTGAAAACTAACATGCTAGCCTACGAAGCTAAAAGCTTTATTCGTTCATCCACTTATTCATTTATAAATATTTACTGTGTACTTGATATGCATTATTCCAAGCACTTGAAAACAGCAGGAAATAGCTAAAATAAAATTCCTGCACTCAAATACCTCAGAGTCTAGTAGGGAGAGAAAATAGAAAAGATAAGCAAGTAAAATATGTAATATGTTTGACAGTAGTAGGGGATACAGGAAAACTAAATACAAAAAGGATAGGTTGTGTCAGGAAAGTTGCAATTTTGACTGGGTAGTCAAAATAAGCACTTGTCTGGAGAAACTATATGAATAAAGTGAGATAGGGATCTGTTCGGATGAACAGGAAAATCCTATACAACAGAAGGAATAGCAAGTGCAGCAGTCCTGAGGCAGGAGTATGCCTGATATGTTCTAGGTATAAAATGAAAGTCAGTGCTACAGGAGAGAATCAGCAGGGAACAATGGTAAGAAGTGAGGTTAGAAAATATAGTAATCAGACTACGAAGGGCAAGGGCTAAAAAAAAAAAAAGGAGATCAGATTGAATGCCATTGCAATAATCCAAGGAAGAGAGAAGGATGAATCTTACTTGGGTAGTAACAGTGGATATGCTGGGATATGGTTGGATTCTAGACATATTTTGAAGATAGAACTTCATAGTGTTTGACATTTGAATGTTCACTGTGACAGAAACAAGTAAAGAATAACTCCCAGATGTTTTGTTTTGAGCAACGAGGAGAATTTAGCATCTATTTACAAAAAGGTATAAATTTGTGAGTCAGCAACATACTCATTAAATGAGTCTAATTATGATCATAGAAAAAAATTGTCCTAAAACTCAACTCTATGGGGCACTTGAACATTTTGAAGTAGAGGAGACGAAAACAGATGAACAAAAGAGACGGAGAAGACCAAAAAGGTAGAAAGAATATTGGTATCCTAAAAGCCAAGTATAAAATGGTTTCAAGAAGAGAATTACTCGTTATGAAAAATGCTGCTGATAGACTAAGCAAGATGAAAACTAAAGTTTGAGCTTGCAATATGGAGGTCGTTTTTTATCTTGATAAGAGCTGTCTGGTAAGACAGTAAAGTCAAATGTCTGACTGGAGTAGTTTCAAGAAAAGATAAAGGAGAAAATATGAAGATAGAAAAACGTATTCATAGTTCTAAGAAGCTTTTTTTCTTATAAAGAAAAGAGAAACCAGAGTGGTAGTCAAAGGATAAAGTAGGGTGCAAGGAAAGCTTTTTAAGGAAAGGAGAAATAACAGTATCCTGCCACACTGATGATATGTCAGAGAGGAGAGAATTGGTAGGCCAGTGTCTTTGAGAAAGTGATGGTAGAGGGTATTAGACTGCTAGAGGGAGAGACTTAAAAGCATAGGCATTTTATCTATAATCACAGGGGACAAGACAGCATGCAGGGATATGGACGACAGTAACTATGTAGGTGCGATGCTGAAAATGTCAATTCCAATATAGATATATGTATTGTAAAAACTAAAAAGTTGAAAATGCCACATTTCCTTAGGGTATCATTTAAAGACACTAGAATCTCAGATACATAATTAAAAAATACATTAACAAAAGTGAGTATCTTATGACAAAATTTGTATAACATCATCTACATTTCTTATATATGACAGGTTGACATCTATATTCTATGTTTTCATTGGAAAAATTCTTCAGTTATATATTACATACTTCATTAACTTACTTGTCTCAGAATCTAAATGTCTGTATGTCAACTCTATTTAATTTGCATAAACATCATGTAGTGGAGGTAATACTAAGTAATCTAGCACAGTTCCAGGGCTCATAAACTAAAATGTTAAATTAAAACCATGTACCACATTCATGTAAATTTTCTTATTTTGTGTCTTGATCCAAGAAAAGAATAAAAGTGAGGCAAGACAGAAGTTGGAATCCCCCCAATTTAAATATTTAATATTGCTGAAGTAAATAAAAATTAAATGAACATCTTCCAATTCTGCTCAGGTGGCTGTAATATATATGATTGTAGATTCTATTGTATTTTTAATCTCAGTTCTTCCATTTACATACATTAAAACAAAAAAAAAACAGAATAAGTAAAACCAATGCTTTTCAGTTGTTCAAGTTCATAGAAATTACCTGGGATTTTGTGAAAATCCAGATTCTGAAACAGTAGATCTGGAGTGGGACTGTTATCCAACGTCTCAGGCTGTGTCCTTACTGCAGGTTAGCAAGAACATGTGAAGTAACAACGGTCTTCTAATTTAAACCACTATGACTTTGGCATTTGCACAGAAGTTAATAAACTAGTTATTTCATGTCTAATTATTTGGATGATTAGAGTTAAGTATTTTAGTTAAACATTTTAGTTGATCACAAATATGTATATTCCTGGAAGAGTATAGAAATATATAAATAGAATTTAGCCTCTAATTTTAAAAAAACAAAACAAGTGAAATTCACAAGTCCTCAATGCAAAAGGACTTATTCCTTATTTTATTTACATGATTACTGTCTGAAGCATGAAACCTAATTCCATCCCAACCCACTCAGTAAATAACCAAACCAAAGGAATAGAGATGAATTTAACATACAGACATCCAGGTTGGATCTGACACACCGATCACACGGCAAAGGGAACACACAGAACAAATAGCATTATTTAAAACTGCAGTCCTGTAAGCGGCAATAAAGGTTCTGCTATGACTGCTGTTCTGTGTTTCTCACACCTGCTCTCACTTGCCAGGTTCGACTGGCTCAATCCGCTCTACTAGGGGATCACAAGCATTTGAACAAACCCCCTCAGGGCAGCACTAACCAGGCAGCTAGCACAGTTTCCGAAGAGCTCCTGACACAATTCCCCATGAATTCGTAATTGTGTTTACCTATAGTAAAAGCATGTCACAGGGAAAATATAGCATGCTACTGAAGGGAAAACTTCCTAACCTGTTTCCATAAAGCAATAAGCTCTCTCTGAAATATTGCAAACATCAAGGACTCACATTTGCTTGTGTATTAAAGGAGGATAAGGGTCAGGCCATAAAGGTCCGGTTTCAGAGAAACTGTCATTCAAGAAGGCTGGTTCCTACAAACCACCCTCATATTTTAAGACTCAAATAATAGATTGTACAGTAAATATTTTGTCATACTGAGTAAGAGAGGTACTCTCTGAGAAAATATAATTTTATTAGCACTCTTGGTAGCTATTTAAGACCATGCAAAAAGTAATCCATTCTTAAATTATTTAATGATTAAAGTGCCAATACCTTAATCTACCTTTACACACACATACACACACACATACATATATCCACCTATCCATGTATGCATATATATTTTATAGCATGAAATGGGGTAAAGAGTTCACCATTTGATAACAATACTTTATATCAACACATTCTTATTGTTTTACTAGAGGCCTGATGCATGAAATTAGTGCATGGGTAGGCCTTCACAGCCCAGCTGCTGGGGCCCTCGCAGGCCCAGCAGCCTCCTGGCCCCTGGCTGCCTCTCGGCCCACCTCCCACCTGCACCCGCCTTGAAAAGGCGCTGCCCATGTCCACTGCCACACACCCTCGGTTCCTCAATTCCATGGAGCCCCCCGATCGACCGCCCTGCAGAGGTGGCCTGGGCCTCCCTCTTTGGGGACACATTGATTGCCTTGCCAGCCAGTGGCCTGGGCCTCCTTCTGCAAGAAGATCATGGGGCAATGGCCAGCCACCCAACCAATCACATAGCACCCGCCTTGACTGGCCTGGGGCCAGTGGGTGTCATAGTGTAGTTGTCCAGATGGTCATTCCTCTGTTTGGACTTTCGGTCAATTTGCATATTACGCTTTTATTATTACAGATACTACTCATGAAAATAATTATATCCTTAATTAAAATCATTAAGATGAGAAGATATAAGTATGTTTTACTACAATAAACAAAAATGGCCATTTTCCAGAAGATTAAAAATATATATACATAAAAATCGATCACTCTGCTGGCTGTGAAGGAAAGAGCCAGTCATTTCTTATTTAAGTAGCTTATTCGACAAATTTTCATTTTTAACTAATACATCTCCAGTTTTTCCCCCAAATATTGTGACAAAGGTCACAGTTCACTTAATCCGCCAATGATTTTATTGTACAAATAAGAAACTTAAGGCAAATATATGAATAAAATACTTTTATTTGTATTGTTAAGTCAAAATACACTACCAGCTCTTGCTTGCATGAATTATTTAAGAACATATTAATTCTTTCAAGTCACCATCCTATATAATAAAAGTGCAATATGCAAATCAACCATATGGCCAGAATGGCCAGTCACTATGATGTGCACTGACCACCAGGGGGCAGACGCTCAATGCAGGAGCTGCCCCCTGGTGGTCCGTGTGCTCCCAGATGGGGAGCGCTGCTCAGCCAGAAGCCAGGCTCACAGCTGGTGAGCGCAGCAGTAGTGGCAGGAGCCTCTCCCGCCTCCATTGCAGGGTGCAGGTAAGGAGCCAGGGGTCCCGGACTGTGAGAGGGCACAGGCCAGGCTGAGGGACCTCTCCTCCCCCAGTGCATGAATCTTGTGCACCGGGCCTCTAGTATATGTATATTTAGTATATTTTGTGCCATTTAAAATAGTGTTTACTTTGCTAAAGAGAGCATTGATTTTTCTCCCACACAGTATCTCATTTGATTCTCAATAGAACCTTCATAAAATAAACAAATATTACTTCGTTAGCTAGCAATTTTTTTTAACATATAAAGCATCATTAACTTCAGTTCGCTGACTCAAATATTTTGCCTTGTCGTCATCAGCATCATCATCATCATTTTATTAAGGGATGGTATCAGTTGCCTCTTGTTGGGTAGTAGTGAGTTAGGTCACAGGAAAATATTTTAATGGTCAGAATAAAAAGAAAGATTGTAAGTGAGGATGTCAACAATGGAATTAGAAAGAGCAGAATGTTAGATGCATTCCTTTGGGAATCTTTCCAGAGATGAAAGGGAGGTGAGTTTTTATTGAACGTGTATTGAGGAGCTACATGCATTAGGGCGATGCTATACATTTCACTTAGTTTACTTAATCATGCCCTTAGGTAGATGTTGTTAGCCTCACAATGAAGGTTAAAAGAGACAGAGAGTAAGTCAGTAGCCTAATATTTCTGGGCTAGTGAGTGGCAGAATCAAACCTGGATCCTCATGACTCCAAAACTTAAGCATTGCCCACAATGGATGAAATGAATGATCTAGTAAAGTTATCAGATTTCCCAGATAAAATTTTGTCATAGCCTAAATAAATACCACAAAATTTTAAAATATTTGTGAGTAGAACAAAGGGTATCTGTAGTAACCAGTGTTCTATAACTTTATGCCCAAAACTTGTAGATTCCAGAAAGACTAAAACAGTATTTTATTTCTAGTTAGCTAAAGATCTGAATCAATATTTTATTCTTCTTTTTTTTTTTGTAATCCTCCCCCAAGAATGCTTACTGATTTTTACAGATAAAGAGGGGGAGAGGGAGAGTAAGAGGCAGAGAGAGGAATTTAGACATCGAT